>NC_079288.1:60472946-62972946 GCF_023638135.1 Falco biarmicus | reverse complement strand
CTGTGTGTGCGGCTCTGCAGATAAATCTGTGTTTGTATTCCTGGCCTTGGGCTGTGGTCTGAGCTGGGCATGGAGACTCTTCCTGCCATTTCAGCTCAGCTCAGTGTAAGTGGTCATGCTTCACGGAGGCTCTGAATAGCTTGAGATGGTGTGCAAAGCATCCTGAGCAGCACAGTAGGGTGGAAAGTACAGGGCTGTACGCGCAGGGAGCAAAACCAGATGAGTTTATAGCCTGGGAAGCATTGGCTATGGTCAATGATGGTTCTAACAGTGTTTTGGAGCATGAAAAGCCTGATTCTGGAGGGTCTGAGGTAATTCAAAGCGCTGTTGAGCATTAGTGGCTTGGTTCAACTGAAGACATTTCCTGAGTCATAGTGGTCATCTTTGTGATGTTTGCAAGATCCAGCCTATTGCTTTTGAAGGTCTCTCGCTGTGGATTTCAGGAGGCCACAGGAAGGAGGGAGGTGGAAGAGAAACGTGCTTCGCAATAAGGAGAATAAAGAACATTTTTGAGGCAAACCTTAATCTGAGGAATTGGCTTTTTTCATCAAGTAGTAAATTCATTAGTCATGTACAGCAAGGAAGTTGATTTATGGCTGTTAACTGTATTGAATTGATGAACGTAGCTTCTTGAAATTTAGTGGCCAAAATTAAGGCCTCTCCAGGTGTTAATAGATTAGACCGCTTAACAATTTATTAATTTATCCTGTGCAGGTGGGGGATAGGATACTTCTACAGTGATGCCTGTATTGCTTTAGAGATATTTTAGTATACATGTGATTAAAGGTCTGTTTGTAATTCCTACTAATTAACTAATGGCATGGAGTGGTGAAGGATGGCAAGGACCTTGGCTGAGGGTTAAGAATTTTGAATTTTGGAGACTTTGGAGTGGGAGACCCCACCCCAAAAATCTCAATTTGATTTGAGCAATGCTCTCTTCCTCTGCTTTCTATAAACTCTGTCAGCATCTGTTTGTAAAGGAGTTAAAGAAGTAAAATCAGAGGCTATTAACAGTACAGTATGTCTGCATTAAAATACAGTATTATGCATATATACTGTTATTTTTATTGCTGTAGTATGTGGATCAAGTGACATCCCATCATGATAAGCTCTGCATATACTTAATTTCCCATCTGGAGACCTTAAAAGATCACTGTATATTTTTGTGACGGATCATGTCACGCAGTCATATCATCTCCAAAGGAAATGACTTATGCTGTAAGTGGCTCGTCCTTAAGTGCTATCCTACCCAGAAGAGAAGGAAATAATTAAGATGGCATGCATTATGTAAAACAAACTTGAATAAAGAGTGACAGAAGGGCTGGCTTTGACAGCTGGATGCTAAATGAAATTTGTTTCTGTTGTTACAGATGCATAGACTGTTTTTAAATGTATAATTTATTTAGATTTATTTAAGGGGTAGAGGAAAGAAACAAGAAATCCCTGATGCGGAGAATTGAAATAATGAGTTGTTATACATACATAAATAGTCATTACAAAATATTTTATTGGTCTATTTTTTCTGTATTTATAAGGGCATTTTAAGACTCCTTGAGTCTGCATTTTACATGCATGCAAATACACGCTGCATTTTACCCAGCAATCCTTATTGCCTACTTAATTGAGTTAATAGCAGAAAGACATGAATACTCCTGACTGCTTCAGCTTGGCTCTTGGGAGAGAATGGATTTTTCATCTTTTCTAAAAGAGAATTTATCCTGAATGGCTGTATCTCAAACTGTGTTTTATTACTCATATCTTTAAGGATGCCAGCGCTTTAGGTAAGGAAAGGCTTTCTACTCTAAGCTGCAAGAGCTTTAGCTATGAAGTCAAAACATCTACAAAGAAATACTTAAGTTGCAATATAATGGTGGGGGAGAAAGGGCTGTTTCAAAAAAACCTTCAGATGGATGGCTGAGGTAGAATTGATCCTCTGGTTATGATGGCAGAGTGCTTTGTTGATGTGTCATTAACACTGTGGACCAAGGATTTATACACTGAGGGGAGGAATGATTTATCCTGGGTTTGTTAGACCAAGTCACATCATAATTCATCTACTATTTGCTCCTGACTTTTCCACTTATGCTATATGCGAATACATGTTATCACTAATCTTTATAAAGAAATTGTTTTCAAGATTAGCAGTATTCAGCACTGCATACTGATTTTATGGAGATTAAACTGGAGTAGTGCTTAGGACTTGAGTAGTCCTGAAGCAGGCAATTGTGAAAATTTGCCTTTAGGGCCAGTTCTTGCCACCTCTCCTTTCTGATCCTTGCTGTCACTGATTTAGTAGGTTTCACCAGATATAATATTACACATGTTGTTCTCTATTCTCTTTTTCTGGCATCCTAATAGTGTCTTAGAGCTCTTGGGCACCCCTGGGGCAAGTGGCAGAGGTTTCTGTTCTCCTAACCAGCTGCCTTGCCAGCACTGTGCTTTTGCTTTTTCTCAGTGTGAATACCTTCTGGGGTTTTTGAGGCTTATATATCGCTTCAGTGTAGAGAGATCTGTCTTCCTGCCTGTCCGTGGCATTTACTTTCCTGTAAGATGTTTGGAATGAATTGATGTCCCTGGTGCTTCTGCTTCTGCTGATCCTTTTTGTTGCAGATGCCTTTGGTTGCTGCTGACAACAGGATTGTCTGATAGCCTGTATCTCTGTGTTATTGCTTAATTGCCTCTATGATACCTGCAGTAATATGGTCAGGAATTTGTCGCTTTGGTCCTGAAAATCATAAAATGTGTGGTTTGCTCTCAGGTATTTTGTGATTCTTACAGAGAACTCAAAACTGAGCTTCTTTCTTTCGTATTTTTTATGTACAGTCCCAAAGGTGCCTCCGAAGTTGCTTTTACACAGTAAAACAGAACTAGTTTTCAGTTTGGTAGGCGCACAGGCAGAAATGCTGAGGGGCAATGGCATGGTAAAAATCTCTGATTCCTTCTCCAGTGCAGACACTGTTGGCAAGTTCAACAGAGGAAAGAAGGCAGCTTCCCATGCCCTCCACTCCTCATCCTAATTCCACCTGAAACATTCAATGTGTGGATCGCTGGGATAATTCCCATTCTCTGTTGTCCAAAACCAGAAAGCATATATGTATGCAAGTCAAGAATTAAGTTGCAATAATGGTATTTCATCATTGTGTACCTCTGTTGCCTATATTGCTGACAGACAAAATGAGAATTTCACCAGGGCAGTGAGAGCAGAGTTGGATGGTCAAAGCCTCTGGCATTTCTCATGTTCCTACAATTTTGCCTTTTATGTGCTTCCTCAGAAGCAATCTGAAGAAAAGTCTTTCCCCTCATTTGAAGTGTGCAGTAGATTCTGTTTTCTGCATCCAGAAGTGATGTCATTCGAAAAGTCTTTTCTGTGATGAAAAATTTGATTACCTGATTGTGTGTCTAGATCTACCTAGATAAAGAGGACCAATTATCATGTGAATAAAGTGTGAGGATTATTCCTTAATTATTGTTGACCTGAGTATGTTGTTCTTTGATGAAAACTGTTCTTTCAGCTTGTTGTCAAGTAAGAAATGCCACCTTGAGATCCCTTCTTAAGGGAGGACTATTTCTGGTCATGAAATACAGAGACTGTTGGCTGAGACTTTGTCCACCAGTGCCTTTTCTCCACAAGTAAATGCATGCATTTGGGAGAAACATGGATCCTTCCCATGTCAGAGATGATGATTTTGTACTAGTTGATCACAAGGAGGGCCATCAGTGGTGTTGGCAGCAGCTGCTCACAAGTTGCAGAGTGTAAGCAGAACCTCTCCCACATCCTTAGCTGGGCCCTTTGGCTGCATCAAGGCAGTAGAAAAGTTTTAGCAGCTTCACAGAAGGAAGGTTATTGAGACCAAACTTGTAAGGAAAGCTGGGTGTCGCAGGAATCTGAGTGAACTTCTGGGTGAAGTTGCAGTTTGTCCCTTTTTTCTGTAATTGAAAGGCACCGAGTTTTTTGCCTTAGAGAATGGCAAGTATTGAGTACAGTAAGGATAGAGTAATTCCTTTTCTGTTAAGTCATTTTAATGTGTGTTTTGGATCAATAGAAAGAATGAAGTGCTTGTCAAAACAGAAATTCTGAGAAGAATGTGCTGGGGAAACTGACACCGTAGATACTTGAATATAATTGTTTCTTGGCTCTCCAGAAGCCGAAAGATGGTGTGATTCAACTAACATAATAAAAACATGTACTAGCAGGTCCCATTCAGGTTACCAAAGATGTTTTTTGTGTGCTGAATCAATGTTTAGATGAGTGTTGTGAGCAGGGAGAAGTCCCCTGGATAGCCATTTGCAACTATTACTGCCAATAACCTTTCATTTCTGTTCAATTTTCTACTTACAGGTTGCTTGATCTGAATGTGGGTGCTATATATTAATTTTACCCTTAATTTTTATAGGACAAGTTACTTGTGAACAGTAAGTGATTTCTGTTTCCAAGAAATATTAGAATACTCTGTGTCTTTGACATTCTTGTGTATTAAAATACATGGTTACATCAATACATGCTAAAAAAATATTGGATAATCTGTAAAGCTTACTTGGTATCCTTTCCACCAACATTAAAAAGGTAATGGGGAAGAATGGGACTGTCTCTGTTAGCAGAGTCTATATTTTAATTAAATGTTGTGTCCTTTACGTTGTTTAATGAAGGTCTTTCTGCACGTAAAAGTTTGCATCCGTATCAGATAGCTTTCGCTTGAGAAGTACTTTTGTCTCTTAGAGAAATTTAGACTGGAAAAAGCCTCCAAGATATTGTAACCACCTTTGAGGAAGGAGAGATGTGTATGAAAGCCTGGTGAAGGACTGGATCATCTTGTTAAGTGCTGGATGGTTTGGTTTTGTTGGTTTGGGGTTTTTTTTGGTTGTTTTTTGTTTGTGGTTTTGGTTTTTTGGGTTTTTTTAGCGGGTGTGGTGGTGTTGGCAGTGTTGCTGCTGTTTACTACATGCTGTGTACCAGCAACATTAATTTGGAGAATGATGAGAGAGCAGAGCATGCAACAAGCACAACCTGGAGGCAGACGAATTTGGTTAGTATTAAATGTGTGGTGGCAGGGATGGACATCTGTGTGATAGCTGAGAGAGGTTTCTAGGGAAGTATTCTGGGAAGGAGCCTGGTGAGAGGATCTGAGGAAGAAAAGGGGGGGAATGTGGGTAAAGGCAGAAGAGTGCACTGACATGGATGCAAACCTTGACATGGATCATGGGACATCTATCTCAGTGATTCTCCCTGTCCTCTGGGCCATGGAAGAAAATGGAGGCAATCCCTGACTTCCATCACATCCCAAATTAGATTGTGGCCATGGTGGAGATGTAATTTAATTATCTCAGAGAACCTCAGTATCATCCAGAAGCTGGAGTGACTTTGCAAGCATCCCTATGACTTCATTGTGCATTCGTTATCCCAGCCTACTCTCCTGTCATGGCTCCTGCTTTCCAGTTGACAAGAGCCTCTGCCTTTCCATTTGGTCGATTAAATGCTGTAAATTCTGCGATGAGGGTCAAAGCATTAAATTTCTGAAGTGCGTCTGTGTGCCTTATCGTGGAGCCGCTTCCATGTTAACAGTATTTGATTCATACTGAAGGAAAATTGATGACCTGAATCCTCCTCACATAAGAGCTTCATTGTTAACATCTCTTGTTCTCTGTCACACACCTTTTTTTTTTTTTTTTTTTTTTTTTTTTATGCTATCCTGTTCAATTTATCAAGCGTGCTTTCAGCAATCAAAGGCTGGAAAATCGGTTCTCTTCTTGAGGAAGATACTCTGTGTCATTTTATCAAGATGCGGAACTTGATTCTCTGAAGAAAAGCGAAAGAAGTGGGGCTTTAGCTTAGCACCGTCTTCCAAGTCACATTAACAGAGGATTGCAGCCAAGGTGACAGCAGACCATTCCCAGTAAAAGAAAGCTCCCTCACATGGTCAAGGAGCCGTGGGTAAAATAACCTTTCTCATTGTATCAGTGTTCAGTACTAAAATGCACCGAGTCAGCTCTGGCACATTGTAAACGGCTTGGGGAGGAGTCTTTGAAATGCCTGACTTGGAAGCTGTAGAAGGATTGCGTGCGTGGATTTAAAAGAATAAGGAATATCAAGGGAGTTGATAGAAGGGAAAAAAAAAAAAGACAATTAAAACTGGTCAGACAGCATCAACCCAAGTTCAGATAATCTCCTGCTTTACAAAGAGTTGAATTTCAGGTGGATTTTGTAGCCTGAGTTGACAGGCTGTGTGTGGGCAGGCTGCTCTCACCATTAGTACCAAGTATATTTTGTTCGTACTTGTAAGATTAATTCTAACTCTTTGCTGTTGTTTAATACAACTAGTACTTGTCCCGTTTATGTAGACCCAGTATCAGGACAAGCAGATTTAGGAAGACACAGGAGTAATTAAAGTGCAGTTAGCTGTGCAATGGACCCATACTTAATTTTAAGTGCGTGCTCAATAAGTGAAGACAGGCTTGTTTGATGTTTTTTAAATGGGGCTGAATAGGTGAATAATCCAACTGAAAACTTTTTTTTGCAGTGTCCTTCTAGTGATGATACATGTGACACTCCAGTGTTTTGAGGGATTTGGCATTTGCTGTTTGTACAACCCCCGCTCTAGATGAGGAATGGTAGCATGGTTTTCGGCTCTGTTTTTACACTCAGAAGGGAGAAGGCATGTCATTTTGGAAAGTAAATTTGTTGGGAAATAGCTGTGAGACTGATTATTTTGCTGTCTGCCAAACCCTTTAACTATGACCTGGTTCACCTAACAACTCTAAACAGGAGCTGAGCAGCGCGTTGGAGAATTTAGCCCAGAAAACATGACAGTCATTATGTATGACCTGGTGCTGGATACCTCAGATTTACACAAGCAAGATTCACGCAATTGCAGTTTATTGGAAAGAGGACTGAAACAAGAAGTCATATAAACTTAACTGAAAACATCTGTCTGGTCACCATTTCAATTTCAGTACAACTGGTAGGTCTGCCTGCTGTGTGGCAACTAGCTCACAAAGATAAGGGGTAGGATGGTTAGTTATGCTAGTAGAATGAGGGGGAAATAGTAAGAAAGAACAATGAAGGGGGGGAGGGGGCAAAGATTACCTCACTATCTACTTTAAATACCTTCATTTATCTCTTGCTTGGTTGCTGTAACCTGACAGCTTTCACTCTGTGGAAGCTGTTGTCTTTGTAACCCCAATAACAGCTGAGATTTGTCTCTCGGGTTGTTTCTCGTCATTGGTACTTGTCACTGCAGCCCTGCCAGAAAAGCAGGATAAACCCTTTGTGATGAAGTATCAATCACCCTATATGATTCATTCTGGTTTTGTGCAGCTTTTTTTTTTTTTTTTCCCCTCACTTGTTAATGCCCTGGGTAGTTCAGCCCCTATGCAGGAATTTCTCTGACACTAATCACCTCCCATCTATCTAGCCATTCTGTCTGATAGGTAGTGCAGTCGAATAGCTTGAAGGTATGCGGCATGAAAACCATTGGAAAATGGTAAAAAATTGTATTTGGTGGTTTGCCAGCTGGGATTTTTTTGGTGCAGTCCATTTGGGTTTGACATGGTGATTTTGGAACATATGCTTTCCTTCTCATTCACCAGTTTTGGCTTTTGTAAAAGTTAGTGAAATTGCTTTCAGAGACTTACTGCATTCAGGTTGCAGAGATGGGCTGGGTAGAAAATGCTGAACGGTCCTCCAGATACACTTAATATGACGGCAATCTTAAACTAACAACAATATTTCTGTAATGCTTTAAAATAAACTGGTTTTGAAGCCTTTTCAGTTAGTGCTTTCACCCTGTTTTGTTTTCTGAGGGTCATAACAGGTAGCATATGCTTTCTCTGTTAAGGTTTCTTTGTTTTTGTTGGGGTTTTTAGGTAATTGTTGGTTAAGTTGCTGTGGAGCTCTGCAGAATGTCTCAGGATCTAGATAGACTGATCCAGCCCATGGTGCTGGCTTAATTTAATCCCTCCGCACAGAGCTAATTACTCACAGTGCTGGGGAGAGGGTTGGTTTTGGTGTGTACTAGAGAGCACTTAGAATGGAACTGAGAAAATTCTCCCCGCTTTTGTTGTCCATGTACGATATCACCACTATCACAGGTCTGTAACTTTGATGTATTCTTGCAAACTTCAAGTCAGAACCCAACTATTCCCCATTTTCAGTGCATACTTGCCATGTGTTGTATATACATACGTCTTTTCCTCTGATGTAGGTCATAAAGCTGAACTGTCAGGTATGTTTTGTTATGAAGGAGTCACTTACTGTAGCAATGAATTGTCCTCACCGAATTAATTTTCACTACAACAGCGTTTTCAATGGAAGTTTACAGTCACCATAGTTCAGGCAGGCAGCCAAGGCAGAAGGGATTTCTGTTTGTATTTCTCTGTTTCAGTGCCAAAGGAGGATTAGCTTGTGCTGAAAGGAGTAGAGAGGTGAGATAGAAATGCTTGACCTGGTCTTTACTAGACATTTGCTCATTATTTTCTTTTGAATGTTTTGCAAGTCCTTCTTCATGCGTGTGGAAAAGAACAGGTTAAAAACCATGTAGACCTGCCAAAGCTTTACAGATGTCTTTACTAGCTTTATTAAACCAAGCTAAAAGAAACCCAGTATATCTTCTTTCTTTCTCCTTTATTCTCACCCCACCCCCATCCTCCTACCCCCATAGGATTTGGGGTTTTTCTTTCCAGCCCACACATGTGTAAGTGCCTCCTTGGTGCAGGAGACACGTTTTCATAGTTTGTTAGC
This sequence comes from Falco biarmicus, assembly GCF_023638135.1. Taxonomy (NCBI): domain Eukaryota; kingdom Metazoa; phylum Chordata; class Aves; order Falconiformes; family Falconidae; genus Falco; species Falco biarmicus. The sequence continues at coordinate 62,964,212 of NC_079288.1, read as the reverse complement.
TTGCCTTTCCAGCCCCAGCTTGTCAGTACCCCTGACTGATGTGTTCAGGGCTTTGTTGGGTTGCTTGTGACCGTGTTTGGATGAGTGCTGCAATTTTTCTGTAACCTATCTGGTAATTTAGTTGAATGTAGCACAAGCTGGAAGATGGGGACAAGCCTTTGATCTCTGACACTGTGATACCAGCAGGGGAGAAAATAAAAAAAAACAAAACCCTTCAGAGTCAAGATGTGTTAAATTAGTTGGAAAGTAAATTGACAGAGAGTTGGCAACTAATGCATGCTATAAAATCGCTAACCCTTTTGGTAAAGTACGGGTATTTTCCAGCAGTGGAAAGTAGTTTGCCATTAAGCTTTTGTCTAAGTAAGCTGGCTAGTAATGGCAAGAGCAAAGGCTTAACGCTTCTGTTCTATATCCAAGAACTTTTTTGGGGATACCACAGCATTGTCTTAAGAAAATGAAAGTTGTTAATACAGCAAGAAGCTCTTCACATCTTATTTGGAATTCTTAACTACTTGTTTAAAGGTGCATTTCCTATTAATAGCCTATCAGGCTACTGTTTCTGCCAAAACTTCCCCGTGCCCCTCTTTTTGTAAGTTAGTTTGGTTTCCCGTTTCCCTTCCCTGTAGTAATGTAGTTCATTTAACAACCAAAATATTGCAGACTGTCAACACTGTCAGGCGGACTAGCAGAGTAAGACTTTGAAATCTCTGCAGTATTTTTGAGATAACATACAAAATATAATCAACAAGCTACGCTGATCCAAAACAGTCCGCCACCTGCCAAACCTAAACAAAACCCTGATTTTTTTTCCATCGGCGCCTATCAGTGAGCAGGTAATCCCCCTGCTTCCCACTTTGGAGGAATGCATGCGTTGCTGAGACGGCAAACATGGTCTGTAATATAAGTTAGTAAGTTAATTTCTATATCCAGTGGCTTTTGTTGAAGTTTCAGAAATAGTTATTTAACAAGTGTGTATTTAAAACCTTTTGAATCACTTCCTAGAAGCCTTCCTAGATTCCCTTTCCAGAAGTATTCTCTCTGGGTAGAGATGTCACGTGGTCTAAATAACTTGTGTGCAGATTTCTTCTGCATGAAATCTGACAGCGTCTTTTCAGGAGCAGTAGTGGGAATGGTAAATCCATAATGTGTTGCGACAAGGAAATGTGGAACAAAATGGTGTCATTTAAATTTAGGCCAGAAAGCCAGAACACATCAAGGAGCAGCTCTGAATTAAGGCAGATACACTGGGCGTGGAGGAGAGCAGCCAGGGATTGGAGGTTGAAGGAAAATCAGGAATCAAACCACTTAAGTTTTCCCAGAGAGCAGTATGTAGCATATGGCTGTTCTCTGCAATTGCGTGTGTGGTAGCAGTTTGTGTGCATGGTTACTCCTCAATCTGCACATGTTTTATGTTTTTTTCCTAAGGTTTCCTCTCTTTGTAATAAGATCAAACTCAATTATTGAGCTATGGACTGACTTCCCTAAAACTCCACAGGCCTAGATTTTCCAGTAGTCTGACTGGAACACAGACACCAGAGTAGTTTAAACAGGTGGTCATTTGCAGTGTAGTTACTGAAGTTGTTAATGATAAATAACAAGCTCAGCTTGCAAACACCAAGAATATCTAATTTGTTTGTCTGTCTGCAATGAATTGTCTTCTGTGCAGGATACAGATGATCCTGCTATTACAAGCCATAAAAAGGAAATTATTTCAATTCATCTGCCCTAGTCCTGGAAGCACTTGCAAGCTATCTGCAGGATTAGGGCCATCATTTGCTTCTGTGAGGGCAGCCAGTCTTTACCAGCTTTAATGGTATCCCAGTTTTGCAGAGGAGAGAAACCCTGGAGCAGCTTTCTGAAGTTTCCAGTGTGATAGTGATTTTGTTTTCTTTAGCAAACTGGACGTTTTTTTCACCTTAATCTCTAGCTGCTGCAGGCATGTTATTTTTTAACATTTTGATTTTTGAAACTATATTTTTACACTGGCTATTTAGAAAGACTTTTATTTGAGAGAGAGATTCATGCTCAGAAATGTCAGGAAAATGTTCCTTCTTTTTACATAGTTTTTTTTCTTAAATCATCCTGTTTTTAAGCGAATTAACACGTGATGTTCAAGCATCTGTGTTTGGCAATACTACTCAGTTAGCAATCAGTATAGGTTCTTCTTAAGGAGTACGTGATTCAGGTGAATCTTGTTGCCTTTTCATCCATTTCCTTAAAAAAATGAAATAATGATTCACCATCTATACTCTTTATAATCCCAAACACTTCCTCCCTTTCCCTGTATTTCTTAGGTACAATATATAAATTTGTGAAGAAATGAAGAATTGTTATTACAATGAAGAAATAGTCCAGCAAAAAAACTATGAGAAGGAAAACATCACCACCTTACTGTTAGAGTTAGGGCATGCATTTTTTCCCACTTACGAATTCTGTATTTTTAGTTGATTTGTATGGTTTGCTACCCACAAAAATTACACAGAATGGAGTAGAGGGAAGTGCATTTCTATTAAGCTGTCTTTTCTTTTTAAATACAAAAACTGTGAAGCGTGGATTGCAATGCAGAGGGTTTTTTCTTATAAAACCTTCCTTTAAGATATGGCAGGTATTGGAAAAAAATATTACTAATTTTTACTGATAACATTTACTTACACATTGTAGTACTAATCTTAGTAAGCGTATGCTTTTATATATTTGAGACCAATTCTTCAAATTTCTTTGCCGTTCGTTTCCCTTTGTGTTTATTAAACTCCAGTAACTTTTAAGCACACAAATGCTTTTTGATTTGGGGATTTTTTGTGTTTGTTTTTTTCCATTTTGAGATTATGCATCTGAACAGTTTGTCAAGAAATGCAATAAAAGGCTTTGCCTTGCTTTATGTCCTGTACACCGTTACAGATCATTATATCGTTGATGCTACAAACTTGCATTGACATTACACAGCTTTGGTTCTAGATGATGCGTTGGTAGAGGGAGGGAGGAATTTGATTTCAACTGCAAGTATGCCAGCCAAAAAAATAATAAAATAATAATAAAAGAAAAATCAGTTGACCATTACTATTTTTGTTTCTTGGGAAAGCACCTTTCCTTTCTTTAATCTGTGAAAGCTTGCCTACCAATAGATACTCTCGGCTGCCTTCTGGGGAGCTTGGAGTCGTAAACCATTTGTCTGCCTAAAGACATCTTAAAGAAAACCTATAAAGCAAAAATATAACATAGCTTAGCATGTAAAAGCTGAGCATTCATGTTAAACCTGCATATATCACAGAAAATGTGCCTTGCAGGAAATTTCACCTAAAAATTTTTAGACTGTTAAATCACAATTATTTCTTGATACCACATTTGATATATTGCCCCTGTCATTGGCCTCTTGTGTTTGTGAATATAGCCTTTATATTGAAACTTTGCTATTGATTGGTGATGATATTAATTCATGTTTGTTAGGAAACTGCTGCATCTTGCTAGTTTGAGCTGCTGAACACTGAGGAATGTCGAGGTGGACTTGTCAATAGAGTTGGTAATCCCACTTTGAGTAACTCAAATTGTCAATATGGTGCAAGAAAGCAGCATGCAGATGCCTTTGCAGAGAGTTAAGCTTTGTTAAATATTTCTGATGTGTTTGGTGTTACCTGACTGAACTCCCGTTGGGGGAGAACTATGTGTTGAAATTCACCTTGCAGTTTGAGCCTGATCTTTCTGCTGCTGGTTGTTATGCTCGCAGCTTCCAGGCTTCTGCTCACCGTCAAAGATGTCTAAGTAAAAAATACTAATGATCTGATGTCCGTTCTAGCTGGAAGGCTTTGTAGGTAGTTACGCTGTTATTAATTCTAGCTGCTTGGTTTTTCTCCACCTCGGGAACATTACATTCTCCACTTCCTTTTGTCACAGCGATGCCACTGTCCCATATGCATCCATTGTTTACAGTTTCCATTTCCATGTCGGTTACATATTACTGGCAATGCACCCATTTTTATTAGTTAACAGCATAAATCCATGTTGTGTTCTCTTTTGGACAAAGCTGCTTTTGGTCATATCCAAGTAAGCTGCCATTACAAGCTGCTGGAACTTGGACTACTTTTGTTGGACATGTTTTGTAATGGCATAAGATTCTGGCACATTATGTTGTAGAGGCTGATTTCAGTCAGTGCTGTTTAAACACACTAGATTCCCCATCAATTACATTGCTAAATCTTTGACAGACTCTGCCAATCTTTGGGTAAAAACTTTACAATTCTTCATTTTGACAGCCAAAGGAAGAGAGGGAAATGAGAACTACTTTGTACAGAACATTCAATATGGCGAGTGTGTCGAAGTTTTCTTAGCTGACTCTTTCCACAGTTAAGAAATGTATGGTAGGTTTTAGTTGTGATAGAGTTTCTTCAGATGCTTTACATCAGAAATGTCCTAGTGTTGTGTTTGAGTCTAATTTAACTTAGTAACTCTGGTTTTTCTTTTTCTTTTTTGAAATTATTTACATATATATATATATAAGTATATATATGTTTTCAATGGATGGTGTACTGGTTCACTTTTTAGCCAAAGAGGGTTTTTTTTTTTGATTGAATGCAAATGAAGACACATGTCAGTGCCTTGAATCTTACAGCTACTATATTTCTTTCCAAGGCATCTTTGAAGCAGCACTTCAGTGATACAGTACAGGAATCTTCCAGTTTTGTATCCATGACTGTCTGCATGATTCTTTCCTGTACAGAAATTCAGCTGGATGCTCTTTGGAAGTGTTTAAATACGCATGAGTTGCTTCATTGCCTACACCTTAAACTTTTTCCCAAATTCCTGGATCCTTTGTGCATGTGCTGTGTAATTTCACCAGAGCCTGTACAGTGTGCACAGCTAAGATTTGTGGACATACAGTAGCTTCATCTGGGCTACCAGATGCCCAGACATTCCTGCATTCAGCATTGTAGATGTATGAGCAGTCCTCAGTCATCCACAGAACATTTCTAAGAAACGCGTGCAAAGAGCAAGTCTTAGATTGTACTATTACCCTATTTTCAGTCATATTCAGAATCCTTTCTTTCATTTGTTGGGCGGCATCTTATTGAATATGTTATACCTGTACATTAGATGTGTGCGTATGTATATTGTGTGTGTAGTTTTATAAGTGTATTTTGGAAAAGATCTGTATTTAAGTACATATGCCTATAGCATAAGTACACTTGTGTTTGAAACCAGTATTGGCCTATCCCTGTACGTATTGTTCTGTGTGAATATGTACAGAATTAAATTCTGTTATTAGGAATGTGATTTTATGCAGATGTGAACAACATCTGAATGTAGTGGTTGAAATCTTGTTCCTATTAAAATCATTAACTGTCTACCCCTAGGTACTCAAGAATGGTATTTCAATAAGCATAGGTAAGTCATTCAAGGAAACAGGAAAAATAATCAGGGAAAATGAACTTGATTTATTAAGGCTATTCTTTATTACTTCTTAAAATAAACATTATTTCAATTGTCTTGCTGCAGAGTTAAGTGACCACTGAAGAGAGAAGTCAGAAGTCATTTGACATAATAGTTCATTGTGGCTTTCAGTGCTGCTGTTACTTGATTTTATGTGAACACAATGGTTAAACATAGGTAAATTAATGGAACTGGAGTTGTTTTGAAATGGTTATGCTAAGGGGAAAGAGATGGTTTCTTTTTCTGGACATACCTGAACAGCAGTTTTTCTCTTTTTGGATGGAAACCTAGACCCTAGGTCTAATGAAGCGCAACATAATGTGGGCTCACGGTTCTCGCTGTTCCTTTGCATTTTGGAGCTCTCTGCACCACAGAGACCCAGCTGCAAAAACTACACTGTTAAATTGCCAGCTTGGGCAAACTGAAAGGTTAAGACAGTCTTCGTGCCTCTCTTCTTGCTATTTGTGTCAGCCTTTGAGACCACCTTGCTGTCGTTTTGTTAAACTGTCCCCTTCTGAGGGTAGCCGAGAGGCCGGGATTGGCAGCTTGTCAGGACTCCTGAATCCCTTTGTAGCTTTTGGAAATTTGGGCTGAAGTTTGAGAATGTATTCCCTCCTGTAAATGTATAGGTTGTTATTACTTTGTTTTCAACAAGTGAGGGGCTTTGAGAATCTTTTTTGGCAGGGATTTTCAGCATCTCCCCCTCCTGCCCCCGCCCATCCCTTAATATTAATAAATGTTTTCTTAGGGTTTACCTCAGGTTAAGGAATTTGCATTGTGTGTGACAGTCATTTATAGCAAGGGTATTCTGTTTTAATCCCTTCACTATCATTGAACAGGAAAGGAAGCCTGTTCTTTCAAGTTGATGCAGGGAAGTATTAGTGATGATAAAGGATATTTTGTTTTAAAATGGCTGAGAAAATGTGCTGTCTACCTTGCTTTTTCCACCTTTCCTTATCTGTGATGGGCTTAGGAGGAGCCTTCACTCCCTCTTTGGGCATCTTCATTGTGGCTGCCCTGTGAGGGGCAAGGAAACGGAGAGAGAGAGAAAAAAGGTGAGAGCGCTGCTAGCATCCTTTTCCAAACCTGGTTAATGGCTCAATCAAAGGGCAGAATCTTGTGATGTACAAAGACGTTAATTAATGATCTGCACACACAGAGCTGTAGCACTAAAATAGGATTTTCAGCTCTTCCTTGTTAACAGTCTTTTATTATTATTTTTATAAGAAGGATGGCACTTTTCACTCCCTTCGTGCAAGCTTCAGTCATGCTATTAATACAGCTTCCTAAAGTATATGTGAAAGAGGCTGCAGTCAGCGATTTAGCAATGCAGACACACACTCATGGCAATATTGAGCAACACCACAAGCATGATTTGTAATGGTAAAGGGCTAGAGGATGAACCTAAACATGCAGCACATTCTCAAATCTAAGCCTCCAGCATTTGAATCAGAGTTAGGTTAGCAGATCCTGCTCATCTTTGGGCAACTTTTGAGAAGAGAGGTTTTCATCTCAGATATGACTGAAGGCTGGGGTGTGATTCAGTGTTTCATCTCTATGGGAGTACTAAAGGACTCTGATTTTGAATGTGATCTCAAAATGGATTAAAGTCTTTTAAAGGGCTGTAATGGTTACATCTGACCATCTAGCACCACGCCAGTGATGGCCAGAAAATGAGTTCTCATGCCCTGTGGGTTGCTGATCAGCAGAGGAATAAAAGATTAAATGGAAATTACAATCCATCTGGAAAGGATTTCTTATCACTCAGGATGGACTGGAGTCAACAAGGGATTTTATTAATTTAATTACTAAAATCTTTTTTCTCTTCCTTCTGAAAAAGAGAGATTAGATAAGGTGGCTGAAAAATAAGGTGTCAGTGATGGGATTAGAGAGGTTCCTGCAATTTTTCGGTCATTTTTTTTTAATTAAACATCATTCAAGCTTTATTTTGGGGCACTAATGCTCCCCCCTCCCCCACCCGCCCCACTTCAGTTTCAGGCTATAGTTGTAGACCTTTTTTTCTATCTGGGCTGGCCCTTGTCCCTAATCCAGACTACGAAGGAGCCACTTCTTGTAGATTGCATTTCTGGCAATGTGTTTGAGTGTTTGCCTCCATGTGTCCTTGTCAGCTGCTTCCCTGGAATAAGAGCCCTGCTCCTTCCAGGGTCTGATCTGCCTATCCTGCCGGCTAAATGCAAATGGCTTGCATGTGGCTGGCTGTAGTCACAGGAATCTTACCAGCAGGATAAGACCATATACTGGATTTTTGTAAGCACTTGAAGGTTTGTGTTTTCCTTTTATTTTGAGCTAGCTCCTTATCAGTAGGCACACAGCAAACTATCTTGGAGTTTCATTAAGAAGTAGGTTATTAGGTGAAAGCTTTATTTATTCTGTCTGTAATTCAGTGATTTGTTCCAAAATCATAAATCCGTCTTCCTCTTTCTTTTGCCACTGACCAGCTCATTCTTTCAGCTTCATGTCAGGCACTTCACTGCCCACTCCCTTTCTAGATCAGGTTTCCTTCATTACCTCCTTTCTTCTTACATCTTGTGAGGTTTTTTTTGCTTGTGGGTTTGTTGTTTTTTTGGTTTTGTTTTGTTTTTTGTTTTGTTTTTTTTTAACAATTATTGTGTTCCTCTAGCAGCCTCCATTTCCACAGTCTTTTTACAAAGAAACTGGGTTGTCTTTGTCTCTTTGCTGACGATCTTCCTGTCAAGTCAAAGCTCCTGATTTTTGCCTGGCTCCTGACCCTAGCACGATTTTGGCTGTATTAGTTGCTTGTGGGAAAATTAGCTGGTTCTTCCTTCTCCTTGCAGTTCCTTTCCTTTATACATCTCACATGTCCCCCATCAATCACCTTGTGCCAGCCTCAGAGGCTGTCAGGAGAAGTTGGCACTTCCCGCTTCCCCCCTCCTCCCAGGGATTCCACTTTTGGATCATGCCTTTATGCCTCCCGGAAGGACTTGCAGCTTCTTTTTGTGTGCTTTCTGTTCTGCAGAGCTGGCGTGCTCCCTCGCACACCTCGTTCTACCCTTGGTGCATCTTCCTGCCCAGCAGACGAGATGTTCCTTCCCTGCTAACTGCATTTAGCTGTGCTTAGGTGGTCTTCAGTCTCTTAGTTTATCGGCACCTTTCACTTTTATTGGTTGGCTCTTCTTTCCTGCTCTAGTTCTACATTAAATCTCTCCTAGGCTCTCATTTCTTATGAGTGTTATTCTGATTTAGATATGGTTGCAAAAAATGATTTAAGCTTCAGGGGAAAATTTGGACCCCTCCAAAACAGCAGACTTCCATTATGACAAGAAGTGTTTGGAGGGGAGAGCATGGTAGTGCTGGTGGGAGCAGGAAGGTTAAAGGGACTTTGGAAATCTCAGGCAGCTTCCCGAGATTCGGCACAGTGATGACACTCCTGAAGATCTCTGTTGCTGGTTTTATCATCAAAAAATACTTAACTCCCATAATCCTAGTCAGGTGGAATGAAAGAGCTCCATCCTTCAAAGAGTCCTGGCATTCCCACTGCCTTCCCATTACTTTTATCCCACTGCGTCTGCAGTCCTTAGCCAAGCGTGAGTTATATGCTTAGCAGTATGATCAAAACAGGGCTGAGGCTCAGATAAGCTCTCACAATTTTTTTATGCTATCTTTTGTACATTGCTGTTTTGAGATGAGAGAAGGAAAAAGGGTTAGGCTCGTATAGGCATTCAGAGACATATAGGTCTTATTTCTTAGGAAGTGCTGTTAGGATCCTTTAGGGATATGCTGCAATCCCACTATCTCATAATCCAATATTAATGTGCTCTTTTTGCCCTGCTACCCGTGAATCACGGTAGTAAGCAGTCTCCAGGTTTGTTTGCTTTTTACTTGGTCAGGGCCCACACCCGATGTGTGGTGGGTAGAATCAGCCTTGACTTCTAAGCAGCCTGCTAGCGCTGTCTGTAGCTAATTAGAAATCTGCTCTTACAGTCAGGTTTTCCTTTCAGAATGTTAATTAATTTTCCGAACCTCTGTTATTTGGATGAATTGGGACCATAGTGGCAAGATAAGAAACATCTGGCTTCTTTTCCAGCTCTGTTACACTTCTGGATTCCTATCCTCCTGTGTGCCGGTTAACCCTGTGATACCTGGGGTGGGGACGTGAGCCAGCTGCCTTTCTCCTCTCCATTTGATACGTCATGTGTGTGTGTCTGTCCCACCTTTACTTTGTGTTCTCTTGCAGTATCTAATTGATTCTTGATGAGGCCTCTGTGCTCCATTTCTTTCTGTGCAAAACATGTCAGTGCTGTTTGGCAGCATTGCTCTGTGGCATGAGTCCTTGGGGTCAGGAGACTGGCTCTGGGTTCATGTCCTCCCTGTCCCCCAGGGTCATCTGTGACCCCTTCTGCCCTCGCAGTCGGTCTGCTCTGTGAGGCTTTGCAGTGTGCACTTAGAGCTGTGAGCTGGAGAAGGAAGCGCCTGTAGCCTTTGTAAATTCTGCAGCATGTCATGTTATTTCTCTCCTTCCATCTGCAAAACAGAGATAACTACCCATCTGTATAAGAACAGTGTTGAGAGATTTAATTAGCTGCTGTCCACAGGGCTCTGAAGGTGTAAGGTATATCTGAAATGTTTTTAAATGTATTACTAAGTTTAGTTTTGCAGACTTTTGCTCTTTCCCATACAATTACCGTGAGATGTGCACAGTAGATGCGCAGATACGAAATACTTCAGAGTTCTTGTGTGTCCTTAGAAAAGACACCGCAATAAAACAAAACAATACATCAAAGTGAATTAAGGCCTTTTGAAATAATCTTTCTTACTGTATGTGGTTTAGGACCAGCTGAATCCTCTGCAAAGCCAACACAGGGAGCAAGAGAGGGAGAGGGGAGAGAGAAAGACACTTATTTATGTGAAGTCTGTCCCTCCGTTCGACTTTGTACAGTCAGAAACTGAAAGAAAGGCTTCCCTAGTGTGTCCAAGTTTCTGGTGAATGGCTCCTTTGGGTGCGGAAGTGAGCGCTGCAGAGCCTTTCAGCCGAAAGGAACAGTTAATGAGTGTTTCTCTGTTCTGCCCTGCTGGAATGAGACACATCCCTCTTTCTAGGTCACTAAGTTAATCAAGTCAAGGATTTCTGTCCATTGTCCTTCTTATCAGTCGCAGCTGCATTTGCATTAGGAAGCTTTCTGTTTCTTTAAGCCTCATTCATGCACTGATTAAATGCCTTTCCAAGTCTGCAGAAGCAAATGTCTTATGTATTATATAGCCATCTCTCGACCCAAGTAAAAACAACGTACAGTAGAATATGTTTAAAAGCAGATGAAAGGAAAAAAAATAATTATTTTGATTTATCTGATCCTTGGTGATAAAACATAGGGGCAAAACAGGTGGAAGCTAATGTTTCTAATGTGTGATTTTTAACTTGATGTTGGGTAGCATCAGTATCAGTGTGCAGCCGAACAGTCTAAGGTGGGATATGAAATTGCTTTTCTTGAATGTTTGAGTAACATTGCTGTAGCATTTCATAATAAGCAGCAGTAGCTGTTGCAATGTATTAGATAATAAATCAGTCCTGGTAGCACATTTCCAATTCACAGGGATGACTGAAGGATAAACTTGAGACAAAAATACAAAAACTACCACCATTGTAACCAAAGAGTTTTGTTTGTTTTTAAAAAGGTGGCAGTCTGCCTATGGTTATGCTTTGGTTTTCCCACTGATTCATAATCTGCATGTTTGCAGGTATTAGCTAGAATGTCCATTCTTTTTATTATGCATACAGCTTTGGACAAAATAATAAAGATTTCCTTGTCCTCTTGTGACTGCTGCAGTCCACCCACATCCCAAAGGGGGGACCCCATTGTTTGTTTTTTTTCCCCTCTGGATCTCCTGAGTTACTGGGACATGTTGACCTTAATTTTCTGCTAGTACAATTTTTGCCTTTAACAGTGTAGGAAAAATGGCCTTGGCCATCTTCTTACCTTTCCTGTGGCCATTAGTTCATTTTCCAGACCTACTTCAAAAATGTTGGGAAATATCTTTTGGGGAACAATACTAAGCTTTTTAGGTTTGGTTGGTTGTTTTGGTTTTTTTTTTCCTTTTTAAGAGCATCATCAAGGGTTCCCTGCTCAACAACTCTACTTTACCCTTCCTTGTATATTTTTTCCTGTAGGTTCCTTTACAAATGTCCTCTTTTAGACCATAGGTGATGTCCTGAAGCTTAGACTTTGCTGTGCTCCCTCAGCCTGGTGAGCATGTATGGGTTCAGCTCCTCTGCAGCACAGGAAGAAGTTCCTGTTGCTCTCATTTTCTTTCACTGCTCTCAGATAAATACTGAGTTCACCTCAGCCCAGCAGAATTCAAGTGCTGTGTCGTGATCACGGGGCCTCCCTCAAAAAGCAGCTGACTGAAGGTCAGCAATGCCAACAGGCAGTGGTAGGAGCAGGTTAAACCTCAGAAGTGCTGTGTCACAATACCAACACAAGCAAGATCTGAATGGCAATGGTTGTCCCAGTGGCTGCTGGATACCCCGGTACTCTTGCAGCTGTGGAGTGAAGAGTCATCTTGAGGAGGAGAAAATAAGAAATGTGTTGATAAGAAAACTTCTTATTTAAAAACAGGATTCGTATTATGAGAGCTAAACACACAGTGGTATACAAACTGCATAACTTAAAAGGCCTTACAATGCAGCTGGACCAACATGAAATCTTTTTCCCTCCTTACAAGCCTGCTTGCTGTAAAAGGCTCAGGTTGTCTCTTGCTGAGCAGTTTCTCCTAGGCTGCAGTGCAATCAACATCTCAAGTGTGCACACTTGTTTTTGCATTTTAATGCCCAGAAATCTGCTCAGCCAATCCTTTGAAATACTGTAAGTGTCCAGGATTAGGGACCAAGGAAGGGCTTTGTCTGGACAGTGAGGCACTGCAGAACAGTGGCTCTGCAGTAACTCTCAAAAAAAAAAAAAAAAAAAAAAAAATATATATATATATATACACATATATGTATTTTGAGGGACCATATAGTAATCCCAAGTCAATTTTAGGTAGCTTGTAAACTGCATTACTTGGCATTTGCTGAAAGCATGGTCAGCTGCTGGAGAGCAAATATATATTCAGTTAAAAGATAGGAATAAAAATAAGCAACTTTTGGAGTTAACTGGAGACCAATTATTCTGTGCTGCAGGAAATTCTGTCATTGAAGTGGCAATGTAACTTCATTGTAAAACAATTCTGTATTAACATAAGATCAAACATTTGTAAATAGTCCAGAAAAAAACTGATTTTGCATTGAAGGAAATATTTCTGTTGAATCAGAGTATTTTGCTTTTCAAGGCTACATAACCAATTTTAACGAGAACACATAAAATGCATTTTAAACTGGAAAGCTTTTTCCTAAATGACAATGTGAATAAACATGTTCATAACATTTTGATTCAATGGTTCCATCATACTCCTAAGGAAAACCATCCCTCAAAAATATTTGGCTGTGACAACTATGTGGATTCAGTTGTGTTGATAAGAAACAACATGGTGGTTCTTCCTGGGAATGCATGTGAGAGCCTAAAGAAACACAGAGACTGGAGTGGTGCAGCATTTGGTGGTACTGGCTCTGCATTCAGCAGGGATTACTCGTAGCTCCATGGGATTCTTATTGACTGAGACCTGCTAAGGATCTAGCTTGCTAAATATGCAAGATAGTTGTATCTCAAGCCTCCAGCATACTTAGGAGCCAATGACAGACAAGCTACAGATTAGCTGAGTGGTTTATTTGTTCTTATTATTTGTCCACTTTAGCCTGTGGTTTCTTGAACTGTACTTTGATTAAAATTCTTTGATTAAACAGATGAGTTGACAAGACTTGATGACAAGTTCAAGGCAAGACAAGCTGGCAGTTCCTCACAGCCCTCTGAATTGTGGTACAAAATTATGAACCTTTTCCTGCTTCATTTTTCATTCCTGCTTTCTCTCCCACCCATAGCCAAGTGGACTTAGGCTAAATCAATAGGGACCTAAACATATTTTGGAGCGGTATCTCTTGTGTAAGAACGTGTAGCAGCTATAACTGAAAGAGGGAGAGAATGGAGTTTCTTAGTAGCTTTTGCAGAAGACCATTGCAATTTTTTAATTGGTGAAATGGTTACAGACTTTTTAGCTCCCTGTTTAACATCAATAACAGAAGAAGAAAAGGAAAAAAAAAAAAAAGGGCAGCAGAGACCTCGACAAATACAAGCACTCAGTATCTGTCTTGCTGATGATGTTCAATCTGCATCTGAACAAAGACGTCCGATTCCTTTTGCGTTGCTATAATTGGGATTTGCCTGAAATGGGGTGGCAACACAGGAATAGGCAGGCCAGTGTGAGAGAGGATTTGGAGTGGATAGGGAGGGAGACTCCAGCTTTGTGCCCTTGTAATTATGCTGTGAAGTAAAGTGGATGGATATTCTTAAGGGCAGATGTTTAAGGGCATATCAGCACCAGAGGAATCAAAAGCTGAATGGGATTTTCCTGATGTGAGGGGGAAGCCTTTGGAAACAACACTGGACACCAATCTGCAGGCTGGTCTGCACTGGACCATTTTGCCAGTGTGTTTGTTAACAGTCTGGGAAGTTGTGCCATGCTACAGGGACTCATAATTTGAGCACATAACTATTAGCAAATAACTTGTTTTGCAAGGGTAGCTGGTTTTACAGAGAGCATGAGGAAAGCTCTGCCAGCAAAAGCCCTCACTTATCAACCTCTTTTACTTCACAGTGTTGTTCATTTGGTTTAGTTTGGATATGGTTACACAAAAATCAGGTTTTTATGAAGCAAGCATTATTTTTATTAAACATAAATGCTAAACTGGATTCAACATCACTTGCAATACTTCTAACAGAGACAGTGCTGACTTTGCGCCTTATGCAGACCTTAGACAGAGGCTGGCCCCTTCAGACAAGGTCCCCTTCTCTTGGGTGACACAAGGGTCCTGGGTGCTTCCCTGATTTCAGAGCATCATTTTGAGCATCGAAGTTATTACAGTGTGCAGGTTAGACTGCAAACTCATCAGGTCAGGGGTTGTGTTTCAAAACCAAGGGGGGCTTTGGACACCCAGTGAAGGTCTCTCGTTGGGGTGATGTAGTAAAAATAATCATCCTTGTTGGAAATCATTAGGTAATGAGAAATCTGGTTAGATTTGATAAGTATACAGCTATAATAAAGTAACATAGTGATGTCAGACCACCAGTGCTGCTGAGCATGTGCCATGTGGGCCATTATTTACTTTTTCTTCACAGAATTTATAGTGAAGGTTCACCAAACAGGAGCAAAGAGCTTTCATTTTGCTGTGATTGCTTGTCTGCTATTTCACTTGATGTAACAGGTTCCAGGTGAATAGGCAAAATGTCTTTCAGTTCCATGGGTTTTTTGAGATGCAACCAGCTTTTGACACTTACATCATCACAGGAAAGTGCTGACCATTTATCATATCCAAGAGTGTCCTGTTTAAAAGGGAATAAAACCTGAAAGCAGTCTATGAGCCAGTTTCAAAGCACTGGGCATCCCAGTAGTTCTTAGCACAAAGGTAGCAGGGGCAAAACCACAGCGGGTTTGATTCACTGCAGTGTTCTAGTACTGGGGGATTGGAATAACTGCTGAAATCAATACTGCTATTCCAGTGTACAAACAGAATCTTGCCAGGGTGAATTTCTTCCCTTGGAAACAAAGTGGACATGGATTTACTCACCTAGTCGGTAGTCCTCTCAATTTTACTTGTGTAAGTAACTGTTGTTGGCATGGGCATAACAGAGTCTACACTTGTGGCCTGGCTTTTTCAGTAGAGCTATCTGCCCCCCCCCCCCCCCCCCTTTTTTTTTTTTTTTTCTTTCTTCCTGTATCTGGTGAAAACTGCCTTGTTTGCCAGAGGTCATCCCACATCACTGCAGCTCACCAGGGAAATGGCAATAATTCAGCTACTTGGTATGGATGTCAGGCTGTCTCCCTTTTGTTTTGTGGCATGACTGCTGTTACTTTGCATTGGTTGAAGGCAGCAGTTAAGGGGACAGGATGAGTAAAGCTATGATTGCGTGAGATGTAAATGTACCTTGACTATTTAGGTGTTAATACCATTCCAGGAACAGTGTGAGAGTGCTTTGAAGTAGAGCAGAGGGAAAGTGGTGAGGAAGGATGAGCAGAGAAGGCACAAGAGAGAAAGGTCAAAATGCCAGTAGCTACCTCTGGCAGCTTTTGGCAGCCTCATAAAAAGTGAAGGACTGAACAGATCTTGAAAATACTGCCCCTAGGATGGTAGAAGATGCTGAGAGTTGCTGGAGCAACAGCATTATGTTTGCTCCCTTGTTGTCATTTCCATTTAATTTTTGCTTACGAGAGAAGAACATCTATTATGAAGAGAATACGTCGGTTGTCTCCTATACAACTGGGACTTACTCGTGCTGTAGTGGAGACATAGGGGTCTCTGAGCTGTCTTTCTAAAGCCTTTAAAGGCACAAAACCATCTTTTCAAATACATACCTTCGAGGAGAAGAGAAGGAGATGAGAGGCTGGGTATGATTTGTTAAAGACACCAAGGAAAAAGTCTCAAGATGTGATTCTCTGCATCATAGAGTAGAGAGTGGATCTCACTGAAGGTAGTGCCCGTTAGTCATACAGTGTTCAAAGAGTAGAGAGTCCCAGGGTTTTGCGTCCATAGGCACATCGGGTCCTGTAAGGAACAGTACCATAGTGGTGTGTCTGTTCTCCAGCTGAGTTAGAAATGGCTTGCATAAGACCCAGGGACCACTTATTTGAGCTGTCCATGCACCAGGTGGGACACATGAAGGCCACGGTTATGCATGCATGAGTGGAAGGGGTCGGAAGGAAAATGGTAACATTCTTAGGTACAAAGGGCGGCCTTAGTGTAATTTAGCCCACTACCCCCCCCCCTTCCCCACCCCCCACCCCACCCCTTTCCCAACCCTAGCATTGCTTGGAGTCAGCTAAAGCTGTGGTTTCATGTTTGTGTAATTTACTCCTGCTTGGAGACATGTGTTGGTGTTTTAATATGCCTTATTTAGTTTTATCATAAGTCAATTAGCAGGAAGAACAGGACAGAAACTGATTCTGTCACTCTTAACCAGGGGTTTGTATCAGCTTAACTAAATTCGTTTAATTAAATCAAACACTACGGCTTTCCTCAGTCTCCCAAAAAGGTTCCTGTGCTTGTGCATATGTATATGCAGAAGGTGCATGTGTGCTGAATGTGTATGCCACCATGTACATGCAAGCAACTTTCTAAATATCAACCAGTACCTGTCTGCACATTTATAAGTTTCCAATTACTCTAATATCACATCTAATGGAGAGATGTAAATGCCCCTATAAATTCAGCTCACTGCTTTGGCGGCTTTGCTGACAGACTAGTAAACAATTTCTATGTAGAGTGCAATTTTTCTACTTTAGGAATGGAGCCACTTAGATTAGAACTCAGTGTTTTAGTGAAAAATGTCTAAAACGTTTACATAACCTATTTACATATGAATACAAACATTACAGGCTTTATATTAACAGCCCTTGTTGTTGCTCATTACTATGCATAGAAAAAGACATCAGCATTTCTAGTAGCATCTACAAAATTATAAATATGTGATAGAGTAATTACTGATTTGGAAATCCAAATTATATTAAAATGATTGTAGCATCTGTGTCTCCAAAAACCTCTCCATTTGTCAATTCTAATCTTCTTTTGCTTAGGCAATAAACATAAGTCTGATGTCTGTTTACATAGTTCTTTGTGAATCCCACCGTCCCCTTGAAATTTTTTTTAAAAAGTGGAGGAAAGAGAGGTTTGATATCAAGGTACCTGAAATTGGTCCACAGCTGCTCCTCTCACCTTTTCTTTACCCCACACCCTCAGAAATATGAAAATTGATGGTAGCTCTTGCAGATTTATCAGAGGCAACCAGGAGCTTCCAGGAAGATCATGCTGGAGCTGACGATGTTTTGCCCTCATGGTAAAAACTGCAAGGGATGTGCCTTCCAAGAGACAGGGATCCATTTGGGACTGATCCTTTACTCTTTTTACCGCAAACTGGCTTGAGTCAAATGGTTGTGAGGCTTCTGTAAGCCAGGGAAGCATTTGGTGTGCTCCATGGCATGAGTGAATGAAACTCAAGTCTTACTGTGGTGTCAGTGATGCAAAGTAGAAACAAGGGACAGGTTCTGCTGCCCTTCATCCCAGTGGTGCTTTACTTCTAGAGGAGATGCCGTAGGTCTCAGCAGGTTTGTGTAGCAGACTTCACACATCAATGAATAGTAATAAAAGTAATATTTTTTTCTATCTGTGAATCTCAAAAGACTTTGCAGGGAGTTCACTATCATTCTTCCCATTTTGCAGAAGAGCACAGGTGCTGCCTCCAAGGTCACTCTGCCTTGCAGTAGAAATTACAGTAGAAGCCCTTTTGCTGCTCCCTGTCTGATCCGGCCACTAGAAGACACTGCCCAAAGGAATTTATTCATGTCTTGCAAAATTGTAGTTATTTGTAGCAGCGTCTGCTTCCAGGTTTTTCAGTCCTGGACTGAAATTCAAATTGGGGGATGTCAATGGGAGATGATTTGCCTGGAAATAATGTGCTCGCTATATACAGTGGATGCTGATGCCATGAGTACTCTGATAAGCTGAGCGGGGATTGACAGTGTAACGCTGACCTTTAAGAGGTCTTTGAAAATGGGTCCATGTTTTTCACCTTGCCTGCTGATGGGGACTGAACACTTCTGAAGTGGTAACTTTCCTCTGGCACACATTCTCCAGTTTTAGCTGAGCCATCCATGATTACCCCCTTGGCTATAATTACAGCACTGCCTCTTGTTTTCATCTCTCTTTACACCTTCTGCTTACGCCACACAGGGACTTAAAGGGCTGCATATGCATAGTAACAGTTCTGCGAGATGAAATGCTGTTGTATAAATAAAGCATTCATCACACCTGCAAGGGAGGTTTGAATAAAATCCCACATATTTTTACTGCATGAGCAATGAAAGATTGGAAATGACAAATGGGTTGACAAACGGTTTGCAGTGCATAAATAGCATTATTTATTTACTCAGTCATGTCAGAGTAAGTGAGATGAGGCTTGCTGGCTTTTTGAGAGAGTTGTTAAGAGTAATTGTAAAGGCAGAGGCCACAGAATCAAACCCGATCCCCTGGCACTAGCAGGTAGATCGCTGTTAGCTGGAAACCTGAAGCTTCTCTTGCCCAGGCTGCCCGGTTGCGGGGAGTGACTGATAGGAGGAGGGTGGTTGGGACACATAGAGAATTTCCTCGTTGGTCAGTATTTTACAGTTTGCCTGTCAATTTGTTTGCACTAAACTGTTCCTCAGCGCTGTCCAGATGCCTGTACTGGCTAATTCAGTATACTGAGGGGCACTGGTTTTCTATACACAAAGCTTCAAAAAGCCTGGAGTGAGATGAACGCTGTTAAAGGCACTGACTGACATAAGGGAAAGCACCGTTTTCTCAACATTTGAAGAAGAATTTACTTTCATAATGGATGAATGAATGAATTTACATCCATAGATGCACTGAAAAAAGGGAGGAAGAATTTAGATGCAGCCTGTGACTTAAGCTAGTCTTATTTACACTAACAGCAAATAAAATACTGATAGTCACCCATTATTTTTACTGCCTTCAGGGTTGGCAGTAGTGAGTATACGGAGAGTTTCTTTAACCCCAAAGCTGACGTGAGGTGTCTTCACCCCTAGCTGCTTACTCTCCAGCACCTGAGATACCATTCACCACAGCTCCTTATTACAGCCAGGCTGTAAAATGACCTACCAAAGTATTGCAGGATTTTAAGTCATCACAATTGTAACGGCATTACATAGAACTGAATGCATCATTTTTTCCATTGCTGCTCTTGCTTATATGTTAATTAATCAAATATTCATAGAGACAGATAGCAGCAGAGCCTGCCTGATACTTTATTCTAACAGTCCAACATATACTAGAAAGTGAGGATGCCATTTTCAGCCCCTACCCAAATGCTTCCTTAATTATTTCAGAAAAAGTGGAGCCCGTTGCAGAGAAGAGGTTGGACTTCATTGTAAGGCTGTTCTGCTACAGGATGGGAACTAAAGGTTTACAGCCATCCACGGAATTAAATCCAACTTTTTCAGATCCTGAACAATATCTGTGGTCCTTCAGAGAGCAGGAATAAAGTAGGCCCAAGGGACAAGGCATCATCAGGCCACTGTGCTCAGCACTAATGGCCCTGATGGGGTGCAGGACTTAAGTGGTGGTGGTGGTGTTGGGGATTTTTTGTCATGGTGTTGTTTTTGGTTTTTGTTGTGTTTTGTGGTTGGTTTTTTTGGTT
Organism: Falco biarmicus; assembly: GCF_023638135.1. NCBI lineage: Eukaryota > Metazoa > Chordata > Aves > Falconiformes > Falconidae > Falco > Falco biarmicus. Next base: position 62,944,479 of record NC_079288.1, on the reverse strand, counting down.
GGTTGGTTTTTTGTGTGTTTTTTTGTTTGTTTTTGTTTTTTGTGGTTTTTTGTTTGGTTTTGTTTTTTTGTTTTTTTTTTTTAAGCCTGGGAGGTGTTGTAGCATTTTTAACAGTTAATTTCTGTGAGCTGTTGAGCTGGTACAAGGACTCCTGTGTCATGAGGCTGGGGGAATTGCTCTTTGGTGCATGACTCTCACCTCTGCACCTGTCTCTTCATCCTCTTGAGAGAATAGGGAGCTTTATAAATATAGATGTCAGCAAGGCACATATGGAATTGGATTTGGCAAAAAGTCCAGTAGCAGCTTCATGGTCTCAAGCATTCAGCACAGGGCTCAGCAGGACTGAAAGCCAGTTGGAAAATTATCCCTTGATTGGGAAACATGGGAGGAGCTGTCGGGTGTTCAGAAGTAATTTTCTGACCATGATGCCGGTGCTGGAAGGGCTGCCCACCCACGGTCTCTGCTCAGCAAGGAACAGTTTTTGGTTTTTCTCACTCATGTAGAAAAAAAAATCCTATTACCTCACCAAAGCTTCAAGGGTTTGTCTGAGTATCTGTAGTCACTTCAACGAAAATCTAGAGATCTGGGCAGCTGGTGAGTGTTTTTGTCTAGCTGTTTACATTTTAAGCACTTGCTTTCATTAATTGTACAAGGCTGGGGACAGATTTCTCCCCCAAAATGGATCTCTGATAAGTCAGAGCAGGGGGCTGTTTGTGTGAGGGCAGGAGACAAGGAGGCCGAGATGAGTATTTTAGGGAGGAGGGTGACGAGCACGTAACATGTGGCTGAATAATCCTGTAGAGAGGTTCGGCACAGTTACAGTGGCGAGTGTAGCTGAGTGTGGGTCACATGTATGGGGTGGTTCTTTTCATTAACAGCATTTTAAAATGTTAATATTCATGGGAGGCTTTGGGTAGGTGATTTGGGGGGTCGCTTTGGTGACATGAGCTGGTGAAACTCTTGTGTATTAAAATGGGAGCATCCTTCATTGTACGCTGCCACTACGTAGCTCATTAACCCTGTTAATGGTTAGTGGTGCCTGTAAATGACCATTCACCCCCTGAATTCAGTGGGGTGTGGATCAGGCCCATGGGTAAGTGCAACTATATGGCCAGCAGGATGTGGTTTGGTTGTTTCGTTTGTGTTTTTTTTCAAGGCACAGGTTACTCTTTTACTTCTTGCCATGAAGTGAATAGTTGATGCCTTCCTCCTGGCAGGGCTGAAGTACTCATGGCCTAGCCCATGATGTGACTGGGAGCAGACCACATTGCAAGGTACAGTAGGTCTCATAAGATAACAGGATGGGTATCACAGGCTACAGTCTTCTCCACCTTGGTGGTGGCTAGCAGAGTGAGCTAGCCTGCCTTGAGGAGCATTAATGCATAAAAATACCCTGTATCTTGTTATCTCTCAAATGCAAAGAGGAGGAATGTGATAGTGGGAGCCACACTCTCTTGGGAAACTGCTGACAAATTTGAAAGCTTTACATGGCTGTAGCAGTGCAGCTCCTTGTCATAAAATGGAGGATTTTATTTGCTTTTATTAAGGAACAGAAGCTTAATTAAGTTTCTCCTGAATGTAATAAAGTGATACAGCTGAATGTAGGTCAGTCCCAAGTAACTGTTCAAATACTTTAGCAGCTGTTTAACTAATGCTCAAGTATTAAATAAGAATACTGAAAAATCTTAATTTTGTTGTTGTTTGTTTGTTTTTTAAAGGGGCTAAGTGGTCTCTTTCTCAGGGGACTGTGAGGTTAGCCTTGGCCCTCAGAACCTAATTAATCAATGGCAAGGCTTTCTGAGTGCTGGCTGTGGAATGCTCTGTAATTGCTCACTTGTGCAGTCATTTGTTTTGTTTAACCTGCGACAGATTAAACTCTGTTATAAAGGTCCTTGCCTCTGTTGTAGAATAACTCCAGCCGCAAGAGCAAGTTCTCTGCTCAATTCCTGACCGGCCCAGGGTCATGGCGGGGAGAGGGCAGGATGGCCCTTCCCGCTCCCCCTCGCCACACCGCTTGGACCTGCTGCTGTTTTTGTGGGTCCTCCCCATCCCTGTCGGTGAGCTTCCCAGGCCTGTGCTCTTGGCAAAGGGAGTATCACTAGTTGTTAATATAACCCAAGAGTTCTCCAGATATCTCTCTTGCTTTCTTTCATTAAATGTGAAACTTTAGAGACAGAAACTTTAATGATTTTCTGTACATGTGCGTGTGTGTAATACTGTATGCTCCGCTGGGACCCCTCTGGCATGCCACATCTCCAAACAGCTGTCACACAGCTTAGATTCTTTTCCAAAATGCCAGTCTCCAAAAATATTTTCTCCTCTCCTCGAGTATGGAATTTTGACCCTGAGTCAGAGGGTCTGCACAAAGCAAGGTCAGGATTTGGTGACAAACTTAAGACTGCCAAAACATTAGGATCAGAAATAAGATCTTTTCTACCAGGTGGGGGAGTGGAGATGGGTGTGGGGGAGTGGAGATGAGGACTGTGAATTTCCAGGCTGCAGTGGGACTCTGCTTTCGTTCCCAGCCCCAGTGAATTGTTTTGAGACAGTATGTTTCTTGTAATGCTTGCCATTAACATTCAGAAGAAAGCTACATCATTTTAATATGTTTCAAAAAGGGATGTTAAACTTTATCTTCCTTTTTATTAGATCTACTGCACCAAGGCACCCAGTGGCTTTAGAAATGTAAGTAATGAAAGGCAGAGAACAAATGTGAACTATAGAAATGATTTATGGAGACATCTGATGAATTTATTCTGCATCTTTACCCTTTCATCCATCTCCCTGGACTTCAGCTAGTATGTCTGAGCAGCATCAGTCACATATTTTAAAGTTGACTTGCTGGAGAAATGCTCCATGCTATGGAATGTGGATTTCCCAGTTTCTGCTCCACCTAAGGCCCCTGTGAAATCCCAGGCAGGCAGGGTGTTTTTCTGCAGAGCTGTCTGGGTTGGATTACTAAAGCGGTTACGCACTCCATAACACAGCCTGCTGCCTGAAAAATGCTTAATAGCCAGCAGCTTCACTGCTGTCCATGAGAACACAGGAGTCCCTGGCCATGCTCAGCAGCTGCGCCTTTTTGTAGTTCCTCCAAGATCCAAGCGCTGGAAAAATTCAGCTCCAGTGGGAGGCATAGCCTTTCCGGAAAACTTGGTCTTTGAGTTTAGCTTCCTCAAAGGAAACTTTCTTGCATACAGCGAGTTTAATTCTGTGAGTACAGCATTAGGCAGGCTCTGTAGCATGAAATCGTCAATCCTCCACTAACCAAGTAGTTTCTGCATCTCACAAAAAAGACTTGAAGTTTTGCAGAAGCCCAGTTGCTTGGTTCCTGCCATTTGTTGTCCCACAGGTGTTCAGAAGCCATTTTCCTATCAGACTTTTTTTCAGCATAGTCTTTTTAGCTAAATCTGTATGTATTTTAATCATGTATTTTAAAGGCAGATAAGATATGTGATGAGCAAGTAGTGTCCCTTTCAGGATGATGACCAGATAGGGTGGAGCAGGAAAAGAGCTGGTGGGTGTATATAGCTGAAAACTGAGATAGATAGATAGATAGATATGCTGAAAACTACCCCTGGAAGAAGAAGCGAGGAGGGAATGGGGTGGTGGGAGGGCAGGCAGCAGAGTCTGATCCCTGACTTTCCCCAGCTTAGTGCGGAGCACAGCATGAGAAAGCCTCAGGGGAGCTGCTGGACAGGTGTTCTCAAAAATGCATCCCTCCAGCCCCTCCATGTTGCTGCATGCAGCCACAGAAAGTTCAGGGCTGTGTTTAGACATTTTGAGGAATTTCACAATGGATGTTTCCAGTAATATATTTAAGAATAGGCTTCCTGCCCCCCTACCATTTGCTTTTGTGTATGCTTGGGTTGGGCAGTGCCGGGCTGGGAAGCACATGAAGGTTTTGTGAGGCTGTGCTTTCTCTTGAGCTTAGAATCAAAGTGCAGGCTGCCTATATTCAAGCTTTGGGCTGAAGATCAGAGAGGCAGAGTTGGCTATGTTGGGAAAAAACAAAACAAAACCAAACCAAAAAAACCACCACAGGCTTTTGAATATCAAAAACATATTTAGCTCATTTCAGGATTATTTTTTGAGAAAGTTTGGTTTGTTTCTGATTAATATTTGTACTGATTTAATGCCTGAGACAGACAGGGGCCAAGACTCCTTTGCACAAGGTGCTATACAAAATCAGGCACCATAAACAGATGCTGTATTAACAGCATACAACCCTGGCAGGCTGTTTGTTTTACTTGGTAGTATTACCTTTTTGTCTGAACTGATTTAGCAATGATGCTAAAGGCATAACCTGTCACATGTTGATCCTAAATCTGACTCAGTTGGGAAGCTTCCCCCCGCCCCCCCCCCCCCCCCCATCAAGAGGCTGAGGGGTGATTGTTTCTTAACTAAAATCTATGGACCTGTACTTAAAAATCACCTTGGTGTCATGTCATTGGTAAGAGTGATGAAGGGAGAGGTTGCTCTGGGTTTTAGAAACAGTGCTGCATGGCTGCCTTCGATTCACTCCTGAGTTCATCAGGGAGTTGCCCAGCTTCGACCTCCTGTGCTGTTTGGATGTATGCATTTTTGTTTCATTGAGTCATTCAATTATTATGTCAAATTTGAGACGGAGAGCAGTACAAATTATTTTGGCCCAAAACCCTTCTTTAACCCTGTTCGCAGAGGTGAAAGGCTAATACATTAAACCTACCAACCCATGAATACAGATTACTGTAGCCCTTTTACAGACAATACTCTCTAATCTCAGTTTTTCCTTTTGCAGGAATCAGTCAGTGGTTGGGACAGGGGCATTGGTTGGTGACAGTACACGGCAGCACTGTGGTTATTACAGGCTGTGTAATTCCTTGTCCTTCAAGAAAACCTGACAGTTACTGAAGGGGGATGCAGTGGGAGTAATACTGGATTTTGCTTTAACAACAGGACAGAATTATCTTTTGTTAGTATTTTTAAAAGGCTTCTACATGCTCACATTCAGATTTGCTTTTTGCTTTGCCAGTGCTGAGCGCCAAGTTCACACCTTTGTGCTGCTACACAGCTGCAGCACCTTGATGTGCAGCATGGCATGGGCTCCCTGTGCTGCCGACTCAGTGGATAGGTAGGCAATAGTAGACTGAGGGTCTGAAAGCGCTTCAGAGCTGTTCTAGAGAATATAATCCTTCGCCACTTCCCCTGGCTATCCTAGCTCTCGGTAGCTGTACTAAAGAAGAAAAAATGGGCTTTAACTTGCAATGACTCTTGTTAAAGTGGCAGTGAAGACAAAGTAATGTGGAACACCAGCTGAAATTCAGCCTTGACCTCATCTAGCATTTAATTTGAACTCATAATCCAAACTAAAAGCCAAATTGTTTTCTGTTCGCAGTTATTTTAAGTAGCGTTAACTCTGGCTAAACTGATGAGCCTTTTATTGGTTGGTTTACTTCAGGTGTTTACTCTCCTCTCCAGATATCCTGTCAGTGTTCTGTAAAGTGGATTTTTATTAGTGTGCTACAGAAGTTTATGGAGTTGGAAGAAGTAGAATACCTGTAAAAAGGCAGATGTAGTCCTTTAAAAGATCTACTTTACAGCCTTAAGGCTTGCCTAGTTTGGTTTTCAGCCCTACAGACCAGCATCCAATGAAAGACATTAGTCTATATTGCAAACCTGCCCTTGCTTGGAACCTCAGCTACTTGCAGCTGATGCAGCACTGTGACTGCTTCAGACGTGCTCAGTGCAGATCTGTTTTCCATGGTGACCCAAAGCTTTTGTCAAAATATACCCAATGGCTTGGACAGAATGGTGCTTTGTTGTTCTTGCACTAACACTGAATGTTTCTTTCACTAGCCTTGCATTCAGATTGCCTTTGCTGCAGGGATGCTGTAGCCAGGCGCATTAGTACATGGTTCTTGGCAGGTTTTCCTGTTACACATTCATTGCCTTTGGGGGTTTCATCTCCCCTTCTCACTCTGTTGATCACAAAGAGATGGGACAGAAAGAAATCCAAGGAAACTATAAAATGTGAGGCATTACATGATGAAGCACAGAGGACAAACCTTTCATTGCTTGGGGGAGACCCTCCTTGGAGGGTGATGATGAGGCAGCACACCTACTGGCAAGTCCTGTCCGAGACCTCAGATTCCTAAGCTGGGGAGTCCCTGGCAGGGGAGCAGATGCACCATGTAAAGGGGTGCCCCAAATTGCCATTAAATCTGTAAAATCTTATGAATTTGCTGTTTAATGCTCCTGTTAAATTTTAAGGGCCTTATCAATAAGTTGAAACAGCATAATTACTTTTTTTTCCCTTATGTAAAACTAATATTTAAATTATGTCCAGTACCTGTTTTCCATCTTGCTCCCAGGCTCTCCATAATATATGAAAGTAATCCCATTGGTGACCTTTACAACTCTGATTCAGTTCGGCTCTGCAGGAATTTTCTGCTGTTTGGCTGGCTGTGGTTTTGGTGGTTTGTTTTTCCTCAGTTTTGCTTTTCTCAACGTAGAATAATAATCAGAGGAACAAAATTGTTTGAGGCTATAGAAAGAGGACTATTTTTTCTCATCAAACATAATAACATTTTACAATAAACACAGCAGTTTAAATGTATCTCATTGGCATATCTCCACAAAGGCACTTGGTGAGGCTGCAATTAGTGTGCTTTGCCTCTCCTTGTATTAGTTTGATCACATAAGCAGCAGCCCATCTGACAGCTCTAGCACCTGGATAGATAATTAAAACTCATCAACAAAACAACAAAATGCAGTATGTAGTGGGAATCACCCATACTAGCATTAAACACTGCAGATAATTATATCGCAGCAGAGGTTGGAAAGCCAGCTTCTCTGTGCTCTGAAAGATCAATAAAAAGGCCCATTCATAATGAAGAAAACATTTAGAGAGACTGGATTTTCATATCCCTGTCATTAGATCCTTTGCTTTTAAGGTTTTGCAGAGGCAGAAAAAGATTCTGTTGAGGAATTCATTGTTTCTGGAAGCTAAACAGGTGAAGATTTAGGTTTGCTCTTGTGTACTGCATTATTGAAAGCAAATGTGGTGAACCAAAGGCTTTTCTTGGGGCTTGTGGTTCTGTTCTCCCGTCTCCACCTTCCACTGCTTTCCTTCTCTGCTTGCTTTTTTTCTTCTTATTTGCAAGGCATCACATTAACTCCACTTACAAGTGAAATTTCTCTTTTCTTCCTGTTTACTTTCTCCAGGGCATTTTTTTTTTCCTTGGCCCTTCCTAAAGGGTTGATTTGGAAATATCACATATTGACAAGGGAGAACACACTCCTGGCTGACTTATTTGCTGTGACAGCCTCTTTCTTAAAGCAGTCATCTAGAGAAGAGATTTTTGTGTTCCAGAGATGGAAAAAGGATGTCTTGCAGCGTTACCATGAAGGATAATGAATTAAGTCTGTCTCTTACTGTAAAACCATTAGAGAAGTATAATAGACCTTGAGAAAGAGGCTTAGATACTGATGTCTTGGGTATAGTAGTGTGCCTAGGCACACGATGGCTGCCGTGTCTGTCATTGCAGAAAAAAAAATAAAATAGTGTCTGTGTAAAGTAAGTGTTTCAGTTGAGGGCAGAGGGAAAGAGTATCTTTGCTTTTGGTGACTGGTGCTCATGAAGGCAGGTGAGGCAGCTTGGTCTGCACGTGTGGGCATTAAGAAACCCTTGTTATAGGTTGCTGTAGGTGGAGGGTAGCGCCAGCTCCGAGCAGGGTTTGTCAGCAGCAGCAGCAAGGGATGGAAATGGCAGCACAGTGCTCTCCGTACAAGTCCAAGTTCACAGATGTGTAGCCTGAAATTTTCTGATCCTCAGGGTATTTAAGAGCCTAGCCCTGGACTCTGACCATCTGCTTGTGAATTCAGAGGGCATGGGTGACTTCCCCGTTTGTAGTGTTTTCCAGTACGCCCTGTTTGCAGGAGCTCCCCGCCCTGGTGTCGCAGAAAGCCTTGCTCCACCTCAGAAGTGCTTGTCTCTGGAGTGTAAGGGTGAGGAGAAAGAGGTTGTGTTGGGCTGAAATGGATGTTTGAGCCTCTAGGCTTGTTGTGGACTTCTGCACGGATTTCTGGTTGCTCTGCTCCTGCTGACCCTAGTATGATGGGTGCCTGCCCCCATGGTTTTGGCACCTGTTTTTCTTGTCTTCTTACTGGTATTGCACCTGCAATGATTGATGCTGAAAGGCTGTTGTTTGGGATTGATCTTTTATTTTGTGCTGCCTTTGCATTTTTCTTCTGGCAAACATATCACCACAGACATATCTAGCCTGATGCTGTCAACATGTCTGTGCTATTAACGTTTGTGGAAAGGCCTAAAATAAACATCACCTGCCAAACTATTATTGTTTCTTTTTTTTTTCTTTTCTCTTGGTAAATATATCAGAAATGTCAGCATTGGAAGAAAGCAAAGATATTGGAGCAGGAATAAGGAGCTGTTTATGTCTTAAAGTGTTCCTGCCTCACTATCACAAAACGACCTTGTCACTTAAAAATCATAAAAATGTTGCCAGGGAGAAGGAATGGAAGTTTGCTGAAGGGAAATGAAGTTTTAGTGGTGGGTTTTGTGTTTTGTTTTTTTTTTTTTTAAGTCTGAACTGGGAGTTGCAAGCAGCATTGAGCCCTGCAGCTGCTTCTGAACTCAGATGCTTCCTTCAGTCCCACTGCTATAAATGCAAAACAAATGCCACATGAATTATTATTACTGTTTCACATTAAAACTCTTGAAAGTCATTTTCCACTGGAACTGGGAGAAGTTCTGAAAAAATAATCCATGCTTTCTGTTACAGTGTCTGTGTTACACTGGATTGACACTTCTCTTCTAGGATAAATATTTTTCCACATCTGAAAGACAGAACAGGTACATTAATAAGTGGTGGGAATAAATATAGCTAGAAAGAAGGCAAAAAGAAACCCCCTTTCTTTCTTCTTCTTTCTTTCTTTTTCTCTCTTTTTTTTCTTATGACTGGGACAATTTATAATTTTCCCAGGGGGTAATTTTTCCTCACCAAAACATATAAGTGAATAATGTGAACTTCTGTTTATGAGCAGTCTTAAAGACTGCTGAGTATCTCAGACTGATTTTTAGGAGGGTTTTGAGTTACTCTCTTTTCCTGAACTACAGGAATATATATTTCCATCAGTCTTTCAAGTTGGGGTGAAAATACAGATCTTGGGTTATGCTTTGGTTTCTGATCTCTTTGTTGGTCTTGGTAGGCATCTGCACCTTGGCAAGTGGATGTGACATACTGACCTTTTCATTGCCCTTTGCACCAACATAAGCATTTTCAAAGGAAACCTGGGCACTGGCAAGTCACAGTTTCCATGTCTTGCGAAATGGAAGATGCAGCAGGCTTTTTGCCTTGCTAGCCTGAATGCTGTGGCAGCGTGGTGAGTTATTTCTGAAGAGCTGTGTGGATGCTCTTGGTCCTGGCAAAGTGTCCATGAATCCCTGCACCAGTTATGGAGGGGCCTGAGACGTGCAGGGTCTCTGAGAAGCAAGCTGTATGTTCATGTGCCCACCTCGCACTTCAGGGAGCAACAGAGAGGAGTGATTACAGTTAGAAATAAGGATTTCCAGATAAAACAAACCAACCCTAAACAACAGGATGGTGATAAATTTCTTGTCAGATTTAATGATAAATGGCAATAAAGGGAACTAAAACCACTTGAGGGGCTCCTTTAATTCTTCTGTGTCTCCAGAACATTTGCCTTAAAATATGGTACAAAGTCATAAAATTGAAGCTACTTTTTTAACAGGCATAAAATTGTGTATTTGTTCCCCCAAATTCACAGATTTCTCCCACAGCTCTCTTGTTTTCTTGGTGTCAGAGCATATGGAGAATGAGAACATATTCCAAGACACCAGGGTTCGCTTGGGAAAGTTTTGCCATGAGGGTAATGCAGGGGCAAGGGAAGTAGTTTCATCTGAAGGAGCTGATGAATCAGTGTTGGAAATATATTTATATAAACTAATATACTGCTTGCCAAAAGACAGTAAAAGAGGTATTGATGGTTGTAAAAAAGGTGACTGTAGTTTTTTGGAGTACAGTTATGCTAGACCCAGTGATGCAAACAGTTTCTGCCCTATTTTGGAGGGGAGTCTGGCAAGATGTAGAGCTGCTGTTTCTAGCATACAGCTAAGGGACTCTGGTAGTATTCCTGCAGTCGACCTACAGAAGAGACAGTTTTATGAACTGATGCAGAACTGGTTCTTACTGCGAATTGTAACTCCAGTAGTTAGTAAAGATCTTCCTTCAAGAAAGGAGGGAAAAAAGAAAAGGAAAAAAAACCCCATAATTAAAACAAAGGATTCTTGTTGTATTGGCTGGTAAGGTCAATACCCAGCAGTGAGCTTCGCAACTTGCAGGAGTTTGGAGCAAGTATTACTAAAACCCAAGCACCAAGAAATCCCAGGGTTCATTGTATAATCCCATAATTTACAAAGAAGAGCTCATGGGCTGATTTGCTGGGAATGCAGTAAAGCAAGATTATATTTCCCCACCGCCCACCCCTGTGTTTTCAAGTCTACAGATGCATCTTCTTTTAAACATCTCCTTTTCTGTGTCACTTCTTGTGTGTCACATAGTGTCACCCGGGCCTTTAATCTGTCGGGAAAGAAATAAAAAAAACCTGAAGGGACCAGGAAGCTGTTGTAAAAATGAAGAAAAAGTTTGAGCAAAAGCACAGTGACCAGAGCTTTAATGATGAGTATTTTTTACCTCTTTCTCTGCTTAAAATTTTCATAGACTGATGTCTGACAGTAGTAGTTGGTTAAACAGTTATTAGGGTTTTTTCCTAAGGTTTTAAGTCCATATTGCCCTCATCTCTTAGCGTGTTAGAATGGGAACCTGCATGTTTCACCCTGGGGTGATAAAAGGAAACTAAAAATGCCAAGTCTAGACTCAGGACTGCTGCCCATAGGAAATGGCTGTGAAAAAGAGAGGGGGCTGAGTTTCTCTGGTTTTGGTGGGGTGTTTTGTATGAGCCCTTTTTTGCAAATTGTGTGAGGTGACATGGCATACTATTTGAGCTTTTATTTAGGACTTTTTCACCTGCTTTTCTGTTGTTTACCCCCGCAAGGTGATACTGTTGATTTGATTTTGCCTACTATTGAAGTTTCTGTGCTTGGTAGGCACAGTGCTTTGCCATCCCCCAATCCCCAGGGATGTGCAAGGGGGCTTCAGGACTGCCTAGAGTTAGGGGAAAAGCCCATACCACCACTCTGCATTCCCAACTTGACCCCTTGTATCATGGTGTTTTTACTCTCTTTGGTGATATCTCAGAAGTCAGCGTGCATTTGGAGAGGTTAAAGCTGGTGTTCACGACTTTCGACTTCCAAACCAAGTTTTGAAATACTGGTTATGAACCTGGAGCTTTCTGGGTTGTGTGTTTTCACTTCTGGTTTTTGACCACAAGGAAACGCTTGGTCAAGTGGTGATTCAAACCAAACACTTACAGATAGAAAGAAAGAAGAAACACGCAGATGAACCCTAAATGTCTGTTCCTCCCTCCACATCCAGTTCCTCGCAATTTTTGATCCTGACTCATGCTTTTGAAATGTCTCTTTGATCCATTGCTGCTCTTCTATATAACGTGGCCAGGAATGTCGCTACAGCCAGAGAGACTATTGATTAGGCCAGTGCAATTGCTTTTTGAAAGGCACATTGAGCCCAGTAAACGATTTTTGTTGGAAGTGAAGGTTTGGATGATGTTCAAAGCCTCTCCTGGAAGACTGCCCGCTTGCATGGTCTAGTCTACCTGTGATATCCCAGCCAATCCACCTAAGTGTAAGTAGCAAGGGTGAGGACAACATAGTTACCCTTTTTTGTTAATTAAACTGTTTTTCTGTGTGTATAATAAAACTAGTCAGTTGCTGTGATAACTGTCATCTTTCAGCTAGGAAAAAAGAGAACAACCCAGCCCTCTGGATTATGTGTTATCCAGCAAAACAGCCTGATGAGCAAGCGTATCAGCTCTTATTAATCTTTCCATAAAATTAAAGAAAGTATGGAGCTTAAGGCAGTCACTAATGAATCAATTTTAATTTATGGGCTCAAATAAAATCTGCATTAAGGATGACAAACTGTAGCCTCAGGTAAACATGAAGCATTTCCACTGCAGACCTAAATGAGTTCTGTGCTGGATGTCACAGCTTCTGCTAGAAGAGCAGGAGTGTCAGGGGTCTTATGTCACATCAGAGGATGCAGCATCTCAGAGAAAGTAAATGCAATGAACTAGCCCTTAGGAGGTCTCTTTGTCGTGCAAAAGCATAAAAATCAAATGCTAACTATACTTCTCTCTCTTCACACACACATACCGCCCCCCCCCCCCAACAAACAAGCTGAGGATTCTTCTGTGTAAAACTGCTGTAAACTAAGTAATTTGGCATTCCACACATGCTAAAATCAGTCACCCATGGATGTGAGTCATATGTGCCACAGAGAAAGCATCTCGCAAAGCCCAACCTGTGTGCGTGCATAATCTTAACCTGAAAGATGCTTGCTGCAGCGGACAGGGTCGCTTCCTTCTCTGTGCACTTGTATGGCAAGTTCTTCAGTGAGAACAAGGTTTGCTTCTGGAAAAAATACATTGTCTCAGTAGGTGCATCCATGCTGGGCAGAATGAGTAACTAAAACTTGGCCATTTATAACTGATGTGTGTTGGCTCTGTGTGAAAAACCACTTGACAATTAAAAATTCACTGAAAATTAATGTGTTTTTAGACACCTTATTGGGTGATTATTTTTTCCCTCAAAGGTTGCTGTTTCTAGTCTTTGTATTAAACATTATTTGAGATGACTGTTTTTGTGGGAACACTTTATAAATATGTTGTAAAATGTATTTATTATGCCTGCTATAAAATATACAATGATTATTTTTGCCACAAATGTTGTTGGTTTAGTCTTTGCATTTTGTTTCGTGGGAATGCTGGTATTTAAGGTTAGTTGAAATCACTGTGATGGAGTTTGGGTTTCAAGATTTAGAGGACCACATCTCTGTAATTATTTGTTTTTTGTTATTGTTATCTGTTTTAAACCATCCTCTCAGATCCGTTTCAAAAAAATAATTCCTAGTGCTGTAAGAACTGCTTGGAGGGAAAGGGGTTATGCCACCATATGTCTTCGCTTCTGGCAATAAGCTGATGAAGATATCGGCGTTTGCCATCAGCCTTTACACGCTCTCTGTCGAGCTTCCCCAGCTGATGCTGAAGTCCTGGCTTCTGCATGTTCACTCCTGTTGACACTGTGGGGGCTGCTGCTCAACCTCTTGACCTGTCCTTCTGTCTGGACTGTTTTCTGACTTTTTTTCTTGTTTTTCAGATGCAGTAATCGGACCCAATGTGCAGTTGTTGCTGGCCCTGATGTGTTTCCAGACCCTTGCCCTGGGACATACAAGTACCTGGAAGTGCAGTATGAATGCGTCCCTTACAGTATGTATTTTGATATATTTGCCTTTGTTTCTTTAATAGAGATCTGATTGATTGTGGAGACTAGGCCATCCTTGAGCTTGTCTGTTGTTGCCCAAGGGCAAGTAAATGCTTGGTGACAAACCGGGTGCATCATATGAGACTGAGCTAGCAAGATATAAAAAATTTTCCTCTGTGCAAGGTTTGTGTTCATGTTAAAAATATCCTAATAGTGCCCCATGTTTTCCATGTAGTACAGTGTAACAGTGACATATCTCCTTTTGGAAAACATTTGGGAAGCAGACCGGGAGAATGAAGCACTATTGCTAGCTTATAGTTTCTCTTTCCAGGGTTTTATGCTTGTAATCATGTAGCAGCGCACTTTGACCAGCATGTGTCCGTGTAATTGGTGACATTTAATAAGTGCCTTAAATACAGTATTGTATCACTGAGGAGGCAGAAAGCTAGCGTTTCGGGAAATTTGATGCTTGATGATAGAAAATACTAATTTATAAGCTTCTAAGATTATGAAGGCAAATTACAGGCAAGCTATTTAGCCTAAATTTTTGCAGGTAGACAGTCAGTCATCTGGGATTACAGAATGTGTGCCAAATGGGAAGTGTCAGAGCTACAAAAAGTTAAGTATATCTCAGGTTTTGCTTCCTGTAGAAACCAAATGTGTTAGGTGCAGTTATGGTCCTACTATCATTAATGGCATACCTCAAAAAAGACATAAAAACTGTAATAGTAGGAGTGCACTTTTTGTTAGCAGTCGTAAAGGCTGAGCAGTGAATAGCAGCACCATCTCTAAGTTCTCAGTTTGTGTAGGCCACTGCTCATAGCACAGCTCTCAAAATAATAAAGCAGGTACAGGAATGGATGCTTTTTAGCTACAGAGTTGCATTAGACTTCAGTTTGCTGAAACCCAGGATTTGGCTTGAGGACTAAAAGCATCTTCTTTGTTGCCCTGAGCATGGGCTTCTGGAGAGCAGATGTGGCCGACAAATGATAGACATGCTGTCTGGAGGGGAAGCAAGAATTTACAATCCTTTGGGTGGTCCCTGTCCCTCATGCAGGAGGTGGGCACCTGTCTGCCACTACGATGTGGAAATGTTGTGCAAGGTTTTGCTTGTGAAACCACGAGTTGAGGGATGCAGCTAAGACCACCTCTCTGAGCAAAGGAGACCCTCTCTGCTGAGCGACTCTGTCTGCTGGCAGGGGTCTCAGCATAACCATATTTGATTTTTCTAAACAAAAATGTGAAGCTTCTAAATGCAGTGCTGGAATATTTTTAATGGGGTGAGCTATTAAACCCATGGAAAGAATGACATCAGGGCTTAGGGTCTGCCCTAGCAGGCTCGTACCAAATTACTGGTTTGGAGTTGTTCCACTCTAAATGAGATCTTTCATTTTACACACAACACTGTGTGCGGGGGAGGGCAAGGGGAGATTGGTTTCTACTTATCATAGCAGGTTGTATTTCCTTGTGATTTGTGATTTGCATGAGGTATGCTGCTCCCTTCTGAGACTGAGCTGGTAAAGCAATAGTGATTACATAGTATGCCTCTGTAGCCTTTGTTGCATATAAAACAAAGAGGAATAGTGGTGTCTTGTGAGAAAGGTAATATGTGAATATTATGCCCTGAGGTGTTAATCGGACCTGTGTACAAGATGTAAAATAACTCTTGTGAGGGGCTGCTGAGTACCAAACATACAGTAGGGATTGAGTATATTTTAATGAACTGAATGTGGGGAGGAAAACAATAATGACAAGTCACGCTGCCTTTACAGTTAAGTTAGTGGTTTAGCTGGCTGTTTCCTCAATTTCTTTATAAATCAAATATAGGGCCTCTGCTAGTACAGTTATGGGGGTGGAAATGAGGCGGAAGCTCATTGTAAAATAGGGTCCCATCTCCGCCCTTGTTTTTCTGTATTGTCTAGGAAATTTTGGGTCAAACCTTAATTATTGTTATTCAGTGTAGCTCCAGGGAAGCCGGTTGTGTTCAGGCAAACTGTGTCTCTTCATCTGCAGACATGGAGGGGGAAACCTTTTTATTCTTGCCCTACCTCAGTCTCCGTCTGGCTTTGTTACTTCCTCCGTTTCTGCCCTCTGAAAATGGTCAGCTCAGCTGTACAGATGTTCCTTGCCTGAGCCCCAGGAGTGCCCCATGAGTGAAGGCCATCCAGGTGATGGGGAAGGTGTCAGCTCTGGACAAGGAAGTCAGCGAGGGTATGGTCAGACCAAAGCTACCCCGGCGGATGAAATCTGTTTCCCCTTTGATGCCCTTGGTGATACCTCTGCCATTTGCTGGGGGTCAGTTGGTCCCCTTGTCACTGAGCCCACATGCTTGAGCCTGTCTAGCTGAATTTGGGCTGTTGCCCATGTCCTTTCAGGTCCAGCTTTCTTAGCATTGCTACCCACACCCAGCTGCCTTGCGTGATGCTTCACTGGAGGGAGGGTAGTGGGCTCTACAGGTTCCATGGTGCTGGTTGCTACTGGGGACAACCCCTCCTTATCCGCTGACATTTCCTCAGTGGCTTCGTGCACCAAGCCCTTGGTGAATGGTGGTGCCTGCCATATGGCCACCTCCTAAAGAAAGACAGCAGCTGCGTAACAAAGGAATTAATATGTCAGCAGGCACTTGTACTTGTGTGCAATTCCAGCTTTCTTTGTCTGGTTGGATGAGTTACTCCTTATGGTTTCAAATTATTCCTTATGGATGGAGAGAGAGAGTTTACCTAAGCGCTAGCTCAGCAGCAGAACGCAGTGTGTGTATGTCTCAAGAGAGCAGCGTTTAGGAGTCATCTTTAACATATGTTGTTAGGGCTGACCTTAGGTGCTTATGCTCGATATAGTGCTAGTGTATACACTCCCTTGGAGAAAAATTACAGAAGATTTAAAACTCCATTGGGTAGCATACTCCTCTTGAACTTTTATTTATTTATTAAATTTTCCACCAACAACTCATTTAATTTTCAAAAGGAAAGCATCCCCCTTTCCTGTCAGGAGGGGGGGGGAAACCCAACCTCTTCTAACTTCAGTAGTTCATATATTTTAAAATGTCCTCTGTGTTACCGTCTGCACCACATTCCTGTGTGTTCAGTACAGATACTCCTGATAATGAGAGTTTCGTGAGGCTGCAGTTACTTGACATGTGGGGAGGAAAACAGATGATCACGCAGACAGCCCAGTTGTCTCCTCGTTTTGCTGATCCCGTAGTCAGTTTATGTGATGGCAGATGCTGTCTGAAAAAATGGACAGTCATTCCAGGGATCTCTGGACTTTGTTTGTTGCCCTCTGACAATGAAAACCAAGTGAAAACCTGATGATTTCAGCAGGTTAAAAGATACTGGGCCTAAATTGACAGGCCTCAGTTGCACTGAAGTTGCCAAATTATTTTTGTCCTTGTCAGAGCAGGCCTTGGCATGTGCTCTTTATTCCTCTGACACCTGCCTTAAAGACTGCCCCTTTTCTTCCAAAATACTGAAATTACTACTCCAGTTTTCTAAAATTGAATTTTCTTTCTGACCAAGACAGCTTTTCCCTGGTTTTCTATTAATTTTTTGCTACTCCAGACCTGTAGTTTGCTATTGCTAGAGCTGTGCATACATGGCACGTTGCAGAGAGATGTCTGAAACTGCAATTTAGGCAGTGTTGCTCTGTATGTAAGTATGAGAAACCTTGCTCTGCGAGGGTCCCTTTGATCCAGTACTCTGTTGTTTCCTAGTGCATCCCTTCCCTCTCCCCTTCTCCCTTTACAAAGCAGCATTAAATGGGTAATGAGAATGGCAGTGGTGGTGGTGGTTTGTGAAGCTAGGCCAACTCTCCCATTGCAGAAACACCTCAGTATCTTCTTCTGGTGCTTGTACAGTCCTGTTGTCCTGGTGCCAGTACATGTAGGACTGTAATTTTTCTTACTTCACCTTTGTAATGTGCTGAAGAACTTCCCATTTCGTTCATGAGCCAGCACAGAAAGCAGATGAACAATTTATCCAATGCCAACACACGAGACTGGTGACAACCAAGAGAGTCAATTTTGCAAGAGCTTTGGTGATAGGGAGAGCTGCTGAGCTAGTTGTCATTGTAAGTAGCCAGTTTTTGTATTGGTAATCTGACAAATTCAAACCAACGTGTTGGTTTTCCATATAGAAACACAGCCTTTAGTATGTGTAAACCATCCATGTTTTAGTAGCCCTTTATGTATTTTCGAGATGGATGAAGAGAAAGAACAATCCACTTGGGGCTGACAAGCCTCCTTGCCTTTGCTCTCCTGAGCATGGGAGCTCTGTGAGCCACAGCGACAGTGCCGCCCTTCATGGGTGATACCCCAAGTCAGAACAGGGGGAGATTTTCCAACATGTGAGCAACTACCCCCCACTGGCTTTGACTGAAAATCAAGGATTGTCTGCATTTAGATTTTACTTTAGTTTTGAAAAAAGGTGTGAGTTGAATGTGTGGAGGTATTTTGAAGTGGTTTTTCTGTTCATTTCCCCCTTGAGACAGCTGTTCAGGCTCCCAAGGATCCAGCATGGTGCTAGGAAGAGGATTTAGCTAGCTGAGTTGAAATCTACCTTCAGTTTTTTCTGAACTCTCAGTTCCCTTAGGTTCTAGGTTTTGGAGTTCGCAGAATAACTTGTGCGCTGTTGTCCTCCAGAAACAGTCCTTTTTTCTACTAGAATTGGAAAATCTAAGGTAGAGGGCAGGACAAAGTGTAAAAAAGATGGGGGCTTAACGAGGGCCGTTGCTGCATTAACGGAAAGGATGGCAGCAGCAGAAGGGAGCAAGAAAGGTGGCCCAGGCATGGCATAGCCCACTGTGATGATAAATTGTCTTGCACCCAGGCGACAAGTCTTCCATCAGCTTTTAATATTGGGGAGATCTATTCAAAGGGCTGTTCCCCGCAAGGGAAAAATATTTGTGGCTTCTGAGGAAAGATGATTCATCCTTTCTTTCTGTTCCTCTGGGTAAATGGGCTAATAAATGTTATGAAGGCACCAAATATCTTTGGTGCTTACAGAGATTTTCCTGCTTCTTAAATGCTAACAAGGGGAAGGAAAACAACACTTGAGCATGGTTCATCTTTTCTTAAGACTTTTTTTCTTTTTACACATGGAACCTGAAATCACATATCCCAATTACTGTATTGATGGAAGGAAAGGTCATTTCTTTGCTAGAAATATTCCTATTATTGCTGACAGAAGAATAGATGGGCTCACATATCAATAAAAGTGAGGGATGGTAAGTGTGATGTGGGAACAGAATTCAATAAAGTTTTATTGTATCACGAGTGGACTGAAGTGCATTTAAAAACATTAAATGAAGGCTCACAATATCTGCTCCACTGGACCTTCGGGCCAGTGAATAGACAGATAATTGAATAATGACATTTTTAAGAGAATGCAAGCACTAGAAAGCAAACTGATGTTTTCATTGCTCCAAGATTGCTGGTGGAAGGGGGAATAGAGGGGGAGAAGCTGGGAGAAAATTGCAATCTGAAAGCAATTTAATGAGACCACTTTTCCCAAGAATACAGTTCTTAATTATTTCTGGAGTGCTATAAGACCATTATGTGGCCTCCAGACTTTCCCTGCGTGTGTTTTCTTGCTGCCTTCCCTATCGGTTGAGAAGCAGCGTTAGCCCATTGAGAGCAGGGCTGTGTTTTGTTAAACAAATGGACGTGTGGCTTCTCCACTTTTCTTTTGCTCTGGGTTTCTGGGTGTTTTGTCTTTTTCCAGGAGATTTTGGTCCTCTGGGGCCCACCAGCGAAAATGGCAAGCATTCCCAAGGAGTTAAACCCAGCTATTGGTGCTTTGGTCAGTAATGAGTGATTTCCACCTGAAGCCAGGAATCCTTTGTTTTATTTAGTTAAATGAATGATTTGTGTGCTTGGGCTAGGAACGATAATTAAGACTAACCAACCAAACAAAAAACACCAGACCTAACTACCCATTATGATTATTTCTGAGCAAAGATTCTTTACTTTGTATCCTGCTGACTAATTGCCTTTCTTCCAAGGCATACAATTTCCTGGGCATTGCAACCAAAAAAACCTTTTTTCTGCATTCGCTGAAACTTCCAGCTTTGCTTGTTCGTTCTTTATCCACAGAGGCAGAAATTAAGGATGTGGTACTTCCCCTGTCAGTCTCCTTTCACTGTGTGTTTGTGGGGAGAACGGACCTACACAACAGCCAGCTGGAAAAGACCCTTAATTAAAATAACCTGCTATTATGGTACTTTGTGATCATGGAGGCTGAGCTATCTGCATAGGTGTGTGCATGGTTTTCAAGAATGGGAAGAAAACTAAGTGCTGAGATCTGGGGGGAATTTTGGTGTTTGAAAACTTGAAAGTAGCCTGAGATGAGGGGAAAAGGACATTTTTTTGTGAGACACGGTGAAATATATGGCAATGTTGTTCATTTTTGGACCTAAGGTGAGTTTTATTTAAATTAACAAGATGATTTCAGCTGTTTGTGCCTGTAATACCTACTGGTTTAAAAGTCTGTGGTCACCAGGAGCACTATGGATTTTCTTATGAGAAGTTAGATAAATGTTAGACGGTCTCCATGGTATGAATGCCATCACTGCTTGCTCCATCAATAATTTCCAGCGTGCTCTTGTGAAAAGCCAGCTCCTGCTATCTTGGTCCTTTCCTCTAGTGTCTGTGGGACACTTCTTCATGTCTCCAACTTCTGCCAGTACGAGCCTTTGTGTGAAAAGTAATCTTTTCTCTGTTTACCTCTGTTTCTCTCTTCTGAGTGTTTAGCTGGTCACTTCCTGAACTAGCTCATCACTCCCCAGTGCCAGGCTTAAAATACTGAAATGCTTCTATTTACTGATGCATTCTATCTTTACGCCTTGTGCTGGTTCTGAAAATCCTATCTCCACATACAACAGGCAGTGCTCCCATGTGTCTTTGAATCGCACATGCTATCTTTATCAGAAAAGTTGCCACAGTGCTTCTGGTTAATGGTATTAGTTCTGAAATGCAGCAGAGGAAAGGAGTTGGAGTCTGTTATAGCCTGGGCACCTATGAACTTGTCAGCCAATCACAGGGTGTTTTATTGCACATTTGCTGTCAAAGTCAGTAAGGACATAATTTGATGGACATGTATGAATACCACTTAGAAAAATAACTTGGTAGCTTACCAGCTGAACAGGTTGTTATGGAAGAGTCATTGCCATGAGTAAGTGTAAATTCAGTCATATGAATGTTTGAGCGTCACTTCTCTGCCCATTTTAAAGTTGCACTCCTAATTAATCATGGAAGTGAGGTAACCCCAGAATGAGATCTGATATTTAAGCTGGACATCTGCAAGCTTTGTAGTTGTTGCTTTGTAGTTGTTGAAGATCTTGCACTCAAGCACAGTGAAAACCAAAGTGTTGCAGGAGGTTGAGGGGGGGAGACAGTTTAGTTTGCTCTCAAGAATATAGAAGGATGCCTTGCACCCCTGTATATTCCTTTTTCTCTGTTCTCTTATAACAGTTTCATTACCTCCAGATTTTTCAATTTTCACTCCAAAAAATGTATTTTTTCCCGCAATATTAAAACATGTCTTTTTTTTTTATCTGAAGGCTGAGCTAACCCATTATATGAACTACAAGCAGAGCAGCCAGCAGCATGCTCTACTGACAGGCGTCTGAATGGCACAGCTTGTTGGGCTACACAAGGTATAAATTAAACACACATGGTCTGAAATGTCAAGTCTTAGAGTGAGAAGGGTGTATTTTTATTTATTTTCTGAGGCAAATTCAGAACTTCCTTTTCCACTAATTTGGAAAACACTGAGCATCTTTTGGAGATGTTGGACACGTTGAACATAGGTGAGAGAAACAGCAGGAATGATGTGATTCTTCTGGTGTGAAAATTTGGGTATTCTGGTGATAGATATAATTAAGGAGGAGATTAGATTTTTCCCTTCCATTTTCCCTTCCAATTAATACTTAAGTAGGTGGAAAGTTAAATGGGTACCAGTGAGAAGTTTGCAAGAGTAAAATTCACAGACTGAAGGGAATGTGGGGGAACATGGAAAGTATGACAGTAATTTAATGTTGGGTTTAATTTAATATATTTTTTTTTCTGAAACAAGTGTAGCTGGGAGAAGGTATTCTTTAGAGAATATAAAAAGGCTTCTGTGGTACAGCAAGAGAGGCAAAATTTACATCTTTATCCCCGCCATCACCTCATGCTCACAAAATTTGCAGTGTGGAGATCCAGACTGTGAATAAGTCAAAGACTTTACTGTAGATAAGTGTTTCTCACATCTGATGTTTTTCTTGATGTAGAGCCCGGTCAGTTCTCCCTAGGGCCTCTATAACTGGTTTATTATGGAAACTGAAGGTGGAAAACTGTGATGAGTAGTGTAACATCTCATTTTATGAAGATTATGAATATAAGGGAGTAACTCAATTCCTTGTGTGACTTCTGTGCACCACTTACTCCTTTCTGATCTTGTCCCACAGCAGCTGCATTTTTGGTAAGAAAGCGTATCTTGTTGCTTTAGGTTTAGCCATTTAAACTAAAAGCTGCTTAAAATCTTTCAATCTGTTGCCTGAATGCCTTTGGCCTTTGAGTCTGAATCAAAGGTCATTAAATCACAGGGTAATGATCAGTGTCAGCAAACTTTGGGTCACATCCTGGCAACCTGAGGCTATCTGAAGCCATTAGCTTTTCTCCACAAATTAGTCTTTGTCACCCCCATGTCTAGCATAGCAAATAACTGATACTGTCTCACCTAAAATTGGAATTGTAACCAGTACTGGGCAGAAAGAAGAATGAAATGTTGTTGAATTCCTCAATATATTAATACACTACCATCCTTCCACCTTAGAGGTTGATGGTTCCACATCCAAATAGCAGAGTGTCTTTTGGATGTCTGCAATAGAATTGTGTTTGCTTAACAAACATGTTGATGAAACAAAGCAGCGTGACTCCTGCAAATATGCTTGTCTGGCATACCAATGGGGAAAAAACCCACTGACTTTAGGTCATTTGTACATCTTTTCTGACAGGTCTACTACTAGATATTTGCCACCAGTTTCTTGTCTAAACATGACCCCATACTTCCCAATTATCTCCGAACAATTCTGTCATCATTAAGTAGAATATATTTCTTTCTGTCTTCAATAATCATTGTTTAAATTGTGCTGTTATGCCAAGTGCCCTCTGGAAACATGGGTAGGGATTTTATACATTTTATAACAGATCTACATGGAGATTATATTTATATTTCTAGATTTTTTTTCCTGTTATCCTTTCATTTCTTTAGCAAAAGTACTGCAAAGTTTTCTTTCATTGGTGCAAGCAGTGTAAGGAGATTAAGACCATCCTTGCCAGGTGCTATTATAAATCCAAAAAAGAAATTAAATACATTTATTGGTTTTTATTCTGGCCAATGGGGAGAACAGAATACGTGTATCCAGTGGTTAAGTTGAGGATTGAAGTTCATGTCTTCTAGCACATGAGGGAGGAGGAGGAAGGGGGAAATTTGAGTGTATTAAGGCAAATCCCTTTAGTGTGTGAAATACGAAAACGCATCTTTCAAGATCTAAAAATACAACTTTGTTGAGTTTCTTTATATTGAAAGAGCTCCCAGGAAGAGAGCCAAATGTATCTGAATGTATTACTTTTTTACTCATTTCCTGCACTTTCCTTGCTAACAACATTTCCAGTCCACTTTTAATAACAATATAGGCCTGCATGAAACCACAGTAGTTGTATGTACCTCAAACTCTGGCAAAAGAGACAGAAACACAGACTGCATAGCATTTGATTTTTGTTAGCTGCTGTCTCTGTTTCCAAGAGCAATTAAATGGGAGGAGGATTTGTGGGAGGCTAAGGCAAAGGGGCCTTCCCCAGGGCATACTTTGGGGGGGTTGGGAAGGGATCAAGTTATACCTACATGTTTCCTAACCCAGACCTCACCAAAAAAATGACATGGCATGTCATTTACCCAGGCTGATTGCCAGGCTATGCAGAAATGTTCTTAAATGTTTTTCGGGGATGTGTCTGGCTTTTGTGGGGGGCAGTGACCAATTCAGATTAGAAAAGATTTCTTCCAATTGATTTCCTAGATGAATGTCTTGTTGAGGGTCTAAACTAATCTCCTCCTCCAAAGTCTTTTTTCCCCTCCATGGGTAATTTAAATATGTCTGAGGTAGTTTTAAAAAATGCCTTAATCTCATTTATCTTTAATTTCTCTGTTCTACTCTAGAGGCCCACATAAAAGGATTTACATTGGGTATTTATCCTTTCCAATATCAAAAGCAAATTCCCTTCCAGGTCTCAATTTTCACCAATAATCCTCAGAGATGTATAATTTTAATTTACCTTGCAGATGACGTCTACCTGGTTTCTCTCTCTGCTTCTGTGAAGGTATTATTCAGCTGCCCTGCATTAACTCTGGTTTTTTTCCTCTCTTGTGTGTGTGGAACAGTGTGTGTGAGTGAAACTATTGTCTTGCCCTTTGCAGGAGAGCACATGCTAGTTCAGCAGAGGCTTCGGCTAGCACCTCACTACGTAATCCAGCTGAGTCCTTTCTTTTTATGCCAGGAGAGGCAGTGTCGGGCCTTTGTCATTTTTGCTTTAAAAATTAATAATTGCACAGTTTTCAATTTAAGCTCTTGCAGAAGCTTGTGGGACCACACAGACGCACACTCATACCTGAAAGCTTCCAAAACCTCAGATGTTCAGATTCGCAAAATAATGGTTCTGCTAAACAGAACAGGAGCTGTTGCACTCTGTGGGATTTTGAAAATGAGCCCATTATTTTCAGGTGCCCTAATGAAAGCTAAGCTCCCCTAGAAATCTGCCTTTAATGTCTGTATATGAAACACTCCAGAGTTATTCCACCTATGTTGCTGTTTAAAGTAACAAATCGTGCATTTAAGCGCTATTCTGAATGCAACCTTAAAAGATGGTTCCATGTTTCTGCAGCAAAACTGAAGGAATGGGAAGGAATGTAAAGTCCACGTAGCAAATGCACACTAGGGTTTGAAGATTTGACCCTGAATAGAAAAAAAATCAAGAAACAATACAAAGCTGATGTTGGAGGTATTTTTTATTGATAAGACTTGGCAGAAAACATTGAAATTGTAAGATGAGTGACTGATATTCTACCCTTGCTTAGGAGAGTAGAAAGGAGTGTTTAGTGGCTTCAGTATAAAATTACACTATATTGATACTGGTGGTCCTTTTCTTATCATAGGCTGAAATTAGTCCTGCTTCAAGTATAATTGCATTTGTATGCTATTGCTACTTTGGGTATTTATACTCAGGTTGGCAGTACCTTTTTACTTTTGGTTGATAGTCAGCATAGAGCTGAAAATATGGAGGCATCAGCTATTAAAATGTCACAGGGAAAATGTGGTGGTATCTGAGTACTGCCACAGGTTTGATACCGAGCAATGTGTGTGCAGGGAGTGCCAGCAGTACATACAGGCACACCTGAGGTGGCTTTGATACCAACTAGAAGTGATGCAGAGGCACAAGGTGTGGCAGTGGAATAAATGTACCACATGAATATTTGTATGAGGCACAGTTGCACCCCTAGATTTTTCCCCATTTTTTTCCCATTGAGACCACTGGGATGCTTCTACCTAGGCATGTGCTTAAATGTTTGATGAATGTCAGCTTGTTTTTACATTTTATGTATGCTGTGCATAAATAACAGAAGCATAGTTTGGGGGTCACTTTATATGCTGAGGCTACATTTTCAAAGAAGGAACAAATGGGCCTTTGTCCATTTAAAGACTTACTCCGAATAGTGAGCATGTGCCATGTACATTTTCAATGACGTCAATAATTAAATACGTTCCAGATGACTCTGGTCGGGGAGGATATTAGTAATTACCATAAAGTGACAAATTTACATTCTGTGCAGGTACTTTGAAAACAAAGTCTGTGTTTCAAATAGAATCCATTAAAAATATATCTTGGTTCTATTGTCACATTTGTTAAATTAATGTCTTCAATTTTAGTTTGTTTTTTTTTTTTCTGGCTGTTTTTAATTGTTGATTGTGTTGTATGTTTTTAGTTTTTTCAAACAGACTTGATAAAGGTGCAGTAGTTGTCTTTGAGCACGTGCTTCTGATGAGAACCCAATGAAACACTTGGGAGTTTTCTTGTTGACTTGGAGGGAATTTGAAGGTACAGAGTAAAATTGGGCAGTATTAAAATCAGTGCAGCCTTGGTTATTAAACAGAGTGAGTCTGAGCCTTCAGATTTGTGAGTGGAGAAATCTGTGGTGCAGAGATGAAATGAAGATATTTCCAGTGCAAAGGAAAGGCATTCCTTTCTCAAAGAGGACTGCTCCATCCTCCTGTCTCCTCTCAGAGACAAAATTTAATTGCTATCAAAGTCCTATACCAGTTCCAGAGTACATAAAGCAATCATTCTGTTTTTCCCTTGATACAAGGAAGATTACAGAGCTATGGTTCATATATGCAAGAAGATATGAAAGGCCAAAGCTCAGTTAGGGTTGGAACTGGCCAGTGTTGTATCAGATAGCAAGAAGGACTTTTTAAAGTACATTCATAGCAAGAGGAGGTCTAAGAAAACATTGGACCAATACTTGTTGAAAATTGTTATCTGACCGATAGGGATTAAAAAAAAAAAAAAAAAAGAAAAAGAAAAAAGGAAAGAGCAGAGGCATTCAGTGATGTTTTGGGTTTTTTTTCTTGCCTCAGTCTTTAATAATGCTGATAGACCTTGGGCTGCCCAGTTCCCTGATCTGGAGGACCATGAGCGTAGGAGCAGTGACTTTCCATTTGTGGACACTGAAATTGTAAGAGACAAGCTGTATCGGCTGCATGTTCACAAGTCCATGTAGCCTGATAGGATTCATCCCAGAGTGCTGAATGAGCTAGTAGATGTTACAGCAGGACCCCTCTCAATTACTGACTGAAGGTCTTTGGAGTCTGGGGAGGTCCCTGCTGACTGGAAGCTAGCCAATGTTATTCCAATTTACAAGAAGTGTATGAGGGAAGAGTCAGGGAACTACAGACCTATTAGTCTGACCTCAGATCCTGAAAAAAATATGGAGAAGATTATACCGGATACTATTGCAAGACATTTAAAGAATAATGTGATCATCAGGCACAGTCAACGTGGGTTCACAAAGGGAAAGTCCTGTTCAACTGATTTGATACCCTTATATGATAAGGTCACCCACCCAGTAGGTGAAAAGAATGTGGTAAATGTAGTTTTTCTGGAGATTAATAAGGCAAGTTGTCCAACTGTTGGATGAGTGGGTTTACAGTGCACTGGGTGAAGAACTGGCTGAAGGGCAGAGTTGAAAGGGTTGTAGTGAATGGGGCTACATCTGGCTGGTGACTGGTCACCAGGGCTGTTCCTCAGGGCTCAATTCTAGGGCCAGTTCTGTTCAATATATTTATCAAAGGTCTAGGTGCAGGATTTGAATGCACTATTAGCAAGTTTGATGATGATACCAAACTGGGAGGTGGTATTGACTCTCTAGAGGGACAAGAGGCTTTGCAGAGGGATCTCCATAGATCAGAGCATTGGACAATGATTAATGGGATGAAATTTAATGAGAACAACTGCTGGATTCTTTATCTGGGATGGAGTAAAGTCAGGCACAAATGTAAATTGGGAGAGGAGCGGCTGGAGAGCAGCCCTGCGGAAAGGGATCTGGGTGTGCTCGTTGACAGCGGCTCAATATGAATCAGCAGTGTGCCCAGGCAGCCAAGAGGGCAAACCGCATCCTGGGGTGCATCAAACACAGTCTAACCAGCCAGTCAGAAGAGGTGTTTATCCCGCTGTATTTAGAGTTGGTTCAGCCTCCTCACTTTGAGTACTGTGTGCAGGTTTGGGCCCTACAATTGGACTTGCATGTCTCGAGAGGAGGGCAGCAAAGCTGGTGGAAGGGCTGGAAGGCATGTCCTGTGAGGAGCAGCTGAGGACTTTGGGTTCACCTAATTTGGAGAGGAGGTGGCCAAGGAATGACCTCATGGCTCTCTACAGCTTCCTGAGGAGGTGAAGTGGAGAGGCAGGTGCTGATCTCTTCTCCCTGATACCCACTGATAGGACACGCAGGAAGGGTTCACAGCTGTGCCAGGGGAGGTTTTAGACTGGGCGTTAGGAAGCATTTCTTTACTGTGAGGGTGGTCAAACACTGGAAGAGGCTTCCCTGAGAGGCAGTCGATGCCCAAGCCTGTCAGTGTTGGCCATTTGGACAATGCCCTTAATAACATGCTTTAACTTTTGGTCCGCCCTGAATTGGTCAGGCAGTTGGGCTAGATGATCCTTGTAGGTCCCTTTCAACTGAAAATATGCCCTGTCTATCCTTGCATTTTAAAAGTTCTGTTGACAGAGTCAACTGCTTTGCACAGTCACACAAACATCTAGTAATTTGTTTATTAACTGCTTGAGGGAAATGGTGCCAAATTGTTAAACTATTTTTGCCACAGGAAGATGTTGATGCTTTGCAATGACTCGATAAATGTGGCTTATAGAGCCCCGTGTGTATGCCTGGAGACAGTTGGCCATTGTTGCCTGTAATGTATAGCAAAGAAAGCTCCAATGAATTGCTTTGCAACACTTCTTCATCTGCACATTTATACTCGTGTTGAAATGGGTTTTCACAGTCAAACTCAGCCCAAATCTTATCAATTATGAATGGCTGCAACAGATGGTATGTATTATTGTTTTTAAGAATGAGTGATATGTTTCAAATGAGAAACACGTGTTGCTCTGCAGCTTTAGCTGCCACTTCTGAGATGGGAACCAACTCCCTGACTCCTCCTCCACTTGTTGATTAACATCCTGTTTTAATAACCAGAGAATGAAGACCATGAAATACTGCATGATGGAAAACTGTGAGCAAACATCAATTCCAGTGTAAGAGAATCCTACTCTTTCTCAGCTTGGTGGGAGCTGCACCTGTCTGGGCAAGGCTGAAATTTGTGTTCGCAACACAACAAAAAGTATTGATCAGCCTTTCCTGAGGGACCTTGGGACTGGGAAGTTTTGCAAGAGCTCTTACCTGACATCTTGAGAACTTCATACAATGTTTACTGCAAGGGGGGCAGCTGCTAACCTAAGGTCAAGGTGTATCATGATGATGTTCATGGGTGCTTTGTCAGTTGCCTGGCTTTGCAGAAAATACAGTGTATTCCTTTAGTAAGCTAGTTTTCCTTTCATTCTGCATCTCTTGTACTGCTTTCTTCTAAAAATGAAATTATTGCTCTAAATACAGCCAGGTGAAAGGTGGTTGTGGAATAAAAGCCTGGCCCTTGAAGAGCAATCCAGATAACAGCAATGCTGTGACTCATTAGCATCCAGATGACTGCAGCCCAGCCATCCTCAGAAACTGGACCAACCGTCTCAGAGACTACATTCTCTGAGTGTGTGCCTATTTTTACTACAGACATAAAAGTCCATGCACATGCCTTATCTGGAAACAAATAAACTGTGTAAGCATCTGCAGGATCGGTGCTTAATTTGGTGGAGAACAGGCTGTTAAAAATCTTTGTTGCTTTTACAAAATATGCTGCAAAAATATTTGCTGGCTATGATGCAAAATACATCATTAAGGCACATATTGCCAGAACAAATGAGCCAAAGGTCTTTTGTGATAGTAGCCATTCAAAAATAAAATCACAATCATTTTCTTACTTTCTCATTTATAAAATTGCTACAGCATCTTGCCAGAAACTGGGAGTAGAAATCATGTATGTTCTTCCTCTGGCCTTTTAAAATCCACACTTAACATTCATAACACAGCAAAATATTAATTTCTGTGTCTTTAAAACCAACCATATTAGTTATTCTCCTGCTGAATTTAGTGCTTATTCAAATGCATTCTCTGCTCTCCTTGAAAAGAAATTTTGGCTCAATTTCTTTAGTGCAAAGCCCTTCCTTAGTGCCTAGATAACACAGTGTTATCTTATTCTGTAATGCTTCACCATACAAAGCAATCTAAAACCCAAGGAAGCATGCCAAGAGACACTGGGCAAAAAGCCCTTATGTAAAGTTTGAACTTCTTTCCCTTAACAGAGCAGCATTTACACAGCCCTCTCTTCAGGCAAAGAAAATAAATAAATCTAAACAAAGCTCTAAAGTTAAACAAGTTTCTTAAGCACTACTTTTGATATTTATTTTAATGGGAAAAAAAACCCAAAGCATTTTATTTTTATCTGACAAAATTAGAGGAATTCTGCAGTGCTCTCTGCTAACAGTGGGACAAACTTCTTGTATTGTGCCATAGGTCAGATCTGGTTGTAGAGAGTGTCCACTGTAAAAGCCTATTTTTTGTGGTGAGATATGCTGCTCTATGGCTCCTTCCTGATCATCTGCAGAAGCATGGTGAGAGTCATGCAAGCTCTAAACGTTTTAGTTTCTGTAGAGCTAGGGGCAAGAAGGGGCAGACTTAGATACTGATGGTCATCTTGGCAAGAGGTGCACCTCCTGCTACCTGAATATTGCTGCGTGAAGATGCATGAGAGACGCATCTTCTTCCTCCTTCTCTCCCACTTGTGATCGTACTCCCTGCGATGCTTTTGGTCCAACACTGAGCTACTGTTACCTTTGCCATGCTATTTGCGGGCAGCATAAATCTCAGCAGGTTGACAGACTCATTAGAAGTCAGGATGTGTGGGAAGGAGCCCTAGGTAGCCAAAATTTGCTGTCTTCCTCATGATATCAGAGTCTATGGAAGTTAGGTGTATGAATACTGTTAAACAGTGTAGACATGTGAGCTATCTGCAGAGAGATTATTTATTCCTTTTCCTTCTCTCTGTCTGAATTCAGGGAAATGTTATTGAAAATTCACATTTCCTCTCCCCTCCTATTCTCTTTCCACTTCGTTTCTCCCACTCCCACTTACTCTATCATAAATGTACCTGTACAGCTGTGACTTTGGCTTTACAAGTTTCAGTCTTTTAAATCCAAGTGCTGTTCTTTGCAGTTGACCTTGCCTTTTGGGAGCAGAGGATCTTCTGAAAGACAGGGCTCTGGGAGGATATTGGCTTTTAGAGAATTGTATTTACTATTAAATGGTCAACATGGACTTCCCTGCGCCCCCCCCCCCCCCAAGTTTTTCTTGTTATGCCAGTAGAGAGTCCTAAAATCTGTTCACTGCTAGGAATGCAGAATTGTTGTAAATGTGCACATGGGTTTTGTGGTACCAGTGGTGTGTTTTACTTTGGTCAGTCAATAGGGTCAAGAGGAAAGAGTTTGTCTGGTTTATACCACTGTTTGCCTGAAGTTGGATAGGTAGGCAATTAAATTTTCCGATATTGAACAAGAATAGAGTGGTAGTGTCAGCTCTTCTGCAAATGGATATGAAATTACATGATGTAAAAGTGGATAAAGATGATTCACAGCAATAATATGACCCAGTTATGTATTTATTGAATTTAAAAGACAATTGGGCGGCTTGATTTCATTGCCAGTTGTGTGGTAGTTAATGATCAGTAAGAAAGCATCAAACTGAGAACAACTCCTGTTTCTAAATATAGTGTACCTTGCTGAATTTCAGAAGTTCCCAGAATGAATTGTGTATGTGTAATGGATCTAAAAATAAGAATTATGCTTTTATTGGAGACTAACAATATATATTCACCATAAAACTATTCTTAACCTACAAAGAAAAATCATGTGCAGAAATAATGGACTTGCTTCTAAATGCATATAATTGCTCTGACCTACAGCTATATGACTCCTGATTAATGCTGGCCATAAATGAATGTCCTAATAAAAATTTGAAATTTATGAAATCAGTAGTAGAAGCCAATATTGTTAACTTCCTCTTCAGACTGACATTTTTACTGCAACCATTAGTTTTAAAAACATCAGGCAAGCTCTTTACCGGAGTGGTCTGTCCAGTATCACTGTTTTGAAAATTAATTTCTGGAAACAATTGCACATATGATAAGCATCAGTTTGAAAATTCAATTTACTGCATAAAGAATTTGGGGGGACAGTTTTTCATAAAACAAAATAAGTCAATTAGAGCCTTCTTTTCACAGCCTGCATGTTTTCTTTCAAGCAAAATAACAGATTGTTTTTGGTCTATAAAAGCATGGACATTAAAGCTCCAAAGAATTATGTGCTACAGAAAATGTTGAATTGGACGTACCTAAGAGAAAATTAATTTTTCCTTTGCTTTTAGGTTTTATTATTTACGTGACTTGTTAGTTCCATTTAAAGAAATGAATATGCAAACAACTTTTGCTCCAAAACACATTTTATTTGAAAAAACAGAAATTCTTTCACATATTAATTAACATGTAGCAGCATCCTGATGTCTCTCTTCACCCAGGAGATGTTTATGTGGTGATACATGGCAGCTCTATAAAAAAGCGTAACAAACTGGGTGATGCTCTGGACAACATGCAAAGAAAACACTGGCTTTACTCATTTGTCTTTGTAGTTGGGAAAGAGTGCGATATGTGGGCCTGAATTTTGGGCCAGTGGACGCTCCTGCTGGGCCATTTTGGCAGGCTTTTGCCTGCCTTGAAATGGGGATGGAGCAGAAAACAGAATTTCAGCACCACTGCTTCAACGTTTGAGTCATTCTTTTAACTTAAATCCAAACAAAATTTGTTTTAGTTTCTCAGGGAGATGCCTGATCTGTAATGCTTGTGTAGATGCAAAACCTCCTTAGTAGTCCAGTACCTAGTGGAAGGGCTTTTCCAACTTCATGGGCTGGCAGGCTCCAAACCTAATTGACCTGAACTTTAAAAGATTTGATACCAAGGAAATGCTGGAAATATAAATGCGCCATTGTGTGTACCTGCAGCATACAATTGAACTAAAAGCTCCAAATGTTTTGGACTAGGCACACAGAAGTAGTTTGTTTTTAAAAACCCAATCGGCTCTCAGTAAGGTTTAAGTCTGCAAGAGATGATTAATGCAGCCTTGTTTGATAGTTATCCTGCTGAAGGTGCTTTGCAGTGGGCATTGTGTGCTGCCTGTGTTATTCCTAGCTGCTCAGGCAACTGAGGAATTGTAAAAAGATTAGTG
This sequence comes from Falco biarmicus, assembly GCF_023638135.1. Lineage (NCBI taxonomy): Eukaryota > Metazoa > Chordata > Aves > Falconiformes > Falconidae > Falco > Falco biarmicus. The sequence continues at coordinate 62,912,095 of NC_079288.1, read as the reverse complement.
ACAAAAATAGCAAGCTTGGCAGGTGAAACTTGTGAGTGAAATAATAGGTAAAAAAAAAATAAAAATAAATAATCTTCTTCTACTTCTATTTAGTGTGAAGTTGTCATTATTTAGAATTTTTGGATACACTTTCTCTTTTTATCCAGAAGAGCTAATCCTTGACTGTTTCACTGCTAATGGAGCAACATTTACAAATCCTGTGTCTATTTAGTTGGGGTGGAATTTTACCAAATGTTAAGAGTTCATTGTAAGTTGACCAAAAAAAATAAAAAAAAGCCTATTGATTGCAGGACCCTGCATCCTTTGATGGTAAGTGTAGATGATGTAAGCTGTTGCCAGCTTCTCACAGTTAATTGCTTTTAAGGAATTGAAATTATATCTGCTGAAAGATGTCAAAAAAGAGAAACCAAAGGGGATCTGATTGCTCTTTGTCCCTTTGTTTCTTTCACTTCCTTTTTTGTTCCATGCAAAACATTGGAACTCATTGATACCAATGATCCCACTTCAAGGGATGCCATGGCTTGCCATGTAACATTCTAGGGGAAGGCAAGCTCTCCATGATTATGGAGACCTTTTGGACCAGTTGCATCAAAATGTTTATGCTTCAGTTGGGAGTATCGCAATGTAGGATGTAGAGAAGACAAGATATGCAGGGTGTTTCATCATTCCTGTTTTGCTCTTGCTAATGCCCTGGCTCCCTTGTGTTGGATTTCTATCATCTGGAAGGAAAGAGTCTTGGCCTTACAGCATGACATTGGTGCTACAGACTGCATTTCTATTCCACAGGTAGGAGATCTCCCCCTCCATTCCTCCATCCGATGGAGATTACTTTTAGAAAAGCTAATAGATATGCTCAACATTCTTCCTGTCTAAAACAGTTTGGTCATAACGTGTCACTTTCCTCTCCTCTTCCCCCTTCTGTCTTTAAACTATGTCCAACCAAGTCCCGTACTGGATGACCTGAAGGTTTTTTACTGGCTGTATACCACCCATCTTTTCTATCTCCAGCTTTAACATGTGGAATTAATCTAGGACAAGTTGAAAACTCTCTCTGCTTCAGCTTTGCCCTAAAACTGTAGGGCAGTAGCCTACGATGGTGCTATAGATGATTTTAATGTTGACTTACAGATCCTGAATATGTGTGGTGCTAGAGGTTGTTATTTTCTTACTCTTAACACAGTTTCATTTATACACGTTTGTTGAAATGCACACATGGTGGTGGTGGGTGGGGGGGGGAACCCTTGTTTTTAAAGAATTTTCAAGCACTTTGAAATTACTTTTTTTATAAAATAAGGGTTTTCTCTTTCTATTTTCCTTCAAAATGTGCACTGAAAAGTGCTGAACAGCAATTCTCACATTCTCTGTGTGGAAACTGTTCTGTACAAGAGACCTCATGTGTAGCAATGTTGAAAATCTAATCAGGAATGCTTCATGGAGCTGCAAAATCATTGCTGGATAAAACATTTTAACAGGGAAGCAAAGCTGTAATTGTCAGAGAAGGTCATGCTTGCAAACACTGTGTTGATTGGGTGTGACTTGGATGAATCCTGATGGTCCAGAAGGAAAGCCAGTTATGCCCTAACCTGGTGGCCACTATTTTCTGTTCCAGTTTTCCTCTTGTGAAACATAGTCATTATGTGGCTAAAGATTGGAAGACAAAGCAGAAATTCTGATTATAGTCAACAAGCTCAGCATTCTGCACACTCAGGTCCCTGGTGTGATGATATTGTGTACAGCAGTGCCATTTTCCACTATCGACTTTGTGAGCAGGAGCCTTCCCTGACCTGGTCTATAAATAAAGTCCATGTTGCATACAAAGCTCAAAGTCCCCTTTAGATTTATTAACAAAGTAAGCAACAAAAAACAGCGTGCTGAGCTGCTCCTGGGGCTCCTCCCCAAGGACTGCACTGTTCAGATCTGAAGTCCTCTCTGCACACTAAGTGCTCTCAATTTATCCTCCTTGTGAGGAAGGGTAGCAAGACTTGCTTTGAAGAATCCCTTAACCCTTTCCTGGAAGGAACTGTATCTTATACTATCTCTTGGGGGAGGGGTTGTCGTTTCCTTTCATCACAGTCCTCAAAGCATGCATACACTAAATGATTTTTATGGTATAATCTAACAAGGCAAATTCCTGCTGTTATGGTAGGGGAATTCAGAGTCGAAGGTCCTGTGACTTTCCAAGCCATCGTGTGTATGTCACGCATGTCACTGCATCAGGCTATCCCTGCAGTCCTGGCCTGGCAAAGCTGAGAACGTAACAGAGGGCCGAACTGGTGGTGCTCCACTGGCATCTGTCTGTCTTGGCATTTATTTTCCTGAAGCTCCTAAACATCTCATTTTGCTCTCCCCTGCTGTGAATGCCACCCCTATGTGGTCTCGCAGTGATACTGAACTCCAGCTCTTGTTGTCATATTTTCCACTTTCCTGTAGTTCTGGTCTGTGTTTTTTTTTAAGGTAGCATCTTGATGATCCTTGGCCTCCCCTGGCATTGCCAGGAAAGAAAACAGTAAGGCCATTATCCAGAGCCCCTTCAAACTGGTGCAGCTCTGGTGGTGGATATTCAGCATGTATCCTTATCCATGACCAAACTGACATCCATCAGTCCAGCGTGGCTCTACAGCATATGCGTACATGCAAAGTTTGACTTCACCTCGCAGCTGCTGTGCAGACATCAGGAATGGGGGAGAATGAGCATCAGTGAGAGTACCATATGCCTGATAGAGATGGGAAGGATGGTGGCACCCTTGCATCATTTGTCAAAGCGGCTATGGCTGCAACCTCATACTGTTTTCCTGTGTTTGGTGCCCATGGAGCAGCATTCCTGTTTTTTCCAGCTTTGGCTGCTGGAGAGGATGGCTGTCACTTCTTTGGCCATCCCCACTCCTGAGAAGGCCATTGCCAGCAGGTTCATGCAAAGACAGCTGCCCTGACAACAGGGTGCTGGGGGTGGCTGCTTCTGAGTCTTTGCCAGCTTCGTGGTAGGTTGAAGTGCATCCAGAAGGCAACTGGCACCTTGTCCAGAGCAGAGACCATGGCCTTTCCTCTTGGGAGCCGACTTGTGTGAAGGAGGAACAGCTGTGTTGTGCGCCAGCTTTAATCTGGTGGCTTTCCAAAGTACAGCCTATTTCTGGGAGTTTAACCTTGTAATGGTTGAGGCCAGGCCCATCTCTCAGAGGAAGAGAACAGACTTTTGACAAGCTGAGGAAGAGGAGCTTTTCTTACAGGGTTTTTTTCCCTCCTGCTGCTTCATGAGTCATAGTGTCAGATCTGTGGCGAGGCCGTCCCTAGGAAGTGGCTTGGCCAGTTAACAAGCCAACACCTGAAAATGATGCTGTAAGGTAACAAACTTTCTCGGTTCCTTAAAGCAGATCTCCCCATGACAAGGCATTCCCCACTGTCAACCAGACTACTGACAGCAGCCAATAGGCATCCAGGCAGGTGGTAGCATCTGTGTTCACTTCTGGTGCTTGCAGGTTTTTGTATTTTATTTTGGACTATGGTTTAAGTGATGGAATCCAGATTTGGCACCATTTCCCAGCTCTGCCACAGCTTCTCAGGTGAAGCAAGTAATGTTTTCCTGCCACTGTTCCCTAACAGGACTCTTAATCAGTCTTTCATTAATCCTGACTGTTTTGTCTGATTAGCTTGCAAGCTATTGGGAGAACATTTTTTTCTCCCATTAGCAGTGGACGGCTGTCTGTTTCTGCTCTGGCCCTGGGATATTGCTATAGGACCTGTATCATCAAAAATAACATGGTATTTTCTCGTCCCTGTCTTTGCTGTTGCAGTCACACCCATGGTGGAAATACTGTCATTGACTTGTTGATCCATAATTTTAACTAAGCATGCGTAACAGGAGTGTTCAGAGAAGCAGTTTTGCAACATCTATGAGATTTATGTTTATTATAGGATTAAGAGGAGCAAACCAAGATACATCCATGAAAAAGCGAACTTTCTTCATAGCAAAACTCAGTGGTTTAGGGATTTTTCACATTTCATCTAGCGTTTGTATTGTGTTTCAAACTTTAAGCAAGTATAAACAAAATGCTTTTTATTTCTGAAGGTCTTTGCTTAAGAGACTCAGCATGACAAGCTGAGAATATGTATATAGTTTTACCATTAGTGGGTTTTTTTCCTGTGAGTTAGAGTTGCAAAGTGATTGTTTCATCCCTTTCATTAGAAAAATGAGCACTGTTCTTTTGGGCTGGTATTTTTTCTCTGTATTTGGCTGTGATACAGTCAGAGATGACCAGAGTTGTGAGCAATGAAATAAGTATTTTGACAAGAGCTTAAAATTGCAATTCCAGTCCAAAGTGGCATGTGACTTTGGATGGAAATTACAGATATTTTTTAAAGTACCTCTTTAGGTGTTGGATATTGGTTTTGTTTGGTTTCACTGTAAAACTTACATATGGCTGTCTTTATATGCTTCACTTTCCTGCCCCCCCCCCCAAAAAAAAAAAAAAAAAAAAAAAAAGTGCCTTTGCTGTTCATACTGTGGATGCTTTCTCCTGGCTCCACTCACACTTCAGCAAGGAATGAGACTTATTTAGCAAATGTAGGTTTACTGTGGAACATCCAGATCTTTGAAGAGCTCTGACGTACTAGACTTTTCATCTCAGTATTTCATTGAGCATATTTCTCCTGTCCTTGTGTTCATGCATGGCTGTGCGTATGTCAAGCACAGTTTCATTTCACTTAATTCACTACAGATTGTGCTATGAGCACCTGGTCCAGTTTTCCTCTGACTTTGTTGCATGACTTGGAGCAAACTGTAAAATCCCTGGGCTTTTCCCTTTTGCCATCCTGAAAACTGGAGTAGTAATATTTTTAGAGAGTTTTTGAACTAAAAATTGCTGTAAGTTAATGGACATTGAATTAAATACCTGGCCAGCTGTGCCAGGTCACTGATCCTTGCACTGCCAGGGTTGCAGGGTGTTGCATTTGTGTTGGCTTCGTTACCAGTATGATGGAGATACCACTTTCTCAGATGTGGTTTGGAGGGAGTAGCTTTATAATACCTAGTCTTTGCGTTGAATGGAGAGTCCAGAACTCATTAGTCGCATGTTTATTTTGCAGACTCAGAGAGGTCCACTGAAAGATCTGGAGACCAGCAAACCAGGCTGCTTCCAGCTTATGTTTCTTGCCTTTTGGGCATGACAAGAGCAATGCCGTAGCCCTGCCCAGAAGGTTCACCATGGCTTAAAACCAGAGATGTCTGCTGGGGTTATGAGCTATTCAGCAGTGAGAGTTCCTGTAAATCAATCAGATCTGTCTTTCCCTATAGATTTTGCACTTGTTGTAAGGAATGCTGTCTTTGCTGTACAGCTGTGGGAGTGAGAGCCGCAGAAACACTGTCTGGAAGACACGGACATGTGGTCATGTAAGGAGAGGGTAAGAAAGCATGGGGTCTTCCGGATGTACCTTCAGGCAAGAGGGACTTGGGGATTTTTGCAGAGATGAGGACGGCTTTTCTTTGTTCTGATGCACCCTGAAATGCCGTGTGGCATTGTTGCGCCCATTTTGTATTTGTTTCCAATGGCATGTCTCAAGGGCACGTGTTCTGCTGGTTGAAATCGTGCATCATGAAAAAGCTTGGATGCTACAGCCCAACAGTAGGTTCCTTTGCTAGGAGCCTGGCCTAGGTTCATCAAAACCTCAGTGCACACCAAAGAGCAGGATGTCCCTGCTGCTGCTTTTTCTTCTCCCTGACTCCCATGTCAGCTGTCTCCCGCAGCTGCCTGTGACCATGCAGCACTGGAGCCATCCCATCCATGTACCTTTTTTCCTTCCCTCCATTTGAGTGTGACACCAGAACAGGCAACACCAGCTGCCGAGAGCCCCCAGCACCCCCTCCTTTAACTCTCAGAGAAGGGCAGTCTCTCAGCCAATGTAATATGTACACTTTCATCCTTGCTCCATGTCTCAGGTCACACACACAATCTACTATTATTAAGAACATTGCCGTTAAATGAAGGTATGGGCTATCATGTTTCTGAAACTGCTCAATACCTGCTCTCTTTAAATTAGAGGCCTTTTTGAAAAATAGGTTGGTCTTCTGCTAATGTAGACTAAAGATCAGGCCTTCCACCTCAGTCAACCCAGGTAGAGCTGTCGTGGGGACTTTGTTTCATGCGTTAGCTCAATGAGAACATAGTAATGCACTGGAAATTGTTTACATTTGTGTAAAGTATGTGTTTGTGAAATATCATACCACACAAGCTCCTTCTAGCAGTAGGATGGGCTACCCACAACCCTCACTTGAGGCACTGCTCTTGCCTTCAAGTTGTGATGAAGATGCACAGCATCCTAGGCTTTCATAAACCTGTTGAGACTACACAGTTGACTAAATCTTTGTTGCATTGTGCCTAAATATAAAATTCATACTTAAAAATCATAATGTGCTGTCACTGCCAAGAACACATGTTATTCTCATGTTGGTGTTTTGCTGGTCATCAGAAACTGCTGCATGTCTCTAAGAGGTGAACATGGAAAAAGCAGGCTGGGTCAGCAATGAGCTGTGGTGTGTACTAGTTGAGATGTGTGTTGTTGGGTGGTCTCTAGGTTGTGTTTCCATACCAGTCTTACTGGTAGATGCTTCTTAAACTGTTTCACTTCAAGTTCTATCCTGATGCGGCCTCTTCTCACCAGCCTTAGGTCACCTAGTTGTGCTTATTTTGTTCCAACTCTTCTCTGCCTTCTCAACCTTTCCTTCAACCTTTCCTTCCAATGCAAGGTTTTTTAGTAATTTGGTGGGAAGCTGGATCTTCAAAAGCCTCTCCCAGGAGATGCTGTAAGCTATATGCTCGTGCTGTACATGGGCTCAGGCCATGACATGCTTCCATTTGATCTGTTAGATGAGGCCTCCTGTGCAGAAGAGAATAGCATACAGTGAAAGAAAAGGGCCAAGTCTTCTGTGCCACCATATCAGCATGGCATCATTGATGTCCCTCTGGGAACCTCTGACAACACGATCATTTAGTTCTTGTGGGTTTGCCTCATCTGAATTGTCCAAAAGAGATTTCAAGAGAGCATTTATGTGAAGCAGGCATAGCCTTGTCATCTGGCTCTGTCCCCTAGATTTCTCAGCATCCCTCTTAGCTCTATTTCCTATTTTCAAATTAGTAAAATCTGGGCTGAAAACTAAACCTCGCACTTAATTCTTTTTTCCATTTTTGAAGTTAGCAAGATAAATAAGTGTTGTTTTACATAAAAACTAAGCCTTAGCAAAATAGACAGATTTACTGAATTACCTCATAGCAAAATGAGTGTGTTTCATTGTCACTGTTGTTTTGTTTTGTTTTACTTAGCAAGATATTATTTTTTTTTTTTAATCTATTGGTGCTATGGGGAAAATGCTGCATTGGCTATGAAATAGACAGAGGGCACCACACACTGACTGCTCCAGTAACGTGCACCACTATATATTGTGCAAGAGCTCAAGGATCCTAGTTTTAGAATACATAATATATTAGAAGTTAAGCTGTTCCAAAAGCACACGCACACAAAAGACTTCTCTGAACTTTCATAAATTCTTATGCTTTAAATTAGAAATAAAATAGTCTCTTTTTCATTAATGATGAAAATGATAGGTCTTAGCGGTGCCTAATACTCGTTCATTGCAAATAGTACCAAATTTCTATGTATTCTCTGCATATATTTTATTGCTGTAATTTGTGGTTCTCCCAAGCAGAATAATATTTTTACTTGACTGGTTATACCAGTACAAGTTAAAGGTCTCTCATGTATTCGTTTAAAATGACAGTTCATTCTAGCTAGGTCCCTTTGTATCAGTACTTATTCATTGAAAAAAAGTATAAAATATAATGTCATCCTTCTTAGTCCCAGATTCAAATAGTGGGGAGCCAAATCCCGAACCCCATACAGTGCTCTGTATTCACACTTGGGCTCAGAGCACACATTAGTAGTAAGCTACTGTCCCTTAATGCATTTACCTGCATGCTTGGTTGAGTAGATGCACCCCAGCACCAGCCTATGAAGGGTTTGCTGGCACGGCAGCCTCAGCTGGTGGCAGGCTGGCCTGCCACAGCCTTGCCAAGAGCACCACAGGGACTCTCGGCTTCATTTCTGCTCCTCGCTCAGCTCTGCAAATCTATGAGGGTTTTCTGCACTGTTTGGTAGGTAGTGATTAATGGGTGCTTGGCCTGGCAGGGAGACAAGTGAAACAGAGGCGAGGAAGATGCTTGTGCACAGCAGAGAGAGATTTGCTCAGCTGGAGTTTGAGGACACCCTAACGTTCACCAGAACCAGCACATTTAATGTTACCTTCTGGTCTGTGCATCTCGAGGAGGCAGCGATGACTGTCTCTGCACTGCATAGGCATGCACACAGTCTCTCCCATCTCCCCAGCACATCTGGAGCATGAACTGGGGAAAAGGCATGAGAGTATTTCACAATTCAGCAGGGCATGATCTCCTCTGAAACATCTGCCTCTCAGCTGAGATTTGTGTTGACTCTTGAGTACTGAGAGTTGGAGCAAAAGAAAAGATGAAATTAAAACTCCCAAGCAATTTTCTGCAGTACTTGCTTTAACGGGTAGTAGATGGGATGTGCGTGTCAGTCTACTGCAGAATCGTTTCTTTAGAGTGTTTGGGAATGTGCCTCAAAGTGTAAGCTATGCCAGTACCTTTCTGTAACACATGTGAACGTATGTGCGTGTGACATGCTTGGGTTAATTATTTAAATCTTTAAATCTTGGAAGTCACTCCTCTGCATATGAGTGTGCATATGTGCACACACATACAGCACACTTGCGTTAATTACTTAAACCTAAAAATGCTAGAAGTCGCGCCTTGATTCTTTTTTTTCTGCTTTTTTTAAAAATAGCAGATGTTGTTAAAATTTAGACCAGATTGTAAAATCTTGTTCCAAAGGACCAGTTCCTGAAGAAATCTGACGACTCCTTCCCCTGCTGTTCACTTGCTCTCCAAAGTGGTTGTAGTAAAATCCCACCTCTCCAGCTACTTTGTAGGTGTTCCCCCAATCCAGAGAGGAAAAAACAAATGTGTTGTTTTGGTGTTCAGCTTTGTGGAAATCCTTTTCTGATTTTGATGGGCATTTTACTACAGCATGCAGTTGGAGACACTTACCCTTTAAGTACTAGTGAGAGAGGCAATCGATGCAAAATCCTTCCATACCATTTTCTCAATAGTTAAAAAAGAAGCGGTGTTTTACCTACCAAAGTGTTATTAAAGGAAACTCAGCCATAGGAGCCAGTGTCAGCAATATGCCTTGCAATCAAACAAGAAATATGGTAGATACTCCAAGACATGAGATAACTGCCAAGGCTTATTGCAGAGCAAAGAGCTTTTCAAAAAATGTTTTCTCTGAAGAGTATCAGATTTCACTCACTTCTCACAGCACAGACATGCCTTGGCAATCATGATTAGCCTCATTTGGGCCTGTGAAATCCATTATTTTATAGCTAGTCTCATAGCTGGCAGGATGACAAACAGTTTATTCCTCTTTGGAGAGAAATCAGACCAAAAGACACAGAGCTTTAATTCTGCGTTCCCCCACCTAAGACATTTTTTCCTTCCTGCTTATTGCTTAAGGCAAGACACCTAGTGTTTGCCTTGATGGCTCTGTCAGGCTCTTGACATCCCAGATTTATCTCATGCCTGGATGAGGACAAATCTTTAATGAACTTCAGGGTTTTGTTCCTTTTAAAGTCAGGCAAGGAGGGTTTACAGTTCATCTGGCAAGGAAGACATAAAGAGCTATGCAAATAATAATTATTCTTAATTAGCTATATTTGCCTAGTTGCCAAGTAATCTTTCCATGTGTTTGACATCTCAGGGGGAAGAAGAAGTGGGGTGGTTTTGCAGGTCCATTTACCTGACCCGATTCCACTCCCTTACAGGGGGAGTAAGGCCCAGACTCAAACTTGCTTACAAGAGCTCTCCAGGGTTAGATTTTACCAGGCAAGGTTATTTCTCAAACAGCTGTTCTGTCATGGGGGTTTTAACGGTTCTGTTGGTCCATGTCTCCGTGCCCCCTCTCTGAGCATTCCTGGGTTGACCTGGCAGCACTGGGAATCAGGTGTAAGGAAGGTTCATTCCCTGGAAAGCCACGTTTAACAGCCCTGGAGAGTCAAACCCTGCTGCCAGCACCTCCTTGTGCTCCTTTATGTGCACAGAAGCCTTTCCTGATGGAGGGGAGCAGCATCTTAGTACTCATTTTGTGTCCAAATCTTTTCCAGAGGGGCACCCTGGAATTAACACATTCTTGGAAAATGCTCAGCTCCTTTTTTTTTTTTTTTTTTTGGACCTGGAGCTGTAAGTAATGCATGGTAATGCCGCTCTCCCCTATAAAAGGAGCTCAAAACCTAGGTGAGGTTTAATCCACACCTCCATTGGAGGGACCAGATCTCCACATAACTCTCTCGTCCTAACCATCAGGCTGTGTTGCAAAAGGCTGGTGGGTTTTCATTGGCAGCAAGAGCTGGCTACAGAAGCAGTGCTGCAGAGGGTCAGTCCTGCAGTGCTTGCCTACCTTTCTGGATCTGCACTTTCACTTTTCCTGTCCTGTCGTGTGTTGTCTGTCCATGTCCCTCCCCCATTATTGGACAATGATGTCCAGGTGGCTGATTCTGCTGTAATTTAATGGCAGCTCACTCATCTGCTGTTGTGCTGGAAACAATAAGAGGCCAGCTGCCAAGGGAAGTCGGGCTGAATGACTTGCAGCCATAATTGAATTTCACGCAGTACTTGTATGCTCCTTCCCCCTCTTTTTGCTAACTCATCTTGCTGCTTCTTTTTAATTGACAAATTCTGAAGGAAAATTCGGGTGTACAACAAGTTGAGGGTTGCAGTGAACTGAGAAGTTACTACTGGTTTTTGTATAAACTACTGACAACAGGGGGATGTGCTACTGGCAGTAGGGTCACAGCAGAAGTCTGCAACGGTTCATTTTTCTGCTTGTGATGGTGGTGGGTAGTGGCCAGTGCTCTGACACTTTGACTAGCATAAACAACCTTTCTATTTCAAAAATTCAGGTTGCTTTATCTCAGGAATAGTGCTCCAAACATAAAATCTCATCTACAGAAGAGATTTATACACTTGAAAAAAATTAGATATTCCTTCTGAAGATGAACTTTGAATATAACAATACTTGCTCCTTTTTTCCCAGTGTAGTATATTTCAGGGCTTATTAGACCTTAAATGAATTATCTTTACTTGAGCAAAAAATATTTACCTCTTGGAATAATACATTTAGAAACGCAGTGCAATCACATTCAGTATCTGCTGAAGCTGATGAAGTGTCTGCTTCTTCAGAGAAGCCAGTCACTGTGACTGCCACCTGGAATAATAACAAGAAGAGAGAAGCAAAGAAAGAATAGAAATTATTCACAGAATGTTGGGAAATCTGAATGTTTGCAGAACCGTTCAGAATCATCTCACTGATGATCTCTGCTCTGCACACCACGTCAGCTCTTGCAGGGCCAGGCATGTAGTAGGAATCTTACAGTTTAACCCTGAAACTCAGAATCCCAATGTTGTGGGTTTTGTGTTCCCCCCCCCCCCCCCCAAAAAAAAAAAATATTTAAAGGCATAATTTTTGTGTACTTTATTACCTAAAATTTGGAAATGAGTTCATAATGTTTAAGCTCCTAGAAAATTGGCCTTGAGAGGATAGTGCTGTGGAAAAGCATTTGTTGATTTTTGGGTTTGGCAGAAACTCTGTGTGAGGGCTTGGGCTTCTGATGCCTGTCATTCCTTATAGAAATGTCTAACAAAAATATGGCTTCCTCCCAAAATAGCCTAGAGTTTGATCTATAATACACAAGGCAATTTTGTAGATAACGGTGACTTTTTTCATCTCTCAGAAACCTCTAGTGGACTAGAAGAGTTAATGTATATTAGTGGTTTCCTGGGTCCTGATGATTCACAGTTAGACTGACAAGGATTTTAACATTAATAATCCTTAGTATTATTTCAGTGAACATCTATTAAATTTAGTTATTATGTATTAAAAAGCAGACTAAAACCACTGACATTTTAAGGAAGCCCAAATTAATGGTTTGAAAGGTTTCACGAATTTATCAGATGAGTGGAAATCTAAGCAGAAAAAAAAAATCCACTTATGAAAAATGACAGCTTTGATTTCTGAAAATCTATAGGTACCATATTTAAGGATCTAATTTAGGTTGTGGTTCGTGAAAGCATTTATGGATTACTGACATTTTCAATCTCTGTACTTCACAATGAAATTAATTAGGAAGCGATAATTTTGAGAGTGTGTTACATGAAGCTGTTGTAAGGCAAGGTACTTGTAGAGCACCTTCATTCACTGATGCCTGGGTATTATATGAAAAATGTAATTTGGAAACGGTGTAAGTGAGATTATTCATCCCTTTTATTAAATAAAGGATTAGCACTTCATTTGCTGTAAAAGGCAAGCATTTCTCCTGTGCAATAAATCAAGATATTTTTTTTTTTCCCCAGCCATATGGGGGGGGAGTATAATGTGCACACACAGGTACATACAGTTAATAAGAGGAAAGTACTCTGTTCACTGCAAAAGTTAATAATGTTACAGCCTAAGTGGGTCCCACTATTATAACCATTTGAACCTAAACAAACTTTAAAACTCTGCTTGCAGAATAGTTTTGTTCTGGTGGAGAACTGCAATGGAGAGGCTCAAATTTGTGTGTGGTTCTTTCGTAACAGAAATTGGCAGCTGTGAGAAAATTAATTTGTGGCAATATAATGGATAAAGAATAATGTCTTCATTCCTCTGACTGGAGTATGAAAATCTAAGTGCTTTACATTCAAGTGTCAGTTTTTACCTGACTGCAAAGCCAGGCAATGTGAATAGGGTCTGTTTCCCATTTAAATCCATGTGTGTCTTTGCCAGTACCACGAGTGAAGATCCCCCAGGTAAAGCAGTGGTGGGGCACCAAGTGCAATCTGCGGTGTGTTTCTTTATTGTACCTTGCCAAAGGAAGCTGACATTGTTCTTGCTCTGAAAAGGAAGGGAAATGAGTTCTAGAAAAGTTGTCATGTTGAGTGGGGGAAAAAAAAAACAGTGATAGTAAAGTGGGATTAGGTGGCAAAAGTGGGAAAGTAGAAATAGTATGTATTGGCAAAGTAGCCTTAGAAAACTTAGTTCTTCTATTCTCTGTGCTTGCTCCTGAGCCAAGACCCAAGAGGACTTCCCCTGTTGCATGTTAAAGCTTTTCACATTAAAAACTCGTTTTATGAGAGCTTCACTGGGGCTAATGGGGTAGGAGCTGAGTTTCTGACTTGGGGGCAGCTTGATGTGGTGGATGGGGACAGAGGCTGGTCGCTGTGTCTTCTGGAGCAAGGACAGTTGCAATGAAAGGACTGAGACCAAAGACCACTGTATTGCTGTTGGTTTTCCTTTGCTTACAGGCCAATGTCATCTGACCTTCTGCTGGCTACAGCTTGCTGCAGTGGATGTAACTGTTCCCATTATTATTAGGGCGTTCAGGGTCCAGCAACCACCCACCTGCACTACAGTGCGACCCCAGGCTTTCCTAGAAGGAGCAGGTGGATGACAGAAATGGTGGCATGTGCTTTGGTTTGCATCTGTGCTGCATGGACTAAGTGCTAGGCTTGGCTATGTGGTCTCTTTTGTCATTTTAATTATGTGTCAGGAGAAGAAAATGAAACAGAGAGGGGTACTTGTGCAGTGTTTTGAATTTTAGGTTGCCAAAAGATCTTGTGTCATATAAATGCTGAGCTAGCTCTCTAACTGTTCTTCTGGCAAACTGTATGTGGGGGTTTGAGTGTTTTAAGAGCATTTCCGTATTTTTTCTATTTTAATGGGGCTTTGAGCAACCTGGTCAAGTGGAAAGTGGCCCTGCACATAGCAGGGAGGTTCGAACCAGATGATCTTTAAGGTCCCTTCCAACCCAAACCATCCTATGATTATACGATTCTCACCCCCTGGGTTTAAATATATTTATTTTACATCTGCTGCTGCAGAGTTCAGCTTTCCTTCAACTGTATTTCCCTATCAGCATCTGTCTGTGTAGCACCTGCACTTCTAGATGGGAGAGCGCTATGGGTTTGAAAAGTGTACAGGTGTGGTCCTCTTCAGCATTGCTAGCTGAGTGCTAGGATGAGGAACCAGAGGGACGAGTGAGAAGCTGATGACCCTCCTTCAGTATCTGTGCCCCACTCTCATCATCTGTCAGCTGCTGCATTTCCTCAAGGACCTTAACCACTTTCTTAAGTTTTAGATGTTGAGAAGAGAAACTGCTCAGGACCTCATGTGCCCTGTTACTATTAGCATGACTGGGAATACATCCTGCCCAACAGCTGATTTTCCTACACCCTAGAGGACAGAGTTTCTTTAGCACTGACTCTGCGGGGTCCTGTCGTCAGTGATCTGCCACGCTGGACATGCTGGGAATCTGATGCCTCCCTCGCCTGTATATTGCCTAGTTGGCTAGACTGCTGCTTTTTGTTTTGATAACTAAAAGGAAGTCTGTTATCGATACGTGCTTTGGTGCCCTGAATTTTGAACACATCTCTTGTTTACTGTAACCTTCTTTTAGTAGAGGAACACAGAGGCTCCAGCACCCAACCATGTCTTCAAAAAAGAAGAGCGCCTTCATCTCCAAGCAAGCTCTACATGGGTACACTTTGGGGTGCCTTGCTAGGTTTGCAGCTTCCCTAATATGTTCCTGTTCAACCTAAAACCCACACATTGGGGGGGGGGGGGGGGGGGGGGGGGGGTGTTGGGGAGAAATGTGTAAACTGGGAGAGCTCTCTGTATGCTACAGGGAAGCCCTCAAGTCAGAGGTTGAGAGAGTTGTGGGTGCTTTGCTTTTCGCAAAGAAGCTTGCAGTCTAGGGATCAGAGAAAGAAAGAAAGAAAAGGCTGTAGATCTGAGACCATCCTTGTCTGAGAAGCCCTGCCACAAGGCATCTTCAAGACTTCGTTGTATCATTAGAGGGAGCTGAATGCTGGAGTCCAGAACAACAGGGCTCAGGGCCAAACAGTGTCAGCTCAGCGAGATGGTCACCATCTTGCACCATGAGTCATCTGTCAGGACAGGGTGCAAGGCCAGTGCTGTGCCTTCTGGCGATGTTTCTCCCTAGTTGGTTCCCTAGTGCTATGACTGCTTTTCAGCTTCATCTCCCCATGCATCTGGTCAGGCTGGTTGGTGGAGGCGAGATGCAGTAGTTAGCCAAGACTGGCAAGAATTACCCTCAGCGTGGCTGAGATGCTGCCTCTTGAGCTACTAAGATTAGCCTCAAAAGCCTGTTTCTTAGTCTTATTTTGTAATTAACTGTGTTTAATGCTGATTCTCTGTATATTAAATCAGTTTGACCTGTGAAGGACAGGAACAGAGATGTCACTTATTCTGCTATTAAATACGTCCTGAAGAAAACCAGCTGGCAAAGTACAAGGCACAACCTTTTACTTACTTCTGTAGTTGCCTTTTGAAATCCCCCCATATTCCATTTTTTTCCAGGAGTTTTGTGCTCCTGCTGTGGGTTTGAAGCATTGCCAGGGAGAGAGCTCTCTACAGGACTCTGCCACTGCATCCTTGTGTCTTAAATCGTTGAGTGCACCTCAACGCAGTGGTAAGAAAATGAGCAGTTAATGTTGCTCAAGTGTTAATTGTGCCAGAAATTAAGAATGTATTTTCAGAGCCCCAACCCAGCAGTACTAAGAGCATTCAATTAATGTGTTTGTGTGATTTCCCTGAATGGGTGGCAGGAATCTGCCTGATCACTTGGCTCTAGGCGTAGCACGCACAGGCTGTAGCAGCCCATGATTGCACATTAAGCTTGGTTTTTCTTCCATCCGAAGAAATCAGAGAAAATCAGGGTATGTGGAAAGTCTTGTCTGTAAGTCCCCTCAGACTTGGCAGGTGGTCCTTTGGGCCTCTGGTGCTGTTGAAGCCAGTGGCACTGCCCTGCAAACGGAGTAGGAAATCGAGGTGAAATACCCTTGCTCTACTACAATGCGTTAATAGCTGGAGCAGAAGATCTCACTGGAAGAGAAATAACTGTGTATGCTTACTTTTTCTGTACCTCCCTGTAGGGAAGGTAAGGTGCCTCCTGTGCTATAAGCAGTATTTAAATTCTGTGGATAGGCACAGGCATTGCAGAGACGTTAAATTGTCTGTAATTGGGCAAAATGTTAAAAATTCTTCCAATACCTTATGAAGACAGTTTTGCAGTGTTATGTTGTGTAATTGAAGAGATAATCAGACCCTAGGACAAGAGGAAACAGCCTCAAGTCACACCCGGGAGGATTAGATTGGATATGAGGAAAAATTTCTTCACTGAAAGGGTGGTCAAGCATTGGAATGGGCAGCCCAGGGAGGTGGTGGAATCACCATCCTTGGAAGTGTTTAAAAAATGCATAGATGCAGTGCTTAAGGACATGGTTTAGTGGTGGACTTGGCAGTCCTGAGTTAACAGTTGGGATTGATGATCTTCAAGGTCTTTTCCAACCTAAGTGATTCTATGATTCTAATTAGACCCTTCCTTTTAATATTGCTCAATGAGTTAAGTCCTCCAAGCTTCCCATGCAACCTGTTCGAATAGCATGATGTCCCAATATAAATTGAGGAATTATTGAAATTCAGAAGTGTTAAGTCTTAAATCGGCAGGAGGAAAATATGTAATGGTGATATATTGAGTGGAGAGCATTATGCAGGAGGTCACCAAAACACATACAGTGTCTGAAATTATAGGAGAGCTAGGTTTGGCACTGACCACTAATAACACATATGAGGTATTCAGGACAAGGGTAATCAATGCTACAGGTCACTCTGCTCAGCTGGTCATGAATATATTATCTCCTGCAGAAGCTTCACTCTTCCTTCTTTACAATATCACACTGTTGTTCAAAAGCATTACAAAAGCTTTTGCTCATTTGGAAATGTAAATTACTACCTTCTGTGCCGCCAGAGGTACAGCATACCATCAAGACAGAAGAATCAGTGTGAAGCCATACATTTGGGGCTATGTAGTGTTGCTTTCTTGCTTTTACCAGGGACATTTAATGTTTTTCTAACCACCTTACTTAACTGTGGCCAGCCACAGCCTCAGACAGGGGGAGCAACTGCTGTGTAAGTTTCTCCAATTGCTGGGTCTGGTGCCTTTTAATCTTGCTGGCTCTTTCCCTTTAAAAACCAGGTGCTTGCACGGAAATGCATCATCCGTACTCCCTAGAGCCCTGATAGCCACATAGTGAAAGCTTGTGCCTTTAACCTTAACCTATTATGAGGTAGAAAGGAGCCTGAATTAAAGCCCAGGTAGAAAAGGCTGTTTTGAAATTTGGAAACATTTATTTTGGGAGCTGCAGTTGGCTCCAGATGTATGCCTCCCCACACAGCACAGCGCAGATCCACATGTCTAGCCAATGCATTTGCACTCTTACCCTGAAATTGTTCTTCCATTGAGCCTGCAGTTTCCCATCCAAATGAATGAGACTTCTCAATGCAAAGGGGTTTGCAGTCCCAGCACCAGAGGACAGTCGTTTGGCAAGTGTCTCGGCCTGAAAGAGGCTGGAGCAAACTCTAGGCAAGCAAAACCAAAGCATGCATGCATGCCTTTGCATTCCTGTCTCGCTTCTCTGAACAGAGATCTTTCAGCTGTCAAAACCATACTGTTATGCTGGCACATTCTCACTTCTCCCTCAGTGATATTTTATGGGGCCTGTCTTCTCCCACACCTTTGGGGAGAAGGCCCCACAGAACCAGCAGCCCCCAGGGCTGGGTGTGCAGAAGCTGCTGGGGGCCCCACCGTGCTGGAAGAAGAAGGGGTCTGTGCCACGACCACAGGTGGCTTTTGGATTAGGGCCCCCAACGCCTCTTGGAGGAGGTTCTTGGCTGTAGAAACTGGTGCTGAGCATTTAGCAATTAAAAAGCGCACTGCATTTATTTATTCTGACTGCAAGGAGTTTTGTCTGAAGGGACGCAGCTTCTTCAGCAGCATTATTATGCATGGTGAATAATGCGCATAAAAATATCCAGCCAGTTCTGGGGCTGGGCTTTTTAAATAGTGCTTATATGTTTTTAACTCGTTAACACTGTAAGTCTTCAAGTTCTTGTAAATCATGTAAGTATTACAGTATTTTCAATGTTTTATTCCAAGTCATACTAAAGCTTGTTTCTCAGAGTCATAGGACCAGACTCTATGAATGTCCACCAAAGTATTTGACTCTTAAATTCTCTGTTTGTGTCACAAGGGAGTATATTTATGTCATACGGGAATAGTCTCCTGCTTAAAATAGGGATCTCTGTTCTACAGGATCTGAGCAAAATACATAAAGATGTAGATTCTATAAAATTTCTCCCTGGAGTTTTTATTTTATACATAAATCTGTATCAGTCGTATTTCAGTGTATGGGTATTTCATTTTGCTCTATGAAATTAGTCTAAGGCTGCTGCTATTGAGGTATCTCAAGTAGTTTATGAAGCTTGGTATGTCCCAAGTGTTGAGTTTGGGTTTTTTCTTCTTAAAGATTTTTGTAAAGTTAAAATTTATTTGTATTTTGTTCAGCTTGTCTGCATATTATCCAGTGTGTATCAGAGGAAAGGCTTTTAATATATATATAAAATGTTCACATACTGAAGTAAATTAATAAAGCTTCCTTTTCATGTGAAAGAGGTAAAGAAAAGTACTTGGCCAATACAGTACCATTAATCTATTCTCTTTTCTCCTTTCTCTCTTTACCTCTCTCTCTACAATAGAAGTGGAACAAAAAGGTAATTAAATACCTTTCCAATTATATATATATATATATTACTTATGTATAGGCTAAGTTATTTAACAGTTTAACGTTTTAGTTGAAATACTTTGTCATTAATTCTCACTACTTTTTTGTTAAAGTTTATTTAGTATCTCTGCTGCTCAACTTCACCAGATAACTCATTTTTGCTGAAAATTTTTTACCAGTGCCACTTTTTTCATTAAATTTCTATTCAAAGGTTTAGATAACTGATGCTTCTCCTGGCCCAAAGATTTTAGAAAGTGTGCATATGTATGTATGTATGTGCATAAGTATATCTAATTACAGCATAAAAATCTCTTGGAAATGGCGCCCCTTTATTCAGCAACTCTGGGTGGATACTTGGAGTCCAATAGAGCAATGTACTTTTACACCAGTTACTAAATCTGATTTTCATCCTGTCTCACTCTCCAGAGGCTATTACCAATTGCTGCATTTCCGAAAATAATTGGTTATGCTCTAAGCAGGGAGCATGAATGCAGGATCCAATCTGCCAGCCCTGAGCTACCAGGAGCGTGGTGGGACACCTCTTCACACCTCCCTGCTGCCCATCCCATTGTCATGGTTATTGTGCTACTCATGCTCACAGAGATCAGCATTACAAATAACCAACAA
This sequence comes from Falco biarmicus, assembly GCF_023638135.1. Taxonomy (NCBI): domain Eukaryota; kingdom Metazoa; phylum Chordata; class Aves; order Falconiformes; family Falconidae; genus Falco; species Falco biarmicus. The sequence goes on along the minus strand of NC_079288.1, from coordinate 62,892,734 downwards.
ATATTCTCCCTGCAAAGCGGGTGCAGTGCCTCCAGGTCAGGAGGGTGCTACCAGGGATGATGAGGGCTGAGTGAGCCAGTTTTGCTCCACAGCATCCCACCTTTTGTCTCTCCATCCAGCTGGATGGCCTCTTGGCGTTGGCATTCTCGTGATGCCAAGGTCAGCCAGGCACCACTCGAGCCTCCTCCCAGGCAGTGAGCATGCCCTGGCCCCTCTCAGCCCCCCTGAAGTCTGAGCAGCAAAGCACCCCCAGTTAGTCAAACTGCTCTTCTGTGCTCCTCTCATGTAACAATAGAAGGTATATGTTTTTAAGTTTAAATTACTACTATATTTAACAGGACATTTTTTAACTGATTAAAATCTAGACCTTGGGTTCCTCTCCAGTAAACTTTATTCTTTTCCTTCCTTCTTTCCTTTCTTCCTTCCTTCCTTGTCTTTTCCTTTCAGCATCCATACGTCATTCATTTTTAATTGTGTGGACTGCATGTTTCCTGTGTCCTGTAGCAGCTTTGAAAGCCTCATTTCTAGTTACACTACAGACCTGTAGATGGGTGTTTCCCCCTCTGCTCCCTCTGCTTTAAACGCTTTTCCTAGTTGCTTAGGGATTCGCCTCTGCTTTGCTGTTGGTACCCTGTAAATATTTAATATTGCTTGGGCTGTAAGGATGGGAATTTCTTTCTCTTATTTCCATTTCTAGGCCACTCTTCTGTGGGCTGTTAAATAAATATGTGGATCAATTCCCCAGGAGTTTACCCCTTCACCTAGTAGGTACAGATTCACTGCAGAATATAATCTGGAAATACAAACCCAGAAATCCTTTGGGGGCACATATTCATTTCAGAGTTTACAAAGGCGAATGGTCCAAGTAAGTACATCTGTAAAAACAGATTTGAAAAGCAGTAAGAAAATGAGCCACAGTTAATAGAGAAAGCTGGGGAGGGGGAGGCGTGGAGTGATATCAGTTTGGTGGAGCAAATCTCTTTGTAGAGACATGGCCAGCAGGAAGGCTAGTCTCCAGCTACAAGGCATTGCTCTTGGATTTCCTCTGATCTCAGGTGTCCTCTGCTCCAGAACTAAAAGCTGTTGAGGTGTTTGGTCCATCCACCCCAGCCTGTCATTAACTTTTTTTTTTTGTTTTAAAATCTTTTTTCCCCTCTGACAGTTTTTCTTTGCCCTGGACTGCTGAAAGGAGTATACCAGAGCGAACACTTGTTTGAATCTGACCACCAATCTGGTGCCTGGTGCAAGGACCCTCTGCAGGCGTCTGACAAGATCTACTACATGCCCTGGACACCATACCGGACAGACACGCTGACGGAGTACTCCTCCAAGGATGACTTCATTGCTGGGAGGCCAACTACAACCTACAAACTCCCGCACCGGGTGGACGGCACAGGGTTCGTGGTGTATGATGGGGCTTTGTTCTTCAACAAGGAGCGAACCAGGAACATAGTCAAGTTTGACTTGCGGACAAGGATAAAAAGCGGGGAGGCTATTATAGCTAATGCAAATTACCACGACACCTCTCCCTACCGCTGGGGAGGCAAGTCTGATATAGACCTGGCTGTGGATGAGAACGGGCTATGGGTAATCTATGCAACAGAACAAAATAATGGCAAAATAGTCATTAGTCAGTTAAACCCTTACACGTTAAGGATTGAAGGGACGTGGGATACTGCATATGACAAGAGGTCAGCTTCTAATGCCTTCATGATCTGTGGGATTTTATATGTGGTGAAGTCTGTGTATGAAGATGATGACAATGAAGCCACAGGGAATAAAATAGACTACATCTATAACACTGACCAAAGCAAGGATAGCATGGTGGATGTGCCCTTTCCAAACTCCTACCAGTACATTGCTGCTGTGGATTATAATCCCCGGGACAACCTCCTTTATGTATGGAACAACTATCATGTTGTGAAATATTCTTTGGATTTTGGCCCACTGGACAGCAGAGCAGGTAAGAGTTTTAATACTGAGCCAAAATCTGAATCGGGCTGTCTGTTTTTCTTGCAAATAGGGTATAAAATTGAAGTACAGTCCTGTCTTACTTATTTGCCTGCTGTCTGTAAATTAAGCCCTACCCCAAGACTGTGTTGGATATTAAGACATTAATACGTGCAGAATATTTTTTTTTATAATCTTAGTTTGAAATGAAATGAAGAAAGGAGTGTGCTATCCATAACTAACCTGAAACAGTCCTCAAATGTCCATGCCTTTGTTTGCATCATAGGGTAGCAGTCTTTTCTCCTTAGTTGAATTTTCCTCCATACATCAGATTATCTTCCCTTCTTCAGGAATTTTGGCAAAACAAAGCATGGAAGCTGCTGTCACTGCAAACAGCTGGGTGGAAACTGCCAGCCAGCTTAAATGGTTTTGTTGGATTAAACTGGAGCAGTTTGGGCTGTTTAAGGAAGCCACCACCAATTGCATGCATGTGCATGCACCCACAAGTGTGGGTCTAGAGTCGGGGGGAGAGGGGGGTCAACAACAAAATCCTCCAAATTGTTGATGTCTTAAAGCTGCTTTTTTTTAAAAAAAAAAAAAAAGCATTTCATGACAGCTATACTTTCTGTAAGAGAGGAGCATCTGGCTCCCAGAGGATTCCCAGCTTTTCCACCTTTTTTTTCTGTTAGAAATTATGCCGGTAATTACTTAGTTGGATTATATTCCCTTAACGTTACCAACTTCATTGTTTTGCAAGTATTATGTTCACAGTTGCCACTTCATTAGTAAAATGACTTAGCCTAGATTGTGGCCAAACTCATGTAACGGTTCAAGAATTTCTAAACAGCATTTGCTCAGTCATTTTCAAATGTTTACTGCTATACATGATGTAGTCATAGTTATCAGGTTGTTCCTGTGGTGGACTGTGTACTTCAGAAAGGCTGAAAAACTAAGAGGAAAGGTAGAATTAATATAATTTGGACAGTAAACAATTTGATTCATAACATGGCTATTCCCAAAACATACTTCTTTGTTAGTAAGAAACTCGGAAGTGGATGAGTGGATTCAGGGCTTCAGATTGCAAAAGAGAAGTCAAGAGGTTTCTGTTTGCTGAGCTTTTATTTTTCTTTTCCTGTGTGCAGCCTGTTATCCATATAAAAAATGAATCAAGAAATGCTGACAGAAACTCTGGATATGAAAATCTTGGGGGGGTGGAATAAAAATAGTAAAATGGCAATGAATTTCTCATTTTTATACAAAAATGTAAGGAAGGGGAGAAGGAAATCTTGAGAGGTAGATGAACAAAACCAAGTGACTATTAAGAGAGGAGCAGGAATGTTTTCAATTATGTTGACCTCTGCAAGATCTCAGATGAGCAAAAAATGAAGTAATACTTCTCATTCTCCCGGCTTAATGATGAGCATGTACTTTCTGAGTGGCGGAGTGAAACAGCAATTTGTGAGCTATTGGTTATCCCCAAGGAGTGAAAATCAATTGCATCCCTTCTATTTCACAGAGTTCCTTTCCTTTTCAGTGAATCATTTCCAGGTATTACAGCAGACTCTCTGCTGCCATTTTTTCATGCAGTGACCATTGTCAGTAACACTGTCTTTAATTTAAAAAAGGCCATAATCAGTGAAAAAGTTTCCTACATAAAAGGAAGTGGTTTTCCCCTTTTCCCCAGTCTAAACTGGTGAGATGGGAGAGCAGGTGAAAACCTTGCATAGGACTGAAATTCTGTGACATGCAAGGATTTGATTTGTCCTTGTGTTACTCTAGATTGAAGCCCCTTTAATTTCACTCATGTTTGGATGACAATTTAAAATTCCCCAGTGCCTCAGATGGAAAACTGAAAAAAACCTTTGGCTTCGGGTGGTAAAAATGAGAGGGTGAAACTGATGTCAGGGAATGTGGTGAACCTCTTCTGATGTTCTTCTCGTGCACTTTTTGATAGCTTTGTAATCGTAGAATCTTGGAGTCCTTTAGGTTGGAAAATACCTTGAAGATGATCCAGTCCAACTGTTAACGCAGGACTGCCAAGTCAATCACTAAATCATGTCCTTAAGCACTGCATCTACACATTTTTTAAACGCTTCTAGGGACGGGGTTTCCACCACCTCCCTGGGCAGCCCGTTCCAATGCTTCACCACCCTTTCAGTGAAGTTTTTCCTAATATCCAACCTAAACCTCCCCTGGCATGACTTGGGACTGTTTCCTCCTGTCTTGTTGCTTGTTACCTGGAAGAAGAGACCAACCCCCACCTGCCTACAGCCTCCTTTCAGGCAGTTGCAGAGAGCAATAAGGTCCCCCTGAGTATCCTCTCCAGGCTAAACAACCCAGTTCCCTCAGCTGCTCCTCATCAGCCTTGTGCTCCAGACCCCTCACCAGCCTCGTTGCCCTTCTCTGGACACGCTGCAGCACCTCAGTGTCCCTCTTGCAGTGAGGGGCCCGAAACTGAACACAGGATTTGAGGTGCAGCCTCACCAGTGCCGGGTACAGGGGAATGATCACTTCCCAAGTCCTGCTGGCCACACTGTTTCAGAAACAAGCCAGGATGCTGTTGGCCACCTTGGCCACCTGGGCACACTGCTGGCTCATGTTCAGCCGGCTGTCAGCCAGCACCCCCAGGTCCTTTTCCCCCGGGCAGCTTTCCAGCCGCTCTGCCCCAAGCCTGTAGTGCTGTGTGGGGTTGGTGTGACCCAAGTGCAGGACCCGACGCTTCTCCTTGTTGAACCTCATATGTTTGGCCTCGGTACATCAATCCAACCTGTCCAGATCCCTCTGCAGAACCTTCCTGCCCTCAGCAGCAGATCAGCACTCCCCCACAACTTGGTATCATCTGCAAACTTACTGAGGGTGCACATAAAATCATAGAATGTGGCCACAAAGCTGAATTTTACGTGTGTTTCTCTTCTCTGAAAATTTCTGAGATTTCCTTTTTGACAGAAATGCATAAGGAACCCATTATTACCACACTGTTTTGCGGGTTTAGAGGACTTTTGCGAGGACTGCTCTGACAGCAAGTAAAATTCTCATTGACATAGCTCAAATGGGCCAAAGCATTTCAATGCAAAGAAAAATAGCTTTGCAAACGGAGTTTACTGCTCTATTACCTGTACAGCCTGGCTAGTATAAATGTTATTTTTTGAGTAAATCAAACAGAGCACTGATTTTGAATTGAATGGGTGAGCTTGACACCAGGTTTTGGTTTTTTTTTCAGAGAGGAGCTGGGAGACCGTGTCTCTTCCAAGTTCAGTGCAACATATTTTTTGGTTAGCACCAAATTTCATGCTGCATTGCTTTATATAATACTAAATATATGGCTGGCTTAAACCCAGCTCCTCCATCAAAGAGCAGATCAGGAGCTGATGCAACAGAAGACCCAGGATGTTTTTATTTGGTTATTTAGTTATTTATTTTTTACAAGATTGGATTGTGGATATGTATTTCTCCTCTTCCAAAATTCTAGTATTTCTCTTGTTTAAAGCAAGGCAATGTTCAATGCAGCCATTTTCCCTAGGGCTGCAGTTTGAGTAGCAAAATATGTAAACAATATCTGCTTAATTAGAAAATAAAAGAAAGATTATAAAATTGATGGGTTGAACAAATTGGTTGTTAAAAAACAATTAAGGGTGAAGTTTTAGGAGAAGAGCTCTTAAAATCACAAATCGATCTTAACAAGGAAAGTGATACATTTAGCTACTTAAGTAGCCAGTAACATATTTGAAACCTATTTGAAATCTCTGGTATCATACATTTCAAGGATATCTGAAATAAAAGATAGGTGCTGGGAGCTTCAGTTCACATAGAATAAAACATTTTCTGTCGTTTTCCAAACCATTCAGGGAAAATGGGAGGCAGCAGGAGTTGCTTAGCTTACAGGAAAGGCAGGGATCACATCCTCTGGCTCTTCACAGTGATTAAACATCTTCTATGAGTTTTAATTAGAGGTATGTTTGTGCATGTAGGTTTGGAACATATTTGAGATCTTCGCTGTCACAGAGCTTCTCTCACCCGCTGTTAAAAAAAATAAGCTTTTATTCCTTGGTAAATGACTGTCAAAACCTGGAGTCTCTGTGCTCAGCTTCTGTAGCAGCTGAAGGTACCAAGGAAGACAAAATACTCTGAAGTCTTATGTGAGGCACAAAGCTGAATTTAACTCATCTAAAAGCAATTCTGTGCTCTTGATTGAATTAAAACCAATTGTTCATTTTTCTCAGAAATGGGAAAAGCTGCATTTTAAGGATTTGTCGCACTCTTTTTATTTCCCTTTTGACTGGGATTGTTTTCGTTTATCCCCAAAGCAGTTTTGAAAGTAAACACTCCTCAGTGCCTGCACATCCCAGGAAACCTGTCATTGATGTCTACATTCAAGAAGTGAACTTGACTATGCCAAAATTCTTTGAAGCAATTTTCTTTGAGCTGTATGGCCATAAAATGAGGTTTCTGGAGGATGCTTCTCTGTAAATGCTTCTGAGCCTTTGGCCTATTTCTTTGTAGCTGCTCTTGAGTTTGCTAATTTGAAATGATAGTGAGAGTAGCTCTGCAACTCTAACAGTATTTTCCATGACATTCTTCAAGAAGTTGAACCTAGAGAATTGTTCAGGTTATTTTTTTATGTGCCCCACTAGACATGTGCAGACAGAGAAATGAAAGGCTGTATCAACTGAATGAACAATTTTCTGCAACCTGATCTGTCTTAATATTCACCAGAGTTACCTGTTTTAATCATCACCCACTTGTGATACAGTCTGTGTAAACAAATTCAAGAAAATATCAACAAATCCTCCTCTCCAAAAAGGTAAAGTGCTCCCATCATACTTCCCAGTGCCGTGCTGCATACAAACACACATCTCCTGGCTTTGCATCTCTGCACCTCCCCAGGTGGTCATGGCTCCTGCCTGGGCACCACATAGGGATTCCTGGGCAGCAAAAAGATCAGAAGAAGAAAGTTTTGTCTTTAAATGTCTGAGGTGCCCCACGCCAGTGACAGCAGCTCTCACGTGGGGGCTCAGGATGAGCACAGCTGTACATTTAGACCAGGGGTACAGACTGGAGCCTGTCCTGTAGTTCAGCAGTGGAGAAGTCCAGGGAAGGACTTGAACCGGGATAAGGATCCCTTCTGTGTTTGTCTGGGACTTGGAAGTCCTGGCAGCCATTTCCAGTCACATGGGAAATACAGACCTCCCGTTTTAAATTATGTCAAGGAAACCCAGGCATTACAACACAGGGTATTTAAAAGATGTATGAAGTTAATAAATACATATGCCCAATACATAAGGAGGACAGTGATATGATGTAAGACTTCTAATACAGCCTCATTGTGCTTAAGTGGCTTCCATAGATTGCATATTAACACTGTGGACTGCCAGTCCAGTAATCGAATGTGATACGAACCTTCCGTCCATATCTGTGATATTTAAAAAAACTCAGAGGGTGCATGTCAAACTTCTCCACATGTTGTTAAATATTGTGGGACGCTCTCTTCACATGTGATTGCAACCATTTTATTCAGTAAGAGTGGTTAGGTTGTGGTTTTGTTGTTTTGTGGGGTTTTTTTTTTCCTAAAGCAGTTTTACAATGCAGATAAGGTGAAACCTCTGTCCTTATAATATGCTAATTAAGTGCATTTGTGTCTTGGGTAAAAGATATGGCAGTATGGTGATGAATAAGAACTTTAAACACATGTGACACCTCGTTAAAATGTAATTTTCACATCATAAATCTGAGGCCTTTCCTTTGACAGCTGAGTAATGTGGATAGTGGGCAGAGGATCTTGAATGTTTCAAAGCTGTCACGTGCTAATAGGTAGCTGGAAGCGGCATCCTGCTCTGCCTGCCTTTAACGCCCTACATCCTTGCCTGGGAAACGCATCAAAAGGGCTGTCGAATCTTAAATCCCACTTGTGCACAGGATATGAATTGCCATCGCTTCGAGATCCCATTGATATAAGCCACACTTAGCATCTCTGAAGTTGAATTTGGGCTGCATTTTAAAAGGCTAGCCGAGCTATTTTGATAAGCAGCTTCTCCTGGTGGACAAGGGCCACTTTTAGGGAGCTGCTGAGTGTTTAATTGTGGCTTCTCTTGTGTTTTTTATTTTCCAGTTCCTTTCCTCCCATCTAGGAGCATCCCTAGCTCTCTCATTCCTGTTCCTCTTCATTGCTTACAGTGACAGCTGCTGGTTGCACAGTGTTGCTAGAGTTTTTCAGAGAGATCAGCACTCGCGTTCAGCAGCCTCTGCTAAACACGCATGATGACTGGAGCCCTAGCTTTTATCCTCTAATATTTGCCCATATATGTGTCCCATTTCTTCTATAAATTTCAGCCCCTTTTTGCTGTTTATGATAGGAGGACATGCCTAAGTCCGGAGGTGAAGAAAGCAGCACACCTTTTATAACAATGCTGGCACCTCAGCCTACATTTGCTGGCCAGCTGGTACCTTAAGCTCAGAAGGACAGGAAGGTATTTCACTTAACTGGGGTGTGCTAGGATCCAGAATTGCATTTGTTCCCCATTTTGAAGCCTCATTTGTCTCTTTATTTTTATCCTGTTTCAAATTTTCCTTCTTTTTAAGCAGTGTTTGATTAAAAAAAGAAAAGACAGAAAAGTATACCACTGGACACTTTTCTGGAATTAGGGATTTCTGGTTTTTGTTAGGAAAGCTCTTTCCTCTACCATCTCACAAACAATCCTTAAAAAGTGCAAGATTATTCAGCCTCAAAGTACTCCCTTTGTGGAGCATTTCATAAATATTAATACTGTTTGGTTAGCACAGTGGGAGTATCTGCATTACCTCTCCAGTACAAATAAATACGTGGTTGCTTGTTCCTCCTGAATAAACGTGTACTTCTCAGTAGGACCATGCACAGGAGATAGCCTTACCAAAGGGAGGTGGAGGAGCCCTCCTTTGCCTTGGGTCACTGCTCCCAACTCTGAGGCACTTATTTGAGCCAGCCTGAGAAAATGATACAGCAGACCTACCCCACCCAGAAGCTAAATGGAATACTGCGGTATCCTCCTTGAGGTCATTGTTACCATAGCAAACCAGACAGGAATCTGCCGTAAGACCTGCATGCCATGGAGTCACAGCTAATAACTGTGGGCTGGGGTCCTCCCTTGGGTGCTGGGCCGGTGGGCAGCCAGGACGGTTGAACTGGGGGAAGGTCAGCAAGAGGTAAAATGATTAAGCTAAACTTCACTTTCAAGCTTCAAAACAAAAGAAGGCCGGAGACTTCGGCGCTTTATAATCCTGTCAAACACCAGGAGGGTGAAAGCACCTTGCCAAGAACATGTCTGAAAAGCTGAGATGGCTGTTCCTGGCAGCAAGCATGGGAAGTACAGCCGAAGATAGCAGGGTGATTGCATAGGGAAAAAAGCATTAACTGTGTATGAAGGATGTTGGCTCTTCCTCTTCTGCAGCGAGCTCTTTGACTTGAGGAGTTAGCCTGGAGTTATGATTAATTGTCATTTCATTAAGTTCAAGACCACCAGGTTGTCACACTGATATCCACCGCAGCTTATCAGTCCGATGCAAATACTTTGCATCAAACCCAGCTATGAGTGTGCCAGCCCTTTGGGTCTGAGCTGTTTCCCAGAGGCAAGAAGTGAAATGTGACATGGAGCAAATGTCCGAGGCCGCCTTTTTGCAGGAGAGGACTGCATCATGTACTAGAGACAGCTTTTGAGCATTGGATTTTTATGCACGGATTTTAGTGACAAATGCATTGTTTATCCCTTGGTCAGCAGATTTTTCTATCTTTTGTGCAGTGAAGGGGGAATCTGCAGAAGGCTGGGGGTTTAGCCCAACAAGAGACTCGAGGATGTTCTATTTTTGAGCTGTTCCCTCTGCTAGCTTCTCTCCTCCTACCCCAAAAAAGGCTTGTAACCTGCCAGGCTTTTGCTCAAGGCATTATCCTCTCACCTTGGGTTGTATCTGTGCACCTGATTCCTCAAGACTGGCCCTGTATGGTGCAAACACCTTCTGCTCCTTTCAGCTCTGCTCTGGCCTGGCTGCCGGGACACTAACCTAGCTTGGGGCATGGGGTCCTGGATGCTTTCTTCATGTGCCAGCTTGGGGTTTTTTCTACTGTTTTTAAAATGAGCAGCCTTTATGCCTGCTCCTTTACAAAAATACCTCCACCATGGCAGTTCATGGGTCTGGATCGCTCTCCTCGCTTGTCTGCTGCTGATTGTGTTTGTTCTAGAAATGACTACTGTAATATTTTTAGCAGCACTTATTAAGACTCGTCTCCTGAAGTCTAGTTCAGTGTTGTTAATTAACTTCTTCAGTGCTGCCAGCACTCTGCAGTGCTGCCGTTAGAGGTTTTCTTTCCTTTTTTTAACCAATAAAGCCAAGAAAGCAGATGTAGATACCCTGCCATATTCTGCTTTAGAGTGCAAGCAAGCAGAGGATGCACTGGATGCCCTTCATACTCCTGGCCTTGATACTCAGGTTAAAGAGACATAAAAAGCTCTTTACAAGTAAGCTACAAAATCACTGAACCTTTACGGGGAGGCTTTACAGAACCTTCCCGTGACTTCAGAAAGTTGTGCTGCCCTTAGCATCTCCCTATCCTTAAGATGTGGCAGCAAGTCAGCTTGCCAGACACATGAGGTATAACTGTGCTGATAAAAAGTACCCCAAGGCATACCTGAGGAATGGAAATGCTCAGAAGTCCAGCTGAACTCTCATGGTAGGGTAGGATTTGATGGATTGCTGATAGGAAGGGAATTTAGATTAAAGGTACAAAAAGAATCTCATTAGCCATTTTGAAGATCTCCACATTCTGGAAGAAATGGGACCAGCCACAAATGGCTGTGAAATGCTATTTAGTGATGCTGTCAGCAACCTGATAGGGGAAGATAGGCAGATTCCAGAGAAAAGAGATAATAGGCACTTTGAAGCACACCTTAAAGTGCATTTTGGCATTAGTAACTATGCTAAATCAGGAGAGTTGGGTTGTGAAAAAAAACAATAAAACAGTGTCCATTTCTTTCAGATGAGTCTGCCGAGTATGCATGAGTAAAATTTAATATAATGAAAGAGTTTCTGGGACAAAATCCTAAAGTGCCTGGAGAGTTTCAGCTCAGCCATTATTCATACAAATCCTCTGAAGTTTGTGGGAGTTTGGACTAGGAACTTCAGGAGCGAGTCTGCAGTGGATTTCTGTTTGCCCTGGAAGGAATTGCATTTTGCCGGTGGGAGACTTTCTGACTTCCTGATTTGTGTCTAAACCATCCGAATAGATGTACATATGTATCAGTATAAATTGTAAGCTGGAACAAATAGTGAATATCAGTAAGAATTTGAGTCATAATATCTGCCATACATTTTTATTTGAAAAGACTTTTTTTAAGGGTGTACTCATGATTGGAGGGCAAAGGCGGTGACGAAGGCTTAGGTGAAAGAGATGTGTCCATTAAAAGAATGTAGTGATTGTTCACTGTAATGGGATTTTTTCACTGTAAATAGGATTTTTGCGTGGTTAAAATGTGCTGAGAGGAAACAGGAGTTAAGGCACATTTCACTGAAACATGGGATTTGGTTTAAAAAGATTGAATAAGCAAACTGGGTGTTTCATGCTATGCAGCTCCTTGGCTCTGTGTTCTCACAGAGTATCAGCTGCTTGAGACTGAAAAAGGAGGGGGGGGGGGGGGTGGGGAAGCAAAGAAATATCACAGCAGAAAACTATGGAAGTCATATGCTGGCCACAACAGAGGGTGGGAAAATCAGCTGCCTTTATTCCAGTCTGAGCTGGCTTACTGGGATGCCATTCATGCTTCCCTCAAATAGCTGGAATAAACTAACATAGCTACTGAAGAGATGAGGCATTAGGCAGCTCAGCAGTTCTTTTTTATCTGTTGATGTTAGGACTGAGATGGGGAAAGGGCTGTGTGTATGCTGCAAGCAGAGAGAAAGTGGCATCAAGTATAGATATGCCAGCAGAGAAGAAATCCTTAGTCCATTTGCAGAGTCTTTCCAATATACCGTGTGAAGAAGAGCTTTTGTGAGCCCCTGTATATCGGCCTCAAATTCAGTTGCCCTTCTGACTGTGTTAGATTATTCCCTCTATCCAAGGCATGTGTAAGAAGGATGCTGTGGTTTGATAAAGTCAATCAGCCTGATGTGATGTTTTGTGTTCTTGTACTGCTGAATTAAGCAAATGACTGGTAATGGTAATGTGAACACTGAGGCTACAGAAGGAGGGAAATACTATGGGAAGGCTGCATGGAGAAGAAAAAGAGGGTTTGGTTTTGGTTGTTGGCTTTTGTGTGTGTGTGTGTTTGGTGGGGGTTTTTTGGGGGTGTGTTTTTTTGTTGGGTTTTTTTGTTTGTATGGGGTTTTTTTGAGGGAGAGGTAATAAAATATATTTGCTTCACAGGAGTATATGTATACACTGGAGGGACTTACAGCCATGACTATTTTTGGCCTTCTGCATGTACATGCTTGCTTTTCTCACTGGACAGTGACTGCCAAGTATTTTCTTGGTGCAATATTAAGTGTTACAAGTTATTCACAGGAGATATCCTTGGAGTGACTGGAACAGATTTTATTGAATACAGCGTTGTGCTCTTCATCGTGGCGAGTATCAGATCTGAGTGAGGAATACCAGCACCCAAAAAACAAGGCAAGGTGGAAAGCGGTGTGGAAAGTTTCTGGTCAATTCATATAGTTTCAGATGCAGGTTCATCCAGTGTTGTGTTGAAAGAGGTGCCTCTGCCTGGTGCCTTGCTTGTAAATACAAGCTCTCTTTATGGATAAACAAAGCCGCCTCCTGAGCTCGATGGGAAGTAGATGAAGCTTTTGGGCAGACTAAAACTGCACAGTCAGAACACGGTATGTTGTGTTAGGCTGTTGTAATGTGTTCTTCTCATATAAATGAGTTTAAATTGACTCTGGTATGAAGAGTGGAACAGAGAATTGAATTAGATTAATAGATTTTTTAAGACCAGAAGGGACCATTAGCTCATTTAGTCTGACCTCTGTAATGCATTCGATTGGATTTCATCCGCTTCCTCTTGTACTGAGCCTAATGACTTGACTTTAACTGGAGTGTACCTTACAGAAAGGCACACAGACAAATCATTGCATCACTTCATGGAGTGCCTTTCTTGGGTGGATATTCTCCTCTAGTGTTAAAGAGGTAAAATAGTATTCACGTTGTAAATGTTTTGGTTATATTGCCTAGTCAGTGACTCCTTTTTGTGCCTTTTTGCATCGTACATAAAAAGTCAAAATTGTGCTTCTTGAATTGCATGCTTTGCACCTTGCTCTGAAGATGCTCGGGAGGTTGCTTTCTGTGACAGTTATGGGTAGGTCTGAGATTTTTAGATTTTTTTTAAAGGTATTAGAAACTTGTCCCATGGAGTGTGAAATTCCTGAATAGACTGTGAAAGCAAATAGTTCACTAGCAGTGAGAAAACGGCTTTCTGGGCACTAAAATCAAGAAAGCCTTCTACTTTCAGATGTGTACTTTATGATTAGTGTTACTAAATGTGTCTGTAAACTCTGCTTTTCAATTAGAAGAAATTACCAGTCTGCAGAGCTTGCATACTGCTCTCTTAATGCCACTTCCATTTTTATATGAACCAGAGTGGTAGGGAGTGACATTTAAACTTCAGAGTTTGTCATCAAGTTCTAATTTTCTCCTTGATGTGAACATCTGTCCATTGGAAAGGGCAAAATCTTGTTCCAGCAGTTTTTCCATAAGGTATTGGAAGATTTAATTCCTAATGGGTTTTCTGATTGTTGGTTTAGGGGTTTTTTTGCAGTTTGTTTCCCATACTCTTTTTATGGAGCCTGTATTTACACTGGGTAGAAAAATTTGATGATGCAAGGCAGTGAACTACAGAGGATACAAGAAGCATTTTGGTAAATAACCATTTATTTTATTAAGAGCGTTGCTGTACTGGCAAATTCTGGTGGAAGAGGTTGTCATTTTCTTAATATACAAATATAAATGGGCTGCACTAAAAAAAGTCTTAATTTGAATTGAGATACTATGCTGTCAGAATATATTTTTTCCTTCTAACATCATATTTTGTGATATTTCGGATAAACTACCTTTAGACATTTCTTTAGGGTTATTGACCACCTAAGAGACAGTTTATCAAGGCTGTGGCTTCATTAGATTAAGCACTGTGAGAGTAGACATGATACCCCCTCTTTCTTGTTTTTTCAATGGAGAGAAGAAACCTTTAAAATGGGCATGTGTCAAGGAAGGCTTGGGAAGTCCTCTCTTCCCTTTGCAGTGTAATTTGTGACCATGGTGATCTTGTGCGTGTTTGGAAGTCATTGCCTCAACATAGCTGACAGTGTGTGTATCAGCTGTAACCAAAGAAAAAAAATTCAAATTAGCAAAAATGACTCCTACATGTCTTTGGAGCTAGCTGGTACAGGGTAATGCCAGTGGGAGTTTTGAGCTACTGATTTCCATGCAACCCGATTTGCACATTGAAGGCAGTAAGCATCACCTTGCTAAACCATGGCCTTTACATGTTTCATTACATTTCCCCCTTATGATGACTTGTAGGTTGGGGGGAAATGATGTGAAAAGTTTTTTTCTGCAGTTAGTTGACATTTAGCAGTGATGACTGTTTGCTTTAGCGAGTAGACCCAGAGCTGTAAAAGCTGGTCACCTCCAGATACAGGTTTTGTTACAGTGACCTTACTGTCCTATTCCTACTTTGATTTGAAAACTGGCTTTAATCTGCAGAAAGAATAATCATGAAAAATATAGCATGCATCAGTGCATTTCTTTAATTTATCTTCCCAGGAAGGCTTGCGGATACAGAAGCAGCAGACATAGGCTTGTGCATACCTAAGGTTTATGCACAGCTTGCTGACGTGAGGTTAAAACGTGATTCTTACTTCTGTGCATGGACTGCAGAGACCTGTTTAGCATCATGGTACTAACCTGATTCCTCCAGTCACTTTGTGACATGACCTATTTCCTTACTGGAGGAGCTTAGAGGAGCCTGTTGTTCCTTCTTTCCCATGGAGATGAGGATCTTTTGTAGGAACAGAGGCGCTGGTGTTTTGGGAGGTTACGTGCTACCATATAGCCCAGGGCTGGCCAAGAATGATCACACACCTCTGTGGGTGCATCTTGCCACAGAGGTTGCCTGTTAACCATTGTGGTTGTGTCAAAAAAATGTCTGAGGCTGTTGATATCAAACAGGGGGCCAGGGAAAAGGTGAGCTTTGTGGCTGCCTGCAAGTAAGGTCTTTAAACAGCACTAGTTTGAAAGTGGACATAGCAGAAGGCCAAGGACCACAGGAGGAAAGGCTCTGTGTATCATGGAGCGGCCAATAATGGTAATGTATGCTCAGTAGATCATAGAACAGAGTAAAATTACAGAATGGTTTGGAATGGAAGGGGCCTTAAAGACCATCTAGCTCCAACCCCACAGCCATGGGCAGGGATACCTTCAACTAGGCCAGGTTTCTCAAAGCCCCATCCATCCTGGCCTTGAACATTTTGAGGGATGGGGCATCCACAGCTTCTCTGGGCAGCCTGTTCCAGTGTCTTGCCACCTGCACATTAAAGAACTTCTTCCTTTAATCTACATCTACTCTCTTTCAGTTTCAAGCCATTCCCCTTTTTCCTTTCATCCATGCCTTTGTAAAAAGTCCCTTCTGGTGTTCTTGTAGGCTCCTTTTAGGAACTGGAAGGCTGCAATAAGGTCTCCCTGGAGTCTTCTCCAGGCTGAAAAACCCTGACTCTCTCAACCTGTCTTCACAGGAGAGGTGCTCTAGCCCTCTTATCATTTTCATGGCCCTCCTCTGGACTTGTTGCAACAGGTCCATGTACTTATTTATGTTGGGGGCCCCAGACCTGAATGTAGTACTCCAAGTAGGGCCCTACAAGAGCAGAGCAGAGGGGGAGAATCACTTCCCTCGATCTGTGGTCATACTCCTTTTCATGCAGCCCAGGATTCAGTTGGCTTTCTGGACTGCAGGCACACATTGCTGGGTCATGTTGAGCTTCTCATCCACTAACACCCCAAAGCCTTTGTCCTCAGGGCTGCTCTCAATCCATTCTCCACCCAGCCTGTATCTGTGCTTGGGATTTCCCCAACCCAGGTGCAGGACCTTGCACTTGGCCTTGTTGAACTTCATGAGGTTCACACAGGCCCACCTCTGTCAAGATTCCTCTGGATGGCATCACTTCCCTCCAGTGTGTTGACCACACCATAGAGCTTGGGATCATCAGCAAACTTGCTGAGGGTGCACTCGATCCCACTATCCATGTCACGACAAAGAGGTTGAACAGTACTGGTCCCAGTACTGACCCTAAGGAACACCATTCGTCACTGGTCTTCACTTGGACATCGAGCCTTTGACCAAAACACTTTTAAGCGCAACCACCCAGCCAATTCCTTATCCACTGAGTGGTCCATCTGTCAGATCCATGTCTCTCCTGTTTAGAGACAAGGATGTCATGTGGGATGGTATCGAATCAGGCCCAGCCAGCACAGGGTTATGAAAGGCAGGTCCTGCTTGACCAACTGGATCTCCTTCTACAACAAGATGACCCACCTACTGGATGGGGAAAGGCTGCAGATGTTGTCTGTCTGGACCTTAGGAAAGCCTTTCGCACCGTCTCCCACAGCATTCTCCTGGAGAAACTGGCTGCTCATAGCTTAGATGGGTGTACTCTGTGCTGGGTTAAAAGCTGGCTGGGTGGCTGAGCCCAAAGAGTGGCAGTAAATGGGGTTACACCCAGCTGGTGGCCGGTCACAAGTGGTGTTCCCCAGGGCTCAGTACTGGGGCCACTTCTGTTTAATGTCTTTATCGACGACCTGGACGAGGGGATTGAGGGCACCCTCAGTCAGTTTGCAGATGATACCAAGCTGTGGGGGAGTGCTGATCTGCTGGATGGCAGGAAGGTTCTGCAGAGGGATCTGGTCAGGCTGGACCCATGGGCTGAGGCCAGTTGTATGAGGTTCAACCAGGAGAAGTGCCAGGTCCTGCACTTGGGTCACACCAACCCCACACAGTGCTACAGGCTTGGGGCATAGTGGCTGGAAAGCTGCCTGGGGGAAAAGGACCTGGAGGGGTTTTTTGTCAATAGCTGGTTGAACACGAGCCAGCAGTGTGCCCAGGTGGCCAAGGCGGCCAACAGCATCCTGGCTTGTATCTGAAATAGTGTGGCCAGCAGGACCAGGGAAGTGATTGTCCCCCTGTACTCAACACTGGTGAGACTGCACCTCGAATACTATTTTCAGTGTTGGGCACCTCACTGCAAGAGGAACACAGAAGTGCTGGAGTGTGTCCAGAGAAGGGCAATGAGGCTGGTGAAGGGCCTGGAGCACAAGGCTGACGACTGACAGCTGAGGGAATTGGGGTTGTTTAGCCTGGAGAGGAGGAGGCTACCTAAATGGAGGTTGTAGGGAGGAGGGAATAGCTCTTTCCTTCCAGATAACTAGCAACAGGACAAGAGGAAATGGCCTCAACGTGTGCCAGGGGAGGTTTAGGTTGGTTATTAGGAAAAATTTCTTTACTGAATGGGTGGTCAAGCATTGGAACAGACTGCCCAGGGCGTTTGATGCATCACCATCCCTGGAAGTATTTAAAAAATGTGTAGATATGGTGCTTAGGGTCATGGTTTAGTGATGGACTTGGCAGGCCTGGGTTAATGGTTGGACTTGATGGTCTCAAAGGTCTTTTCCAACCTGAATGATTCTGTGATTCTATGAAATGGTTTGCACAAGTCCATGTCAGTTGGTCTTCCCTCATCCACCAATGCTCTAAATCCGTCATAGAAGGCCACCAAATTTGTCAGGAATGATTTGTCGCCAGTGAAGTCATGTTGGCTGTCACCAATCACCACCTTATTTTACATAAGGCTTACTGTAGTTTCTAGGAGGATCTGCTCCATGATCATGCAGGGCACTGAGGTGAGACTGATAGGCCTGTACTTCCCCATGTCTTCCTTATTTCCCTTTTTAAAAATGGCAGTTATGTTTCTTCTTTTCCAGTCCATGAGGACTTCACTGGACTGCCACGACTTCTAAAATATGGTGGATAGTGCCCTAGACACTTCATCTGCCGGTTCTGTCAGGACTTGCGCAGATGCATCTCATCCGGTCCCATGGACTTGTGCACCTTCAGGTTCCTCAGATGATCTGGAATGTGATCTCCTCTTACAGTGAGCAGCTCTCCATTCTCCCAGTCCCTGCCTTTGCCTTCTGCAGTGTGGGAGGTGTGGCTGGCACACTTGCCAGTGAAGACCGAGGTGACAGTGTCATTGAGTACCTCAGCCTTCTCCATGTCCTGGGTAACCAGGTCTCCCATTTCCTTCTGGAGAGGGTCGACATTTCCCCTAGCCTAGTCTTTTATCACTGATGTACCTATAGAAGCTTTTCTTGTTGCCCTTGACATCCCTGGCCAGATTTAATCCTGTCAGGGCTTTCGCTTTCCTGACCTGATCACTGCCTGCTTGGACCATTTCTCTGTCTTCCTCCCAGGCTACTTGTCCTTGATTCCACTCTTTGTCTCCTCTGCACCTTTCCAGTTGTTTGTTGGTTTTGTTGTTGTGCTGTTTGGTTGGGTTTTTTTAAAGGAAGCCAAATCCTTTTCTGGTGGCCGTGTATAGTGAGTGAGGACATGAAGGAGAGAGGAGGGCTTAGGTGGCCTTTTTTTCCACTTTGAAACTACAGAAATCAAACAGTATTTTTCGCTGAAATTAGAAAAAAGGGAGTTTTATGAAGTCTCTTAACATGCATGGCCGACTCTAGCCTGTCACTAAAGGTGGCACTTCCCATAGCTTGTGTGAGTTATTAGAGTGACATCTTCAAGCCTTTCAGTAAAAGTGTGTATTTGGTGGGTTTTTAGAAACCTGTAAGAAAGTCCTTTGGATGTTTCCGTATGGAATTCTAGAGATCTGTTTTATCTATCCTGGACTTGTCATTCTTCTATTACAAGAGATTGATCATTGATATTTTTTTATATTGTTGCATATTTAACAATAAATCTGAGTGATGTTCTATTCCCAGCTGAGTCTCCAAGAAATGCAACTGTTTCTCATTATGAAGGGGAAAAAAAAGTAATTAAATTTTAATTATTTTTCCCTTTTGCCCAAATATCTTCAAACAGTGCAAATTAAATAAAATTACTTAACCGTGACAAACACTTCTGCCAATTAATCCCTGAGAACTGAAGCTGGAAAACGTATGCCGCATGCATGCAGGCAGTCACACACAGATGCCTGGGAAAAAGAAACCCAAAGGAATCGAAGAGAGGCATGAGTTAGCCAGCCCAGTGGAGGCATGGGTGGGAGTTAAGTGTTGGCGATGTCCATCCGCAGGCTAATCTGAGCTCTTTGCAGCTTCCCATCTGATACTCCAAAGAATATTTTTCCCTTCTGGCTTAATAGCTAAAGATTAATTGAAGTTCAAGAACTCAGTATTTCTAGTAGCCTTTATACTGAAATTTAAGATAGGTAATTTAACTTTGAATTGATTTTTTTCTTCAATTTGAGTTTTTGGTGTGTGCATATTTTTATCTTGGCTGTGCTTGTGCTTCCTGAATTACAGGCAAGATTACCAAGAGATATTCATTAGACAAATGTGTTTATTAACAATGTAAAGATTCTTACACTGAATGCCTGAAAACTGGATCCAGTTATTAGAAAAGGAAATCTTTCAGTCAATTTCAAAGCATTAAAGAAAATAAATCACCTTGTCTGTCTGGATTCTTATATAGCTCGTTCATTACCTATTGGAAAACACTGATGCTTTTTGTAAGAGCAGTGCTTCAGTGACAGTGTTAGCCCTGTTTCTGAATTTCAGCAGATTAAAAACCCTGCTTGAAGTTAATGACCATGTCCCAGGGAAGTGACTGTTCTCCAGAAAGACCTCAATTCACTTCTGTAGGGAGGTTCTCCAGTACAGGCATCTGGAGGCCCATGTGACTGTTGCTGGCTTGCTAAAAGCCATACCTGTATCTCTGAGGTGTTTGTTTAGGCCTATTTGGTATTCAGACTTCATCTTCTAGCAGCTGAATTAAACGCTGAGCATAGAGTCATCTGAAGCTGCTGCTGCAGGAAGTACAGCAGTAAGTAGTGCACATTTTAGATACGTACGTGTGCATGTGTGTATATATAGATAGATATTTGCACATCGATTTGATGTATTTGAAAAAGTAGGATTTGCAAACTAAATACACACTTATTCTCATGAAAGACAGGCATGTACTCAGCTTTACAGACAGAGGAGAGGGTTGGTTTTTTTTTCCTCTTTGGATGAAGCTGTCTCAAGCAATGTACATGTTCTGATAGATACAAGCATTTGGGAGGCTTCCCTGACTACTCAGACATCAAGATGTTAAGCAGATCTAATTAATCAGATTCCACACATCACTCCAAGTACAACATGGGGAATTGATACATTTCTATCCCCTTACCTATTTTCCCTCCTGTAGGACGCTCTAGGCAAGACTAGTTGGGCTTTGGCAGAGCAGTGAAGGTCCTTGGCTCTGTCGGACCAACATCACATGGCTGATACTAAGCTTAATGTGAAAGGAAAAAGGCCTAAACCAAACCAAAGTGGGGCAGCAAGACTGTAAGGGAATGGGCAGGTTTCCTGGATCTGGTGATTTTCCTATGGTTTGCAGTGAGGCAAAGACTCGGTCCTAACTGACACTGTTAGACTGTCTTGATTTGTTAGGCAATGGTTTCCAACTTCTGACGTTCCCAAGTGTAGTCACTGCTTTGTAGAGGAGAGAGCATCAGCCTGATGGAAATTCAGAAGCAGATTTTTGAAGGCAGTAAAGGAGTCATCCAGGTGGCAAATGGGGACAGCTGGGACACTGCTGCTTTCAGTCTGCTCTGTTGAAGTTGAAGGGTTTTTATACCATTGTGGGCGTAGAGATAGAAAACTGTATGCTTACACTACAGCACACTGAACAACTGTCAGCAGAATTAAATATTTATTTATTTTTGGGTTGGAAAATGTCCCATCGATATAAAATCAAAATATTTTGTGGGAACTTGTTCTCTTTTGGTAGGGAAATATCAAAACAAGCCTTTTGGATGCTGCTGTTGTCATCAGTAATGTCAGATTGTTGTTATATTACTGTTTTATTGTACTGTTGAACATTAACATTTTAGTATTACTGGGGGGGGGGGGGGGGGAGTCGTTCTATGGAAATGAAAGATTTGGTGACCCTTGAGTCAGCGTTGTCTGAAAGTCACAATCCTTTAGAAATTTTGGCTTTTTGTTCCAGGTCATTATAAAAATAGGTCTTCGCACATCACAAGTTCCTTTGGAGGGTAAGTTTTTCTGACCAGCACTGATCTGGACTCAGGTTATGGCCCCTCAGCCCTGCCAGAGCAACATAAAGCTCTTGAAGTTGATTTCATCCCTGCACCTTGAACTCATTGCATTTTTAGACCAAACAGGGAAACTGGTTTAGTTACCGAGAGGGGGTCTGACAAGGAATATTCCCTGTCCTTTTTAGGTGGTGCTATAACTATTTTGTGGCTATTTCATACTCTTTCCTTTTCTATAGCTCATAACTTTCCTCTGCAGGTGGCAAATGTTGGAAAATCTTGGCAGTCATTGCCAAACTGACCAGGGAGAGTCTTAAGTTTGCTGATCACTGCATAGGAAGATCAATCATGCATCCTGCATTTTGCTTTGGGGGAAAAGGAGCAAGCGTGCCAAGGGACTTACTGGGTGATTTATTTATTTGCAATTCTGGGATGGAATCTTTTGTCTTCGTAAATCTCATGTTAGGATAGGTATTGTAACTATGCCCGGTGGTGATATATTTGTCTATATAAAAATCAACGCCTTAACTGTGCATACGGAATAAACCTCGGTGTTTCATCCTAGCTGCGTTTTATATCCAAAGTTAACTAGGATTGTCCAGTGTTTGATTACATGGTAAGGTAAAGCTGTGTATTTCATCTGTATTGCTATATGCAAGGGCTAGATTCAGCTTCACGCTTGCATGAAGGGATTGGCATTTAGCAGGGGGTGCATCGTGTGCCAGATTTTCTGATGGTTGGGTGCATCTCACTAATAACAGACCAGCAAGGGGAGCTGAGACACGCATGAAAATGTCAAATGCTAGGAGCAGAGGCATGACAGTGACTTGGCAGTGTTAGGTTAATGGCTGAACTCGATGATCTTAAAGGTCCTTTCCAACCTAAATGATTCTATGAGGTGACCAGCAAGAGCTAACTGTGAATATGGCCTTCTTTTTATGAGGCCATTGTTTGTTGCAGAGCTAAGCAACAGATGACTTTGGTTAAAAATTAGCATTAGTGCCTTTCCAGGGTATCTCTCTGAATGTGAGGCAGAGATGAATCCAGGCTCTGCATCTTCCTGAGCTGGGCTGGATTTCTTTCTGAATTTCCTGCTTTCCTAGGAACGCAGGCTTACTTTTCCACTTAATCTTGTGGGGCCCTCCTTCTCCAACCACAGCCTTCTCTGAATGCTTGGATGCTCACTGTTTTCTAGCTAAGTCATAGTGTGCATCCTCAGATGGTTGTGATATTTTCTCATTTCATTGCACCCTACAGTAAGCTTATCGCCTGCTCTCTTCTATCCATGTTAGTGCTGTATTGATAGTATTCTAAATAGAATTCTGGACCTTTGATCTGAAACTGGGAGATGTGGACTAGATCAAGAAGGGTTTGTTGACATCGAAGTGTTGCTTCTAGCAGTTGCTATCTGACAGCAGCCTATCCTTTGCTTATATATGCTGATTCGTTCTGGTGTTTCCAGTGCATTACTTTCTCTGTGACAATTTTTGTAGCTGAAATTTGAGCAGTAGGAATGCCCACCTTAAATGACTCTAATTTCTTCATCTTGGAAATGTCTTTCTCAATAGGAGGTCATTATAAATGACAGCAGTGAAGTTTTGGTAGATGATCATCAGCTTAGGGAGATTATGATAGAATTGCTAAGTTCTCCTTTGTCCTGCACCCACTGAAAATGTAAGATGTATCAGTTCACCGAATCATATTATTTTAGTTTAGAAAATCATATGAATGGGCCAAACTTTATAAACTGGGTTGATGACCCTTGCCAGCTTCTGGTGGTCAGAGGGTAGTGCCAAATATCTGCTCATGTTCCCATCTCTTTTTGCCCAGCTGTCCCCAGTAAAGAAGCCTATCAGCAACTGAGAGAGGAGGCCGACGCAGATGACTATTGTTGCTGGTGGCCCATCACTGTGTTGTAAATCCCTGTGCTGTATTAGAAATACTGTAAAGTGTCCATTTTTGCCTCCCTACACAATAGCTTTTTCCCAGGTGAATGCAGTTGATCACCATTTATATTGCCAGCCCTGTCCCACACTGAAGAGGGCTCTATCTACAGCTCGCATGGAATGCTGCAGCACTGCTGAAGGCAGTGAAGTTGCAGCCAATTGCACCACTTAAAGATTTGGCCATTTGTCTTGAAACTGGCTTATCATCTCTGCAACCCCAGGGCACGTTGCTCCTTGCTTGCTTAATTGCCAGTTTAATCAAAACCTGACGTGCTGTTTCAAATATTTCTCCCGCTGAAAACTCAAGCTGTCACAGTGTTTCTGTGCATGTGTCTGGTGTATGCCATGAATAGCTAAAATGTATGGCTCTAATTTGTGGTGCGGTGAATCTGAGCGGACTTGAGCTGCCCAGGTGCTGTGCCTGTTTAACGATGTTCCCATAACCAATTCATCATTAACCTCCTTGTGGGAGGTTATCCCCAGCAGAGCTGGCAGGACAGAGCACTTGAGTGCTCATCTGCTCCAGTGCAAAGTCCAGCAGCCTGACTGTTAGCAGGCCACCGGGGGTTGGGCATGTGGGGTTATATTCTGCTCGCTTCATTTCCTACATACCCACCAAAAAATACAAGTTTTCACAAAGACAGGCTCAATGTTTTGCTGCCTGAAGTTAAACTTCAGAGCTGTCAGCTGTAGTGACTATGCTGTTGAGCTCAGTGATGGTTTCTCCAGGGCCTCAGCCTCTGTGATTGCAGGATTTTCAGTTCTGTTTAAAAGTACAATAGTCGTCTTGCATTTCTAAGCGGAAAGGGAAGCTTTAAAACCTAGTTACTGAAGACTTCGAGGCACAGCGAGGAAAGGCCCAAATCCGTAGTATTTATTATTTCTAATGGGTTTATTTGCTGTTGGCTTAGAATTCCTGGGATGTAATCTCAGAATTTGGGGAATCTCTCCTGACTTGTACATACTTGAGGATGACAGTGAAATGTTTTCCCAGCGCCAGCTTTTGAGCAATGTCATTTCAAGCATCTGACAAACCTGGGCTTTTTCACAGGTTGGGGTTTTTTCTGCTTGTCTTAGATCTAAGTTTGTCCCAGTCATTTGTAACCTTTGTAATCAGCTTGACTGAGGTACCTGGGGAAAACATGCTTCCCTGCTCATCCAGCTTGTAAAGCAGAAAGTGTAGGTATTTGCCCTCAGTTCACATCACAGATATTTTGTTGCCCTCCACTTTTTCTTGCAATCACTCCCTTCTTTTGGTCTCACCTGTTAATAAAACATTCTAGTATTTTCTAAATCTCTATTTATCCTGAGCAGAAGGCTTCCTTTCTGTCAAGTAACAAGCAGTTTGCAATCTGGCCTCTCATCCGTATGAAACTAATTGGAGATTTTTTAATGGCTTCTTGCAAAGGAAAAGCTTTCAGAGAACTTGCTCCCTGAACATAGCAATACAGGATCAGATGCCAGGGTCTGCAACCTGCTGTGAAGGTGAGCAAGTGTTGTCCTTTTTGTAGATGTGTCTTGGTTTATCTCTCTCTCTTTTTTGTGTGTGGGTTTTTGTTGTTTGTGTGGTGGTTGTTTTTTTTTTAGGGATTTCTTTCACCTCTGTTTACTGTCCCTCTTTGATTCTGTTTGTTTTGCCTGGAAATAACAAAAGCATAATTCCTCAAATCCAGTAACTGGAGGAGGAAACTCCATCTTTAATTAAGTCATCCTTGGAGAGAAGAAAAATGAAAGCTTGAACTGCACAAAAAAGTCGCCTGAGCAAAGGGGCTTAAAGTCACTTTGAAATGGTTGACTGGCACAGAGAGCAGTGCAGTCACCTTCCTCAGTGGTATTCCGCCCCAGCCACAGGGGCTGTAGAAAGGAGGTAGACTTTTGGCAGGGCCTCGCCTGGGGTTCAGCTGGTTTGCTTAAGGACTGATGGCTGGTTTTAGAAAGGTGAGTTTGTGCTGCTCTGAAAGTGTCGCTGCCACAGTGGGGTCACAACTATTTTCACACTGGAATATTATTTTTTAATCTCTTTTTTGTCTTTAAGTAGATTGTGCTGCTTCAATAATCCCTCTGCAGCAAGTGGGCTTGTTTGTAATACAGGTTGCTGAAAGCTGAATACTCTCTTTTTATCAGATTCTTGTGTACATGTAATTCTTGCTTTAGTGGTCACTGAGCCATTCAACCAGTAGTACTTCATTTGAAACTATCACGTCAATCAGAGCTGGAATTGCCAATATTGATGAGACTCTGTATTCAACTGAAGGAGCAAACCCAGAAATCTTGCCTCCCTTTGAGTGGCACCAAAGCCACTAAACGCTGTTAGATACAACCCTAAATAAGAAGGATTGATCAGAATTGCTCTATCCTTTCCCTGATCTGGGGAGGGCAAGCATGTATCCATCCTGGGGACCTCAGCAATGAGGTAGTCATTTCTGTTGCTCAGTGTAAAGCTAATTCTAAAAGTTGTGAATCCCATGTAGTTTACAGTTCAGAAATACTGGCATTTCTTCTATGCTCGGATTGCAAGGGGGTTAAGGAAGTGCTTCATGTCACAGACAGAGGCTGGGTTGGCCATGGAGTTGAAGCTTGGGTTTGTCAGTTTTTTGATCAAAAGATCATTTAAGAAACCCAAACGCAAGGTTAAGGGTTTGCATGTTAAAGGAAGTTTAGCTTGAGATGGTTGTCAGGTCTAGCATATATGAGTATGTTAATCTGTACATTCATTAAAACAATTAAGGGGTTGTGGCTCTAAAGGGGAAAAAAATACCTCTTTTGCACTGAAGTGTTGGGTGATGCTGTTTCAGGGGTGATGATATATGACTAAGGACAATGTAATTATTGCCTGTTGCAAAGGAAAATATTCAGAACTAAAACTGTCTATTAATTTTATATCAGCAGGGAATCATAGAATGGTTTGGGTTGGAAGAGACCTCAAAGATCATCTAGTTCTAACCTCCCTGCCATGGGCTGGGACACTTTCCATTAGACTCAGTTACTCAAAGCCCCATCCAACCTGGCCTTGAACACTTCCAGGGATGGGGCATATTTTACTGAAAAGAGCAAGAGCCTGAGACAAAAGAGGCTGTAAGAGTTTTCAGCTGGGCTGAAACATGCTACCTTTTGGGTGTACTTTTCAGACCCAATGGTCCCATTTTCAGTCATGCCGTATGCTTCCTGAAATCCTTTTTGCAGCCAACAAGCACATCAGAAACGATGTAGTGTAACATACCTCTCCCCCTGCACGTATGCAGTTAGATCAGTGGGATCAGGAAATTTGGCAGTGCCTCGGGACCTTTGCCCTAGTGCTGGCAAGACAAAGCGGTGCCCTTGCAGACCTGTCTGCTGCCCTTGCAGAAGACAGACATCCAGCATGACTCATACAGTGTGAACGAGGCTCAGGCGAGAATTAATATGTATGATTCAAGATGTACCAATCAGGATCTTATTGTTCTAGGCAGTGTGCAGACTTATAAACAAAACTGTCATCCAGAGGCCTACAGTAACATCATGGAAACTAAGATAAGAATAATCCAGAGACATGCTTGAAGGGCCTGAAAGAATTCAGGTTCCAAATACAGAGTATCTGATCCTAAAAAATGGTATTTGACCTTGTATGAAACATCTGGTCTTTAGCATGATGTTTAATGTATGCACCTGTGTTCAGTGGGCTTGTGCAGTTTCTGATCCAGGGCAAATTTCTCAGTCCCTGACTGTGTAGAAAGAAATAAGTGTAGAACGGCAGCTTGAAGGAAACAGATGGTGAAACCTGTGTCGTTCCTAACTTCATGAAGCAATGAAGAAGGACATGATGAAGTTTATAAAGTCCGTAGCTGACTTCAGCAAAGCTAAAATTGGTAGGCTACAGACTTCAGATCTCTCTGAATCAACAATTCTGCTGCCTGGGTCTTTAAAAGAAAAAAAAAAAATTGGCCACATTGAGCACGGGTTCCCCAGCTGAGTTTACAGCAGGTGGGTGAAGAGGAAAAACAAACAAATATCACCGTGTTTTGACACATAGCTAGAAAAACTGTGGTGAAAGACTCAATAAGCAAGACGACAGTCATTGAGTTTTAAAGCTATGTTATGTGCAAAGGTGAAAGGAGTGCAAAACCGACACAGCCCCAGTTTGTCTTTGCAAGGCACTTTTGGGCTGCTTGGCACATGCTTCACCTTACAGGACGGGGGATTTCTGGAGTTCCTGATCAAGGCGATAGAAGGAGATGCTCTTTTACTGACTGTGACAGGAACATGCTTAATCTTTGC
Organism: Falco biarmicus; assembly: GCF_023638135.1. Classification (NCBI taxonomy): domain Eukaryota; kingdom Metazoa; phylum Chordata; class Aves; order Falconiformes; family Falconidae; genus Falco; species Falco biarmicus. Next base: position 62,865,306 of record NC_079288.1, on the reverse strand, counting down.
TATAAAGCGGTAAGAGTGCTCCCAGGATTTGACCATCAAAAATTGTATTCAAAATTGTCACTGATGCGGAAAGGCTACAGATATATTCACCGCTAGGGACAAGTTTTAAAAATGCTTAGAATTCATTTTCTTTGAGCCAAGGAAGTGAGAGGTGATTCCTAATGACTATGGAAAACAATCCACGTAAGGCGTTTTTTGGATGGCTGATCCAGCAGCTTGCCTGTGGTTGTCATTGGAGATATACTCAGGCCTAAAAGCTCTGCTTCCTATGTTGTTACCGTCTGCACCCAAAATATATTGACTTTGCCCTTGCTGGCAGTCAGAAAGTCCATATGCAATTGCTATATATGTTAGGGAAAGTGTATCCAGATCCTCTATCTGTGTGCAATAGGGAGATGTGAGACACTTTTAAGACCTTCCTCTTCCCCTCACAGGTTTCTCCATCCGGCTAGTTTAAGGAGCAATGCAGCAAAAGTAGGTGATCTCCCCTCTGCTCCCCCTTCTCTGAGGTTGAACTGAAAACATGGATTCCTTAGAAGGCTTTTGATTGAGAAAGAAAACGTGAAAACAGAGAGAAAGTCTGTCAGAGTTGGATCAGTTTGCCCAAAAAGCTCTGGTTTTCGGCTGACAGCATTTTAGCACTCAGAGGGGAGTTGTCAAAATCTCTCTACAGGCAGTCATGTCCTTCATGCTGAGACATACCTTGTATTATCTCAAAAACAAAGAAGAAAAAAAAAAGAATTAAAAAAAAGAAAGAAGATGAGGTGGCTTAGATTACTGTTCTATTAGGTCATGGAGAAAATACCCACCCTGGTTTAATTTCTTTATCAAATAACATAGTGTCAGTCTCATTTACTGCTTGATCACTCGCTTTGGGATGGAGCCTGCCCCCTCTTGCAGGGACTCTGCACCATAGCTGAAGCTTGGCAGCAAGCTGGAAGCAGAGCCAGGCAGACTGTGCTGCCTGTCTCAAGGCTCCCATTGCAGATCAAAAGAAGTGATTAATGAAGTTAGGGTGCCCTGACCCTCTCAGAAAACAAATTACTCATCTCTTTGCACTTCCTTAATGAGAGCAGTTGATAAAAATACCTGTAACAAAGAAGACTGCTTTAATGCTTTGTTGTCTGGCAGTCCTTTCTGGGCTGCAGCGGCAGTGAGGAATAGTCACAGAAGCCCATGGAAGATAGGAGTTAAGGTTTGGGTGGTATGTGGTTGTGTGGCTATGGAAGGTTCATTAAGCTGGACAAAAGGAGCCAGAGAATCAGGCCCGTGCTCTGGAATTGTCTCCTGGAGGCTTGCAATCACGAATTCCTGGAGTGGAGGTGAGGTCTCACCTGCTTGGGAGGTGGTGAAGAGGTGGTGCAGAGGGGGAGTTGCAGCAGAGGTATAGGCACTACCAGGAACGTACGACATGGAGTTGGAGACCATGATATGCATGCAGAGACATACAGGCTGGAAAATAAAGGCAGAATTGGAGGGGATGTTTGCTATAGGCTGTCACAAATGAAGGAAAGCAAATGTGACAAATTCTTGGACCACATCTCACGATATTTCAAACCGCAAGACACTTCAATTACCATCTCTGGGCTGGTGACTCACAGATCTACCTGTCTGCTTCAGACATATCTCCTACCACGTAATCCAGCATCTCAGCTGATTTCTCTGGCAACCCCACCACTTTTGTATGCCTTTCCACTGAAATTTAAGCTCAGCATGGCAAGAGCTAATGCCCAGTTTCTTCTTTTCCCTGACTGCTCCCCTTTCTGCACGCACAAGAGCAGTGCAAGTAATAGAAAGACAGGGCTGTGTCCCAAACTGCCTGCAAGGAGTGAGCGTGCTGTAACGTATTTGACTTTGATTAAACCCCTGACCTGGAGTTGTGAGATGTAATTCTCTAAATTATGTTGGCAGGTGAATTACAAGCTGTCTGAAAGGTGGTGAAGAAAGGTTGCAATTGGTGGGAGTCTCCCTGGGGCAAGGAGACAGTCAGGTGTGGGGTTGGAGGGGATGTCCAGATACAATGCCACTACTGTTCCCAGGTGCAGTTTTATGTTACGGTTCAACTGATGGCTGTCCCCATCCCACCCCTGACTCTTTTATTCTTATCCTTTGCATCAGATCTGGCACTGCTGCTATGGCAGCCTGAATTGATTCTGCTCATTGAGCCAGTGGAAAACTACTAATTATTGTTTTCGGTGGGTCGTTTTCCATCAGATCAGCTGTAACTCGCTCTGCACTTGCATTAATTGCCAGATCTGCTGCAAGGGAGGTGATGGAAATGTCTGGCTGTGTCCCAGGGGAGGGAAGACCGCTGTGAAATGGTTAGCTATAACATGAAGCTGCACCCTTGGCTGTCAGTGCCCAGCTAAAGAGAGATGGGGAACACAAGAAATGTGGATGGTAGCGAGAGCATAGCAGCAAAGGGCAGACCCTAAAGGAGCGCAGGCAGGGGAAGAAATAAGACAGAAACATCTCAGGCAGGGAGGCAGCAGGATTCCCCCACCCCCACCCCCCCAAGAAAGTGAAAACAACAATTAAATCTTTTGATGGTGAGATCTGCTGCTCAGCATCTGAGGGGGAACAGTGGCCAGCCCCAAGGAGGTAACTTTCAAAACAGTGTAAGGAACAATTAGGAACAATTTTGCCTCTGCAGGAGATGGACTGGATGGCTTTGGCTAGGTTTCCCCCAAAAAGCTCTTCTTAACTTCTCCATCCCAAGTCTTTTCAGCCTCCTGTTTAGGTAGAACAGGCTGGGCTTGTTGGAAAACATCCTGTTTGACTTCTGGGACAAGAGCAGAGTAAGAAGAGTAGGAGCTGGCACAGTACTCTTCATATCAGATAAAAACTTCGAGAGGTGGCCAAGAAAACCAAAACCTCCCTGGGCTTTGCTGTATTCGGTGTTGCTGAACCCACTGGGTGGTTTGTAATTACCAATATTTGTTATCTGCCCCAGGGCTCTGATGAAGGCATTGCTCCAAATCCCTTGGTCGCCTCTGCACCAAAATCCCTCTCCTCCTCCTCCCTGTGTTCTAGTGCAGGTGACTGGTAAATTGTATTTCATAGCACAGCAAGAACAGCTAGGAGGGGAAGAATAATATGATGTGTCAGGTTTCTTTTTTATAAAGTTGCCAGGCAAGCTTTCGGGAAGCAAAGCTCAAAAAACATGCAGCCCTGCAGGTCAGCTCCCTGCATCAGGCACTGGGGAAAGCCAGACCTTGATACAACTTTCCTCCATGTGCTGCTGTATGATGGGGGGGGGGGGGGATAGAAGGTCTTTAACATTGTTTAATTATAATGATGTGTGAAATATTTCCCTTTTTTTTTGGTTTTGTTTCTGTTGGTTTTCCACCCTGCCCTTTATACTAGGCTCTCATACTGCAGACGTGCACTGGAGGATGCAAAGCATCACTGGAGCCGAGGTGCTGCTAAATTAAATGTTTTAAGTCCTTAACAGAGGGGTGAGGTTCATCTAAACACAAAACACAAATTACAATGTTTGCACAGCAAAACAAGGAATCTCTGTGGCTTGAAGCTTCTTCACCTCTGACTTCAGCTGGGATAGGAGTTTCTGAGTCCTAAACACTCCTTTGAAAATATGCAGCTGCCACTAGTGAAAAGACTCCAATTGCTTCAGCTGCTATAATACTCAGGCAGTTTTTAACCCATTCATTTGGCATTATTTTCGGCATTATTTTTGCCTGTAGTTCAAACCTAGCCTCTGCCCTCCCAGGTAATGGCTGTCACATGAGGGACAGTTTGATCATCAAAAAAAGGCCATTTTGATTTCCTTCCTCTCATAGTTAAGGGTGGTGGTTGTTGCAACAGATTCAAAGCAGGAACAGTACGTTCTTGGAAAAGAGTAGTCCATTTTATCACGCTTTCTGCTCACACAAGCATGCTGCCAGGCACTGCTTTTAGATTTGCATTTACTCTAAAACACGAGGTGCATGTGTGACAGGGACTGGGCCAAACATCTGCCCAGCGAGCTTTCTTCCTTGAGTCCAAGGTTTTCTTCGTGTTTGGCAGCCCCCATGGCTGAGCCTGCAGGTTGCTGTGGTGGGTGCTGGGAACTCAGCCACAGCTTGGGACAGGGAGGTGAGGTGACCTCTTGCTTCTCATCTTCAAATTGGTTCCTTCTGAGTTTTCCTGTTTACCCCTCTCATTGGAAGGCAGAGAAGCAAAATGCATGTATCAAAGCAGGTTTTTACTTAACAAAAAAGTGCACTCCTGCATCTCCTACACTCAGACTTTAAATAACCTGTAAGATAAGATACGTGAGTACACAATATTGGTGTTTGAAAGAGCTAATATATACATTTTATGACAGCTTCAAAAGCAGTTAATAGCTAATCAACATATAGATTTGCAATATTATAAGTTTGCTCCTGTCAAGAACAGTATGGGAGAGCAAACATTTACTTGCTATGCTGGTACTTTGCACAGGAGCCCTCTCCTTGACGTGGATCGTAGGCTCTCTGTCGATGTCCATTGAGGCTGCTGGGTTCAGTAATCTCCATTTTCAGAAGGCAGCCATGACCAGGAGCCAGCAGTCCCTCTGCATGCTGCCACACTTATAGGTACCGCACTTCTCCTGATGCAGTTGCTTTAAGCATGCAGTGATTCCTGGTATGAAATACAAGAGGCAAAATGGCAAGAGAACAGAGATAATGTAGTCAGAGAGCATCCTTTGGAAAAGAGGGTTTTCTTGTATTCAGAGGCATGTGTGGCTCTGAGGGAAGGACAGGGAAATAACCCTGTGAGGGAGAGAAGAGGGAGCAGATGAGTTACTGCTACCCTAAGGAGTTAAAAGGGCAATGAAAGATGAAAGAGAGATACACAGATGAAAGAGACATACTCCATAGAAGTCCATGAATAAATGAAGCAGTGGACAGAATCAGTGCTAACACTGACATGTCTGAGGTAGTGAATGGCTTTGTAAAAGCTTTATTTAAAAAGAAAGCTTTTAATGCAAAATGGAAAAGGGTGTGCAGTGAGGAAATCATGTTTTGTAAAGTTAGTTGTTGATGAAAGGCAGAAAAAAAGGCTGCTGGGTGAAGTCTGAATATATACCACGTAATAGTTCTGAATGAAATTTGTTTAATGGCATGTCAAAAGAGTTTGTTAGCAAATCTACGAGCTTTTTATTTTCTATTTCTGTATGTTTTTTATATGCCTACACATTATGGAGTTCAAAAAGACTCATAAGTGGAGAAAAAGGACAAGAACAAAATGTCCTAATTTTGGAAATTAAAAGAGGATGAGAGGGATGATCCTGGAAATTGCAATCTGACAAAGTGGAGTGTAGTTTTCAGATAGATAATAAATCAGATTTTTGAAAAAATTCCGTTAACAGTTAGAGGATTACAGAAACGTGGCCAAAAAGTAATGTATTTTTTTTTACAGATCAGATCATCACAGACAAACTGGACTGCTTTTGAAAATGGAGTTTTTCAGTTACATAAAAAAAAAGGCCACAGCATGCAAAGGATATTTTATCTGATATTAGTAAAAATGGCAGTGTTTTCCAAGACTTTTCCTTAGGATATGTATTCAGCATACCTAATCTGTTCCCTTCCCATTGTTATAAAGAAAAAAATACATGAAGAACTGAAATCAAAGTCTCAGGAATTGATGTGCAGTTTCATGTTTATAATTAACTTATCTCGTTAGTGATCCAAGCTACTAGGCAAACAGAATGAGGGATTAAGTCCATGGAGATGGCTGCATTCAGAGGTGCTGACAAGGGGCGTAGGAGAGGCAGTGCATGGGAGCACCTGGTCATCAGAGGTACCAGCACAAAATTAAACTAAGTCCTCTGCATGAAATGCTGGCTAGGCTATCTGAGAATGATCCAGGAACTGATGAGCCCGTGGAAGACAAAAACATACCGAAAAAGGCTGGAAAACAAGTGGAAAACTGAGCAAGAGATGCAGTCTGACATAGCACCAAAAAAATGTGTTGCAGTGATCGTGTCTGGATGAGGACAGTAAGGAAAGAGGACTCTCACCCCTTGAGTCAAATAGTTCTAAGCATGTTTGTTTAAAAAAATATGTATCTCGGTGGCTTGTCATTGCTGCTGCCGCAGCTGGGTCAGGCATGGGGGCAAACTGCAATTTAGGTGCATGACTGTCCGTGCCCACCACAGTACCGTGGGCACTGAGCAACAGTAACAAAGGGTGAGGACCAGCCATTCTGGTGATTTTTGTTCTCTTCATGACATTGTTGGTACCAGAGCTTTAGGAGACAAGTGTCAGGTGTTTAGGAGGTGTCTCATCAGATGCTTTAAAAAGGATTATTTTTAGTCTACTAAATGTTGGTGGTGTTTCTCTTTGCTTTTGGTGGTTTGAATCTTCCAGGCTTGCATTTCTATTCAGGTTTTCTCTGTAAAAGTACACAGTAAAATTTCAGCGAGAAAATGAGCAAATGCTGGGCAGAAATGTTTCTCACATGTATACATGATGGTAAGAGCTGTGGTCTAGGAAATCAAATGTTATGGGCACTGGATACTTGGCATAGAGTTAGGAGGGAGATCTGCCCTGTTAGATGCTGCAGACAGTGGGTAAGCTTCCAAAAAGGATCTGGGGAAAGTGGGTTTAATAGATAAAGAGACAAGACTGCTTTGTTGCTACTTTCCTTGGTTAGTCTGTGCATTCGCAGATTTTTTTCTGTACTTTTATATCCTGGCATCTGTAGATGACTAAATCACTTAGGGGCAGATTTTTGAAGATGTGTGGATGTTTATATTCTGTCTATGAGCATCCAGATCCCTTAAAAAAAATAATCCCTTAGGCTAAGCTTTTACATTTCCTTGAGTCTTCACAAAACATTATCATTGTTCTTCTAAGTTACTGGCTTTTTAAAATGTGTTGCATCTCTCATGTGTCAGGCCTGAAAATAATGGCCAGCCAGATACTTCTTCTAATCCGCAAACATCTCCCCTGTTTTCTCTACTCAAGGAAAGCCGTGTCACCAGGTAGACTTTCAAGGTCATATCTGTATTTTGCTCCTGAAACCGGTGCTACCAGTGCTTCTTTTTCCATTGCCACAGCATGTGCATATGTCCTGGCTATTACAGATTGCAGATGCTGTATGTCTGTCTTCATTGAGAGGGGCAACGTGAGCAGAAGACATGGAGTTTGTAGCTACCTGTGTCCGATTTGCTGTTTGCCCTGCCTCATCTGAGGCGCTTTTGACATTTATGCAGTGTTGGCCAGACCTGAATCCTTGTGGTATGATACAAAAAAAGTGGACAAGGACTGACCCTCGGTTGTCTTTTAGCCCTAGCCCTTGTTGCCTGTTGCTACCATTCACGGGGAGCCACGGCCACTGGCCATGTCGGTGGCCAGACCTTGCCAGCAAGAGCAATAAGGAAATGGAGTCCAGCCTTAGCGATTAGATACGAAATTGGCAACTTCGTCGCATGTTACTTTGGTGATTGCATTTGATTGCTGTTTACTTTTTTAACTGGGAGATGGCTGCAGAGACACCAGATGGTTATAGTCAGGATGGGATTTGGAGAAGGCCATGCAAGTTGTTGTCATACAAGGCATGCTCAACTTTCCACCAGCAACAGACACCTTAACCTTTGGTATTTTGTTATTTTGTTGGAAGCTGACTTTCCACACACCCCCCCTTTTTTTTAAAAAAAAAAAAAAAAAAAAAAACTAAAACCTGAACCACTTATTTAAAGAGGTGCAGTTATTTTTGGAGTGTCCTGCAAAATCCAGGAAGGACCTGACACCTGCCGTTTCCTCTCCTATAGACATGGGCACCAGGCCAGTAATGTGGGTAGCTCTTCAGGTCAAGAAGCAGTCAATCAAATAGGCTGATGTGGGTAGAAATGAAAGCTTGACAGCTGGAGAGATGGTCATGCAGGCAAGGGGAGGCCATGTCCCACCTCCTGGTGCAGCACAGTTGTCAGCCCAGGCCCAACATACAGAAAAAACAGCTGAAGGACTGGGCAGTTTGGAGAGGGTGGTGTTGAATGTTTCTGCCATCTCTTTTTTCACTAAAGGCTTTCACATTCCCCTGTTCAAGTGTTTTTCTGCAGTAGCTGGAACTGGAGAGGCAAGATTGGAGTTAGTGATTCCTAGAGCTGGGGCCTGAAGTAACCAAAATGCAAATAAAAGGGACTGGGAGTTGGCAACACTTGGCAAAACTTGTCCTGTCAATCTTTGTGACTGACTTGAGCTGCACCAGTGATGTCAGCCTCAAAATCTTGCACAGGTCCATTGGGTAAAATTCTGGGGTTTAATGGAATCAGTGGCAAATGTTGTAACAACATTAAAGCCAGAAGAACCATTTCTCTGAGCCTCTCGTTTGGCCTCCTGACTCAGTTGTCTCCATGTGCTTGTGTACCAGTCCCATTGTTAGGGTTTGCTTCAGGCACCCCACACCTTACCTCTCTATCCTCAACCCTCTGAGACGTCCCCGTTGCCAGTAATGGTAAAACCAAAGAAAAAATGGGATTCTGTTGATTAACAAGAAGGTTTACAAGGTATCTTGATTGTGAATGTGTAATTTGGGACACAGATGGTAGCGGAGAGCCTTTGTTCCCCATACAGGAGGACTGTGATGAGTCTGAAGAGCAACTAAGCTGGCATTCATGCCCAGAAAATGAAGCAGAATAATTGTTTCCGATGTTTTTTTCTGAAGAGAGTATTAAACCCCAAAATTTTATTTATGAGCATTGCAAGAAGGGTAAAGTCCAACTGAAGTCAAGTTTGATTTTTAGTTTAAGTAGTGTGTTTTACATCAGCAGCAAGTAGATAAAAGCTTTCTGCAACTTGTTTCATTTATCACAAGAGAGCATTTGATGTTACAGCTTCCTCCATATTAGGTAAAAGCTTTTATAAAACATTCATAAACTTTCATAGCTATTACTGAATTGTAATGAATGTCTAAACAAACTCACAAATGTTTTGTAGTCTTTTTATATAGTGTGCATGTATCTTCTTTACCCCAGCCTAGCCCTTTAAGCCTGCAGATTCATTCTTTCTTGTATTTGAAATCACTTGGTCCCAAGAAAACCATGTAAAAAAACCCTAAAAAAATCAAAACAAACCCATAAGCTAGCAGTGGGCAAGAAAAGGCACCAGCCTCCTGGGATGCATTAGGCAGAACATTGCCAGCAGGTTGAGGGTGGTGGTCTTGCCCCTCTGCTCATCACTGGTGAGATGTATCTGGGTGTTGGGGTTCAGGGCTGGGCTACCCAGTACAAGAGAGACAAAGGCGTACTGGAGCTAGTCCAGAAAAGGGCCACAATTATGATTAAGCGACTGAAACGTCTCTGTGTGGGGAGAGGCTGAGAGAGCTGGGACTGTGCAGCCTGGACCAGATGTGATCCACGAGCTCTTACTGATGTATATAAGTACCTGGTTGGGGGGAATAAAGAAGATGGACCCACACCCTTAGAGGCATTCGGTGACAGGACAGGAGGCACGAACTGAAATACAGGAAATTAGTTAAACATAAAAAAAGGTGGGTTTTTTCCTGTGATGGTTGCCAAGCACTGGTACAGATTGCCCAGAGAGGTTGTGGAGTCTCCATCCTTGGAGATACTAAAAATCATACTGGATGCTTGCCGTGGCTTTTGTGGCCTTTGGGCTGAACTAGGTGATTTCCAGGGCTCCCTGCCAACCTCAGTTATTTTGTGTTTCAGTGGTATCTTTGATGCAGCAAATGGGGAGCCTGTCCTATGGTTGTAAGGACACTGATCCCGCATATTGAGCAGAGCAGTTGGAGTGAGAGCAGACCATCTGCCTGGTTCTGCTGCAGAACCAAGCAGCTATGAAATGATGACTTGTGCTCACTAATGACATCAATAGATTTTTAACATGTAAATGAGAAGGGGAAAGCAGGGTAACTCATTATTAGTTATGGGTTTGCCTGAAGCTGATTTCCCATGTTAAAGCACTTAAAAGCAAATATAGAATTCATGGTGTGGTGGTAGATTTTAAATGTGAATAATGTCCAGTTGTTGTAATGGCTAATAATGCAAATTATCTGAGTCAGCCTCAGAGTAAAGCGGTAAATATATCCTGCCCATTCAAGACAGACTTTTTTTTCCCCCCCTCCCCTTTCCATTAATATTTTATCCCCCCTTGAAGAGATGCTTTCAACATATTATGTGTATACCAGCATACTGCATTTATGGTATTCCTGGATGTCATTACAAAGAAGCTTAAAGACTGTACCACTGCTCCGCTGCCTGTGAAGCTAGCTTGGAAATTACTTGGAGCAACAACAGCAAGTGTCAACAGGGAGCCATATTAATTATTTGGAATGTGTCTCATAAGAGGAATCAACTGCTTTTATTGCAGCACAAATATTACTTGAAACAGGAAGGTTACTCTAACTGTTATTGTAATCTATGTGTCATTAACTTTCCATGTTTAGAGAAAGAGATTAACAACCCTGTAAATTGTTACAGTAAATAGATGAATTATAACAGCGTGTTTTTATTATAAATAGAAGTTTCTTGATATGCTTACCTCCAAATTACTGGAGAAGATTTGAGTCTTTAGCAACTGGGAAAAGCTGCATGGTGGTGTTGGGAACCAAAAAGCTCCTACTCAGGTGTAAGCAATGCTGAGTTCCACAAACTGCTATCTGCTCTTCTGCAGGTGGGGAAAACAGATGCAGTTGTACTTCATACCATGCTTCCTTTAAAAACTACTGTGACCGAGAAATGCTTGCTTCCCTTTTAGAGTGAAAATAACAGATTAAATGTGCTTGTGTGAAATCAGTTGTCTTCTGTGGCATGTGGCCTTTTGAGAGAATATTTTCTAAAATATATGTGGTAAAGCAGGTGTAACTAAAGTTCAGCATAATACCCATGCATGCATGGGAAAAGCAAAAGAAATGGGAGTGTTTTCAACTCTTTATCAGGTGTCTCCACAAAATGGAAGTTCATTGCGAAAAATACACAGTAGAACAAAATACTTTAAATCTATTTTGAATCCAGTGCCCTAAAAATGCTGTATGTTTAATGATAGCCCTGATAGATCTCTGCAGGAAATAGTGGAACTAAACCACTTATTTGTCCACAGGGCAGGCTCACCATGGGCAGGTTTCCTACATTGCCCCACCGATCCACCTCGATTCGGATCTGGAGAGACCACCATCCAAGGGTGAGTTAGCAATGCAGTTTACTTCTGCAAGGACAGGTATACCTTAGGTCCTGCCCTTTGCCATCCTCCTTTTCTTCCTAATGGCAGCACACAGGCATAGGGGGCTTGTGACAGGCTGCAAAAAGGCAAATTTCAGCTGCCCATCAGGTGAGTAAAGGTACAGATGTGGTTGTGTGGTGGTTCAGGCTGGGATTCAATCTGCGTTGCCATTGCTCAAGGGTTTTTCTAGAGTCTGTGAGGACACATTCACTCTAGAGGACGATTCACATTTTAGGTGGGCTGATTGCCCTCAGGAGCAATGCTAGTGGCTGATACAGATGGAGTCACTCTACAATAGCCCTGCTAAGATAGGTTCCTCTCTTGAATGGTGCGAATAAGGTGATATGAATGTGAGCCCTTGATTTCTCTGCCCTTTGGAGGATCGTCCCCTGGCTGTGTTGTGATGAACCCGCAGTGTTTGGCTGCATGGCCTGGGGAAATAGGCTTGGTCCCAGAGCAAGCATCTGTGCTGGTGCAGACTTCTTACACACCTCTCTTTGCTCCTTTTAATTAGGTTGTCAATATTCAGGTAGGATATCAAAATGACCACCTTGTCCTTCTTGGAATGGATAACAGCAAAGTTAAAATCAAACAGGTAGATGGAGGGATTTCTTGGTCAGCTCCAGAAATGTGTGTGAACATCAAACACAGGGGACATTGTGGAAGAAGAGAAGGGGAGGAAGAAGACAGCCAAAGCATGTTAGCAGGGAGATAAACTGTACCTTAGGTTTGGGGTTTTTGCTTCTCCTACTCTCCAAAGGCAGAAGGGGTACAGGATTGACCTTTGTAGTGTTTGTCACCATTCTGCCCCAACACTGTAAGACTGTGAGTATGTGTGTGCACAAAAGTGCTTCTCTGTATGCTCACAGTTGAAAAAATGCAGCATGTTAATGCACAGTTAATCTGGATAGGCACACTGTTGTTATGCAATAGGAAGAAAGCTGTCTTCTAAATCTCACTTCGTTACCTATCTCTAATATTTGGGGAGACAGAAGAACATTTGTGTCAGTGAATTGCAGCTGCAAACTCTGTTCCTCAAAATGGCTCAAGAACTTTGTAGGATAAATGAAAGCATACTGTTAAAAGCGATACGCTCTTGGCATGAAAGGCTTCCTTAGTGTTGAGTGTGCTTTTCCACGAGCATCCATGAGGCTAGATCTGTAACTTGATCAAGTAAACATTTGCTGTTTTTTTTTTTTTCCTTTGTAAGCATGAATGTATGTTTTTTTAGCTGGTGCACTAACAAAAAAAAAAAAATAAATTAAGGAACTGACTCTTGCTGCACAGAAGCAGCCTCAGAACTATTACTCCTTGATGGTTCCTCTTGCATCTCTGCAAGATGGAACCGTGTGCTGGGTGGTGGAGCCTGGGTATAAGGATGCTGGATTCACAGCCCTGTCTCCAAATCTGGTCTTCTGAGTCAGGCTGGTCACGTAAAATCTCTTGGTGGTCCACAACCTCTGCTCAGCTTTGTGTGAACGACCCTGAGATTTGACACATGCATTTGAGGTCGTCAGCTTCTTCTAAGCCACTTGAAAACATCCAGTTCTGTGATAAAATTTACTACCTTGCTTTTTTAGCAGAGCACTCCAGTAAGCAGAGACAGTTATGACTTCCAGGACCTTCTTGCTCAACTCTGTCTTTGATGTGGGGTGTGATGATTCAGAGCTTATTCAGAGTAGGTCCGTGTAAATTCCTTGCTGTGGGTTCTGGTGCAGCCTATGGAAGACTCAAGGACACTGGAACAGCAGCAGCCAAATAAGCTGCACTTTGCTTTCTCCAAGATAAAAGAGCTCAAGACTAACAAATATCTTCAGTGATCTGCTGTTCATGAGGGCATAGCTACCTCTGCAAGATGAATGGCACTGCCACCAGGAGCAGGACAAAGCAGGTCAGGCAGAACAGTTGAAGAGAAGGTAAAATGGAGTCTATCCAAGATAAACTGTTACATTAACTGCTTCCACTGAGGCCTTCACCCCGCAGTTGAGAGATCTTAAAGAAAGGGCTGCTCAGGGTGGAAGGACTTGATGTTATTCCTGCCACGCACTGGTAAAAGGACTCAAATCCCCTTGTGTAACTTAGTAAGAGAGGGCCAGGGAGGCAGCCAGCTCTGTAGGCATCAGTCTGTTAGCTGGTGACTAGGGGTATTAAAAACGTAGTAATCGGTACTGTCCCCTGGAGGAAGAGCAAGGTTTTCCTCTGGCCCTGGGATCTGGGACGTGTAGCTCTACTTATGTGTCCACTGCCTTGTTTCCAGCCTCAGTGCCCCAAATCCATTACAGTGGTGCAATAATAATGATTGATTTTTTTTTTTTTTTTTTTTCTTCTTTCCCCTAAGCATGTGAGGATTATGAAGTGGTTTTGTTTGGCTGCATTTTCTGACACGTTAGGACATACTCTGGTCACATTACAAGCTTCATCCCATCACCACAAGAGCTGTTTTAAACAAGGGACGCAAAAACACCTCTGTCTTGAAGCTCTTGTTGGTTCATCACATTTCCAGTAGCTGGAAGTCTAAAAAAGGAGCAGCATTATGACAGTCGTCATGAACTACTAATGCTTTTGGTTGTTGCTTTGATGCTCTTAATTTCCCTTCTGTATTCCTGCTTGCACCAGGCTGAACACCAGGTGCAGGTCAATGCTGCATTTAGAGTGGCAAAAAGAAGGAGCCACTGTACAATTTTAATTGTAATAAATGGAAATGGAGCCAGGGTAGAGATATAAAAGCATCTTTCCTTCCCGCATTATTAAAACAACAGTACAGCTTTAGTGCTCCTGTGGGTCTGTGCAGTTGCAATTCTCAGCTGGCAGGTTTGCTTGTAACTGCCTCTTCCTTCTCCTTTTTAAAAATTCTATCACTGGTGATATTTACGTACATTGTTTATGGATGCAGGACATTTTTACCTGCCTTTCAGAGTCCTGATGCTAGTAGTGAATAGAGTATAAGCTCCAGTAGTTTAGTAGTACATTAGTGTCATCGTGCATTACAGGGTAATTACTCTGAGCCACTGCTCTGCATAGTAACTCAGTAATGACACCTTAAATCACTTAATAGAAGTAAGGCCCTGAATCAGCATTTTTTTATCAAGACGATTCTTATTCCCCACCCCCTTTTTAATTGGAGGGTATTTTAAAATTATTTCTGTATACGAAGTACTGTTAACCATTATTTTTACACCTCTTCTCAGTCTAATGATCCAGACGTGATTACATGGTTTTTATCCAACTGTTTACACCATCCATATGCAAAATAATTGCAGGGGTAGCCGAGACCTTAGGTTGTGTTCTTATAGACTGAAGATTAAACCTGTGCTTAAAAATGTATCACTGGTTACTGACAGTAGCAAGGAGCTTCATAGGTGAGGGTGATGCTGATAGCCTGGCTTAGAAAGGGATTTTATGGAATTACCCTATATAGCAATAAACTAAATTTAGTGTTTGGACTCAAATTCTGCCAGGTGCTAAAACACAGCAAATAAGTGAATTAAGCTCACCAAATCCACACACTAAAACTATTTATAAAGTTTATAGAAACAGATTTTAATGTATCTGTGGAATCACATTAAACATGAAATACATGCCTGGCATTTAAAGCTAGGCAGTCTGAGGAGCTCTCATCCCCTGCTAAGATAGCGTTTCGCAAAGGTTTCCTTCAGAGTTGGATCTCAGGGAGCAGTTGTCTTGGAGATTGATATGCTTGAAGTCAGTGCATTTTCAAAACATGAATTGATAAGCAAAACCATGTCTTGGTCCCCAGTTCTAGAAATAAATAGCAAATAAAGGAGTGATGGGAGATTCTCGCCCTTCTGTGCAGATTTCTGTAGCCAAGGAGGTTGTTCTGGCCCCCGTTAAGGCACTGTGGTTTCTTGTTTGCTTGTAAACCTCAGTTGTGAGGTTCAGCCTCTGTAGATGCAGAATCTCTCCCTGCCCCTTGGGCTGCATGTCGGGGAGACAGCCAGAGGTTTTGCTGTTTTTTCCCCCCTTTGTTCTCCAGCTCAGTGGCATGTCCCTTTGTGCTTTCTTCTTTCAAAAGTTGGATTCATTATGACATTTTTCTCCCTCTTCACATTTGCAACATCTGAGGGAGAACCATTCCTAAACGTCAGAAGCATTGTGAAATCTTATTTAGAAAAATAGAGCAGGTTTTTGGATGCACGTCTTCTTGGTCCTTTTTTTTTTTTTTTCTTTTTCCTCTCACAAAGGTCCCAGACAGGGTCGATGGCTTTGCAGATGATGTGGGAGGATCTGACAGCTGGGCTCCTTGCACAGCCCTGGTCCTCCTTCCCAGGTCCAGAGAAAGGGGAGCACTGAGCAGCGAGGCCTAATGGCACTCCCTGCCTTAATTCAAGCTGACACACGGAGTCATGCATCCCACGCTTGCCAGGCCTTGAGACACCAGCTCTCTTGCCTCTCCTCCCCCGGGTCCAGTGCTGAGAGAGAGGTGCTGTTCAGCAGTCCCTGCTCTGAGCTGGTGGTGGCCAGCCACCTCCTGTTTCCAGGCTTTTTCTTCTTCTACTTAAGTCCCCTTGGGAAAGCCATTTCCTCGGGTTGAGAGTCCTTTACAGTGTCCCTCTGATGCTGTTTGAGGTCACGCTTTTGCTCATCGTGTTCTTTCCCTTTAGAGTTAGTTACAGCTACATGTTTCCATCTTCTTAAGGCGATACTGTTTTCCTGCCATCTTTCAGGCAGGAGAGTCCAGGGGAGAGGCTAATTCAATGCCTTTGAGCCAAGAGAGACCACGCACTGGGTGCTGGTTGGGGTCCCTCACACTCAGGACCCTTATATCCTTTTTCCCTATGCAATGCCGGGGTGCTATATGGTGTCCTGCTCTTCCTTGGTTATGTATGTACAGGGGTTTCTTCCTTGCTTTTACTCAGACTTTTCTCCAAGTTTAACTGCTCTTAGGGCTTCTCTGTGACTGCCTGAGCCTGCTGAAGGCTCTACGTCCCTCCAGCACGGGATGTGAAGGCTCAGTGCAGTAAGCCAGCAACACAGATGCAACATTTTCACATCCCATGTGACTTTTCAGGCAAGCAGTTTATGAGACATGCAGATAATTGGTGTTGTGTCGGTTGGATGGGAGATGACTGTTCACCATACCTGCACAGTCAATGGAAAGGTTTCGCAATAACTACAAGCTTCATAGGTACTATGAATTTCAGCTGCCTTGTTTTGAAAAGGTCTGTACAGATTTTTTTGTTGGGTTGCTTTGCTGTTTCTTTTTCATTTGAACTCTGCCTTTTGTCGTGGTGGGCAAGCTCATTTAAAGCCTGTGGCTGGAGATGAATCTTCAGACAGCTTAGTGTGATGACAAGGGTGGATTTTGGCCAGTGGTGGATGAGTACACAGGAATACATTGCCAGGTATGGAGCTCATTTGGGCTGTGAAGACACTCAAGGGGTGAGCTCTGATACAAGGATGCGATGCTTTTCTGTCTTATCCAGAGCTGTCTGGAAATTCTGTCGTTGTGGCTCAGATCTGCACCAAAATGTCCACCTTGAACAACACTGATTTCCCTGAAGCAGGCAGCTGATTGGAACATGGGCTACGCTCTGTATTTATTAATTCCTCATTAGGTATCATGGGTGGTGATAACTATATCAACTGTAATAGCCAGAGGTCCTGGAAATCTTGCAGCCAGCCTGCAGTCATCCTGTTTGCTTGTCATTACTGACAAGGTCCTGCTTTATGTCCTGTTAGTTAGAAAGAGTTAATTGCATGCCGTTTGCCATTTTCTTTTTTACTATGGTGTTGAACTGTTGCTCTTATTTCTTTGGAATGTGTGTTTTCATTGCAAAGGGGCACCTTGGGGCATTGCTGTTTATTTATAAGATAACAGCATTCGCTCTAGCAGAAAGACGGAGCTAACAAAGTCTCTCAAGGAGGAGTGCTAAATCCTGTATACTGGTGGGAACTGTTCAAAGTATTTACACTTAAAAACAGTTAAAGATTGGGGGGGGGGGGTGGGTGGGGGGGGTGGGGAGAGACAGTCTGAGTGATGTTTAAACACCTTTTCCATTATTCCTAGTCATCTAAAAAAAGAAAAAAGAAAAAGCACTTTTTAAGTAGCTTTTTTTTTTATCAGCTAGCTGCTTCCTTGTAAAGGGTTTTTGCTATGGATATCAGCATGAGCTGTGATTCAGAGATGCCTTGAAATGTTATTCTTTGTAGGCTGTTTGAAGCTACCATATGACCTGATAAGCTCAAAATGGACATAGACATCCACCCAGGAGATTCTTTTGACAGTGGGTTTCATTTTTTGATGTGCTGAGTTGTGCCACTTGCCATCAGCAGTGGAAGTTTTCACCCACCTGACAGTGGCAACAGCTGGAAAGCAGGGTCAGCTACGGCAGTGCACCCTCAAGCATCACTAATCTAAAGTGAATGTCCTATTACTGGCTTGAAAAACAGTGGCTGAACCATTTCAACGTGGAAAAAAAGAGCACAGTGCTGCATATAGCATGAGACCTTTCTCAAGCTTTTTTTCTTTTTGCCTTTTCTGCCAGACTAATTTTTGGCTACACTTCTCTTTCTGAAATATTTATAGGGCAAATAACTGTTTTAAATGAGCAGATGGGGGGAGACATAAGACAAGCTGTTAAATTAATAAACATGTGTGGTGCTTTATCAGTAAGGGAGCCCATTCTGGCATTTTTTCTGGATGATTTGTATGGCCTATCACCATTGCACCTGGTGCAGGGACAAGAAATGGGCACTTAATAACCAAACAATGTGCAAACTCCTTCTATTATAACTTCATTATGTCAGATATAATCGTCTATAACTAGATGTCAAATACATAATTTATGTCCAGTTTCCCTGTGGAATAGTGGCCATGTGAATGAATGGTCCCATTAATGGGAAGGAGCTTTTACTGTAACTTTTCCCCTCCTGGTACATGGTCCATTTTGTCATCTGGTATTAATTCTGAATCATTTCAGGGCTACAGAAAAATGCCTGTTATATTTATATTTGTAACGGTAGAAGATGGCAAATAAATCATATCAGAGATCAAATTTCAAGTCCAATGATTTCCTAAGCCATATGGGTGTTTAAAAGAGAATAGGATTGGTCTGCAGTGCTTTGATTTAAAGGCATAACTGGCCTTCATTTTACCCCTCCAGAGACATTAAAAGGGTGTATGATATGAGGTTGCACTTCCTACGTGAGCCCTTTGCCACAGCTGAAGAGCTTACCCACTAGAAAGTCTTTATTTGCCACTGCAGCCATGCTGCTTGCATCCTTTGCTGCAGTTTTCGTCTTGTCTCGTGTTATGTTACATGGTGCCTATTTATAGAAGTGCTCTATCAGATATGTGATGCAGTGTGTCATCATCACCTGAAAGGATGGAGCATAGGCCAACGATGTTTTTCTAGAGGAGTCCTTCAGAAACACGTATGTGTATTAGAGTGGGACACAGGATCCCAGTTGTTCTGTGCAGGGTCAGTGGATATTCATAAATAGGTACAAATTCAAAGGATCAGGTTGGCGTGGGTCCCTCTATAAAATGCCTTATATACATTTTTATGATTTTTCTTTATATATATATGGCCTTGTTTTGGGGTTAAAAACCTGGTGGAGCGCAACTCAATACTTTGAATCTGGGAACGACGGTTTATTAGTAATATAGCTAGGAAGCCGTCTCTGATACAGCATTATTGGTATATTATTGATATGTTGTTACTTAATGAGAAAACATGCTTTATTCCACTGCAGCTACAGAGGTAATATTTTTTTTTTATTCTTTCCCAAGTATAAATCTGGATGAAAAATTATCCAGCGAACACCATTTATAATAGTAGATGACTTTTTAGTGTCTGATAGAGTTTCCCATTGCCAGTACAAAATTATTTTAAGACTAGATAATGAATGATATGTTTACCTAACAAAATATTGATGTTTCCTAGGCTTGTGACTTGGAATTCTGAGTGTCATATATGCTAAAATGTTTGCAGTGGTTGAATATCATGTTACATCTATAGCATCTTCTCTTGGAAAGGATTTTGTTCATTCTTTTCATTTTCTGTGGTTGTTATTTTCCACTGTGTGTATGATGTATTTAAAGAAAGCAGATCACCCTTACAAAAGAAATTTTTTAAGATGTAAGCTCTGGTTTAAGACAAGTTAGAAAAAAACAACTGATAAGACTTGGGCTGTTCAGCGGTATAGTCTTGTCTGCCTTCCAATAAAATGTAGAAGTATCTTACTAGTCACTGAGCAAGTGTAGCATGCTCTTGTTAAGTTCTTCAGACTCAAGCAGTGCATCTCTAGAAAGGCAAGCAGCCGATTTCCCATACAAGTGAATCATGTCAGGCTCAGACATACTGCTGTTCACAGCACTGAGTCAAAGAGTTTTGTGTGCATTTGATGGCTCTTCAGCTGTGCAGTGGGATTTTCTGTAGGTAAGCAGGTTTTTTTACAGCACTTGGCTCTTGGAATAATCTTGGGCTGAGACAGAAATTGTTGGAAACAAGAGATTTCTGAAAAACTTGGGTTTAGAGCCTTCTTTGGCCCTTGAATTTCCATAAAGTGGATTGTTGAATTTTGGTTCTTCCTCTTGTGTGTTTGTTGCAGAGGAACCCTAGTAATGTGATATAGTCCATTCAGAGGGAAATTTATGATCATCAATTGGGTACCTCATTCTTGAAAGGCACTTTTGGAAATTCCAGCCTTAATAAATGCATACCAAATACTGATTTACAGATAAACATGGAGCCCTGTTGCTAACATTGTAACTTGGCTCCCTTATAAGAGGCCTCAATCATTTAAGTCTTTCAGCCAAGTAAATTTGGCTTGATAACTGCAATACTTGCTCAGAAGACAAGGACTGCTATCCTCTAGCACCAGTTGGTTTGTTGTTGACTTCAGGTTGGCTCACTGTAGTTCATTCTTCTTGAAAACTCTGAAGCAGCAGTATTTAAAAGACCTTGATTTCCTTTGAGAAGAGATTATTAAGATTGGTTAAATGTAATTATAAGGATTAGAGGGCCAGCATGCATTATGGTGCAACAGCCGTGGAGCTGTTGGTCAAAGGGCATTCAGGGATAGAGAGAACCAGGTAGACTTGGGGCAAGGAGAAGACATTGCCCTTAACCAGCTAAGGATGCTGTTCTTTTGCAGATACGGTATATGGGGAGCCTTATGGAGGGCTCTAGACTGAGTGTGTGGAATTATAGCAAGTTATATCCCTTGTTTCACTGCAGCTGTTTTTTGGAGAAAATTGCTTGTCTTTCTTCATTAAAAAATGACCACAGTTATGGGTGCTCTCATGGCGGTCTCCCCTTTAGATTTTCTCTAAGTTCTGTTTTCACCTTTATTTCATTATGAGCGCTGCTTTGCACAGAAGTGTGTGTTTGTGTGTGTGCATGTCTGTATTATGCCCACAAATTTAGTAGTAACATGCAGCAAAATAATACTGTTACTGAGGAAACAATTACATTTCATTTTCTGGAATAAAAGGGAATGTGTGCATGTAAATCTTCTTCTAAATAATCTGTGTTGGAGAGCCAAAAGAAGATGAGATTTCTAAATTCATGAAGGCCCTTCACAGTGGAATCCTGTGTGCCGCTGAAGTGTAACAAGCTTATTTATATTTTATTGTGCTTCTAGATCAAGCTGCATTATTATGGGCTGCATTCCCCTGACACTATAGCTGTTGCTAAGGAAGAGGTACATTATGTTAATATTTTGCGATCATAACTATGCAAGCTGGGTTCTATACATTGAAGAAGTTAAGGGGGGGGGGGGGGGAGGAGGGCAAGGAGTGATGTTAATGCACCATTTTGATTAGAGCCTCTGCAGATTGTCGTTCACATTGAGAGGCAAAAAGTAAGCTTGAATTTGAGAAGAATTCACACAGAAAATGGGAGAAAACCAAACAATTGAAAGAATTTGTTCACTGAACTTTAAAATTGCTTAGCAGTAGGGATCTGGAATGAGTGCTGCTAAGAGGGAATATGGCAGAAGCAAACTGAATGCTTTTACCAGGCACAATCAGTGGAGACTTTTGCAGCCTTCTCGTGCCTTAATGTGTTTTGATCACGTAAACACAGCATTCATCCTTAATTCCTATTTCCTGACCGTTTCCAGTGTTGGTGTCTATTATGTGATTTCAGTACCTTCTAATTAATTTAGGTTGATTCACTAAGAGCCTACAATCATGTAGTAACCAGCACAATACATAAAGTAAAACGGTGACGTGATGCATTAGCTTCAGTGTATGGAGTCAAAGAAAAGGCAGAGTCATGAGCAAGAGATACTGATGTCCACGCTGGTTATTTTAAAAAATACACTCTATGGACTGTATTGATGAGTATTATCAAAATGTTTACACAACAAGTAAAATAAGGAAGGATCTTGGCACGCCTCCTAAAGGAACATTGTGAACTCAGTTTCCCCTTTCAAAACTGTTCTCTCATTAATATGGCTGCCAAGGCGTGAAGCAGCTGTGGAAAGGGAGGACTGGATGGCTAAGAGCTTGTCTCAATTCTGGCATGCCTTGCACCTAGCTGATTAGACCAGGACAATGTCCTCAGGAGTATCCACGGTTACCATGGCCATGGCACCTGAGAAAAGATATTTTTTGCCTCGTACTACTGCCCCTCCCATTTTCAAACATTCAGTGCACCAAAACTGGGTTTGCACCTGGATCGAGTACTGTGAAGATTATTCTCTCTTAATCTCAGCTCCTAAACTGGGGCAGCGCAGAGCAAGCAACCCACTCATCTGAGGTCAGTCCTGCTTTCCAGAGCCCTGGCAAGCAGCAGCCGTCAAGAAGGACTGGGAAGCCTGTCGGAGGCTTGCCGGCATCCTAATCCATCAGCTTTAGTCTCTGACCCTGCCATGATGAGCAGAGCCACTTATTCTCCCTTCTCTCCTCACTGTCCTTTGCTTAAACCTTGTATAATGGGTTCTTTGACCCTTAACAAGGCTTTAGGAAAGTTAGCACTATGTTTTCCTAGTCAAGGCTGTAATAGTTCATGTTACACCTCGTTGCATGCACCTGATCATACAATCCCTAAAGAAGCTAAAATGCCTGGCCTGGGAAGTGTCACTTGCTTGGGCAAATTAAATGTAGTGTAAGACGAGAGTGGGATGGAGGAGTGGGAGGGAAAGGAATAGTCACCCCTGCGATGCAGCAGGTACTTTCATACTGGAGGTGTATGTTGTAAAGAGGAAAATGGGAAGAATAAAGAGTGATGAGCTACCAGTACACGGGCTGGGCATGAAGTCAATGGAACAGAAGTACCAGAGGGAAAAGACAGGCTGCATGGTCTCAACAGAGAGGATAGCCACAGAGGACTTGTTGGGCAAGCCACACAGCTTAAAGTAGAAGGAGGCAAGACAAGATGGGAAGGAAAAAATGTGTTTTTTTTTTAAAAAATGCTTTTATGTAACATATAAAGAGATTTAAGGTCCTTTAGCTTTGGATGGTTAAGACTTTCACTGCCTCCAGCAACTATGCACAAAATAATCACGTAATGTTTATATTCCTGATTTCCTGCCCCAGGCACACATTCCTACCTGCTTGCTTCTTCCCACCTTTTGCACTGAGTTGCTGCAATTTAACAGCAAAGATCCAGAGTTTTCCTTGAGCATCATTAACCACTCCTAACCTGCCCTCTTGGCATTAATATAGAGCTCAACCTGAACATTGAGAGCAGCCTGGTGTGCTCATCTATTTTTTTGAATCTGTTGATGTTTCCTTCTCAGTCTGGCCACACAGATCTTCAGCTCATGTCCTTTTCAGATCAGTGTAGCTGTGCCTGCTGGGTCCGAAAGCCATGGGCAAGGATGTTCAAAGTCCTTGGCCACCCCATAATCTGCTCGTGGTTTTAAAAAGTGTGTGTGCCCCCTTCTGGCCTGGGGTTTGTGCTTGTCTTTAAAGCACATTGCTGCTCCTCCACGTTGTGTTTGTTAAATAACTGCAGCTTGGTGTAGGTATTTCACATATAAGCTGACAGGGTTGACATTGTGAGTATTTTGCAATCATTTGTTTAATTAGCTGGAGCTCTCTGGGGAGACGTTTATGAAATGGCATACTCCCAAAGTCTAATTCAAATCTGTTTTGCTTTTTTTTTGTTGGAGGTCTTGTAATGCAAAGCATTAAAAAAGGTACAAGTGAATGGAAAGCAACAAAACCCCTTCTGTTAATGGGCAGTGCCTCAGTGACAAACTCGCCCAAATACAGAAAGGAAATTACATTGGGTAAAATGACCTACAAGAGGGGAAATTGGAATTAAGTCTGCACAGATGTCTTGTCTTTTTTTTTTTTTTTTTTAACCTGTACTCCCCTTCTGTTTTCTTTTAGTGCGATGTTTAATTAAGCTTCTCCTTTGTTTGGAGGTTAATTCCTTTTCTAATCTACAGCTGTTTTTACAAAGGTGTTCATTACTGGGATGAACAGAGACTGGAGACTGGAGAATGGCAGGAGCTCGGCCTCATTTAGTGAGAAGGGTTTTTTTGCTCACAGAAAAATCTCAGGGCCCCTCTTTCAGATGCAGGGCTTCTGTGTCGATTCTTCTCTGGAAGGGAGCTGAAGTTTCTGCCATAAAACTGGGGCTGTGCCATCCTGTCTGCTCACTTAATGCACTTAGAGCCCTTTGTGCTCCGCAGACCCTTAAACTCCCATCTAACTATACATAGAGACCGCTGTTTTCTCTTGTGATACTTATCTGCCCATTGAAATCACTGAGAAATTATTATCCTAAATATTTCATGAGATCTGGCTTGATCTTTCTGAGTCCCCACAGAGCAGCAAGCTCCAACAAGCATTGTCACAGTGTGCCCTCGTTGCTTGAAGGTAGGCTCTTCTGCTTGCTGGGATATAGCAATGCTCAGAGTACCTGAAGCCTCTGATGCTTTGCTGTACTATCTGTAGAACATGCAGAGCACATGTCAATTATATCGAAGTATTTATATTGCAAGAAACTGGGGTAGCAATGCTAATTTTTACTGCTGAGCTGCAGTGCCGGGGAGCAGACAGCATTGACAGAGCAGGGGCCGGCTTGGAACAGGATTGTCTGTTTCTCTTGCATGTCGTGCTTGCTCTGACAAATTGAAGTGAACACAACAGCAAAAGCTAAAACAGTTTTTAGAGGAATAAAGCCTGTGGAAAACCCAAAGGAGTGACAGAATGCCCCAACAATTAAAAGCAGGACCCCTCTTACTCAGCATGGTCCTGTTAGGAGCAATGTGGTGGGCCACATCTCCAGGCAATGCTCAGCCCATGCAGTCCTTCACTGTCCTGTGGCGTGGTATTAATAAAGGGTCACTCCTTCCAAACAATGGGCGTGATGTAGGAGCCATTGCTTGTCATCTGGAGGCCAGATTTTGTTGTTATGTTTCCTTGTTCTGGTTGTGTGAATAGTCATTGCATAAATTCACACGCATACCTAGTTTTTATAGAAAGTTGTTTTTTTAACTGTGGCACCTTCTAAACTTGTGGCTATTTCTTTCCTTTACTATCCTGAGAAATGGGAAATGGTCTTTTGGGTTCTGTAGAAGCTGTAGGTTTGCAGGAAAAAAGGCAGTTGTGGAGCTAGTCAGTTACTGCTGACACAACATAATTAATGTGCAAATATTTCTGAAAGCAGCAGCTAAATGACAGAAATACATGTGCTATCCCTTCCATGCAGAAAAGAAATGGGATTATACTTCAAAACACTGTTTCTCATGCTCTCTAGGCACTGTTGTTGGTAACCTGCACATGTGGGTAAAACATTTTGCGCTTTCTGACATCTTGGTTTTTTATAGAAGAATTGGCAAGATGAGAAATGGTGTGAACAGCTCAAGGAGTACTGACTTTTGCAATCAGTAGCTAGTGAAATTAGCGTACTCCTTCAGTTTTGTTTGCACAGACAATTACAAATTAGATCCAGGAAACATGCTCCCAGAGGTCTGGTTTTAGGTTTTAAGAGGGTGCTGGCATGGGAAGGAGGGAAAGCATGTTAACACAAAGCATTTTACCCCCATTCATAGATGGCTCAAAGCTACCAGTCTTGCAAAAATTCAGTAGAAGTGGAGGAGAAAAATGTGGGAGGAAAGGCAACACAGGAGAAAACAGAGTTGTGTGAACAGCTAATCAGTCTAGATTACATTCAGCTGTGCAAGAGGTGCTAAGATACCAAGCACGTTAACGTGAGTAGCAAGGATGGAAGAACGGAGGTCCATGCTGAGCAAAATATGTTCTACCACCCACCACAATTGTGTCTTTGAGCATTTCCAAATATGAAAGTTGCTTTTCCAAGGTGGCTTTCCTGTCCAAAATGCTTTCTTTGTGCTGGGCTGCTTTAAGAGACAGTAGCACCTATCCCTCCTGCATTGGTGGGTCGGTATGGCAGCGTTGTCTCTGGTAGCTCTCACTCAAAGAGTGTGAGTAGGTTCAGGCCAAATAGTGAAGCACTTGCGTTGCTGCGGAAAATGCTGTTTGGGACCTTGTGTGGACGTTGAACAGATGCACAGACTCGCACCTAGTGTGCCTGGAAAGGGTTGTCCTTCAACCAAGTAGTGCCAGGTCAAAAATGCTTGTCAAATACCTGTCTTCTGACTGCCCTGGGTGAATACAAGGTAAGGTCGGATTGCATCCGTGAGTTTGAAGTCTGGGTGCTTGGCCACTGCGTCTTCTGAAGGGACTGAGCTTTATTTTCTGGCTACCTTGCCGCTTGAAGTGTATCCACCACCTGGCACCTCCCTATTTCAAGAACAGCAGGATGGGGTAAGACCAAGCATCTGTCTGCAGCTTGGTGGAAACTGCAGAGCAGAAAGGGGCTTCTAGTGAAGAGCCCAAGGTACAGTTACAGTCCTGAGCTTTTTCTTTAACCAAATCCCATTGTGGATGTGGTGGTATTTCTGGGGTGTTTTTCTGATCCACACTTCTAAGCCAGTCCCCAACATACTGTCCATGTGGACCCTCATCCCAGAGGGCTGACCACCCTTGAAGTGGTGCAGCATTGGGGTGGTCTGTGAGTGCCTCAACCTCCAGGTTGTTATTTGGATGTGTAGAAAAACCAGCCTCTGCCCCTAAATCCTCACCTCCTGGAGGACCTTAGTATCTAAGCATCTTTGGGACTTTAAAGAAGCTACTATTATTGACTGGATAGCTGAGAGTTTTCCATACAGCATCTCATGGATTCCAGCACCAAAGCGATGGAAGTAACAAGCAGCTTTTATTGACCGTAATTGCACTTGAATTAACTAGATGCCTGTGTAGCTGGTGGCTACTGCTGCGTGGAAACCTCACTGCTTTGCCTCGCAACAGCTCCTGTGGCAGGAAGCTTCAGAGGGCACAGCTCTCTTGGCATAACTCTAAAATAACTTGGCAAGTAAGCTCCAGAGACTTAAGCTCTTGCCCCAGCTGGGATACATAATGATCTAGCTACCTGCACTCTTTGATCTTCCCTTTGTTCTGTGATTTTCACAGCGTTATTATTTGTTCACACAGAAAAAAAAAAAAAAAAAGGCAGACAGAATAGAAGGGAAAAACAAAAAAGGAAGAGGATTGGAAACACTCCCCGCAATTTGCAGGCAGGGCTGAGATGCAGCCTTGATTCTGCTCTTTACGTCCTCAGGGTGGTAGTGCAGCTACTGCTTCCCCAAGCCTTGCTGACTGGCAGGGAGGAGGAGGAGGCACATCACGCATTTAATTTGCTGCTTAGAGGTTTATTTTAACCTGCATCCCTGTATTTAAATGACACGGATGCATCTGCTTGTGTGCTCTCTTTCCTGAAGCTGTGTCAGGGCTGCTGGAGTGAGTTGTGAAGGGGGCATTTTTGTTGTGCCATGCTGGATGAGTGGGTTTGGAATCAGGGACTGCAAGTTGCTGTCAGATCAGCAAGGATTTAGTGAAAATCTCTTCTGCCACTCTGTTGCAGCCTCAGGAGACAGGGCAGAACTTTGGTGGACAGCTGGCCGAAAGCTACACAAGTGAAGAATAAAGAAAAAAATATATAGGGAACTTTTACTAGGTCCAAAGATACTAAGATTTTTTAATCTGTGTCCACTTAAAAACCGATACAATTCATCAGAAGTCTTTAAAGAAGCTGCCATTACTGACCGGATAGCTGAGAGTTTTCCTACAGCACCTTTCAAGAGGCAAAGGTATTTCATACAGTTACAGCAACAGCCCCAAGCAAGGCTGAACCACAGCCATCCCTAGCATAGTTATTGAGGCTGTATCCCTCAATGCTTCTTTTGTGCTTAGATTTACTTTGTTGGGGTTTGCTCCCAACACAGGTGTGCTGATATTCTGAAAAGTGTGGTATTACAGAAAAAGATAATCACATACTGGGATTTAAGCTGTTGCAGAAGGGAGTGTAGTACATGATCCACTTAAAATTGTACGTATACCTATTTTACAGTGCACAAACTGTAATAATACTGCAGGGTGTCCATCTTTTGTAGGAGGGATTACAAATCTCTGGAATTTTTCAGTCTTCATCTATGGAATCATTTTACAACTTGGGGTTTTCATTTAGCTTTCTACTCTGTTTGATTGTGGCCATCTTTGAATAATGTCAGAGCAGAAATTGGTTTTATTGGACTTAATGTTGTCCACAGCAAGATGCACATTGCCTTGAAATATGATGTAATTCCCAAGCAGGAGGAGATGGGCTTCTCTTCAAGTCAGACCTCAGCTCTAGTGTCGTGGTTTTTTAATACACTAGGCTGCAACGTAGCAGGAAATGATGGAAATTACAAGATGGAAGTGGGTTTAAAGGCAGTAATCTCTACCCTTGCTTCAGAGAGAGAACTGTAGATTACTACACTCTCTTGGTTCTTGCCCTAATGCAGGTTGCCACTCTGCCTTTGTCCGATGGTATTTCACCTTTTCTTTAAGTAGACAAAGGTAAAAAATGATACGGAAAAGAAAGTTACATAGCACTGTGGTAAAAAAAGGGTCTGTCTAAATACCTCATATTGTTGGATGTAGCTACTTCTTGGTTAGAAAAAACTCCTTCCAAGGGTGCATGCAGAAAGATGGATAGTGGCTGTAAGTGAGGGATAGCCTGAGTCTTTAACTGAATGCAGTTGAGTGAAAAGAACAAAGAAATGTAGTGCAAAATCTCCCAAAGCTCTGAAATCACGCATGGCTTGTCCAGCAGCTATACTCCAGTTTGAAGCCTCCCAGCCACTACACTTTTGTCTTAAAAAACAAAGCAGGAGTCTCGGCCATGTGAAGAACTTCAACAACAACAACAACAACAACAACAACAACAAAGTGTTGCTCACATTTTCTGGTTGCCATGTTTTTTTGAGACTGTGGTATTCACTGTGTTCTAGGTATCACATATAGGCATAAGTAATTTCACCTGGAAAAGTGGTGGGATTTTATCTTTTCAAAGTGAAGATTTTGTCTGTTTGTTCTTACCCCACAGTTGGGGGGGGGGGGGGGGGGCTGCTTGTTGTTTACAGTTTTGTTTACAGTTTTGTGTGTGTGTGTGCAGAAATGATGTTGAATAAGATCAATAGTGAGTCTTCTGTTGGGCTCTGCTTAAAAATGCTGGAGTTTAGCTGGGGTGGCTTTGTAGTGACTCAATCCAGTGAATGCCCGTATCAAGATAAAGGGTGGTGAGCCAATTTTTGGCTAAGAGTCACTGCTTTCTCAGCAGGCAGATTCAGCAGTTACACAGCGCGACCGATCTGACAGTGATGCAAACCCCAGAGCCTGAGTTTTTGGCACAGGGACTGGAACAGTGCTGGCCAGTTCCCGCAGAGGTCAGAGCAGATGATGCCACCATGCCTTCTTGCTTGAAAAGTCTGTGAACCAGTGCAAGAAGTAGTGTCTCCGTTTATGTTCTGAAGAGGGATGATTTATTCCAGTGTGCATACTGTACTGGCATTGTGCTGGGCTGCACTATCCTTGCTGGTTTGGTTGGAAATTAAATTTCCCTTTTCCTCCTTTTAGTGGTACTTTGGATTTCGTACCTTTTTGAACTGTGGATTTATTCAGCTTCAAAGGGATTTTACATTTGCCTATGGGAATAGCTGTCGTGTCATAATGACCATGGCCTTAAAATTTGCCATTAACTAAAAAAACGATTCTCTCATAGCTGCACACATGTTTTTGGAAGAAGTTTCTCTTGCCCTACACAGTGTTTTTTTTGGGGAAAAAAAAGTTATAACTAGGCCCTAGGAGTAGCTGTGCAAGTCAGAATATTGTTTGTTCACTCTGTGTTCAGTCTCTCCTTGAGCCCAGCACGTTTGGATCCAAACTGGATCCAAGCCAGCTGGATTTGAGCTTCAAGCTGTAATGTACCAAGTGAAATGCATAGTGGGATACAGGTCTTACCAGGTGAGAAATGTGAGAGAAAGAGGCTGTTCCAGCATAGAATTGCAACTGGAACTGGTGCTCCTCCTGCCCTTCTCCAAAGAGATCCTGGTGGTCATACATCACTTTAAATGGGAAAAATTGGGGGCAGGAGTAGAGAGGGAAACATGGTTTACTGGAGCCGAGGTAGTACATATCCCTGAATGTTATCTGAACTGGAGACAGCAGTGAGGATAACAAGTTAATTTCATTTTTTTTTAGTTTTGCTGAATATTACTTTTCTCTGCTAAAATACACATTTTCTTTTGCCGTTGACACCTGTAGCCATTTGCTGCACCAATGGAAATGGAGGGTAAAAATATCTCCATGATAATTCCGTAGTACTCTACACCAACTGTGCCGTCACTTTGCACAGGCATAAAAACTACTAGATGAGGTACAGAAAATCAGTCTGTAAATCTGTAGAAATCGTGGGTTTTCTGCATCTACTGATTTTCCATTGTCTGTATTCATTAACAGAAAGTAAAATGGATGAATTAGTGCTCAGTTCCAGGCAGCTGTTTCTCTAACTTCCCCAAGCTGCACATGCTGAGGGTTTTTAGGGTATTTTCGCTTGAAAAGAAATGAAAAAAAAAAAAATTCCTCAGCTTCTGTTATCTCTTCCGCTTTCCATGCAGCCTTCTGAGGCCAGGGAGGTGGCTGCTGCGTTTTGTGCTTCCCTGAAGCCCAGCTCCGATTACATGGCCACCTTCAAACAAAGATTTTGTATCAAAGAATGGCTTTTGCAGGAATGCGTCCCCTTCTTTGAATGGTTCCCAGATCTCAGCCACCAACTCTTGTGTTGGGATGTACATTTTGCATTAACCTTAAGGTGCTGAGATCCGGCTTCCTATATTGGTCCTGCTAGAGTACATGCAAAAATAGTCTCTCGGTTAATGACAGGGGATTTTTGAACTTGGAGGAGCAGTTGGAAAGCTTTGAGCCCACTGTGGCAGCATAGTAAAAGGACCATGACTTCATCCGTCACTTAATGAGAGGTAGAAAGGCTTGATTTAGCAAAGGGTGAGGAGAAGTATGATGTACTTAATGCCTTCTTTGCCTTGGTCTTTAATAGTAAGACCAGTTGTTCTCTAGGTACCCAGCCCCCGAGCTGGAAGCCAGGGATGGGGAGCAGCAAAGGAAGATGGTCAGTGACCTGCTACACCACTTACACACACACACACATCCTTAGCGCCAGATGAGATCCACCCAAGGGCACCAAGGCAGCTGGAAAATGTGCTCCTGAGCCACTTTCAGTCATTTATCAGCAGTCCTGCCTAACTGGGGAGGTCCCAGGTGACTGGAGGATAGTCGGTATGATGCCCATGTACAAGAGAGGCAGGTTGGAGGATCTGGGGATCTACAGGCCTGTCAGCCTGACCTCAGTGCTGGGGAAGGTTCTGGAGCAGATCAGCTTGTGCATTATCATGCAGAACCTGCAGGACAACCAGGGGATCAGTCCCAGCCAGCATGGGGTTATGAAAGGCAGGTCCTGCCTGACAGACCAGATCTCCTTCTATGACAGGATGACCTGCCTAGTGGATGGGGGAAAGGCTGTGGATGTTGTCTACCTGGACCTTAGGAAAGCCTTTGACACCATCTCCCACAGCATTCTCCTGGAGAAACTGGCTGCTCATGGCATGGATGGGTGTACTCTGTGCTGGGTTAAAAGCTGGCTGGGTGGCTGAGCCCAAGGGGTGGCAGTAAATGGAGTTGCATCCAGCTGCTGGCTTGTCACAAGTGGTGTTCCCCAGGGCTCAGTACTGGGGCCAGTCCTGTTTAATATGTTTATCAACGATCTGGACAAGGGGATTGAGGGCACCCTCAGTCAGTTTGCAGATGATACCAGGTTGTGGGGGAGTGCTGATCTGCTGGATGGCAGGAAGGGTCTGCAGAGGGATCTGGTCAGGCTGGACCCATGGGCTGAGGCCAGTTGTATGAGGTTCAACCAGGAGAAGTGCCGGGTCCTGCACTTGGGTCACACCAACCCCACACAGCGCTACAGGCTTGGGGCAGAGCGGCTGGAAAGCTGCCCGGGGGAAAAGGACCTGGGGGTGCTGGCTGACAGCCGGCTGAACATGAGCCAGCAGCATGCCCAGGTGGCCAAGGTGGCCAACAGCATCCTGGCTTGTTTCTGAAACAGTGTGGCCAGCAGGACTTGGGAAGTGATCATTCCCCTGTACCCAGCACTGCTGAGGCTGCACCTCAAATCCTGTGTTCAGTTTTGGGCCCCTCACTGCAAGAGGAACACTGAGGTGCTGCAGTGTGTCCAGAGAAGGGCAATGAGGCTGGTGAGGGGTCTGGAGCACAAGGCTGATGAGGAGCAGCTGAGGGAACTGGGTTGTTTAGCCTGGAGAGGAGGATACTCAGGGGGACCTTATTGCTCTCTGCAACTGCCTGAAAGGAGGCTGTAGGCAGGTGGGGGTTGGTCTCTTCTCCCAGATAATTAGCAACAAGACAGGAGGAAACAGTCCCAAGTCATGCCAGGGGAGGTTTAGGTTGGATATTAGGAAAAACTTCTTCACTGAAAGGCTGGTGAAGCATTGGAATAGGCTGCCCGGTCAGTGTAGACGTGTAGACATGGCACGTAAGGATGTGGTTTTGTGGTGGACTGGCAGTGCTAGGTTAGTCGTTAGACTTGATGATTTTAAGGGTCTTTTCCAACCTAAATGATTCTATGATGCTATGATTTATTTTATGAGAAGCCATCGTGCTCATCCTCTGTGTCTGCAAGGAAATGGAGGGCTGTGGTTTAGGCAGCCTTTGGCAGGAGACCTGTAAATTCATAGCCCATGGGGAGAAGGGACTTGGAGGAAGATTGTGGGTTGCCCACTGTCCCAGGCACAGCTGGGGGTAGAAGCCAAGAACTGAGACAAAAGCCAGCTCTCACTCAAGGACCTGGTACGTCCTGGAACGGTGGAAGGGAGTTGTATGTGATTTCAAAAGGAAGCATTAGCCTCGCTCCTTTGGCCTAAAACACATTGGAGAGCAGCAAGATGAGCAGCCCTGCTAGCAGAACGGGGCACAAGGGGCGACCTCAGGCAGGAGACCAAGGAGAGGCAGCTGGGAGAGGGCAGATGCTTGGATTCGCCTGGAAAACACAACTGAGTAGCTTAGGATACAGATGGCCATGTCAGAGAGAAAGGCTGTGTAGGTCATTAATACGGTGGGTGGCTTTCTTGGGGAGGGGACTTCTTAAGGTGTTACTTTTCTCCCCTTCTGTGGCCCAATGCTGCTGATTACAAGAGAAGAGGATTATTATAGATATTAGCTATTTAGACACTAGAGATAACTCACAATGCTGAAAACTGAACTTCCCTCTGATTAAAATTTAATTGCTCCCAAGCTTCCACTAGTTACTTGCATTAAGTTTCACACTATCGGAAAGTGCTTATCAACCAGCATTGGATTTAACAGGAATTTGGCAGATGTTAGTGAAATGCTGGAGGAAATCCAGACCACAAGATCTGCAGCATATCATATGTTTGAAAATTTGTTGGCAGCCAAAAGAAAAATCACAAACCTGGAAATAGCAAGAACTGGACACAGATCTCTTCTCATGAGCCAAAAGGTTGGATCATCACCTCCAGCACCTGGAAGACCAGCATGGGTCACGAAGTGCTATGTGTCAGGTGTCTCCATGAGGTGTAAAAGCAGCAGATATTATATTACTGGATTTTAGAGTGCTTTATGTGAGGAACCTTGGTATCTCCATGGAAATCTTCAGCAAAAAAATCCCAGTCTGTTCTGAGGCAATTTAGCAAATTAGCTATGTTTTATAAAACTTAGGTTTTCATTGCAGATTTTCCTGCCTCTTGAGGACATTTATTCAGAAACAGGGTCCTTGCTCACTAAGAGGCTAATTTATTTCTGCTACATATTTCCTTCCTACTGCTCTCTTTCTGTGGCATTGTAACCTTCAGCACTGCTTAGCTTTTTGTCACCAGGATTTGCTTCTGGTGCAAGCAGAGGACAAACACAAGTATCTAACAAGTTTTGAGAAAGCTTGATCCATTTTTTCGTAAGTATATATAAAAAAAAGAACTTAGCTTTGTATTGATGTGTCGGTGTGTAGTATTACGGTAGCCTCAGCAGCTGTAGCGCAGTGAGGCTGCAGAGGAAGAATATGCCTCCTTTAGACAAGCAGGATGTGAATTAAAATCTAGGATGGTACTAGTCCTTTTCCAAAAAAATGCTTAGTTGTGTTTGAAAAGAAATCTAACTTCATGATTTATTATCTATCATGTTTTAATGCATGCAAATATCTTGACAGTGGTTGTGGCACGAGCTTGTATGGAAAAAGTAAATCTCACCTTAAGCCTTTTTCAATTGAAACAGTGTTTGGTGGAGTTTGTGTGAAAGATTAAGTCTGATTCACCCCTTGTTGAGACTGAGTTGATGGCTACAGAGATAGAGCAGGACCCACCCTGTGCTATTGCAGCATTTGATCCCTTATATATGATTTCATTTGTTCTCTAGTATATAGCAAAATGCATTTCATATGCTTTCATTCACTGTAGAGCGACCTGGGCTCGGCAGACCTCTGTTGCTAGGTAGACACTGCTTGGGAGAGATGTTGAATCCTTGTGTTAATCCTGCTTCATCTTTTGGTGCTGATCTGGCTTTTTTTCATCTCCTGAGGAGGATGTGAATGAATGAGGGTTTAAAATTTTGGGTCTGTGGCTGGGAAATGAGCTCAGCCCATGCCAGGCTCTGAAGCATTGGCTTAAATAACGTTAAGCCTAGGCTTAAAAAACTATACTGAACTGGGGACTATATGCTGACATGCTCTGTGCTATTAAGTTAACAAGTTTAGTATGTGGAAGTCTGTTTCCTTAAGTTATGTGTTCTATTATTATTAATAATTAATACAGTTTTTACAGAAAAAAGGCAAATCAAAATACTTCAAAAAGTATCAGTCCCAGATGCAAAACCCATCAGTGCTCTATTTCACATAGTATTTTCTGAAGATTTATAGAGTATATTGTGCAAAGCAATTCAGAAATACATGAATAGAAATTCTGTTTCCAGCAGTGAAATTTGTTCAAAAGCTGATAAGAAAGGAGAGATTTCTTTTCGAGCACCAAAGGCAATCGACTTGGAACTTGACCAGTGACGTGGAAGGTGCGTGTAGGCTGGTGCAGGGCTCTTTGACAGTGAGTGAGGAGAAATAGGGCAGTACAGGCTCATCTTCAGGTTTTTCAGAGCAAATCTGAAGCAGATGTTCCTTAGCCCTGAGACACTGCTCTAACCATGAGTGCTAATCTAACCTGACCGTAATAAAGGCTGGCCCTGCTTCTAATTCTGTCCAGCAAATGCAAGGAGACGTGTACGGAGGTAGCAAACCATGGGATGGATTTCAGCCATCTTGAGCTATTTAAAGTGTGATGGGCTAAACCATCCATTGGGTTCCCTCTGACAATGAGGGAGAAGGGCACCTCCAGATTGAAATTCGGAAAAACACATGCCAACATTGTGCATTCATGTAGATGCATGAAGAGAATGTTTGAGGTTTACTGGAAATTATAGGCGTTAGAGGTATGATGTAACTAAAGCGGTCAGTACCTAGCAAGGTGCACTCAGGATTTCCCAATTACCTTGAATGAAATGGGGGCCTTATTCTTTTAGGGTTTTTTTTAGAGCTGGCCTCACATGTGCAACTTCATTAGATTGGATTCCCAAGCCAGTACTGAGCCTGTGCTATGCGAAGATGAAACTCAGAGGGAAAGTAAGACTGAGACCCCTAAATAACCTGATACTCAAACGGCCAGTGCTTTTTTAACAGTGGGAGATACTGCTTTCTTAGTATTTTTGAAAGTCAGGCCCGTTGTTCAGAGTCTAACATTGGGATCATGTCTATGAAAGCCTTGACCTCAATGTCTTATCTATTGTGTTTGGTTGTGTTGGGTTTTTTTTCCCATGGGAGAAATCACAAAGTGCAAAAATCAAGGGAAAGGAAAGTCTGCAAAGTCCTGTTTGACCCACTCATAAGGGCACAGGTGGCACAGGACTCAGTCCGTACCTCCGGGCACAGCCCATTACTCTTGCTTTCCCCCCTGCCATTTTGCTTTCAGTCAGCTCTCAGGGACAATGGTTTTCTAAATATTCAGTGCCCAAAGAATTTACTTTACTTGGTTAGGACTGTAACATTTTGAAGGGACTAATTTTAAACAACAGAAGAGCCTAAACTTGTGCCTGCTTCACGAGCTCCTTCACTGACGCATGGAGAAGGAGCTCCCCGAGGAACATGCACTCGACTCTTACTCTCTCTTAGCACATCTCTGTCATGATTTGCTGATGTTCTCAGGACAGCCCTTTTCAAGGTCTGAAGTATTTTTCTAGCTCTCTGTAGCTCTTTCCATCCTTGGCCTACAAGCCTGGGAATAAAATGGACCTTTCTTTACCTGGGAGCTCTTGAAAGATGCTGTGATATGTCGGGTGTGCGATGGCCTTGTCTTCCCCAAAACGTGGTGCTACCTCCAGCATCGTACACCTGGAATAAATATCCAGCTGCTCTTTCTGCAACCTAAAGCTTCTGTGCATTAATGCAGTAAGACAGATCCTTATCTGTGTCTCCTGCTGACTGCCCAAATGATGGGCTGTGTTCACAGAATTATTGCCTATCATCATTCATGCTATTGCCACATACTGGCTGCACGTCTGCCGCAGCTCACCTAACCTTGGCCACCAAGGACTGTGTGGACTGAATATATATTTCACAGAGAAAATGGATGATGTCCTGCAACAAGGAAGGTTTAACAGAGCTTTATTGTGCTCCCATGTGCTGTGTAGTAGGATAGCACGGAGAAACAGGTGGTTTGGGAAATTGTGTTGACACAGCTCTTATATTGTCAACAATCAATTGGAAAGTTTTGTTCAATGAAATGTATTACAGCCTATGAAGGATGCCCTTGGCTTCAAGTTGGATTATTAGAGGTGAGACTGACTGGCCTGTACGTCCCTATGTCTTCCTTATTGCCCTTTTTAAAAATGGCAGTTATGTTTTCCCGTGGCTATAACAGAGCAGCCAAGCCTCGGCATTCCCAGCGAATGCAGGCAGACAGGGGATGAGACCTGGCTCGAAAATACCACTAAAGCTAATCTGGGGCTTTGTTGGGCTGCCCCAGTTTGCAGGGCTGACCTGTGGCCATGGTAGCACTGGGGAATGAGTTGGTGGACGAGCGGCAGTGGTGGTGGACTCCTGCCATAGTGAAGCTCTGGAGCTGCTGTGGGTCTGCTCCATCGTTGTCATGTTCTCTGGGCATGGTCACTGCAGGGTTGGCAGGGGGATCTCCCATTCCTCTCAGGTCTAAGTTTTCCTCCCTCCTGTAGGATAACCCTAAGTGGTAACTTCCTGCATCTCCAAAGTGCCCTTCATCCCAAGGTCATCCCTAGAATAAATTGTAAATGAGAGCTGGAGGCACCACCCCACACTGTCGTTGTGGCCTCTGGACTTGGTGGGGGAGTGGGGAGAGGGTCAGATGTCAAGTCAAGCAGGTATCCAAAATTGTTGGCATTGGGAATATCCTTGGTTTTGGAGTTAAGGGAACAGAGAGCTGAGAGGCAGGCATGAGGCTGAGGAAAGCTCTAGGTCGGGATGTGTTTGCTGGTAGAGGCTTTTTTGGGGAAAGGAAAGCAAATGGGAAAAAATGGACAAATAAAACTGGAAGGAGCAGCTCATTACTCAAGGGGCAGATATAGAAGTGGTTTGTAGGCAATTACAGGTGAGCCAGGCAGGGGTAAGTTTTGGAACTGACCTGGGATGAGGAAAAGAGCTAAAAATAGTGATTTAAGATCCCCTTTGGTGGAGGTAAGCCAGCATCGTGCCCAGAGAGCTGTAATGCAGATTCCACATGAATGAGATTTTATTCAACATGCAGGGAGAGAAATCTGGGTAAGAGGGACACTGGGGAATTTCTGAACGTTAGGATGAAGTTTCAGCAGGATTCATATCACTTGTGAGGGCTTGGCCCCACTGGCGCAATGTTTCTGTTGGCAGCAATCTAACACTGCATTTCCCACTTGGAGGATCCCTGCAGAGAAATTGTCTCTAAAGGAAAAATGTTCAGTGATACTGGCTTAGCTTGTATTGTTTCCATCCAGTTGGGCTGGGCTTTAAGATTTAAATACTATCAAAAAGGAAAAAGCAACCTAGAAAGGCCCACTTAATATTGGAAGAAATTGTTAAGCCAGGCTGGTCCTGGATTCTTTCTCATTTTAGCCCTTTGCATCCTCTTTCCTTTGTTCCCTAGCTCTGTCCCATCTCATTTGACATGCTCTCAGGCTGGCCTGGGTCAGTTCTGCCACAATTTTGATTTTCATTTAGGCAAACACCACAGCATGGACTTGCCTCAGCTTGACAGAAAGGGACACATAATTTTCTGTTATGTTGTTAGGAGCCTTGCACGCTTCCAGCTGGCAAAGAGATTATCAAATATCCTTGAACAACATTTGCTCAGAGTGCAAGAGAGAAAAGAAATCTAGTATCTGCTTTTAGACTCACTTCCTTCCTTATGTGTTTTATTTGGTTTTCTTTGCACACACTTCAAATTTCCTTTCTATAAGACCATATTCAGCCTAAGTTGCTTAGTGAGATTTGTTATCTAGTGAGTGCTTGCTCATGTTTAAAAGTTGACTGGATCGAGAGCTGTTTTTTCTCCTTGCGTCCACCCCTTTCCCTCAGCGGTGGTGAATGGCAGTGAATAGTAGCTCCTTTTGGGGACAAACATTCACCATCTCCACCCAAAACAGCAGCCACCTAATGGGCTGAAATCTGTGGCGAATAAGTGTTGGGTCAGCATGCCCCGATAGGTATCAGTGTCTTGTAGGCTGCTCTTGAGGTGTTCTTGAGTCTCTTCAGTACAGGATGCATGTTGCTGTTGCTGAAGACAAAATCTCAGCCATAAAACATAATTTACATTGCTGCCCCTGGAGCGGAAATTATGCAAGTTGCTGAAATAAAGTTGCATCTCCCTTAGTTAACAACCCATTGCCTTGTTGGAGTCTGTTTGACAGGCATTTCTGTCTCTGAGATTTCAGTGTGCTCTGCTCTGAACAAGAGCTGCAGACAGCAGTGGTTTAACTGAATCAGTGTCACTGTTTTAGCTCAAATATGAAGTTTAATAAGGGAAAATAACGGCTTAATTTGGAAAGGCATCTTGTAGGCCAAGGGGACTGACCTTGTACGAGTGACTGCTGCCAAGAGGATTAGGGAGTTGTATGTTGTACTCAGAAACGTACTGTGGACATGCCGAGCTTGGCACAGAAGATGGGAAGACTGGTCCCTTTAGTCCAGTACCTTGTCTGAGCTTCAGACTTTGCAGAATGAGATTCCTTGGAGAATAACCTGGATCGAGAGAAGGGCTCATTCTTTTGCATTAGCCAGTAATTTTCTCATACAATAACACAGGAGGATCAAAGCTTTCCCCATCCTCCTCTTGTTTTACTGTAGTCCTTGGCATGTCTCGGCACCTCCCAGGAGTGTGAGTGGACTGTAATGAGTGGTGCTCTTTGCAAGAGGAGAAAGAGGTAAGGACACCGGTTTGTCTGGTTGGGGTGGAGTTTTTTCCTTGCCTCTCCCCACCAGTCTGTTCTCAGCATCCTTACTGTAGTTTTGGATTTTCTGGTTATCCATGGAAAGGCTTAAGCCTTTCCCAGCACCAACTAAACGCCTCAAGGAAAGCTGAGCAAATATTTGAGATGCTTGCAGTTTCTTTTGGGTCCCAGAGATCTGCTGTAAGAGACACTGCATTTTTCAGGAGACAAAGTCAGAAGTTGCCTGCTGTTCGGTGGCATGATTTCCAGCCAAGGCTTGGACATGGAAATGTCAATACAGTGAAGGCAATGGCACTGCAGGACTCTCTAGATTCCCGCTGTCATCACTGTTGTGAGGCATCTCCAAAAAGCACCTCAGGTCTTGGACAAATTGAACAGCTTTTGATGCTACCTTTTCCTGTCCATAGACTGGCTGACACAGATTCCTAAATCGAATTTCTCTCTTTTTCTCTCTCTTCAAGCAAAGTCACATTTTTCTCTGCCTTGGAACAATCTCCGTGGCAGCTGAACAGAGCAGGCAAGCTACTTGTCACTGCAGCGCTTACACTTGTGATTTCTATTCTGCTGAGCAGCTTCAGGTTGGGATGCCAGTGAACTCTGTGTCTCTGACCAATGGTCAGTCAGGATCTAGCCTCTTAAAAGAAAATAATATTTATTTGAAAATTTAAACGTTTCTTGAATTGCTTTGTACTGACCATGAGGGTCTATTATAGGCAACCTGAAAGGAGCCTACAAGAAAGCTGGAGAGGGTCTTTTTACATGGGCATGAAGAGATAGGACAAGGCATATAATGGCTTTACACTGAAAGAAGGTAGATTTGGATTTTATATTAGGTAAAAATTCTTTACGATGAGGGTGGCAAGACACTGGAAAAGGTTGCCCAGAGAAGTTATGGATGCGCGATTCCTGGATGTGTTCAAGGCCGGGTTGGATGGGGCTTTGAGCAGCCTGGTCTAGTGGATAATGTCCTGCCCATAGCAGGGGGGTTGGAAATAGATGGGCTTCAAGGTCCCTTCCTACCCAAACCATTCTGTAATTCTTCTTCCCTTTCCATCTCAACCCTGACCATCACACTAGAAAGTCTGTTATTTCCTTCAATTCCAGAGGAGTTCAGTGTTATGGTCTGGTTTTTTTACTATTCCTGGCCTGAGATTTCCTCTCATTATAAATTACTCTGTCTGCTTCAGCTGCATGCTTTTTCTCATTTACATTTAAGATGATGGAAGAAGAGTTGCTCTTGATGACATAAGTGAGCTAGATTTTGGGTTGGCGTTATTATAAAATGAGATTTCTGGCTGGATAATGTAAAATATTAGGGATTTTGAGGTTTTTAGTACCTGTAAAGCACCGCAATGACTAGAAAAAACTAATATACTTCTTCCCTGCAAATTGATGAAACTTCTTGATGCATGCATGGAATGTGAAAGGCTCAAGGCTAATAACATTGCAGGTCTCAACACATGTACTAAATGGTCTGCTGTGAAATATTCACAAAACAAAAACATTTCAACATATCTGACACTGAAGAGGGGAAGAATTAATAATCACTGTAGACTGGTGCATTTCTTTTATGTTACCTGTGAGAGCTGTAAAATAAGGTTTAGGCGGTGTGCTAGAAGCATATAGCAGCACTTTAGCCCTATATTGTGGCAGTAGTTTTATCCTATACTTAAAGTAATATCTGTAAGTATATATGGGTCTCTGCTGTATTTCAGTATCAGATACAAATTGCTTGACTACTTTTTTCTCTTGGTTTTCTGTTATGCTTTTGAATCTTGCAGTCACATGAAGATACACTCACTTTTAGCTAGACAGCAGGTATCTTTTCTAAGGTACACACATTGGACCAGGTCAGACTTTCTCTCATCTTTTCTACTCTTTTTCCATGTGTTGAATATATGTATCTTTTTTTTTCCCCCTACAAGAGATGTGATTCTTTTGTTCGAAATATCACTTTTATGCTTTGCAGTGGCATCAGGTACATAAGTTTATGGGTGTATATATTATACAAAGGCAAGGAGATTATACAGCTTAAAAATCTCTGAAGGATACATTTTACTTTTTTCATTTCTGTTGTCGTATCTGCTTTCTTTTACCAGTCACCAGCTTCCACAGATTCTGCTGATGCTTGTGGGGATCCACAATGCCTTTGTTGGTAGTCTAAGTGACTCAGGTACAGTTTAGGCTTCCAGGAAAATTCTACTGTACGGAAAACTGCTGTTCTGGCACATCAGTATCTGGATGTTCCTTTGTGCATTTGGTACCCTTGGTTTGGACCAGTAATTCCCCTGGGCATGTAAACTTTAACACCTGACTGCATGCAAAACCACATGCCAAACCTGGGGAGACAGGCATAGAGTTTTGACCTAAAATGTATTGCTTTTCATCACTACTATTCACTTGTAGGGCTTTTTTTATGTCTGTCTTTTCTGTGTGCCCAGTTCAAATTCCTACAAAGTCAGTGGGTATATTCTTCCACTTCACAAGAAAAAAAATGGCTTACATTGCAATGTGCTGCTCTGAACTAGCCATTAACAAGAATAATCTGAAAGCTGGCAGATGTAAAGCTAGAAATAAGTGTTGAAGGGTTTTCCA
Organism: Falco biarmicus; assembly: GCF_023638135.1. Lineage (NCBI taxonomy): Eukaryota > Metazoa > Chordata > Aves > Falconiformes > Falconidae > Falco > Falco biarmicus. Next base: position 62,823,678 of record NC_079288.1, on the reverse strand, counting down.
CCTTGAGCTTCTGTATTGTCAACTTGTTATCAACCCCTCGGGTAAGAGTGTTAAACTATGTCTCAGCGAAAGCTGACTGCACGAGAGCTGATAGCTTTTAATAGTGCAAAGCCAAACAGGTTAAACCTCTTTTTCTAATTTTTGGATGCTGTTCCTTCCTACCTCTCAGCTTTCAGCTGTGACTCTTCAGCTGAGATGACTAGCCATGGCAATACCTCCAGCCCTTGTGCCTTCAGGCTGGAGATCTTTGCCATCTTCTTAGGATACTGAGGCATATGAATACATATTCAACATCACTATCAGCCCCATATTTGTCCTCCCTCAACAAAAAAATAGCCTCTGGGACACAAGTGAGGGATGCTTGAATGCCAGGCTTGTTAGGACGTCGGCATGGACTTGATAGTGTACCAAGTTGCCTGTGCTGTAAGTACTGAAGTCTGGTATGAAAATGGGAGACCCTTGAAAGTGTTACCCAGTTCATTTCACCTTTAAATACCCTGTATATTACACAGTTTATTTGTTATAAATCTGCTCTCAGAAGCAAATGTGTTTTTCATAATATTAATGGTGCTCTCGTTGTTAAAGCCCTCCACAGAACATCAGATATCCATAACACAAATTTAGATGCCAGTCCTGTAGTTAAGCATTGTTTAGGCAGATCCCTGAGCCAACATGAATACAGCTATTAGAAATGAGCTTTACAAAATACTGACATTTCTACATAAGTAATAAAGAGTTTTGGAAGGGAGCTAAACATCATTTTATGGTTTGTCAGGGAAACTATTTCTGAAAGTAGCTGAATGTCGATATTCTTACAATGGAGTTTTGTCAGCTTCTTAGGATTGGCTTATGTGAAAGATTATTTTTCTGTTTAGCACAGGTTTATTCCATCCCTCCCTTCCATCTTTCTTTCCAGAGGCAAAACCAAACCACTGGCAAGTTTGGGGAGAAGGCTGAGCTAATCTGAGCTCCAAAATGAGATGTGGCTGAGAGGCTGAGGCCGTGCCTGCCTTCTGATTTACAGGAGGGGGCTTGACAGCACATCCACGTTGAGGTGCACCAAAGCATGCTCAAAGAATGAGGAAAGGCAGCCTTTCGCAGCATTTCCTTGTTTCTGCTGGTTTCGGTGGTCAGCTCTTTCCATAGTTCAGGCTGGTTTTCTCGTAGGAGCAAGAATAAATAGAATAAATAATTAACATAGAAGCCAAAGCAGTCAGAGACTGCTGAGTGGAGCAAGTGCCCTGTAGAGAGAAATCACTTTGGTGGCTTTGGAGAAAGGTTTGTGGGTTTGAATCAGGGCTGAAATAATCAGGGGTTGTAGCAAAGGGAGAAAATAGATGGGTTTGGTGAAAGACAAAAGGCGAGCTTTTACTGGCAGGTTTATCATTCCTGTTGCTCTAGATGATGCTAAAAGTACAGTATAGATATAACATCTACTGTACAGACAGCAGGCCCTGCTTTCAGGTCTCTGATTCATGTCTGGGAATGCAGCATGACCTGCATGCTAATGAAGTCAATCCTAACATGGGTTAGAGAAAGAAGGATATAAGCAACCCTAACTCCACCTTTGATATTATGTAGTTTATTCCCTTTCCTCTCCTTGATTTCAGCTGACCAGCCCACCCACAGAGTGTGTTTGCACTGGACATTGGGGCTGATTTGGAAGCTCAGCAATGGTTCACAAAACTCGGAGGGACCTCAAATCCCAAGCCTCAGAGCAGCTGGGATTGAGGGACGGTGCATGTGGTGTAAGGGGAAGTGCACAGTAAATGCAAAAAGCAGCCTTTGTGATTTTAATCTACCAAACCAGACAGGAGGAAGCGGAGCCTGGCGGCTTTCCACCCACCTCTCCCCCCACACCTCTTACACATGCATGTGCTGTGGGGCCAGGGAGATGATTTCTTGTAGTTCCAGTGGGTCTCCTTGGTTTCAGTTGTACTATGCCCTCTTCCTCAAGATAACAGCATAGTGCAATCAAGTTTGAAATATTAATACAGAGATCACAGGGGTGTAGCTTGGAAGCACTGAATCACTGAGAATTGAAAAGTCTAATCAGTCCTTTTGAAAGCTGTCTTAATTTCTCTTTTATTTACAGCATTTGAACCGTTTCACAAATTAGAAAGCAACTATCCGGCCATTTCACAGGCAGATTATGATATGTTTAAAAAAGCCCAAAGCATTTATCCAAATGCAATTGGCCATCTTGCTAACAACTAGATTGGAAATACTACACGTGCAGATGAACAGAGACGATTTGAAGATGATAGTTTTCTCCTATTAAAGTTGTGTTTGTAGCTTGCAACTGAAGAAATATTCAGATAGTGGTATAAGCTGCCTGCCTTTGGCCCTCAGAAGGACTCGTGTTGATTGGATAGATCAGAAAATGCTAGGGCGTGAATAGTCATTTTATGACCCCTGCACGCACTTCCATTCATCACAAGTGCAGAGGTGGAGAACTGCTGGAGAAGGACCGGCTCCATCTGGCACTGCCTCTGCAGAGCGCATGCAAGTTGTTCAATTAAAGATGCAGAAGGCAGGAATACTACATCCATTGCCAAACTGATGGGAATTTTTTTTTTCTCTTAGTGGCTATGCATGTGCTTCTTCTGCATAGAAACTAAAAGGTATGTTTCAGCTTGCATGGGTAAAACATACATATGGTTTAATTAAAAGGTTAAAAAAAGAAAATACAAACTTGGCAATCTCAGCCTCCAGTAAATCTCTTGAAGCTGTAAGCATAGCACTCACATGTCTGCACTCTAACATGGTCTGAATGGAAAACTGACAGCACCTGTTACTGAAATCAAAAGTGATTTCTGTAACAATGGGATACTGAGGAATTCCTACAGGGCTTCTTTTTAATAGAGTTTGAAGGATTCAGATTGGAAGACTGCATAAGATCTGCACCACTGGCTCTGATGGATGTGAATCACGCCAGGGGACAGAGATTGTTTAGGAGGTTAGAAGTTCACTCTATACATTCAGTAATAATATGCAGCTGGTGTGCCTTGAAGAAGAGGTTGTAAGCTTTTCTCCCTGCCCCCTCCCCATGTGAAGTAACATGTGGATTGAAAAAAATGGTAGTCAGATTTTATATGTTCAAACCCAGAAATTCAAAATAACTGCAACCACATCTGACAGTATTTTTGAGAACTGGAGTGATTTGAAGCTAGATTGCCTAAAAATACCTCTTGAACTGAACTCTCAAACCTATTAGAATAGTCCATTAGTAATAAATCCTGATCTACTGTCTATTAGATCAGCTCTTCTGTAATCTTTTCCTGTTTACCAGGCCTGTGTGGACATAGTTCATCTGTATTTCTAAAAGCATTACAACATGGTGTTGAAGAAGTTGCTCAATTTTTATGTCTTGCACACGATGGTCCAGTTAAATTTCTGCCTGACCATTCAGAATCAGTTGCCAAGTCTGGAAGGAGCACTAGGGCATTAATGCCTTCATTGGATGGGCACCAAAGAGTATGAGAGGTTCATGAAGGTGGATTTGGCAGAGGTCCTGGGTAGGAAAACAGAGCTAAGATTTTAGGAACCACCTTCTCATAGAAAAGGACCATGTTAGGGACGATAGCTGATGCTCATGTGCTGTACCACCTAATTTCCTGGTATTGCTAGATATGCCAATGTGCTGTAACCTATGCCAATGACAGTTAAAACACTGATCTCTCTGAAGTTACAGATTTTAAGCAGGATCTGGTACATTTCTGGAGAAGAATGGATCAGAGAGGAAAAGAAGACAACAAAAAAGTAGTTTCTTTTATTCAAATGGCAACTAAATTGGGGACCTGACTCTTAAGAGCTGTTGAGAACTAGATAAAGTATTAAACACTCCCATACATACACACAAAAGTCTCACAAAAGCATAGAATTTAGTATTTCACAAAAAAACCCCAGTTAGACTGCTGTTTGTGTTCTTATTTTTTCAGGCAAACCCTGGAAGTTTGCAATAATAGCTAGACTGTTTTTGACAGAGTGACCTTTCCGTAGCAATCTGGCACGTGTAATGAACAGTTGATCATTGTCAGAAATGTAAAGTTTTGATTCAAAAGGGCTTTAGTAGACATATTTTTTGCCTGTTGGAAATTGGTCCCACATGATGACTGCTTTGAATGTATTAATTGTCTTGCTGAGAGTTGTGGTGCAGTGAGAAAGAAGGAGCTGGGTCAGATTGACTATACTTACCTGTTGCGATGATTTTGCACACTTCAGTTCACATTCTTTTTTGTTTAATGGTAAATGCTCAAACTGAGATTCAGAGGAAAAAACCCCAGCATATTAAGTGAGTCCAGCTGGAAGTGCACTGAAATGGCCATGTTTGCACCATGTCTTGAACCACAGCTGTAGGTTTCCTTCTAGTACAGGGAACATCTGGCCCTTATCCATTGCAACACCTGCCCAGGCCCAGCAGAAAAGTCACATGTAGACAGTGTAGTCTTGGGCACAAAAACTGATCTGCTAATGGAAGAGGTAGAAAAAAATGATCCAGAAGGGGGGTTTCCATTTGGCAGCAGTCCACAAGGGAATGGACCTTTCTTCTCTCAGATCCAGCATTCTCCTCCTCTTCTATTTCAGACATTAGGTGCGAGGGAGGAAAAAGAAGAAGTATATGTGTCTATGTATCATACTTCACCTGACTTTTTCAGGGTGCAGGACTACATGCAGTTGTGTATATCTTATCTTTCCTTCTGACCGATGGTTTTTACAAGCCTTTTGTCAGTCTCAGTCAGTAAAGGTGCAACAACAAAAAACACAACTCCAGCCTCTCCAAAAGCAGTGTGTGTACTTTTAGGTTCACGCAGGATTCTCACTCAGCTTCCCCAAACAACGGTATGTGTGAGCGCAGGGGAGAGCTGTTCAAATGTTTGATGTGAGACCTGCTTGGCCTTCACTTGCAGTAATAATAAATCATAATTTCTCTCAAATACATGGAAAGAGCTGTACATAATTTAAGGGCTAATCTCACCTGGCTGATTTTTCGGCCCACAGCTTCTGGGTGGCACTGGCATCTGGTTTTTGGTCTTCCAGTAGACATCCAACCTGAGATGGTTTTGCAGGGTGATGTCTTTTGTAGCATGGCCTTGATATAATGTTGCAGTCCACCGGTGTGTTAAAGGCTGGATTGATGGGTACCTGCTTACACAGCTCTTACTGAAGGTACCAACAGTGCAAGGCTCAGCCTAGGTGTTCCTTGGCTTCAGTCCTCCTTTTCTATCACCTTACATGGAGTTCAGTGAGAAGACACCCCAAAAAAGGCAAAAGAAAATGGGAATATATTATTTTCAAATATTTTTTTTTCCAGGGAGTTTCATAAAATGTTCTGAAATGCCTTTGAAAATGCCTTTATAAAACCAATTCCCATGAGATGCATTTCCCGTGAGATGCATGAGGGAAGAGAAAAACAGCTGTGATATAATCCTTCAACAGTATTTGGTTTGAGCTTTTTTGTGCTGCTTCTTTCAGATGTGCCTAAATTTTCTTATTTACTATGTAAATACAACTTGCACCATCTTTCAGTAGAAGAAATTATAAAAGGGGATGCTGCAAGCAAAGGATGTGGTTGCCAAATGTGAAAAGGCTAAAACTAACAGAGAGGGAGGGAGGGCAGCAGGGACCCTTCAGGTTTTTGTTTCTTCCTTTCAGGAACCAGTAATACTCCGTTTGTCTTAGTGCGACAGTGACATGCATAAATAATTGTGAGCACAGCGCAGATGTGCTCAGGAGGGCACTCAGATTGCTGTATCCTCCCAGAGATGTTGAACCCCTTGGATTACTTGTACCTCACTTGCTCAAGCATTGCACTAGCTGCAGCGCAGGGAGCAGGCATGGGATCTTGGCTGCCAGCATCCTGGAATGTCTGCTTGAGTGTCAGGCTCAGGGATGCAAAACTCACCGGAGAGTGGAAGTCATCATGGTTTGCTTGGACCTTACGCATAAAATTTGGAATGCAGCCTCTCGTTCCAATTACATGAGTGAACACTGGCTCATAGCACATAGCCATCAGGCTAAACCTTTGGACTGCAATCCCCAGGGGAGAGCTTGACAGATGTCTCCTGTCGTCTGTTACCTAGCAAAAGCCAGTAAACCTCACCCAGGAAATCTTGTCTGCAGTTTTTGCTCAAGGGGGACACAGTTATCTTCATTTGTGGGACAGAAAAACACATGACATGTCTTAAAAAGTATTTTCAGTTACTGAGTACACTGGGTCATAGACTGGATACTTAGGTGTCAAAAGAAAGAAAAAATGAGAGAAAAGGTAGCTTAGTAGTGATCACAAATGGCCTTGCTTGCAATCAAAGCTGCTTCTGTGATAGGAAGAAACTAGTTAGAGTCATCTGGAAAAGCAGAGTCCCGTGACTGGGAGCACCAGAAAGAGGTGAGCAGAGAAGAAGGTAAGATGACTTCTGCTGGATTTTCCTGGTGGCAGATACAAAATGCTGGTCTTAAGCCAGTTGTGCACTTGCAACGTTAGTCCAGGGAAGGGGAAAAGAAGGAAACGTGTGTGTGCACGCGTGTGGAGAAAGACAGAGCCTTATTTATTTAAGAATTTTCCTTGTGAGTAAATGCCTCCCATGATTTCCCTCCCACCAAGCAAAATTCCTCCTCCAGAGGCCTGATCTCTGTGAAAAGGATGGAAAATAAAAGAAAGAAGGGAAAAAAACAAAAAACTTGTTTTTCTTGCAAGTCAGTGTGCTGGGAGTAGGGAGACTCCTTTGGGAGTTGCAGTTACTCCCCTGTGCATGCTGGAAGTGCTTTGGGTCTTTTTTTTTTCATATCGCTGCAAATCTACTCTGAATAACGGCAAAACTTAGTCTTCTGCTATTAGTGCCAGCTCTCTAGATAGAGCAGGAAAGAAAAAAGTGAAGTATCACTTTGGAGTGTTTCAGGGGAAGAGATGTTTCCACAGCCACAGTTTGCTTTCTTGGGAGCACTGTGAAGATGCCTATCCCAGTGCCTTGCTTCATGGAATCAAAGTCTGCAAAATGTTGGATTTGAAGCCTAGGAGTTAAAACTGAGTCTTACCCTAAAGCTGTCTTTAAACTCTTGAATGGCAATGCGTGGTAAAAACAAGTAGTAAAAGTAAAACAATCAAGTTTATACATTTCTAGTTATAAAAGTGTTGATGATTTTTAAAGGTTAGTGCTTGTCGATGAGCAAAGATTGTATTATGAAGTATTATCTGAAGAATCCTTCTGTTAACGTGATGCTTTTCCCCAAGTTAAAAATTCACAGTTTATTGGCAGCCTGAGTTAATCTGGAGGTTTGATCTCTGTTCTGTGCTGTAGGATTTAGGTAATTTTGCACAGGTTGCAGTCTCTTTGTGGTTTTGCTTGGATTTGAGAATCATTTATATGTAAATGATCCTGATCTCTTGTTCTTTCCCTTCTTACCAATTAACTTTGTTTTAAAGAACACTGTTGTGTGAGCAAAATCAGCAAATGGTGCTGCCTGGGGCTGGTGAAACTAGGTGGTGTTAGCATGGAGATTGTGTTCGCTGGAACTCATTACCAAATTGACTCGTTGAATAAATCAGACCTTTGAACTGAGTTCAGTGGTATCCCATCAATCTTACTCCATTAGGCCACTTCAAGGCAGCTGTTTTATGTCTTCTTATAATTTGTCCTATGTAAATGGCGGAGGTGTTTATTTTTAAAAGCAGCAAGAAAGCCCAGCTGAACAAGAAAAAAGTTGGAAGAACAAGCCCTTAGAGATTTCTACACTAGTGCCAAGGGCTTTATGACAGATAAAACAACTAATTTTTTTGTGGCTAAAGGAAAATGACATTGAAACCCTTGTGCCTAGCTGCTACAGTAAACTTGCCAGAGCTATTCCAACAACAACACGCCAGGAGATAGATATTCAGTGGCTGTCAATGAAAACTGTGCGCAGAAACGCAGCACCCCTGCGTGTGGATCAAGGGGAGCTCCTGGGTGGTCAGTATATATTTCTATATGCTCACAAATGACTATAATAATGATTTTAGGTGGTGTTGCTAGTTTTGGCTTTTGAACTGGAACTGCTATATCTACTTGCTACCTCAGTGCCTGTAGTGCACAGTGTAGGTAATTTTGCAAATGGAAAATAACTTGCTATTGCGTGGGTAAATGGGAAAATTTCTGCAGGTTGTTAACTAGTGGGCTAATCGTTATTATGAAGAAATAAAATACTCATGGCAAGACCTGCTACAGTAAAAGCAGATAATATGTGCTGCAGTTCTCTACAGATTTTAATCTTCCCTGTAACGTCAGGTGGAAATTATTGCTTGGTGATCTAGCACAGCTTTGTGCAGAAACTAGGAGGAATATGTCTATGTCTGCAGGATTTCACATTGTATTTTTTGGAGTTCATTCAAAGTCAGGGCTCATAGTGGAAGGGAGGGTGACATGAGAAGGCTGGAACATCTGATCAATGAGCTTGGGAGACCCGATTTCAGAGCAGCATCCTGGCTCTGATGGTTTACTGCCTGTTGCTCTATTGCTCACCTTTTTGGAAGCTGGGGGAGAAGATAATCCCGTTTTCTGAGGGACAGTAGAGCAAGGATTTTTTAACTGAACGTTTTCTTGAAGAATACTGTTTTTTTACGATGATGCTGAGTTTCAAAGTTTGAGGAGAGGGTGTCTCAGGTTTGGAGTAAAATTACCTGAAATCAGAGCAAGCGTGTGCTTCAATGGCCATGTTATTGATTACTCTGGGGCAGGAGAATTTCTCACAGCATCATGGGCTTAAATTACTTGAATAACAACAACAAAAACCCCTTTCAGAATGGAAAAACTCCTATCTTACGCTAAAAGCAGGCATCTCTATGCTTGAAAGAGGTTGATTTGAATGAACTCCAGTGACAGCAATATCGTTATACATTCATTAATAACTAATACTGCAAGAATAGTGACCGTGGTCTGTTTCACTGGACCTAGAAGAGAGGACAGCCTGCACTCTCAGGAGCCTGCAGGCTGAGTCTGCTCACGCAGCTGGATGGTTAAGAGGCTGTTCCTGGGGGTGACCGGGTGATTCCCACATTTAATTTTAATTTCTTGCTAGGCTGGAGTTCACACATGGCTGTCTTTAATGTAGAAACTCCTAATTCTTGTTGCTGGACATGGAGCAACTGTGACTCTGAAGGATTTCTGGATGCTGGAAGAGGTGGGATGGTAGGGAGATGCTGTGGCATGGGAATTAAAGAGAGAATGGTATCGGACAAGCCTTTTCATATGGCCTCTTTACCTGCCTTTCCTGGACAGCCCCAGTGTTTCACCAGGCAGGGACTGAGGGGGAAATTATGAGTATCTGTTACTTAACTGGAGTAAAGGTGTTACGCTGAGACAAGAAGGAGGGTGCTTATCTTTGGTGAGGGGAGATGGGAGAAGCGGGCTTCTTCACAAGCTGTACGTGGCACAGCACAACGGGGGGGATGGAGGAGCAACCGGAGGCAGCCTGCCTCAGTTGTCCCACCTGAGATTTCAGGTCAAGCCTTAAAGAAATCCACGTGAAGCTCCAGTCTGTGCAACACCTTGATCTAAAGAGGAGGCAAAATAAAGTAATTATGAGGTGGCCATCCCTCAGTATTCACCACATGCAGTACTTGGTGCATCTATTGCAGAATGTAGGATGGGTTAATGCATTTCTCTAAAGCAGGTTCCTCACCTCTTCCCACTTAACCACTCATTGCAGGTTTTAAATGAAATAGCCTGTTGAGCATTAAACTCTCAAGGATTCGGCTGGGGTGACGGGCACCTTTGCATCTGCCACATGCCTTGCAGCTCCAGGAGCCAAGTGCTGCTATTGGGCTGAAGTAGCGAGGCATGAACCTGAGAGAAAATGAACAGCCTTGCATTCATCCCTCTCTGAGAGGATGAATGCTGTTTTGGGGATGGATTTGTGGTGTGAGTTTTTTTATTACACTATGGAAAATGTTTTTTTGTCCAAACCAGCTGGGTCTTCAGCAACACTAAAAAGTTAAAAGCACTTCTGTGCTAGGTGTTCCCTAAAAGATGGAAAATAAGATTTTTACATTAAAATGCCAGGAAGAAAAATGGTGAGGGCATAAAGTGCTGCTTTATTTTCATCAGATGCTAGTGCTTTTGGAAAATTGGTTGTGCTCCAGCAGTCATTACCCCCCTGCGTGCTTTTCTTGCTGTGCGCTCCAGCTTCTCTCTGAAAGGTGGCTGTGCAGCATGCCTTGTGTTAGCTGTTGCTCCAGCTACACCCTGCCGGCCACCGCTGTTGGCAGGGGGAACACCCTCAGGACCTACGCTTGAGTCCCTTTTTTCCTTCCTCTCTTTAATCGGCTCTGCCTTTGTTTCAGGAGTATCAACATTGGGAGCTCTGGGCCTGGGAAGCACCACTGCCAGCACTACGCCACGGGTGGTCACCAGCAGCACCGGCCGCCCCACCACCACCTCGGCCTCAGGCAGGAGGAACAGGAGCACCAGCACACCATCACCCATGGCTGACGTCCCTGATGAAATGACCACACACCTCCCACCCGCCTCCTCCCAGCTGCCACCGACGGGTGCGGAGAGCTGTGACCCCATGGAAGCCCGTGATATTATGTGGTCTCGGACTCGGCAGGGCCAGGTGGCAAAGCAGCCATGTCCCATGGGCTCGATAGGTGAGTCAAGGGGCAGGAGAACATGGCGCTCCATCTCCATTTGCACATGGGATGTTGTGAGTGTGTAACCGTATTGCCCATGGGCCCTGTGGCACACGTGCTTGAATCGGTGGAGCATGCTGGAGCATGCTGATGCCTTCTGTCCGATCTGCGTTGCCTTGCTGAGGTATGGCAAGAAGCTGGCTGGGGCCGAATCCTTAATATGCTGAGCATGTTGTGCAGGATCTTTGGCATCTCAAGCTCTGGCCAAAGGGGAGCACAAGCTAACTACCTTGTGGGGTCGAGCTTGTGCTGTAAGAGCCTCTGCTTCCACAAGTTATGTACCATGTGCCTGTTATCCTTGGTTTTGCCTGTGTTTGTAGCCTCTGGGCTCATTGACTGATGTATTCATGACCGATGCTTTGCTTGTTTGAGGGGTGGGAGGGAGGTGGGAGAAATCAACAAAACTTAAATTTTGAAGCTCTGTGCTGCACTGTTTGCATTTCAAAGGCCGTGGCCAGCATTTTGGAGCTCAGGTATTCCCAGATCTCAGTCCTGAACCAGTGTGAGTGATATTTCAAACTGCATCCAGCATCCAGTGTGATCAGCAGGGAAAGCAAGGGGGAGGGGGGAGGGGGAAGCCAAATCTTTCAAAATGATTTATTGTTTATGGATTTTGCTCCTTTTCTTCTACGCTTCCCTCCAGTTGTTTTCTTCCAAAAGGTTGCTTTTGGAAATTTTGTGTCCACATTAAAACATAGTTGAATGAAGAGTGGGTTTTGGCATATGGTTCAGTTTGCTGTATTTTAACAAATGCAATTTTCTGAAAATATTTATTTTTCAAGCTAGTCTTGGTGTCCAGCCCTGAGAAGCTGCTTGCCAAGAAGAAGTCAGAAGGTGGAGGAAATTGCCTGAAAATAAGGGCTGGAGGGATCTGGCTTGCAGAGGAGACTCTCTTAATTCTCCGCTTCATTGCCCTGGAGAGTCATTCACACTTGTGTATACGAATACTGACTCTCTCTTGACTTTGGCGAGGTCAGAGTGATAAAATATATGTTAAAGTATGAGGGGCATGGAAAGATGTTAGTGATGAGGATAGGTAAAGAAGATTTTTTGCCATCTTTTCCAGCCCCACTTGCTAAAATTAATGCAAAAAGTATCATGTGGTTCCCAGAGAGGGGAAAGCATAGTCTGAACTGAAGCTGTGAAAGGAAAGAAAAGATAAAAAAAGCAAATGATGGCTGGATGCAGGGAGCCTTTTTCTAAGCACCAGAGTTAAGGACTGGATGATAATAACTAAGGGGAAAAAAAAAACCAAAAAACCCCAAACAAAAACCCCCAAACCCCCAACTTGTTGGTAGGGGATGACATAAGCCTTTCTCATCTCTAATTTCAGTGATTCACACAACTTGTAAAAAGCTGTGGTATATTAGCAGTGGGCCTCTTCCAGCTCCCTTTGAAGGCATGAGCAAACTCTCACTGTGTTTAATCGGTGCTACCATCAGACCTAGCCTGTAATTCACTCCTCTGCTGAAAAATTCAACTCTGCAGGGCAGAGCACTTTATAGGATGCAGTCTTCAATCTATGTGTACTGGCTTTCTTGCTTTTTTAAAGATCTTTAAGTGCACCATTTCGGATGCATTTCTTCTTGTCTGGAAGAGCCTGAGGCGCTTTGCTGTCTTTTGCAGCAGGTATCTGGGCAGCCCTTGCCAAACAAAACTCTCCTCTGTAAAGTCCTTCTCGATGATTGTGGGTGGACAGTAAAGTCCAGAGTTACATCTTGGTGTTTGTAACAATTAAACTTTTGCATGTTTCCACCCAAATTGTTTAATGATGATTCAAAGGAATAAAATCTTCATAAGGCAGTAAGGGAGTCAAGGGTCTGATCCCAGGGCACCAGTGGTGGGGCAGAGCACTCAAGGTGCTGACTCAGCATTTGAGATCCAGCTTCAATTTCATGGTCCCTGGCAGCTTTTCTGCCTGGCCTAAGACATAGAGCCCTCTTGTTGTTTGGCGAAGCGGAGATAATATCCCTGAAGTACCTCATGGGTCTTCTTTGTCTTAAGGCCCCAAAGCACTAAGATGATGGGAAATTAGGACACTGAGATGGCTCAGTAATGTCCTACCAAGGTCCTGAGCACTGAAAAGCTCCCTGGCTTTGCATGAGGTGTCCATCATTGTGAAATGAAGCCTGTATCTTGGGGTCCTGGGGGCACAATGCAGCTGATAACATTGAACACAGCTGCTTTCCTCTTGTAGGTGTTGCAACTTTCCGGTGTCTTGTGCCAGATGGGATCTGGGAGCCTCAAGGACCTGATCTCAGCAACTGCTCTTCTCCCTGGATCAACCACATCACTCAGAAGGTAAAACGCTTCCTGTGTGTTGACCACACCAAGTCTGCACACTGACCTTCCTGAGCTCCCTGGTTGGTTTCACAATGCAGAACCCCCAGTTACCAAGTCATGCATAAAGCATGAGCCATGCATAGTAGCCAGCAATTACAAGAGAAAGCAAGACACTAAAAATCTGATGGAAATTAAGGCAAAAAGGGTGAGGGAACAGTGAAGGAGTGGGACTGGAGAGCAGAATTAGAGTGAATGACAGTTCTTGTTTGTGGCAAGAAAAGGAGGAAGAGGGAGATGGAGGTGGGTGGACATACGGAAAATACCGACTTATTGCAAAAGGAAACTTTCCTTTTCATGCATCCCCAAGGATTTTCTCATGCTAAGCAAGCACAGGATAAACCCTGTAGTTGAGAAATTCTTACCAAAGAAAGGCAGGCTCAATATGATATGTTTCCATTGAGCTTCTGACTTTCTGTTTTTAACTTCTGCCCAAATTGTAACATAAATGATGGAATAGAAAAAAATGCCACAGTAATGCCTATCTTTTGACTCTTAAGTCCCCTAATGAACATTTTGTAGCACTTCATAATTTATCAATGTTTAAAGTGCATTAATGTGACAATAGAAGTTCAAGGCAAGAAGAGCTTATTTGGTAGCAACATGTTGAACGTTTTTGTTATTAATGCACAGTGGTTCTTTCAGCTGATTTCATTATAGACAGAGACCAGATGTGTGTTTATATCATAGAGTCTGTGGGCTGAATCCTTATTATAGCAATTTGTAGGGATTTATTTGCTCCTTTAGCCAGAGCGAGCGAGTCCCACTGTTGCAGGCTAGCTGTACCACTACGCAGTAGCAACACTGCACTCCCAGAGAGCCAGTGCTCGCTGGTGAATGGGGTGGGGTGACCCTACAGACGAGACTCTTTGGCTTTCTCCTCCCTGTCCCCCATTTTAACTGAGGCTCAACAACCAGCGAAGTACACCCCTGATCATCCCTATCTCACTTCATCTGTATTTATAGTCATCCTTCCCCAAGGATGAGGGAAGACATCAATTAACATAGGGCTGGTGTGACATGGCACAGCCATTACAAAGCCTGTGGTCTTTCTGTCCCGCACAGGAGGGTGGGCAGCTCTCCTGCCATACACTCAGCTAGCTGATTAATAAAGGCCGCCTTTGCTGGCATTAGCAGCTGTGCAGCTCTTGTTTTATGACCCATGTACTTATCCTAGAGGGGTTAATATTACTTACTCCAGCCATAATTCACCCAGGCAGCTGGGAGACCTCTTGCTGCTTGGTGAAGATGGCTAGGCTGTTAGCCATTAGCAGAGGGAAATAATAGCCTGCACTGATGAAATCTCCACCAAGGTTAGACTTATTTTATTTGAAACCCCAGCTATCATTTGCGTAACAAATAGGCCTCATTTAATTTGTTACGCACTTTCAAAGCAGTCTAAAATTGAAGAGCCAGTTTTTCAGAAATGCCTAGCAGGTTACAATCGGGACTGCTTGCTTGTTTGTTTGTTTGTTTGTTTTAATTGTTATTATTTTTCTCCAGGAATTCAGTTATATTCAGCTTTGGGAACCTTCCACCAATTGGTGGAAAGACTAGGGGGATCTGCCAAGTTACTCAGGATCTAAACTTCTTCTGCCTGAATAGGAATCCACTGGGATCTTGGGATATGTGGCCCAACCTTTATGAGAAAGCCCTGCCAGGCTTTCCTAGGGGCTTGTGTTGGGGGTTGCATCCAGTAGGATCCTTACAGCAGATGAATTTAAATTACTTAGGACATAATGAGTAGCCACTTGGTTTCCCTGCCCAGGCAAGAGGCTCAGAAATCATCACTGCGCTTAGAGATGGAGACTGATTTATCCATAGATCAGGCACTGGTTTCTTACATCCCTTCTGTGGACGGGACACTTCCCTACTCCAAGCTCGCAGGTTTGCTCTGGCACCTCTCTAAAGCTGAAGGAGGAGCCTACTTCTAAGCCAGGCCAGCTCCTCTTCTTGTTCTGGTGAGGGCAGCTACAGGAAGCAGTAAGCCAGCCGTGCGGCCAGGACAGGGTGGTCGCATCCTGCAGCTCAGCTCTTCTGTGACCCCAGTGCTCAGGTCCTCCTTAGCGACCCATCCAACAGCATCTGCAGCGCAGCTTACAAGATGGGTAGAAACACTTTGGCAAGCAAGGTTCATACCTGCTCAGCGTGTCTTCATTCCTAATCTGCTTTGTCTCCTAAAAATCCCCTGTTCTGTCACCTGCTGGGTCCGAGCCACTCAGGAAGAAGGGTGAAGGGAAGAAGGAAGAAGGAAGAAATTTCAACCAAGCCAGAGAGGATGGTAGAGAAATGCTTTGCTTGCTTTCATGTCCCTGTAGTGAAGTAAGGATTATTATCTGCTGCTTTTCTTTCTCCTGCTGTGCTCACACTGTACGTAGTGTTTGCCTGCTTGCATCATGGTATTCGTTTTTACAACCCTCTATTAGCTTCCATTAGATTTATTGTGCTTGATGGAAGATGAGAACAAATGTCTGCTTCAGCAATTCATTGGCCTCCTGACATTTACTTTAACTTTATTGTTGGTGCCTACCATGCCCTCGTAACGTAGCAGAAGAATAAACTTGCCAGTGCGATTGAATTATGCACTGCTACCAGGGTTATTTCTAGAGTCAAGCAGTAAAAAGAAGCAAAAAGGTCAGCTTTGGATACATTGCATCGTCCTGATCATGAGGTCATACATTCAGTCTCAGCCTGTTTGTTTTAGCTCTTGCTTTCATCAGGACCGTCCTTGGCGCAGTGTGTGACTTGCTTGAAAATACCTTTTCCTCACTGCAGCTTGTAGTTGTGGGTGCTTCCTGTGGGGAGAGGCACCGCTATGCCCAGCTTAAGCCCCTGAAGAAGAGGACTTCTTTGTAGCAGAATAGAATGTGTTGTGTCCTTCATGAATGCATGAAAAGCCTCAAACTGTAAATCTAAATCACCTGCCACCCATATTCATATTGTCCTCCTGAACAGCCTAGATGATATAGTCACAAAGAGCAGATAACCCTTAGGGTTCAAAGTACCTTCCATCAGGTCTTGTAGATCTGCTTGGGTGTGTCTGGCAGAGGGAGTGGGACTTTCTGGAGGACATCAACCACATCATTGTGTCCAGGCCCGAGGGTGAAGTTGCAGTCATGATACCACCATGATCCAACTTGCTTTTGACAGTCTGTTTTCAGAGCTCCATCATGTACTGGATGGAGCAAGTGCTACAGTTGGTGGTTAATTAAAATGACATTAAATACATTTTAAATTGTTTGACTACTATAGTTTCAAAACCACTTTATCAGTGTCCTCCAGCTCTGCTGTAACTGTGTGGAGAGCAGCGATCCAACTCTGTTGGATAACCAGTGTTTATAACTAGTTAGTAATATCCTTAGGTATCATCTGATGAAAGCAAAAAGCAAAGTTGAATGGAATGAGCTGGGTTGTTGGGGTTTTTTATTATTATTTGTATATAAAAAAAGAAGATTGTACATAGGTTGTGACACTTTTCTGTGAATCCATACATGTATAATGAAACCTCTACCAAGGAAAGAAAATGGCTATGAAGACTTTTGCAGTGTAAGAAGTTACCCCACAGCCCCTGTTTCAGCCTTGCTACTTGGCTGCTGGCAGCTGATGGTGCCTGATGGAACCTGTCAGATGTTTGCTTCTCCAGAAAATACCATCAGCTCCATGGCCTTCCTAGCTGACCGGTCCATCTGTATGTCACTGTTTTCAAAAATCCTGGTTCAGTCTTTCATACCATCGTTTTTTATATCAGTCAGCCTGCAGCAGCAGGAAAACATTTTTGCCTATATGACTACTGGTGTTTCAGCACATTTGCTCCCTTCCCAGCATCTTTCTTATTTCTTCTGACTTTTTTTTCCCTAAATACTTCTTTTCTGCAATTTCTCTCATTTTTATTCTACTGTCCTCTTCTGCAATTGATTCCCTCTGAGAAAGGTAGGGCTGAAACAGCAAGTGACACTGCAGTAGGGTCATTGTTAGTCTTCCCAGACAAAGCTCTCTGCTTCTGTTCCTTGGCATATATGAAACAGGCAGGAGTATATGCCCTCTCCAACACCTGTTATTTCACAGTCTTTTCAGTCTTAAAAAGACGTGAGATAGTGGTACAAGTTTGGAATATACTAGCAAAGTGTTACACAGCATGATTTCAGGTATGCCAATGCTCATTTCTAAATCTGGCTTGAATCCTGCCAGTATGCTGAAATAGAAGACTAGAGCAATCTTTGGACAGAGCTAGAAAACTATGTTTTTTGTGTTGGTATTTTTGGCAGGAAACATATTTTCTTTCCTTCAAATTAG
The DNA here is from genome assembly GCF_023638135.1 of Falco biarmicus. Lineage (NCBI taxonomy): Eukaryota > Metazoa > Chordata > Aves > Falconiformes > Falconidae > Falco > Falco biarmicus. Next base: position 62,806,382 of record NC_079288.1, on the reverse strand, counting down.
CATTCCAAGACTAGATTTAATCAATTTGTAAAAGACAAAAAAAAAAAAAAATATCACTCAAACCGACCAGAAACCAAATTTGGTTTAGAACAGAATGTTTTGTTTTATCCCAGGATCCTTTTTTGTTTTCAATCTTTATTTTTTTGCAATCAAGATAGATTAAAAAAAAATATGTCTTGGAGAGAAAGATGTATTAATTCACTTTATTGTTCTTGAGCCTCCCAGTAGAAAGCTCAGTTACTTACACATTTTTTTACCTGCTTCTCGCTTGCCTTTCAATAACAGCCTGACCCTTGAAGAACCTCCAAGGACTGTTCCTATGTGACTATGTTAGTGGGTTAAAAAGTATTACATATTTTGAAAGAAATAATTAATGAAGATCTTGTCTTCCACATAGCACAGATGAAAAAGAAGATGTGGAGAGGTGCTTTATAGAAGGGAAGCAAGTTAGCAATGCATACTCTTGGATAGTGTTAAGCTTTGTAGCATTACATAGAATTAAGCAAAAAAAGGGGCTCAGTCCTGTTGTTCTAAGAGCCCAGACGTATATCTTAGGCCTGGAATATTCAGCCAATATTTGGGACTGATGGCAGAAATTGGGTTTGATGAGACTTCATAGGAGACCCTTCAGTTTCAGTGGAAAATGCTCAAAGAATTGGGGAAATTAGCATTAGCATGTCCTTTGGTCATCATTTTGGATACCCCTTACATTATCCACACAAGCAGGATGGAAAGAGTGTCTCAGGACTGTTGTAGTGACTTGTAGCTGCATTTTCTGGGTGACAATGAATAGGTCCAGGAATGAGTGTCAGTGCTAGAAAGTAGCTTCATCACCTGTCAACCAGACACGTTGTTCCAAGGGAATGGCACATCTCAGTTTTCAGGAAACCTGGGTGCATGAAGTGGGTTTGGGTAAAGACATCTATGTACCCAGGAGTTTGCAGATTTTGAGCTTTAATGTGCCTTTTCTCAGGCATTTCTTCCATTGTTGCCTATTTTGGGGTGTTTATTTGGTCACACTAGATTTCCTCAGATTTGCAATTTTTAGGATCAGTCCAAGATAAAAGGAAAAAGGTTTATTAGTGACCAGTCCACACCACTTTGTTTACAGGTAGGAACAACGGCAGCCTGCAACAAGGCACTTACTACAGGGAAAGAAAACTCTTGGGTTTGCCTTTGTAGCAATTGAGCAATTTGCTCTGACTGTGCCAGTTTGCATAGGTGCATGGTCCAAGAGAAAATGTACACATCAAATATTGGGCAGCAGTTTGGGTTTTTTTCTAATGTATGTGTAAAAACCTCTTGCATTCCTGCAGTTTTCTGCAAAGCTTACACAAACACTGTGTCTCATGGTACATGCTAAGCTCCAGCTCTGAACTGCAGGAAAATGTTGAAATTTTTTATTTTTTTTTTATGTAGTCATTCTTTAAAGTTCTGGGTACCAAAAGAAGAGGTCAAAATTCAGCTTCTATGCTGATGCATGGCTTAGGAGAGCAGGCAGCTGTAAGAATAGGATCTGGTTTCTATGGCATTAGCCTTGTGTGTAACAAGGAAGAAATAATTCAGTTTTTGAATGTATGTTATCATTGCTCTAATGGGAAGAACAACACACTATCTCCTTTATTTATCTTATCTGTATCATCATATGCTTTAATTCTCTGAAGATGAGCATATGAACATCTCCAGTTAGATTTCATTAAATCAGATGGGCTGTTGCTGTCAAATTGATGGAAGTAAGTTATTCATTTATAACTCAGCTAATTGATTTACGGAGAGGTAGAAGCTCAGCCTGAAATCTTTCCCTAGGATCTCGCTTTTATAATAAGCACCACAAATTGAGGGAACAAGAGAAATATCTGATTTCTAATTGTTGGAATATAAGGCAGTTGGAAATTTCATACAAAGAACCCAGCAGAGTTGGTCATTGAACCTGACAGAGAAGTAGGAGCTTAATTTAAATGTCATCCTGTGTAATTTCCCCTTATCCCTAGTACATCCCCCATAGATACACGTTCCAGATCACAGAATAGTATGTAACACACACACAAAAAAAAAAAAGAGACCAGTAATGTGCAGTAGTATTTTTGTAGTGTGCTGTTCATAGGAAGGAGATGGGACCAATTTCTGTGTCCCCGATCCCCATAGCATAGAAGAGGAAAGGGGCACCAGACAGGCAGAGCACAACAGATCAAGAAAGAGGGGAAAGCCACAGGGGGAAAGAGTTTCCCAAATAATTACACAGTGGCTTTCACTGCAGGTGATTTGTGAGTTTTATGACTCAACTAGACAACAAAAGTCTTTTAAGAGAAGATTCAATCAAACAGCCTGCTTGGTTTTTCCTTCCAGCAGCCGCTGCTTAAGCCTTTTGCTCCTCAGTGAGTGTGCTTTTATGTGCTGAGAATCACTAGCCTCACTACAGATGTACTGGCTAACATGGTAAGGAGTGTGTCTCTTGCACGCAAATGCTAAGTGATAAATTAGCACCTGATTATTAAATCCACATGATGGGAATGGTGAACTTTTTTCTCTTGTTCGTCTAGGTTATGTCATCTATTTTTGTTCCTTTTAAAAGGATCTTTTTTGAACAAGAGTTGTGACAAAATTATCTCTTTGCTATCAAATAATCTTCTGGACTCATAAACTGCTCTTTCTGAACAGGAGAAACTATTTACAGGGTTTGGGTTTTTTTTCAAGTGGCATAAATAAGGCAATGGGACAAGCTAACTGAAGCCCTCCCCTAACATGGGCATCCCATGTAAAGCAACGTCATCTTTGGTTGCATCTGCTGCAGTGTAAAGAAGCAGCTGGCCCTCAATTCCAGCAGAGCCCTGAGAGAACATCAGAAATTGTTGGGTTGAAGCCAACATGGTGACTGTAGCTGGAAAAACCACTTGTGTTTAAACCAGGCTCAAAACACTGCACATGATCAAACCATGAAGACCCCTGCCATAGTTTCCTTCCTGGGAACTTCTTCTCTTCCTCCCTTTTTTCCTCCTCTTCTTCTTCGAGGAGTTGACTCAACAGTGTGCGGCTGGAAGGGACTGAAGTAGCATCATAGGGCTGGAAGGGACTGAAGTAGCATCATACTAGCTAGGGACAACCTTTTCCTCTGCTTTCTCAATTGCAGATGAAGTCGGGGGAGATGGCTGCCAACATTGCCCGGGAACTTGCGGAGCACACAAAAAACCATTTGTACGCTGGTGACATCGCGTACTCTGTGTCTGCCATGGTCCAGCTCGTGAACTTGCTTGATGTGCAGCTCCGAAACCTGACTCCAGGCGGGAAGGACAGCGCTGCACGTAGTTTAAATAAGGTAAAAACAAAGGGGCTCGGGAGGGGACAGGAGGCTGAAGAAGGGTTTGGCTTTCCCTGGAGAACTATTATAAACGTCTTTCTGAATGACTGCCGTTTCAGGGTAGTGATTCTTTCATAGTAGACAGGAGTACCTGGCAGGTTTTTGTTTACAGTGTATTTTATTCTGCTGAGAAATGAAACAGTTGTAAATGCCAAGTGTTCTATTGGTGCTGGGAAATGTATACCCTTAGATGTGTAGATATACGAACTCCAGGTACTTCACTGTGGTCTCAGCTCTCATAGCTCTGTATGAGAATAACTCAAGTGATGCCACGGCAATTCTTTTGGACTTGTGCCAGTGTAAGTGAGACCAGAATTTTGTCCAGCATTTCCAGTGCGGAATCCGTCTGTGAAATGCCTTGTAATACGATCCAGAAAATCTGAATATTTAAAGCCCCAAGAGGCAGAGAGACTCTGGATTTTGATTTCTTTTTCATCTTGTAACATTACAAGATGCTGATTTGAAGGTCAAATGAACACTTTTATGGATGAATGTAAACAAATAAAAGGAGACAGAAACATTTATTTACACTGGAGATACATTTACAAACGGCACATCAGATACTACCATATTTACACTTAAGGTCTTCAGGATAGTTTAGTATTAGAGGGCGTTTTTTAGTGATGACCCATGACTTAGCCCAGAAGCACCTTACTGCATGATGATGGTGTGGTTTCTGTGCCCCCTGTTTGAGAATAATTATTAGTCCCTTTGTCATTTCCAGAATTAAGTGGAATTGCTACATACTAAAGGTACTAGAAGTTGCCAGTCGTGGAAGGAAATACGGGCTGTGGAGTCTGTAAGAATACATTGAGAGTTGAGGGTTTCCTTGGTCCAAGGCCCTCTTCATCACTGAATCTCATGTAAACACATGGGATAAGACTTACATAGGATTCAGATAGTGAATTGTGTGGGCCTGGTCATTAGAACAAAGAGCAGCTGAACCCCGTGGCTATGAGTGTATAGTTATATTTGCCACCCATTTAAAATATGACACGGAATTTTGTTCTCAGCTGTGTAGCTGGCTCTGACAGCCCTGGCATCCATGTAAGTGAGAACAGAACTCGGTCCCAAGGTTATACAGGGAATAAATGATCCCAGCTAAGCTTGAAATTTCTTGTGTGTCATCTGAAGAGAAATACTTTTCGCAGAAGTAATGTCTTTTTTCTTGTAAGTTATTATTGTAGACTTAATGCTGTTTTAAATGCAAAGGGCTTCTGGATTGTTTGAAATTACAACCGCATGGGAACTGAAGTCCTGCATCATGTGTGCTTTGCATGTGCTGTGAATTGGGTTATCCTGATGCTTTTAATTAGTGCTGCTTCCAGCTATTTTGTAACAAAGTAGGTAATAATTGTATTAACTGTTACATCAGCATAACATTATTTGTTATAATCATACCATGGTTCTTTATTTGAAATGATGGTGATGTCTGACAATATCAGGTAAAACCAGTGATTAATGTCACCTACTAACGGGTTTCATGGTTGTAGTCTGCTTCCTCTTCTGAATATTCCCTAGCCACAACCAACATTTCGTCACTTCAGCTTTGCAAGCACGTATTTTTCACCTTTTTATATCCCACCTTCTGATATTTGTGTCAATTACATGAAATAGGTTTGTATCACAGGGACAGCTATGAGTCACTTAGAGAAGGGGAAGACTGGGCAAGGCAGAGCTCCTTGGCTTGGCAGTCACTTCTGGGGTCCCCCTTACAGGCTTCCCCCCCCCGCCCGCCCGACCCCCCCATCAGCTTTGCACAAGCAGCTCATAAAAATCAATTGCACTCTTCATTAAAATTCTGGACTGCGTGGAGTCCTGCAAAACAGTGATGCGAGTCAGTGATCCAAATGACAGGCTCAGTAATTTACTTGCTCTCATTCCCCACTTAATTCTTTAGAAGAGCAACTGCTCTGTGTTCATTTAAGAATGCATGAATTCAACTTGGAAGTCGTATTGGGCAAACAAAAGCAGCAGAGTTACTGCTCCATTTTCCCCTTCACTGATCAAGAGTATTTCAAGAAAAAAAAAAAAAAAAAAGGAAAAAAGTCATTTCTGAAGAGTTTTGTTTAGTGCTGTTTAGTCAGAAAGAAGAAATAAAGTAAGAACTAGCCATTAAACATTCTTTTAATCATTAAAGGAAGTGTGCTGGGGATCTGAAAGTAATCACCTGTGCTGTTTTTACTGGTTTGTTTTGGTTTTTTAGAAGGCGATGTACAATGAATTGAAATGAACTGGCATAATCAGAATTTTTAAAAGCCATCATCTTTCAGGAGCCACTTTCCTGTCAATAAAAGCTTTATGCTTTCCACTGGATCAGGCTTAATTAAGGTGATAATTGTTCTATTGCAAACTGGCAAGACCCCCAAGTGGATAGCTCTGTAATTTTTAGCAAGGCTTTCTTTGATCTCCATTTGTTTCTGTAAAGTCTTCATACCCACCAGGTTTACCCAGAGGAAGATTTCTGCTGTTACAAATTGATGAATTAGAAATTGAAATTATGCATTGCGTGATACCTGGGTGTATTTTGTTTATTTCAGAGCCTCAAAACTCTTGGGGATAAATTTGGCTCTCAGCTGTACTAATGGGATTACACTGCTGTGACTTGAGAGCGCAAGTTACCCCGAATCTCTATTGATGTTCAATTTCCAACCCAGGCACAGCAGCAGAAAGAAACCCAGCCAAGCCAGTGGTTCTGAGCAGCCTGATTTTGCGAGGTTTAGTTGCACCAATGCAGAGCTCGCCAGTTCTAGCTCACTGCTGCAGACTGCCTGCAAAGTCCTGGGGAGGTAAATAAGTGCCTGTTTAAATATCGTGACACACTAAAGTGCAGTTATCAGGCAGGAGGCATGCAAGTGCATATCGAAGTACATTCCTAAACGTGGCACCTATGGAAAAGGTGGGATTCTTTACGGGAAAACTATTAAGCATATAAAGCATTTAGGCCCAGGAATTACAAAGGAAAGCATGACTCGGTATGAGGCAACTGGAAAATGCATTCCTGGAGAAGCAATTTAATCCAAAGGGGAGAGAATGGCCTCAGCTGGAAATATTACATCAGATTGCCACTTCATTGTTATGTCCTCTTCAGTGGCCCTTTACGCTATCAGGAGCCCTGGGCAGTGCTCTCTCCTTCAGTGCAGTGTGTTATCACACTCGACATGTGCCTGCTCACAGCAGCAAAGCTGGAGCTGTAGGTTTTGCCTTGAGCCAGAGACCTGAGCAGCTGTATCAGGATGGGTCCGTACAGATCCATGCTCTATCCAGATGCAGTCCTGCATACGTCTTGCTCCCTGGAATTGGTCCTGCTCATTCAAAGCTTGGTTAGACCTCACTGTGCCATCAGCGCTGACTGCAGAGCTTCTCTTACGTAAATAACCATCAGTCCCATCCTTTCCAACCTTGTTTGACATGGAAATATCATGTGTGATCTCCAGGTTGTAAGGAAAGCATCATCTCTTGAGCATCTCTACTTGACTTCAGTGTCTCCTACCATCTAACAGCTGCTCTTGCAAAGTTGCCAGTCTGCACTTTACTTCACTGAAAAAGGACTAACCCATATTTCTGGAGCCAGTCCTTCCAGCCTTCCACTGCTGCCTAACTCGCATGCTTCCTTTGGTTTGGTTGATTTTCAGGAGCTGTTTAAGAGGGAAATGAGGTTTTTTTCATAGGCGTTTTCTTCAGTTTTTTTCCCTTGTTCTGTCACTAACTTGTTTTTTCTATTCCGTCTTTAATCTGCTGTCTTTATGGACTCAGCTTCAGAAAAGGGAGCGCTCTTGCAGGGCCTATGTCCAGGTATTTCTTGTGTTTTTAATACACATGTCCAGTTGTTTGACTGAATGACTGTGAAGTGAGTCTTGTCTCTGTGTATAATCTGATTATCACCATCTTTGTGGCAGCAAGTTCTAAGGTTAAGGTTACAGGATAGTAATTTCATTCATCACCCCCCCACCTGCTCAGTTGCTCCCAGACTTGACAAAAATTTGGGGCAAAATCTCTGAATCAGAAAGTGGGAAAAATCACAGGAAAGATCTGACAAGACTCATCTGGCCATCAAAATAAGCGAAACAGTATGGGTGTGTGCAAGTAAAGAGTGCAAAACTCCTTCTTACAGAGGTGTCTCCAGACCAGCTGCATTTTGCTTATGGCATGTCACTCATATAATTGCCGCCTGCATTTCCTTAGTTTTCTTTCTTCTCCTCTTACACTTGCAAATTTAGAAACAATTTGAAATGGCATGAGGGAGGAGGTAGAATCATAATGAAATGCAGAGTGCCCTCGCAGAGGGCTGTAGGAAGGAGGAGAGTGCTGCAAACTAAATATAGGATTAGGAACATAACATCCCGTGAAGTTCATTCAGCTGTGGCCTGACTTTTGTAGGCTTACATTGTGTTTTACATGAACAAAGTCAAGCCCCAGTGTTTTGGAAAGACCTGCTCGTAGGCTTTTGAAGAGTGTAGCCTGGGATTATTTATCCTGTCACCTTGCCTTATAGCATTTGCTCCAGTGACTTTTATATAAACCTGTTTGTATATTATGGGTGAGTTAATGCTGCTTTAAGAAATGTGAATGTTTTACCTTCTAATTTCTGTCTTGTGCTTGTGAACATTGATGTCGTACTTACGGGTGGTTGATCATTATTTATACGTGTATGTATAACATGCAGCGGTGTAAAAATGAAACCTGTGTTTCTGGAGGAGGCTGTCTATACCTGAATTTTCCTGCAAAATTCAACTTCATACATTCGGTATTTATTTGGTGAGCGCATATTTCATTTAGCATGTGGGATTAGATGGTTTAGATTTCTGGGACATTAAAAGTAAAACAGAACCCCTCTGCACTGGTAGGCTGTCTGCCTTCCCTTTGGATGTGGTCATGAGAAAAAGTCACCTTTTCCCTTCCATATGCATTAACAGATAAAGATGACATATAGAGTTACACACCCCTTGTCTGGAGTGACTTCTTTTAAGATGCCAGAGAAAGTAACTAGCATGTGAAGGAATTCAGGGAATTTTTCAGTGCAACTCTCACTCCCAAGCTAGCTATCTTGTCTACTGATACCACTGGAAACATGGTGAGGCTGGTTTGACCATGGACCTGTTGGGGACCGTGGCTGCTACCTGACCCATAGTTTTCCTTTCCACTACCTGCACAGGCATACTGTACAGAGCCAATGCACGTGGTCTTTTCATCTTCTTTCAAACAGTAGTGGATTGTGAGTTTAATAGACTGTACAAAAAACCTGTGATTGATGGAATAAAGCCTGAATATTCTGCACAAACTTCAGCTTACCCTTAATTTCAAGGACTTCTTTCCTTTCGCTTGGAAAGGGTACTTGTGTGTTTAAACATTAATCATGTACCTGCCTCTTTAGTAGACAAAAACTGATGAAAGCTCATTGCGTGAGCTGTTTGTTATAAATATGGACAAAACTGGTAAATTATATTGAAGAGGGCAGTCCTGTAATGGAGGGCTTGAAGAATGAATTAGATGACCTAATTGAACCTTTCCAGCTCTGCTTTGTATTATATGGAAGTAAAGTAATGTATCTGGACATGTTTTTCATACAGCATGTTTCCATTCAGAAAATCGTGTAGCTAAAGTAATCAGAAAATCTTGTGAAGGAGAGTTTGTCTGTAGTAACAGCTGAATGTGACTGCAGATATTCCTGTTACAGGACACTTACCCTTTACCAGGCAGTGAAATGTCTGGGCTGGCTAAGGCAATTCAGCAGAGATTTTTCAACAAGTCTTAAATGATGAAATCCTGGACTTCGTGAAGTCAGCGGGAGATGGGAAGTCACTGGGAAATACGCTGCTGGTGGCAGAGAAACAGTTTTCAAACTCGCTGACATGATCTCCTTGTGCTGATCCCATTACTGTGAAGAGCATCCTTGAATAAATTTGGCTCACATGACTGGAAGTGTACCTTCAGTCCTGTGTTCCCTAGACAAAACAAAGTGGGTGCAAAGTTTACATGAGAGATGTCCAGCAATTGCAAATATCAAAAGTGCAATTGAGAAAAGGTGCATTTTGGGGTGAAGGAGGTTGATTTAAGACAAAACCTGCTAAAATCAGTTTTATGTTTTTCTTTGGGCTGTCTAAAGGAGACACGACAGAGCCCCTGCAGCGATTGGGGTGTAAAGTCCTCTTGAGCCCAAAATTAATTAATACAAAAAATATGTTAAATGGATCTGAAAGTTTTGTGAATTACTCAAATATGAGACTGGGAATGCCCTATCATATTATCATCTCATCACTCTGGATAACTTTATAATGAAAACAAATATTGATGTAATTTGTGCAGTGTCAAAATACTTGTTGAATTAAAAGTTCAGGGATTTTATTTACTAGCGATAGAGGTTACAAATTCTACTCCTTTAGTTGCGTGTGTGGTAATTCATTAGTTTTGTCTCAACAATCCAACCGGAACCAACCCAACAGGCGACATGATAAATGCGTATTAATATAAAGACTGGAGAATTGCTGAGAGATTTTTCAGTCACGGTACTATTTAAGAAACTGTCACATGGGCTTCAATTTGTGATAGTAAGAGTCTACTTAGGCTGAGCTGACCTATGTGGATCTCCAAGATGGATGGGGTGAGTGGCCTTGGAAAGGTGCTCTGTTAGCTAAGGAAAGCTTGGACCCAGTGCATGGCTTTTTGGAGAGCAGAGATCTGCATCTCTCACATGCCCACTTTTCTGCAGTACACTGTTCTTGCACTCTAATTTGGGAAAGGGATGGAAAAGTCATCGTGTGGGAGAATGAGTCACAATGGGTGACGCATTTGATTAGCATAGCTTCGTTTTGTGACTGTTGTGTGATGTAAGCTGGTATGAATTTTCTGTAATTTTTTCAGAATTGATGTTTATTCCTTTTCCAAAGGCATTCCCCCTTAAACTGAAGCACTGGAGTTGTAGAAAACACAAAATGTTTGTCTTCTGCAGGCTGTGAAACTGGATTTGGTGTCACAGATTTCTTCTGTGCCCTTCAGCAAGTGGCATGTGCTCACAGCTCCCCAACTTAAAATGTAATAGGTACGATTCCCCTGGCCTCTGAGAATGGAGGTAGAGTAGTAAAGAGGGGGGCAAAAAACCCCAAAAGGCTGAATACTTTAATATTGCAATAAGTGAGGCCGTAGAACATGGAGAGCTTAAATATGGGGAAGAAAAATAGAGAATTTTGCAGTAAGATTTAGTAGCTGTATACTTTAAGCTTTAATAAAGACTCATACCACATCCTGGCATGCAGAGTCTTTTTATAACATATTTGCACCTGATTGCAAAATCTGAGCTTACCTCCTTGCTTCGCTTGGATTTCTGGGCTGAAGCTCCGGGGCATCATGAGGCCAATGACTTTCCCTGTGGTGCCAGCCAACGGTCTCTTCCCATGTGAAATTGCGTGCTGTGTTTGCGATGCAGATCTCAGAAGACAAAAACTTCACAGGCTTCCCGTTCTTTATGACTTTTTATTTTTTAAATGCAGTCTTGGTGGCTTCAAGCTGGAGGCTGGTGAATGCTATAGACGGGTGGCCGCATGGGTGCCACCCCTGAGTGGTAGCTTTGTAAGAAGGGTGGAAGGACACAGCAGAGTTGCTTTTGCAGCATTTTCCTGGTCTAATGGTGTTTGCTGCCATCCTCCAGGCTGTCCTGTAAATCAGCTTGCCCTGTTTTGTAATTCTGGGCTTGATTGTACAGCAAATGGTGAAGATTATGAGGGTGCCACCCAGTCTGAAGGTCACAAGAGCTGCTGGGTGCAGGTGTCATTGGAGCCACTGAGGAAGCTGGTACGGAGCTGCTGGCAGGTTCCAGGTAGCAGACAGTGGTGGGTGGTTGCAGAGGTGTCCTTCTGGTTCTCCTGGAAGTTTTCTGAACACTTCACACTTGTAACATGGGCTGTTTGAATTGCTGTACTAAGCAAAAAAATGAAAGGCTTTCCTCACAGGATTCAAGGCATTAAGTTTAAAGCTGAGTATAAGAGACTTTTTTTTTTTTTTTCTTTGCTAACCTAGTACCTCTCAGCAGATAAAAGGTGCATCTGGGACTTAGCCAGTACTATTTAAAGTGGATTAATTTTGTTTGTCCCACTTCTCTCTTGCTTGCATGGCTGGTCCCAACTTCTGTGAAGACTAAACGAAATAAACTTGTAGCTCTGAGAGGGAGCATAAATTGAATTATGCTGTGTTTACTTGTGTTCTTGTGCCTGTGACAAGAAAGACTCTAACCTTCATTTATATAGAAAGGGGCAAATTAATGAGGATTTTCGAGTTCCTTGTTTGGTCACTTAATTGGCTGTATGACAAAGAGCTCTGCAGTGCATGTCAAACAACTTTCAGAGTCCTCTAATGATATGTGCATTGCTCGACTCCTGATGCTATTCTGCACAGCCTGTCAGGCGAGGTACTGTTGTTAAAGTGGCTGGAATAAATTGGCTAGCAGTGTGCATACAATGCCGTATATTAACCATAGCTACAGGGAGTACTTTTAGCAGCTTTTTCAAGAGATCGAGATGTTTGCCCATCAGCATCAAAGTGCCCCAAACTTTCATTTAATATAATTAAAAGGACATCTGAAAGAAGTGTGACTTGCAGCAGGGTTCTGCGGTTTGGTAGCCCTTTGTTAAAACTCAGTGAACTTAATATACTTCACAGCTTGAGAAACCTGCACTTGATTTGTGTCAGCAAGAGTGAAACTAGAAATCCCCACACTGCATGTTTCTGCCATGGTAAGCCTGTTGTTAGGGGAGAAGAGGATCAAAGCAGCAGCCTTGGGTTTGTCACAGGACACTGAAATTCTTCACATAAATACTAAAAAGGAAGGTGACCACCTACTCCTCTACCTACAGCTGAGCTACACCTAAGGTTACGTGCTCACATGTAACATAGCAAAACTCAGAAGAAAATCTACCATTTTCTACATTGCTGTGTGTTTACTCTGCTTTAGTCTGAATCGGTCATGGAATCTGGTGGCACTGGTAAAAAGGCTCAGTGCAAATTGCCGCAGAGGTCAGTGAAAGATGTCCCTTTCATTTGGACCGTTGGAGGAAAGGATGAGTCTCACGGACTCCCTAGGAGTTCCTTTGAAGGCTATGGATATTGTGTCAAAGAGGCATTTCTTGTTTGCAGGCCATTTTATTTTCTTGCTACAGCTTTGCTCACTTCCCCAGTGTAATTACTCTAGCGGTTGCTTGTATAGTCTCATATCCCGAACAGTAGGGCAGCAAATACAGATGATTCATAAATGCAGTTCTCAGCTTATTCTGCGGGGAAGATCTCATTAGTTGAAACAGATCATATGTTACTTCCTTCTTCCCAATCAATTCCTTTTATTTCAGTCCTACAGATGCCTTCTGACCTTAAAATATTCTTCCTTGTATACTAAGCAAAGCAAAACCATAACCTGTAATTTGTAACCTTGTTATATTTTTCAGATCTCCTATTTTTTTGTGTGGTCCCATTAAGAGATTATTGGTAGTTCAAAGCCAAGATTGCAAACCTTGCATGCCTAGTGCAAGACCATTAATTCCGTAGTTAAGCATTTTGTAGATGGCCTAATTTTAATAAAGGTCAATGCCTTTCTTCTCACTGCAGTCAGTTCTCAGTGCTGCTGAAATTCAGGCCATTTCTGAGTCAGTATAGTTCCTGTATCCACAGCACAAACATTTGCTGTAGACTTGAAAAGAGAAGATTTTGTGCTTTTTCTTTAGAGCTTTTCCTCTGAATCTATGGAGTAATTTTAGAAATTTATCTGCAAGGTCAGGAGTTCTCCTTTTGCCTTTGCCATGAGTTGTAGGTTTTGGCTCAGTTCACCAAAACTGGTACCATCAGTTGCCAATCACCACTCTGGTATTAGATGTAGGCTAGTGCTTCTGGCTGAGTTTTGAAGGAAAAAGCAGGGATTGCCAGCAGATATTCTGATGATTTATTTATTTTTAAGCACTTGTGATCCAGCAAGTTTCAATCTAAATATGCGTTTGTCTGTTTTATTGAATGTTATAATTGTGTTGTGATGACCTTACTGCTTTGCAAAAAGCCTTAGACAGTGGCTGGGCTTCCCTGTAGGAAATTGTTTTCAGTGTGCTTTACTTAGGCTTTAACCTGAGAGAAATTTTAGTTTGGAATTAAAAGAATAAATGACAAGATGAAAAACGATGAAAGGATGAAAAGCCTTGTCAGACAGATTTGAAAGCACTTCTCAGCTAAGAAGTAGGATTTAATGCCAACATTTAGCCAAAATGACATTTTACGTGTTTTGGAAGCTGAAGAAATGACATAGGCATCTATTTTTGACCTGAAGTCCTACAGAATGGATGACTGTTCCAGTTTGATTGGTGACCCCTGCAGAATGGGATTGTCGTGCTGTTCATATGCCACTCTAAAAAGACACGTAATTTCCTTAGCTGATCCCTTTCAATGCAATAAACTTGCCAGAAGCAGCTCCTTGCATGCCCAGACCCACGCTTTCATGCTGGTTCTCTCCTCCAAAGTGGCCGTTCTGGCTGCACCATGTCCATTCAGAGTTAATGGGAGTTTCTCTTGTACTGGTGCTTTTTCTGGCCAGAGGCAAGAATCTCACAGCTTCCAGCAGAACTTGCCATCAATGGCATTGATTGTGCCTTTAACTCAATTAGTTTGGAGGCTTGAAAATACTGATAGCTTGAGAAAAGGTTTTGGTTTAGCACTGGGTGTTTCATATGAATACAGAGCAAACCCAGTAGTTCTTGAACAAGGAAGCAGGTAAGCTTTTTTGAAGTAGCACTGCTTTCCAGTAAGAAAAAGGAAGAAAGCATAATGTGATCATTGAACCATATCCACATTTCAGTGCGTCTGCTCTCTGATGGGTTTTTCATTTTCACTGTGCACTGTGGACCTGAAAGGGTTTTCATGCTTTTTTTCCTCTGCTGATTGCCATAAAATGTCAAGCTGCTATTAAAAAGTAGGCTAGTAATGTTTTTGCATGCTTTGAATAAAGATGATGCACTTATTTTGGAGCAGTACCTGGAGACCTCAGGCAAAACCAGAACCTCAGACCATAAGCACAGCCTGAGGCTCTCTCTCTGTGATTTCACTCTACAGACTTAGCGCTGCTGTTCTCAGAAAGGATAGGCAAACGTTTTTTGTTGAGGCAGTGCCAGCAAACGGCCTTGCTACAGTGGTAGCTGTACAAGCACTGCTTGTTTCATGCACTAGCTGTGATTTTAGTCTACTGATGCAAAGCACAGCCTTGTTGCTGTAGCTCTACCCTAATTTTTGAAAGCACACTGCATGAAATGTTCCGGTGAGATCAAGGAAGACAAGTGTTAGCAGTATTACACAGGGCCTTAAAAGTTAAAAAAATGAAGATATTGTAATTAGAGATGTCATTGCAAAAGTGGTGCATTAATGCCTTATGCCACTGTCCTCATTCTGCCGAAGCTGCCCTAGGACGTAAGACCTTGATGTAGGTTCCATGCAAAATAATGTATACATTGTGTTCAGTCTTCTCTTAGGACGTGCTCCTTTGTAAGGAAAGACAAACTGAGTATTTGAAGATCACTCAGCAGAAGGATTCAACCAATGTTCCCTGTAGGGCCTGCTGGTACTCACTTGCCATGAAGCAGTATTTTCTCCAGTCATAAGTTTCTTAGGGTTTTTGTTCTTCCATCAGCTGCTCAGCGAGAGGCCAAAATGAACAATAAACATTTAGGGAGCTCTTAACTGTAGGAGAGCTGCTGGTTTTCTAAGGTTGGGTTGCTGTACTTAAGGCACCATAGCACATTTCAGTCTGATCCCAAATTTGGCGATGGGATGAGTACATCTAACTAACGCTAATCTCTTAGTGATTTCCAGTGTTAACTCCCAATTAAAGACAGTTTTTTTACATTACAGTATCTGTTTTTGTCAAAGAGCAGTGCCTCGGATGTTGATACGTTGAAAAATAAATAAATGTGGTATCACTGGCTGTATACTCCCCTCCTAGGTTTAAACTGTGTGTCACATAGCCATATATTCTCACCAGACACTTCTAGAGGAGGAAAAGATAAAAATAAATGAACAAGAAGAATTCAGTTTTATGGCATTAAGTAGCTGTCACAAAGGAAATCAATGTGATATGTACAATTGGCCTTTTAGTAATGTATAATTACTGTAAGGCTCCTAATTAGTTGCCTTTTGACAATACATCTTTTAATACCAATTTGTAAGTGTCTGAGGAGGTAGGTTTACATTTTGTTTCACTTTTGTCACCTCAGAACAAAAGCAAGAAACCATGAGCAGACGCCCTTATTTGGGGGGAAAAATCTCCATCTGCAAGTTACTAACATTTATTTACATTGAATGTACACTCTGTGGTGCTGTATGACCACATAATGGAAGGGATCACCATCATGGGATTTGTTTTCTATGCTTGGCATGTTCTCGCTCTTCTCTCAATGTACAATTGTAACCACTGCTGGAGAGATGAAAGGTCCACCAAGTCTAATATTCTCTGACCCACGATGGTTGCTCTTCATGGGCTTGTATTTAGGTGGGTTGGCTTTGCATGTATAGGTACCCTGACATCACAGGCAGCATACAGCTACACCTACATATCTCAGGGTAGAAAGGCAGATGGAAAGCCTTCCTTCTGGGCTCCCTTCTGCCATGCCCTTCTTCCCTTGTTTGATCTTAGGCTACCAAGGCTACCAACAAGCAAGCTATGCCGTGTGAAAGCCTTCCCTTGATGTCATTTGAGTTACTTTTGTCCTTCTCACTGTGCATATGTGGGGTGGTGCTGAGGTATGTTTGGGCTCCAAGCCCAACATTTTTATTTTGCATGAGAATCACAAGGGTGCTTTGGAAGTTGTTCACCCAGTTGAGCTGCATTTGGAAGAGGGATCAAGCAGAGGAAGAAAAGAAAACCACAGGAGAGGAGGTCCTCTAGCTTGGGAAGCAAGGACAGGGTCTTCAGTGAGGTAGCCATGAGGCATCCTTTATTAGGTGTTGTGTTCTTCAGGGACAGGATTAATCTCATGTGATTTGGGACACCTAAATGGGGGTAATACTTGCTGTAGTTCCTTCTGCTTTCAATGGGGAGAGAAACTAGAGAGCGTCTGGGCTCCCAGCTTGGCTGCATGTTAAATTCTGAAACTGAAGTGGGATGAAACTAGTTTAGAACTTTCCTGGCTCCCTCTGAAAGCCCCCACCTTTATCAGGATCACTGGGGATCACAGGTAAAACCTATCATTCCATTGGTTTCCAAGCACACCTATCTCATGCCGCCTTCATTTTAAAGGTCCTCCATCAGGGCTAACTCTCTTGCTGCTGTTCATCGTGAGGGTTCCCTGGGAGCTTGGCACTGCTGCTGCTTCTGTGCTGGAGCTTCAGCAGACCACAAAAGTCATTGGAGCGGGTTCCAAACCAGCCTAAACCATGACAGCTCAGCTTAAATGCAAAGGCTGATGGTTGTTCTGTGTGCCTGCCTTCCCACCGTTCCCATTCCCCTGCCCAGCTTTTCCCAGTTGGCATCTTTGTCTCAAGAGACAGTTGCTTTAACAGCTGTTTTGTTTCATTTAAACACCTACCTCAGCTCCTGTCCAAAATGCAAACATTTCGTTAGCACCTCGTCTCCTTGGCTTCAGCCCACAGCACTCAGGCATAATGAAGTGCTGCACTCAGAAATATAATGCAGGGAACACTTGATTAATGCACTGAGACAGGTGAGGGGAGTGACCCTCTGGAAAAAGCTATGGACTGAATTTGTCTCAGATGTAGTGCCAATGGAGACAATCTACCAGCTTTGTTCAGATACATGCTAAGCACCTGGCCCAGATTCCTTGGAAATATTTCTGAAACTTTTGTGTCAGCCCCCAGATCCAAGGTGGTATGAAGTGGCTGGTTTCAGGTTAGTCACTTCAAGAGGATGGATGCTCACCAGCACTTCGTCCATTGGGTGTGGAGTACGTGTTGTGCGGGAAGTGGCACATTAGGCCTGACTGGTGTTCCCTCTCAAACTTCGCACACACTTCAAAAAATAAATAAAAAACACATTAGCTAGAATGATTTTTCCTCAGAAAAAATCTTTTCAGCAGATGTTTCACTGTAACACAAATATTTCAGCATCTGTTTCATGTTTTGACAAATAGGTATTACCGTTCCATACAGAGCCAGGAGCTGGATCTGCTGCAAAGACTCTTTTCACCATTCAGATACTGGTAAAAGTATCCAGGATGTTGTTCTAGCAGAGATTTAAAGACAACATTAGTAGCTGTGCTAAATGGAAGTAAGGCAAATTGTAGTGTGCAGGGTAACATTGAAAGGGGAGAAAAACTCTCATTTTCTACTTTCTGTGCCTAAAAGATCTTTGCAAGAAAACACCGTGTTGTGGAGAACCTGCACAGCAAAATAGTCAAGGTTTTTGGTCACTGGAAAAGAATGCTACCTCCCTTTTGCCTGTAAAGAGATAAGCTACCAAAGTAAACTACAGAATTTTATTAAGAGCTACAGAGATCAAGCTTCCAGAGTTTAAAACGCTGAACACAGACACACACACCCAAATGCTATGGATTTTTAGTGTTTCTTCTTGACTATTAAAGTCAGCCAGCTTTTTGTGTGCACATACTAAATGTGTTAAGATGCTTTTTAGACTCTATAGGAAAAAATCAGTTTAATAATCAGTTTAAGAAATTGATTTATGGTTAGTAAGTTCCACTTAACAGCAAATGAGAGTGAGGTTCCTGTCCTGGATTGTAAAGGCTTGATAGCAAAGATATTTTTGCAGTGGCACCAGAGGACAAGATTTTCAGCCATTTTGATTTGCTTCAGTGGTTGAACCATGGATTGCTCCATACTTTGGGAAACCAACTGTAAGGCTCAGGAGAAATGTTGTCTATTAATCAGGGGACCGGGGAAGATCTATTTAAGGTACAGGAGAAGCTTGGCACAAGAACAAATGAGTTAATTGATCATTAATAGATGTAGGTTGGCGAGTAGGAGCTTTGTACTGTCAGAGGAGTCTGATTCTGGTTTAGTCTTCCAATAGGAGCCATGGTAGTATGAGGAACCTTCCAACCTGAGGGATATTTAGGATGAAGATGCAAGTGGCAGTGTCTCAGTGAAATGTCTTTTCTGGGGTTAAAAGCACCAGCAGTGGCATGTCTAGCTGTCTAAGCTGCTTCTTGAACCTTGCTGTAATTGAAATTTTTTGGAAGGTCACCTGGATATAGCAATAAAGTCAAATTCTGGTTTGCTATGATGATATTCTCCTGTTGCACATTTGTATCTGAACATGACTGGTGAGTGAGTCAGGATGCCCTGCTTTCTCTGTGCCATGTGTTGCTGTTGTAACACTCCTCCTGAGGGCTTTGCTGGAGAATGAGCTATGCTGCATCTTCTTTGCACAGGTCATGTTGTGCAGGTGGGTTTAGAAATAGGAGTAAATACTGAAGCATTGTCATGAAAGTGAGACCAGGAGGCATCCTTTAGGCTTACAGTGTTGAAATTCCATGGGACTGTCCTTGCCTTGCAGAACAGAGGTGTGGGTACGATGCCCGTGCATTTAGCCTACAGAAGATTATTAAGAACAGCAGCTTAAAAGAGAATCTTGATTTCTGCAGTCAGCATTAGCTGGCAGTGGAGGTGTTTCTTTGCAGGTTAGGATAGCTTGGTGGCTAGAGAATAACCAGCACAATCAAAGTACCTTTTTTTTTTTTTTCCTCTGCACAATCAGTTCTACCAACTGATACAGCTGGTTTGATTAAAAAACTTTAGTGAGAAAGTACTTGAGTCAGCTCTGATTAGTAACTAAGCTGGTGAGTTCGGGTTGAGCAAAACCTTCAGGTTGGGTAGGCTCAACTGCTGTAATTTTGCAATCAGGAAGCCAGTGCAGCTTTGTGCGATCCTGGATGCACATCCAGATTAACCTGTGGGAAGTTCTCCATGGGAGAGCTCTTTGTGCGTGGCAGCCCAGGGCAGAAGGTGCACCACAGGAGGGACTGAAGTTGTTACCATGGGGCTGACTCCTTCCTGAATGGAGCGATTTGAAATGTAGTGTCTTAACTAAATCTCTACAGGCACCTGCTGCTTCTCTCGATGAAGTTGTGTAACTCAGCTATCTCTGTGTTTTCATGACTGCCTGCCAGAGGTTATGTGATGGGAAGCGCTCTAAGGAGCACAGCCCTTGCAGATACTACATACATTTCTTGAGTGCCCCAGCCCTACTCGTGAATTCTGGTGCTGCAGGTATCAGCAACCTGCTTCACAGATGGTTTTTGAAACCTATTTTCGTGCGTGTTTCCTTAACGATTTTCTCATCTCCCCTCCGCCCCCGCCCCCAACCCCCTAATTCCTTCTTACTGCAAGCCCAGAGCTGCTGATCACAGCAGCAGGGAAGTGCTATTGCCAGCCTGCATTTAGAATAAAATGGACGTTTCCTCCCTCTCCCATCCAATGGCATAAATGATGCCTAGCTCCATTGCAGGCTGCCCCGGTGGGTGGGGAAGTGAGATGTTGTCCTCTCCCTATAAACCGATGTGTGTGCAGGATGGGACTGAGCATATGTCAAAGGTCTCAATAGTGCTTTAGGTTCACTAGAGCCCTTTCTCACTCGATCCCTGTCCCTTGCAGGCCATGGTGGAGACGGTGAACAACCTCCTGCAGCCACAGGCTCTGAATGCGTGGAGGGACCTGAACGCAAGCGAACAGCAGCGGGCAGCCACCAAGTTACTTGACACCGTGGAGGACAGTGCCTTCGTGCTGGCTGATAACCTGCTGAAGACAGACATTGTCCGGGAAAACACTGACAACATCCGTAAGGGACAGATCCTGTAAATACTGAGAGCAGCCAGAAGGAGAGTAAAGGCTGGGAAACCTGGCTTTGGTCTTGTCCCCTAGATTAACTGGAGAGCAATTTGTTGGATATGTCTTGGCCCATTGTCTGAAGGGCTTAAAAGTCTTTCCAAAACAGCCTAAAGGGATGAGGCAGCTCTCTACCCTTGAAAACCCATTGGAAATGAGCACCTAACCTGCCTTTATTACTCCTGGCAAAATTTGTGCTAGAGCAATGAGAGCACCGCTTCACAGGGAGATTGTTCATTGTAATGCAATTGTGTTTCATTTCATACAAATTTGTGTCTTTATTTGGCTGATTGTTGATTTTAATTAAAAAACAAGCATTATGGAAAGAACGAGCACTCCCGCTGTGCATATGTAAAATGAGAGCAACTCTTCTTTCTATTTCTATGAATATAGATCCCAAGCACTGATAACATTAACAGAAAGTACCAATCGCCACTGGCAAAGAACTAGCATTTTCAGATTTTCATTTTAACCATTGTCCTTAATATCCTGAGGTTCTTGTTTACAAGAACTGGTTGTCTTTTGTCTTCCACAGAGAGTAGAATTTATTTGCACTCTTTTTTTTTTTTTTTTTTTAAATTAAATTTAAAACTTCTTCAGGGCAAAGATTTAAAAAGAAATAGGAGCCCAAACAGAGTCTAGCATGAAACGTTGTAAGTTGATACCTCTGCCCTCAAATGGTCTGGAATACCATTTTGTAGCTCTGAGGTATCATGTCAAAGATTATTTCAGTAGAGATTTTTCTTAGTGTCGGTCTCTCTTGCAAACAGAGCTGGAAGTTGCGAGACTAAGCACAGATGGGAATCTGGAAGATCTGAAGTTTCCCCAGAACACAGGCCATGGGAGTGCCATTCAGCTGTCAGCAAATACCTTGAAACAAAATGGTCGAAATGGTAGGTCCAGCACCTCTAGCCGCACCAACCTCACGAATCAGTTGTGCTTTAAGCATTGTTTTGTGCTTAACCAGTTGTAAGTATACGATCAATTGCTATATTAATATTTAAATTAACAGTAGTGTCAGTTGCTCAAGCCCTTGAGTGCAAGCTAAGTTGGCTGACTGTGAATGTATGTTACTGCTGAGTGATTCACAGCCTTCAAAAGTATTACATGCTGGTAAAGATGCATCAGACCCTTAAATGATGTGGCTGTTGGAGCACAACGGTGAGTCCAGAGAAGTGTTTTTAACTGCTGTTATCTGCAATAGGAGGCTTCTGATGGGATAAGAGGCTTGTTTGAGTACACTGCTTCACAGTGGGGAACTATACAAACATCTGAAAAGCGAGAGGGAAGAAACAATAGTAGCAAATATTAATAATGAGCAAACATGGCAGAAAAGGTCAATTAGTTGTTATGAGTCTAAATCTTCAATGCCTTTCTCTCTGAAGCTTATGAACCTCCTGATACAGTATAAATTAAAGATGATCTTATATGTGAATAGTCTTCATGCTGCCAAGCCATTTATTTCAAGACCAGGAATCTGAGCAAACACATTTGTTGATCTCTACAGCCCTGCTATAGACTGATTTCAAACTCCCCGGCTTTCTACCAATGGGCCCAACATACTCCTGTTTCTGAGTTCCTTTAAAATTTAATTTGTGTGCAGTGGGAAAGCGCTCTAGTATGGGCTTTGATAACTGCAGGGAAATCACGAGTGATAGGGTAGTATTACAGCCAGACCAGATGCGTTAAGCTGTTGAGAGACAAGTTTGGTCTGGTGGTTCAGAAGGAAAGTGTTGCCATTGGCTTCCTTGATGGGGTTTGGTACTTTTGCAAGTAGGATTTGAAGAAAAGTATTTCTCTTAGAGACAGTGTGAAGCCCAAGATGCGCAGCACAACTCCAGTGTGCAGGAGTTTCACTCCGCTAGTGGGCTTCGGAGATTTGTAGGGAAAGAGAAACTGTGTTGGCAGCAAGGAAGGGGAAGTCTGTATTTCTAAGCATGGTATCACTGGAGTTCTGGTCAAATCAGCAGAGTGCCATCAATTTGCACCAGCCTGGCACCTGCCCCGATGTGAACAAAGAGCTAGAAGTAAAATTATCATAGAAGGATTTAGGTCGGGAGGGACCTTTGAAGTCATCAGTGCTTCACTTTTCTCAGAAGCTGGGGTGATTCCTATAGAAACAAAAGAATACCTCCCCACAACTAGTACATATAAAGGCAAACTAATCACATTAAATTCTTCTTTACAGGATATGAAATAATGTGCAAAACAAAAGGCAAACGGGATGGTTTCAGATAAAAAGAATTGTCTGGTAGCCTGAGTTTTCTGCAGGCTCCCTAATGGTGTTTTTTTTGTGGAAGAGGGGGTATCTGATTGGCAAATTAAGAAAATAAATATGTTTTAAAATGAAATATTTGCAGTTTTGTTTTACCCTTCATGTGAGATTGGATTTGTGTTGGAAAGTTTTGGATTCCTTCTCCAAGATTTGTCCCCACACTTTTCTGAGGTAGTCTTAATTTATTAATGGACTAAATTACAGTGTTACACTGCATCTGCGTGACAGGCCAGAACCAAACACGTTTCCAAAGCATAGCCTGGAGAATAAAGTGTTATGTCAGGTGGGAGATGGGCCACCTGGCCCCTTTTTCTCTGGAGCCAGTTGTACCCACTGCCACCAGAAATAAGCCCACCTTCTCTGTCTATTTCTGACCAATCTGTTGAGAACGGCAGCTCTGGCCTTCTTATCCATGGGCTGCTTGTTGCACCTCGTGGTGCTCATTGGGATTGGCGGAAGGTGAGTTTCATATGCCACATTTTGGTCCTTTCACATTTTCTCAGAGAAGTTTTAACGTTGGTTCAGAGAAGAGATGTGTCTTCTAAAATAAACAAACCAAAAAAACCCACACCCACCGTGCTGACCTGGATATCTAACCTTTTCCTGCTCTTCTAGGTGAAATCAGAGTAGCTTTTGTGCTGTACAATAACCTGGGCACCTATCTCTCCACGGAGAATGCCAGCATGAAGTTGGGAACAGAAGCAATGTCGACTAATCACTCCGTCATTGTCAACTCCCCTGTCATCACAGCAGCAATAAACAAAGAGTTCAGCAATAAGGTTTACCTGGCTGATCCTGTGGTGTTTACTGTCAAGCACATCAAGGTGAGTTAGTTTGAAAAGTGATTCTTTCCTAATATCTAAAACAAAGTGATGCAAAAGTTGGCTGATGTGAGGCCCCCAGCAGTCCTTGATTAGATTTTGAATTATACATTTGTTCCTTTGCACTCTGTGTTATTTATGGAGAATGTCTCTTTTACGTTACATTAATAAAAGTAAAGAAAGACTTTCCTTTGAGCTGATGCCCATTGCTCAGTTGCTGACACACATAATTCTGTAAATTAAAAACTACCACTATATTAGAATACACCATAATATTATTTTATCATGGTGGCAGGGAATATTAGGGGGAAGTGGAATTAGAGTGAAAGAGGACAGCTAGTCCTCCTGTTAGCCAAGCACAGTCATTGCAAAAGTTGATTGCTTAAAGCAATTAATTTCTCTGTTCTGCAATGCAAATGAAGCAATCTGGTTTTGAAGAGCTGGGTTTAGTCTATGGCTGAAATTAATCAAGAACAAAGAACTAAGTCTGCATTAGCAAAGAGAGCAGCAGCAGCAATCTTTCTCTGGTATCGGCAGGTAATACTTGACATATAAACCGCTGGTGTTTGTTTATCCAAAATTAAAGGGTGAGAGCTACAAAGTGCCTCTGGGGAAAAAAAATAGTGCGTTTAGAAATTTCTGAAACTCTTGTCATTTTTATTGCATTTATTCATTTCTTCCCTGCAGCAGTCAGAAGAAAATTTCAATCCGAACTGTTCGTTCTGGAGCTACACAAAGCGTACAATGACAGGGTATTGGTCCACTCAGGGGTGTCGCCTCCTGACAACTAACAAGACACACACCACATGCTCCTGCAATCACCTAACCAACTTTGCGGTCCTCATGGCACACGTGGAAGTTAAGGTAAGCATTGCAGATTCACAAGCTGCCAATGCAGTGGGCAGGAAAAGTGGCCAATGTAACATTGTTTTGTTACTGCAGTTGGAGCGGAGCAGGGAGATTGTTGTGTGACAGTTACTCTTAACAGTGGAAACCATCTGATGTAAATCTTCCTTCTGCTATATGGTGAAACAGGAGACAGTCACACCAATATAAAGCCTGCCTTGAGCTCCTGGCATGTGCAGCTCTGAGCTGAGGGTGATGAGCAGAATTAGCAAATGCCACATCCTTGGCTTACCAGTGCAGAACATCTCCTGGCTGGGTCCTTGCTCATGGGGTCCTCACTGTGCCACCAGGGAGTAGTGAGTACCCTGGGGGGTGGGACAGAAGTATGCAAAGCCTGCCTGGTGGGGCACAAGTTGTGTGTCCTGCTTGCAGCAGCTGCAGATACACTGCCACACATGTTTGTGTGAGGTGCAAGTGTGAAACCAAAAGTATTCTCCAGCTTCCAGCTAAGGGAAAAAGATATATTCTCTGCATCTCGCTATGTGACAGTGAGCTACACATAAAAGGGAAGCTCCTTATACCATCCTGCCTAGACTGCACATCTACCTGAGCCCAGTACATAATCAGCGAGTTCCCTTGCCTGCATTTAGGTCCATGATGTAATTCTATTTTCCCACATGACTATCCCCACTGGAGCTAAAGAAGTTACTCCTGGAAGTAAATGTTCCTCATGGTAGCAGTATCTTGGGGAGTGAGCTCATTCAGGATTTTATTCCAGAATGGGAGAATGTTTGAGATGATCCTCCTTTTCCTGAGTTGTCTTGGCTGTCTTTGACTGAGAACATCTCAGCTCCTGTAGAAAGAAGATGAGAAGGCCCTGGTGCCCAAAAGATTTTGGCCTGGTGATTCTCTGTATTGCAGTGCCTCCATTTCATGTGCCTGGCACTGCAGCAGAACCCACGGCTCTGAGCTAGATGTGGATCTGGCATCTTCCATGCAGGCAGAACATTTTGGAGCCACTTCCATGGCTGCATAACCACAAAAGCTATTACAGTTTTAAAAGACCTTTTCTCAAATAGTCTTCCAGTGTCACTCCTTTGTATATTTTTGTTTCGTTTGGTAATCTGAAGAGGAATGTGAAGAACCACAGTAAAAATATATATTAAAGCACCGACACACATGACGAAAGCTCTTCAAAAAAATAAATGGGAGCCTGGCAGCACATTTGCCACAACAGCTGGGGCCAGCTGAGAGGGACAGGATAGATCTGCTGCTGCTGCAGGATTACATATCCCTTGTGTTCTGCAGGAGTCACTACCAGTCCCGGAGACATGCTATTAAATGACTGTGGCATTATCCTGAGAGATGTCTGAAGAAATGGCTTATTCAGAGCACATGTTTACAGTTTAATGCCATTCTGAAGTCCAAGTCTATTTTTGCCATTTTCCTACAACTGCTTGAATTTTCAAAAGAAAGGTGTTTTGGCTCATTATCACCTGCCTGGAGTTAACAGATATACCGGAGTCACTGAAGTCAGAGGTCGCACCTGGGAAATGCAGATAGCTTTCCACTTCACTGGTGTGAATGAGGGTGATCCTTGCTGCGTGGTGCAGATACAGGCTAGTGCTGAGCAAGCCTCTTCCTAAACTGCAAGCTGGTCAGCCTTGTCTGCACAGTATTTCACCCAAGCACCATTGGACTAGTAGCACTGGTGTTATCTTCCGGAAAGAGAAGTTTGCCCAATGCTCAGATTGGGAAGAGCTACGGCTGGAAGCCTCCTGAGTGCCAAGCCAGCTGCTGATAGCTGGTGGGTGGTTCTGGGTGTTAACATGAGCCCTCAAGACTTTCAGGTCATGTTTTGTCATTTGGCTGCAACAAAAGTATCATTGCTGTAAGAGCCAAATTGGTTCCACTTAGCTGACTGATGTAACCGGACAGCTTCCTGGCATGTCAGCTTTAGCGATGTCCCAGTCCGAGGGCAAAGGCAGGTGCGTACCATGCAAACATCTGCAACTCCTCCCTCTAGCTGCTAGTCACCTTGCTCTTCCTGACAGTACCATCCTGCTCCAGTCTGCTGGTGGAGCTGGCCGTGTGGCTCTTGGCAAACCCGGGGGGTGGCTAGTATGACATTCCTTATGCTGATGCAATGAGTTGATTTTAAGGTGTTTGCAGCAGAACACCTGCTCATTTGGA
The DNA here is from genome assembly GCF_023638135.1 of Falco biarmicus. NCBI lineage: Eukaryota > Metazoa > Chordata > Aves > Falconiformes > Falconidae > Falco > Falco biarmicus. The sequence continues at coordinate 62,780,080 of NC_079288.1, read as the reverse complement.
AAAGTGGAAGTTTTGAAATAAATGAGGGTTGTTGTCATTCACTGGCTCACACTCATCTCTCATAGGCATGCTTTTGAGCCGTTTCGTTGTCTCATGGCTTGTACGAAAAGGCATTCCTTGCCTCAAAGACCTTTAAGTGTTCTTGGAGGTGGAACAGTCCTTGAAGAGATGTTGCGTGCTTGTGCAGAACTTCTTCCAGCAGTGCTCTGGCCAGTGACTGGGATCTCTAAAGAGGACTGTCATACACATAATAATTAATAATATTTTAGGAGTTTTGCAACAGAAACAATTTTCTTCTGTCATTGAGACTTATACTGTACTGACTTGAGTTTGTTGGATTTTTGGATCCATAGGGAGCATCCTTTAGTGTAATAAGTAATCACAGCACCCCACCTAATGAAACTGAACGCTGGGCATCATGCGAAGCAGACATCAGAGTCCTGCTCCTTAATCAAAAGCCAGCACCAGTTTGACAAGTGTCACTTCTGGTCATGAATGATCTCCCTCCCTGGTAGCATGGCAAAAGAGCGTGTTCTCTGGAGGAGACCTCGATGGCTACTCTGTGAGTTACAGGCTGGGATTTAATTATTAGCAGAGTATATGTGGCAAGGCTGAGCTGGAAGGTGGCACCACTGAGGAGGTGATTGATGGCCGTCTGGCTCTTTAGCATGAAACAGCAATATGTCTTTGTCCAAAGGGGCAGAAAATTACATTGGCTGACTATGGTGGCAGGGATTTATTAGCGTGCTTCAAGAGCAGAAGTTGCTGGGATCGATTCTAGTCTTAATAGGGCAGTACCCGATTAAGAGGAGGCAATTTTAATTTGAAGATGCTTTCTGCCTGTTAAAATTAGTTGGGCCCAGAGTTTCTTATTCACTCGTATATTTCAGTGGGGTAAATAATGGTGCCCTAGACCAAGAGCCTGCTGCGCACACGGTCAGGACTCATAGTTGCTGGGAAGAGTGATGAAGCAAACCTGCAGGTGCCCCTCCAGCTGCTGTCAGAGCCCCAGCTAGCATGGGAAGAGGACAGCAGAACCATAATGACCTATGAGCTGGACCTTGCCGATGCGTCCTCCTGGCAAGGGGTGACCTTGCAGACCAGCAGTGCTCATTGCCCTTTCAGACAATTTACCAGGAAAAATGAGAACCTCCATTTGAAGAGATATTTTAAGACATGGAAACAAATCACTGTTTTCATTATCTATGAAGTTCATTTGACCTCTTACAGAAAAGTATTACAGTCTTACAGATATTTTGTTAAATAATGAGATATGTTTAATGTAGATGAGACCTGTGTAAAATATCTCTCTATTGTTCGAATTGATAGGATATTTGTTATAACCATTTAATGCTATAAAAACATGGTGGTTTCTGTGCCATGGGACAAAGCCCATAGTTAAATAAACTATTCTACCTATGTAATTGCTGCAGAATTATTCAAAATTTACAAGCTGTTTCTCATATAAGCTTGCACATTGCATTATATTAATTATAGCAGATGCATCTTAAATGTACCATGGGAAAAATATGCAGCCAGAAAACATGTTTAGAGCTGGTGGGAAAATGCAATTAAAAAACCCACGCAAAACAGAATAAGCAAAGGTACCTCAGGGTAGATAAATGTTGCTTATCAGTATGTAGTGAATGCCAGAGCTCACTCTTCTTTTAAAAATAAATAAATAAATAAAACAAGAAAGAAAGAAAGAGGGGGAAAAAAGAAAGCTGTTTTAACTGTAAAAATTAATTGGAAGCATTCGGATGTTATTCTATCCTACAAACATGTTACACCATGCTAATTATTTGGGGAATGGAAGCGTAAGGCAAGCTAAGGAGAGAAAGGAATAAAAATATATGAAGTCTAAATGGAATGCAGTGGTCCATTGCCTAAAGCAATACAGCCATTTCAGATATAAAGAGCAAGCTGAAGTTATTGCAGTGCTGGCTTACCCATATATTAGTACTTGTGGGACTGAAGAGCAGTGAATGAAAGCATAAGTGTGTGCAGGACTGCAGAAACATCCTAACTGCAGAATTAAATTACTGAAACTGCTGTGTAATGAATTTTGCAAGACAAATCATTTTGTACTATCAAAGGGGTTCATTCTCAAAAAAAAAAAAAATATTTACACAATGTAAAAAAATAACTTATTCTAAAATGTTATTGAAAAAGAACAATTTTAATTAAGCAGAAAAGTTATTAAATGTGCTTGTCTTCAATGAGATTTTAAAATTCAAAATACAGCAGTATTTGTATTTATTGTGTTGGGAACAAAAGTCTGACTTCGATGAACTCCCAAGGAGTTGTAAACAGCACATTTGGTTATACCTTAGGGCAAATATACCTATTAGGTCAAGAAATCTATGCCTGTAGGGTTAATTCAGAGTTGATAACTGTTGGTAACAGGCCTTGATCTTTTTGTGTAGGTGGGCAGTAAGTTGCTCCAGGGAGTTCCTTGAGTTCCCCAGCCTCAATTTGACACATTGGTTTGGGTTGAGCCCTAGTTTTGTCTTACTGTTTCTAGTTCTGTCATGCTGGATGTCTCACTGGTCCTTGCCTCTGCATTCCCCAAAGCATTCACCTGGATCTCAGGTAGCCATATTTGGGTGTCCAACCTGAGAACATTTAGAGGCTGCCTTCAGAAACACATACTCCAAGCCCTTGAATTTGCAGTTTCTTAGCTCAGTGCTTAGAGGTGTCAGAAATTTGAGCACACAGCAGCTTATTAGCCACAGCTTGCTTTCCCCTCAGGCCAACAGGTACATGTTTGCTTAGCATCACACTTCTTGACTCTTCAATCTGTGAGCCAGGGCTAGTTGCACAGTGCAGAGCTGTGCTGCAGAGCATGGGGACAGCATTGCTGTGCAGGGTTTCCTGATCCTCTGTCCTAAAATGTGCAAATCCAGCAGCTCCCATAGGCAGGTGCTAAGCCTTGCCCTGTTTCTTGCTACCTCCTTCCTTTCTGGCTGAGAGCGGGTGAACACAAGGACCAAAGTGAAGGTATTGGCTGTGGTGTGGTGGAGCCATGTCTGAACTCTCTCCTGGCACCAGACTGCGTAAGACCACCAGTGCATCAGCAGAAGCTGATGATGCTGTCACCAGATTTTTTCTGGGAACTGAAATTAACCAGCCAGCAGCTTGCCTGGGCAGATGTCTACACTGAGTTTGGCACAGCCCCCGTATCTCATTTCTGGGGTTGGAGATGCCTTATGAGTAACCAGAGCTGCGCTGCTTTACTAGATCCAGCCAGCACAGGAGGGCAGGATGATGAATGCAATTGTTGTCCCAAGCCTCCCTTCCTCTACAGAACTGGATCTCACCTCAACTGCATCTCAGTTGCAGTGGTGTTGGTGAGTATGATGGAAACGTTGGGCTCTTGTCATGTGATGCATCCACAGCAGCATTTGTAACACATGGGGTGGTGAGGTCTGTACGCATTTCTCTGTGCATACCTGCCCCCGTATCACTTCATTGTGGCCGTGGGGATTTCTGCAGCTTGTTCTGGCTGCTGATTCTGTCAGTCACTGGAAGGATGTTGCATTTGGGGGAGAAATTTGTGGGAAAAGATACTTCTAGGCGGCCTTCATCTTATCAAGGAAGGCAAAGGAGGAGGAAGGTGGTCTGTGTGGCCTGTGCAGAATATGAAGGCAACTTTGAGGACTGGGGGAGGGAGAGGAAAAGTGGCTAAACAACCTTACAGGACTGCCGAGGCATCTGAGTCTTATTTTGAATGGCCATAGTCAGAAGACAGTGATGTTGCACAGGGGCTTCAGGTAGTAATTAAGCTCTCTTTATTCCTGTGTTAGGACCTGATGGTGCCCATGACAGCATTGCCTTTGCAGAGCACTGTGGGGGTATGTACCAGGCCCACAGGTGCTGTGTCCACTGTGGGACAGGGCTGCCTACCTCTCTCGGTGCATCCTTGGGGAAAAGGGAGAGGATGAGTGCTAAAGCAGTGGGATCCACCCAGCTCATATCATTCTTGGCCACAGACAGGGGAAAGCCCCCTTGAAACTTCTCGTGCTTGCATAGCCACAGCAGACAATGCCATTAGCCAGCCCAGACATGCTGTAAGGAGCCCTTGGGGTTTCCTCCTGGTCCATGTAGCCCAGCTGATGCTTTTGGCAAATCTACAAAACCATTTGCTTCTTAGCCATGAAACATTACAGCCAAGTTGTAGCAGTAATCCTTTCTCAACACTAGCAATGGGGGAAGAAGGGCAAAGGGAGCCCACATGGCCCCAGAGAGGTACAGATCCAAGGAGCACCATCAGCAATGCACAGGGGTTCAAACGTGTCCCGCTTGGGTCTCTGCCCAGCCCAGCACACTGCCAGCTCCCACCAGGCACCAGGCGGTCATAACTAAGCTAGTCAATGACATTGTGTTTTTATTTACTGCTTGCTTATTCCTCCACCCCCAAACATATTATTCTTTCCATTCCTGGAGGGACAGATTAGGCCAAGGAATGTGTCCTTTGCTGCTGGCAGCTTGCTTTGGTGGCTGTTTTCTTCTACTGATGTTTTTAATAAGTGAGGAAATGGCTGTTCATCTCAGGGAGAGCCATTCTGTCATAAGATGACATTCCCTGGGATTTGTTTTTATTAGCTCAGCTCTGGTGTACAGGTGCTGCAAGAACTGCTTGTTGATTTTCCCAGCCTGGATAATACCTAGGCTGCCTGCTCACCCTGCTGGGGTTGCTACCAGTGCTACCTTAACTCCTCCTGCACAGGTTACACTCAGCGCTCTCCTTCTGTCGCTCTTGGTCCCACTGGAGCAAAAGTGGGGCTTTATTCCAAAGCCAGGGAAGTCTTTCACTGGGCTTTGGGTCAGGTGCATGCTTAAATCATAAATGTAAAACATATTTAATATAGAAACCCTTTCACTGAAGTAGATTATTTCTTTCAGTTACTCATTAAGTTGTTCCTGTGCTGAAAATAATCTGCATGACAGTTTACCTGTAAAGCTATCACAACTTAGTGGTAAAAACCCCACTGGCTTGCATGCTGGGCCGTGTAGCACCGGTCTTGACAGCCATGGTGCATTTGGATAAGGAGGTGTTTGATTGGTGCTGTCAGGAAATTGTCCCTTGGATTAACATCTGGTACCCTCCGTGGGCTCTTCTGGTTGCCTAGGTCTTTGGGAAGATTATCCAGAAGCAAGAGTTGACTGTTACCAATACACTGGTGGTTTCAGATATATTTTCCATGCCTTAGGGACTCTAGGGCTTGCAGGATGCTGGAAGAATATCATTAGCGCGTACGTCAAAGCTATTTAATCTTCAGTCAGGGAGTGCCTGAACAGTGCTGGGCAGGGTAATGAGAAGATTTGCTCCTCTTGCGTGTCTCTGCAGTTGAGGGACCAGGCTCAGAGACTGTGACCCAGGTACAAAATTTTGGTGTGCTATTTATCATATTTAACCCTGGAACGCCGTACACCAACTGTGTAATTTAGGTACATTGCTCCCTTATTTGTCACATAGCAATTGGGTGGTGGCAAGAATAGTCTCATAATATTGAGGAATGATTACCACGATTCCTCCTTTTCCCATATTATTCTGCTTTGTAGCCTGTGGCAGTACAGTGTTTTACAAGTTTCAGTCTCCAGCAAAAGGCAAATTCCCTTTTGTTGGACTTGCGTAAAAGCTCTGGGTGTGCCTGGCCTAGGGGCACTTGGCACTGCCATGGGAAGGCTGTCAGCCTTGCCAGCTCCTCCCTGGCTCGTCAGCTCTGCCATGGCACCTGAAATTGGGCATCCCAAACAGGACAGTGCACCCAGCCTTTGAAATCCAGCTCGCTTCTCTTGGACTTTACTAGAATTTACATACCCCCACCCCCCACCCCAAGGTGTTTTTAAATCGTTCCAAGTTTATTATTGCTTTTTGTTTGTTCTTTTGTGAGTTGGTTGAGGTTGGGAAAGGAAGTTGTAATTATGGAGAAGTAGATTTTATGGTTGTTTTCCAGCGCTCCAGGGATGGATGTAATGTACATAAAATCAGTATTATCATTGCAATTAATATTAAAAAGAAGAGTAATAAGAGTGATAATAATACCGCAGCACTAAAGTCTGCATTTCTTGCTAAGTATGGTGAGCTTCGGGGCAAATGGCCCTTCCCTGAGGAAGACCAAACTAGATGACAGGATCCCTCTCCAGGAGCAAAACCACTTCTAATTCCTGCATTGTGTCTTAAAGTCAGCAGAATTATAGTTTTGTGATAGAGGTACAGGAGCTGAGACCTGTGAGATTCATCTCATGCAGGGGAAGAAGCCCTTGAAAAATTTTCCTGTGCTAAGCTAACTTTGTCTTGGGATAGATGACTCTGTGCTGTTGGCTGCATCTGGATGTTATGGCCAAAGTCTGCCTGGTTTCTTTCTGCCTGCATCTAGGCACATCAGCTGCTTTGCCCCACTCACACAGCCCAAGAGCTCTTGGTCACTTCAGCCTGACAGGGCGATCTAATCAGGTGAGCTGGTGGGGCTGGTCAGGGAGATGTTCTTCTGCCATTCCCCAGCAGCCTTGGTTGAGAGAAAGAATGATTTGCAAGGTACAAGGTTTGTATTAACATTTTTTCACACTGAGTTAAGAGGGATGCATGAGCTGGAATGACACTGAGATAAAGCAGTGCATGGCCGCCAGAAAAATGACATGCACTTCATCTTCTCAGTTTTCTGGGTGCTGCTGAAGGAGCTGCCTGGAATAGGAATTTCTGTCATGATCTACAGTAAGCACATAATGATTTCTTACCTCTCAGTTGGACTTGCAACCCCTAATTCCTTAGATATTGGAAACAGGAGAGCTGCAAGAGCATTTGGGGAAAGAAGCCCTCATCTCCCACCTCCAAGTCTCCCTAGAGAGAAAACTTCCAGCACAAAAGAGATGGAGCTGAAAGTCGCTCCCCATGTTTCATTATCATTTGATGCCTATCACTCATGCTGATAAAGCTGAATTGCTGAAAGGTTTGAGTTGTTTCTCACAGGTGATGATATAGCAGAGTGTATATCAGGAAAGGCCTGACATTTGATGTGGCTTTATCATTGGCAAGCAAGCAAAGAAAATGGATAAATTAGTCACCTTTTCCCTCCGTCTGTCATAAGCTTTTATCCCATGGGGAGGAAAATGTTTCCAGTTTTTCCTGGCTTTTGTGTGGCACTGTTGTATTTGCCAGCCTACATAATGCCTAAGTCATCAAAGTGCCAGAAGTGGAGGGGAATGTGAATACCATTTATAACACAGCCTGGTGGACCACAGAGCTGGGTTTCAAGCCTCTCTGGTCCTTTTGAAAAGCCCCCAGAGATTTCCAGCCAATCTTCCCCTCAGCTCGTTGACTCTAACCACTTAGGCCCAAGCAGCCATCTCATGACTCACCATGTATTTCTTATGTATGTTTTACTAAGTAATGATATCACTAATTTCACCACATCTGGTGGAAACTTGGGAAGTTATGAGTGAATTTTACAGCCTGAATAAGATGGTAGGATACCCTCAGAGTCAGGGTGCAGCACCCCCCTCCTCTTTCTGGGAGCGAGGTGGAGTGTAAGCCCAGGAGCAGTCCAGTGACGTTCAGGATCGCCTAACTTTGCCACTGCAATGGCCATGGTTGCAAGGGTTTGGGGTAAAGCCATGTTACAAGTCCATCACAGGGAATCACTAACTTTTTAGGATATCTTAAAATCATTGTTCTGCTACAATTTAAAAGCAAATTCATGTAAAAAGTTCTGTCCTTTTTGGATTTTTTTTTTTTTTTTTTTTTTTTGGCTAGCATTCTAACTTACAAGAAGTTTCAAAATACAGCTCCAGAGTTTGAAAAGGAAAAAATCAAACTTTCTTTTGCCTTCCCTGGTGAAAAAAAACCCCAAAAACAACAAAAACCCCCAAGATATTTAAGTGATCTCTCTCTGTCTGAAGCCTCCAAGCTCATATGTCTTTGTGAATGTTTAAAGAGAGTCTTTTTTCAGTGTTGGTAAATGGTTATAATGGACTTGCGGTTGTAATCTCCACAATGCTGTTAGCATGAAGCATTTTTACACTTGAATCACAGTGTTCAATGGTTCTTTGTACTGTGTGTCCGCTCCTTTGCCGTATTTGCAAAAGATGGAGCTGCACACAAGGCTAGCTATGACATCTCAGTATTTTCAGCAACAGCATCATTGTTTCTAGGATATTTTGGGGTCTGAGTCTGTTCAGAGCACCTGCAGCTTGCCAGATGCTTTGGAGTCTGTATTTCAGATTGCAGCTTTCTTGATGCAGGATTCAAATCTAGGTCCATTTAGACTTTTTGCTACTGGTCCCTTGCGCCACAGCTTGGTGAGTGTATAAAAGTATTTGGGGAAGGGTCTTCAGACAACCTTACTCTGTGTCTAAGATGGATTAGAAGTCATGCAGGATGCAACTGATGATTTGTTTTTGGTTTTATCTCAGCACAGTGATGCAGTCCATGACCTGCTCCTAGACTTTATCACGTGGGTTGGCATCTTGCTCTCACTAGTCTGCCTCCTGATCTGCATCTTCACCTTCTGCTTCTTCCGTGGGCTGCAGAGTGACCGCAACACGATTCACAAGAACTTGTGCATCAGCCTCTTCGTGGCAGAACTCCTCTTCCTTATTGGCATCAACCGAACTGACCAGCCGGTAAGAAGCAAATCACTTTCTTCTCCTGCTGCAGTCTCCCGTCTCAGTGTGTATGGGATGTTTAACCATGCAGTGAGATATATTCTAGCACAGCCTTAATTCCATGCGTGAGTCCTCACAAGGTTGGGCCCCTGGTTGTTAACGGGGAGTCAAATGCTGATGCCTGCCATGATATCAGAGGTTGTATGTGCATTGTTTGTAAATAATGTGTGTGTGTGTTTAATAAGCAGGCTGTAAAATTTTGCTTATACTATGTACATCTCTATATGTTTATTTGCCAGATTGTGTACATACCTACCTTTGTATATTTGAATGTAATTAATATACGCAGAGATGTGTCAGTTTTAAAATAGTTCATGCACATTTTCCAAGCGAAAAAAAATGTTCTTTTGGAGAAAGGAAGATAAGAACTCCCTCATCCTTATAAAACCTCCCAGTAGGAGTAATCCTGACTGTTGCATTAATTCAACACAGTACAAACACCTTCCTTGCTCTTTTTAATCTGCACACAGATTGCCTGTGCCGTCTTTGCTGCCCTCCTGCACTTCTTCTTCCTGGCAGCTTTCACCTGGATGTTTCTGGAGGGAGTGCAGCTCTACATCATGTTGGTGGAGGTTTTTGAGAGCGAACACTCCCGGAGGAAGTACTTCTATTTGGTCGGCTACGGCATGCCTGCGCTGATTGTGGCAGTATCAGCAGCGGTGGACTACCGGAGCTACGGCACGGACAAAGTGTGAGTGGGGCTTAGCAATGCTTGCACCTGGTCAGGAGGAATGGCAGTCAGGACAACAAAGGGAAGTGAGGAGCCCAGAGACCTGGCAGGCAAAGGAGGCTTGTGCAGACAGAGCTCAGCCATGAGGCATGCCTTGCCTTATCTCTGTGTCTCCAGCACAGACCATGATGATACAGCACCAATTCCCCACTGCGAAATGTTTTACAAAGGTGTTTTCTTGAGGAGGTCAGTTGGGGAAAATTTTTATCACATCATTGCATAACATCAGGAGAGGTGGCTGTCCCAAGTCGCAGTTTGGTGCTGTATCAGGTAGGTCATCCTTCTTCTCTAACCAAAGAGTATTTCTCCTTTGGATGATGAAACACTGCTTTCTTCTTCCACTTTTTTAAGTGTTCTATGAAATTAACGGAGCCTGCAAGTGAAATAGGGGGTGACTGTGGAGTGCGTTAGACTATTTGCAAATTGGAACAGCTACATCATTTATCATATGAGTATTCTTAAATGTTTTCAACATTGCTGAAACTGGTATCAAAGCACAATTTAGATGATCGTGCAACACTGTCTAATGGAAAACAAAAGGAAAATTGAGCCTTTGGTTTTCTTTGCCAGCTTTGTTACAATAGTACTAACAATGGGGTTTTATTGACTCTTTTTTGCTTTTCCTTGTCAGGCTACCTTTTCCTTGTCGTTTTAACTGAGTTAAGGGTTCAGTCTGAAGGCATACATAACAATAGGATGGTGGTGTTTTTAAAGCTGTTTTTTAGCACAGGTTGGGTCAGACCATAGCAGCAGTTGATATTCTGTTAAATTCAACTGCAACATTTTTTGCCTGAAACGTTATTGGTATATACGAATGCAATTCCTTGCAGAAGCAAATCTGTAGAGCAGTGGAGCTGCTCATGATCAGTTACTGTGCCAGCAGTTAAGCTTGGATCCCAGCTGGATATTTGCACTGTGTTCCTCCCATGAGTAGGAGAATAGCAACCTGAATTTGTATAAATGTCATACTTTGTGGAAAGGGAATGGCCCACACAGATAAAGGTAGGAGGAAGTAAGTTTTCAAGGATCTCTACCAGTTTATCCAAAGTAGTTTAAGCAACTTTGACAGGCCTAGGGGGCAAAGAAAAATAATGTAACAGCTGATTACAGTTTTTGGAGAAGACTTTTCCATCAGCTGCCACCTGCTTTCCGCCCTGGCCAACTCTTCTGTTCATATCCCCTCTTGAGCAATATATAAGCCCTCATTGAATCAGGTATTGAAACGTTCTGCCTTGTCCCTTTAGACAAATTTATTCTTACTGTGGTGTTTCTATGGAGGACCTGTCTCTTGACAGTGGCCTACATGGGGCATATTGAGCCTCAAACCTGTTAACGGCCAAAGGGCCGTGAGCCCAGCTCCCTGGAAAGCCAGCTGAGATGCTTCTGCATATGCAGTTGCTGGAGTTGTACCCCAGCAGTGCAGTTTGCTTTCTGGTGTTTTAGTGGCTGCCTTCCATGCTGTTCACCCTGGGACTTCCGCAGTGTTACCGTTGCAGGGCTTGTAGCACCGGGGCAATCCTTTTAACTTCTCTCTCAACATTTTGGGCTGCCTCCCAAGAAAACCCACCATTGCAGCTAGTTTGTGGTAAGAGCTAGCACCAACTGTGTTCTGTTACAGTGCTCTGTGACTGTTGGGTGTTGAAAATGTCTTCATTCGCTGGTAGTTAAAGGGACATCCCCAAGCCCAGGGTATTACTTTGGATGTGAGACAGCAGTTGATTTGCATCCACCCTCATCTTTGCAGAATTCCTCATGATGCTCTGTAGGGACAACCAGAGTACCAGTGTAGATGGTGGGAGATCGCAGCATGCAGCAGGCTGCTGTAGAGAGTGGGAACATATGGCACCTAACCACAGCTCCATACAGCACTGTGGCAGCTTTGCATTGCTGAAATGTTTCTGCTCCTGTTAAATGAATATATGACCTTTCTCAGGCATAGCAAAATAAACATTTTCCATGGGTTACACTGCCTTTTCCCAGCAACCTTGGGTGCCCAAATGTTTCCATGGCATGGGAGGTACAACCAGAAAATTTGGCTGAAATTCACTGGAGGCAAACAACAAAACTTTGCTATCTTTGTGTTGAGGAGGCAGCAGTTCTTTGTCTGTGCCAGTAAAATCTCTTTCCTTCCCCACAACATAAAGTACTATTTTTAATGATTAAACTTGTATATGTAATATTTTGCAAATAAATATTCACAGAGATTTGCAGAGCCTAAAATATTTATTTATAATCTCTGATTCCAGAGTGCACAATTTTATCACGTTCTCATAGTGGAAAATAAAAAACATACAATATGTTTTGTATAACTATCATGCTCCATCTGGCTGATGGATGATGATGTATTTTTCTGTATAATGTTATTAGAAGTGTAGAACTGATTAGAATTTGTTGTGAACTATATGCCAGGCATACATAATTTGATTGCAAGAAGTTGCTTGGTTTTTCCGGGTTTTGTAAAACATCCTCTGGAATATATTACTTGCCTCCCTCCATTATTTATTGCATTTGTTTAAGCAGGACTTATGGAGCTGTTAGTGTTATTTGTTTTTTTGCTTGGCATTTGTTGCCACCATTCATACATCTCGGAATGATTTGCTCAGACACCCAACGTAGGTTTTCTTGATTTCATTTTCTTTTCTAAATGCAACCTTCCTGTAACATATACCCAGATTACATAGCCAGGAACAGGCAGTTGTTCCTCTCTCTGTTCATTGCTTGTTGCTTCTGATTTTCTGAAGCATTGCTTGTCCTAGTATTCATATTGGTGTTTTGGAGTAGCTATCCAGTAAAGAAACTCTCTCTTACAATTATTTATTCCAAAGATTGGAATTAATCCTTATCCTTTTACTGTTTTTGTTTGTTTGTTTGTTTGTTTAAGAGCAGTTCAGACTGCTCATATTACCAGATTAATTTGCTTTCAGAATCAAAAAGCAGTGTAGTGATTCCATTGAAAGATCATCCCTTTCAGAACAAAAGGGACTATCCATGTGAGCAAGCTGAGCCGTGTTAGGCCCTTTCCCTGAAATAAATCAGAAATACTGCACCTCACCTTGTTCTGGTTGTAATTTCTAAAGTAAATGTGAGAAGCAGGAAGCCCCACTGCAGACAGTGTGGTTCCCCAACACTGGCAAAGCGATTCTGGCAATGCTTATATGAACGTCCAAGTGACCATTTCTTATGGGCCAGGTCTTCAGCTGCTGCGTCTTAAATGGCTGTGTCTCAAGTTTTGCTGCGAAACTCAAAATACTCTGATTGCAGTTTTATAAATTCCATCATTTGCCTTGTCCTGTGTGTTAACTAAATCCATCCATCTCCTGGCCAAATCTGATGTCAAACATAGTGGTGGGCAATGCTGTGAAGTGCAGAGGGAAAATAGCATTTGCAGTTGCTGTTACTGTTTGAAAAGAACTTGTGTCTAAAATTTAGTAAAAGCTGGATTCAGACTTTAGCCCTCCTTTTGAGGGCACTCACTCAAGTAGCAGGCCATCCAAAATTGACAGCAGGAAGCTGTTCCGTATTCCCATACTGTCTTGGGTTTCGTATCAATGCCTCTTACAAATCTCAGAGGAAAGCTCCTATGCTTTGAGTGGTTCAATATATTTTAGAAAACAGACTTGTAGATATATTCATCTGCTGGTAATCAAATTCATCATGACAGGAATCTCTCTCTTGTTTCTCCTCCCCTCTCTCCCCTTTTGATATGCTATAAAGCAGGATATACATGGTAAGCAATCTAGCTGTCAGAAAGCAAAATATAAGGCTGGTGTATGTACACAGCCTCCAAGTCCATCAGCCAGCCACCGACATTTTATGCATGTTAATGTTGCTTGGAAAATACCTTCTAGCCGTATGGTCTGTCTTGGGGTGGCTCCACTGAGCTAGTTTTGTTTTCAGTGTTCATGCTGGGTATTTGGAGGAGGAACCATGAGCAATGTGGATGCTGAACTGCATTAGGCAGAACTTACATTGCATCCTGGAAAGGCACGTCTTGTGCATACATATCCCACTGCAGCACCCACACAGGAGGCTGTATAGCCACTTGAAACAAACCACTGAGCTCCTATGAACAACATGATATGTTTAGGGCTCTTCAAATTTTATGGTCCAATGGCAGCTAATGATTGTTTATTGGTTATATTTAATGCACACCGGGGATAGTTCAGTATTTGATTTCTCTTCATGCAGAAAATAGAGTAAACTCTTTGTAGTCTTTATTACTTGGGAAAAGCTTTAGGTGAATGTCGCGACTTCTCACGGTGGAAAAGGAGGAAATGAAAAAGTAAAGGACAGTGGCACCACAGAGCTCATTGCGAGCACTGAATATGCTGGTGTGACTCTTGGAAGAAGCAATGGGGTTATGAGCAGCGTTGCCTGCATCCGCAGATTTTCAGATAGTCTGCTCTGCCTTGTACTGAGTCCTGAAGCAACTCATTTGATTAAGGCAGTGTAGTCTAAACTGGAAACGCGGCGAGTCCACGTTCACGGTGCAGCTGCACATGGGGGGTCAGAAGTAACTCAGCAGCCCAAGATTAGCAACTTTGGGAAGCGAGTTGCCTGATTGCTTCCTTGTTTGGAGGAGCTCATTTATGCAGCTCATTGTGCATGTGGGTTTTTGTCTTTTAAGGAAAGAAAAGCTCAGTGTGGTACTTGTCTGATTAGCAATTTACAGCTCCTCAATGCAATTGGCGGGATGCCTGTGTTTTGATGTTTTGGTCTTAATTTGCATTTTTAATGAGGTATGACTTAAATGGGTTCACAGTGGCATCTCTTCCTGATGTCCACAAAAAAACCCTACCAGTCTTTAAAGTCCCTCTGTGGATTAAAGGCAGTCCTGCAGCTTTCTGTTCACCCATGACTGAGTGCCATACACCATTTCATAGAAAGGTGGTTTTTCTATTCAGACAAATAAAAAATGACATCATGTTCTTTAGAGCATTCAGAGTGGTGACAAAAAGCCTTGTCTGGTTTTTGCAAGCTTAGGTGTACTCTTGCTTAGATGGAGCCGTCTCTTGTTAGCAGGGAACCCTTTTGCTCCATGCCTGTCCCCCAGTTATCCCGAGGGCAGAACTGGGCTTCCCTGTTTCCAATCCACAGCATCCATCTTTTGTCACTGAATTGTGCTACAGAACTGAAGAGACATTTTTTTAAAAATTTCATCCATTTGGCTGACTGAAAAGGAAACCAGTTGCTTTGCATTTCTTTGCTCAGCCAGCACAGCCTTTCCCTCATGCTGGATTTCAGCTTTCACTGATTTTCTCCATGTCCCAATTTGTGTGCATTCAAAACCAACTGCATCAGATGTGACCATATGCCTGGCCATCATTCTTTAAAGAGTAAAGAGAGAGTGTATGTCTTTCCTCTTCCCTCTGTTTTCCAAGAGCCAGCTTTCTTTTGGGGCTGAAGGAGAACCAAGTTGCTTGTCAGTTAAAATACGCTGTGCTCCCAACTCCTGTGCAGAGGGGCTGGGGATTGTTTTGAATTTTAACTGGCAAAAAAGTTCAAAATGTTTTAATTAAAAAAAAAAAAAAATCAAAAAACCACCACAACCCTCTGGGTCCTCTCCCACACACCAGCACGCTTATTATCAGTAGAAAAAAGTTGTGGGGCTGCGTATTCCCTGACATATATGTGGCAGCTGAGGCACAAGCACAAGTTACACTTTTTTCCTATGGTGTAGGGTAGGTGTAAAGTCTGACATGCTGTGTAATGTGTGAGCTGCTGCGATGCGAATATCTTTTTTCAGGGATGGCGGGAGGACTTTTTCCAGGGACTTAATTATCCTTGAAACCTCTATTCTCTGTCAAATCTAGTTGCAATTGGGTGACATTTCAGATGTTATTATGGGTGATACACAGATGTCATGATCACATAAACCCTTTCCTATAGGAAATCAGACTCAAATGGTTTCTACTCACTTGTGTTGTTCCATTACCAGCTGCATCTAAATCACCTTGAACTTCAGCAGTCACAGAGGAAACAAGATTTCCCTGCAGTTGCTCTGAAAGCCTCTGTTTGCCTCTTGCATTAAGATTTCGATGCTGTCACATGAAGATTTTGGATGAACAGCTGCAGAGGCAGTTCAGGAGTAACGGTCACGGAAGTGGGTATTTTAATTTGTGATGAATAGCAGTACAACTATATATATATCGATACATCTTCAGCACTGACGAGACCTGAAATTTATATGGTATTGGGAGGGAAGTGAGAAGCTTTCTCTACATTTTTAAATTTATTCATATCTTGGCTTCTCCCAGTCAGAGAGGTCCAGGGCATGTTTTATTCTCTTGGCAGGTGGCTCCTGCTGATCTCTTCCACGGAGCTGCTGGCACAGACCTTTCTGCCTGTTGCAAAGTCCGTTGGAAGGGAAAAAAAATTCAGCATGTGCACCAGAGCTGTCATTTGTGAGAGATGCTATCTCTTCCACCATGATAAATTAATGTATACAGTTGCTGTCACTTGCTTAATTACGAAATTCCATTGGATGTTTAGTATAAGAGTGGTTTTGTGCTTTCTTAGTCCTCTGTGTATAAATGGAGCTGTGATTTGCAGTGTTGCAAACACGACAAGATATTATTATTTTAAACATCGTGCGAAACTTTCTTTGAATTTATATTCATCTGTCTTGTAACCAGTCACTTCCATTTTATCTTCCTGTCACCTGGAATGAACTAGGAATGGAAATGTAATTTCCCAGGGGTCTTAAAAAATGTGGGGAGTATTAAATGCAGTTGAAATTAAGTGATTAATAATTTAGTTTTAGGCCATGAATCAACTTCATGTGATAGCACGTACCATATGCAACCCTTGAAACATTAGTGGAAACAAAACACTCTGGAGGTTCAAGGAAATAAAGTGCTCAAAAGGGGAAGTTGCTGAACCTAATTAAACCTCAGCCTTCTGTTATCCAAATCGTGCTTCCTATTTGCACCAAATTTGCTCTGATCTGCTGGCCTGAGAAATGTCATCTTGCTTGACAGTTGACAGACAGCTTGTGTTGCATTAGAGCTGAAGAGGGAAGAGGAGCTTAAAGCGAAGAAGCAGCTCCATGGTTCCTCATCAGACCCCTTTTTTAAACCCCCCACAGTTTTAAGGTTTTTTTCCCTACAGATGCAAAAAAGCGCCTTAGCAACTAGGCCTTGTGCCATTTTCTTCCTGCTTCCTCCAGAGGTAATTATCTTACTCCATCAATAGCACTGTCAGAAATTGGGCACATAATTCAGCATTTAAATGAACAAGCAATGTAATATTTCCTGTCTCCCACCGGCATGTTTTGCAGCTCCCATTCTTCTCTGTCACTTGCTCACTCCTGATGTATGTCCTGGGTGCAGTCCTTGAATGCCTTCTCTTCCCTGTGTTTCATTACAGATGTTGGCTCCGACTTGACACCTACTTCATTTGGAGCTTTATAGGACCAGCGACCTTGATAATTATGGTAAGAACTCCTAATTAACTACTCCATCTCTCAGGTCAAGAAATAAAACTTTTGCTGTCCCTTTACACTTTATCTTTAATTTACACAGATTAATTTGAGAAAGGCATGTTCTTCTTTGACCCCACCTGGCACAAGCAATTAGACCCTCGTTATGAGCAGGCTCTTGGCATTGCAAAATACTTGCTCAAAACGGGCTGGGGAGCTTAGGAGTGGACACTTGCAGAGTTTGGTTTCTACCATTGAATGTTTAGAAATGCCAAACTCTGTGTTGATGCCCCTCACTGCCACCCCCCACCCCCTGAATTCCAGAGTGAAGCTTTGCCTTGATCATGCAAAAAAAGAGAAATTGGCGCAGACAGGGGAGGGAGTGGGGGCTGGGGGGATGAAATAAAGTCCAAACTGGAAGAGCGGTTTGGTGGGGGTTTTTCCACCCTGGCAGACGTTGAAACTCGTGCGACTTCACAGTTAGCACGTTGCTAGCGTATAGGCTAACACAGCAGCAAGGTAGAGAACCCAACTGTAGAGGCAGCTGGAGTTTTCTTATACTTTAATCACTACAATATGGCTTAAATAAACCATCCTTTGTTTTGAATAGGCTACAGTTTGGCTAACACAGCAAACCAGGCGCTCTCACTTCAATGCAGACATTGTCCCTGCTTCTTCTGCAGCTGGGGGCCGTTTCAGCAGCCTTCCACATCAGGGAGGGGGCCATGCCACCAGCTGCAACTACTGGATTTTTTTCCCCTCAAGCAATTCATTCATAAAAAGATATCTTCCCTTTTTGATTATGTCTCAAACCCTGGCCTGGGCTTATGGGGGAACTCCTTTTGAGGAGTTGGCAGCCTTGTTAAGACTGAGGCATTGAAACACCATCACATCTTTTACAAAACAAATCAAACTATTTTTCCTTTTTATTTTTCAACTTTGCATTGTGCTCAGCATCTTTAGCAGTTGTGATTACTCTTTACCACCTCCTCTGTTACACCATATTTAAAAGATATATTCACAGAAAAAGATGCTTTTTTGCTTCATTTCAGTGGGGCCAGTTAAGCAAGATGCTTGGAATGATTTTCACAACTGTACACCTCTCAGACACAGAAGAGCCATTACAGAACGTATTTTTAATTTTCCATAATGTTGTTTGAAGCACTACAGTTGATGTTGGAGCCAGCCCTGTATCAGTAACATATGCAGTGCCACAGCTTTGGTAACGCTGTGGCATCGCCAGTCCTGCAGTCTACAGGCCAGCTCACAGTATAAAATGCTTGGCAATTTTCTGTGCTTCAGTCACTATAAAACTGCAGTGAGAGCTAATTTTCTACAGCAACTCATCTGTTACACAGAAGCAGAGGACTTTCTCCCCATCACATTGTGCCATGTCACGTAACCCTTTTTTTTTTTTTCCTCCCCCCCATTTCAGCTTAATGTCATCTTCCTTGGGATCGCTCTCTATAAAATGTTTCATCATACTGCCATACTGAAACCTGAATCTGGATGTCTTGACAATATCAAGTAAGTGGCTGGGTTTTTTTCTTTCTCTTTGCCTGTTTCTGTCATTTGCTGTTTATGCCCCCCTTCCTCTCTGAGGAGCGTACAGTGATAACCAGGGGCAATACTTTGGTTATGGTGCTGCAGAACAGTTTCTAATAGGTACCAATAAGTGGCTGATGATGAAGCATTGTCTTTATTGGGATTTGGCAGCCAGTAGTGGCATTTTCCATTCAATTTTGCATGAAAGAAACAAAGTTGCATTTGCTGTCCTTGAAGCAGGTAGCCTCCTACTCCCTCTATGTTAAAGGAAATCATGCCTGATAATTACCAGCTAATTATTGCAGTCTCTACAGGGAAGGTGTTGAAATTGTTGATCATTGCTATTTCTCTGTGCTGTCAGAGCAGCAGCCTTGCTGCTTTTCTGTTTGTTTTGGCCCCTGACAGTTTTAATGACCAGAACTTCTCCACGGAATCTGATTAGTTCTGGCAAAATTACTGGGGGTTTACCTGGGGGTGCCCTCATCAGAGGATGTGCTTGCCAGCCAAGGCATGTTTTGACCTTGGACTTGGTTAACATCTGAGCCTGGGCATCTTACTGTCTAGCAAGCTGCTTCATTATATTGATAGAATATTAGTCCCCATCAGGGCCTGTTTATTCAGGTACCTTTGGCTTTAATTACTGGCTTCAAAAATAGAAGTGGGACTTCAGGTGCAGCGCATGATAAGATGGGGAGCCTGCTAATTAATAAAACCTTCTAATCAACTTCAGGAGGAAGAAATTGTGGGGAGCCAGAGTTTTACTGCCCACCCAGGAAAGGAGAGTGTTGTGCAACACAGCTGGAAGTTGGTTCTCTCCTCTCTTCTGTGGTGGGAGCAGGAGGAGAGGCTGGAGGGCAGCTCATTAGGTGATGACTGAATTGCACAGTTACAAGGCAGTTTTCAGCAAGGTTGTTGTTCCTACCGCTGAGTTGCTCTCACAGATGCGGCTTTAATTTAAACTAGGTCAGTCCCCCCTTAAAACTTCCCCAGCAGGCAAGGCTTGCAATGCCACTGGCATGCCACAACCTCGCATGGTCCTTTGGGTAAAGTTTTCATTTCTTAAGCACAGCTTCTTCTTCAAGGTTTGGTAGGAAAGGGGACTGGAGCCTGTACAAATGCAGGAGACCCCAGTGACCTTGGGATCCACAGGGTGCTCATTTGACGGTCTGTCCCTGCCCAAGTTGCAGGCAGGCTGCTCTACAGCATGGCTCTCTTTCTCTTGCCATCAGCTAGAAGATGAAATTGGAGGAACGGCCCCTTCTGCATGCCCAGGACTGATCCCAGCATGATAGTCTTTCATTTGGCCTTGGATGAGGCATTAAAGGAATGGTACATTTCATAATACTTATTAATATGACTACTCGTCATGCATTAGTGCTATAGGATTGCTCACTGAGAACAGTCTTTCTAAGGTTACCCACACAAAATCTGTCTAGAAAGCCTTACAGTATGACATTTAAATTAAAAGGGGGGGGAAGGGGGGCATATAATTAAAGCAGAAATAATAATTGCTGACTGAATAATCTTGCTTGTGCTAATCCCTAGTATCTTTGTTTAAAATGCCAAGAATTTATACAATATCATTATAAAATACTGTATAGGTTTTTCATCAGATGAGAGTCTATTCCTGATTTGACTTCATTAAAACGTTTTGAAAACACAAGCAATTAATATACTTTTAAGTATGTTGCTGATACCCTTCCAATTGTGTTGCTTCATTACAAATGATGTTCTTATGTTTGAAAAAATAAGAGAAATATAATATAAACTCACAAAGACCACAAGCTCACCCTAGGAAATTTATCAAAACAAGAATTTCAGAAGGGACTTGATTGTAATTTCTGAATTCCTAAGCAGGATCAAGTTAAGTCTCTAAATCCAAGGCATGTGTTGTCTCAATATCAGATATGCTTGAGTTAGGAAGAGCTGCACATTTGTAACACAGAAGGGAATTTACCTTTGAGGGAGCTTTCCTAGGAATGTGAGGGACTTGCAATCCCTGAAAAACTCTTAGGTAAGATCATAGTAATCTTCTAGGTAAAATTGTATGCTGTTTCTAGGTGAGATCATGGTCTTCTTCCAAAGTCATTGATTCTAACTCAGTTGCAAAATGTGGATGTGGTACAGCAGCTCTGCAGTAAAAAGCCACAGACCACATTATTTCACAGGTGAGCCGGAGGATCCTTCCTGAGCTTACCTCCTTGGCTCTGTACGGTTGGTGAAGAGACACCCAGATCTGTTTCTCAGGACGTGTGCTGTCTTTGCTGGCTCTCAGCGTGGTTCCAGAGCCTTGCATCTTGTCTTATAATTAAAAAAACAAACCAAACTGAGGGTCTGCATTGGAGGGCCTCTTGCTGCCGTCTGAATGTGACAGCTTTACGGCACATGGGGAGCTGAATGGGATTTTTTTTCTCCTAGTTCATTTCCTAGCAGTGCTCTGTCTTAGGCTGTGGTGAAGCTCTCGCAACATAAATCCTGAGCCTGTTCAACAACAGCAAAATACTTGATTCCCTATGGCAACGTAAAAATAAAGGCCATAAAATATTTTAATAGGCTGTTAATAAGCGCCCCTGCAATCTGGTGCTTGCCTATGTCACTTTAGAGGTTAGAAATACATTATGAAGTATAGAAAATAGAGAGCCAAATAACTCCACTTAAATTAATGAACTTGATAAGGGATCAGGTGTCACCTGGGATACCTTTAATTACTGCACCAACAGAAAAGCCATTCAAAGGGCAGTGCCTGAACCAGATGCTGTGTGGCTGAAAGTTCTGTATGCACTGTGCAAAGTTGTAAAAATAAACTTCCCTAACCTTCAGGAACAGTCCCTGTATTATTGTGCCAGCATGGGAGAATCTGACATTCCTGTGGTGGAGCACTGGTAAGGGGTTACCCGGCAAAAGATTTGATGTGTACAGAGCTGGTTTATTTTTCACCCACTTGAACTTTTCCAGCTTAGCCAAGCGCTTTGAAGAGGGAAGTAGGGTAGCCACATATGTGGGTCCTGCTCCTTGTGCCAAGAGCACCCTCCCTGTATGGCAGGTTGGTACTGAGCTGATTCAGTAGGCTGCACCCACTGAGACAGCAAGGTTTGTGCTGTCGTCCTGCTTTTGAGGCATGTATCCAGGAGATGTGAGCTTGCGTACATGGGATATGTTGTTCAGAGCTGCAGGAATTGCTGTGCCTGCCGGTGATGCCAGGAGGGCCAAGTAGCTCCTGTATCACAACAGATACCGTCACCAAAAGTAGCATGTTTTTATGTAGGACCTTTTGAAAAAAATCGGTTTGACTTCTTTCTTCAATACATTTAAACAGAAATTGTAAGGATTCACCCAGGGTGGGGATCTCTTCTGCCTTTTAAAGATCTCTTTAGTATGAAGTGACGCAGATAAGAACACCAAAACAGCTGCCTCTTGGGTGGTACATTTGGGTGGTACATGCAGGTTCTGCCCATGCCTCCCCAAACTCAGCATTGGAGGGGATTTTCCTTCCCAGCCTTTTCCAATGGCTGTTTCTCAGTGTTTGAGGTCCACTGTGGCTCTTTCATCTCTTCACGGCTCGTCCACAAACATAGCTGGGCAGAGATGGGCAGCAAGGAGCATCATTTAGTCTTTGGTAGCTCTGCCCACATCACTTGTATCTCACTCGTGGCCCACCTGAGAATGTAAGTGGCATGCAAAGGGTACGTGAAATTGCTTGTGAGCACAAACTGATTCACTGCAACAAATGAACCTGGGAAGGCATTGTTTCGGAGCGTTGATTCCCCAACCCCTACAAGCTTGCAGGGAAGACGGATCTTTCAAACCAGGGACTACATAAGCTTTTGAGATGGCGAAAGCCTGCAGTGCTGCTCACATCTGTAGCCTGCAAGGTAGAGATTATAGGCGTATCAGTGCAGTATTGATGCGCTCTTGCTAGCAGATGGCTGCACGCAAGGACGTGTTACCAGCTGGGATACTTTAGAGCAGCTGTGAGGCTGTTTTACCGGAGGTTGCTGCCGTGTGGAGTGATTTCTGGAGTCGAGCAGCTTGAAGTCTCTCCTCTGCACTTTTCCATTGTGCCAGGTACATACTAGATGTGCGAAATGTCTCAGACTGTCATAGACAGGAGCACGCTGTATCTTTTTTACATTCACATTCCTGTAGGAAGCCTTGTGTACAAAGGAAAATACATCTACATCTATATGTGAACAGTCCAGCATGATTCTACAGTTTTCCATCCATCAACTCCTTTCTGGGTGGTCAGGCACATACTGTGGTTGCTTGTGGTCCTCACACACTAAGTTTTCATCTGACCTGTGCCAGATGCTGCAGCTCAACAAACCTTCCATGTGTTTCTGAATGCATAATCCCCATTCTCTGTGCGAAATGGAGGGTTTCAGATGAACCCTCTCCCTAAATGCCTCTTAACTGTAGTACAGTGCTTGTTCTGCAGCCATTTAAATACTGCTCATTTGAGTCGTCATGGTGTTAGTAAAGAGAAGAAAAGAGGGGCTACGCTGACAGTAATCCAGATGTTCTTTTCACCGTATCTACTGAAATCTGAGGTCCTGTCTTTGCTGTGTGCTGTTACTGTGCACATTGTGAGGCACATTAGTTACTGACATGGAAAACTGGTAAAAAATTGGGTGGGTGGGAAGAGCAGTTATTTAGTTGCCAAAAGGCAGGTTCTCTAAGCAGATTGAAAGGATTCATCAATGGGGCTGAGCAGCTGCCACATCTGAGGTTACACAGGGCATGTCCAAATGGCTGGAGGGGAGAGGGTGAAACCTCCTTTCTCCTAGCGTAGACCAGAAGCCATCCTTTCTCTTCCTTACAGACGTAACCTCTCCTTTGAAGTTCCTGCGGGCACCCCTTCCCTCTCCCCCTGGTGCTGCCTGGCTGTGGTTGGGTTTGTTAGCATTTCCCCCAGCCAGACCAGACTTCCTGACATTCTTCTGTGCTGCAGTATGTGGCAACGAGATTTTATTTTATTTGCTTTGGACAGGCATTGCGTCGTCTGTAGCTGCCAAGCGCAGTTGTGGATCTGCTACAAAGAAGGCAGGAGGTAAAGGGATTTGTCAGCTCACTTCTCCTTTTGTCCCATTTTATTGCAATATTGTTTTAGCCAGGGTATAGCTTGGCTTGTGCCATAGGCCACCTGGATGCTTTTTAGAAAGCACAACTCATGGGGACCGCTTTAAAGTGGAGCGTGTCAGGCTGTAGTTCTGAGTTTGTTGGAAAAGCTCATCCAGTGCAATAGAAACCCACCCAAAAGTCATCCTGGAAATTTAATTTTCTTTCAGACAGGGAGACCCAGAGACTTAGCTGGAAGCTTCTTTTGTTGCTAAAGAAGCACTATTAATTAGAGGCCTTGAGATCACTTAATCCTGGCATTAATCACTGTAGTTTTGTTGCAGCTTTCTTCCCTCTTGTGGAAACCTGCTCCCATCCCATCTTCTGCAACAATAGAATAAACACTGTATCAAAAAATTCCCTGAAATTCCCTGGGAAAAATGTATTTATTCCAAACACGTGGGAGAGAACATTTTTAGGTGTTATGGCCAGATTCACAAGAACACACACTGAAATCCCATTAATGCGGATGATGCAGAAATGTTCAGCACTGCAGCCTTCAGAAATCGATCCCAAATGACCAAAGTGAGCCCCCTCAGCTTGCTGGCTGCTGTGGGAGCTTCAGATGGTCCGGGGCTAAAGGAACACAGCCCTAATTTAATGGATAAATAAAAAAGTATATGTTCTCCCAAGTTTCTGACTTGAAACAAAGCTCACACCATACACCTTTATTTTTCTTTTTTCCCATGGAAGTCTTGCTCATAGGCTTACAGAAATAAATCTGAGAATGTGCAACCTAAAGGCCAAAAGTAGGAGCCAAATGCAAAGACTCAATGTTGATTATTACTATATAAAACTTGCAAAGCCCAGTCCGGGCTCTTTTAAGAAGTCTAGCCCAGGCTGGGGGAAGTGAGGGGTGAGGAGTATCAGGCACAAAACTGAGAAGCCCCTTTTGAAAATCTGCCTCCTTCCCAAACAGTTGCCATATCCCACTCTCCCCATATGTTGTATGGGTGTAAGTGATTATCTGCTCATTTTCTTGCTTCAACATATGTATTTTATTTAGAGAGACATGACTAATCCCAGCCCCCAGATTAGCTTGTTGTTTTAGTCCTACGGGTTTTCTTAAGTCATAAAAAAATCCTCAGAGTTAGGTAGAAAATTGAAAACAAAGGTTAAATAGAACTTCCAAAAATCATCTGAGGAAATGTTTAAATTAAACCCTTGATTTAACACAGCAGTATTGTGCTGGCAGGAGCAGAGGTTTACCAGTCTAGTTTTATTTACTCAGCTGATTGAAATGCAGAAAAAGTAAACGTTCTGGGTTTGGTGCAGAGAGGAATGACTTAGACTTTTGAAAACGCAAGATTTCTTCTCCTTTGGTAGGAAGAGCTTACGTTACTGATGCAGAACAATAATTTGTAGCAGGTATCCTTTTACTAAAGGAAGATTAATTTGTGCTTAATTCTAGCTATTTTAGAAACAAGGGAAAGTAGGGAGACAATAAAGATTATGTTGTATTTTTCTATTGAGATTTAAACTGGTATATTGGTTTCCAGATCTTTTTCATTTAATCATAAGACACTACAGCTTGGAAATGGTTTGTGATGCCAGAGGGTCTGGAATTGAATATTGCGTTGGGTTCACCCAGGGGACTTGGCTTGCAGAACAGCAGCACTTTAATTCTTCATTACTTCTGGGTTTGCGGTTGCTTGGGAGTGCACAGTGAGGCCACGGTACAACGAAGGGATCCAGCTCTGGGAGCATGCCCAGCGCAGCCTCTGGGTGCAGAGGGCCCGATCCTCTATCTTCAGCGTTCTCATTTCCCAGCGAAGTCAGGGCTGAGGGTCTGTGGCAATGTGCAGACTCCTTCTTTGGAGCAGCAAGCAGGGAGAGCAGGTTACGTGCACTCATGCAGCTTCAGAGAGGTGCGTGTGTTGGCATGAATGGTGGAAAAGACGAGGTACAAAAGATTTGAAACGCAAGCAAGTGAATGCAAACACTTACAGGAGCCACAGTGAACCTCTGTTAAACGTGACCTGAAACCCTGACTGGCCATTACCTATAACTTACAATGTTAAATAAAATAGCAGTGCCTGTAAAGAATGAGCTTTCTGTTAAGATTTTCATACAACCCTACTAACAAAATAGAAAGACTCTGAGCAAGCTGTTTGAGAATAGAGCACTGAAATTTCTTCCCAGCCAGCTGTGCTATATGCAGCATTTTTGGACTTCTCTGACTTTTGGGGGCAGCAGGCTCAGAGCGCAGCACCTCCAGGGATGCCTTTTGGAGAGGATTCATCCCTGGATTCCCACTCTAGTAAAAGATAATACGATCCTAGGGAACAAAAAGAGACCCTGAGCCAGTGTTTTGGTCTGGATAAACTAATGAGAAATGAAGTGTGTGTTTTAACAGTGCTTTGGATGGGCAAGCAGCGTGTTCTCTGTAGCCAGAAGACTTGACAGCAGTATTTTGCAAGGATGACCAAGTGATCTGGGTAGTTCTGAAAATTAGGAAAGCTCTTTCTCTTCCTTGGAATACTTCCCCCTGTGCGAAGTTTAGATGTTAGCTGCAGAGTACTGAGCTGGGCATTAGAAACTGTCTGCCTTGCTTTCCTTATACAGGAGCTCAGGCTATGATCTCTGTGTCTCATATGGCCTTGATGCCTGTTGGTCAGCTGAGCATCTCCCTGGATCCTGTGTAAGAAAGCACCATGCTTCCTAGGCCCCTGGGTAGCTCAGTGCTGCTCCTGTACAGCCTTCCTCTGTCTCTCTGCATGAGCAAACTTTGAACAGGCAGCCTAAAGCAAACCCAGAAAATTCACTTGAAGTTGGCACAGAATTAAGTATTTACAAGCTTCCTACCAAGAAAAGATACAGCACATTTATATTTTGCCAGAGTGCAGAGTCTGTGAGCACCTTGGAGACAGAAACCCTGCCGATGCTAAAAAAACATCTGAGATTGCTTTTCTGTTTGGGTGCCTTTTTCACCCAATGCTGTTATGGCAGCATCCGATTTTGTTTGGTGCAATCTGCTGCTGTTTCAGTTTTTCACAGAAGGGTTTGGTTAATATCTGACTGTTTTGGCTTTCAGTTTTGTTGTTTATCTTTGTTTTTTGTAATGGCTTCATTAATGTTGAATGGTGATTGTAAAGCACTGATCTTCCGCTGACAGGTGTCGTCCTTTCTGAATTAAGAAAAAAAAAAATCAATCAGCAGTTATTGATTTGAGACAGTGTCCTGGAAGATATTAAATACCTAAGGTCTTTATGTGAACCCATAAATCATGATTATTGTTTTAAAAAGCCATCCATTTTAAGTATTTTGTCAGCAAGCCCTGTTGGTGCTATTTGGATAATACAAATGTGTCTAAAGGCTTTGCTGAATCTGTATCATGTGGAAATAATCAGATATGTGGTTATACATCAGTGTGGTTTGAATAATCATGCCATACCTTTGCAAAGTTAGGAGGAAGGAAATAAACAGGGTAAGCAATTCTTGAGGGTAATTAATTACTTACAGAAAATGAGATGAGCTTAACAGAATTGCTCTTTCCAATTGCAATAACTAAGAACAAATCTCAGAAGGCAGCCCATGATTTCCTCAGATGAGTTGAGGGGGAAAGGGATGATGCTTTGGCAGAAGAAATCAGGCATAGGTTGCCCCAGATCCTGGGCTTGGGCATCACGTAGGGCCAGAGAAGGTTTGGCCTCATTTGTCTGGATAAAATTTTCAGTTACTGGTGGAACTCAGAAGTGTCTTTCCATCTATGTAAAATATCGCTTATGCCAGGAGATGGGACCCCAACCTTAACAGATCTCCAATGCATGTAAAGCCAGGGGTTTCTTCTGGGAACGTAGCTGTGACAGGCCCGCTGACTCCTGAGATGGTGGCAGAGGTCTTCAGGGGACTGGCCACCTCCTGTCAAAGATGGCGCAGGAGCCAGAAGATAAGACGTGGAAATGATGACTTGGAAAGCCATGTAATCATTGCCAGCATCCTAAGGCAGGCGATTAAGAAGACATTTGGCTTCATGCCATCAATGTGGTAACTTTGTCACGAAACACGAAGGCAAAATCCTTTAAGCACTCTTTTATTGCTTGCAATTGATTTTCCTCACCATGAAGACACTCCTTCACTAATTAGCAATGAACCTGTTTGCTTTATGAGGGGAGTGCTGGACTTTCCAACTCCTTCCTGTAGATCTACAGCAGTTTGATAAATCAATCTTTTCTAATCCTTGAAATTTAAAAAAAAAGGAAAAGAAAACAAACATGCCTACTGCCTCATATTGATAGGCTGTGGGGAGGCACAATAGCACGCTTTATTTTGTGTGTCTCTCTCGTACTTGCCTGCAGGAAACGTCTGTGTGTCTGCTTTATTTGCACCATATTAAAATGAATTCCACAGGTCTTTCTGAATGGTTTGGAGAGGGCACATCATCCATCTATTTTTATTTGGGTTTCATCACCCACAACAGCTACTAAAGGTCCTGTCTACTCACTTCGGCATTTTTGCGCACTAGCCAAATTGTGTTATTTTGGGGCCCAAGCATTAAATCCATGTACTTACTAAGCCTTTCCCTGCTATTGGAAAGATGGGAAAATACTTCGAATTGTCAAAAGAGTGATAAATTTAGGTTATATAAAGTTAAACCATGAAGGGTTGTATAAAATTATAATACCTGATTAGTTATATAGTGTTTTATCAAAGACCCATTTTTACTGTAAAAGTGGCTCAAAAAGTATGCTTTGTTAAATATATAAAAAAAAAAAGTAAGTAAACTATTTTCAAAATGTAAGAAGACCAGACATTATTCTTTTTAAATAAGAGCTGAATAGCTGCTTTTCAATAACAGGCTTTCTCTATTCAGCAGCATTTTAGGACCAATCTGTGTGTGAAGGTAAATTCTTGCCTTACTTTTCCTGCTCTAAAAAAAAAATAATATATATATATATATGCTTTAGCAACCAAGGATATTGCTAATCTACATACATGGAAGTGGTTTGCACTGTATAATACAAGTTGCAGATTTTGTCTTGGTATTGGGCTGTTATTGTCTTACTCTGGCAATTTGGTCACTGTGTCAAAAGGTACATGTTGGGGTTTTAAAAGGACAGGCAGCGCAAAAGAGGTTCCTGAGCTCAGGATGCGTTGGTTTAGAAATTCCTTAAGCATCTAAACAAGGGTATAAGTAGCTAATTTTGGCAACTTTTTTAAAAAAGTATTGCTCTGGAAATACCACAGGAATCTAGAAGGTGATATGAACAGTCCTTTCTCATCATTGAAGGAGAAGGTACTCTGGGAAATTAAAAGACATCTAACTGAAATAAGATTTTGAAAGAGTTTTACATGATGTGTAATTAACCTTAAGAAGTCTTTGCCCCAAGGTAAAGTCAGGACTTTTTCAAGATTAGAAAATGAATTAGGTATTTATACAGATTGTTAGACCTTCCACTATCCATCATCTGGGCTGTGAAGAAACACAAGGGAGGTGAGGTAAGATTTTGCAGGGTAAAGGAATAACGCAGCCACTGAAGATCAGCCTTTTAACTTCAGGTATTTGAAAGTGAAGCCCCCACCTAAGCCATCATTCATGTTTCCTCTGCAGTCAGCAGAGAAAAGTATTACTTCAGTGAATGGCAAAGCCTCACCTACCTTAAATGCCTGTTCTGGTAGGGGATAAATTGCTCTTTGGGGGTACCAATCTCCCCTTAACTATGGAAGGATCAGAGTCACATAGTTTAAATTCAGTGGGCTGTGTCCCTTACTGCCAGGAATTGGAAGAATTTATCCAAATCTGGAGAAAGCACTTTAGATCTACTGTCTCAAGCTGTACTAGGCTAGGTTTTCCCATGATTTCTGCTTTGACTATTATTTGCTTGTACTGCTAGTGCATATAATCTCAGTTTTCCAGTTAGCGGCTACATTTTCCTGCGAGCTAAGGCTTTCCAAGGCTGTTGTCTTGTCTAAGGGATAGGTTTTATTCATTGCAGATAATGACACAGTATTACTGCAGCACTGATAGGTTTCACAGACTTTACTGGGGGGGGGAACATTTGGAGTAATTTTTGTCAAATATGAATTGTTGCTAGCGCAAGAGTTAAGCTGCTTATGACACTTGAGTTGGTAAATTGAAAAGGAATTATTTGTATTTCAGGAGGGATATAAAAGACTAAGTCCTGTGGACCCTATGTGTAGAGATTTGAAGTGTTTCGGAGTTGGGCGTCTTTGAAAATGTCAGTTCTTTAGGCACCTGCTTACTTTGGGCCGTGGGTCCTAGGCACGTCTGGGTTGGAAATGGAGTACAAACCACTCAGGTCTTTTTGACAGTTTTCTCCTGAGCTGCTTTGAAGTGTTAGCCTTAAGCTAAAAGGCAATCCGAGTTTACTGATTTCGCATTTTGTCTGTACAAAGATGAAACAGAGCCTTAAGCTGCCTGAAAAAAGGCTTATTACAGATCGCTGAAAAACTTTGCAAAGGTCTGGATAGCAGCAACAGAGTGAAAAATTTCCCTAATTCTCTCTTTTTATAAGCTATCACCAGCGACATTTCACCAGTAAATTCTTTACCATGAAACCCGAGTGCTTGTGAACACAGTAATAGAAATTAATTCTCCCCAACATTGCTGGGCTGGGAACTCCAGACTGTCTCACATCTTCTTCTAATTGAATTGCATCGTGTGGGAGCTGCAGATGCTGTGGTGCTAGATGTGCCACGAGCACAGCGGGAACCTGCCCCGATGATCTTGCAGGCTGAGTGGATAAGAGGGCAAAGAGGAGCAGAGGGATTTGACCAACATCATGCTACCCAGGTGGGATGGGCTGGAGGTCCCTGTTGGTGCAGCTGTGGGGGGAGCCTTTTAATGCCAATGGCTTTTCTGTGTTCCTGGTACCCCCCAGATACATTGCAGATGCAGAGGTGACACTGTCTCAGCCTATGTTTTGCTAAGCTAAGCCAAAGGAGCTGAGCTTTTCCTTGCTGTGTCTCGGAAGCAGGGACTCAGTTCTCTGTATCAGGTTGCCTCCTCTACACTTGCTTCCTCCTTCCTTCCTGAACCTAAGGTGCTTTGTGCTTTCCCTGTGTGTTTAGATACCACCTTTGAGTGCCCTAGGGTACTTCAGGTGCCCTCATGTGGCTGGCAGGTGTGGCACAAGATCCAAGGCGAGCAGCTGTCAAGGTGGCAGCTGATGACCAGAGGGGATTCCTGCCAGGGATGGCAGCTGGGGAAGCTGAAAGGGGGTAGCTGGATGCTGGAGCAGATCTGCAGGGAGCTGTCAGTGGCTGGGCTGGGATGGGGATGGAAGCAGGGAGGCTGTAGGTGCTCAAGCTGAGATAGCAGTGCTTATCTACCAGTGATGTGGGGACAGCTACCTTGTCCTCCATGGTGTGTCCTACGTGTATCTTACTGTTCAGAGTGGGATCAGGACAAGCGTTATGAGCGTGGCCAGATCCATCCCATTCAATGACTTTTCTCTCCCTTTCCCAAAGAGCCAAGGTGACCATGCCAGGGCAAAGCTGAGACTGGCAGCATCGCTGCCTCTTCTGTCTCAGCCAAGGACAAGGTAGGGAGAAAAAGGGAATATTTTGCACATGGTAAGATGTGAAACCACCTTCCTCCCACCACAACTGAATTCTGCTCCTGTTAATACTCAGATGGCCCCTCTGTGGCTTCAGGTGTGTGAATGGTGCAGAAGTTGTCCCTACATGGCTTTAGCCATTGTGAAGAGAAAACACAAAGCCTCATCTGGACATACTTGGTGTCCCTCTCAGTCAGAAGTTACTGCTGAAAATCATTCAGTTTTAATACAACTTCTCTCTAACTCAAGCGAAAATCAGTCCTCTCCAAGTGGAGTGTTTTTTTTAGCGGAGGGTGTAGGTGGTCAGCTTGCCAGTACTGACCGAAGGAGGTCTCAGCAGGGTGGACTGGCCCCAGCCACGTTGGCAGGGATAATGAGATGAACATAGTGAGCCAGCCTGCCTCTGGTACCCATGGTGGCTGCTGCAAGGGATTGCAGGTTCAACAGCTCCATGCCAGGGGGGAGGCTTGGAGGCCTAGGAGTTGGCCTACCCTCTCCACGTGTTGCACATCACCTGCCACCCAGCCACAAAGCCTGTCCCACAAAGTCAGGGACACTCCTCTAGGAAAATTGCTGCGACTAATCTTGTGTCCCTGCAGCGGCAGAAGCTCTTTTTGGGTGGTCCACCTTGGCTGCTTCTTCACTGCAGCAGGCTGTTTTGCACTCTTGCTTGGCAGAGTCTGTCCTTTGTCCTTCCCCATGAAATGGGTCAATGATTTCAAGATGATCCTAATGCCATTTTCTCAAAAAGAAGATAATGCTGCAGTCTGGCTTGTAAGTTGGCAACTTGGGAGTTACACTTACAAAAAAGTAAATGGCAATAAAGAGTATTTAAACAAAAAAACAAAAAAAGTGGAATGCACTACAGCACTGCAGGTGGGAAGTGCTGGAGGCACCCTGAAGTTTTGCCACCTGAATGCATGAGACCTTTCCACGGTGACTACGCTAGAGTTTCAAAACTCATCTTCTTCAGAGATACCCATGATTTTTAAAAGAGATTCTGAAATCAGTTGACAGTTGTGTGATTGGAGCCAGGAGGGCTAGCTGCAGCTCGCAGCTGTTGATGCTTGCTTCTGTGTAAACCAGCGTCCTTGGTTGCGTTTCAGTTCCCCAGGGCAGTGAGCCAGGCTGGCTGGTATGTGCCAGGCACACCGATGCCAGTCCGTCTTTGGTTTTGGTGATGGCTGGTGGGAGAGGGAGGGGAACTAGCAGTAAGCTATATTCTGTATGTTGTTATATTTCTAATGCTGGTGTTCTTGTCTTTATGTCTACGCATTCTTTAGCTATGAGGATAACAGACCCTTCATCAAGTAAGAATGACCTGAATAGCTGATAAATTTCATTTATCAGTGTGGTCTCATGAACCAGCTGTCAGATCAATCTTGAAAAATCATTAAAGCTTCTGTCATTTGCATTTAAGGCAGAAGAGCAAACTGCAGGAAAACAGTCAGGCATACAGCTAACATGCAGAGTAAATGTGCTGCATATGTATTGCCAAACAATTGTCACCTTATTGGCTTTATATTCTTTGATTGGACATTACTTGAATTCAAGGTGAATGTTCCCAAGTTAATCCTGTGTAGTACAGACTTGCTATACCAATCGCAACCCTCTGGTCCACTGTGCTCTGTTAGAGAGAGTGCTTTATGGTAATAAAAACACAGAAGTAAATTTTCAGAAAGGTGCATGGATGGTAATCCCCATGACTCCCATTCTAGTTAATGGGATCAGTGCAAGCAAATCTGTGTTTGGTGCATTGGAGCCTGTCTCCTTACTCACTGGAGTACCTAATTGTACCTAATTGTAAATCTCTGATTTTCAATTACACCAAAACATGGGTGGTTTTGTTTCTTTATTGCTATTAAATTGCACTACAGAAAAGGAAAGCTGTGAAAAAGCAACAGCAAGTCTGTACAAAGAGCAAAACAAAACCCACAAAACTGCACTGAAAAAAGTGCAAAAAAAGCCAAAAATGCCTAGAAATTACGTGCCTTAGGGCATCTGTGCTTTTTCTCCTGCAACCAAAAGTAACGTGCAGTACCATGAAATAGAAACAAATCAACTTTGCAGTAGACTTTCAGTTTGTTCTTCTGGTGAAGAGTCCTTTGTATTCATTCTTGCAGCATCATTCCCATGTTCTCTTTCATGGCTTGGTTCTTTTTTTTTTTTTTCTGTGGATATAGGATGGAGCTATTCATAGTAATCTCCACACCCTCTTTTATCTCCAGGTCTTGGTTTCTGAAGCACAACACTGTAACGCATGCAGTTTGCTCTGTTGAGGGTCTTCTAACCCACAGATTCCTTTCCATCACTGAAGTTGGCATATTTCTGCTAAATAACTCTTTTGCTCCTGCACAGCTCTGCAGCCAAAGGCTGGCTTTGCTTCAGAGCAGAATAGTTTTCTGATGTCCTGGGAATATTTTTTAAAAGACTCTGTATGTGCAGGAAGCTTTTAGTCATGGAGGATAAGAGAAGGGAAGGAAAAAAGAAAGTGTTATTCACTTCATTTGTTGTTCTTTTTTTAAGGGGAAAAAAAGGTATTTTTTAAATTAGCGTGCAATTAAGATGATAATGTGCTCTCACTGATGGTGGAATCTCAGGGAGAAAAGTAAACCAAGTGGCTGAAGCTGTAAACTTTATCTAGTAAAACTTTATCTAGTAGCTACCTTTCTGAAGGATTTGGAGAGTGCATTTTCAATTTGCATTGTGCTAAATATTTATTAGCAGGATTGACTGGAAATGCTTCAAAGGAGCTGTTCTGGTCTGCTAGATACATAATAGTGATTTTTAAAGAACTGCCTTAATAAGCGGTTACCTTAGGGAGCTCTTCTGGTTGTGTGGTTAAATAATACATATTTTATAAAATTCAGTGGAAGTCTTAATGCTGTATTTTCATTCTGATACCTAAAGAAAACAACAACACAGAACATGAATACAACATCCTTATGCTTCTGTTTGTGACAAGCACTGGTAAAAGGAAAAGGATTCAAGGCTGCAGCTGTCATGGAGTCTCCACAGTGGAGACTGTCTGCTTGACCTCTGCAGGACTTATTTTTCCCCCAAGCTGCTGCTGCTTCATCTTTCTCCCCCTTGCCCCACGCTGTGCTAAGCAGGTGGGAGATCAAATATGGCCAAACCCTGGCCAGGTTTCTATAAGGCTGAAGTGGCTTAGAAATGTAGGCAGGTCCTTGTCCCGGCGAGAGCTTCTGCAGCACCCCAGGCTGCTTTGGGGCAGACAAGGAAGTAGTGGTGCTGGCTGGCTGCAAGCGTGTCTGCTTTGGGGAACCGAAGGGTTAAATGGTGAGGAAGGGGTGCAAAGATTGGATGTCATTGCATTCATTTTTATGTTGTTACACCTAATGATACCAGGGGAAGACAGAAAAAAATCAAGACCTTGAGGGAAAGGGCAGAGGAGTGCTCACGGTGCTGCTTGCTACACAGTTCCTGCTGTGCTTCCCAGCTAGAAGGTGGCTCTCTCCCCTGTGCAGCGGCAATTCCTTTAAAGCTGTAGGTATTTTAGCGTGTGGAAACTAGGGAGATAGCTAGGAGCAGGACCCAGTTTCTGTCTTGATTGTCACACTTCATCTTCTGTCCTGGTATTGGAAGAGCAGTCTCTGAGAAGTTAAATTAGCAGATGACTAAATGTTATTTAGGAGGGTAACATGGAATACTTCAGCCATCCAAGCAGGGCTTCCAGCTTTCCTGAAAGCACACTTTAAAAAATAGCATGCAGCAGCCATCCCATGTCCCCAGCTCTGCTCAAGCAGAAACTGCAGGCTACCCACATTTGCTTGAGCAACATTTGGGGCCAAGCAGTGGCTGCACTCCTACTTCCTGCTTCCCTCCTGGGATGGACCAAACCATAGTCTTAGTTTTGCAGCTGATGTGAAGGGCTGCCCTTCCTTTTCTCCAAGCACAAGTGTGGCAGCAGCTACTGTTTTAGCAAATGTGGTGTATGAGCGTCTATACGTGTATATGTATTTCCACTCATGGCAGCGTGGAAGAAGTGTGAAGCAGCATTGCAGAGAGCCTCCTTGTGTGGAGCTGATCTGGCAAGTGGTGAGGGCTTGCCCGCATGCTTGTAGTTGTCTATCTGGCTTACAGGCATATGGGAGACTAGCTAAAATGCAGCAATACATGTGTCTTGGTGTTAAGCATAAAGAAACTAACCCAGCTGGCACTTCTGTCCCAGTGGACTTCAAGAAAGGTGAAATTTAGCGTTGTTGTTTCAGTTGCTTTATTTTCTTTTCCTGCCATTTGCAGAAATAGCATCTACATGTCATTTACATATACGCTGCTTTTACATTACAAAAAAAAAAAAAGATAACATTGTGGTTACAAATATGCTTTTTTATGATAAAATTCTATACTCATAACATTTCCATTTCTGTATATTTCGTCAAGCCTGAAGATTGTAAACTGCATCCAGCTTGAAGACAAAACTCCCTACAACTCATTTTGATATGCTATTTACTTTTTTGCTAAAACCACGGGCAAAGCCTTTCTGCTTGTAAATGTGTGCTTTCTTTTGTTGATGAAAAAACAATCCCTTTTTTTTTTTTTTCTTTTTTTTTTCTTTTTTTTCTCCTAACAGGTCCTGGGTTATAGGTGCAATAGCCCTACTCTGCCTATTAGGACTGACCTGGGCATTCGGACTCATGTATATTAATGAAAGCACAGTCATCATGGCGTATCTCTTCACCATATTCAATTCTCTGCAGGGAATGTTTATATTCATTTTCCATTGTGTCCTCCAGAAAAAGGTAAGACAGACGGTTCCCAGCGGCAAGAGCTGGTAGCGGGGTGTTTTGTTGCCTAACAACCGGAGCTTAACATCATCTGTGTGCCCTGAATTTGTCTTGCGCAGATTTATCTCCATGCACCTAATAAGGGTGGTATTTAGACTGGAAACTGGCAAGATGCAGGGGAATGAGGTGATAACGAAGATATGTGGCAGTGGCATTTCAGCAGCCGGGGTGCTAGTAACAAGCACGTTGGAAGCAAGGGAAAAGGCAGCTGGCAGTTTACAGGGCTTTACGGTAGTGAACCTGTAAAAGAACTTTTAACGTCCAGATTCTGTTTTCCCGTATGCCAGTGTGAGACAGGATTGACTCCATGAGTATCTGGAGTGTCCTCGTGTGGCTGAGTGCTCACAGCAAAATGAAGCTTTATATCCTTTCTCATTTGCAGTCCCTGCAGGAAATCACCCCTCTTTATAGCAGCATGTATGGGTTGATGCTATATAACGGGGGCTGCTTGCCCTGCTTTTTTAAGAACTGAAGGACCAGTGCTCTGCAACATTTCATTAGCCTTTGTGTTGTTTGGTCCTAATGTGGGCTTTTGGAAATCTTCCTTAGAGCAAGCACAATAAGTGCTTCTTGGTGGAACTTGGAAGTATGTCCCAACTAACGCTTGCAAGGTAACAGTGGAGTAACTTCGGTAAACTCGGGGCAGGGGGGAATAATAAAAATCTCTATATGTGGATGTAGATCAAACTTACAGCCTCTTACAATCAGTAATAAATAGTAAACATTTTTAAGAACCATTTTATACTCCACTGAAATTCAGTAGTTCACAGGTCTCCAACTCCGCATGTCTGCTGATATCTATGCACATCTTGGTTTCAAAGCGCAGTTTCTTTATCTAAATATAGGGTGAAGAGTTCATACATGGATACATCTGGTTCCCAGTTTCTCAGTGTAACCAGTGGTTTTTGTGAGAAGTGGCTTAGTGGGTAAAGTCAGGGCCATGTTGAGGTCTGTTCTCTATCCAAGTGCCCTGGGATTGCTCCTGTTTCCCACATTTTCCTATACAGGGAAAGGACATCTGACGTATGAAAATATAAGCAAAATTCATCATAACAAGTGAGCTCTGCAAGCGATGCCTCTGGAAGGATCTGCAGAGCTGTGCAAAAATGTCATTCTTGAAACCAAAGGAAGACTTTTGGTGTTCAGATTTGTGTCCTTGTCATTTAATCTCAAATTTGCGTGTGTTAAAAAGCTTAAAAGCTTTATCTATATGCAACTACCTACTGATGATCCCAAAACTTTCAGCAAGAAAGTTCCCAGGCAAGATGATCATAAGAATGTAGGAAGCATCACCGTCACTAGTGAAACCTGCAGGTGCCTCTTTGCAAAGGAGTTTGAATTTCTGCACCGTTCTCACTGGTCCATCCTCCTTCCTCCAATGCCCCTCACAAAGGCTCAGTCCCTAGCCTGCCATCCCAGCACAGCAACCTCTTTGGCTGTCAGGGTGCTCACGCAGTGTGGAAGAACCATTCTTTTTTCTGTCTCAAGCTAGTTTACACCCTTAAACCATCACTGATGATTGTGGCATTGCTTCTGATTTATAGCTGCATAGAGGGAAGGAGAATGCAGCTGCTAACGTGCTGTGGGGTGGATGCATCTCTCTGACCCAAGAGCTGAGGGAAGAATTATTTGAGGAGAAAAACCCCAAACATTTCCTTTCCTATCTATCATGGACTAGAAAATCAGCAAAAGATGCAGAGAGGCAAGCAGTGGGTGGCTAATTAAAGCAATTGAATTATTTTCTCTCAGCAAAGGATTGATTAGGCCATCGAGCATATTGGGCACTCGTGATATTGTGTTTGTCTTGAGCGCTTAAGGAAGAGCCTAATGAAAAAGCAGTAATTTGCTATTTAAGCACTTGTTTCATAGAGTTTTGAAATGCTCATAAATAGTCTGGCAAAATTTCGCAGCTAACCGTGTGCTTCAAGGAACCTCAGCTGGTGTTTTGGAAATGCATGGGGGCGTTGAGGGCTTCTTTTTGTCAGTGGGCAATGTGACCTGCTTTTGGCTTTTCAGTACAGTCTGCTCATTGTCAGTCTTGTCACATCTGGGTTTCTGGGTGTTGCTGCCCATAAAAAGTCACACCTGAAGTTCAGTCAAGGCATAGATCCTACCCTGACACAAGTCAGTGTAGTTCCCCCGCAGCAAAGGAGGTGGCCCACCTTTACTCCAGGTTGTTGGCCCGGTTTGACTGCACTGCCCATTTAAAACATGACGGGCTTGCACGGTCCTGTGGGAAAGCAGGCTCCAGCCTGTGCACTGGGAATATAGTCTCTAGAGCTGCTGGCTGTACAGTTTCCTCGAGTTTCTACTGCAAGAAATAATTGAAAAATAATAAAAATAAAATCAATAGGTCTTACATTTATTTTGGAATTTTTCTTCTTAGTCCCCTGCCAGAAGCCATAACTTTTAGTACCTTGATGAGCCAATATGCTAGTTTACATCAAATCTATGAGGATATTAATTTTCAGTCATAAACAGTGTATCTGTAGTTTCTCCTGTGCTTGTTTGGTGTGCCTCAGAGGAGGCTGCCACTGTCTGGTGTCAACAAGCAGCTTTGCTGCATAAAAGCAATCCCTTACACCATTGTAAATGGTGAGCTCATGTATCGAGAGCATTCAGCTGCACGGTGTGATAGGCTTCTTCCCCACATACTGCAACAGCTGTTGTTTTAATGAACCCCTGAGGAAAAAATCAGAGGCTGTGATGAAAATTGGAAGGTGGTGGGTTGGAGGAAGAGCTGCTCGCTAACCACCTTTGCTCTTCCCTTGGCCAGGTACGTAAAGAGTATGGAAAATGCCTGCGCACACATTGCTGTAGTGGGAAAAGTACAGAGAGCTCTATCGGCTCAGGAAAAACCTCGGGGTCACGAACACCTGGAAGATATTCCACAGGCTCACAGGTAACCCGCGCTTTTTGTCCATGCCCCAATCCTTTGCACCACTGCACTGATGCCTTTCGCAGCTATGCTGGGAGGGGAGCTCTTTTCAGCACCGAAGGACCTGCCGTAGGGCTTGCTCCAGTGCACCTGCAGAGGTTTCCCACCCTCTCCGACCTGAATTCAACATGATGGCTTCCCTTGGGATGCGGTTTGGAATTAATGTCTCTCCAAGAAATTTCTAAATAATTGTGATGAGAACATAAATCCAAATTTGCCTTCCAGAGGCAGGTGGGTGGTCATCACCTGAGCTTCCTGCCCACTCTCCATGGGAATCAGGAGCTGGGACCATGTCAGCTATGCTACATCCCAGTATGTCCTTTAATCATGAGCTGAGGGTTGTTTTCACCACTGTAGCCATGTACAGGAGTAATGCTATAACAACCAAGTATTTTTCTTGCTAGAAAAAAAAACCTGCAAGAGTCTTGCAACAGTCTTCAAAGTGAAAGGGCTTTCTTTCTGGCATTCGGTGGTTTGATCAGTTCTTTGCCTCACTCAATTTGCCTTAGTTTATAGATCTTTTAGGAGAATCCATTGGGTTCAGATTATCTTATTAAGTTGCTGGATTTGTTACACTTTGGTCACCTGAAAATTCACATTTTGTGTAGTTTGTGCAGTTAGTAATTTTGAGGGTAACTTGTACATACAGATGCAGATTTATGGACGAACAGTTCATATAAAATAAAGAAGCTTACTTCTTAATCAATAGAAACCAAACACAAATTTATCCAGTATTACTAATGGTAGTAATTATACGTGACAGTTCCACTATTAAATTATGAAAGACATGCAGCGAGTAACAGTTTATAACCTCCCAGGAAAACCTAATTTGCGATTTATTTCTTGGAGCAAATTATTATTTATTTTAAGCATTTTTCAAGATGTCGTCCAAGAGCTCCACTTTGGCATGTATGTAGGTCTGGGTGTTACGCAGGGCAAATAACAGCAATAGAATATGGAGTTTCTCTCCAGCTGGCCATCACATCCCACAGTAATATCCAAAACACACTATATCCAGCAACATTTTGGTGGCCGATTTGAAAGCCTTTGGGCTTACATAACCTAGCTACAGGGCAGGTGCCATCCTCTCTGAGAAGAGTTGACTTAATGGGCCCTTCCTCTTGGCAGTCTCAGCGCAAGAAACCAAACCCTTCTGAGGGTGAACTGAGTCTCCTGGCAGTCGTGCTGTCATGGCAGGTGAGGTTTGAGGTAGGGGAGATTATTTTGCCTACAGGAGCTTGTCCTTGGAAGGGTGGAAGTTCCTGAGACCTATTGTAGGCAGGGAAAACCTCACACAGGTGATGGAGAGTGGATGGAGATCAGTCTGAGTTGCTGAAAGTGTCTGACTTCTAACTTCTGAACAAATCCCACGATGAGGAAATCTCCTAAGATTCTTTTTTTCTCTGAAAAGCATGTAGGAAACAGAATTAATCCACAATGGATCATGTCAAAGACATACAATATATTAAATGTCCAGGTGAAAAAAAGCGCATGGGCCTCATGTCACACTGTGTTTCCCTTTATAGAGGGCTAACGCACGATAAAGAGATGCCGTTACTACATAGTTAATGAGTAGACTAGGACGCACTTTTCAGCTGTGACCACATGCGTAAGCCCTGGAAGATCTCCCATGGCTAAGATCCCACTATGTGAAGTACTGGATTTTTAGCAATTAGGAAAACCATGATCTGTCACAGTGTGAACCAGCCTTCCCAATCCCCCAGACTGCCCAGTACCCGCTTTCACACAGCCATGGGATATGTCCATCATACTCTGAGAGGTGAGGCGAGGGAGAGTTTCCCCTGCACACCTGGGTTCCCCAGTCATCTTCACACAAGGATTGTGGTTGAAGTACTCGCAGGATGTGTATTGGCTGAATTTTTGATCTTTTGCAAGGTCTAGTTGGGGAGGAGCAAGACAGTAGCATAAAAGCCACGGAGATAGATACTCCACAGCATATTTGAGAAACAAAACAGAAGGCAAACATATTCAGGACAATTTCCCCAGCAGCAGAAGGTATACCACAGATGGGAAAACCGTAACAGATTTTTCAGTAGGGATTACAGAAGTCATTCATTTGGGTGGGATTTTTTTTTTCCCCCAATATTCCCCAAGATGGGTAGTAGCTGTAGAAAACTCCTGTTCATTCAGGAACACCAAGACAAAGATCAAGTCTCCTGTTACACTTCTTAAGAAATAAGACACCAGCTATCTGAGATAGTACAGGAAGCATGCATGCTTCTGTGTGTAAGTTATTTTTCTGTTATTTGGGGCTGTATTGGTAAATCTGTAGCTTGCAGGGGTCTAGGTTTTTTCTTATGATTTCTGTTGCTTTTTTTAGTGAAGATGTAAGCAATCCAATTATGCACTTCTCTGAGATAGGCATTTGTGTTATGGAGTTAGGCAGTCAGGGTCTGGCATGCACGAGGCGGGTTATAGCAAAACAGCAACCGCTTGCTTACAGCTGGCTAGAAACAAGTCTCATCCTGATCTAGACATACCAATAGCCATCTTTAGTGAGGCAGAAAGAAACCTATCTGCAGCTGCTAAAAATTCATTACCTGCTGTGGTTCAATCCTTCTTCAGAGCCGGATTCGTAGGATGTGGAATGACACAGTTCGAAAGCAGTCCGAGTCTTCCTTTATTACTGGAGATATAAACAGTTCAGCTTCACTCAACAGAGGTAATTATGAACTATTTTTCATATCTCTAACTCTTGTGATGGCTTTAATGAGTCTGGAATGTGTTGCCCCTTTCCCCCACTCGCCCCTCCTCCTCACCTTGAATGGCACTGGACCCTGTTCTCCTGCATAAGAAATGTTACAATGATAACTGGGAGGAGGTTTTGTGGTGGTGGTTGCCTTCTTTTCCTTTTCTTTCTTTATTTTTACACATGCATTTTCAAGAGTTGTCATTTCTGGAAGGAGGTTAGGAGAAGCAAAAGAGATAAAAGAAATGAAGTTGAAAAGAAATCTCCCTTTTCCCTCAGCAAACTGCTTGTGCCAGAAGCTGCTGAGGCATCAGGCCCATTGCTGATGGTGAAAATGGGCCGTTATAGCACTGTAAAGCCTGTGTTAAGCATCACAGGAGTCCTGATTGTCCTGGGTATGTAGTAATGCTGTCATCTTTATGGAAGCAAAAACGAGCAGCAGAGCATAGACATAAGAAAAAACCTGTGCTTGGTACAAAATTGTCTGCATTGGTGTTAACGTACCTAGTTTGAAGAGCTGACTGATGTGAACTTTATAGACATCTGTGGAGGAAAGGCTATCAGAAAAATATATGCCAGAATGTGGTGCCGGGCACAGGAGGAAATCTGAACAGCTTTTTTTAAAAAAGGCATTTTCAGGGAGTTGCAGGAAAGCAATGGTAATGCCACAAAAAGAGCTTCAGAGACTGTTTTATTTCTTTTTCAGTATAATTACTTTATGGCTTAGCCTTGAGCAACCAGATGCAAAATTCTGTT
Organism: Falco biarmicus; assembly: GCF_023638135.1. Taxonomy (NCBI): domain Eukaryota; kingdom Metazoa; phylum Chordata; class Aves; order Falconiformes; family Falconidae; genus Falco; species Falco biarmicus. Next base: position 62,737,871 of record NC_079288.1, on the reverse strand, counting down.
TGGTGTATCTGCCCAGTGTGTGCTGGAATTAAGAGGGGGTAGAATTGGGGATTACTGGGCCCAGCTGTTCTCTCATGATGGTGAAAATAAAAAATATTTTCAGTCCTGATGACTGGACTGCAAAGCTCAGCTGAGAACTGAGTTGGAACTTTGGTTTGGTTCTTATTCAGTCTTTATTCACCCAAAATTCCCACTGATTTTAGGGTGAGTTTTGCCTGGGGATGGGCTTGAAGGATTTTGACTGTGCCATTAGTAGTATTGACTGCTGAGTGCTGGGGAACCGGGGGTATGCGATTCAGTTCTCTGCACGTTAAATATATCACCCAAATCAGTGCAAAGGGGAAGGCAGTGCAGTTAACACGGAGATGTACCTTTCTCTCTCAACCCCCTCTTGTGGGTTTTGGGCCGGGATGTTTTCACTTTGTGCTGAAGGTTCGTTAATAAAGAGAGCTATAAGATGCCGTTACTGCAAATGCCTGATTTAACCACATGTGTTGCCCTCACATCTGTCTTTATATCAAAGACTGGAGAGCTACAGCCAGACTTCTCTGGGGATAGTTTAGAGGGGGATCAGTTGTTGCACAAATGTTACAGCAAGAACCACTGTTTCTCTTGGCCATCCATCGCTCCATCCCGGCAGCAAACTAAAATGTGTTTTGCATGAAATGTTCACTCCCTTAGTTAGTGCAGAAGTTGATTTACTCTCCAACGCAGCCGGGGCTACAAAGGGAAATGCTTTAGCAAAGAGGATCTTCTGGGCTCGTCGGCAAAGGGCAGGCACCTCTCCTTTTTCTTATTAGGCTTTTTTTCTGTGCAAAGAAGGGAGTATGACCATAAATTGGGAAAGCTGTGAAGAGGTTTCACGTGGGCAATCTTCATCCCAGTGTGGCGAGAGCCTGTTACTAGATGTGCCTGTTATTTAAAGGTCAGTTGGGAAATGAACTGCTGGAGTAGGCATCTTCAAAGTGGATTTCATCCAGCTGTTTTCCTTGTGTAACATCAGATGAGGTGAATCACCTGAAGGGCCTGAATCTCTCCGCTGACTACAGAAGCAGCCTGATAACTGTCTCGGAAGGGGAGCCTTTTAGGTGGGACACTTAAGTGACTTGAATAAGTTGTCCTATTGTACAGGGGCATCCTCCGTATTTTTCACACAGGCAGGCACAGTACTTGTTGGTTGTTTTTTTTCTTTTCTGGTAGACAGAAGTATCTGCAAAATGGAGGTTAAAACATTTATTTGGGCAAAGCAGCAGGTGGTCAGTTCTGCTAGGAAAATACACCTGACATCAACAGTAATCCCAACTGCATGGGGCCTGAGATATTTCACACTTTATCCTGTTTATTCAGGCGGAAAAGAAATGTTCATGGTCTTAGGGCTTTGCATAGAACGCAAGCTGGTTTTTTTCAGTCTCTCCAGAGAAAGCTGCAGCCTGAATAGACCAATGGGACAATGTGGTTTTCACAGTTCTTGTCTTCATCTTAATATTTTAATACATATCAAGCTTTGAAGGAGCTGTTTCATTAATGTTTTATTTACAAGTGTGCAATAAAAGCTCAGAGAAATCAAGAGTGAGCCTGGAATTGCCCAAGGTTGATAGAACAGGCTTGCGTACCGGTTCAGAAGTCCCTCTCCAGCCATCCCAGCCTAGATACCTTTCTTTTGAAAGTGTCTGTATTTTCCCTAATTAAACGTCCTTTGTGCACTGGTATTTTCCCCAGAGCCTTCAGACACCAGCCCCCTTTCTAAAACAGGGATAAAATGATACTTTCTCCCCAGAATCACCCCATCCTCCAGGTCCTGGCCCAACTCTACTTTTCCATGTCCTGGGCCAGCACCGAGTTTCCATGTTTCTGTCATGGGAGCAGAAAGCTGTGAGACATCCTCCAACTAGGGTACTTTCTTATTTAAGTCTTTTTTTCAGTGATCACATTCACGGTACTCACAGTGCCTCGCCACTTAATAATGACCCAGGCAAGACTGCGCTGTCTGCATTCCTGTATGATGACCAGGATCTCTCTATACTATCCCATCCCCTCTTCTTCCTCCATGAAGCTCCTGGGCATCAGTCTGGAATATCATGTCTGTGTTAGTGTATCCCTCCTTTAGACATAACTATGTCTTTTTCTGATTTAGCAGATGTTGCACTGCTCATTGCTTTTTCCAGCTCCAGATCCTCTTTTAGGTACTACCCCCTGCTCCAAAGTGATTTGCCATACTGTTATTTTTCTTATTGTCATTTATCATACCAGAAATTTTGGGCATAACCCCAAACTTGCCTGACATAATGTGCTCTGTAACAAAAACTATACTCACTCTTGACTCGTAAGACGTACAAGACCATTTCAGATATTTCCTGAAGGTAATGTCTAATTATGCATTAGTCCAAAATGTTTCAGGCTTTGTTTCTTCTTGTTTGTTATGGCTTAGTAATGGTTTAGATGTGAGGTTGTTGTACCACTAAAATCAGGAGGAAAGGAACATAAATTGACCATGGAATTCCTCTTCTACTGTCAAATGAAGAGAATGCCAGTCCACCCCATGGTCATGAACTCTGTTTCAGGAAGCAGTGGAATTCCTGCTCCCTGCACTCCCACTCCACACCCTTCCCCAGTTCTTTGCACCATAGCTCTAGCTGGATGTTTCTGCTATCTATTTCACATTCAGCCTGTGCTCTGCATTTCTTTTCCCAGTGCTGAAAACTTGCAGGGGTGTAAAAGCTGAACCAGACTGGTTACCTTGGCAGAAAAACCTTTTGTTTGGTGTAAGTGGTCGTGATGCAGGCACTTGGATGCAATGCTAAAAAACTGAACCAAATGGTATGCATGTAGGATGGACTGTTTGCTAAAACTGACTACTTTGAAGACTGAAGAGTAGAAGGTATGAAGGGTCTTTTGTGTTAGGTTCATGAGGAGAAAGCGGAGCAGATGACTGCTTGGTTGTAACAGCAAATTTTTCAGTACTTGGGCTAAGGACAATTTTTAAAAAGAGCTAGAGATTAAAAGCAATTAACAGCATTACTGTTACTCCAATTCTGCTGTACTAGTGCTTTGGTAATTTAATCGTGGACCTGTGCTGTACCTGTGGAAGCAGCGAGGGAAATCAGAATGTCTCTCAGCGCAGTGATGATAGAAAGTGGAGTGGTTTGCAGGGGACTGCTATAAGCGTGAGCACTGCTGGGCTCTGATGGTGCAACATGGGCCCAAGCTTTGGGTACATACAGGTGGCCACCTCAGGAGAATGAGGGACAGGTCTGTTTGCACCTTCAAAGCGTTACTGTCAAAAAGCACTTGGATAGCTCAGACAGCCTTGCAAACAAGCAGTCATAGCCTGAAACAGCAGTGTGACTCCAGCCTATTTTTATCCATGTCTTAGGTAAGAGGTAATACAGTAATTACTGTCTCTCTTTGGATATGAGACAACTGGGAGAGAAAATAAATCAATGTGAACTATATGGTACTTTGTTACCTTTCAGGGTTTCAAGTTGGGTAGGAGGTGATATTTATTTTTTTTCCAGAGGAAAAATGGAAGTTATCTGTTAAAGAAAGGATTGTTCTTTGTTTTGGTGAGGCTTGTGAGCAGCAGAGACAAAGAAGAGTTTGTCACTGATAAGAGGCAGTGCTTTGTTATAGGAAAATGCACTGACAGAGCTATGTATATACATTCAAGTTAGCTGGTAAGGGGAACTATATCTTCATTCATGGCAAACACTTGGTGTATCTTAATGTTTTTTCCCCTCTTTGGGGAATTAAATGGACTAGGAGTAAAGCCACCAGACTTCTTTGAAAATAGAAAGTACTCCAGAAGTCTGCTATGTTGGTCCAAGTGCTGTGATGCTCTGAGTCTTGGCTTACAAACTAGACAGCAAATTTAATAGTTTATTCCAATAACAGTCTTGCTGTACAAACGTGGACCTCTTGTCTTTTGGCTATATGCATATATGCTCTATGTCTCCTCAGCCCCAAAGCACATCCCCACCACCCTCATCCACAGAGGTCTCCTAGAGGGATTTCTTGGCAGTCTACATTGCTGCATGACTTGTCTAAAGGACCAGAAACATCAGAGCTGTAAGAGCAGAGCTGTTTCATGAGGGAGAAGAGCTAGGACCTGAGAGGAAGTCAAGCGCTAGCACACCCTCACTGACAGGACATGGTCCTGCAGGGACTTAAGCCAGCAGGCAGACCTGGGTGCTGGTATCAGGGTCCATCCACAACCCTGGACAAGGTGAGAGGATGAACCAGGCCCAGGGTCCAGCCCAGAGCAGCAGGAGATGTTGGCAGGCAGGGCTGGAAACTGGGCTACAACCCAGGTTCGAGGTCCAGCCAGGAGACAGACACAAAGCAAGGACATGGTGCCCAGGGCTGAGTAGGGAGTGTGGGTGCCTGGTGGGTCTCATCGGGGTCACTAAGGCTTATGGGAGTCATCAGGACCTGGACAGCTGGTGCAGGATTGGAGCCCAGGACCTCTGGCAAGGTCTGTTCATGAGGGAGTGTGCCCTTGCCAGCAAACCCCATCAAACAGTCATCACAAAGCCCAAAGATCCCCAGTATTGGCACACCAGATATTATTCCTGGCTAGGAAAGCTGTATTCAGTCCCTGTTTGTTCCCATGCAAATGGGCTGAAATGGGAAATGGAAATGAGGGTATTGTTTGTCCCTACCCCTTGCTTTTTCTTCCCAAATGCATGTGTCGTTGCATGTCTCAGCTTCTAAGTAGCACTCCAGAATAAATACTTGATTTCCCTTTGCTTTATTATTTCTCCCCTGCGTTTTTATATCAACCACAAAAACTTAATCTGAAATGTACACAGGAAAAAGGGAAATTATTGCTACTGTTTTCAGAGATAATCAGTTTAATGTCAAATTCATGTGGATTTCTTCATAATGAACAGAACAAATTGCCTTCAAATTCAAACAGTGGGAATCTGAGTCAGAGAGGAAAATTAAAATGAAGAACATTAATATCCTGATTTCTAACCCAACCGAGACCTGATTGTTTCCTAAATGAAATCTCCCATCAAATTCCTCCCACCCACCCAAAAATATAAATAAGCTGTGATTTCCAGGCTGAAATCGTATCTGCACTGTTAACTCAGCGGGGATGACTGTGTGTGTTGCAGGGAGGGTGAGTGAAGTTTTAAATTATCTTCAGGTGGCCATATTATCCTGCATTTTTAGGAAGCAGTTATTTAGAAAACACAGTAGAAGGTAAAATTCTTCCTTTAATAGGAGACTGTCACTCCAGAGGACAGGAGGTGTGGGTTAGCACGGGGGCACTGCAGTGAGTCAGGCTTGGATTCCTATCCCCAGATCTTCCCTTCCTGCTCAGAGACAGGGACTGCTGGATATGCCTGTGTTGCGAGATGAAGATGCTTCAGTTTAGCTGTCTGCAGGGGTGGTGGGTCATTGTCTGGACTTAATTTGGCAATAAAGCAGTGAAAACAGGGTAAAGTTTGGTGTGGCTAAAAGGAGAGACAAGCAAAGGAGGAGAAAAAAAGAAAAGGAAAAAGCAAAATGGAAAAAGAAAAATCAAGTCAAGATTCCCCTAGGGATCTCAAACCCCATCCCCAGTACACTTCAAAGAGCAATTGCTGCTCGTTGTAGCCCAGTTGTGATGCTGACTCTTTGCTGCCGGTGCCTAGATTAAGCAAAGAGCAGGTGGAAATTTGGACCATGCAAGCACTAGTGTTGTCATGCATCAGTCCTTCTCAAGATGCTTGTTCGCTCCTTGATGGATTGATGTGACCGGCATGACAGTCAGATTTCTACTGAATTTATGTTGCATATAAAACAAAAAGCAAGCAGCCAGACTCTGGGAGAGGTAGAAACGCCTCTACTCATCTTCATAAGATGTTCAGAGGGCGCCATCAACTGATCTGTCACAGTCTGTCTAAATGCTTCTTACCTGCTCTGAGTAACACCTGTGACTTTTCGTGGGGCTTAAAGATATTAGAGAATAAATGCCTTCTCTGTTTTCTTTCCATTTGTTTTCTCTTTACTGCTCTCTTTGGCAGCAAACAGTGCCTCAGCTTCTCCTATGAAGTCAGTCAGTTTTCATGTCATTTTCAGAGATGGTTTTATGGTGTGGGGATTTTTTAAATTTTAAATTAGCAAGTTGTAGATGCACGAACATGCAAATTGGCAAGCAGAGTTAGTGATGACCACTGCAATTTTTGAACACATTTTCAAGTTTGCCAGATCCCATTTTTTTTTTTTCTTTTAGTCTTGTTCCTGTTGTGGTACTGTATTAGGCAGGTTCAGCACAGTAGATTCCCAGGATGTTGAAGGTGCTTGTGGTTGCTTTCCTTGTTCATGAATGCATCTGCAGATACCTAGAGGGAACTCACTGAAACTCACGCGGGTATAAAAATGCTTTGCATTCTTGGGGTTTTTTTCCTGAGCACTAAGCACTAAGGTCCAAAATAATTGGACCAAAGCAATATGTATGTCTTCTGCAAACACTTTGCTTTTGTGAGTATCATTACTGTGCAATGGGGCATGTGGTGTGGAGCAAGAGGTGCATCTGTTTAAATCTGATCTCCTGGAGATGCTTTCAAAGCTTGGTGCTCTGCTTTCAGTGATGCTCAAGCTTATCTGGAGGTGAATTCTCAAAGTTGAGCCCAAGATGGCCCTGGTAGGGGCAGCAGCCTCTGTGACTGTTCAGAGACCATCATGTGCTGATGAGCAAATCTCATTTCTTTAGCAGTGTTACTTTAAATCTAACACATGGCGCGTTTCCCCAGAACCTATCGTTTTTGCAGAGTGCTGAGAGGTGTCAGCGCTTAACACTGTCCTTGCTCACCATTGCTGAGTCAACAGGGGCGAGGTGCTGCATGAAGCTGAGGGATGCAGTGATCCTTGCCCTCGAGCTTCTCCCTTCCCACTGGCTAGAAAAGCCCTCAGCCCTGAAAAATATAGTCTTTGTTTCAAGGGATTCAACAGTCCTGGAGCCTGGTGGCTTCTGGTTTAGCCACAAATGGCAACAGCAGTGCCACTCTCCTCTGGGGTATGATTAGAAGTTCAGTTTCTATTCCTTGCTGGTCCAGGCTGCAGCTTGAGAAGGGGGTAATTGTTTTCAGAGGTACCTAGGTGTCCCCTGGCTGTTTGGTGGAAATCAAGGGGTGAGAAGCAGGATGAGAGTCCGTGGCAGCATCACTCTGCTAATCCAGAGCGAGCCTGCAGGCTGTTCTCTAGCATCTTGTCCAGCCACAGTTTCTTGAGTGCTGCAATTTCTGCTCTTCACCAGGGAGACTGTCCCAGCACCATGGATGCTTGCAGCAGTGCTCACAACACCAGGGAGAGCTTGCAAAACAAATAGCATGGTCAATTTATACCGGGACTTTAACATTTTCATTTTACCCAGGACTGAAGCAAAATGGAGGCTGTTCCTTTACCTCCTCGTTTCACCACCACTGGCATCTTCCTGATTAAGCTCTGTGGTTTCATCCCCCCTACGCTTCTGCTTCTTATATTCTCTCTTTTAACCCTTACAGACTACACACGTTCTCTCCTGACCCCATGGATGCCTCAGCCTGGGGCCCATCGCCAAGGTGGAGGGCATATTTGGAGGGAGTAGATCACATGCAGTTACACCAAATCAGCCAGGGGAGATTGCTGTTTGCAAGCCATAAATCTCTGCAACCCTCTTAAGTGACTGTTGGTTTGGCTAAATGTCAACATCTGGCCTCCAAATGACCCATGCTGATAATGTCATATGAAGCAGAGAGAAATTCCAGGTAGATGACAGCAGAGGAGTGCTTTCTGTTTGTAAGGGAAATTCCACAGATTTTTAGACAAGCAAAATGCCTCTTCTGGTTTTTCCTTTTTTCCTCTTTTTTTTTTTTTTTCCCCTCTCCTTTTTCCCCCCCTAATCAGCTGTACATTTTGTGCCAGGAAAATTATCTTTTTCATGATTGAGGATCAAAACTTGGGGAATTTAACTCCTCTTTCTGCCTATGTGCAATATGAATTCCGCTGTCGATTGTCTTCTGGTTCATTTTGCCTCTCTGCTGCCTGGGACTGAGTTAGCTGAGATTTGTTGCAGTGATTTCAGTGAGTGACGTGACATTCTTCCTTTGGGAGATATTATGAACTGGCTTTGATTTTAGGATTGACAGCCATATAATTGGAAGTTCAGTCATTAGGTGGATCAGATTTAAAGAGGAAAAGTAAGGGCAAGGCAATTTCTGAAATCAGAGCAGGCTTTGGGGAGTATTAGATCCAGCAGAGTATTGCTGCAGAGCAATTTTAATATGATGACTGTGAAGGAGGAAGGAAGCATGGCTGCTTATATAGATTCCTGTAAGTATGGTCCAATTTCCACCATAGGCAGGGCTCTCTGCATGTCTTAAGTAAAAGCTCAGGTCTAGTGAGAAATAAGCATAAGCAAGAAGAATAAGGGATAATGTATGTTTGTATAGTCAAGGTAAAGTGAGGTATAAACTCTTGGAAGTTGTAGTTGAGGTAAAAAGAAATGTCCCATCCTCGGACAACATCTCTGCCCCAAGCAGTTGAGAAGGAATCAGCAAGTGGGCAAATATTTACAAACTGATGTAGAACATGGCCTGCAGATTATAATCCAGCAGAGGTTTGTCATCTGAAATCATTGCAGAAGAAAGGAAGGAAAAAAAGGGGCAATGAAATACTCTCCCTCCCCTGTCTCTGCATAAAACCATGGGATGTTTCATTTGGCAGAAGATGGCCCAGAGCTTAACCACCTCATTTGCTGAAACTCCATTTTGCTGCAGTCAGTATTAATAGCTTCTCAATGAATAGATCAGATGCTGCAAGTGACAACAAACCTATTTGAGAGAAATTTAATAGGGAGGTTTATTGAAGTTTATTAACTGAATCCTGTTGGCTATTATAAGAACACAGCTTGATAAATTCAAACGTCAGAGCATTTGTTGGAGGGAACCAGGAAAAATGCTGAAATTACCTGTTTTCCTCCAGCAAATACGTGTGATTTCACTTTTCATGATTGCGTTCGTCATTGGAATAAATTGTAAGTGAACACGTGGAAGACCAGGGTTCTTTAAATACTTGAAAACTCTGCCTGTTGACACAGAAAAGGACGATGCTGAATGCTGGTAAGGAAAGTCACCAAGAAGACTAGAACTTTGACTCCTAGAAACCTACTTTGAATGTGTTTTCTTTCCCCAGGAATAAAATAGCATAAGTAACTTCATACTAAGTGAGATCCAGAACCAGCATAGTTTACAAACTGAAATCAGTGCAGAGGCTATTTCAGTAACGTATGAGCTAAGGAGATGAGTTATTTACTGCATATAGGATGAGGCAGCATATGTTGTGGGGTTTTTTAATGGACACTTAAGAGAGGATTCATCTCTAACCGTACAGTTGGTGTCCAGGACTCAGCTGTGCTCCCTGGTAGCTCAGGCACTGTGGTACTTTCAGGGAACAGTCCATGTTCTCTCTGGCTGTCACTTGTCTCTGCAGGGTGGTCTGAAGTCAAGTATATGAAGTGAGAAGTTGAAGGACTTGATTTATAGGGGCTGTGAACAGCAAGGTAAGTTGGGTGCTGCAGGAGGCAGAGCAGGCAGGAGTACAGCACCGTGCCCTAGCCCTGCAGGAAGGGATCTTCGTGGATGGCAAAATGGGGAGGAAACGGAAGGATTAAGGTTGACTGAAAACACAGCACTACAGGCTTTTCTTATTGTTTCTTTCTCCTCAGAACAAAAAAAAAAAAAAAAAAAAAAAAGCCCAAGTAGAACTACATCTTGGGACTGCTAGGTCAGAGGCAATGAAACGTCTTGTTATAGCTCAGATGTGCTTTTTCTAAGCTACTTATTGTTTCTCCTCTAATGAAAAGATGACATCATTCAAAAAATTCAAAGTCAGCTTTCAGACAAACCATTTGTTTGGAATAAAAAGTGGAAATTTGGAAATTTGGAAAATACCAATTTTTATATGGACATTTTTAAGCATTCAGCTGATTCACTAGTTTGTCCCATGGAATTTCTTAACTAGTTTGGTCTCCTTTCTCAGCAAAACTGTGCTTCTGGCTCATCTGCTGGGCGGTGGGGGAAAAAGTGGTCAAAGGCTTGTAAAGCTGGTGAAAAGGGCTTTAAACTAAAGTTCCTGGGGTAGGGGAACCTCAATCCATCCCACTCCTATGAGTTTGATGCCAGTGCCAGCAAGAGATGCCCAGAGGCTGGAGAGGAATAGTGGGGCAGCAGGAGAGCACCTGAAGAGCAGCACAAAGGAATTCCAGCTGCTCCAGCCAGTAAATCAGCTTCATTGGGGGCCCAACCTCAATGCCTCTATGCAAATGCACTTAACGTGGGAAATAAACAAGAGGAGTTAGAGACATGCACACATCTGCACTACTGTGATCTTATTGGCATCACAGAGACATGGTGGGATGGCTGCTATGACTGGAGTTCCAGGATGGAAGTGTACAAGCTCTTTAGGAAGGACAGGCAGGGGAAAAGCAGAGGGGGTGTTGCCCTCTATGTCAACAAACATCTGGAGTGCACGGATCTGCATCTGGGAATGGGTGACGAGCAAACTGAGAGCTTATAGGTCAGGATTAAAGGGAGGGCAGGAACAGGGAAAGGTGACATTATAGTGGAGGTCTTCTACAGGCCATCTGACCAGGACGACTGAGTGGATGAGGCCCTTTACAGGCAGATAGAATCAGCCTCATGTTCACAAGCCCTGGTCCTCATAGGGAACTTCAGCCACCCCAATATCTGTTGGAGGCACAACACAACAAGGCATAAGCAATCCAGGAGGTCCCTGAAATATGTTGATGGTAACTTCCTTCTCCAAGTGATAGAGGAGCCAGTGAGGAGAGATGCTGTGCTGGACCTTATTCTCACCCACAGGAAGGAGCTGGTGTGGAATGTAAAGCTCAAGGGCAGCCTTGGCTGCAGTGACCATGAAACGGTGGAGTTCAAGATCCTTAGGGCAGCGAGGAGAGCACACAGCAGGCTCGCTACCCTGGAAATCAGGAGAGCAGACTTTGGCCTCTTCAAGGATCTGCTTGGTAGAGTTCCATGGGATAAAGCTCTGGAGGGAAGAGAATCCCAAGAAAGCTGCTTAAATATTCAAGGATCAGCTCCTCCAAGCTCAGGAGTGATGCATCCCAACACAGAGGAAGTCGGGCAGAATGGCCAGGAGGCCCGCATGGGTGAACAAGGAGCTCCTGAACAAACTCAAAAGCAAAAAGAATGCCTGCAGAGAGTGGAATCAAGGAGAAGTAGCCTGAGAGGAATACAGAGAAATGGTCCAAGCAGTTTCACATTGATCGGGTCAGGAAAGCTAAAGCCCTGACAGGATTAAATCTGGCCAGGGATGTCAAGGGCAACAAGAAAAGCTTCTATGGGTATGTCAGTGGTAAAGGAAGACTAGGGAAAACGTGAACCCTCTCCAGAAGGAAATGGGAGACCTGGTTACCCAGGACATGGAGAAGGCTGAGGTACTCAATGACACTGTCACCTCAGTTTTCACTGGCAAGTGTGCCAGCCACACCTCCCACACTGCAGAAGGCAAAGGCAGGGACTGGGAGAATGGAGAGCTGCTCACATTCTCACATGGAGATCACATTCAAGACCATCTAACGAACCTGCAGTTGAACAAGTCCATGGTACCTGATGAGATGCGTCTGTGGGTCCTGAAGGAACCGGCAGATGAAGTGTCTAGGGCACTATCCATCATATTTGAGAAGTCACAGCAGTCCAGTGAAGTCCTCATGGACTAGAAAAGAAGAAACATAACTGCCATTTTTAAAAGGGAAATAAAGACCTGGGGAAGTACAGGCTGATCAGTGAAACCTGTATGCCTGGCAAGATCATGGAGCAGATCATCCTGGAAACTGTTAAGGTACATGGAAAATATGGAGGTGATTGGTGACAGCCAACGTGGCTTCATTTAGGGCAAATCATGTCTGACAAATTTGGTGGCCTTCTATGATGGGTTTACAGTGTTGGTGGATGAGGGAAGGCCAACTGACATAATCTACCTGGACTTGTACAAAGCTTTTGACACTGTCCCACATGACATCCTTGTCTATAAACTGGAGAGACACTAATTTGATACGTAGACCACTCAGTGGATAGGGAATTGGTTGGATGGTTGCACTCAAATTGTTGCAGTAAATGGCTCAATGTCCAAGTGGGGACCAGTGACAAGCAGTGTTACTCAGGGATCCTTACTGGGACCAGTGCTGTTTTGTCGAAGTGCATCTTTGTTAGTGACGTGGGCAGTGGAATTGAGTGCACCCTCAGCAAGTCACTAACACCACCAAGCTGAGTGGTGCGGCTGACATACTGGAGGGAAGCGATGCCATCCAGAGAGACCTTGACAAGCTTGAGAGGTGGGCCTGTGCAAACCTCATGAAGTTCAGAAGGCCGAGTGTAAGGTCCTGCACCTGGGTCAGGGCAACCCCCAGTATCAATACAGGCTGGGCGGAGAATGGATTGGGGGCAGCCCTGAAGAGAAAAACTTGCAGGTGCTGGTGGACAAAAAGCTCAACATGGCCTGGCAATGTGCGCTTGCAGCCCAGAAAGCCAACCATATCCTGGGCTGCATCAAAAGAAGTGTGGGCAGTAGGTCCAGGGAGATGTTTCTCCCCCTCTACTCCGCTTTTCTGACACCCCACCTGGAGTACTGTCTTCAGCTCTGGGGCCCCCAACATAAGAAGGAGATGGACCTGTTGGAATGTGTCTGGAGGAAGGCCACGAAGATGATCAGGGGGCTGGAGCAGCTCTCCTGTGAAGACGGGCTGAGAGAGTTGGGGGTTGTTCAGCCCAGAGAAGAGAAGGTTCCAGGGAGACCTTATTGCAGCCTTCCAGTACCTAAAAGGGTCCTACAGGAAAGCTGGAGAGGGACTTCTAGTAGGGCCTGTAGTGATAGGACAAGGGGTAATGGTTTTAAACTGAAAGTGGGTTAGATTAGATATCAGGAAGGAATTCTTTACTGTGAGGGTGGTGAGGCACTGGAACAGGTTGCCTGGAGAAGTTGTGGGTGTTCCATCCCTGGAAGTGTTCAAGGCCAGGCTGGATGGGGCTTGGAGCAACCTGGTCTAGTGGAAGGTGACCCTGCCTGTGGTAGAAGGGTTGGAGCCAGATGGTCTTTGAGGTCCCTTCCAACCCAAACCATTCTATGATTATATGAAATCTCCTCATCCCTAGTGAGTTTCTGCCCTGCTAAAATGCACAGAGCAAGGATGGAGCTGATTCTGGCATGCAATTTAAAAGACTTAAAGCCAAAGAAGATACATGAAAGCATTTTTACCTATGCAGACAGATGATCCCAGCTAAAGTAGTGCTGCTCAAGCCATTTCAGCCTGCTAGTGCCATGCTTTTAGGAAGTCTGGAGAAGCAGTTGGATCCATTTCCTTTCCTGTTGGGTAGACCGTGCAGATGATTCAAGTTAACATGCCTTTGTGTGGCTTTGTCAAGCAGCTGCCCACAAGAAATTACTTGCATTTTGTTCCTGAATGATGCAGTCTAGATTCTGGCAACATGTGCTTGTCATCACCATTTTCATCCTTTGCTTTCAGTGAGTGGATAAATCATACTTGTGTTTAACGAGGTGCAGTTTTCCCATACAGTCATAACACAAAACTCTTCCAAAAGTTATTTCTGTGTTCAGTGTTGTCCTGCGTCAAGGACATCAACTTCTGTCTTAGAAAGGGAAGAAAAAGGTACCGTTTGGTTGCATACTGTCATTAAAATAATACCTGCTTTCTCATGCGCACAAAGCAGCTGTCTGAATCCTGTGTGTGTGGTTGCAGTGATGGTAAAAATCGTGGGATTTTTATTTTCTTTGTCCTGGTTGATTTCTGTATCAGATTTTCTCAGTTTGCAAGTCAAAAGTGCAACTCCCCAGATCTTACCCTGCACCCTGAGCACAGGCCATGCCTTCTCATAGCCTTTTAAACCCAGTAAGAAAGGCTGGATCTTTGGTACTTGGATCATGATGATCCCTGATGCTGTGAGAGGGACAGGAGCATCTGTGTGTTACCCAACTAATATTTGCCAACTGCAACAGCACTGTTCCTTTCTTCTTGTGGTCACGGTCTGTAAATCCTTCACTTGAGTAAATCCAGCATCATGAAACCTTGAACTGAGCACTGGCATTTGAATGTCATTTTGGATGTCAGAGCTGGCCTGGTAGCTGTGTTTTGCATTAAACTTTAATCTTTGGTTGAATATAAGTGTAAAGAAGGAGACTTGGAACTTCAGTTATATTGGTGTGGTTGGAGGGAATATTTTTGTTGATGTTAGAGTTCTGCTGTTAAATGTTTGCTTGTTGTGATGATCAAATTGCACTGAACAAGGAGATGCCCAGGTGAACCTGTGGGTTTGAAGCCCCATCTTTGTTCCAATCCCAAATTCATGCTCCCGCATGTACACAGCATGATAGAGGTTTGGAAGTGGAGTGCATTTGCTTTCAGTTGGGTAGTCACTCTTTGAAGATAGTTGAAGGCAGTCACTCTAACTAAAGCAAATAGTGAGTGGTGGCTGCGTGCTGGGCTCAGGTGCTTTGGGAGATGGTAAAGCAGGGATTTGTATGGGGAGTGGTATTGCTCAAAGGCAGAGAAGCAAGGATGACACAGGGCTGTGGGATATGCGGGGAGAAACCAGTGTCCCATCACAGATGCTGAGAGCCAAGGACCTAGTCATAAGTGACTAAAAATAAAATGATGAACAACTGCTGCTTGCTGAGGATATTAGGCACATCACCAACTCTGAGCCAGACAGCTGCTGAGGGTCACATCCCAAGAGTGTTCTTCTGGGGAGGAGATTTTGGGCGGTCGATGGGCACCTGCAGCCCTGCTCTTTCTGCTTTCCAGGTCCCCAGCCACACATTGACCTTTGCAATCACAGCCCCAGTGCCCAACCTTTGCTGTGCACCCACATATGGGGCTGCAGAATAAGCCTTTTTGCTTTCTCTCATTGTATCTTGGGAAAGCATGCCGCTTTGATCCTGTGCTTGCTTTATTGGGTTTTTGTTGGCTGTTCATTACCAAGGCCATTTTCATGCAAATGGGGTCACAGTTTGGTAGTCTGTCTGCTCCTGCTCATGCCTCATCTGCAGACTCTTCCTAGTAGCCCTGTTGGTTGCTATAGCAATGATAAAGTATTATGAAGAAGGCAGGATGATACTTAAATGTATGGCTGATGTTACCTTTTTCTTTCTCCCTCCCAGGAAGGAGAAACCCAATAATGGTGATTTGTTTGGTGTATTATTGTTTTATCTAAAGCTTTAACTGTAGTCTTTCTGGAGCCTGAATGCAGTCCTTCTCTCTCAGCATCCTTTGAGGCTGTGAATTTTGCAGCTTTAAAGCAGTTAAGGGAGAAACAAGAGCTCAAATTAATGAATGCAAGCTACATATCTTGTTTTTAAGATGCCAAAGATTACATTTACTGTGACCTGCAGAGTATGAAATCTGCCGTGGCTGGCCCACTGTGACAGGAGCCTGCTGCAGAACGCTTAGGGCCCAGCTGGGTTTCTGAAAGTATTGAAAAGGAGCTGAACATGTTAGCAGTGGGTTTGTTTTGGATTTGCATCAAGAGAATTACTCAGCACTGCCACCAGAAATCGCATTTTGGTCAGAGAATTTAAAAATCTTAATGCCCTCAGCAGTCAAGGAAGAGGAAGGCAGAAGATGCAGCATTTTTGCTCAGTAGGTGCATAGAGGAATGGGTGGCTGTTTCATTGTACCAAACCCCCTCTTTTACGCATCCAAGAGAGCAAAAATTAGTTATTCTGTATTTTCAACTTTTTGCCAAGTTTATAGTCAGAATCATGTATCTGCATTAAAAATTGCCAGAAACTGTCTAGTTTATAATAGCCTGAAACAGCCAGGTTTGTGTTGGTGTGAATTTAGCTCGCATCAGAGCCCACCACCCCTGTGAACGTAGGCGAGCGAAGCATTAATGCTGACATAGATTAGTCTCTTCTCTCTTGTCACTGAGAGCATCCTCCATGCAAAAGACCTCAACCTGCCCATCCGTGGTAGGATCAGCTTGTTCCCGCTGCTAGGGATAGCTAGACAAGATCAGACGGGGATATACCGAGTGAGATGCTCTTTCTGGCAGTTGCCATTTAAAGATGCCTCAAGCAAAACTATGTGGCAGGTATATTCTTCTCCATATCAGATCTCACAGGGACCAAGTTGGAGGAGATTGGGTTAAATCTCAGCTGTGAGGATTATATCACTTCTGAATTTATGGCTGGCATTAACTCTGGACATTCCCATTACCTGTATGAAAGTGAGTCACTTTTTGAATCTTTTATGGCCCAGCTTGATTAAAAGTGGGATGAAAGCAGAAACAATTTTAATGGACTTAGTACTCAACGCTGGTATAAAACTAGTGCAAGAAGAGAAGGGGTTCCTACAGTCCCTCATCCCAGATGTCCGTGAGATTGATGAAAAATACATTACCAGAAAGAATTGACTCATTTACCTGTAGTTACATTTAAGGTTGCTTAGTTAAGCATTCATATAATGTTTTCTTACAGGAGACAGCTTTGTTTCCTTATTTCCAAACACAGCAGCTCATCTTGCTTTCCATCAGCATAGCCAAAAATATCAGGTGAGAGAAAACAAGTCTTTTTTTTCCAGCTGCATGTGTCGAGGAGCCTCCCTGGCATGCAGCCCCCATACAGCGCTGCCTTCTACTTTGTCCTGTGCTCAAAAGACTGATTAAGTGATCTGCTAACGCCATACGCCTGGGCTGGGAAGGGCTAGGGGAGGATGAGGGACAGGCAGGAGAGTGGTCTGCTCTCTGCTCTGCCTGTGCAGACACAGAGAAACACTGTCCTGGGAAACGGAGCCAGGCCAGTAGACAAGCACTGCAGGAGGCAACTCTGGAGGCCTCCACCTAGACTTTAGGTTTGCCCAATTTTTGCTTTTTAAAAAAAACGATAAGTAGGTGTGAGCTTTTAGAGAGCTTACCGCTAAGGGGATTGGTACCAGCCAGAAGCCCTTGGGGCTTATGTATCCTTAGCAACTCCATCAGAAAAAAAAAAAATAATAATCAGGTAACGAGTTGCAGAGAAGAGATTGTGCCCAGCACTCTACTTGCCTCACAAAGACTGCCTCCGCTGTGCCACAGGGCCACCTGCACCCCTGAAAGAGACAAATGGTGTCTCCGTGCCCCAGCCACTGAGAAAGGCATCCCTGCCAGGGTTGCTGGGTTTGGGGATTGGCTTTTTGGTCACTTGTTTGGGTTGAGGTTATCAGATATTGGTGACAGTCAGGTAACGTGAGCCCGCTGATAGCTCTGTCCTAGCAGCTCTAGTTGCCCCACCAAAGACTTACTTTCCTGGTGGAAAGATTTTGTCTTAACAGTGTAGCCCTTGAGGTAAAAACCATGGTGTGTCCTTGAGTATTCCTGCTGTATGTCTCTACTGATGAAAGTGGGAATTGTCCTGGGGACAAGTTTTTGAGTCGGTCATCTCTTTGCATCCCAGAGGAGATTCAGAGCAAGAGATTAATGGGATTTTTGGTCCTCTAGGTCAACTAAAAGGTGGGGGGAGGTCTTTGCTTCATGGGTTGATGCCTGTGATAGTAATCAAGGTAGGTCTTGGCAGCCACTTGCCAAGCCATTATGAGTCCTGAAAAGCACAGGTCCAGAGGCTGCAACTCCAAGGGATAAACCAAAGCAGAAAAACTGCTGGTTGTGTGCTTGGAAACGACAGCAAAGAAGTCTGATCTGGCAGTGGGGAAACAAGGTGTTTGTGGGGTAAACAGAGCTCCATGAAACATGCATCTCTGTGGCTGCTTTCACTTCCGATAAAAATGCCTGATGGAGCTGTGGTGCTCTCGCCTCCAGGGGTGGATTCAGGTGGTTGTGTATGTGCTTGATGGTGGTACCAGAGCAGCAGCTGAAGTGAAACTCGCCTTCTTAGACATGAGAAACGGCTGCTCTCTGATAAGTGCCAAGAGCCTTCAGAGAGGCTGCATTACTCCATCCTTTCTTTTCAGTACTGCTTTTTCAATTTTAGATGTGTTGCGAAGGACTGGTAAAAGAGATCCTAGCCCATAGTGGGAGTTGAATGTGCTGTTTTCTGTTAGTCATTATATATATTTTTTTTATTCATTTGGCACTTTCCAGAGAGTTTCCCCCACACACACATTGTGTAGGCTGCCATCTTCCTTTCTTTCTTTGTAGCAAGCATGTGGGCATAGCCTTGCTTACACTCCAAGCGACTGGGGAACCACCATAAATGTAGCTTATCTGCTTTCTGATACATTTTCTTTTGCATTGGTTTGGATTTGTGCATTGTCAGTAACATCTGTTCTGCTTTAGTGGCATACAGTTTTCTGAGTCTAATTAGCTGGCTGCTTGTAATCAGGACTATTTCAACTGTTGTCATTCTGAATGTTCTTTTTCCCTTTTTTTTAATACCACATTTGCCTGATTGACCTTTTTTGTTTGTTTTTTTTTCTCTGTCTTTCTATCGGGCTGCTCCAGGAGCCATGGCTAATCATCTTATAACCAATGCTCTGCTTCGTCCTCATGGCACTAACAACCCTTATAATACATTGCTCGGGGAATCGGCGGTCTATAACAACCCTTCTGTCAGCATGTACAACGCACAAGGTGTGCTGGAGTTTCTCTCTAATTTTTCTAGTGAGAATTCCATTTTCTGTGGCTTATTTTGGCCCATTTCTTTCTTTTTTTTCTTCCTTTATTTTTTTCTTCTCCCCACGCACACACACATTTTTATTTTTTTTTTTTGAACTGGGCACAAATAAAAGATCCCCTCCCCTTTCTTTCATTTCAATGCATCTTTCCATCTTCCGGAGGCTTTTTCTCCATGAGCAATCAAACTCACTTTGAGAGACCCTCGTCAGTTCTACTCAAAACATTCATAGTGGTTTTGATTTTTATTTTTTTATTCCCCCAGTCTCCTCGCTTTTGTATTGTTTTCGTCTTGTGTGTATATTTTGTCAGATGCATCCACTTCTTTCTTTGTTGTCTGCACATTTTCTTGTTAAACCATTCATTTCAGAAACAGGTACACCTTTGAAGGTAAGTGAAGCTAAAATGGCCTTTGCACCAAAGCTGCTCTCATTTGAAATGGCGTAGAGAAATGTGGTCAGTGGCACACCGGTTTGCACAGGAAAAGAAATGTAAAATGAAGGAAAACTGCCCTTGATCTCTAAGAAAAATGACAGCTGAAGTGAGGAGTGTGTCAGCTCCAAAGAGCAGAGCTTAGATGTTGTAAGAAATGTTTTGCCGTTTGCATTACTACATTTTGTACGTCTACTAGAAAGCAAACCCCCCCCCCCAAAAAAAAATATAGAAAAAGGTGTAGAGAAACTGGCAGCTCTTGCATATTCTCCTTTTGGCAATGGGAAATAGACAAATAGAGTCAGTTGTACCTAATGGAGATTTCTTCTGTAGAAATCAGTCTCTTGTCACCTACATGTTTGTCTGTACTCTGGCTGTGGGAAAGATCCATATTTGTAAGCTGATATCCTGATGCTTCCGTGAGGGAGAGGCAGATGCATTTAAGCTGGGCCTGAGGAGGAGCTGGGGAGTGTGGAGCTCTGCCAGCTCCTGTCTGTTGGTGGCTCCATCCTGCTCTGCCACTTCCATGGATTATTTTTTTTTTTGGCTTGCTTGCAAGGTGGCTGAATCATTACAGAGTAACGCTGCATTCAGGCACAAGTATGTCAGCACTCTGTCAGCTCTCCACACCCAGTGAAGGCGTCCCTTTCCAGTAAAGGATCTCTAAGGAAGGGAAGATAATGATGGTTATAATAGAAGCAGGAAAAACCCCTTTGTACTATATGGCAGCATATTGTTTACAATAGAAATAGATATTGAACTGTGTCACTAGGGTATTTTCATTCAAAGCACAACAAAAGCACACGTTTGACCTTTTTGCTGTTGATTAATTTCCTAAACTATGCTAACTTCATGCAATAAATTTGCTTCCATTAATGCTTTTTTAAAGAGGGCTACTGTTAAACATGAAGTGCTCTGAATTTTAAGAACTGCAGTGTACCGCAAATGTCGAACTAAGCTTTGATGTTCTGTATAGTTTCTTGCATGATAACATCAAGATTTGGGGGACTTTTAAATCAAGTGGCAGCACATAATGCTAGGTCAGCATTTGGCTTAGAAGTCCTGATGTTCAGGTCTGGGTACCTCAATTGAACATAAGTGATTTGGGCAGAAATGTGACAAAAAGGTTTTATGTGCATTTTAATAATCTTGTGTTCTTCCAATTCTTAAAACTAGATGCTGATACAGTTACCTAACAGCATTTTATTCCACAAAAACAGTGTAATTGATTTGCAAGTGCTATTCAGTGCAACACAGCCAGATGGATCCTGGGTTAACGGTTGGACTTGATCATAATCTTAAAGGTCTTTTCCAGCAGAAATGATTCTATGATTCTATGGGTAACAGAGAAACCCTACCCAGGCTCATCCATGGGAGATAAAGAAAGAGAGTGGAACCTGTACTGATCCCATTTAAGCCCCTGGAGCTTTGCCATTGACTTCAGAGGGAGCAGAACCCAACCCATTCTTTTTCAGGAGGGTGCAAGTTACTTAATGACTGTAGAACTGTTGTAGCTATTGCTTTTCAAACTGGTTACTGTCCCTGGACAGTTAAAAACTGTGAATATTAGGAGATCGCACAACAGAAACAAAGGCTAGCAAAACCAGCCAGGCCTAATGGCCTCGGTGGTTCTTTGGGATTTAAGGATGCTGCACCAGCAGGCACACTAAAAGATCATAGTGCATTGTAAAAGTAGACACTGTCACCATCTCTGGGCATGCCTTGGTTGGGAGCAGCATGCAGTGAGGACATCGCTGGCTAACGTCATCCACCTAACTCATTCCACATCACTAAGGCTACGAATTTTTTTGCACCTTCATCTACTACTTCTGGTTCTGGCCATTGACAGGGCCAGGATGCTGTAAGAAACCTGGGGCTTGATCTGGCTCACCCCTTCCTTTCCCCTTACCCAGTTACGTGTTTTAAAAGACCTTCTCTGCTCAAGCTGAAACTGCTCCATCTGCAGTACAGACTAACCAGGGTCTGGGAGCCCTAGAAAAAACCCTTGGAAAGAGGCAGGGAAGCAGACCCTAAAAGGCAAAAGTCCCATTTCCTGGTGGTGAAAGTGATTCCTCGGTGGGACACAGTGCAGAGCAAGGAGGAGATGGTAGGTGGAGGGGTCTGGCACCCCGCAGCACATGGCGTCCACTTACCACTCTGATGGACATGCGCTGACTCGGTCTCTCTGACGCAGGAGTTTCTCGAAACGGCCTAACTGCTTTTGCAAGAGCTAATTTTAAGAGAAAGCAGCAATCTCATTAACAAGCTCTGGTTAAACCCCAGCGTGTCACAGACCCTTGCAAAGTGGGAGGCCAAGAGTTACCACTGGCTCTTCATCTTCATCTTTGGATCTTCTTGTTTTAACTCTTTCTTCTCAATAGCTTCATTTAGCAATGCCATTATTCAAACTACCGTTCCTCTTACATTTTTTTGCTGCAAAGTCCACGTAGTTTGTCATTTGTTCAGTTAAAAAAAGAGCAGACTTACTGAAGTTTCTAAAATGCCAGCAGCCCTGTGATGAGCAAAGTCATACTCTTACAAAGCACTGTTGCAAAGGATGGACGGCAAAACATTTTTAGCAGGAAATGGATTTTGGTTTCAACTACCAGGGGTTATTATAACTAACAGTAAGTAAAGCCATTAATTTTAAGACTTTGGAAGTGACGTTGACAGTGCCTGTCTTTTCAAGCATGACCATTACCAGCTTTAGACTTTTCTTATATTTCCAGGCATTATTTCTTGATTTGTGTTGCACGCTGAATGTTTTACAATGGCATTGGAAAACGTTTTTAAATGTGATAATTTTTTTAATAAAAATGTAGTCTATTGAATATTGTGCGTAAAATAATTTTTCCTGTCTAAAATGTCAATATTTTTAACCTGAAATAAACCATGTAACAAATTCATGTATTCTGGGCAGTGGAAATTATTTCCGTTAACTCTCTTTTCTGCATATCATCAATTTGCTTTTTGCTCATGTTTCTCCTACTGTCGCTGTAAGCTTACTTGTTGTTTTTTCTTTCCTTTTCTTCATGCTGTCGTTTAGAGCCCTACAGAGAGACAAGTATGGGAGTAAAGCTAAACATTGCATATCAAATGTAATTTTTTTTAGTTCACTTTTATTGCATCACATATAGATGATGTAGTTAATAAAGGAAATTCATCTCACAGTTTTGAAAACAAAAGAATATGAATATACATATGTATATATACGTGTATGCGTGTGTGTGTATATATATATGTATGTATACATATATATATATGAGAGTAGATGATGCTTTTTTTGTTTAATTCTCATTTTTTGGTATTGTATACCCAGCATAGTTTCTCATATAACTGTGCGTATTATTTTTTAAAATGTCACGTTTTTATTTGCAAGGTTGTGGCATTTTTATATGTCGTGTTTCATTGCAGACCCCCACGCTGTTCTCACCTGCGATGCCTCCATTTTATTTCCCCACCAAACCCCAGATCTATGCATTGGCAGCAGAAGTGCAGCACTCTGTGCCTCAATGCACACGTTACTCAACGTGATCATCAGACAGATGCTGATGTACCTGTCACCCATTACATATGGTCCTCCACACAAAATGCTCGCTTTTCATTTCTCCCCAAGCATTGTGACTCGGTTGGAAAGCTTCTATTGTGAAAATCAACGGCTTTGCTCTATGTCTGTGATGGCTAGTTGATTTTTTGACATAGCTCCCTCATTTGTTGGGAAACACGGGATATGGCAGCACCCTCTAAGCTTCAGAAACCTAAAAGGTGACCAACATATTCGGGGCATTTCACTCAAAAGCAAGAAGGCAGCCTGCAGTAGCACTTTCCAGCCCTTGACAGGCAGCAACTACTCTGTCACAGATATAGACCGAATCCTGTATTTTCAGAAGGTACACATGCCATGTACCAAGCATGGTACAAGCAACCGTTCATCTGAAATTGTCAGCTAACAGCTCCTCTGATCCACTGTGGCTTGCTGGGAGTTGCTTGCCGTGTTTTGGCAGTGCCCGAAGCCCTTAGCTGAAAGGTTGACACGTTATTTCATGCATCCCCATGCCTGCACTCCTTCCAAGGAGGCTGGTAATCCTGCATAGGAAAGCAGGGTGATTTAACTGCTGGGCCTAAGTTTCTTCGCCCTTGCCCACTCGTGCTTTGTGGCTCTCAAAGCACTTCCCCACCATCTCCCGTAGCGTGTTGGGAAAGAGTGGAGCTCCAGCCTTGCAGTAATTGTGTTGAGACACCTATGGAGAGGAGATAGGCAGTTAGTGGGGGGGCACCCTGAGGCCCTGTTGCTCCCCGCAGGTTCCCCCAAGCCCACCGTACCGTGGCAGTGGTGATACTTGCTGTACTTCCCACTGAACCCCTCTGCTTTAACTTGGCAAGTGAAATGGGAGCTATTTTTAAAGGCTTCACGAGGCCCTGCAATGGCTGCCGCCAACATCGATTGTATTAGAAAATCCCCAGTGGCCAGTGTGGAGTAAGTAATTTTGGCCATGCCCTTGTGCCAGGAGAGGCAGAGCATTTAGCCGTGTGCCAGAAAAGCCTGGGCCAGGGAGCACTTTGTGCCGCTGCCGTGCTCATCCCTGAGCCCCACCACCAAGGCCTTACGCCTGCCCGCTGGCAGCCTGCCCCGCAAAAGGGGAGAGCGGGTTTATTTTCCTCTGGAAAGGATGTGCTCCCAAACTTTGGGTGATGATTAACCTGGGCTGGAATACTTTTCCCTCAGGTAGGGGGAATTGCCCCCTTCCTCCAAATCGCCTGGGAGGGCAATTAGGACCAGCCCAAGGTCACCTATTTCTTAGCTCCCCTGGGGAATACATAGAGCAAAGCACAAGAGCTGTAGGAGGTACTGGCCAGGAGAGTTTATTTCTTCCTGCTGGCTGTTGCTGCATCAAGTCACATACTTGATGGCCCTTCCCAATTTTTTCATGGGAAGACCTCAAGCCAGCTAGCTGGAGCTGCGCCCCTCTATTTTGGCCACAGCGCTGTCCTCACCACTGAGCCCAGCAGCCACGGCAGCCTAGGAAGGGGGTTTGAGTATGCACGTCCCGCGTGAGTGTCCTGTTTGTACAAGTCACCCTCTCTTGTGTAATGTTTTTCAGAGGGGCTTCTGAACAATGCCAGGGATACAAGTGTCACGGATACTCTACCACTGAATGGTAATCACGGCAACAGCTACAGCATCGCCAGCGGCGAGTACCTCAGCAACTGCGTGCAAATCCTTGACCGCGGGTACAACCACACTGAGAACGCCCTCGAGAAAAAGATCCTGAAGGAACTCACCTCCAACTACATCCCTTCCTATCTGAACAACCATGAGCGCTCCAGCGAGCAGAGCCGCAACTTGATGAACAAACTCGTCAACAGCGTGGGCGGCGGGAGCGAGGACGACGCCATCGTGCTGGACGACGCCACCTCCTTCACCCATGAGGAAAGCCTGGGCCTGGAGCTCATCCACGAGGAGTCAGACGCCCCGCTGCTGCCCCCCCGGGTGTATTCGGCAGACAACCAGCAGCCCCACCTCTACAGCCGGCGGCGCATCCCGCAAGACAACAGTGAGAGCTTTTTCCCCTTGCTGACCAACGAGCACACGGACGACCTCCAGTCACCCAACAGGGATTCTCTCTACACCAGTATGCCTGCGCTGGCTGGCATGCCAATGACAGAAAGCGTCACTGCCAGCACCCAGACCGATCCCCCGCCGGCCAAAAGTGGTGGCAGCGACGCTGACGATGTTTACTACAAAAGCATGCCCAACCTCGGCTCCAGGAACCACGTCCATCAGCTACACACTTACTACCAGCTAGGTCGAGGCAGCAGCGATGGTTTTATAGTCCCACCAAACAAAGAGGGAACCCCCCCGGACGGCAATGCAAAAGGACCTGCTCACTTGGTCACTAGTCTATAGAAGATTCAGCAAAAAATTAAGCAAAGAGACAACAAAAAGCCCCTCCGTAATGCTCGGTTTACTGTTCTGAGTTAATCCAAACAGTGGTAATATTGTGTGTACTCCTAAATCTTCATGCTGTTCAAAAGGAAACTCTCAGACTTTTTTTACTGGAATTTTTAGGCCAGCCCGGAGAAGACAATAACTGCTGCCCCCCTCTTCTCCCCCCATCCTCCTTCCCTCCAGACAGACTTCATTATGTTAATGAAAGAGATAGATAACGGCACACTTCGTGGCCTTCTCAAGTTATGCCATGTTTGTTTAAACAGTCCTTGATGCTTTGTTGCTCTTAATACCAAGGACCTGATTTAAGAGGGGGAAAAAAAAAAAAAAAGGCAAAGAAAAAAAAAATAAACAAAAGGCCAAAAACGTGCATTTGAAACTAGTAGGCGATGATGCATCTAGGTGGGAGCGCTGCACAAAAACAAGCTAGCAAAACTGTTTCTTACCAATCCAGATCACGTCATGGGTTTTGGTCACTCACAACTTGGTTTCACTGCAGCACCCTTTGCTGTGGGAGCAAACAAAACAAAAACAAATTTAATGAGACGGAAGGGAATCCTAGAATTCTGTGCTAAATGCATATTTTACATTTTGCTGTATTAACGGATGATAAAAACTAATGGCAGAAAAAGAGAAGCAAACAATTTCTATGTAATGTACAGATACTAGCATTGCACATATAGTCTGCTTTCTGTTCCTCCAGAACTTGCGTCCCTGTTAATGTAGTGGAAAAAAAGAAAAAAAAACTTTTTTCTGTTGTGCTGGTCTTGTAAGTTTGTCTACCAGTAGGAGCAAGGTTTTTCATAACTCCTCTTTTTTTCTTTTTTCTTTTTTTCTTTTTTTTTTTTCTTTTTATTTTCTTTAGCCTTTTCCAATGCCCCTCACCTCCATCCCCTCCCATCCCAGTAAAAAAATCTCACTGGGAAGAAACAGAAAAGAACATCACTTTCTAAGGACCATATAGAAATCACCATTTCTTTTCAGCCAAGACAGTCTTTTTATTTCCTCGATGTATTAACTTTTTCAGCCGGCATATTGCCGGCACACCTTTTGGCAGACTCTAGAGCAGGGTGAGCTTCCCCGTTGACAGTGCACAACTGATCATGATGATAATCCTGCAAAGCATCTTTGGCGAGCAGCCCCGTAGCCAGGCCGTAGGGTCGCATCCAGAGGCAATTTCTATTTTTTTTTTTTTTATCGTCGTGGCAGGGCTTCTACAGGAGACAGCCATTTCCCTGGAGGAGCGAAAGGCCTTCATGGCTCCATCTGGTCCCCAGTTTAGGCACTTGTACTGCAGTGGTTAAGATGAAAATCGATTGATGCGTAGTGAGCTAAAAAGTACTTTGCGGTGATTTAAAAAAAAAAAAAAAAAAAGAAAAATCTTCTGTTCATTATTTTTCCTAACAGGAAATTTATTTATTTGACAGGATTTTTAAGTAACATAGGCTTTCTGGAGGTAAATTAGCAGCACGGAGTATGAATTCTTTTTTTCTTTTTTAATTTATGATCCATTTTGTACGGTCTCAACAGTTGAATGACCTCATTACTAATATTTGTTGTAAAAGTGAAGCTTGTTTGCCAACCAATAAACAACTGATCACAATTTAGAAGATACTGTATGTATGTACTGTACGATTAATCTCTCTTTTTTTGTTGTTGTTGTTTTTCCTCTCTCTATTGTTGTCTTTAATCTCCACTTCTTTATGGCATGGGTGAGCAATGCCAAAGAAAGGAGGCCTAACCTGAGCAATTTAAGCACGAAGGTTGTGCAGCTATGGCTGACTAGAAATATCAGGCTAGCAGTACTTGTTTAGGGGTGAGAACAACACGAGTCAACATTTGTTGCAGGTGATTCTAGGTCTGTTTTGTGCCTACTGTATAAACTAGCCCACAACATGCGGATGATTTGAGTATAGTATTTCATGTGTCGTACCTTTTAATCATTGTAATGATTTTATTTTTTTTTTTAATTTTTTTTTTTTTTAGATTTTGGTTCTTCTGAGATTAAAACTGCTGGTAGCATGTCAAAGAGTAAAACAAGTCCCCGTTAGGCCTCCTCGGTCGTTGTTTGCTGTCTCTTTATTTTCTTGCTCCGGGCATATGCAAGGTGCCAGCGCCATCCTGGGCCACATCGCCCTTCCCGTCCCAATGGCTCACTGGCGTTCTGCGGCTCTCCTCCGGCCTCCCCTTTACAGTCCCTTGGGAGCAATTAGGATTCATCATCAGGATATAGAAAGCCACAAAGTAGAATAGAAAGGTTGACAGTGAAAATAACCTCCTCTGGACAAACTCAGTACCAATTTCTCGGTATGTGATTTTTCACAAAGCCCTCTCATGCTTTGGGCTTTGGGTTCTGGTGCTGCCTCCATCCAAGCTGTCTCCATCCAGCTCCCGTCAAGCTGGATAAAAGACAAAAGATTTGGAGCAGGCCAGTGACGCTTGTGTTAGACAAGATATTCCCAGTGTCGGAGGATAAATGCAGCAGTGGAGCAGCTCCGCCTCCATCCTGGGGTTGTCCTCGTGAGGGGCAATGCTGCTTGGTGCTGCTCACCAGGGGCTTGTCAATGGGGAGAACCAGGGGGTGGTGGTATTTGGTGGTATTTGGAGTCTGGTTTGAGTCACCTGAGTCGCTCCTGCAGCCAGGCACTCAGGCCAAAACATCTAGGGAAGGAAACTTCATTTCTGACCCAGCACCAATTGCAGCTGTGCCTCTTGCCAGGTTTAGGTTTCAGCAAGGGAGATTGGGAATCACCTGGCTTTGTAGCAAAGCAGCCACTGGCCAGCCAGGTCATGCTCTTGCCTCCCTGTTTCAGTTTATTTTCCATGCCAGCAATGATGGAGCTGGGCAGAGCATGCAGGGTAGACCTATGCATGCAGACAAATCAAGCATTTAAGACCCACGTGGTCATAGCAATCCATGTAGCAGCCCAATGGAGGCAGCTGAGGCTTGGAATACTTGAAGTACCTCTTATTTTGAAGAAAGTAAAAATTGTCTTTTACTGTATTAGACAAAAAGCTTTCCAGCGATATGGAAGGATTGAACTAATGTGGAGGGTGATATACACCATAGCAAATATTGTCATGATAAAATGGGAGGTAGGTAATTAACATGGTATTTACCAGCATGTTTGAAACTATGCAAGAGCAAACCAGTGGTGGATTTGCTATGGGATGATTGCATTCTGCTGAAAATCTTTGACTTTCTTTACTCTCAATAGTCATTCTTCCCCAGCCTTTCTGTGTATTTTGGATTTATCAGTGGGCAAGCTGTTTTTCCCCTCTTCTCCATCCCTGCTCACTCGAGGTTCTGTCTGCCAGCCCACCATGCCTATTAGCACTTTGATTGCAAAAGAACGGTGTTTATTTTCAAGCTGATTATTTCCATCCCCAGGCTGCTCTGGCACCACAGGATTTGCTGTCGGTGCTTACAGCTTTGGAAACAGCTGAATCACAAAACAGAGGGGAAATAGATATTAATAATTATATTAAACCAAAAATTATTTAAGACTGTAATGGAGGGAGCAGGATGGGGATTATTTTTGTCTTTTTTTTCCCCTTGAAAACAGGCTTTTGTTGTGTCAGAGAGTTGATTATGGGCATGGTGAAGGTTTCTGCTTGTTGATAAGTAGCTCAGTAGATACAATTATTAGCCACGTGGCAATGTACTGGTGTCTTCTGTGCAGACTGCAGCATGTGAAACTCAAGTCAATATTAAGTCCTCAGTCCCTAAAATGCTCCTGGGGTATGAGAGAGAGCTACAAAACTTCTAAGGCATTTCTTAATACTGAGCCAAGGCAAAGATAAGAGAAAATAGCTTGATGAAGCAGTAGTAGTGATTATGGTGTTAAATCCATACCTATGCTCGGGGCACATAACTTTGCAAGCTGGGTGGAAGGGGATAATCAGCCCTGTACTAGAAGGATCTTCTTTTTTAGCACTTTGTTTAACAAAACAAAAAACAAACAAACAAAACCCCATTTGCCTTATAAGGAGAAGATTAAAGCTTCATCATTCAAGTGCAATAAGCATCCCACTTTCAATGAAAACCAAACTGAATATAGGCAGACAGTGCTTGATAGAATGAAAACATCACCCTGATACATAGAAATCCCTTTCTGAAACATGGGACCACCTTTGGGAGGCACAGGTTGCCAGGCATGTTTGGAGTGAGAATTGTCAATGTCAATTCCTTGCTTGAGCATCCTTTTGGAAAGCTTTCCTTGCAGGTGGGAAGAGGGGGACAGGGAACTACAAGGCTCCGTGCCTTGCATTTTACTTGAAATCATCTCAGGATGCTTTGCAAGTTGTGAATCCCTCTTTTTTCTCCTGGCTTCTAATTTGCATGGGACTGGGTTATTTTTCCTGGGTAATCCCATTGCAGGCTGCCCTGTAACAAGCTGACTCACCAGTTTATTGTTCAGTCCCTGTGTTTTCCACTGCTTAAGGACACTGACTCCAATGGGCAATGCCTGCCCATTTTTTGCAAGAGCCATAAGAGACTAAAGATGTCTGCAAAACATGTGAAGAAGAGACACAAGGGGAATAACAGGCCAAGAAAGACTGTTTAGGCTGGAGGGTTGCTACGGATGGGGTGTAGTCATCACAGCTTTGGAGGCACTCTGTAGGCAATATTACTTATCATGGTGCTGTTCCTTTCCACCTGTTGACTGCATTTAATTTCCTGAAATCTGTGATGGTTAATATTTTCCCTTCCTCCCTGCCCCCAGGTAATGAGCAGTGAGATGCTTCAGAGGGCCAAGGGAAATAGTGGCGGTGGTGGGAGGTGCTTAGCTCCGGGGAGTGTCTCTGTGTGTGTCCCTATCACCTGAATCCCCCTTCCCTCTTCTCTGGCCAGCTGGCCTCTCTCCTACACACCCCCATATGCTCTGGATCTCACTAGTTTATAAAGAATATAATACCCTGCAGACTTGCCTGGATAACAGGGATAAAAAGATAGCTCATCTTGTTAAAAAACTATCTTGAAAGCCTAAGAGCACCGGCCTGGTCATCTCTCACACCCTGATCTCCTTACACTTAGAAAGAAAAGTACTTTATTTTTAGCTACCTGCTGCATTCAGCTAGACTCTATGCAAATTTTGTTTAATGAATATTTTAGGGTTTAAATAGTCTGTGCTCATGAACATTACATAAATGTCATGTTGTCGCAGGCTCTCTGGTAACCGTGGAGAACATCCTGCAGCGTAAAGCTGAAATGAGATAAAATTGGTGATGAATGCTCCCAGGGAAGGCGGTGGTGGTTGCGTTAGCGGTGGCCATCCTCAGCAGGGACATTAGCAGTGCGGCCAGGAGAAAAAACACCCAAAGGGGTACCCTCCGGAGGGCAGCAGCACCCCCTGCTCTGCACCAAGAGTCATTTTGTTCAGTGCAGGCAGCTGGTATAGAGCCAGTTTTGCTCTCCCAAGGGCTTTGGCAAGCCCTGGGGTTGCATGGATCATACACCAGATCATGCGTCACCCCGGTTCAGAAGGGATGGTCTGTTTAATGCTGAAATATTGAGACTAGCCAGAATAGCTTGGAAATCTTCCTTTTTCACATCAGAATAGCTTTCTACAGGTGCTTCCTGTTTATTGTATTTGGTACGCCAGAAATATGGTGATAGTCTTCTCCAGCAAAATGGCAACAACAAAAAAAATCATCCTACCTATTTGCTGTCTTTTTATTTCTTCATCCTTCACATATTTTCTTTTCTTATATTTCTACTCTTTAAATATGCTGTACACATGTAAAAACCCAAGTTAAAACCTCAATAAATAAAAATAAACCACGTTGGTATACAGAGCAGTTATTATGGGCTGGAAGCAAATGCTTGATATTTTGACAGCATTGCTTAAAACCCCAAACATCAACTTAAAAGACACAAACATAGCCACTGCACAACCTCCTCAGCTATTGTGCATGGGAATACTTGTACAGATCACCTGATATCTCCAACTGCCACTTATAATTGACTGCATCTTATGTTACAGCTCTGGAAAGGTTATTTCCAGCAGCAGGATGTTCGATGGGTAAATTATAGCTGTAATAAAGCTGTTTTCAGC
This sequence comes from Falco biarmicus, assembly GCF_023638135.1. Classification (NCBI taxonomy): domain Eukaryota; kingdom Metazoa; phylum Chordata; class Aves; order Falconiformes; family Falconidae; genus Falco; species Falco biarmicus. The sequence continues at coordinate 62,706,807 of NC_079288.1, read as the reverse complement.
CTGTCTTCTCCCACTTCTTTCTGAGGTATCTCAGGCAGAGTTTAATTTGGGTCCCCACGGCAGGAAAGCTCAATGCAGGCATGAGCCCTGCAGCCTTTGTGTCCCACTGGCAGCAAAGGCTTCACCATTCAACAGGCACGAGCCTACGGTAACATCCACTAAGAAGTGTTTTGGGGGGATGACTGTTGAAAAACCAAGTGGTCAACGAACTGAGCGGAGGATTTCTGGGTATGCCGCTCGGGAAGCAGCACCACCTGGCCTCAGGCACCCCTTAGCACTTGATTGCACAAAAGCTGGAAGTGGGGTGGGAAAATGGACTTCGAGCAGGGGGACGTAAACAAAAGCTCCTAATTTCTGACAAGGCTTCATCCTGTGGCTGAAATGTACCAAAAGCAGTTTGAGTGCTTTTGGTAAGCAGGTGGAGAGAAACGCGGGGTCTTAGAGTGCAACGTGCAACGGGAGGCCAACTTGAGACAGGCTGAAGCCTTGCTGCGGCTGTTGGGTGCCTGCTCTGGCTGGCCCCTGGTTTCCTCACCATTTAAAAATATAAGAAAAGGAAAGGAAAAAAAGGAAAGAAGGCTTTATGGTTTGCCACCAAGGACCTCAGCAGCTTTTTTTTTTTGTGAGCATCCCTCCCTGATAAACAGATGAGTTGCGTATGCTGCAAGCACCTCTGCTCTGCCTTTTGGTCACATTGGCCTCACCCTCCTTGCTTGCATTGCTACCATTCATACATGGAGACAAAAGATGTCATTGCTTAAGCTGCTGTTGATACCAGCCAGAAAAAGTGCTTCATATTAAATAGGTGGAATTTTGTATTTGTTTTTTTCTGAGATGCACTGTGCACCCAGTCATTTTTAGCTGCTAGCAGTTTGCGTTGCAATGCAAAGCAGCCCTCTGAGCTAGCAGCAGCAGAAACGGAAGGAGAAAAATCATCCCACTGCTTGAAAGGAAAAAAGAGATGAGCAACAAGGAAAGGATGAAAGTCTCTGCTCTTCAGAAAAAGCCCAAAAGAACAGCCAGAATAGCCAAGCTGGGAGATGCCCAAAAAGTTGCCAGCTCTGTCTGCCACACTTCCCCTATGGTATTTTCTACACTGCCATGCAACACAGATATGCTGGCCCTTGGGTGGGTGGGAGATGAGGTGAAACGATTTACACTTAGAAAATGGCCCCAGGACATCTCTTAATTCTTCTTGAATGTGTCTAGCCTATTTTAACCTCTCCCTGAAATATCATTTATTAAAAAGCCTGCCTGTGTTTACCCCGAATTGTATGTGGCTGCCTCTTCCCTATCTGCACGTGTGAAAGAAGGCATTTTCCTCCCCAGGCCTGCGCTGATTGCAGAGGCAGCTCTAATGCAGAGCACTCGGGATGTGAAGTACCCTTCAGATAATGTCTGATAGCAAAACAAATCTGTTTACTCTGCAGTCATTTATACTGACTATTTATTATTAAAGGGGGAGGGGGGGGCACAACGTCACAAAAAATGGCAGTTTGATCAAAGAAGCCCTGTTGGGCTTGTACAAGCTGGTGGTTGCAGCTTGGCTCTGAGCTCTCCTTGCTTGAGCTGGGCTAAACCCAGAGGACCCAAGGGGCACCTTGGCATTGCCCTTCATCCGGAGAACAGTGGGCAGCAGTGTCTCATACTGCTGGTCCTTACACCATTTAAAAATAACTGGCTCGTGTGGGGCCATAGCCAGGCAAATTTGTACCACAGGCCTCAACAAAAAGGTTGGTGGTCCTGATGGGATGCTGGACCATAAATATCATTACCTCTCTGAGCAAGCCTTCCCTTTCGAGGCAAGCCTGGGCATCTTGTGCTTTGTTTGAGAGTGAAAATGGTCTATAAAATAGCTGATGGCTGCTGCAGGGTCTTGCTTTGGGGCTTTACCTGCTCTCCTCTTGTTTTCCACAGAAAGCGGAAGGACGCCCAAGCAGGAGCCAGTCTTCAGGCGAGTTACCATGGAAGACAGTGTCATCTAGCGCCCAGGTGCCCGACGAGCCTGTCTCGGCGAGCCCATGCCGGTGTGCTGCCACAGCTCCTCTGTGCCTCGGTTTACCCATCCCTCACTTGGGATCATGCAACAGGAGAGGCCAGAGAAACTAGCCTCAGTCAAAACCCTGGTTAGACCCTCGTGTCCCCAAGGAGAAGACAGCCCGTCTGTGATTCCCGCTGCCCCTCACACGGCAGCACCCTGGGAAGCACCCTCGCCGCTTGGTCGCTTGCTTTTTTTTAAGATGAGCAGAATGGGAGAAAAATGTCTTTTGTAAAAAGAATCGAGTTTTATCTGCTCCAAACATTGGCTTTGCAACTTAAAAACACTTAAAGATGGCTGAGCATGCTCAACTCTTTGTCCTGAGCCCCTCTCCGTGCTCGCAAGCTGGGCTGTATGAAGGAGAGCCTGCTGGATCCAGGTCCCTGTTGTAAATACAGACCTGTCTGTGCAGAGAGGTAATGAGGGAAGGAAAAGAGGGACACAGAAATAATCCTTACACCAGAAACTGAACTTGCCAGCAGAGTACTGTTGAGCGAAGCTGTTGCTTGTAAATAGGGACCGGCATAGGAGTCCAGCAGTGGCTCCACTTGGCAAAAGCTTCTGCAGGGAAAGCTGCTCAGATTTTATTGTCTTGTGTAAATAGAGATATTTTTGGGAAAAAAAAATGAGCCTTAGTATCTTGAAGATAGCGTTTCTCAATCAGCTCAGCTGGGGATGGATATATAGGAAATCACAGCTCCTGCCCAGTGGAGGCTGGCGTGGGGTCTCGTAGCCAAGCTGTGCTGCCGCAGCAGGCACAAGAGGCACCTGAAAGATGACAGATGTGTCCAGCAGAGGACTTGGCAGATGTTTCTCCTTCATTCCTGTAAACAGGGTGGACTTGCTGGGCCCATGGTCTCCACTGGTGTAAATACTCAGCTACAGCCCTCAGAGGACTTGGGCTGCTTGGTGCAGGTTGGGGGGTGGGGAGGGAGGGGGTGGGGAGGGGGGGTGATGGGCAGAAATTACCAGAGGGATGCAAACCTCATTGGTGTGGTTCCCCCAAGGCTTTTAGCATTCATTTAAAAAAAAAAAAAAAAGAAAAAAGAAAAAAAAAAAAAGAAAGAAAATAAAAGAAACCCTGAAGACTTGTTAATGATGTAATGGTGTTGGGCCAACTGTTCACCTGGGTAAGTGGAGGCATGCGTAGACATCTGTGTTCATCTCAGCTGGTGCCTGTATGTGCGGTTCTCCTCAGCGTGTGTGCAAATGCGTGTGCAAGACCATGCCCTGTGCAGGTGGCTGCCAGCCAGTGCAAGTCCCCATGTCTGCATAGCTGTGTCCATGAGAGAAGAAGAGAGGATATGGATGTGTATGTTGTACCCATCTTTATATGCCTAAACACATTTAAGAAGTCATAGGTAGTGCTGCTGGGTCCAGCTTTATTAACATGAGCGCAGAGTAGTGTCTGCATCTCTATGGGGAACAAAGCACGGCAGGCTGGGGAGGGGGCGTTAGATGAGCAAAAGCTGATAAATCTCTGCTCCGTGTTGAGTTGTCATCCACTGTCCCCCACCGTGACACAACAACAGCCACCTGCAAACACCCCCAGCAGAACAGGGCTGCGCTCAGGCAGGGGTGTTTGCAGGATGCAGGCTGCTGCAGCAGGGTACCTGATGGAGGCAGGAGAGGAGCTTTAGAGTTTCCCCTTCATCCTTCACAACTTAAAGCTTACTTATGCCTTATTTACTCTTGAGTCCAACCATATGGCTTCATGCAGCAGAGGGAAATTAGAAAAAAAAAATTGGAATTAGGAATTGAAATGAGAAAAAAACACCAGAAAAAAAAAGATAATTTTGAAAATTACCCAGGATAACTTTCTCTAGACATAAAAGCCTCTCTTCAGCCCAGCATTTTGCAAGGAAGCAGGGCCAAGGTGGAAGTGTCACCTCCACATTAAAAAGCCAGACAGTATAAACCAACTATTTCACACCCTTAGCATAATACTAGGGGCAAAGCCCCTTACCTTTGCAAGGAAAGGCCAGTGGGTGATCAACAGAAATTGGAAGCTGCCTCAAAGCACTGAAGGGTTTGGGCATCCAGAGTGGTAATTCGCTTGCACTGGTTCAAGGTGAGCTGCAGGGATGGTCCTTTCCTCTTGGGCTTGAATACCTCCTGTCATCCAGCTCTGTTGGGGCTGCTGTTACCATTAACAACTAACAACTGCCAGTGCCGAGTGATTTGTTTATTTATCAAACCGATGTGCAGGAGACACCATGCTTTTGTCTGCTACATGTGGACACCTCCTCCTTTGCCCACTTCTCCAGCCTTGTGTGCTGCCCCAGGCAAGGTGGCCATCATCTTGGGGAGATTCAGGTTTCCCACCCAGTGAAGGCTGTCAGCCTTTTCTTTGCAGGGAGAAAAAATAATGAAAAATACGAACAACCCACCCCATCTTTGTGCCTGAAGTGTTCTGAAAATCAAACAGCAAAATAAATACCTCCAAAAAGTTTGAAAGCTCATGATCTGGGTTGAATTGGGTGGTTGTTGGTTTTTTTTAATTACAGCCCTCACTGTTAGTTTCTTTCCCTAGACAATCCCATCACCCTGCACCTTAAAGCCTTGCCATTGTGTCTAGAAGAGTTATTCTTGGAGGCATTTGTGACAAACTTCAATGTCTTTTTCTCTCTCTGACCAACCCCAAAGACGCTGACACCTGTAACTAATGGCGATGGTTGTAAAGATGAGCCAGACTGACCCCAAGTCCTAATAAAAATGATGAATCCCTTCCCCCGCCTCCAGATCGATGGCACACAGGTGATGTGTGGAGATGAGCTGACAAGGAGGGGGAGGAGGCAGTTACTCACTGAAGAGCAGGTTCGGGAGGTGCCGTTACCAAACCCACCCGGCTGCTGGGTTCCCCAGGTCGGAGTTCTGATTTAGTCTGGCCCCGTGTCAATAGTGACTGGCGTTTCACCTGCTTTCTATATCTTAACTGGACTTCCTTACTCCTCAGGCATGGAATGAATCTTAATACATTGTAATTACTGTACTCCTGGTGATGAACCGGTATGAAAAGCTATCATGGAAAGCATTATTAAAATGTACATTATGAAAAAGAACTTGGCATTGTCTGAAATTAATAACGCGCCAGATATTTCTCAACCACGCCTGCTCATTACAGGCCTGACCTTGAGTTTTCTATTAAAATGACTTATTCAAACTATTTGTATAGCTGTATTCGGCATCAAGTTATGTGTTGTAGGTTTGCATCCCAGTTAGATGTACTGCATGAGGGCTTATTAATCTGTTAACGTCTTTCAGGCATTGATTTTAGCGACATTTATATAACGCCAGTATGACTAAAATGAACTGATTGATTCATGCCTATGGATTAGTTCGCCTGAGACTTTGAGGATAGGTATCTTTATCATGTGCTGTAATGCCAGAATTCATCACTGTATTATTTATGAGAGACTGAACTGGCTGAATCTCAGGAACTGAAGAGGTCTGCGCTGGTTTATTTATGTATAAATGTTTACTCAATCAGCCACCAATTTTGTTTAGCAGAATTTGTTAGCAAACGGAAATTGTAAGCGATAACGTAGTTTCTATTTTAAAATTTATAGGCTTTCATCTATAGCAAAATTCAAGATTTCCAAACTGTCTTTGTCTACTGGCAATCAACAAGCTTTCTGGTATATGCTTTCTGGTAATTGCAATTAGCTGCTGCAATATTTCACATAAAAAATATTACAACCCTAAGGCAGGAGACCTGAGTGGTAGTGTGTCAAAGTCAACATAAATATCCCAGTACTTGGAAATATTGCTGCAAGTTTAACAAAACGACAAGGAACCACTGGCTGGCGCAAAGGCAAGAGTCCCATGGCTTGGGATGTGGCAGGTGTCACCACCTGCCTGCCGTGGCTTTGTGCTGGATTGAGGGGCAGGACGATGCCACTGGCCGATACCTAGGGACCAGGCAATGCTGATCTGCAAGGCCTGGCCCATGGACATGCCAGTACGGTGAGTTCTGCTGCCTTCTCTTACGAGACAACCCCAATTCCAGATAACATGAGGTGAAGCTTGATCGTGTGGGCCGTATTCCCTGCAACAGCTTGAGGAAAACCTGGCCCAAAGGGACGAGGAAAGGATCTGCTCACCATGTGTTGCAGCTGGAAAAGCAGACGGGCTCCAATGTGGGTTTAACACTCCAAGGAGGCTTGATCTCGGGCTCCCAATCGATGGCACAGGTTTTCTTTGGACCACACAGCTTCTCCCAGATACCAAGGAATAAAGTGACTAAAAGGATTTATTAAATGAAAGGGGAGACTTTCCTGTTAGGAGCCATTTAGAAATATTTTTAGTGCAGAGGCACATAAGAAGTGGCATGTTAGAGGCACATAAAATAACAAGTAGTGTCCAGAGAGGGTGAATTGAGTGCTGCAGTTCACCGTAGGTAATACAGCAAGTGGCACTATGCGGGGCAATGAAGAGGTGAAGTCTTAAATGTAAAGGCAATGCTTCATTACCCAGCACAGGATTAACCCTCAGACCCCCTGACCCAATACACCAATAAGATGATGTACAATGAGCTTCAGTAAAATATTGGACTGTTTTACAGTTTAAAGAAAGGAAAAAAAAAGGTTTTTTTTAAAAAGAAAAAGCCTGGCATCTACAGCCTCTTGTTGCAGGGTCAGAAATAATTGCTAGCTCCCTGAGGAACTGAAGAAACACCCTGGTGGGTCTTCAGCCATACTTCACACCATTGTGATTTATTATTTCTTTTCTAGGTAAAAAATTGCAATAGTGTTAGGAAGGCCTGGGAAATCACTTACCAGCTGCCAGTGCTAAAACGGGAGTAAACCCTGCATGTCAGCACCCCGTGCTATGGCTCAAAGAGCGTGGGCTTACGAGAGGGGAAAGCTGGGGGGTACATGTGCCATTGAACTGATCGCTGCAGAGTTGTTGAGAGTTAGCTCACAGCATGTGCGTAACATCGCCGATACTTTACTTCTGTTGCCAGTGCATGGCTTGTAAGAGCAAATCCCATGTCTCTCCCATGAGCAAACCAAGGGCCACCACCATTCTGCCTTGAATCCACTTTGCACTCCAGCTGGATAATATTTAAAACCAAGCACATCCCCCATATTAAAAATTCACACACTCAGAGTAAGGAGATTTATGGTTTTTTGTTTTTTGTTTTTAAATATATGAAACTTCTTTTTAGGTAGGGATGTGGGGCCAAATGGTGCTGGCTTGATCAGCAACGTGGAAATGTAGTGGGGGCAGCTGAGCCTTAGTGACCTCATTCTACCTACAACTAGCTCTCACTCTTTCTTGGGGTACAGAACTACGTTATCAGTCGCTTTTATTGGGCAGCCTGTGATTGTGACCTAATGCAAGGGGTCCTGAATTGGGTTTTGTGGGTTTGATACTGGTTTTTACACAAAGTTAATAACAAACATCAGTACAAGCTAAAAAGTCAGCGATGCTTTATGAGATATTTATATAAGAGGCAGGTCCTATATGCACCAATTTTGTGGCTTTCAGGCTTTAGAACAGTTTGTCTAAAACCCACCATCCTCAAGTATGCTGTGGGCTGATTCTGACCTGAAGCCATAGTGATGTACCAAACCACAGTCCTGGAGCTGAGAGGCTTTACCTCCTATGAAGAGGGCTATGAAGTTGGGTTAGACATGTCTTTGGGATGCCTACAACCAGGCTCCCACCATTTCCTCTCTTCTAGTTTCTCTCTATTCACTGTGACTTCCATGATCTGCAGGTTTGTTCATTATTCATTTAAGGCAATTAGAAGATACACCTGGCAAGGGCTAAAAAAAAAAAAAAAAAAGTAACAACAACATTAAATATGTTGTATGAAGGCTAGGGACTGCTTTAATCAGCTCTGTGCCCACCTGGATGTTAACTCTGGTCCCTAATTGGAGAAGTAACAGCATGTCTGGCTGTTGTTTAGAGGCCCCTTAGCAAGCCCAGGGGGAAACTGAGGAAGGTTTCCCCTCGCTGAAGCTGATAGTGTCTGCAGCAAATTTAGAACTCCTGAGTGAACTGGAGACTAACCTTTAGGAAGATGTTTTAAGGCTGACTGCAGTTTCTGAGGAATGAAGAACCTGCTGGACCCCTTGGTAAGGCGCCTCACGTGCTGTTTTTGCTGGTGTGCAAGTACTGCAGTTTGCCTAGTGTCTCAGCAATTAGATTTTATTTCCTGTCTTATGCCCTGTTTATCCATGCTAATATCTCTCCTAGATCTTTCTGGATAACACCTGCTGTGTAGGAAGGTATAAAATCGTAGGAAAGGCTGAAAATTTGTCACCATAATGTCATCAAAATGGTCTCAACTAAAAGGTGTTGCTGCAGGAGTCTGACTTTTTTTCTCAAGCTTCTCTCCATGCATATGAGCTTTTAGTTAGTCATGTTTCAAAATAAAGTGAAGGCATGTCTTTTTTTTTTTTTTTTTTTTTTTTAAGCTGTAAAGCTAAAAATGAAGCTGTTGTGTGCATACTTCCTTCTGCTTGGATGCACTTGCTGGCATCTGCTGCTGTGGGAAGCTGAAGTCACTGATGGCGAGGCTAATTTCAGTCTCTCCATGTGTGTGTTGAGGGGGTACAGATCAACGTGCAAGGTGGCGTGTGGGTTAAGAGTAGCTGACCCTCACATGGACGCACTCTACTTAGAGCTTTGCTGTCCGGGGGATGCAGCAGCTGCACAAAAAGGTCTTAGAAAACCTAGTTTTCCTTGCAAGATCCTTTAGTCTTACATATGTGTTACTGTATGGATTTGCTGGGGTTAAAAGCTCCAGTGTGCACTCTTGCTAAGCACCACCCAAAAGGACCAGTGGCTGCCCGCTGCATTGTACCTACACGGAATATTAAGCAGCTTCCTAAATGCACTGAGGCTGTTGTGGCTGAACAGCTTCACCATGTGCTGGCTGCACAGATATCCAGCAAAGAAATCAAAGGCATGATGTCACTAGTATTTCTTATCTAAAATTAAATATCTGTCTTAGGTCCCCAGACACGCAGAGACTTTGTATTAGAAACATATACTGAGAGTTCAAACTCTGAGTCATCTCATATATATTTCACTCCAGCGAAGGGAATATCAGAGAGAATAGACCTGCAAAAGAGCAATTCTCTATTCTAGCATGACGAGGGAGGCAAAACTGTTCAGGGAAAATACTAATGGGTTCACAAGTTAAAAATCTTGCCAATGAAATTGTGGCTGTAATATTCTGTACCTTTGCAGTAAAGCTGTGATTTGCTGTGGAAAGTGCAGCAGAAAATAAATGGGTCAACTCATGCGCATTAACAGTGGAGACAGAGCAAGTGGCATTTAAAACAAGCCTGCTTGGAGGGAAAGCAAAATAAGGATTTATTCTGAAGTTGTGAAATGTTTGTTGTCACAATTGGCTTTTCAAGAGCAAGTTGCCACACCATGCAGTGCTGTCTGCTAGGTAGTAGGTTAAACCAAGCTCTGGACATGCAGGAGCTGAGAGGGCTGCCTTTCTGCTGCATCGCTGAACATGCAAGCTGGCTGATGCCCTTTTCCAGTGGGTACCACAAGTGTTTTGGTGTGGTTGTCAGGACTAAAATAGGAGACATGATGCTGGAAATTGTTTGTCCCCATTTATGCTGGGGTAAATTGTGCCAGGCTCTGTCACTCGACTTGCACGTCAGTGGCTGCGCTTGGGCACAGTGAATGTCTCTGGATCAGAAGTGCAGTTCCTCTAGGGAGAGGATATTTGGATGGTCAAAGAGGCCTTTTAAGAGCCCTTTCCCTTTTGTCTCCTTAGTATCCCCTTACTGACCCCGATTTAGCCCCCAGCTCGATTGGTGGCTCATCTTCCCTCCCTGATCTGGTGCCTGTGCTGCTCATTTGCTTCCCACTTAGGCAAGTTTGTGTGTTATGGGCACATCCTAGCTCCTAAAGAGTTTTCTCCAAGGAAGCTAGATACTACTTGCTCAGCAAAAGTGTTTTCTCCTTCCTATGTGCATTGCAGGCTGTTTAGGTGCAGGGAGGATCTGTGCACCGAGTTCCTCTGGGATCTGGTGATGCTGCCCATACAAGAAGGCACGGGGCAGGAGGCAGCACAGGGGCATTTCTGGAGCCACAGGGGATAAAATCCCTGCTTAGGCTGTTTTCCAGCTCTTACTGGAATATAGCCCAGGCCTGAGGCCCAACAGATGCACTGCCAGGTATGAAGTATTGGCCTAAGATTTGTGCTGGCTCCGTAATAGGAACCAATTCCCCTTCCTCATGTGCAGTCGTTGTCTTACATAAAAATCATTATATTTCACATTGTGAATTCTAATTACATTATTGCACATTGTGTAAACATTCAAATAAAGGCAGTGGATGCAATAACAGTGCTAGTAATTTTGTCCCAAATCTGGGCTCTTCACCCACTATGCAAAAGCCCAGACACACACAGGGTCAAGATGCTGTTCATTGCACGTCTGCACAGAGATGGGTGCTGGGTCGTAAATCCACAAAGCTGGCACTCCTCTTCGCACATTGTAAAACTTTTTATACGCTTTGAACAATTTTTGACAGTTACGTTCAGTCACACTTAATTCTCATCGGTTTTCACAAGCTTAGTCTCTGTTTAAAGGTACCGTGTGTTGGTTTGTTTTTTTTCCCACCACACATGTTTTGTGGGGAGGGGGTTTAGTTAGAAGAGGTCTCTCTTTGCTCTAGGGTGGATCTTTTAGTATGCTAATTAGGATAGTTCACACACAGTTCAAGTAATTTTCTATTTAGTCTCATTAACCATTTGGTTCTGCTCCAGTTTGTCTTGTTGTGCCCCAGCTTGACATATTTATGGTGTCTCTTCCTTCTCCCAAGACCATGCTTTGTTAACTGTTTGTAAAGATTAACTAGCATCCTCTGTTTTTCTAATTCTTTCTTGTTTCTCACTATAGATATTTACATATGGGGTTTTTTAAAGTAAATAATTCTTGTAACAGTAATACACCATTCCACCAAAATTACTATTTCTGTCAATTTTACTTTCGTTTGTTCCATGATTTACCCTGAAGAGCAAGGCTTATAGCTAACTTGCTTTGGCAGGTGGATGAAGTGGTGAGACCTTACAAAGGTCACAGCACCCTGTAGCTCCTCTTGCAGCTGGGAACATGTGAAGGAGGTCTACCATGCCCCCACTCTGATACACAGTAGTGAGACGTGTCTCTCCTGAAGGTTACCGTTGCTGCCTTGAGATGTGTTCAAAACCAGCTGGACTTAAGTGCCCTTGAAAGTGGCCCTTATCTCCACTGATTGGAGATCCTTGGGCACCTGTGCTGTTAGAGATCTGAAACTAGATCAGCCTCCAGCATTGGGCTACGCAGGAGGGCAGATGGTCCTTAGGCTTACTTCACAGATATATATTTGTACATGACAGTGAATTTGATTGCACTGAGGTGGTCCTCACCAGCACTACAGCCTAGGCAATGGGACCTGGACTCAGCTGAGGACATAAGGTAACTTCCCAATTAGACCAATGATGAGAAAATTAGCAGGAAAAGCAGCAGAAGTGACTTCTGAAGTGTTGAGCTGAGAAGTACTTGGCTCTCAAAGAGTATTTTCAGTTCTCTGCTTCCCTACCATTTACTTATTGTAAAGCTTGTCTGATGAATACAAGCTGCTGGTACTGACCTGCTGGTTTCTTGCCCTCTGCTCTCCTTGCAAGTTGTCACACAAATGCAATGTGAGTTCTTTGTAGTAGTGGAAGAGATGAAGAGGGGCTCCTTAAATACCTCAACATCTCTGAGGGAGTAGGTGCAGAGTTACCAGTCATTGGAATGCTGTTTGCAATGTGCCCTGAATCTATCAGCTGAAGAAATCACACTGGGAGCTGAGGAGAGACAGCTGCAGGGGTTGTGACCATCTACTGAAGATCCCTTCTTTTCAAGTGCGTCAAGTAAGCCCAGGGCTTGGCCAATGGAGAAAAAGAAATAAAAAGGGAAGGTGTCAAACCATGAACTGAGAAAAAAGTATTACTTTGTTTTTCCTTTCCTAGATGCTTTAAACACTGGAAGATGCTTTCCTGCTGTCCCCATCACAAGCTTTTCAGAAAGACAGGGTGTGAGCCTGAGGTGTTTCAGTATGTCTTTACTTCTAAATGGAACGGGATGTCGAAAGTTAGGCCCCAAACAACAACTAAACAGGAGAAAACTTGGCGCTGCTTGCACCTCCTGAAACACTCGTCTGCTGAGCTGAAGGTTCGTTCTGTAGGGTCCTAGTGCTGGAAGCCAAGTATAGCTGGTTCATCACTACTCCTAACATGCCAAGTCAACTGCATGTGAGGTTGGTCCCTGGCATGAGGTGGGCACACTTTTGGCTTTATCACAGTGTAGATCTTATTTTACACTAGGTAGTACAGTGTGTTCCAGGAACCCACCTCCATAGGATCATCTCTCTCCTAGTCCAGCATACAAAGCATCACATGCACTATGCCAAGTCCCAGCCGCTATGCTGCCCCTCCTCCAGGCGCATCCATCCACATTTACCACTGAAGCATCTTGTAAAACAACAGTGATTCATCTGGTCTGCTCACAGCCTGCCTGGAAGTGGCCCGTGTATTAGCTTTTGCTTGTTCAAAGAAAATCTGCTTGGAGATGCGTATGTCTATGGATCAAAATGTGTAATTCCTATTATAGTGTTCAGACTGTAGAGGACCTCCTCCTCTTTAATACCACAACTTTTGTCTACAAATGTGTATGGAAGGTATTCCTTGTGGTATCCAGTGGGCTATGAAATACATTCTGGCTATAGACATTACATTTCTAGGCTTTCCGATGTGCCATGGGCTCCTCTGGAGCTAGCTTTGGGGGAGCAGAGGCAGATAGAGAGAAGGTGCTGAGATGAAGGAAATGATGAGGGACTATCAACAGAAAGTTTCTCTACTGTAGGAAACCCACCAGTTATCAGACTGCATCAGGAAAAATAGATGTGGGCAGGTAAGCTTTAATTCTTCCAGCCACTGAATGGTTTTTTTAATCACTATGAGCTTGTAATAAGTTAATTAAAAATCTTGGTTAACTATTCAGTAGCCCTCCACTGGGAACATGTGCTTGAACTTAACTGTGTCCTCTTGGCCTCCTGAATTCCTATTCTGCATACACGTTTCACATTAAGGATGCCACCACTCCTTTTTCTGTCTCCTGCTAGTCTCAGAAAACACAGACCTCTATCTCTGATAGCTATCTGGCAATGCTTCCTTCAGGGGGTGTTTGTCCTCTGGTTTCATTTTTTCCCTCCTTCTCTTGGACAAAAGTCTGGAGAAAAGAGATGTGCCAAAACTATACATGTGAAATGAAAGGGAAATTGGAAGGCAATGAGGAGGGAGGTGACAGATGAAGAATAGGAGGAAAATGTAATAAGCAATCCTATCTTCCTTTCTTGTGGGGTAAGAAGGTCAGCAGAATCCTCAGCACACAGCTGAATGATAGTTATAGCTGTCAAGTTTGTATTGAACCTACTACCTGACTTTTCCCTGCAGTAAATTGCTGTGGAAGTCAACAATATTTCTGCTTTTATTGCAGAATCATGGCTATCGGATACAGAACAGACAAAAGGGTCGCCTTGATAAAGTCCTCTCCCCTGAAGTGATGTATGAGCAATGTTGGCTTTCCAGGTCCTGTTGTGGCAGGTATCGTGGGAAGGAGTCTGGTATCAGTCTCCTCCAGCCTGAAACAGAAGTGTGAATGTTGCTTGTGGACAAACAGGGGCTTCCCAAGGCTGTTTAACTTCATACATCATCTGGACTGGGACACTGCAGCCAACAGTGGTTGCACATCTGCAGCTCATGTGCAGAGCATGGAGGCTGCTAAACTCCTGGGGTCTGGGAAGAGTCAGGAGACCTGAGGTCACCGCCTTGGCGTATGGCTGGTGTGCAATGGCAATACCTTACAATCAGGTGTCTTTTTTTTTTTATCACCTGTTGATTAATCTTGCTTCACACTAATAGGTAATAATGCATCATTAGTGTAGATAAACTACCTTGCTAATGAACTAGTCTTAAGAGTTTGTACACATCATAACCTTGCCATATACCTTGTGCCCCCTCCCTCCTTCACTACCATGCCCTTTAGTGATCATGAGCTTTTTCATATTAGTTTCTAGCCTTTTTTTTTTTTTTTTTTTTGGTGCGGATAGTTCCAATTAGTCTCCCATCCTGCCAGTGCAATTCAGCCCTCACAGAAAGTTTGGTATCCTGCCAGTCCCAAATTTCAGCAGCGTCCTTCACTTATGTTCCGATGCTGAGGAGTGATGATGCATCAAAACTTTGCAAAATGCCATAGCTGCTAAGAAATGCTGAGATGTGGCATGAGTGGCAATCCTCCTCCATTGATACATGTTGTACTGTTTGAAGGAAAAAAATGAAAATCTAGCCCCCCTGCTAGAAACATGAGCCTACTGAGGAATTAATGAAATCACACCGTTCGGAGATTCACAGATGCCGTTCTGTTGGGAGTGTGCCTAGGCTTGCCATAAAATCCCTTTGGATAAGACTCAGTAAACATCTGGTACCTTTTTTAAAAAATAAAACCTATAATTGTTTTAGACCTTGTTGTCTGACCATGCTGGTAATGTGCCTGTGAGGTCTAATTAGTTTACAAGTGACAAAAGAGGCTACTGTAGTGAAGGGGAGGCCAGGTGCCAGTATCGTTAGATAGGTTGGGCAAGAGCCACGAGAGCTGGCAGGTGATGGATGCAGGAAAGGTGTATTATCCCCAGCTTTGTTACAGAGGCAGGGACGTGAGGAAAGAAGGCAAATTGATAAACTGAAGCTCAAAGTTTTGCTATTCATCTTATGTAAAATTGGATCTGCAGTCTTCTGTGAGTATGATGGTTGGGTTCTTTAATAGCTGTTCAGTGCAAAAAACACCCTGACCTTCAGCCCCTATTGAGTACCTCTCAATGCCTGTTAAAATAAGATGGAGAGGACTTGTGCCTGAGTTTAGCATGTGTAAGGTTTGTAGAAACTCATGGCATTGATGTAGCTGTGTTCTTGTTTGCCATCAGTGATAAAATCCCCGCTGACAGTCAGCAAAAGAACCCTGAACTGGGTCAAGGCAGAGGGGAGTCCCGTCTGGTTTTATAACTGAGTCTACAGGACAGGATCATTAGCTGCAGACAGCAAAAGCCAACTGCCTGCTTTGCTTGGGTCGTCTTCTTGAATTGTTGCTTATTCCTAAATTAATAAATGTCTTATCCATATATTTTTTGTAGCTATAATATATTAAAGATGTTGCTGCATCCTTTCAGGCAAAGAGGACATCTGGGCACCTCAGAAGCTCTGGGTTCAGGCACCATATGACATCTCTCTTGAGTGTGCCAGTCCCGGTGTCTGATTTTTTTTTTCAGTACTGGATCTGTGGCCTGGCTGAGCTCTGCTTGGCCCTTAGCTTGGTTATGACACTGGAGGTAGGTAGTGTTTGTGCATGGAAAATCTGGCTCATCACTGCTAGGCTGCCCAGACCACACTGCAGAAGCGGATTTGATTTGTGTTGCAGTGACCCTGAATCACAATTACCAACGGGAAGGACCGTGTGCATAGAGTTGCAAAAAAAGTTGCTTAAAGGGGATCATCAGAAGTGAAGATGAGATCACCACAGTATCTGCAATAAAATTCAAAGTAAATAGCTACATTTATTTCCCCACATAGTCAACAGTTCCCTCGCACCTCCCCATTGCTCCAGAGGGGGTACGTGCTGTGGACAGTAAGGAAAGGGACAGAAGGGACAGGGAAACAGCACCTCCCTCTCCTCCTGTAAATCAGGAATAACCCCATTAAAATCAAACAGAGTTCTCCAGGATAAAACTTTGTAAATGAAAGGAGGAAATGTTTTGCTTTCATTTTCTTCTGTCCAAGGCACCATGAAATGAACAGTTTTGAATTTAAAATGCTTCTAACCTTAAAACTGTGTCCAATATTTAAAAAAAGAAATATATATATAGACTCTTAAGTACATGTTTTGACAGCCAGTTAAGTGGCCTGATATGGTTTTGGTCTGATAAATAATGGCAAAAGAAACAATTGAATCCCCACACCCAGAAACTCCACATGTTGCTCCAGCTCTCAGTTTAGGTTATCACCTCTGAACAAAAGGAGCACATTTAGTCAAGTGCTCTCTGCCTAAGACACCACTCTGAAATTACATGGCAGCCAGATGAGATGAAAAGCAGGAGGTAGATGGAAGCAGGTAAAACA
This sequence comes from Falco biarmicus, assembly GCF_023638135.1. Classification (NCBI taxonomy): domain Eukaryota; kingdom Metazoa; phylum Chordata; class Aves; order Falconiformes; family Falconidae; genus Falco; species Falco biarmicus. Next base: position 62,690,593 of record NC_079288.1, on the reverse strand, counting down.
CATTAAAATCTTTTTAAAGAAATCCTTCTTCTTTGAGAACAATAGTGTCTTTCCACGATACCAACTGCCTTTGATGCTTTGGTCCCTTTATTCTTTTGGAAGCAGGAAAAATCCAAAATCCAAACAAGGCAACAACTCTACACTCTTTATCTTTGTTTTCTTACAGCACAGCGCAATTTAAGGGCAGAACACTTAAATTCTGATTTTAAGATCACAGGAAACAAGGTGCCATCATCTTTACATTCCTGTCATGATCTGCTTTCTCAAATGAAAAGCTGGGATAATGGTTAGTATTTAAAAACAGGGAAGATGACAAAGGCAAAGTAGGAAATGCACTGTAAATGCAGAAAAAAAACATTATCCTGGCACCACCTGCATGTTTGTACATGTATATATGTACATAAAAAAATAAAAACCTACTGAGTTATTGAATACAAATGAGACTGGCAAGAAGTGTTTTTCCCCAAGCTGTTACATATCCCACAATCCTGTCACAAAAATGTCTTTCCTCCCACTTCTGATTTTCTATTGTTTCTTTTCAACCAAAACAAAGTGAAAGGAGATGAAAAGATTAAAGAGGAAATGGTAAGTTATTTTCAAAGGTAATCTCTGTCAGGTTTGATTTTTAATCATGTGCTGGCATGGTGACGAAAGTTACCAGTGCGTGTCTAGAATGATACCTGGTGATTTGATTTACTTTTTTCTTTAATTAAATATAATATGAACATCTGTAACACAAGAATGCCTCTTCCTTAATTTCAGGAGGTCACAGACTGAAAAGAAAAAACAAAAGGAAGGAAGAATAAAAAGTCTATTTTGGATGTCCTAGCTGGTACAAAGTGTCCAGCCTCTTTGAGCATCTCTGCATGCCTCAGAAAGAGGACAAGCAAGCAGAAATGATGCCATAGTATTCCTACAGGCATGAGATGAGCAACCCCAAAACTGGATGAGCTACTTAGTCTAGTTGTGCTTGTGAGTGTGTATGGGATACTCAGCTAAAACCCTGATCAATGCAGGATTGATCCCTGTAACAGTACTTTCCAGTTTTTATCCAGTGACTTTTGCAAGTGGCACCTAAAAGAGTTAGCCGCTGGCACGCATATAATTTGTGAGCATGCTGGTTTTGTTTCCTTTTGTTCCATGCATATTTTACAAACTTATTTTGGAAAAGTTTGCCCTAAATAGTGCTTTTTCTTCTCACACATGTTGCAGCTGCAAATGCAGGCAGGCCTGTGCTGTGGAAGAAATGTTCTGCACAGATTTTTTTTTATTTTTTAATTCTTTTTACACATGAGGAAATACTTTCTCCTAGCTTTTTATTCCCCCCCCCCCCCCCATTGCTTCTAAGCAAATGCTTGCTTATCAAGAACTATGACAGCCTGATACTTGCATAGACAATTGTACAACAGAGAAATACAATTGTACTTTCTTTTGCTTTGGTATATGGTTTTGCAAAGCAGATGTATGCCTCTCCATGGGCTTGAGGTTTTTATGTGCAAATAGAGGTCTTGGTTGACTGCTCCAAAGCCTAAAATCCCACAGGAATCAAAAGAACGGAAGAGCATCCTTGAAGCGAGATGTGCTAGAGCAATTTCCTTTATGGCAGCTGAAGTTTCCAAGCTGTAAATGCCTATTAATTCACTGCCGGGACTTCACAGGTTTGACCATTTGTCGTCTGTCTCAGCCTGGAAAGCTGTGGTCTTCTGTATGCAAACAGAAGGTGCAGGAGGTAATGATGCTGCTTTGGGTTGCTGATATGACCCCATCACACACCCTTTAGTGTTTGCTTGTGATGGAGGAGTTGCACATGCATGGAGCCTCCCTTAGTTAGCCACAACGTTCTCCATATCTCTACTGCCACGCTCCAAATCTAGCTCTTGCTCTTCCAGCAGATACTCACCAGCAGAGAGCCCCTCCCCTCCCTGATGGACATTTCACTCTCTGGTTTGCAGCCCAGGTTGCAGTACTGAAGTAGCAATGTTCTTGTGGGGTGTAGAGCCTGGTTTGCTAGCACACCAGCAAGCACATCAATGTCACTGGGATCACCCCAAAACTGCCCACCATGACCACAAAGGACCTTGCAGGTTTGGAGCTGAGCTGCTGGAAAGGTTTGCTTCAAAGACTAGATGCTGATGAATCACTTGGATATGAAATCAAATGCAGGGCTCCCATGGTGGTGGGGATGAGCCCGCCTTTATAATGAGATGCCACCTCACCTTCAGCTTGTGCTCATCATGGGAACTCTACTTTCCCACAGCTTTTCTCAAAGTACAGCACATTCAATTAGCAGATGCAGTCCATCTGAGTATTACACATGTTCATGCCTTAAAGAACCTGTAACAGCACTTCATAACAATATCTAATAGACATTAGGCCTAGAAAAGAGCTCAGTGTAATCCTGTTATATGAGAGCAAGGGTAGTTTGCAGGATATAAATCAAATGCTCCCCACAATAGAAAGCTCCTTCATTACCTTGTAAGCCAGATAAACAGTCCAAAAAACCTTAACTATAAGGTATATATTGTAACAAATAATGCAGAAATCTAAATTTAATTGCTAGCAGCCTGCCTGTTTGCTTGCAGTCATGCAGCCTTCCTTTCTTCCACGACAGGTTTCCTTCTGCAAAGGTTTTAGAAACTCCATGCATTAAAAGTGCAATTATGGAAACAATTTATAATCAAGGCATGGTTATTAGGGTAGCCTGCATGTATGGGATATTTTATACCAATTACAATCCCAACAGTCCTTTCTGAGAGCAAAATTTGCATCTTGGTTTTTCCCTTTCAGGTTTCAGTCCCAGCAGTGCCACCTACTGCTGAGATAACTTTGAAAGCTAAATTTATTATTTCTTTGGGGGAAAATTTTCAGAGGTCATTATCTGCAGGTGGAACACAAGTTCACAGGAAAAAAAAAAATGAAATGGTTGCAAAAGCTCAGCAATCTCTGACTAAAATCTCCCCACCTATACATAGCTGAGACCAATAGGAAAAAAAAAAAAAGAAGAAAAAGACCCCAGAAATTCCTAGTTTGTAATCTCACATTGCTGAAACCAAGTGTTACCCTGATCACTCCTCATTCACTCATAATAATTCATGTTGTTGTCCCACGTCCAGTCAATACCGTGGAATTATACCAGCTGCTATGAGCTGAACGCCTGGCCCAGAACTGTTAAGAAAAAAGTACGCAGAATTACTTTTTTATTTTGGAAACAAAAATAAATTACTTCTGCCAACAAAACCTACAGCCTTGCTTATTTCTTAGTGATGGGAGGTTAGCTCATTTTTTTTTAAGAATAATTATTAATTTGGTCAGTCAAAGGACAGCTGAGGTAGGATCTCAGCATCCCTGAGCGCAAGGGATGTGGAGGTTCTGGTATGGCTTTACCAGACCACTTCTGGCAAGAGAAGAGTTACCAAGGACAGACTTTAAGATCCTGAAAACAAGGGAAAAACTACCAAAATGATGTTTGTTTGGAAACAATCTGAGAGTTTTTGGGGTTAAAATGTATCCTCCGCAGGTGATACTTTGGAGGTGTTTCTGTCTCATTCTTCTCCAGTGCCACATCTCCTTGTAAAAATAGCCTGTGGGCTCAGCTACCTCCCCCGGGGACGCCTGTTTCCAAGCCAAAAGGGACATTTGGCTCTGCTCCAGGAGGTTCAGTCTGGCCAAGGAGCTTCAGCTGTGGGGAAGAAGGGTACAAAATGCTGTGCTGTACTTAAGGCTGAGGCTTAGGGTTGATTCTAGCAGGGCATGTGTTATAGGGTAAAGAGTGGAAGGGAACAAGAATTTCTTGGCACAGAATGTCAATTTTGCAAACTGTTTTGCTATTAAAATAAACTTTGAAATAACACCGCTCTGGAATTTATTTATATATTCATCTAAGGGAGATGTTTCTCCAGTGTGATGTTCACAGCATGCTACAGGTGAGGTGAAGTCCCACTGAACCTGGCAGAGGCTCCTCATTTAGGCAGGGGGAGGTGAGCTATATTTTGCAATAAGATGGCTGTAAGAACAAGGCTGTGTCTCAAAACAGGGTCACCTGAAAGGCCGGAGAGATGCGAAGTGATTTAGGTGAAGAGAGTGAGTTGGGAGTTGACAGCAAATGCTGGGGAGTGGTTAGTATCTGACAGGGCTGTGTTATTTACAAGCAGACAGAGACTGAGAGCAACAAAACTGTGGCAACAGGGAGAGGAGTATGGATGGCTGGACTGCAAGATGAAGTCCAGAGAGAAGAGGCTGTGTGGTGAAGGGCTTGGTGAAGAAAATCTTGCAAGTTTTCAGAAACCCATGTTTTTCCTCCCTGATGTATTTTTATTGCCTGTTACAGCAAGAAAAGCACAAGGAGGGATGGAGGTGGCCAAGCACCATCAGCAAAGCGCTTGCCCTTTGCCGAGGGTGCTGCAGGCAGGCATGCAGGAGGCACAAGCCAGCGGGACTGGAGGTGGTTGCACAGGGGGTGTGCATGCAGCAGAGGGAGGAATCTGCTTTGAGGTAAGGGTTGTGAAGAGAAGAGGTGCTGTTTCTGTAAGATGAGTGGTGGAAACCTTGGTATGGGGGACAGGAGTTATTGTCATTAGGTACAGCTAAGTACTGCTAAGGCATGCTGCGTGCCTGAGTACGACTAAGCCGTGATGCTGAGGGCTGAACCCTGCCTCACTGTGCATGGGTGATGCTGGGAAGGTCCAGAATAGAGCCAGTTGTGTGCTCCTTTCCCGCTTGCTGATGGCCTGTTCATTAGTGTTTCTAGTACAAACCATCATCACGCATCATCACCACGGGATCTCCCTGGACTGGCACATCACCAGGTGGCTTTCTTAATGAAGTCTTTTCTAGCAGAAGGTGTGTGACCCAGTACAGTTGCAGGTTACTGCAGCTCACCATGGTCATTGTCTCTACCTCTGGCTGGTTTGAGTGATTTTTGGTTTGTTGTGGGTTTTTGGGTGTGTGTTTTTGGTTGTTGTTTTTTTTTTTTTAAAAAAAAAAAAAAAAGATGTAGCAGTATAATTCACACTTGATTACCTCCTTGCATGAGCAGGGCTGCAGTGTTTACAGCCTGCTATGAACCACCCTACACTGTGTATATTGCCAACTGGAAACATGCCTGAACCGCACTTTTTCTTCTGACTTTGCCTATATTTGATTTCTACTGGAAGGAAATTTTCTTAGCCCTCTCTTCCATTTTTATTCAACAACTGATTTTTCCAAGACCCAGCAGCCTGGTCACGATAGGGTTTGTTTGTTTGTTTGCCTTTTTATGTTGCCTGTCATTAATGCTAAGCAGTCAATGTTTTCCTATACACACCTCTCCAATTTGACACCTGGGACTTGTTTACTACCCTTTTTCCATGCAGTTTTTATAATTTTAATTTACGCTTTCCCCCAAAGTGACAGCGCAAAACAGTAAGATAGGATCAGGGCAAACATCTATCTTATAGGATCAGCTTTTGGAAATATATATATTGGGCTTTATGCAAATCTCTGTGAATACTTCAACATAAGCACGTGCTTCTTCCCACCTTAGAAAGCACCCTCCATCAGAAGCCAAAAATAAAATTTATGAAGAATATTTTGTGGTCTGTTAGCATTTTGAATTACTATGGTGTTAGTACGACCTCTTTTTGAGGTGGGTAGAGAAGGATGAGGTGGAATAGAAGAGGCATAGAGGGTTCCCATCATCACTGGAAGCAGCCAGCTTAGGAGCCTGGGACAACACAGGGAATATTGACCATCTTTAGAGGACCCTCACCTCCCAGCAGGGACCGTGAAGCGTGGGACAGTAAGGCCGCCATTTTATACAACCCAGTTGGGAACAGTCTGTCTGCTAGGAAATTCATTGATGTTCCAGACTGATGTCCTGATGTCCCCTCGCCCACCTTGACAGGAACTGGTGGTGTGCACCTCAAAGATGCTTTTGGTTGACTTTCTGGGTATCAGCTAGATTGCTTATTCTTCCAGCCAAATTAGTAACTTTCACTGCATTTCTCAAATGCACGTGAAGACCCTGCATTTGCCAAATGAATGAAAGGGTTGACAGGGGAACTCTTTTTTTGGACTTCTTACAAAAGTGATTCCAGCACTGAGTGAAAAATAAACTTTAAAGCATAATTTGCCACTGTGCTTTCAAATCTGCTTATTTGGCCCTGGCTAAATATTTCAACCCAGAATATCTCCAGCTGCTCCCTTGCCTCTGAGAGAACTTAAATTTCAAAACACCCCCGCCATACACCCCGTTTCTGCTGGGAGCCCAGCTCTGGTCCGTGGGATTAAATCTAGACATTATTAAATTCTGCTGATCAGTGACAGAAGTGCCTTTAAAAAGCAGTGCTGAGCAGCTGCTCAACATTGCTGTTGTGGTGATGGGGAGGACACAGTCTGTGTCATTCCTAGAAGCACTTGATTGTGGAAACACAGCTCAGAGTCACTCTTTACAGGCTGGTTGCCAAAACTTCAGCAGAAACAGAAAAGCTTGCAAATAATTAGCTAGACTGTCTCTAGCAGGTGTCGCTTTGGAATTCATTGTTGATGATAATCCTCAAAGACTGCAGAGAGGTGATGGGACTAGACAAAATGAGTCGCTATTCACATATTCCTTTACAAGCAATGACTCTCTTTGCTAATGCACCAGCTCTGATAGGAAGCAGCTCATCAAAAATATCTGCATTTTGAACTACAGGGTAAAGAAAGAATAAATTGTTCTTTTAACTTGGGAGGAAAAAAAAATATTTCCCCTACCCCCAAGCAAATCAATACAATGTCTTGAATTGGGAAAGGATGCTGCATAATAGGAATACAGATCCTCCATGAAACCCTGATTCTAGTTTGAGGTATTTAATACTTTCTGCCACAATAAAAGGAGAGAATTAATGGACTCAGTGGGAAATCTAGATGCCATTTAGCTCTGAATCAGACTATTATTTTACACTTGGCATTGATAGGAGTCAAAATGAGGCCACAAGCCCAAGACTTTCTCAGCTCCTTGTGAGTGCCAATTCCCTTTATATTCCCATGATCCCTGCTTGGAGCCTTCCCTTTCTCCAGCTCTCAATCACAGCAGCAGCAAACTGAAGTAATAAATTATGAAGCCACTTCAGCCTAAATGTGGGTAAGAATTGTATGCATTTTCCCTCTTTTTAAGTATGTGGCTATTGCACATACATGTAAGATGTGGCTGACATTATATATAAAATGTATGATAAAAAGGCAGACGTTTATTACAGAAAACTTATTCTATGAATGCGTGGTTTATCAAAATGTGCTGCTTGCCCTATAAAGGAGGAATTTTATTCTCACTACGGTGATTTTTAAGGCATGCATGTGTATTCAGAGTGAATTAAATGGGGACAAGATCTCAACGAATTTTTACACTTTCTAGACAAAAACCTGGTAAATTTTTGCAATCTTTTTTTTTTTTTTTTTCATTATTATTCCTTTCCCCAGTATTAAAAAAGCCTGTAAGATATGGGGCAGGTGAGGGAAGCTTATGAGTAACAACACGAACAACACTCTGAATCCTTTCTAGAGTTTATTTCTGGGGGAGGATTTATTTGGAAGGTGTCTTGATCACCGGCCATGTCAGGAGCCATCACTGCACTGGCCCTCAGGACTCCTTGGATGTATAAAAAGTGCTGTGTTGCTGTTGCTTTCCAAGCTCAGTGTTCTGCTGACTGCAAACCACATAACACTGATGTAGAAGCCATTATTTATAAGCATGTGTCTGATGGGTCCTCATGATACCTTCAAAAGTGGATGTACAGTGTTATGAATATCTTGCTCGAAGCCACATGGCAAGTAAGGAGCACAAATGAGGTTGGGACTCAAGAGCTCCTCGTTCCCATGCCTTTCATACAAATCCTGTCATACAAAGATGAGGTGCGAGAGCAACAGCGCAATGAAAAAAATGCTGCTGATGATCACCAGGTGCTGTGCACTCATTTTGATGCTACTCTGGATGCCTCCCTTCAAGCAGTTTGGCTTCCCTGTTACCTTAAATACCTAAGGGTTGACCTTGGCATTTGCAAACCAAATTGCAGAGCAAATCAACATCAGTGTTCTTTCTAGATCCCACAGAACAAGGATGCTTGGTTCTGTGCTATGGGGAAAGGGTACCTTCCAGCAAAACCAGATGATGGGCAGCAGGAACACAATTAGGAACCCTACTCCTGGAGGTCTTGTCAAAGAAAGGGCTGTGGGCCTGTGCTGGGAAATACAGTACCATATGAGCAGCTCCTTGGCTTTGGGCTTGCTGGCCAGTGTCATTACAGCCACATTTTTCTCTTTCGCTAGCTTGAAAACAGATGTCGAGAGAGCGAGCTGAGAAAATCAGTTTGCAAAAGACTTAAGAGGGGTTTCTCTCTCCTTCCCCAGAGCAAACACGCGTAACAGGGGATTGCTTTGTGATATCGCTGGAGCCGCTGAGACGCTTCCAGGCTAGGCAAACCCCATCTGAGTACCAAGAGGAATGGCTCAGCTGTAGGAGTCATGTAACTTGGGGCTGCCTGGCTCCTTTCAGACATGCGGTGTTTTATTTCAGAAGTTAATCATGCTCTGCAGAGGATTCGGCTTAGCTTGGCAGAAGAAGAGTGCTTTTGTCCTCTCTGTCTTCTCTCCAAGGTGACCTTTAGCTTTATAATCTGATGGGCTCAAGGGTTTGGTAATCTCAGATTTGTTGGTAGTGGGTATCATGTGTTGACAATCCCCAAACTGAGCAGCCCCATTTTAAAAAATAATTGTGCTGAAGCAAAGATAAGCTATTGCCTCCAGCTATAGGGTTTTAATAAAGCCAGTGTATGAGAGGGCGAGGATCCAAGCCAATTATAACCTAATTGACCCTCCTAAGACTTCTTTCTTATCTAAAACCTCATTCTTTGCCAGTCAGGCTCATGATACTTGTGGCTTGGAAAGTATAATTTTTAGTGACCCGTTATCTACAGCATTCCTGATCCAGATAAATAAATGCAGGTGTCCACCTCTAGATGGATGATTGATTTAGTTACAGTGGCCACAATTGGTCAATTAGGGAGAAGCAGTCTGCTAAAGCCAGAAAAAATGAACACAAGATGGAAGGAGGCAGAGCACAAGATTTACCTTGACAGAGGAAGCAATTTAAATGAAGAAAATCCAGTGTTGCCTATTTAATACTCCATGGAGTATGAAAAAGCTTTCCAGAAATAATTACTTTCCATATATACTGTTGAAACAAGGAAAAATTAAGTCTCTGGCAAATTGAAATCGGTATTTTCCTGTAAGTATTGAAGGCTTATTTGGCATTACGTGTTGGAAGCCTGAGAGTGGAGAAGGAAGGAGCACACTGTGCTGATCAGCTCAGGGGTGGGTGGCCTGTGAGTATGCTGCCAGCACATCTTGCTGGCCAGATCAGGGAGGGGGCATCCAGCACCAGCACAGCTCCTTGCATTTGTTGTCGTGTCCAGCAGTGCTATGAAAAGGTTCAGACAAGAGAGGACACAGGAACACAGCTCCTGTGGCATGATGAGGAATACCATACAGCTGCTCAGGTGGGGAGGGAATTGGAGAGTGAAGCTAGGAGCAGGTAGATTAATCCATCCAGAGGGCATACAGTAGATTGCCTGGATATGTGACGTGAATTCAGAAGAACACGTTTGCTTCTTGCTTCTGAGCAGGAATATCAATGAGAAAATCAACTCCTACCACTTTCCCCTCTTAAAGACTGAAGCAGAACCTAGTGTGCTGCTCCACCAAAAGCAGGACAGACCCAGCACAGCAGCCAGGCTTGCTGGGTATTTCAGAAAGTCTACTCATTAGACCCATTTGCTGGTTTCTTGTCGTGTAGGTTTGCTCCGATTTTGCTCTGCTTGCTCCCATGGGCTCTGCTGGCTCTGGGCAGTCATTTTGAATCACTGATACCAGCTGGCTGGAGCAAACATCTGCCTTTCCTCCAGGTACAGCTGCCTTTGGGGTCAGGACTGCATCATAAGGAAGGACTTTGCCCTCAGCCAAACTTTGTGCTGTTGCATTTAGGGGATGGAGTAGGAAAGGATCTTTAGCCTGTATTTAGTCCACGTATTCCCAGTTTCTGCTTGAAGCCTCCCTGTGGAGGAATCTCTCTTTTGCTGTTACTAGAGAGAGCACCTTGAGAGATGGACTTTTACAGAGATTGAGCTAGGCATGTGGAGCTGGAAATGCAACTATCTTGCGTTTCAGTAAGCTTGCTGTCAGCAAAGAAGTCACCTTACCCCACACACCAATAGGCAACTGCCATAGCCATGAATTCACTATACTTCTGCAGTGAGAGCTGTCCTCTGAAGTCGTTAGGTGACTGCAGCAAGTTCGTACAGACCTCCGCATCTCCCCAAACCGCCTCTCTCCCCAGATGTAGATGTCTCTTGGCGCTGGCACAGCAGTCTGCCTACTGGCATAGGGCAGTGGTGGCCCATTGGGAGGGCAACATCAGTCCTCTAGGAAAAGCCTGGGTGCTCGTGATCCCAACGCAACACGCCACAGGTCTGTGGCAAAACAAGACCCCTTAGTGCTGCTGCAGAAGAGCTGATCTGTCCCTCCCTGAGCACTTGCAGGGTGAACAGCTCTGTCCTTTTGGAAAAATGGCTCAAAGGCTTAGCATTGCTCATCCTGCCCACGGTGACACAAGGGGGTTCATGTGTGCAAATGCTCATATATGTGCATGCGTGCATGTGCCTACAGAAAAACTTTCAGGCTTTCTTCTGCCAGCTTTCGGGTAGCATCCTGAGGGGCTATGTCATGTAGCATTTTCTCTTTTATTTGTTGGCTTGGGATTCATAACCTTTTCCATTCCTGCCTGGTTTCAACACCTGCATTTCCAAATGAGACCACTGCTGTTTCATGCCCAGTGTTATTTGGGCCAGGCAAGCTATCACATTGGGGTCACAGTCAGGGAGACAATTTGGTGCCATTGCCTGCAATATTTAACAGAATGCAGCTGCAGCTTGTAATAAAATACATCCCTTTCTCCCTCCTTTCTCCGAGGCCCAGCCCTCAAAACACACTATTTCTTGCAAAGCCCATGGAAGAGCTCCACAGGGAACAAACAAAAAGGTGGTGGAAGGAGCCGCAGCTTTGTGCCATTGAAAATGTCTTTGGGAAGCTTTTTTGTCTCTTTTCCATTTGTATCCCATGTCTGACTAATTTCTGTGTGTGTATTTGCTGTTGCCCATCCCTATGTGCTCTCCATGTCCAGCAGAGGTAAATGGGCTAGTCTTCTCTAGTCATCAGTAAAAATCAGAAGCAATGGTTTTATTAAATGGAAATAACGTGGTTGTTGACAGGAGGAGCCATACACATTGCCCTAGGTGCCGGCTTGCAGCAAGGCACGTGCTTTGGGACACTGGGAGAGCCCACCCACCTCTTATAGCTAAGGTGGTCTCCTAGACCTCAGCAGTGACTTTACTGCTACATCCTGAAACTTTGGCTTCTGCAGCTTCTCTTACCGTATTTTGGCTTCAAATTGAAGTAGATAAGCTGTACAAAGCCCTTGCACCACATACAGAAAATTCTCAGGGCAACATGGCCTTAATAACCACTAATTGCCCATTTCAGCCTCACCTGGGTCCCCACCTGCACTGCCCACCCACAGCAGCCATGTAAGCCCTGGCCCTGGCCCTGGCCCTAGCCCTACCCCTGGCTGAGGGTGCTGGGAAGAAGATGTGTGTTGGGGAATGGTTTATGGTACCAGCTGAGTCTGTGGGGGTAAGTACTTGTCTCTGCTCTGGCATTATGCAGGTTGAGTGAGCCTTAATGTTGGTAAGTGGGGTTAAAGAGCAGCTGCATTTGCTCCTGCTTATGGTGGGGTCAGAATGTGGTGGTCAATGCTGACAGCACAGTGCCTGAGCCTTTGATATGCTTCTTGCAAAATAAGCAGAGATTTAAGCAGCAGTTTCTTCGTCCTGGGTTTGTAGTGAGCAGTTATTTCATTTATGAGAATGATGTGCTGTATTGTGGTGTTTATATAACCCATGAATCATTTGCAAGTGTTTGTTCATTGCTCCAGTTTGCTTGTTGGGGGAAAATCTGAGCCCCCTGGGGAAGCTACTTTTTCTCTCTCAACCCTGGTTTGTGTCTGTTTCTCAAAACTCCTTGGAGGGAGACTTCTCAGACAACTCCCACAGTAAAGGAACAAAGAGCTGGGGTGGCTCACTGCCCTGCTTGCATGCATGGAACTCCACTACAAAGCTGAAAACACGCACCCTCCTTTCCCCAGCCCAGTCTCTGCCTTGCATTTGTTACTCTTAATGTTGCTGTACCTGATTTCCATCTACCTGAAACAATGCTCAGTGATTCAAGCCAGGGTAAATGCTGCCAGGCTCCCTTGGGATAATGATTCCCTGCGTTGCTCAAGTCTGCAATGCAGTCTCAAGGGAGGATGAGATGTTTTTTACCATGCAGGGTCTGAGATGGGAGGCATTAACTATCTGTTGGGCAGTGGTGTAAGATTAGGTGCTCTGATGGGAAATTAAGCTAGGGGGTAGAGCAAGGCAACTGCAGGGGAAGGGGGGTGGAGGGGGGACACACGACGATGACACAGTCTGGGCTGAAGCAGATTCATTCCGAAAAGGTAGCAAAACGCGGTGTGTTTCCCAAGCCTTTTTATGTTGACCTGGATCTCCTGCCATGAGCACTGAGCAGCACTCCCTCAGCACCCCTGCTTGTGCTGTCTGTGGGGATGGAGGCTGCTGGGCTGAATCAGATTCCAGCTCTGCCCATCCTGTGCTTGTCTCTCTGACTACCACCAGCTCAAGACACTTGAGAGGACCATGCAGTCTACAGCTGGTGTTAGTCAAGAGCAATCCTACCTATAGGGAAGGGAAAAAAATAATCTACTTGACAGAGACTGAAATAAAACAACTTCTGTAGGAGGTAGTTCCAGCCCAGGTCTGGCACAGAGGGAAAGGTAGCAAAGCAGCCCAGAAATCAAAGTGCACGGAGAAGAGCAAATGCAAACGTGTGTGTCAGGAGAGCCTTGGTGTTTCAAAAGTGTGCTGCTAACTAATGCAGATTTCCCTTGCATATCTCTGTATTTATTCAGTTACCAAGATAAAGAGGTGACATTCTCTTTTTTTTTTTTTTCCATGATGTGACCCACCTATGGTATTCAATAATATAATATTAGAGAAAAACCTTTGGTATGGTCTTTAATAAAATAGCCTGCTCTGACAGGTAGGTTATTGACTATTATAAAGCTGTTAGATTTAATATAAATCTTCTTGGCAATCCCTAGTATTCATCACATTTTCATGAGTAGCGAACGGTTGTGGATACTGCCAGATGTGGTCTCAGTGGAGAGCAACTGAGATAAAAATTGCAAAAGCAGCTAAATGATGCATGGGCTGAAATCCCACTTTCAATCAGACCCAGAGCATGCCATGGGAAGATTTAGTGAGCTACCTCCCAGTGGTTTGAAAGTCTCCTGAACAGTTTACCCAGCCACCTTGGGAGAAAGAGGAGTGGGCAGGAACTGGATAATCTGATCTTTATATTAATTGTGTCACAGAGATTAATTTAAATCCTGAAGCAGGAGATTATATAAACCTGTAGTATTTACTGTTGCAGCTCTGGACGGCTGCATGAGTGTCTGATCCCAGGACTTGCTGATTTTGACTTTGTTAACATTTTACTGTAGCCAGCATCCTAATTCTTTGCACTATATGACAGGCTGCTTTCTTGCAGTGCCTTTGATTTTAGCATTTCCTACTCTTATTCTGTGCAATTTTGGAGAAAATGTCATTTCTAACTTCCCTGGCACACAGTTTGGTCAGTCCCAATTGCTCTCCAGTGGAGGAGAGGGAAGGGCTGCTGTGAACTTCCCTGTTCTCTTTTCTGTAACTTCACAGCTTCCAGCTTCAATGCTTGAATTTGTATTGCAGTCATGCCTGGAGATGTCCCCTGTGAAAGTCTTAGGTACTGTGCAAACACAAATGCTAAACCCTGTGTCTGCAGGAATGGGAGCTGTGGGGCTCCTGAACGGAAGGGGCAGATTTTGAGAGGGGCTGTGCTAAAATAGCTCCTGCTGGTGTTGGTGGGAGATGAGAAATCTTGCAAAATACAAAGCAAACACACATCTGTTTCCCCTGTGCTGGGATCCTTTTTGTTTGGGTTGTTTTCTGGGGCTTCTTTTGGTTGGTGTTTTTTGTTTGGTTGGTTTTGGGTTTTGAGGTTTTTTTCCAGGTTTTTTTGTTGTGGGTTTTTTTTTTGTTGTTGTTTTTGGTTGTGGTTTTTTTTTTTTTAATAGAAGGTACTAGTGCATAGCCACCCTGATGAGCGTTTCTGTTGTTCAGGCTTGTGCTATTGAGTTTTGCCTTCACCAGTTGGGTCCTGCACCCCATGTTTCCGTACGTCTACTGTGAGCTGTGAATACTGTTGTTGCCTGTTTTCAGGCTTCTGAATCAAATCAAAGTGTAATTTGAGCATTGAGGAGAATATACGCAATTGGAGTGAGAGATGCTAAGTGGTGACTAAAACAGCCACGGGGTTTTTTGGCAAATCGGTGGCATTGGCCAAAAAACCTTTGGTAACCAGACTTAGCTGCTCTTTGACAAACAGAAGTCCTAAAGAAAGCACCTAAATATGCTGTGTAGACAACGTTAGGTCAACTTGAAAGAGTTAACATCTAATCACAGATTTGGTTTCCTTGACTGACAGACAATTTTCAAAAAGAGTATGTTTTGTCAAGAAGTCATTCCCTTCTTGTTCCAGAAATCTCTCTTTGAAACCAGGGCAGGCAATTTCCTGCCTGTGATGGCGTTCCAGACACGAGATACCCTTGTCTTTGACAGTAAAGGACGTTGGCTTCATTTGAGCTTTTTCCCTTATCACTGACAACAATAAAATTGTCAAGTGTGTGATTTGAAACATCAAACTCGGTATGAACTTTCTGTGTAAGCAAGGGACATTGGACATAATAACTTTTTTCTCCCATCAGTATGATATATGGGACATACAAATTGACAGATGGTAAAGATTGGCTGATGTATGTGTATGGTAACTTCTGTATGAACTATCAACAGACCAACCAGGTTGTAATGAAGTCATCTTTAGAATTTAATAATAAACTTCCCTTTATCAGCATTGGGTCAAGGTAATGATGTGATGGTTCTTAGCTGTGAAGACAAAGGAAGACTTCACAGCTGAGGAAATGCCCATTTTAATTGCAGGCTTGGAAATACTGTCTGTCAAATTATGGTAGCATTACTTTATTTTTATGGAGAAGCTGGTTGCATTTGAGCCTGACCCAAAACCCCAAAGCTCCATTCAGAACAAATCAATCGTGTAGAACAACTGATGATTTTGACTATTTTAGTTTGAGTGCCTAAACAGTGAGACTTCCAAGTCACCTGGAATTTGCTGGGTTTAGGCATGTGAATTTGAATATAAAGTCTGAGTGTTATGTAGAGACAAACGAGATCTTTAGATATCCTTCCAAATACTGGCCTCAAACTTCACTTCATCAGAGCTGCAAGGTGTGGATGAGCTGGTTCATCGAGAGGAGAGTGGACTTTACCTTGTGAGCCATGACTTCAGCGTGCCTTATATCAAATTGCTAGCCTTTGTGTGATGCATATAGCTTTACTGCAGCTGTGGCTAGGTGAACTGTAACTAGTTTTTAACCATGTGGTTGAGTCCTTAGAAGGTTTTAGCTTGTCATGAGTGTGCCAACACTTTTCAGTGTTTTGATTTTGTTTCTGTTTAAAAGTAACTAGGCATTGTCACACAACCACACCTCCATAACTTTTAAAGTAAGTCTTTATTATGGGAATTATCTCAAACTCCAAGTATTAGTCTGTAGGTTGAGAGCATCCAAATCCTTAAACCGAAGTCACTTGTCAGGAACAGGGACACAGCAAAAAGCAAATAAGAAGCAGAGCTTATTTAAGCTATGCAAGAACCTGTAAAGCTCAGGTGAAAACTGAATGGACACATGCTTAAACGCAATAAACTCATGGCAGTGCATGGTATATAACAGTAGTCACCCTCCGTGCTTGCGCTTTTATCCCTGCTCAGGTACAACGCCCTGCGTTTTACCTCTGCCATTGGGGGTAAAGTGCAGGTATGTGCATGGCTGGTTGTAGAGGTGGAGCTGGCTGATGGTAATTTGGATTGCCATAACCCAGTTGCATTCAACAGTGTGCCTACACCCAAAGCTTGACCAAAAGCAGCCAGCAACACCAGGAGGCAAGTGAGTGGCACTGCCTGCCTGTGCTGAGCTGCTCCAAAGCCTGTGAGGTCCTACAGACATGACCCAGAAATGTCACTCATTTTTAGGTTAGCACGCAACAGCCCCCAGCCCAGAAAAGTGTGTTGGTTTTATCTTCCAGCTCTCTTTCTGCTCTTAAGTTACTACTACCTCCAGCCCCCACAGAGCAACAATACACAGCAGTACTATTTCCTTGTAAGAGTAATTTAACTTTTGGTGTGAGTGGGTAGTGTTCTCAGCTGAATTACAGGCAAAAGCCTGACTCTAACAAGATATTTATTTTACTTAGCAAAAATTATCCAACAGTAAAAGTGTAGTTGCTGCCATTGGAAATATGACTGTTTGAATAAAAGTTATGGGAACAGTAAGATTCAGCTATGGTATGTTAATTTGAATCTGCAGTAAATCTGTCAGGATTAAAAGTCAGTTTAAGAGCTAAAATATAATTGTTGTAAAACACTGAACTGCAATTTATATATACTTTTCCCAACCACTTGTGTGCTAGCAATATTTCAGTTCTATAATCACAATTTGAACCTTTTTAAAAGGTTTTTTTTATGCAAGTCAGCAGAAGCAGTATTTTATTAGTTTTCTTTGTGTGGGATTCTCTGAATGATATACACTTTTGGGGAGGAAAATGGTCTGGGGATAAAAATAAACAGAGACTACCTTACACTTGCTTTTCTTTTGTGAAAGATAGATATGTCTGAGTGTGCAATGAACAATTTTTCAATCAGTTTGGAGCTCGATAAAAATGACTGTCAAAGTGCGATTTTGTTAGTTAGACTTAGAATGCCATGCAGACATGCTTTCTGTAATGAGATTCTGTGATATCAGGTAGATATGTTTTTTTTGTAAAAAATAAAAACTTATTAGTAACCTAAATATCATTTTTTAAAAATAAGCTTGCTTGTATAATTGTGTAGGAAGAAAAAAAAAATCTGTAAACCACTTTCAACTTAAATACTTGAATTGGTGCTTTAGACTGTCAGCTTTCAGTCCCAAGCATCTTCAGGTGTGGTTTTCCATGACAGCCACCTTGACTGTTGTTTACTCGGTGTTTGCTACCCATCTCAGACAAGCTACAATGGTCACTGAGAAAGCAGAAAGGGCACCTGTGCTATGCTTTGAAGATCTGGCTAATATTACAGTTAGGAGGTGAACCTCACAGTACATTTGAGAGCAGGCTACACATTTGAGGAGCTGCATGTGAGTGTCACTCCTCAGCAGAAACTCTATGGGTGATGGAAAAGAGGCTTTAATGCCAGCCCGCCCTTCAGCAGGCAAAAGACTTAGTGCCTCCTGGGGTGTATTCTTATTAAACTCCTCTTTGGCTGGGTTTCCAAGAGAATATATTTATATACTGCCTGCCACCCTCAACAAAAAACCAAAACAAAACAACCAAAAAACCCAGAAACAATACAACTTCCAAAAAACAAAACAAGAGGACCCCAGACAGTACCTTTTAAGTCCTGACTGTTGGTCAATATACCTTAATATGAAGGAGATTCTCTGTCAGCTTTTAGAACAAAAGCATGAGGTTTGGGCAAAGAATTGAATATTGTCCATTCACATGCAGGAGTTCTGGAGAGAAGTCAGCAGGAGCCACGTGCCCTTTATAGGAGATAAACCTTGCCCGATGAGCTTATCGGGACTGATGTTTTTAGGTGAGTCCTTACAGGTTAGAGGTGAAACCTAGGGCGTTGGGATCTCATGAATCTGTGGTCACACCTGGGCGGCATGGGCTCGGTTATTGCAGATGGCATGGTGGTATCTTGATTTCAGACCTGCAGGAGCTCCTCTGGAGATCCCCTGGGTGCTGCTTAAGGAAAAAGGAAAGGCAGCCTGTTCATTTGTCCTTATTAGGAATTATTTTTTAAAAGCTCATAAAGCTTTGCTGCTCCAGAGGAAAGCTACATCTACTGATTGAGGAGAGGAGGGAAAATGATAGTAAAAGTTACTCAGTTGAGGCTAATGTAGCTTTTTGAGTTTTGCAGTCAGATGAGTTTGAGAGATTAAAAGGAGAGAGAAAAGGATGGTTCATGTGCTTAAGAAAAGGATAAATACCCCTTTGTACTCATTATTTTGCTATGTTTTTGCATTTTACTTTAATTTTTTTTAAAGCATTAAGGGAAAGGGAATTTGACAGTTCTTTGGCAGATATTAGACAAGGCTGAATTAGTGCAGTGAGACCATGGGCCATCTGCATGGTCTGGGCTGCTGTGACTTTTGAAGCTAACACGCTTCACGTTAATAGGTTTTGATGGCCAGAGGATGCACAAAAGATAATGAGAACCAGAGAGAAAATTTTATGTTCTTGTCACTTGTGTTGAAGTGTGGCATCTCCTGTTTCCTGCAAGGAAGGGGCTGGGTGCTGCTTGCACTAAGGTGATGGCCCTCTCTTAGCATCTCTGGGCAAAGAGGATGCAGAGAGTAGCCTGTCCCAGAGCATTTACAGTCCAAGCAGATGGGGGGAAGTAACCTCTGAGTCAGGAGGGGTAGGGAAGCAGAGCAGAGTGTGGGGAATGGAGCCCTAGAAGCAGTCCCTACTGGCCTCGTATCCAAATGAGGGAGTTTCTGGAACCCCAAGTGGGCGTGATTCTCACCTTGCCTTTAATATCACATTGCTTTTTCCCTGAGCATGAAATTCCTTTTATTTCCAGTCCAGTGGATACAAACTTTTTTTTTTATTTTTTCTTTTTTTCAATTCACTCTCTACAGGCATACACAAGACCCTGTTGGTGAGCCCTGGCAGGTTACCAAGGGTGTGCAAATGATCATGCCCTGTGTCACCTCTGCTAGCAGGAAGGGCAGGTACCTGCAAGGACGTGGGCCACTGGACCCTAATTCAGCACCTGAACTGGTGCCTGCTGACAACTGCCTTTCTGATAGGATATCTCTTTCAAAGTAAAGAGATAGTTGCACATAATGGGAGAAAATGCCTTTCAGATCCTGTTTGATGCAGTCTTTGGGTTTCAAAATCAAGATGACATCTAGTTGTCAGCAAAGACAGCACAAAACTTGCAGGAGAGCCCTCTCTAGTTGCTATTTCCCTGTTACAAGGAGATGACAAGAAAGAAGAAAAGGCATTTTATTCTGAAATCTCTCAGGCTTGCAAATGCACTGTGCCATCTACATGCTTTCTTTTGTTTGCATTGTGCTTGCCTTGGCAGGAGCCTGCTTTGTTATCCTCCATCTCTCTTAACTTCCCCCTCCAAAGCAACACTGCAACCACTGTTAGGAGTGAGGTACACGGAGTGTGGGTGTACGGGGCCCTCATCCCTTTGTACTCAGAGGGAAAGCAAGCTGAGAGGGGTTGCAGTGATATGTTTGTGCTCATACTGCATAGATAAAGAGGGAGAGGGATGGGGCCCAAGAGCACCTGAGGGAAAGGAAAAGCCTTCAGAAGACAGACAGGGGACACATGTAATGACGCCATGAGACATAGTCCCAACTGGCAGCCACTGTTAAAAAAAGACTTTGAATGTACTGAGCTGCAGACAGCAAGCAGGGTGGTCTGCTAGTTAATCGCTGAGGGCTGCAGAAAGAGGTTGACCAGTTGGCTCTTCCCCTGAGCGCTCTAGAAAAGCACACAGCAGCTGTCCTTCCTTGTCATTTTTTCTACTTTTTGTTAGTTCGCTTTTACATCAGGCACCACACTGCTTTCCATCCCGTGTCAGTGCAGGTGAGGTATTGGAGGAGGAGCTGGGCGTCACAGATGGAGCATGCCCAGTGGTAGGGTCAGCTCTGCCATCCCTATCCCACCATGGAGGAGAAATACCTCCAGAAACCCTTTTTCTGCCTGTTTGGCCGGACAGGGGGAAGTAGTTTCCCTCTAAATATAGCTCTGTGCACGTGGTGGAGCTGAGCTCCACTGGCATAGAAAAGCACAAGCAAAGGGAAAGCCAGATGGCTGATTCATGCTGAAAGGCAGCATGAGGGAGTAGAGAAGACAGGCAATAACTTGGCACAGTTACCAATTTATTGGATGCCTTGGAGAGGGCATTGTACTTTTCTGTGACATCCTCTCCGCTTACCCTTAGCTTTTCAATTTATTTTTTTTCAGATGGTCATACCTATTTGTCAGGAGCCGCATTTCCTAAAAAGGGATAACCAGCACACAAACTTTAGGTGTGTAATAGATGAGATCTTTAATCAAAGTAGGGAAGCAGGTTCATCCTCCTGGAAATCCAAATTGACCATTTCTCTGACTATAGCAAGCTTTGGCAGGTGGGTGCGGTGGTGACTTCACTCATTTGTACCAGATCTGTGCACTGTTGGATCTCCTCGCCATATGTGGGATTACATTTCCCTTAAATCAGCTGGGGGACATGAGGCCATGTTTGTGCTGGTTTTATGAGGACAGACAGCACCCGATCCAGCAAATAGTTGCATAGGTCAGAGCTATCCCTGTGTGGGGTTTTTTTGGGGAAAGTTGTTTTGGTTTTGCAAGTGTGGACCAGCAAGTAGGCAGTTAACAACTCTGGGCTTAGTTGCATTTATGACCGAGTAGTAAATAAAGGTTTTCCCTCTTGTGGAGTCGCAGGTCTGACACACAGGTATTTCTCAGAGCTGATGCTGATACAGGTTTCCTGTTCCTAAACAGAATGAGTGGGTGGATTGGATCTCTGTTTAAGACTCAAAAATTGATTATTTTATACTTGACTTTACTCTGACCTTACCTGAGACCTCAGGCACCTGCCAGTCCTTCCTTTTTGTACCCACACTGCCTGGAGGCAACTTTCCAGATTCCCTTCAGCCTGCTGCCAGAAACAGCAGTGGTTTTCTCTGTCACCTGCTGCTCAAGCCAGGGACTCTCTAAGTCCATGTGTGCAGATTGCCTGTTGTCCTGCCTATGGCTGCGGCTCCATTTCTTGAGCTGAAGCTCCTAGGGATTGCAGCCTAGCAGTATAGCTCTAATTACTCATTTCTTGCACGGTAAGCTAGACTGGCTGTCTTAGATCTGTTGAGGAGGGGGGACAAGAGCTGGAGAGGCGCAGTGACTCCTCACTGGATGCTCATATGATGGAAAGAGGAGGAAATAGAAACTTTCTTGTCTGAGTGCCATCTCTGCACTTGAGATTTGCCCTGGCTGTTCTGTTGATTGGGCCAGGTCTTCTCATCTGCCTTGGGACACATTAGTTTTGAAGCTGCTGCTGCAAAAAAAAAAAAAAAAAAAGCAAAGGGCCAACTAGGTACTGGTCAGTGCACTTAGGAAGTTATACTGCCACTGTGTAAAAGGGATGAATTCCAAAAATAGGGGGTAGCCTCATAACATTTTAAAGCCTTTTTTTTTTCATAAAAACAAAACAAAACAGCAGCAGTGAGTGTATTGGTGGAACCACTGAGAAAGCAGGAGGAGGGTAACAAGGGGCTGAGGTACCCATGTGTGTTTTAGCAGAGAATGGCATTCCTTCCAGTGCCCACGTGCTTCATATTTGCCATGAGTGGAGAAACTGAAGCCACACTGTGGCACTGGCTTCAGGTGACACGAACACCATGACAGGTGATGAAATAAATGCAAACATTTCAAATTATCACCTTCTTTGTTTGCAGCTGAGAAGACACTAGTCAGCTGGCAGAGGAACTAAGTGCTAAACACTCAAAACCAAAGCAAGACAAAAGGTATGCCTAAAACCTCTGCTAATAATACATGGTAAACTGAAGCTGGGATTTGTCCTAGGCTAGGCATGATGAGTGGTGTTAGTTATTGGCTACTTGCTCAACAGCCACCAGCACCATAGGTGGGACATCAAAGTAATTCCAGCTTTGGGGCTGCAAGGCCTGCTGGCTTGCTAATAAACTGCAGCAGATGGACACACACACACACACACACACCCCAGTCTATTGGGATAGATTAAAAAGTAGAACTTCAAAGTCTTTTAAGCATCTAAATAGAAGGTGCCACCATGACCTGGAAACTTAATTTAGTAACAGGAAGAAAATGTACAGGGAAAAGTGATGCAAACCTGAAGCTAACAACACCTAGTCCAATTTTGCAGGAATTTAATCTGTATTGCTAAAAGATTGTGCCTATGTGTTCAGGCCATCCCTAGTTAGGTCCTTGTCATCCCTGTGATCCTTCCCCATGCCTCTGGGATGGTATGAGTAGCAGCCATCTGTTATTTGCTTTGCCAACCTGCAACGGTCCAGATCTGGTCCACAGAAATATTGTGCTGGAAGAAGGCTGGCATGGCAATGAGTATGCGTTTGCTTTTTTTTTAGCTGTGCATTAAGACAGACATGGGGCAGAAACAGGGAGATAACTGCAATGAAGCCTCAAAAAAGAAACCCAGACTCAAGCTGGGAAAAGGTCGGCACAGAGGTAGTTGTGTAGCTCTGGTATGTGCTGTGGGTACAGTCAGAAAAACTGTGTCGAAGTGCCCTGAGTAGGGAGTGATGTTGTTGGCTCACTAGCTGATTAAATGAAACATTGCCTTTCTGCAGGAAAACGGAACCTTTGAGAGGTTCCTGTGCCAGCTGCTGTAGCTTATTAGACTATATTTAGGCAGAGTCCAGAAGTACAGTTTGCTGGCTTGCCTGGCTGTGGAAGATAGCCTGATGACCTCTGGGCATCTTGGACCAGCCCTTCCATGCCCTTTTCCTGGCAGTGGGAAGCTGATTAAACCATTGAGTATCTCTGCCATCCTCCTTGGAGTCTAAGGGAAATGTAAAAATCTCCTCCAAGACATGCATTCTCCTGCCTCCTAGGCACACAAAAATTAGTAGGATTTTAGACTCCTAAACCCCAGAGAGCTTGAAACCTTACTTCCCTCTGCAGAAGATTGACTTGCTTATTTGAAGAGAGCCAGGCTGCCAACCTCCTGTAATCCTTGCAGAAGGAAATAGCTTCAGTATTGCTCGCTTTATTCATCTGCCCTGCTGAGTTAAGAAGGGCTGAGCACAGGGCTTGCAAGGCAGGATCCAGGCTGTGCTTGCACATCCTGCTCTAGCTGAAGCTTTATGGATAAAGCCGTTCAATTCCCCCATCCTGGGCTCCTTCCCATCTCTTCATCTCTTGCTGTCAGGCATCATTCTTTTTCATACAGCCAACGCAACCATGGTGCAATTACAACCAGTCTAGTTTTGGTATAACAAACAGGCCAAAATCAACCCATTTACCTGGTCAGTCTCTGCTGCCTGAGCCCTCGACTGGTTTGGGAAATGATGATTTTCTGGCAAAAAGTAACAGGCAAAAAAAAAAAAAAAGAAAGGACAGGCTGTGGCAGGGTGGGGGATAACCCAGCACCAGCCCAGTCTGGATGCAAGCAGAGCCTCCTTTACTCTGAGCTGCTGAAGAGGAGTTTCAAACCAGGAGCTACTGTGGATTCACATCTTCCAGCAAATTAGCACAGGGAAGACAGAAGGGACATGAACCATGAGATACACATGTTGTGGGTTAAACTGCCACCATCTCTCTGAGCAGAGCATGTAAAGCGTACACATCTGGAACGTGTGGGAGCTGTGGAAGTTGTAATCATATGTATGTGGCACAGCAGGTTACTGTGCTGGCTACTGAAGCATTGGAGTTGTTTGAGCCTGGACTCACTTTGGTGTATTCGTGGTGCTAATGATGCATGCACTTTACAGTGAAGGAAGAATCCTATTGTCCTTTGTTTCAGTATGGTTTTGCTTTACCAAATTTACCTTTATTCTGTGGAATATTATTATTTTGTCTCCAGTTTGTATTAATTTTTGCAAATCAGTCCCCGTGGTGAGATTCTCTATAAAGGTATCGTGCTGCATCTTCTAAGCCTGCCCTGATGTCCCTATGTTTCAAAACTTATGTTTTGAAGCTAATAATTAAAAGCGAAAAAATACTGTCTGTGAATTTCTGTCCTGATGCCAGTTGAGTCCATTTTCTCTCTTGTTGGTAATTATCTGATCTGACTTTCACCCACAACAGAGTGGGTTTGGAGCTGGGAGGGGGGCGGGGGGGGGCAGGGAGTGTTGCTTTTATTTCGTGTCTGGCCTGATGAGAATAATAATGAGAACAGCAAAGCAGTGGCATCCTGTTAGCCAGCTACAAAGCAGACAAACAGAGTCCTCGATGTACTGTCAATTCCATCTGTTGTGTAGTCAATTAACATTGATGCTAAAATAATTACGTGTATATATAAATAATCATATAAAAATAAGTTTTAAAGAAAAAAGATGTGGAAACATCAAAGGGATTTGGTGCTTCAGTTCAGATGAGCAGCAGAAGCTCAGATTGTAATCCAGGCTTGTCTAGGAGTTGTCAGAGCTGATCTTACAATCAGCTTTCTGATGCTGCAAACCACAGAAAGGCTGGGGCTTCCATCCCAAGTTTTATGTGTTCAGACCTCTAAAAAGCTCTAGAAGATGTTTTTATGGGGGCTGAGTATTTCTCTTCTATCTAATATGAGCTGTTTTGTAAGTATCTCATCAAAAGACTTATAATTGTTCTATTTTAGAGATGTGCTGCATGGGTTTATTTACAATAAATAAATACAATAATCAGTCACAAGTTGTGAGTTTTTAAGGTAATGATCAAATTCTGATCTCTGGAGCAAGCAAAAATGAAGGTGAGGAGGTTGGCACTGATACTACAAGCAGAACTTGCCATCCAAGGCAGCACCTCAATTCCCCTATTTCATACCTTAAGGACAGAATTAGCCTATATATTTTCTGGAATTATGGCTACTGAGCCTGCCTCGATAGTAACTGCATTTCTTCGGGTGGATCAGAGAAACACCTGCAACTAAAATATCCAGAGAAAACAATATATATCACTTAAAACCAAAACAAGACCCCAAAACAACAAAAAAAAAATCAGGAAAAAAAAAAAAACCACCACCAGACTATGGTTACAATTCTGACCTGGCTTGATTCCCCCAACTGTTAGGTCCTTCTAGAGTCGAATATAGAGTGGCCATGGTCAGTGCTGGAACTAGATGAGCTGATTGCCACTTTGCTACCTTCAGCTGCAGAGCTTAGAGCTGCAGGCCCTTGTAAAATACCATCTGCCACAGTCTCACGTGGCTTACAGGACTTGCATGGTGGAGGACTCAGGTGTTTCTAAAATCGGAGAACAAAGTGGTGGACTTCTACTTGTGTTTAATCTGACAAGTGTGGTTAGTTGCTTCAAACTGAAGCTACTTGAAAAACGTTAAGTGGGATGTCTAATATGCTTCCCCAGCACTGTTGTTTTACATCTTGCTTCATTGCACTAGATCTGATTATATATGCAGCAGTGTTTCAGGTCCTGTCCTACAATCATAAACATCTATTTTTCCTATAGAGGAATGCAAGTTACTGTGTTAATGCCTGAACTGCCGGTCAGCTGTAAAAAGCAGTGAAAAATTGAACTGAGCAGTGTGAGAGTTATTGAAGGGAAAGTGCATTGCAGTGTGCCACAGGAAGGCTGCGGTGGGCCAAATGCAGATCTTCTTCCTAGATGTCTGTCCTCAGAATATAATTAGATGGGTGCTGCCACATGTGTGCTTTAAAAAGATTCTTACTGACAAGAGCAGTTAGGTTTTAAAACAAAAATGTATGAACCAAAGAGAATGAAAGTAATCAAATGTTTTCTTATCTAAATAGAACTTTGATGTAGAAAAGTCACATATAACCCAAATTATCTACTAAACTCACCTCATCTGTGGCCTGCTTGATTTCAAAGGTCTTTGAGTAGACTTTTACAAAGTGAGTTTTAAAAGTTCTTGCATTATAGGTAGCATTTAAAAAATCATGACTTACTTATTTTCTGATGACTACATATACCCTTTGCCTCTTCCTAAGGTAGCAACCAAACATCTGGCTTTTAGCTTCAGTGATGCTTGGATCATGATCAAAGGGAAAGGTTGCCAATTAACCCCCCATGATCTCTCCACTACGTGCGTTTGATGCCATCTTTTTTCCATTTGATTTATTTCATCTGAGCTTGATGGTAAATCCCTTACCAAATTCAGATTAGCCATGGCTTTCCCACTGCTCTGACAGAACATCAAAGCTCCAGAGGACCCAGAAGGATGAATTAGCCACTGTCTGAATCTTCACTCAGCTGCTCTGAGAGAGATGTATCTGTGTAAGGACTAAAGGGAATAGATGATATCTCTGCTCTGAAACTTTAAAAAAAAGTCAAACAAGTATAAGGTAAGACTGAACCACATTTAAACAAAAAGAACTGTGCAGAGAGCAAGTCACATAATAAAGAGGGGCTGTATGCTTTATAGAAAAATTGCTAGAAAGTAAGTGGCAACAAAGCTAGAATAACTGGGAATAATTTCCATATATATTTCAGCAAAATGGGATTCATTATGTTACTAAAGGTAATATATTTGCTATTTATGTTAAAATATAACTTTAGAAAAGTAAGGAGGTGCCACAAGGCACTGTAAAAATATACTCTACTACCATTGCTATTATGATCATGTTACCTTTAAAGCAAAGGGACAAACATTTTCTTAAGTCTGTCTTGTGCAGCTAAGCTACTGCCAAGAGCATGCAGCGGGGTGGAAGACATGCAGCTGATGGTTGAGAGGAAAAGGGGAACAGTTTACATAGAAAGGAAAAAAAAAAAAAAAAAGAGGAAAGTGATTTTAGCCCTCAGGTATTCGAAGTCAAAAGGCTTTGTCTGTGTATGAGACTGCCTTGACCTCACGAGCCCAACAGGAGAACCATACCATCACGGTGCCCCTTCAGCGAACTTCATCCCCAAGGAGAAATTATTTGCTGTTATGAGGCTACGCAGACTACTCACTGAGGTGTGAGGAGCACAAGTCAGAGATAAACGAGATTGATTTGGTCCCATGCCATTCTCATTACCATCGTGGTAATAGCCAGTGGGCTGGGCAGGGCTTTGCTGTCACTATCTGGGGCAACTCTCCACATGTCCTCTGTGAAGACGTAGGTAGTGTCAGGTGCTCCGATGCCTGTATAATTCAGCTAGTCTATTTTGTATTATGAGGGGTGATTTGGTACAAAATCTTGGGTCTAGCAGTTGAAATAAGGATTATATTCCAAGGGTCAATCGGAAGTCAAGGAAGACTGATACTAATTTTGGACCTATGCCATGCGTGGTTAGATATTCTTTCCATTTCTCCTGCAAACACAACTGCCACCTCCTGGCAAGTCAATTCATAATTTTTCCATTTAGGAGGTCTGGGGAAGTCATTTCAGAAATGGAGTGCAGTCTCAGCATGAGAAGAAAAGATTAAAGGAGGGAGCTGTGGTTTGCTGAAAAGACAACCCAAGTTGTGGGAGTGAAGAAATCATTTAGGACCTTGAGTAGGAGCTGTATAGGATGGGAAGAATTTTCTGTAACGGCAGTGCAGGTTAATTGACCATTCCTTACAAACGTAATTGTAATAAATAGTAAAGCATGATACAGTGGTATTGGAAGGGCATACCTTAAAAAAAACACAAACCAAACCAAACAAACAAAAAAACCCCACCCAAACCCCTCATGTTTAAAAAGGAAGGAGGTGAGAAGAGAATCATATAAAATACAGAGCCAAATGTGGTCACTCCCAGAGCAATGGTCTGACAGAACCTCTACTATACGAAGTATTGCACGTGTTAGGCGACAGTATGTTGCTTGAGGAGGTGACAGAGATCAGTGTTTGGACCTATGTTTTGTTCTCATGCTTTGTATTTGAGTTGTGCCATGCGGTCAGATATGAAGGCTGCTGGGAAAAGGGATGAGATCAACTGCCTCTGTATGGTGGATGGGACAAGGAGTGACAATTTTAGATTGCAACAAAAGGAATTCTGGTTAGGCACAAAGAAAACACTTCTAACAGCTGTTTAGTATTGGCTTGGACTTCAGCTACCTGCAGAGGTCTCAGATTCTGCAGCCTGAGGTCTTGCTTCACTCTGGTATGTTTAATTGCATGTGTAAATCTAAGTATGTAAATTACCCCATTTGTTTTCAGTGTGTAATGGATCTAAGAATGTTTATTACCTACAGCCTTTGAAGTCTGGGCACTTACTGACATAGTTGCTGTCTAATTTGAGCTTATGTGTGTGGGTGGAAAGGCAAATGCTGAGATAGGAAGGCATTGTTTTTCAGCAGCTAAATGGCATTATGGGTCATCAATGGCCAATACTTTACCAGTAATTAGTCAAAAGAAAGAAACCCAAGACCCCACAAGTCCTAAAACACCCTTATGATACTCATCAACATCCAAACCACCAGGCTGGTGTAGGGATGTGCAGGCAAGATGCACAGGTATATTTGAACTCCCATTTCTGGCATTTGGGGTTCGGTTTTCTCCTAATGTGCTTATTCCATGCCAGCAAAACTGTTCTGGTTCTTTTCCTTGAATAAGACAATGAGGAAAAAAAAACCCTAAAAAACCACACCTTTTTTCTTTTTCCTGTACCCTGTGATTACGTTTGGCTGTATAGCTGTTTCTACATTTTTGTTGTAGCACATTAACTCTTACCTACATCACCATCTTCCTCTCTAAAAACATCCTTCCTTTTCCCTGCTTTATTTATATTAGCTCTTGGGTCACATGAATGAATACATCTCTCAAAGCTTCCTGTTAACTATAAGTGTCTCCAGACAGTTTGTCTTTGGACAAACCAACTTGCATAAGTGGATCACCAAGATTTGTTCCAGAGAGGTGTCAGAAGTCTTGTGCTGTTTAATGGTGAAATGGGCTTTGCAATTTGTTAATCATTTTTTGTCCAGATTCATTTGTCCTTTACAGTGAAGTGATAACAATGATGGATCTGAAAGCCAGAACAGAGCTAGTATCATCCACTGAGCCCCTTTCAAAATACAGGGCAGAAAATTTCATCCTGCTACTCTTGTCAGTGAACTTGGCAACCTTTACTTACCTAAAACATAAATTCTGTGAAAATCAATAGTCCTGATTACATGATTTTAAAAGGAGAGAAGTCATAGTATTTTCTGGCATGTCTGCTGCTTACTGTTTTTTGCACTTTACTCTTAGTAGACCTCTTCCAGCTTTGATTTCAGCCATGAGTATTCTTACTACTTTGTTTTTTAATTAAGGAAAAAATAAAGTTGATTGCTCAAATGCCACTTCCAATATTCTAACAAAAACAAGCCACTCGCAGCAGGAGAAAAGCAACCCTGAAATGGTAACAGAAATATGAACTCCAATTAGTCACCTGCAGCATCTCCAGTACACGTCTACCCTAACTTTCACGTAGGCTGGGGAGGACAGGAATCCATGGGAAGACTTTCAGGAGCAGAAGTTATGAGAGGTTTAAATTGCTCTTGGTTATTCCCTTTGGCAGTTTTACCTCTAGATCTGAGCAGGCAGAAAGGAAGGCACCTGGGGAAAATGGGATGGGGATTTGGTGCTACTAGGCAGAGGCACAGCAACAGGGCTGAGGACTTAAAAAGCGTGGGAACTGTCTTGCTTAGCTAGACAGACTACTTCCCCGTGGTGAACCTCTGAAGACAGTATTAAAGTTGGTTACAGAAATACAGACACTTAGAGCTCAGTTTTCAAAATCAGGTTCTTAATTCAGCAATTAAACACCTGCACCTTGATTAGTTATTCAGAAAGCCTGTTGGCACTTACCTCTTTTAGTGGGTGTCAAGTGCCAATTTTAGGTCTAAGTGCAGATGTAGGTGCGTGAACAGAGGGTTTCAAGATTGGAAACCAGGCTCTTAACAACAACAGGTTCATCTGCCTGTGACTTGTCTGCACTGCACAGCTAAATCAGCCGAGCATAAATGGGTAGAAGGCAAGGGGTAAGGAGCATGAGCCAGCTAATAGCTGCTGTTATGAAGCTGTCAGGCGATGACTTGCTACATGACAAGGAAAATACTGTTCTGCTGAACAGGACAACAGGCTCTTCAGCTCAAACCTTATGATGCTTCCTTGCTTTGTTTCCTTTTGGTTTCTGAACTATTTTCCAGTGCCTTCACCTGCATAGTGAGTATGTCATTTAGAAGAGTATGGCACCTTCTGAACCTAAACAGGCTGGCCACTGTTTGACACCCTTCTTTTCTCATGGGTTAAAGGCAGTGTGTTAAAAAACACCAATGCACTCTACCTACCAAAGGAGGAATGAACAAAAAGCCTGAATGCTGCAGTCTGAAGGAGCAGAGGAAAAGAGCGCAGGAAAAGACAGGCTGCAAAATGAGACGTTGCAGGCAGCAGGGCAAACACAGCTCCTGTCGTCAGGTTTCTCCCTGATCTGGGGACAGATGGCCTACCATTTCTAGCTTGTGCTTCAAAATCCCCTAGGAGATGTGATCATGTATTTTCTTTAAATCCAAGCTGACACACAGATAGTGTGAGCTACGTATATCACAGAATTGAGGTATGGATTTCTGCCTTATTCAATGTAAACCCAAAAAAGAAAGGCAGCCTTGTCAGCCTCCTGCTAATATCTGCTGGAACATTTTTCAGGTGAAGGAAAGAAATCAGTTTTAGGTTGTGAAAGGGGGGGCTGTGTTTCTGCACATACCCACCCAAACACTGACTGAGAAAAAGCAGCAATATTTATGGTATGTAAGGCTCAGGGCAGGAACAAAATGCCATAAACATATTTGTGCAGGACCTCTTAGAGAAGGAAAAAGAAACAAAGAGAAGAGTTTAACCTGCTATAAGGAGCTTTGCAAAAGCATGTAAATGACAATAGCTCCTCCCCATAGAAAATTTAGCTCTCTTAAAATGAAAGCCCCTTCTCAACCAGAGCAGGATTCCTCATCAGGATGAAAAAAAGGCTGGAGTTTGTGCCTGAAAAGCCAAATTTCCTGCAGTCTCGAAGGGGAGAGGAAGTGTTCTGGCAGCGCGCTGTCAGGAGTGGTGAGACCCCCACCTCTCCCTCCCCGTGGGTGGGAGAAGGCTCGGGAGAGCTAAGGGGCTTCCTGCTATCAAAGGGAGTGACACTGCCCCCCAAATAACAGAGCATCGCGGGCTGAAGTGGCATTTTGGAGAGCTGCCTGGGTTAGCCCTGGCCGCACAGAGCTGGGTCAGCAGTGGTGTGTGTGGGAGGCTACAGCATCTCAGAGGAAACGCTGCTTGGGTGTGGGGGGCAGTTGCAGCTCCAGCGGCACAGAGCCATGCCACCTTTTCTGATGACTGCAAAGGTGAAAACTTGTCTTGCAGGTCAAGATTTAGAATTTTAATAGCTGATATTCACAGTCCGCCATCAGCATTTACCAAAGCAGCATCCAGCATGTAGAACCAGTTCACACCAGAGCCAGCAGACCATTGTTTTTGTTTAGCAATCCTTTTCTTTTGCAGTGAGGGGAAAATTAAACAGGAGGACCTTTCACCTTTCCTTCATTTGCTTGCTCTTCCCTACCTTCTTGTCTGTTTCTCACCTCTACTTTAAGTCTTGGCCCTAGCTGCTTGGAAGAAGTGTGTGTGACATGGACAACAGGCACCCAAAGCTGATGAGGAAGAAAATCCTGTTCTCAGGAAATATATGGGGTGGAACCATAGCCAGCTGGATTGGTGGAAAGAGGTCTATTATTATGATCAGTATCTTAGCAATGCTAAAATTGATGTTGCCAACAATAGAGACCCAATGTGTCTGACGCTGCTACATATCTGTTGTGGGAGCACTCCCTCTATTTGGAGAGTTTGTGCTCCAAACAGGAAAGAGTGGAAGAGGAGATGGATTGACTTACAAGGAATCATTGCAGGGTTAGAGCATTTGTTTCTATTCGAACTTAGGCTTCTTTTCTCCAAATTGCATAAAATTCTAGAAAAAGCATCACTTTCTTGTCCTGTGTCATACTGGTACTGCTGAGCCTTCAGTGGCTGCCCTTTCATTTGGGGTTATCGGTGTAACAAAACTTTAATGATTTAGTTGCTGGGAAATAAATAAATAAATAAATAACAAGCCCTCAGTTCTTAGACTGCTTGTTAAATCCCACCATAGCTAAATAACATCTGGCTTTCTATAAATACAGCAAGCCAGTCATTAACAGTGGGACTATTCACTGTTACAGAGCTGCATTTAAAAAGAACTGAAATGCAAAGTATTCATTGAAGTCTGCAGAGCATCTGCCTGCAATGGCCTTTTGATAAACCCGGACTTACACTCCAGTCATCTTCATATTCTGATATTTGGATATCTTGTGTATGACTAAGTGTCTTATCTTCCAGAGTCACAGACATGTTACTGATGCAGGCAACATGGGAGTTTCTAATGCGCACAGAAATCTCTTGTGTGCAAAACAACAATCTTGGACTCCTGCTTCTATTTAGATATGTGCAGATGGCCCATCAGACCCAATCAGCCTTTTATCCAGGTAAACCCCTTTGCTGGATCAGGACAAATAAACTTGTCACGCATTACGCTGGGGATTTCTTAGAAACATCTTAGTTTTCATCACACTGCAAATCCCAGCTCCTCAGTTCTGCATGGAGAAAGTCAAGTTGGGAATGGTGTGCAAAAATAAGGATCTCCATCCACCGTGGAAAAGCATCTTTGTAATTCACAGGACCTGTAACACAGTTAATCCATTGACATTACAGTCCCTCCAGGAGTGGGCTACCCAACCAGATCATTGCAAATAGCTATTTTAAACCAGGCTTTTTTGTACATGCTGGAAGGAATGAAGCCTGCCATTTTCCTGTGCAAATATGCTGATGCTTAATAAAGCTCATTAGACATTTCCCCAGGGGCTAAGGAGAGAGAGAGGAATTTTCCCCTACCTACAACTCAACTTCGTCACGCAGACAGAGGATCTAAGTGCCTGTGAGAGATCCATCTGTTGTGTTTAGATAAAAATTGCTAGGGACGTTAAAGAGTAGCCTTCAGGTGGAAAGGCAAGGGTATGCACAATGAGATCCCATAACTATCCTTTCCAGAGAAAAATCAGACTGGAAGGGGATGTTTGCAGCCAATGATAGAAGTGCCTGGCACCGAGGCACTGTTCTTGTGCAGTGAATCGGCTCTGGTTTCCCTCTCAGCAGGGCTGCTACGTTAATGATATTTCCCAGCAGAATGTTCCACAGGAGTTGGCACAGGAGGACCAGAGCAATCACTTTTTGCTGTGAGAAATGCCAGAGAGCAAGTGAGACTCCTAGTTGCTCTTGCAAAGGTGCGTTCACCCATGTCAGGATGGGCAGCCTCCAACATGTGTTGTAATTACGCTTAGAAAATGGCATTTAAGACACTTGAAAAGCTGCTTCTGGCTGTTTCCTCTTCATTGTGAATAGATGCAGGGATGGATCCTTGCACCTGTTTCTCCCTGATTCATGTTGCTCCCACCAGTCTGACCACCTCTGCTGTAGCATCAGTGGCAGGAGTGAGGGCAGGAGTCTCCCAGGAGGAGGGAGCCTTTCTGAAGGATCATGAATTGCTTTGCAAGGTGTCAGGGAATGGATGGGCATGAGCTCTGCTGCACCAAACTACTGAATCATGGGAGGAATCCAAGGCTCCTTGTTTTGGGTTTGGTTTTGGGTTTTGTTTTGGGTTTTTTTTGTTTGTTTTGGTTTGGTTTTTTTTTTTTTTTTTCAGTTTTATACTGCCATCTGTGGTTTCTGAGCATCTTCCATATGACAACAATTAGTAATTCTAATTAGTAATTATATGGAGTCTGCTTAACAAATATTCTTCAGGACTGTGCTGTCTCAGGGCCATAGTTCTTAGTATCACAATGGTAGTGCAAGGCAGAAAAATGCCTCTTTTCTGGTGGAAACTGCTGGTGGTATGTTTTCTGATCATGTGGATTGGCCACCTGGGGGAACTGGGAAGCATATGGTCGTGAAGTAGATCTCCCAGGTGGTATTGTGGCAGCACTGCCAGCCTATCTCCACACACCCCCATACACACAGCCTGAAAACTTTTCAGGCTTTCAAGAAAAAGATGCTAAGAAACTCTCCTCAGCAGCAATAAAAACAAGCAAACAAAAATTCTAAAGCAAAAAATAACATGGATTATCCATCCATAAAATCTGTACAGCAGATCTCCTGGGTGCTCATGGGGTGGGAGGTGTGGAGATCATGCCACTTGAATCACTGCTTTTGTTACTTTTCCTTCATCAGCGCCTCTCTTCTGTATTGTAGCTTGGTGGAAACATCACTAAAGACGATGAGAAACTGACTTCTTACTAAATTTGGTGATCTGTGGATCAGGTCATCAGCCTCCAAAGTGCCTACAGGTTGTATGTCCCATCTCAAGTAGGTCTGGGGGGTTTTACTGCCACTGTGGGCAGGTAGCAGGAAGGTCCCATACATTGCTTTCTTCTTGGGACACCTGGTGTGGTGATGTAAAAGGAGTACGTTCTCTTGCTTCATGTCAGTCCAGCAAGAAAAAAGCGGGACAGCTCTGAGTGGGCCTGGTCAGAGATATGCCAATTTATTTTTCAATCTGTGCTTGCCTTTGGGTATAGCATGGATGATGAACCTGCTGAGAGCTACGGTGGAAAATGTGTCCGTGAACTGAGCTTGCACAGGCTGCGCTGTCCTCTCACACTGTGTTCAAGCAGGCAGATGTGAGTGGGCTGAATGCTTTGAAACTCAGCTCAGTAGCAGCAAGTGCTATAAAATATGCGCTACTTAAATATTATCAGTAAATCAAGGAAAGCTGTCAGAAACTGGTGTAACTTTTGATGTTTAAAACAGTAATGGTAGAAGTTATTGCAGTTTTATGCATTTGAGAGGATGTTTTGCCTTTATTTTAATTAATTTATTAATTTATTTCACTGCCAGCGTGCTCTATTATGGGATGTTTGTAATCTTTAAAGTAAAACATGCTAAGGAAGATGTAATTTAAATTAAACAAGAAATTGGCATAGAGTAATAAAACCCAGTAACTGAGGATGTTTATGATGAGCTACCTTCAGCTTGTGGGGTTATGTACATACAACAGGCTAGCAAAGCATCTTGTTGAAACCTTCATGCTGTACGTACAGCCCAGAGGGCAAGAGACAAGAAATCACCAGATTAGGAAGGAGGCAGTTTGCTTCCTCAGATTGGGAGAAGGAAGAACAACCTGGATTTGAGATCTGTGTGCCGTTTTCTTTAAGGATGGGGAGAATATAAGTGCAAGGGGAGTTTGTCATGCAGTTTTAGGGCTGGAAGAGGCCCTGGCAGGCCATCCTCAGTCTGAGCTTCAACCTAAGACAGACTGGGGAGACTTTGGTGTTGAGTATATCTTAGGGTTTTCAGAAGTCATTGAAGGATTTAAGGACCAGGTTCCACCTGAAGGCAACGATACCCCAAGGCAGCAGCTGAGATGTAAGTGTGCACGGTGAGCCAAAGCCACAGCCTCAGGGCCTGTCATCTCCACCAGCAAAAACATGCGTTTAAATCAAAGTAGCAGCCGCAAGTTGCTCCTTTCCACAGGCCAACAGGCAAAGCCAGCTGTAACACGCTCCCCAGAGCACCTGCATGCCATACCCCCGGGAGAGCATGGCTCCGTTATTTCTTTCCCATATATTGGTGGGACAGTCCCAGCCCAGCTGATTTAAATCTTTGGTTAAGGTGTTAACAGAGAGCAAGGGAGGAATGAAATAGAGCATGCAAGGGAGAGAAGTGCACGTTATACCTCCTCTGTGTCAGGGCAGCATCTCCTGTGGGCTTCTGAGGGGACATCCCACTGTTGCACAGTCTACTGTGACCAGCTGGCACGCAAAAGTTGCTACACACTTGCAGGACAAGACAAAACCTTCCCTCTCCTTTTCTGAGAGCTCCCTCCGCTCCGCAAAGCATGCCACTGCTGCGTCACCCTTGCAGAGGGATGTAGCCACTTCATGGGGACATGCATCTGGAAACCCCTCTGACCACACCATTAGCTATACGTAACCAATGCGGGATAAAACTGACTAAATGCTGGACATCTTCCTGAGCTTGATAAATCCCTTTAAAACAGGGAAGTCCAAAAATGTATCTGGTATAGTAACATATTGCAGGAAATACCCTTCAGTCTGAATGTAAAACACAGCCTGGAAGAAAGGCTTTTATTTTACTGCTGGCATAAGCGCTGGAATGACTTGAAAGTGCATCTTATCTGGTCTTTCTAGGATATAAAATTTTAATTAGTCATAATCAATGTAAGTGGGGATAAGTGTGTCAGGGCATCACCATGTAAAATGAGAGTTGCATCCATGACCTATGCCAGCCTTAGGAAAGAGATGACAGTGGCTGGTAAGTCTAGGTCTTGTAATATCAAATAACAAATTAAATGATTAGTAATTATTGTTCCTAATAAAATACACCCTGAAATTGGTCGTTTATTGTGTTAATAAATCTTTTACTAGCTTTCCTCCGTAAATATTATAGCCTTACCATGTTGAGAGGCTTTTCCAGCCATAAAAAAAGCAGTCTGAACATGACATTGGGTCCCATCCTGGAAGGAGAAGAGCATTTCTGCCCAGGCAATCAGGTCCCCTATTAAAGCCTGACTCCATTGTTTCAATTTTTATGTGAATGTTTGCTGCAATGCCAAGAAGGTACTAAACTGATGGGACTGCACTACGTTACTGGTGTGTGAGCCCAAACTTCCATATAAAAGCTACATTTAGCTTCAGGAGTCATTGGACCTGGCCAGAACACTAGGAGCCATCTTCCCTAATTTTAGCTGTCTAATAATACTCTAGGCCCTGGGCATTCAGGCTCCCTCCATGGTTAATGCAAAGTGCAAGGCAGCTCTACAGAGCAACTGGTGTGCAGCCAAAGGTATGTCATATACCAACAGGGACACAATTTGGACTTGGAAATAGATGGCTTTATTTGGGAAGTTAATATGTGGAGTGTGACTGGCCCATTCAGGTTCCTCTTCCCTTGTTTGCTGACTCGTTTTTCACTTGCAGCAGGAATTGGAGGTGATCCATCCATAGTGGAGTTATACAGTGGACAGACCCTTTGGGCCAAGTGCTGAGAGAAAATGCTCAAAGCAGCATACGAAGGTATTCCTATTTTGTTTCTACAGAGCCGTGCCTCATCAATACTGTCAGATCCTTCTTCAGAAAACCAGGATCCCCGTGAGATAGACACTAGCCTAAACCACAAGCCTCTATACATGTGTGTGTGTGTATTTAAACAAGATTTTGGAGGAAAATGAACCACCATTCCATTTCCAGTTCCTGTTAACTTTGCAAAGAGAAAATGTAAGAGCTTACATTATGCACTCCATGAACAAGGGACGGAGGGCAAAGAACAAAACTGGGTGTGAAGGCACCTGCCCAGCATCATGGAGCAAAGCACAGCAGAGCCACAGGGAAAATTCCATGGGAATGGAGGGGAGGAGAAGCAACTTGAAGGAAACTCAGTCAGAAAATATACCCCCTCCTTTTTTTTTTCCCCCTAAACTTAAAGCAACCTGGCATAGTATTAGGCACTTTTCCGAATGTCGTGTTATAGATAGTGCTCTGCATTGCAGCCTTCACATATGACTGTCTGCCTGCAGACAGAAAAGTGCATCTCCGTTTATCACCTCACTTTCTTACCTTGGTTCGTCACCTTAATTTGCCACTGTTCCCTGAGAGCTGACAGTTTCCAATTACAGTCACATTTGCAATGCCAATAGAAAACATCAGGGCCTGGTTTTCAAAGGTCTGGTCTATTCTTTCCTGAACAAGTGTTCTCCCTGCAGTCCACTCAACAGCTTGTTTCTGAGATTGTGATCTTTTTCACAGATGTGGTTTGAACTATTTAATGCTACAGTGTAGTGTAACCTGTGTGGAACCAATGCAGTTCCCACTAAAAGTGTTACATATGGTTGCTGGAGATCCCAGGTGCTACTTTGAATGTTTTATGCATTTATACAAATAAAATGACCTTTAAAATTGGATCAAAGTTTTCTTTAATGCTTTTCTCTAGAACAAATTGATAGAGATTTTTGCAGGTATAAGCTACTGAATTGCTCATTGTAAAGTGGCTTGTAGAGTGCCACGCTGATACGGAGACAGGTGTGAAAGAAATCATGGAGAAGTCAAGGCTGGTGGTGAGTGAGGTGGATCTGAGAAGAGCATGTGGGAGCTGCTGTTGCTGAGGAGGACAAGTACAAAGCTCCCCACACAGATGAGCTGCCCTTCTCCCACCTGCCCCTTCCAGACACTGCAGGACTCGAGACCAAGAAGTCAGATATTCCAGTTCCCTGTTCCCAAACTCAATCTTTCTGCCCCCTCAACCAGCTTCTAAATAGGAATGAGCAAAGGGAAGAGAGAGATGTTGTTGGAGGAGAGCAGCTTCCCAAAGGGGCTCATCATCGAAGGCTGTAGGAAAGCTGGCAAAGTGTCTTGGTGGTGCTCTGGAGAACAAAGATACCCCTGGGGAGAGCATTTGAGGGATGTCAAAAGCAGTTTGTATGGTTCAAGCTGGCTCAATATACATCAAGATGGACCTCAGAGCTGATGCTCAGCTTCCCTGTTGTCAGACCACCATGTCACCATTTGTGGCCCCATGACACCAGTCAAATAGGGAAACTCCAAAAATATGAGCTTCTGCATCTGAATGATTGATTTTATTTTTTTTTCTTTTTCAAAATGCTAAGTAGA
Organism: Falco biarmicus; assembly: GCF_023638135.1. Lineage (NCBI taxonomy): Eukaryota > Metazoa > Chordata > Aves > Falconiformes > Falconidae > Falco > Falco biarmicus. The sequence continues at coordinate 62,651,978 of NC_079288.1, read as the reverse complement.
AGACGTAGCTAAAGGAGAGACCAAGGGAGACCCAGATGCCAACATGGAACATGTTAAATTAGCTGTCTGAAATTCATAGCCAGCTCATCAGAAACCCTGTTGGTAATGGATATGAGAGAAACATACTCAGTTCCCCTTGAAATATATGACAGTGGATAGAAATGAAGTCTCTCCCATGTTACTCATGTCAGCTGCTGATGCTGCCTCCTGACAACAGATCCCACAGTTAGAAGGACACAGCCCAGGAAGGAAGCCTGGCGCATCTGCCAGCTCCTGCTTTGTGTCTTCGATTCAAGCTGCAGCCATCCCTCCTTTCTGTAGTTAGTGGCCAGTAGAACAAAGCACTGCATCTTTACTCTGTGTAGGCACCTTCCTGCAGATTCAAAACCACTGCTGGTACCTGGAAGGAGACAAAAACAACAATGAAATAAATGCCTTCTCTTGCGAGCAGGGCTACTAGGGAGTGCTGGTCTCATCCTGAAGAGAGTGGAGCGTCCTTGATGTGGGAGGAGTTGTACTGGCCATGTTCAAGTCAATCTGGATTTCCCACTAGGTCTTGCTTCTTGTGCCTTTGTTTCCCCTATTAGAAGTAGGTTTGAGAAGGGACTTCAGCTTACATCCTTGGATCAGAGGCCATGACCCATTGACACAGCTTCACAAGATTAAATAGAATGTCTTTGGGTACTTCAATAGGGAAAAGTCACAGAAAATTGCGTGGCTTTCTATCCTGCTGGGACCCGAATGCAACTAAGTTCTGCTTTTTAATATCCGGATCACCTTTAAAATACAGTATAAAGGGCGATTCTGTCCTCTTATCAAAGGGATTAAGCTTTTTGTGGTCTAAGAGTTTGAGAAGACAGCAGGGAGGGACTGGTGGGATTGTGTGGTCCAGAAGTCATCTACTCCAGGCAACTCCCTATTGTAGTTAGTACAGTTAAATTAAAACTAGTTTGGTTTTTCGCTTTATTAGTCATCATAGAAAATTGCTCCCAGCCCTGAGGACCCATTCCTTAGAGTGAGGAGCTACAGTAGCATTTATCCAGCCCTATGAGCACAGTGACCAGTTACTCTCAAGTGAAGTGAGCCAGGAAGCAGTCACGGTGTAACTGCAGGATGGATTTCAGCACGGGCAGGACTATGTAAGCATACCACAGCCCCATGGCCCAAGTGCAGCATTGCCATCCCTGAATATTCATGGGGAGATGCTGGCAAGGACCTAAGACACTGTTTTTCAACGTGCAGAAAAAATTAGTCTCATCTGGTTTGTCTCCATTGTGAAATACAATGGGAGAAGTGAAGGTGCCTTCCTTATGGCACTGGATTCCTAAGACAAAAGAGAAGACTGCAGGGGGTGTTACCAGCCCACCTCTGTGTGTTGTTTTTGAGAATATTTTTCTCCGTGGTGAGACTGGGGCTGTCACAGGCTGCACCACGCACGTATTTGCTGTTTCCTATCTAAATGTCATGCAGCATGGATAAATAACAAGCAGAGACACCTGTGCCTGCACTTCAGTTGATCATTTTCCTAATTATATCACATATTTAGGTGGGCCAAAACATACTAAAACAACCACTTAATGGGAAGCTGTTAGACTTGTGTGACTGACTTGCTAATAAAATCACTGTGCACTTAATACACCCATTGGATTTTGAGCCTGATCCTCTTTTCCCTTACACTGATGCAAATCAAGAATGACCACCATGATTCAGTACCCATGTATAGCCACGCACATAGAGGCTAGGAGGAGGTAAGTCATTAGAGATGGATGGGGAGATTATTTGTAGGTGAAATACACTAGACAGCTCGGGTCACCCTATTGCAGTTGCACAGCACCACGGACTGCAAAACGCTGGGAATGAGGAGTATAAATCTTGAGACTTCCTGGGGTGTTGCTGCCCAGTACTTGAACCTGAAAACCTAAGAGCTGGAAACCAGTTTGGTGGTGGGATGAATGGCACAGCACAAGGAAAGAATAAAGCAAAGAACTGAAGCAAAATACTTTTTAAAAGTATTTCTGCATTACCTGGCAGGATGAGGTACTGTGCCTGCCTCTATGAGCCATGGAAACAAGATAAAAATAAATTATGAATGCAGCCCTCTGAAATTGTTGGAAGCTGCAAAATACAAACAAACATGCAGAACTGGGAGACTCAAAATACCACAAATGTGTGTGAAAGAACAGTTTCCTAAGACACTTTTGTTCTTGCATGTGCACAAGGAATTGCTGTCCTTTCCAAGAGAGGTGACGAGAGAGCACAAGAGAGACCATTACAGAGACTGCAAATGGGGAGGGAGAAACAGGGATCTCGCAGAAGGGATTTATTATACTTACCAGTAATTTAGAGGGGGAAGGGACGACTCTGGGAAGGTTTCAGTGTATGCTTTCGTCATTTCTACACGTGCTTCTACCCATGTTGCTGAGCACTCTGTTGTGCCAAGGTGTTTGTGTTGTCTTACAGCCCTTTATGAACCATGTCTGCGCTACACAGGTTTTGTTTTGAAGAGCCGTGAGATCTAATGAGAATTTTTCCTGTCTCCATTGTGATTACTTATTGGAAGAGAAGCAGTCAGGTACGAAAAGAATGAATGACATAAGCAAGTTTTTTTTTTAAAAGGTACTCTTTCAGTTCTTCTCTGGAGACTTCCCATCATCCTGTGCCTGCTTTTCCCACTTGTCCCACTGTAAAAGAGTTGGTCTCAAAAGAGAAAATACCATTTTGAAAGACTTTTCTGAAATCATAACTGACTGGCAGGGAGATAATTTAATAGCGGGAGATGAAACTGGGACACTGGAGATAAGAAATTAATAGGGGAGTTAGTCGCATACACAAAACAGGACCGAGATAGGTAGATGTAAAGCAGCTCTTTGATTTCCTGCATAGCTTACTTAGTGAATAACACCCTTTCTAAATGGCAGTAAGAAAATTTCTATGACCAAAGCCTGACAATGACCGTTTCAAATCTAAGTTGCCACTGGCCTGCAAATCATATGATCTAGCTGGTTGGAGCGGGACAGAAATGCTACTTACATATCCATGTCACTACATTGCAGACAACTCCAGTGTATTTAAGCCCACAAGAACAGTGTCAGAGGAAGATAAAAGATATAAAATGTATAATTACTCCACAGCAGAATTCCAGTATTGTTATCCTGTTGTCTTTTTTAAATACCGCTGGCAAGAAACTTAGATGTGGTCTTTGAGGTCACCACTGGCTTTATTGCCAGGGGCTGCAAGCACAAATGCGTGTGCATAGTTTAAATGCAGTTACATGTTTAAACAAGAGCTTCATGGAAATAAAAGTATTCTCAGAATTAAAAAGTGAGATAGAGCACCTCTGAATCACTTGTATTTGCACAGAGAAAAAGTCTAGTGTTTCCTTGATCTGCCAGAGACCTCCCATGGTCAGAGGCAATTGCTCCAGGAGTTCAACATCATCAGTTAAAACATATCAATGCATTTTTTGTAGGCTCCTTGATGCAAGCAGCAGGTGCATGTGCAGAGATTTTGGCTCTGGGCTGAAGGACCCACGAGATGGCTCTTAGGACACAAGGCACAAACTAAGTCCAAGATCACAAGGTAAAAAAATAAAAATAAAGTGAGAGTGGAGGTAGACCTTCAAATCTGTGTATTAGAAATGAAGCACAGCGGTAGGAATTACTGCCTGACAGCAGATGACTCTAATGTCCAAATTCACCTGGTCATTTAGATGCCTAACTCCCATTAATTTAAAAAGACTTGACAAACTACCCTTTTATCTCTTTATTTTGCATCAATTTCTCACCTGTGCAAAGAGGATATAATAGCTTTCCTTTACTTTACAGGGGTGATGTGATGATAAACATATTAAAGGCTGTGAGGCTCCGTTAGGGTGCTGAGGAAAGGATAGAGAAATCGCATACCAACAAGTGTGTGAGCTGCCAAGCTGGTTTTAGGACACAAATGTAAGCATCTAATCTGTGTGCAAGGCGAGGAAAATAATTTGAATCAAGTTACAAGAAATGTTCATCTGCTGTTCACAGTTCAACCCAAAATTTAAAGTGTACACTCAAATATGAGGTAGCTGCTGGTAATTTTTTCTTAATTTAGAGGTTAGTGTTTCTCATATGGTTTGTCTTCGTAGAACTGACCCTACTGGCTCAGTGTTGTAACATGCCAGTTTATAGGCACCCTCAAATGTAAAACTCATTACAATGTATATTGCAGCTTGTTTTCATCTCTGACAGTCAACCCAAGCACAAAATCAGTCCAGATTCACCTCATGTGTGTCACTGAAGTCCTTCACCAGGTGGCAACACCAAGGTAATCAGAAAAACCTTCCTGTTTTCCTTTGCTTCTCTCATGGCCCTACAGACAAAAGGCACTGGCAGAAGCCTTCAGCTGTCACAAGTGCTGTTTTGGTACAGTTTTAGTTGTTTTCAATAACCATTGATTAGATCTTTTCTTCTGCTGGGGTCAGGCAGCATACCAGTTTCTTTACACTGCACCCGGTCCTGGGCTCTACGACAGCCCTCAGCGAGCTGGGGTGAGTGCTTAGTGCGGTGAACTCCAGAGTGAGTATGATAAAATGCAGGAATTTTCCTATGTTGCAATATACTTCTTCAGATTTATTGTTCCTCTTCTTCCTAGGAATTAGGATTTTTCATTAAAAATATATATATATATATATATTTAGTACTTTCACAGGTTCTGGGTGTTTCTGCTTTCTTTCAAAGCATCAGGTGCTGGATTCTGTTAAAGCAGGTTATTGGCATCACTGGACCTTTGAATCGGGCATGACAAATTTTGCTTGATGTAAAAGCAAATTGTGCTGGGATAGGGAATAAGATTATATTTGCTATTCCAGGTTTTGCATATCTTTCTCCACTGGTTTTATTTCATTGACCCTTACACAGCTGCTTTTGATGCCTACCCCTGTAGGAAGAGAATTACTCTCTTTCTCTCTCCTTTGAGCTTTGCAATGCCTAAGGAGTGATTCAGAGGCTAAACTGGAAACTTTCAATATCAGTTATACTTTTAGTGCTGAAATACAGCTGCCTGTGAATGGTCATGGGGTTTTTTTACTGCTAATAGGAAAAGAATCTCTTGCGGTTGTTAATTAACATTGCTCCAGATTTATCATTATTTCAGCAGAGTAGCCTCGGGATGGATTTAACTCCTTGCTCTTCTGGAAGCAGTTTAAATGACTTAGCCTTGTTCAAGTGCATAGGATGAATTGTTGGCTGAGATTTTTTTTCAAAGGACATGCCCATTGGTGGGGGCTGCTGCCCTGGTGCCACTGAAATCCACTAGGGTTTTGGTATTGGCTCGTCCCTGGGGTCAGACTCTGATTACTGCAGTAATGGGTAGCAATTACCAGGCTTGCAGTAAGTTGCAGAGGTCTATCATCTGAGAGTCTTGATTGCCCAGAGCAAGAATGAATTGCATTTTTTGACCCATTAGTGATCTCCAATTTTATGTGAAGTATGGCTGCTTAATTCACTTATTGAGGTTAATACTGAAAAGCTTTACTTACTTTGAATACTTTTCCTCTTAACATTTGCAATTAACAATGGTGCAGTAGGGAGAAATGAAAGATCAATAAAGCCTTTCTTATCTTTTAATATCCACCTTGTCAGGTGAATTTCTGTTCCCTTAAAAGGCCACAGTGTGTGTTCATTCTGGAGATGGATTTTTTTGAGGCTGCTTGGCAGCTTTCCATCATTTGTATGTCAGATTTGATCACTAATTCTTACCTGTGTCAGAGGTTAATGGAGGACTGTTACGTGTGCAATCGTATCTCACTGAGGAAAGGGGGTCAAATAGGTTTATGGGGATGAATCTCTATTGATTGCTACGAGTATTTAAAATAATTGGACTCAAGCAATCAGATCATACAGTTATGATTATGAGATGGGGCTACATGGGGTAACTTACATGCTTGATATAGATTCGATCTGATCCAGGTTCCTTTTGTCTTAACGTGCTCAATTTTTAATCATTTCCTTATTAAAACTGAGACTAATTAAAACATATTTTAGACACTGGTGTATAAAATTGACTAGGAATTCATACAATAATACACATCTCCCAGTGAATGCATGAAGAAACATGACTTCACTTATGAATAAGGGAATAAACTGGGTGTTACAAACTGGACATTAATGAGGTCAGACTGTATCACAAAAAGAATGCAGGTATCTCTCTGAGATACCCACAGAGCATTAGTCATTCTTCTGCCCTCATAACTATTTACTGAAGGGGTTTAAAAAAAAACACCCACAAACAAAACCAAACCAGCGCAGGAGTTATGAACCATCTAAGTCAGAGGAACTCAGTGCAGAAATAACTTTTCCACCTGGAGAGCAAAGACCTACAGCAATACCCAGCAGAGGTATACTTTAGAAATCTACATCCTTCATAGGGTTCCCAACATGTTTCTGTGGTACATTTAGGAATGCAACAAGTGTGGTCAGGAACTAGGAAGACCCAAAGCTTTGGGGTCCTCCTAGTCAGGAGACTGCTTTTACACTGTAGGAAGAAAGCTCAAGACACATGATTCCAGTTGTTTCTGTCAAAGCCCCATAAGGCAGAGAACCCGAAATGCATTGTTTTTGAAACCATGTCATTCTTGCCCTGTTTTCATGGTTCCATGAGGACCAGCTTGCTGATTTAAAGATGAGCTAGTCACATTTTCAAATTCCAGTTTAAAATGTGCTATTGTTGCTGGAAGATATTCAAGGCTACAAGTTTCCCCTACTTTGCAGGTAATACTGTGAGAAACATTTACATTTGTACACTTCTGATGGGTACCACAGCTGCAGCTGTTACCATGTGCTACAAAGTGAGTGCACGTGCCATGACTGAAGACATTGCTAACTGGAAAATCTGCTCAGTTAGTTAAAGCAAGGCAAAAAGTAACACTTTGAGGGATTTTGGAAAATGCTTTGAGTCAGATTAGCAGTCCAGTGATTTTTCTTCTTTATGTCTGAAAGAGTGGAAGTATGGTCCTACTGAGACAAACTATAGGTCCACCTGGCCCTATATCCCTATTTCAAAAGTGACAGGAAAAGAGGATGAAGAACAAGACTTGCATCCAGTGGTGTCTTCCCAGCCAGTACACTAACAGTTAAGACCAAAACCCAGAAGTTTTCTTGAGATCTCCAGGCTTAATAACCATAATTTGATGGTAGTTAATGCTATATGACAAAAACTGGGTTATTGTACATGTGTATTTTAAGGAGCTACTTTCATTACTGAATGAAGTTTTTTGAAAAAAATGTAGAAAAACCTCAGAAATCTGGCTGTGAGCCAGATGCCAAGTTCATTGCTATCAAAAGAAAGACAGCATGAAGCAAAGTGGGCTTTGGGGTCAGGAAAGGGGAAGAACAAGCTTCCTGTTGTATTTTTAAATTGGCATTACTGTAGTCAGCCCTGCTAGTATAATTTGGAGGTGAATAGTTCTCTTATCCCTGCTATCCAAGAACCTTTTTTTGTAGTCCAGACCCACACAGTTAATTGTAACATGCCATCCTTTTGAATGCATGGCTCATTGAAGGAAACTGCAGCAACTGCAAGCTGCAAGCATGGCAGTGGGACGTTCTGCTTCAGCAAACGGTACTGGAAAGGTTAAGGCTGTTGACACCTTAATGTTATTAATTAGCTTTTAAAAACCTTGCAGGTTGTTATGCTGGAGTGGAATAGAAATTTCCTGTTTCTCTTCTGGTTATTTCAGCTCCGCTATGGACTTGGAAAGCTAGCAATTTACGCTGAGTTAACTTCACAGGCAGAAAAGATTTCCTTAAGTGAAAGTTTGGATGCTGGAACAACTGGGATATCTCTGAGAAGACCTTAACAATCTTTAGGCTTCCCAATGTTCAGCCCACAATTACCACCAGCCCTATGCTCATCCTTAGAAACAACTGTAAAAGCTAAAATGGGATAAGGAAAATCACACTTTTATCAGCTTCTTTCTCCCTTCCGTGGCTTGCAAAATGTTTTACCAACATTTGCAAATTACCTCATTCATACGGTAAAGTTTAAAATGCTGGTTTTTCAGCTGGGTGAATAAAGAAGTGGGATGGAGGAACTCTTCCCATCCTCTTGCAGATTTGCTTTACCCCTTTTCAGCCCTGCTGACCACATGCTGCTGGGAAGAGCTGAAAACCTTCACTGGTGGTTTCTCAGTGAAAGCAGGTTTTCTTGCACAATATTTCAAGTTTTTTGTCTGAGAAGTGATTGAGGTCACGCCTGCACTGGCAGTTAGAAACCGATCTTCAAATCATCCAGGAGCAGGGAGTTGCCAGCCCTCGTTAATGTGGCCTTTCCCAGTTCTGCTAAGCTTTTGGGTTTCAGGGTGGCCTGTTCGTCCCCATGCTCTGCCACCATCTTCTTATATTGTATTTGGAGCTAATGACAGATGGAGGCTTCAGGGTTACAGGACTCGAGCCCACTGAATCAGCTGGCAGGTGTCATGCAGTGCCCTTTTTTCCCTGCATTGCCAGTGCGTAAAAGCAAACCTGGGGAAGAAGAAGTGCTGTGCACAAGCTGGTCCCTTGAGGACCCCTATAGAAAAGCCTGGGATGTGACCTGGTGCTGTGCTGAAAGGGTGAGGAGAAAGCCAACCCTGCACAGTGCAGCTAGCGCTGGGGAGAGCCACAGTAAGGGGTGAAGGGGTATGGGCTCCTTTGTGGGGATGCTGCAGCTGAAGGAGAGTTTGCTGTGAGGCAAGGTGAGACGAAACTTTGCTGTGATGCTGTGGTTCTCTCTGTGCTCACAAAGATGCCTCTGACAAGCACCCGTGGCTTGGGTTGGCGACTCAGTGAGTATTTTTTGATTAAGCCAGACCTCTTTACTCCTTTCACGGAATGGCTCAGCAAGGAAGGATAGGGCAAAATTGCTGTTGAATTGAATGAGGACCATGAGACACCTTTCCACGCTTTGTATTGAGATTAGTGATTTATAAGGTATATAAGATCATGCCATGGCCATTTGCTTTATTACTTAAGAGCTGGTCAAAGTTATCTTCTCTGGAAGCCGGTTTTCCTGGGAAAAGCTGCTTTTGCCTAAGGACAATCTCAACGGAAGCTGTTATCTCAGATTTGAGGGCATTTTAAAGAACAGAACATAGAAAGCAGGAGGAGAGGGGGAACTTCATCATTTTTTTGAGGAAAAAAAAATCTCTTTTATTTTCCCTCTGAAATAATGAAGGTTTAAAAAAGGAACACTGAAATTTATTCTGAAAGCTAGCCCATCAAAAGGCCACAGTTCCTCTGAAGCACCCATGAAGCTTTCTCATGGGTGTGTGTTACCCTTCATCCCTAGTGCCAGTGCTGGGAGCACCTGTTGTAGGGCAGGACCTCTGTCTGCTAAGTGCTGTTCAAAGGCAGAATAAAAGGATAGTCTCTGCTGCAGAAAGTTTAAATCCCACACTCCTAGTCTTAATCTTTCTTGGTATTTTGAGTCCTGTGGCAGATTTCATGATACGGGCACCGTCAAGGTGCTGCCATTGAGAGATTTCTGCAGCAAGTGGGCTTTCATTCACAATGCTGTATTAATTGCTGTTATGTTTTGCTTTCTGGTTGCACCATGTCAGTAATCTGCTACTTACAAATGTATACTCCCTTGGGAGAAAATAAATCACATGTATATTTTTGGAACCGATGCTGATTCAATACTTAGGAAATGCATTTGGTAATAATATTGGCTGTAATCCTCCTGAGAGAAATTAATTATAAAATGTAGCAAGGTAATCAGGAAGCTGCTCTTGCTGTGACATTGAGCAAAGAACACCAAAGCGAGCGGAAAGGTTGGATTGAATTAAAACTGAAGCACATCATGTTTCCAGAGGCCAGATGGTATACAACTCTGCTTGGGAGTCTTCAGTTCTGTGGGGGTGAGGGGGAGAATGTGGGCTGTCTTGGAGAAAATCAGGAATTATAGCATGATGTTGTTATAACATGACCACTGATGGGCCAGTCCAAAGATACAGACTGCTTCTGATAAGGTGGTGGATGCTGCTCTTGAGTTAGGATGTACATGTGTGCCTAGATGCCTGTACTTGCTTGTGTGGAATAATTCTCCTGGATAATGAGAGAGAGCAGAACACCCTGAGGGTTAAAATAGTGTCATGATCAACGGTAATCTGTTACTGCACTGCCTCTATTGTACAGCTACCTCCTCGATCTCATCTTTCTGTTCATCCCTGGTACCTCACAGATCTCCATCCACTCCTACCATCTTCTCTTTGCATCTCTCCACTCCTCAGGCTTTACTTTCCAGGTAGTTGGACTGAGTTTTGTTTTGCCTCCTCTTTGGCCTTCCTCGCTCAGCATTTCCCAGCACTATAATACCAATTTATTCACCAATAAACCACAAATGAATGTGGTTTTGTTGGAGCAATTTCACATGTGGGCAAAGAAAGAAATATTTTCTGCTTTTATCCCCGTTGCTTTATTTTCTTTGGGTTTTTTATTAGCAGCGGGACCCATTCAGATGTCTGGAATATTAGGAGTATGTCCATATATACTGGATTAATGGGCTAAGCATAAGGGAGATGGTTAAAAGTATAGGAGAAATGCAGCTTATCCCATGACACATATTTACTCTACCCCCACCCACCCAAGTACAGCTATGGATCTCTGTGCTAAAAAGCACTACTGTTTAACTTATCACAGGAACGTATTATAGCCTTAAAGAGTGAGAGACACAAAAGCCACTTGAAAGTACAGGGGTGAAATCAGAGCAGCAGGTCTGTCCTAGAGTGTTTTTTCCACCCTGGAAAACCCCTGCTCCCCAGTGGGGCAAGGCTGGGGGGACGGTGGCTCCGGCTGGCCTTGGCTCAGCCCCCACATAGCTGTAAATATTCTCTGTGCTCGCCAAACGTCTTGCAAATGGCTGTAATGTTCACCTTCAGGTAGTTATTGCAAACAACCTAAGTTCCTTTCTGGAACATTTAAAGCCTTTCTTAAAGCTTCCAAGTCTCTTTTTATTGAGGACCAGGTGTTTTTTACAGATGTCCAGCTATTCTTGTCCCCAGTCTTTATGCAACTCTTCTTTGCCTCTTTCTTTTCCATCTCACCTCTGGGCAGTTATATCTATTATTTTAATATATCTTTTGTGAGATTTGAAGTATGTAGGGAAAGAAAACAGTTCAAAGAGAAGCAAAGAATACCAAAATCAAAATATTGCTGCTGTCTTTCAAGCAATGGCAACATTGCCATTTTTTTCCCCTTTATTTTTAAGAGATTAAAGCTGGAAGCACTGATGCTGTAAAGACTTGCACGTGTTTAGCTTTCCTAAGTAGTCACATCAACATGATTTGAATCATTTTAACTCAGCAGATTTGTGTTGCTTTTAAGTAGATCATTGTCCTTTGGAAAAATCATAGTGTCTTGCATAGTTCGTTCTTCCAGCTATCTATACAGGAGGTCCCATTTTTCCTTTGAAATACATTGTGGAATGAAAATTCAAGGCTGAAGTCCTTCAAGAAATGTAATTTGCTATGGATGAATGGCTGGCTTCTAATAAGATGACTCCTTTCATGTCTGAGGTCAGTAACTTGGTAAAACATGCCATCCCTGATCTCCAGAAAGTACCTAATGAACACACTCCTCAGAGGCTGGAAAAAAAACCAAGTCTGTGTTCAAGGTACAAGAATAAAAATTTGACTCTGGCATTGCAAGATGCTAGTTTCTGTCTTTTAATTTAGTAGAGCCCACAGATTGCCAGGCCTCCCTATTGTCCATTCTTTAAAAAGGCCTGGATGCAAAGAAACCCCCTACACTGTTGTACCCTCCTTTGCTTTAGTTCCAAATATTAGCAAAAGCCTGAAGCCCACCAGGCAGCCTGGGCTGGATCTGGTCTGCTGGGCTGACAGGCATCTGGCATGCAAGGGGGAGGCAATACTGTCAGAAGGGGGAACCAGAACGTGCCAGGATGCTGGGGGTGCTGGGATGCTGGTGGGTTCATTGTTATTAGTTTTGTATCCCTATGAGCCTCCTTCCTGTGAATATTTGATAAAGCCCGAGAAGGTCACTACAGCTTGTTTACTCTCCGTATGGCATTTCTGCACCACCCTGCTCTCTCTGCATGTGCATATGATTTTTATCCTTTAGCCTGTGGTACTCAGCCAGATACCCCTTATTCCCTGCCTGATTAATAGGTGGGGGGAGGGCAGAAGAAAAAATTAAAGGCAGAGATTTTTATTATGCATCACAGGTGGAAAGCTGTATGTACTCTGAGCAAATCTGAGGGGGAAGCTTTGCCATGTTTTGTGCTTGTGCGTGTGTGAGTCATTACGGAAACCAATTACCCTGGAATGAGTTCCTGAACTCCCTAGATGGCCTGTTTACACTTCAGTGGGTTTTACCAGTTTAGGCACATGAGTTGAGTTAAACTGGCAATGCCCTGAAGGAGAAGTAAGCTTATTCGGTGGGGAGTCACTAGGCAGTACAGATTAAAGCGGTTGCCTAGATGGAGGGCGTAAAGCTTGCAAAAGGAGTTTTGCAGGGGTAATTGTCTCTGCGTTTGTTTCTGGCTGGAAAAACCTGGATGCGCTCAACTTTGCTGTGCTTCTGTCCCGTGCAAACCAAGCCTGAGGTAGCTCTAATAAAACGTGCATGAGGTGGAACAGCTCTGGGCTGCGACCTGTGGTGGGCAAAACCTGGTGGCTTGGGACATTGCAGCCCACAGAACTTACCAGCCTTGGAGCAAAGCGGGCAAAAAGGGCCATACACCTGCACTGTCCTTGCTCCAGCCCAGGGGCTGGTGCAGCAGCTGGTGTCCCTGTAAGATGGATTTCTGTGACAGTGTGACTGATGGGCTAGCACAGCTCCTCTTCTGACATCTCACGTGGGTTTGATAGGGTAAAACAGGGGGGCTGAAAGAAAGCACTGACAATGGTGGTAACTTCAGTGCAGAAGCTGCTTGCTCGGTGAACCTGAGTACAAGCCCTGGCTTGGATTTTGTAGTCTTGTTCAGTCTTTGGGCATGGCTTGACAGCCCTTTATATACATTGAGTAATCTTTATTATTGACAAAGAAAAAAAATCTTGGTATTCCTTATGTGAGGGAGCTGAGGCAGAGTGATAATTCAGACCAGACCAACAAGTTGTTCTGTCATTAAAAATCCACTGTCTTTTGGTGCAGTTGGAGAACGCAACTAAACTTGATGGAAACTGTTTCAGTATTTCCTTGTGCTGCTTTCAGAGACTAACATTTTGAACCCCCTTGGAATACAAAGTCCTTCTGCCATCTCTCAGGTGCTCCCTGGCTCCTCATGGTGCTAGCCTTGTTCTCTGCTTCCCTCTGTTTATCTGCAAACGGTAATGAAGGCAGAAAGTATTTTCTGCCATCTTGGGAGATTTGGTCCAGAGTTGACCAGCTGGCTGATGCCTGCCTAGGCTGCCTGGTAAACCTCTGTGTTAAAAATTAGGAACAGGCTTATTACTTCAGCTAATGGGAAGCAGTTGAGAGCTTTCCTGGGCACTGTTCTTCTCCCACTTATATCCTTGTCCTCCTTAAACCAGCTGTAACCACATCTGCATCTCTGTTTAAACTTTTGACACAAGCTATCTGGAGAAACATGACGTGCTGCTGGTGCAGTGCTTGGCACTCTGCACTGGACATGCATGAGCCATCACCACAATGCCAATGCCCATTACTGCCAGGAATAATACTGGGAGGTATAGAGGTGAGAGAAAGCATTTTGCAGTTACCACTGTTTTTCTCTCCCTGTCATCAGGCACATAAGGCGGAAGATACTGGGTACAGACTCTTCATAAACTGTGATAGTTTTAATAAATTTAAACAGTAGATGTTCCCTAAGGGAATTACTCACAAGGAGTAAAGATGATTAATGTGAGAATTTAGCTGGACAAAACAGATGGTGCAGGAAAAGGCTCAAACTGTTTTGTGTGTTTCAAAACTGCTCTTATTTGGTGCTAAGAGACTGCAGTCTCCTTGCGTGTTAACTCTCCACTGATTCTGCAGCATCTTTTGTGCCCTGCTCTCCCCTTCCTTCCCCTCAGCAGGAAAAGTGCTGTCCCCAGAGCATGCTAGCTACTGTATGATAGCCAGCCAAGTGAAACAGGATGGTCTGCAGTTTTTAAGATACAGTAATCTGCTGGTGTGCAGGAATCATGACCTGTCTTGTATTCACTAACCTGGTTTTAGCGCTCGGCCAAAGCCATATCTTTCTCCTAAAAGCACATTTTTGGGGGTGTGTGCTATCAGAGATTTTTCCAGCTAAGGCAATCTCACATGTGCAATTTCCCTTCAATCATCCTTGCTTGCAGGACATCACTGATGCAGGAGCAGGGATGGGGACCAGCATCCCTGTGCCAGATCCATGTAAGACAGTTGCAAGGGGAGGATGGGGACAGCAGCCACTCTCTAAAGCTAAGTTTGCTGGGATGCCTAAGATGGTCTTTCTCCTTTACCCTCTGCTTCCTAATGCACCAGATGTGTATTACGCTCTCTGTTCCTTGTGTCAGTACAGTCTGGCTTATGCCCACGCCTACTGACTAAAAAAGCACGACGATGGCCCCATGGGCCAGCCTCAAATGCCCTGCCAACTCCCTGGCAGCTCTGCCCAGCCCCTGGCATGGAACTGCATGCCCTGCATGCACAGGGCAGCACTGCAGCAGGCCGAAGCAATCCCACCACTCCTTTTTCCTGCCCTGGGGAATTCCGGTTGTCCTCTTCCATAGCTGTCTAAATTGGAGCAAAGCTGAAAGGAGAAACAGGCATCAACAGGATCTTTTCTGCTTCCTGAGCAAATGGCACCTTGAGGAGAGCTGTGCTGGGGGCTAAAGAGGGAGCTTGATGGGAGGAGTACCCCCAGTGGGTTGGGCTGGTCAGAATAACCTTTGGGTCTCCACGTCATTGACCTGACACAATTGAGAATGATACAAACAAGCATTTATTGATTTTTATGTATGTGGCATGTTCAAATATGCTTGGCATGCCCTGGTCACTGGGAAGGGAATAAAGATTTTTACCAGTGGTTTCAATGGGTTTCAAGAGGGAGCAGCAAAAAGTGCCTTTGAAAGTCCTACCTTCAGTTTGCTTTTCAATGCTAACATAGGAAAGATGTACCTCTTGTGTCAGCTGAAGTTTTGTAAAGAATGGTAGGTGTTACCAAGATCAGATGTTGGGCTTTAAAAGACTTGGCATTGTTTTCTTTCTTTCTGCACAATTACTCATTGTGAGGTATCCATGCTGGAGAGCTAGGAATTCTCTTTTTCCCCTCAAAGTTAATGCTTTAATACTGAACTAAATTAAAAACCAATTAAGTACCAGATGACTGTGACAAGGCTAGATTTTTTTTCCTGACCAATATTTGAACACTAGAAAGAATTGTTGGAGAAAAGAATTATTCAATTTCAAAGTGTCCCCGTTTCTAGTATTTAATTAAGTGATGTTCTAGACGATAGCATATTTTTACAGCAGAATGGGGCAGGGGGAAAAAAGCTTTCCTCTACTCACTGCCTTGAGTATCTCCTCTAATTAGAGGAACGGTACTTTTTTGTGGCGAATATTATGTTGTAGAAACTCTGTCTTATGTTTGGTGAGAGGAGAAAGAAATGCATGAGTAAACAGGTGGGAACAGGCACAGAGGATTCGCTGGTGTTTATTTTGATTCACAAGGCATTGGTCCATCTACAACTCAACCCAGATGCTGTCTCCAAATAGTTGTACATAGGCACTGGTGTTTCCTAATGCCAAGATGTCCAAGCAGTGTTGCTGTGTGAACAGTTTTTTGGGTTTATTTTTATTTGTGGTTGTTGGGTTTTGTTGTCGTGCTTTTCCAAGCTGTTGCAAAACAAAAGGGCTAAAATTTTTGCCCTTGGTGCAAAAAGGCAGACAAGGATGCACTGCTGAGGTCTCCCTCTTTCATTCTTGCCCCATGATGCCTCGTGTTGGTGCTAAAAGCCACGTTGAGGGCTTGCTGGAGCTAACACAAGTGTGTTGCAACTTGCAGGTGTTGCTAGGACCAGGGATGCAGCAGCAGAAGCCAGACTGTGCTCCTTGTGACCCAAAGGGCCAGGAGGGCTGAACCATGGAGTTGCTTGCCCTGCCGTGCTGAGCCTCAGAAGATGCAGCTTAGGGCAGATGTGTTTTTCCGAACTTTTACCATTAACTATGTCACTAATAAATAAGATCTTAGTGCAGTCTGTGACTGCATCCTAGGGAGCAAACTGAACGTTATGTTTTTATTACTTTAGAATACCAATAGTATCTCATTCTATACCCTTCTGCTTGGAGAAATCTGAGTCACTATTCAAAACTCCTTGAAAGAAGTGGATGCAGAATAAAATAGATAACCTGAAGGGTGAGGCTGAGCTAGGGTGGTGATGTGCACGGTACAGTCAGTTGTGATGGATTTCTGGCAATAGGCTCACCTCTTAGATCTAAACTTGGACCTGGAGGCAAGTCAGGCAGTTGCTGGAAAAGCTGACAGAGGTTCATCTACCTACTGCTCAGTTTAATCACTCGTGCAAAACTCCCCAACGTTATCATGAAACTTTGTGTGACTCAATTACATTAATGAATCGCTCTTGCCTGCAGCCGTTAGTCAGCAAGAGGACACTGGGCCTTGTGTCACCCACACCCTGATGGACTTTTGATATCTCTTCCCCAGATACTATGCTTCTTTTAATTAGCAAGACAATTTCCTCTAAATGTCACTTGGTCAGACAAGATTCTCAGCTTGAATAACCAGCAAGAGCTGCAGCCGCTGCACAGGCGGGAAGGGAGAGGGGTGCATGGGTGCTCTCCCGGCTCCCCTCAGGCTGGGAGGGAAGGGGCCACAGATCCCAGAGCCGCTAGAAGCCCCTGGTCAAGGAAGAAGGGAAAAGAGGAAAGTTTTTGCAAGGCGGGGGAGCTGGTGGGTGTGACAGCGATGTTGCGTTTCTCATGAGCACTGCAAAAACGTGGCTGCCTGAACTGTCTGCAGAGGTATTGCAGTCAAATCACAGCTAGTCAGGCTCATCCTGACTTCCCGATCTCTGGCTAGCAGGGACGACTCTAAACTTTTGCAGGCTATCCCTGTCTCAAGGTTGGTTTTGAAATGAATTGCAGAAGGGAGGGAAAGACAATAGTCTTTTGTTTCCTTGATATTCAGGGAGGGCTGATTCTTTGATATTCTCTTAGGACATTATCCCCGCTTTTTTCCCAAAAAAATGTTTGTCAAGGGTGTTCAGAATTGTTGTCAAATTGGAGCCTAAATAAATACTACTAATAAAAGAGATTATGCATACAGTTATCATTCTTCACTTATACTCTTATGAAAACTTTCTGCTCCACGGTATAAGATTATTTTTGATTTTTTTTTTTGGAAATGCTAAGCAGATGCTCCACTGTAATGAGAGGAAACAGAAGTGGAAAAGGAGGAGGCTCATACTTAAAGAAATGAACAGATTCAGGGAGTGGAAAACAACAGGGTAAACAAATGAAAACTTTGAGTAAACAACCTAAACCAAACAGAAAACAAATAGAAAAAAACCCCACAGTCAGCCTGCACCAATCTGGAGCTAGGATTAATCAGCTTCCCAAACTTTTCACTTTTTTTTTTTTTTTTTTTTTTCCAGACTGAAGTTGAAAACAAACTTTTCTAGCAATTTTGCAGTATACCTGCATGTGGAAACCTCTGCCACTGCCCCAGTGGTGGTGCTCATCTGCCTGGCTCTGGCCTGACAGGGTTGCAATGATGCTCACTGTTGCCTTCTCCCTCACCTCTGAGAAACTGAGGGCTGGGGAAGGCAGGAGGCATGCTGAAAGTGTAACCCTGACTCCCTAGAAGAGCCAGAACAGGGACTTGAGATCTTTTGGGTGCTCTGTTGGTTTCTCCAGAAATGCAGCTTCGCTCTAACCTGCTGATGTGGACACCCTCTGTAAACTATATCACCTTTCATCGTAGGAGACATACATCATATACTGACTGTAAAACACAACAAATAAGTCCCATACCTTGTGTAGCTTTTCTAGCTTGTACCAGATGCAAGGACTCCACAGACATGAACATAGGTATGTAGGTATCAGTACTTCTCCTGGGGTGCGCAGAGGGGAAGGAGAGGAGAGAGGGTGAGATCGGGAAGATGGAGGTGAGCCTGGACAATGCCGTATGGCAATGGGACCGTCCCTGGATCAAGCCTGGCCCCATGAAGAAGAGATGGAGAGGCAGAAGTGCCATTTCAAACTGGGCAGGAAAGTCTAGATGAAGCTGGAAAGGAAGGGCAGCCTGCCTCTTCATAGGTGTTCAAAGCCCTGCTGGGCACAAAACACCAGGCTTGTGGGGTTTCTGGTTCACAGGGACTGGCACTGGGAATTTGGATGTGACCGCCTTTCACCCCACTCCCTACATCAGCTGGAAATTGCTTTTCTTTCCTCTTCAGCCTCTACTTGGCCTTTCCTCCCATCTCTGCTTAAATGTGCATCTGCACGGAAAGGAGCTAGACCCAAGGCTTTTTTGGATCTGCTTTTTTTGCAGAGCCACCCTCCTGGCTAACAGACACTGCTCTGTTCTTCTCTGTTAAGGGGCTTTGTGCAGCACACAGACAGTATTTAGGGAAAACAAGCCCCAAACACAGCTGCTGGTGTATCTGAAAGGGGGATCAGTGTTGAGCATCATGCCACCGACTGCTTTCTTTTCCCTCACTGCAAGGGAAGTCACCACTGCCTGGCATCTTCCCCCACAAAGCTGGGGTCCAGCCCTGTCCAGGCAGGCTAAGCCTGGCATTGGTGTGGCTGCGTCCTCTGCTTGATGGTAGCTGTGGCAACGGCAAGAGGAGAGAAAAGGAATGGTGAGTGCTAATCCATGCTGCAGCGGGAGACCGGCTGTTGGTTAACCCAGGGATGCATGGCCTTTTCTGCTAGAAAATCCTTGAGTAAAGAGCACGTGTTGTAAGTTGCTGATGAATTTCACTCCCTGACATTTTTGCAATAAGGAAAAGACAAGCAGCACCTGATTTCTGAAAAACATTTAGACATTTTTGCAAGCTCTTACGTATTTTTAACTCAGTATCTCATTACCTGCTTTTGAACAAGGTTATTATTCATTCTTTATAAGATCTCCTCCCCTCTCCCTGTCATCATTTATCCTTCTTAATTAACAAATGCCATCAATTAAAATGTCAAATATACTCCACACAGAACATGCCAAAGCCACGCTCTGTCATATGTTGAAATGAGAACATCTCCTCGCGGCTCGGCAGAGGCGAGGATAGAAAATCTTGTCTGAAATGCAGTTACTTTGCAAGCCCTGTCTGTAAGTAAGGATGGCATTTGTCTTGCATAGAGGAGCAGACCTGACAGCTGCAAAGCTTTCTTCTGAAGATCTGCCCAGTTTAGATGGTCGGCTCCTTGGGGTGGGAAAAAGCTCATCGCTTGGGATTTATCTTAAATTATTTTAGCCACTTGGTCCCGGAGTTGGTCAGTGCTGGATATCTGAGCTCACTTGAGAGTCATTGAGAGCTGAGGAGGAGAGAAGAGCATTACCAGAGCAGGATGCAGATCCCTGGTTTACATACCTACTTTAGGCTAGGATGACCCCCCCTCTCCTGCAGAAAGGTGGGTAGCACTGAGGGGAAATGAAGTCTGCCTGAGCCCCAGATCCCCCCTGAGCGCAGCATACCTGGGTTACTGCTGTCACTAGGTAGTTAATTTTTTGAGAAGTGAAATTAGCTGAGATGTTCCTGCAGCGTTTAGTGCAGCATGAGGGCAGGCTGACTCTTCACCAGGGGGCTCTTCAGGATGCTTAATCAAAATATATCACAGCAAAGGGCATTTAGAGGACATGACCATCATTTTCTAGGAACAAACACTACTTATCCAGTAGGGCTTAATGGTACAAGCCCTTCACTGTGAACACTCTGCTTATTTCAGGTTCGTTGTATGAGACCAGCTGATTTTGGCTCATGCAGATGGAGGAGAAATGCAATTTCTATAGCCCACAACAGGCAGGTAATGTCCTTCCCTCAAACAATAATTCATGATGTGACTCTAGCAATTCTCTTACCACCCCGCCACCCCCCGTCCCCCGCCCCTTACCTGTCCCCCTGCTTTCTCAGGCAGTTTGCAGGAAAGCTTTACCAGCTTGGCAAGGACCTGTTGATTGCCTATTAGGTTTTTGGATCATGATTTTTACCTAAGAGCTGAGGTCAGGGACACAAACCCTGATGTACTAGGGGCTGTAAAAATACACAGTAAAAAAGATAGTTTGGAGAGTTTTTTGGAAACAAAGGCACTGTGCAAAACTGGTAAGACAGGTCAATACTTGTTCAAATACACATGTATGTAACTCAGTGCAGGCTGCCAGCTAGCTGTAACAGCAACACCTTCCTCCTCGGTATGTGCTCTCTGTGCCTACTGTCATTGTACCACGGTGCCAGCACTCAGAAATCTTGCAGGAAGACCTGCTCCCTACGCTGTACTACAGCAGGTCCCAAGGCAGGATGCAGTTTTCCGCATCCTGGGCATGAAATAAGATCAGGAAGGAATACTTCCCTGGTAAAACACAAACTGTCAGATGAAATGGTTCTTGCGTCTCCCAACCAAAGGGCAGGCAAAACTGCAGGGCAGTGTTTGGACTTTAATACCAACTTATTGGAGCAATTCTAAAGCTCAATAATGACTATTTAAAAAAAAAAAAAAAGCAAAAAACAACCCACAAGTGCAGTTAGTCTGATATGCCCACACCTCAAGGGACCGCTGTGACGTTAAGCCAAGGTCAGACAGGCTTTTTTTCTGAGAGATGTCGATGCTTTATCTCTATTCAGATTTGGTAATGGCAATGCGTGTACCTGGTTGCCTTTGTCTTCAAGACCTCCCCTTGGTCTGCATCACTTGTTTCCTGGAGTTTGACTCAGGCGAGGCACTTGAGTTTGGGAAGGTGTAGGACAAATAAGGTACTGTTTGCACATGCTGGCAAAAAATAATTCTGATGGGCAACTTCACTGTCTGTTCATTTCTTAAGCTGTGCACACACTCAACCAATTTCCAGTAGGTGAAAGCCTAGGATTTAGGAAATCTGGGTTTGTTTAGTTAATTCATTCAATAAAAACCTTTTTCGATAAAGTATCTCCACTTGGCAAAATACCGAATTTTATACTTAAATTCAAGCAAATGCTGAAATCCTGCTCAAGATAAAAGGATTTGTTAGGTGTGCAATGACAGCTTTGCACTTAAATATGTAGCTAGCAAGAGTGGCATTAAGCACATGCTTACGTGACTTTCTTGAATGGAAATCTGAGAGCATATTGCAATAGGGAAATACCCCAAATCCAGGCTGATGTCTGGAGCACACTGGTGATACAATAATTATTTACTTTAAAAAAGAAAGAGAAAGGAAGGAGAAAAAGAAATATGTAAATATCAACAGAGAAAAACAAGAAAGAATTAGAAAAACAGAAGATGTTAGCTAATCTTTACAAACAGTAGACAAAATGTGGCTTTGGGAGAAGGAACAGACACCATAAATACCTCAAGCTGAGAAGTAACAAGATAAACTCAAGGAGAACCAAATGGTTAATGAGAATAAATTTGTGTCATTAACTTGTCAAGAAAACTACTTGAACTATGTGTGAACTATCCTAGTTAGGGTATTAAAAGATGCACCTCAGAGCAAAGAGAACCCCCTCCTAACAAAGCCACCTCCCCCACAGAACATGTGCCCTGAAAAAAAAAAGAGCACTGTACCTTTAAATGGTGACAAGGCTTGTAAGAACCAGTGAGAAGTGTGACTGAAGGTAATTGTGAACGAATGTTCAAAGCGTATAAAAAACTTTTACGATGTGCGAAGAGGAGTGCTGCCTTTGTGGATTTACCACCCAGCACCCATCTCTGCGCAGACGTGCAATGAACAGCATCTTGCCTCTGTGTGTGTCTGGGCTCTTGCACAGCGGGTGAAAAGCCCAGATTTGGGACAACACTGGTTGTGTGCAGCTGTCTGCCTGTGAGCAGCTTCTGCTACATATCAGGCAGGGGTGTATATGCTGCAGATGATGCTTTGCCAGTCAGGGTGCCTCAAAGCCTTTTCTTTTCCCCCCACAGGATGTGAAAACACATTGGAAACAGCAGCCCTGCACGGGGTAAAAAACCCTCCAAACCTTTACACATGTAGTTATGGGCTCTGAAGTGACTGCTGCCAGTAAGGAAAGAGGTCTTGGAGCTTCAACATCTGCTCAGTCCTTGTTAGTAGTTATGCTAAAAATTATTAGGGAAAGAGAACAGAAAATACCCCCAGGCTGCTGTTTAAATGCGTGGTGTTTTTACATCTTGAGCGCTGCGTGCAATTCCAGTTTGTCTAGCTCAAAAATCATCTAGCAAAGCTGGGCAACATCCAAAGCAAGGCAATAAGGATTATCAGTAGTATGGAACAGCTTTCTATAAGGGGTGGTTGTATAGCCTCAGGCTCCGTGGTGGGGGGACACATGAGGGAAATCTATGGAAATGTGAGTTTGGTGGAGAGAGGGAAGTTGATTGCTCTTATAACTCAGGAGTCAGGAACATCAAATGAAATTATAAAGTGGCAGATTAGGTACAAAGGCAGCTTCCCATGCCCCCCCAGTGGTGAATTATGCTGCCGAAGCCTGCCAAAATGGAATGAGATCTTGAATCACCTTTCAAGCTGGGGAGAGAGCACGGAAGTGTTTTCATAGGGGAGGATCCTCTAACCCAACAGAAAGGGGCACAGAAACATCCTGAGGCCCCTAGAAAAGATCTTTCTTAGTTAGCAAATTGAGTCCTGCCATCATAGAAAGCAAGTCTTGTGATCTTTCCCATAGAATTTGGGATCCCACTATTAAAACTAGTTAATGTTTTCCTAACCTTCTCTTCTGGCTAGAAATCAGTCACTGACAGACATGAACCGTCTTCTAATTGCCAGCCTTAATTTATTCATGACTTAGTTAAATACATTTGTTCTTGTACTACCCTTAACCCTCAGGTTGAGAGGCTTTTCTTTCACACTGGTGTTTGTTACCCTCGTATATTTTGTACAACTGCAGAAAAAAAGCATTGCAGGCAACCATTTATGGTTAACTGATCCCTAACCTCACCTCAAAGCCAACCCAGTCATCCTGATAAAATTCCTGATTGGTATTTGTGTAACCCATTTGTGAAGACATTGAGCAGTGGAAACATCCGCACTGCCCACAGGGGATGCATGCTAGTGTTTTGCTTCTCCATCTCCATATCCAGGAACAGAAAATGTGCCGCTTCAATTTTAACTTCAAAGGGGGGAATTAAAAAAGAATGTGGAAGAATGAAGAAGCTTACTTTCTACTCACCTAGGAAAACCAAACAGGAATAAATACATAAGTGGAACAGTCAAAAGAGTCTTAGATTATAGCATAAAAGCTTTAAGTAGAAGCCCAGAGTAAATGTGTATTACCCATCAGAGAGAAAAAAAAAAAAGTATTACGGTCAAACAGTGTAGTAAAAGAAGCCACTAAGGAAAGATAGAAATGATATGATGTTTCAACACACATGCATGCACACAAAAAGACATGTCCAGATTCTGGAAAGTTAAATGCTCAACGCTAATGAGAAGAGCAAAAAAAAAAAAAAAAAAAAAAGGTCAGGGGAGGATGAGGGGCAGGGGGAGAAGCTGAGCTTGCTATGTGCAAAAGAGTACTTTCTACCTCACAAACATATCAGAAGTAGGGATATTGGATATTGCCATTTATTCCATATGGATAATAAATGGTGCATATATATATATATATATAAATAAACAATGAGGAACAATCAGGGGCGCTCAGAGGAGATCAGATTATGTAATAAAAAGCCATTTAAAACAATCATTTTGGTGGAACTGAGGGAGCTTTCCCACATTGCAACATCTCTTTCTGGAGTGCTTTTCTGACAATCTATCTCAAATTAAATTATGGATAAAAAAAGGTTTTAAAATAAATTAACAAAAAGAATAGTACCCAATGCAAATGCTAACTAATATTCACACAAGAGGTGTAAAGGAATTCAAGTATGAAAGTGCTGACCTACCAGCTGTGCCGTTTTCATGTACTCTTTAAATAGCCCTTGGTATCAGGAGAATAGAAAGTGGCAAATATAACATATGCTTTTGAAGTAAAGCCTGGGAGCATCTGGTGTAAACTGTAATTAAGAATGGAATGAGTAGACGTTTGGATAATTTTGATGGGGGGGGGGGGGGGGAAATCTATGTAGTTTTTATAAAAGGAAGTTATTACCATATAACTCTATTGAAGCTCTCTGTAGCAACATATATATCCGAACAATACCAAGCACTGGATTTGAAAATCTTTTGATGAAGACTTTTTTACCAAAGTGTTTTAAAGCTATCATGCGATAAGAGAAAAGGTTAATTAATTGGTATATATTGTTCCTACATTTTAATAATTTGGAATTTATTCTTACTACTTTCTTTTTCCTCTGTTAAAAGATAGGTAATGAAGTAAAAAATAAATGATTAGTCTATACAGTGAACATGCAGTATTGATCAATCCCAGGACCTGTTATGTTCTGCGTATTCACAGGTGTTTGTAAAAGGGATGGCTGGGAAATGGTAAAAATCCCTGGTAGTTATATGCTATTCCAGAAACACAAAACTAAAATTGCCACTGAAGTGTTGAAGATGCTAAGTGACTGGCTGATAAAATAGCAGACAGAATTCAGTGTCAATAAATGCAAAGTAATACAATGGAGACTGGTGCTAAGTATGCATACATAACAAGGGGTTTAAATGAACCGTTTTCCAGGAAAGAGATGCTGAAATTATTTTCGTTAGTTCAACAAAAACAACAGCCAATGCTTTTTCCCCCTTGCTTTTCCTGTTAAAAGAAATGTTGTAATAACTTTCTTGAGAGTACTATTGATCCCGCTAGGTCTCAAGCTCCTTCCTTCAATTTCCTCCCCTTCATAAGAGTGCAGACCTGTGATAGTTTTAGTGCCTTTGTGTCTAGGACAGCTTTTATCTTCCTAATTTAAAATGCTGAACTCTCCAATCTAGCCGACTTTCACAATTATTTCCCCTAGCTTATCAAAATTTGCTGGTCCAGATCTGGAAACAGAAAATAGTAGATGTCAGTGAAACACTCCATCTGGACACTGGAAGTAATTGACCATGGGAAGAGATCGCCTGAAGGTGATGGCAAATTGTCAATCACATCAAGTTTTTAAAACGAGATGACTGAACCTCTCCTGCTGTAAGGTCAATGCTAGTTCAGATGCAGGACATTGGCCTTGATGTTGGCTGAACTCTGCTCTACACTACTCGCCTTGGCTCTCCTCTTTCCTCACAATCATCTCTACTGTACATTCACTTCTCCCTCACAAAATGTTGCATGAAATGTATTGCATTTACTAATTAGAATAGCAGTTACTAATTAAGTTTAAATTCCAATGTACCAATCAAATTTTATTTCCTAATTGTGCTACATTATCACTAATTAGAATAGCAGTTTTTACTTAATGGATTATATTTAAATTAAGATGTCTCCATCCAATGTTTTTTTCCTACTTACATTTTAACTAATTGGTACTGCAATTATTAAGTTATGTTGAAATTGAAATCTATCAGGCTGGTAGGGAATCATATGGTAGTTTGCTTACATCTGTATAATACTAGTAGGAATGATTAAGATAGAGTCCAGTTAATTAGTTCTGGAATCAAAATAATTTCTTAAGTGTTTGAATAAGGAGTGAGTGCACTCTAGTCCCTTGCAACACTATTAAGGAGGATCTTATGGGCTTAGTAGAAATTTAACACGGTTATTGGTACTAATCAGCTCAGATTCAATCTGCAAATATTGATACCCAGGATCAGGAGGGCATTTAAACATGCACCTATGTTTAAGCATGTTCTTAATAGTTGTCCCACACTTTTAAATCAAAGTCTTTTGATTCCTGCTTGCCAACACTTCAAATATTTTTGTGATGGCAAATAGAAAAAGGCCTTTGAAGATTTATTGACCATGATTTACCCTATTCTGCGTCACCATCCAGATGCTGGTGGTGCTATACAAACACCGAGACAATTGCCAGGTGCTGATGATTAGCAAAGTAGACAGCAGCCTTAAATCATAGATATGCATCAAGATCCAGCACAGAGACTTACTACCAAGCTAGCCAGAGCACAGAGATGGAATCATTACTGGCTAAAGGAGTTGTGATTCTGGCTCTCTGCTGATGGTCACCTTAAAGTGGCATGTAGGGGAGAGCATTTCAAACTGCAGCAAATGCCATGCAACAAATGCCATGACCTGGGGGTTTAATTTCCTCAACCCTTCAGCAGAGGAAGCAGGGCGTGCAAGCTTCAGGTCACGTTCACCCTTCCTAGCACCAGCTAACACTCACTGCTAACACCACCTCTGCCTGCTGAGAGTGCAGGACTGCTCTTGTGAGCAGTAGGCATGGGGGTGAAGAACTGAGGAGATGCAGCCTCACAAAATCTCTGTGTATTTTTCTTTCAGTGCCTTTATGAATTTAAAGAGGAGTAGCTTTTGACAGATACATATATATACACACACACCTGTATTTGTAGAGACACGCCAGATCCTGTGCCCATTCACACCCGTGCATGCTGTGGTACATACAGAGGAGCTTGAGCAGATGAGTCAGGTCTGCTGTCTTTGACAAAATCAGTTTTGCACAGATGGTAGGGAGACGCTACCTTCTGCATCCTTCAGCCGAGGCTTGGTCACATTTAGGAGCTGCAGAATGTTCCTATGGAAACTCTGCCTTTTATTTTTGTGATACAACATACAAATCAGGACTGCTTGAAAGGTGCCAGGCAGCATTGTAACAGCATTGTGACAGAAGCAAACATCTGGGAAAAGAAGTCTGTAGTGACTTACTACCAGTTACAGAGTTGCGATATTACCGGGACCAGGTAGGGGTGGATATAGTAGTCCAACTGATCTGTAACAGATTAACAGCCTCCCTCATAATAGGTGATGCTTAAAAGAAACCAGCTAGATAAAATAAATAAATAAATAAATGCATGAGGTAAAATGAGGGTTAAATTAGGAGGAAAGGTTACTGGTGCAGAAGGGGCCATTAAAAATGAAATTAAAGTGCAAAATATTGAGTCAATGAGATTCTAAAAATATTTCAGCAATATCATCTCACCTCTCTGTAAGCAAATGAGAGGGTGAACTTCAGAAAGGGTACATATTCAGTAATATTTCCTTTTCCTTCCAGCCCATGCATTCTGAGCTTTACAGGAGCAGAACTGGAACTCCAGAGAAATTAATCTCCATTAAGAGAGTCTGAGTCCTTTCAAAAAGCTTGCACAATTTAAGGATAAGTGCAAAAGAAAAGAGACCAGAAAATCAGATTGTTCTCATATTAAACAAGATCTGAGTTTTGGAAGTCCCCTAACAGCCAATGTCATGAAAAGCTCCTCCAGCACTGAAAAAGAACAGAAAATGTCAATGGAAAACTACTTAACTGAGGCAGAAGGATCAGCTTGAGAGGTAGGAGATGATAAGCCATGCCAGCAATGTATGTTTGAGAGACTGATTGTGTCCTTCATTGTAATGCAGCTATAGACATGAAGGCAGATACTGTATGATTATTCTTTAACAGTGAACTATGATGGGATTTTATCCATTTTCTTTCTATTTTACTCTGACTTTGTAAAATTGTTTTCCTCCAAGCTCTGTTCCAGCATGCTAAGGACTCCTGTCTGTACAACGTGAACAAATGATGAAAGCCCTGAGGCGTATATTTCCATCTTAACTTATTTTAGAGCAGAATGTAGAGTCTTTCCCCCAACAAACTTCGGCAGCTTTTAGAGCATAGTTGCTTTTGACTGAAATGCTGAACCCAGCTGAGTGTCATGGCCAGGCAAATTTCTCAAAGCTGGGTCATCTCCTGAATGAACACTACAAATCTGCCACCAAGTGAATACACAAGGGATGTAAGCAAGCATTTCTGCGTTACTCATACTTAATAGAGGGCGTACACCCCATCCTCAGAATATCTACATTTCATC
This sequence comes from Falco biarmicus, assembly GCF_023638135.1. Taxonomy (NCBI): domain Eukaryota; kingdom Metazoa; phylum Chordata; class Aves; order Falconiformes; family Falconidae; genus Falco; species Falco biarmicus. The sequence continues at coordinate 62,624,021 of NC_079288.1, read as the reverse complement.
CTGTGGCTTAATAGAAACAGGCAGACACCTTGGGCTGGGTACTCAGTTGGTACAAATGCATGGATCTATGCTGATTTACTGCAGCTGAGAAGCTGGCACCTGTACTTTATCTTAGAAATTATTTCATGGTGTGCAATTCAATAACCACCCTTGATGCTTACAGGAGGTGCCTTCAGCTAAACAATATAGGGACCAGTAGGAACATTTCTGATTGAGTTTGTCACAGCCAGAATATGATGCCATGTCACACCATAACTTCTTTGAGCTGTGCATTGCTTTTAGTGATTTTCCCACATCTTTCTGTTTTCTTAAACTCATGGGGTTTAGTGCACTAGCCTTGAATGTAAACAAAAAAAAAAAAAAAAAAAGGCAGGTTCAAACCCTTGCCCTCTGAATTGCAGTCATCCAGGGTGGAAAATTGTCCTGATTCAGACTAAGGAATATAAGGGAGACTTTGTGCAGCTTAGATGAATTCTATAGCCCCAAGGTTGCATACAGAAAAAGCTTAAATCGGGAGGGGGGCAAAACTATAGGATTCAGCTTTTGCAAAAAGTATCTAGTGCAGTTTGGTTATGCTCCACAGTACGGCTCAAAACTTTCAGAACTACCCTGAAATACAAACAGGCTTGTTGTCTGGTCAGCTTTATATTCAAAGTGTTACATGAATCTAGTGTGCAATAGTGCACATACATTCTTTCATAAACATGTGGAAAGTACAACTGAGCATCAACAGTATGAAATCAGTAGGGGGAAGCTACTGTAAAAGGCATTGATTGCAGAACCTGGACTCAAATTACTGAGAACAGAAAGAGTACATTAAAAATGTGGAAAAAGAAATCATACAAAGCACCATGTGTGTATGCACGTGTGTGTGTATGTGTAACTATGCTAACTGTGACAAACTGGTTAACAAAACTGAGGAACTGCTATTTGTTGTTGGACAGACTGAGTTTACACCAAATTTTATTTAGCTGTAATTCTGGTGGAGAAATGTCTTCTTATCCCTCTCCGAAATTTCTCCAGCCCAGCCCCCACCCCCCCACAGATGGGAATTCATTTGCTAAAAGGAGAGTTGGCAGCAAAGACCATCCTGAGCTCTGTGGGCTATGTCTCTTCAGGAGACAGGATTATTGCAAACACTCCCTCTGCGCAAAGATATTTAAACAGTCTTCCCAGCAATGTTAACAACATAAGGTGTGCATGATTATGAAATACAACTATACAATGACATTTAAAAAGCAACAGATCGTTTTCCAGTTGCAGCCACCACAGTGTCAGAGTATGATATCACTCTCAGCATTTGTTTCTAGAGGCAAAAATATTTGTGCCTTCCTTGCTCGCCCTTCAAAGCATTTCCCTCCCCACCCGATGGGCTCTGATGTACCTTCATTGCCCCTTAGCTCCTCAAACTCGCTGAGAAATCCAGACCCAGAAGGCAGTCCAGCACTAGCGAAAATCCTCCCTTTGCCTTTATGGGGATGAGATACATTCATAGGTATCCTGCACACCTTCAGTTATAACTATGCTGTTACGCAGTGTGCACCTTTGCTATAATCTGGATTTCCTGGCTAAACAGAAATAATCGATAAAACTATGCAGAAGCTGCAATCTAGACAAAAATCTCCAGGGCAGTTTTGCTCAAGATAAGAAAAATATTGCTCATATGGACGCAGCAAATACCTGCCAACTTTCTGACTGAGCAGCAGGTTATAAAGCAAGCACAGCTCAGAAAAGTGGAGGCATATATAAGCATCAGAATGAGAGGTAAGAGATAAAACCAGCTTTTGTACATGTGGGGCTGGAGAACAGCTGAATAAAACAAACTCAACACGAGTGCCAGTATGGTTTTCTGCCCAACAAAATGCAAAACCATATGTGTGGAGTGAAATAGAATGGCCTCGCTAATTTCCAGAGCTGGAAGAAAAGCCAACATGAGAAGGAAAGGAAGGTGAGTTGGGAGCAGTAGCTACTGGATACTGCCAACCCCTTCCAGATTGGAAAGGCTGCGAGAAGATGCAGGACTAGGAGTGCATCACAGTGTGTTTGCCTTCAGTGAAAACTCAGAGCAACAGCAACATAATTCTGTGAATTGAAATTCAATCAGAGCGTCAGCCTGGCCCTGGTCGGTCAATCCCTTTGCTGTCATGAATAACACATTTTCTGTCCAAAGTGGCCAGAAGCCATCTGCCTACACCCTGATCTACAAAACTCCAAGACTTGGGAGAGCAAAGAACCTGGGAGCCAAAAATGTGGTGTTTCTTGTTCGTTGGAAGTCTGATGCAACTTCTCCTGTCAAGAACCAAGAGCAATTTCTCTTGGCTGCTGAACCCACTGCTTGGTTGTAGCTGCATTCCCAGAGATCCCTCTTTATTCTTGCCTTCTGCTGCTGAAGGCTTGCTCTCCCTCTTACCTGTCTTGCCTGTCTGCTACTTTGGATTCAATTATATTATATTCTTCATGGTTTCTTTTCATCTAGACCTGCTTCTCCATGTGTGTTTGCCTTGCTCCTTGCTTGATGGTCTTCAAATGTCCCTGACCATTGGACTACCTTCTTGCTCATATTCCTGTCTTCAGCTGCCTTGGTCAAGGTACTGGGTTCTCTTCTAGGTTAGAAAGTCCTCACTTAGCTGCAATCACTGGACTTTTCTCACTATGTCTGGCTGACAATGATCCTTACCATCAAACTCCAGAAGCCATGTCAACTAAAATGGGTCAAAAACAGAGAGCAAAAAAATGCGGGGCACCTGCAGTAGTTAGGAATTAGATGAAAGGCCCATATGATCCAAGAAGATGCATCCCCATCTTCCTTCTAGCTGCCAGTTCTGGTAAATAGTTTGTGTAACAGCAGCCAAAAAACCTGAGCATTTTTCCATGTCATCCTGTGCTTGCTAATGCAATCCGTGTGCTTTGAATATTATGATTATTTATTATTAAACTAAGAAAAACATTGCGTGAGCCTGTCAGACTTCCAGGAATAGCTTGCACTCTTGCACATGCCTCTCCCTTATGTACATTTGGCACCTTCAAAGGCATTGTTTTTGTCTGTGTTTATTTTAAACTGAGAAGCTTAAAGAAATGCACAGTCACAGGGGAAAAAGGAAAACAGTTATTTATAGTATGAAGCAGCTACGCTTTCAGGATGGTTGTAAGCATGTTTTGTAGCAAATGGCGCCCTAATTCTGCAGGGATTTAAGGGCATCCTGCACTTGACACATTGGGCGAGGGGTGCTCTTGGCCCAGTTTCAGGCATGTCATCAGGATCGTCTTTGGAAGGGCACATGTTCAGAACAGAAGAGTGAGCTACACGCCTGGGCTCAGGCATTGCTGGATGTACTTCTGGATCATCTAAGACCCATCTGGGTGCCTCACCACAGCTGGCGACTTCATATGGTGCCAGGACAGTAAGTCCTTAGGGAGCAGAGAGCACCTTCTACACTATCTGGATAGCCAAGATGGTCCATGGACTGTAGGACTATCTGTATTGCCTAAAGGTGTCTGTGTGGGGATGTTTGCAGAAATGAGACTTAGATGTGTGGGTACAGGGATATATCGTGCTACCAAAAAGCAAAACATTACAGGTAATGTCTGAGTTTTGAAAAGAGGGTATTTGTCGTAAGAAAAAAGTCTACAGAGATTTATAGCAAGTGCTCATTAATTCTGTCTGGTTAGTTAGGTTCTAGCCACCAGGATTTTTTCCTATTTCTTTCTGTGTTACTCCCCCTTCCTGAAGAATTTTGTCTTTAAGTGGTTTGCTAGGATGATTTTCAGCAGCTCTACACACGTGTACTGAAGGGGAGTTACTGTTTAACTGATCCTGTTAGTGCTGTGAAGAAATACTGATGCTGACAGACACTTTGATGTGCTAAACTAAATCCCAGTGGGCACAAGTACCACGAAGAACCCTGCAAAAACACGGCAGGCAGATAGTCATAACTGGCCAGAATTTTTATTGTAATAAATCAATATTTGATTACCAATAAATATTTCCTCCGGTCTCTCTCTTGTTTCATAAGACCAAAACCAAAGCTAGAATAGGATTTGTCAAAGCTCGCTGCACTGGTCTCATTAATCTCTTTGGACGCAATGGTAAGGTGGCCTGTAACACCAGTGGGAAGTGAGTTATACCAACAGTAAGCACTTTTTCAGCCTGTTAGTTGTAGGTGCTAGGGCAATGTAGGACTTGGAGCTGTGTTTTATCAGAGGGTATCAGTTGTGGCTTAATTTCACAGTGCCAGAAAAGTTGGGTTGTTAAAATATTTGAGAGAAACGCAGAATCAGCGTTACGAAACACTTTTGACAGGATGGTGGAGTGAAAGTTGTTTTCAGCTTTTCACATTTAATTACGTATTTGTGGCACATTTTTGCCCCTGTTAAGACCTCGGATGTTCATCATTACATGAGACAGCTGTAGCAAAGTTTCATACTTGCCATGCCACCACATCACGAGCCTGTGATCAGTCCCACGATTGGACTCTAAGATGGGTTTTCCTGCACTGTGGCTTTAAAGGAGCAGATCCCAGACACATTTTAGGATTTCTGTTCTCATCATTTAAGCTTTTCAGACATAGAGCTACAACTGTGACACTTTAAAAGAGAAAATTCAATAAACAAGGTTTATGAAAATAGTTCTGCCTTGTATACGGTATCCTTGCAGAGGGTTTCCTTTCTGACCAGCAACTTTCTGCTGCTTTCTGGTTAAAAAAGGAACTACAGAGTCCCATTCTGTGTCTTCAAATATTTTTTTATATTTTTTTCTTTCTATCACTTCAGTGTCTCCTGGACTCTCCCTGCCCTCTAGGTTTCAGCCTATCAATACCTCTTTGCCCTGTAGCAGTAACTCTTCACTGGCCATGCTCAGCCTTTTTCTGATGGGGAGGAAAGGCTCAGAGAACAGCAATTGTGTCTAAGCAAAAGTGTGTGTCCCTTTCTGCTTCACCATGTCAGCTTTTTGGAAGACTGAGGATGATGCAAATGATCATGATCTTAACCATGTTATCCATCGCAGACCTGCTCATGGTGAGCAACAGGTATAATTGTCTTAGCTGCTGTTTGTTTGTTCATCAGTTACCTAGGAGAAGTTAAGACTGCTCAAGAACTAATGGTTGCAATATATATGTGAAGGTATTTCAGTCTAATTTCTGTGTTATAAGTAACGATTCAAATATCCAACATACAGTTAGTTATTTTGTGGTTTGTGATTAAGGTCTACGGTGCCTCTTCCCTCTTTAGACAGATGTAATTTTTTGTTAAGAAAAGGATGTCAATAAATCCCATGTCTTGGTTTCAGCTGGGATAGAGTTAATTTTCTTCTTAGTAGCTGGTGCAGTGCTGTGGTTTGGATTTGGTGTGAGAACAGTGTTGATAGCACACTGATGGTTTTAGTTGTTGCTGGGTGATTTTTATTCTAAGTCAAGGACTTTTCAGTTTCTCAGGCCCTGCCAGCAAAAGGGCTGGAGGGGCACGAAAAACTGGGAGGAGACACAGCCGGGACAGCTGACCTGAACTGGCCAGAAGGCTATTCTATGCATGCATGGCTTTTGCTTTACCCATTAAACTGTTTTTATCTCAGTCTATGAGTTTTCTCATATTTACCTTTCTGATTCCCTCCTCCATCCCACCAGGGGGGAGTGAGCCAGCAGCTGTGTGGTACTTAGGTGCAAGTTGGGGTTAAACATGGCACCATGTAATTGCACAATGCTTCTGCCACAAAAACTCACAGCTGCAAAAACGTTCACAGCATTTTTATTTCTTCTTCTGTGATGCTGACCAACTCAACTTTTGCATTAATAAACACTGGACACAAAAGTTTTGGAAGAAAATTCAGAAATTTATTTCAGCAGATAGTAGCCCATTCTCTCTTTTTCTTCTTTTTATCTCTTTCTGTCAAGTTCTAACCACAGCTCCCCAAGATGAAGCAGGCTATTTTAAAATAATTAAAAGTTTCTGCCTTTGCATGACTTCTATTGACACCACATCTGCTTGAGTGTGATATGAACTAGCTCCAAGACAATTAAAAGGAGATGAGTGCATCTTACAGCTTCCTTCTCTCTTAGTGAACTTTTGACCAAGAGGGCACTGTACTGATGAATTTCATTTCTTCCTAATCTGTTTGTACTCTGCTTGATAGCTTGGAGCTTTGCTCTCTTCTGTTTCAGTACAATGACCCTGCTCTTGAGAAAGCTGCGAGTTAGAAGCAAAGCAAAGATTTCAAGTTATTACAAGATGTTGAACACACAGATCTCTTCCTGGCTGTCTGCAAGATGTTGCCTGAAAGTTTAGAAAGGCTCTCACCCTATAGAAGAAAAAATAGTAAGGCATTATTTCACAGCTTTTAAGGCAGTAACAAAGAAATGGAGTTTCAGTCTGGGCTATGTAGCTAAATAGACTCAGTCCTTCAGGGTTAGTATATGGAAAGGAACAAACCGGCTACACCCAGAGTTTGTGTTAGTGCAAAATGCATGTACTATGTGGCTGTTGAGAACTGGCCTTCAGGCAGGTGCTCATGTGCTGGTCAGTCAAGTCAGAGGTCCCTTTATGAATAACTCTACACGTATGAAGACTAAAAAGCCATTTATATAGAACTTCTTCTTTTTCTGTTTCTGGGATGATGCCGTAGGTATTTTTGCAGAGGTCTCCAGCTGCCAATACACCAGCCTTTATGTCTGTTCTATAATGGCTTGTCTTGAGCAAAGTCTAATTGAACAGGGCCAAGGGTGCACACTCCAGCCTGCTTGCTATTATGCTAGCCAGACAAAACTGACTTGCTTTTTGGCCTTGTTGTCAGATAATGAGCTTTGGTCAACAGGCAGTGTTGGCCTCAGTCATTCCTCAGGCAACAGGGAAACATTTCGTGCTTATTTTTACTAGCATTTGGGTGCTAGATGTTAACTGAGATATGCAACAATAGAACAGGTCCCTGTATCTCTTCTTGTGAGCAGAAGATTATGCTGGAAGGAAAACAGTTTATATATCTTTCAGGAGAAAACCAGAGCAACAAAACTTGATCTTATAGAAAGCTACAAGGAAAATCCTGCCACCTAAATCTTCATATTGGGAAAATCTTTTGCTGTTCAGAGACTGTACATGCAGGATCTAAATGACAGGCGGAAGTAACATTCCAAAACTAGTATGCCATGAATTTCCATTTCCTTAGGAATTTAATATTTATAAATTGGCTTAGTTTTGAATTGCTATGACAGTATCACAGCATTAAAGACTTGGCTGTCCTGGTAATATAAGTGTAACTGCTTTCCCCAAGAATATCTTTGACTAGTACCTGTTCCCATCTATATTAATTTTTATTTAATCATGACTCTCTCTGCACATACAGAATGTTGTGGCATGCAGAGGAAGTAAGCATGACCTTTATCAAATAAAAATATGTGCATTGCTACTGCAACAAAAAGTAAGTGTAGATGAAATACAGGTACTTCTATTTACATGACATCTGGAAGACAAATACTGACCAAATCTTTTTATCACCACTACACCACTCCAAGTTAATTGGAAAGACAGAAGGATATCACAGAATCTCATCAAAAGGATTTAGAGACGTCAGTCTGAGTTTCTAAACTTACAGTGAATTTGGCACCTAATTTTTTTTTTACCTAGTCTTTTGGAGTTTCAAGAGAATAGAAAAGAAATAACGGAATGGATGGGGTAATTTAGGAAGAAATTTTGTTTGAAACCGTATTATCAAATAAATCACCCTCTGTGGGAGAAAACAATAGAGTAGGACCTTGACTTTACCGGTTGGATAAAGATAAGTATTCAGACTGAGACAACTAAAGCTTAAGAAGATAATGGCTTGTCCATCAGGGGCAATGTTGCCAATTAATGTTAATAGGAGCATATAGATTTCCTCAGTATTGCCATTGGGCATGCTGGGAATATTGTTAACACCAGCGTGGCCATCTGTTATTAAGGAATTGGAGAAGCAAAAAGAAATAAGAAAAAGCATAAGAGAGGAAGGATCAGCCTCTCGCTGAAGATGAAATGCTTTCCTCTTATTTAATTAAGCAGCATTTTTTCAGGTCTGAAACAGAACAAGCGTGTCTGCATTTACTTACTATGTGCCTCCTCCACAAGCACGCCACATTTTGAAATCCAGGATCAGAAGAGATGTGTTGCCAACAGGAAAGCATCATTTATGCTCCTTACTACACATGGCTTGAATAGTTACTACTTCTTCCTTGTAACTCCATTTGTGTTTCAGATAAAGACAACTATCTTTTCCTCACCTGAACATCTCCGTACAAGGAAAAAAATGGATAATGACATGGAGGCTATGATTTAACAAAAGCTTAAGGAGAAAGACCTTCCATAACGTCATTCATTCTAGGTAAGGGAAGGTTGTGCCCAGAGCTAGTTACTATGACCGATTGAAAAAGTGTTGATTTTTTTTTTTTTTTTTTTCAGCAGAGATTACTCTTTCCCCTGTGGAAATCTGAATATTAGAATGTTCTAGAGGAAAACAGAAATATTTTGGCTTAAATCCATAAAGACATTAATTTAGAAATACTTTTATTTTGCCTTATGGAAATTGCCATTCTGGGCTAAATGGGAAAAATCAGGCACCCAAATTGCCTCGCTTAATCCACTTAGCCACCCTTGATGACTCCCGGGAGTGCAGTGATAGCATGGGAGTCCTGACCTTGGTGCCTCATAAAAACTAGCTTAGAGCCTTTCCTGCAGAAAAGAATGACAACCCACAGTGTCTGAACCACAGGAAGTCAAAACACATACTGAAATCATTGCCAAATACACACATTTTCTGGTTTGGATAAAAGACCTGATTTTCACTGTCTGGTTTCTCCACAGGGAAAAAAAAAAAAAAAAAAGAAAAAGAAAAAGAAAAAGAAAAATTCAGGGGAAACTAGGTACTACTTGTGAGCAATAACACCTACTTTAGTTATTCAAGTGGTATACATAGGTGCTTTTGCATTTCTTACTATCTGATCAAGGAAGAACTAGCAAGAAAAGAAAGAAAGGACTAACGGAACATGTCTTCTATCACTACTGTAGCAGCTGTAACAGTCTTGCAAAAGCAGGGGAGAGCTTTAGAGTGCTGTCAATAGTGTTTTTATCTCAGGCCTTGGCTGACAGAGACCTTTTGACTTGTACAAAACTATTCTCAAAAGGCAGCTCTGAAATGAGGCTCAGGATTCATGTTTTCTTGAAGAATCCATGTGACTCTTGGTTTCAGCCCCCTCCCAAAATCAAGGTTAACAACTGAAAACAATTGCATCTAAGAAATTTTAAGCACTCTCAATTGTCTCATGAAAAAAAGCAAACAGAGAAATAACAGCATGCATTCCGGTTAACAAAGGTAAATGCATTGGCCTGACAGACAAAGTAATGGTGAGAGATGCTTTCACGTCTAGCTTGCATTTCAGCGTTGCTCCTGGTCTTCAGCATCCAAAGGTTAATCAAGACTGGCTGGGGGGCAGCTGGGATGTTCTTCCTCTCCACAGGCCCTGCCTTGCCTTCTGCCATGCATGGGGGCTCTGACTGCAGGTGGAGGGTTTTACAGAGATGGCAGCACGTGTGTAGAGCTCCATAGCCTCACCCTTCCACTACTCGCTCTAGTGATGGGCAGATTTGTGCAACCACCAACAAAAGGCAAGGTCTGGCAAAAGAGCGCTCAGGAGTTCTTCTTATGTATGTCCTTTTTAATGAGTCTTAAAAAAAAATTAATTTCACAGGGTGCTGACCACAAGCATGGGAAGATTGAGCATGTCCACTCACACCACTAATGTGAGCAGTGCCAGTCAACACCACGGCTAATTACCTTCCTAGCCCATCACTTGGCCTTCCTGGTAGGTAAAGCTCTCCTCCATCTTCCTGTTATTACTCTGTTCTGAGTTTCTTTTCTCAGCTCTGGTTTGTGAAAAAGGATTGCATCATTCCATCATAACAACAGTTAATTAGGAATGAAATCCCACCCAAATCAATTACAACAAATCAAATTACTCTTAGGACAAAAATGCAGCAGTGACTACTGCAGTAAAATATATGAGAAACACCTCTTGCCAGTTCAGTATTTATAGTGGCCAGCAGCCACTGTAAATTCCCCAGTATAACAGGAAACAAACAGCAAGTGTGAAATGATCTCATCTCTTTAGGGTGTTGATTTTATGAGCAGTTCTGTTGGTGCTTATCTTCAGACATGTAGATAGATCTACTGAACATAATGGGCTTTGGTTCCTGAGATAGCAGGAAGAGCCCTGAATAAAGGCAGAGGAAAAAGGAAAAGGAAGCGGGAAATTTTAAGAGGGAAAAAGATCTTTTTATTTTATGTTTTTTGGTTTGTTTTTGTTTAGCTTTTTCCCCCCCCTTGTGAATGAAATGTACTGGCCCATACTAGCACCATTTTTGCAAACAAACTGTCTCCTTGGTGTTCTCCCACTTGCTTGGGAATTGTACAGAAGGCCAAAGCAGCCCATCAGCACAAGGTTCCGTGGGTACAGGGTCCACCTGTACCATGTATAAGTATGCCCCTGTACACTGTGTGGCTGAGAGAGGTGGCAGCAAGGCTTGTGAAGTGAGGGGAAGGGGCAAGCTCGGGCTTGAGACGGGAATAAATGTTTTGGAGAACCATGGTCTATGGATGGAGGAGACACAGCAGAGAGGTAGTAAAGAAGATGGGAATGTACCAGAGCTTTGAGCCATAGGGACTGATGGGCATGGTTAATAGGACACAGGATGTAGTATAAGGCTTTAGAGTTAGGTCTATGCTCAAACCAACGCATGGTATGAGGTATGGGTGGTATAGATGCCCACTCCCCAGGTCCCCTGTAGGCTTTCATCTACTCAGAGGTACAAACACCAGGAAGAAAAAAAAAAAAAAGTTTTAACTTACTTTACAGATGTCTGAGGGTGTAAAATTCCAACAGTGATCCATTTTTACGTCCATCTGATTTCTGGCTTCCCAACTGCCCATCCACTGAAGGAACAAAAGCCAAAGAAAGATGCAGGATTGGTGAGCAGAACTCCCTGCAAGAGCCAAGTGAGTTTGGGCAAAGGTCGGGGTACAGGGAGAAGGGAATGGAAGAAGTGAGCAGCCTCCTGCAAAGGGACTGAGGTGGTGCTGGGATGCTACAAATGGCTGTGGGGTGCTCTTAAGTGCTGGTACAGAAACACTGGGGTTTATGCCTGTAGATATGGTAGCTGAATGAAGAAGGGTTGTGTTACCACAGGGAATTTCTGAAGCTTTTTGCCAGGAGTGTGTTCTTACCAGCACTGAAAATACAGCTAGACTGGAGCAGACGATAGTAAGTATTAATCAACAGAGGAAAATTAGTTAACGATAGTGAGGAACACAGTCCAGTATTTCAGTTGTTGTAACGTGCTGTGGTTTTTCTCGTCAGGGGGGTTGAGACTTGGTGATGAACTGACACTATTTTAAAGGTTTATTTGCTTTTCTTAGGCTGTCTGCTGTGAAGGGCCGGTCTGACCTCTCTGACAGGCCCTTTGAAGAGTAAGTGGCTGTGTGGGAGTATGCTGATGTGGGGGGAAAATAATATTTCTCTAAAGAGGAGGACTCTGATAAAGACTTTTTTGAGCCTGTGTGTTGTGGATATGAGTATGAAATTGCTTTCTATGTCTGACTCTCTCCTGTCCTTCGCCAAGAACATCTGTCAAAACTGGCCAATTTCAGACACATTTGAGCAAGGTGGCAGATGCCTTAGGATGCTGGTTTCATGAAACCTGGGGCCCAAGCAGTGGAAGGAAAACAGTGTTGACTTTTTTTTGAAGCATGTGTCTTGTCAGACACCAAAGAATCAAGCTATATGGTAAAGTACTGCTGCCTCTCCTTCCCAGACACAAGTGAAGGAAGTTCCTTTTTTCTTAGGGAAAAGATCAGGATTAAAATGAGGATGCTGGAAAATGTGTGGGTCATCTCCAGGAATTCTTCCCACAGCTGAGGAAGGGTAGTAAAGGATGCATGACTTCCCTTGAACAGTAATGCCTGGGAGTCTCAGACAAAGCTCTCATTTATTTTTTAAATTTTAATTACTATTTAAACTTTGGATGGCTGCATGTTTCAGAAGACTTTGAGCATCCTTTTAGGAAATGTGTTTATGGAGGACAGGTTGTATTACAGGGGTTTTTTTTAGTGAGATATGGAGGTGCAATGTCCAGAGGATGAGGTATGCTAGGGATTTTAAAGTACAGTTGGACTGAATGCCAGCAATGCTCACAAGTGCAGTCCCTAAATGCATGTAAATGATTGTGGAAGAACTTCAGACTAATGAACACAAAGTACTTGTTTGTTTCTTTTTTATAAACAAAGAACACTGAGGGAAAATTAACATGATTGGGGAAAATGAGGAGATGAACTTGAATACCTTGCTGCAGTGAATAGATTTTGTCAGCTTTAATGTATGTGCCAGTGACACTTCAGGTATAAATGAGAACTTGAGAAGCTCTTAAATCTGAAGATGGAAGCTGATGAAACGTGATATTCTTCCTGTATTTAAATTAGGCTTAGCAACTACTAGAAGATCACTTAAACCCTAGCTGATCCATCATTTCTGTGGCTTATTAGCCCTTAATTTCTCCAGCAATTTTGAAGGAATTTATTATTATTGTCCTGTTAAGCAGCTTCACTGAATTGCTTTTGGGTCAGCATCATTAGCTTTGGATGCAGGTACAAATCAAGATCTCTGCATGAAGAGAAAAGATGACCATATTTTGCAAAAAACAAATAAATAGAGAGAAAACTAATCTTCAGTGTAAACATTTCAAAGTAATTTGATAATAACTCTCTTTGCTAAGCAAACAAAAAAGCCAACTCAAAATATTGTATTACATGCATGTTGCCTCCATATGATATCTTTATGGAGAACTGGTTACTAAAGATTTTCCAGGCCTGCTCTATTAAGTTCAGTTTGGGTTTCACTGATTGTGAGACCCTTTGTTTTTCACAGATACATTCTTGGCATTCATAACACTATTCATTCCTCTGAGGAGAGACAGGGAGAGCAGGCGGGGAAGTAAATACCTGGTACAACCTAAATGACTGCACTGTTGGTACAGAATAAAAGCCTGAAGGTTTTCGAACACAGTGAATAGATCAATGTGTATTAGGAGCAGAAAGAGCCTTCCTGGTTATCCAGGCTCATGTCTGCAGGCTGTAAGTTGTGAGTGATTCAGCTACCTGTCCTTGTGGTTGGACTTATTTTTCCCCTCTTGCAATTAAGTCAGGGTACAGGACTATTTGGAAGCACAATGATTTTTCACTGCGTTGTGGAGACAAATGCACATAAGTCGAATGAAGGTATGTTTGAGTAGCCTCCTTGGGCTGCAGATGGTGTACACAGAGATCACAGGCTACTCTGTTCAATGCCTTCTCTCACCTGAACATCACTGTGTCCTCTGTCCTGCTTCGAACAAGATAAATAGGGTTAGCAAAGGGTGGTTCTTCAAGCTGCTCTTAACGACTTACTGACTTTGGCTGAGACAGGCTAGGGAGTACTCATCTCATGTGAGTGGCTCGGCTGGCAGATCTGAAGATGGGTAATCCACAGCAGGGAGCAGTGGTGGCTGCCCTGATGGGGAACAAGAGGGCAGGTGAAGGGCTGTAACGTGTTCAGATAGTAGAGATGCTGCTGAGAATGGATGTGCAAGTCCCAGTGCTACAGACCATGTTCACCCTTCTTTTGAGGCAAACAACTGTGCATGCCCAACACAAGGCAATTTTTCATTTTGTCATATACAAATTTGCCCTCCAAGAGGACAAAGGGAAACATTCCCTAACAAATCCTTACCTAGGAGCAGGATCTGTCTAAGACACTGGCCTACTCTCTCCAGAGGAGCATGCCTCCTGCCCAGTAAATAAAATACAAGGTTAATTCTCAGTACAGTGCTCAGGTGACTGTTTAGCTATGAAGCTCTCATTATTAGGCCCTTTAATCTGCATATGAACATGGGGCTGCCCATTTAGAAACAAAACCTCCTTGGCTTTGAATGTCTACCTCTTAGGGGGAAGAATTGCTTCCTCCCAGCCACTAGCTTTCTGATCCCTGGAAATCACTGTCTTCCAGGAGAACTGGTTGAAATGTTAAGTCACTGAAAATAGAGGGGGATGGTTCTGTTGCTTGGCACAGATTGTGGGTTTCTGCCCAATTTGTGCTTCATGCTCCTAAGGGAAGCTGCAGCAGGTATCCTCTGCCCGTGTGACAGAGAGCTGGGAATGATGAGATGCTCTTGGGACCAGATGCATCCAACTGGATGGCCAAATTAAACTGAGGATTTTCACCTTGCACTCTCCACACAGCTCTCTCGATGCTGTAGACAGACCTTATCACTAGGCTAGATGAACTGGGCTTTTGGAGTGCCAAGATCTCATGCTGAACCCAGCACCGGGCACACAAGTACCACGTTCTTTGCTCTGTAGCCCATTTCTAATTACTAGAGCCATTCACTCCTCCTAAGCTGCTTATTAAAATGATTAGCTTAGAGCTCCTCTGTTACAGGCAAGTCCTAGAAGAAGTCTTTTATTTGCAGTTGCTTAACATTAACAAACAAATTGTCTGCTACTGCTCTTTGCAATGATAAACTAATGACAAGGTCTGCATTCACCATAAACTAGTTCCTTGCTGGTTGCTTTCAGTAACACTTCTATCAGATGAAAAGATGAAATGAGGTTTTGCTTTGTCAGCAGGAGGAGTTAACAGAAACTGGCTTGTAAACAATGGACAATTATGCTGGGAATTAACTTCCAAGGAGAGGATAGGCTCTTTCAGAATATAACCAGACGGAAATTAATGTCAGCAAATGTATAAGGTTTCTCACAACCACATCCAAGTCAACCAGAATGCTTGGTTTCCTTTGTCTGCTTTGCAGTTGAGCTAGAAGTTTGTACTTCTCTTCCAACAAAATTTTAATGTGTCAGGTCCCTGCTCAGTGTAAGCACATGGAATTTTATGGCCTTCATGGTATTGCTGTCACTTTTTTTTTTCTTTTTTAAGAGTGGAGGAAGAAGGAAAAGGAGGCTAATTAGAGAAAATGGGCTTAATTTGGAAGCCACAGGTACCTCTTTTATAAGCTTTTGTTGAGCTTTTGCCCACAGTAAATTTATACAAGCTTTGGATAGACGGTAAATCTCTGTTTGCTATGGCCTGCTTTAAATGGGGAGCTTTCAGCACTACTTTGCTGACAGCTAAGGGCACAGATGAGGTAATAAAACCAACAAGTCCTGGGAAATGCCCACTCGGGAGAAACATTTCCTTGGATCCCTTGGTTTTTTTTGGATCTGTGTAAAATAGCATTTATTGTTTCACTAAGATGTTTGGTAGCTACATCACTGGGGGTTTAAGGAGGGCTGTTGTGAGGTTTAATTCCTCAGCTCTCTACTGCCTTCTGTCTTGCCAGTCAGGCATTTCAGAACTCTTTCAGAAAGACTGGCATTTATTACCACAATTTCATCTCACAGGTCACAGCCAGCCTACCTTTGGAAGCTTTCATTGAAGAGAATTGAACGCTGATTGAACTGAACTGCCTGAATTGAACAAAGCGTGACCTGTAGACACCTGTCAATTGGATGGGAGTCACTTAGGTGAATTACTATTTAAAAAGCAAAAATCAAAGCAATGCAATCACATTTACAGGCTGTGGTTGTATTTGATGGAGGTATCTAATTAGATGGCTGGAATGTAGTGTTGTGGCTTGCACAATGCCGAGACTGACCCTGAGCAAACCCTGACAGCCCCACTTTTCAACAGGGTCAGTTCACACTGAATGTGATGGGTTCCTCTCTGACAAAGGCTCACCAAAGAGGGCTGCTGCTGGCAGGGTAAATTCTAATGTCCTACTACTACTTGCTAGCAGCAGCATGTGTACATTTACCCCACTGGGGGAAGGAATTGACTCCAACCTGCTACATTTTCACCCACTCTGTCCGAATTACACAGCAAGCACTTGATCTAAAAACATGAGAAATACCTCTCCCTTGATGGGGCTTCAGCTGTATGGCCCAGCATATGTTTCTGCCTAGACCTCAGCTGTTTAGGAAAAAGGCCTGCTAAGGCTCTTAGCTGATACCAGTCACAGTTTAGCAGCTCTGGCATTAACATTCGGAGAGCCATGGTTAGGTCTCTGGTGTTAGCCTAATGGCTAACACATTAAAAGCACGTGCCAGGGAATTACCCGCCTAAGAAGCACTGTGAAAATCTGGTCACATATGTCTTGTGTTACATGCCCAAGAGAGAAGACACAATTAGTGCATGCTTAGTGTCTCTTTATCTCCAAACTATCACTGTAAAAGTGAAATAAATTGCACCTGCTGGATGAGGATGCATGGCTCGGTTGAAAAGGGTGTGTGATCTTGGTGTGAAGTTTTGTGTTGAGTCAGGAAAAGTGCTGGAGTTGCAAGGGAAACAATCTTGGCATGGGATGGGGATGGACCAGTGACAGTCTCCCCATCTTGTGCCACTAAAGAACTGGAAAGTTGTTTCTGTCTGAAGAAAAAAGAACCAACAAAAACCAACCAACAATGTATCCCTGGAAAATACTGAAATCCACCCTCATCATTAGGATGGCAGTAATACCAGCTCCCAGGTAAGTCTGAATGCTGAGGAACAGCTCAACCACTGCACCGCAGCCCCCCGCTGGTAGGAAGGAGTGAATTTCCTCTATGAACCACCAGAAGGGCTGTGCTTCCCTGAGACAGTGGAGGTGGTGGTCCTGCTCGTGAAGAAAGTGACTTTAGAATGGTACCTATTTTATTGAAATACTGTGCTCTTTCAAAAAGTCTACAAGCCAGGCTTGAGTCTGAAAAGTAAAGGTGGTAGACAGATAAATGAAATAGAAATAGGAAAGAGCTCAACAGTAACAGATGGGCTCAGCCCAAGCTCTGGAGGCGATTCAAGAGAAATAATCAGGTTGAAAAGTTGAACTAATGAAGACTTCTTGGAGATTTAGACAAAACTAGAGTCAATCAATATCCTTTCATTTTTAAAATGGAAAATTCAATTAATATTTTCATACCTTAAAAAAAAAAAGGTGTGCATGCAGCTTCTTTTTCTTTTTTCTTTTTCTTTTTTAATAAATAAAACCTCTTCATCTGAGCACAGCATTGTAACTACTGTAATTCTGGAAAATATTTGAGGAAATGTTTATAAAGTCTCAGCACACTGGAGACAAAATTGATTTGGGGAAATGACAAATGGTCATTAATCCAGGAAACTCTGGCCCTTTAATGAAATGACTTAAAGGGCAGCACAGGAAAAGATGATCAAAGGCAGATCCTTTCTTAGTAACTGACAAATGTGGAGGAAAGACAAGAAGAGCGAACAAGTTGCTGATTGCTTTTTACAATGAGATTATTACTCTGTGTGATCATTAGATATGAATGAGGTCTTTTAATCACTGTAGCTAGGTCTGGTCATTGCCCATCAGGTGAATTCTAACAGAGGTGTTTAGTGTAATTTCTTTAACACTGATAAAGATATTTCCTCCCTCATGAAATAACTCACTATCTGTTTTGACTCACAGTCTTGGCCGAGCAATGGGATAATATTGTTTGTCAGCTTTTGGCCATTTCCTTTGGCTAGTGAACGAATGATGACACCCTTGCCACTTTGAAATTTCTGGCAGAGCAACAATTTACACTTTCCTCATTTAGTTACCTCTGTGCAGAGCCCATCCTTTGTCCCTCACTTTCTTTAATTGTGTGAAAACTTGAGTTCTGAACCATGCCTATGTCCCAAGGGTCAGGCTCAAATTCAGTGTATATAGTCACAGCTTCTGGAGTCATGGGATTATACTGCTGTTTCTGTTCAGCCTTGAGGAGATACAGTAAGTTCCCAGCTCTCATGTCTGTGCTGGAAGCCTTAAAAAAAATCAGCAGGTAAATAAGTCATTATCTCTTCCCAAGACTGCAAATAGCCTGAAACCATAACTCTGAAAGTGGAACTTTCCGTCTCTATTTTTAATAATGTCTCAAAGCAATAATGGGGATATATTGGAGGGGGAGGAGGAGGAGATAAGGCAGTTTCATTTCTTTAGCACCTGAGATGGAAATAGTAACCTAGGCAAGTAAGAGATCATACCTAAGCCAGTGGAAGTGAAGCTGGATACCAGGCATGCTGCAAGCTGACACCAAAGTGGCAGCCAGATTTCCAAGCTACCGGCAGTGTGGTCCCATGCGATGTGTAGATATAGGAACTTTATGTATTCCTTGCTGATTCAGCTGAACCCCTAAATGGCCAAGTTTAAGGTTTAATTTACCATCCATCATAGGCTACTGTCCACAGTTAGGCTGTGTCACACTGGTAAATACTGGTGTCTCAGACTGCTGGATTTCTAGGTGCTATGGGGCCCTGCACCATTCGCAGCTTTCCACTTCACAGCTGCTCAGCTGCTCCCTACAACTGACTCTTTTTGCTCCTCTTTATCCATTTCACTCCAGTATCTTTTTGCACCACTTTATGCTGGTGTGTATTTCCATGTCTGGATATTTCTGATGCATATGACAATATAAGTGTCTTGTGCAGCCCTCTCTTGGGCCTCTGATAGATGACAGACATGCTGATTATTAATCTTTTATCCAACTGCTATGCAGTTTCATTCTAAAATGCCTCATTACATCATTTGCACAGCCACAGTAGAGATGAAACTTCTCATGGTTTCCGAGCATCACTTCAGCCTGCTCCACTTCACTGACAAATCTCTCTCATCATGCCAATCTCACCACTGCTTTCCCTACAGCTGCCTTCAGTAGTTTCTGCACTTCCCAGTCCCAACTGGCCACTGAAACTCTTGAATCTTTCTCTGTCTTGTAGTGAAAGTGAGAGAGATAGTAGACGCTGTCTCTACAATACTAGCATTTGACATTTTGTGATAACATCTCCCTCTACCAACTACCAGAAGGCACTGAATAATAATACTGGAAAAAGAGCCATTCCTTTTGAAAAGCTGCAAAATTATTCTGATAAAATCAGTAATGAGATTTAGTATTAAAATAACACATGTTCATCTCCTACATACAGATAAAATGCAGACCTCCATTGACACAGTGGATACCAAATTCATACCATGCTTTGGCTTGAGGACTGACCTTAAAACGTTATCTGTCCCTTTTCTTAGGGTAGTGCTCCTCATGTATTAATTCTTTTGAAACACCAGCCCAGAAAGTCAAAATGTTGTGAAAGAAATGCAATACATAAGTGCTCAGCTGCCTTAAGGTGCAGAACACAGAAATCACAGGATTCTGGATACTGCTTAATTAAAAGGATTACTAGCAGCAGTGGTTTTCAAGGAGGAATTTCTAATCTTAATTGAAAAATCAAATGTACTGGTGGAGAGAAGTGTTTTTCTGTCATAAAAGCCAATAGCAGCTCCCTTGCTTTATCTGACAATCCACCTTTGCCTCCTAAGAAAATTGTGCTGTTTTACGCAGATGTGCACAGATAGTTTCTCTGCTGAGCATAAAGCTGCCGTATAGTTTTGCTAAATGCTCACAATATAAAATAGCATATATGGTAGAACTCTATTGATCATGTACCATAAATCAATAATTTTTCCCCTCCAGATGAGAGTAGAAAGTAATTATTCTGGGAAGGAATGTTATGACCTCAGAGATCATAGTCATATTGCAGCATTTGGAACCAGATTTTCTATTATGGTCATATTTTTCTCCCTGAAGTCAAAATCATTAAATCTTAATTCATAAGTAATAATTATTTCCCCACTGATGATGTTTTAACACATCATCGCTGAGCTATGCGCACTAAAGTAGATCTTGCAAATGCATTTAAGCATAACACACCACTGGAGTGTTAAAAGCTACAATCAACCAAACAAATAAAGTTGCTTTAATTGTTTGCCCTCACATAAAGTAGACTGCATTCGAATTGGACTTCGAATCGGCTGTTATTGAAGCCACCCAGGAAAGTTAGGGATCTAAATCCATCAGACAGTTAATTTCAAAAGTGTGAGGCTGAGTTCACTCCCAGCTCAGGGTTTTACGTTCATCCACCTGCGGAGCAATCCAGCTTCAGATGCAATGAGATGGATTTTTTGTATACTGACATCAGAAACAGAATCAGGGGAGTGCTAAACCTAGGAGTTCCTGCATATTAACCTACAGAATGTCATGTTAATTGATGCATCAATGCCCTGTCCATTACCCATTCCAAAGAAGGCAACACTTCAATGCAGACTCTGTAACACAAGGGCAGGGAGAAATGTTTATGCCGTGATCTCTGTGCATTACGGTGTTCAAAGTGAGGAAGGCAATGGGACATGTGTTTCTAATCTTGAGTTTCTGCTGTAGTAATTTTTGTGTGTATTATTGGGACAGCTTGAAGGAAAATAGTGGATGATGTATTGTATATCATCTGCTACTAGGATGCTGGTTTTATCCTCCCTCTTGTCTCATTGTCCTTCTCCCTTTATTTTCTTCCACATGGTTTAACATGCTGTTTTCACAGGCTGCAATTTATGCGTAGCTCTGGTATTAAGAAGAATTTAAGTTCTACTTCTTGATCAAGAATTTTAGTCATGTCCAGCTCTCAGCAACTGCTATTATTTCTAGTAACATTTATTGTTATAAGTAGGTTTATTAATATTTTGTAATAAACTGGAGAGAAAGGTTTCTCATATTTCCTTGTAAATTCCCTAAAAAGTGCAGCTTGCATCTCTGTAAAGTACATGAAATGAGAAAATAGTCAATCTCTGGATGCAGCAGCCAACATACTGTGAAATTCAACTCTGTAATGGTAACAGTGTAATTCCATAACATTCCTGCTCTTCATATAGATAAGCCTTTTAGCTACAGTTCTGTTCCAGTTATGCCAAAATCATGTTGTTCTAATTTCTGTTAACGAAATGGCTAACTTTCTAATTTAGTTTTGGTTTTGTTAATAAAAATACTGCTGCTAGGTTTTGAGTGGTAGGGTCTGGTAATAGTGGCAATAGCAGGTGAAATATCCCCTTCCTGAAGAAACACTGCTAATGTTTTACTTTTGGAAGAAATTCACCCAGCAAGGAGTGGCAGGAGTGAAGTGAACAAACCCCATGAAGCAAAATGAGTCAAATGAGATTAAGGAATTGAAAGTAGAAGGCAGAATAAAAACCCACTTATTTTATGTGATTGTGAGCACATCTGAAGCTTCCCCGTGGAGCTGTGAGCAAAAGGGGGTGGGGATGGACATGGAGGCTGGGAGTGCTGCTTTTGCAGGTGTGCTCAGTTCTCAAAGGGTACAGTTCATCCTTTTGTTATGCCTGGAAGATGCAGAGTCTCATTCCCAAGCCAGCAGCATTTCCTCTCGGAATACAGAACGAAGATTTTCAGTAATGTGAAAAGGAAATTAATTTCAGGTCACTTCAACTCAAAAACAAATCGAGCCCTTAAGGGATTGGGTACCTCTAGTAGAGCTCTTTTTGCCTAGCATTATCCAGATAACAAAGCTCATCAGACCTTCCACTGAAATTCTTATTTGTGGATGTATATCCTGGAATTAACAAATTTGTGAGTCGTAGAACTGATGAAACCCTATTTCCTATGTACCTGGCAAAGGCTGTGATTCAGCCAGAGCATTGCCCCTGCTGATTGCTTCACCTGATCTTGCTGGTGGTCAGCTGGTGTCAAGCATGATGTGAATCAGCTGAATGTTCCTCCCCTTTAGAGAGAGCACATTACAGCTGCTAGTTTTAGTGAAACCTGGGAGTGCTGAACTGTTCTCAAATCTTCTCTCTCTCTCTTTTTTTTTTTTTTTTTTTTTTTTTTTTTTTTGGTGTGTGTGTGCTGGAAATTCAACAATAGCATTGGATGAGATGGATGGGATTATTTCCAAAGAGTCACTAGATTACAAGTATTACAAGGAGTTTGTAGTTATCCCGCTGGCAGGAGAAAATACTGAATAGCTCTCACTACACTCTGTAACACGGTATAAAATCTGTTCTAATGCTGAGACCAAAGTTCTCATAAAGAAAAAGCTTCTCAGCCTCTAAAATATGTGACTGTTTTCTAACCAGCTCTGTGTATCCTGTGTGCCTTCAGATGACTGGACTGATCTGAAATCTTTGCTCTTTGTCTGATACCACCAGGTAAAGTGAAATACGGGTGTAGATATGTATTTAATACAAAGGAGGATACGTCTGAATTAATAAATCTGAATCTAGCATATGAATTTGGTTTACTCTAAAATAAAGCTAGGTGTCAGTGCTCTTAGCTGTTAGTTTTAATTGACAGTAGTAATACACTGGATTTTATGTTCATCCATATGGATTTTAATGTCATTTCTATAATACGCAGTATGGTTTTTTTTAGTTATCTTCTATAGTTTCTTGCTGTTTGGTCTTTTCTAAACTCAGCTCTTTGGCCTACAGAAATGATTTGAAGATCTGATTAATGTATGTGATCAACAGTGCTATTGTATCTGCATGCTCTTGCAAAGAGCTCCTGAAAGTTTAGCTTAACTTGGAGTCTTTTAACATTAGCTCCTCTGCTGTTTGCTGCTAAAATGACTGTTGCTGCCTCCAAGGCTGAAACACAGTTTCTCACTGGGGCTGGAAATCGGGAAATATGATGAGAGATGTTTTCTTTTTCTCTTTGTTTGTCCCTAGACCTGTGTCTCATCCAAAGCTGCTCTTGATGTCTTTGCTCGTTTTCTATTGTTTTGACCTGTCCATCGCTTTGCTTGAAAATTCCAGGTATCGTGTGTCCCTCCTCCCAGAATTTCAGCTTTCTTCACCCCAGATACCCTGAGCTTATTGGAAGTCTGCTTTGACATTTAAAACTCTTTCTGTTTCTTGGCCCTAGCCGTGTCTGTGATTTGTTGACTCATTCCTCTTCACAAGCTGTATAATCTAGTGATTAAGTGAAGGTAACTGCCATAGGCTTTAGCTCTGTCTGTTTTATGGACAGAGAGGTAAGGGCTGTTGGGCTCAAAAGGAGGATAAATGTACCTATAGCCTGAGATTAACTTCAACCAGAATATGTTTTTTGCAATCTGTTATTGTGACAATTAGTCTGTGAGCACTAGCTGAACTACCCATGATGTCTGAAGTGGAGGAAAGCGTTCCTGAATTCTGCCTATGTCAGAATCCCACTTAATCCAGCACATCATACTGTGAAAACCCTGAAGACCAAGGCAGGAGGAAAATGTTCTTTCACTTTGGGGGCAGAGCCTTAGCAATGAGATGGCAATATGTGATTGTGACTAACCAGTAAACCCCTGCAATGGAAGAAGGCTCAGTGGACCTGGGCAAGGGCAATGTGCTTATGAAGCTCAGGGAATAATGCAGGGTGTGACTGACCACAGCTGTTCAGAGCAAGCTGACTTTCTTTCATCCCCTTTGTGTTGAGATGGTGGCCTTTGGTTTAGTTGAACAGCTATCAACAGCTGAGTGGATCAATTGGTGGAGCGTTTCTCCCTGGGTATATTAGAAGAGTGTGACTGTCTCCTTGAGTTAGGAGACCAGCAAGGGGGGAGTGAATCTGTGGCTCAGCCCAACATATACTAAAAAACCTGGACAAATAGCAGAATAATTTCTAAGAGAACAATAGATTTGATCTGGCTTCGATCCATGTGTTCCTTCCCAGCAACTGGGGATGCCTGGTGTCATGAAAGTCAGCATATTACAGAGTCTAGCAGTGGGAATCATGTTAATATTTGTGATTGGACTGTATATTACAATTGCTGTTTTGTTAAGGGCAGCTTACAATTCTATTATGTTTTCAGTACATTTTGTATCACTCCACTAAATCAGAATTCCAATTTAACATCAACTATCTTCAAACAAGTAAATTTGATATTAAACATTAAACCCTCCAGGTGCAGACTATCTAAAAGTACCTGGTCTGACCAAAAAAAAAAAAAAAAAAAATATATCTTGGACTCTGACAGTGATGGGCATGTTTTTCCTAAATCTAGGTTCTTTACTCACTGTGCAATAAGCTGATTCACACCCAGAGTGGAGACATTTGCTTTACTGTGATTCTGCAGAATTGGATGCTGGGCATCTAACACAGCCAGCACACCTTTTAGGAAATGTGTCACCGAAACTGTGAATAAGAAAACTCCTTAACACCAATGTAGCATTAAGGAGCAGGCACTCCTGTATTGCAGCGCTGGATGCGCGGGGGATCATCCCACCTAATGTGCATGCTGTATGTTACATTTAAAAGGCAACATTACATAGACTGTACATATGTTTATGCATTACATTTCTTGGAAGAGTCATTCATTCATTTCCCAAGAATAGGTGGTACTATGTTAACTAAGCATCAGGCATGCTCCTTGCAGGTATTTAAGAAAACTTCTGGGGGTCTCAAACAATAGTTGAATCTCTAGTTACAGCTGACTGAGAACTGAACCCCAGCTACCTTTCCCTGTATGGACTTGTCTTGACCACAGTTCAACTTCTTTTGGCAAGTTCGGTTTCAGATCTAGCTTTGCCAGAAGCTCTTTTGTTTTAGTTCCTTCTCGGAATTATTTATTAACCTTCCCTTAACAATATAATGTTGCACAACTACTGTTTGATGGTAATTATCCATTATACTGAAACGAACAGTACATAGTGACACATGCGGTGCTTTTATACTGCATGTAACAGAAGGAAATTATATTGAAATATCTGATTGGTCATTTGTGCAGCAGCTCATGTGCGCATGTCCTGTTTTCTCTCTTATTATACTAATGTGGTCCTATATTTTCCTGTCAAACCTCCTCTTAGAGGTTTTTAGTAATATAATCACCTAAAGTAACTAAATGTTATAACTTTATCCTATCAGCTGCTACTAAGTTAAAGTTTAATCTTATGTCCTGTTGTGACACCTGTTTAGACAAGCTGACAGCTAAGTAAGTACTAGAAGCATCTTATTTCTAAGGGCTTTCCACCCCTATGTTTCCATTGCTATGGTTTCAGGATAGACCATCATAATCAGTCATTTTATAAACTTTTAAAACCTTATGACATTAAGCAGACATTGTTATGAGACTTGAGAATTCAAGCTTATTCTTGCTTCTGCCACTGAACTACTTGATAACCTCGGGCATGTCACATTGCATCTCTTTCCTTTTGTGTTTTTAGACCTCAGTTTTGTCACAGGATAATTTTGGAAATTACTTAGATGTTGCCTAAACCAGCCTAGCTAATGTAACAACACTTGTAATCAGCATGCCTTAGGGAAACACAAAATTGATATAAAAGTGTGTTTGTATCAGCACAGGTGGACCCATATGAGGACCCAGGCTAGCCTGGCTACATAGACATATGACTTTTGCCTAAGTGGCAATTTTTCTAAAACCAGTCTTCACTGTGTACCAGTAGTGTCTAGGATAGCAACAATGAGTACATGTTTTTCATCACTAGCTAGATCACATGCTTTTTATTCAAAGAGCTGTTTAGGTAGCAACAAGTGATATACCCTTCTCACCTGTTTTCCTTGAACTTGCAGGCTGCTGCTGCCATTGTGCTCCTCAGCTTCCACGCCCTCCTCCACAGTCACCTTCTCTGAAGCAGGTGGATTTTCAGCTTGCTGTTGGAGTTCATGTGCAAAGTTGATGTTGTGGTACTGCCAGTCAGACTGGTTGCTGAGAACTGCCAAAGCAAAGGTCTCTCCATTTGCTGTTTTATTTTTGCCTATATGGCCTACAAGGCAGGATCAGGATTTAGCCTTAACAATATGTTCACGGTGACCTCACTCTGGAATGGTTTTGATTTCATATAGGAATGGATCAAAGCCAAATTTGGTCTCTAACTCCATGCAACATGAGGTACAGTAAAGTTCTCTCTCTTCCCACTGGGGACAGCTAAAAGGATCCTATATTTTATGTGTAGGATGCCTAATTAATTTAATGGGAAAAGCTAAGCAGGGCTGTGTTTAAGGTAAAAAGGAGAAGCTTGCATAGAGGAGACTGGGAATGTGCACACCTCACAGTTAAAGATGGAGTGTTCCTTTAAGGCCAGCATATAATGTTAAATACTCAGTGGTGCTGTACAAGTGGGAGGACAAAGGGGCATCAAGTTCTCTTACTTTGTCTTTGGATGATACAATATAGTAGCTGGATACATCCTGGAAACTTATAATTAAAGGTCTCTGCAGAATATATGAAGGTTCCGCTTGAGCTTCCTGCATAATTCTCAGTGAAAGGAGAGGGAAAATTCCTTTGAAAATACATGAGACGGTGAATCTGTCCTCTCTGTGTGCTAGAGCTCCAGCAGAGCTGCCAAGGCCTGATGTCGTTGAAGGGATGTAATACTTGAAGTACAGCATGATCAAATAAAATATGCAGAAACCAGGCACAGCCTTAGGCTCATTTCATTCTAAGCAAACAAATAAAAAATTGTAAAGGCTGATCAGGCAGTTGGAAATGGCACAGGGAAAACAGCACAGAGAAGAAAGCAAACCTTTGATTCAGGAATCTGAGGTACCCAGAAATAACTTCTCTGGCAACAACAGGGCATGGATGTCATTTGGCCCAAGCTTATGGACCACCCTCTGTGGTGGCCTCTATGTTTTTGAGGCTGCAGAGCATGTTACCCAGAGCTCTCTGCTCAGGCCACGCTCTTTCAAATTTATCAGTATGGGTGCCTGTAAAGAAGCTCTTTTGCATCTGTTAGGGCTGCCTGCGGGTGTGGGGTTATTGTGTGCCAATGCTCATCTGTTGTGAAGAAGGAAGTCATATATAAAGCTCCATGAAGTCATTTGCACCTGCCAGAACAGCCCTAATTGTAACTGTGAGCTGATCTCCAGCGTTGGTGCTATACCAGCAGATGCAATCTCTGTGGCATTTTTGAGGTCAGAAGGGAAGCACGTGCTTCTGGTGGACCCCTTGGAGGGCCTTTGTGATCCCTTACCATTTTCCTGTGTTTCTCCTTCATGCATGCCTGCCATCGAGAAAACGGATACAGAAGGTAGAGTTGGGCCTGTGGCAATGAGCAAAAAGTGTACCTTCACCAGGTGTGAACAGGTCTTATGGTTTGGGCTGTCCCCCCACCACACTTCTCAAGTTTGTAACTTAAAATAATTGCCTCTGTCTTATAGTTCCTTTGCTCTGGTGAGTTTTCTTGTCCACCAGCTGCTCTAGATCAGAATTTTGTCTTTGATCTTCAACAGAAACTGGATAGATTAATTAACATCTCAAAACAAATAAGCTTCTTCTATATTTCCCCCCCTAAGTCGGTTACTTGGAGCTTTTCCAGGAGCAGAAGAAGCTCCTCCAATTATTACATCTTTTTATGCTGATCAAGGTTTCCTATCTTTGTGTAGCAGGATGCAGAGCTGGGAATAGAAGACTGTTCCTATGAATTTCTATTTGATCTTCTGTTTACCACACTGCCATTGAAAGACTTTCACCATCCCTGCAGTTAGGTGTAGTATAAAATTGCTTGCTGCTCACAGTGCTGGACTGTTCTTTGTCAGTTCTTCTACACCTTTTTTCTAGAGACTCAGCAATGGGTAGAGTTGGTTCATCCCAGGAAGATGATGGGCTGGGAAACTAGAGTAGAGGAAAGACTTCATCCCACAAGGACACAGAGGATAGGGACATTTGTTTCCAAGCTTTTCATTTAGTCTGTCTCTACTCAAGTAGATAGTAAAGGACAAGTCATAATGTCACACCCTGTTCCCATACAGAAGTGGTTTTCTCTGGAGCACAGCAACAGCTATTAGCCTAGGGAAGGCTGGAAAAAAAACAGACAAGCTGCTGTACACCCCCATGGTCACCCATTAGGATCACTGGCTCTCAGAATTTTATTATGTCTCAGTAGTCAAATGTTAGCTCAGTGTCCTGTCTTCTTAAGACAGGTGTTTGAGTAAGGGTCTGAGCTTTCAAGATTAAAACAAGGCAGCCTTCCCAAATCTACATCTTGCAACCTGCTGGCCGTGTAAGAAGTGGTTAATCATGTTTTCTTGGTACCAAAGGACTGCAACACTGTTGGGAATTTTTAAATTGCATGCTGCTGATCCTCTTTCACCAAGTGAAATAGTAGCAATTCCCACTTTGTAGACAATGGGAGTCTTATCACTGCTGTGTTAAAAACAGAGTTATGCCAAAGCTGAGCTGTTTCGAAAATCCCTCCTTGATCTCCCAAGCTTTAATCTCCTGGTCTTGCAAGTAATGCCCCATACATCCCTTCAGCCCCTCTCTTGCTTTAAAAGAAGTGATCCTTTGGGTAAGCTTGTGCCTTAAACGTGGAGTGATGTGGGGATGAACTAGGAGGGCTTAAGTGGGCTTGTAAGTCACACTTTCACTTTTTCACTGTATTGTCATAGTAACAGCAATCTGTCCTTTGTGTAGTCAAAAATGATCACTATGTGCTAGCTATACTTTACAGAGAAGGCTGTCACATTGTTTATCTGGAAGGATGACAAGGCATGAGAAATAATCACAGTGACTTGAAAAAACAGAAGTGCAATTTTGTGCATGGTGCCGTTTCTGTTTTGCATTTCACTGTGTACCGGTGGCAGGGAAAAATACATAATTAGTGCCATAAAGCATGGATTTCCAATCCCTTGAGAAACACAGCAACTCCTTGTAGAGTTTTAGTTGACATGGTGATATTTAAAAGCAGCAATATAGGATCCTGGAAGCCATGGTAACTCTTAACCATACAGAGATACTATAATGTAAAGCACCCTGTGGTGGTTCAAAATCTACAGTCTTTGGCTATAAAAGCTACAGATTCAGTGGCTAGAATAAGTGTTCTGTTACGCAAGCAGGCACATCACCCTCTACATGTTGCCCGTTATAGGCAGGCTGCACTTTGAACGGGGGGGATATGTTATGCCTTTAAAGTGGCCACAGATTGCTCCCATCACAGGACAGGCGAAGCAGTAGGCTTTGGTTAGTCTCTCACTGCTGACCTGGTGGTGATGGCCTGTGAATTGCATCAATTTCTTTTTCTCAGCACCAAGTTCCCAGAGCCCTTAGACAAGGCTTTTGAATGGGATGTTAGCTCTGTCAGCTTTTAGGGAGAGATAATGGAGATGATGTGTGGTGATATTGGAGCTGCCCTGCTGGGAAGCACTTGTGATGTGAAAAGGCTGTCAGGGGCAGGATGGTATTGGTATTAGCTACCCGACTGCGTGTTTCTGTGCACATGAGAATTACCTGTACTGCCCTTCTGCAAAGCTGCTAGCACACAGCTCAGTCTGTTGTGGTACCAGCTACATTTGTGGAGGAAAGCAGCCTGTGGGGCAAGGCACCAGGGTGCAGGTTTCGAGTCCTGTACTCTTTGCCAAGCTCCCCTAGAGGCTTACAGTGTTGTGTGGTTTTCTTCTCTCTGCTTGAATCAAGCTTGTATCCTGGGTTTGCAACAGGGATTCTGTCTGAGTGCTGTGCAAAATTTTACTGGGGCCCTGATGTTTCTTGGAGCTTCTAGATGCAATATAAAGGTTAGTAATAATATCTCATTACAGACAGAATAGTAAAGCTGTTCCCATGAAGTGTCCTAGAAGAAATAATCTCTGATGTGTATTTGACTTTCCCGCCAGCTTCTGGCAGACTCGAGCAATCAGTAAATTGTTTTGGACCCTTAAAGCCACTACTGCCAGGCTGTGCTGAGACTTCTAAGATGTCTTTCTGTAGCCTGAGGGAAAACAGCATTGTCTGAGTTGTTGTGGTTTCCCACCTGGGAAAGGTGGCTTTTGTTTTCCCAGTAGATTTCAAAGAAAGCTGAGTTTTAGTAGTGGGGTTTTGTCCCTTTTTCTGGCAGCAGATAATGGTGAATGGATAAATGCAGTAATTTCAGATGTTAAGGCTTATACCAGCCTGAAGCTACAATGACAATACTAAAAACATCAATAGATTTCCAAGCTTAGAGAGAAGTGACAGCTTAGAATTACTGTGTGATGTTTTTTTTTTTTTTCTCTTTCTGTTTACTTGTTTGTTTTAGACATACCAAAAATGGTTAGATGTTCCCGAAAAATGTGAATCAACCTCTGTGGGTTTTCCAAACATGTAGTGATGGTGAACTTCATACTGGTGATCCAGTGACTGAAGAGATTCATGCTGTAAACCTCATAGGGGATTTTTTTGCCTTCATCGGTCTCTTAAGGTGCATATTTTACTGTGCAGATAATTGTATTTGTGTGCTGTTGTCATGGTTGCATAGGTATGGACTTTCCCATTCTGGAAGACAAAGGAAAGTTAACGGCACATCACTGAGCAGGTATAATTACACAGGGACACATGCCTGCTAATGCAGCAGGATCCTGTTCTTCCTCTTTTCTCCAGCTCTTCTTCCAGTTCTGCACTCTTATTTTAATCTGTGTTGCACAATCCCTGCGGGGAGCTCCTAAGCTATTTACCACTGACCTAAGTGTTGATACAGGTAAGAGCATTATCACAGAGATAAACAGAAGAGCCAGACCAGTGTACAAAGTTTTTGACAATCCACCTTGCATCTCCCTGCTCCATGTCAGTATAAATCTGTACATGGCTTTCTTATCCCGCCACCCCGTGCACCATTTGTTACCAATCTCCTTTTCCTCTGCAATATTTATCTCCATGAATCTCTAGACCTTCACCTGTGTTTTCTCTTCTGCTTCCCAGGGCTCCTTACTGATTGCTTTCTTTCATTATGTTCATGTATGCTTTTATAGGGAAATCAGGTCAGGAAAGCACAGGCTAGGTCAGAAGAAGGGGAAGGGTTAGAGGACAACTGAGGAACTATG
Organism: Falco biarmicus; assembly: GCF_023638135.1. Lineage (NCBI taxonomy): Eukaryota > Metazoa > Chordata > Aves > Falconiformes > Falconidae > Falco > Falco biarmicus. The sequence goes on along the minus strand of NC_079288.1, from coordinate 62,593,387 downwards.
AAAGTCCTAGGCTAAACCTAGACTAGAGCTGCAGATACCACTTCTATCCTCGTGGTCCTGGATGGTCTTGAACAAACAGCTGAAGTTGAACGAACAAGCAGACTCCTCTGTCACCATCAATAAACCAATGACATCGTGTAGTGAGGCACCTGGTGCGTAGCAGGGCTGCTAACCATTTCTTTGTCTGGACCCTTTAGGCAATTTTGTTTTTGCTTTTTGTAACAAAACAAGTGTGATTGTAGCAGGACCTAGCAAATGTGTAGCGTCCTGCATTGACACAGGTAAGGTAGCCATCGAAGACACACCAGAGGACACTATCACCCAGGGTACAAAGGCTTTCAGTGAGCTAGATGTCTGTTTTGGTGACTAAAGTGGCTGCTCCAGTGTGCCTGGCCAGCAAGGCACTTACTGGTGTCTGAGACAACAAACTGATCCTGCTCTGGATGCAAGTGAGCTTGCAGCCCTGTGGTGAAGGTACAAGAGGTGGTGATTTAGAGCAAGTGCTGAAAGCCTTCCTGGTTTCCATCGTAAATTCATACCTGGCTAATGTGCCAAAGCCTACCTTGCTGCTATTGTCTCCCTGCTGTATCTCTCAAGGCAGCGCAGGGATGTTGGCATTTGCTGCCAACGTGTCTCTGCTTTGCTGTGGAAATACATTCCTAATGTCTCTGGGGATGTATTGCTTTAAGAGCTTGGTTTTCTTTGGGTTAGCAAAGCGGGTAATGGGAGTAGCTGTGTCCTGTTGAGACTTTGAGGGGAATGGAGAGACAGAAAATAATTATTCAACTTGGAATGTGTGCAGAGCACTTTTATTATTGTTGTTTATTGTTTTATGATCGTGCAAGTTGTGCTGTGCTCTGGAGGAGGCAAAGCAAGCCATCGGCACAGCTCATGTAAATCACCACAGCTACATGACACTGCTGGATTTACACCAGCTTGCTTTTGCTACAACCTGGCCCTCTGTTTCGGCCTCAAAAGATTGCTGTGTGCATTTTAAATGTGAAAAATTGGGACAGCAGGTGTGATGAGCAACTAAGAGGGGATGGGAGGGAAGCAATCTGGCTTGCTGCATGATGCAAGAAGAGATGCTGGGTAGATGGGCAGAGCAAAGAGATAATCTCTCCTCTTTTTTTTTGCATGTGAAAAGCTTTGGTAAACATTTTGATAGTATTCTGACTAACGCTTACATTGTGAGAAGGCAAGGAACTGGGACTGGGAGGCAGGCATGTTTTGATATCTTTGAGGTGAAAATAACTTAATTCCTGTTTGTATCAAAATAAGGTGGTCTTTTCTCTTTGCCAACTTCATGGCTAGGTGTTTTATTTGAAGGATAGGTTCTTTAGTGGGCAGAAGTCTTTTTCTGTTTCGCTTTCTTTTTTCTTTTTTCTCTTCTTTTTTTTTTTTTTTCATCTTCCCTGTTGTGCAAGGTGTGGCCCTAGTATTCCCTTCTTCTGCTCTGCACAAATGGCAGCTGTTGCAGTGTGTGAAGGTTCAATGTGAGACTACTAACCTGTTGTTTTGAGTTCAGCCATGCTTTAGAAAGGAGCATAGAGCAGTCAATATTTAGTATTTTCCTTTTGTCTTTGTGAACTGTGTGAAGTTTGAATAGCCTGAGAGCCTTTTTTCTTATTGGTGGTGATTTTCCCCATTCACATCGTAATGCTCAAGAGGAAGTTTTCCCAAGCCAGGGAAGTGTAACTATGAAAAACCATGGATGTGGTACTCCAAAGAGGGTGAGAAGTTGTGTAAAAAAAAAATATTTTTAAGGGGTATGTGTGTGAGGATTTAATGAGTGATTTTATTAATTGCTTATTCATCCTGGTTTTGGGGCAAAATGCAACTTGCTGCTTCATGTCACTTCTGGATATTTCCCCTGGCCCCTGTGGCAGCTCCTGGTCAGTGCCCCCACCACCTTGTAGGAGCTTGGGTGAGCAGGCCCCCAAATCCTGCTCCTTGATGCCAGCCCAGTCCCAAGGCAGGTGAAGGGGAGAGCTGCTATGTATGGCATGTCCTTGTCATGCTTGCTCTTGGCTTGGGCAGCAGCTACCTGTTTTCTGTTGCTGTTGTTTCCTGTGGATGGAGGAGCAGTCACCAGGTGGGGTTTGCCCTGCTTTCTGCTAGCAGGTGCCTCTGAGAGTTGTTGCAGGAAAACCATGGAAGAAGTGAGCTGTGTGGGTTGGCTTTTTTTTGGGGGGGATGGAAGTGTTTGGTTGGGTTTTCTTCCCTTGCAGAAGCCAAAGAAGTCATTGCTATCGAGAAGTGTAGGATAATAAGACAAGGTAGTTTACAGTATCTAATCCATATTCATTTTCATGGTTTTAAAATTAGTTTAATTAACCTTTATAATTGTCAAATCAAGACTTTTAATAATCATGACCCCAGAGAAAGGGACTCCTGAAAAAAACCCCTGACCTAATCTTGCTTCTTGTATATTCTACTCTAACTTCTTTTACATATTTGGTTTGCTACTGACTTCATAAACAATACCTGGTGATGTGCCATAAACAATACCTGGTGATGCGCCCTGCTGTACCATAGGGCAATTTTCTCTTAGGAGGCTGTTGTGTAAACTATTTCTCTGACATCAGCAGAATTGCTGTGGCTGTGTTGCTGTAAATCACCTTGTGGGTGCTTATCAGTGTGTTCACTGCCAAAACAAATCTGGCAAGCCTTCTAACCAACCCAGTTTAACAAGCTGTGATATCTGTATTTTCCACTCTAGCTGTTAACATAATATTGGAACTTGTTCATTTAGCTCAGTTATTGTAACTTGTGCATTTAAGCTAATGCTGTATCTTTATCTCTGCAGTCTCAATACAATGAGCAACTCTTTTAAGTCATGCTAAGCCCTCTTAAGCTTCAGACCTAAAAATGTCCTAATTCCATTAATACAAAGCAAAACTCATATCTCTTCCAAGCCTAATCTGCAGTTTAACTATGCAAAGTTGTGAAGAGCTGTAGGGAAAGAAATAGAAACTCTTATGGAATAACAGAGTTCTTTTCTCCTAAAAAAAATAAATCTCATTGATCTGAATAAAACAAATTTTAGTTCTTGCAGTTTTTGTAAAGCAGAAATTTCAGCCTCTCAGAGTCTATCAAAAAGTGGAGAAAGTATTGGGTGAAACAGTGTTTTAGTCAGTGGAAGGAGAGGGGAAATTATGCATTTTACCAAAACCAAAAGCAAATATTTCTCAGAGGAGAGAAAAATATTTTGAAAACAAATGTTGAATTACTCCATTTTTAAAGTGGTTTGTTTGACCACTTTAATTTCTACTTTTACCCAGCCATACCTGTTGGCTAAGTTTAATTTGAACTTGAAAATACTTCCAGACAAACCAGAACTATATTTTAAACTTGTTTTTCTTGGTAGTTGTTTTTATGAAGACTGTTGTCTAGCAATTATTAGCATAACAGAGCTCAGGCATGACCTCTGGAAATATGCTCTAAAACTGAAATTTGTGCATTTGAGCCATCTGCATCACCAAAAGATGGCTCACTCCCTAGTCCTGGCTTCTTCCCCAGCCTTTTTATTGTGAATGCTTCTGTACTGACATGTATGCTGCATGGATGTATGCATAGGGCTGGGTATCAATGCAATGAATAGACCCTTTCTTTTGGGACTCGTAGAAGTACAGAACAGTCCAAGTTGGAAGGGGCCTTGAAAGATCATCTGGTTCATGCCTTTGTGGAAAAGGGTGCCTGGATGAGATCATCTAGCATGTTGTCTGATTGTGTCTTGAGAACCTCCACTGATGGACATACTACCACATCCCTGGGAAGGTTGTTCCGATGGTTGATTTTTTCACTGTAAAAAAATGTCTTCTGTCAAGACAGAACATATCCCGGTGTAACCTGTGTCTATTGCCCCTTACCTTCTCCATGTGGCTTCTTGTGATCCTTGTGTTGGACAGTTTCCAGGTTACGTGCATCCTTGTGGGAAACCAGATGCTTATATCAACATGCTTCAGGAATAAGCGAGTTGCTGGGAAAGGAGGACACATCAGACACCTTGGCTTTAGTAGCACTGCTTCATTACATGGGCTTGCTGCCTGATGTGTTCTGCTGGATGGAAAAGGCCAGAAGCCAGCAGCTGGGAGGTGCCTGACCTGCATTTGGGGTCCTTCTGCAGTGTTACTTGTTGCAGGCATGGTGCTCTTGGCTCCCTGTCCGTTGCTTCCCACATTGCACATAAGTACTTCGCCAGGCAGAGAGAATATTCCTAAATACTGCAGGCCGAGTTTGTGGTTAGCACTGTGGAGCCTGGATGAAGCTGTAGAAAGCCTAGAAAAAATGGAATAGGTCAGGGAGAAGTAGAGCTAAAAAACCCGTTAGTTTCCTATGGGTTTGTGTCTTGAGGGGCATCTGCTGCTCTGGTTGGGGGGAGCACTGGTGGTACAGCCTTTCCCCCAGTCAGGGTCTTAAACGGCCTCTTCAGCTCCGCTGCGGATTCCTGCAAAAAACAGGAATGTTTTTGAGGGCTTTTCCTGCCAAACGCAGCTGAAATTGGCTAATGAGCTCAGGGTTAGCCGAGGGAGGCAGAGGGGCGCATACGGAGCATACAACTGGTTTGGAAACCAAACCACAACCCTGACCTTTGGTGAACACAACCATGTGGCACGGGGGCCGGACTGCCAGCACGGGGGGAGGCCTGTGAGGAGGTCACCCTGGCGTGGTGTGTGTGTGCCTCGTTGGTGGGTGGGAAACAAAATTCAGCTTTGATTGGGAAGTTATATTGGTTTTTAGAAAGAGACTGCTATTCTAAAACTGCTTTGCTCCCTCTTGTGTCCCGTGGTATGACTAAGGGGCCGTGCCAACCGAGAGGAAAATAGAGTTGGACTCTCAGATATTAAAAGCTCCCTGAGGCTGTCAGCACCTCAGGGCCCTGATGCCAGCAGGGCTTCCAAATTGATTTAGAATCAAATGAAAGGGGGTGGAGGAGTGGGGTGGCGAGAGAAAGAGGCATAAATATTTTCCCCTTGTTAATTTATTTTCCCTTTTCATGCATGAGCTAATATGATGGAAAGCAATGCAGCTGAAACGAGTGCATTCCTTGGGAGCTGCGTGGTGCACGGCTCAGGGTTACGGGTGTAAATTGCCTTTGGGGCCAGTATGTTCCTTCCACCCGCTGTATCACCGTGTACTGTGAGCAGTGCTGGAGGGAGGCAGCCCCTGGGATGTCTGATGAACATGGTGGCCTAATGCATGCAAATCTAGTCAGATAGTGCACAGAGGAGGGCCAAGTTTTGCACCCGCTTTCGCCATTATGGTTCAGAGCCTGCACCTTTAAAAGAGTGTGTGTCTGTCACCTGTACTGGGGGGAGGATCAACGAAATGGCAGACTTCCAGCAGGATGTGTCACAGGATCTGCCATTTTCTTCAGGAAGCAAGAGGGCTGCTCAGGGTAGGTGCAGCCCTGGATGAGGCTTCGCTTCATACTCCCTCCTTTCACTGCCTATTTGAGAGACCTCCTCTGTGTTGCACCTTTACCTCTTCTTCTGTATGTTACCGTGTGTTTCTTTTTAAGCTAAAACAAATATTGTAATGCAGTTCTAGCTGTTAAGTGCCTTGTATTTCCCATGGTGTACCCCTCCTGTAGAGACTTCTCCCTGCCCTGCACGTTCTAAATGAAACTCTCATTTTGATGCATCTTCCATCTGCTTAAGTGTTGGCCATAAATAACAACATATTACAAAATTGCCTTCTTGTCAACACACAGATTGTTTATGTGTCATTTCCTCTATCCTTTGTGTTGCTGTAACTTCCTAGGGAAGGAGGATTTATTGCTATAGCAAGATTTGGGAATGAAACCAAATCCTATGGGGGTATGAAATAAATACAGTCAATTTTTGGTACTACATTTTTATTTACTTTTTACAAAATGTCTTCTTTACTTGACGGCTTTGTATCTCGCCATGTGGCATCCACTAGCTTTGCCATATCATCTGTTATTTAGGGTCTTATATTTCCAGAATATGTTTGCAAGCTGAATGTAGAACTGCGAACCACAGTCCCACAGTATTTTCAACTGAAAGCTAATCTTGACTTTCAGCTTACTGTAAGCTAATCTTGAATCCCCACTGCCTCATTTTGGTGTCATATTGAAAGAAGGGCTCTATCAATTTAAAATGCAGGTGGGAGATTGGTCAAAAGTCATGTTAGGAAAGAAACAGAAGTTTCTGTTGTCTATTTTTTTAAAATCAAGTAAGCTATAAATAAGTATCCTTGACTTAAGTACTGCGTTTTCTGTGCCAGTAAATTCCTAAAGCCCTTCTACTCAGTAGGTAGCGCATGTGCTTGCTTGTGCAAATGGTCCCTTTCCTAGTGTCTGAAAGGGCCTGGCTACTTGGAGACCACTGATACAGCCACTGTTCAGAGTTTGAGTATGTATTTTCACAAGAGCTCACAATTCTCATGTTGGATACTGGTGGAATTTTGTTCTGTGGTTTGATATGCCGAAATATTGTCACTAATGCCTCTGTCATTGTAGTGCTAAGTGCTGTTGTCCCAAAGAGATTTTACTGCAGATGCAGTGGATACAATGTGGCTGTAGACCTAGACCATTGAAACCGTAAAGGTGGAGAGCTGTGGTCTCAGTAACCGCTTCTTGTGACCCTGGGCCAGAAGTAGCAGAGCTATCCTTAATGCAAGACTGTGCTTTTCTACATGTTTGTTTTGTGAAAGCAAACATCTTGAATTTTTACTTACTGAGGGTACATATAAGTTTACTAAAGCTCATCCTACTCGTCTAAATGCATTTCCAAGCAGAGTTGCTTCAAAATTGAAATGCTTTCAATTTTCTTTCATTTTTTTTTTTAATATCTTTCCACTATTTTTCTCCATTTTGTACAAGGATATTGCTACCTCACCCACCCACCCCACCCCCGAGGAATGGGATCGTGCTAAATAGGCCAAGCACATACTTTTTAGAGAATGGACCTCATCTAAATGATGAATGCTCAAGGCTCCAGACTACTGAGTTGGACCAGGAGAATTTTGATGATGATTCAAGAGCAAAAACTCTGCTGAGCAAGGCCTGCTGCCATTTCTGTGTAGACATAAGTCAACTCTGAGACATATTGCTAGCTGTTTTACAACAACATATGTGACAAATTCCCAGAAACTGCTGCTCTAAGTTTTCCAGAGGGGCAGGATTTGGACTGCTTGTTTGCCTTCAGGTTTATTAGGTCCTTTGGAGAATTGACAGCATGGATAGCACTTTTAAAAAATTGTTTCCTTAATCTCCATTAAGCTTTTTTGGCTTCAGTAATGCTACATTTTACAACTATCACTGGTGAATTTTGTGATGTAGAACGCACTGGCTTAACTCTGTTTCTGTTCAGATCTGCAGTAAACCTCCCAGAAAATCCTACTCTTCATTTCCCTTGCCTTCAGTCAGAGCTTGCTTATACAAATGTATACATAGATTTACTTTTTCTTGCATGCATGAATCAGTCCCTTAACAAGAGTTGACACTTGTCTTCCTTTGAGAGAAAGCTAGAAGGGTTCAGGCTGCTGGGAAGATGGCAGGTCACCATAGGGCTCTGCACAGTGCAGGGAACGAATGTGCAATTTGGCTTCTGCTGTGACAGGTGGACACATCATTGGGACCCCAAGGCTCATGTAGAATTTGCAGAGAGCCCTGGAGGTGTGGTTGAAATCTTGTGCGGAAGGCATGCAGTGAAGGCAAAACAAGCAGGGGGGCTGACAGTTTATGATCTGCTTCTCTTCAGGTTTTTTTTGTTGTTTGGGGTTTGCTTTTATTCCTTCAAATGAAGAGTTGACTGGCTCTGCTTATTTCTGATGACAATTTGGCTTTTGAGATTAAAGACTGCTTCAAATATCTAAAGACGTTTTGTCTTTTTGGGGTGTTTGTTGCTAAAAGCAGGACAAAAACTTCTGGTTGCAGTATGATTATAACATAAAATGGCTCTGGTTTATTCCTAATATAAATGTATCTTTGTCTTATGGAAATAGATTTTGTAACTGAGCTTACGCTGACCAGAAATTAAGTAGCACTAATCATAAGAGGCAAAACCCTGATAAGCAAATTACTTTTTTAACAATAATGAAAATGTTGTAGTTGTAAATAAGGTTGATGTTTCTCCCCCCCGCCCCCCCCAAAAAAAAAATAAAAAAAAATCAGTACCTACTTAATTTACCCTGAGATTCTAGGGAGATGTATTATCATTACTAGGTATATTTCTCCATTTTAAGGATAGTGGTGATTGTCAGAATATCAACATATTTGAAATAATCTTCCTTTTAAAAAGAGGAGGAAAAACACCCACTACCCCACGTTTGTAGTGGATGACGTGGGAATGTGTGGGCTTATGTTTCTGGAAGAAAAAGTTAAGAAAAAAACATTCCAACAGAAAAGGAGAGTAGATTAGACTTTCTGGTCAGAATCTGAAGTCTCCATGGCTGGTCTTTAATCACAAGTCAGGGAAACATTGATCAGGAATGACACAGGCAAAACTGAGCTTGCCTTGAGGTAGGAGTTGGCTCTGTAACTTCTTGAAGTCCCTTCCATCCCTATAGGTATATGATAGTTATGGGCACTATGGACCTTCCTTCATGTCAGCTGTTGCTTCTGATTGGATATATATAATTTTTGTATGCCTATACAGAGAATGAACTTTGTGCTTTATAAATTGAGGACCTATTTAAAGGAGAACAAAAATAAAAAAGGGAAAAATATGGATAAACTTCACAAATCAAATGCTAAATAATTATAAAACTCTCTGATTATGTAAGGATTTATATTGATTGTTTGTCCTTTTCTACATATGTATTTTCATAGGGCTTTAGCTATGCGATCATGTTCCGTGTTTTTCCTGTAGGATCCCTGTCTCAGCCTGAGCAGAGAGTGGCACTGTTTGCAGAACTGGTATCTGTTTACTGTTAGTAAATGTGCTTCATGCTCAGAGTCAGTCCCCGTCCGTTTTTTACTACTTTGAAGGTAAGGCATCTTTATTTTCCAATAGATATTTCCAGTGTTGCTTCCTACAGTAATACTGAATACTCTGTTAATTGAGTTATCACTGTGCACCTCACACTTACCAGCTTCATCCTGTAGCTGAGATGCAGAGCGGGGGACAAGCTAGAATCAGTACAAATGTCCATTTATTATCTCAATTCAGTTACTTGCCTGTGTAAGTTATTTTTTTCTGTGGTGTCAAACTGCAGTCTCTAGACATCAGCAGCATTTTCAAGTACTTGCTGCTTTTTGATGAGGTGGTTCAACCTGGGTGTTCAGAAAATGAGGGACACACTGTTAAAGACCATGCAAAACTTTACGGTTGACACACACGATAAAGATGAAAATTCAACATCCTTTGTCATTGCCTTCATGCTACCTTTTTCATGTTGCAAAAGTCCTATTGACCAAAAATAAAATACTCATGACATGGGTGCTGTTATTGTGTTTTTATTTTCCTTGTAGTTCTGAAATGTGGCTCAGGGGAAAATTTTTGCTGTGTACCATTTCTTGGGTGGATGTTCATAGCCCACACGTTAATAAAGCAAAGCTGCAGACTCTGAAGTGAAGCGTAGGGAATACATTTGATGTGTTTCCTGGTGTTAGCAGTTTTCAGTACAACTAATATTAGACTTGCTAAAAAGTCTCTGCCCAGAGTTCACTGCATGTTTTGTTGTGGGTTTTTTTGTTGGTTTGTTTTGGGGAGGTTGTTTTTTGTTTGTGTGTTTTTTTGTTGTTTTTACTTTTTTTTTTTTGTTATCTACCCTCTGTAGGTGTTTGATTCTACAGGAAACTAGTATTAGCACAGAACCTTGTTCTGTCTAATTCATGAAGGAATGCCCTTTCTGACGTGAGACTACAGGTTCTCTTACTACTATGACTAGGTTCTGCTCAGCTGTCTCCTGGAGCAGACCTTTTTTCCTCAAGCAATTGATCTGTTGTTTATTTTCTGTGTTCTGGTCATTGAGATTTCCCTATATGTCAGTGATAAAAGGAAGACTAGGAAAAATGAGGGCTGTCTTAGTAAAGAAACGGGAGACGTGGTTACTAGAACATGGAAAAGGCTGAGGTATTCAATGACTTTTTTGCTTTAGTCTTCAGTGGCAATTGCTCCAGCCACACCACCCAGGTTGCAGAAGACAAAGGCAGGGACTGGGAGAATGAAGAACCCCTCCGCTACAGGAAAAGATCAGGTTCGCGACCATCCCAGGAACCTGAAGGTATGTAAGTCCATGGGACCTGATGAGGTGCATCCATGGGTCTCCTTAGAGAACTGGCAGAAGAAGCGGCTAGGCCACTATCCATTGCATTTGAGAAGTCACAGCAGTCCAGTGATGTTCCCATGGACTGGAAAAAGGGAAACATAACTGCCATTTTTAAAAAGGGAAAAAAAAAAAAAAAGATTTTGGGAAGTACAAGTACAGGGCGATCAGTCTCACCTATATGCCTGGCAAGATCATGGAGCAGATCATCCTGGAAACTGTGTTAAGGCACATGGAAAATAAGCAGTTGACTGGTGACAGCCAGCATGGCTTCTCTAAGGGCAAATCACACCTGACATTGGTGGTCTTCTATATTGGGGTTACAGCACTGATGGATAAGGGAAGAGTGACATCATCTTCCTGGAATGGTACAAAGCTTTTGACATTGTCCTGCACAACGTACTTGTGTCTAAATTAGAGACACGGATTTGACTGTTGGGCCACTTGGCAGACAAAGAATTGGCTGGTGGTCACACTCGAAGAGTTGTGGTTGATGGCTCAATATCCAAGTGGAGACCAGTGACGAGCAGTGTTCCTCAGGGGTCTTTACAGGGACCAGTGCTGTTCAACACCTTTGTCAGTGACATGGACAGTGGAATTGATGTACCCTCAGCAAGTCACTAACACCACCAAGCTGAGTGGTGCGGCTGACATACTGGAGGGAAGCGATGCCATCCAGAGAGACCTTGACAAGCTTGAGAGGTGGGCCTGTGCAAACCTCATGAAGTTCAGAAGGCCGAGTGTAAGGTCCTGCACCTGGGTCAGGGCAACCCCCAGTATCAATACAGGCTGGGCGGAGAATGGATTGAGGGCAGCCCTGAAGAGAAAAACTTGCAGGTGCTGGTGGACAAAAAGCTCAACATGGCCTGGCAATGTGCGCTTGCAGCCCAGAAAGCCAACCATATCCTGGGCTGCATCAAAAGAAGTGTGGGCAGTAGGTCCAGGGAGATGTTTCTCCCCCTCTACTCCGCTTTTCTGACACCCCACCTGGAGTACTGTCTTCAGCTCTGGGGCCCCCAACATAAGAAGGAGATGGACCTGTTGGAATGTGTCTGGAGGAAGGCCACGAAGATGATCAGGGGGCTGGAGCAGCTCTCCTGTGAAGACGGGCTGAGAGAGTTGGGGGTTGTTCAGCCCAGAGAAGAGAAGGTTCCAGGGAGACCTTATTGCAGCCTTCCAGTACCTAAAGGGGGCCTACAGGAAAGCTGGAGAGGGACTTCTAGTAGGGCCTGTAGTGATAGGACAAGGGGTAATGGTTTTAAACTGAAAGAGGGTTAGATTAGATATCAGGAAGGAATTCTTTACTGTGAGGGTGGTGAGGCACTGGAACAGGTTGCCTGGAGAAGTTGTGGGTGTTCCATCCCTGGAAGTGTTCAAGGCCAGGCTGGATGGGGCTTGGAGCAACCTGGTCTAGTGGAAGGTGTCCCTGCCCATGGTAGAGGAATTGGAGCCAGGTGATCTTTGAGGTCCCTTCCAACTCAAATGGTTTTATGATTCTATGATTTTCATGGGTGATCAGGGTTTGACCCTCTTCCTCCTGCAGTTTGAGTTTCCTGCATGATGATGAAAAGCAATCTAATTGTTGGGATAGAGGCAGAGACACTGTTCTGAGTTTCATGTACATCTATGAAAACTAGGCTGCTAAGACCAGTGCAGCAACTAACAATTTTGATTTGATAATTTTTATAAAACAGGGAGTTATCACAGCCTTTGACATATGTATCTTTTAAAAAATTGTTTCCATCTTGGAAAAAGCTATATAAAAGAGCCATCTCTTTTACATTTGTTCACAGCTCTTAACATTATGCAGATCATGCTGCTTCATAGGGCAAAGTGTGTAGCATTCATAGGTCGATGCAATCAATAAAGCTGTTGCTTTATTGGAATCTATTTAGACCTTTGTAATCCATTGTTGTCCTGCATATGTGTTACTGTCTGAACCTGGTGCTTGCTAACAGATTCTCTCCTATCCCTGTGTGCCTTACTGTCTTCTCACTAAATGAAATTATGTTTCTTTATCACACATACAGTGATGATAATGCCTCATGCATGGTGTTTTTCACCGGTGTGTGGTGTGCTGCTTTACAAAAGAAGTCTGAGTCCTTGTTCCCCCTTATTGTATGGAAAGCTGAACCGCAGGGCTGTGAAATACTTAGTACAAGGTCTGTCATGGTGTGGCAAAACCCGAGGTTTAACAAACAGCCTGCCAGACAGTGCATCTGTGGTGTATGTTGTGTAGAACTCCTGGTCTTTTAACAGCCTTAGTTATGCAAAGTACAAATAAGTTCCCTGCTCTTTTAATATCTGGCAACTAAAGGAGATTTACTGCTGCTTTCTCCTATTATTCTGTATCCATGTGCAAGTTGCATCTTCTAGGAATACTTTGTCTTTGATGTCACAAATAAAGCATCAGGTAGAGGACACAAAGCCAAGGCTGGGTACATTGAATACAAAGTGAACATGAGCAAAACCAGGATTCTCTGTTACGTTGATTTTCAGATAGACAAACGATTGACTTCAGGACTTCAGAAAACTATTGCTGTTGCCTTTTGACACTTCAGAAATGGCTTCAGAAGAGATATTATCATTCAAGCATTTGATAGAGGTATCATCTTCACTTATGGACTACTGATGCGTACAATATGGAAGATTAATTTTCTGCTCAGCCACTCCCCGGTTTATTGTAATAGAAAATTGTGCTTGGCATTATGTTGTTTCCTTTGCTGTTACATTATGTGTTATATTTCCAGTGCTTGAATTAGGGTTACAAATTTCCAGAGTTATGCGATGACAGTATAACCTTGGAATTATTTTAAGACAGCATGGCAGGTAATAGAGGCCCCAAATTTATATTTGGTAATAAAAAAATAACCTCTATAAAATTTAATATGGACATAGAAATATTATTATGACTTTGCAAATCATTGCAATGGAAAAATTCCCCTGTAAGGCTTTCTGTCTAAGGGCAACACTTAGCAGAGTGGTGTCGTCAAGCTAAATGTGCTATTGTAGTTTTCTGTCTTACAGGGTGATGGCAACAGAAGGAAATGGTTAATTTTTTTTTTTTATTGTTGGATTAGTTTCAGTAATCTAGGAAGTTATTAATAACTGCAGCTGCTTGAATAATTTATAAGACATCTCTGTTTTTTCACATTAATTATTTGATCATTTCCCTTGCTTATTGTTGTTTGTAATTACAGTGGTGCCTAGAGAATCAGATTAAGATGAGGGTCCCTTACTCTGTATGCTAAGATGTAGTTCCTTCCTAAAGAAGCTGCAATCTAAGTTGCTGTGACAAGCAGAGAGGAAAGAAGATAAAGTTTGGCCAGGGCCTTAGCAAAGCCTCTGGCAGAGCTGAGTTGGCATCTTTTTGGAGACTTACCCCAACCCCTTGTCTGTTGGGCCATAGTTTATCTAATTGTGGTGGTATGTTCTCCTGTTTTCTTCATGTATAATACAAAATAGACTACTACGTATCTCTCTGCTTCTGCACTCATCCACACCTGTTGTCTAGCAAGGAAAAGGAACTCCCATATGTCCCAGTCACTGGTGCTGGAATGACAGACTGGAGGTTTGTCTTTAATACCTCACATGGTAGTACTTAATGATACTGAAAAGTCTAGAAGGAAAAAGAAAGTCTAGTTTCTGCTAATGGGAATGAGAATGAGCCCCTGCAGACTAGAAAGTGAGGGTTATTTTGACAGCTTTTCCTGAAGCACTTGTCCTCTGTCATGACATGACCCCAAAGTCCGGACCAGAGGTCATGACTCTGTCATGTGTGGTGGTTCTTAGGCCGAATTCACCAAAATTCAGTGTAAATTTCAGATTTGTTTGGGTGCCTTCCATTGCCCTGACAAGAACAGTTTTTAAAAATGTACAATTACATTTCTGTGGTTTTATATTACTTACTGTAATTTGTTATCTTAACTTATGTGCAGTGTTTGCCATTGTAGTTGGAGTTTGAGAATTCAATAAATTATGAGATTGACTTATTCCCATTAAAAAGTAATTTCAAAATAAGATTGCTCCTCTGTAGTGCTGTAATCGAAGACTGAAACATAATGAGAGCAAGTGATTGTTCTTCTGTGGATTTCAACATGCCATTAAAAACAAAGAAAAAAAAAAACCCAACCCTTGATGAAAACCACAAACTCACTCTCTCCATTTTAGTTTAACGGCAAACTCAGAAAAATAGCTGCTCACTGAAATGGAGACGAGTTACTTTGGTTGTGTTTAAGGCCAAAGAAATAGAATAGAATTAAAATATTTCAACAACATGGTAATGTGCTTGAAGTTGTAGAGTATTGCATTGTTCTCTGCCTCTTAGTGTTACAAACTGTTTCCAGTTGTCTGTTGACTCAGCCAGACAAGAGAAAGATTCATCATGCTTACAGTTAGATTTTGGTCCAAGCCAGGGAACCGGACTCTGCCAGTAGTCTTTGGGCAGAGATAAGTGCCAGCGGCTGATTCAGCCTGCATGTTTTAGAAGGCAATGAATGAACTGCACTTAAGAGTAGCTTTTCTTTCCCCAGTAGACTATCTTATAGTAGAAAGTGAATCCTCAGGAGATGAACCCCTCAGACTGAAATGTCTTCTGTTTGAATTTTAGGAAAGTGAAGAATGATTTTGGGGAAAATATATATGTTGTCCATCTCCTAGTTATTTTTCATTTTTTTCTAGAAATGACACAGAAACACAGGAAAATTTTTCAAGGATTAATCTCGATGGTCAGCTACTCCTCTGCTATGAGAAAGGGTACGTTTGTGTATTTTTTTGGTGCATTTTGGAAAGTTCTTAAAAACCCATTAGTAACCAATAATCCACATTGCCCCAGAATAATCTGTTTCCCTGTTTCAGTAGTCTCTGACACCTTGAAGTTCCTGTTGCAGTTAGGAAGACGAACTTCAGGCTGAAAAGCTAACTTTTCCCTTTTTTGGTGCAGATGTGATAATTTTTATAATTCAGAGAAGAACCACCAGGCATTTAAGCTGTAAGCGATTACTGGAAGCATTTTGCTGGCACAAACAGATTTGTTGTATGTAACAAGAAAGAAGACTGCCTCATTCTTCTGAGCGTATCTCAGTGCTTGGAGGATTAAAGCTCCGGTGTGTGTTGGTTTTGTGTGTGGGTGTGGTGTTCCTTTTTGGGTTTTGTTTTAAACATATTATTCTGGCACTTCCCCATTCCTTGGCACATGACCAAAGTTTCTATGCTGCCTGTGGAGGAGGAGAGATGTGGATATGGAGACATCAGTGCTTTTGAGGGGAATATTTCCCTTATTTTAGGCAGTAGTGGTGTCTCACATGCCTCTGTCTAGAATGGTTTGCCATAGGTTGACCTGTAATCAGTAAGAATGCAGGAGGTTCCTTGAATCCTTTAAAATGTATAGTATTAGGGCTGTGCTAGAAGAAATAACAGTTTCCTGCTGCAGACCTGGAATTTGATCATCAGCTCTTACAACAAAAGCACTCCAGTAAGCCTAAACCTTTATGGCTCCTCAGTTCTATCCCATTAGGTTTCATTGCCTTTGTTGGTCACACCTTTTCAGTCTGCTTAGCTGGACAGGTATGCTTTCTATCACCCAGAGGGAAATTGGGCTGGCTGGGGATATGTTAATGAGTGACGTAATTACAGAGGTCACTAGGCAATTTGGCTGTATATCAGGACATGTGTGACTTCTTGATTATTCCCAGGTTACCAATGTTTTACATCTGTTTATTTTCAGTAAAGCATTATTGGTGCATGAAATTACTGCTAGGATCTCAAGAGGTTCCAGAGGAGAATGTTAATATTGTTAGGATCTAGCACTTTGAAAAGGAAGCTGGGGAAAGGTACGTAAAAGTAGGGAGGTAAGGTCTAATTACAGGCCCAATTAAAGTATCTGAAGGAATACAAAACATAGTCTAAGAGGAAACACAGACACAACAGAAAACAAATCCATCTCTGGACTGTGGCTTCTGTGACAGAAACCAGATTGTGCTCTGGTTTTATAAGGGCATCGAGATTCCTTAACGAAAATACTTAGGAAAAGCAAAGGATATAAAGTAAACACATTATATACGGTTTTTGTGTAACAATCAGCCGGATGGAATTGTGTGCATGTAGCAATAGTGCAAAGGTTGATTTCTAGCCCCTCAGACCTCTCCGCAGCTCCACTCCCCAGATCAGCAGGTCTTTCCTGTACTTTCCTGTACTTCCTTACCAGAGACAGTTATACATGTGTAGGACTCTGAACATCAGCTCAGCCTCTTGAGCTAAGTGACGTAACTGAAGATCAGAGTTAACAGCACTGCAGGTGTCAGACATGTTCTAAATGGATTAAACAGCAGAAGCTGTCTGTTTATACATCTCAGCAGGTAATACATGTCTTTAAATCCATTCCTTTTCCACAGGGCAACTGTTGTCCAGCTGTAGCTATAAGTATATCCTGTGTATTGAGGTTTCAATGAAGGTGCTGTGCAGTTTGCTGACTTGCAGGCCTTAGGATAGCATGCTGTGTTTTGAGGTATACTTTTCCTTTCTTGTTGCATAATGGATTGCTATTTACCATGTTGGTTTAACTTAACTGGTGGTATCAACCAAAACATCAGGAAGTTGCCTGAGACTGAAGTTTACTGCCTGTGACAGTTTGTAGATACAGTTAGATGCTTCAGAGTTGAATCTGAGTGTTAACTGAATTCCTTTCTGTTTGGAAAGGTTGTTCAGTTAAGATGTGCCTTGAAGCTAGATCTGGTGATTTGCTCTGTTTATTTCTGTGAATGTCATAGAAGAGCACCTATTCACAGGAATCCTTGTGTTTTCTTGTCTTCTCAGGAGGATGTTGTCTTAAACATTGATCCAAGTATCAGTGCTAAAGGTGGCTTTGCATTGTTCAAATGCGCATAATAATGCAATATAAGTTGTGATTTTATTATTTTGGGTTTTATTTTTTTTATCCAGCTATCATTTCAGCTGTGAGAGGAGGAGACTTCTGGAGGAGAATGCAAGTTGTTCTTATGTGGCTTTCATGGAAATAGTATTTTTTTCCAGAGCTTTTATTTATTATGCTTCTCTGTAGACTTAGCTACTTCATAGCATATTCCACAGAACGAAATAAGTTGTGGAGCACAAATTGCTTACACAAAAGGTAAGATTATGGAATTGGTGAGTTAATTGCTTCAAGGGAGAAGAAATAAAGAAAAGGAGAAAGGAGGGCTATAGTGCAGGAAAAGGTGAAAGAGGTGTTTCCTCAGGAAAGGAAGGTGGTAAATGAAGCTATTCTCCTGGATCAGCAGTCTACAACCATGTCTTGTCTTCTAGAATTGTCAGCTGCATTTGGAAAGTGGTATGTTTTACTTAAAGGCTTCCCTGTCTTGGTGAACTTGTACCTTTTTAGTTGTCTTGGTATTCTTTGGTCTTGGTCAGGTACAAGAGCGGAACATTCAGTTGCTCCGAGATTCACATGGAGAGCTAGTACCTTTAACATGTATATCATAAGCTTGTTTCAAATGTCGCTGTGAGGAAAACTACTCCACCTACGTGAAATAGATCTTTAGATTTATGGCTGAGTAGAAATTATATCTGTTAGTCTCTTGCAGTCATATGATTGCAAGAGCATAGTTTATAATAATTAGTAGCTCTTAAGCTCTCAAGAAACAACTGCAGCATGTTCCTGTGCATGCATGCGTGGTACAGCTCCTCTGTTGAAGAGTTCTGGGAAACAAAAGTGGATGTGCTCAAAGCTATTGTTTGCTATGTGAAAATAAAGTTCTTCCTAAGCTCAAAGAATCAGCATGTTTCAGATAGTGTGTAATTCCCTCATCTAGCAGACCAGAGATCCATTTTTTCCAAAGCTCTTCAAATGCCCATGTAACTTGATGGTAAGGGTGACTTACAGATCTCCTGTGGTTGATTGTGGATAGGAGTCTTTTATGGTCTCAGCTGAAAGCTGACTTTCATGCTTTTAATAAGAGGAGTCCTGAGCTGACTCCTAGTTTCCACTGGTCAATGTAGCAGTAATTCCGTGGAAAAGACTGTACATTTAAATTTCCACATGCTGTTAGGTGCTTTGCTGAGGTATGATCAGCATGGTCAGAGCATAGTCACATCTCAAGCTGTATGACTCATTGTGGAAAACCAGAATGAAAAGGCCAAGCACTGATGCTGTTTATAGGATTGTATAAGGACCTTCAAGTACAGAACCAGAGTAAGAACCCTACTAAAGGGGTAATGGGGCACAGCATGATTTACCAAAGTCTTTGGCTGAATGTCTGATCCTGGACATATTTTAATCCCTACTGGATATTTTCCTACAGGGTGTTCTCATTCAAGTTTAAATTTAGAAGAATCATTAGCCAGAGGTCAGACACAGTAATTATTAAGGTATTTCATGGCTTTGTTTAGATTTCTATGGGCACTTAAGTAAACTGTTTCAGTGTATGTCAAACTCAGGAAAGATTAAAGACGAGTTGTACTGAATGAAGTCCAGATTGAAAACTACTGAAGTACATTTCTCCTATAGTAATAGTTGTATGTACCTGATACCATAAAGTATCTGAGTGTTCTGACAAGCCACACATTGAGCTTGCATTGACAGTTTATCATACTAGCCCAGCTAATCTGAGTCATAGTTTTGTATCTACCGCTACATGTTGTCCGTCTGGATAGCTGGGTACTGTGCTGTATGAATTCTATATGCAGGCCTGCTTGGGAACTGATGTTCTCAACAACCAGTGAACAAATGCTGAAGCAGCAGCAAGGAATCTTATGCTGTGGTGACTGGGAGGCCCAGGGAGCTTTCTGGTCATCTTCCTCAATTTATCCACTGCCTGCCTGTGCTATTATCTTGGATAGCGACTGACGCGCTTTTAAGTTAAAAAGAAATCCAGCCTCCTAAGTATTTGGCAAAACATCCATTTAAAGGGCATCAATTTATGCCATGATGCAGAATGGCTAATAACCCATGTCACTGTTTTTAACTTCAGAGCTTCAGCTTTTAAAGGTAATGACAAGAAGAACTTGGCCCAGCACTGTACGGTGTCTCTGATGAGCATGGGTTCATTTATGAGTTTGATATAGAAGATTCCTAAGGATAGATTTAAAAATGCCTGTGTTGAAATGATAATGGAGAATGACTTAATTGTGAACTTCTAAACAATCAGCCTGGGAAGCAGATGGTTGTTATGAAGATCTTAAGCTTTTATGAAAACAGTGGCTAAAAATGCCCTAATTAACAAATGAAAACAAAGAAACAATTATTTGAAAGGAAAAGAAATATATGTAATCCAGACTGAAGTACATAGCTTGGACAGCCAGAAGTGCAGTTATGATTTTTTCTTTTTTCTCTCTTTTTTTGTGGAGATTCAGGTCTGTCAAAGGGCAGACTCACTCACAGGTGGTATTAAGGCATTCCTGGGTGTGTTGGTATTTGTTTTGTATTTTTAACTGTGAAGTCACCACAGGAGAACTGGGGCTAAACTTGACCCTTCCCTTTCCAGTACTTCAGTGGCTGAGCTCTTGCAGCAGTTGTTGTTGGTAAGGTACCCAGAACTGAAGGCTTCAACATAGGAAATGTGTATCCTTCAAATTTCTCTGGAAATGGGAATATGTATGCAGTGCTCCAGGCAGCAGCCAAAAGATAGTATCTTTGGCTCCTGTTGAAAGAAAGCATCACACAGTGCTTTGCAGCACTTGTAAATGGCGCTCTGCTTTTAGGGGCTTTAAGGTCTGCTGTTGAGGAGTGCTTGAAATGAGGCAGATGTATGATGTTCCAGACTTACTGTGCCTCCTGATTTCTAGGCAACTAACCTTGGCTCAGCTGTGAGGGTTCAGTCTGCAATAAGGGAAATATATCCAGACCACAGTCCAGCAAAGTGTTGCTCTTCCAAAACAGGTTTTCAGTTGTCCCTGGGGAACCTTTGGCTCTCCCATGCTCATGGCTAAGACATAGTCGAAGGAGGATTATTGTGACTGGTCCTAGTGCCTGGTAGACAGATGCAGGAACACATGATGCCTAATTGTAACAGTTCTCATTTGGCAAAGACCTTGTTAGGTAATGAGAATGTGGTTTGATCTGCATGTGCAGGACCATCCAGTGGCTTATCTTGATGTGAAAAAAAAAAAAAAAAAAGGTAATGGCTAGAACTTCCCATTTACTTTGACCTTCCACCAAAACTGCTCTGATTTGTTGGAAGGAGGCTTGTGCTGTTATACTGGATTTGGCCCTATCCAGTCTGGCTGTACATTCTTCACTCAGCTCTTTCAGGTTTCTGAAAAATAAACCTGTATATTTCTGACCTCCTATCTTCATATGGCTTGCTCTATCTGGTCACTAGTGCTTTTCTCAGTGCATTTATTTGGTGACCTTCCACCAAAACTGCTCTGATTTGTTGGAAGGAGGCTTGTGCTGTTATACTGGATTTGGCCCTATCCAGTCTGGCTGTACATTCTTCACTCAGCTCTTTCAGGTTTCTGAAAAATAAACCTGTATATTTCTGACCTCCTATCTTCATATGGCTTGCTCTATCTGGTCACTAGTGCTTTTCTCAGTGCATTTATTTGGTTTGCAACCAAACTACAGTATCCAGGTGTGATGTTTGCTTTGATGGAGCTACTGGATAGAGAAGTCTGCCACTAGTTTATACTAGTTTAATCTCTGTGTTCTTTTACACTTATTGGATAAATTTCTTTTTCCTCGTGAACAATAACCTTTTTCCCCCTATACAAAATCAACAGCTGTGCTTGGCAGCTTGCATTTAACTGGGGGATAAGATGCTCAAAAAGCACATCAACTCACTATTAGGAGTGCGACAAGGTTTTGTTCTTGAGGTAACAGAGTACTTTAAGTTCAATGAGAAATTAGAAAAGTAGTTTGTAATCTTTCTTCCTACATTGTGCCAGTAATGGTACCCTCTGTTCTAGGGTTTCTAGGACTATACAGAAACTCTCTATTTTCCTTTACTGGAACTGCCATGTTTGCAAATAGTAATGTTGCAGAAGTGTGTGCTCAGAAGGTTAAAAACAGTGTGTTAGGAGACAGCACTGAGTCTCTTGTACTATCTCTGAATTGAGGAACACCGAAGAAATTTCTAGGTCCTCCTCTCAAATGGTGTCCATTGTGAGTTGGTTCTGCCCTCAGAATGATTAGAACTTTCTATTTAAGAAAGGAGAGGAGGGGTATTCAGGTGGTGGTATATTGAAAGACTGAATTTTTTCCCCTACGTGACTTGCTTCCCAGGTTGGAAATCCACTGTTTTCTTTGGAATGGGCAAAGAATAAAAATGTGGTGGGTGTTGTGGGTAAATGTGTTGGGTTTTTTTGTGAGATGTTGAGTGCTGTATTCTGGGCCTTGGGTAAGCTGAGCATCTGTAGCGTAACTGCAGAAACTGTTCAGATTCCCTTCATCACTAGCCTTTTCATGACAAAAGAAGGATAATTCTGATCATTGATGATAGACACCTAGGTGTGTTGGTGATCAGTCTGATAGAAAAGAACTAGTTCAAATAGCACTTAGACTGCCTTTAATAGTTTGAAGATGTTTACATTAACTTTTCCATTGGTGCTTGACTGCATGGTACACGGTAGAGATCCTGGTACTGAGTGCAGTTAATTCAGCCACAGACAAAGCTGTGAAGTACTGGAAGCTCTAGGCATGTCTGACGGAGGCAGGAAGGTGGGCAAAATGAAATGTCTGCTGTGTAGGAGCTGAAGCAAAACTAATAACTCTGTGCAGAAGTTGAAGTTTATAGTATTTACAGCAGGGCTTTTGCACAGTGAAGAGTTGAAGGACACTAATGACTTCTACCTAGATGTATGACAATCCACAGCTCCAAGAAATGTAGTTTCTAGCTGATGATAGATGCACATAGAAATTCCAACTTCAGCTTTGTGTTCATGCTTTCAGAGTTCCAGTTGTTCTAAGCTCCATGGCTAACTCAGAGCACTATACCACACTTCATGGATCAGCATGAGATAAGTGACTTGGATCTGCAAACCAAATCAAATGGTTAACCAAGTTCACTAGCTGGGGACAATCATCACTTGCTGTTTAGTGGTGGGAATTCTTGTGAACTGCTGCTCAGGAGGCTGGCTCCCTTGAAAATAAACAATCAGATTACTATTGTCCTTTATTAATACTAGGACAGCAGCTAAAAAACTCCATTGATGTAGGCAGTATATATGCAATGAATGACAAGACAACAGTTTTGCTGTGGAAAGTGGCTTACATACGGGTCAGAAAAGCAGTTTTCCCAAGGCTGCAAAGGAGTTCACTGGCAATCTTTTGCATCACTCAGAGAGTGATCTTGGTTCTGAGGAACCAAAGAAGGATTTTGAAGGGGATAGAACTGGCAGGAAAGGTACATCTAGCTTTGACTCTTGCCCAGTTCCTGAGATTGAATGCTGGACACTCCAATACCAGGCAAGGGAATGATAGGCTTGATTTGTTTCTTCGTTCTCATTTTCCACTCTTTTTTTTTTTTTTTTTTTTTTTTTTTTTTGACGTGGTATACATGTACCCTTTGGGAATGCATACTATACCATCCATGCATCAGGCATAGAGTTATTAAAATCTAATTTTGTATTTTCAATAGTCGTGTAAGTTTTTTCAACATATAATTTTAGGGATTAGTTACTGCAGTGTGTGCTTCTTATGTATGTATATTTTTTTTAAACTGACCTAAGTGGATGGCAGGGTTTTTTCTGAGCCTGTCAAAAGGAGGCTTCATTTTTAAGGGATCAAATGTATTTTCTAGAGTAAATGTACTGTACAGTGACTTAGTGACATCTTTCTTCTTCTGGCAAGGAGATGAAGGGGATAATTTGTTATCAAGTGCACTGTATGCCATGTAACTTAAGAGCAGTTAGTGATCAGGAATCGTGGGTTATAAATGACTCTGCCTGAGAGCCTGATGTTTAAGATTGCATTCCCACAGGTAGGGTGTTTCTGCCTTCTCCCCTCACCCCCTGGGTTTCTCACCTATGCAGAGCTCAGCATCCTTTTTTCTATGACAACTGGAAAATGCTGGTTCTTTCTGTTATCACACTTCTGGAAACAGAGCTTGAAGAAAGCGTGCTAATCAGGGCTGAAATAGGTGGGGTGCAGATTCAACCTACTGTGTGCTATGGTCCTACCTGGGAGGCAGTCACATGGATTAACAAGCAATAATAAAACCCCCTCTGGTAGAAGACTTAAGGATAAAATAATGATTGTTATTCTGCATCTGCTTTGAATGAAATAATTCAAGCACATTATGATGAAGCAGTGTTGAAATGTCTCAACTGTTCCATGTGGTCATGTCCTGTCAATAACAATGACCTGAGACTGATGGAGCTGGGTAGACAAAGGCATGCTTCTATTTTGGAGTTCTCAGTTGGCTGTAATTGTCACTGTTGGTGATTACAACCTTATTACCCTGTGGTAATGCCTCACAAAATCTTGTGTAGGATCTGTTGTGATTATAATTATGTTTCCCTGGGATAAGCTTCTCTTCTGCTTGGCAATGAATTGCTGTATATATGAAATACCCTCCATTCAGTCTTAATGTAGCTAAAAACGAACTAGGGCTGAAGTGACCTAAAACCTCATTCTTGGCTAGATGTTATTCAGTGGTGTAAGGGCTGTAAAATGAACTGAACTCGTTCCATTTTCTGTTGATCTGAGTAAGTGCTGAATATACTAACTTGCCTCCTTTTAGATCCTACACTGGAAATGAGATCTGCTTCACGTGGAGATGTATCTGCTTGCAGTCTGTCTGATACTAAGAGCTCTTGCAGCAGGTTGTCTCATGTTTAGGCTAGCCCGACACAAAGCATGAGCACATAAATGGATTAGCAACAGCAAGAGGCCCACAAGGACTCTTCTGTCCAGTCCTTCAGATCCAGTCCTCTAAGCCTTGCTACCAGCAGTAGTCAATAGCAAGTTGTAGACTATGGAGCCCGAATGTTGAACTTGATCATCATTTGCTCATCCCTTGTAACTAATCCACACAGAAATAGTCTGAGACCTGCTTTGTGTGGTAGTAGTAGGCCCAAGTCCACAGAAAACTTTTCTTAAGTACAATGTATATGGCTCTGTTCCCTGTTCTGCTACTTGGGACAGATCAGATTGCTGGTTCACGTCTCAGTTGTCCCTGCTGTGGTGTTGATGGAGTCTTACCTTTGTGGTGTGTTGAGGCAAATTAACTTTTAAATGCTCTGCATTGTAACACTGAGGAGTCAGTGCCCTATAGTGTTTCTTGCCTGTGTTTTATCAGTGGTAGTTAGGAGGCCGAATTGAAATTCTGATTTTAATGACATGCTGCTTAACTTTTCACTAACATTTTTCAGTTAAAAAGGGAAATGAAAAAAGTTCAGTCCAAACCTGCTGAACAGCTAGCACCTAAATTTTAAACCTTGATTTACCTGTCCCTTTTGATGAGTTTGCACAGCACCTGCAGTCTGATTTTTCTACTCCCATCAGTATAAATCAACCCTCATAAATCAAGCTATAACTACAAGCCTTTTATCTATGAACTTTATTTACAGTGGAAATAAGAGGCTTCAGGAGGTGAAACTGCTGTCACTTGAGCCATATTCACCTGCCTGGAGCAGCACACAGAGAATATCCTGGTCAAGAGGCGGCCTTGCTCTTGGAATTGATTTACAAATAGACTTACAGGGTGTGAACCTTCTGCAAAATATTGGAGTAAATTGGCATATGCTTGAGCTGCACTGAAAGATGGCCTAGTGGTTCTGGCCTTTCCTTGGAATATTGGCGCTTGCCTTTGCTTTGCCATGGATTTCTTATGATTGTGTGGATGCATTGCTTGGGCTTTGTATGGGAAACTGTCAGTGAGCAAAATCTGAGTAGCTGAGTGAACAACTCTGTGTTAATTCTCCTGCACAAAAGCCACAACATATAAAAACCTTTGCTTTTTATGTCATCTGCCATTCCACATAGACTTTTAAGGGTACTGACCATGCTATTAGGTTTCTGTACCTGCTTGATCCTAACAGTTTTTCCATGTGGATAAGTCCTTTGGTTTATATCTCATTATGCCTGTTTAAAAAAGGGCTAGTAACACTCAGTTGTTTCGCAGGAGTGTCACAAGGTCAGATGCACAAAAAGCTGTTGCTCGTGGGGGTAGAAGTGGGAATGTATGCCTTTCCTGGTACAGCAAGATGAGAGTGGATTTGGATAGGCAATGTTACTCAGCCTCTCGGGATCCTGGCCCAAGGTTTGCTGTAGAGATGGGCTCCAGCTCCCTGTAGTGTTTCTGCTGTTGGGATGGGAACTTGGAAAGGTTGTGACAGGGAAAAGGTCCTCTTTTGGTCTGTAACAGCCCCTGCTTTGAGAGCATCCTGCCTTTTGAACTTCAGTGAAACTGGGAACACTGGTCCCTGCTCTGAGGAGGCTCCTATTGTTAAATTCAAAGTGGAATAATGCAAGTTGAGACAGGGCTTGGGGTAGGGCTATTTTCCAGCAGTTCGTCTAGCTCTAGAGGATGACAGGGCAGAGTCTTCCAGATTACTGAGTCTAGTTTGTCACTGAAAGCCGACAATGTTTTGTTCAAATACTTGGATTATATGTCTTGTCTCTAAATAATGTGTGTGCGTGGTGTGAATGTTTTGAAAAATCTCATTGGTTTAAAAACCTAGATCAAATGAGTAATGCATTCTTCAAAATAGGGAGAAACTATTGTGGACAATTTTTCAACACTTGACAGTTTCCCAGCCAATTTACTTGCTCTCACCAGAATAAATGGAGCTAGCCTGTCTCTAGCCTGAATGCTGGTTATTTCACGCAGCTACCCTGAACTATTCTCTAAATTGAGTCCACGGAGAAATAGTTGCAACATGGAAGAAGGGACTGAAGGTACAGGGAGCTAACTGATTTGCAAACACGGGAGTTTTAAAGCCCTGTTTTCATCTCAGACAGGTAAGCAAACTGTGTTTAAAGAATCTATTTCTATATCAATGAACATGTTGCCTGAGTTCTGCTTCCATGCATTGCAAGGATGTATGGCAGATACACAAAATGGTCAGGTGAACTTGTCTGGTAGCTCTGGATCCTGTCTGACTGAGACTGAAGCTGACAAGTAGTAAGAAGTGGTCAGCTATGAGTGACATTTCAGTAACCATTAGTTACAAGACTCCTTGCTAAAAGTTGCCTCCAGCCACACCATCAATTTTTGCCATGAATTTTTCTAGTTCTCTTTGGAGTGTTCTGGTTTTGCTTTTTGCCTTTGTAAAATGATGAGTGGTACAAAGCAATTACCTGAGGCTGCAGAGAGGGCCTGAACCTGAAGGTATTCAGTCATTTGCGTTCTGTTCTGACACGTGATCCCTCAGAATCTCAGGCAACTTCAAAAGTGTTTGGGGTACAGAATGAGAACAATCTCTTTGGTGCATTGGAATATATAATAAAGACAACAAGGTGATGCCACTGCAGGAAATACAGACATTAATATTCTGGAATGTGTTAATAGGAGTGAATTACCTTAGATGGGAATAGTAGTTGTAGTTATTCTACTCTATTTGACAAAAGGGAGAACCTAGTTGGATTAGTGGTTTAGTCATTCCTGTGAGCACTGCAGGAAGGTGTATATTCATCTTAGAGTCCCTTGGTGACTTCTTATCATTTTTACCAAGAATGATAAGCTGTAAATGTTCGTGAATGTTACCTTTAAGAGAAGAAACTGCTTGTTCCATCTAAAAATGAGATCTCTTCCAGTGTATAAAGTACCCACAAGAGAAGGGCAATGAGCAATTGTATTTTGCCTCTCTTTGAGGTTAAGCCAAGAAGTAATTAATCTAATTGAAAGCAACAGAGATCTTAGGTTGATACTAGGAAAAGCTTCTTAACTTTAAACACTGAAAGTATGTTGCCCACATAATAATGGAACTCAAAAAGGGACAGAGCCTGCCATATTTTGTCATGTCTCTAGGCTGGTCAGACTGCACACTTCTCTATTTGGTTGGTTGTTGCTTTTTTAAAAAAACGGTGTACTAAGTGAAGACTTTGGGTTGTTATGACTTGGTTTTGCTAGAACAGAACAGTGCACTGAGACAAGGTAAGCCTCTAAAGAAGGAATGCTTAGGTCTGCTGAGTGAAACAGCCTTTCAATGGGAATCTTAAAAACAAACTTGCACACTGATCAGTGAGTTTCTTTCTGTCCTGCTTTAATTTAGCAGATTTCAGTTGCTTTGGGCTGTACACAGTCCAAGCAGTCTCCTCTATCTCTCTTGTAAAACCATTTTGCTTTTCATCATTTCCAGGGTTTACATGAAATTGTACTGCATGCCACAGTCAAGATTTCTCTCCTCTTGATCTTATGGTCTCTCATCATCCTTGTTCTGCAGAGCATTCTCAGGCACCCTTAAGGAAGGAACATTCCCTCCTTTTGTAAAAGGTGAAGTTAGATGCAGGGGACAGTTCTGGAAAAAGGCAAAGACTAACTGCTTATTATGTTCAGATACGCAATAAAACGTGAGCAGGCAAATTAAACGCTTCTACTGTTTGCCATGTAGGAGGTGGGAGCAGTGACTTGCTGAGTTCCCTTCCAGCTCTGTGATTCCCCTTATGGATGATATATGAATTGGATTGTTATACATCCTGTTTGGACGCGTAGGCAATCCTACTAGTCACTTGTACTGTGTTCATCAAAATGATCCTAGCTCAGAGAAAACACAGCAGTACACTGCAGCATGTAGCTTATAGACTGGCTGATAGATGTGTGAAGTTGCACACTCCGTAGTTCTGGATAAATGGCGTGCTTACTTTAAAGACAAAGTGCAGAGCTCATGAACCTGTGCCTGCACAGTGTAAACAGGATGTGGTTTTTAGTCTCTGTGAGACACCAGCTCAAAATTTTGCTGTGGTGTCAATAGAAAAATGAGGAGTATCTCATGGGTGCCTGCATTCTAGTGTTAAAGTGCTGCAAAGGAGGAGAAAACCAGCATTTCACACTTCCTCTCTGATTTTGACAGATGCAGAAAAAAACCAGTCAGACCTTCTTACCTGTTGGTTTTTTTTTTTTCAGGTATGGATTGAAGGGAGTAGCTGAAGTTTATGTCCTGTGGTGGGAGGAGGAGCTGACTGCAGAAAGCAATACTTTTCTAATAAAGAGATCATAAACTACTCTGAGTAGTTAGGTAACTTACACCTACCCATGCTCTGATCTATCTTTCTGGTCCTAACCCATCCTATATGTGCTTCAATTTTGCTATGCAAAGGCACAATAGTTGTCCTCTTGAGTGGGTTTGAGCTCATGTGTACGCTGTCTTGTTTGTGCAGAGGCACTGCTCTGAAACAACATTGTGAGACGTTTCATGTAAAGGTCGTTTCAGAGGAAGCTTTTCAAAATGTTTCTGTACAGAAGTGTTGTCCCCTTCCAGGAAGTCACTCCCAGCCCTTTTCTCCCTTCAAATCTGAAAGCATAACCAAGTCTACCAAAATCATTTTTGTGCCAAAATGATATGCCCAAGGTCATACTGTATTTACTAGGTACTTTGTGCTTGTGAACACTTTGTTGGGTAGAGAGAAGGGGTGATGGAAAAAGGTGTTGGTGGAGAGAAAGATCATCAGTGATGGCTGAGGATTGTACAGTGTGTTCCACAATTAAAGACTGTTTCTTTTTTCCCAGTGTACCATTCTGCTCTTTAATAAATTATATAATTACTAGAAGAACTGTGGGAGAAAAGGGTGGTGTGGGGTGCATGTGCACAGTTCTGGCCTCTCGATTGAGGAAGGTGGACTCCAGAGCAGGGGCAAAGAGATTGGAGGGAAAGCCTGTCTTATTTTAGGGAACTAGAAAAAGTGACTTCCTAACTGACAACCTTGTGGAGCAGGCACAAAACAGGCTTGCCTTTAAATAGATGGAGTTAAATGTTAGGGAAAGAAATTAACTACTTGAGTCCTATGACTGCACCAGATACTGGTGGAAAAGGCTGTGACTGATGGCAAATTTAGCTTAGACTGGAAACTAAGAGAGGTTTTGGTATAGAAAGTGAGGGGAGTGGGCTTCTGCAACTGTTTCTTGGCAAGTATGTGTGTGTGTGATAGGGATAACGGGATTGCTAACCTGCTTTGAAATGGAGATAAATCACTTAATAGTAGTGATTGTATACCACGGTGTTTACAGTGGTAGAAGATTGAATTTGATGAGCTAGGAGAGAATGTCCATGCAAATGCTATTCTACTTCTCTGCTACCATACAAACGTTAACTGATTTAATACTTGGATCTCTTCTGGAGACACGAACATCTTAAGTGCATTTTGCAACCCCATGCTGTGGTTTAGGGCCTGATACCACTGAAGCTCTGCTGCAATTAACAAAAATCATACAGTGTGTGAATGTTACCAAGCAGAATTATAATTCATAATGCATCTCTAATCTTCTTTTTGAGGTGATTTCGGAAATTCTTAAACAAATTGTTTGCCATAATGACTGGACTGTATGTCACAGGTGGGCTGAGTTAGGTAACAAGCTGTATCTCTTGCCCAGTTGCAGATGGTTGGGTTTGTCCAGCATGCTTGGTTTCATTGTGAGGTTAGCTGCTGTAGAAGTGCTGAATTTCCAGATTACTTCATGCCCAATGATTGCAGTGCTCTTACTGAGGTGGAGGCAATAGGGAAATGAGAGGTTTTTCAGTGCCTGGAGAGAAAGGTTTCTGTAGAGGAATGCAGGCAGTGGGTTGATTAGCATTGATAATATGCAGGTGTGGCCTTGCCTGGAAGGCAGTGGGTTGATTGACATGGATGATGTGCAGCTGTAGCTCGTTCCTGCTAAGTAGTTAAATAGCCCTGAGGATTGTGGGAGAGGGCATTGAATGGAGGAGCAGCAGCAGTGTGGTCTGACCTCTGGAGGAAGAAGAAATAGCATGGACAGTAGAATCTGGCTGACTGTAAAAAGTCTTGTTGCAGCCTACTAGTTTGTTTGTGCTGCAACAATTGGTGTCTGGTGTGGAGGCTGATTTGGAATCTGACTACAACAACTGGCATTCAACATAGCTGAGACAAGCAGGAGAACCTGTGACCATAACAGACACCGTGAGAGGTGAGCTGTTGACAAATAATCGATATGGGTGTATTGCAATATTTGTTGTCCATCTTTAGTCAAATTGCGACTGGTTTCCAGTCCTCAAGATGATCTCTGCTCTATATGACTGATTAAACAACTCACTGGAAGAGGGATTGAGAGGTAGGCAAGTTCTCTGCAACACCTGGATGGTCATTTTCTTTCTCCTTAGCTTAATAAGTAGCTGAAGTACTTTATTTCCACTGCTTCAAGAGGACGGGCTGAGCTAGTTAATCTAAATTGATTGTTAAAAGGACACAAAACAAACACCCAAATTTTGTTTAGGTAAAACCAGAAATATTTTCTTTCCCCCTGTTTCTTCTGTTCTACTTACCTGACCTTCAATGGATGTTGTGTTTGCCGTAAGTATACTTGAGTATATATATACATATATATATATAAGTATACTATTGTGACTATGAGCTAGTGTGTCATATTGATTTGTGAAACTAAAATGATGCCTTGTTTTCCCCCTCATTTTTTCCATGGAAATGGGTGCTTGTGCATGTGAAGTATTCAAATCTTTACTGTTTCAGCACATGTTTTGTCAGGTTGAGATGCACATAATTTTTCCTATGGCAGCCCACATAGTACTGTGCTCCAACATTCCTCCCCATCACTAGTAGGCTTGGGGTGGGCAAGATCTTGGGAGGAGGCATCACCAAGGTAGCTGATCCAAAGTGACTATATGATGTCTGTTTAACAATAAAAGTTAAGAGAAAGGAGGAGGAAGGGGGGGCATTAGTTATTTACAACATTTGCCTTCTGGAGCAACCACTTCCTGGGAAGTGACTGAACATCATCTGCAGATGGGAAATAGAGAATAACATCTTTTGTTTTACTTTGCTTTCACATGCAGTCTTTGCTGTTGCTTTGTTAAACTGCCTTTATTTTTACGCATGAGGCTTCTTTCCATCTTATTTTCTCCCTCCCTGTCCTGTTGAAGAGGGGAGTGATAGAGTAGCTTGGTGGACACCTGGCATCTAGCCAAGGTTAAACCACCACACAGCACTGCTAGGAATCTGTTCAGGCTTCACCAAGATGACTTTGAGGTTGCCTATGTACAGTTTTCTCTTTGGAATTCACACAGGCATGTTATATATTCTGAAACCAGCTAGACTTGTCAGAGAAGGAAGATGTGGTATTTTAGGTCTGCAGTAGGTTAGAAGGAAGAACCTAGGCATGAGCACACGGTTGTACTCTGCTGACAGTTATTCCAGTGTGAGTCTGCAGTGACTCTTAATTTCACTGTGCCATCTAATTCCATGAAATGTGAAATTCAGCAGTGATGTCTAATTCCTGAAGCTGCAGTTGCCACTGGGGATATTTGTGCAGAACTGTCACTGCTTCCAGTGGAATGAGATAAAGGCATTGAATTTTCTTTAACAGCCGTATGTTGGCAGGTCTCTATTGTATGGCATCATGACAAGTGCATTCTCTGTTGGCAGTTTTTACAAGGCAGGCAATTTAGTGCCCTGTGTCTCTTCTGGTGATGGTCTGTAAGGAAGGCCTATTTAAAACCCTGTGGCAACAGGATGGAGAAAAACCTATTAAATCACTGATGTCAATAGGTCAGAGATTGTGTTTTGTGGCAATGAACACCGTAGTGTTGAGATTGTTTCCATTTAACATGACTTGCCACTGCCCAATTTATAAACCTGACTGGTGAACTGGGAGTTGGGATGGCTTCTTGGGCACAGTAACATCCCAGAGACCAAATAGCAGCTACCAGCATTATCTGTCATTTCTCATGAGCACAAAATCCATCAAAAAAAAGAGCGAGCAGTTTTTGATGCTTTTTTAATGAACTGTCTCGGAGTGAGTGAGGGGGAAGAATGTTTGTTCCCTAGTTACATAGTAAAAAGTTGGCTATAGAAAGCTCTGGATTTCTTTTGTGCTTGTCTCATAGTATGTAATATCACCAGGATTGCACTCTGAGCCTCTCTAGTCAATACTACAGCCTCTTAAACACAAACATTGAATTTGGAAGCAGTTTTATTGCAAACACTCAGAAAGCAACAAAGATAAAAAGAAATGGTTTCAGTATTTTGACAATCAAGTTTGAGAACTTTTACACATTGATTCTTGACAGTTCAGGATGTCAGAATACTGGAAGTGAAGGGCAGTGACAGGAAGAAGCACACAAAATAGGAACCTAACCTCCAGGAAAATAATAATTAAAAATTGGAGCACACAGGAAAGATGTGATTCTTCCAAGGTGCTGAAACAAGAATACAAGATTTTAGCTTGTGTGGTCAGGGTGCACATGGGGTTTCATTAGGGCTTTTATGACTGCTACTATTAACAAACCAATGATGTGTCCACTAAAACTCAACATCAGCTGTTGACTATCAACATGGGAGCTATCAAAGCATAATGCTAATTTCTCTACATCTGTCTTTTCCTTTTTGCATATAATCTCTAATTACAATCTCTAGTTTTGGGTTTGTGGTCATTCTTTGGTTTTTGGTTTTTGTTGGTTTTTTTTTTTTTTAAAGGGTGACTTTCACTTAGTTTAAGGTCAATTCTTTCACACAATTGGTAGTGTATTAAAGTTTGACAAGCCGCAGTTCCTGAGTATTTCAATGACAACATCACCAAATGAAATATTGGAGCAATAACAATCCTCAGTAGTTTTTCCATCTTTGATGCTGGTTTACTTTTTCTCTCCCAGAGAACATTCCCACTGTTCTCCTTGCACCCCATTTATATAATAAGAAAATTATATTTTCTTATTGCACAGTGTTCTGGTTATATTCCATGCATCAGTGTGTGATGCCAAAGTACTCTAGCAAATGGTAGAACAAGAGAGACCAGGGGGTCCGGGGGTGGGGGGAGGGGCACACCACCCCTCCAAAACCGAAGAAGTTATAATTGGGGTAAAATTCTTGACAGATCTTGGTTCCTGTGTGCACGCTAACTATGAGCAAGCATCTTTTCACAGTGGGTTGAATTGCTGAAAAGCACCTGTTATGTCTTATTATCAAATCTTTTGCATATCTCTGTGGTCATCTCTTCAATGATGCATAGTGCTGCTTTGTTTTTGTGCTGTTTTATTTCTTCTCTGGTAAAGACAAATGGGATTTTCTGGGTTCTTCTAATAGCTTGGGCATGTACTTATATTTCCTTATATTTTTTAACTTGCTGTCTGTGGGATTGAACTCAGTTCAGCAGAAAAAGTTTACAAATGCTGAGTACTTCCTTAGTAGCTGCTTAGCCCTAACAGCAATGAGCGTGACTTTCTGCCACAGGGACACAGAAGAGTAGTGGACTTACCTGTTGTATTGAGGTGCTTAATGGTATGGCTTGGTCCTTTTGGATGCTGAGCTTTTGTCATAAAGGTGATCCTCTTTTGAAGATTCTAGGTATATTAGTAGAAACAAGAACTTATATTAAATGTGCAGCGCTTAGATGCCTTGGAACAAAAGAAGGCTAAAGCTACCTTTTGAGCCTTGTAATTGATTCTCAGACGTGATTTTCATATGCACTTTGTTCAGTGCTAACACTGAATTTACATTGTGGAGGCTGAATCTCTATGTTTTGTCTGTGATTCTCAAAAGCTTGCACACATGTACATGTGCACACAAACACACATGCTCTTCTCTGCCTCTCTGGTCCTTAAGCTCTGCATAAAAAAGGGGGTCACACTTGAATTAGCAGGCTTTAGATCTGGGCCTGACAGCAGACAGTGGTGTTTACTCAGAGCTACTGGCTGCACTGTGTGCAAGTGTCGGTCAGTTGAGGGAAACTGCTGAGTCCCAGCTTGCAGTAAAGGTTACAGCATTGTTGCTGCCCACCTCACTTATTTTCCTGTTTGAGTAGCTAGATGTTTGCCCTTGCAAAGTGAAAAGGGAACACTAAGCGCCTTCAGAAAATACCTTAGTCTGAATGCTATGCTAGATCAGAGCATATGGGTGCAAGAAGAACAATTGTCATTGAATGGTTTGCCCTGCTGCCAAATCCAGATCGCTTCCTTAAAGCAGTCTTTTGGGCACTTGGCATTAGGGAAGACAGTAGAAATCAAGCCAGTAGCATTCTTTCCTATTAAACTTCATAGAATGTGGACCTGCATGTAGAAACCCAGTTTTTCCTCTTGACGTTGTAGAACTGGCTTTTAAAGTGAGCTCTGTGCCTTTACAAGACCTTGGAACTATTTGTATGACAGTCACCTTTGTAACAAGATTTCCTCTTCCATTGCTCACTGTGTGGGAAGGGGGCTCTGTGTGCGATACTGATAATGAAATGAAGATTGTGAACTTACTGCTCAGAATGCAGCTGCTGTTATAAGTAGTGATGAAACCAGGCATCAGAGTACTTCAGTGTGATGTTAAGAGTTTGAATTAGTCATGCTGGTAAGTTACTTGCCAGAAGATGCTGTTCAGCGGCCTTTGTAGAAGTAGTCTTGGACCATTTCCTTATAGGTGGGTGAGTCATGCTCAATATGAAGTGTTGCGTAGTGGGCTCGTCTTTTGGAGCTTGAAAACTGAGATAAATAAAGTAAGTTTAAATGACTGGTATTTCAAGCCCACAAATTAACTTGGAAACCCCAATACCTCAGACCTACCAGTCAGCAGGGAGTATAACGGTACAGCACTTTGGAAGATTGTTGCAGAGGCT
This sequence comes from Falco biarmicus, assembly GCF_023638135.1. Lineage (NCBI taxonomy): Eukaryota > Metazoa > Chordata > Aves > Falconiformes > Falconidae > Falco > Falco biarmicus. The sequence goes on along the minus strand of NC_079288.1, from coordinate 62,558,495 downwards.
TACAATGTTCCTGAGCTGGAGATGCTTTTCCAGAGATCAGAGCTCTTTCTCTGCCAGCATGATAAGACTTCTATTGTGCAGTGATAATGTAGTACTGTTTTTTTGAGTCTTCTGAATCTGACTTTATCAAGTTCTGGTCATCTTGGGATTTCCCAGGGTAGTTCTGAAGTACAGGACCTACCTGCTTCTGCCTCCCTGCTAGGCTGTTTTTGCCATGGTAACAAATGGTACACAATATTTAAGTCACTTTTTTTCTGGCTCCGGGCAACTAGACAGAAGAGATAATCATAATTCCTAGTGTGTGGGAAAGAACATGGTGTTGCTATGTGTATTTCCTGAGAAATTGTTTTCGTATTTCTAGCAAGAAGTGAGATAAACCCCATGTTGCTAATGTGTACGAAGCATGAGCATGACTCTTCTGTATGATTGAAACCAAATTGTGCGTTGGGGCATAGTCTTGAGCAGTGCTTGATACATGAATTGTACCACTATGAGGTTGTGCTCAAATGTCACATGCTGCTGCTTCAGAGAACTGCAGTCTAAGGTAGCTCTGTTTGCCTTGTTGCCTTAGGTTGTGTGTCATGTTTTGTCACCAGATAGGAGGAGGTCTTGGGTGGCAGCAGGGAGTAGCAGCAGCAGCTGTTGCTCAGAGGAGAACAGAGCAATTCCTTGTTCAGGCATTATTCCTGGCATGTCTGAGAGAGGGTAAATGCGCAAAAAGTAGAGAATTCTGCATAGTTTGCAAGGTGGCCAAGAGGAGGAAACCTTCTCCGTTAGCCCTGAAGAGGGCCATGATGCTGTTACTGTAGTCCTAATGGTGGGGAGCCTCTGTCCACCCTCCTACTTGAGTACTTGGTGGGAATTATCTGTGCCTCATACTTTACCTAGGGAGGTTAGAAGGCATGTGGTGCTCACACTGTAGATAATATGGATGAAGCAAAGGCGTCTGTAGTATGAGTCTCAAGGGTTAACACATTACTGATACTATTGTCTGTCTTAACCTATTGGGTGAATAAGACCAGAACATGAGGTTTGTACAAAGGTAGTAGGACCCGTAATGCCTTCTGTATAAAGAAAAAGCTGTGTGTGGTGAAGGCCTAATTGTATAAATGATCATCTCAGAATGCTAGAGAAGAATCCCAAAAGCTTGGTGGAGGGAATTGTCATGGAATATTACCTGCATGTATGTGTGTTCTGTTATCTGCATAGAGGATCCCCAGCTAGTTGTTGCACTGAAAGAGAAATGCCAGTTGAAATGATGCCAAACGCTGGTTATAAAACACCTGTCACTTGACCATTGACAAAGATTTTACTTTTACTCTTTTTAATTAATGGTTCTATTTTGGTTTGGTTTCCATTATGAATCAAGTGTTTAAGCACCTAAAAAGGCGATAATGTTGGTTAGCTATGCTGTAGCAGTCTTCAGCTGGCTTCTACTCTACCTCTTCTGGTTCACCCTTTCCTAGCATTAGTGGAGGAGTTCTTCCCTTTTTACTTGAACAAAAATCTAGCAGGTTTGTTGCTTTGAAATACAGCTGGGAAATACTACATTAAAAACATAGTTATGTTCTTAAAAATAGATTAAGAGTCTGATATTTCTAATAATAATAAATTAGCGAGACAGTACACTTTCTGCTTGGTAACTGACTGGAAGGCAATAAGATTACTTACGGTGTTTAGTTTCAAATATTAGTTTTCTCTTCCTTAAATTGCATTAGTTATATCTAATTATAGGTACAGTTTGTGGTAATCAATTTGAGGCATAGCGATGTGAGTTACCTCTCTACATAAAGAATATATTTTGACTTGGAACATTAAAGGTATTTTGAATGCTGTGTGATTTTCATTTATGATTTGATTACGCAGGTAATTGAAATGTGACAGACTCTGATAACATTTTGTTGGAACAAATTGGTGAGTTCAACTTCTTTGGTAGATATATTTTTTTTTTGCCTTCATAAAGGCAAAAGAAATGAGAGTTTTCATCTGCTTGCCACACAGATGGTTATGAAGCATTTAATCTTTTTTGCACTGGGACTTAATTTTTCTTTCCATTGTGATGTCCATTGGAAGAAAAAAAAAAACACAAACCCAACCATACCTCCCTCCCCAAGTCAATAAACCCAGCAACAGAGCTGTTACTGCCCAATGACAGTAAGCCAGACTTAAGCGTAGTTTGGCAATGTAGGTGTAGATTATAATGTACTTATGTCAACTCAAAATTGTGTCATTGCAATTATGATATGTTAGTGTTCACAATTAAGTTATCTAGTAATTCTTGATTATGATGAGTTGCAAAATATGCAGTCACTTAAAGACTCCAGAGTTGCTCAATATTCAGTAAACATCTCTAAATGCTGTTAGAACATTTTACTTGTGATGAAACTGAATTACCACCCTTACATGAAATGTTGGTTATAACAAGTATTTTTACTTCCACCCTGTAATATGTCTGGGGACTGATTGGACCACTGTACACAAGTCAGCACACAAAACCTTTATTCAGAAATAAACTATTCAAAATATTTCAAATGCTGTATACCTAGAAGCTATTACAGGTGATTAGATTGTACATTGCCAGATTTTTGTCTTGAGCAATCTGATTTTAGACTCCAGTCATGCAAATGTACACACCTAGATTTATTTATGAGTAGATTCATTAGCTACAGCAGCTTGTTCATTTACAATGAACTAAAGTGAGTGTATAAATTCTCTCAGCTTTGAGGCTTAAATATGTTGTGATAAATTGGTTTATTGGAATGGGTAAAACCAAACAAAAACAGATTTACCAGAAACTGTTGTTTTCCTCTGCTGGCGAATCTTGGGAAGGATAGTGAGGGAAAGTACAATGAGAATTGTTCTTTACCAGCTGAAAAGAAATATTTGACTCTGACACTTCCCACAGAACACAAATTTCCAATAAGCTAATTCAGGACTACTGATTCACTTTGTTATGGATACTGTTGAAATGTTTCACTGGGAAAGTGTCTAAAATTTTGTTTAGGTAATGAATTGATAGATTTGTGCATAGGTGTATGTGTCAATACGCACCTATGGCTACACACTACAAGTATGGATGCCCAGCCATGTTCAATACTACAGTATGTTTCTCATACGATGATTTTTTTTCCTTTGTTCTGCTATTTGAAGGTGGCTAGAATTTCTCCATGGGAGATGTGGACCCTTGTGTAGTAGATTTAAGCTCACTAAAAGCAAGCCTGCTTTTCCTGGTGGTCTTAGAAATTGTCACAGATTTGTAGAGAGTCGTAAGGTTAATAGCAGCTTTGCACTAAGTTTGGATGTCTTGCTAGTGGCTTTTCAATTTTCAATTCATTATCAGCAGTGTTCAAAAAATAGGGAAATTCTGATAATTTTTTGGGTGAAAATAATGTGATCTAAGTTAACTTTTCTTAGTGCTTCCCAGTGTTTCCCCATGTTCAAAACCGAAAGAGCATTTGTTATTTGCTGTACATGTATGTGTTTTTGTGTGAGTAGGTGTGTGATGAACTTGCAGAACTAGGTGGGGGTGCTGCCTTCAGTTACATGTTGAAACAGGCCAACCATGGACACTTGCTGAGGATTTGTGTGTGCCAGCTGATTCTTACCACCTTCTCCTGGGGCAGAAATTTGCCTGGCTCATTCCAAAGTGTGTCCTTCCAGTGCCACCTCTTGGTAGGTTCACGCAGTGACATAGCTGAAGAACGAGTGACGAGGTAAAGCATACCCTTAAAACAGCAACAGCGTTCTGTCCCGTTAGCTGCCCTCTGAGCCAGCATTAACTTCGCCTAGTGTCGGGGGATACGTGGAAGCCTGGACTCCACATTTATCTGTTGAAAATACAGTAGGCCTTATGCAAAGGAGAGGCTGGCTGATGTACCATGGCTGGGTTTAGTGAAGCTGCTAAAGGTTTGCATGCATTTGGATTTAGCCCAGTAAATAAAAAAAAAAGCTGTAATGTCATATTTTCCAGCAAGTTTTTAATCAATTCAGTGAGCCTAGTAGCCTGGATTAGAGTGCTAGGTGGTCAGCAGTTTTTACAGCCAATGTGAAAGGAGTTGTGCTTTGAGTGTATAAAGGGTTGCATAATCTTATGTACTCTGAGGAGTAAAATCAAGGAGCGTGTCCTTTCAGAACTTCTTTCTTCTGGCTTATTCAAAGATATCCATAGTGCTTCAGATTATAGAATGGAATATTTTCAGGTGGGTAATGGCAGTACACGTCCAGCTTCCTGTAATAGGATGCAAGAATGAGAGGCCCAAGTAAGACGGGTACCTAGCACCTCTTCTTCAGATGTTTTAGTTTCTGTCGTGATTTGATCCTTGCCTCTTTCTTTAGGCTGTTGCTTAAGTTTTTCTGTTAATGGAAATGGCATGTGAGTGCTATTTTCTCAAAAACCCTTGCATGCGTGGGTATGCTCAGGTCAATTTTGACCTTTGGTCAGTTTTTTTGTGTTAACATCTCTGTGTAGATGGTATTGGTGGTTATACTGGTATAATTAATACTTCCCTTACCCTTTACTATGTTATAGATTATACCTAAAAGTGCTGAGAAAAGCTAGAGCTGAAGCTATTTCTTCATAGAATACTCCATAAAGATGCTCATCTAATCTAATAATATAGACTGAACAGATGAAAAGGAATTGAAAAGTGCTATTCAAATGCCAGACAATACCAAAGAAATAATCCTGCAAAAGTGTTTTGCAAGGATAATTAGGAAGGAAAACCACCTGTAACTGTACATTCTTGAATGGGAACAGGAAGGTGAAAAGCTTTTATTATGTCAGTGGAGAAGGTGAAAGGCTTAATTTTTCTTTCAAGTTAACTCTTAATGAAGTTAAGGATTCCTGACTGACAACTGAGCCCAAAAGCCCTATTGCCAATCTCAGTAAGGGCCTCCTTACTCATTTCAACAGCAGATACTTAATGTTTAATTGCTGCAGCATTTCTGGTTGTTCTCCCTCCATGTGTTTTTAAACCCCTTCATAATGCTTTTTGAAGGGCACACAAAAGCATACTCATTTTCTCTAGGATCCATGGCAAGGCACAGGTCTCTAGGTAGATAGAAAAGAATGAGTTTTCTCTGTAGTTTATCTGAAAGACATAGAGATGCAGAGTTGTCTAAAATTCCTTTTCTGTGTGTGTGCATGCATGCACACACATTTGTGACCTGATTGGAGGGTTGTTCAAACAGAATGAAAATAATAGCATCATGCCCCTGGCAACAAAACTGATCCCTTTCAGAAGTAGTGAAACTGCTCAGAAGATAACATGTCAGGGTTCTTAATGGAGAATTGTAAACTGCTCTTACAAAGTTCTTTTTAAATTTGTTTGGTTTTGAGGTTGCTTGCAGTATTAACAAAGTTTGTTCAATCCAAAATGTTGATTTTTGGAAATGCTAAAATTCACACTGGGGGGTTGGAACCATCCCCCAGATTGTGGTGGAAAATCTGTTCTGTTTGATGCCTGAACATCAAATAGCTCGGGAGTTAAGATTCTTCTTGGCAGTGTGCAAGGTAGGGTTTAGGGCTCCAGTTTAAATGGTTCAGAGCCAGAACTAGATTTTTTTTTTCTTTCTTTCTCTTGAAAATCAGTGTACAAGGTTGTGTTGTGACTTTCTTGGCTGCCTGTCCTATAAAAAAGAAATCACTAAGCTTTGTGTAAATGTTTCTAGGCCATAGAGAAGTTGAAAACAGTTGAGGCTCTAGGCTTCTAAGTTAGGACATTTACATGGGACACAAGAGACTGGTCTACTTGAAGTTTTTATAGAATTGAATTTTTCTTTGGGGTTAAAATGGAATTATTTTCATTTTCTTCATGGTTCAATGAGAAGATGTTTCTGCATGATGGTTTTGTCCAACGACTACAAAACTTGGAGCTTTGATGGTTTGCACTATGGGTGAAGCATGTTATGTTGTTTAAATGAGTGGGCAGTAAGCTGAGCTTTCTAAACTACATGTTAAACGGCATACCTGCTTTATATCACTGTACTATATAGTAGCTTTATAGCCATCCTGTATTTTTTCCTACTCATTTTATATATCTTGACTGCAGTGGAGTGTTTCTGAAGTACCCAAACCTAAGCAGAAGGTGTTTATGACAAGGTTTGAATTCTGAGGTGCAATCTGTTCAATATTGGATTGAAATCTTGGCCCAGCTGAAGCTGATGCAAATACCTGTCTTTTCCCTTGAAGCCAGATTTTTCTGCCTTTCAGCTGTGTCCAGAGCGTTGGTGTATGCCTCTGTGTAGAGTATTTAATCTTTTATTGTTAGGATTATCTGCATTAAAATAATGAGACACCAAAACCAGACTTTGATTCTGCTGTCACATTCAAAGTGTGAAGAGAACTGATTTGATCTTGAAGTTTCTGATTAGGATTTAAGGCCAATGTTTTTGTGTCTGTCAGTGCTGTCTGTTTTGCCTTACATGTAAGGCCTACATCTTTGATGGAGACAGTTGCCTGTGCCCTTTGTAAAATCAACCTGACAAGTTTAGAGTCTGTGATGCCCTTTTTTTGTAATTACATGTTTCTTTCTGAAGCACAGCAGAGTTGATCTTGGTAGCATGTGGTGATCTCTCCCATAGCTTATTTTATAGGCAAGTGATTACAATGCAGGTAGTGTGTTGCAGCTTAAACTAGGCAATAACAAAAAATCATTAACGTGTATTAATAATTTGGATATATAGAAACCTGCCTAAATGGTTTTTGTCCTTTTTACATTTCTTCATTAAATCATGGAAGCTTTAATTGGGTATGGAGGTCCTCAAGGCCTCAATGGCCACAGGCATACTTGCTGAAGTCTGTCTTCATTTTTGGGGAGATTCTACCAAGATTCTCTTTCCTCAGTTTGATTAATGGTGGGAGGGGAAGGGTGCATGGAGTGGTAAGAATCATGCACTTCCTCTGCCTTGCAGAGATCCATCCCAAGCTTGTGGTACAGGAGAAAGCTACTAGAGAAGGGCTGAGTTTTCTGAATTGCAGCATGTCTTAGAATTAGAGTGCGAGTAAGATTAAGTCATTAGGTTTGATGTTGATATTCTGGTGCACTGGAAACATGGCAATGAGACAGGGACAAGACTTACTGAACTCAAGTGATGCTGCTGGTGCGAGATGACTTCTGCTGTGAAAGCACATGAAAAAACATGATTAATGCAAGTGGTACCACTAATTTCAGGCACAGTCAAAGCAGTGGGGAATTTATACAGCTTTCAGAATAAGTGGAGCACTGCAGAGGGCACTTCCTCCCAGTGTATACTCCAGAGTCACATCAAGATGTGTTGAAGAATAGCTTGAAAAGAGATGTAGTACAGGTGAAGAGATACTTTTTTTTTTTTTATCCTTGACCTGGGAAAAAGCCCATCAGTTTTCTGCTGTGGTGATAGTAGAATAATCCAGATGGTCCCAACTGATATTTTGGGAAGGAGAGAGCATTTTCAGTCACCAAGAGTTGAAATGATCTCTCCCAGTATAAAGCTCATCATCTAAGATAAGTGTCTGGGCTCTTTCTGTGGCTGATTGAGATTTCTAAGTGCAAAACACATGTAAAGTGGATTAAATTAGTTGCCTTTTAGCAACACATCTCTTGTTTCCTAATGGCAGGCTTGTTTAACTGGCCTAGACTGGATAACTAACAAGTGAGGTGAGGTAATCCCTGCCAAGTTACAAAGTTTATCCCACGAGAGAAAACTCGTTGAAAGATTCAGCTGGGCCTGAACTTGAGTAGACTGGTTGAATCTTTCTGATCATACAACCAAGTACTTAGTTCTGGCAAAGTAGATAGATGCTTTTCTTGTTCAGTGAGACCACAGCCCCTGTAGCCCCTGTGCTGAAAAGAGAAGGGAGGGGTAGATGATAGGAGGAGGAAGAAATAGGCATGGAGAAAGTCTTGACAGGCTTCTAAACCTTCTGATGCACCACTGAATAAAAGTGTGGTAGGAGGTAGAGGCAAAAGTATGAGGAATGTAAACTGCTACAGCTGGTAGAAACTCTCTCCCCAAAACCTAAAGGGCACTGTGCTTTCACGTGGCCTGCCAGAACTTCTGATGTGTGACCTTTGGCATAGGTCATGTTGTTTTGTTTCATTCACTGCATTGAAATGGAGTATGATATTGTCCAAAAGTAGGAATTGAAAAAGTTACTGTAGATGTAATAAAAAGAGAGGGGCTTTCTCATCTCCTGTAGTAGCTGAATTAAACTACATAATTGCAATTGAGTAGTTTGTCAATGAAATTTTGCAGCAACTAAAATTAGTGAGTAGCATTCTGGTCCTACGCTTCCCAGATGATTTTAGGAGATATGCTCATTGCAGAGAACAAGAAGATGAACCTCTGTTGTACTGCAATTCTTTCACAAGATCTACCTATTGGCAACACACATTTCAGAAAGCTTTAACTAAAGGATGGTTTCTAACATGAATACCCAACCTAGGAGAAACAGCAAGGATGATATTGAGAAATTACTGCCCTGCTCAGCCTTGTACTCTCTGAGCCTGGACCTAGTTTTCAAGTGTCGATGGGAGTTAAACACTTAATCCACTTTCCAAAGACTTTTAAGTGTGTGAGTCAAAGTTCATCTGAGTGGTATAGAAGAGCCTAACAACCCAGATCTTTCCATGCGTCCCTAACTCCCAGTGATTTTCAGTTGGAAGCTGGGGTTCCTTAGCAGTTTATGAGCTTCTGAAATGTTTACCATTTCTGTGTGTAGCAGGAGGGATTGAAGTAATAAAGTGCAGTCAGGTGGTCCTCTGTCTGAAGCAGATGTGTAAGAGTATCAAAGGGATCTGTTTGTTCCAGCAGTTGCTGGGAGGAAGCAGGGAATAGTAGTGGGTGAATTAAACCACTGGTAACTGAATAATGCATTTGCTTAGTTTCATGAGAACTTGTTCACACTCTTCTTTTGCATTTATATGTCACCTGAGAATCAAGCACTATTTATGTCTTATTCCATGCTGAATTATTTAATCTGCTCATTATTCCAAATAAGAAATTTCTGTAAGTCTCTATCACAGGTGAAGAAACCTAAACAAATTAAGCACATCTGCAAACAGAGCTGCTGCTGTATTTCTTATGAACAAATAGACAAATGGCAAGAAAAATATTCTCAGCTCAGTGCTGTGTCAATGTGTCATATCTCATCAGGATTAACTTCAGCCTCTGGGTATCTGTGTATCTTTCTCCACAAACATTTATGATTTCCTGGCACTGGTTACCTAGTCCATACCAACAAAGTTTGTTTTATTTATGCTGAGATGAGTTACACAGATTGAGCAGAAACATTAGCACAGCAATTTGAAATGACTGATATGTGCAGTGCCTTGTCCACAAAGCTAGTTAGTTTGCTGCTTTTGACAAGGCAATTTAACCATAGAAAATTGTTGATAGTGAAACAGATTGCAGCGTGGAGATGGTGAGTTTTTCAAATGGAATCTAAGGTTTGTAAGCCTGCTAGTTTTGCCAATATCTATGTACCTTAAGTTACCCAAGTTTGTAGATTATGTAAATGCTTTGGAAATACTGTCTCTCAAAAGGGGGTCCAGAGTGTTACAAGATCTAGACTTAATTTAGTTCTTGCAAGGTAAGGTTTGAAAAATTACCCAAGCAGGGATGGGATTTCTGTGTTCTCCTATCTTTGAAGTCTGGCTCTAGAATTCAAAGGCAAACTGTGGAACTGGACTCCAAAGACACAGAGGTATGCTTTGGTATTTTATCCTAAGATTTATTTTTTAAATCCATGGATTTGCTATCTAAAGAGAATGTTGTGCTGCGTGATAGATTGAAAATTCCCTTCTAAAGATCACTGGGTATTCCATGTTAGTCCTAAGCTGCATGCAGTCTCTGGCTGACTTGTGCTATTCTGGTGATTTGTAACAGTGAAGCTGTTCACCTGATGTGTATTTCCTTCTGCCATGCTTCGGTTGCTCCTTGTAGCTTGCTGTACTCTTGCCATTTAATTGTATTGTGGTGCTTGCACGCTTCAGCCATGCTTGTATCTCTTACTGAGCTTGATGCTGAACAAATGATCTGAAGGGATGAAAGGTGGCAGAAGAGAGGCAAGAGGATTTGGAAGGACCTGCCCAAAGTATGATTGCTTTGCCTTTGGTCTTCCTTATTTTAGTTTAACCAGGGATGTGAAGGTCATATCCATTGGCTTGCATGGTTTCTTCTTTGGATAAGCTGCAGCTTTTGTCATCAGCTGTGAGAAATGTGTAATGGCACTAAAACAGCATGAAGAAGTGATAACAGCTCTAGTACCTGGCACTTATGCACTTTCCTTAGCTATGCTGGGCTTCTGTCAACACGTGACCATACTTTTTTAATTGTTGTTCATCTTGAGGCCACTCCCATGATCTCATCTTGCATGAGAGAGAAAAATGAAAAATCAAATCAGTTTCTAAAAAAAAAAAAAAAAGAAATCCAGTTTCTGACAGCTGTCTGGCTTCCTTAGAGCAGCAGCTCTCTTATCAGGATCACAGCCCAAGGAACTCTACAGCCCCTTTGTTTTAATGATAATCAGGTGGTTTAATCCCAGAATCCAAAATGTTTTTGGAGCATATCTAATATTCTAGCTGTTCTGTGTGTCAGACAAATATTTGGTCTGTATCTAAGCTGGAAAACAAAATAACATGATTTTTCCTGTTTCTCTGTATGGCTAGCTGTCTTTACACATGTTGGTGAAGGGGTTTTCTTGAGTCCAAATACTGTGGGGAAATGTGAAGTTATACCTCACCAGCCACAGAAAAAATGTAACTTTGTTAGTGATGACAGAGGCAATAGGGAACAAGGAAGGAGAACAGCAGTTCCTGAATACTGGTTCATGATTCATATGAGTGGTGCTGGTGAAATTTTCCAAAGCATCCGGGATTGACTGTGGCCCTCTTGCCATAAATTGCTCTGGAAGAACCCATTTGCTAAGTGATTTTAAAAACTGGACTGGATATAGAAGAGAAGCTCTGAATATCGAGCACTGATTTCTCGCCTAAAGCAAGATTGTCTTATGTAATATAGTACTGTCTATGTACTTGTCTTTTACAGACCTAATTATGAGGGTAACAAACCTTTTTTTCATTTTTTGTAAACTCACCTAAAAACTGTCTTCAAAATCATAGCCCTCCTTATTCACATAACAAATAAGAGACAATGTGCAGACAATGTGCCATAGATTATTTTGCTAGGTGATAACGAAAAGCAAGATATTCAGAAGACATATTACTTAATTTTAAAAAAGGTAGTTAAATATATAAATCTTTCCTCATAAATTCTCACTGAAATTTATCATGTAGAAGTATTTTAGCTTCACAATTCATTTTTTCCTACTTTATGTCTTTAAGTTGGAGATTGATGCCTGATTAAAACATCTCTCCCACACCAGAGAAATTTCCAATTAAAAAAAAAAATCCTTAGCAAACAGGAACATGTCAAGTTAGAAAAATCACAGCTACCTGCTCTGTGGATTTTCCATCAGATACTGACACCTGAGCTCTTTGTAGAGTACAGGAATAATTACAGTGCATTTGCATAGGCTGGTGCTGAGCTCTTGCAAAATAAGTGCAGGAAAGGTTTAGCATGCTTATTCACAGACCTTGCATAATATACACGGGATTCTTGAAATAATTGTCTCCTCTTCACCCCACACCCCAATTGTTGTATAATGTTTCTAGCTTGAAAGTTTTACATAGAAAATTACTTTCAAACTAACTACATTGGAATTTGTAGAAAGAGCCAAGTAGAAACAAAATTAGCTTATTAAGTAAATATTGGCTCTGTCTGAATTTTTTAAGCGCTCTGTAAATGCGGGACCTGTGTGTGTCATAACTTAGTATTTTCAGCTGGTTGGGGACAGTCAGGGTTCTCCAAGGATAAGCATTTGGCTGTAGCTGGGATCAAATATCAATGTGCAATTTGTGGTTTTGCTAAAATGACAGCTAGAAACACCAGCTGAGATCAGGCCCCGGAGTCTTTGGTTCTGTACACAGAAAAAGTATTTGACATAAGACCTACGTGAACAAGACACTTAAGGAAGAATAAAAACAGTGCTCTGAGAAGCTGTTTGGTTGTATCTTGACTAAGAGAACTGCAATAGTCCTTGTGGGTTGCTCAACTTGAATGCTTTTCTTCAGGTACCAAGTTATTCCCTATGCAACCTGTTTCTCTGTAGTCTGTTTGACTCTGAACATCCTACCTAGTGTAGCTTCTGCTGTTTAATTTAATAGGCTTTTTTGTTTCTGTAAGTAAGAAGTAAAGAAGTAGTATTCTGCCACTGGTAAAGGGAAAGGATTTTCCTGCAAAGGGAAAATCAAGGAGAGCTGTAACTGTTTGCAGGTTTATAAAAGGCTACTGTGCTGACAGGACAAGTAGTGATAGCCCTGAACTCCAGGAAGGATGGTTTAGATGTGTTAGGTGAAACTTCCTAACAGTGAGACTAGTAAGAGCTTAGGTTGCCTGGATATGATGCAGTCTCAAGTAGCAGAGATATTGTAGGAAAAGCCTGGACATGCTTTTGTAGAGGATGGAGATGGTTCTAGCCAAGCTTTTAAGGTGATTTTAAGTTCTGTGTCTCTGCCTTTCTTGGCCTTTCAAGGAGATAATGCCTTCTGAGAATTAAAATGTCATTTCATCATCACTGTTCACTATTGATGTTATTGTCGGTGGGCAGAGCGCTAATGGGAGCACAGAAGGGCCTGTGTTTTCTTTCCAGTTTTACTACTAGCCTGCTGCATGACTTCATGACCCTGCTGATCAGAGACACTGCAAGAACCTTCTAGTGCATCTTTGTTACGGGAACAGGACACTGCACAGCTCCCTCAAATGTTAGAAATACAACTGTCTTCTCATGAAATACAGCTGTCTTCTCATGGTGAACACTGCTTTTGGTGAACAGCTGCTGTGCATAAAGCAAATGTACTGCATTGCAGAAAAAATGTTTTAAATGTTTTTTATATTTTTAAATCTTTTTAAAAAATTTCACTACAGTGTGTACTTTGGTTCTAAAACTGCACATTAACATAGGTAGAGAGATCCTTACTACTTGGTTTAAGAAGAAATAAGACTTTAAATGAATAAATTATTTACCCAACATTGGTGTGAATTACACCCTTAGCCATAAAACTATGCGTTGTGGAAAAAAAGGCAAAAAAAGTTATTTTCGGTCATGCAAATTGGAGGGGTTTTGAGACTAGGGACAAGGCTTTTATTAACGCTCATAGCTGCTCTCACTCAGAACAATGGAGATCTTCCCCATTGAGAACAGAGAGCTGTGAGGTGCTGAGCACGTTTGTAACTTCATCTATATAGCTTTAGACTGTGCATTTTGTTAAGGATTCTCTCTGAAGGTTCCAGCAGAAAGACTTGGTTTCAGCAGGCAATATCACCAAGGGATTTGAATTGATGCCTATTTTTTATCAGCTGGGCAAGCTAGGGCATACTGGAAAGTATGACTCTGAGATCCTAGGCTTGGAAGAACAATTTTGTTTCCAGCCTGAAAATTTTCCACTGCTGTTTAGTACAGGTCTGCTGGGTTCACACCTGTTTTTAAGCCTCAGCCTTCCACCTGTTTAGTATTTCTCCCTCTGTTTGCACTCACTTCCCTCTGACAAGATGAGGTCTTTGCCTGCTTTCTCAACAGTGAACCTTCAGTTCTTCTTGATCTCTCTCTTTCCCAGACTCCTCCTTCACAAAAGCGTTTGGGACTGCCTTTTCAGAAATACCGATCTCTTCACTCTGCTTTCCCATCAACAGTCTTGCGCTAAATCAGTAAGTGCTTTTCAACACTTACTTTCCTGTGTGAAAGCTGAATGGTCACGGTTTAAAAACAGATATCTGTGTCTCTTTGTTGCCTGTTAATGTCATAGTATCAAAGCACTTCAGTACAGACTCTCATATCTCCGTGAAGCAGAAAACTATTTTTATATCTATTTTGCAGAAGAGATGTAGTACAGAGATGGTGTTGCATGACATTTTACTTAAGAAGCAGAAATAAGCAATATCAATATGGTCTATATTAAACTATAATGAAGCTGTAAATCTAGAATCACTGTAGCTATACATGTGTGTCTAGTAGGGACTCGGATGGGCTGGTTCTTGGGTCTGCCTGTATGACATATTCATCAAAGCTAAAATCATTTCTGATAAAATCTACAGATGTTGTTAAGGCTAAAGGAGTAGCAAATAAGAAGAGGTTGAAATCATTGCAGTCCACATGCAGCTTATTAAAAACCTGAAAACAATGTGCATACAGTATGATCATGTGAAAAGAGAAAGAATGCTCACTGTATGTGCATGGGTGGGGGCTCTGTCCTGGGACATTGTGTCTCTAGAAAGGAGTTTGGCACTGTGATGGGTGATTAATGGAATATTGAATGATGAATGCCCTATGGTGCCTCTGAGTCAAGAGATTTACATGATTGCCAAATACATAAAGAGCAATGTACAATAGGAGTACAACATTTATATTGTACTTTGGTGCTGTTATGACTGCTACTGGAATGCACCTTAATTTTCATGTGTCTGGCTTTAGGAGTAGTGGGAAAACTTGGAGGAGAGCTGCAAGGAGTATGATTGAGATCCTGAAAATTGAGCTATTGGTTATAACCATACTTGCTTATGTATTCTATTTCATCAAAGAAAAAGTAGATCAGTTTGCTCAGTCTAGCAATACCTTCTTGAAAGCTTGAGAAATACGGTAACAGGTGTCCAGCTGTCAAACAAAGGAACAGCAACATACAGTGATTAAAAGTTGAAAGCGCAGCTTCATCTTGAGTGATCAGGATAATTAATGACTGAAATTCTCAAGCATCATTGCAAATCCTCTCCACAATGAAGATTAAATACGAAAGTGTTCCTAGTGTGTGTAATAGCAGAGCTGAAGCTGGAAGATGATTTAGTTCTAGACGGCTGTATCATCTGACTTGTGGGTCAGTACTTAACCCCAAAGCTGGGGCTACTTGATTATTTTGTCCTCCCCCTTTTACTGAAGCCCCCTGGGTGTAAAATGCAACATGCTGTTTCCAGCTCTACGAAACTGGATGTGTCTTAGTGCCCTCAAGACTAGAAGGCACAGTGGTCTGCTGCATCTGCTCCCTAAAAAAATAGGAAAACAGTAAGAAATACAGGGAACTCTACTAGGGAACTAAGGCATCTCATTTCTGCAGTGTTACCAAATTTACCTGTATATTAGATTTAGGTCATAGCTTGCTACCTGAGTAGCTCAGCACCATCTTCTTCCCTATTCATTCACAACTGCTCTTCTAAAAATTCATTCAAACTTGAAGGGTAAAATACCATCTTTAATGCTTATTTCATTATATCTAGCACTGAATCCACCATTTCCAATAAAATATATCCAGAAGGGCACTGTGTTATTTTCCTGAACATTGTAGGAGACCTGTTAAAATGTATATGATAATTGAATGTGGGAACACAGGACTTGAAGGTTATGAGCTCCCTCTTGCTTCTCCTAGCTATTCGGTGTTGCCCTTATTTTCATGTCAGTTCCTTGCCAACTTATTTTCCATATGAACTAATCATATTCAGGATTAAAATGTAGGATAGCAATAATATTTCTTAAAAAAATATTTTAAACTCTATGGCATGTTCCCGTGCTCCAAAAATCATTTAAATATGGCCATGATCTCATTTCCTTCCTATTCTTTCACTGTCACACATGGACTGGGTGGGAGGGGCAGTGGTTGCCAATACAGAATCACAAGATGTCCAAGGGGTATTTTCACTTCTCTAATCAGCCACGCTGAAGTGTTCATTGTAACCACAGGAAGGTCCAATAATGTGCACATTGATGAGAAAACTGCAGAGCAAACAGAAGTACGGCAGCCCTTTGTGTTTGAGATTCAGCAGGCACACAAATCTGAAAGTGCCTCTTCTGCTTTGACATTATCTACAGGTTCAATCTACAATATGCTGATCCTATCATAATACAGAAAATTGGTTAATTCCCTCTGGAAATTTACAATAAAAATAATTCTCCCCTTGAAATGCTCTTGCTTCTTCCTTTGATTGGATGATGCTATCACCTTTATTCTTAAGCAGGGGACAAAGAGTGCATTTTTATAGCAAAGCATGTGCATTTTGTATAAAATCTGCACACTTTATGCATGTACTCTACAATTTCTCTGTAAATATTGGCAAGTGAAGATAATTAGTCAAGGATCTTTAAAGTCAACAGGACCTGTGCAAAACTTTATCATTTGTAAGTGGTTATCAAGTCCTTTGAAATTTTCTTCCCCCTTTGTGTGTAAAAAAAAAAAAAAAAAAAAAAAAAAAAAATAATAATAAAAAAAAATCCCTCCCTGCTTCTTGGCTTCTGTATTAGAGTATTGCCCTAAACTGCTAAACTGGAGTGTCCAGCTCAGCACTGGAATTACAGGTCACTGTATTGGCTGTTATGGTGATTTTAATGTCCCAATAGAAGCTGTTTTACTAATGAAATGGATCCATTTAACCATTCGTCTGCATTTGGAAGGCAAGAAAGTTTGGCAACAGCAAAACCCCTCTAATTGGAAGCTTACACTTATTGCTAGCTTCTGGCTAGTTTTCACAGAAACAAGGCACACATTACTTCGGCAGGGAAGGCAATTAAGCACCTGTATAACTTCACCATCAGGTGGATGAACTTTCTAAAGTAGCTGCTAAGGATCTGACCACATCATGAACTTGTCATGGTTATTAGGAGGTGGGGCCCATGGCTGGTGGCATGAAAAATGATTGGATGAAGGAGATGGCGATCGCCCCTTCTTGAATTTCTAATCTCAGACACTGCATTTCCTAAATTTTAGTGTGTTTATGGGTAATATGCACTTGAAAGTCATGTGGCTCTGCTGTTAATGCATAGTGAAACAAGCCATATTTAATACACTTGGCAAGGCATTCTATGTGAGTTTACCCAAAAAACATTCCTAAAAATGAGGTGTTAGTCGTATAGTCCACAGAAGGAGATACGCACCTTGATCAAAACAAAGTACTTCAGATTACTTGGCCTTGCTTGAATTGTATACTAGCAAAAAAATGATGTTGCTCTTCTTACAGATTGTTTTTGTCTATTAACATTTCTCTTCTACTAATACTGTCTGTAGTGGAAAGCACAGATGTGCAGAACCACAACTGCAAAATAGTTCTGCAGTCTTTGAGACACACTGGCAAGTACTGGAATACTGTGCATGTGCTGATTCCTAGGCTTGGAGGGCTTCGTGAGAAACTCCCTGCAATGGAGGATTTTTTGCTACAGTTGTAAGAAGTGTGATTTCTGCTTTCTATTGAGTTTTACTGGCTTGCCTAGTTCCCATAAAACATAAAAAGAAGGAATCTGCTGTGTAAAATTTTGAGTTTTCTTTTTTATCTTTTTAGGTTTTTATTTTTTATTTATTTGCAAGAAGCCATTTTATGAGCAATAAGTTTTCTTTGCCCCAGAGAAATATTTTTGTTGCTGATTTGGCGTATCTTTAATGAGGCTAAATAAAAAAACCAAAAACAAAACCCAAAAACATCTCCATAATTTCCAGAAGGCTAAAACAAAAATAACATGCCTGCCAAAGGCATATAGTTTTCATAGTCAGGCACACATGTTTGATATTGGTTCAAGTTTAACAAAAGTGCAGGGCAGAAGGGCTGGCTTGGGCCAGAGACAGGGTAGGTAGAAGAATTGCTCCAGCCTTTGCATTGTCTCCCTTGCTTATTCTAGGTTTTGGAAAAATCATGCTAAAGGCTCCTGCTGAAGGCAAGATGGAGTCATAGTCAACTGCAGCTAATTTTGAGGGGGTGAAGACCCTCAGAACAGTTTCTGCTTCTACAAGCCATGTTCCTGATATGGAAACAGGAATAGTTAGTCTGGGGTTTTATTTCAGCTTTCTCTGGTAAGAGCAGACCTGTCTCCTCCTGTGGCTAGCAGAGGTGTGGTTTAGATCATTTCCTGATGAGCTGAGAAACTGCATGATGAATCTGCAGTGAAAAATAGATAATATACAGAAATTCTCAGCCTCCAGTGAAAGGGCAACGAGACAAAGACTCCTGATGTTTAGGCCTTTTCTCTTAGGTCTTCTGCTTCTGAATGCAGTGGTCTGTAGTATTTTTTTCTTCCCCAAAAGAGGAGGGATATATTCTGAGGCGGCTTGAGAGCTAAGCTGATAGAAATACAGTGAAGGAAAGAATTTAGAAATATCTTAGTTGCTTATATCAAACAGGATTTTTTTTGTCCTTTTAAATATGATCTACACAAACTAAATCTCAGTTTCCTTAAGATTCTTTGTTTCTGAAAGCTTTGTTCTATCATTGAACTCTTAAAATACATATGAATTAAAATACTTCATAAAAAAGTTTCATAAATATTCAAAACTATTTGGTTGCAAGTTATTTTCTTTTTCTGTGTTAGGAATTTTTTTTTTAATTAAGCAACTAAGCAACCTCTCATTCATAGGGAAAGCTATCTGTAAGAGCTATATAACACTTTGCCTGTAATGTGGTTTACCACCAATTAGTATAACACATTCCAAACAGTTCGTTACCAGCCAAATGAGTTTGTGATGGACAGTTGCATTACAGGATCATTCTTGGTTTTTAGCTATTTCTGTAATATATTACAGAAACAGTGAACTGTAGCATTACCTGCCATGAGAAATAACCTCACCCTTAATTCTGCATCACTTTTCCCTTGTGATTATATAACAATGACGCACTTTGTTTTGTATTAGAATATTAACATATATAATGGTTTTCAGGTTCAATAGAGTTTTCTTTTTTGGGAGTTTATAAAACAATCCTACTTTCTTGAACATGACAGGTTTGTACATCTATTAGGTATAAAGTGGGGCAGAGTCCGCCAACTTTACTTAAAATTAGACAAGATAGAATAGGGCATGTCAAGTTCTGTTCTGGTATGCCCTTTGAAATGGACATATATTACATCACTTTATTTAAAAAAAGAAAAAAAAAAAGGCAATATCATAATGATTGTTGCAAACACTATGGAAGTTCCAGGGTATGGAAGGACTTATTTTGAGATACTACTTTCTGTTATGACAGAGGAAAGGAAATACTTTTTTGAATGAAGGTGAACTTTAGATTCCTGACAGGTGATCCCCACTACAAAATATTACAATAGTGTCTTGCTTGCTCAACACTTCAAAATTTTGGTCTTGCTGAGACATTTCAGATGTTGCTTTCAGCAGCTATAGTTATTTTCAGTTGTCCCTCCTGATAAGACATTGCCTCTCTATCCTTTAACTAAACCAAGTGTATCCATCCAGTCAGTAAGAGATCACAGCTTTCACCAATCAGTCCAAAATTACATGAATTGGAGAAAAGATTTAATTACTTTGACTACCTAGTGTGCTGGTGGTTTTTTTTTTTGAGGGGAGAGTACTGAAAGGAGGCAAAATAGGATCACCTAGAATATTTACTAATTATGGGTAATGAAGTGGAAAAAGAGTTCAGATAACAATTGGAAAAGTTAAAGGAGAGAGGGATGGTTTTGCTGGTCATTAGTGGCTTTTCAGCAGCAAGAAACCGAAAATAGGATTGCTTCACTGTCACGTGGCCTGGTTTGGAAAATGAAATGAGACCATAGGGATGAGGTCAAAGGACTTCCTAAAATCTCCTAGTCTGGAGACTCTCTTGTCAGTATTTCCTACACCAGACTGATCAGCTGTAGTAGAATTAGACAGAAGCATCTAGAGTTGATGTGCAGACCATAAGGGACAGAAAATGTAGCTTGGCTCTTGGCTGAGCAATCTCGATAGTGTGTGCATAATGGGAAACTGCCCAGCAAGCGCTCAGTTCAGGCTGTAAACTGCAGATCCTTTATTGTCTTGTTAAGACTGAAGAAATGTGAGTCAGTTTAAACTTTTCCTGTTAAGCATCTTTGTAAGTTGCCTCTTTGAACTTGCTGGAGCTTGAAGTCCTGAGACAATCTGCTGTGTTTCGAGACTTCCTTGCATCTTGGTAATGTTTGCTAATTCTCCCCAATGAAATGAGAATAACAGCCTTGCTCCCCTCTTTTCTCTGTTG
Source organism: Falco biarmicus (assembly GCF_023638135.1). Lineage (NCBI taxonomy): Eukaryota > Metazoa > Chordata > Aves > Falconiformes > Falconidae > Falco > Falco biarmicus. The sequence goes on along the minus strand of NC_079288.1, from coordinate 62,538,488 downwards.
GTCCACTAAACAATGGAAAGTAAAAAATGTAGAAAGAAACAGAACAAAAAAAATCCCATGTGTCTGTGTGATGCTGATGAACCCTGAAGACACAATTTTGGTAATCTGGTGCCAGTGCCACCAGCAATAATGCAATAGGAGCTTCTTACTGATTAAATATCCTTCTTAACATCAGTAATAATTACTGTGTACACTTAAGCAATAAACTAATCCCTGACTCCAATCCCTTATAATTAAGCTTAATGAATTGAATTGTCTTTAGTGTCAGATAGGCCTAAACATTGCCTAAAACTACAAGTAAAAGAGATATAACAAAAACCTTTTACAAGGATAATGCAAGGATATTGTGACTTCATGTTTCTTTAAAATAGAAATATCTGCAATTCGCCAAAACACGTATGTATTGAAAAAATAAGTAAATGCTGTAGTTGCATTTGAGCCTGTTGTGTCTCTCCACCCCCTGGTTATAGGAGCTTGTGGAAAATTTTCAGAATTCCAGCAAGTTTTTGATGATGTGTTTATACTCTTTTTAGCTCACTTTCTCATGTTTCTGAAATTGTTGTAATGCAGAAGCAGCTGGAAGAATCAGGTAGTCGTTAGTGAGCTGGATTTTCAAAGCAATGGCCTAATTCTGTTCGTCTTTTGACATGAGAAGCAGCAGTGTTAGGGCAAACACAAAGCTCCAATGTAATGTTGCTACTTGAGCTATTTTAAGGATAGAAAACTAATTTTTTTCTCAGTTTTCTGGGCTTGTTAAAAATTAAAAAAAAATATATTCTGGACAGGATCTTATGGCAAAAAGGTAATTATCCTAAGCTATGCCTTGTAATTGGTTGATCCTCAACATTCCAGACAGTCAATCGTATAAAAAAGCATTTCATTCAGTCCAAACAGGTTCCTACATGTTTGTAGTACAAGCAGTTGCTGAAAATGGTTGAGGGTGGAGAGGGGTGCTGAATATTGTAGTTTCTTCTTGTGCTGTTGGCACCTGCTGTAAGAAGAAAGAAATACAAAGAGCCTGTGGTTCTGCCTCCATGCCATTGATAGCTGTTCTCTGTGCAGAGTCATTTGAATTGCATTTTTGTCTGTTATGCATGTTCTTTGGCTCTGCTGCTCATGGACATGTGGAAATGTACTGGTATCTGCATCAAAACCTCAACTGTGGTGAACTGGTGTCAGTGGAATTTGGTGCACTGCTGTAGCCCCAGAGAACTGCCAAATCTGAAAACGTCTGGATCTTCTGTAGGTTTCACGTGCCTTGATGTGCACTTTGGTAGTTATTTAGTGTCTTGAAAATGTCTGGCATTTGCTAGTATCGACTTTTCTGAAAATTCCCTTAGATGGCACTTGGGCTGCCTTAAAATAAAAAATCTAACCCAAATCCCTTACGCCATCCCCATTAAATGAAAATGTTCCGTCATTTCCATCTCAATGGGAGATTCTTGTCTGAGGCAGGATTTAATGTGGTACTCATTCACATCTGTAGGAATATATTAAAACAATCAGAATGACCCAATGTACTAAAATGAAGCACATAAATCATATTATGTCATTAATCAGATTGCCATATGTAGTTGCCAGCCTCTGCTTAATTTGACTGGGATAAATCAAAACATAATGCCTCAAGTAAAAGGTATTTTTAAAAGGGATGAAAGTAGCATGTACTCCATTACCATTTCTATTTTTTTTATTAATGATCAAATGGAAAAAACCTCATTTGCAGTGGTGATGACTTGAAAACTTGGCAGTAGTGTTATTGTGTTCTTTGGGAAATAAAAAATGTGAAAGAGTATTTGTGCCTCAGAAATGGTAGAGGTTTGTGTCCATACAGAAGTGTGTGTGCATGTTCACATAATTTATATAATCCCATCTGAGAGCCTTGTTACAAATGCGGCAATGGAAAATGTCTTGAATGATACTTCTCTGGGTATCCTCTGCACTTTCAGTGTAGTGAATCATGTAAAAGTCCAATGAATCAAGTACTTCGTAAGGAAAAGTTCCTCTGATTTTTTCCATCCTTTATGCATAGGGGATTGAATGTGTAGCTTTCCTGACTCGGACAGAAAGCAGTTATCACATAAGAAATCTGCCAACTACAGCCTGGATTGCAACTGGCTCTAGGATTTTATAGGTCTTTTTATATGGCTTTCCCTTTTCCATTCAGCATAATACCTCTTACTCTGATCAAGGTTTGGCTGTTTTGTCACAATTCTCATCAGAATTTCTCTGTCTTGTATTTTTAAAGAATGTTTTCGAAAGGAATCAACTCGTGGTTTTTAGTTCTTTCTGAGCTTGACATTCATAATCATGAAAAACTAAAAATACCGGTGCCACTACCATGCTGGAAATGGATATAACGCACGCTAATGAAGACTTCAAAGGGGGAACTGTTTTTATTATTTTAGTTTAAAAATGACAGAGATATTTTTTTGAGTTAAACCTAAAAAACACATTTGAGGTGGATCAGTTCAGGGAAATTCGGGGAAGAAGCAGGAGTTATTAATTCACGGGATGAGCAAGGCTGTTTCTTGTCATCTTTCTGTCTGTGAGCATTTGAACTCTGGCTTTGTGACACTTATATGGACTGCTTGAAAGTTTCTGTAGTTCATTGTACACTATCTCTTTTTGTCTTCATGTTTTATGGAACTTAGGTTGAAAATGCCAACATTGTAAACAAATCACAAACGCTGAATACAATTTAAATATGAACTTCTAAGTTTAGGTGACAACTGTAATAAAAGCTCTAACTGTGGAAAGAAAAATAAGCTAGTTACAGATAAACTTTAGTCTCTGCCTCAGAAATGCTGAGGTGGTGTTTGAGGAGCTGTGAAAATTGATTTTTTTCCTTTTCATGTAATCCCTGTCATCATTGTACTAGTTAAGATAACATTTCCTTTTACTATAGTTCGTTGCTGCCTGTACTTTTGATATTACTACTTCAGCAGCCTGTTTTCCTGATACTTCCAGATTACCTACCAACTCAAGCCATTTGTTTGTATGATCTGCCAAGATTGCTTAGTGGCCTGATGAATGTGTGTTAGTATGGTATGGGAAAGAAAAGTATATGTGCAAGTCAGTAAAAGGATTTCCTGGGTTTTAGGGAAGCCACCTCTCTTTCTGGTTCAGCCTAAGCTGTACATGCAGACCAGTAGAGCCAGAATTGGCTTTGTTTCTGACTGTGCTGTCCTTGCCCATCTGATCTCTGCTGCTTTCTTCCTGTGCTGCATCTGCTATGCATGATCTTGCTCTGCATTGGGTGACGTTTCTCAGCTGTGTAAGTGGGCTCATTACTAAAACCTGTGTTTTTTGTATCTTTGAATTGCAGGGTTTACAGTGCAGAGTTAATTGCTGTATGCATTTTTTCAGTGGCAACTGGGTAGGAGTTTATATTCTGTGTATGGTTGTCCCTCTCATGTGCTTGCTGTGGTTTAACTCCAGCTGGCAGCTAAGTACCATGCAGCCACTTGCTCGCACCCCCCGCCCCCATGGGATGGGGAGGAGATATAGATAAAAGGTAAAAGCGGTGGACTGAGATAAGAACAGTTTTAAGATTGAAATAAAATATTATAATAATAAAAACAATAATGGTGATCATGATGAAAAGGAAAATAACAAAAAGGGAAATAAAATCCAAGACAGACAAGTGGTACACGACACAATTGTTCACCACCCACTGACAGATTCCCAGCCAGTCCCTCAGCAGCTATCTGTGTCTCCTGGCCAACTCCTCCGAGTTTATATACTGAGCGTGACACTTTATGGTATGGAATATCCCATTTAGCTAGTTCAGGTCAGCTGTCCTGGCTGTGCCCTCTCAGAACTTCCCATGCTCCTGCTCGCTGGCAGAGCATGGGAAACCGAACAATCTTTGACTTAGGGTAAGCACTGCTTAGCAACGACTAAAACATCAGTGTGTTATCAATGTTGTTCTCATACTAAACCAAGACCACAGCACTGTACCAGCTGCTAGGAAGAAAATTAACTGTCCCAGCCAAAACCAGGACAATTCTGTAACTTGCTCCATATCATGTTTTCCCAGCTGTTGGTTTTGCATTGTTTTACTGTATTTTTCTAGTCCGAGGTGCTCCTGTAGGATGAGTTTCCTTCTCAATATTGCTGCATGGTCTTTGCAAGAGCTGTGTGAGGGAAGTAATACACTCCAGTTCTAAGTGTAGCTCATGCTGCTCCAACTCAAAATTCAGAACTGGAAACCATCTTTACCTTGCTGATAGCTTTATATTTCTATTTCAGAGGCTGCTGCAACTAACACGAGTACCTTGGTTTGGGTTTTATGTGGTGAGTATTGAAGAAACCTGTCACCTAGCCTCTAAGGACTAGCAGAGAAAATGGAAGAAACGGAAGGACAGATCTTTGTCGTGACTTGTTCAGGACTAAACAGCAGTTTGGTCTTGGAAGTTGTCTTTTTTTCAAAGGAGTTATGCACAGTGGGCTACATTGCACTCCTGCATCGTACAGCCTTCTGTGTCAGTGGTACAGGTAGCTTTCAGCTTGTCATTTGCTTAAGGTTGCTAGTGCTGCAACAAGCTTTCATATGTGTGCGTTCTTGCCAAGTATATGCCCTTTGTCTGGCTGAATCTACCTTTGTTCCTTCGAGTTTTAAAGCGTATACACCACATTAAAACCATCGGTGTAATTTTCTGCTGGGAGATGGGACTCTGAGCTGAGAAAATGAATGATAAGTAATGAGGACAGTGAGAGCTAATGTGTAAATGCAGAAGTTTTATCCTCTGAAAAATTACTGTGGCATCGAAGTCCCCAGATGAGTAAAAACAATGCACCAACGTTTCATCACAGACTCTCATCAAAACTTCAAATAGAATTTTTACATCCATACACTATCATGAAGTATTTATAATTACTGTGCCAGGAAATCTAGCTGGTGAGTCTCGGAAATCAAAGGATTAAAAATAAAAGAAACATAAATGAATAAATAATTATAGACTCTCCCTGTGCATTCTCTAAACCTAGAGTGTCAAAGTTGTTCTGTAGCAGGGGATGACTGACACTTTCAATTGAGCTCCCTAGGAGAGAAATAAAAAATGTGCCTGTAGAGGAGGGAAGGCTTTACTGTACAGAGCTCCTAGTGAAATCAGTAGGAGTGTTAGCTGTGTAGCTTAATATCTCTGCCCTGGTAATCAGGGGTAGGTGTATATATATATATATTTTTTTTAAGATAATCTGGCACCAGATAAATAGACAACAGTTTGGTACCTAAATATGTCTCAGGATGGGGCGCTTCCTCGAGTGGATAGTTAGGTTTAGCTGCAGCACATAACCATTGTGATATGCACAGGGTATTGCTGCATAAGGAAATACTTGATTCTGAGTGAGGGTTTGGGCTTTCTTCATATGATGTGGAGAAAACTAGGGGCAAAAAAAGCGCGGTTCTTGGAAATCACTGGGGCACTGAGCTCCTAATACAATCAGGATGGAAAGATGGAAGAAGTGCAATTTGGATGCTTCTAGTTACGTGGCTGGGCTGATGTTTCTCTTTGCTTGGGATATTGCATGGAGAGCCAGCCAGGCTGTAGGGAGACAGATGCTGGTGGTGGAAGTCAACAAAATCTCTCTGAGCAACAGGGCAGTGAGAGAGAGAGAGAAAACACTTAGATCTGTCTAGTGCTATCAGCCTACTCACTGGACTTGGGACATACCCATGCAGTAGTTTGGAAAGTACCCCAGGATTTTGCCAGCTCAAACGACGTTAGAAAGACAAATAATATCTGCTTATGTTTACGTGGAGGTGATCAGAACCAGTGTGATCTCACTTACTGTGTGTTGAGCCGAATGTAAAAAGTCATGCTGGATTACCCTGTGTCCCTGCCTGGATGCTGGTCGAGCTGGGGCAGTGTGCAGGGTGAGACTGTATGCAAGTGATACTCTTTCTGCACAGAAAGTGCTTCCTTTTTATGAAGTGGCACATACTTGCTATGCTGCTGGTTGAGAATAGACCCAATGCCTAAGTCTTTGCTGCCTCCAACTACCCAGAGGGGATAGAGGTAGCTAAAGGCACTGGCATGACTTGTAGGAGGTATCAAGTAGCATAGAACTGGGTTTTTTATTTTTGTTGGTTTTTTTTTTTTTATGTTAACAGTTACATGTGTCAACGTGGTCAATAGAAGCTGTTTGCAGAAAATAGAAGGTATCTCAAAATGGACAGACTGGGGTGGGGTGGGGGGCAGGGAGGAGAAAAGAAACAGAAACACTTCAGAATCCTGGTCATAGCTCATTATCTTGACCCAGCAAGTTGCTTTACCCTACTAGACATCAGTTTTGTAGGGAAAAGGTTCCATATTCTTCTGAGGACTGGCAGCATTATATCTGAAATATTTTTCAGCTTTTAGTGATGTTCCTGTGTGAATTGAGTTGTTCTACTCTGACTGCAAAGCTGAATCAGTCTCAGTGCTACCGTTAAATACCGAATGATTTAGTGTGTCATCAAAAACTGCATAAACTACTTATTAGAAATGTATTAAACATTCAGCAGGAAATTGAATGTTCACAGATCTCCTTGTAGTAAGAATACCTAAATAATAGAGCAGTCATTACTCAAATTATCTAAACTTAGTTAATTGCACAACAACGTGGTGGTGATTTTGTGACTGATTATTTTGATTATTATAGAGGGCAAGAATAAAGTATGACAAATAGAGTTGAAAAGATGGGGCTGGGCTTCCATGATGAAATGACAGCAAAATGTTTGCAGTGGTGTTCCCTAATGCCCACCAGGTTCTAGACTCTCAGACCTGTAACCTTTCCTGTAGTAGGTAGTTCTCCCTTCTAGTCATCACAATTCCAGTGGCAGCTTCAATGAAAAAAAAATTCTGTGTGCTTCACTCTAATAGTGCTGATTCAGTTTGCTATATTTATGCCAATGAGAGAAACAATTTTTTCAGATGTTAGATTTTTTTAACAGATCTGAAAGACTCTTTGAATCCCAAGATACTGATATGTGTCCTAACAGTGGTACAATTTCCTTTATTGATGAGTAGGTTTATTGGTTGATTTAGAGCCACAGTAGTAGAAAAGTCCCAGTTGTTAATCTATATGTTACTCTCACTTTGTCGTGAAATGCTGGATAGGAAGCCAACTCTAACAGTTTAAGATGTGATTGAGTGCTTTAAAATGTCTCCCATAATTTTGAAATAGATGCTGATTTCATGTTACTAAAATACTGGGACAATATGTACTTACCCTCTAGAAGGTATGGATCAATCCAGAAAGATGATGGGAAAAGAAGTCCATTCATTGAAAGATGATGTGGGGATACTCTTCACTGTCATTCAGACATTGGATGAGGCCACAGATACTAGGGCCAGAAATAAATGCTCTCATCGTGTCTGGCATTTGTATGAAACAATCTGGTGCATCGCTGTGACTCACAGCTTCCATTTAAGCTGTATTACTCCTCTAGAATTCTGTCTGCATTTTCAGAGTATTTCTGTACTTTAATTTTGAAAATACAGAACAACTGGGAAACAGAAGGAATGGCTGGGAATGGAAAGCATGCCTTGAGTTAAGAACAATGCAGAGGATATTTGGAGGAGTTGATAATATCATAAGTACATTAATTATTTGCCCTATATTGACAGTGTGTCTGTGGAGAAAGATCATCTTTAAAAGGAACCATGGTCCTCTCACTTTCATCCAGGCTGATTTATGGTTTTGCAGTCTCTAAGCAGGGGCCTGGGTGATTTGTCCCCAACATGTTTCAAGGTGTACATTTTTCTCATTTTGTCTTCCCCAGGAAGTAGTGAATATTAATATTAGACCTTACTCTGTCACTGTTCTGAGGTTTTCCATGAGGTGGGAAAGTAAGCCCTTTTCATTTGAGAGCTCTAGATAGATAAATTTTGTCCATGGTTGGGCCCAAGATCCAGAAAATGTCAGAGTCTAGAGATGTGTTCTCTGTCCCCATTTGGGCTCTGAAAAATTGCTTCACTTTGCTTACACCCAAACCTCCCTTTTCAAGTCAGGAGAACAAAAGGGAAAGCAACATTTGTGCATAAGGAAATGCACTGACAATGGCTGCAAGTCAGGTCTCTTGCTGATGTTGGCCACTTTATTGGAATGCAAGGATGTTTTTTGACAAAGTTTCTGTGATAGTCCTACATTGTAGACAAAAGATTGGAGATGTTTCCTTCTTTTTCTCCCTCTGTAATGCTCAGGCTTTTGCACCATCAGAGGAATGAAAGTGTTTAACTTTTAAACATGTTGTTGAAATATTAAACAAAGTTTTTCCTGCTGATTGTTAATGCTGTATCAAAGCAGGTTTGAAACCGCTTCATAATCTCTTACATAATGCTGTCATGCTGTTCATGTCACTGATGCTATTTCATCGTGATAGCTGCCACCAGTCGGAGGCTCAGAAATGTGATTGTAACCATGCTTAAATGCATTTTAAATAAATTTCACAGATTATTCTTGGGGGGATGTGCTTTCTTAGGTTACAAGGTTTTTTTAGGTGGAAACTGAACAGAATGCTCCATTAAATCAGTCTCCTTGTCTGTGCATTGCAACACAGATAGTCCTTGTCTTCCTCTCAAAGTGGATCTACCTTAAAGTAGTTGCCTTTTGCTGGAGTGGGGTTAAGGAGCTAGAAAACAAACTCTTCCCATCTATTCAATTCTTGCATATAGATGGTTCAAGAATTCAATCCTTTGCTGTACCTTCCATTGCAGCTGGCTGTGCTGCAAAATAATCCCCTTGCACCCAGAGAGGAGTCTGTGATTGAAATCTAGGAGTGCCCTCCCTCCCTCTCTCCCCAGTTTCTGGAAGCTGATAAAGGGATTAGGAGATTCTGCTTCATATGAGTTAGATCAATAACTTGAATAACGTCTTTCCACTTGAGCGGCCCCATCAGTGTGTGAGTGTGCCTGGATATAGGAAGTCTATGTTTCTTGGGAGGAAAAAGAAAGAATTCTACAAACACAATCCAGCTCAACCTGCTGTGGACTGGAATACCTACTGAAATAGCAAAATATCTTTTGCCAGTTAGGAACGTGACTTGGGTATGGGCAGGATAATTTTTCTAGATTAAATCCTTCAAACCTCAATCTAAGAAAGTAACTGAAGAGTATGCTAATGTCTTGGGACAGGCACATGCTTAACTACTTCCCCAAGGCAGGAATGCTTCCTGGAATTACCCTTCAGGTAAAATATACCTTCTGGCATGTTAATTTCTACCTGGAGCCTTCCTGTTAATTTCTACCTGGAGCAGAACCTGTGTTTGTGGTCCTCGCTTGGAAAATGGTACAAAATACTTGTGTGTTAGAAGGTGAGGGGTCATGAAGGGGAAAGAAAGAGGAAGAAGCAACAGAACAGACACCCCCCTTCTTTCTATTTCCAATTTGGTAGTGTATTTAAGATCCAACAGAAGAATATAAACCCTGAGATACTTAGGCTGATGTTTAATCAAGAACTTAAAATTGCTGTGCCTCAGGGCAGGGTCAGCCTCTTTGAGAAAATGCTATCATGTTTCTTCAAACTTAGTCATCTTATTTACTTAATCAAAATCTGTTCAGACTGTTTTGTAGTAGTTGTGGGTATCTGGAAATAGAAATGTTCCAATTTGCAATGTCATGGGATATTTAGATCTAAGAAATAAATGAAAACACTGTGGTGTGGAAGTAGAACTGCCAGAAGGGAAGTTCAGAGAAAGTCCATGAATGCAGCAAATGGCCAAGGAGGAGGATGACTGAGAGGCTGAGAACCTATGTGTGTAGCTGGTCTGATCAGAATTGTCTCCCTAGGATCACAGAAAAGACATTTCTGTCAGAACACTGATTGGAAGGCTTTGGCATTTGGTCTACTTTTTTGCATCTCTATCAATACTTACTAGTTTTGGCAGATTGTTTTGATCCAGTGACTCAGCTGTACTAGGCACCTCTCTGAGTATGGAATAATTAGTCAAATAACTGCTGTCCACTAAATTCAATAGGAGGACTTCCTTCTGACTTTGTAGGATGCTGGAACAAGATCCAACCAGTCTAGCCTGCTTGAAGGCTGTAGGTGTCTACACAGCTTGGTGAGCAAAGATACGAGCTTGTGACACTTTGTTGCTTGGATGTTTATCTGTTCTATACAGTGCTCTCCCTGCTTTGTTATTACTGCATTGACAAAAGTACACTCAGCTTTTGCAGTGCAAAACCTGAACCTACGGCAATTTCAGTCATTTGAGAAAGAGAGGGGTATATTTACCCTATAGGGATGTGATGGAAATTGGATTACTGGTGTTCCTGCTGCATGCAGAAGCACTGCTTGTAAGCTTGCCATTATTCATATGAAGACGGCTTTATAGTATCATGGCCTTAAGAATTGAAAGGTGCTTTGGAAGGTTTTTGGAAGGTACTCATCACCGCTAATTGTTATTGATAACAAAAGAATATCTCATCTACATTAATGACAGGAAGCTGGCAATCCACTTATTTTCATATTGCTTAAGGAGAAAAGACACCAGGATCATTAAAAATAGCAGTGAATTTTAAAATATTTTAAATACTGAACAGATTATTCTAACTGTCACTATACTTCAGAGCCTGATACTTGTTATGATTTTTCGATCTTGATTTTGGCTTTTGGAGATGAAATACGCAGAAGGGTTTTATTTATTCAAAGTTAGGTGGGCTTTCCAGCTCCAGCAGGATAGTGTTTCCCTGTTAGCCCACCGCTGTTCACAAATGCAAGTGCCAGGCTCGCAACTGACTCCTTCCTGCACACACATAGGGAAAGCCCAAAAAGTTCTCAGGCTTATTCCAACTATGCCTATAAATCTGCCTGGAAAGAATTCTTCTCCTTCGACAATCCTGGTGATTAATTAGGTAGCATGAGTCTCTGCAACAGCTCAATCACATTGAACAAGTGGTGTCACATTCCCTTCCCAAATGTGATTATTGCACATGTCCATGACACAGCAGCAGGTTCCTTCAGTAAGATCTTTTACCGCTGCAGAGATTACAGAACATTTGCTGCTTTCATTTACTACAGGCACTAGAACATCTCAAACAATTTCAGTTGTAAAGCCAGGGAATGCATATATGTATTTTTAGGATGTATTGGAAATTCTTCTGTGCTATTAAGGACCACAAAATCAAATATATGCAGGATCAAACTGGACTTATAAGATAGATATTTTAGAGGTTACGTTTTATGACTGATAATTCAGTCTTATTGAAAATGTGATTCTATTACTTGTCTGCTGCTGCTTGCTTGCATTTCCTCATGCAGCTAAATTGTTTGGCTTCAATTGTACAGGGCAGATATTCCTCCAAGATACTCCTCATGGCTCCCCCACTTTTTGGCACAGCTGATCCCTGCCTTACATCTAATCCTCCCAGTGTTCATATCTAGAGAGAAAGGCATCCTGTCCAAGAATCTGTGAAGTCAGAAAGCTGGAGTTAATCATTGAGCAACACAATTAAATGGTTAGCTCATAGTAATGTCACTGGTATTTGTGCTTGAATTCTGAACTGGCTAGCATGTCCTCCTTGTAATTTCAGCATTCTCAGCAGGATCATACCAATCTCGACATTTACAAAGGAAGTTGCCCTTAAAACTGTGGTTGTGGTTCTGGTACTTCAGGCCGTGGAGTTTAGCATAGACATTTGCTTGTGTGTGTCGCCTGCTGCTGCCTGGCTGGGCACACTTGTCAAGGACAGGAACAAACCCTAGAGAACCAAGTGCTTTGTGGATGCAGCTATGAGTGACTTCATATTATTTTTCTCCATGAAATCGCTTAAAAAAAAAAGTCTATGGTAACCTGCTGATTTAGTTGGTCATAGTGTCCCTTGGAAAACCCCTGCTTATCTTTTAATAATATGGAGGGCCACACCAGAGAAACGGGAAACAAAGAAAGTATGCAACCCCAAGGCAAGCGTTATGCTGGGACCAAAGGTGGGAAGAGAGCTGGGGTCCTGTGTATCTTAACGCAATATTCTCCTAAGTAAAGTGCATTGCAGCTCTGGTGTCTGGCAGAGCTCAGGGTTAAAGGACAGAGCAAGGGGAAAAAAAAATTATTTCCTGTGTAATTGGAAAAATCTTCCTGGATGTAACTGTCTCTTGCTAACATGTTTCTCTGTCAAAGATGGTGCAGGTTTTTTTACACTGGTGCATAGTGAAGATGCTCAATTTCAGAATCTTTTCAGCCTTTTCTGATTTTTAGTGTTCTTTTTGTTGACTTTAAAGAAAGTTTCAGGTAAATTTTCTGGAAATGCTGTTTCCATCCTGTGATTCCTGTTTAGATCTACCTGCTCTGGTGTCATTATTGTTAAATCTATTTACATCCTGATCCACAAATGTCACATGCTGATAGAGATAGGGTCTGAGCTGCCTACTAAAGATACCAGTAGGAGATCAGCCTCTGTAAGTGCAGTTCCAGACCAGAATACCCAAGTCAAGTGGAGATTAACTGACAAAAAATGAAAGGGAGGTAAATTCAGTTTCAGTTCAGAGACAGTACTCCTAGTTCAGATGTCTGTAGGAGGGAATTTGTTGGTTAATCAAGAAAGGTGCATAGCAAGACCCCTCTCAGTGAATTCTTGCCTAGACATGTGCTCCTTTTGAGTGCCCTGAGAAGAGCTCAACCAGTGAAGACAGACTTCTCTGATCTGTTCCGGTTTGGTTGCTGCTCACGCCGGGTGAGTTTCCCTCACAAAATATTTAGGGAGCAACAACTGCTTGTATGTCATGTAGGTGTTACCATTAGGATATCAGGAAGGTCTGATCCCTATGTAGAGAGGCACCACTAGAGGGTGGGGAACAGTCATTTCTGCTTTGCTACCACAGATGTTTGAGGGACGTGGTGTGCTGGTGTAGACATCATCACCTGAGAACTGCAGTCCTTTGTTGTAGTCTTGACTGTTATACAGAATTGCTCTTTAACCTTGAGCAAAACATCTTCCTTGTCTTCTCTTTCAAACCTTGAATACTGCACAGAGCTGGAACGTCTTCCTGCCGCTAGATGTGGAACGGATGTGTTCCTTTTAGCTGTTTACCCACCAAAGATGTCTTTAGAGTTAAGAGGAAGGGACAGCAACTTGTCAGGGAGAAAGAAATTCTGCTCTTAGACTGTACATATCTCTTTTCATTGGCAATAGAAAGCCTGACCAACAGGAGCAACAGCGATCTATAGCAGATATTTAAACTCTGGGGGGACAAGGCTGCCTATGCAGGGTATCTTGCAGTCCAGATGAGACAAAGAAAAAGTAATGTTTTCAGAAGCATGGGCAAACCCAGTCCCAAAAGTCAAGTAGGCGTAGGGAAGCCAATACTGTTCCTGGTAGCAGTAGACAGCAGACAGCTAAGGAAACTGCTACTTACCTTCTGTATGACTACCTGTATCTTGAGGGATTTCAAACATCCTTACAAAAACCGGGCCATTAAATGATTTTGTGTTCTAAAATGCTGTTTCAGAAGTGAGTTAGGCATTTATTCTTGTAACAGTAGACTGACAGCCAGGGGATCGTGGTATTTAAGTGCCTCCCTCTTTTGTAAATGCCACCAGTAATCCCTTAGCCTCAGTTTCCACAGCTGAAAAAAGACTGTGATATACTAATGCCTACCTTCTTCCTGTAAGTACTTGGCTTTGCCACGGCTAATTCTTTCCTGTGTTCAAAGCACAGTGGGTTGCAAAATTATGATTATTAAAACCAGCTATTAGAGAGTGTTGTCTCCTCTGAGAATATTGATTTAATCACATGTCTCTGTGTATTTAAAGTCTGAAGTGATACGATGTGCAAAGATCAATTTATTCTATGTTTGTATCTAATGAATAATTATGGAGTCTTCTTTGTTCTTTCTGTAATGAATAAAAATGTTATTAGTCAGAAAAGGCAAGAGAGTGTGCTTGACAAAGGAAGCCCACCAGACCATTCTGCATCAGCTTCTAACTTCGTCTTCTTTTTCCAAATATATCTTTTTCCTTCTTTTTTTCCCCCATTTTTATTCTAGTCACTGTAGCAATTTTTTCCTACCCACCAGCTTCTGTGAAAAAAGTGACTTTAAAAATCAAACAAACCAAACAAGTGTTACCTGAGGGACAACTATTGGAACTTAGAGTATGTTCTCTAATAGTGGTCAGAAGTTTGGTCATTTGAAGTTAACCTCATGGCTTAATTTAATATTGATACTTTTTGGTGTGATAGAGTAGAACCATACTTGTGAGGGAGACTGCTGATGGAACATCTGCGGAGGGTCCTGTGGCTGCTTGCTTAAAGGCATACGTGACCTTATGTGAATGGACAGAGATGCACTCCTAGAACATACTCTGTTTAGGAAAGTAGTTTGTGTGGAGGATGAGGTATGCTGATGAGGTGCAGAGTGGCTGTGCTTTAAAAGCTGAAGATCAAAGTCTCTAAGCATGGGTGTCGGAAACTCTCCACTTAGCTCAGTCACCAAATCATCCATGGAATCCTCTTTGCAAAGGGAGATAGTTACCAGATCAGTCTGTGAAGTAGTGAAGGCCACGCACGCATGTATAAGACTCTTGTGGCTGTCCCTTGTGTTACATGACTCCTCACCAAGGCTTTTTGCTTGCGTATTGATCAGGAAATTCCCTTTCTTTTGCTCTTGAGGTACTTGGATGAGGCTTTATTTTCCTGGCCTTCATTCCAGCAGGGAGAGTAGATATGTTGCACTGTGTTGTGCTGCCCCTATATCAGCTCTCAAGAGGAGCAGGGCAACTGAGTACTGTACTGCCTTCTCTCCAAATGTAGGTTTGCTCATGGCCAAGTTATTGTCCTCCTCTGTCCTTGTTCTCTTGCTACAGAGAATACCAATAAAGCATGTGTTTCCGTAGCTACATATCTTTCGTATCTTTCACGTCACCGTTTTTGAGACCATGTCCCAAAAGGAAAGAGATTTATAAAACAAGGGCATATATCCAGTCGAACACTCCCAGAGACTGTAAAGCTCCAGCTGCAGTGAAAACTAGTCTCTGTGAGATTCTGCTGTCCTTCTGGAGCAAAAATTACCAAATGCATGTGTATAGCCTTGTTAGTAGGGATGTAAAACCAGTATCATTAGGTGTTGACCTTTTTCTACAAAGCCACTTCAAAACGCTCCGAGATTGCAGACAAATGTTCTTGTTTGCTGTTGCCGGCCATGCTGCCTTCTTTGTGTTTTACAGCTTAGGCTGAAAGTAGAAGTATAAGAAAAAGACAGCCTGCTTCTTTTGAGCTATTTAGTTCTGTATCCAGGACTTCGGGGTTCCCTGGGTGAAGGGTGGGCAACCTGGAGATGGCATCAGACCTCTGTGGAGTTGATACAGCTGGGGCACAAATTCTCAGCCCAGCCTGTGGGTATAAACATGGAATTGGAGCTGGTGTGGGCATCTTTATTTTTCTGACAGAAAGGGAGAAGTTTGTGCTCAACTCAAGCTGAAGCCAAATTTAAAAGAGAAACAGAAACCCATCAAATATATCTGCTTCCCAACCCCAGCTCCCTAACATTTCCTCAGCTGTCAACACAATTTTGGCCAGCTTTCCTAATAATAATTTTGATCCACCCCTAAAAAGAAGATTTGAATGATTGAAGCACTCCTTTGAGAAATGAAAAATATTTTCAGGTCCAGTGAGAGCTGATTTGTTTTTATTAGACTCACTTCTCTGTTGAAATAAACTAGGGCATGATGTTGTGAATTGCGTGTTACAGTATTACTGCCAATAATATCAACACGATTAATATAATGTCTGTAATTCACTGCATCATGCCTCATTATTTCATCTCTATAGATTCTTCTTGTTGCGAGTGTAATTGTTTTAATGTTGTATTAAATTAACTCTCTAAGAAGTCCAGCACTGTTATATTCCCCCCAAACAGAAGATACCAAGATAGGCACTGCCTCAAAGGTGTTACATTTTTATTGTGAAGTGATAGATAAATATGAGAAAAATCTTACTTTAAAATATTTCCATGGTATCACAATGTCTCTCAGAGCTGCTGCTTTGTGCAGGCCTTTTTGGGCAGGGCACTGTAATTATGTTTTTCTAGAAGTAGTAGTTTCTTTGTATCTTCCCAATTATCTGAAATGAATTTAATTTCTTCAGCCTGCTGGGTTTGTGTTAGCAAACTTGTTTTGTGTAAACACACGAATGTGACCGGAAAGATAGTTCTGTCTCCACTTTCTGACACTGGAATGATTGTCTTTACCCGCTTTATATTGTATGAATGCGTCCAACCTTTATGTAATACTCACTTCTTCATTAGGCAGCTGAGGAGAGTAGAGCATTGTGGGTATATGTTAAATTTGCTGTTGAGATGTTTGTACCTTTGGCAAATGCATTGCAGGCCGCAGTAGCAATGTAAGGCTTGGGAAGCTCTGGAGCCAGCTGGTCTGGATGTAGCTAATGCTGGTCTGTGACACCTTTCTGAAGATAAGAATGTAGTCCCTGTCTCAAAGTTTCTGGCTTACAGAACTCTTTAACTGGGAGGTGGAGTTAAAGCTAGAATTCAGAACAAATTAGACTGTTTTTTAGTATTTATTTAATTTGAAATATACTTTTGTATGTGAGGTGGTGTGTGTTTTCATCACTGTGCCAGGGTGTTGCAATTGGTGAGGTGTTTTGGTTTTAATAGAGCTCAGGCCTATTGCTTTGAAAGTCTGTCTGCAATGTAGCTGAAATTCTCCTAAAGGACATGCATTTTCAGCCTTTCCCCTATACATGTTAGGCATACTCTAGAAACTTTCTCAGGGAATTATTTTCCCATAGGAAAGTTTTCACCTACAAAATCTCATTGTCGATGGGAATCTGTACTGGAACGCAGATCTCATCTTTATGCTTCCTTCTCGGGGAGTAGGGCTGCCTTATCAGATGACACCTGCTATATAAGCAACGGCACAAAGGACAGAGGCAGCTAGTTTCTGCCAATACTACATTGTGAGATGGCCAGCTTGCAGCCTCAGACCCGACTAATTCCCTGGTTTTTCTGATGGGACTGTAGGAAACTTATTCCATGAGAAACTGGCGTTTGTGTGTTATTATGATTCCTCCTAAAATATCCAAAAATTAACATTTCTTTTGGAAAGGACTTCTGTTTTCTCATGAGTTCTGGCTGTAATATAGAATTTTCTGCAAAGTAACAACAATAATTTGGCTTTCGCTTTCTCAACATTTTTTGCTCTTTTTCTTTGTACATACCCTCTTCTATGTCACACTGACTTTTGTAATAGAAGTTTCTTCTTGCTTCTTCATTTTCCTATTAAACTGTTTGGGCGGCACATAAAACATTTGCCATTGTGTTTTTAGCTTAAAAGTAGGCAAATATCTGATTTCACTGCATCTTTTCCAAAGCGGGAAGAATTTCTGTTACCTTTCATGAACCAAATTATGTAAGATGAAACATATTGGAAGTTGCAAGGTGTTGTGAAAGTAGAAACATAATGTATGCCCTATTAAAAATAGGGCACCTTGTAACGTTGCATCTTAAACTGAACATGGAGTTTCAACAGGATGTGACTTGCTAAGAGCAAGGGATGTTTTCAGTCTTTGACTTGATCTTAGATTTGAAACAGGGATGTCTATTTCCTTTAATCCGTATGAGTGCAAAATCCATGAGCCTGGAAGATTTGAAGACTGCTAAAGTGAAATAGAGAATGCACCACCTCTTTAAGTCTGTAGAAGATACTAGTAAGTTTCTTGCATATATGTACTCTTCCTCAAGTGCTGTTTTTCTTTTAAAGGTAGAAAAGTTGCTGTGGAAACCTGCTGCCACAGCATTTAAACCATCAGCAATGTATAAATGTCTGTTCTGAGAATGGCTAGTGGCAAGTCGGGTGAATTAATTTAAATCTTCTGGGAATGGCAGCAGCAGACCTGGAAAGTATGAGAGAACAGCCTACAACAATTAATGTTTGTAATAACAGCCTTTGGGTTCAAAGAGGTCAGTGGGACCGTTCATTTTATACAGAAACTGGTAGTTGAAGTTTCATTTACCAACTTTGTTTAATAATGAAACTTCCTGCAGCATCTTTAACAAGCACAAAGACATCTAGCTGATTGGAGAGACATCTAGCATTCAACCATCTGAAGTTACTTTTTTCTGTGGAATTAAAGTGGGAGCCAGGAAAAAAAAATATTTACTGCTCATTATTGTTCATGCATATTGCATTTCTGTATGTAAGACAAGCAGTAAATGTTTTTTAGTCTTTTTCATCAGTGAATGCTTGCAGGAGAAAGAGAATTTCACTTACTTCACTTGAACAAATAGAGTTCTGTGGAATCCATCTGAAATACCTGGATTGTTCATTTTTAATAGCAAACAGGACTGATCTTAAAAGTAAATAGCAAGGTAAAAGAAGAACAGTTGTCAGTTAACTTCATCATTCCTTCCCAGAGCTGATTTTTTTTCCTGTTTCAGTTTGACTGCAGCCGAGACAAGAACCAGAAATGCTAATGACTTGCTGTACATTGGGAATATGGCAAAAAGTCCTCATTTGCAGACAACAATGACTCATAAAGGAAATGCCATGATGCAAGGGATTTTTCTCTTTCATTTATGGTTTGATTTCTGTCATTGTTTTTGGATAGTCATAGGAGTAGCTGAATGCCACTCAGGCTTTAAAAACAGAAGTGAGCCTGAAGCAAATAGCCTTCCACACTGGGGAAGTTCAGAACTGACTTCCCACCAGGCTTGCTTTTCCTTTTGGATGTGATTGGAGAATAAAGCTTCCCTTACAGGAAAACTGAAATCTTTTAGACTTCCCTTCGGCATACATCAGGATGAAAGTGAATCCCTTGACTCTGCTTGTTCCCTGTCCTCACCAGCCATGCTGCTTCCTACATCCCTTCACTGCTGCTCTGCATGTCACTCTTCTTCTCCCTTTGCTTCCAAACACGTTAATGTCTCTCTCATGCTACTTTATGAAACATCCCCTACATCCCATCTGCTTCTATCACTGTCACTTCTTCTCCCTCTGTGTTTCAGCTCCTTGAGCAAACTGTGCCATGGCATGCTTTCCTAGCTGTTCATTTCCACGAGTACATTGCACCTGTTGTCTACTTACTGTGTGGGCTTCCTGCTCAACACTGAGCAAGTCCCTCCCAGCTGCTCTTTGCATCCTGAGCCTAGATTGCCTGAAGCTCTAGGATAAAGGCCATGTTTCACAGCTTGGTTCCTAAGCAGCTTGTTACTGAAAGAATGGAGTTTCTGCTCATCAGAAATGGGATTTACATCTGAGAGTGCAAAGTCAATACCTCCTCCTCTCTCCCTGCTACACAGATCCAGGGATTAAGAAATGTCTTTAAAAGGCATGGCTCTTATATTCCTGCACACACACCACACACACCCCCCCCCATTGCAAGGCTTTTCTCTCTTATGTGATTGTCCCAGAAATTAAGACAACAGAAGACCTTAAGTCTTCTAATGTGCATCTAATAAGACTTTTATAGACTCGTTTTCCAATTGCAAAGGAGAAGTGACACAGGATATAGGTGCTACCCTCAACCTGCATCTTTCCTGCTCTGCTTTTTTAGGAATGTTGTCGGTGTTGTGCCTTTTGGTGTTTTGTGCTGAAGGTCTGTACAGAGAATGCTGGAGAGGTCATTGGTTTGTTTTGGCGCTGTCAAGTTTTCTGTGACATGTTTAGTGGGGTTCTCAGGCAGTTTCTGGGTACATGTTTCACGGTAGACAATGTTTATGATGTCTTGATGAATCAATTAAATTGTTCAGTCCTCAGTCCCTAGATTCATAGCTAATGATTTCTAGTTGTACTGCTGCCTGCTGTTTGGACACGAACCTTCCATATCCTGTGGGAGACAATACTACTAGAAAGGTATAGCATGGCCAACTGAGGAGCAGTGTAGAGGCTTTTCCTCCAGTGTGCTGCAGACTCCCCTTCAAAATTTTGATTCATTCTACCTCAGAGGCTGACACGGAGGAGTTCAACATCCAAAACCTCCTGGTCTTTTTCTGTTCTCGTTCTGCCCACTATGTCTTGTCTTTAGCAGGAGGGACTTCAGTGCTCTCATTGAGATAGTTGTCCTTGAAGAGTCTGCCATCTCGTGGTGGTCTTCTCTGTTGACTGCTCTCTTACTGGGAGTTACCCCTTTGGCAGGACAAACCCAGATAACGTTGTATGTGAGTGCCCCATGCAGAAGGTAAGACCTAACAAGCTAGAAATTAGAGAAAGTTGGTATAATTCTCTCCGCATTGCAGCTGAGAAGCTGAATTACAGGAAAGTGAAATAACGTGTCTGTTTCTGCACAGTGAGCGCTGGTCAGGATTGTGGACACAACCGGCTCCCTTCAGCTCTAAGCTTTAGCTTCTATGCCATTTTCTCTCCTTCTCCCTCCCTCTAACAGCACAGGGTTTTTTTTCATACAGAAGGAAATACTTTCTGCAGTGTTGCAATAATACGTATCTGAAATTTGAAGAAAGCCCATACCCAGCTTTTCCTGCCCGATATTCTTGGCACTATGACATCATAACCCCTGCATATCCTGTCACTAAAACAAATGTATGAAGCAGTTCCACTTCTCCTCTTTAATTGGAACGAGCTTGTTTCAAGGAGCTGAAGAGGCAGACTACTCACAAAGGTTAGTGCGGAGAAATATATCATTGTCTTGCAAGATGTTCTAAGTGGGTCTCTTGAGTATCAAGGTCAGAGTTTATTTAGCAGCAAGTTCTACTGGTATGAATCATCAATAGTGTTCCTTACACAATTTATCAATGCCTGGCAATTATACTTTATTCTCTAAAGAAATTCTACTTTTTTTTTTCAGGAAATGGTGCACATTTTTAACTCTTAATTGTCCTTTCCAAGTATAATTCTCCATTCGTTTGCTGTAGAAAAATGGATATGAGATAGCACTGTGTGCTATTGAGTAGGTTTTAGGACAAAAATCAGTTCTGTATCAAAACCAATGCTTTTTAAAAAACAAAGTTGATTGAGGCAGAATTAATTCTGAGTAAAATGCTGTTTTTCTTTATTTTCTGTGCCTTAAAAAACGTGATATTGGGGCAACAGGATGTGTAATAGTTTTTGTGGTTTTTGTTGTTGCTTTTCTTTTAATTTGTAATGGGGGAAAAGGCCATCATTACTGGGAAATGAAACAATGTTTTTGGGAGTTTAATCCATGCTTCAGTGAAATTGATGAACTTGGTACTTCTGAAAAATCAGGATGTTTTTTACCAGTTTGGTGAATGAACCTCGGTTAACTGCCAGACTAAATGTGGCTGGGCTGTTCTGGCTGAAATGGTTCTGAAATTCCAGCTGCTGGCATGTGCCGTCTCTAAAAATGAGTTAAAGCCCTTGAACTGAGGGTGGCTTCAGTAAGTACCAAACATGGGCAACAAATCATGAACTCTAGGTCACTGAGTAGCCAAGAGGCTTATCCACCGTTAAAGTAGTACTGAAAAACAGAGCAGGTAGTAAGGTTACAGCCAGCATTTTGTACACCTGGAATTGCTTCCTGGACTATAATTCACCATCTCTCTAAAAAAACCCCAACAAACTAACCAAAACCAAACACCAAAAAGCTTCACATTAATAAACAACCCCCCCCACCCCCATTGATTACTGAGTAGGGGAGAGACACATTTTTCAAAAAAGGCTGTTGTTGCTTTATATACAAATAATACCCAGTCTTACTATCTTCACCTTTTGCTAGCCGTACTACATAGTACTTGTCTGTCACATACTGTGCCTGTAAGACAACACTCCCAGACAAGCTCCTGTGTTTGGTGAAGTGCTGTGACATGTGTGGGACATGTTGAGGATGCCCGAGGCCTTACGTCGCATTTCTGGAGGCACCTGGTGTTTCTAATACAGCTGTCCAGTTAGAGCTTCCCAGTGTTTCATCAAACACTGTATTTCTTGCTTCTTTGCTCTTACAGCATCAAAAAAATGTGACTGACCTAAAATACTAACCAGCTGCAGACTCACTCCCCACCAAACCATTTACTATCTCTCTGACATTTCAAACTTCAGAATGTGTCTTCAAGCTTTTCCCTGCAGTTAGGCAGACTAGCTATTTCCTTTCTGGGGAAAAGCTTAGATTCCCATGTAACTGAAATCCAGGTGCTCAGTCTTCAGTGCAAATACTAAAGATCACAACATTCCCCATCTTTCTTTGGAGTGCCTTTCCCAAGCTGTGCCTTGAGCTGTGGCTGAAGTTTCCCCAAGTTATCTGTGGAGATAAGGAACGCTGCAGGTTAGATTGTGTCTGTACATGGTGGTGAGGCTCTTGGCCCCGGAGAGCTGATGTAGTTGGAACTGTCAACAAAGCAGGTGTCGGAATATAGAAATGACTGTCATGTTAGTGGCAGAGCTACTGCGAGTCAGTTATTCCTACCCATTGTGTCAGCCTTAAAACTGGACCCGACCAAGGAAGGTGGTGTGATGTGGTGGGTGCACAGTCACTGCAGAGCCAGCATTCAGTCTTTTCTATCAGCATACAGCTGAGAGTAGAGTTGAACTGAGAGCAGAATACTCCACCCTGCACTTGAGGAGCTGCTTTTGTGTTCAGTAGTAGCAGGGGGCTATGCTGTCTTCTGATCTTTCCTCTGTTATTTAGGATTCAGAAGAGTGGTGCTGGACTTCAGTATTAAGTGCAGCAAGTTATCCAGAGCTGCACCGTGGACCGGGCTACAGGGTGAGGAAATAGCTTCAGTATTCTGCATGAGCTGTGGAGATTATGGGGCGTTTTGCTGAGAAATACAGGGCTGGAAAAGGGAGATGCAGCACAGGGGCGGGGGCTGTGACGGTACTTCCCTAGTTATCCAGTAGGGAGATTTGTTTCTGTTATAAGCCATCAGGAGATAACCTCACTGCAGAAAGAGAAATGGGGACAGAGCTGAGATGCAAGAGTCCCAAGATCTACACTTATCTTCAAGGTAGTCATTTCATTTAAGGCAGTGCAGCGGAGTTTGCCAACATGTTTTGGTCGAAAGTGGCTTGTTTGAGTTTGGAAGACTAGAATTTAGATATATTTGAGCCGATTAATGAACTGTGCTCGGACAGCCACTTCTTTTTGCACCCATTTGACTGAACAATGTAATACTTCATCAGAAGTAAAATCAAACTGGTAGAAGTGAGTGTGTGTGGGCAGACACTGGACATGTCTTCTCTGTGCACAAGTTTTGAAGCAGAAATAAAGAGTTAGATGTGACGGAACCTATCGGCAAGTCTGGAGGCGGTATAACCATGTCAGCATAGCACTAAAACTGGTGCAAATAGCCTGGCCAGGAGGCAAGAGTTTATTTTCTTTGGCTCTGTGCCATGCTGTCAGGGCAGTATTGAGTTTGCTGTTGAGCTAGCAACTCCTCAGCGACTGTGTTGTGCAAGTGAATGTGTGCAAGATGACAGTTCAGTGGTGTAGAGGTTTGTTTTGTAGCTTCTGGTTGTTTTGGTGGCAGTGGTTTGTGGGGTTTTGTTTGTTTTTTGAAATGCGTTATGGTCAGTAAAGCAGTAGGAGGAGTCTTTTCAGTACTGTTGGCTTCAGAGGTTACTATGGACCTTGTTCTCTTCATCAGAACAGGCCAGTGTGTTCAGGCGATGATAAGACCTAAGCTGCATTGAATTTTTGGGGAAGGCTTTAAGAGAAACCTAAAATACTGCTTTTAATATTCATACAAACCAAGGAGGCTGTACACATGAGAAGAAGCTTTTAAGAGGAAGAGAGAAGAGCTGCACCTTTTGAGTGGGTCACAGGACTTTTCAAATTGAAATAGTAAAATTGATTCTTCTAGAATGCTTCAGATACACTGTGTAACACCCAAGTGTTCAAGGTAGACGGTATTGAGGTTTCATATAGCATATGTCCCATTCGAGATTATCCTGCAAGCTTTGGGTACACAAGGGACAGATGGGTCTACTAGGATACAACACTGGGAAGCACTAATGAATTTAAAAAGGGTGCACTTTGTTCTCAAGCTTACCTCACTCCTTTTTTTTTCCCCATGAAAAGATGTTATTATTAGACAGGAAACTGTTACTTGGTGAAAAATGCCCTTTTTTACTTGGTTGTGAGTTATGAGCCTGCTGGTTGCCTTTCATAGAGTTTATTAAAGCTGATTCTGGTTTCATCAGAGCCTGTGATAAGCAGGACTGTAAATTTGCTTTTTGTTTGTTTTTACTGGGCACTCAGAAAATGCAATGGTCCTATCTGTGAAAGTACTGCAGGTGGCTTAAACAGTATATTGAACAACCAAAAATAGCACTGCTGGGGAAATAGCAATGTAAAATGGTGGTGGATCAAGTGAACAATGAAAAGCAGAACAGGACAGAGGGAATCCTCCTGATTTCCTAACTTCTTATTAATCAAGTTTTCTCCCATACTAATAATTGCTTGAACATGTTCCTGTTGCTCTTTAAAACTTGCCTCTCTTGACTCAGCTGTGGGCTCATAAAAATTCAGTGAACTCTTGAGTTATCATAGTTTCCATAGAGAGAAGAAATTATATGGCAAATGTCTAATTGCAATGAAAAGTCACCTTAAATGCAATTCATGGGCATCTGAAAGATCTTGTATACTACTTTTGCATAAAAGTTTACTTCTCTAAGGTATTCTGTGGACAAATCATTCCCATAACAGTTTTCATAGAGATGAGAATATCCAGTGATGGCTCTGGTACATGCTCTCCATGATAGGGAACATGGAACTTCTGCTGCCTTCTGTTGCTAAATCTCTGGGTTTGCTCACTTACCTGTTCTTTTCTACTTTTATTTACCTCTTTAACCAGGAAAATTTGCAGACCTAGGTGTTACTCATCTCTCTTCTTCGGTACAATTTTGTGAAATGCTGATAACGTGAAATCCTTAATCTGTCTGAGGATGCTCTGGTCAGATTTTTGTGTTCATAGTGCCCTTGGTCTGGGGTAGAATTCAACTTTGAGGGATGTCAGCTGTCCTCTAGATATCTTAAGTGGCAGCTGGAAGCTGCATATTTGAGACAGGTACATCTAGATTGCTTAAATAATACAAAAACACAAACCCAAATAAATGCCTAAAGACCTAGTTATCAAGTTCTTATGAAGACAGTGCTTACTTTCTGGGCACATAAAAATTCTTCAGGTTCAAGCGTAGATGCTACTGCATGACCAGCCAGTTATGCTGGGAGCACCATAATGAATGGAACCTGCTCTCCTGTTGCTATTGCCTTTGTGGATTCCCCAGCATGAATTTACTAGCCTTTTCTCTGTGGAACCATTAGTCCTATTTTTCTCCTCTTCAGATATGTCTCTGCTTACAGCCCTTGAAAATCTGTGTTGTTTTTTTTTCAGAAAACTCTCTCAGATCTTATTTAATACGTCTCGTGGGCTGAGAAGGTAGTATTATTTAGGGTCGTAGGAACAGATACTGTGATTGTATACTTCTCCTTGGGATATGGAACAAGAAAATAATACATTGTAATGAGATCAAGCAACTTATTTGGCTCAATGTGTACAGGGGGAACACAGAGTCTTTGTAAGATACCTTTACAAATACATTTTTTGAATAATTTGTGTTATAAAACCATAGAGGAAATAAAGGCCTTATTCTGCCATTTGCCTGCTTGCTTTATGACTTGCTGGTGTTGGTGACTTTAATTCCTAAGAAGTGCACAATTTTTATGGTAATTTTTCTAATTTTACTGAAGCACCAGGGGGTGTGCGTGGGAGACTGTGACTCTGGCATTACATGGACAAAAAGCAGATGAAGTGTCAGAACTCTTGGGTGAATTGCACAGATGGAGCCTAGCTGACTTGCTCTCAAATGGAAGGTCTAAGGAGGTGTAAGCACCTTTCAGGAGTTTGCCATGAGTTTTCTAGATCAATTCAGACTTCAGGCTCTGCTTGCTTACTGTTTTCAGACACCGCATTCTACACTACAACTATACAACTTCTGTTCAAGCAGATAAGTAATTTCAATTTTTCTTTCTTCTGCAGAACACATCTTGGTTTAGTGGTGAGGCACTGTATTTGAAAAAACATTTCTCTGAGAAGTTAAATTTGTGAGACACTGGACTCTTCTGTTGGATTTCTTTTTAACAAAATAGTTCAACAAAGCTGTAAGTGTTGGTAGATTGATGTTTTGGATTGTCTCTGCTCTTGCTTTTCTTGCTGTTGTTACTTTCTTTTCTTATCGAAAATAATGAAAATGGGAATGTCTGGAAAAAAATCTTTGTTGTATTATATTCCAAAACAGTAATCTTTCTCCCTCTCTTTGAAAAAAGAAACATTTTTCTGACTTATTTTCAAAGAAATACTTTAAACATTGTAAGTGGTCTAACAACTAAATCTGACTCTCATCCTCT
Source organism: Falco biarmicus (assembly GCF_023638135.1). NCBI lineage: Eukaryota > Metazoa > Chordata > Aves > Falconiformes > Falconidae > Falco > Falco biarmicus. The sequence continues at coordinate 62,512,236 of NC_079288.1, read as the reverse complement.
CAATCTCATGTGGTTTTGTTACCTGCAAACCATGGCACAGCAAGCTGCTGCTGTGTTGTGTGCCTGCTCTCTGTGTCCAGGCACACAGGAGATAAGCCCTGTACTATCCCCCTATCCAAGGGTAAAGCCCTGTGGTGGAGCCTTCCCTAGAACAGCGTGTTGGGAGGGCGCGCAATGACAGCTCAGTGGGCAACATTCAGGTTTTCCTAAGAGAGCTGCAGCTGCTGCTGACTGTAACCAGACAGCATTGCTGAACCGGTGCTGTGAAATTTCCACAGTGAGGGAAACAGCAAAGCCTGACAGAAGGAAATGCAAAAAAACACCCTATGCAGGCACCTTCATCTGTTCTGAGGCTTGCTATGTCCTGGAGACTTGGAAAAACCCTGGTGGTGTCTTAGTTCTAAGCAAGAATCTGCTGACCTGCTTCAGTCTCCCTGCTTCTGCAGGAGAGCTCCCTGTCCCCGTAAGCCAGGTCCATTTGGTCTGTTCTTTCCTAAGCTTGATCTGAGAGCGGTGTGACTCTGAGGGGAAACTGAAAGGCAGTCTCTTCAACTGTCTGACTGCAGGCTTGTTTGCTGGGTTGGGAGACACTTTATCTGGAGCTGTTGTATTTCCTTCTTGGCCGCTTCCTAGCGGGCCTGTTATGAAGCTGTGAATGCAGAGAATTAACCCTGTGTCACCATATTACAAATGTTTCGAGTGACTCTCTCCCAGAATATATGGACTAGTCCCATGTCTTTCCCATGTTCTAGAACAGCAACTCCACAGAGAGATTAAATGACCTGACTACTGTTGGGAAGGGACCCTGCCTTAGCAGCAAGTGTGGTTTAAATCAGTACCTCCTCCTCCTCAGCTGCTCCTATTATCTCACCTGCTCAGTACCTAAACTAAACATGGTGTGTTAATGGAGGGGGTGAGGAAATGTACTATTTTGTGAGATACCAAAGATGTCTGAGCTTTAAATAGAGCCTTCTCCACGCTTTTCTAGACAGTCAGTGAAGAGTGCTTCTCCTCTGTGCAGTCTGGTTTGTCTGAAATAAAGATGAACTTCCAGAGGACCCTTCTCCTGTTGTCTTTCAAGACCCTGGGAAGCCTTGCTTTTCTGTGTTGACGCTGGAGAGAGGATTTCCTCTGTGCCAGTGCTATTCATGTCCTTCTTCACATCCGTATGCTGCGACCATGACAAATCCTACTTTTCATGGAACTGTGCTATGAATAGCTGCTGCAACCTGGGTATTTTCAACCTTATTTCCAGACAGCTGGCAATCACGAAACATTAAGCATCATGATTTCTCTAAAGATACAGCTTAAGTAGTTATATAACACGAGTAAATTGCTCTGAAGATAGTGAAGATAAATGTTAAGGTGGAGGTTGGTATTGTCAGCTGCTAAACTAGTGATATTTTGCAGTTTGTTGTGTTGATTCCATCAAGATTCTGCAGTGGTCTTTGCTCATCTGTATCAATGGTTGGTATCATATTCCTCTGTTATGCAACATAAATCAGTAATATCTCTTCCTTGCAGGGAAAATGTGCAACAGTTTATTGCCTTGTAGAAGAAAAAATAAATTAGCAGTGCTGACTGTAACTACACCAAAACACGAGGGAAATCTGTTTGCCATGAAAACATCCATAAAGGAATTATCTTGCTGAAAATCAGGTATAAGAATTGCCACTTTAGTACATGACTAGCTTAGATGAAAAGGTGAACTGCTGAGCAACATTTCTCACTCTATGAAGTAATATAGCATAATTCTAATGCAAACACATTAACTGAGGGCCAACTTTATGATAGCTAGAGTTGAGGTTCTTGGATACTTGCCTAAGCAGAGCGGAACTTGCCACGTGCAGCAAAACTCCAAGCCCTGTGGTTATTAAGAGGAATACTTACACTCTTTGTAACATCACAAGAGTCAGAAGGAGGAGGAAGGAGAGCCTTTGTGCTTGATGACTGGCGGGACTTTTAGGAGGAACATGAAAGAGGACAGGTCACAGTGCAAAAAACAGGTGAGGGCTGGGCCTGACGAACAAGCTGTCCTTCCACTAGGCTGGCAGGGAGAAATCTGGAGCAGCTGTATGAGACTTGCAATCTCATCGGGTCTGGTACAGCAGTGCTCCTTGCTGTGGACCTCAGATGACTTTAACCTTTGCTCCTGTTGAAAACCACCTGCAGCAGATCTAGCTGTAAGTGAGTAACAAGGTATTTGGCGTAGGGAATTGAAGATAAGCTGCAATGAAGGTCAGATTTCACCTGTTTGTGCCGTTACTGTGGAAACAGGTATTATGTTTGCTAGCCTGGTGGACAAAGTAGGTATGTGTAGACCTTTGACCTCTCTTCATTTTACCGTTTTAAATTGCTAGAGGAACAGGACAGAACAAAATGTGTATAGGGGGACGTAGTAAAGAGGATATTGCTACCCAGGCCTCAGGCCAGAATGAAAGGATGTATTTATTTGCACAAATGGACTGATCATTTTAAGCATGCTGCAGCCTCCTATATGAAGTATCATTAAAGCTCTGTACTGTTTTTTTCCTCTCCTACAGATTCCTGGGAAGAATTGCATATTGGCACCACCTGGAAAAGGGAGGGTGGACACCCTAGTGCTCTTCCGCACACTCAGAAAGCCTTAAAGTGCTACAAGTTCAAATTTAAAGCAGTTACAAGATTCCTCTGTGATATGAGGCCTGGTTCATTTCTAGAATTACTTTAGTATTTCCCTTTAGCACAGTCTGTGGTATTACAAAGATTTTAGGGATTCCTGATCCTCCTACATTCTATGTCATATTCTAATTTTTTAGGTCTTGGTGTGCGTCATAGTGAGGGAATGAATTTTTATATATCATGTTGAGAAAAATTTTCTGGCTTGTGAGATTTGGACAGGAAAGAGAAGGAGTCTGGACTGTTTTCTACTGTGCCTTGTTAAGTATTATGCAGGTGCTTTTGAAGAGCTGGGCTTGATGTCTTGGGTCTGATGATTTTATGATCCTGTGAAATTAATCCTGTTTGTGAATTGCATGTGCATAAATACCTAAAATGGAGAATACCATCTCTGCCTAGAAAATATGCATGTCTTTTATGATGTGGCCATGTAGAGTTCTTCAGCCCAAACTCTTAGACTTAATGGGTAGTGGTGTGACTTTGTATAAGGCCTTTTGATGGGAAATTATCATTTAAATTCTCTCTGAAGTCATCAGTTGATAAAATAATTTTAAGTAATCATTAAGTGCTTCATTAGGCTGTTTTCTTCTGAAGAGGCTTTAGTTAGATTAAAACTGAATTGTGCTTATTTTTTATTATCCATTTTTACCTTCCTTTTTCCTAAATGGACTTCGGTTCATGTGTTTTTGAAGTTTAATATCAGTTCAACTGAATGCTCTTGAGTTCCTGAATTAATTTGATCATTTTCTCTTAATGACCATGAAGAGTTTTGTTAAGCTGTAGTGCCATTAAACTCAAGCACTGCAGTGTTTAGAGCCAGCAGTCACTGGGAGAGAGCCTACAGGTAGAAAATAGAACTTGAAATTGAACAGAATGTATGATGGGTTCATTTACTGTGAATCCAGTGACAATCACCAGGAGGCCACATGGTCCAAAGTGATCTAAAATCAGTAGTTTGCTGAAGGAGAGCGCTAAATTTTTCAGGATATGTTTTGATCTGGGGCTCAGCTCTGCATTGTCCTTTTGAAGTCTGATTAATACTTCATCATCTGTTGCAAATAAAAATCTTGCGAATACATTTTACATAGCTGCTGTTTAATTAAAGAAAACTCATGTGTCCTTGGCGTACTTGACACACTCTCTTCCTACGGAAGCTGGGGGAAAAAAACCCATTGTCATATCTGTACCCATCAAAAATGTTTTGATTTGAATAAAATGGGGGGTATTGTTTTCAAGGCAAATTGCATTTTGTCTTAGGAAAACATAAACATATAACTAAATAATTTTAAAGCTATTAAAAAATAAAAGGTTGTTTGAAATGAAAAGCTGTTGAAAACATAAGTTGCTACTTTCAAATTCCTCAAAATTCTTTTCTGTTCATCTTGTGCTCAAACACATTTCTAAACATTTTGACATCACACAATTGACATTTCACAATGAAAAAAATAGTTTAACGTGTCAATTCTGGTTTAATTGTTGTAGCTCAAGCTGTACTCTATGGATTATGTGAACTGAGAATAAATGGTTCCCAGGTTGTACTAATATTCTGAGTAGTAGGGGCCATTCCTAGGAGGCGGGGGCAATATGAAAGGTGCTGATTTATCTTAAGTGCAGTGAATAATTTTGTATGTATTTGGACCAGGCAAGATTTTCAGAAGTGGCTAGCCTTGGGCTTGCTTTCTTGTCACTGAAATTGTTGGGATTAGCATCCCTGGCAGGCTGCTGATCGGCATTTTGAGAAGACCATTTACACCTGCTCTCACAGTAGAATGGCTTCTTTCCATTGCTACCACATGTGGGGAGGAGGTGGGCAGTGCTGTGGAGGAAAAAGGATGTTCTTAATTCAAGCTAATAGACTTCAATTAAAATCTTAGTCATGCCACAGCAGTTTTTAATCTTCTCATGGATTAGCAGGGTGAGTTAAAAGTGAAGAGTTTACCTTCACAGCTAATGCTTGTCAAAATTGAGGATTCCTTTCCCTTCCTTTTAAATACAAGTAATCTGTCTGGAGTTTGTAGGACCTGAGTTTGTTTCTTGGGTTTTTTAGGGGGGTGAGGGGTGAGATGTGTTGCTTTGTTTATTGGCTTTTACAGTGAAAGTATGGGATTTGCCCTTTTGATTAAAAACATGTTAATGATTTTAATGTATTACGTGTTTCCCCGGGCCTCTCAGTTTTCAGGTTTGCTACCTGATACCCCACTCTCTGTCAGAGAACTTTCCTGGCTAATATGACTCACAAGATGTTCTTTGAATATCTACCCTGAAGGGTCACTACACACAGAAGGTGGTTATTACCTTTATATCAATTTTAGCTCAGGTCAAGTTAAAGTCTAAAAGAAATGGGAGTATAATAATGAAATGCGGAATAGGTGGAGTCAATGTAAATGAAGTTTATAGTGACAAAACTGAAGAAAAGAAAAAGAAAGAATATACTTACTTCACATACTGCAAGATCACCTTTGAAAGGTACTTGTGGTAAATCTCTGGCTCTCCCTCTATCCACTGGGCAAACTGGGAGTCAATGCCAGACTACTCTGGGCAGGAAGCTTCCTCCTACTGCATGTTCTGTCTTCTGCTCTAGCAAAGCATCTTTGCTGAAGAGAGGACAATATGCTTGAGGGACTCAAGTAGGGGTTTGTTGAATTTCTCATCTTCTGCTTCAGATTACTGATCCTTTCTCAGCATACTTTTGAATTCTCCATCCCATGTCTATTCCTATGTTTCTTTTTCCCTGGAAGGGTGGCCTGCTGCCCTGGTTGTCCTGATATACACACATCCAAGACGTGACTGAATTCTTAGGAAGGTGTTACCTGCTCTCTTCCACTTATAAAGCCATATGTATGAAGTCTTTCCCTACGCGAAGTCTTGTGATTCTCATAAAAGTAAATATAAACATTACATAAAATTACATTTTTTGATATGTGAGGCTCACTCGTGGCTTCTGAATGTGACCAGACCCTATGATAGCTCTTAGGCTGGCATGGGAAGGATTTGGGGGAGGGAGTAACTAACTCAGTCTGAGGGCTGCTGCTGTAGAGTCCATTGACCAGTTCTCACGAGGGCCTGCTAATTACCACCATTGTCAGAAGTTTTCACTAATAAATTGGAACTTTCTGAGCTGCTGTTATTTAGCATCTTCTCCTTTATGAGCTTTAAAAAAGCCCTAGCAATCCCCTTCTTCCTTCTTGACTGACATTTATATCTTACTAAAATGCAGGTAGAGAGCTACTTCAGCAAAGATTGCCCATGCTTAACAGGCTGCTGTACACTTAATGGGTATACTTCAGCTTCCTTTGAGAGCTTTGAAGTAGAACAAGAGTTGCTTTGAGTTGGACAGCTCTACATCACTGCAGCACGTTAGTACAGCATGAACACTATATATCTCTTATTAGAATAGATTCTAAACTTACTGCATAAAACTGGCAGTGACTGGATGTCTTCATGTACTTTGAAAGTAAAACTAAGGCTCTGTCAAATGCTGTGCTACCTGTAAAAGATACCAAGCTCTATCTCTTTGGGCTGCAAAGAGGCAGTGTCATTCACTGGAAAGAAAGTATAGGAAAAACTCTTTGCTATAAAGGCCTCAGGAACTGTGTACCTCCTACTCTGTATCAAACAACATGGGAATGGGGGAAAGTCTAGATAAAAGATGGAGTATCTTGAACTAGCAGTTGTGTTTTGCAGTTCCAGAAGGTTCTGTGACAGACCCTGCTGGAGCTGGTGCTGGAAAACTGCTGGTGATCTCACTTGGGCAGACTTGCCTCCTGCTTTTCCAAACGGGAAAATATCCTGACAGGCTCTTCAGCCTCAGCACCTCATGACAGGTCTTTTCCTTACAGTCCGTGCCACCTTCCTCTTCCCTTGCTTTCCATCAATATCCATGGGCACAGCAATGCCAGCCAGGTTTGCCGTTGATAAAGACAGGTTCATGGTGTTTGTAGTGTCCCATCCTTTTCCTGACAGGCTTTCTGATGTGGTTTAAACTGTTCTGAAGACTTTGATATTCTCTTGGATCTCACACTACAGGCCAATGGGATTAGTTGCCCCAGACCATGCCTGCAAACATACTAAGCCATTGACTGATACTATGAAATGTATGTGAGAAAATGTTATAGTGATTTTTTGGGGAAGAAGCTTTTTCCCCATGAGCCTTGTCTGTGTGTGTCTAGCCTGTGTAAGCTGTTTGTGAACACAGTACTGGTGAATTAATTTCAATGGAATAAAGGGGTAAGAGTTACAAGTGCCATACAGATATCTGAACTCCTTTGGTGCATGGGCAACAGTGCCTGTTGGAAAGAGTTGCTACCTTTCATTTATAAATGTAATAGGAAAAGCTAAAAAAAGATTGCAGCATTTGAAATGTAAAGGGTTAAATAATGTAAACTTAACCAATATGGCTTGTTTGCTTTACATTTTTTCTTAGGGGTGATTGAGGGGAAGAATGCTTTTGAAGCCTTTTTCAAAAAAAGATTGAGAAAGAGCACAAAATAGGTGAGATGGGTTAAAACTGTTCTCAAGCGTGATCGTATTTCCTTGAAAGAAATAAGAAATAAATGCCTCTTAAAGAGCTAAGATAACAGCAACACGATACGCAAACTGAGTTTCTGCAGCTGGTGTTGGCTGTAACCAGTAACTTCGGTACTGTAGAAGTGGACAGAATTCATTGTCCACCATCCAAATACCTGACTGGCTTGTACTAGCTTGTTCTGGGATGTTTAAAGCTTTGCTTTTTACTGTACTGTTAGCTACTGGTTTATAGAACTGCTGCAAAAGATTCTGCCTCATCGGATAGGCCATGTTCTTAATGTACAAAAGGAAGAGGAAAGTGGTAAGAAAGAGAAGAAATGAAGGGGGAATGAAAGAACCTAAAGAGAAGAATCTCTCTCCTTTGTTATGGGATCAGAACCTCAGTGAGGTATCCATAACAGGAGGAGTGGAAAAGCATGACAATTAAGGTCTAAGAAAATCATGGGAGTTGCGCTTTTTTTCCCCTTTCCTCCCCTTTATTTCCTTCCTATATATTGGCTTCCTGCCTGGGTTTTCCTTCTCACCTGTTCTGTATGAAGGATGCTAGAAAGAGGTAATGGTAAGCAGAACCTGTCTCTACAGCTGTAGGTTCACCAGTTAAGTGTACATTTGGCATATGCTTCTAGATACTTTGACTTGAAAGTCCATGCTGTTCTCAGTCAGTAGCTGGGCCCTTAACACCATCTGAAGGTAGATGCTTTTTGTTTCAGCTATTAGAGCATTTTTATTTGTAGGTACTATTTTATATCGTGGGTTGGGTTGGAGTCTTATCCCTTAGACAGTTTAGAATGTCTGTTTACCCAATAACTTCTGTATATTTCCCCTGCATGTTATTCTTCTGTAAAGAGTAAATACTGTTATTTAATAATGAGCAATAAATTAAACTCTTGGCATAGTAAGCATGTAAGCTAGTGAGTGTTGTAAAAATGAAGAAAATCCTGCAGCCATCGTGACTCCTTTTTTGGATAATGATTTTGTCATACATTGGCAAGAGATCTGGGAAACCACCAAGAGTAGTTCATTGCTCAACAGTAAAATGTCATAGGGGAATACTTCTCAGGTCATCTGAACATAATCTTAAAGAGAAGCTTTAATTTAAAAAAAGGTGAGAGAGAAGAGGAAATAAGGTTTGTTTAGGGGAAAAATGTTTAAAATGAAATGCAGGCAATGGCAAAGATGTGTCAAGGACATTATTAGTCACAGGTTTGTGACTGCAATTTTTGTGAGCCGTTGTCTCTGCTTATTTCATATATTTGTGTGGTCTGACAAGATCAGGGAAATAATCTTGTATGAATGCAAGCAAATTGTCACAGAAGTAGTAGCTATCGATGTTCCCTCATGTGTCATGTTAAAATCCCTGCTTCATGCTCATGGATAGGAAGGTTCTGTGACATCTCAAGATATTGTACTTCTTAAAAAGTTAATCTGTCTTAAGAATGCTAGGCTGAAGCAAAATACTTTTTTGTAATAAAATAGAGTAGCAAGCCACAGCTGCTTTTAGGTGGGATGTGGATCAGTATCTGTATGTAAGGTTTTCTTTGTGAGAATGCTAAGAACAAAGAGCAAATGGCCCCTTTTAAAAAGACATTGTAATTTTTATCAGCACTGTGGCTAAAATTCACTATAATGGATTAAATTATACTCTTTCCATGTTTAATGCATAAACTTAGAAAAAGTAATTTTGATAATCATCTGGTTGAGTTTGAGTTTCAGGCAGAGCTTTGTGCATATGCTTATGCCTATGTCTATGCATCCAGATTAAATACATGTGTTTTGCAGCCATGCCGCAGTTTCAAGGTCTGAGTAACAATCTGGTGCCACATAAGAGGAACTCTAAAAGAGATCTTTCTCCAAAGGAGGTGTAAGCAGCAGTTGAAAATCATTTTACAGTTTAATCAGTCTGGGCTGTTTTTAGTGACATAGAAAATACTGATTTGCCCAAGATATTTTTTTCATTAGTTTGTCTGCTTTGTTGACGTTTTTGAGGGATATACGTTTCTAAAATTTAAGTGTCAAACTTCAGCCAGCTGCAGATTATGATGGGATGGTCTGGGATTAGGGAGATCCAAACTCTGAATTGGGTATAACAGGAGACTGAGCTTGGGGTGTACCCTGAAGGGTTGGGCAGCTAACTATTTCAAGTACAAGACTTTTGGTATTTTTTGTCAGTCGATCCACCTTGCAAAATTTTAAATTGCTGGTTTATGGAACCTGGTTTTGTGTTTAGAGGTAAAGCATCCATCCAGGTGGGATGCAGGAGCCTGACAGCCCCGTCCCCCTGGTGGGAAAAGGTGTCTTACCTACTTGGCCCCATCTCACATGGTCAGAGGGATGGCCATGGATCAGAGCTGGTATGTCTTCTGTTGCAGTTCTTATGCCTGGCTCACCCTGGGGAATTCAGACCTTTGGGAAGATGATGATGGGCTCCTCCATCAGCAGTGGCTCTGCAGTGCTGCTCAGCCTGATTCTCGTGGAACAATTTCCAGATCACTAGCTTCCTACTCAAAGGCAGCAATATCTTTTTGCTAGAGCTAAGCAGGTACAGAAGAATACTGTGCTTGTGCTGTGCTTAGAGAAGAATCACATACTTTTCTGGTAGCTAATTAAAAATAAATGATGTTTTGCTTTCATCAGTGTTTCACCTTTAAAAAGATACCTAGCCCTTAACCAGGTCACTGTTTCTGACCTTTTTAGTAAATGAAGCAATCCTATGTTGTCTCAGAGATTGAATACATGACCTGTTCATTTGTTTCTGTCAACTCAGTTAAAAAAAAAACAAACAACCCTCCATAAATATATTGCATCTTCAGATCAAATTCTGTGGGGCTGGCTTGCGGAAATAGCTTCCATTAGCACATTGACCTTTTCTTGAGCGTTACATGTGCCACGCTCACTGTTTTCCTCTCCTCGTGAGAGGGAATGGCAGGGGAAGGGAGGGAGCAGAACTGGGAATAGAAGGATGTTCTCATTTTCACCTCCTCCCTAGTCTGCCATATTCTCCACTGTCTGTGATCTGTCAGGGCCTGAAAATGTCCCAGGGATTCCTGGGCTCTGAGGAATGACTCGGCTTTTGGACTTGGTAGCATTAGAAGAATGATAACCTGAGTAATGCTTTGTGAAATTAAGTAATGCTTGACTTTGAATCCACTTGTTTGGCTTCAAAGGCCCTGAGTTTGAGCTGGCCTAACTCTGAGGTTGTTTGGCATTGACTGGTGCTGTCTGCTGCCAGCAGCTTAGGTTCTTCTCACAGTGGTTAAGAGATTTAAATTCTTTGCTATGAATTCTTCACCTACCACTTGTACATATTCAGCAGAGAGGACTGGGGTCAAATACTTGCCTGATTGTATGCTGTCTAGAGATGTGTGTGATAAGCATTCATCCATCAATAAGAATTTTCTAACCTAGGTTTAGAACTCATCAATAGTTGTGACACATATATATAAAACCAGGAAGACAGCATTTCTGTTACAATCTGGACATAGGCTTATTTTAGTAGTTTCGCAGTGCCTGGGCAGTGGAAAGAAAATTCTGGTCTAGTTATATCCTAATTTTATTGCTCTGAAATACTTAAATACCATTATCTTTCCCACTGTACTTATCCCAGGTTCTTAACTAAGCACTTTAAAATAAAGAGTGTAAGTATTCCCCTTGGTGTGCTCAATCCACCAAAAGTCGCTGACAAGTTTGTTTCCTTGTGCTTTGTTGCCTGTCCATTTCCTACCTAACAGATTACACGTGGGGCAGACTGTTTCTTTCTCCAAGCTGGTGATTTAACTCTCAGAGCTATTCATCCAGGACTGGGGATTAGAGGAAGTATGATAGAGCAAGCTAAAAGAGATATCTAAACAGGTTTTTTTATTTTCTGACTTTATCTTCAGAGCCTCGTTCTGAAAATCATTAACGTGAAATGAAACCTCATATTTATTCTTTCCGAGACTCGGAGGGAATAATAAAAATTCATACAGAAAATTACTAGTTCTATTCAACATTGTTAATGTCTAAGCTGAATGCCAGTCCAAACTTTCTTTCTTTCTTCTGTATAGTGGTATCTGAATCTGCTTGTCAAGATCGCTCGAGCATTTTTATTTAACAGCTCCCCTGTTACTTTAGAGATCTTAACATCAGTGGATAGTTTCGACCTCTTTAGCTCTCTTTCTGTTGTGTGCTGTAGTTTTTGAGGTCTTGCTGGTATGTGTGAAAAGGCTGCAAGTTTGTTTGTCACAAGTAATGCATCTCATTATATTGAAGACAGCTTTCCTAACGTCCCTTTTTCCATTTCTGTTGTCCTGGGTTCCTTCCAGGTCCAGAAGTAGAAGTACCAGAACCCTCTGAGTGAGGTGATACAGCTGTGAGTATTACTGGTGTTCATGAGAGCTCTCCCCTCGGGAGACCTTTAGGGCAGATCCCTTCAGTTGCCTTTGCAGGAGAAGTGCATCTTTCCATGCTGCCTGTGTGTGTTTGACCATCTTGGTAATGAGCTTTTCTCTGGAGCTGAAGTGGCCTTCAGATTTGCTTCTGAGGGGGCTGGTTCTCTTCTTTCCTTTCACAGCAGTGCCAAGTGCAATGGCAGATTCTGAGAGGACTGTTTTGAAAGGATTGGCCATTTACTGATCTTGCTGCTCTGGCAAAGCAAGACCACTGTGGAGCTGTATTCTGGCAGGAATTCAGTGACATTTCAGTTATTTCCATCTTGTTGAATTCAAAGGCATATTTTTTCTCACTTGATAAGTTTGCAAACAGGTACGTTTGCAGTCATCATCTTAGCAGAATTCCTTTTCAGTGAAGAATCAGGCAAGGAAAGTCTATTTCTGAAATAAAATGGGCCGAGTGCCCCATCCCTGGAAAGCACTTGTTTTTCTGAACCAGTAGAAACTGTTTTGGATGTTCTTCCTGGAAGTGATCAATACAGAGCAGATATGTTCTTCTATCAATAATGTGTATGTATTTGCTGGGGAAGGGAAATGTTAAACATGTTGCTCACTGTCCTTAAGGACAAAAGCCAGAAGGGTTACAAAAGGGAGGGAAAAAAGGGATAAGCCTCTTGGGGTGGAATCTGGAAAACATGACCAATGATACTATAGATTGTCCTTCAATCATGCCTTTACTGTTTTAATAATTCAAGTGGTTTACCTGTGTTTTGAAACAGCCAGTAGATTCTTGTGGTGTTTTTTAAAACATCTGAAGTTATTGATCACAACTTCTCTGCTTTTCTTGTGTGCTGAAAGTCACTAATGTGGCAATTACACCTAAGCAGGGCAAACTGAACTGTGAGTTGGAAAGGCTTGAGTTTAACTCTATAGCTCCTAACTAGCAGCAGGGGTTTTGATGCTTTGAAATGTTGTTTTGAAAATGTTTGTTTTGATATTCCTAATTAGAATTAGCATATTATTGGCAGTCAACCCTGTGTAACATTTGGAGCATGATCGCGTAACTTCCCTTTGGTGTTTTGTTGTGCATCATGTATGGGAGTTCTGCCAGGAAAAGCAGCAGTCTGAATTGAGAGCCAATGTCTAATGTCTGCCTTTCATTAGCTCAACCTGATAATTTCTCTGGGTGTTATTTCTTTTCCTGATGTCATGTAGTCAAGTCCATCTAGTAGAGGTGCAAAGCCAACTTGTAATACTACCAGTAGCAGCATTAGGTTACTGGGCAAGGAATTTCTGTATAAGCATATGATACAGACAACATTCAGTGCTGGTTTATCAGTTCTTGTGGGTTTCTTTACAAAATCTTGCTCTGCTTCAGAAAAGACAAGACCTCACAGGTCTTACTAACATACAGTAATTTGGAGGGTCACTGTTTCAGTGTAGTGCTACAGTATGCCTAGGTTTCTGCAAACATCTTTTCTGTCTCCTCCAGAAATCTTAAGTTGGGTGGGAAAAATCTTGGGGTATTTTCTTAGTGCTTCTGGGTGCTGAGCAGTCCAAGCCAGGCAGTTGGTTTAAATCGGCTGCTGTCTGTTTGAAGTTGCACAGAAGTGGCCAATTGTGCCTATGCAGATCAACTTTACAGTGCATGTGTAGAAAACCTGATCCTCCAATTTTCCAGCCCCATTTGAGATTACTGAACATGAATCTGAAATACCTATATGAAGAATAGTTGTTATATAGTTAGGATAGGCTGGGTCCACTGCCAATGCACATGCTGTTATTTCTACTTGGGAAACTGGCAGAAGTGGATCATTGTACATAAGTGCTTAAAGACCACTCTGAGAAATATGCAGACACCAATGAAGAAGTTTCACCAAATATCGCTGACCAAGCAGGCTACTGTTCTTTGAGTGAATCTGTGAATATAAACTACAAACATTTCAAGACACTGTAATTGAAACTCACCTTACCCAAAATATTGGTGCTGTGGCTTTGCCACATGAATCACTCACATCCCTGTCAATTTGAGATTAATCCTTAGCATGCACTCTGTACACATGTATGTGTAGGTCAGGTAAATGAGTAAATGCTCAGTTATTTTGGAGAAAAGTTAGCAATCTTTGGCCTTTCTGCTACGTCCTGTGATGCTCATTATGTTCATAAACAACTTGGAAAAGGCAGTGAGCACTAAAGTGATAAGGCAGGCTGATGTATGAAATTATTAGATTTGCAAGGACAAAGACTTGGCTGAAGGTCTCCAGAATGACCTTATAAAACTGAGTGAATGGGCATTAAAATAGCACGTGAAATTCAGTGTAGACAAGAGCAAAATGACACACTAGGCAAATCCAGTGCTGTATATACAATAACAGCCTCTGAGTGAACCGTTACCGCCAAGCAGCAGTCTTGCAGCTATGAAAGGTAGTTGTATAAAAACATCAACTTAGAGCTGTGAAGTGGTGGGAGGACAGAAGCACTTGGGCCCTATGAGGAAAGAAGTAAAGAGCAACACAGATAACGTTGTGCTATACCTTGAGGTGCATGCATTTTTGTCCCATTGACTCAAATATTATTTTTTGAGAGCTAGGAAAGTTACAGAGGAAGACAGAAATCAGAGATTGTACAGGATTCTGAACAAGGAATGGCTTACTAGCCTGTGTGTTTGGAAAACAAAAATTTGCAGAATATGCAGGAGAGTTACAGAATATGCAGGAGAGTGTTTATTGGTATGAAACAGCAATTTAGCAAAGTTTGATAGTAAATGTGACAGTGGTTTAACAAGATTTGATGGCAAAGTACATTTGATTATTTACTGCATAGAGGACAGAGTCAGAAAAACTGTCAGGGGGACTCTCCTGTGAAGTCATGAGGTTCAGAAAGGATGCCCTTGCATTCTAAACCCGTCCTCAGAGGGCAGATTAAGTGTGGCTAGGTTCAGATTTAGTCCCAGGCTTGGTCAATGGTTTATGTCTAAAGGATTATATGTGCACAATTAATCCTTTTTACAGCTTAGTTAAGATTTTCAAAGTTTAGCATGCTATCAATCACTTACCACTGATCTGTTGTGGCAAGGAATCTCTCAACCCGGAGGAGGAACCTTGACAGGCATCCCTACCCAAGAGGAGATCCTGTCATGCAGCCCGCTGCCATGCAGGAGAGCTCAATGGGCCCTGGGGCTGTCCACCATTTATGGAGTAAGGTAATTGACTTATAGTCATATTTGCATACTGACTACAGAAGTTAGTTTCTTTCAAACTTGGCTTGAGTTGGAACTTTATCAGCACTGTGGTTAGGTGGGCGCATTGTTCAAATTAGCCCTTGGCTATTGTATTGTTATCTGTCTATCCCAAATTATTTTTGAGTTGGATACAGCCATTATAACTGGATGCATCCGTCAAGACCAGATGCATCCATTTGACCACCATAAATGGTTATCACTTGACCATTGCCACAGAAACAAAGGTCCAGCTGTGGTGCTGGGGGAGCACACCATCACAGCCTGTTTGTTGAACTCATTATTTCAAGTGTCGGTGGGTTAAGCTCCAGACTACAGAGGAAATAGATAGAGCAAGAAGTGCAGGAAGAATTAAGAAAAGCACATTTTCCAGTCCTGGTCTAAGCAAACCTCTCCAATTATAACTCAGTAATGAGTTTATTAAAAAAGATGGATGACAGCAGTAAGTGGTGTGATGGCAATTGTTTTTCATAACTGACCTTAGCTAAATGTAATTTGAATAGACATACATAATGTTAACTCAGAGGATTTAATTTTGGTAAAGATAATAATGGTTCGAGCACGCCATGCTGTCTTAATTCAAGATACTAATATATTGCATATTCTCTTAAGGGCCTTGGATACAGTTGTGTTGGCAGATGCACAACAGATTGAGTGGGAACAATCTAAGAGTAGTCAAAAGAGCTGCTTTGATTGTAATTTGTAATAGGCATATAGTTTCAAATTTAAAAATGTGTAAGTCTGTGTGACTTCTAAGGCTTGTGATTCACAGGTAGTTACTATCTGTTCCCATTAATGGAAAACTATGATGTTTTACATAATGCTAATATCTATTCATTATTTAAATCCTTAATTATGTGTGTAGCCGTGTGGTGCAGAACAATAATAAAAGGATAATAAATGCAGAAATAACAGTTCTTTCAAACAGCTTGGAAGTCAGGTGGCCATTACACTAAAAGAAAGAAGACAAAATTCATAGCGGTAGCACCTCCTGGGGTTTTGTGACAGTTAATGGAAAAGGAAGGACTTTTGTTAATATTGCCTCAAGATTTGGGTCCTGGTTCTGCTGCTGACTTCTGGAATATAGCTTCAGATCTCCATTTTTTTTCTCTTATTAGATATGAAAACTTTCTCAATCCCATATGAAAACTGGTTGTTCATCAGAAAACCAAATACTAATATGTTTTCCATGTTATAGCTGTCTACTTGGAGAGTTCAGAAATACATCCTGGTCTATTCTTTTTTGGCTATTTGAGATTTCTGAATGAACTTCACAGGCTAAAGCTTGCTTATTTTTGGTCTGTTGTGAACTTTTCCATTTGTTTTATATATGGCTGATTGATCCTATGAATACCTGCTCATAATTGATCACTTTGCTGTTTTCCTATTAACTAGGAAATTTGTAATTCTTCATTAATACAAATCTACATTGTACTGGAATGGTGGGGTGTTGGTTTGGTTTTGGGGTTTTTTTTGAGGGGTGGGGGATCAGTTGCTAAGCAAGAACATTTCTGAGAATGTTTACTTGAATATTAATCTCATGCTAGATTACTACAGGGATGGTGTTCCAGGAAAAGAAAGAGAGAGGAGAGAGAATATTAAGATTAGATGGTGAAGACGAGCTTGCTTAGGCTAAGGAGGAGATAGCTCAAGAGTTGTCCATCGGTTTTCAACACTTCCATTTAACTCCAAAATGTAGTAATTGACAAGTGTGTACTTCTCAAATATTAATGATCGAAATCCTGTCCTCAGACACAAAGCTGCTATTGCAATTAAGTAGATGAATAGCTTCCAGGTTGTTAATGATACACAAAAGGGTTGTGTAATTGGTACTGCCTTTTAAAATTAGAGAGTCTGATATGTCACTGATGCCAAATGGATAACTGCTGTTGGCATTCCTGAAATAGGATCATTACCTTCTTGTCTTGCAGCACTGCTGAGAAAGATGGGTATGTGCCATTTTGTATGTTGGTCAGGCAATTACTTCTGCCGGGCTTGTCCAGACTGGTAGTTGCTTCTGGGTCTGGTTCCTCTCCTACACCTTGTACTAGCAGCAGAGGAGGTCTGTAGTATATTTTTGGTACCAGACTATACAGTATACACTGCAGGCATTGTTCTTTTCTGGACTCTGGGCACTGAAATGGCACAAGGGAAGACTCAGCTTTGCTAGATCATTCCCAGGTACAAAGCTTCACAGAATTCATTTGCTTGGATGGTCCCAAAGAAACAAGAAAATGTTGCTGTTCGGTGACAGGGGTTATCTCAGAAGGCTCTGTCTTTATACAAGATTACCACAGGCACGGACATTTGATTATTCGCATGCAGGAAATGCTTGCTTTGTTATGCTGTGATTTGGGAGCATATGCTGTGGAAGGGCAGGAGGATGTACCAACAGCACAGCTTTCAACTGACCAGTTATTCCTGAATGCATGCTTGTCATGAGACTAGCAGTGCCAGCTAAACCCATCAGATGCATTCACACTTCGCTATTAACTTCAGTAAATCTGGATTAGATCTCAAGATACAGGCATGGGTCACCTGAGTTAGATTTGCACAAGCCTGTGCAGCATTACCATAGGCTGCAGTGAATGTTCTGAGGACAGTCTTTTTGGCTTCTGATGAGAAAACAAGATGCAAAATTTGGCCCCATCTCTGTTGCTGAGGTGGCTGTTCTGGCCCACTCCATTGCAAATGAAGTCTTAGTTGCAGGTGCTAATTGCTGGCAGCTACAGAGACAGCAGCTGGGGCATGACTTTCTAGAGATCCTGCAGAGTTTGCGTAAGTCCTTGCCTCATAATCCTTTTACAATGCTAATGCCATTAGCTACCATTTGTTCCACTTGGATGGAGATTGTGGCCAGCAAAACTGTATGAGAATGCACAGATCCTTATTGCTTGCAAACAAGCATCAGCTGGAAGCTCCAGTAAAGCTATTTTTGCAAAGGTTTCTTGAATGTGGCTTCAGTATCACAACTAAATCCCTCCCTGCTCATTTTTAGAAGAATATTCACTGCTTTACTGTAGGTATTCATATTCAGTACTCTGTGGTGTCTGCCTGAAGCAGCAGAGGCACAGAGACAGCATTTTGGCCTGTATTACTCTCAAAGCTGGCAGACTATATTGCTGCTCTGGAGCTGGGCTTCTGAGTGCTGTTGTCTTGTTCACAGCATTGATGACGCTGAGTAGGATAAACCACCCCTGGAAATTTCTGAGTGGGACAGGTAAAAAGGAATGTAAAAAAAATGAAAGGTAAATTTAGCTTGCTTTACTTTGATGAAAGAGGTAGAAAGACATCTCTAGAAATCTCTCCCACTCTGACAGCTTCTATGTGGGGCTGCATGAATAACCTGTGAACTGACCCCAAAGCTGGCTGGCAAGTACAGTGTAAAGAATATGTGTGATGCATGTACAATGCCTCTGTACAACAGATAATGCCGATGTGCTGTAGTTGAGGCTGTTGAATGTTGCAACATAACCTCCTAAATTCCTGTGACTGATCTTTTTGTGCCATGGTTATTGTGTATTAGATCTCTTTTGGAGCCCTCCCAGAGTCACTTGGAGAAATAGATGCTATAGACAGCTTCTCTTGGTTTGATCACGTCTCAGTAGGAAACTGGAAGCACCGGAAAATTCTTACTAGAAAATGGTCTAACAGTCTGTGAGCTTGCCTGTTACAAATGGAGCTTTACAGTGAGAAAGGGAACAAAGACTGCCTTTCTGCAATAATGCTCTCAAACTGTCCTCTGTGATGTGAAAAAAACCTGCATATGTATCCCTGCTGAAGTTTTATTAGAGAAGACTGCTTACAACTGGCTTGACTGCCGCAAATTTCCAGTGTACTTTATACATAACCCTCTGCTTTATTGTGGTTGCACTGGCTGCCAGAAAATGTGTCAGCAGTCTGATGACTGATATTTCTGTTTTATTCAGACATTTCATTTTATGCTTACTCCAATCAGGCATTGAGGAATGGATTAGGATTCAAGCACCATAGGATAGCTTGGAAGGAAATAGGAGTTCAATAAATGTCATCTTTTGTGGCACTAAATTGACTGTTTCAAGGGCTAGGCCTTTGGTTCAACCCTTCATTAAACCTTCGTTTCCGCTGATTGTAACCTTAGCTGAGGACTTAGTATAGAGAACATATGTAGTGGCTAAAGCTTTCCAAGTGCCCAGGGCTATTTATAGAAGCCCGTGTCCTATTTTGAAAAAAGATTTCTGCACCAAACACCCTGATGTTCTGATGTCCTTCATGGATCCTTAAGCTGCCTTGTGTCTCAGAAATAGCCTCCTAATATGTTTAGGTGCTGAAAGCAAAACATCATAGCAGTTCAGGGATCAGAGCCCAAAAATGTCATTACAAAAGCTGTCAGCTGTATGCAAGGACCAAAGGTGTTGCCTCGTTAAGTATTGGTTTTCTTTTCCCCTAAGGCCTTCAGGGAAGTATAGTTGGGACTTGTTTCCAGTCCAGGACTGACCCAGTTCAAGTAACAGTTGTTGCTTGACACTTAGCCCTCTTAGGTTCTTTTTAACTTCCCTACGGGTTTCATGCGCATAGCACTTGCTAGGCGACTGGGAGACCTAGTCAATCCTTCGTCAGCTTGAGGGGGATTTAAATCCCTGCTTTAGCCACTCTGGAATATGCCTTGATGAATAAACTGCTCTGTCTGAAGTTGCTTCACCTTCTGTGAAGGAAGTTATACTCTCAACCCAAGCCCACTCAAAATATTTCCCCCAATATTTTTGTATCGTAGTGGGGAGTCCACCTCAAACATCCTGAAAAATCAGTTTGTCTCAGCTTCCCCACCAGTTTTTACGTTCTTTATTCCCCTCTATTCCCTCTGCCACAGTGAATTTTTAGAGGTGGAGCCAGATGATTCTCAGCTTTGCCCTGGGGCATCATGCCTATTTCTACTCCAGCATAAGATGATTTTAAAGGTCATTTCACCATGATGCTGTGGCCTGCATTCTTCTCCAGGCATACAGATAAGGTGAAAACAGGGAAGCCCATTTGCAACCCATTTAAAGGTTACAGGGCTCTTTATCTTGTGAGTGAGAGAAAAAGATGCTAACACTTCTAGCTGCAGATGTCAAAGAGAAGTTCCCTTTTCATACGGAGATATGGCCTTCCACAGAGTTAAGCCCTGAAGAGGAATTTACCATTTGTTCTTAATTTTTGCACAGCCTTTTACTGCAGCAGTGGAGAAAATGAGAAGGGATTGTCTTAGTGGAATCCTTCCCTGAGTCTCAGCTTCTGAGTTGTGGAAAAGAAAAATATGTTGAGCCTCCATCATATACTGAGGTTAGTCTAAGAATGTAATTCTTTCCATGAATATCTTGATCCTTTATTTTTTCCCCTGAGCTCTAAGGCTGATGCTTTTGAGCTATACACACCCTGCTGCTTAAGTCCTCTGTGCCTATGTGGTAAAATTGACATAGATGCTTTGAGGTAGCCAGACTGTAGCAGTGCATTATCTCTTACTGCTGTACCCATGGAGGATTGGGCAGGGAGTTGAGGCTTATCTCTTCCATTGCTGCATACTTAACTGGGAGTGCTTTAGCTAGCAGTGGGAGTGTTTCAGCATTGCTCCTTTCATCCTTCTATTAAGAGAGAAGCCAGGACATGAAAAACAATTCAAATCTATGGCCCCTCCAGAGGGTGATTCTGCACACTTTTTTTTTCCCCCTTTCTCTGCATTGATTCTCATCTAATTGTTTTTAAGTAAGCACCTGAAGTTATATGGGACAAATCCAGATCTGAGCATCCTCTCTTTTCATGTGACTTGTGCACAGGCTGCTTACATAAACAGTCCTTGCGCTCTGCTGGCCTTCTGTGCACCATCTTCCAGTGGCCTGTGCCCTTTCCTCCCAAGTTCTAGCCACTCTTTCAGTTGTCAGGCAGGCTTATATTTTTTGCAAAATGTATGTTCGTTCTACTGAGCAGTGCTCATTTTACCTGTTGGCACAGGGATCATTCAAAATTGCCTAAAAAATATTTGGAACCCTAATGATCAGAATCTGTAATGAGATTACTGTTTCTATAGACAAGCTGCTGTTAGATCACTTCCCAAGATTTTGCAGAGTAGTCACAGAACATAGTGAAGACAGGGAAGCCAGCTGGAATAACAGAATTACCTGTATGAATATTCTGTCCCATTGGCAATTCTGAAAGTCCCACCTGGATTAAAGTCTTTTATCAAGGCACTGACAAGGGAAACACATTGCTTGTAGTAGAGAAGCAGAAGTAGGAACCTAAAGCAATGAAAACTTTCAGGCAGTATTTTTATGAACCTTAGTTTGCAAATATTTTTAGCAAGTGGAAAGAGATCACCTCCACAAGCTTCTTTTACCTTTCTGGCTGGGATATGGAGTGTGGAGCCAGTGGAATTGACAGTTGGCTACTTTAAGGTGCTGCTAGCTCAATTTACTGCAGAATATCAGCAATAAAACCACCCTCTACTCATGCCTTGTTGTTCATTATTTACTGATTTCTCAAACAAAAGATAGGTCAGTTCTTGGAGACTGGGTGACAGAATTACACAGGTGCCATGCTATATGTAATACAGTTCATTGTCCAATTGTGTCTTGCCCTTTGATATCAGGAAATGTTTTACAAAGTACATAATAACATCATTCTTTGTCCAATTATGCCCTTCTAAGAGAAGCTGAGACATTGGAAAGCAACGATAGATTTTTATGCCATTATACAAAACAACCAGACAACCCAGGGAACTTTTCTGTTATGGTAACTGTAAGAAATCCATCCTTGTTTCTTCTCCTGACCTGCTGCCCCCAGTCAGCAGGGGAACCTGTGCTTCCAAAACTGTGTTTACCTGTATTAGTTCATCATGGAAAATGGCACTATTCAACAGCAATTTTGTGATGCCTCAAATATTTCATTACAGTCCTGTTCATCCAGCTACTTGCAAACAGAATCCAACAACTAGAGAAGGTGTGTCTTCTAAAAAGTCCAGTCCTGATGTGAGAATAGGGATATGGAATAGGTGACCACTGGTTTAAGAAACAAAGCATATTTTCTTCTTTGTCACTGTTCTGAAAAAAATATTTACAACTGGAGCTCCTAGTATTTACTCTAAACAAAAGTGTGAATACATTTTGAAAAAAAAACAAACAAAAAACCAAAAAACAAAACAGAACATGACTTAAAATGCAAACAAGGTAAAATCTGGAGGAAGTGGATCATCAGAATGTATAGCATTCACAGTACTCAAAGCTATGTCTAAAAAATGTTGTTGAGCCCAAGCCTGTGCAGGCTAATAAAGCAGTGAGTGAGTAAATGTTGGAAAATGTAGAGATGTATTTGTAGGGTGATAAATACACTGCAGTGCATGTTGAAAAGCTTAATCTGAGTAATGCATAATGCAAGGTTCTTCATTAATTATAATCATCTGAAGAAGGACCTTGTTCAATTTCTGTAGTAAGAGATTCCTAGTGGGTAGACTTTTAACTTATTGTTTAGGTAGTTAAATATACAACATGAAAATTGGTGATAAATTGGAGAAAATGCAGGAAACCACCACAAAAAATGGAGTGAGGCCTGGAGAAAATGTCTGGTGGTGAAAGATTTAAAGAATTATGTCTTTTCAGCTTAGGAAAAAAAAAAAATAAAAAGATTTGGAGGTGACCTGATAGCAGCTGAGAGACTTTTATGGGAAGAAGAAACCAGGCAGTAAGAGGACTCTATAATCTCACAGAATTGATCTCAGTAACATGTAGATTGTGTCTTCCCAGGACCATTAGGTAGTAGAATTAAAACTGACTGGGAATTGTCCGATGAGATGGCTTTAAATTGAAAACAGAAGGTACCAGTTTTGAAAATACTTTTGATGGGAAATGTTTCTCAAGGTCTGAATAGTTTCTAGCCAAAACTGCTTGCCCTCCTGAAGGCTTGCTAGAAGTAAGGTAATTGTGTGGGGTGGGGAAAGCTAAGTTATGTGCTGTCATAGCACATAATTCATAGTTTTCCTGCTGCCTTAAGAAAGGGAGTGTGTCATCAGCCGAGCTACCTGCTGCTCTGGGAAATAACGCTCTTCCCCCCCCCTTTCTTTTTCCCTTTTATTTTCTCCTCTTTTTCTATCTTCACCTTCCCCTTTGCCATCAATAATGCCTTATTGCAAAAACAATTTTCCCAAAACAAATAAACCCTTTCAAAAATAACTATGCTGTCCAGATACAGCACAGAAGATTCCTCCATTTAAGAGGGTCCCAAGGTAGGGAAACTTTTTCTGCACAGCTGTAGAGAAAATATCAAGGGTAGCTCTTCATGCTGGTTGTTCCATTGTGGTTACAGTAGCCAGATTGCACTGTTCCTGATACAGGCTGCTGTCTGTGAAGCCCCTAAAGCAGATGTTATAATGTGGTGTAATGCTTGCCCAGTGATTTTTTTGTTAACTCAAACTACCAGTTACACTCTACATGGGACAGTGCTCTTTAGAGAAGAATTTTCTATACAAATGGCTTCTTCAGCATTTTAATTATGCACCACTGTTTCAGTAAACATTTTGCTTCTGACGCCATGTAAATAAGGCATTTTCCTTGTAAATAACATGTTGATTGATCTAGCACAAAAGACTGGGGTGTATATCGCATAGCAGGTCTAACATAATAGGTCTGTGAGAACAGAAGTATATAAAAATTGCATTATATTTATATATAAAGAAAGGTGCGACATTCTGTGAAGAGCAAAGACCATCCTTGGGCGAAGACTGGCAGCAAATCTCGTTATTTAAGTATAAAACTGTGCATGCAAAACAGGACAGATTTGGATCTAAATATCAACTTAATATCTCATTCAGGAGGGTTTTGAGCAATAAGGCTTGTCATCTGTAAGCTAACGGCTATCATGGGATGATAATAGTTTATGAGAATTTATGCATTATGAATTTTCCTTTTTGACACTATGAGTTAGAACAGATTAGTCCTGCTTTTTACTACAGTAAACAAAGAATGTTTCTCAGTGTTTCAGGTTTTGCTAATGTATTGTAACTTTCTTCTCCCTATGGAAACGTGTTCCAAAAGGAAATTTTGTTTGTTCTTTAGGGCACTCCAAAATAAAGGAATTCTGTGCCTGTGTTTATAGTTTTGCTCTTTAAACCTTGTGTATTAAACCACAGTGAATATCTCTGTTTTAGTCACTCTAGTCTGGTGAGGCCGAAGTAGCTCTGAAGGGTCCAGTTGTGTTTATGCAGTAAAGTCAGGATGATGGTGCAGGGTCAGTCTGGGCTAAACACACACAAAGTAACCCTCTATTCCCAGTAGGTTTTACAGTTTGTTGAAGAACTTCCAGTTCAGACAGTTTTTCTGCTACCAGGGAGGAACTGCTGGTTTCTGCAGGCTTGTTTTCTGTTTTGCCCAGCTGCAATCACGGTGCTTCTTGCACTCTAAAGGAACAAAAGAATAGGATAAAGATTTCAGCAGAGCTACCATATTGCCAATTGATCTGGTTAAAGCAATGGGTGCTGGAATTTTTCAAGTAACCTAAGGGAATTCAGTGTCCAATGACTATTGGAGAGCAGTAAAAATAGGGTATGTATGACCAAGAATAATGAAAAAAAAAAAAAAAGATATTTTTCTTTTCATCACACGAGGCACATCTCTCTTTCTCCTTGCTTTATCCTGAGGCATTATTGTCCATATATTGTCCGTAGCTGTCCACTGCTAGCTCAGTCCAAAGGGGATTACTTTGCAAGACAGGGTGTCTTGGCTCTGCAGATAAAAAAACCCACTAATTTTGCCTCCGAAATGGACATTATTGTTACTGACCTCGACATCACAGGAGGCTTTGTTTGACAGGGTAGAACAGCAACCAGAGTTGCTTACAGTCTGTTTCTTTCCAAAAGATTCAAGAAAAAAAAAATACCCCCAGCTGCAGCCAAATGGGTCAACAACTAAAGATTCAGGCTTCTCAGCAGGATGTGGTGCTTATGTGCTTGGACCACAGCAAGTGCAGCCTTTGCCATCAAGGGGATTAAGCTGCATTGTTTTATCTTGTGCTTGCTACTGCCTACCGTCCTTGTATGGTTTCCCCAGTTCAGCTTGTACGAGGCCATTTGGCGGATCTGACTGCTCAGTTTTCTGTGTTTTCCCCATATAATGCCTTTGTGGCAAATATTTCTGTTCGGTAGCAACTGTAACCCTTGGTGATTAAAAATCTATAAGCCCAACTTCCTAATGCCCTGAGTTCCTTGATTCCCTGCAATGTTTATGCTTTAGGAAAAAGATTGGCCTAATTTATGTGTGTCAGCTTGCATCCTTGACTTCATCTGGGAGTCCTCAGCACCTCTTTCAAAGAAGTGTTATTCAGGAATATTAATGCCTTGGCAAATCTGGCTTTACCACAGAAATGTGTTTCCTTCTAAGCGCCACTCTGAATCATGGATTTTAAATTGCACGTGGTTAAGGTGTATATAAGGAACTGAGTATCAGGCAATGTAAGTGGGTTCAGCTCCACTGCCTTGGTAAATTTGTGTCTGTTTATCTTCAATAAGAATCTAGCTCACAGATTGTAGGAGAATGATAGGATGGGTTTTTTTCTTGTTATTGTTTTTGCTACAAAACCGTTCTGGGAACTATTCAAAAATTAATACCTTTACATTATCACAAGTTTTGCATTTCAAATATACATTAAAACAAACTTGCTGTGAGATCACAGGCCAGTTTAAAGACACCTTTGCAAGTGAAATGAAATCTCTGGAGGAATTTTTTGGTTTTTTTTTTTTAAATTAAATTCCATTTATGCTTAACCACAACAACAATAAAGAAATATTATATCAGAAAGAGGATGGTACCTGGGGTGTAGTCCTATAGGACTCACTCCTGGCATTTTTCCATCCTTAATTAAGCTTTTCTTGCTTTCTTGTGTACACTTTGAAAGAATTTAAAGATGGTTTGTCTTGAGATTGCTTTTTTTTCCTCTTGGAAGCATAGCTCAAAGATGTAGCAGGAAATTTTCTTTATACCTTAACAAAAACCAGTTGCCTTCAGCCATTTCTTTTATTCCTATCTTGCTGTGGGAAGTTGCTGGTTTGGTTTTGGTTGCTTGTAAGTATTCTTCCTTCTGAATGTCCAAGCTAATCTCCTATTGAAGTTTTTCAACTTGGCTTTAAAGTAGTAGTCTCTGGAATTTCAGTGGTGTTATGTGAGTTTAAAAAGTTTCAATAAAACTTTTTCAAAGATTTTTGAAAAACAGTGTAATGAGGGTCTCTGTGCTTTTCTAGCAGTTTTCTTTCACTTTCTGTATCGGCTTAATTTCCAGAGCTGCTGATAATTGATTACAGTCTACATTTCTTAGCCTTAAGAAAACATAGTGGCATCCTTGTGCCTCTTTACAGGATTCATATCAAGGCCTGGGTGACCTTGTCAGCTTTATCTACATTATAGAGACACTCTAAGCTGTCTGAAAGGCCGGAGCTGCACAAAAGAGGATGACTCCTGGAGGGAATGCTTCAGTCTCATGCTTTTGCACCTCCAGACAGGAGTGGCAACCTGGAAGGTCTGGAGCAGTACCTGTGGCCACTGCAGTACGCTCTGATTTTGGGCAAGTGGCTTAGGAGAATGTGTGGCACTGAGAGTCTTGGTATAGCTCAAATCACTGGCTGGGTTCATTTCTTTCCATCAGAGCTCAGGCTGTCTGTTAAGTCTCTGTTCTGCTGTGTGGCATTGCCCCATAAATCAGGAGAAATCATACTACTTTGCCAACCTTTTACAATAAATAAATTTAAAAGGAATTCCATTGCGGCCATCAACATATAGGATAGAGGATTGCATTTCAAACCCTTCTTGGATAGGAAAGTGGAAGAAGCCAGTATGAATCTGAAACCATTAGGCCCTGATGGTGGGGTAAGATCTGCATGTCCAGAAAAAGTCCTAGGGATTTACACAGGCTTTGGAATAACAGCATTGAAATATTTTGCAAAGCATAGGTATTATTTATGCTGTCAGCAAAGAAATCTTTACTTTCTCTGGAGATGATCTTAAGCGAGGTACTGTCTTTTGCCACAATGAAAGATATGACATGGCGATTAGTCTAGGAGGATATTTATAATTCTCTGCTTTAAAAGAGTATTGGGACTACGTCTGTTTTAGTGACTGTAGTGTTCAGTTTCTTTGGAGATGAGGAGCATGTAGCTAGAAAAACTAAATAGCACTTGAAAGCCTGGCTCACAAAGATCTTACAGCGTAAGAAATGGCTGTGTCCTGAGTAAAAATGTCCTAAAGGGAGGCCAGATGTTTAACTTTCTTCTCTGTTGTCTATTTTTATGTTCCTTATTGGAACAGGCTAACTGCTAAGAACTAAGACAGTGAGAATGCCCGTAATACAATGAGCATTTACTGAAATACTTTAAAAAAATTCTGCGTGGCTTTTATGAGAGATCTTTTTTTTTTTCCCCTTAAATTTCATGTTTTCCTGTGTTCTCTTCTAAAAGGGCTTTCCTCAGACTCGCCTTTTGTAACCTCTAATAGCATCCCAGCTCGAAGATGCACAGACAATTCTGTTCCCACTGTCCCAAGCTGACATGCATATGGCCAGGACTGTACATTCCTAAGTGACGCTTAGGCTGGGGCAGGTTGTGGTGTAACAGGTGAATATGTAGAAGCAGACTGTCTTATAGTGTGAGAAAATGCCTTTGAAATGACCATGGAGTAATTTGCCCCCTTGAGCTCACACTGCTTTACTTTCAGTAACCTGTGTTCAGAGTGCACATTTTTTAAAAAAACAAAAGCAGCTTCAGTTTTCAAAGGTTAATACATTAACATACACTTGGCTTTCCATCCAGTTTTGCCATCTCTTCTTCTCTGGCACCTTCTTTGCACTCACAAATGAATTTCCAATTTTTATTCTGGTTTTGTATGGTGAGAGAAATGGAAATCAGCAGTTATTTATTTAGGGCTAGTGGAGTCTGCCTGTATATGTCTTATTCGTTTGCTGGTGAGCAATTTTATTTCCTTCCAGCTGTGAGCCACAATCCAAGCAGGGAAAATGGGATATGATTCCTCATGGTGTGTTAACTGTTTGTTTCCTTCTCAGTAGCATGCTGTTTTCTATGAAGATTTCTATATTCACACAGACCTATTTTTAACACTAAACCAAAGCTGCATGTTCTCAAAGCTCCTTTCTTCGTAAGCCAATTTAGTAACAATTCTTATTGTTGATGACTACACGCTGCATATCTGGAACATGTCTAACTCATTAGAATGGCAACACTGCTGAGGGGGTGTCTTGAGGAGCTCAGAACAGTCTCTTCATGAGATATGAAGCTTTTGGAATCCACTGGGAAGCTTTATGAATAAAGCATTTGAATATAATAAGACTTTTAGTGTACATTTAGTTATGTTATAGCTTCTCTGATTTCTAAATGCTGGTGATAGTTCAAAGCATAAAGTCAGGTTTATAAAAGAGCTTGTTTGGCATTTCAGAGATTCAGTGAGACCTCGTGTAAGGGTCTAGGGATCAGGCACATTAGGGGCAGTAGAGGAGCTTGGATGTTGGATAACTTGCCTCAGTGTGACCCACAAGAAAGTGAGTATTTTCAATGTGCTTTTTTATGTATGCATCAGCTTTAATGAATTTAGCTAAGTGCTTCATTTCTACAGATTGAGATACATAGAGCATCATGCATATGAATGCAGAGCATGTGTCAGCAAGAAAGGTTCACAGAGAATGTAAGAGCATGGCTTGCTGTTATATGTGGTGCTGTTACTATGGTTTGCAACTTCAAGTGCTCCAACTATTTGCCCCTAGATAGTACCAGCTATATGTCCCCAGACAGTACTACCTGTTGGGTATGAGTGCAACGTGGACTTTACTGATCCTGGTTTTGCTTTTGGAGAAGGAGCTATCCTGGAGCCATTTTTTTTTAATTCATAAGGCACCACCAGCCCACTGGTGCTGGCTGTGACAGTGAAGATTATGAAGCATGTGCTTGCTTCCAGCCCGCGCTGTTGATTCCTGTTCTGGTGGCTGCATAGGTGAGTGTTTAAGGTGTGTTGTAATCCGGATAGAGATCAGACCTTTCCTTCAAAATGCATAAAGATGTCAATTTTTCTTGGATAGAAGCATTACAACGGAGCAGAAATATAGATCTATACTGCAGCAAAACAGGAGAGTTATCGGTCACTTCACAGTAGGTAGGAAACAGAAGACATGCAACAACTTTGCTAGCCCATGTTTAATGAGCTAGCTATTTGCATTCCATCTCAAGCTCTCAATGTCTGAACATTTGATCTATCATGTGACTATGCTATCAGTTGTGGAACAGCAGTCACACTGTTTTTAACAAATGTCATGTCATACATATACATAAAAATGCCACTTGAGGTGGAGAGATTTAGGTTGCTTAACACTCAAAGTGGACAGCCTCTTGTTATTTGTATGGGACGTTGGGATGGTATAGGTACCTATTTTTGTTTCTTTATTCACAGAAGTACTTTTTCTGTCCCTCTGTAAAGTGTTGGTTTGGGTCCTTATCTTGTAAACTGTGAAAGCAGCAGATACCTAATGAAGCAGGAGAAATGTGTCAAGGGCAGAGGGTGAGATGAACTGGATAAAAACTTCTTAATGAGGAGAAAATTGTATTCTGGGTAAGGTTGAAAAAGAAGGTTGAGAAATTAAAGCTTCTTTCACATCATGTAGTAAATTGTAAATATTATGGAATTTCCTTTTTAAAGGCTCATATAAACTTTCCAACTCAAGTCTTATAAAGATGGCACAGTGAGTTCCTGACTCAGGGCACATAGTCTAGATTTATGACAATACTTGCAGACAATAAATGGGATTGCTCTGAGTAAGAAGAGTGTGCCTTCAGTACTAGAATTCTAAAAAGCTTTGTGTTTATGGTCTTAAAAAATTATTGAGATATTTAAAGTATGGGAAATATGACGTATGTTTTGTCTCTTGGAAGTGTGTGCAGTTTAGGAAGTGGAATGATTTGTTTCTAACAGCATGTTAATTTTTTAGCTGAAACACTGGGTTTAAGTATCACTGTGCTAGGATCAGTTTGGGTACAGCAGAACCCTTGTACTTAGTTACACTGCTACATGCTTCCCTCATCAGTCGTTCTCTGTTTTGGAACACCTTTGTACAGGTGTTACTGAAAATGTATGGTGACTATGGCACTGCCTCCCAGGTTGTGAATTAAAACTGGGTTTAGATACCAATGGTTTCCAAAGGACTTATTTTTAAATTAATGCATTTTTTGGGTGTTTATCTCTAAATTTCAGGCATTTGAGGCAAGGCAATAACTTTTTCAAAATTATTTTCAGCAAAAGCAAAGTTTCTGCTTTTAGCGGCTAGGAAAAAGGTAAAAGTAAAACCAGGAAAAGAAAAGCATTAAGCTAGGATCATTTTAATGCCAAGCTTGATCAGCTTACCCAGCCCCCCACCCCGTACTTTCATTAACTACGCGAGTCTCCTTTTCCAACTTAATTATCATCTAGTGAGGTAGAGACTGTTCTGCAATGTAAAGGATGCAAAATCTTTGCTGTGTTGCATAACTATCATGTAGTTATTGTTAGGTAAACCCCAGATAATTGCTGGGTCTATTTAAGATCTGCATTTTAAGTGTCATTGTAATAACCAGGGAAGAGGAGAGCAGCCTGAGTTAGCATAACTTTGTGGCAGGGGTGTTCTACCATTGCAGAAAAATTAAGTAAAATAGTCCCGCTTGTATATTGCTGCTATAAGAAGAATATCATTAGGTACTGTCATTCATTAAGAAGTGTTTCTGTAATGAGTTCTTTAACAAAAGTTGCAGAAGTGGCTAAACGAAAATAAAAGAACCCTTTGTTCCACTTAGGAAATTGCAGACAGTTACTTTTGTGATGCTGGTTAAAAAATAATACTCTCTTAGAAAAATAAGTGGATTTCAGACTAGAGGTTTAATTAAAAAAAAAAAAAAAGGTAGTAATTTTTCAACTTTTCAGCTTCTAAAGGGAATCTCCTTCTTGTTGCAAGATAAAACCTGCATGGATGCTGACCCTGTAGAGGTAGAAAGTATATTCCCTGTCCATCCTGTTTTTTTCCAAAATGAGCCTGAAGACACCAGAGTAGCAAGTTAACTATCAAAAGATTATGGGGTGAGTCAAGCTCTTACTGGGGTTTATGATGACCGTGCCATTGACTGATGGGTACCAGCCCTTCTCCCAAACATTCCATCTTGGCTAGGACAAACAATGACAAGGGAGATATCAGTAACTCAAAATGTGTCTTGGAAGCATCAGTTTTAGCTGTAGACCTTTCGTGGGCAGAATGACACTGATGTTTCAATGTCTTCAGCCCATTTCTCACAACTGGGCAGGTATTGTACGTGGCTGAATTGGACTTTTTACAGCTGCTCAGCTGTCAGGTTGCTTGAGTGAGAGTTGTTATGCAGAGTGGCAGGACACATCTGGACTTCTAATGTATATGTATTTTTCTTGTCTTGCTGTCCCTGGCTATTATGCCTCTCACCTTGAAGTTGCTGTGCCACTGCAGAGAAGCTTACAGCTCTTGTGAAGCTACCTGAAAAGCTGGATTTTGCCATTTGGTGCATTAAAGCAAATCAGTGCTAGTTTTTGTTTACCGTAATACTCTGGGCTGCAAACCACTGTGGAGCTTCTCCATAGGTAGGCCGTAATTTCTGGAAGCAGTATTTTCTGGGAGGAGGTGCATCAATTGCTCCAGCCACTACTAGAATCTAACATTCCATCACTTGCTGAATTTGCTGTGGTTGTGTAATTTTCATATTGTAAAGGGAAACTAAGACACTTGAAACTCTTTTCATGGTGAACTAAAATGTCTGTTTAAGCTGTGGCTCTCTTGCACGCAGTCAGCACAGTACTGGGACTGTGTACCTGTAGTGCAGGCTTGTGAGGGACATTGCTGTGTAGTCTTAGTGGCTCAGGATTAATTTCAGTGGAAGCAAAGTTTAATTCATTACTGTATGTTTTGAAAATGCTGTCTAAATATGATAGTTCAGTGGCTGGATGCCAAAGCTAAATACAATTAGAAATGTTATGTGCAAAGCTACCTTACTACTGGGAAACTTACCTAGGAACATGATTAGTTCTCTATCACCCACATCATTTGATCAGGATGAGGGGGAGTGTACTGAAAAGCATGTTGTTGTCCAGCTTCAATAAATGAAGGATTATTGGGTCAGCCCTGGTATTCAAAAGACCAAATGAAGTGGCCGTTGTAATGTATTTTCTCTTCTTCCTCTGCTTATTGCCTTTGAAAATGTGATTCTCTATCTTTGGCTGGAGATTGAAACGTAAAACATTAGGAGGAACCTTTCCAGAGGACAAAATACTGGGAGGTTTGATACACTCGTAAGGTCTGTGCACTTCCAGATGCAAGATATACCTGGTAGGTGGCACACGTTTCCAGAAGCTGGAGGGCAAAAATGGTCCATGGTCTCCTGCCTGGATCGTGCTGTTTCGGTTGGGCGTGAACAGGCTTCCTTTTACCCAGTGCTTGTCTCCTGCAGGCTTTGTGATGTGCTGCTGCTGTCCCTGCAGGAAAGAACTTAGAGTGGCAGTGCTCTCAGCAGGGTCTCATGTCCCCCACCCCAAGGCTTTGCTCAGGTAGGTCATGGCAAGATGAACCAGAACTTCACAAAAGAAGCAGTTGGCAGACCTGTGTGCAGAACGGGGAGCTGTAGCTGCGAGACGTGCAGGTCCATAATGCTTCCCATCGGCTGGCTCAGACTCCTACAGCCTCCTATTCTCTTCCAGAGGGAGCTTTCCTTCATGCTGCCATCTCCTGTTGTGTCCCTTCCTCAGGTGAAGCTCAGTTGGCAGGCACTGAGATGTGGATGCTGATGCAAGGCATTGTAGGAACCTGGCTGTCAGTAGCTCAAAGGCAGCATTTCTCTGCAATAGAGAGCTACACTGAGATCACAGAATACCTTGAGGTGGAAGGGAACCATAAAGATCAGAGTTCAGCTCCCTGCTCCTCTCAGGACTATGTAAAACCATATGGCTAAGAGCGCTGTCCAGACACTCCTTGAACTCTGACCTCAGGTCTTTTTTTTTATCAACTGTGGCTTTCTAAAGTTTTCTTCTTTGAAGGAAACATTGACAATTTCTACCAAGATTCAGCAAAATTACTGATCTCTGGTTTTGACAAGCCAAATGGGCATAAATTAGTGACAACATGTGCCCTGCATTTCCGAGACCTTCCTGAGTCTGCCTTGTGAGATAGGACTATGTTTTTCATCTCATATTTGGGAGGGCAGGAGGAGTTTAACACAGACTTCTCCAGTGTAGTGGTTTTACCCCATCAAGTACACCCATGTTTAACAATTTGTTCTATGAAGTATAATGATGCACCCTGCAGCACTTCAGTGTTTCTAGACGATGTTTGGACTGTGCAATCAGGCTGTGATTAGATGGTTTACAGCTCAGAATCACTCACAGCTGCAATTTTGTGCCTGTAGTGGCAACAGCAAACCTTTTCTGACAGTGTGATCTTACAGGTATCCATCTGAGCTCTGGCTGAAGGCCTTGAAGGAAGAATCTGTGCATCTGATTGTATACTTTGGTACAGTCTATCAGTGACTGGATGTTCGTCAAACCTGCATCCGTGCAATAGTTGTTACCTGCTATATCACTTGGCAGTTGAGTCCTGTTTTCTTGCATACCCTCTTCATCAACCAAAATACATTCCTTGGCCTGAGAGCAGGGTGAGTAAAGCCCTGCCACACCCCCTGTGCTGAAAACACCAGCAGATTCCTACTAAAACCTGCAGTGAGTAATTTCTTGCTTGGAAGACTACCACTCAGTAATTTAGTTCATTTTCGTCCTGTTATCGGCAGCATCGAGGGCCATATAATAGTAGCTTGACTGCTTTCTTCCAATTTGGCTGCGAAAGAATATCCTCAAAATTTTAACCTTATAACATTAAAAAGCAAGAATATGATTTCCATTTAGGGATTCAGGAGACACCTGATTAACTGTTACTGTTATCAAGTGAAAATTATAAGTGTTTTTTACTGCAGCTGGACAGTGGTGCTGACTCTTGAGTCTTCAACAATGATTTCATTTTTCAGTGAAATTCAAGCAGAATATTTGAGAAGGCTTTTTTGGAGACAGACTTCTGGCCAAATTTCTCTTTCTGAATGAAAGTCCAGATTTTACCATAGGTACTTTGCACTCTTGTGTTTTTTGTCACGTAGTGATCAGGTGGGCCAAGGGAAGCACCCTGCACTTCCTCAGGCTTTTCAGGATGCTATTAGCCAAACTTCCTTGGTTGCCTGGAAACTTTTGATTTAACCAAAACTGAGTATTTCTGGACACACATATTTAATTGAAAGTGTTCTTATGTGTTCTGCTGATTGCCCCTAAATTAAATGAAAAAGGCAGTGGTTTCAAACCAGTTTTTACTATAACAAGACCAAAAAGAGTTGTGGAAGCTCTCCTGATGATTTTACATCAGGTACTCAGGCCCAGTAATCTTTGGGGAAGGAACCTCATAAACGAGGTAGACTCTTTACCACGATGGCTGTAATTCACAGAAATATTCAAATGATCTCACAAATGATTGTTTTATTCGACAGACTATGCCAAAACAGAGTCACTGTTCAGTTGTACTATTTCACTATGCCAGAACTACTGAAGATGCAGAGCATGAGTTAAGGTAAAGCCATTTATTAACAATCCACAAGTTTCTATTAATGAAAAGATAAGCACATTGTCTTACATTTTCCATGGTTTAAAAGTATCACAGTTGCATTTGATATTAAGGGCCCATTTATAAATATTTTATTGCAGTTCAATAATTGACAAAGTGATTTACACCCACCTTGATAATACATTAATGCTTGCAGAGTACATTATGTTAACCATATTAGCTGGAAATATGTTTTGTAATTGTAGTGGCTGAAAATATGTTTCATAATTGTAGTTGTTAGTCCATGCATCTTCTGTTACCTTTTGTTTCTTTGGTTTATTTGAAATGGATAACTATTTATCTGAAGAATGCCTACCTGCCTTGCTTTTTTTTATTAGTATAAGCGTGATAGAGGCGCTTCTAATAAATGGGAAGTAGCAAGTTATTACAGCCTTTACATGTTCCAGATTCATGGGGTTGGTTATGTGTGAAAACACCTTGCCTTTCCTTCTTTGGAAAAAATTCCCTCAAAAAAGCAGCATGAATTCAGAAACTGCTCAGTTTCAGCTTCTCCCAAGGTCAAAAGGCACCCAAAATGAATATCACAGCCTGATTTCTGCTTTTTGTAGGCTTGTCATTGCACCAGGAAGACCTTGTGTAGCAGCCTAACAACTGACTGCTGAAAGAACTCCAGGATCTCTCCTGAGAGGGTTTACCCCACCCCAGGAAAGATTTTTCTTCTGTGTTGTAAGATTGTGAGTAGGCTGGCAAAATTTTGGACTAAGGGAGCCATTGTAACAAACATGGCAAAAACCTTTGTAAAAGCAGTATTTTTATTTATTTAGTTAGTTAGTCAGTTCTTCTGCATTCTACTCTCCTTTGAAACTCATTTCTTCAAAAAGCTGTCAGCTCAAAATTTTAGCAGAAATAAAGGTAAACTGGGATATTACAAGCATAACTAGACTGTGTACTGGCAAGAGAAAATACTTAACAAAGGACGCTTTTGAAAGAGGTAAAGGTACTACTACATGAGAAATCACCATCTGTCTTTTTGAATCTGGGAGGATGCCGTCCTGTACTTTGGTCCAAAAATCTTCCTTGCATCTTTCTCTGAGGTACCTGGCATTAGCTGCTGTCAGAAGTTGGATATGAGACTCAGTGCTCAAAGTTTAACATATTCCTGATATTTTTACTGAAGCCTTTGACATATGTTGGTTATAATAATATTCCATTCTGCGTCCCTTTGCCTCTGCATGTATATGCAGAGCATATGTCTGATGCATCTGAGCAACTTGCTGAGAAAGTGTATCTTGGTGATTGCCATCAGTTTAAACCGTAAAATAACAGATATTCACACTCACAGGGATGGCTGTAATAGAAAATATATTTCAAATAATTATAATACTTTCAGTGCAGTTTAATTATATAATCCATCATAATCATGTTCAGGCTAAACAGGTTTTTGTAAAGCCAATCTAAAATAGCAGCAGCTGTTTTTCACAATCACGCTCATTTTGATTCTTCTTAACCAACCTTAGTCAAAATCTTGACAGGAAAAAAGGAAAAATACCGTCACAAAGTGTTTTGGTTTTCTTTTTTCACTCCCAACACTGCTAAACACTGGGTGGAGAAGTGAGTCTTATGTGGGTTGGATAATGTATGTCTGGGGCCAGGTATCTGCAATGCAGCTTGTGCCGAGAATGTCGAGTAAATTAAGTGACAGAATTTTCAGACTTGCCTTTTGTGGCTTTCCAGGAGATCAGCTGGCAGCTCTTGGGTGCTGAGCTTGTTTGAAGAGCTGATCCTTTGTAAAGTTGGATTGGCCTAATTTTAGGTATGCTAGTCAAGAAACTTGTTTCCTTTGAAAAACTGTTGCATAGCATTAGTTTTCAACTGTGATAGCTTACATTTTCACTACCATAGTATCTCCCATCATTGGTAGTGAAAGCCTTTGTGTTGCTCTAAACCATTCCTTTTCCCGTCTGGCATTCATACCTTTCAGGGACTTCTCTGGATTACCATCCCTCTCCTCTTTTTGTATTTTTGTCTTTCCTTTTGAAGTTGGAAGTTTTCAGCACCTTAATTGGTGATTGTCTTTCCAGGTTGGTATCTCTTTGGGCTCTTTTGAAAACTTCCTCAGCTTGCTCATTTTTCAGGAATGGCTTGTTTCCTATTCATGCTTGCGTGAAGTTGCTTCTGATTCTTCCAGAGACAGTTTCAATCAAGGCAGAGGAGATGAATGCTCTGCATACTGACATGTCCTAGGGCTCATCTTAATGCCCACCCTGGTCACACTTCTCAATGCAAAGCGTGAAGGAGTCTTGTTATGCCTGTTTGCAAACAGTACTAGAAACTTCTCTTCTATATATTGGGTACTAGGCATATGTTGTGAAGCTTGCAGTTGTTGATTTTGAAAGGTTCAAAAGGTTGCCTTTTATGTCCTAAAGATTAAATTAAAGTGTTTTTCATTTTACATATTGATTTGAGAAATGTGTCATGGCAGTTCCCCTAGGTCTCTTCTGAAGAACTTGGCTTTTGCCAATAATCTTAGATTTGACATTGAGATAAAAGGGGCTTGTGTCCACTCTGTGCTGCCCAACGTTAACCTCTACATCAGCCTATGAGAAGCTGAGTAGCTGGGGGCTTTCTGTGCCACAAAATGTCTGAAGAGGTAAGGAAAATGAGCTTTTGGAGAAGACTTCTAAGAAATGAAAGGTAAAAGATGAACTTTCAAAAAACCCCAACAAAACAACTGAGAAGTATCTTAATGGTTTATTGAAGAGATTATGTGAAAACACCTCCTGAGGTAGTGTGAGAAAACATCCTCAGTTTCCAGTAGAGGTAATCTGAAATGCTCATCCTAGAAACCTCTTGCTGATAAAGATGTCACAGGTTTTTGGAGAAATGTTTTTGACTCTAAGAACTGACTCGTCACTGGAATGCGGTGGCCTTCAAGGGACACTGACCATACCTTTCTAGGAATGGCTTAATTCGAAACAGCAAACATTATGGACGTTGGTCAAGAATTACAGTGCCTGCATTTTAAAAACAGATCAGAAGGAACGTCTACAGGAAGAAGTAGGTTACCCTAAATTTGGGACAGACATTTTAGCAGAGCCTGTAGCAATAGGATAGGGAGTAATGGTTTGAAACTAAGAGGGTAGATTTATATTAGATATTAGAAAGAAATTCTTCACTGTAAGGGTGGTGAGACAGTGGAGCAGGTTGCCCAGAGCAGCTGTGGATGCCCCATCCCTGGAAGTGTTCAAGACCAGGCTGGATGTGGCTTTGAGCAATCTGGTCTAGTGGATGGTGTCCCTGCCCATGGCAGGGGGGTTGGAACTAGATGATCTTTAAAGATCCCTTCCAACCCAAATTATTCTGTGATTCTAAAATGTTCAGAAGTGATGGAGCACACCAGCACACAGAAGTGTAGGAAATTTTGCAAATCCTAACACTCATGTTCTCCTGCAAAACATGCCTCCTGGCTTTGTGCTAAGGTTTTGGATTATTACTTGTTACTTTAAAAAATAATATGATTCAGCCTTATGGCTATCAAAGATTCCACATGAGTGTTTGAGATATGTAACAGAGATAGCTTGTGTTATTTGATTTTTGGATAGCTTTGTTATCCAGAAAGGTGCAGGTCTCCTATAGGTTCTATTTGTCAGATGTGTGTAGGTATCTTCGGTACCTAGAGTACGTAGCGATTG
The DNA here is from genome assembly GCF_023638135.1 of Falco biarmicus. Lineage (NCBI taxonomy): Eukaryota > Metazoa > Chordata > Aves > Falconiformes > Falconidae > Falco > Falco biarmicus. The sequence goes on along the minus strand of NC_079288.1, from coordinate 62,474,125 downwards.
CAAACCCCTACCTTAGGGTGACCCAGGTTCCTTATCAAATAAGACTAAGACTGAAGTTTATTCTAAAGATCTGGGTGTAATATTCTTGGATTAAAGTTATCAGTGTATTTCAAGATAGGGAGGAGATGGAAACCAGAAGCCTATTGAGGGTGTTAAAATCACATTAGCATAACATAGGACTGTTCAGTTTACAAACCTGGATCTCTGAAGGTGTAAATGAACATCTGGTGCTTGTGCTAATTGCAGTGATCTAAAGTAGGTGACTGATTCTGGGAAGGAGAGATTAGCAAGGCCCTGCAGTAGTGCTACCGATATCTGAAAAGGGTAATTTTAGAATGTGCTCCTCCTCGCATGCAAAGACTTTTTGTGTCTATTAACTTTTAAATCAGCCAGTTTACTTGCACACTACACCTGCTTTCCTACTATTGACATGGCTTTGGTGTTTAAAATCTGCATTGCTAGAGGGACTATTGATTTGGGCTCCCATTATTTTTATTTGATTAACCAATTTGAGAAACCATAAAGACAATGATCCCAAATTTCTGAAAACCGAGTGCCCCCTTTAGGAAAATTAAATCAATTGCATGTACCCATCTGAGGCTATTCAAATATGACCAAAACAGTTCCTTTTTTAGGCCCTGTATGTTCTGATGCCATCCACCACTTTAGCTACTATCTCATGTTTCATAATAGTGAATGTTTCTTTATTATTCTTAGTCTTACTGCAAAATAGTTAATTCTACTTTTTTAACAGAAAAGGAAGATTAGGTCAAAATTTTATCAAACACCTCTATGGTGAAACAAAAGTTTGTCTGTCATAAGAATCCCACCCCATACGCTTCCCCCCGCAAAGTTAATCTTTTAATTTTACATGATTCATTACTTGATTTCTAATTTTATTTCTATATTTGAAAATATTGGCAGAGATGAGCCAAACTTCGAAAGCTCTCTCTTCTTTGGAGAATCCTGACAGATTTAAGAGGGACTTGTATTATTTGGGCATGTTACACCTTACAGAAGAACTGCATTCATGCCTGACAGTCTGAATAGAGCAGCTGTTAAACCAAAGAAGAGGCAAAGCTAAAGGAGGTCTGCTTCTTGGTACCACCATTGACAAGACTATTTTGAAGAAAGAAGGTAAAGGGGCTATTGATTTCAAGGTAAATAGGTGTGTGTAGGTTGCTTCTACAGCCTTGTATTATTCAAGCAATATTTATGTCCTTTTGAAATACAGCAGGGGGCACAGATTTGATTATTCTGTTGCTGTGGAGGTCACACGTGTATGTAGCTCAGAAATTTTCACTTAATTTCTGTTTTCAAGGCCATGCAACATTCTTTCAAAGTGATGGTCTTTGGAAGGGCAGCACCCACAAAATTCTGTGAAGGTGGAACAGGGCTGATGGCATGTGGAGAAGTAACAGGACCTGACAAAGATAACTGATGAAAGATAAAGTAGATGAATTGAGTTTTTCCATCTACCTGGTTCCAGTGAAACTACTCTATAAAGAAATGGTTATGGTTTTGGTTCACCAGGGCATTGGGTGACTGCCACATTCCTGAGCGGCACCTGCTTTGTAGGTTGGGGATTTTCATTGTCAGTGCTTAGCCACAAGTGGCCTTCAGAGTATTACAGTGTCTCAACTGATTTAGCTGGGATGAAAAAGAGAAATTCAGAGAAATAGAAAAACCTGCAGAGGAGACTTGGAGGTATCATGGAGCAGTCCAGCCCTCACATGGTATGACCTTCAGGTCCTGTGCTGGGAGTGAATAAAGTCTCCTGACAAGAAGGCAGTGATGTGAATGGGGAGAAAGACTGCCCGTGTACCCACTGCTGTCTCCTTCCCTCTGCTTGTGATAATGGTCTGACATCCTCATGTAATATAAATGCACACCCAGAGACATATATCTCAGCTGTTGGAAGGAGATATGTTCTTGAACTGGGAATTTAGCTATAAGGGATGTAGATATCAGGGTATTTGATGCCAGTGTGAACTATGCAAGGATTAACTTGATATATGTGTGAACATGACAGACACAGCCTTTATGACATGTTGTAGCAGAGCTGTTAATTGTGCTTTCTGCATGTGTGCACCTATTGCATGGAAGGGAAAAAATGAATTACTGAATGCAATAGTAAGGTCTTTAGTACATTTGAGACAAGAATCTATGTGATGGCATTCTCTGACATGCTGCCAGTGTCACACGCAGGGACAGATGGAGTTGGGGAATCTCAGGTCTTGGCTCAAAAGAAAATAACACAAAAGGAGGACATCACATCCATTGGATATTTCCCCCAAAAATTGGAATGGATGGAGGATGTATGGGGAGAGAGAGCTGATGTGGAACCAGCTAAGCAGTAATTGAAATTGAAATAAAATAAAGAAATGATCTAAGGGAATTTTAAAACCAAAGGCAGGGGAAAGCTAAGAAATGTAGATATGTTGAGGAGAGATGTTGATGGGAGAAATATCTTTTCAGGGAGAAGTTAAACCATAATTCTAGACCAAACTAGGACACAAGCTGGTGAGACTGAGAGAGGGAGTAACAACGAAGTTTGAAAAGGTGAAGTCTCAATTTATCAGCACATGGAGACACAACCAGCATGGCCCCAAATATGTGCGGCCCTCCTGAGGACCAATGGGAATATCTGTTATAATTGAAGACACTGATAAAACAGCTATTGCAGAAACTTGGTGAAATATTTTTTAAAAAATGGGGCACTGCTAACTTTAGGTATAAAGTCTATAGACATTATAGAGCAGGTAATTCTTTGGAAGTGAAGTTACATGCTAAGGAAAGTGTGCAGTGTAGGATGCAAGCTATCATAAGTATCTTATGGATTAAAATTATTTTTGAGAGTGGAGAGAAATCCTTGTAAAGCTGTTGCATCAGCTAGTCAAAGTAGCTGCGAGATATATAAATCAAAGAGTCTGTGAGGGAAGAAACACCATGATAATGGGAACCTACATGGGATACATGGGGAATGATAGCAAGACAGCATTTTAGACTGTTAATAACTATATGAAGCGACTACTCTGCTGGATGTGAAGGGAGAAAACTCTTGATACAGCCCCATGTAAGGCACAGAATCTACTTCAAATTCTAAACTGCCAGAACTTTATCTTGCAGTAGTGCTCCTAATGTGTACTTGGAAGCAGGATCGTGCAGTGGCCATTTTTTCCATGGAAAAGACCCACACAGAAACTAACAAAAAAAATTCACTAATCTAGGTTTAGCTTTTAAACAGAAATGAAAAAGCTCATTAACAGGGAATTTTCAGAGACTGTCTCAAAGCAGATGCAATGTCTAGGTATGGGACAAAGGAATACCACCAAATGTAAAGTATAAGGCGTTTCACTGCTTGTATTATTATACTATTTAGGAGACTTGCAACAAGGGTGTCTTTTAGCAAGCATTATATTTAAACACATGACAAAAAGACAGTCTCCATCTATCCTAAACCATTGATGCTTCAAGGAAAGTGTGTTAGGGAAAGGAGGATACATTTTAAGAAAAAAAATACTTTAAAAAAAAAATATATATATACTTAGATGAAATGAACACGTGGACTGGGTAAAACTAGAGCTGTAGAGCGTTCAGTTAGGGTAGAATATATCTATCTTAGGGAATATATCCTTTAAAAATAACAGAGTTGCTAGCCATGGTAACACTTTTCACCTTTGCTTTGTGAAGCACGAGTTCCAGAAAACTTTTTAAACTGTGTATATATTATAAATTGTACCTATATGAGAAAGGTCATGTTCAGAAATAGTTGTTGTGCTGCACTTACTGTCTTATGATATGGCTTATAATACTCTATTTGGCGTGAAACAAACCTGATAAATTGTCTCTTGCAAAGAAAGGACAAAAGACTTGAGGAAAAGGAACCCATAAAATGAAAGGGACTGACTCTCATTTTGTAGATATTAGTTCTTCTCCTGCTAGCTGGAATGACACAGCTATTCTGATCAGGCTTTGTCCATTTGCGATTCTGTACAGTTCCCTTTTTGCTGAATAACCTCGATGTGTAGTTCTCAGCTACAAGCTGTTATGTTCATTACAGCTGTTTTGAGTTTTTCCATCTAATTTCTCAAAATATATTTTGTATGATGAAGTACCTAGTTTTCAAAGAATTTGTGTGTGTATCTTATTGCACTCCTGAACAGGTTATTAATACATCTATTGCAGTGGATGTTGCTGCCCAGGTGACTTACCCTCCTGTTTTCTTCTGTAAGTTCGTTGCCCCACCCCCCCAAAATCTACCAGTGCAGTAACAAACCCGAGTGTGCTGTCAGGACCTGAGGTGAGGAAGGGTCATGGTACCTCAAGGAATCTGAGCTGTCAATGAGGATGGAAGCTTGGTGATCAGAAACTACAGTCAGGCACAGGCTATGCTTTCACCTGAAATGATTGGTGTTTGGTTTTTAGGCTTTGTTGTGTATGTATGTTTGCCAGAGGTCAACTTTGCTCTGAAAAAGTGTTTCTAAAATGAAATTCAAGAGTTTAATGTGGAGGAAAGGTCAAGAATCGCTTTTTGGGCTGTGCTGAGGCAAAGTAATTCAAAGAAATAGGCTGAAAGAGAGTTAAAGAAAATGTCAAGATTTCCTAACAATGAGGTTCATTAGTCTCTCCAGGGAATCATAGGAACCCTGTGTTAAAACCTTTAGACTAGAAATGAGGAAGGCATTTGGTCAGTGCTGCTTTCTCTTCTTTCAGTATCGTTTGGCCCCATTCACTGGAGTCAATTCAGTATGTAAAGAAAAAAATCTCTTGCCTTCTCTTCATACCAAGGACACCTTTAGAAGCTGAATTTGTGCGGCTCCAGCTGCAGATAACAGGAAATAATGCTACCACATCCGTGTGGACCAGTATCTGTATGCTGTCTCTGGTCAATATTTTAAAGTATAACATAGCTTTCCCATGTGGAAGAACAGTAGCCCTTAGAGGCAGTTAACCAGCAAATTAAAATAGGATTATACACAGGCAGTTTAGTACTGAAGATGACAAAAATTATTACGGATTCTGCAAACACAATTAGCAGGCATACTAGGCAAAAGTAAGTATTTCTGATGTTGCCAGGGCATAGCACGGCTGTATTCCCTGATGCATGTTCCGTAGGTCTTTGAACAAGCAGTGTTTGCCATGTTGGTCATTATTTAAGTTTTGTGTTTGGTTAGGGAACTAGATTGAGGAACTGGAGGGTATGCAGCAAAAGACTGGCACAAAAACACAAGCAGTATGGCCAGTAAGGACTTTTTTTTTTTCTTTTTTCCTCTTCAGATATATGCCTTGCATGGAAAATCTTCACTTTGAATCCAAACAGCAACATTCTGTTCTCTGCTGTGTTTTATTTTTTTTTTTTTCTTTCTTGCTCCTTATAAATCTAATCTCCTTGTTTTGGAAGGTGAGTTTTATAGTAAACTTGAAGAAGGCAAAAAAGCTTATAGTAAATCCAGTAAGGAAATTTCCTTAACTTTATCCAGAGTTCATTTGTCAGACTTTTTATATAGAATGATCACACAGAAAGATCTTTTCATTGAGGCCCACTGTCTAATAACAGTTAACTTCTACTTGACCACTGGTGGAACTTTTAAGAGATTACTGCAAAAAGAAATGAAGGATCTACATGTTGAGGTGTTGTATTGGTCTGTTGGTTTGGAGGATGTTTAGAAAGATGAAAGGAGAACATCATACACTGGGCAAATGCTGACAGCATTTGATACTCTCATTTGGCTCAGCTAAGGAATGGATGCAAGATGGCCCGGCTCCCTTAAAAGTCAGTGAAAGCAGGCCGATTTACATCTATGGAGAGTGTAAACCAAAGTGTGCATGCAGATTTTACATGTGTGGGGTTTTTTTTTGTGAGATGGAGGAAATGGATCCTGAAGACCATTCCGAATGTTTCTGTATTGCTTTTCTACTTCTGCATGCCTTACACTTACATTATGATGTACCTAGCATTATGCCTGTATGGTATACTACTCCCTTGTGTATGATGCAGCCTGATTCCCCGATGCTAAAAAGAAATACTACAAATTCTGTTCCAAAGTGCCAAACGGGGGGTTACAAATCCATAATAATTAAGCTTTCACCCCTCAACAAAGCAATTAATATTCTGTTTACATAAGAGCTTTAGCAGCTGAGGGCTTACCCAGCTGTGATTTTTCTGATCATGATGAAGTTGAAGTAGGCAATTAATACCTGTCGTATGTAGAGGAATGACCCTTAAACAATAAAAACTACCAGACTTCTGAGAAAAGTAGCACCCCTATACAGTGATGCAGTGATTTGGACTCTTCTGTAGGCATGTTTTTGTGTAAGGAAAAAATAACAGATGGAAGTGAAAACTAGTGGGTTTTAATATATCTCTCACTGGGTAAAAACTGATGCTATTAAAGAGACTGTATCTGGATTGTAACTGTAGCTCTTCATTTGCTGAAAGACATTTTAAGAGAAGCAAAGAAATGAAAAGTTATCCTTGGATATTACATTAGATGTTACATGGAGCTCCTGAGTTCTCACTGTATCCCTTTCTATTATCACCGAGTGAGAAAGAATGCCAGGGTTTGAAAGCTGGGGACCATATTGAGGTGGTCTGGTTACCTTTACATGGATAATGAAGGAAGCTCGCTGCCCTTGTGGGCTTCAAAGGAGCTGTTCCGAGGGTTTGAAGAAGGTGCTGAACAGAAAGCAGCCTAGGCTGGCCTACAGCAACCTTTCTGGAAACTTAGGCAGGCTCTGAGTAACATCCTTTAGGGCTCCAATTTGGATCCTAATGACTCAGTCATGCTTTCTAAATAAGCAAACCTTATTTTTTATAGGTTTTGAACACTTTCTGAACACAAATAAGACTTCTGTGAAAAAGACTTCGATCTGAAATCTGAATGATCCTAACTGGTACTTTCCCCGAATCTTACTCCAATGGAAGGAGTTCGGTGGAAGAGAAGGAGCATTCACACAAGGGATGGAAAAAGCTGTATGTGGTGTTAGGGGCCTGTGCCTTGTGTAAGTCATCTCCGACTGCCCCACCACACCCTGCCACTGCCGTTTGCATTGCTCCAGCAAGAAAAGCTACGGATGGCCTGAACTGTCTCCGCTTTTCTGTTTCCTGTACGTAAGGGCCAAGGCCCAAGTGACGGCACCATGAGCCCAGGCAGCGCGGCGCCCTGAAAGAAGGTTCCAGAGGCAGCAACAGGCAGTCGGGGGTGGGGGGGTGGGGTGCTGGTGCTCCTCCCTCCCTGGCTGGTGTCTCAGCCACTCCTGGAACGGCGGTGATAGAAGGTTCCAGAGGTCCAGGGTGCGGGGCTAATAAGCAGGGGCACGTAGGAGCCTCTGGGGTGCGCTCTGCACTGAGCACCCCTGTTGGCAGGTCTGGAGATCTCCCTCTCCCCCCACCTCTAGTTCCTCCCTCTCTTAAGGCTGCTAAGTAACGTAGGGCCTATCTCAACCTCTCATAATCCCACATAGCTTGTTTGGATGTAATTGTGAAAGGGTCAACATTTACTGAATGTTTGTTCCATTAAAGTTGATGTGTATATATGGTCCTTCAGTGTTATCTCACCTTAATCCACACCAAGGGGATTTGCAATCTTAGTCGCTTTGCTCTTCTCACAGGTGGGACATGACACTGTATCTGGAAAATATGAAGTCAGTGACACCTGCCTGGATGCACTATTGTGTGCCTTTTAGCAGGCTAAGTCTGGAAACTATTTTTTTTAAGGAGGAGGTTCTAGATAATGAAAGAACAATCCCTATGTCTGTCCTGACCATTATTTAGAGCATTGCTAGAATTACTCCCTAGTCTTTCTGGATTTATTTGTATCTGGGAAGTGCACGGTGATACAATTTATGTAGTATAGCACTAACATAGCTAAAAACTAGAGTGCCCTTATGTCATCTAGCTAAAATTACAGTGTATGTTTATTAGCTTGGCAAAATTTGTGCCCTTTGTTCTACAAAATCACAGAATGGTCAGAGTTGGAAGGGACCTTTGGAGGTCATCTGGTCTAACTGCCCTACTAAAGCAGGTTCACCTAGAGCAGGTTGCACAAAGTCACGTTCAGGCAGGTTTTGGATATCTTCCAGAGAAGGAGACTCCACAGCCTGTCTGGGCAGCCTGTTCCAGTGCTCTGTCACCCTCAAGGTTATGTTCTTCCTCATATTCAGGTGGAACCTCCTGTGTTGTGGTTTGTGCCCATTGCCCCTTGTCCTGTTACTGGGCACCACTGGAAAAAGCCTGGCCCCATCCACTTGACACACCCTTAAGATATTTGTACACGCTGATAAGATCCCCTCTCAGTCTTCTCTTCTCCAGGCTAAACAGGCCCAGGTCTCTCAGCCTTTACCCACAATGGAGATGCTCCAGTCCCATGATCATCTTTGCGGTCCCCCGCTGGACCCTCTCCAGTAGTTCCCGGTCTCTCTTGAACTGGGGAGCCCAGAGCTGGACACAGGACTTCAAATGCAGCCTCACCAGGGCAGAGAAGATAGGCAAGATCACCTCCTTGAACCTGCTGGCAAGATTCTTCCTAATGCACCCCAGGGTCCTGTTGGCCGCCTTAGCCACAGGGGCATACTGTTTACTTGTGGGCATCTTGCTGCCCACCGGAACTTGCAGGTCCTTCTCCACAGAGCTGTCTTTGAGCAGGTCAGCCCCCAGCCTATGCTGGTGCAGGGGGTTGTTCCTCCCCAGGTGCAGGACTTTATACTTGCCTTTATTGAACTTCATTAAGCCCCTCTCCACCCAACTCTCCAGCCTGTCCAGGTCTCGCTGAATGGCAGCGCAGCCTGCTGGTGTATCAGCTGCTCCCCCCAGTTTTGTATCATCAGGAAACTTGCTGAGGGTGCACTCGGGCCCCTCATCCAGGTCACTGATTAATAAGTTGTACAGGACTGGACTCAGCACTGACCCCTGGGGAACACAGTGAGTTACAGGCCTCCAGCCAGACTGCTGCTGATCACAACCCTCTGAGCTCTGCCATTCAGCACTCGCTGTCCACTCAGCAAAGAATAAGTCTTCCTTTCTCTAGACTTCCTCTCTTGCTTCCAGGGTCTGGGGTTCTTGAGGGCTGGCCCTGGCATTAAAGAATGAAGCAAGTAAGACATTCAGTAACTCTGCCTTCTCTGCATCTTTCGTTACCAGAGCACTCAACTCATTCGTCTATGGGCCCACTTTTCCCTTGTCTTCCTTTTGCTACTGATGTACTTGAAGAAGCCCTTCTTGTCCTTGACTCCCCTCACCAGTTTTAATTCCACATGGACCTGAGCCTTCCTCATCTCCTCTCTGCGTGTTCTGACAACGTTCTTATATTCCTTCCAAGTGGCTTGTCCCGTTTTCTACAAAAATGTTTCAGGGATGATAGTACTATTCATTTGTGTACTAATATTTTAAAATGCTGCGTTCCTTGGAAGGGGCTAGGTGTTCATTGGCAAAATGAATGTGAAGGAGATGCAGTTAACTAAGCAGATGCTGTCTGAACTGGGAAATAGAGTCACTGCATGCTCAGATGTAGGCATTTGGTCTCTTGCTAGTAAGCTGATACAAAGCATAGATACAGAAGGAAGCAGTAATGCCAGAACAAGCCTTGCATTTATTCCTGTGATACAAAAAAGCAAGGGAGTATAGCTTTGTATATATGGAAAGCATGCAAGTCTCTCCAAGGAATCCTTTGTACGTTTGTAAGCAGAGAAATGAGGAGGATGTTATATTACTGAGAACAACAGATGGGGGATTCTGATCTTTACCAGGATTTTTATAAGCCTGCAGGCTTTTGCAAATGTTTATCAGGGCTCTTTGTTGTCTTTACATCATCTGGTGATTCTTTCTTAACTTATGGTACTGAATGGTTTAAGAGTACATGCTTGAACATGTTGGGCCACTAGGACAAGCAGACTTTGTGTTTGTTACCCATGGTGGGAATGTTACCCCTAGTGGGAATGTGGGGGTCAAAAGGCAAAAGAACTATGGTCATTGAGCATGAACTATTGAATTTTAACTCAAGTTTTATATACTTAGTGGTTTGGCTGTCTCAGGGCTTTGGCTGTGAGAACTAACATTTAAATGTTTTAACTGTATTTTCAAAAATAAATGCCGGTTTCTCTCAGCATGTATTTCAGAAGATGCTGTGTTCACAGCAGAGTCTAATGCCCAGCTCATCTTAACAGATACAGGGCAATGTTTTCATCATGAAAAGCCTGAATATATGCTTCTGCATCCACGTTTTTTTGTCCACACTGCACTGGTTCTGTATGTGTTTGGCAGTTGAATGTTTTCATCATCTTATACAGGCACCTCCTTTGGTTTGAATTTACCAAGTCATAACTAAGAGCTTACTGTCACAAATCAGGCTTCCTCAGTCAAGGCTGACAGCAGGCACTATAGATTGCAACTCACGCCTTCATTTCCTAATCCTAGCCAGATTGTGTTAGCAAAAAATGGAACATTTGTCAAAGAAAAGATGGAAAATAACAATGTCAGACATGTTTAATGGACACTTTACTACTTTATTTACAGTACAGGAGTTTGGGAAAATTACTGATCAACGGCAGAATCTAACCAGGAAGAACTTCACATAACAGAGAAACAAAATCAATGATTAATGCCACTGTTGAACAGTGGAACTACAGTAAAGTGTGCAAGTAGGAAAGTCACAGGGCCATACATACTAATGGAGTAACTATTACTGAAAAATTGCATATGGTAGAAAACAGTACTTATAACTAGGAAATACCATATACAATCTTGTTAAATTAGGTGACAATTCAAATAAGTTGGAGCAAACAGGACTGACTGTGCATCTGTGAGATAGGCTCTTCCCAGGTGATTATTCATGTTTCCCCAGTATAATTCAGTTTTGCTCTGAACTTGAAAAATTTAAAAGAATCCTGCAGTTTAATGCTATCAAAGGTTAAACATTAATAGAACAAACTGAAGCTGCAGTCACAACTCGGATACTCTGTATAATGAGGGATGCTCGTAGGACTGCTGATCTTATTTGTATTAAAGTAGGGGCAGTGCCACGTAAAAGAAGAGTTTCATGCAGGTTTTATGGTTTGATTTTTTGAGTGGATTCACTTACACAATATAATGAGAACTTTCTTGTTTAAGCTGTGCTTTTTTTACATACAGTAAAACTTACAAAACTGGAGTCTGGGCCCAAACTGCCTGCCTTCTTGTACTACTCCCTCCATAGGCCTCTGGGTCTCCTGCATGTATGCATGTTTGCTCTTTCTTTTCTTTTTAGTACCTTAAGTACTCTCTCTGTCATGCTCATATGTATGCCTAACCCATCCTTTTAAACTCCCTGAGTTGAAAGTCTGGCTATTAAGTAGGTTTAATTTGCTTGTTGATGTTGTTAATTTGCTAGATCTTGATGTATCTATGCAATTGTTTCTTGATCTTTCTCCCATGGATGCAGTGAGTAGATTGTACCCTTTGCAGCTACATTTTGTGTATTTAACAACCTTTTAGGAGTCACCTTACAGTTTCTATCCAGCTTTCCAGTCTTCCCTTACGTGTTTCATATTTAATTTGTGTTGTCCTCTACCTTCTGTTTTGTCCATAACCTTTCTAAAGTGGCAAACTGTGCTGAGTGGCTGCTGTGGCCTTGCTGCTGTTGAGACTAGGAGCACTCTAACTATTTGGGTACTCTTTCTTTATATCTCCTGCTGTAGCATTTGCCTTGTATGTGACAGTTCCTGTGTTTTGACTGACTTTGAGCTAGTTGGGAGTCACCTTATTTTACTCATAATGACTATCTGCAGAATTGTGCAGAATTTAAGAAGAGTACATTGTTCCTGTTGTCCCAGCTGCCAGCAACGGCATTGGATAATGCTAGAGTAGGGAAGACTTTTCTGGGACTCTTCTTAATAGTCTGCTATTTGGGGTGGAAAATGACACTGAAGAACATTGAGCAGTTTTTTTGCAGAGAAATGTGGAAGCTGAACAATGGTTTTTGAGCATTTCAGGGATGCTCAAACATTGGTCTTAGGCTTGGAAACTTTTCTGTATTTTGGCTCTTTACATCTTTGACAAAAATCTTATTAGATATTTACTTACGTTGTTGTGCTTAAATTTGCTATGAAAGATGCTTTGAAGTCATTCCTGCAAATGGAATTTACTTTCCCAAATAATTTGTGTGTCTTGTCAGGTTTTATAAGGGTAGCTTTATAGTTAATTCCAGGGATGATCCAATATGCAAACTTTCAAAACAACAAAGACATCGAATATTAGGTGCTAACTTATTTACTAAATTTTGTTGAAATTCCTGTAATACACCTTACTGCAATTAAGGGACTCAACCATCAATCTGCTTAAAACTTCAGGGAAGAATTTCCTTGTGAATACCCAAGTGTAAAAATTAGTCATTATGTGTCAGCAAGTGCTCTTTCTCCTATCTGGTTTGGTCAGTTTACAAGGCAGTATACAGAAACCTAGTAATCAGTGGCAAAATCAGATGCCAAAGAGTTAAAAGTCCCTTCAGGGACTGCAGACCTCAGGGTGAGCAGGGTTCAGAATACAGTTCAGAATACAGAGTTTTAAAATAATCGCTCAGTTTGCTCATACGAAAAATGGTCTTTAAACCGAAAAATTACTGGGCACTTCTGAGACTAAAATCTCAGCTTATATGAAGCAAATGAGTAACTGAAGGCCAAATACTTTACTTGAAAGGTACAGTTTTTTTCAGGTGTGCTAAGATACTATTCACCATGTCTTTTATAAAGCAGAAAATCAGAAATCATGCAAAGATGTATCCGGGCTGGGAAGAAACCAAGATTTGATATACCATGTCTTTCTATATGATAGTGTTCTGCTTCAGAAATGTTATGTAGAGCCCTGTGCTTATAAGCCTGTGAACCTCTTATAGGAAATTGTAGCTCTGTCCTGATTTGGAGAATTCAGTGCTGCTACCTGAGGCATGTGGGTATTATCTTGGCCGGGGATGGGACTATTGATTTGTTTCTTTGGAGCTCTGGTATGTCTACACTGTTTTCCCTGTCACTCAGATAACTTCACACTGATGAGAACTGCAAATAACAAAAGGACTGTTTTATGGAAAATAGTTATTTTTCACTGAACTGGAAAAAAACTGGAAATTATTTTGTTATAATTTCTTTGTTCATATAAAACTGAAGTGATTTTCTATTCTGTCCTCTGTTACCATTATTTTTTTTATATGTATGTATATTTTTTATAAGTTTGTTTAGGAAATCAGAACGTTAACACAAAAAGTAGCATCAAACTGTACTGCTATTACATAGTTCTTCCAAAACTATGAGTCTAAATAGAGTATTTTACCTAAGTACAAGGGAAAGAACATTTGACTGTGAATTTAGTCTTGATTTCCTGGGAGAGATAAGGAAAACCAGTCCTTTTAATGGGCTACCTAATTTCACAAATCACCTCTCATATTAGGAACTGGCACCAAATGAAGGAACATTAATTATATGGAACTAAAACCCATGGATAGTTTCAAAGTAGAAGGAGTCTCTATGGAATATTTAGTCTTGGTCGATTTCTTACCAGAAGCCTTAAAAATGCTGAATATTGTTCATAAAACAAGTTAATAATGCATCCTCTATGTAACTCCTCCGAACACTGGGGAGAAAATAACCTGTTTTCATAAAAGAAAATAAAGACATTCATAGAATATATTCCAAATTTGTTAGAAAAACTTTTCTTATTGGTTTTCTTTTCATGTGCACCACTGTTAAGGAGGGAAGCCTTAACACTGTTTTCATGCTCTAAGAGAAACAGACTTTTTCAGCTTTCTTCCCTTAACCTCAAGTTTTCTGAGTTTTAAAAACTGGGAGATATTTTAAATACACATTTTGATTTAAAAATGCCTCTCTTCAGCCCTGGTGGAAAAACGTAGTGATGTTATCCATGATTTTGTGATAAATAAATATCTGCTTTTTTTTTTTAAAAAAAAAAAAGTTTTTGAAATGTTGAACTAATAGTCTAAAATTCCCTGCTATTGCCATCATAGATGAGAGGGAAGGAAGTTTCAACTATTTAATTAGGTTTCTGAAAGAGGGCAAGGGTCTGAGTGTAGTTCCTGTCTCCATAATCTCCTTAAAGGGCTTAATTTAAGAGCCTGGCACATCTGAGGCAGGATAATTTGGAAGTGTAGGAATAAGCAATAATACAGGAAAGTCCCTCATAAATCTCCATGAGAGATCATACTGTTCCTCTGTGTCAGACAAGGAAAGCCCAGATGATCATTTCTTTGCCATTGTCTACCAGTGTCTAAGTAAATACTGTGTAAGGTACAGTCAAAGAAAGCATCACATCAGAGGGAACCTCAGCAACATCACAAGTTCTTGCAGAGTCCCCAGCTTTTTCAGGACACATAGAAGTGAATGCAGTTTCTCCCAGTTCCCAATAAACTTCTGGTGTTTGAGGTCCATCACCTACTACCAAATGAAAGGTCCTGGTTTTCCACCCCTTGTAATGATGCAGCAGTTCTCTAGTACCAGTGATTTAGGCTTTACTACTTCCGCCAAATCTGTGTATTTCTTTTTACTTAGAACAGTACTATTTAGCTGTCCATGTCTGTGTTGACTAATTGTGGTTATTTTATGGGTCTAATGAAGTAATAACAAACACAGGGCTTTAAAGCCTGATGTTTAAAGTGTCATGGAAAAGCTGCAGGTTTTTCCGTTCATTAATAAATCTGGGCTTGACTTTGCAGGGACTTGAGGGTTTTCAGATACACTGAACAAACTTCGTACTGACTGTATGCAGAAAGGTATCTGCATTTGCAACTGGGTCACAACACTCAGAGGACTGAAGGATGTGTATTAACCGCTTCCAGCACCCTCACTCCCCTTAAGTAAAGCATGTGCTTAATTTTAATAGGGAGATGTGCCGTTCCTCTGCTGCAATTAGTTGGAGGGCCAGATTTTTAAGCATTTACCTATAGATTTTGTCTTGATAGGTGCTGGTCTCTGTTGCTAGCCACAAAGTTCTGTTCAGAAAAATCCAAAACCTCCCTTGGCTTGCTGAATCAGACCTGTATCCCTTGTTTGCAGCTCATAGATAAAGATTATGCACTCCCTTTTCATGATGCTTCAGCTTTGTAAAGAAAGATGAATGCTGTAGTTAAATGGGAAAATCACAATCCTTCTTATTTCATGCTGTAATATAGTAAGGCAATCTTATATAGCAGTATTGTGATTGTTGGGCCTCCTATGCTAACAATTATCATCTGCAGTAAAGCTCCCATCTTTTCTGCTCTGTTAGTGATTTCCTGAGATCTCAAACAACATGCAGAGTTTGTTCTATGGGAAGATGTTTCTGCAGCCTAAAAAGAGAAGAAGAACAAAAAGGAAATTTGTTTTTAAAGGTCCCATTCTGTATTAATTAGATAAACATTTATCATGGTTTAACCCCAGGCAGCAACTAAGCACCACACAGCCGCTTGCTTACTCGAGAGTGAGAACCAGAAGGGTAAAAGTGAGAAAACCCATAGGCTGAGATAAAGACAGTTTGATAAGCAAAGCAAAAGTCCCACGCATAAGCAAAGCAAACCAAGGAATTTTTTCAACACTTCCCCTTGGCAGGCAGGTGTTCAGCTGTGTCCAGGAAAGCAGGGTTCCGTCATGCATAGTAGTTTCTTAGGAAGACAAATGCTGTCACTCTGAATGTTCCCCCCCTTCTTCATTCTTCCTCCCACTTCATATGCTGACCATGCCGTCATATGGTAAGGGATATTCCTTTGGTCAGCTGGGGTGAGCTGGTCCTGGCTGTGTCGCCTCCCAACTTCTTGTGCACCCCCAGCCTACTTTGTGGCAGTGTGATGTGAAAAGCTGAAAAAGCCTTTAGTCTGTGTGAGCACTGCTCAGTAATAACAACATCCCTGTATTATCAACACTGTTTTAAGTACAAATCCATAATGTAGCCTCTTACTAGCTACTATGAATAAAATAAACTTTACCCCAGCCAAAACCAGCACAGCATTTATGTATCTGAATAAGGAAAAAAATAGGTAAAGAAATTTCAAAAGAGGGACTGAAGGTAATTTTCTGGGCATTGGAATCTAGATTTCTATTGCTATAAGGAAAGAGGTCACAGCAGCTTACTTCCAGATACTTCAGCCCCATTTATAAACCATCATTGTTTCTTGTTCCTGTTACCGCACCATAGAAATCTTACCAGGTTTAATGGTTAGAGATTTCCCTATAGTTTCTGTCCTCACCATCCTCTTCTCTTTATTCAGTATCACCGTTCTTACTGAAAAGTGGGCCACCGTTTGTTTAATTTGGGGAGAGATGTTTAATCTTGACTCGGCCTTCTCTGTACAAAAGTACTTTCCCCGCTTTTTCTTGCTTTCTACAGCTTGATATAGTTTTACTAATTTTTCAATACCTGTTCAAGTTCTAGTGTGATTTGAGTCTTGGTAATATTCACATAAGCCTGACATTTGCTTATGAGTCCCTTTTCCTCTTTTTGTAAGCTCACTACTTGCTTTTAATACACTAAAATCTGCTCAAGTCTGCACTCTAGCCCTACAGATTTTCTGCCTTGTGTGAGAGGCATCTTAATGGAGATGAATTCCTTCATATTTCAATCCTTGTGCTTGTCAATCCAGTTGACTTCACTGGTCTGTTTTGTTCATTTCTTAAAATGAACTCTTTAGAAAGTTGAATGCCTTTACTGCTTTTTTGCTTATTTTTCTATTGAATTTAAACTCAATTTCCTAGGTGCCTAACTATATGTCTTTATAAAATGCTGCATTTTCTTCTATAAATCAAAGCTATTTATCACCTTAAATATGAAAGGTAGAGCCCACAGAGGCTAGTTAGGCTATATTTAGCTTAAAACAACATCACTTTTAGCCTAGAAAAACTAATCTTCCTAAGTTATACCCAACTGAGATTTTCGCAGGGCCATTCCAAAGCACCTTGGGGTAGGCTCTGAATGGCCTCCAGGAGAAGCTTACCTTTGTGGTGTTTATGGGTACTTTATAGGAGGGATTTTGGGAGACCAAGTAAGTAGCAGAATATCTAACTTTGAACAGTATGACTTAGTGTTGTTAGCTGTCAAAGTAGTGGAGAGTACAATCCTGAGGGAAATCTGGGAAATGCAGAAAAAGAGTTTGCAGGCTTGGGGTGAGGGGTGTGTGTAGCAGAACTAGGCTTCTTCTCTAGGTGGCAAAGGGTTTCTTCAAGTACTTCCCACTGGAGTTTTGTTGAGAAGGAAAGTTCTGAATGGGGGGAACAGCTGACACTCACTGTTTCTTGCTTTTTTTTCCTCTCTCTCTGCATCATATTTCTTCCAAAATGAAATTTTCATCATGTGCATTGATATGTATAGGAATGCATTGTCAAACAAGACATGGCTTCCACTGACGTCCTTCCATCTATCTTTACTTATGCTTATTCACGCTGCTTTGGATGAGCTGTTTTGATTCTTATTTAAAGATGGTATACCTGTGACCATGATTGTACCCAGGCTTTGTGTGTTCATATCTTGCTTGTTTTCTCCACTGACTTTTATTATTAGAACTGGAAATAATTGTACCTCATTGGGAATTAAGTAGCCTAAAATCAGAGTATAAAAATATCAGATGTAATGAAACCCAAAATTTAATTTCTGGTTAACTTTATAGAGAACGCCATGTTTTAGTAGAGGTTCAGTTCAGCAGGTTCCTTATACATGTTTCTTGGCTGTCCAGGGTTTGCCACTAGCCTTACAGTCTTTCAGAGGACTGAATGCATCTTTTATGAACAAGTGGGATGTGGCAACTAGGTTTCTCATTTGCTTTTTATTTTTAGTATGCAACTACTGAGCTCTAAAATGAAATGAAAGGACCTGTACTGAGGGTGTCAGCTGTTGACATGTGATTTTGTTTGGTTTTGTAATGTCATTGCGTGTTCTCTTGTTATTTTGTTAGAACTTATGAATCGAATTACTAAGATAAATCTCCTTTGTGGAAAATGAATATGAAAGTAAGTATTCTAGTCGGATCACATAATGGTTGAGGTTATCTGGACAACCTCCACCCTGCCAAAGCAAGGCCACCTAAAACCAGTGTACTGTATCCAGACGGCTTTTGAATATTTCCAAGTCTGGAGGCACCACAACCTTTCTGGGGAACATGTGACAGTGCTCAGTCACCTCCACAGCGACCTTCTGAATCCACAGGAATCTGAGTCTGAGCAATGTAGTGATGATTTTATTGTCTTAGAAAGTATAAATAATCTTTTCCACATAAAAGCAACAACAAATCTTCTCAGAAGATGATTTCTAAAAGAAAATGAGTAAACAAATGAATTAAATGCTAATGATTACAAAGTGTATCCTACAGTTTTCTGGATACTGATCTTATTTAATATGATGTTGAATATTACTCTTTCTGCACACTGCAAGAGTTCTGTGGGGAGAAGAAGCCAAAGGTTCATGTTCTGCTTGTTGTTTCACTGACCATAAATTGAAAAGTTTAAAGAAATGATTCTTTACAGACATTGAAGAGGATTTTTGTGTCTTGCTAAATGATACAGCAGAGATCTGTAGTCCAGCTTGTAGGCCGACATTTTTGCATTTCAGTTTTTTCTGGCTGTTTCCAAGCTCCTAGGCATAAAGCACGTTTTGTGCTCAGCACTCTTGTGAAGGCAGTAATTTCCTGAGGAAGCTCGCTGGAGTCAGAACCAAGCAAAGCAAGATGCTGGCTTCAGAGATGACCTTAGTAGGCTCTTTCTCTTTGGAGCAATGACCAGGAAGGATTGAAGCTGTTTTCTTGACCAGCTGCTCTTACATGTATATTCACTTCTCATTATATAAAAGCCAGTTTTACAGGCTTAGCTGAAAATATCAGTGAATGGCATAGAGAAAACAAAAGAGTAAGAATAAAAATAAAACCTATTGCAAAGTTGGAGCATAAGATATAAGTGGAGCAAATGAGATCTGAGGTCTGTCTAATATGGGTTGTTGTCTGTGACCATGGCCATCACCAGATATGTCAAGGAAAGGTGTCCATACTTTTGCAGGACACAGCTGTGGAATAACTTGCTCTCACGTACATGTCCTCATATTCTCTTATGACTTCAGCCTTCAAGCAAGAACTTTAATAATCTCACCACTCACTGTTGCTCGGAGTTAGTTATTTGGTTTCTTGCTCCTCAGATAGAAGTACTAGTGTATGAACTTGTAGTGAGGCATATTCCCACTGGGAAGTCTGTCATTGCACCAGCAAGAGAGGCAGCAGAGTTGCCTCTGCCATCTGCCCTGCCAGGGTCTAATTACATACCCAAGATCTAGACTTGGTTAGATCCATTGTTTAGCACTGATACGCTGTGATGCTTAGAAAGCCAACGGGGAGCCAGAGGAGACTAATAGAGATGCAGTTTACCCTGCAGCAAGGCTTCCAGAGGGAGCTGGCTCCATCCCACATAGTGCAATTACTTTTAGTATAGTGGGATAGGTTTTACTGGGAAACTTGATTCTCAGCTGCATCTTTACTAATAAATGCATCAGTTTGCTGAGGCCTGAGTAAAACTCCATTATAGGCATATATAACACGTGAGACTTTTTTCCATTAGAATATACAAACAGCCACTCTTTTACTATAGACCTTTTCTCTGGATATGCTTTAGTGCAAGTATTGCTGACTTGGGAACCAAAAGCCCCAGGGTATGGTCACACTTCTGCCACTGGCCTAGAGCACTCACTTTCAGTGAAGAACTTTTCCTGTCTGTCACCCAAATCCATTTAGCTGGTCAACATACTGGAACAGGGTTGCTCTCTCACTTTATGTGAATAACTTGTGGAGAGAGACTTCTCTCTCTCTTTTTTTTTTTTTTTTTTTTTTTTTTGATTTTTTACAACCTTCTCAATGTGCAGATCTCTGGAAATTTTCCAGTACAACTGTAGACCCCAGCTGAGTAAATTTCAGCTTTCTGATAATGGTCTTTCTTTTCTTCATTACCTGTTCTGCCATAATTATTTTTGCTTTGTAGAAATGAAAACCTTAAATGTTTGCACAGTTTCTAGCACCAGCAATGCTGGATTCGGCCTGTTCCTCTATGTGCAGTGCTGAGAACTCTTAGGAGTGTGCCTTGCCCTTTAAAAAAGAAAATATGTGTATTGTGTTTCCAGCGACAACATAATCTTCCCCTTTCAAAATGGAAAAATGCTTTCTCAGAGAGGCTGTGGGAACTGATGAATAGAATTTTGGTTGTATGTTTATTTCCTCCTGTAGCTCAAGGGCTGCTTCACCAGAAGCATGCCAATAGATGTAAAACATCCAGCAAACTCTTCTAATCTTTTCAAGAAAATTTTGCTAGTGATGCTAACATAGCAGTGCATAGGTAGGGAGTTAATTTGCAGGTGTGTCTGATTGCTACTACTTCCACACAGAGGTGTGCTCAATCTGGAGAAACTGCCTTTTGCTGCTATGGCCATCCCAGCTGGGTGGGAGCTGGAGAAAATGACAGTACTTTGAACTTCTCCACACATTATGCCTGTTTCAGCCCTTTAAGTGCTCCTCTGTCAGCCTGAGATGATTAGAGGATCAACTGGGCATTTTCATGTCAGAAGTGTACTGCTGTTGCCCGGCCCTAGGAAACAGGTGATACATTTGGTTTCACCAGCTTTCCACAAAAAAATGTTTTATAGTTTTTGTGGATGTTGATCTGTTATGTTGGGCATCTCAAGTTTATTATAGGGTAATGGGGAGTATGTTCTCTAGCCTGTGTCATATGGATTTATATAAAGAAAATGTTTTGAGGACTCTCCTGGGTGAGGTGGCAGTGCCAAAGTTGTCTGCAGTAACTGAGGCAATCCTTTTTGTCCTATGCCTGTTTTTTATTTTTCTTTTCCTTGCTTGACAGTAATTCTAGCTTTGACATAGCCATGTTTCCTGAGCATACCACCTTTTGTCACTGGCCAGATCTAGGCTGCATCATGTAGAAACACTTCTCTGCTCCTGGGTCTACATTCACTTTTAGACTTGGCTCTTCAAGGTCACAACTGTCACAACTACATGCTTATTAGTGCTGAGAATCAGTCTTCTCTTGCTGAGAATGTGTTTGCTGGGGAAAGCTTCCTTTTAGGTGATTTATATTTTAGGGAAAATCAAAAGGAAAGAATAAGGTTTGTGTTAGTTTGAAAAGTATGTCTTTATGGACCTGAGCTAGTCCTTAAAACTCCTGTTGTTTCCTAAAGCCTAGCTTATGGGTTGGCTGAAGTCCTCAGTGCTTGCCATGGTGGCACATGTTGCCTGTAGTGCTCCCAGAAGTCCTGCAGAAGAGAAATTAACTCTAATAGTGCCTTATACAGCAAAGGTAGTGTTACAAAAGGGCCATATCAAGTTTACATGGAGAAGCTTAAAGTTGCACTACTTACATTTTGAGTGCTTAACTCAAAGTGTGTTTGTGTGCCATGTCCGCAGCTTTGATTATTATGATTATTTGTAACATTATAAAATAATGAAATTTCACAGTGCAGTGTCACAAAGACATTGCATGCTGAATGAACAGCACAGGCCTTTTGCTGTCATAGCTGAGGAATGGGAAGATTCTGGAAAAGCAGTCCCAGTTCCTCGTTCAAGAGATGTATGTTGGGACTCTCATAGACAGTTTCTCCCCAATAATTCTTTCAAACTGTTGCATTTTTTTCATAGCATTCTTCCTTCCCTGTACCTTGATTTATCCTCATTATCTAAGCTTGTTCAATTCACCCATTTTTCTGCACTTTTGAGTCTTCCCTTTACAGCTGATTGCACCAGTTTTTCTGGAGCTTCTCATGTAACATTAGTCTTTACAAACCCCATCTCTTCTTCTCTTCAGGTGCTTAGTCCCAGTCCCTTGCTATAGCCAGTCTTGCTTTCAGCTTTGCCTTGAGACAACTTCCTTTACATCTCACAAGTTAATCCCACTGCTAGTTCCTCTATTTCCAGTCACTAATTTCCTAGAAGGCTCAACCAAGTTATGTCACATCACAGGACTTTTTTTTTTTTGTCCTGTGACATCACTGAAAACTTAATTTCTTCAAAACTACCACTGCAAAATTGTGAGGTCTAGCTCTACAGCATTATTGCCACTCAGTGAGAAGTTGTTCAAATGTAATTTGGTTATTTATTTTTAAAAGGAGGAAACAAAAGTATTTTCTGTAATAAATCTGTTTCCAATTTTCAGAAACAATGGAACTTTTTTTTGTAACAAAGTCTCACCCCCAAAACCAAACCAAAAAGCCCCCAAAACAACAAGCCTGAGGTAGACACCTAGCAAAGCAATTGCTGGCTAACCAGTTAATTTGGTAAAGCTGTAAGTAATTGAAAACGAGGTCTTATAATGAGACCTGTCAGACTACTTTAAAAGTTGATGTTACTGCCAGTTCTACCTATATTATTGAGTGTTCTTTTCATGCTATTCTGACCTTGCTGCTTTTTTAGTGAATCCAGATTTTTCCCTTTCCCTCTGGCAGGGTCTTTGATTTCAGTGTCGAAGAGTGAAAGGTACTTTGAAAAGCATTCATTTGCCCTTGACAAATATCCTCTCTTAAAAAAACAAAAATGCCATGGCTAAATCCTAATGTAAACAGAACCAGTTGGGTACCATACTGTTTTGCTGTTGTTTAGTTGTGATAAACATATGGAAATCATTATACAACCAGAGACCATTGCCAGAAATGTGTGGATAAAAGCCTCATCCTGATTTCACAAACAGAACAAACACTTCCTCATGTCTTAGCAGGTGGAGACTTTGAGCTAGGTGTAGAGTAAACATTTCCAAAGTTGCTCAGCTGTGCTTCAAGTTCCTTTCATGATACAGCAATAAGGAAAATTCTGGTCTTTGGTGTTTGTTTTTTTTTTCAGGAAAGATCTTTTCACCTAATGAAACTGTTTACCAGATTAGTGCCCCATTAATTTCATGCTCATTCAAATTAAGTTCTGAAGATATTTTTCATATTCTTAGAAAAGGTCTGGGGACTTTTCCTCTCCCTGCTTGTGTTGAAGGAGACATGACATTTGGAGACATGCTTTCCCTCAGTGGAGAAAGCAAGTTTGTGGGTGGTTCAGAAGGTCGAACTACTTTTCCTGCTTACAAACCATTTCCCTTTTCTTATACTTTGGTTTCCTTCGTTGATAGCATGGACTGGCACTTTGTTGACTGCTTTAATAACTGTTAACAAGAGGCAATACACAAGAGAGAGTTTGCTACATCTTCCTCTGAAGCATTTTCCCAAGGTATTTTTCAGAAGTAGGAAGGCCTGATTTAGTGAAGGATCCATTTATGCCTTGAATAATAAGCTTGTATTGGGCATATGCCCTTCATTGTTTAAATTCATATTTGGAGATTATTTCAACGCTTCCAGATCAAGATGAAGAGTTTTCCTGAATCTATGTTGTCAGCTTGGGTTCTTTAACAGTCACTTAATCAAAGAATGCAGATATAAACCCAGAGACTGAGACAGGAGGCATGTGCAGTAAATGCACTCTTTTCAATTTATCTAATCTCTTGTACAAAGTACTAGTGCTGTTCTCTGAGAGTATATATACTTGGTCTACTCTTCTGCTGAGTCTTCATTGCATGACGTGTATTGGCTGAAACAGTAAGCAGCAGTACCGTCCTTCTGATAATAGTGCACAGGGACTGTGTCTCAGAGGCCACTTGGTGCAACTTCACATCCCACCTTTTTGGTGACCATTCTCACAGGAAACTCCTATGGCGGGGATCTAACCTACTGTCCTTGTGAGATGTTTGCTATCACATGCACAAGCGGAGGTTTAGAGCAGTTGATTCTTCAGTCAAAACAGAAGGGTAAGTGGCATCCAGATACAGACTTAAGCAAACTGCATTGGTGTCCTTGGGAGTTCAGGGGGTTACCCCTGGCAAGCCTTTGGATTTGTGTCTCAGAGCAAGAAAGGTTGAGACCCTGTGGCCCAGAAGTCCAGCTGATGTGGAGCAGCAGAGAGGAACATGTGGAGAGTAGCTGTGGTTGTAGGATGTCTGTTATGGGCTCAGGGGCTGTCTAAGAGTAGCAGCATCCACATGGAGGGGAGGCCATCATTGTAGTACAGAGAAGACTGAGGGTGAAAGAATTTGAATTTGTTACCTGGCTGAAGGTGGGGAGAAGATCAATGTTTTTATGAAGTTTTAGCTAATGTTTTACATTTGAAAGAGTCCTGAGCACAGACTGAGGTTTTCCAGTGTTCGCAGGAAAGCCTGGCCTTTGTGTCTGCTCTAGCTTCTGACTGGGTTTGAACAGATGGTCTTTGTATTCCCAAGATGCTCTTTACTCTGAGATACAGATTCATGCAGAGCCTGTGTACAGTCTATGCTCTTTTCAGGAATATAGTTTTTGAGGTGCTGCTGTTCTTCTGTGTCTCATCCAACCCTGGTTTTGTGAGATATGTTTCATAACATGTATACTCACATCAATAGAGAGGGGCCAGATGCTTGGAGATGCTTCAGTGCATCTGTAGGAGTAGGGAGGAATAAACAGAAAGAGCTGCACTTCCAGTTATCTACCTAGATCTGCATTAGGGAATAAATGCATTTTTCCTCAAGGAGGTTGAAATAATACCACTTTCCAAAGGCTTACTTGCTTCCCCAGTTGCTTTGGATCAGATTACTGAGACATGCAAAGCAATGTACTTGATGGCTGTTTGGGGCAGGGCCAGGGCCTTTTTGCTTTTCAAAGGACACCTCTCATGGGGTCTGCTCAGTGTGACTGCATATCTGCTAGTGCCCTTGATTCCTGGTCTCCTGTGTGTTGCTTGCACAAGTAATCCCTGTGGATTGTGATAGGAGAGTCTGAACTTAAAGTTTAGCTGGGTTGGGGCTTCTGTGCTATGCATGATACGCCCTTCCATGAGTTTGCCACAAGCTTTTCTCTTTCTAGCCATGCTTCCTTGACCAGCATAGGTAGAGATTTTTAACATCAGGACATATTATGAGGAGATGACACTGCTGGGTAAGAGTACTGTTAGGCCACAGCATGTCAGACAGTGTGGATTTGAGAAACAAATCCAACAGTACCACAGACAGGGAGCCCTTCTGAGCAACTACCAAGCTGTATCACCTTGTGGTATCCATTTTCATTTCATTCCAGCAGCAAAAAAACTTTTGTTAAAAGTGCAGTGACAATTTTGTTCTATTTGGGTTCTGTTGAATATAGATTTTACTGTTTCATGAAATCAAAGTATAAACTATATGAATGAACTGGGTTTAGGAAGCTATTTATTGCCTTCAGCAAGCTTACAAGGTCCTCTGAGCAATATGGTGACAAGCAGTGGCAGCTAAAAATCCCCAGCCATGAATCATCTGAAGGTTTGCTCTACGCTTCACGCAGCATCTGCTCCAAGGTTTCAGAAATTTGGGCTAGAAGAGCGGGGTAGAATATCTGGAAGAAGGGTGTCTCGGAATTCATCAGCAATCTTCTTAATTTTTTCCTTGCATGTCACTCTGTGGGATATGTGTGCCTTTGCCAGTAACTGGATTAACTTCAACAAAAATTAAAAAAAAAAAAAAAAAAAAAGAGAGAGAGAGAGAGAAGAAAGTACCTTTCCCAGCCCTGGGCTGCAGGAAACATTTGGCAGGCAGAGAGTGTAACATCAAATGCCTGAAGTGAAAACAGATTTTGGTGATGGTAGCAGCATGTCTTCAGGTGTGAGAGTAATTTAGAATGGCTGCATGTGGCGTGCACAGCGGTCTCACACAGTTCTTCCCTTTGCAACCTTTATCTTGCAAGCTCTTTGTCACTGGGGTAGGTCTATACTCATGTGAATAATCCCTTTGTTGCAGCAGGGTTTATCCTGCCAGCAGGAGTGACTGCCTGACTGGATCAGGCCCTTTCACTTGATGTGTTTCTCTTAGCTTGGTTCGGGAGAGCACATAGCTCAGCAGGGCAGTGGGCTAGAGAAGTTCACCCTCACCTTTGTTGCCCCGAGTGCTGTATCAGGGACCTTTGCAGGATAGCACAGCTCTGCTGCCTGTGCTGGGTGGAGGAGGAGCCACAACGGCCCTTACTTTCCCTTCCTGGTGAGCAAACTGGCAAAAGCAGGGAAAACCAGGAGTTATAGTCATCTCCATGCTGCCTTAGAAAACAAGGGGAACACCAAGTAAAACTAACTGTGGGAGCACACTGAGCAGTGTGCTGCTGATGTGGCACTATAAGCTGAAATGATGGCTTGCTCCTCCCCTTAACAAATGCAGATGACTTTAGGGAAAAGGACACTCAAATGTAAGGAACGCTGTCACCAAACACTATGTACAATCATTCATGTTATTTATTAGATGGGCTCAAAAATACTTATATATACACTGATGCTGAAATATGCTGTTAATCGAGAAGAGAGGAAGTTTTTTGCAGTTTCACAGGCTTTGAGGTACTCTTTCCGTGTCTGCTGAAAAGAGAAATTTTCTTTTTGCAGGACAAAAGGAAGGAGTGTAAAGTTTGCAGAAGAGATCCTTTGTCAACAATAGTTTTGGGTTTTGTGGAAATGGTATTTCAAATGTTTTGCCTCAAGGATTGAAACCGGCTCTGCAGCTAACCGTTATTTTTGCAGAGCCCCTTGTTTAGCATCCACTGGATTGAGCTTTTTGTGTGCTAGACATTTCTAATAGTGTCTTTGTCTCCAGTGGCGTTTTTCTTGGAAATTCTTTCTCTGAATAATAAAACAAAACAGAATTGTCATTGTTGTCTTCACACAGTGTGTAGCAGTGTTCTCATTTCAGGCTTTTGATGTCACCTTCAAAACAGAGCTGTTGCATAAGACTGATTCCTGAGTGATACATAGTATACACAAGTAGCTGAAGATACAAATGACCTCCACTTAATTAGCTGGCAGGGGATAATGAATGCTTCTCTTACCAGTATATTTTATTTCAGTTAACATATTTATCAAAAGTTGCACAAAGTCACATAATTCTGTAAAATCAGATTATTTTTCACCACTTGTATAACCCTAACATAAGAACCCATTAATATGTTTTCAGGTAAGAACAGCTTAAAGGCCTGTGAAGTATATGCTGTATCATACAATGCTTGCAAAGTTTAATCAAACCGTTTTCATGTAAAGGTCCAGCACCCGAGTAGAAGAAAATATTAGAAATGTAGAAATGAGTGCTAAAACGAGATTTAAGGCTGAGAGCCACCTAAGATGTGTCATACTGAATGCTTCACATTGTGCCTACAGGGGTATCATGTGTTCCTGCGGTGAGGGGGAAGGCAAAGGAATCATATGTTATCTCTGCCTGAACAGCACTTCTTGGAGTGTGAACTGTTTTTCAATAAGCTGCTGCTGCTAATAGTGCTCCAGAGTAAGGCTGGCAGTAGGAAAGTTTTCAGCTGTCCTGCCTTTTGGGTTTTTATCCCATAAGTCTTTGCTGGGTGCCAGTGAATAGTTTGTATTCTGATGGTTGACATGCGTTTGCTGCATCTTCCTCATACATAGCTGACCTGGGTTTGTGAAGCAAGAACAATGCATCCCACATGTCTTGGCTTCTGTGTGCATGAGCACATCAATTTTTCATGGACCATCAGACCAGTGTGCTTTGCTGAAGCAGCGGTGTGCATGTGCTTTGTCTGCACGTGGGTGTGCTGAGCAGTGTGCTGAGGGCATGCTAAGCCCACCTATGTAATGTATGCATTAAGTAATGTGTCAGAAAGAATGTATTGAACTAGTAAGTTTGGTTTATAATGTGGTCTTTTTCTGATGCCATTGTCCTGAAAGATAGCTTTGGGATCTCTCTCGCCTTGGAGAACAAAGGTGATAGATCAAAGCCTGGATGAATTAAGGTTTTTTTTGGTGGTGTGTGTTGGAGAGAGTTAAATAGCTGCAGGTTAGCCTTCAGGAGCCCTGAGAGGTAAGGGGCTCCTCTCCTATGTAAAAGGAATGTAAATCATCACATTCTGAATATCTTATGTCTGCAAGCCTGCCATTAAAACCAGTAGAGTTGTGGACACCGTCTTTGAAAATTAGACTCCTTCCTGGGACCATTAAGTCCAGGCAGCTGAATTTGAAATACTCTATAGCCATGGTCAAAAATACAACAGTAACTGTAAATTATAGTCTTTATTAATTGTATGACAGCTATTGTAGGACTATTATAGCACAAGTATAAGAGAACTAGGCCCAAGAGACCTAATTAATGAGGTGCTTTGTTGCTTTGCTAAAATAAATGAATTACACGTGTGTAAAGATAGGTGTAGAAGTTTGCCATTTGATCCAGAAAAGTAGCCCCTCTGTTAATTAGGAAGTATAAGAATGTAAAGACTTGTTAGGCTAAAATACATGTAGTCTAATTTTAAAGATTGTTGTAGTACTAAATGCTTTGTTAAGACTTTTGCAAAATTAGGGTTATCCTGGTGTTACTGTATTAACAGTATAGTGCCACCACAGAAGTAATGTATGTGGTCAATTCATAGAAGGCATCATGGTTTAACCCTGGCTGGCAGCCAAGCACCACACAGCCACTCACTCACTCCTCCGCAGTGGGATGGAGGAAAGAATTGGAAAAGTAGAAGTGAGAAAACCTGTGGATTGAGATAAACACAGTTTAATAGGTAAAGCAAAAACCATGTGTGCAAACAAAGCAAACAAAGGAATTCATTCACTGCTTCCTATCAGCAGGCAGGTGCTCAGCCATCTCCAGGAAAGCAGGGCTCCATCACATGTAATGGTTATTTGGGAAGACAAATGCCATCACTCCGAATGTCCCCCGCTTCCTCCTCCTCCCAGCTTTATATACTGAGTGTGATGTTCTGTGGGATGGAATATTCCTTTGGCTAGTTTGGGTCAGCTGTCCTGGCTCTGCTCCTTCCCATCTTCTTTGCACCTGCTCACTGGTAGAACATGGGAAACTTGAAAAGTCCTTGTTTTAGAGTAAGCACTGCTTAGCAACAACTAAAACATCTGTGTATTAGCAACATTATTCTCATACCAAATCCAAACCAGCATTGTTATCAGCTATTGAGAAGAAAATTAACTGTGCGAGCTGAAACGAGGACAAAGAGAGGATACATAAATGTGGTTCCAAGGTATGTGTAGTATATGAGTTGGAAAAGGTTATGAAAATGGCAAGGTGAAAGGAAAAACTGTTGGCACTTGTGTCTCATGTACAGGCTTTGACTTGGGAGACAGAAGAGCATTGCTGTGTTGGGTAGGACATCAGTGGGGAGGAAGGCAGGAGTAGAGCTCTTCTGGGACACTTGGTCATTTCTGTAGAGTGCTGCAGCACTTTAAAGCTCATCTTTGGTATGGGGGTTTCTCTGAGCACATGCTATGCCTGGTTCCCTTGACTTTTCTGTTTTCATTTTGAGATTATTGGCTTCTCTCTTGTTCTTTCTCAGTCTCTCGCAAATGTTCTTGGCCAAGGTAGTGTGTTTTCACATCTTGGTTTGAATCTCAGTGGGGCAAGAGGTGGTTGGCATTTTGTTTATACCAGTGCTGTTTTGTTACTCTTTGTTTGCTTGGGCCTTTTTTACAGCCAACCAAATTTACTGCCTCCTCCTTGCTGCTATTTTCCTCTTTATTGGCTTCCCTTCCCCCAGTCCTTCCCCTATAGTTCTCCTTTTTCCATTGTCTTTGTTCTTTATTTCCCCCCTAAGATTCTGAAACAGCTCTGGGAAGATGAAGCATTCAATCTTATTTTCCATCTCCAGCTAGTGCTTTATTAATAACCCATATTTATTTAGCATTGAGCCTGCCAAACACACACATTCATACACACAAAGCCAGTCACCAGTGTTTGCTGTCAGGATAATGTCTTCCCGGAGGCTTACCTCCTTCTGCCAAGCCTAGCTAAATGCCTCTTTGTGGAAAGGAAAGAAAAGGCTGCTCTTGTTGAATGATTTTTATGCTCCAGCATCTCCCTGAAGAAAAATGAACGTGGGTCAGAAACGATTCTGGGCCCTGCTATTCCTGCAGCAGAGTGTGCTGGTTGAGGGTATTGTATTTGCAAGCTGAAGAGATGAATTAGAGCTGGCTGCAGAGCTGAGATTGCAGGGTTTGGGCCGTAGGCAGATGCAGCAAAATATCTCAATGTACTTCATGGACCCCCCAGCTGCCTTTGGACATGCCTGAGACCTTGGCTTTTCCAGGGTTGGAAGGCTTCTTCGTTGCAGCTGGCTACTCCCTGTCATATGACAGTGAGGGCAGCACACGGCTTCCCCAGACTGCTGCCTAAGTCTGCATGAAGATCCAGTGCATGGGGAAGCTGGGGGAGCGCGGTCTTCTCAGGCTGTACCAGACCATGGGGAAATGTCACCAACCCCACTTATATATGGCAACATTTGTGGATGTCTAGGTCCAGCCTGGCAACAGCAAGGGCTGCTAGTCGTTCAGAATTGTGAGCAGCCGCTGCAGCAGAGCTGACTTCAGGCATATTGCATGTGCTTTTGCTCCCACCTATAGCCTAGGGCCTAAAACTTGTAACAGCTGACTATGGCAGTTTGCTGTCCCTGCTGTTGAATAAACCAGGCCAGGGTGTATTCCCCAGCCATAAGGGTAAACCAGAGTGGTGTGGTTCAGTTCACAGCCAGTTTGCTAAATCCTTCTCTCGGCAGACTTGATAGCCTCCTCCAATCTACCAAATGGCCACGGGTCCTGATAATGCCCTAATTGTGTCCTAATACTGCTTGGGACAGTCCTAACTGGCCTGGCCCAATCCATCCTCAAACCATTCCAGTAACTGCACTGTTTAGATGGTGGTGTGCCTATGCTAGGGCTCTCTTTCTTCCCTTTAGCAGCATAGATACTGCCACTGAGTTCTAGTTTCCAGAGCAAATCGTGGATGGAAGCACCCCCCAGTAGGCCTTGGGAGGCTGGAGATGAGCTTTACAGGGAGAAGTCAGCCTGAGGTGGTCTTCTGTTCATGCCTATGGACAGCATGATGAGCCGTGTCATCCTCAGGGTGGTCCCCATCTATGAAAAGTGCCTTTGACTAGCAAAGCTCCTTCAGGAGGGTGTCTGAGCCATGAAATAGCTCATAGAAATGAGCACAAAAGGGTTGTCAGGCAGTTGGCTCAATCTCTTGTCATAGAATCATAGAATCATTTAGGTTGGAAAAATCCCTTAATATCATCAAGTCCAGCTGTAAACCTTATACTGACAAGTCCACCACAAAACCATGTCCCCAAGTGCCACATCTACATGTCTTTTAAATACTTACAGGGGTGGTGACTCTAAAGAAATTTTTCTTAATATCCAATCTAAACCTTCCCTGGCACAACTTGAGCCTGTTTCCTCTCCTCCTCTCACTTGTTACTCAGGAAAAGACGACTGATACCCCTTTATAGGCCATGCCAGCTCTATGGATCAGCAAAGTCCCTGCCTGTGTGTTTCTGGAACTGCAAAATAAGAAAACCTAATCTCATGTGAGGTTAGAACATCTTTCAGTAATCCAACTAGATCCCGCTGGCTTCAACAGGCTTTAAATGGTAGGCTGCAGAGCTGGTTGGTTTGTGAAGTTGAATCCTGTTATTTCCCAAATGTCACTGAATACATGGTCTTTGCTGAAATTTGAGTTAGAAATGTGTTCAGTCTTTCTTGCCAAAGAGTTGGGCTTCCTGTTCCTTTTCTTCTTCACTTTGATTTTTTTGAGTGAGACCAAAGTAATGGAGTTTTGCTTGTTTATTGCTTTGATTGTAAGTAACTTTAAAAGGGAGACAAATGAAATGGGGGAGGAAGGGAAATCAAACCTTGATTTGCAGTGAGAAGTGTGTGGGAGGCTTCTTCCAAGCAACCTGGATGATCCAAGGGTCAGGTTGATCCTATTCTTAAATGGGACCCATGTGAATGGGACCAGAATGAATGTGAACAGTTTCACTCAATGTGTTACGAAATTCACTGGACATCTGATTCAGGTAGGTTTAAATTATTTGTCAGGGACCTAGAAACCCAGAGCTGCTGCTGCCTTTCTCACGGAAACTTGTTTTCTCTTGGAAGTACATTGAGTGTCCCCAGAGAGTAACAAGGGTCAAAACAGCAGAGCATAAGGTGAACGAATAAGGTACACAAACTGAGTATTATGTTATGAGTAAGGCACACTTGTGCTGGAGCAGTAGGACTCCCCAAACAGGAAAATCTTTGCTCTTAATTCAAAGATAGGCCTGGCCCTATCTTAACTTCTTCTCAAGCCAGCAATGGACCTGAATGGAAAAGCAGGAAGTTAGATCAGGATGAAACTAGCTCTTCTTCAAACCATGGCACACAGCAAAGGATTCTTCATAGCAACGATACATATATTTTTTTATATGTTCTCAACTGATATATGGTATGTGAATTTCAAGAAATGATTCACCTTTTTCCTAAATCTTTCCTCAGTAGAAGATTAATCTTAACAGCCACTTGGACACCATTCTGTTTCAGTGATGGAGCTTTATTTTCCTCATAATAATAATCACATTGTAATCCTAGTGGAAAGTCAGATACGGTATAAAACTGTGAGGTAGTGTTTATACTATCAAATGCATGAAACATTTTTATCCATCAAAAAAGATCTTTCAGGTTCTATTCTTACTACCAAAGTTCTATTACTGCTTATGAATAGATGTGCCCTGCAGCCTTATCCACTGTCTCTTTGAATTAAGAACAAAGACTAGTACTGACTTCAGGGGGTGATCTAAGGGGAGAGCCACGTGCATCCTGAGTGTCTAAAAAAATGCTGTTGTGAGATCCAGGGCTGTTTGGAGCCCAAGCTGCAGGTCTCTTCTCTGAAATACTAATGCTGATTTATCACCTGCATGTTATGCAGTTCTAGATCTGCCACTCAACAGCTGTGTTGAGGGCACATCGTTTTTGCTTTCGTGTCCTTCAACTTTTAAGGAATTGCTTTTTAATGAACAGTGCTGCTTTGTGTATAGATTAAAATATTAGAAAAAATCAGCAAGTTTTCTGTGCAGGCATGACATGTTAGTTTTCTGTAGTACATTCTAATCTCTTTTGTGCTTGCAAGCATCTTGCTGCTAGTACTCCAAGGAAATGAAGTGGCAGTGCAGAAAAATAAAAGTTCAGTTAACCTCTGCATTGTATTTTTTTTTCTCTCCTGCTTTTGTCTTTGTATGGTATACTGTTACAGAAGGGAATTGTTAGAAAGATGATGTAGAACTTTGGAATGAATCAAGCTGCAAACATTAAGCCAGCTTAGAAAATTGTATACAAAACTTATTGGAGTTACTGGCTGATGTTTTAGAGGATAGTTTCATTGGTATAATTCTTATTGATACTGTTGCATCTAAATTAGCAGTTTCTATGACAAAACTTGTATGACCTGCCAGTTTCCGTTAGGTTGAGTCTCTCCCTTCAGGCTGCACTGTTTTTCTGCCTTCTGAGATCCTGAAGGCCATGGCTCCATTAAGTGTCTCAAGTAGATTGAGCTGTTAATAAGTTTTTATGAGTTATTTTAGTCACCTATTTCAGTTTTTCGTGTAAATCACATGCATAATTTAACCAAGATGATCTCAGTAAGATTTCCAGCTGTGGAATGGCAATTAAAAAGTTAATAAATTAATAATCACTTCAAGGACTATTTAAATTCAGTGTTGTTGTTCTACTTGCAGAAAGTATGCTTAAAGTTGTTGTTAGGAATAATGTAAAATGTTTCATGAAACGAATAAAAAAATCCTGGTTTTTAGCTCGTTAGACATTTCCAGTTTTCTGGGGATGAGCCTAGAACTCATCGGAGATCTATAAATATGTTTCAGTTCTTGACAAATCCTCATGAATTCAGGATTCAAACACAGGAAGCAAGTTTAGAAAATGCATTCATGATGCCAGTCATTTACCACATACACAGAATGATGATGATGTCACCATTTTTTTCCTTTCAGGACAGATTTATTTATTATTTTTTTTCCTGCATAAAACCTCTAAATCAGGAAACGAATGCTTCTGGATTTTACTTTAAACAATCAAATATGTGGATCCCATTAAAGAAAACATCCAGATATCCTACAACTCCTTCTGGTTTTCAGTAAAGAAGGTAGCAGCATTTAGCTTTCGAATATGACCATTAACAAGTTTCTTATAACCTGTTGTGTGTGTGTGGTTTTTTTTATATATATATATATATATATATATCATGTTCTGATAGGGAGCTAGATCCCTGAACATGTGCCTTACGATTCTTAAACTTTAGATCCCATCGTGAGATTCATGCAGCTGTGATATCCAGGCTATTTTACAGTCACTCATAAGAACCTGAGTTTGGTGTTTGGGGTGTGATTTGGGTGAATTTGGGGGTTTTTTTAATAGATATTTTATTAGAGGTATTTAGTTTTGAAGACAACTCAAATACAGTAGAACAGACAACAAAGAAGGGAAATAGCAGGTAATAACAATTGACCATCCAAGGTTAATTGAACACTCAGCAATTGAATTTTTCCTCAATAAATCGTCGCTAATAAATAAAATTATAAACAAATTTACAGTCTGGTAAAAGGAACATTTAAGCTATTGGGATCTAATTAATGTCTACTGTTTCCATATGCTGGAATTCAGTGTGTTTTGCATCAATTCAGTTTCCAGTCTATTACAAGCTTTTCTAGATGGAGCAGAAGAGAACAGTGTCATCTTCAGCTGGCAGAGCTGCAGTCATGGCTAGTTGGTACCCCTGAAAGCATTGTTGACTGGAATTGTACTGTAGAGGTGAAACAGGAAAGCCATGTCTAGGCACATGTCTGCCAATACCCAGGGACAGAGTAGGAGTTTGTGTTAGAAAAACTGAGGTTAGGTAAAGGGGCTGAGTTTGAGGAGTGAGGGTGTTCAACAACAGAAGGACGTATGGAGGGATGATAAAAGATTCTCCATTGGAACGACATCTCAAATCAAGTTCAGGGTTGTTTTTTTTTTGCAAGTGTATTTCTTGGTTCACTAATAAGTTATGGATTCAGTGAGCGAAATTTCATTATGTTATACAGGGAGGTGAAGCTTATGAGTTCATGATCCCCACAGCTTTGAAATGTGAAGATATGTTGAATTTCCCAGATTTCTAAGCAGCCTGTTGCTTCGCTCTTTTATATAGGAGAGATGTTTGCGTTGCCTAACCCCCTTAGGGTGACGGATATCTAACCACTATTACAACAGCAAAACAGGAGAAACTAGGGCTGTAGCTCCAGTGCCTCTTCTCTGTGGTATTCAGTAATAGACACTATCCAATGGTTTAAAATTGCTTTTAAAATTAATCGGGAATGACTAGAACAATTTTCTTCCTCATTCCTCCCTGCAATTAAAACCTCTTAGAGGAAGCCTTGGAGCCATAGTTTGGTACTGTGTCCCAGAGCTTTCCTTAAATTAAGAGAAATTAGGATTAGAAAGGAGGTCAGTATGGCCTGGTAGAGACTGTTCATATAGAGAATGAGAGTGACTGAGATAATGAACACTTGTGTATTATAAACTCAGCAAGAACAGCATTTTGCCCCATTATGGCATTTTTGCTGCTTTTGTTTCTCATCCCTGGCCAGAACTCAAAACATAATAACGACTGTGGGAGTGAACAAAGCTGATGAAACACATTTGCCCTGGTTTTGTGAAAATCACAATAAACTCGGGCTGCATTTAATTGGCACTTTGGACAAAGATTCTTTAGAAACCTATTCAGCTCTTCCTAATTAGCGTGTAATCTTCATGCGAGTAGATTATCACTGAAGAAAAGGTGTACCTGTTGATTCCCTTTCTGAGACAGTACGATGGTATGACTGATGCTGTGTCACTTCATCAAAGAGCTCTTTGGGAGGGAGAGGATGAGTTTGATCTTCTAGCAAAAGGAGTGTGTTTGTTTCTTACGTGTTTATATAAATAAAAGATGATGTATCAGTGAGGCAGGCAAAGGAATGTATCTTCTTTTATGAGATCATTTAGGGAGGAAGGTTAAAAAATAGGAAAAGTCTTGCAAAACAGCTGCAGTAAGATTAGATTTGCAAAAATAGATGGCTGTTCAAACTGCAGATTTTTTTCCTTCCAAAACTTTTGTGATGAATGTCTGTAGGTGGATTGGCAGTGGAGTAGAACTGTTCACATTTTGGGCTCTAGAAGGTACGATTCAAGAAACAGGTGACCTTAGTTTTAGCAAAACTTGCCCTTGTTTTATGTATCAGAAAAACAAGCAGCATTCTCCTGTTTTGTCCAAACCTTTCTGTTTGTTGGATTGTCCTGGCCATCTGCACACCCTACCCTGTCTGCCTGCCTGCCCCTGCTGAAACCCCAGCTGGGTGAGTACCGAGCTTTTGTGATGTGACCAGTCAACAACTTCCAAAATGTGTTTTTAGTTGTTGATGGTTGCAATGTGTGCTTCAGGTATATTGTAAGAACTATCACCTCCTCTCTGGATAGCAAGAGGGAATGGATCCCTTAGTAGCGTGGTAGAGAATTTTCTTTGAAAACTTTTGTTAGAACGTGAAGGTTTGTTTGTTTATTAATGAGAAATTACAAAATGAGCTTTTCGTGTTCAGTTAATACTGTGGTTTGCACAAGAACATGGTGCAGCAGAAAATTATAGATTTTCAAGTGCATGGTTGGACTTTGTCATGAGTTTGCTTGGAAACTTCCAGTTAATATACTCTGTAAACCAATTACTTTTTTTTTTTTTTTTTGGGGTGGTGGTGGTGCTTGTTTTATTGATGAAAATGCAAAGCTTCTTGAAAAAACAGCCTTACTTAGCGTTCAAGTCAAGGAAAGGTGCCTTTCAATAACTCAGCTTTTAGACATGGAGCACTGGGTTAGGTGATCACTATCTTCATTGTAGAGAAAAACACTTGAGGCACAGGGAGATTGAAATCTATCACAGAGATGGGATTTTGCATCTGGTACTTGAAGTGGTGGAGTTTGCTTCCAGAGCCTTGAGTCCTTCGATTATAAATACCTGGGTGCAGTTCTGCTAAAACCCGCTTAGCACTATGTGTGGGTGTTTCTGCTCCACAATCTTACTATACAAATTGCTGAAATTTGGGTTTCTTCTGGAACGATGATTAAAATGTGGTATCTGCTAAAAATATGAAATCATAGACAGTTTTCTCCCACAAAGAACTTTCCTGTCTTTGAGGGTTTTGACAGTTTATTTTTAGTTTTATCAGCAATTCTCTATGGCCCACTGAATAGAAAAAGCTTTACTGAATAGCTTTGCTTTTGTTTTCTGGTATGCTAACACCTGCTGACAGAAAACTCAGGTGTGTTTCATAGTACCTTTACATCACTATGCTTCTGTATAGTGAAAAATTCCTTTTTTCTCATTTAAGAAGTGAATTTGCTTTCCTCTTGCTGGTACCTGAACTCTGATGACACTGTCTTAAAACCTTTTCTGCCCCGATTTTCTCAATGTAACAAAGAGAATTGTTAGCTTCCATATTATGAAGTTGGCAGGCATTCAGAGTTTTTCTTAGTGTATACAGTATTTAGTTTAAAATCAACCAAAAAAACTATCCAGAATAATTCAGGTCCAGGAAAGCAACATACCTGACTCCTTAATGGTTCCTCGCTTCCTTTTTTGCTTACTGTTGTTTTGCTTCTATTGACAGAAGTCAAGAGGTTTTCATCTTCATGCTCTTTCTTGTGACAGTGTGATCATGTTCTGCTGATTTTGCTTATGGTCCTATACCTGACTTTTCAGTTACAGGTGGAAAGGAGACGTGGTTTGGCAGTAATGGAGCAAATTAGTACTTTAGAAAAAAATGTTAAACTCCTTCATCTACCGTCAATCTCCAACATGACCCTTGGCAAATCAAATGTATCTTGTCTGTATTTAGGAAGCATTTTGTGTAGCTGTATCAAATTGTGCTACTCCAGAAGACTTTGTGAGCTCTTGGAGTCGATGATCTTAAAGGTCTTTTCCAACCTAAATGATTCTATGATTTAAAAAGGTACCATTGGCAGCATACAATGGTTGCACTGGTGGTTACCTTAAGTACAGAATCATAGAAGTAGAAGCAATCCAAATGTAGATGTGACCTTTACTTGTTACATTTCAGTTTCTTCAGTACAAAGTAAAACATATTGAATGATTAAACAAATTCATAGTACAAAAATCTGCTGAGCACTTTTAGACATAGGTACAGCCTCTGGCTCAGGAAGTCCATAATTAGCTGATTGCTCAAATGTAGAAAGGTAAATGGTGAAAGGACCACTGTATGCTTGTGCTCTTACTAGTTCCCTCCTGTGTATCATCTGCTCACCACTGCTGGATACACAAAACTGAGGTAGATGAATTTTTGGTGTCTTGCTACGAATGTTGCTTCTGCTTACAATGGTAGCTTTTGAGGGCAGTTTGTTGGTCATTACTATTATCATCATTGGCATTTCTTTCGGTCTTTTTGGTATTACTGCATTAGTACTACTTAGTGTGCTGAAACAGGAATTCCCACTGCATGGGAAGTCTGTTAGTTTGATTTCAAGCACAAAGTTTCTTAGCAGAGTGAAAAATATCCTTTGGGAACAGAAAATCTGAAATGATACTTATAAAATTTAAAGTGAAGATATTTGTTGCCTTTTTTCCCAAGAACTTGTAAAGCTGGTCAGAGCAGCCTGCCAAGGAGCAGAGCAGCCTAGAGATCCTTGCTGCTTACTAAGTGTATACTGTGATGCACTGAACATCCTTCTATCGATCCTTCTTCCAACAACTCAGGAAACCTGATTTAGTCCTTTAAATATGGAAGATCTCACAATACCTGTCTCGGTCTGCCTTTCTGGAGCAGTCTGTCACGTTACAGTGCCAGCAGTGAGCAGGTAGTCCGTTTTGAACAAATTACCATCCTGAACATTTTCTGTAGTATGTGACCATGGAAAAATATGCAACCTAAGTCATGAAAGTTAGATTTGGAATCCTGTCTAATGCATAATCAGAGAATAGGAGGGGTGGTTATTTGTTAATCACAGAGAGTAATTTTGTCTTCTACTTTTTACTTTCCAGTCTCCTGCAACTTCTGGTGCCACATAGTTGGGGATTTCAGAGGCTAGCTCTTAGGAGCCTGATGCTACCTTCATCAAAACAGCAACTGCAAAAAAAACGCTAAGAGTATGAGGGATATAATCTGTTTATCAAGTATGCTGTTTGCAGCACCTTGAGTCCCAGAAAATATTAGTGAGACAGTCTCTTCACACATTTCTGATTCTTCCTGGTTTTTTTTTCAGTGGGTTGGGCCTCTGGCTAAATAAGTTTCATTCCTTCTGTAGAAGGAAAGATTGCAGACATGAAAAGCCTCACCTGAAATGGGTAGTGTGTGACAGTTTCATCCTTCTAGCCTATTGTTTTATGATGTGAATATTTTTAATAACAGTTCTTCAGAGACTCATAACCCTTTGTATGATTTACTATAGTTATCCTGCATGCCACCTGTGCTTGGTATTAATTAAGACCTGGGGAGACAGTGCTATAAAGCTGAAAAATTCACTTTGCCAAAAGGTAGTACAATGAAAGCCAGCAAAACCCCTACATGTAGCCATTTGAAAGTTCTTCCAAAATTGGTTTATGACTTTTTTCTTGAGCTTGAAGGAATATGGCATCTTAAAGATAAACTTACGGGTTCAATTGCCTGCTTAGATGTACAATCATGATTTTTGTCATGCATTTGAATTAAATGTGCCTAAGGGACTGAGTTTATTTTCTACATCCGTTCAAGCACACGATTGAAATAAACAGCATGGTCCTAACAACATGGCATGCTAGCTATTAATCCACTAAGTACCCTATTAGTACCTGTCACTTTGGATTAGCAATGAGTTTTTTATGTTCATCATGTATTTAAGTATACTGACTTTTGGATGGATTAAATCTCTCATATTCAACTAATTCCCAAAAAAAGCATCCATCTGGAGAACTTTATGCCTTAGAAGTGTATTTCTCAGCAATAAGTCCAAATAAGATGGGCTTTATCATCCCAGAGAGTCACTCAGGATGAGGTACAGGGAATAATAATTGGTTTATAGAGTTTTAAGTTTTTCCTGGTAGAAACCTGCTTATACATAAATCAAAGACAGATATTTCATTTCTGTCAACCATTTAAATTGTTCAGCAATTGATTAAATGTCAGGCAACCTAATAATTAGTGGACCTGAGTATCATTTAGAATGTAAACTCCCTGGGTGGGGATTTTTCTTCTTTCTTCTCTCTGTATAATCACCATATCAAGTCTTACAGTGCGTGATTTTGGCTTTTTAAATGCTGTCATAAAAAAAAAAAAATTAGAATATCTGCAAAACTCCCCAAACTAATATCGTATTCTCTAGTGATAAGATAATCACTACATCTCTGAGGCATGTCTCTGTGCTATTTTGGAATGGTGCTTAAAACGGACAGCTTGGGCTTTTATGTTATTAATTTTTCTACACTTTTAGTCCTAATGTATATATGAAGTACATCTTGCCAAGGCTGACTGAGACCACTGGTTGAGCCATGTTACCCTCAACAACTTACTTTAATTATCACGGTCAGTAATTTGATGAGAGGAGTGGTGTGTAGGTGGCAGACATAAAATTAGTACGCAGCTCACAACCATTAACTTCACAACATGGCCAAACAATTTCCACTCCACAGAGGAAACCATGGAACAACAGTCCTGCAGGCTCAAGCCCTGCTTTCGTACAAGCAACAGAGACAAGGTTGATTGTGCAAGTGAGGACGACCCAACTGCTGTACTATGCAACAGGATGTGAAAGAAAGGGGAAGCTTTTGGGCTGGTTATTTAGTTCTTGGTCTCTTTACTGTGGCTAAAGCTGTTGAAGTGGATATTGACAGCATTTCTGTTAATGGTCTCAGTAAGAGAGATCCACCAATCAATTTTTTAAAATTATTTTGATAAGCATTGAAAAGCAATTTCATAAAATTATCTCACAAAAATCTCTGTCATTCTGGGGAGGCAGAATTTCCCTAGCAAAATCAGGTCGTATTGCAAAATGTTCATTTCTTAGTTTGAAATGTCTGGCAGTCACTGAAATGGTGAATCAGAAGCAATTAATTGAGGATCTTGGACCTTTGGCAAGGAATCCTTGCCTGGTCAATATTCAATACCAGGAAGAATTTGTGGACACCTTCCTCCTTATCCAACATTTTTTTAGCTACTCAGTGGAAAGTCCTGGTGTTTATTTTGTAGTTAAAATTAATGGGAACAGGAAAATCCATTTTGCTAATCAATTGCAAGATCCTAGAGAGCTTCTGCTTCACTCAGAATTTTTTGCATTTTACGTTTTGAGTTAATGAAATTGAAAAAGTATTTTGAGGAAAAAAATGGTTTCTGGAGAATCAACAGTCATGATTTTGGGCCAGCTGAAGTTAAACTAACAAATTTAGTGGTAGGATGAGAGACTTACACTGGAGACGGTGCTGGTTCTGTCTTCTGCTCTGGTGTGCTGAAGTCCAAAACATGGTCCCTGTCGACTGTGTGACTCCAGCAAAGTAAGGTTCCTTTGCTGTGAGCCCTCCGGCCACTGATCAGAACCCATGCTTGTTGCAGAATAATATGGTTGTATTTTCCAACTTACCTGTAACACTTAATGTAATTTAGGTGATTAAATTTTGTGAGTAACCCAAAGGCTTAAGGAAACGGAAAAAAAATCAGACCTTGGTGTTTTCAGATTTCCTTCCCAAGATCTCCATGGGTTGTTCTGTTGCCACTTACGTGACTGGTATGTCTGCATCAATGACATGCTTTGGGTTGCAAGTTTAAAGGT
This sequence comes from Falco biarmicus, assembly GCF_023638135.1. Lineage (NCBI taxonomy): Eukaryota > Metazoa > Chordata > Aves > Falconiformes > Falconidae > Falco > Falco biarmicus. Next base: position 62,432,522 of record NC_079288.1, on the reverse strand, counting down.
GGTCAGAATTTGTATGTACCAAACAGGTCTTTTCTCTTCTGGCTCATGTTTGCAATTTGTTAGCACTTACACATTCCTATCAAGCTACCGTACAAATTTCTAAATGTTGTATTTTGGGGGATAACTTGCTATGTGTGTTTTCTCAGTCTCTAGGAAAATAACCTTTCAGCCAACCTAGAAGCTATTTGCTCCTTCTAAAACATGACAAGAAGTGCAATATATTCCTCTCTAGGCAGCCTGAATTTCTGCCATTTAGCTGCCCTTTTTGTTAGGACAGTAACAATTTCATGGTTGCTCAGTTGCTTAGCACAAATGCTCAATTTAATTTTCAGTTTTTTCAGAAAAAAATAATATCTTTGAACAAACTATCCTTTCTTAGACTTGCGTGTCTTGTGTGCTTTTCACGTCCTGTCACTGTTTATATTCCATTTTTCTTATATGCTGTTCTTACAGGTTACCTGTAATCTTTGATTTTGATCAGGTGTGAACTTTATGGTAGAAACCACCAAGGCTGGGATTTTAAAAGATGCTTAAAATTAAAATAGCCCAGAGGAATGGTGAACTGAATCAGAGGCACAGGATGTTTTCCTCTTCTGCTCTTTGTCTCTGTAGTTTATAAGCTGTATGTGGCTGGCGACATTTTCTTGTGTATTTAAGAACTGCCTAGTACCTAATGTAAAAGTCATTGGAATGTAATGTTATTCAGTCAGGCTGTTTAATGGTTTCAGAATTTCCAGCCTGATTTACGGAAATATGAATGTGTACATCTGGGACAAGCTTTCCCTTGTATTTCAAGATCAGTCCAGCACATGTGTCAGGAACAGTGTCAAATGAGGGAAGTAAGTGCCTTAAAAGCCTGCCTGGCATTTGGAATGGATTTGAGACCCATGAGCAAGATGAATGGGTTGCCTGAAGAGAAATAACTTGGTGATGCTTCTTTTTTTGGTCATTTATATTGACATGCTGGTTCGTGAGCAGGTTCCCTGGGGATGGTGACCCTAACCATGTACCTCCCTGTGCTGGCTGGGACAACCTTAGGAGTCTGTAATAACACAACTTCAGCTATCAGGGAAAAGTTTCAGGCAGGAGAAGTAGGGAGAGACAAAACTGAGCCATCTCCTCGACTAGGTCCCAGTCAAGTAGTTACTTTTATTTTAATGTAAGTCACAGAATTAGGTAATTGTGCCGAGTACTACTTTGTGTTGCCAAAGTCCTTTCTTGGATGTAATTCTAAGGGAGGTCCCACGTCTCCTACTTCCCATGTGTTGTGATCAGCTCTGTTCTCTCAAGGACCATCCCTTTATTTTTTCTACTTTACGATCTGCTCCAGAACAGAATTTCATGAACTTGGATTATTACATTTTCCTTCTGTTTTCAACAGCTCTGTTTCTGGGGCTTACTTTGTACTCAGACCTGTAGATCCAACTCTGTAGAAACCTGAAGAAATATTTTTAAGAATTGTCTATGTCTGGTTGCAGAAGCCGGGACTGGAGGAATGGTGTCAGCACAATTCATTTTTCCGCAGCAATCAGCTGTATAATCTGGACATAATCCAATTAATCTTCCCTGATGAGGCACTTTCTATTCTGTTTTTCTATTAGCTCTCTAAAAGGTTATTAATCTGTCTGATCCATTGTTTAGTCCCAAAACAGCTTGAGAAAGAGTTGTCATGGTTTTTCGTCTGTGTTACCATGGCTATTGGTTGTTTCAAAGCTTACAGAGAATTCCACAGACAAGTGCTTAACTGGACTACTGACATCAGTGAGATATTTGTGTATTTGTGGGATTCATTTACTAATGCAGGGGGGACTGCTCTGAAATCTGTTTTAATCAAAACAAGATTGACAGGCATGAGAAATTTATGCTAAATGTGAATGGGAGAACATGAGATGGTTTCCTTACGCTTCAGTTGTGGTTATGATGTTTTCTGTCACACAGCTTGTTATTTTTTTCTCTTCTGCCAGAATTGTATGTTTAAATTCCAGCAGGGAAAATGGATTATGATTTGTACAATTATGGAGAGAAGTATTTGGACTGAGGGTAAAGTGATTTGATAGTGGAAGGTGTCAGAAAGCTGGGGATGGTGTGTACCCTGTTGAATTTGGCCAGAGATCTCTGCCATCAATAGAAGGCAGCAGATATGATGGCAAGGTCAGACACTGCACACAGGGAAATAAAGATTTTGCTTTGTGGATATATTGGGTATTTGGTTTGGATTTTTTCTGAGTTGCAAAGTGATTGTCCTGGAATAAAATTATGGTAAAAAGCATGAGTTCGTAATAGAATATGTTTCACAGACTGAGGAAGGAAGTAAGTCTGTGTTGTCATTTCAAGTTCATGTGCTGCGTGCTTTATGACATAACATAGATGAGCAACACTGTTACTGAGTCAAACTGGTGGTTCCATTGCTTTTGGTTAGACATAGGTGGAATTGGCCCCCAGTCACTGTAAAATACAGGCACTATAGAACTATGCCTTCAACTCTCCTACTTGCAGTAACTGCTTGGATCACTCATCCTTGATCTGGCTGTTTCATGCAGTCTGTGTTAAAAGGCCAAAGGATGACCAAGGTTTTCTGATGGGTCTGGGTCCAGGAAGCCACTGTGCAAGTCAGCTCCAAGAATTGTCCTTCAAATCCTTGTGCTGCCAAAGAAACACTGCTCTGAGTGCTGCAGATGCTCTGGGAAATGCCTGTGCCCGTGGGGAAACTTAGAGCATGGGCCACTGTCTTGCCCTGAGGGCTGTTTGCTGAAGATGGAGGCCTCTCCTTCCTCTAGGCTAGCTTTGAGAGAAGGACAAAGCTGCCTGAATTTCCTCCTCCTTGCCCTCATTATTTGCATCTTCTGTGCTGCCCAAGGTTTTGCTTTTTCAGTGAGATGACAGCTAATGTCTTCTTGCAAGCAGGAGACAACGCTCACAGCTCATTGAAGTCACTTTGAAAACAGTCATCCTTATTTGTAGAACAGCAGTGCATACCAGCTTCTGGCCCGTCACACTGTGGTTCTGTGGCACCAACATATGCACCTTTACCTCTTTTTCTTCCCCTTTCTGTGTCCTCTGTTCAACCTGTTGGATTTTTGGATCTGGAGTGCTCTCTCATTGTGTTAGCAAACCTTTGGCATAATGACACCCTCATTAGTACTGGGATCTCTAGATACTATTAGAGTAAAAACATCCCTCGTGTACTCCTTTCAGTCTGGTCACTTGGAAAGCTCCAACCCTATTTTTTCTCCTCGTTAATAAAAATCACTAATAATGCTGCATAAATATGTAGCAGCAGCAGGAACAACAACAATCTCACTCCAGCAAGGTCTGATCTTTCCTTGCAGCAAAAACAATCAATTTGTTATCATAATTGCAAATATTTGATAGCTGTAATAGCTATGCTGAAGGAATTGACTATACTAATAATGTTTTGATTTTTCGTCTCAGTTTTTCTAAAGCAAAAGCAAATGAGAATATCAGTCCCCACCTCCAACTGTCACCCCCTATACCCCAGGGAGGGGGGAAAAAACAAAGGAAAAGTTTAGGGCAAACAGAAGCAGGAAAGAAGAATATGTTACAAAACTCTGTCAAACACCAAAGGAGAATGGTAAAAACCAACTGAAAGTTTCTCAGTATAACATACTAAGTAATACAGCATGCAACAGTGGGAAGGCAGAAAAACCTTTTCTGTCCTGGGACTAATTCTTAGGTCAGCCAGAGAAGGATTACAACGGGCACTTTGTACCATAGGAGTAATGGAGCTCACTCTCTACCACAGCCTGCTCAGGCAGCAATGTCTTCTTTCTGGAGTAGCTGAAGCAGTTTCAGAGAAAGCACGTCCGTATCTGTACATACATATTTGTGAAAATCCAGCCCGAATTAAAGTATTTGCTTTTGTTATAAAGTAAAAAAATATTTCTAAATCTGGAACATCTGGGTATCTGTTGGCTGCATCCAGTAGGCAGAGAAGAGAAAGTGGTTTTGCTTTCATTCAAGCTCATTCACTAATTGATGATGTCAGATCGTAAGAACAGAGACAGACCATGGTAAGGAAGGACTAAAGCATTAGCTGTTTTCACTGGTGCCCGAGATCCTGAAGCATCATCTAAATAACTGGGTGTCCTTTAGTTGTGAGATTTCCTATTATTTTGAAGAAATTTCCATTACATCATTCAGAGGTAGATTACAGGTCCCATTTAATTTTGTTTTAGGAAGAAATTACTGCATAATGTAATAGCCCAGGTGCACAGGAAATAACTGCTTAGTACAGATATTTTTATTGCAGTTAGGTACTGAGTTAATTTACTTTTTTCTTTTGGTTATACAAACCTAAGAATCCTATGGACCTTGCAGTGCAGGAAAAAAACCAACAAACAACAAACAGTAAATTTTCATAAAATCTTTACTTGAATTATGTGGAATTCTGTGTTTTAACACAATCTGCTACAGTATGGCCTGCTCCTGACTGGGAGTTTTGGGATATTAACTTAATCCTAACATGTGATAATAGTAATACATGCTTTATTGAAGCACTAGTGACATTTTGATTTTCCAAATATAAATCAAATAACACTGGGTAAAAGAACCAGTGCATTTCATTTCTTGAATATGTATTCCAGCAGAAGATAGAGTTCTACTGTCATTGTATGTACTTGAAAAAACCCTAATGTTTATTTAAAAGTATTTAAATTGTTTGAGATGTTTAAGGTAAAAAATGAATTATTTTATTAAATACAAGTCATTCCTCTGAAGTATAAGACATTTGAACTTCAGGAAATGAAATTGTACCAATGCGCTGAAGCAAATTTTTTTGATTTGTTGTAAAACATCTGCAGTTTAGAATGTTCTGAATGAGCACAAATATAGGAATTAATCTCTAGATTTTGCAAGAAGAATATTATTTTTCCTATACTGCTTTATTCCCTGTCCTCTATTAAGCATATTAAAAAGAAAAAAAATCAATACTTTATTTTAATGGGATGTATTTTGATTAATAATAATTTCTATTACAGCAAACAAGAAAGTTCCCTGGCAGAAGTCACCTCTGAATCAATGATGGACAGCTGCATGCCCACCATAGAAGCTGTGAACATCCTGAAACCCATCCCAGAAGGACACTTTTTGTCAGGTAGGCATGTGTCAGAATCTTCACTGTTATTGAACAATCAGATGCTCATCAGTTCTTCTTGCTTTAGCTCATCTGTTTCTTGAAAAGCAGTAAGCAGAATCTCAGTCCTTTGCAGAAAATGTAAATTATACAATAATTAATGTTTTAAGCTCTCAGATGAGAAAATTTAGTTCTAGGAAGAGCAAGTACTGACCAAATCGCAAACCACACACATTTAACATAAAGAACCATGTTGGAAAAGAGTTTTTCCATTTGGACTTGTCAGTGGCATACCTCTCATGAGCAATAGAAATGTTCTTATCCAATATTCCAAGATCTATACTTGTCACATGCTTATTGCTGGTAATAATTTGATAGTGGATTTTGTGCTGCCTATACTTATGCACCTTACTGGTATTTCTAGTGCTCACATTTCCCATTTCAACACAGACCTTTTGGAATCTAAACCATAATTCAGTTACCAAAACTGCGTCTGCTAGCCTTAAGATGACAGAAATGGAGATTTTACAGAACTCATTAAATATTTGCATGGTTGAAAGAGTATGAACCAAACATGGTTTGCAGACAAAATTGTTTGATTTTTTTCCCATTAATTTTTTTTTAGGAAGATTTTATTCTCTTCCAATAATCCTTCCTAATGAGAACAGGGGGAAAAAAAATCTAATCACTCAGAAGTGACTGTGTCCTGATTCATTGCAGTCTGACAATCTTGTGTCTGATGTTTCCTATCTGTGTACCATTTTCTCATTTTGCATTCACTCATCTCATTGAAAAGTTGATTCTGAAATTCAAACCATCTTCCATGGCACCCAATGCACCAACTCTGGCCATTTTTAAAACTTCCCACTGACACTACTAGATGATGTTTAACTATCTCAATGTGTCTCCCATTAGTGTAAGTCAGGACAGTACATGTAGAGAATGACCTGTCTCAAGAAGGGCCATGGAGAAGTTGTCACTGACAGAAAACATTGTGGAGCTCCAGCGAGCTCCAAAACCAAAGGCTTCAGTGTGATTCTTTTGTAGCCAAATTGGGCTACAGGGGTCTCGTGACCAAACACAATCCCATTTCTTCTAGCACGTTGCTTTCATATTGTGGTGTAAATAGGAACTGCCTTACCACCCAGGAACTCCTGCCCCTGGGCCTGTGTCTTTTGCTTTGTTGACCGGGCCAAAGAGAAAAAAGAAAGGGTCTAAAAATTCTATCATTGCCTGCTAATCTTAGATAATATAGATAGGTAGAAAAAAAATGAGGTGGGGTCAGGGGGCGGGGCATTTGTGTGCGTTATATCCATACCTATCTGCTTCTGGGGTGGCATCCTCAGAGTCTTGTAGTCACATTTGGGCTTACATTCCCATTGAAAGCTCCTTGTGAGCTGGCTGAGAGTCTGATTTCTGCAGCTCTTCAAGATAAACCTAGCTTTTATTATTTTGTCTTAATTAAACATGCTAAGCATAATGCAATAGGTATAGCCTGCACGTCTTTCACATCTCCCATCAATGTTCTACGGCAGATGCAGTTTTCTCAGTGTATTGGATTGGGTAAGCTGAGCTGAGGAAGAAGACTGGAGGTACCTCCTGTCTCTTGGAGCCCAGGGGAAGAGGTGTGACAGTGCAGACTGGATGTCTGTGTGGAACCAACCCAGGGCCCAGCTTGCTGAGTTATGTATCCACTACAGCTTCGCTGAAAACCATGTCAAGAAGTTGGAGCAGATGTCCTGGGGTGCAGATGAATGAGGTGTTGGACTCTGATCTGCATGAGTTAAGGCAAAATTTTTCATCCCAGGCACACTGGGGACTTGAATGCCTTCTGGCATCTGAGACTGGTATCCTATACATCCTCAGGCTGTATAGAGTGCAAGGAGGTTGCTTCTCACTCGTGCAAAATTATGCGTAACATATGCAGATCCCAAAGTCATCTTCTCTGTCTGATAGAAGGGAGGCTCGATAGTCAGAGCTATTGGCCTCCTCTGACTCTTCTTTGTGCTTGTTTGTCTTGGGATTTTTAAAGCACCAATGTCACTGACGTGATAGGAATTAGGTGCAGGGGTAGAAAAACCTTAACAACTCATATTTAATAAATTGCAGTTTTCCTATGAAGCAAAGTATCTTACAGTGCAATGAAATACCTCCCTTATTGGTCTGCTAGTCATTAAATAATTCCTCCAACTCAGTTTATGTCTTTCTGTTGCCAACTTGGAGACTTATATTGCTTTCTCAGTTAAATCATCGGCTCCTAATGATCCGGCTGAATTTTTATGCCCAACCTATCCCCCAGGAGACTTTTATATACACTGTAATGATACTGTTTGCTTGGGCACTAGCAGTTAAGTGTTCTAGCACCTCATTTTACAGTCTATGATACATTTCTGAGAAAGAAAGCACTTAGGCTATTTATGAGAAATCAGAATGGCAGTTGTGTTAAGGCTGCAAACACAAAGCTCATGCTTAGCTTTATTTAGATGCCCCAAACTTTACCTGAAATTAAAATTCATTCCTGTACTGGTCAGGTTACATCTCCTTTGCCATTGTTGTTACTGCATTAGTGATGTCATTATTACAAGCAGCATGAGTGAAGGGACTGGGAGTTAGGCACTGGCAGCTGTATGGCACAGGGGAGTGTCTTGGCTTGAGGGAGCCTGGAGGGCCCCTCACTGTGTCCCCTCAGCTTGCAGGCTCTTTGGGATGTCTTCTACGACCTGTCTGTTGTACCTGAGGCTGCACTAAGTGTGGAGTTGAACTAAAACAATCAAATGAGCCATTTTAGGTAGCTTATTTTTTGAAAAAAAATGGTGTTTCTGGACTGCCAGAAACAGAAATTCAAAGATAAATTGAATAAAAAACCCACAGAGTTTGAATATTTTCAGAACTAAAGGTTGTGCCATTATCTTTCTAAATAGTTTGATTTCAGCTTAAGGTTTCATTTATTTATCTATAAATTTTAAAAGTAAACAAAGCAAGTTTGTATGAAGCACAGTGTTTTCTTATTTTTTGCATTACGCATTGAGAAGAAATACTTTTATTGCAAAACTAATAGTTTTATTTAGGATCAGCACCTTTCTGCACATGCTTGCACATACCAACATTTTCAGAGGTTTCCAATCCAGTTACTGAACCAAAAAAAATCAATTACTAGCGGAGCCCGTGCTAGGAGGCACCAGCAAACTGGTAGAGGTGAGGGCAGCTTTCATAGCTTTACTTGTTTCTTTCTCTTCTCACTTAAATTCTGGCTTGCACCTTGGGGCCAGGTGCCTGCTGTGAGAGCACTTGATGCGCTGTTGGGTACCTCCTCTTTCTGGCAGGGAAGTCACCCTTTACGTCTACATCTGCTGAATTGCTTATCAGACTTTCTTCCTAGCGTTGTTTCCTCTGACATACAGCCCAGGGGTTATGCATTCATCTCCCCTGCCATGAAACGTTGGGGGACAAGGCAGCTACGCTAGCTAGTTGCTAGGTGTCACCGCAGCTGTCTCGGGACAAGCGACCCCAGTACAACCTGCATTTCTGCCTGTGGAGGGTTGGGTAGCAAGAAGCTGAGAATATAGATCTAGTCAGGCAGCTGAGGTGCAGTGGGTTGGGTGTCCCTATGCTGCTTGTAATGGAGTTGGGGCAATTGCATTTCTCCCCACTGTGACAGTTCCCTGCTAGACTGGTCCAGGGACTGTTTTTATTTTTATTTTTGTTGTGTTTTGTTTTCCACCAAGACTCAACAGCTCCTGTATATAGCTGTAAACATTTTTCTTGCAATCCAGTGTTACAAACCTGCAGGCTATAGTCCAAAACAGGTAGATAACATTGTTCTTTTTTATTTCAGTTGTATCTGTTTCATTTTGGGGGGATGCAGTATGCAAAAAGAATTTTTTCTAAAGTTTTTATTTTTTAAATAATTGACTTGACTTTCTTCTTCTGAATGCTTCTTCTTTTTGAGCACTGAGATCATTGTATGATCTAAATCTCTCATTTGAAGGCTGAATTCTTGTATAGCAGTGCAATTCAGTGTGCCCATAATTTTGAGGAAGTACTGAGGTGCTACAGAGTAAGGTATTAACTGAGGAAGACAGCAAAGTTTTAGGGAGTCATGTTTTGTTTCAGGTTTTGTTACACGTGCTGCGTGTATGTAAACCAGTAGGAAATGGTGTTCTCTGCAGGCAGCAGGATTGAGATTTCTATGAATAATTTAAATTTCTTCTTAAAAACTCATTATTTCCCCTTTCCTTGTGTTATAGTTTGTGCTCTTCATTTACTTGCTAGAGTTCCTTGGTGTTTTGAGAAATGTTATGTAAATAATAAGCTAACAATTCCTATTCATCTAGTCTTGTTCATGCTGTTTGAGATCATTAGGTGGACACTGGGCACCCTCCTACCCATGTCAAATTGCTGTGTGATTCCTAAACAATGATTTTGTGTCATAACTTAGGATAACAGAAGCTCCTGAACTGCAAATATAATACTGTTACTCTGTATTTGGTATTGTAAATATGTGTCATGAAAGCTTATCTTACCTAGTGCAGTCTCACTCATATTGGATTTTCAGATCTGGGATGATTTGCAAGTGCCATATTACAACATCTAGGATGAGATTTGCACAGCATCAGTGTTGTGCTAGTTCCCATTAAAATCAAAGGGAGTTTTCCACTGGCTGCAATTAAAGCAGCTGGGCAGCACTGTGCCATAGGGTTAAAGGCACATCCTTCCAATCGCAGGTAACTCAATAAAACCTGGGTTTACTCTTGTTTACTTTTGAATGGATGCCACATGCAGCTGCGGGAAAAGAGCAAAGCAAGTCAATTTGATCATCTCCTGTCACTGGTTGCAGTGACATAGCAGTTTATATTTATTGGCAGGAAAGGAATGCTTTGAGATGCGAAGTTATGCCCATTGCAAAATAGCCTTTTATATATAACACAACAATTCAATAAGCTGAGACCCTAAGTCATAAATTAATAACTCTAACCTAGAAACAGCCAGAGGAGCCTACTCAGAGGCTTGCAGTAGTGTGTCAGTCCAGATGGAGAAATAAGCTTTTAAGCTGAGTATGTGCAGTAGGCTTCATTCCTCTGATTATTCAGATACCTACAGGTAAACTTTCCAGACTTAGTGGGCGAGAGGAGGGGAGGATTTGCCAGACAGGGGAAAACTTGAAAAACAGTTTTAAAGCCTTTTGGAGCTCTCCTTTCTCAGGAATTTGAATCCTCAACTCGCAGGCAAAGAAACAGCATTTCTGTGAAAAGAGGTTGCTAAAACTATGAGATCTTCTGTTTGAAAATGCCTTAATTTGACTTCTGCACATGAATGCATGAAACTGCAGGTGAAAAATAAGGTCCAGGCCTATATCGTTCTGAAAAGTATGAGCCACGGTATTTCCCCAAACTGGTAACATTTTGTTGTCACTATCAGATCCATCCTTTACTGAATGCTCAGCTGTATTGTCACCCAGGGGGTGGAGGGGATGTGGTAACACAAAGCAGTGTCTCCAGCTCAGGCTAAAGGTACTGAAAAACAGTAGGCGATTAAAAAAGGAAAGAAATATGTTTCTTAGGACAACCCATGATACCTTGCCAACTCCTGACCAGTATAACATGGCAGCATGTGTCCACCTGCTCCTGTAAGGCCTATACCATATAGGAACATGCTTGCCAAAATTATATAGTCAGAAATTGGTACCACAGGCAGGTGGGGGCCTTCCTGCTCCCTGCCTCTCAGCAAACCAGGAGAAATACTGAAAGCACAGTGGGGCCATAGACTGCTGTGAAAGCAAAAGATGGCAGGTTTGTCAAAGGGTGTAAGCAGGCTAAGGGAAGGCAGCTGTCTCTACTGGAAGGTGGAAGGGTCCCTCAGCCACACTTATGAGCAATGTCCCAGCGATAAGAGGCTCATGTGGCTGGACAGGCTGTTTGCGCCTCTGCTCCCTCAGCAGCCTTTGACTTTGCTTGCCGCTTAGAACCAAAGTTAGCTGAAGGGCAGAGATTGTAAAATAAAACGTTCCTAAAACATACCTGAGAACTCGTGATGTGGTGGAGGAGAATGACATCCAAACTGATGCCTCCACAGTGGAAAAGAGGGCAGCAGGAGCCCAGCTACTTTAATTAGGCACTGGAGAATCTGTACGGGAGTGCGCTGCAGGAAACCAGGCTGCATAGTTCACAGACTACTTGTTATTAACAGGGTAGCCTGCAGGGGCTCTGGGTTTGCAGGGAAAGTTTGTTTATAATGCAGCACATTCTCCCTTCTGCTCTAAAGGAAGCTGGATGTGGCTTAGAATTTAGATTTAACTCTTTACTGGGGCCAGTGTAAGCTCAAAACATGCAGCAAAGCCGAGCTTCTGTTCTCCTAACCTTGCCTGCTTGCTTTTATGGCTTTTCCTTGTCTCTGACCTGAAAATTGTTTCCTACCAAGTTGCGTGGGTCACATGCACTCCTATCAATGTGATTGGATTTGTCAAGCTGTCTTGTCAGAACAAAAGAGATCCTTTTGCTTGGGAACTTTATGATCCCTAAACCGATGGGAAGAGATGGAGCAGCAAAATCTCCCTGTAGGTAAAAGATCCTGCTGCCCTGAGGTTGTAGAGCTACTTATTTTGTTTATATATCTAAAGAAAAAGAAAAAGATGGATTTTAATGTGGAAAGGGTAATTAATCATGCAGGCTTCTGTAATCCTTTTGGATGAAAAAAAATTAATTTTAATCTCTGTGTTTGTATAAGGGAGTGGTGGTATTTACTGGCAGGTGTTTAGGCTCACTCCCTCTGAAGCACACAGTAAACCAAAGCATAACAAATCTGTATTTACAAATCTGAGGAAGCCTGCACTGTAGTCAATATATTAAAGTTCTTTCAGCAGCTTGAGAGATGATTTGCATTGACTGCCTTAGCCCAGGTTTACTGAGACAGAGAAAGGTGTTGACACAATATGTGTTTGAAACATTGCTTACACTTTCACACATGAAACTTCAGCTGTTTTTTCAAAGTTTGCCACATGCTGAGCTGAAGCAAATAAATGCTTAAAAAATTCCTTGTCAGATGCTTTGCTAGATGAGAGAAAAAATAAGAAAATAAGTACAATATGCAGAGGACTGATTCCCACCCATTAAAATCTTAAGTTTACAGTCTTTTATTCACAAATTTAACTAGACAGAGAAGATCAGTATTAGAACTCTGCTAACAGCATTAGTTGCTGTGTGCTCTGGCTAAGCATAATGTGATTTTGCAAAACTCTTTAGGAGAAGTCAGAAGCTGGACTTCAAAGAGCTTTTTATTCAGTTAAGGTTATACTGTTTAAGACTTAGAGAATGCTGCTTAGCAGAAAGAGGTAGTTAGAAAGCAGAAGTAAATGCCGCTGCTCAAGCAGTAGGGAGTAATGTAAAACACCATCACCATGTGCAGCAGGCTGCAGAATGAGGAAACCTGTATGGGAGATAACGGTCCAGAAAATCAGTGTTGAGGGGATAATGGAATGGAAGGCTGCTCTACCCTCTTGTTGCTCATGGTTTTGTTCTGAAGAGGTCAATGGAAATGCAGGTGAAAGAGAGGAACTGGCTTAAAGACCCCATGTGTTCCCTTTGCAGGCAGTAGGAAACAGGAGGAAAGCATACGTGCCACTTGGGCAGGGGACAGCTTTTCCCTCTTCTGCTTAGCTGCTTTCTTCTTCCTGAAATCTCTTAATTTAATCTTTGAATTGAGGTTGGATAGTTTCCATAAGATGTGCATCAGCTCCTATAGAGATGAAGGATTGGTAAAGGCATAGAAGAACTGTATTACTCACTTGGTCATGTGAGTTGTGTATGTTCCTTCAAAATTTAATAGTTTCAGGTGAAAAAGTCTAGGAAAAAACCCCACAGATAAATAAATAGTTGAGATTGTGGTCCCCTATTCCTTTTAACTACCACAGCCAGTTTCCTGAGACTCCATAATTCTGACAACTCCAGTTTTCTTCCAGCAGAGCAAAAGCCACCAAAATCATAGAATCATAAAATGATTTAGGTTAGAAAAGAGCTTTGAGTTCATCAATCCCAACTGATAACCCAGGATTGCCAAGTCCACCACTAAACCATGTCCCTAAGCACTGCATCTAAAAGTTTTTAAACGTTTCCGGGGTGGTGATTCCACCACCTGCCTGGGTGACCTGTTCCAATGCTTGACCACCCTTTCAGCAAAGAAATTTTTCCTAATATCCAATCTAAACCTCCCCTGGCATGATCCTCTTCTCCTGTGGCTAATTATCTGGGAGAAGAGACCAACCCCCACCTGTCTACAGCCTCCTTTCAGGCAGTTGTAGAGAGCAATAAGGTCCCCCTGAGCCACCTCCTCTCCAGGCTAAACAACCCAGTTCCCTCAGCTGCTCCTCATCAGCCTTGTGCTCCAGACCCCTCACCAGCCTCGTTGCCCTTCTCTGGACACGCTGCAGCACCTCAGTGTCCCTCTTGCCTGAAGTGGCCTGAAACTGAACACAGGATTTGAGGTGCGGCCTCACCAGTGCCGGGTACAGGGGAATGATCACTTCCCAAGTCCTGCTGGCCACGCTGTTTCAGATACAAGCCAGGATGCTGTTGGCCTCCTTGGCCACCTGGGCACACTGCTGGCTCATGTTCAGCTGGCTGTTGACCAGCACCCCCAGGTCCTTTTCCCCCAGGCAGCTTTCCAGCCGCTCTGCCCCAAGCCTGTAACACTGCGTTGAGTTGTTATGACCCAAGTGCGGGACCTGGCACTTCTCCTGGTTGAACCTCATACAACTGGCCTCAGTCCATCAATTCAGCCTGTTCAGATCTGTCTGCAGAACCTTCTTGCCCTCAAGCAGATCAGCACTCCTCCTGACTTGGTGTTGTCTGAGAACTTACTGAGGGTGCCCTCAATCCCCTCGTCCAGGTCGTCGATAAAGACATTAAACAGAAGTGGCCCCAGTACTGAGCCCTGGGGAACACCACTTGTGACCAGCCACCAGCTGGGTGTAACCCCATTTACTGCCACTCTTTGGGCTCAGCCATCCAGCCAACTTTTAACCCAGCACAGAGTACACCTGTCCAAACCATGAGCAGCCAGTTTCTCCAGGAGAATGCTGTGGAAAATGGTGTCAAAGGCTTTACTAAGGTCTAGGCAAACAACATCCACAGCCTTTACCTCATCCATGATCATCATGATCACTTCACGATCATCACAATCCAGTTGTTTGCAGGAAGGATGGAACTGAGGTCTGCCAGGACTAAGGGAAGACAACAGTGGTATGTTGTCCCCTCCACATCCCAAGACAGATCCTATATAGACAGCATGAGATACTAAAATCAAGTGGGCTGGAGTGACAGTGGTGAGGGAATTCTCTAGTCTGAGAGAGCAGGGAGACAGGATGTCAGCAAGATGGTATCTGCTTCCCTGGCTCTATTGGCTCCCTGTTGTGTTAATTTCCAGTGGAGCCAGGAGGCAGCAAACCAGGCTGGATCAGGCTGCCTGCAGCTCCTGCTGTCCAACACATCAGTCCTAATGGAGAACAAGGACAGAAGGTTGTCTTAGTAATAAAGGCTTGTTCCTAGAGGGAAGGAGACAATTTACAGACAGGTAGAAAAATAGAAGAGTTGCTGGCTTTTTGCCATCCTTCCATACACTTGCTAATGAATCCAGAACAAAGTGAATTAGATTGAATCTCATCGGGGCCCTGCTCCTTTTAACTAACACAGTGAGTTTTCTGAGAGCTAGTAGTTATGTCAATTCCATGTTTGCTTTTTTTTTTTTTTTTTTTTCTCCCTCTGAAGTGTACCAGGCCCACCTAAGGAAAGCCAGGAAGCCACCAGGCCTCCAGGCCTTTGAGGCTGTGTTCAGATCCAGCTCCCTAAACTAGCCCTTTCTAGCAGGAACAATGTCAGCTTTTGCAAGGAAACTTACTGCTTTCTCTGCGCTCAAGACCAGAAAATGTAATAAGTGACAAAGGAGCTGATGGGAACACACATGCTGTTCTGTGTTACTAACAAGCAATAAGAGGAGCTTTGCTCTTGATTTGCAGTCACTTTTGTGTTATAGGAAATAAGATATGGACAAAGATTTGGGTGCTTGTTTTACATCCTCGTGTTCATTCCCCACCATTCACAAGGCCTCTGTATCATACAAAAAAGGTAAGTATGGCTTATATTTTCTCCCTAGACAATGAAAAATAGGGTTGCCCTGGTACCTTTGAGGTTTCCCAGGCTTAACTAGGCTTTTATGAGGAAGAGAAGGTGACCACATTTAATGACTTCTGAGAGCTTGTCCATCCACACAGTGTTTTGATTAAGGTCTTTGTATGTTTCAGAGTTTGCATGAGCTATCTTGCTCTTTGGATTGATCCTTCAACTTTAAATACAATACCTTACATCAAAAGTTATGTGAAAGTTACTGAGTACCATCTTGTGTGGCTTAATTTATTTGTTTTATTTTGGTCTAAGTTTAAATGTTTGCAGGTGTTTAAGTCGCTTCAGCCTTGGTCCCATCTCTTGCTGTGACTCCCATGCAAATATTTCTTTGGTGGAAATCTTTTCTTTTTAGTGCTTTGGCTACACAGGTGACCAAAGAGACATAAAATGTGACACTATTCATCAGTCCAGCCTGGCTCTAACTCCTTTGGGGTTGCTAAGTCTTGCTGCTACCGCTAAGCGACTTGAAAATGCTAAAAAGAGTGATTTTCCCCAGGTTCCCTTTGCTCCAGTGAGATTCATAGCTTTTGTGGTTCCTTTTGAGCACTGCATATTTATTGAGGTCCCTTTTATTTCTTTTTTTGCATTGCACAGAGTACCGCAGCTTTAAATTGCACTATCACAGGTGACAGCTGGGTCTGATTCAGTTCTAGGGGAATGTAAATAAACCTCTGTATTTCAATAAACTAAAAATTATGTTACTACTTTTCACAAATAGACAAAAAGAAAAGCATTCTTATTTATCATAGTACAAGGATACCTATACAAGTTTGTAGCTGTTCTTCTGCAGCTCGGGTGCTTCTGTCCACTTGCCCTAGTTCAGTCTTTGAGTCAATCTGTGTTGGAGGCAGAGCGTGCAAGTCACTTAACCTCCACCCCTGTGTGGGATCTATTCTAAGCCATATAACTTGGTTTCCATGTTCAGCAGAGATCCTTGTACCTTGCAGGCCTGTCTCTATAGAGATCATGGGAAGTAGGCTTAGAAGATAGGTAAGATTGTGCTCGGGAAACATTACCAGATAAGATGGGATCCATCTCCCCAAATCTTTGGTTTGCTGGTTGTATAGGAGAAGGCAAGTGAGTTCAGGTTCATGCATAGACTCTTCAAAAAAAAATAAATTCTACCGAATTGAAAGAGTTTGGGACTGTTTCATGACCTGCCATTCTAGACTTGAATACAAAGATTCAATTTGCCTGAGGACCTTGCAGGATTTGGCTTTCAAAGAAAACTTTCTGTAAAATATGCAGGCTTTCATGTTTGCTTTTTTGAGGATTTTTCTCCTCATTTCCTCAGCCAGAGGTAATTGGGTTGTCCTGGTGCACCAGGAAACAATCGCTGAGAGGGACAGACACTGGTAGTGAAGCGTGAAAATGCATACACTGCCCCTGTTCAGAAAGAGAAATATAATCCAAAACAAATCACTAAAACAACAATCATTGTACTATTGACCCTGATTCCAACCTAAGCTGCAAGGGGCAGTGGAAATCTGGTGCGTTTATTTGCCAGGATCCACTACAGTGGAAGTAGTATGCCTGTCACAGAGCCAGGAACAGGAGACTGCAGGACCTGAAACTTCAGTCAGCCCTGTGGAGTTCACTGTTGTAGATCCCTGTAGCAGGTACTTGCCAGTTCAGGTATTGAGTAAAGCAGTATTAAATGAGTCCAACTCACAGAAGCTGCCTGCTTTCTCCTATACGCTATCACTGTGGGACGTTCTTGCTAGTAAAGTTTAAGGACTGAATGTGATGCTCATGTTGTATGCTATCTAGCTAGACACACATCTCCTCTGTTTGCAGGTCCCACAGCTGAAGGACCTGCTTTTTTAAGTCTTCCTGAGCTACAGCCTAGCACTGTGAGCCTTTTCCTAATGTGGGACCTGAGACTAGGTGCCAGCTCTTGGGGGAGCAGGTAGATAGTAAATTCAGCCAGCAGCCTTGACAAAATTGTAGAATAGCATAATTATAATAAAGTTTTAAAATATTCCTGTATCACTTGAATGGATTTCTTCATCTTGCACTTTGAGAGTAACCCCTGATCTTCTGCAGAAATGCATCTAGCATTTAAATAGAGTCTACATGTTTCCCTTGGATACGCAGTTTTGGCTAGAGCTTTCACAAGACAAATAAAAATCAGACAAAAGACCCTTATCCTGTGATGATGGTTCTGTTTCAGTGATGTCTTTTAATTATGCTAGCTGGCTGTGTAAACTTAATTGCATTAGAGGCTGCTAATTATCTGATTAGGAGATACTTGGCTGTAATAGCTTATTTTAATGAATTGAATATGTATGCATGTGATTTTTAGTTGTTTAGCTGTTACTTCAAATTGTTAAACTCTCTCAGATGCCTTCTTTTATTTATTTATTTATTTATTTATTAACTTTTAAAATTTAATATGTGAAACATGAACCTCTCTCTCTCATTCCTGAATGGCTGAAGATATTTTGTTACTTGTGCCTACCTGTAAGTGACCACATCTCTATTGTCACCCATGTTTGTTGTGGCATCTTTCTTCTGGGTTTTTTTGTGTTGTGTCCTTCCTCCTCAGCACAATTGTTTCTACTAAGTCATCCATTAGGACCTGAGAGCTTTTATTTAGAAGCTGAATTGAATTTAAGTAGTCCCCAAATGGAGGCAGCGGGGTATTCTGCTTCTCTGAATTATTTGAGATAGTGTAGGTGTTGCCAGAAATTGCATGAGAAAAGAAGATGGCACAGAGTTAGCATCTTCTGGCTAATGAATTTCTGAGGATCTAACCCCTCAGATCATCTTGCAGGCCTGGACTATTTGGCTGTATGAAGGCTGTCACTTCCAGCCTAAGGGTCATGGCTAAGTGATACCATGAGAATGACAAGCAGAGATGTGAGCCTGACTAATCTCATTTCACCAGCTGCTTATGCTCATTCTTGGGAATGCATTGAATTTTAAATCTGTAAGTAGAGTTGTGGCCAGGAACATTTCTGAACAACCGATCAAGCTAAAGCGAGGGGTTTGTTCACTTGGTTTCAATTGATTTTCAAGAAGTGATGTCTTAAAACACTTCTTGCCCTTTTGAGTACTTTCTGAATGCCAGGAGGATTTTGGAGTCATTGCAGAAATGATGATAAAGCAGATGAGATGAAATGAAAGAAATCTGAGATGTTTCAAAACTCCCGTATTCATTTAACCTTTCCAAAATGACATATGAGCTACCCATATGTTTTTGAAGTTATGGAAAACATAAAAATCCTTTGGCATAGACTGAAATTTTCTCTCTCTACTTAGATAACTTTAGTCTTGATTTTTAAGTGCTGGTAATGCTGAACAAAATCTGTTCTCAGAAAGTGAAATATAATTGCCTCATGTAGCAGATTTTTTGCCTCTGATTAGGAGCCAGAGTTGGTTTAAAGCCTGGCTGTGCTGCTCAGAAGTAGCAGCAAAGTAATGATAGGAACTGCAAATTCATCTGCATGCTAAGAAAATTGTCTCTGGAGAGAAGATGTACTTAGAATCATAAAATGATTTAGGTTAGAAAAGAGCTTTGAGTTCATCAATCCCAACTGATAACCCAGGATTGCCAAGTCCACCACTAAACCATGTCCCTAAGCACTGCATCTAAAAGTTTTTAAACGTTTCCGGGGTGGTGATTCCACCACCTGCCTGGGTGACCTGTTCCAATGCTTGACCACCCTTTCAGCAAAGAAATTTTTCCTAATATCCAATCTAAACCTCCCCTGGCATGATCCTCTTCTCCTGTGGCTAATTATCTGGGAGAAGAGACCAACCCCCACCTGTCTACAGCCTCCTTTCAGGCAGTTGTAGAGAGCAATAAGGTCCCCCTGAGCCACCTCCTCTCCAGGCTAAACAACCCAGTTCCCTCAGCTGCTCCTCATCAGCCTTGTGCTCCAGACCCCTCACCAGCCTCGTTGCCCTTCTCTGGACACGCTGCAGCACCTCAGTGTCCCTCTTGCCTGAAGTGGCCTGAAACTGAACACAGGATTTGAGGTGCGGCCTCACCAGTGCCGGGTACAGGGGAATGATCACTTCCCAAGTCCTGCTGGCCACGCTGTTTCAGATACAAGCCAGGATGCTGTTGGCCTCCTTGGCCACCTGGGCACACTGCTGGCTCATGTTCAGCTGGCTGTTGACCAGCACCCCCAGGTCCTTTTCCCCCAGGCAGCTTTCCAGCCGCTCTGCCCCAAGCCTGTAGCATTATGTGGGGTTAGAACCTATATGAACGTACTGTGATTTTTATGGTTCCTGAGGAGGACTGACTGACCTCATGTTCTGTTGGTGCAGCATAATTTCCATTGGAGCTTCCCACTTGTGCTTTAGTCTTGTTCCCATGCCCAACTCTTGCTTTTAGTCCTTTCTTCCTTTACTGTGCAGCTCCTCTTGGATTCATTGAAAGTGGGTTTCTGAATATTCCTAAAGCAAGGCAGTCCTGCTTATTAAACAGGTGGATAAGACATACGTGCTGTTGAATGCAACCTGTGTCATCCTCCCACGCATCTCCAAGACTTCCCTTCTTAATAGCAGTGTCCAGCACAAGTAGTCTCAATTCCTTAACTTGGGTTTGTTTACTCCAAAATAAACCTTTCTATTTGGTTGTCTCCTGCAGTATCTAACTTTCAGGAGTTTGCTGATGACTAAATGAAACTTCAGACCCCTTTCATTTGCTTCAAGAATGTGGGAATTTCAGGAAAGTGGGAAGCTCTTCCCCACCCCAGCAGTGTTGCAGGGCATTTATGCCACGTGGTCTTAGCGAAGCAGCCAGTAGGAAGATTTTTCTGTGCCCAGTAGGCACAGAAAAGCTGGGAGTCTTGTGGTGTTCGGAGAGGTGGGATTATGCTAGGACTAAGTGAATTGTTGTGACAGCATTTCCCAGGATCTCTGGCTGAACTCTGCCTGACTTCCTTTGGTCCTGACTTTATGGCTGTGATTTTTCTTGGATGTTTTGCTTTTAGTCATACACTCACATAAACTCCTGTCCAGTCTGTTAGCTTTGCATTGTATTGAAGCAAATGAGTTAACAACAAGCATTTAGCATGTTTCCGTTCTTCACCAGTTTCATAGCTGGTTTTCAGTGACTTCAGACCAGACTTGCCACAGGTTCCTGGCTAAGTGGGAAAGCAGGAGCTGGAAGAGGGCTGATAGAAGCAGATGTGGGCAGTATCAGAGATCTAGGTAGCTCCAAGAGCTTTCAGAGCTTTGGCCTCACAGGACAATCTGGGATGTGAAAAAGTGATGGCATCTCTCACTTGTCAAGACCCAGGGGCCTCTGTGATGGCTTAGCGGTCAACCTAGGGTGTTCTTAATGTGTAAGAGACTTTGGTCGTCAGTCAGCAGGTAAATTGGAGATCAAATACAGAAAAGAAGAGACTTCTGTAATTGCAGGAGGAACATCTGAGGACAGAGAACCAGGGGTGTCTCTGTTTCTGCCCATATTTTAGTGGCACATAGGTGTAATCAGGGATATAGTGGCTGCTGAGCAATTTTTAAACGGGTCAGAGCTGCACATCCTGATGCTTTGGGGAACAGAAGGTGTGCAAGATGAACCTCACCTTCTCTCAATTTCCTGACCTAGGGCAGTAACAGACAGGCCTACAGACACCCTCTAAGGACAAAGGATTAGGGCAGCTATGAAAAGCACCTAGGCTAATGTGTTAAACACAGGGGTTTTGAATTGCTCCTTGTGGCAGAAGTCAGGGTGGGTTGGCCTGCAGCAGAAAGATCTCCAGGCTCCTGCTGAGGTTACCTAAACACACGTGATTTGGGGTCTGGAGAGGGGCTAGTACAGCCTGGCATCTGTGGAAGGCTGCCAGTGCCCGCTTTAGCCTGGCTGCGGGATGGTGCTGAAGGGGCGAGCTGCACAAGCGGGGAAAGCTGTGGACAGAAAGAACCAGAGTAGGAGAAAAGGAGGAGAAAGCCAAGAAGCAGAGAAATACAGCTAGAAAGGAGGGGCTAAGGTATGAGATTAGTCTTCTAATCTAAGGTACAAGATCAGTCTTCTGCCACTCTCTGAAGGCTTACAGGGGGCAATTAGGAACTGGAAAGCAAACCTGTGTCCTGTTGTACTCTCAGCTTTTGCTGCCAGCTGCTGCAAGTAAAGGCAGGCACTGCCTCTTCATACATAATTGCTGTTTGGTGAATAAGGCTTTTCTTCTTCCTTGTTGCTACCTCCAGCATCTGCAGGTGGAAAAGCTGGAAGAAATAGCTTCAGAAGCCCCTAATGTGACAGCCCTGCAGGGCTGGTGATAAGAATTAATCTTAGGCATATTTCTTTTTCTTCTGCTGTCTTTGGAGGGAGGAGGGAAATAAGGGGAAAGGTGTGTGAAGATACTCTGAGACAGACTGTTCTGGGTTTTTTTTTGCCTAAAGGATTAGTGTGGATATTAGCTGTCTGATGGGAGAAAGAATATAAATGGAGAGAGAAGGAATTACTGTGGAGTTATTTCTTTTAGGGGAAAAAGAAAAAATATTTTGATGGTTCTTTGTGGTTTGCCCTTGGATGTTTTTCAGGGGAGTGGTGCAATCTATAGTGCTGGATTATGCAGGCTTTTTAAAGAGTGTTTTTCTAATCAAAACAAATCTTTCTTCAATGCTTTACTAAGATTGCACAACATAAACATGTAAGGACAACTAAGTATAGGCATTCACTGTGCTGAAGGTAGCCAGCAAACTTTAATTTTCTGTATGGATTTGTGTGGCTGTGTTGAATATTATTTCCATCTTCAGAGATGCAGTTATGATGACTGTTTCTCTCCCCAGTATCTGATAGCATTAAGGCCAAGATTAACTTTCTCTTCTCCTTCGTAACAAAAAAGAGTTTGTTGTAATAAAGAGCAAATGAATATAGGCTGCTAAATGGGAATAGCCAGCTAAAAGCATTTCCTGTTAATTATGGGTTTGGGGCTTGACTTCAAATTTTATGGTTTTCCCTCTAATATATTAAAAAACTGACAGCGAATGGGCTGGAAAACTCCCTAAAAGAATTGCTGCTACTTTTCATATTAATTTAAGACATGGTTTTTTTCAGTATAAGATTTTCAGAGTTTGAAGGTTCAGGAACTGAGATTCCATGAAGCCTGTGAGATCTGGCCTTCCCGCATTGATGAGATGTAGGTGAAAAAAACTGCCTAAAAAGTGTTTGTGAAAAGGTAGTTGTAGCCAGTACAAAGAATAGTAGTTTTGGAAGAAACAAATTATCTGCTGGTGTTGAAAATATGATTAATCATGTAGAAATAGACTGGAAATTTGCATGCTATGAAAATTGAAGATCTAATTTGTTCCCAGAGGATATATTTAAGTGTAGCTCCACTGACTTTAATAGAGTTACTTGACACTTCAGAGCAGTGTCAGCGAGAGGACAATTGAACACAATTTCCTTAGACTAAGCAAGTGCAGGAGAATTTATGAATCAGCATTTTTTCGGATTTTGGTCATGAAATTGCAGTTTCACATATCTATCTCAAACGTTAACTTTTTAAACTTATTTGTATTTCTTTTTGACTTTATGGTGAAAGGCAATGAAAAGGCAAGATGTTTCATGTTGGAATAAGTAAAATCCAAGGTTTGAGTACTTCTCTACTGGCTAAAACTCAATACTCAGGGTGATGCCTTTGAGTCCTTCAAGGTGGGATGTGGTTGACACAACCAGAAGTGCAGTGTAGTGATGTAGTCCCCAAAACTATAATCTTGTGTTGGTAGCTGGTATGGGCCTCAGGACAGAAGTCACAAGGGAATTTGTGATCTTGTTCGTGAGTGCAGGACAGTTCCTGGTATCTCCCTTCCGTAAGATCACCCTGATCAACATTCTGTGGCTTCCGTCTCAGTGTAATGCAACAGGCTGCAGGCTGCAACAGCACTGTATTGGACTGCTCTTACTGTCACCCAAGGCAGCTGTTAACGTTGTAATTGATGCCATCCATGCTTCTAGTGCTGCTGTTGCTGACAGTATGGAGATGGTTCAAGAGTAGGGTTTGCCTCAAGTTTCATATGAAAGATCTGCTTGTTATCATTCGAGTACTGTTGTTGCTGAAGCTCAAACTGGTTTGAGGTGGCTTCAGACACGTAGGAGAGGAGGGGGAGGTCAGCCTTGCTCTGTTTAATTGCTTGGCTTCATGTGGAGATGAAAGTTGTCATGTGGGCACAGAAGATAACATGCTTAGCATGTGGACTAAACGTAACTATTAGGCATCAGGAGGAGGTCAAGCATCAAGATTCTAAATCCTGGACTGTGAGAAAAATCTTCATAACCCTGGATATTTAACACAGCTGGAGCTTTATACCGCTTTATCTCTGTTGTCATCACTCTTAATGTGGGGGAGCAGGAGGAGCATCAGACTGATTATTGGTCTGTAGGGTCTCGGCCAATGTCCATTTCTGCTTCACTGAAATGCTTTGATAAATGAGAATCATCTTTGAACTGCCCTTGAGATACATGCTTATATTTAGCCTGGTGTTTGTTTTATAGCACAACACCCAGCAAGATGCTGCACTTTGAAATATCTTGAAGCACAGTGCAGTAAGCAAGGAACAGTTTTGTGCATATGAGACAAAAGGCAGGTCTTTGCTGAACTTGAAGGCAGTCTCATGCTTCTTTTATTTTGTTATGCTCTGAGAAGTTTTGGGTGTGCACTGAGGTGTCAGTGCATCACTGTGAATTAATTTGATTTGTTTTTTAAAAATGTCTTGTAGAGGTTTAAGTAAAATTTCTATTTGTTGAGTTAGAATATATTTTTTTAGGTCTAATTGATTTGTTTTGGGAAACAACCTAAAAAACCCCAAACCAGCTGCAGTTTGTAAAGTAAAACTCATAGTTTCTTTTATATATATATTTAATGATTGGAAACTCCTCTGTCCCTTGCTAGAAGTTTCATAAGAAACTTGAAGGGTGGAGAAATGACATTTGTAGACCTTTCCAGAAGATCTCAAACCTGAAAACTTTTTAAAAAACAGGGCAGTTATGGCATATGAGGCTTGCATCCCAGACTATTAATTTAGCAAAACAAAGAGAACTTCTAAAATGTATAAAACAAGGATAGGACTCTGTGATCTGTTTTCACAGTAGTAAAAGATTGCCAGTGGAGTTCCAAAGGGTCTGTGCTGTGATCAATGCTGATACTCATTCATATTCATTTATTCATTCTCAATATATTCATAAATGAGCTGGAAAAGGGGCAAATTGCTATCAAGGGCATGAATTAGTGCCATCAGCAAACGTTATTCACAACAGTAAAGATGAAGGCTGACTGAAAAATTATGGAAGGATCTTATGAGGCTCAGCGGCTAGGCAATAGACGAGCAGATGAAATTACACATAGATAAATGTTAAGTGATGCATGGGGGGGAACAATCCTAGCTTCATGTATTATGTGATGGGGTTTGGACCAGCCATTAGTCACTGGGAGGTAGAGCTGGGCTTATGACAGAGAATTCCCTGACCATATCGGCTCAGAGGTCAAAAAGCAGAGCAGTATTGAGAAAATTAAAAGTAGAATAGAAAGGAATACAAAATCATGGTTCTGTATGTATCTGTGGCCTGCTTGCATCTTGAAAGCTCTGTGTGGTTCTGCTCCCTTCATCTCAAAAAGGAGGTGATGCAACTTGGAAAAGATTCAGAGAATGGTAGTGGCCTGACAGGTGTCAAGGGAATATAAAAGTAACAACACTGAGTGGTATGGGGACAGTGTCAGGGATCAGTGAAGTACAGTCTCTTTCAACACAAGAACCTATAGGCCAGCTTTTAAAGAAAAAAATAAAGTTTTCATGTGAGGTTTAATTACACTGTATAAGTCTTTGTAACAGGTGAATGCTAAAAATGCCATGGTTTCTGTGAAAGACTGGATGAGTTCATGCAGGAGGTAAATCGTTCCCCAGAGTCCTGGGGAGGTTTATTGACTCAGGGGGGATGTACCAAATATCACTGATCTGTTCTTACCCTTTTACCTAGGCACCTGCTTTTGGTAGCTGTCAGAGAGAGAACACTAGCTCAGATGGACCTTTGGCCTTACCATGTGTTACTTCTGTTTTGGACAGATGGTCTGCATAGTCTCTGTGATTTTTATAAATTCTTACTACCTGAGAAACTGAGGGCAAGAAATACAATTTCATCATCCTTCTCACTAAATTGGAGAGATATGTTTTTGATGGATGGACTATTCTGTGGATAAGGAGTTGGTGGAACGGTCACATCCAGAGAGTAGTGGCCAAAGGCTCAATATCCAGGTGGAGATCAGTGACAAGTGGCATCCCTCAGGAGTCCACACTGGGACCGGTAGTGTTTAATATCTTTATCATTGACATAGACAGTGGGATTGAGTGCACCCTCAGCAAGTTTGCAGATAACACCAAGCTGTGTAGTGTGGTTGACATGCCTGAGGGATGGGATGCCATCCAGAGGGATCTGGACAAGCTGAAAGAAATGAGTCTACATGAAGCTCATGAGGTTCAACAAGACCAAGTGCAAGTCCTGCACCTGTGTCAGGGTAACCCCAGTATCAATACAAGCTGGGGGACGAAAGGAATGAGAATAGCCCTGTGGAGAGGGACTTAGGGGTCCTGGTGAATGAGGTGGCAATGTGTGCTCGCAGCTGAGAAGTCTAACTGAATCCTGGGCTGCATCAAAAAAAGCGTGGCCAGCAGGTTGAGGGAGGTGATTCTCCCCACTGCTCTCATAAGACCACACTCATAAGAGCCTTCAGCTCTGGAGTCGTTAGGAAAAGACAGATATAAACCTGTTGGAGTGGGTCCAGAGGAGGGCCATGAAGATGATCAGAGGCCTGGAGCAGATCTCCTTTGAAGAAAGGCTGAGAGAGTTGGGGTCATTTAGCCTGGAGAAGAGAAGGCACTAGGGAGACCTTATAGCAGCCTTCCAGTACCTAAAGGGGGCCTACAAGACAGCTGGAGAGGCACTTTTTAGAAGGGCCTGTTGCAATAGGACAAGGGGTAATGGTTTTAAGCTAAAAGGAAGTAGATTTAGACTAGATATAAGGAAAAAAAAATACGATGAGTGTAGAAGAATTATAGAGGAATGAAGGTAGGTTAATTGCCATTGATAATATACAGCGGATAATGTGCAGCTGTGGCTGGTTCCTGCTAAGTAGTTAAATACCTCTAAGGGGTATCTATGGAAGAGGAGCTCTGTATGAAGAGAGACCTGAAACAAGAAGAGGGAGGACAGAGAGCGCCCTGGATGTAGGAGAGGCCCCAGGAGACTCAGGGAGAAGAAGGGGGCCTGGATGAGGAGAGGCTGGTTGGAAGAGGAACCCAGAAAAAAAAGAATCCAGATGCAGTAGAGGCAAGAAGCAGGGTGGACTGGCTTGAAGAGGATGAAAAAACAGCATGGACAGGTGAACTGTTGAAATCTTGTGGGGGATTGGTAGCTGTTCCCCGCCAAGTCATGGGAGCTACTTATTGAAGTTCACCTGGTATGGGATGGTAAAAGCCTCGGTGCAGCCAGCTCGTTTTGAGAGTGCTGCAACACTGTGAGGGTGGTAAAACACTGGAATGTGTTGCCCAGAGAGGCTGTAGATACCCCATCCCTGGAAGTGTTCAAGGTCAGACTGGATGAGGTTCTGAGAAACCTGAACTAGTTGAACACATCCTTGCTTATTGCAGAGGGGTTGGACTAGGTGTCCTTCAATGGTCTCTTCCAAGCCAAACCATTCTACGATTATATGAAATATAATTTCCATCTTCTATGTCCCTCTCCTGTCCTCCCTGAAGGATAATTGAATTGTTTCAAGGCTTCTAGAAAAGTTTGAACTCTGCTGTGCTGATGTAACATGTAGCTAAACTGCCCAAGAGCTCTCATTGCCAACAGCATGTATGCAAACTATATCATGATCCCAGAGTGCAAACCTTCATGAGGCTCTTCTCACTCAGTTGGGATACTTTGTGGGTGTTTCTCCAGGGCTACCTTCTGTCTGCCTTAACAGGGGCATGTGTTTGATCTCCTCCATATACAAGGGAGCTTAATAAAGCTTATGTCACACTGGAAAGCTGAAATCAAAGTAAAGCAAGGGTAAAAATCCTGTTGGAGCTCATTCTGTGGGTGTGCACTTCTTAACATGTCTTTATATGTGGATAGGTGTTTTAGCCCTGAGCCCTCAGTCCCGAGCGTTGCTCATGTAGTAATGCAGTGTTATCAGGAGATGCAACATCACTAGCAACTAGCATTCTTTAAAATCCATCTACATTTTGCTCTTGTGTTTTTGGAAAACAAAACTTCACCCACCTCTGACCTTTTGCTTTTGAAAATCAGTAAAAGGTCATGGTGTTTTAGCCTCTCTTGGAGGGTTGCTGGGTGTTTAATTGTGTATATCGTTAGCATGTGGCTGTGATCTTGCTGTCCCTGGAAAGAACTGAATAGATACTTTACACCTTGATATAGAGGAAAAAATGTCGAGGGAAACTTCTTATCTCCTCTGGCAGTGACTCTGAAGAAAGCCAGGAAGCAGTGGGGACAAAAGGCAGCCTCATGTTTTTAATGAGATTTAACACAAGTGCTAGTGAATTGTTAGGTTTTAATTTGTACTCATTTAATTAAAATCTTTAACCTCAGAATCCTGATGCTCATTCAGAGAACCTCATGGGAAAAACTAAAGTGAAATTCTGTCTTTAATTTCTTTTTGTGATGGCAAAGCATCTAAAACATCAGTGTCTGAGTAGAATTCTTCCTCTTGTTGTCAAGGTTGGCTTTATCTGGCTAACAGGCCCAATCAGAGGCCTTCAGGGATAACTTCAAACATTTTTCAGACCTGGGATGCACAGAAAAGACCCTCCTTTAGCTGCTTTGTCTCTGCATACTTTGATGCCATTATGACAACCTTTCTATCTGATTTTGTCTATGATTACATCAAAATTGCTCTGCTGGTAAAGCACACTATAAACTTTAATTGAATTCTGCTGAGCTTGCCACACTTTCAAAGGCAGGAGGAGACTGTAATGGATTTTTGTGTGCAATGTAGTTACATCTGTTTTCTGAATGTGTTTGAAAAGTTTGCAGATGTTAAGATGTAACAGAAGCTGCCCACATTGTGGACTGCTCTTAAGCTACTTGCATAGAAATTGTATCCTCAAACACAGTGTCTTTAGATGTTTGATTTGAAAAGGTTCACATATCTTCTGGCCATGCCAAAAATCTTATACCATTATAAAAGCATAAGAAAATGTATGAGTTCTACCAGAAGCCTGGATCCTTGTGAATCTTACCTGGTTCAAAATTTTGTGACCAAACTGCTAAAGAAGATAAACCAATTAATAATCTCTGCTGTTCTGAGCAAGCAGCAACCCCAAACTTTGCAAGCTCTTTAACACTGAGTGTGCAAGCAAAAGTTTGGAATGAAGGAAAAGGGAAAATATGCAGGCTTCTGTGAAACTGAGAAAAGGGCATGTTTCTCTCTGGTAGTAAAGCCAGCCCTTGAGACTTGATATTAGGTAGCCCAGATCTCACTAGCAGATTGCAATGGCTTCAGTGGCTTCCAGGCAAAGCAGGGTTAGTAAACTACCATGAAGGAAAGAATGGACAGCACCCCAGAATGTTGATGCATGAACCAAAGGCCACAGTCTGTTAACAGTCATCTGCTCAGAGAATCTTGTGGGTCACCTTGCAGGAACTGCAGAAAACTGAGCACTGGGTTTGGATAAATACGTCTTGAGGAGTAATGAATGTCAAAAGATTGTTGGAAGAAACACCCCACAGGCATCAAGAAAGCAGTGAGGAAACATCCATCTGAGCAAAGAAGTCTCTGCACCCACAATACTGAATGACAGAGTAGGACTGCTGAACTTCTGCTGGCTTCCTTCGGAATTGAGGTACAGTTCGGCTGCTACACTAATCTTGTTGAAGTGCAATGTTTGACGTTTAAGTGGTTACCAAAAATAAGGCAAATGTTGATTTGTTGTTTAAACTGGCAAACTGAAATGAGTATCTGGCTATTGCAAATAAGATTTTTAACTCTTGAGAAGGAGGCAAGGTTTTCTTTCATATAAAGTAACAATCCTTCATGATAAATTTATTTGCAGGAAATACTCTCATTTTTATGAAGCAGAATTTTAATAGAGTTTCTCAGGTAACTCTGACCTTCAGCAATGCTGCGCAGTGGTCAGGGATCTCATCTGTTGAAATGCCCCTGTTCAACTCATCAACAACATGCAGGTAGTTCAGAGTGATCCTGATTTTTTTCTAAATTTCTTGTGTCAGTCAGCAATTTGTGCTGTTTGGCTGGTTTGGTTTGTGTGGTTTTATGTGGTGGTGATGGTTGGATGGTTTCTTTTTTCTTTTTCTTTTTTTTTGTGTGTGTGGTTTGGTTTTTTTTGTTTGTGGTTTTTTTTTTTTTAATCAGAAAAGAAAGTAAACCAGCTGCAGGAATTGTTTTCCTCTCCTCTGATTGTGAAACTTTCTTTTGGTTTCTAAAACACTGTTGCTGTCTGCATAAGCTGCTGGGACTTTGCTCTGCTTGTATTCAGTTGAGTAACAGTCCACCTGATTCCAGATACCTCTGCAATCTGCAGTGTCTCATTTAATAATGCAGCATAGATAGTTACTGATTTGCATCATTCACATTTCCCTTGTTTCCAGTGCATTTTCCTGATTACCTTAACAAAATCATACTTTTATTTTCTCACCTTTGAAGTTTTAACCCTGGAAGCTGAATATATCTGCTTTGTTAATTCAGTGTAGGTGACACCAGGAATGGGTCATCACCAGTTACAGGCAAGTAAGATAATTTCTCATTAATCTTAATATAATCAGTTTATTATGTTAGAGTCTCAGTCTGTAACAAAACAGGGCTGCCTAGTGCCAATTGGTTGGTTGGTTTAGAAAAAAAAAGCAGCCTCTTGGAGCAAATCAACTGAAGAACAGGAAAAGCAGGCAGGGAAGAGAGGTCACATATCTGCCAGTAGTGAAGCTCTGATAACAGCTGAGGTCTCCTTGGTGCAATGCTCCTTTTCCTGGCCAGTCTTTCCCTTTGTTTGTTTAAGTCAAAGATACACCTAACATTTCTCTGTCATTTCAATCCCCGTATTGTTAAACTGTCTTTAAATTGGGACTGGATAAAGACTTAAGTTTGGGGGTTTTTTTAGGCATTTTGGATTTTTGCCTCTTAAATTTTATTTCCCCTCGCTTTTTTTGCTGACTTCGGGGCTTTTGTTGCAAGCTCTGTTTGGATCCTATAACACAGCTGACTGATGTGGTTACAAGTTTGATCTTCTGTTCTGCTCTGCATTTTACATAGTGTTCCTCAGAGTGACCTTGCTCTGGTATGACATGCTAAATGTTATTGCCTGTCTCTTTCTATGGGGACTATCAGTTCAAATTTAACCATTCTCCTTCAAAGCAGACATATTTATTAATTTATTTATGGGCCTGTATGAGCAATATCCCAACAAATTATGGGTTGCCTTTTGAGCTTGGAAAACATTTCTGTTCTGATTTGGTCTATTAATTTGCTTTAAAATAAGGAACTGACTGTCCTATTTGGTACCTCTCTGTCCATGTTTTGGGATTAAAGTCTCTGCCTAAAGATATCTGAGAGTGTGAGTTGATAAAATGTAACTGATACAGCTAAGTGGAATGACTGAGCATGTGTTGAACTTGATTGATTCTTGATTTTGACAGGTCATTAATGTAATTGAGCATAATGAAAACATGGTTTGCCTTTCCAAATATGCAATATTAAAGAAGGCTAAATATGCTAAAAAGCATTGGGCAGTTCTCTTACAGGTTGCTTATTGAAAGCTGGGCTCAACTATCTATGTTTGAATGATTCTATGTTCAGAACAAACAAGCTTGGAACAGAAAAGACAGATATTTTCTCTGCAGTTATCTCTACCTCTATCTTAGCACTGTATGTTAGCGGTAGTCCTCATAAATGTTAAAGGACATGCAGAAAACTGAACCCTGTTTAACTTTCCTGGAAGTCCGTAGACTTCTTCCTGCAAGTACCACACTGGCTAGGACTTAGCAAAAATTCTTGGGCATTTACGGTCCCAGTGCTCCCCGATGAGGTGGCTGTTTTGAGTGAAGCACACACATTATTCAGTAGGACCTGAATGGTTTGTATCTTACAGAGTTAAATCCTGTACTCTGCTGACTATGCTTTTATTCTGCAACTCCTCTAAACATGATTGGATCTGATTCTTGATAGAAACCTCTGAGGGTAGAAGAGTACAGCTGCAAAAAATTACTTGTGTTCTGTGTTTTGCTCCCACCCAAGGGAGGAAGGCTGGCACAAGGAAGCCAGCAGAGCTTGTGTAAGACAAAGAAATCTGGTCATCTGTGGCAGATGCAAAAAGAGCATATAGGAAAATTGGAACAGAGAGGGAACAGGAAAAAAAAAAAAGGGCAATAAATGATGCATTTTTGGGAGGCAAAATCGTTTTCCTGATGATTTCACTCCAGCCCCTAAGCACAGATAATGTCTCTCTTCCTGAATAGTTCCTATGAATGTATAGTGGCAATTCTTTTATTATACACCAGCCATCAGAACTGGATGCTGAGACAGAGAAGAGAATTACATGGTTTAGCTGGAGATGAGCAAAACTGTACACTTCAGCCTTCTCTATCCTGCCTAAAAAGGTAGAGAGGGAATACTACCCAGTGAAAAGGCAGGCAAATGTTGAAAGTCCCAGTTCCTCTATATTTTCATATGTCTAACTTGGAACATGTTCCATACTACTTTCTGGAAATATTTGAGCACATTTGCTGTCTTCCAAGATGTGTGTGCTGCAAAGCTTGCTTTTGTGTTGTGCTGCAGAAGGAGATTCATATGTGCCAATCTAACGCAACTAGTTTAGTTTTCTTGTGCACAAATTAGGTTAATTTTCCTCCATTGACTGTAAAGGGAGCTTTAGGAAACACACTTTATATTGCTTTCTGCAGAAACCCTTTTTCATTGACTGTGGAGGAAGCTCAGGGAGTGTAACTTTGCTGGTTTAGGTTTGGAATGCTTGGCAATGTTCATACTGTTTCCCCCTTCCTCTTAGCACAGAATAATCTGTTATTTGGGAGCTCCAAGTGAAGAAAGCCTCTACAGTCTATGCAGTGCTGTAGTGCCCTTAAATTTGTGCTCATTTGTTATCTCAGAGAGTCATGTGCTTCTCCTCATATTCTGTACGTGTTCCTTCATAAGTCTTATACTTCAGTACCCTCCAATACTGTATTAAGTAATGTATCTAGTATCTGTCACTTGCAGCTCATCCTTTCCTTGAGCAGAATTTCATGTACAGGGAGGTTAGGATATTTTTGTTCCTTTTTTTTTTTTAAAAAAAAAGGAATGAAAATGGCTGAGGGTTTGTAGAAGGACCATGTTTAATATCCAGCCAGCCAGAATCCCCTTGTACATGGCTTGCCTAAATGAACCAGCAATCTCAACAATGTTTTGACGAGCTCAGGCTCCACGCAGAGGCTAGTGTTTGTGCATAGTGAATCAGCAGTGAAGGAAGGAATTACAACTTCCAGCCCAGTGAAAGCTTCACTACAAACATCTCATTAACTGCTACAATACCTATGCTACCGATACTGTGAATGTAGCATTGCATTTCTTTTCACAGATGAGAAGATAGCTTTCCTTGTATTATTTGTTGATCCCCCTCTCAGACTGAGTTTGCTTTACTCACCTGTACTTTCCACTGTGAATTTGCCACGGTGCCGATTTCCATCAGCTGTTCCCATGAGCTTGTTTTCATTAAAGAAACAAACAAACAAGCAAAAAGCAACCAGAGAAAACCTCATGTTTTTCTCTTAAAGTAAGCCCCTGACTTGGGCAGCTGCTACGACAAGACCCTGAGATTAAAATTGTCCTGATAACTATTCTTACTTGTGGTCTCTTTAAAGCAAAATGCAAATCCACCCACCCAACCAGACAGCTGTTTCAGCTGCTTACCTGTACCTCGCACCTTGCCCACACGCTTGTGCACTGTCAGCTTAAGTTACATCAGGAGATCACAGCCTGGCTTTTTAACACCTGAACAGTCGGTCTTGAGTTTTCTTCAGTGGGGGAGCAAGAAGGTATCTGAGCGTGGAGGATGAGTCCAAACTGTCTGTTGTTCAAAGGTCCATCTCATAATATTGATTTGTTTGGCTTCTAGATTTCCTAGCCTGTAAGAAATTTAGTTGTGAAAATGATATAAAAGAAGCATAAAAATGCATGTATTTTCCTTCTAGTTCTGTTTGCTGACATTTAATATGTGAGGGAACAGTTTTGATGCCAAATTCATGAAGAGAAAATACTTAAATTTGTGTTATTTAAGTGCTGAGCAGGTTTTTTTTCATTTGCAAGGTCAGCTTTCAAGGCAAACATAAAAAAAGAAATGTTGTAAGAAATATGTAGATTATAAAATACTTAGTGATTAATAGGAAAAAAACGTTGTTGTGAAACAGATTAGATCCTTTCCCCTAACCCTCACTTACAGAATTGCAAACCATGTTTCATGTTTAGGTCCCAGTAAGATCTCCAAAACAAGCTAAGGATGAAGAAAATTCTGATGGGGGAAATACGATTTGTTGGACTCTCTTGATTTCTGTCCATCCTGTGGCTGTATATGGCTTTTGATGTATTTTCGGCTTTGAGTTGCTTTGTCCATTCTCACTACCAGATATCACAGGGTATAAATCTGGATGAGCAGAGTTAAGGAGCAACATTAGGAATAAAGGATGTCTGTCTTTGCCTGGTCTATACATCTTAGGCCACATTAGAAACTGCAGGAACTGAAAAACTGGAGTGAGTCAGGTCTAAAACTCCAAATAATTACAAAATCAGTGAAGGGTAATATTTTACTATAGAGGTTGTATGAATTCTTTTAAAGTTAGTGAAATATCCTTTGTAGTAACATCTTTAAGGTTTTATTTACAGCTGGGAGCCTACAAATACAGTTACGTAAAAATAACACTCCCTCCCCTGCCATGATTCTCATATAATATGGACTGTCTTACTGGGTTCCCGTGGAACTCTTGCCTCAACATAAATGCTGAAAGCTTACATGGCTTTAAAAGAAGAAACTGGAGAAATTTATGGGGCTAATATAGGCACCTCTGGCTCAGGAAGTCTGAGTCACGGATCCTGTGAGACTGAGAGTGCATTCTGGGGAGCATTGGCTATGGAGGGGTGTGAGTCATGTCCAGGTTAACCTTGAGAAGTGATGCACCCAGAAACTACTGTAAAATGTGGTGTTAGTGCGAGACTCCTTTTGAGTAAGACCAGCTGGCTGTCAATGGGTCATGCTGTCCGGAAACCTGTCCCTTCTCTCCCTTAGCTCTGTAATACTGGACAAATTAAAAATAAACCTGTGTTTTCTTTCTTTCCTTTTAATGCTCAGTCCTTGGGTCTTGCATTTTAGTGAAAGTTTCCTGCTTCTCTGGATAGCCCAAGTACAAGTAGTTCTTGTGCTCACTGAGACATGTAACTTCTGATTATTTGTGCTCTTTTATCTGTACCACAGAAGAGATCTTAAACCATTTCTCATCCAGGAGAATGGATTAGATGGCCGGACAGGGAAATTGGTAGCCCGAGGTTTATGTCAATACTGCAGCAATTCCCATCACCAAATCAGCCCAGTGATGAAGTTGTACGAGAACACTTATTGGACTGAGGAAGGAATCTAGCCAGCACTAGCAGGCTCGTCTGCGCTTTGGAGATGCAGGTTTAACTCCATGTTTGCACAGTGTTCTCATGTGAATGTGCACAAGTCAGCCTGCATGTGCTTTAATTCTTTCAGTGGTCGCATGGGGATACAAGCATCAGGAGTCGTGCAAGAAACAGGCTGAAGACCAGAGGGTGCCCCAATACTGTGCTAATGGATATGTAAATACCACAGGCAGTAATAGACAATGGTAGAAGGCTCTTCAGTTCCTGGTATGCAGAGTACTCTGTCTGCTTTTGGTTGTGTTCGATACCTGTAAGGGTAGTATTCTTTATTGAACTCACAGTAATTTCACTCCGTAGGTTTGGGGCAAAGGTTACCAGTTGAGTTTAATTGTGATAAACAAGCATTGTTTTCATAAGATGGACTATTACACTGTTTAGGAGGTTTCACTGAGAAGCCGAAAAGGAAAGTTTCTAGGGCAGCTTGTAGCAATCAAAGGAAGGATTTTTCCAGTGTCTTGGCCAAGTGTGAACTCAGACTATAATTTCAGAAGATGGCATTTATAAGTTTGTTGCTTGACTGCCCACTTTACTCCTTTTTGTTTTGGGAACACTTTTCCTCAAATACAGCTTTATATTTGGCATCCTTCCTGAACATACTGTGCTGCCATGCTATGAATGTGTCCATGTGCTCTTTTTTTAAATAGAGTTTTTAAGATGGCTGCTGTTCTCACTGGTGTTTGCAGTGGAACATAGATGCCTTTCAGTTATCATCTCAGCAGCCTCAGTAACTTCCCTGTATCAGCTCACCGGGACTCTGTGTAGTAGGGGGGTGTAATTCTTTGAGCTGTGCTCCTTTTTTCCTAAGAACCTCTGAACCATACTCTTTATTAATCCATTCTCATATTGAATGCAAAGGCTGTATTCTGTGTTGTGATCTCAAAGCCAAAGATTCACAGAAATTAGGACTGGAAGGAAATGCAAAAGTTCAGAGTCTTTGCACTGATGCAGTGCGGGGCCAGCTAAATCTATTATCCTTCATAGCTGAAAAAGAATAGGGGAGCTTTTTTGGAACCTATAGACATAGATCTTGAGATCTGTAATTGCAAACTCTATCATGTTCTTGTATTCTTAGAACCACTGCAGCTACAGCAACATTATTGTGATGTTATTTATGGCAGATGATCCTGAAGACCCCTTGGGTCTGGAGATGCCCAAAGCAATCTGTTCTGTTGCTTATCTACAACATTCAGTGGAACTTGGTTCCTGGGGATATTGTAACTGCTGTTGCAACCTTGACCTTTGTCAGCAGATACCCACAACTTATTTTGTGCAATTAAGGCAGGAAGGTGATACATTTTGGGTACCCACTCACTGTTATAGACATGGATAAATACTTACAGTGGTAACTGTAGAAAGATGTTTAATGTAAGGGGAGAAAACCTTGGTGTAAATCATTGTACCTTTGCTGGTTTGAGTTAATCATGTTCTCTTAGGTTGGCTGGGAATCTGGGCTTGTGTGCATGACTGCCGTATATATTTTTGAAGAACCACAGTCTTCACAAATAAGGTATTTTTCCCAAAGTGCAGATGCAGGTTTTTAATTTTGCTAGAGGTCACCCCCTCTTTCAGAAACTTATGTTTCCAGCAGGAAGATTTCAGACATGGGCTTATCTTGGATACTAAGTTTTGATAATGCCATGCTTGTAGAGATGGTTCTGATGTTGTAGGTCATACTCGTCCCCTCTGTTCTGTGATTCCACAGATTAATACAGTGTGCTCTGCACAGAACATGCAGGGGCTGTGTATATCATGCTAATAGACAGTGTTTGCAAAAGTTGTAATTCACATAGACAGAGTCACAGCAATGAATTAGGGCTTTTGGCATTTGGGAAAGAAAGCCCATTTGAAATCCAGCTGCTTGCCAGCTGTGGCTATTCATAGCAATTATTACCCTGGCTGCTTTTTTCACTCCAACTTTTTATTTAAAAAGTGTAATGAATGATTTTATTGCCCTCTTAAAAGTCTATTTATAATCCATTCATCTTATGATGAATATGTGTATCTGATTTTCGACCTCTCTTTAATACTGTACGAAGCAGTGTTGCTTAGTTTAAAGTTTTCTTGGCACTAATGCGAGACAATCACATTTCTTAACAGCTTGAGTGACCTTAAGTGTTCAGTCCTGTATTTCTATAATGTGAGTTTTAATAAGTATTCAACATATAACTGTTTCTTATTAAGATTTTTTTTTTTCCCTTCTGCATTTTAGCCAGCACTACCTTTCACTTGTTTTGGGTAGCAGTATCTGGGGAATGACTGGGAATGTTTGGAGGTTTTGTGATACGGGCAGAATCTTGCTAATTCATTCTTTAGGTCACCCACTGCGGTTTTTTGATGCCTAGGTGCATAAAGTAAGGCATCTGATGGCCATATGGTCATGACGCTGCTGTTTTAAACGTGCTTACACTGGCAGCTGCAATAGCAGTGACCATTTGACTCCAGTGACACATTTCTCAGCTTGAGTTCTGGTCTGTCCTGCTGCAGCACCATTGCTAACAGTACCTGAATTAACCCAGAAGTAGGTGATAAGAACAGCCACAGTCATTGCCATGCTGCTGGCAAGCCCAAAACCTACTAGGAGGAGCAGCAGAAGTTTAAATAGCCTGGATGGGCACGGAAGAGGGTTTAAATTTTTGAAGTGTATTTGTGGGACTGGGCACTTCATGCTTAGCATCTATTTATATGAGAAAATACCTATTTTTTGTGTTGTGTTCGTGTATTGGCTGTGATCACCCTTCCTGGCTGCCCAGTCCCGGGGTCACCCATGGAAGTTGGGAGATTTGGGCATGTGACCTTGTTGTTCTGAGACGAAATTCCTTGTGGGCTGTACTCTATTTGTCATCCCATAATCTTCCATGCTGACTCTGCTGTCCTCTGATTTTCATAAAAAATGTTGTTCTGCCTAACCCCTCTAGAAAAAAAGTCAAGGTACATTCTGAAAACAACCCAAGCCAGAGATGCCTCAGTCCTGAGATCTGGCAACTTCTGTACAAACCCCATAGCCTGTTACTGGCTACTGTGCTACTAGGCAGCACTATGTGGGCAGTAGAGCTAGCTAAGCTCCTGTGAGGAACATGGTAGATCAGAGGCTGAATTTTTTTGTTGTAAATCCTCCTTTGGAGAGGCCTCTCTGATGTTGCTGCCCATAACAGAAGCCCAGCCGCCCAACCTGGATGTCTGAAAAGAAGACTAGAACAACACCACTCCTGGCACAGCTGAACTGCAATATTTTGGAGGTTACCCTTGCTCCAAGAAAAACAAGTTGGAGATTGTAGGACCGGGCCAGTGGGACTTCATGTCTGAGAATGCTGGCTTTGATTTTGAAAAGCTTCTTTTTCATAATTTCCTACCTAAGTAATAAGAGATTTGCATCTGTGTGCAAGTGGTAGTTGAAGGGGGCAAGAGAAAATGAAGCTAAGTGATTTATGACAGGGGACATCTGAGGTACAGGAAAGGGATCTCAATCACAGAAAGGCAGGCATGTATATGTGTCTTGTGCAAGGGCACACATTTCTGAGTGCAGTGGGTAAGATTCAAAGCTAACCTGACAATGTGAGCCCTTGTATGGACTAGAAGATCTAGGAAAAAAATGGCATGTATTCAGTTTAGCTCTCTTTGCTCCTCAGTTTCATCATATCCAGATCTGGACCTGTACAGGCTCTTTCTTTATGGTCCTGTATGTTGGCAAGTTCTTTCCCTTCTTTGTCTGTCTGGTGTTTTGGTTTTTTGGGGGGATTTTTTTTTTTTTTTTTTTTTTTTTTTTTTTTGTAGCAGATTGTGAAGCACAAAGGGC
Source organism: Falco biarmicus (assembly GCF_023638135.1). Classification (NCBI taxonomy): domain Eukaryota; kingdom Metazoa; phylum Chordata; class Aves; order Falconiformes; family Falconidae; genus Falco; species Falco biarmicus. The sequence continues at coordinate 62,393,831 of NC_079288.1, read as the reverse complement.
ATCTTCTGAGGCAGCAAAATTCAAAGGAAGTTGCTTGTCATTGCTTCTTTATTTCCAGTCATGGCCAAAAGTATTTCTGTCTCTGGAAATTACTTTTTACCATCAAGTGACAGTACCAATTCAGGAACATCAAAGCGTTAAGACTTAAGCAATGATGAACACCGATGCCTGTGCCTCTTTCCAGTTTGGGTGACTCCATTTCCCTAAGGAACATAAGGGCAAGCAGTGTGTCAGTACTGGCCCTCAAATCACCTTGCTTTCCTGTGAAACATCTGATAGGACTTGAACTGTCTAAGCAGAGTCAAATGAACAGCTTCTGTGTTACACAAAAGATAAAGGTGATGAGATCCCTAACTCTTTGCATAACTAACTCCCACTGTCAACCTTATCTTTAGCTTCTTACTCCCCTTGCTTGCTGGATGTCACATTTTACTGTTGTGATAGATTTGGTAGAGTAAGTGTCAAGATTTCCAAAATGTCATGTTAACTGCAGCCAATGGCTTTCTTTCATCTGTTGCTAGCTAGGAAGAAGGAGGAATGGCCTGCTGAAGGTAAGCATTAAGAATATAAGAAACTGAGAAAGCAAAAGAGAATTACTTGCATATGACTTAACAAAGAACTAATGGATTGGAAAAAGAGGTACAAATGCTTTAAGTTTGTGAGTACTACTAGTACAAACTGCAGCTGCCCAAGTTCCTACTTAAGTTGAATGTGACATTAGAGTCATTAGCTACATGAAGAGTTACTTGGAGAGATTACTTATCACTCCTGCAGCTCTTATTTCAGTTCTTCTGTGTCCTTGGTCATACTGGACTCCATCCTGCACAGGCTTATGCATGCATTTAATTGTGCTGATGAGTGTGGGAGATGCTTGCTTGAAGCTGAGCATGCGCAGCAGTCTGATGGGGCATTAAGAGTAATGTGATAAACATACTATGCATTCTGGAGTTGTTTAAAAAGCAGAAATAAATATTGGTTTAATATATCATTTAACGAACACTCTCCTTATACACTGTGTTTCAAAACCACACAGGTTACTCCTCCAAAATTTGTTCCCAATTTCTTTTCTTGAACTGAGATTGTTAAATGAGGTTAGGCATCCTTTTAGAAAAACAAAATTCTGCATAAAACCTGAAGCTTTTATTTATTAATTATTCTGTGTTTTCTAAAGGGTTTCAAGTGCCCAAGTTTTTCAAAGCTGTTACCTGATTTTATGGATTTTCAATTTAGAGATGCTTACAGGGCTTGATTTTTACAAAGAAATCTGGGTCTTGTGGAGCTAGTTAATGTGGCTAAAAATTCTGTCTCCTCCAGACAGGCATCTAAGTACCTTCATCCAGATTTAATTTCTCTGTGATATTTTTGTCCCAAGGTACTGTCCAGTACTCAGCAATCTGGTCATAGGATCTAAAAATAATGTTGTTTGGAAGGACCTTTGTACCTTGGAAAGTTCTGCTAGTAATTGTTGTAAAATGACTATATGAGTCAGGAACATGTTTTCACTTTCTGATATGTAAAACAGACCATGAAATTAATATTCAGACACAGTAGAGTAGTCCTTTTCATCACTTAAATGGGCTTAATTGGAGTTATAACAATTTTAGATGGCATACTAGCAGCACTATATAAATTAGGTATGCATTCCTATGAATAATACAGCCATTATCCAATTCCCCTTCTTCCTAATTTCATTCTCTTTCTTGAAAGAAGTTAAAGCTTTTGTCACCTACTTAATACAAATTATATTTTTCTCATAGGAAGGAAATAATAGAAGGGTAAATGGTGACAAACTGTAAGACAACAGCAGGAAAGTCAATAGGAGCAGCAGTGCAAGTCTTTTTGTCTTTTGTGGTAAAATGTGCCTTGAATTTGACCATAGTTTCAGCATGTCAGGAGACTGTAACATGCCATTTAGCATTGCTACATTTAGCAGAAAACAGCAAGATTTGAAGTCAGCAATAAAACCTCTTTGCTGCTTTTTCTATTAATTCTCACATCTACTCCAGTGCTTGCTTTGCTTTGTGATTGAGCAAGAGACATCTGTACATGCTCCCTCACATGCATCTGTTGGATAAATACTTTCTGAAACAGTGATGCAGCTCTCATAATGCTACATTTACTAAAGTATTCCTCCCTGCCTACCTACGCTACCTTCATAGTGCAGTGTGGTTCATTGGACTGTTAATAAATTTGAAAGAAAGGAGATATGTCCTTAAATTCAGCTAAAAATTTTACAGTTGGATGTTAGTGATTTTATAAGTATTGTTCAATTAGCAGATCATCCAGAAGACGGGGGAATCCAGCCAGAAGTCTAGCCAATGGGGTGACTTTCAGATGGAGTTGCCACTGAATTAAACTTACTTCTGGTAGCTGTTTACTTATATAGTGTTTTTAATAGATGATCCAATATCCCTGACCAGAGCAGTATTTATTTCCCATGAAACAAGGCCTTATTTTCCAGAGCGCAGAAAGCCCATCAAAATGTTCCATTTCCTCAAGTGAAAATATTTTCCACTTTCTTATCCTTCAGCAAAAGCTTGAAACAATTCTATTAAAATAAGAAATTTCCCTTAAAAACTTCCAATTCCTTCAGAAATGTATTTTGAAAAAGATGGGTCTGGAAAACCTGGGCAATTTAACTTTTAATTTGTATTTAATACTTTATCCAGCTTCTTGAGAAGCAGGGCAAGATTTTAGGACCCAAATGAGAATTAGGTTTGCAGTCTCTCAGCTCTCACCGGAACTTGAATGTTTCTGTCTTTGAACCTTTCAAATATCCTCTCATAACAAAAGTGCTGAGTAAGCTTATTCTTTCAGCTTGATTGAGGGCCAGATTTTAGGGTCAGAGTTACGTTTTTAATGGCCGTTTTAGCATTTTTGGTACTTTCCAGTCTCATAGTTATTCAGAAGTGTGCATGAAATAGAAATGGATTTGAATATTTATCTTGCTTCTCTTTCCTATTACTTGCCGTGCTTTTTATAGACTTATTTTTTCCTTCAGTATTTATGATACATTCTGCCTAATTTCAATTCTGAGTAGCAGTTGTAACTGAGACTTAATGAAGTTTTTTGATGGTGAATATAGATGCATTCAAATAAAACATTTTATTGTAACATCAAAACTAACCAGTGGTATTATTTGCACTGTTAGTGATTCAAACAGCAGACTGAATTTTTAGTTTCTACAGCCTTACAGTAAGAGCTAAGTAAATCATTGATATAAAAGATATTAATATAGTACCTAAGTTTCACTGCATGGCTTATGTGGCAACATTTATATGTTTTCTTTCCTATGTTCATTTGAACTTGTTCATGGATATTCTTTCATGTATACACTTGAAGTTTTTCACAAATATTTTTAATGAATATTTCTAAAAGTATTTTCTTGATCAGCAAGTTCTTCTGAGCAGTTGATTGCAAGTAATTGGCAATCAAAATGCAAGCTGTGCTGATTCATTTTTATTAGACACATCACTTATAACAAGTAATAAGGTATTGTTTCTCTCCCATGATGGAGGTTCCAGTTCAGGAAAATATTAAAACAGACATTTCAAAGGGACTTCAGAAAATGCTTAAAGGTAAGTATGTTCCTCAGCACTTTACTGTGTCCAAAGTATAATGAGAGTAATTCTTTAAAGTAAGTTTCTGCTATGCATAGTTGTATTTATGCATTTTAAAATACACTTTCTGTCTATGTTCTCTGATGTTAAATTAAAACTTGCTGTTTCCATAACATCCCTGCCAGGAAATTCACTTGCCAGAAGTATCTGTAAGGACAGAGCAGAAAAAGAATGTGAATGCAACCACAGCAAATGTTGGTTTTGTTTGTGTGAATAGTCAGGGGACTAGAAGGTGCGATTCCAGTCTAATTACAGTCTAAACAATGTATGTCATCCATGAAACTACAGGATTTAGAATAAAGGCTTTTTTTATGTACGTTATCTGGCCACTCAAATATGGAATAAATCTTTTGTTGTTTTTTTCCCCCTACAAATAGTCATATAAGATAAACATAAGTTTACAGTCTCAGGTTCTTCTCCTTCCTATCCGAATATGAAAATTTAAGAACCAGTAGGATTGAAACAAATGTACATACACTTATTGACAGATATGACCATCTCCGTTCCATGTGTCTGGTTTTGTCATATAATTTAAGGAGTGTAATCCTCAGCACTGACAACAATATTTGTTATGTAAACTTGAAAGACAGTTTGTCATACAGAGAGGCTCAGACCTCATTAAAATCTCATTCCTAGCAGGGTCTGACGATGAAGGGCTTGGTACAGGTAAGGAAAGTTCAGTGTAGAGTCAGATGTTGAGGATGGGGATTGAATTTCTTCTGCCATCTGCCAGGGGAGAGATCTACTGTGCAGAGTGTTGTGAAAAGACAAAGACACATGGTGGCACTTTCTTTTTTTTGGACAGCACAGGATAGGATCTGCCCAAGCTCAAGGCTGTGTTTAGGTTTCTAACCAGTGGATTGGTGCTTCAGACTACTACCTCCAACTGAATGTGACAGTGACTTACCTCACTCCCAAAAAGAGATGTCATTTTAAATGTTTCTTAAAAGACTGTAATTTCAGGAATTGCACATACACGCGCACGTGGTTTCAACGAGCTTTAATATAACTGATACCATGTGTATAACTATATTAGAAATCTAGTAATTCTTCAGATGGCTTTCTCAGTTATCGCTGGATAGTGAATTTTTGTTAACAAATGTCTGGTTGTTATGATATGTGTGTGTGAATGATACATATTTTCATAATAGTTGATGTATATGCAGTAGCATGAAGTTTTGAATATTTTGGAATTGGAATCAACAAGCTATTCCTTAATTTACATGAAGCAGCCACATCAAACACAAATATTGATCTTTGTATCTTTTAATGATACTTCAATGTAATAACAAAAGATTTGGAAGAAAATCACCAAAGCTATAAAACTGGCACATGCATGCCCTGTGCTGATCGTAACAGTTTATTTACTAAGGGAAAGGAAAGTCTTGCTTACCGGGCAGGAAGCAAGAAAAATAGTTTCTTTTTCTTATTTAACAGGTATGTCTGTGCAGACTTTTAAGCATGAACACATCGAGTATATCAAAGTACTGGTTTTGCTTTTCAATCATTGTTACCCTATAGGGGTACAAGAGTGGATTTTGATTCATCATGTAAAAAACTTCAGGCAAACCTTCTCCAGTGCAAAGCACTGTGGTTAGGTACACCAATAGGTGTGACTTGCAAAGATACTTAAATATAGATGGATCTGAAACAGTGCAAGGACTTTACAGCTTGCTCTCTGAGAGATACAGCCCACATTTTGAGTAGGAATAAAAAAACCCGTTGACTCTTCCTAGGTGTTCTGGGTTTATTAACAAAGTGGTTCTGAATAATAGTTTCCTCTCCAGCCCTTATCCATATTATCCTTATCCATACCAGAGGATAGGTAATTTTCCTTTGTTTTGCCCAGTGCCTGTATTCCTGCCTCCTGACAGTGGTCACAGCTGTCTATGCCTTAGGGCAAAGTAACCACATCTTCATTTCCAAGTCAGTAAAATCTGTATACTTCAGGGGTGGTGTGTGAATGTTGCCAGCCTGTTGTGAACACACCTCCCCAACTTTCTCCCTTGCCTAGCTCTCTCTGCATCTATTTAGACCCCTCAGTGGGGCTGTGTGTGTGAAACTATGGTGTGTTTAAACAATAGGCATGTGTATTAAGAAAAAAGACTTCTAAGAAGCTCTTTGGGGAGGTGGAGGAGGGTTGGAGACAGGAACTATTTTAAAGTTACATGGAAAGTTTAATGTAAAAGCTTTGTGGGACTTCATTTATACTGGGACAAGACTTCCCCTGAAAACAGCAGGGGTTTAAGGAGCACTGTGTCTCTTGGACGTCCACCCTGTAAGCATGGTTGTGAGTGTTATTGGACATAAGCCAAGAAGTTTGTAGTCATTTGCTAACATTTGGTGCTTCAGGGATTGTTAATCTTTCCTGTGGTTTTCACACGTAGATGTTTGTGACAGGAGGGCACAGATCCCCCGAATGGTGTCTTTTATGGGGTCTCAGTAGCTGTCACGTCCAGTAGCAGCCAAGAGCTCAGTGTGGGCTAATTTCTCCTGGGAGCATTGCGGACTGAATTTGTAAGTCTGTTTTGACTGTTGTTTCTGTGCTGCTCCCTTTTTGTATCGCAGTACAATGCCAACCCAGGAGTTCGTGGCATGGTGACATGTACTAGACCTTCAAACAGCATAATACACTCAACTGCCCTAGAAAGTGGCTGTTCAGCAGCAGCAAATGAAGTTGGTCAGACACTGACTCAGCTACACATGTGCAAATTGTCATTGCATTAATTGCCATTATCTCTGCAAACAAACCAACTTGCCCAGCAAATGGCTTTTGCAGAGGTCTTAGAAGGCCATCACATTCAGCCTGTTTTAGACAGTTTTTGTGACTCACCTCTCTTAGGTCAACAGCAGGATTTGAACTGAAGAATTTCAGGTCATTTGTGAGCCGTGAAAGGGCAAGGGTTGTTATTCTGAAGCAGAAGCACTCATCAGCAACTCAGGTCAGCCAACCAGTACAGGAGGAGAGAGACCACGCTTTTTATGGTGTAGGCCACAAAATACAGCAGCTGTAAAGCATTTGGAAATTAGTGCAAGACCTTTTCCCCCTTCACACCATGCCCTGCTGTCTCAAACTCCTTCCTCTGTAGCAAAGGGGATGGCCCATAGATAGAGGTCTGCAGAGGTCACCTCCCCGCACCAGTCAGTCCTTTCACTCTTCAGCAGTTGGCCTGGTATATAGGTGAGGTGGGCTTTAGCTTGTAAACATGTGCAAATAACCTCTCTTAGTATACTAACCTGGCTGACCAGGTGGTGAAAGGCTCCATACTGTGCTGAATTTCATGAGAAGAGACAAATTTGACTAGGACTTCCTAGCTGGGGAGAGAAATGACAAAAGGGGGATTACAGGAGACTTTGAAATTAACAGAAGTGTGAAGATGATGAATGGGGATCTTTAGTTTGTGGCATCTTGCCAAGTGAGCAGGCATCAGATTAAAGGAAATAAGGCTTTCCTTACATCAGGCATAATTAAGCTGTGCATGCAATTTGGTGCTTCAGGATGCTATGGAGTTGGCATTAGAGAAGTTTGTTGTCAATCTGTGACCAGCAAACATTGCAGTCCTCATGTAACCTCCCACTGAGAAATTTAAACTGTGTATGTCCTTTATTAGGAGAAATATTGCTCTTAAACACAGCAAGTGCTCTCATCTGCATTCCTAAGCATCAGTACTGGCTGTTGTCAGAGATGGGATCCTGTGTAGAATGCTTGGAAATCTATATAGTTACTTTCATGCTTTTAAGCAGTTTTTGATCCATCTGTGAATAAAGACATAGGTTCTACGTCTTTGTGTTTTGTAGCTTGAACCTATCAGTGAAAAACTCTCTAATGGGGTTAAACTCTCAGCCAGTAGAATGGCTATAGGCTTATCCATGCGGATGGGACAAGTGATTTAAAGTAAATCATCCTAGAACTGTCTTCTCTGATCTCCAATGTGTACGTCCTGTTGCTATTGCAGCAGGATCTTGATATGAAAATACAGAATTTTGTCTAAAGTTTTCATTCTCCTAGAGTACTTTAAAGCAGGCATGATTTTATATTCACAACACAAAAACCTGTTCCATTCAGTATTTCACTTGAGCATGTCATTTATTTTCAATGTCCCTCTGAATAGAGAAAGGTACTACAATAATAAATGAAAACACAAATTTCCTTGAACTGCTGTTCTTTTGCTTTTTATATTGCTGCTGAGATTTTTGCTAGCCTTGGTTTCTCTTTCTGACTTCCTTTCAGTTTATCCAGTGACACTTCTTAATGGTTCCAGTTGGCATTGAGAAGAAGAGAAAATCCTTTTTAAATCCAAGGGGCTGATGAGGCTTGGCATCAGAATTTTTTCAAAACCAGGTTCAGTTCAGACCAAAGACGGTATTTGCGGCTAGACATAGTAAGAGAAAGCAGCGCTCTCTGCACAGCTGATTAGTTAGCATTCTTGCCCACAGTTACCCGACATAAAGATCTGCTTAATGTAATTGGGAACAGTGACTTAATTTTTTTTTTTTAACTTTATTACAGTCTCTCTTGCTAGGTTTCATCTTCATGGGCACAATGGATACTTAAAAATTGATGGGGAGAAAGTGACTGATTCAATAGCCTGTGGGCATTCAGCAAGAATGCATTCAGCTGCATTTGTAGTCCTGTGCATTTTTCTTCTTTGTCTCTTATATCCCAAGTAATTGCTTTTGGCTGTTTTGGAGAAGTGTGCTCAGCTTGCATCTTGCATCACAATTTTTCCACAAAAGCTCTGCGTATCCTCCAGTTTGTGGACCAGAACCAAATTTCAGAGCCTCACTGTTTGTGATGAAATACAGTTTTTGTTTTCTAGATGGGCCTGCTGGTGACATAGAAATCTGGCAGTGCAAAGAAACTGTTGTGACACAGCTTGTCAGGAAAGTAAATCTGGGCTTTGGGCTTTCACCACCTTGGGCTCCTGGTGACAGGTGTCCAAGTGGCCGCTTCCTGGCTGGTATTCTTGTATCCATAAAACCTCACTTCACTAACAGTAAAAAGGCTTGACATCCAGTAAGTACCTGTAACAAGACTAGCACAGAGCAAAGGCCTTTCAGATATGATCAGATGCTGTTACATCTCTTCTGGCTTTACCATTACTACTCCAGTGAGCAAGCGGTTCCTTATTCTAGGCAATGCAAATGGTGTAGCGTTGTCATAGCTGGAAGCGCCACCACGGGAACGAAGAGCCAACCTTAAATATTCAGTGCTTAGCTCTTTCAGTGGGCAGTGCACCTCTGACGATTTAGTTTTTAATCTCCTTTAATACAGTAGCATGCCCACATTTACTGTAGGTACTGAATGAGAAAGCTTGACTGCTGATAGAGAAGTGCCTCTAATAACTGCCAGCTGCGTTACCTTGCTGTAACCCACAGTATGGCAAGCAAGTGAGGTAAATGGGCTTGTGCCACTGCTCACAGAGCCAGAGGGAAATAATGCATTTAGTAACTGTTTTCTTGGGAAGCCGTGTTAAGAATCATCAAGTAATTTTTTGGATAAATGACTGTCGTCTTGCCATTTGAACCTACACAGAGTGAATCAAATGACCATGTGTTATTCTTATCTTCCAACGCTGAGTCAATCATGTTGAGTGCAAAAAGTGTGAGTTTTTGAAAGTCTTACAAGATATATTAGATATATTAGAAGTCTTTAGACCAACAGGTCATATTCTGAATTAAGGAATGGAGTTGTATGGACTTTATTTCTTAGCTGAAGTTTCTGAATTATTTTTCACGGTAAATGACACTTTTCTTACAACTGAGGAGCCCCTTGAGGGACAGCTCACAGTTGTAAATTCTGCTTATAAATTTTAGTTGACCTTTATTTCAATAGATGCTGATTTCTACTAGGTCAACATATACTTAGGGAACAGTAAGAGGCCTCTGTACAGTAAGCTGCCTTATGAAGTACTTTTGATTAAGCATGTAATTTCAATTACTGTTGATCTGGCTTTATCTAAAAGCTCTTCTGAGTGCTTATCTTTATTTTTTTTTTTTTTTTCAGCTTACAGATGCCAGCAAAGTAGCTCTGGAATTTTCATACCACACAATATTACCTGCAGAAAAGCACCACCATAAAAAAAGCAGGGAGACAGCAATGTGTACACCAAGGGCCAGATTTAAGACAGGAAAGTATCTATATGTCTTATAGGCATGTAAATCCTTCTCAGGGTCTAAGCCAGACTCCCTAAGTCCTTTTAAAAGCCATTGGCTCCTTAAGGCCAGGTTTTTAGCAGTACTTGTAAAAGGGTGTTAGGGGACTGTGAACTGTGGTCAATTCAGCATTAGGCACTTCAAGATATAGATATCTAGCTAGTCAGATTTTCAGAGTGTTTTCATAATATTAGGTACTTAGGTATTTTTCAGAATTCTGCTACTGTCTGTATCTGCATCTTTAAGGCCTTGAATACTTACATAAATCCAGGCCTAACATCTTCAGGCTGCATCTGAATGTTAGGCGTCAGCATTAAAATTTTCCTGGTGAAAATAAATAAATGTTCTACTTCTCAGAAGTCAGCAAGAGCTAGTCAGAACTTCTGAAGGTCAGACTTTGATTACTAATATGCTTAGTTGCCTGAGGTTTTTTACTTGAGGTTTGTTACTAAGTTTGTCTTGAATAAAATTTGCCTGCTTTCAGGTGCTGCTGGTTACACACATGGTAGAAATGGTAAGGCACAGTTAATGAAGCAGTTCTGATTTCTCCTCTTGGGAGGGTGCTGCACAGCATTGTTCAGAAACTAGACAATCATGTCTCTTTCCTCAACACTGTGCAGTAAGTGTGAGCCTTCATACCTGTCCAGAGCAAAGGGTTTGGAGCAGTGGCTATTGGAGGGGAAGAAGCCCCTGGCCATGTGCCCTAAGTGTGGTGGTGATGGGAAACAGATGAACCCATCTTTGATTGCCCTGTGTTGCCAAGCTCATGGACTGCTGTATGTAGCTCCTTCCCACACAACCTGACTGTTGCAGAAAACATGCAGAGGCATCTAACTTGGCCTGGCCAGGCAGCTTAGCCTCCCGGTAATTGTCTCTGTACTCTCCTTGGAGCACAGGGCAACTCCTAGTTTCACAGCAACTTAGCCAAGTTAACCAATAACTACTACAATTCTACTACTGCAAAAATGGTTAGGTTTTTTTGTTTTGTTGTTTTTTGGGTGGGTTTTTTTTTAATCTCTTTTTGTCTTTTCTCTTATTTGATGCTCTGAAACAGCTCTGTCAGCACAAATTAGTGTGCAAGGGCATGGTGCTGTGGGAAGTGAGGACAAAGATGAGGGTGCAACCATGGCCGTCAGTAATTAGGACAGTTGGTGTGCTGGTTGGCTTCACAATTAGGTACCCCAGGTAGCTAATGGCAAGGAGGTGTAGAGGGCCCAAATCCCACATTCAGCAGGGGGAGAGCTGGGAATGGGCCCGTGTGTTCAGGAGTCTTTAGTCTCTGCCCACTTCCCACTTTGATGGAATGAGCTACGGATGACTACAAGACTGGGAGGCATTTGTGTATTATGGTGCTAAAGGGGCATGAGATTTGAGTCTGTGTTAAACTTCTGGAGAAAAAATATGTAACTGCTCTTCTTCCTGATAGTGTGAGTGTGGTGATAAGCCCCAAGGGAACATACCATTCTCTGACAGCAGCATCCAAGATCCTTCCTCTACTCCGAGGACATTTCATTTCAGAGATATAAGGATAGTAATAAAGGCTTCCTCCCCACCCTCCTCCCAAAGCAATTCCTTAGTTCATAGCTGCCTGTCCAAAGCTACGTCAGTAATACTCCAGTATTCAGCCTAATAAAAATTTTGTCAAGGAGGCATAAAGTTTCTGTCAGATCTTTTCCATTAAAAATCATTTTTATAGCAGCAAGCTGTAACAAGCACACAGCTATGGAATGGAAGTGTGAAATGATGAGAAATTTGGACAGTGTTATCATCCAATGGGGACTCGGTGGCAGGCCACTTAGAATGCCTCCAGTGTATGGAGCATGACAACCAGCATATTTTTTCACAACAGATTATAATGTAAGAAATTTATTACAGATCTCAGAGGGGAATAGCCCACACCGCTGATTCCAGTCCTTCCTTCCAGATATATTACTCAGATAATATAAAGGCATAACTCCCTGTAAATTATTTATAAGCCTGTCCCACCTTAGATTAAAAAATATTTCTGCTGGACACTTGTAGGGTTAATATCTGTAGCCTTGTGTTTGATTTGCTGAAATGCACAGTAGTGCATTTCTGCAGTCAATGGGAGATGTATAGCCTTGCTTTGTCTGGTAACTACACAGCCGCGGCTGGTGGTGAACTGATCAGAAACAGGACATGTAGCCATGACCAGAACGTGTAGATTTAATTGTAGAAAGCTACTGTAGCTCAGGTGGAGTAAATTTATTCAGTGAAAGAACTGGCATTGTGGTGGCTGACTAAAATTAATCTGATTCATGGGATACCTCTGTTTAATCTTTCATGATGGATCATGACGCCAAGAGCATCATGACGTGAACTGAAATTGGCACTCATCAGATTAATTCCTCATTTTCTATCCAGAGTCAGGAATGTTGATAATTTGCAGCATATTTGTAGCAGACAGCAATGCCTGCATAATAGACAATATATATCAACTAGCAGTTCTGTGGGTGATGCTACATTTGTGAAATGGCACACTATTCAGATTGACTTAAGAATATAAGTAGTCTGAGACAGTGCTTCTATTGCGAATGCAGAGGGTTACCACAAATAATGCATGAGTTAGTTTAGGAACAAGGAATGCATTCTGATCTGCCACAAATTTTAAGTAGTTGTAGACTAGCAAAAGATGATGGAAAAATAGCACATGTTTACAGCTTTAAAAATGAAAAATTTATGGGCAGTGCAGAATTTATCATGGAAGATTTACTTGGCCATGTGCTTCAAGTTTAAATGAATTATTTGGGATAAGTAGGAGGGTTTTTAACAGAAGATAAATATAGCCACACCTGACTACAGTAGTGTTCCTTCACTTCTCTCTGAGCATCTTGTGACTAGTCGTTATCAGACACAGGATGATGTGCTTGAGGGCACAGTCTTACCCAATCTATTGTGTCTTCTGTAAGCTACTTTTAAATAGCTCTGTACCTCATTTATTAATCATAGGTTATAAGGGGGGACCAGAATGACAAAGTAAACCAACACTCCATTTATCAACATACTCCCCTAGGCTCCCTCTTTTTCGTTATTGCAAGAGAATAGGTGCAAAAGTTCATCCCTTCCATTTTCAGTGAGGCTTCATGGGTGTGCTGACTTGGTAGCTTGTGTTGTTCCAAGGAGCAATGCGTACCCTCATGTGCAGCAGTGGTGCAGCAGTACCAGCACTGCAGAGCTGAGCAACGGTTACAAGTCTTCTTACTACCTCTCCTGTAAAGGAAAGTAATGCTGTGAAAATCATGTCGATGCTGCACAGGTATGTAAAGAGTAAAATTCATAAACGGAAGCTTTCATCTCCAGCAAGGTTTTGCTTTTACCTGTGTGGTAATTCGTAAGCCATTATATCATTCGTTTGGAAAAATGAAAGAAAATGATAAATCAAAGACCTGTCCCAGAGTGAAAGTTCTCAGTGAGGAATGTCACTACAGTCCAAATCATCACTGCATGTCCCTTCTAGGTGATGTGATAGCTGGCATCTAGCTAGACTCTGTTCACATGTGTGGGCCCATTTTCCTGTGTCACCTGAACCTACCCCTTTCTTGCTGCAACAGTCTATCATTTGTTGTCACGTTCTGTGTTACAGGACCCTAAGAGCCCCACTGCTCCAAAGGTGCTGAAGGAACAAAGCAACGCCTGAGCAAGGGCTGTGCTTCTGCAATTGGTACCTTGTATCAACTCACTCGCCCAAGTGGTGACCTGTGACCTAATTTGTAGCAGATTTTACTGGGTTAAAAAGCAGTGCTAATCAAAACTCCTTCTGTGTGTGATTTAATATTCTTTTTTGTGGTGTAAAAGAATAAAATAAGTATCCTAAGTGACTTGCAATAACAGTGGAATTAAAGGAAGAAGTGATAAAGCAAGGTGCAGGTAACTGCACAGCATCTTAAGCTGAACAGAGTTATGGGTTGGGTGGGGTTATTGGGTTGGAGGAGGTAACTTGTGTTGAGGAATGCTTAGGAGAAAGTGGCTGGCAGAAGTCTTTTTGGCATGGTTCATTATAGAGGGATTTTGTCTTGGTAAGTTCTGATACAGCTATATATATTCTGTGTCAGTCTGTATCAACAAATATTCTTGACAGAAAATGTAGGATACACTATTAATATGCAGGGTAGGAAATGTTTAACAGTGAAATAAGCCAATGAGTTACATAAATAAAGGAAATAATATTTTCCTTCAGAATAGTTAATTGTTACTGTTTTGCTAGTCAAATACGGAAGAAGGTGACCAGCTTAATAAAGAGGTGCTTTTTACGTGAGGAATGGAAACCTTGTTCATTTTAATTGGAAAGAATGGAGTCTGTTCTGTGAATTAGAAGAAGACAAAATGAATGCAGTCAGTATTCCTAAAGCTGTCTTGATCCCTTAGGGAAGAGAAGAGAGTGAGTAGGAAGGCTATGGTTCTCCCAGCAAGAAGGATGTATTCAAAAGAGCTTCTCCTAGATATTATCCAAAGCATAATGCAGTCATATGTGAGGGCATCTGTCAGGCAGGCCAACTGGCAGGGCAGGACAACAAATCAGTTGTTAAGGGAGAGAGAAACTCTTTTGATTTGATCACAGTAAGTAGAAGAAGCTTGAGTACTTTCATCACTGATGTCCTTTAAAATTGTCCAGTTGAGTTTAGTGCAACTTGGACTTCACAAAACATTTCTCTTGACTTTGCCAGAACTATAAAAAGGGTCTATCCATGAGCATACAGCACTCCAGCTCTTCCCCTTTTCACCTAAAAAGACCAGGTGTAATCAGGTCAGGGAGTGAGAGGAGGCAGAAATGTCTCTAACAGGCTCTCAAAATATTGTGATGCTTTCATAAAACTGCTTGGCAGGGACATTAGACCAGAACGAATGTTCAAGTCATGTTGTAGGACATAAGCATCCATCTGTGCTTTTCCTCAACCAGGTCAGTGCACTTACTGCTGAAAGTGGGGCTGAGGCCTCAAACTAGAAAGAAATTGTTCTTCGTGCCCTTTTCAAAAGAAAGGTTTGAACAAAAGAGTTTATTTTTACTGTAAATTGCATTGTTGCATTTTACATCTTGATCTATTGATGATTTCATCACTTGGACTTCTTGATTTATTGGTTTGATCTTAATCACGACCTTAATGTGATCATCACTTTGTTCCATCTTTAATTACAGTAGTAAAATTGTAGTATATTAGCTCAGTGATGTGCTAATTTAAGTGCCTCTTTGCTTGCTCATCCTCTTCAAGAAAATTCATTTTAAAAAGTCAACAGAACAGGTTTCATCTGTCAAATTTTGCAGCATGGACGCTGCATTCAGTGGGTACAAATAACCTTCAGTCAAGAAGATTGCAAGTCAGTAGTTTCTGAGACTTAATACCCAAGTCTCTTGGCCTGACCTAGTAAGAAAGAAAAGCATGTCTGTGCCAGAAACTGTAGAGTGGAACAAGGGAAATAAGTTGTGCCTTAAAGAGATTTAGCTAACAGAACACCTGCGGAACTGCCCATGTGGGGTGGCTTGTATGGCTTTAGGGACCTGTCCTAGAGCCAGTGAAGCTAAGGAGTAGGGCCATTTCAGTGAATAATTTACAAAGCTTCTGAAATCAAGACCTAGTTCATTGTGCTCCTACAAGCAACTTACAGGTCAAATCCCACCTGTATAATGCTTCCATTATGGGCAGAGTCCAGAGGATGATTTGTGGGAGATTGTGCAAATTCCTTCTCTTGTCTAAAGCTGCTTGACTAAAGCTGCACTGCTGCTGCCACAGCAGGGCAGATGGGTCAGCTGCCGGTGGCGGGACAGCCCCTCTCAGCTTGGTGCTGCTGGGAAAATGAGGCAAAAGAGTGGAAGGAAGAGACGGCTTGGCAGTGGGAAGGCAGATGATGCTGGTGAGGGTATAAAGGTACGTTATGCTGTAGAGGTGCCTAAGGTGATCCCAAAAACTGGATGCAGCCAGCTTCACCCACAAGGTGTATTATCTCAGTAGACAGCTGTCTACAGACTTGTGTGCTGTTAATCATGCTGATGCTGCCCAGAGGTCTAATCAAGCTACTCTGCTTTCTAGCATGGGTATGTCTACAGCCAGAGAAACAACCCCAAAGAAATTTTGAAGGGGAGCTTATGAAGCCATGAAAAGCCACTTAGTTGATTACAAGAACCCAAAAATGCAAGTGGAGAGCAGTCCATCTGCTTTACAATTGTGTGAGCCTGCCAATATCAGCCATTTCAAATGTCTGTGGGATAAGAAACATCATTGCTCTTTCACAAACGGACGCTAAGACCACCCAAAATCAGTAGTTAGTAAGAGGTGGAAAGCAACTCTGAGGAAATAGTTGTAACTGCTCCAGAAATTAAGGTTTGACCAGCCACTTCTGTAGTTGTTTCATATACAGTATTTCAGCTTGCACTGCTGCAAAAGCAGTTGCAAAACTACCTGGGTTTTGTGCTCTGGTGTTTGCAACTTCCTGCTGTAACATAGACCTCAAAGACAGGGCAATGGAGTTACGCAGGAGAAAGTAGCAGCTTATCCAGAAATGGGCACTGAAATCCAAAGTTCTAGTTTGAACACTGGAAGCAGTTTTCTTTGTATTTGTTAGCTGTTTGCATTTTCAACAGCAGCATGGTCTACTGCAAGGATTTGTAGTGGTTTTCTATTAACATTTTTACTCTCCTGCAAACCAAGCTCAAGCATTTGTATGCTTATGGGTAACTACAGAGGTTTTAAATTTTTTTTTTTTTTTTTAATGAGCTCATTTGTATGTAAAAACATTGTCTGAATTTTTGGATTATTACTTCATATACTCATGTGAAAATGTATGTGCTGAAAAAACTTTTAGGTTTTATACAAAAATTCCTGTGGAGATGATTTCACTGGCAATGGCATGTTGTGTGTATTTTCTGTGCAAGTCTTCTACACTTGATTTTCATAACTTCTTTTGGAATCCTTGATGTTGGCGAGCAGCTTTCTTTTAGTACAGCATCTAAAAGTAGACGCAGCGCTAAAACTAGTGTGGAGCAGGGGAGAAGGACAACGTTTTGTACCATATAGACTTGTCTCCTTTTTCTGTGTCTTGGACATTTGCCTTTTTACAACAGCATTTTGCTGTTGGCATGCTCAGCTCGTGATCTAATCCGTGCTTATTAGAGGGCATTTGACACATGCACAGAAGGCAAACGGAGGGAGGGGGAGAGCCTTTGCCAGTATGTAGAATTTTAAGTTATTTACCCCAAGTGGAATTTGTGTACCGCAGTCACTCTCTGGGCCAGATTTTGAATCTGTCACTCCAACCATGAATCATATATTCACAGGAGTGGAAAATTCGAATTGGCACCTGCTGTCTAATGGAAAAAGTTTTTTATTCCTGCTCTAAATAACATTGTTTGTGGCTTTTCAACAACTTGGAGTGAATAAGCTCAAGCTCTATTAAAGCCTTAACAGTATTTGAGTACCTCCAAGTGGGTTAGATTTTTGTTAAACTTCATTTGAATGCTTATGCATTTTTTATGCTATATTAAGTAGACCATTTAATGGGTTTTGATTGGTAATGCAGCCTGAAGCCTCATTACTAGAAAGTTTTATAGCTACCAGAAGTTTGTGTTTTCAGGCGATGATGGAGAAAAATGAACTTTCTCGTCGGAGGCTGGTGTTTCAAAACCGAGAGATCAATATATTGTCTATCTTTTTATAACAGACCTGGAATTTCAGCTCTGTGTACCCCAAACTCTCCTTAAGGCAGAATGTAACTGTCGTAGTTGATGATATGTGACTTGCAGCCCGCTATTGGGCACCTCAGTTTGGGCAGGACATCAAAGTGAGGCTATTTATTGTGACAAACAAAAAAGCACCAGCATGTGGAAACTGTCACCTCCTCTTGCTTCTGTGTGTCTAGTTTGTATTCTAGTGGAGTCACTCATTGTGTCCCATTTTCCAAGAGCCTTCTTTCATTCTTTTTCATTTTTTTCTCTGTCCCACATACTTAACATGAAAGCTGTTAAAAGCTGTTTAAAGCATGATAATTCAGTAAAGTGGGATCAAAGTGAAAGAGGATCATTTGCTACTTTCTAACCAAAAGGAGGAAGGTGTTGTAAGCAAACAAGTGAGACGTCTGCTGTTCAGTGCCACAGGAGTGCTGCTTTCAGAGGAAATGCCTTTTGTTTGAAGGCATCCAGTGGTGCCCGTAGTCAAGGCTGCCGCTTGGGAGGGAAGGAGTGGTCTTAATTAGGATGATACCAGCAAGAATATAATAATGTTGCAGAATGTCTCTGTGACTTAAAATCTTTATGAAGGTACCCTTCAATGGGGTGCTGAGTGTCTGAGAAAAGCCTTAGAAGAACCAACGGATTGTGTTGAAGAGAATGACTCCTGCAAAGCTAATTTTTTTTCTTCTACTGAAGAACTTGAGCTTAGTGTCATGTTTCCAAAAGCATCAGTTACCTTTTTTTGCTCTGAATCTGTGTGACAACTGAAAGCTTCCATATTCTGTGCTTGTGCATTGGTACAGTGGGAAAGTGCCTTGCCAAGATGTTGCAACACTGGTGTGTAGGGCCTGGGTTCCTACAGAGAAGAGCTGGAAATCTTCAGGGTGTACTGGAGTTGGCTGATT
The DNA here is from genome assembly GCF_023638135.1 of Falco biarmicus. Lineage (NCBI taxonomy): Eukaryota > Metazoa > Chordata > Aves > Falconiformes > Falconidae > Falco > Falco biarmicus. The sequence continues at coordinate 62,375,472 of NC_079288.1, read as the reverse complement.
ACCATGCATAATTCAAAACTTACAGCACGCTGCTTTGCTCTTAGAAGCAGGAGTTTCTTCAGATGTGTTTCATGGCTAGGACAGGATTATTGTGCAAGTTGCCACCTTCTCCCTAGAACAGTAATTGTGCAACTTCTTCCTCAAGCCCAGCCTGCCCACCCTTCTGTTTGTCTCCAAGGCAGAATGGTCCTACAGCAGTCTTGTACTGTGGATGAAGATGTAAGGGGATGGGTGGCTGGTAAGCAGGGCATTAAGACTCCAGATTGTGCCTAGGAGCAGGTTGCGGATGGGCAGGATGTGCGTGTCAGTATGGAGAGAAGCTGAGCTATACTCATATATGGACCAAAGGGTCTAGGGGCAGAGCCGGCATCTTCTGTCAACAAAACGCGCCTCTTCCACAGGGCTGAAAGAGCTCTCTTCAGCTCTGTATTTACAGTGGAGGTGGTGCACAGCTCTTAAGTGTATGTAGGTCATTAACGGAGTGTTATCTACTGGCACAAGTTGCCTGTCTTGTCTGTGTCTTTAAGACAGATGAAATGAGTGCTGTATCTCATATTGCATGGCTCCCAGGTGAGTTCTGAATGTAAGGGGCCAGCCTAGCTGTAACTCTTCAGTTGGCCACAGCTTTCTATTCCTTTTCCAACCCTTAAAAACTCTGTGGAAATCCTTTCTGTGGCAGACCTCATGGACTACAGCCACCTTCTGCTACTTGAATGGATCACTGGGTTCCCTGGGCAAAACATATCAATGGATACTGTTGAGAGACCCTGTTGAAGTGGCGTGGTATCTCGCAGAAGGGTGCACACACCTAGCTGGCTTCTGCCAGAAGTACTGCATGTGCTGTCACCCTTCCGCATGTTCTCAGGCGTCAGGGAGGCACCCTTGCATCTTTATATACGTACTCCAGTGGAGAAGCTGGGAAATCTGTTGCAGGTCAAAAGCAATGTACAACAGCAGGGTTTTGTTATTGGCATTTAATTATTTTAATAAATGTTTTTACTGAATTGGTGTAATCACCACCAGGAGGTCCCTCATTTGTTTATTTTTCATGCAAAGTAGATTTCTGTGCAGCACAGGTGCAGTTTCAAAAGATGGCAGGGGCAAAGCTTGAGTCAAAGGTAGGTAGGTCTTCTAACCTTTGGGAATGGCAGGGTATGATCAGGCAGTTTGTCACCCAGAGTTACATTAAAAAGTCGCTGCATATATTTTGTTCAGAAGAGGAGGTAACTTGCATTTATTTTTGTGGAAGGTGGAACCGTGAGCTTTTTAGTTTCTTGAGTTAATAGATGAAAACTGAAGTCCTGTGACAGAGCTCTATAAGGAAAATTTCTCCTGTTACTTCCCTAGCTTAGGAGAAAACTGTTTTTCTGCCTTGCAAAAATGTTTGACATTTAAAAAGATACGTGAAAAAATCCATTCTGCAATAATAATAGAATGAGAGCTTTACAAAGTTTTTCACCAAGAATAAGAGGCGCTATGACTGGGGGATCTGTTCCAGTGATGAAAGCCCAGGCTCAAGCTCTTGTTAGAACAAGGAGCTTGAACTCAGGCATGGGCAGATGATCAAGTCACACAATTATTCTTCACTGGGGTCTTCTTCCCTGATGAATTCAGTGTCCATCCACTCTACAGCTGACCCTTGAGAATCATGTTGACAGCAGCTCTCCTCATAAAAGAACTTGGCATTTTTCTGCTGGAGAAATGTATTTCCTAAAAGACTTCTATCTGTCTTGAGCACACACTTTATTTAAACATCCAAAATATTGAAATCAGAAGCTGTTCTCAGAACAATCACCTTATCATAAAACACACCCTGCTAAGAACATGATTTCTGTTTCCATTTAATGTGAGGCAGTGCTCCTCATTATTCTCTCTGCACACCGAGCTTCATCTAAATCAAATTGAACTGAAAAGGACAATAGTGCTATTGATTTCTAGTACTAAAAATAATGCATAATAACCTCACTGTATTGTCAAATCTGTTCAGTGAATGAAATTGCTATCACAGAAGATGTATCATTATTCATCAACTTTATTATCCTTACCAAGCAGGCTGGTATCTTCATTCAGGTCATTTCCATGGAACTTGACTTGAGCAAGAAGTGACAACATGATCTGCGCTTCTTGATCATCCATGCATATCCAGGAGGTGTTCAAATGTCTTTATTCACATGAGGAGAAGATGGAGATGCCTCACTGCTGAATGTGTTACTGAGGCTGATAGATATGGAAAACTGCATTTAGCTGACAGCAAGACTAGGAGAGGGCATGTTTTAAATCTGTGTGCAGCTGTCCCAGGAGCAAAGACTCCTGAATTAGAAAACATATAACGAGATTAAAATCAACTAGGATATGAGCTTTCTTTTTCTTCTGTTTTCAAATACTTTTTTTAATGCTTGCTGCAGAGGAAACCCTACAACACAGGGTGCCAAGCATCATGCTTTGGGACAAGGAGTCATGGTTGTGTTGGAGGTTCAGCTGGCATAAACTGGCTTGGGTTCACAGATGGCATCTCCTTTGAAATGTACTATGGCATGGCTCAATGCATGGGTGCATGCTGGTGATGATTATTTTTAGATGATGACTGCCTGGTTCTCGAGGGGCTTTTAACAGTCTTGAAGCCAATAAGGCAGGTTATGGCATCAGCAACGTAACAATTGTGACACCATGACACACAGGGAAAGTACTGGAAGGCTCAGGCCAGGTTCTGGTCAGAAAGAACCACCAGCAAGTACTAACAGCAATGGCAGGGTTTTGGGGGTTTGCGGAGGTTTTTTTGTTGATTTAAAAAAGAAGACCCACAAAAACACAACTTAACTGACCAACCAAACAGAAAAAAAACAAAAAACAAAAAACAAACAAAAAAAAACCCCCAAAAACCCCAACCCCTCTTGCATGTTTGTGTTTTGGTATTGGTTTTTTTTTGTTTTTGTTTTTTCCTGAACTGCTGAGTAATTTGGGTTGAGATACATATCCTCTCTGTATTTGTGAAGTGTTAAGTGCTCATTATGAAGAGCTCTTGATCTTACATGCCTCTGCAGCCTGTGCTTTGTAACAGTTCCACCACTTGCAGCTGAAATCCAAACCTGTATTCCTCCTCCTGGTTTTGATTTGTAGGTGTTTCATCTGCACTTCCAGGGGCTGGCTGGGACCTACTGCAGAAGGGCAGAAGTGCTGAGTGGAGCATACGTCAACTGGTTTCCTAATCTGGCTGCTAACAGGAAATACTGACACTCTCACAAGAAAGCTCGTTCACGCTGTCATCTCAGCTTACCTTGTAAGTTCAGGCTGACTACAAGGTTCAAGGAAAGGGGGTTTAACTGAATCCAGCCTTCAAACTTACTTTAAGCTGACTGGTGAGGAAGTTTACACAAGGTTGAAGCTCAATTACTCTGTGTGTAGGTGTCTGAAAATTCAGAAAGAAATTTATCCCTTTCACGTGAGATGCTGAAGGACTTTCCCGCTAAACCTCTTATTTCTGCTCCCCAGATCTTAGACCAAACAGATTTTTGCTTAAACGTGGCTTACATTTCTGACATAAAAGCCATTAATTTCTGTTATGCTCTTCCCAGGCTCTCTGCTTCTTCATCCCACTTGGACTTAAGTGGGGAGGAGCATGTGAGTAAGAAAGAGTGGGAAGAACTGGCATAACCCTGGGTGGTTTGCACATGGTGAAGCTTAGCTGGTGATGATGGTGGTGCTGAGGACCAAAAGCATTTGCCATTAGTGAGGTCTTTGGGAGCAGGGAACCTCTGTTAGATGGCATTGCAAAAGGATAGAAACTCATGGAAAGGTAGCAGGGTTGGGCTAAATGGAGGGTCTAGGTAGTGCACAGCACATTTAGAGGACTGCTTTCTAGCAAGAAATTTCTTCAGCTGTCGTTGTGGCATGAACTAATTCAGAATTGAGCTGACAGTTTGTTTCGTGGGGCCTATACGACACCTGCTGTGAAAAGGTGCTTCACACAGCAAGGCAATTAATAACCCAACTTTTGTGAGCTCTTGGCCAGAGTCTGAGGCCGTATTTTCCTAATAACTCTAAAATATGTTTTGTTTTCATGTATTTGTGGATATTAGGTTGAACCTCTCCTACTGTCAGGGATTTCTGAAGCCTTAATTGCTTTTGCAACTTAATTGCCCCTGGAATGAGCTCAGGAATTAGCTTTTTGCAAATGGGAAAATATTTGAGCTGTTATGGCTCTAAAACTATTATTTTTAGACCTAAATTAAGGTGGGGGAATGAGATGCTGATAACAATCACGGTTTCAATATTATTACACTAGAATGCACTAGGAATTACAGGATTAAATACAGCCTAAAATGAATCAGAGAACATGTTCAAAATGAGTAGTCTTGAGATTACATACCCAGGACATTCTCCCATGCCATCTTGATGTTATTGATCCTTGTTTTAATACAAAAGTCTTATTGACAGGCCTTGTTCCACTAATAATTTTGTTGGGTTTATATGCTAAAAAGACTGGCTTTATTGAAACCATATGGGAAACTTAAGGTTTGTATTGTTCTCTCATCTTAAAGAAAAAAAAAAATTGAGAAATTGAATAATGACCTAATTGGTTTTAGCAGCTTCTCTGCCAGCATGAGGAGAATTCATGTGGTATGGCTTATCATTGGGGGACCTCAACCATTTTTGATCGCATTAAAGCTCTTGGAAGCAATACAGTAACACCTTGCAGTACTGAGGCATGTGCACAATACAGGTTTCAGCAGACACAGCTTAAAGCACAGCAGTTGTGAGTGTGAAAACTCAAGCATAGCAAATTAGCAGTTTTATTTTATACTCAAGTCATTACTCAAAGATGGAAAACTATGCTAGAAAAGCACAGCATGTGATAAAAACGAATGTTATTTTTATTCCTAGGAAAAAAGTTTCATAAAATGGTTATTAGTGTTGCAATTCTCATTAATTACTGATTTGTTTAAAGGACTGTTCTCATATGTGATGGTCCCTCTGACAAGGCAAACCACCAAAAAACCCCCAAACTGATCCATCAGTCAAAAAAGTCTTGCAGTTAAAGCTAATCATTTTGCTTATGTAGGTCCCTCAATCAGCTTTCTACCAAGACTTTTTAGTTTGTGGGGTCTGCATAAGTTAATATTTTGAGGCCCTGCAGAAATGTAATATATGGTTCTTTAATTAGAAGCTGTCAAAATGTGTATGTACAACAGGACCTAACTAAGATTACACTGGGGGGGGAAAAATAATATCTGAACCTGAATGGAAACATGTGGTGTTTGTTCTAGTGAAACAACCAGAAACTTCCCCACAAATCAGTCTCTAGATCCTGCTTTGCTTTTCTTCTCTCCTGATTATCTCTTTACAATGTGAATGGGGCTGTTCCTTGCTGGAGATCACAGAAATCCTTTAGTCTTTCTGGGAGAAAATATATATACATTCAGCTCAGAGGCAGAGGCAGAAGAGTTAGCTGGACCATCCTGGGCCAAATAGGTGAATCTGGAGCCCTCCTGGGGATTTTGGGGAGAGGATGGGGGAAGAAATGAAGGGTCAGGTACTGATTGCCTGAGTTGGTCCTGTATCTGAGACCTTCCAATACAGTGCTGAACACAGGGAGAGGAGAAACACTCCTGATGTGTGTGTATACATGCTCAAGCATGCCTTGACTTTACTTGGAAATACAAATGTCTGATCAAACTGATCCTGCTGCAGAGCAGAAGTGGAGGCTAGCCAACATGCGGAGGTCTTCTCCTAGGTGTTGGAGACACCATGGTTTGTATCGCAGCCACCATGAGAACATGCTTTGGTTCAGTTAATCCTCCAAGAATCTTCCCCATTTAAGCAGATGGAGTTGTTCTGGGTTCCTGATGACAGTGGTTTGGCCCAATTGGACCTTTCAGCAACCTCCCACCCCTTCCTACCATGGTTCCAGGCAGGCCACTGGTGGGTCCACTCCCCTGTGTATTGGGAGTGGTTATTACAGCCTCTTCTGCTATCAGTGTGTTCCCAAATGAATGCAGCATTGTGCAAAACCAGCATTAACTGCTTCAGGCTCCGTAATGAGATGCTGGTTCTACTGGCAGTACACCATTTCTGTCTCTAAAGGATAAGTAACATCATTTCTGGGAACTCTGAAAGCTAAAGCATATCTGGCTCTGACAGGGGCAATCAGGTTTTTATAATTTTCTGACAGACAGTTAAGCTTAAAGCTGTAAAAACTGAAAATATACTGTCAAGTAAAGTTAATATTTTAGAAGCCCAAGGTTTTATGAGGCAAGGCACAGACCTCTTTTCTTGCAAAGATGCTGAAGGGTGTGTTTGGATTTGACTCGACTATGACTTACAGGCTTCAGTGTGTATGCAACGAGAGTGAGCACCAGTTATTCTCACTTATAGCTGGAACAATAAGTATGTTTTAAACTCGCTAATGCAGGGGACATGATATGAAAGGAGTTAAAAGCTGAGGCTGGGCCATGACTTTCCAGCCAGTGCACTGCCCTGAAGGTGTCCAGAACTTAAGGAAGTTCCTTGTTAGAGTCTTATGATGTTTTAACAGAATAATTTAGCAATTCCTTGAGTTTTGGCATAATGTCTCAAACCTAAGGTTTAGCTAGTGCCTGTAGGTACTAAAGCCAAGGAGGGATGTGTAGGCTGAACTTAGTCTGTTACAAATAATTCTTGCACCCCTGACTGTCTATGTCTTGCTAGAAGGGTGAGTTGCTTTATGCTTCTTAGCTCTGTGTTGCAAGTCATAAAATGGGATGGTGGAATACTTTAGTCAAAGAGAAGACTGCTGAAAGCAATGCCAGCAAGCTCAGGTTTGTGCTGTTGAAAACGCTACCAACAATGTGGCTTCCGTCTGATCACACCCTGGAGATATGCATGGTACCCCTGATGTGCACCAGTGACTGCAGAGCTCTGGGGGCCCAAACAGAAATATTTTTAACGTGGTCTGACTTTAAGTCATGATACAATAAATTCAGATCTGGAGATGCCAAGCAGTCTTAAGACACTTGATGTACTTGTTAAATCTTTTTGCTGCTGGGTCTTCATAATTAGAAGAGAGTTTCTGTAGGTCAGGTGGGTTTGTCATGCAAGTATTAGTGCAGGATCAAAACTGGCAGGTTTTTGCAGCATGTTCTGTGCTCTTGATACCGTATTGTCCCAAGTTCAAGAGTCATTCATACCTTTCCTCCCATTTGAATGTCGTGTAGGATGAGGACAAAAGCTTGAAGGTCTCTGTCCAGGTGAAGAATGCAAATAATAATGTTCTTACTTAAAACCTAAAAAAGCGAACCTGTTCTTCTGAGTAACAGAGATTGCGCTCCAATTGTAATTCTTCAGAAAATTGTGCTACTTTAGGATATTTTTGCTGGAGACAGGCTTAGGATATTTTTGCTGGAGATAGGCTTTAAATCTAATTTTCCCATCTTCTCGTTTTTACAAAATAATTGTATCTGCTTGTTCTACATTCAAGTGACTCTTCAGTGTAAGGATTTAACCAGGGATGGTGACTGTAAACTTATGTAAAGACAACAGACATCCTTTCCCCCTGCAAAAATAAACTACTATTTTTTTTTAAATTAAGTCATTTTGAAACCTGAATGTTTCCTTAATTCTTTAACACCTCTTTCATTAGATACTACACTAAATAAAAGAAACAAGTAGGTAGGACATCAGCAAAGGAGGTTGCAAAAGGAGGAAGGTGACAGAATTAGATTATCAAAATACTTTAAAAAGATATTTACTACTTCAGATGTAGATATTCCACATGCCTAGTCCCTATTTATCCATCCAACAGGAATGTGTCATTTTAGAGGTTTGTCCATTTGAGTTAAATGTCTTCATTTACCCTTTTGTGCCGAGGAAGTGGGGTTAAATAGGTTCCTGTAGAGAATAAGGTAGTTCCCAGAGTTGTGATGCTCTTCTAGCAGACTGTTTAGAGGGAGCAGCTAATAAAACCAAACCCAAACCCCCAAACAGATTACAGGAGGAAGATGAGCAAATGAAAGAATTCTCTCTCACACTAAAATGCTCTTGCCTTTATTATCCTTTCATTTAGTGCAGTAGGGGCTTTTTTGATGTTTATTCATGAGTGCTTATGAAATAACAGAGAAAGAAGAATTCTGGTGAAAGGATAAATGAATGATTGCTCTTAAAAGACCAAGGGATTAATAATGGTAGCTTTGCTTGGCAATACTTTTCTAGTTTGTAGAGCACCAGTTTGTATAGTCTTTCAGTGGGATACAAATCTTTGATGATCTCTGTGCTGGATGTATATTTGTCTGGGTAAATATTTTGCTTAGGTTTCAGATATATATTTGGTTTGGTTGAGTTTTTTGCTTGGTGGTGGTGTTTGCAGTCATTCCAGAAATTAGTGGCTCAGCTAGTGATTTCAGCATGTTATATAGTGAAGATGAGATGACATTACATCTGTATGTAATCCGCAGGGCTTATGTACAGAAAGCTGTAATGTTAGTGAAGCTGTGTCAGCTTAGATCAGGGGAAAATCTTCCGATTAACCAAGTGGAGCCCTGTTGCCTCACAGGAATTTTTGGTCAAATCTTTTTATCCATAAATTTTCTGTTTACTATCGGTTTTGTTATATATCCCTCTGTTTATAATCTCTTGCTTAGCTTTTTTTATGGGCACTTTAATAACTCTTTTTGAATCTTGTACTGCTTTACAAATAATTCACAATTCCCTTTCCATCAAGCAGTTATTGGGCATTTTTACCGATAACATACATACAGTCTCCATGGGTTTCACTGGATATTGCAGGAGGTCATAAAGTTTAAATATAGCCCACCTCTTAGTCATAAGAGATGGGACTGAGTGTTAGGAAGCAACTGGACTCTCTGTTTGGATCCGTTCTGTTGATAATAATGACAAGCCTGCTCCTCTGTTCTTACTATCCAGAAAATCCAGGCTCCAGAAGTCTGAATCCAGATGCTAATGATGTAAGTTGGTCTCTTTCTAAAACTGAATGTGTATTACACCACAGCAGTGGAAGCCCTTCAATAACTACTTGGTGAGATTCCCTATGTGAACCTGGCATGAGTATATTTGACACTTCCTATTTCTAATTGCTAATATTCAGCAACATGTTAAAAATAGTCCAGAGGCTTTGTCCTGTGTGCCCTACAGTATGTTAAGCCTTGTTTAGGCTTACTGCAAAACTGTAATCAGAGTTCTTGTAGCCTGAGGGAATTTTCTCGCGTTTCTTAATTTAATTAAACATTTCCCATTAAGTTTAATTATATGTTAAGATGGAGAATTTCTCCTGACCCTACAATAATAAGGGTTTACAAACTGAAGTACAATTTTCACAGATTTTTTTCTTGACATCATCTTGTTTGATAGAGTGAATAATTAACAAAGATTTTAATTCTGAGTTCTTGTGAAGTTTGTTTCTACTTATCTCCGCCCAGCTGGCTGGAAGCAAATGAAAGACAGGTCTCCACAGTGCACTTATTAGAAACAATGACCACGTCTGCACTGTCTACTCTTATCCAGTAGTTGTATGTTTGTACCAGTGCAGTGCTCATGTAAAAATCCTGCCAAGTAATCACTTTTGGGGAATTTTCCATTCTCTGTTTTGAGGCCACGTTAACCAGACTGTAGTGAGTTCATGCCACATCTTTGTGCACTGACAGCAGTGGACAATTTGACTGTCAGTGCATGTAAGTGCATGTAATATAAATAGCTGTGCAGGTAGCTATGCTTATCTTAAGTAAAATGCTAAAGTATCATGTGAAAGCTCTGTTGGTGTCTTGCAAGAGTAGTGCTGCAGTTTTTTCATCAATAACGAAGTATTTCCATATTTCTACTCAGTGGGATTACACTTTTTCCCATTTTTATGTGAGGGTGACTGGAACTGCGGAGGGCTCATTGATCCTTTGGGCAGAAGATATTTCATATTGCTCTTTAAAGCTTTGCATCTCTTGGGGCTTTTTGTGTGTGTGTGTTACAAACAGCTTACTATTTAAAGGAAAAAAAAAAAAAAGAAAAAGTGGCACAGGAACTGTACATCCCACATGCTAAATACAAGTATGCTGAAGGGATTTCATAAAGGCTGTTTCTTTAGTCTCCCAGCTGGCTTATGATAGCACAACATGAAATTCTAGAAAGAGCAGAGTCCCATCAAGATCACATCTGTTCAAATTGCTTGCTTTTTAGTTTCCACAGTGAAGTTCATAAATATGAAAGGGAAGAAGGCTCACGTTTCTGTCTGATATACAGCACACTTTATGGTGTAAAAAATTACTGTAACTATTTTAGTCAAATACATTATTCTGGTATGACCTGGATATAAACACTGTAATTTTACCTTTTATGTAAACAGTTTTCACATCAAAAAAAGGTTTGTTTTACAGTTTTTCTATGCACAGAAAAAAGTGCTATAGATGGTAAGTAACCTCCAGGCTGTGTTGATTTCAGTAGATTTTACTATAAATTGTGTTTATAAAGCAAGGAGGCTTTGAGCCATCCCACCTTCCTTGCTCTTCCCAGGTCAGCTACTCACAGCAGCAAGGTAAATATTCAGAGGCCACTTGAAAGCCCGTTGTCCCTGTGGAGATGCTGTATCCTCCCCATGGTCTGCTGGGCATGTGGGGCCTGGGCTACTGATTTGAGGCATTGCATTTCAGTGGAAGGCTGAGCTTGGACCTGATTGTCCTTGCAGCTTCATTTACAGGTGGAAATTTTGCAGATGAGAAGTACCAGACCAAGTCCTTTTACCTTTAAAAGTTATCCTAGCCCATTGAAAGATTTTCATAGGCCACATCACAGAAGCAGATTTGCTTTACAAAGTGTGTCTGTGCTTTGCAAGTTACATGTTTGGTGCCATACTTAAAGCTTTCAGGATCAGCAGATTAGAGCCTCATTGGGTATACACTGCTCTGAGCACAGCGTTCCCATCTCTTGTGAATTTATCATGGTTTTTATGGTACTTTTTTTCCTGTGATCTTGTCTTGCTGAATCAAGTCAAGAAGTCTGTAGCCCCAAAAGAGTTGATTGGAAATCACCTTACATTGAACACACAGAGTTAAAGAAAAAAAAAAAAAGAAAAGGAAAAAAGTACTAGGTTTTACTTCCTTTCTTTTCTCATTTCCTTTAAATTTGAGTGTGTGTGTGTGTGAAGCCGGTCTCTTTATTTTACTGCCTAACTTGTAATTTTGGAATAGTTATAGTTGGCAGCACAGGGATGGGTAGAAAAATTCAAAGGATTAATGTGATTCCAGGAGAGAATAGATAGTTCATTGCCAGGGAGGTGTGCCAAGAGTTGTCAAAGAATCCTAATGAAAAGTCTGTTTTCATAAGAAAATGAGTAGATGCAAATTCACAAGGTCAACCAATCCGTTGAATAAGAAGATCCTGATTTTATGTGATCATTTCTCAGGGCAAGTCCTCCTATAAGGTTCTTGTGGGGGTTGTTTCTGCCTTTAGCTCCTGTCCTTTGGAAGGATAAACACTGAGTTATATCTGTTGGTGTTTGGATTTGTAGTTTAAGAACTGATAATGAGAAATATGGCTTTTCCACCCTGCTTAGCAAAGAGCAAATGCTGCATTTAGTTACACTTTATATATGTCTTTTGATTGAAAATACAGTAAGAGAATATTTTAAGTTAAATACTGTCAAGCTCCTAGTAACTCTTTTTATTTTTTGAAAACTAACATTATGTTGGTTTCATATTTTGCTAAAAAAATGAGAAAATTTCAACTGAAATAGAATACAATCCTTGCAAAGTATTTAGATGGGGTGGGGTGGGGAAAGTATTTTCTTGATATAAACTGGGAAGTCAGCAATGAACATACAAGTTCTTTTTGTAATGAAGCCTGCTCTTAAAGATTGAGGCTACCAGCTTTTTACTTAAAAAAAAAAAAAAAAAAAAAGGCATTGGTGCTGCATTTGCTGTTGTAATAAATCTTTTTGTTCTGGTGCATTAAAGATGGCTTTACAATTCCAGATCTTTCCCAATATGCCATGATCACAGGCATACTTCATCATGGAACTAGCTATCATCACACATTCTTGAGCATCAGGGAAATACCTCAGTGTGTTATCAAATTTTACTGACTAGGTATCAGGACAGGTTAGTTTAGTGCTCATTTCTACTGTATTCAGATGACTTACTGGCATCGGACCAAAATTTCTTCATCAGCATTCAGCACTGCTCCTGAAGCATGAGAGAAAGGAGACGCAGAACAGGGAGTATATACAACTCAGCCCAGAGAATATCTTATTTCTTAACTGAGATATTCTCGTACCACTAGTTGACCTCTGCCATATCCCCTTCATTTTACCTGTGTGGAAGCAGCGTACAGGAAAACAAGTGGCACTGGAAAAAGGACATCATGCCAGAACTGCATGTAATGTCTAGTAACTATACATATTTCCTTAGCGCCATAGCATACCTCCACCATCTCTGTTAGGAATCCCCTTGAGGTGTGATTCAGGCTTTCTAAAGATGTGGGATGGTCTTTGCATCCTGGCTAACTGTGGTGTCTCCAGAGGCCAGTGAGATCAAGGATAGATGCAGTGTATTGCCCCTGCCCCTTCCCAGTGTCATGGAGCAAACAAAAAACATACAGTAAACAACTGTGTAGAAAGGCTAACCAGTGCATCATGGACCAGCTTAGTAGCAGGAAAGCACATGGAGGAGGGAGAGCTCAGGACAGACTGAACAGGACCGAGCGCAGATTTCCTGAGGCAGTGGTAAGGGATGTCAAGCAGAGACTCTGGGTGGGCAGGATGGTGCATTGTGGAGCAGGTTTGGAGTTGGAAGGACCCAGTGCTGCTCAGTGGCTGTGTCAAGTTGCAGTGAGTGTGGTGCTTTTCTTGGCCAGTCAGAGAGCCCATTGGCAAGGTAGGAGGGCCTGTAATAAACATTGACTGGGTAGCAACCCGTGTAAGAGGCTAACAACATTATCTCCTTCAAGGAAACTTTAAGGGATGTCTTCCGAAGGCGCAAAGGCAGGCAAGTTTCACATAATTGCTCCTAGCTGTTTTCTTCTAAACAGCTATGGACCTTAAGCAGGGAGCTAGCAGGGGTTAAGATATTCTGCATGGATGTGCAGCATATCAACAGTAGCAAAAATGTCCTTTCAGCATGCTTGGTTCGGTGTCGAGTCCAATGAAAACATTGAAAAGACATTTAGACATGAGGTCTGCAACCAGTCACATTGCCTGGGTTTCTTCCCCAACTAAGACAAGCTTTTATATTATTGTTAATTTTACTAAGTGTGCTAGCAGCCATCATTTCCCCATGTGTGTAAGCAGAGAGCGTGGGAAGAGTCAGGTCTGCGTCTGACAGAGCATGCAGGCAGTACCTACCCAGAAAAAGATAGTTGGTTCTCAGAGTGGTTGAAAACTGAGAAGGTCCTTTGCTACATGTTTCGGATAGAGGAGTTGAACCTAGTCTGCTAAGGCTTCGATTTTCCATGTCCCTCCTCTGCTGTTTTTTTAAGTTAATTTTGATCTGGTTTGTTAGATGCAATTTTAAACTCACGACACAGAACTTTTCTAAGGGAGCTTTGGAAGCTGTTTAAAAATTGGTATCACAAACCTATAGGACTAATAATTGGAGTGGTTTCTTGAAAGTGATGAAATCAAATTAGCTACCCAATTTGCCTAGGATTTTCAAGTGGTGAAAAAAAAGGCACTCCTATTTTTGTCTGTGATCACTGCCTTGAAGATAAATGACTTTGCTCCCTGCTGCAGGCCAGTGTACATAGCCTCAGACACTATACAATATTTTTTTTGTTTTGTAATTGATTTTTTTATTAGAAATTTTCAGAACAATTTCAAACCCAAATATTTTCCCTCTGCCCTTTTATTTCTTACTTGCTCTCTGGCTGATTTGGCTGTCAGTATAGAACACTGACAAATAAATCATTGTCAGGACTCAGTCCCCCAGTGCATGAGAGTCATGAGTCCCAAACTAACCCTGCAGTCATGCAAAGGTCCTTACTTTATAGCTTTATCAAAGCTTGCTGACTTTGCAGCATCCCATAGTGAAGGCAAACATGTGACATGAAAGACAGTATTTTCTGTACCTAAAAACACTAGACACAAAGGTGCTGTACAAATACAGTATTTAATATGGGCAATGTGACTTCTTTTGCAAGGCATGTGGTGTGGCGGGTTAAGCATTGCAGAGTGAGCTGAGTGACCATCCTGTTAGGATGTCAGCGTGACCCTCAGTGAGCAAATTCCTGTAAGCACATCTCAGCTTCCATTCTTGTTTCACGACAGAGTTGCTACGTTATTTGGCATGAAGAGCAGGCTCTTAATGTTGGGCATTCCTACCTATATGATTTCATGCACACAGCACAAATAGTGCTGATAAGATGTAATGGAAAAGTCTCTCTGACAGTCTCTGGGCCCATTTCTGTGGCTCAGTGCTTGCCCTCAGAGGAATGGAAGGTTACAGGATGTACTGCATCTCATAACTCCACTGACCATCTTTGAGGGTTTTGCTAGAACCTCAGAAGATACCAGTTTATTGCTAAATAAACGTGAAACTTGCTAAATAAAAGCCTTTTCCCCTTTGCACAAACATTAAAATTTCAGACCTCACACCCTGCAGTGGAAAGCTTTAAAATACAAACGTGTTTGGTGAAAGTAGACAAAAACTAGCAAAGCCTAAACTTCAACTTTAGCTGATCACATGGTGCAAAAGCAAATGAGTATTTGGAAACTTTGTGTGATGCTGTCTCAGCTTAAGCATAGTAGTGCTGATTTTATGGGGTCTATGAGTTCCTGTGTGCTGTAATCTTTTAACATTTTTAACTTCTTGATGTACTGCAGACATTTGTAGTGAGCAGAAGGCATCAGATGTAGGATAGTGAACTTCTGAACTGCTGCTAAAGCAAAATGTGCTACACTGTAGAGTGAAAGGTGATGCCACAGCCAGCCTTGGAAATATCACTTCATTTAGTTTTTCAAGGATAAGAAACAGATGAGAGTGAACCACTCTTTTTTTTTTTTTTTTTTCTTTTTTTTTTTTCTTTCCCAAGTTACTTTCCTCGCTAAGGAAAAGAGTAA
Organism: Falco biarmicus; assembly: GCF_023638135.1. Classification (NCBI taxonomy): domain Eukaryota; kingdom Metazoa; phylum Chordata; class Aves; order Falconiformes; family Falconidae; genus Falco; species Falco biarmicus. Next base: position 62,360,447 of record NC_079288.1, on the reverse strand, counting down.
ATTCACCTTTCAAATCAATTAGAAATCAGTCCTAGCTACTTGCTGGAGGAAAGCCAAAGAACAAATGTATGAACATTAGAAGTGTAGAAAAGTATGCTAATATGACTGTAAGTTTGCAGAAAGGTAATCAAAATAAAGCTAGAGGGGACAGAGAGACAGCAAAGACATGAGAAGACAAGCAACTTCCACAGAGTTCCTCTAACAGATATCATGTATACATTCTTAAAAATGGCGAAATCATCTTTGCCCACATGTTATCAGTAAATGTGAGTTTTAATAATTAATTATATGTGATCACTCTTTTCTTTCTCTTTGCAGGGAGAGCAACTCTAAAAAGAAAATGAAATATTCTTGTAAGGAAGGTGTTTTTCTAGTGAAAAACAAATAGAAACAAGTAGAGATTTATTATTTTCTTTAATTTTTTTGAATGTTGGATTGTTGTGGTGGTTTTTTCTGGTTTTGTTTTTGGTGCGGTGGTGGGGTTTTGGTGGTGGGTTGGTTGGGGTTTTTTGGCAAGGTTAGGGAGAATTGTCTCGTGATGGAGTGATCTGTGTTTGGCACCCGTCATGCAGCGTCACAGTTACTGTAGTGTTAACAGATTAGGTAGCAACGTGTTGGAATAAAACTTTAATCTCCTAATCAGTCATTGGTTGGGTTGAAATCAGTGGAGTCACAACGGACGTAAAATTGAGTGTAATCAGCAAAAAGGGAGTCAATGGTGTACATGACTGAACGCAGTACTCCAAAAGACAGATGGCTGGTGAGTGGTGTCTCTACTGCACAGTGCCTTTTGGTGCCCTTCTCCTGATCATCCATGCTTGGGAATGTATGAATATCTTGTTTCCCTTGCTACCTCTTACCCAGGTCTCTCTTTGAGGACATTCAGTATATATACCTTAGAAGTAGAACACGTATGCAACCTGTGAAAATTCCTAGGAGAACCATGGAAAGAACTGGGGTGGTAATATGATTGGAAGATGACAAACTCTCATGTCAAACTTGCTGAAAGAAAAATGTTGCAAATTCAGAACAAAAGTGAAAATTCAGAAAAAAAATGTGGTCTAGGAGTAAAAATCCCATTTTGTTGGTAGTACTGTTTCCGTTCTGCATTTTGGAAGATTTTCCTGGAGATACATAATTAGATGCCTGAAAAAAGGTTTTAGTGTCTGACCTCAGGTCCTGTAATTGACGTGTTATGCTTATGAGTACTTAGAAAGGAATCATAGAATGGTTTGGGTTGGAAGGGACCCTGAAGATCATCTAGCTTCAGCCCCCCTGTCATGGGCAGGAACACTTTCCACCAGGTTGCTCAAAGCCCTATCCAGCCTGGCCTTGAACACTTCCAGAGATGGGGCATCCACAACTTCTCTGGGCACCTGTTCCAGTGCCTCACCACCCTCATAGTGAAGAGTTCCTTTCTAATATCTAATCTAAATCTACCCTCTTTCAGTTTAAAACCATTACCCCTTGTCATGTTGCTACATATCCTTGTAAAGAGTCCCTCTCCAGCTTTCCTGTAGGCCCCCTTTAGGTACTGGAAGGCTGCAATAAGGTCTCCATGCAACCTTCTCTTCTCCAGGCTGAACAGCCCCAGCTCTCTCAGCCCGTCTTCACAGGAGAGCTGCTTCAGCCCCTTGATCATCTTTGTGGCCCTTCTCCAGACATGTTCCAGCAGGTCCATGTCATTCTCATGTCGGGGGCTCTAGAGCTGAAGGCAGCACTCCAGGTGGTATCTCATGAGAGTAGAGTAGAGGGGGAGAATCCCTTGACCTGCTGGCCATGCTTCTTTTGATGTAAGATATGGTTGGCTTTCTGGACTGCAAGCGCACATTGTCAGGCCGTGTTGAGTTTTTTTGTCACCAGCATCCCCTAGTCCTTCTCAGAGCTGCTCTCAATCCATTCCCTGATGCTAAAACAGTACCTGTTTTAGCACCAACCTTGAGGAAAGGTACTTGTCACTGGTCTCCACTTGGACATCAAACTATTGACCGCAACTTTGAGTGCAACTATCCAGCCAATTCCTTATCCACCAAGTGGTCCATCTGTCAGATCCATGTCATTCCTGGTTAGAATGTTGTGCAGGATGGTGTCAAATGCTTTGCACAAGTCCAGGTAGAGGACAACAGTTGCTTTTCCCTTATCCACAAGCATTGTAATCCCACTGTAGAAGGCCACCAAATTTGTCAGGCACAATTTGGTCTTAAGGAAGTATGCCTGTGGATGCATTTCTTTTTAGGATGACTGCCTGTGCCTGTTTGCCATCTTATTTCTGATTCTTATGCCCCTTCAATATTGAGCATGAGTCCCTTGCCTTCCCTGTAGGGAGAGATAGATGAGCAGAGATGTAAATGAACCTTCTGTAACTCTTGCACAGGATTTCATAGTCTGTCACAGAGGAGCAATCGTCTGTCACATTAATATGGCTCTTATTACAGTATTTATGTCAAAACCCCTGTCTTTCATCATTTTCATTAACATGAAAAGTAAGGTTTTAACAACTATGGTAATAGGTAATAATGTAGCATTAGAACATAAATCTAGTAACGATACAGATACCCATGAAATGACAGGGAGATGTTGTAATTTGCTTCCAGCACTTATTTTGGGGACAGATTTGTGTAGGTTACTTAATTTTTAGTAAGTATTCCCTATAATTATCAGCACTAACAGGAACGCTCGGCAAAGAAGGAAAAGAAAACTTTGGATTGTAATTAAAGATGAGAGCTAGCAGTTACAGTTACAAATGACAAGCTTTCCAGTGGTGCTCAGCATGTGTTCCCTTCCTAATTCTGACTGATGTGTCTAAATGTTATGTTTACAGGAGTGTTTGTTGCCAGAATCCGTGGCTCTGGTAAAACAAGGACATTTTAAAACCAGTGTGTTGTTCACAGGCACAGGTAGGCTAAACTTCACCTGAAGTGAACCAGATCTTTGAGTTAAATACTTTAATTGTTAGAATATGCTTTATTACTCTCAGAACTGTGAAGGCACTTTGCAGAGTCAGTGCAGGCCTCCTTAAATAACTGAAGGAGAAATTGGTCAAGAAAATTTAACCAAACAGTTGAGTTAAAGGCAATCGTTATTTGACAGCATAGGACCATTCAGTGGAACTGTATAAGGCAGGGAAAATGAAGAAAGGGACAATTTTCCTATACAGTAAGGAAAGCAAAAGGACTTTAGTTATCCAAACTAGCACTTGAACACAATGTTACAGTGAATTTGCGATGTAATGAAGTGTTTAATGGCTTTTGGTGGTCAGGAAGTTGGTTTTAGAAAGCGTGGGTAAGAGTTTTAAAGACATCCAAGTGATTTACAGCATTTGTAGACTGCACAGTGCATTGTGGTGCTGAGAAGCCCCAAGCTAGCATCATCTGCTCTGGTACCAGAGCTGAACACAAAGCTGAGGACTCTTTGCAGTGCTGCTGCAGATCTAGAGCCCTGAGCCCCTGCACTCTGTGCATACATATAAACAAGCTCAGAGCTGTCTTGAGGACTGTATGCAGCCCTGCATCACTTTCCACAAGAATAGCCAATATCCTTTGGGCATGGTGATCGGTTTTACCCAGTAGCACTGTCTTCTCTGACAGACCTCTGGAATCAAGCACCACATACTTGTACATCTAGCCATGCCACATACCTGCGACCAACTTGTGCGTGATCAGGCAATGCTTCTCTCTGGGACTCCCACCTCCTAGTTTTCAGATCTATAAGTGATGATAGGATTTTTTTTTTTTCTCTGCTGATCTAATGCTTGCAGAGAGCCACTGCAATTTCCCACATTGTGGTTTGAGAGCAGGCTCCATCACTGTTTTCTGCACTGTTTTCCTGGTCACGGCTTCCACATACTAAAATGTGTTGTGCCTCCTTAAAAAGAAGCTGGCAGCATGAGGTTTGTCTGCATGAAGATGGTGAAGGTCCATAAAGTGGGATGTGAATTTACTGCGTGTGAGCTTGTGCACTTTCTTAACCTGTGCAAATCCCTGCACCTGGCAGAAGGACACTGCCTGCCACCATGAGCATCTGGCCAGTCCGTTCAGCAACTGTCCTGGGAGTTTAGGCTCCATCTCGGTGCACCTAACTGTTCAAGCAGACCTCTGGTTAGTGACAAGCTGTATTTGTCAACTGCAGCCCTTTTTTTCCTGCTTGTGAGTTAATCAGTCATTGTCACTTGTGTAACTGAACTGATTGTTACCAGTGATTTGTGATACAGAACTTTTTGTCTGGTAGAGATCAGAGCAATCTGCAGATCAAGGTGAGTGCTCTCATCCCCACTTAACTGATGCGAAAACAGCAATGAAAAATAATTTCTGAAAAGCAGCAGAGCTGATGGTTAGCCAAGGGGAATAAAATCCTGTCTCTTACCATCCCTACGGATGCTTCATAAATTTCAAGTGTGTATAATGTGCAGTTTAAGACATGTTTTGATATATATCCTTTTGACAGAAAAATCATAGCCTATTTTTGTGTTTCCAGGTAGGTTGAGCCTGCTTCTTAAACTGAAATTTCCAGTGTAAATATTCATGTTCACAAAAACAAATTCCACTTATTTAAGTATTCTGCAGTAGCTGTACATTAAAGCACATAGTCTTGCCTGGTAGCTTGCTCACTCAGCATTCACAAAAAGAGTTTGCAACCTGGAATTGGATACAGTCAAAGTAATTTCATGTGAGGTAGACAAATAATTGTCTGTGCAGTAGTTACCATCACTTTACCTCATTTTCAAAATCAGAGTTCAATTCCACGTGAATAATGAACCATCTTCTGTTATCTCTATTGTCTTTGTTTCAATGCAGTAGATAAGTCATGAACACAGGGAGCACAAGAGTCCAGGCTGTCAGCTGGTGCCAGTTTGTGCCTGGGGAGAATCTGGCTCAGAGCCTGTCTCCTCCGAGTCTCTCCTCTTTGAAGCACACACAAAGCAAAAGGAATGGCTGCGTTACGCGACTAGAGAAGTCAAGAAGATAGCTGCTTATGCTGTCAAGCGCGCAAGAAGTGTTGTATGGGCAATGACTTCTCCATAGTCTGTTCTGAAATGAACTGGCAGTTTCAAGTTACTCTGATAGATGGAAGTTAAATAACTTTAGATTTGCAATGGGTTGATGCAGGTCCTACTCTCTAATTAAGCTAGACCTTCCGGCAACCACAACTTGTTCCCTGGGTTAGAAAACTTCTCCTTGCATCCACTAACTCCTGCCTATCTCCACATTCAGGAGTCATGCTTGGCAGTGTAACTGTAACCTTTGGACAGTATGTGCTTGCACACACAGGTGTGCCAATCTGCTGAGATTTATACTTCCATTCCCCAGATGCATCTGCGGGGTGACATCTGCCTACTGATGGTGAAAGACAAGCAGGAATAAATGCTGCAGGCTTTTTTATAAAAATGCTGCTGCCTCTATATTTACACAGCAGTGCGGTCTGATTGTTCAAGAGCTCTGAGGCTTATCCCAAGATGATGATTTTTACATCAAAAGTAGATTAATGGAAGTCGACAGCCTCGAGTCCATCTAAACACAGTGTGAAGTGATAATAAGTATAGAATTGCTAGTCAGTAGGGTCCCATGTCACATACCCAGACTAGATAAATGATGAATATGTAATGAAATTACATAGAATTGAGACAGATGGCTCTAGCTTTTGATAAATGCATATATCTTCACAATCAAATAATAATGCCAATGTGTGGAAGATCAATTGGGATATAACAACTTTGAAAATGAAAATAATTTCTCTGCTTTCACTTTAAGATGTGCATTTAAATCAGAATCAAGCTTAATTTAATTATAACTTTTTTTTCATCATAAAATTAAACAAAAAGAAGAAAAGAAACCCCAGGAAAAAATACAGGGACATTTTCATCTTATTTTGCTTTGAACTGTAGTTATTTATCCTACTGCATATAATGAAATACCATCACCAAAAAGAAAAGACAATTATTTCCTCTCCAATAAACGTTAAGGTAGATCGATTGTCCCCACTATAAAAAGGACTAAATGAAATTCTTGACACCTTTTCAGGAAGATGTCATTTTGTTCCGAAGAACTCCAGTTATGAGCAAGCTTATAATACGGTCCACCTGTTATTGATAGGGATGTTTAATATTTTACTGAGTATTTAAGGTGCAAAGTCCTTGAGATAAATCAACCTCTTTTCTCTCTCTTGATTTTAGTATTTTACTTCAGGTACATCTTTCAAAGAATGGACGTGATTGACTAGGGACATGGTGTAAAAACTATAACTTGAAATACTGTCATTACCAAAAAGTAAAGAATTTTAAGAACAAAATAATTATGAAGCTCGTTAAATTCACAGTTTCTGCATATTGCAGATTAGTGAAAGAGTAATGGCAGCAACTCAGCACATAATTCTGCACAGTGGTTGTGTATTATCTGAATTACTGTCACTTCCTTTGAATTTAAAGTCGTTGCTGGTGTAGATAAACAAATATATCTGTCCCTCATTTGCATGGGATTTAGGATATCTTTGGGTGAAGTGGAAGTAGCTTGTGCTTTTCTGCAGTTGATCAGCCAAATTTTGAGTAGTAGTTATAATGAAAAAAACCCAGCTGAGAGCTGATGTGTTAGGTACCATACCAATACACAAAAAGGATATTACAGGTATGAAGAGTTTATAATCTCTTGTCTTCAGATGAGATTTCCTGAGTTGAGAAGGAGGAAAAGGGGCACAGAATGGAGAAGCAGCTTTACTAAAATGTGTAAAAGTCCTCTTTGCTTCATGGCTGTCTGTGGTGCTCTCATAGGAAAAGCTTTAGGTGAGACAGTACCTTGTGTGGCTGCAGAGATCCTGAATCAGCAGCTGGCACAAGAGAAGGTAAATCAAGTTTAGCCTGCAGTTTGGCGCTCAGCACATAAATTGCCTTGATGTCTTCTGGAGAGCAAGGGAGGAGAATACGTGAGTTAATGCAGTGGCCTTGCTTGTGGGGTATGCCATTTATACTGTCCTGAGGAACAAACAAATGAGGTTCAGAGCAGCAGGCTCTTTTTGCATGTCTATTGGTAGAAAAAGTATCAGATTCCTTTTGCATTTAGCACTATCTATGCTCAAGAAACAGGTGTTCCCTCAAATTTATGTGTTTTTGCAAAGCCTTTCAAATGCAGTAGGAAGCCTTCTTTCAATTTTAGCAGTCTCTGCAGGCAGTACGAATACTGCCTACGGCCGTGTGTTGGCTCGCAGTGGAAGTGGGGCAAAAGCCTTGCTCCTCTCAAGGAGGAGAGCACTGATGTTCCCATGGGAAACCCTTGTTCATGTAGTAAGAATTTCTGCCTGGAAGGGTGCTGGCTGCAGAGCCGTCACAACAGGTCTGCATCTCCATACAGTTTGCCACCTCCTCAGCGCTTCCAAAAATCACTTACAGCTTCCTCCAAGCCAAGTTACCGGGAGCTGGAGGATCCCTGATAATGCTTAAGCACCTTAGCACTCTCTGAGCAGGAATTCTTGGCATTTGTCTTTTAAGTGGAAGGATCACTGTCGAAAGCGTAGCGGTATCAATATTTGCCTTCAGCGTGCATTCACGTGGAGTCATTGAGAATCTGGTATGACATCTAAAGAAAGCCAATCACTTTGTGATACTGCCTCAGGAGAAAGTTTTTCTGTGCATCATAACTGTGGTAGTTTATTGATCAGAATAAGCCAACTTTCAAAGGAGAAGATAATACCATACATTTTACTGATTATATTTGTGCAGCTGTTAATCAACTGCACCACACTGAGCAAACTCCTTGGTGGTGGCAGGTGGAGAGCACTCTTTTCTTAAAGATCTCACATATTTCACTTTCTATTGATGTTTTTTAGAAACAAAACACTGTTTTCCATTAGAGCAAATCCTCATGTCCCTTACAAGCCAACAAGGATGGGGAATTCATGGTCCCTGGCCAGGCAAGACCTACAATCCAGTTTCATGTGGCTTGTAACGATTTAATGTTATCAGGGAATTAAAATGTAGTTGGTCAAAGGTGTTAGAAGGAATTCTTGGTGCTCAGTAAGAAAAAGATTAGCTTTCTCTGTGGTGTAGCAAGAAGGAAAAATGTATGGGGAAATCCTTATTTTGGTACTTCCACTAGAGTATAGCAAAGCATGAAGAGAAGCTGCTTTTCTGACCACGGATTAGGGGTGCTATTAAAGACAGGCTATCCTATAGATGGAATTCCCAGTAAACAGATCTTATGTGTTGTGTCTGTGTAGTGAGAGCGATCATCTGCAGGAATTAACAGAAGGTCTCGAAACACATCAGTGCTTACCACCTGTCTTTCAATGGCACGTGCACTGTTTCTGGCATTTCTCATGTATCCGCACAACTAAGACAGACCCTTCCTCTGCCCCCACCCCCAGTCACTGATACCACAATAATTTAGAGGAGGCAACAGGTCATGGAGCCTGGCAGACTGCTGTGGAAGCTGCTGCTGTGGGAATCCTAGAACTATATGGGACCTGGGCAGCTTGACCAAAAAAACCCCACCCAAACCAACAAATGCCCAGGTTTACTTGGCTCATTTGCAAGTTTGGTAGAAGGGGAAAGAGCAGAATTCATTCTAGTCTGAAAAAGGTAGATACAATAAGGTCAGGAGAACTATTAATGTGATGCTAAGTATGGTCATACTGCCCCCCATCCCCCCCCCCCCCCCCCCCCCTTAAATTCAGCTTTAAAGCTGTTTAAGTAAAATTCAAATAAAGGAATTCAATAGAATTGGAAAGATAATTATAAGGCCAAAATCTCTCACACGCCACTGGAATCTTTCTCTCCTGATGCTGACCCTGGATTTTTCTGTGAAAGCGAAGAAAAAGCTTTCTTTGGTGTATTGTCATTAAAACAGAGTCTGCAAATCCTGTACTGTCAAGACAACAGCAGGATTATGTTTGAATCATAAGAACGAATAATGTGTTCTGCTTAATTACAGAAGTTACCGAGGAAAAGGATTTATAGACCGCCCTGTCCATCTCCCCTCCAGTGCAGGATTGTTCTCTCCAGAGTGCTGCTTTTGTCTTTTTCTACGCAGTGTTATATGCACCATGTGATGGATCATTGACTGCTTTACCGGGGGTCTTGCAGCAGTTCCTAAGGTGTTAGAGGGTGTAGTAGAGCCTGCTAGTTTTAAAACAGCATCAGTTGCCAGCAGATCACGTTCTCAGTGTGGACTTTGGGAAATCGCTTTATCTTAGCATGAGCTCATCTGGGGCTATCAAAGCTGGCTAAAAAGATGGGCAGGTGCCTTATCTTATTCTCAAGAGGTTTTCCCTGGAACTTAGTTTTCATCTTGGCTTTCTCAGTTTCATTGGAAAGCTCATCCTTATTATTTCCTTCTGAGAATTCAAAAATACTTCTCATCACTCATGTTCATAACCTCTGGTTTCTTAGTCTTTCCCTACTGTTTTGTTGATGTGGACTTCATGTGTAAAGCAGTGCTTCTCTTTGATCACATTTCAGCTTATAAGAAATTTCCTGTTAAAATCCTGTGTTTTGAAAAAAAACATTGGAGGAGGTTTTGGAATTAAAAAAAATAACAGTACCAAAACCAAACCCCAAATTTTACTTCCCTCCCCGAAAACTGAACACTTTTTCTTTTATTTAGTCTTGTAGGGTTTTATGTATAGTATTTGGTGTTTTCTTCTTTCTTGAATAAAAGGTTGAAGAGGTTCTTGTAGATAAGAAGACTTTTCTGCCTTTCTGTAGCTAATAGCTTACGCAGGTTACGCAGGTTTGTGGGCAGTTGAATGCCTTCTCAGGTGTCAGCAGGTTAGCTATAAACACGTATTAACACATCCTAACTGTCTCCTCCTAGATGTGTCACTGAGAAACATGTGAGAAATTCTGGCAAATACTTTGTCCTGCAAACCCATTGTTACATCTCCATCTGGGCTCTTGCTATTGTTCATCCAAGGTCTGTTTCAGTATTTTTTCTTTCAAGTTTTTATTTTCACTAAGGATCTAAGTGTTTGATTACTTTTTCCTAAGCACTCAGCTCATGAAACTGCTCAACATATGTTTGATGGTAGTGTTTTAATGGCTTCCCCACCCCCAAACAAAAATTTTAATGAAAAGTTATCAAACTATGAAGGTATTTTTCTCACAAGTCTTTTGGGTTTCCAGTTTTCAAAAATTGCAAACTCTTTCAGTTTTTGCATAATTCAGAAGGAAGAAAACTCCCAATTTGAGGAAAGCAAAACCAACCTCTGTCCCTAAAGCCACCACCCTCCCAAAAAACCCCACATGCTTAACATATCCTAAGAAAAATTCTTGATATATTCTGAACAATTTCTGTATCATTCCATCTGACTCCAATTTTGATCTTGTGTCTCTCCACTCCCTTCTCTCCCTGTAAAGATGAATCTTTTTTTTTTGTTTTTGCTTTCTGACACTTAGAGTGTCCCTGACGTTCACATTGAATTGTCTATAAAATGTGATTAATGTGATTAGCAAGATGCTTATTCTACTTTGAAGTTACTCCAAATGTATGAATAGGAACATGTGCAATTTTTCTCCTTAAAGCAAGCTTTTTAGAAACTTAAGACTAAACCAGCAGAGAGTAGAAATTGTTATCCTTATATTACAGATGAAGCTAAAGGACTGAAGGCCCGTTACAGCTAAGACACTGTTAATATACCTCTCCAGAGAGAAGCCTACTGAAAGAAGAACTTTTTGAATCTCCGTTGCTATGACGGCACACCACCAACACTACTAGCATCTCCCAGTGCTTCGGAGGGTGCTACGGAGAGCTCAGGGTTTGGCATTTAAGTAGATGTCATGTTAGTATGTAGTCTGTTGAAAGAAGTGCATTTCTCCACCTCTAAGATGTTGGAGCAGATCTGCAAAGGTATTTAGTACTTCAAAAGCAGACCCGCCTTACCAGGGATTAAGAAATGGATCTCCTGCAAGCTGGGTGTGTTAATCATCCTAATTATTAATAGGCTTCATGTGCCTATGCTTCTGGAAACACCCATGGCTTCTTTATGCATATAAAGGGCCCTTGCTGCTCTGATTCACGATGCTCACCTTTGCTTCTCAGGAATGCAGTTTCTTGCCCAAGCCAAACACTGGCCCTAAAAGCTAGCTGAATTGTAAGATGAGGATCCACATAATCTAAGACTAGCTCTCTAGGTGTGTGTTTTGTCTGACCCTGTATGTCCTCTGTGGGCCAAAAAAGAGAAAGGGGTGGGGGATGAAGAGAGAGGGTCATCACAAGCTAGGACTGGTTAAGATGCCTAGGACAACTAATTTATATAAAAGCTAAACCTACCTTAGTCATTTTTTCCTGTGTTACAGCTTCTGAATTGATCCCCAAGAATTCCCTGTGCTCGGTCCTGTTCTTGTGGCACTCTGGAATGATTTCAGATAAGTATCATGATGAAAATAGGAAAAGCCACAGACATTCTAAGAGAAATAGGCTATTTTTCTGGAACCCTTATGTAAAACAGCGTTGCTTTGGTTACTGTGGGAGGTTTAACAGATACCCAGTTTGGGGTATCTCTCTTTATGGTGGTATCTTAAGCTATCTGAGAAAAGAGAAGACTTAATCATCCCTCTAGGTTATATTTTCACATCCCAGTAGAACAAAATCCTGGGACAATTCTTTATGACACCATTTGCCGTGACAGGGGAAGTCTTTAAAATTATTAGAGAGCCATTTGTTATAGTGATTGGTCAATAAGAAGGAGGAGAAGCTAACTTTATCAGTAGCCTGAAGGATAGTTCTAGAGTTGACTCTGCCAGAGTGGAAGAAAATAAAATGCTAGTTTAGTGTAACAATCCATGGAAGTAGTTGGGATCACAAAAGAGCCATCTTCACTATAAACTAAACTGGATTAGCCAGAGGCAAAATACTTTCATCAGTCACTGATTGCCAAACCTTTTTTTTTTTTTTTTTTTTTAATTCAGAAAGCTTTAGAAAGTGGATAAAGAGAAATGTTCTGCTTTAAAGTGTTCGAATATCAGTTCCTGCAGGCACTCTCTGGGGATTAGAATACTGTTTAGCAATTCCCTGATTGGGGGATTTGGAAATCTGAACTGCAGGACCGCATGCTAGAAAATAGTTATTGTTGTTGGCAAAATAGCAGCAGTAGCTCTTGGGCCAAGTTTCTTTCACTTTGTGAAAGTCCAAGGCACCTTTAGAGAAATAGTATCTTGGATTTGGGCTATAGGTAGCATCAGTGTTGCAAAGTTCATTGGACTTTAGTTCTCTTGCTGGAGCAAAGAGGTAAGTCTCTTCCCTGATCTTACTACATGCTTTTGCTAGTGGAAACTTTCTACCATAGGTCTCTTCCCTGATCTTACTACATGCTTTTGCTGGTGGAAACTTTCTACCATAGTGGCTGTGCTAAGGCAGGAGTTGTTCCCCGAGCTGTGTTGTGCAGAGTCCTGTGGCAACATGAAGTCACTGAGGACTTCCTTGACTTTTGTTTCAGTAATTTTCTCTGGAGCTTTTATTCTCTATCAATGCATGTCACCCAATAAGAGCCACGAGAACTTGTTCCTTTGTGGCACCCACCCAAAACAAGGTAAAATGTGGAGGTAGTAGCTGGGAATCACTTTGTTGTTAAGGCCATAGCACTACAGAAACTTGTTAGGAGTTATTTCAACACATAAAACAGGGAACCTTGCAACCCTAAAGTGGTACCCCACAGTACTGGCCTCTGATGGGCTGGCTCCCCTTGATGCATGGGGGATGACAGCACTTTCTGTGGGTGTTAGGTCAAGATGAAACATGTCTTACCTCATCAGCATCGATTCCATATCTTCTACAGCCACCTGTTGTATTTGGCATTGTAGGATGGATATTTATTGAAAGGTAAATGCACACAGGCTCTATTTTGGTATCCTCTTGAAGGGAATTTCTTTGTCCTTGCTTCCTTTGGCTCATCTTCACATGAGAAACTATTTCAGAAACAGTGTTTGAATATGAGCATAAAGCATTCCTCAGCTGGCTGATGTTCTTGGTAAACCGTCAGCAGTACTGTGTCCTGAAGATATCAAGAAGGTATATGGAGACAGAAGGCTGAGTTACTGTTAGTAATGGGAAGTGGTTTTAAATAAGTTTATTTAGTTAATATAAAAACTACACCTTTGAAAATAACCTGTATATCATGCATATCACACAGCAAAGCAGATGCTCCCTTTTTTGGTAATCTGTCATGTATTTTTATGTTTTCTGTCACCTGTTTGCAAATTTGGAGATTGAAAAATAGGACAGCAAATGTATTAGATTGAACTGTTTCCTGAGAGCACCCTTTGTCTTCTGCCTCATTTCAAATGTGGGCACTTATGCTACTTCATGAATGGTAACTGCTTATATACGTGGTAAGTAGTGAGTGTTCTCACTGATGTAAATTGATCCAGTGCTGCTGAAAGGGCTTTGGTCCCATTGTAAGTAAGTTACAAGCAGTATGGTCATTTTGAATAGGAGACATTCATCCAACTCAGTGACAACTCAAAGCTTAAATTCCCTTATAATTCCAGTCTGACCCAAAGAGCTACTGAGAACTTTTAAAAATTCATTCTAACATCTTATCTTTGGGTAGCTTAAATCATGGTTTGTTTTGGTTTAGTGGTTTTCTTCTTTTTAGTTAAAACACCTAAAAATAATGAAGCTCTGTTAGCTTGGCAGAAAAGCATATTCTTTCTTCATCATAACTCACAATAGTCAGAACCTTCAGACTTCTGTGAAGAGCATAATTTCTTAAAAATCTTAGGTTTGATTCAGTAAAGCAAGTACAACAATTCTGTTTCTTAAAACCAAAACAAAGCAAAAAAACCCACCCATTAATTATCATGAATTTTCAAGCCTGGTATGTGACAGGTCCGCAGTTTCAGAAATGGCAGTTTTACACTTCTGGGAAACCATGATCCTGGAGTGGCAGCCTTCCCAGCATGAAGTATTCCTGTCTTGTCAATGAAGCTTTGAAAGGAACAAATGCTGTTTCATCAGTATCTTGAAAAACTCAGTGCTAGTTGCATTTTGTGTATGCTTTAAATAACAGAGAAATTATGTTATATGATGGACTAGCAATTAAAGGGCAGAGTTTGTTGTCATCTTTGTCCATTGCCTTGCTGGTGTCTAGCTGCCAGAATTCTATGCCAAGCACAGAATTTCCTCACAGGCACGATCTTGTCCATATTTTATTCCATACCTTTAGACAGGACAAAAAGTTTGTTCCAAGTTGTGCTGTCCCTTTTTTAGGCATCTTCCAAAAATTAGGACAGAAGAGATGAGCCTCCTGCAGATGGTGCATACATTTATTCTGAAGGGTTGATGACCAGTTTGCTGCCATTCAGTGATCTATGCTGTGGTGAAAGTGAGTTTTGCTATATGCAGATTTTCCTGGTGTTTTACTGTATTGCCAAAGAAAAACAGTTTAGGAAAAAGAAAGCTAACTCAACACTGTTGCTGTTATGAGTTTGGATGTGTAGGCAGTGATTATAGAACCTCCATCTCTGTTATGTTGCTGTATTTTGGTCTAATAGCTAGTCAAGAAGCTCTATAGCTGTGTTCCAACTAACTGTTAACCAGTGTCTTAAAATGTCTGTAAGGGCCAATTTCCATTTAACGTGCCGTCCTCTTCCCATCTAGATTCAAATATGAGACAGAAAATGACACTCTTACATTACCTGCTTTCTTAAAAGAAAACCCTCTGTCATTGGATAGTTAGTGTCCTGAAGTCCTATTTATTACTTGATGGATCTATGTACAGTTACTGTATGCCACATGTATGAATTTCTGTGCTGATGTTCTCTGATATTTGTTATTCCTGTATGTAGTTCACCAGAGTTCACCAGAGAAGGCCTGTCTTGGATAAATGTAACAAAGGATTTCAGTGACTGTTAGTAGACTGCCTCTTTCTCTCTCTCTCTGTACTAATATCCACCCCTTTTCAGGCAGCAGTATATTTGCTACATAGCTAATTTCATCGTGCACAAGAAATAGCAGTAAGAGAATACATTGAGACGATTGCTTCTTCTTCATAGGAAAATCCTGGCCTTAGGGAAACATTTAAGCAGCATTTTCTAAGGTCTTATTTAGAACCTAATCATGAGGGTTTTCTCCTTCCAGAGGCCACATACAGGGTATGAGCTCAAAGCAGGGGAGTATGCTACCAATGCACTGTGAGAAGAGCCTCAGTGGAGCTTGCAGGAACGTCTCTGACAGCGATGCCTGTACCATTGAGGTATAGGAGGTCTAAGTGAGTACCACAGGGTGTCTCCAAAACACCTGGAATATCACACTCCCAAGTAGATGTAACTGTTAACAATAACCCAAAGTAGAAATGTATGTTGGCTTTACTAAGCCAGCAAGCTAGGACTTGTCTTCACTTAGTGTTAATAGGAGGTCACTAATTTGTCTATTGTGTGCAAGAATATCTGTGAGTGTCAATGACAGTCAGACTGCAGCTGGATGACTTGGGGAGGTGTGGATGGAGCTTTGGAGCTGCTCAAGCTACTTACTACCTTACCTCAAGTGATGAAAGGTTTCCCATTCCTACTGGTAGCCCCACCTTTATTTCAAAACCCTATGTCCTTCAGACTTCTCTGCACCTCCCAGTGTTGATTTTCAAACATTAAGGAACTCGTACCTTTATGTAGGTGATTCATTCCTTCCCTATCACTTCTCTCCTGACATTTGAAATTGGATTTTGCGGAGGTACCACTTGCCTCTAACTGATAAGAAATGTTTGTTTCTGGCAAGATGGATTTTCTGTCTTGCTCCTCTCCTCTCTCCCTTTATCTGCCCCCTTTTGCATTGTTCTTGCTGTTCTTTGTCTTAATTTTTGTCTTCTCCCCCACCCCCGCAATTTTCTTGTCTACATTTTCTGTACTTTCTTCTCTGTTTTTTGCATGTCTCTTCACTCTCCCCTCACAGACATTTCTGCAGCCAGCCTACATGCCTGAATCCCTCATCCTGGAGCTGATGCAATGGCTACACAGTTTGCAGAAAAGAAAGTCCAGCTTCCTTCTGCCACCTCTGGCCTGTGTGTCACAGTCAGTTCTGATTCTCTTTTCCAGAAACATGTTGGGTTCATTGGATTTTTCAGTCAGGATCTTTTTTTTTTTTTTTTTCCCCAGTCAAAAATTGATTTGATTGGTTGGGACCAGCACGTGTGGTTTGAGATCCTGGTTCAAGCTATTGCCTTCCAGTTTCCAGAGAGGACTTATGCCCTGGTCATAATTACTTGTCAGAGTTTCATTTTTAGTAAATAAGGGCTAGTTGAAGCCAAAAAACCCCAGGCCAAGTAAATTGTAGGTTAGGCCTTTGCCTGGAACAAGGAGATCACAGGAGTATTAATGAATTAGCCACCAGGCTAGCTGCCACTCTGTAGTCTTTGCTGGTTTATTTTCCAAATTAAACCTGTTTTCTATTGTGCCCATTCTTCTCTTTCCAAATTGCAGGACAAATAAATACCGTGTTTGGGAATGGAGAGTTACTTTGACCTATCCTCTGGGTGTAGGCATGAGTTGCTTGGGAAGGAGCAGATACAGACCAGCCCAAGCTCTGGGGAACACTATCATCTTTGCTCTGTCCTTATGTGAGTCTAAGGGAGTTATGCTTTTCCAGCGGGAGTAAAAGGGTGTTAGGAAGGGGATTTGTACTGAGAGCAGAGTAAAGCAGAGCTGGAGCCTGAAAACTCTGTCTCACTTGAAGAAGGGGTTAGAAGAGCAGCCCAGATCATAAGACTGGATAGAGCAGAGAAATGCAGAAATGGAGCTGAAAGATGAGTGATGGGGGGAAGGGGAGGGAGGGAGAGTAGCTGGGTCTGCTGGGATAGCTACTGTGGGCAGCTGAGGACACCCAGCAACGGAGCAGGCAAGACCTGGTATCAGGGAAGACGGAGATAATGAAGTGTGTAGGGGCTGGATCAGAGTGCTGGAAGCAGAAAGACGTTGCTGTGGCATGTGGGGCAGCAAAGAAGTGGGCCCAGGAATGGCTGGAGCTTGAAATTGCATGCTGCTTGGCAATGCTTCAGTCTCTGCTTTTGTGTGCCTTGGTGTGATTTTCTATCCTGTGCACTTCGGGGCTTACAGACTGGGCTGAGGGAGAAGGGGAAAGGCAGCCCGCTGAGATTTGCAGCCCTTCTCACAGCAGGCTGTGTTGCTGGCCAAGCATCCATGGCAGCCTGCCTTTGTTAGTTGAGCTTGTCAGGCTCACACCAGCACCTTTCAGAGCTGAAAGAGATCTGAACTGCGTGGCTCCTTTGTTTAGTAGGAATCACAGAGGCAAAACCAAGAGCAGCAATACTGCACAGCAACCCCCTGTTACCTTCCTCTTTGATATTATCTTTTCTTATGTGTGTGTGCTTGACTGTGACTCTCAAAGGATAATTCATTAAAAAAACTTTCTTAGGAAATGTAGCCACATAGAGTGTCTTACAATCTCACTACTGTCACTGTACTGTTCATTCAGGACGAGAGACTTTTATCAAGTCTTTAATTTATCTCAAAGTTGTATTCCATCATTGCTCTATTTCCAATTCCATTTTTATAATAACAAGACTTTCTTTTATTTACATTGGTGAAGCCTTGAATTCATAAACTGTCAGAGTAATTTTAATGTAAAATAAGGCTTTATCACTGCATATAAATATATTTAGCCTGAGATTCATTCTGAGTAACCTTTTGTGGGCTCAGAATAAATGTAGCACTTTTTATGTGTACATGCCACTGGATTTAAAATGAGCTTTATGGCATTCATTGCCATTGTTAGATAATGGGGGGAAATATGGGGAATATTTTCCCAGTGTTTAAGGCTGTACCACTTTGAAATAATAAGCCTTTCTCTCCTACTTCAAAGTAATTTTATAGATAGGTTTAAAGAACACTGCGAGTTTGTCTACTGCATTTCTAAGTTTTATACTCAGCCAGAAAAAGACACTTTGGAAAACACTTTTTATTCATTATTGTTTGTATTAAAATACAGTCTGTGGACCCTGACAAGCATCAAAGCCTCACTGTGTGCTCTGTGCTGAGCATTGCTAGGTAAGGGATAGTTCATGGCAGGGAAGGTATGGTTGGATATTCCAAGCAGAAAATGTTTCCTCATTCTTCTTCCGTTTTGCAAGGAGGATATTGTCACAGACAGATAATGCCTATGATAGACATATCAGCCTCCAATTTCAGTGTCTCATTACCAACCGAGAAGACAGGTTTCCGAGGGAGCTAAGCCAAGGTCACAAAGGAAGTTTACAGCAGAGCAAGGAACTAGACCCAGATTCCCACCAGGTCCAGCATGCACATTGACTTGGCTAAAACTTCCTTGCGTGTCTTGCTTGCTGCTGAATTTTTCGTTCAGCTTGTTCAATTTTATTGGCAAACTTGTTTGGTCCCCTCCTTGAGCAGATATTGCTGATGCTATCCTTTCTCTTGGAAAAGTTTGGAGAAGTTCTGTCTGGTGCTATTAGCTCTGCAGGAAACGTTCCAATCGATTTATCAATTGTGCTATAAAATGAACTGTGCAACTGCTGTATTTTTATTAGAGAAGTGACACAGACACATTTTGTCACAAGATTTGCTCAATAGCTGTTTCACCAGGAACTAGGAGTACCTTTCAAGCGAGAGCGCCTCTCAGTTATGGATATCCTGTCTTGTTTTTAGTTTTCTTGTCACAAAAAATATATGGCAACTACCAGCTTAGGTGAAATTGTTAGTGGCTGAGGCTTTCTGACCTGCATGAAAGAAGTACAGAAAGAAAGAACTGAGCGAACAGTGGGTGGGTTGGCAAGCCTGTGCCTCCAAGTTCCTTTGGTGCTGTGTAAGGGAAAGGTGAAATCTGGTGGAAACTAACACTGCTAGGATGATATTGTGGGCACGGGGGGAAAATAGCTGGTCACATCCATTTTGTCTATATGAAACATTGACAGCGTTCAGCTTGTGGTGTCCATCTCCTTGGGGATCT
The DNA here is from genome assembly GCF_023638135.1 of Falco biarmicus. NCBI lineage: Eukaryota > Metazoa > Chordata > Aves > Falconiformes > Falconidae > Falco > Falco biarmicus. Next base: position 62,341,554 of record NC_079288.1, on the reverse strand, counting down.
GTATCCAAGCGCCTAAAGATCTGCAAAAAGCAACAGAAAGAAGCAAGCATTGTGTGGGTAGGCTTAAAGTAAATGCACTTAAGGGACTTGCAGCTTCTGTGGAAAATGCCTGGCAGTACACAGGTTGGAGACTATTGGAAACTGCTACACATGTATGCAACCATCACTTTTGCGTGCATAACACAGAAGTGTGAGTTGCATCTCCTAGACATTTTACATGCACATGAGTGTATGTTCTAAATTTAGTACATCTTCATCAGCCAATGTTTTCTGTGCACACTGCATGTGGCTGATGGGGTGGGTGGTTTCAGTGGGTGCCCTGTGTACTCAAACACACATTTTCTATAGACAATACCTGATCTTTTTCATTATTGTGGAGTCAGGATTCCTGGGGAGGCTATTACTAAGCCTTTCTGGGTCAGACCCCATCATGACAAATATCAGTGATGTTACTCCAAAGTCAATGTACTGGCACTGATTTAAGGTTTGACCTCGTCTTAGCTATATTCTTTTGTGAATGTGTTTCTGTCACTGATGTACTCCACTAACTGCCTGCTAGTGTATTGGAATTGGTTACCAATGAACTGATTTCATGGCTGCTTGTAGAAAATGCATTTCTTAGACTATTTTTGACTACCTTTGTTCCCTCCTTTCTGGCAGATTGTGCTTTTGATGTGTTTGTAATCATGTATTATTCCTTCACAGAAACGTTTGGAATCTCCTTTCACTTCTAAGGCAAGCTGTCAGCTCTAGGGCTGTTGCTGGTTTTGTACTCCTGTTTTGCATAGCTTTAATGTAAAGGGCAATTGCTTCCCCCCCCCCCCCCCCCTTCCTTTTTTCTTTTTCTGGGAGGGGTGTGGGTGGGTGGGGAGGTGTCTGTGGGGTTGTTTTATTGTTTTTCCTTTTTTGGGGTTTCCTTCCTTCCCAGTAATGGAAGCGTTGTTCTATGATTAGTATCCTGATTGGCAGATAATGGAATTGAGCTACAGCCCCTTAAGTGCAAAAGCTTGCTCATTACCCATTGCATCTGGCTGTATTTCATAGTGTTATAAAGAAATTTTATTTTGCTGGGGTAAAAAGATCTAGTAATTGAGTTCATGCTAAAATATTTATTTTCCTGCTCATCTTATCCAACACTAGCAGATGGCTGACAGGCACACAGTGCTTAAAACTTTGAATGAGATCTGCAATGTTATTGAAAATAATAAAAATCTGGATGCCATTTGATTCAACCTTGATAAATAGTGGAAGACTTCTGGGTATTGTCTAGATCGAATTCAAAGTGTAACTGGGAAAAGTCCCAGTGACAACAAAGAACTGGAAAGGTATTCTTTTTTTTCTTTCATTTTTTTTTTCTTGTATGTTGAAGCCAGTTGGGAGTGTTATGGTAATCTTGTCAAATCACTTGAATGTCAAGAATTTTCATAGATTCCTCTCTTGCAGCATCTTTTGGGTTTGATTTGGCATAGCTGTGGGTTTAGCGGTTCACCTGGACAGTTTCTTGACACTTGGACACATGTAAGCAGTGTATTTCAGTGGTTTTGTGACATTAATAACTAAAAACACCAGTGTGAAAATGGTTTGCAAATTTACTTCCCTACAGCAGATTCAGAAATATTTTTACTATGGTAAGCACTTAAGGCATGTGTAAGGAGTTCAGATGCATATCTCGGTTTTTGCCCCAGCAGGCACTTGGGGCACATTCAGAGCACAACAAAGTGTAACAGTTGACACAGGAATAGGCGCATGCAGTGACCTCTGCATGCTATTACTTGGCAACTGAACACCTTCCTCCTCTGGTGCCCATGGTGGAATATTTTTTGTAGTGTCACCTCTCTCATGAGCAAGCAGCTTTCAGAAAGGCTTTCTCTGAGGCTCTGTACAGTAAGAGCCAGGCAACCTCACTTTGGAGGTGCAAACAGAGAGTGGGACAGACTTTTCATCACACTTAATGGGGTGTACTGGCACCACACAAAATAGTGAAACTCAAAACCAAACAAAAAAAGTGGATCCCACCAAAACATGTCCTCCTCAGTGTGAATTTGTCTGAAGTGTCCCAATTAATTCTGCCAGAAGATTGATTTTTATGCCCTAGTTTTACTCTAAACTACAGAGCTGGCATTTTTTCCAATTTCTGACAGCCCTAAAATGCCGGTTACTCTGAATGGGAGGACAGTGGTGGAACCAGCTCCAGAACAGAGCTTTTGCAGGCAGCTGAGCATGTTGCCTGCAAACACAGGAACAGGGACCGGCTGTGTCAGCCTATCTCACCCAGTACTGTCCCCACAGCAAGGGGGGAATGTGGCAAATATTCAGGGAGGGATTTTAGCAAACATAACGTGTTTTGATTGACCTGTCCCTTGGATAGCTTCCCAGCTTTGGCAGTCTCTAGCTAAGGGTCTACCTAGATCAGTGTTGCAACCAGGCTGCTGTATTCAGTAGTACATGAGAGATCTGGACTCCAGGCGTTTGGCTAAACCACTTTTTAATCCAGTTATTTTTCAGCTTGTACAATATCCCATTGCACTGTATGGAAGGAGTACCTCTTGTTTCTTTTGGATTTGCTGCACATCATTTCCCTGGATGCCTCCATCTCGCTGATAGGAGGAAAACCAGTAGACAGTAGTTTCATATTCATCTTCCCCCCACTCATGATCTTACAGAACTTTATTAAAATACCCCTCTGCCATCTTCCCTCCAAGCTCAGCTCTCTGTATCTGTAGATCCTCTTCTTAAGCCAAGCAGCACTGATTACTTTTGATATCCCTCTTTGCTAGTCTGTATCCTTGAGATGGGCTGGTCAGAAAAGTGCTTGAAGCCTTGATGCCAGTGCACCAGGAACACAGATGGAGATGTAATGGGAGCACTACATTTTCCCATAGAAGCAACACAGATATCAGCAACAATCATCCCTGGTTTAAAAATAAATCCTCCCCATGGCTACTTACAGAGCTGATAGGTCATCCTGAGAGATTTACAATGATATGATTTTCTTATACCATAGGTAAATAAATTTCAGATGTACGAAATGAAAGTTATTCTGAACTGCCTTTAAATTCCCTGTACTCAAAATAAGAAGCCCCCAAAAAATTAAATACCTGAGTCACTTATTAGGGACAGCATTTTTATATGCCTTATCTTGATTTAAATTGAATGTGTCATGTGGCATTAAGCAAAATGTGAGTTGTATCTTGAAAGACAGCATAACTCATAAATAGTGTAGCCATAAGCCAGTTGATGGCTTACTTATAACTAGGCAAATCTAATATCTTGCATAGCTGTAGGGTATGTGATTTTCTGTATATACTCCACACTCCTGTCATTGTTTGTTGTAGAGGATAGTGAATTTTCTAGTTGCCATGAGCTCATTTCTTGCCTTAATGCAGTTAATATAGATGAATATATTTTTAAGGATTCTTTGAAATGTTGTTCATATTTTAACAGTTTTCTGAATATAATCTTCCCATGGCAGAGAGAATCTGTGGGGAAAATGACTACAGGCCAAAATATTTACTGAATTACAGACTATTTATCACTGAGTTTATTTAAAAAGATCCATATGAGGCTTCAGATATTCTGGCCAGTCTCAGAAAGATATAGAACTAGATATGAAATTTCTTGCAAAGTAAACTACCTCATAACAAATGGCTTTATTGAAATTTCCTCAGAAAGATTTAAAGGTGAATGCCAGGAAAAATTATATTGTAACCGTAGTCTGGCTTCTGTCAGGAGAGGAGACAAAAAACATATTTCGGAAGCAGTTGCAAGGATTAGTATGAAAAATAATGTTACATCCATGTGTATATATTTGAATTGACAATGAAATGCTCACTCAATGAAGAAATAAAAAGTGTCATTTTCAGTTATTTGACATGCATCTAAACAAGACACTGGATATTGTAGAAATAATCCCATTAAATAAAAATAATAGTAATATTATATTTTTTTATACTTCTGAATAAAACATCTGAAAAAGTTCTGATCAGTTCATGGGCCTTTCATAAGTACCAGCATTTGCTGACATCAAAAACTGTTTTGTGGTTTATTACCAGGGCAGGTTTATAAATGCCCTGAGAAATAAATCACCAAAACCATTTACTTGTCTTCAAAGCAGCAGAAGGAAATAATTGACAACAAAACAGGAAGGTGTACTTTAGACAACACAATTATATAAACCAAGTTGCAGAGAATGACTTTACCATTAAAATGCCTTGGGAGTCTCAAAGTTCTGATATAAACTACCACTACTGTTTGGGTTTTTTAAAATTATTTTTAAAAGAAAAGTGCTTGCAATTACATGTAGTGTCACATGCATATACACACACATACACAAATATAGGAAGCATTTAAAAAATTGAAGATAGTTCTGTCTTTCAGAGCTTGTTTAACTTACAGCTTTGCTTTTGAATGTACCACAGCCCCTTATGTCAATAGGACCATGTAAAAAGACCTTCCATGTGAGCGAAAATAACTGTATGCCTGTACCCTTAATCAGATGTAACACCTACTGGTCAATGATATGTATCAGTGGTGGAAAAAGTGCTACCGCATGCTTTATTTCTGTGCTAGAGAGAGAAAACTAGGAGAGCCTGGGGATGGGAATTAGAAGAGGAAACCCATGATGGGTTTCTCCTTTCACTTGCCCTCCTTACGATGAAGCAGCTCCAAACAAAACAAGAGGTCGCTCTACCTGTGAATGCCCATTCCTTATATAGAACATCTTTGCTCCTTGATTAATGGCACATTTCCCTGTGATTTATAACCATGCCTGCGTTCAGGTGGCATCAGAATAGCAAGGGGAAAAAACAAATGAGTCAAGTTTATTAATAGGGAAACTATGTAGCTGCTTGTAAGGTTTTGCTCAGATTCCCATAACCACTATCCGCATAAGAAGCAAAATGTGTCCAAAACACAGAAGCCCAATGAAAGTTCAGCACCGGCTGCTGCGAGCCACGCTGCATGTCGAGCTTGAGCCTGAGCTCACAGCTTTCGGTCACCGACACTGCCCTTGCCATGTCCTGCTGGTACAGCCTGGTTTGATGCCTTGTCTGGTGGGACTTGTAACTTGTCCTTCTGTTCAGCACAGAATGTTTTTACTAAAGGGCCCTAAAAGAAGTGCATGGCAAAGGAGGAGAAAACAACAGTGGGGAGTAAAGGCAAGGCAGATTTTCTTAAGAAGGAAGGAATGGTTTTAAATAGTGTTTTGATCCCACTTTTGCCAGCACTTATGGCAGAAGGACATCCTTCTCAAGCTGCCTGATGAAGGTTTCTGTGTTGAGGAGGCCTCCACATTGTTTTGGAATGTCTGATAAATCTTCCATACATTTGTTTTTCTTGTTAGTGTAATTACTTACCTAGAACACATTTTAAATCAGAGAAAATGACGTTGGCTTTATGCAGTTTCACTTACCTGCCTGCCTTCCTAAAAGCATCACAGTGAGCATGGCAGTTGACAAGAGAAGCAGGCAAGGCTGACAGTGCCAACTGCAGCTGATTTGCAGTGGAGATCTGTATCAGCAATTGCATATGGACATGACTGACAGTTGCAATGGCACCTTTACCCTTTTGATTTGTTCAGAGTTAGCTGTGTCCCCTCCACTCTTCATCATTTAGCAGACCTGAAGATGTGCTTCGGGGGGTTCCAGACATTGAGGCATTGATATTCTTCTACTGGATGCTCAAACTGACATTTAGACACAAGAAAGGGGAATTTACCAAGCTCTTGGGTGACCTGAGCCGTGGCAGTCTCCATTGCTGCAGGGTGCCTGGGTGCACAGACCCACTTGCCCAATTATCAGCTCTGCAGTGGTCTGGCTTGCAAACAAAAGAAAAAATTGGCCTCCAGCTTTGAATAGGAGCTGGAGACTGAAACTGTATTTAAATCCAGTGAGGTGCATAGTAACATCCATAGGTGAGCAGACACCTCTGAAACGTTTTCTGTTGTACCTGTCCTGACACTTGTAACCATCTGTCCTTAATTTCATTTATCCATGGGACCATATCCTCTGTGAGGCATCTCCTGTTGAGTGCCCCAGATCATTGTACAGGTGGTGGATTGGAGTATAAGTGCATTCTCAAGATACCACTCAGAGGAGTTTCTGTGATATTTCCCTGCTATGGGAAGCAGGTTCTGTACTTGTCACTGGTGTCTTCATTTTCTGTAGAAAAAAGTTTGGAAATGTTTGTGGGGAGCCCCTGTGTTTTGTCATCTGCAGGCAGGCCCAATGGATTAGAGTGGCTTTAATGTGGCATTAGGTTTGATATGTCGCCTGGGAAGGCTGTCTGCACGGTGCTCATCGGACAGCTATTTGCACTGGCACTGGGGGACCACAGCTTTCCAGAGGTTTTGCAGGTGTAGAATTAGGTGCCTGTGTGGGAATTTCAGACTTGGGAAATCTAGAACGAATATATTTGGGAACAGCTTTGATTATGGTGTATTTTAGTCAGGAGGAACTGAGCTGTTTATAATTCTCTTGGCTGAATTAAGTGGAAGTAAGGCCATAATAAGAAAGGAGAGCAGGATTTGTTGTTTGCCTTTGCTGGTGTCACTGCTAGTCTCAGTCATCCTGGGCCATGTTTTGATGCCCCAGAGATAAAGGCAATACACAGTAACCACTCTGACCTGTGTTTCTTCCTGTTGAACATTACTCAGACTCTCAAAATTATTTAGACATCGAATAGGTCGTCTTCACCTGTGAATTTGTTGAGTGTAGCAAGTTTTTTTTTTAAAAAAAAAAAAGTTGTGCTTTTTTCCCCTGATCTTTACATTTAAGTCTATTTATTTATATTAATTTTCTTAAAAAGATACTTGAAGTCTGCAGAGGACCAAAAAAGGACACATGCCAAAGGTTTGCCTTCAACACTTTTTTTTAGTTGGTGTTAATTTTTGAGCCATTATTTGAGCAGCTGTCCAGGGCAGGAGAGTTCAAGCATGCTTCTCCTGTGCCACTTGCACTCTGAGACTGTAGTGAAAGAAGAGAAGTCTACAAATTGTTAAGTATTTGGCAGTGCCTTCTAGTTGTATTAGGTTATAACTGCATCAGTCGCATGATTAAGAGGAAGTGACAGGTAAGCAAAATGAGTACAAAAGGCTCATGCTGTTAATAGCAAATGTCGCTGTGTCATACATACTGTACGTGCACACCAATGCTCTCTCTAAACGTACATGCAAAAGAAAGAAGAAGCAAGAAAGGGAACATCTGTGTATTTGTCAATACGTGTTCATGTGAGTTTAGACAGTTTGTGTATTGTATACGTTGATCCTTACCTTATTTCTGTATGTGGAAACCAATATACTCATGGAATTGTGGCGCAGGTAGTATATATGCTGGAGAGAGATGGAGCGTAGTGATGCTTTTGTACAGCCCATTGGCCTTTTTACTTGCTTGAAGTTTTCTGTACAGGCATTTTTATTTTTATTTTTTCAATTAAATGGCTTTTGGAAAGGTATTTATCACTTTTTAAAGGATTTTGCTTCTCTGTTTTCTTGCAAGCTCTGAATGAATCCAAGTAAAATATGAAGGTTAAATACTGAGAGTAGACATTACTACTTTTATAGCTTTGCTTTCTAAATTAGTATTCTTTGTGTGTTGTATCATTTTAGAACCGCTTTTAAAAGTTAAAAGTTCTAGAACTAAGTAAGAGAGCTTTCACAAATACACAGTGAGTATACTTGTGTATACACAAATAGATGTTGGTCTATAACACATGCAAGGGGACGGAAACACCTCGAGGTGGCAAGGCTGCCTGTCACTTCTAAGAGTCAAGGAGTTATCTGGTTAGGCTCACAACCTGGAGTGAGTCAGAGAGGCAGAAGCCTGGCAGCCCATTTTGGGATGTGTGAAAGAAGGTGAGATTGTATGAGAGCCAGACCAAAGTGTCTCTTCCTTCTGCCAGTCCACAGCCGGGGAGAGCAGAGTGCTGCTCATCTGTTGTTTCAGAATCAGTCATGCCAAGCCTACTGGCTGCTTTTAAAAATCTCCACTTGGCTAAGAGCCACAGGACATACTGTATTTCAGAGACATGAGTTGTACAGATGCAGAGGATGGTGAGGTTTCTTGCAGAACCCAGAATTACATTGCCAGGGGAGACCTGGCCTAAGTGTACAACAGGACAAACTGGTGCTGTTGGTCTCCTGCTTGTATCCTTCCTCCCATATCTTGGGATTTTAAAGGAGGACTGCATTACTGACAGTTGCTGAGCAGGGATGCGACATCTGAAATTCTGGAGTATTGTGCTGGTTAGGCTATTCCATGCTATTCCTTTTGCTCACATGGCAGTCTGTGTTCTGGCCCTCTGGTTACTCATATCAGTGTCAGTGTGGTCCTGTGTAATGGTGTTTGGGGCTGGGAGGAGAGTTCAGTTTATATTTTTAGAATATCAGAACTTATATTTGTATGCGTACATACAGACCATATCTGAATGAAAGTGAAAACACGCAAAAGCAGAGATTGCAAGTTGAGCATTGAAAGTAAAACAATGTTCAGGAGATAATATCACCAAGTAACATTAATTCCCCTGTCTGTTTCTAAACCAGTACTGTCATACACTGTTAATGGTTGCATTCACAGAGGAAGATGGAGTGGGCTTTAATACTGGGGATTCACATGAGATGCTGTCATAAATCCTAAAGAAGAGTCGAATTTTGCATCCTTGAGATGCCCAAGTTAAGTGCATTTTGAAAATATAGAGAATAGCTTGAGCCTGTCTTGTTGTATTTTCACACATATAAAATGAAAATGCCATTCAGCTTTCGTGCTACCATATATAAAGGTTAAATCTATGTATATCATTCACTTATAGGCCCTTTGGAAGGAGGTTTCTTCTGCCAGTTAACAGCAGTTAAAATCTTTATGTTGAGGCTGGATAGAATGTTTTAATTTCTGTATATTTATAGTAATAAAACTACAAAAAGACAGGGCAACACTTCCCAGTTTGAGAGTACTTAATGTGTGTGAACATACAAGAAGGAGCTGCTGTCTTTATTTCACTTCCAAAAAGTCATCTTCTTAAAAATGTTCTTTTTGAATTTTCTAACCATGTGGCCAGATAATCAAGACTGATGAAAACTCAAGTGGCCAAGGAGGAAAAACATCACTAATTTCTTTTTCCTAAAAGGACAATCTGGATGTTTAGTATTGGCATACCTGCTTACAGGTGGTTTGAAGCTGGCTTGAGTGCCTGATGCAGAGGCACCAGAGCTGGTCAGCCAGGCTGTCAGTGATATCTTTCTGACTGCGATTGAAGTTAGAGGCTGAGCTTCTCTTTATTTTGCACAGTCTGACGCTGCAACTTCATATCTTGCGATGCTGTATTGATTAATATTGTACAAGAGATGGTGTGTTGGTTTTTTTTCTAGGAAGCATACCTGTACAAGTCAAATATTAATGCCTAGGGTATTCTGTAAATAGTGTTCATAATCCTGCTTTGAAGCAACTTTCTGTGAAGCCACTTTCCACTCTGTTTCTTAGAGAAAAACAAATATATAACAGAACTCTGAAACTCCTTTCCAATATTTCATTTGACGGCTTTCAAGCGTCATCCTGGGAGCAATGAGACAAGAAAAGAGTCTTTTCTTCCTTCAAGGTCTGCAGTGAACAGTGTAAAGCTACGCACAATGGATTTGGAAGAAGCTTTATATATTATGACAAGCGAGTGTATCTCCAGGGTGCTCTGCCGTTGTGGAATGTAGTTCTAAGCCAAATCATCCATTAAGTCACTGAATGTGGTAAAATTTCTCAGGTTGCTGGAGATGAAAAGTAGATGAAGAGACACCCATGACTCAGTTCTTACAAATGCAATGAAGTAAGATTATCAGCCTAAATTGTCCCTATTGATCAACAGTGTAATCATACAATTATAACCTCTGTGAATCTGCAGAGCTTTGGGACTGTGTTGGGTGGAAGGAGTCTGACTGACGGGTTTAGGGTCATGTACTCAATCTCAGTCTCAAACTGTTCCAGCTGAAAAAAGAAAAGAAAGCATATGTACTCCTTGCTCCTGGGGAGGTGTTCACATGGTCAGGAAATGCATGATTGCGATGCTGTTTCTACACAGAAGGAGAATTATTGTTTTTTTTCTTCCCCAGTTTTCATCCCCTGCTCTCTCAGTTTCCCTTTTCTTACTAAGCCCTGAAATTCAGTCTTTCAAAATTTGCTATGTCAACCAAAGGAGGGAATGGCTCTCTGGCTGTATTATTTCTGTTGTGTTGAAAATTATTTAGTGTTGGCATACCTACACTGATGTGCATCCATGCATTCATACATCCGTACCTTCACCTTGCCTTCCAGTATTGATTAAAAAATAGCCTGATAAAGATTTTTAAAATCAGGTGAATGAGTTGTCTTCTCACTGATCAGAGGCCAGTACTACTGTCAGTACTTTGCTTGTGAATGCCTGCCATGAAAGAGATAGTAAATACCTTATTTCATTTTAATTTGCTGTCAGTGTGTGTGTGCTTGTCTGAATACTTTTCTACCTGTGATCTACTGCTTAGATTATGTCTTTGACTTCAGAAATATTTAGTTAATCAACTTTCCTGTGAAAGGACCACATTTCATAAAAAAAAAAAGATTGCTAAATTAATTAAGGATGAGAAACAAAATGAAGTGCAACAGCCTGAGTAGGAGACAGAAAGTATAGAGCAAACCCAGTATCAAATACTATGAGAATATCTTGGCAAAAAAGAAAATGCACTGCAGTAATCAAAATGGCTCATCATTAAAGGATGTCTATGGAATTTTTTTCAATAGAGAGTGCACTTAATAAATACATACATTTATGCTGGGGAAATACTCATTATAAGGAATCTTTTCTGTGTGCATTTAGGTACAATGCCTTCCAAAAAGGGGTCAGTAATTCCTGTCCTGTAAAAGTTTGCTGTCTGGTTTTTGAGTCTTAGAGAGAGGTGAAAAACTGAAAAACAGTCGAGACTTTTGCAGTTAACACCACCAGAAAATGGGAGGCTGCTAAGCTCTGTGCCCGGATCTTAACCTTGGTAGAGAGGGAATACTTGGAGAACTGAACCTTCAAAAATTAGGAGGTCATTTAGGCTTAACAAGTATACTAAAGAGTCTATGCTAGGAGCTATAGCAAGGGGTAGCCAAAAAGCATGTGATGGGGGGACTGGGGGTAATTTACAGTGTCTTATGTCACAATGCTGCAAGGCACATTCCCCAGTAGTAAAACGCCCTGCAGATGCTATAACTTGCTTCAGCATGCGATACTCATTTCTGCAAGGTCTGGTGGGAGGCACAGAATTAACTTGGGCTGCTGCTGTAGGCATGCCTAGGAGCTGCTTACCAGTTCCAGCAGAGTGTCAAGATATTTGCCCCATCTTTTTTGAAAAAGAAATAGCCATCAGCATTGGTATTTAAAAGAGCACCAATAAATTCAGGTAGAAACTGAACAGCCATTCCAGTAGTTTCCCTTGTAGCTGAAGTTAAATGTTTCTCCAGTTTTTTTTATTAAACTCAAGTCCCTGAAGACAGGGAGGAAACACATGAGATTTTTATGACATTTGTTAAGGTGCTTTTTAAAATAATACAAAACCAACAGAGTTAACTGTTGTAAACAATTGTGTGTGTTTCTGTGGCAGGATGTCTATGTTGTGTGTAAAGTTCTATAGGTGGAGTTTAGTTCCCTTAAAGTCTGTGGTGTGACTGAGAAGTCCTATGAAGTTATTTTGTTTTACAGGGCTGTTCTGTAAAGGGTTACATCTAAGGATGCATGCATCGGAGAAGATCCTATGCTCAGGTAAATGTTCTGTAACAGCCATTGTTTTTTTCTGTATATCACTCATATATAATTTGCTCTTATGATCTGTGGTTTTTTTAAACAAAAATTTCAAGCCTCTTATCTTAAAGAACAGTGCAAAGTAATCCAAAAGAAGACTTCTTAAAATTTTTTGCATCCACCCTAATAAAACCTTATTAGGAGCCTGCACAATGTTGTTATCCTGATTGGTGAAGGAAATTACCAATTTTCGATCAACTTAATTGGTTGCTCAGGAGGTTTAAAATCTAGAGAAACAGTGTTGCATCTTCTGCAGCTGTGTTAAAAGATTTTTCTGGAAAAACAAATAAATTGTTGGTAAGAATTGCACATTCCCAAACATATTTACTTATGTGTAGTTGTTTATAAAAAAGTCACATGGCAGGTATTTTAAAAATCATTGTTGTTTGTAGAAAAGTCACATGGCAGGTATTTTAAAAATCATTAATATCTTTTTGTAGTCTTTTCAGTCATTATTTAAGCTCACTAAGTCCAAATTCTGTGAAAAGCATTTAAAAAAGCTAGCAAGTTTAGTTCCCTCTGCCCAACAAATAAGTTTTTTTGATTGACTTCCGTAGGCTTTGAGTACATTTTTTATTTATTTAAAGGGAGTTCTGTTCTGTAGTACAAATCCATAGTGGAGTGGTATCAAGAACCTGGTTCACCCCATCTTCATCTCAGTGTTGATATGCTATTTACACTACACCACCATTACGCAGTCCCATGTACGGTTGACAGTGGTGACAAGGTGTAGAGGCAGAGTAAATGGAAATGGAAAAGCAGCTCTGTCTCCTACAGTGTAATCTCATTGGTGATATGCACTGGTTTTGAGCTGGCTATAAATCCATTAAAGTCCTGGAAGTCAAAGTGCCTGTGCTGGTTTACCCAGCTGGGAACTTTGACGCAACTTTGTAATTCACCATGCATTTTGAATGTATGGCTTGATGTTTTCCAATTCTAACTTGACTGCACTCAGTAGATAAATAAATTAAATAGTAAATAAATTCCCATACCAATCCAGTGTAGCTCTTCACTGTTTTTAGCTGGGTTTTAAAGGTGTATGAGGGACAGAAATGGGACTATCTCTTTACTAATCACGTCAGTCTGGACCAATTCTGCTGAGGTATTTCCTGCTTAATATCTGCCTGTGAATTGACGGTAGCCCAAAGCCACCTCCTTGAAGAAGATAGCTGCTTCACTGCAATAAAGCTGCACAACTGAGCTTGTGGCACCACCTCCAGCTAAGACCTAGCCAAACAGTAATGGCACAGATTTGCCGCTTTCCTGCCTCTGAATTGTGAAATTGTGATTGGGTATGCATGTCCTAGAGGAGAACATTGCTGGATATACGTGGTTGTACGCACATAACCTCATGCATTCTTCCACTTCAGATTCTCTTCCCTTAAATCAGCCAACGCGTAGAATAGTCGTGCTGTACCTGGGTATAGGTATGTTTTTGCCTTGCTGTGCTTCCCAAGAACTTCCCTTATCACCTTGAGCTGTCCACTCAAGTGTAGAGAGAAGTATCACTACCGACCTTCTAAAATTATAGTTTCCATCTATTAAAAGAAAGAGGTTCAAAATCATTTTGAGAATAAATAGCACAGAATGCTTTGATTCATATCTGTGTGCTGGAAATTTCACACATCAAGTAAAATACCATGAATACATCATTATTTTGACAGCTTTGTGAAAAAGAAGGCAAGAGGATCGTATTGCATGGATTTAATTTTTGCAGTTTTACAGCTTTGTGTGTTGCAAAAGAATCAAATCCTGCCATCAGAGCAGAGCAGGTGGTAAACTGAAGGGCAAAGTAGAGATGCTATATAAAAGCCTGTCAAATCATACTTGGCGTGCAAGTCCCCACCCAGGGCTCCCCAGCCAGAGCTCCTGTGTCTCTCACCTTCTCAGAATAGTCTGTCTTTTTTTCAGGCTTGGCACTTCTCCAGCTGCAAGGGGGGGGGGGTTACAGAAGAAGAGAGGCTAGACAGCGAGAACTACGTTTCCCACCAAGACTGTTATGGGCAAAAGAAACCAGCTTCACTTCCCCCAGCACCACTGTGCCACCCAACACAAGGCATTTAATGGGCCAGCATTCAGGTAAGTTGAAAATCTATCTGTAGATGCCAGGGCCAAATGTGGTAGTAATTTAACATAAAGCTGAATGTGAGTGAAATATACAGTAGTGTCAGGGTGCTGTGGACAAGGAGCAACATCCTAGCTGCAGTGAAGGGCTATTTATGCTGAGGTAGGTGAAAGGAGACTGGGAAAAGGGTCCTTTGCTTCTCTGAGCAGTAGTTACCTCCCTTGTTCTTGTGTCTCTGTGACCGTTTGCAAAGCTTCCCCACCCAAACACTTACGCAACACGTTTTTCAAAACCTGTAACTTTTAAAGCATTGAGGACGTTTCATATTCTTTTTATTTCTCTTTGAGTCATGGATTTGGGTCTCTCTCTGTAATCACAGAATGAGAAATATATTTCTAGAGAGCAAAGGGGTTTTTTTCCGTCTCCCATCCCACAACTGCAATACTTGAGCCTTTAAAAAAATAAAAGGTACATTCATGTATATGGTTAGGATTTTTAACACAACCTTCACCTTTTGCTCTCAGTTGCCTTCATTTCCTGCTCTCCTTGATCTAAGGCAGTTCAGGATTGCAGCAAGTATGTCTTTTCTTGTGGAGTAGAAACTTGACCTTGTTTAAGCTTTGGCATTGACTTAAAAATGTCCAGTATGTCAGTAGTGGTATTTCAACATTTTTGCTCCTGTGGCCCACAGAACACAAAAATTGCAACGATAATGCAAAATCATAATTAAAACTAAGGGTGAACTGAAATTTTGTCAAAGCTCAGAAAACTTTTCAGTAAAGTTCACATTTTTACGGGCTTGTTATTTTGTACAAATCCATTTTCTTCTTTCCTGTCACATCTCAAGACCTTTTTGTAAGGAATCACCATCTCTTTTTCCTTCTAATTTAAATTCTGCTCTGTCTGTTTGGAATATTAGGTATGCCTTAGCAGTGAAATTATTTTAATGATGTGGCTGAGTGCTCGTATATATTCAGGCAAGCAAACATAAAATGGTCATTCTTTTTATTAAGGGTCTATCTGTAGTTTAGAAAAGGTAATAAATGATAGATTGAAAGCATAGGTGGCTCCAGAAGCGGATGGTGTGTATTACAGAGGTTATTAGCTCATCAGTTGAAGGTGTTGTAGATGGCTGCAAGCCAAACTTACAAGAAACCTGCACAATGGCTGGACTCCATAACAACTGATTAACTACGTATTAACATGCATATTAACTCTTTATCAACTCTTTATGAAATATATAAGCTTGGCACCCAAATAGCAAGCGTGGCAATAAAAGGAGACATAAGATTTCCTTATGAATGGCAGTGTATTGGCTCTTATTTTTGTTTAAATGTGGAACATGATTTGCAAGGGTGTCTATGCCACCTGAGATTTAAGTCCTGTTTTCAGAAGAGGTGCTGTGCAGTGCTTGTCTCATACCCAGTCAGGATTAGGCCTTTAAATATCTTGGGCAGTCTTGAATATGTTGCTGTGCTTCTTAATTTACCGTTAGGCAGTGTCCATTTTAAGCCCACCACTTTTCCTAGGGTGTGTATGTCTACTCTATCAGTGAAGTGTCTGAGCCATGGGGGTTGTTGGGAAGCAGTGAGGGGTGTAGTGGGAGTCTCATGAGGCAGGGCAAGGACCCTGCTTGTCTCAGGGAGGAGAACATGGCCAGTCAGTGGAGGCACACACAAGAGTGGACGGGAATCCCTGAAGCTCCAGAATGGGCAAGGAGCATGTCTTTCAAAGTCTGAGCTCCCACTGAAAGGAGGGTTGGAGTCATATTTTTGTACCTGCATTTCATTCTTACTCAGAGGTAAGAGTTACCTCCATACTCAGTTATACTAAACAAAGCTCTGTTGAATTGGCTGGGACAGAAGCATATGTGTTTTGTTAAGGGTAAGTTTATTCTCACATCTTTTGATCTGCCTCACCCAGCAGATCTTCATTGTTCTTCTGCAGAGAGCTCTGGTGCAATATAGCTCAAAAGACTAGAAGTCCTTTTGGGTCTTCTGGTGCACTTGTTGCCAAGAAAAAAGATGGGGCAGCTTCACCTCTGATCTCTGCCCAGCTTGTAACCCTGTCACAAATGCAGCAATGTGGCTGTAGTCTGAAAGCTCGGCAAAGGGCTAGCAGAGCTTGATTGGAGAGAGGAGTTTTGCTATGTGTATACCCTACCCTTACACCTTATCTCAAGTATTTGGCTGCTGGCCTATTGAAGGCTTTGGACTGGATACGTGTATTCTGACCCAAGATCAGGTTGAAAACAGAAGGTCTGCAGAAATTTCACCACTTGTTCCCAGTAGCCGTAGATTCCAGTAGCTCCCTCATTCCGTAAATGATCATCCTCTTCCTACACTCCAGGATAAGAGGAATGCTAATAACTCTATTACTGTCACCCATAACTTTCCTTAGGAAACAGAGGAGGCTTAGGTACTGGTGACCACTGCAGGATTTGTGGTTTCTCATACTGCAGCCAGCTGCTGCGATTTGGAAAAGTGAGCATAAAAGAGCTGCCAGAAGTGAGGCAGGGAAGGGGCTTCCAGTGCCCAAGCACAGCAAGATGTGCCTCACCCACACCCCAGAGTCACCTGGGTAGCTGTTTTGAAGGTGGGGAGGCAGACTGCTGCTTCCTCTTGTAGCATAATCCAGTGCTTTACTGCTAACAAGTTTGGATTTTTTTCCTGTGAAATGCGAGTGGTTTTTGTTGTGACTTAAGCCTGTTATTTTTATCCTATCCACTCTGGAAGTGGAGAATAGATTGCGCCCTTCCCTTTTTCTGCAGCCTTTTATGTACTTGATTACTGCTGTTATATCTCCCCTTAGTCTTCCGTCTACTTTTAGTAGTTGTCCCTGTTTCATAGCTTCATTTTTTCCAATCAGGAGGAAAATTCCCTCACATAAAGAGGTTTTGGATCAGGTCCCTTGCTAAATAAAGCTCTGTTTGAAAACATTGTTGTACTAGTTCAGATGTTGTATATTGCGACGGCAAGCTTGTGTTATTTAAAATCATGCTAAATGGGCAAAAGTGTCATTTGGAATAAAGAAGGTTACATCCAGGCTGCTTAGAATCATTACTTCTCTTTAGCTTCCCAGCCCTCTTTTTTTCTGTCAGTGTACCACTATTCGTGGTTCTTCAGCAACAAACACTGTAACCTTTTTTAAATTATCATAAACGAATCTTCTATTGACCAGGGACAACAAAGCCAGCATAAGACTGCCAATGCCGTTGGCTACAGTGTTAAGACTTGGGAGTTTTGCTAACAGAGTTGTTTATCATCAGATGTTTCCAATAATGGCTCTAGAAAGCATTGATTATTTTTCTGCCTTCACTTCAATTTATAAATTTAGTTTACCAGAGAGTAAGAAAGAACACAGGAAAGGTATGGGGATGGTCAAAATGATCCTGGCTAGCTTTACTAATTTATTTTGCTTAGGGTTCTCTCTCCTGCTTCATGTAGGCTTAGATTTGGGAGGAAAAAAATATCGAAGTAAATGCAAAACCAGTCCAGTTTCTTCATTTCTTTTGCTATTTTTTTCATAACATGGAGAAAAGGGAATAAAATCACAGCTGTGTAAATGTTAGCAGAGGAAAGGACTGGGCTAGATATTCTGTGGCAAAAGAGTTTAAGGATCCTTGTGGCTCCTGACCAGTCACCTTTCCCTTGGCATGACCACGTAGATGAGAGGACACAGAGGGCTCTTTCATGCACTTAGTCTGCTGGGCAGTAGGGGCTTTGTGAACTCTGGAGTATGAGAAGACATGGAGGTACCCTCAGATGGGAACACCTTGAGCTAAAGGCAGAGAATGGGAGCTGGCTATTTAAGAGGAGTGATTGGGTACAAAGAGGTCCTGCAATAGTTGTGGCCTGACTTGTACGAATGTCAGAGGCAAACATAGAAAGCATTGGGGAAGGCTGTACAAGGCTGCCTGTGTCCACCTGTGTCTTGCAGTCTGTCATAGCCCCCGTTTTCACTCAGAACATAGACATGAGACTGCAGAACACATGGCTTGGTGCTTAGGCTGGTCAGCAGTGCCTCATTACCAGAAAAAAAATCTGTATTCCTGGTATTGCTTCAGACAGGTTTTGTAACCAAGAAAGACATATTTCCTGTCTACCTCATCCTGGCTGCTGCTGTCTGACAGAGGTGGGCCCGTTGGAATGGAGGGGAGACAAGACCTTGCCACAGGGGCATGACCGGCTGGGAGAGGCTGCCAGCAAGAAAGGAGAGTACAGAGCAGCAGGGCATGCCTACTTCCGGAAGCACACACTCAAGCCCAAAGTGGATGAGGAAAAAAGGGACCTGTGAGGTGTTTTCCCATGATGAGATACTGCTGAAAGTTGCTGCTGTGGAACGATGCAGACTCTTACAGCTAAATTCATTAATCCTAGGATCAGTTTCCAGACTGATATCTTCAAATTGCTTTTAGTACAAATGTTCTTTGTTTTTGTAAGGGTTATCGGTAGCTGATATATATTATTTTGAGTGAGCACATACATAGGTATTTCCTGAACAAAACTACTACCTCTGTTTCCGAAGGGTGAAAAGCATACTTTCCTGAGATAGCAATCCTTAGGTCTGGAAGCTCGGGAGAATGTGAGGCTGAGCAAGTTTGTGAAAGCAACTATGAGAACTATGCTTGCATGTTGCAAAAGCACCAGGTAAAAAAGATTCTGTAAATGGGAGTGAAAGTTATAAAATATATTTAGGTTCTGATCTATGGTCTATCTGTGAGGAGAGTTTAGCAATTCACATTCCCATTCTCTTTGGCACTGAGAGTAGAGTAATGCCTCCAGAACCAGGCTCAAGTTGCCTTGGGATAAGCAGATGGAGGACAGTTTGCTAAACCTCTCCTCTCAGAGTTAGTTTTTTGCCTCTGGGCTTTTAGAAGTTAACATAAGCCTACATCTCTGAGAAGAAGCTGTAGATGATATGGATTGCCAAGCTGTGTCCATGGCGTAAGTCCTCTTCAGAGCACCTTATGAACACAGGATTTGATAGGTATTTAGCAATGCCTCTGACTTTTTAGCTGCTGAGTCACTTAGAGAACAGTTTGATTTGTCTCTTTAGCAAAGGTGGGTTGCACAGAATCTGTGATGCACACATGTTATTAGATAAGCAGAGAAGATTCCACATGTGAATTGTTACTCAGGTTACAGGTATGTTGCTGAAATTTCTCGTTTCTCTGTCTTTCCTCATCAACATTAATAAAGTATGTAGTAAAGTAATTCAGCAAGTACTGGGATTGAAGTTCAGTATCATGCAGATGCCTGCCTCGTGGCTAATTACAAGCACCGACTGGGAACATTTATAAAGATACCTGATGTTGTTGAGCCTCTACAGCCCGTTAGGATATCAGCACAATGCTGGCTGTATTGAGTCCAATTTAATTTTGTGTAATTTAGGCTGAGATTTCTCCCACTTCTCTGGATTTGATTGCAGTTGATCAGAGGCTTAAAAAGCTAAAATGGACTAAAAACATTAGGCTTGTCATCTTTTATACCTGGCTTGTCTCTACAGTGATCTAGCAGAGGAGAATCTGCATGCTGATGGAAGTAGGAATCAGTCCTGTTATATGTTAAAAACCTCAAAGATATGGGAGCCTTTGGAAGTCATTAGCTTAACTCTGCCTTGTGCATTCACTTTCCTCCAGCCAGATTGAACATGAAATGATTTGGCATGTGTTCCTGGTCCTCTGTCATTGATGGATGCCACTTAATGACACATTCGTATATTTTGAGCAGGGAAAATGGGTACTTGAGTCCTTTTAGGGGCTTTGACTTCAGGTTTTTTTCCAGTAAGGTAGCCTTGGTATTGTTCTTAGCTCACATTGCAAACATTATTTCTTACATGGTATATGTCACAAGGTCCTGGTGCTGTTTATTCAGAATGTCCTTCTTGGTGGTCTGCAAATTTTCTCTGCCTGCTACGCAAGCACTGAGAGAGGGGAGGATATGAAAGCCTCCCAATGCTATCCCCTCTTTGCACAGATTTCCAGGTAGGGTGTGCAAAACATGCTAAATAGTATCTTTAAACGGGTACACTTGCATGTGGGGAGAGCAATATTGCCCTTTCTTAAACATGGAAGTTGTAATTATGTGTAGCTGGAGGGAGTCCTGTTGGGTCTTCTGCATGCCCACCTAAGCTCCAGGCAGGATCTATCCCTAAATGAACTGATCTTTATCTGACTGTTTATGGCTCTTATGCTGTACTCATTATTTATTTAATGACACATCCCAGTATAATAGAAAAGCCATTCATAAGCCCCTGACAACAAACAATCATGAAAATTGCCTTTGAATTTCCCTAATTTGCTTGTAAGAGTCAGAACAATGGGAGAGAATAATTGCAGTTATTAAAAGAAATTGCTACAGGCGAAATATAGCCCATTTTAAAACTTAAATCCAGGAAAACAGAAAGGGGGGGCAAAAGGGAAAGCCACCCGGTAAAGGTGCTTCATGCTCCCTACCTCCTTTTGTCTGTGCAGTCAGAGACTTCACCTTGCTCTTTTCTCAAGCACTGTTATTTACGAGGAAAATCAAAGCATTTAGTACCAGGGTAGTCAAGCTGTGTGCGGCACTGCCTCGCCTGGCAAAGCCATTGGAAAGCTGTTTTCTTCCAATCTGCTTCATGCCAATGCAAAACTATCCCTCTCTGGAAACTAAGCGTATTGGAAACCAGTATGAGGAAAACTCACTCTAGCATGAACTACTGTACACAGAGGACTTTAACTCCTACCTGGGCATACACTAGATTGCTCGTGAATCTGGGAGGCCTGCAGCGTTTTCAGAAAGACCACAACTGGCTATTAGTGTCACATCACCCCTACTGAGATTGATTTTCTTTAGTCATTTAAAGCCAGATTTTAAAGAATTTGGGTTCCTAAAAATGTTTCTATAGAGTCTTGGGGATTCCTGTTGGTCCAGACCCAGCTGACTTTGCACATGGAGGGAGGTGATGAACTGTTGTCTGCCTCTGGCCATGAACAAAACCTCTAAGCAATGACAGAAACAAATAGGACTTTCACTTTTGTGTGCCTAACTTCCTTGCAAAAGTAGGAGCTGAGCTTCTCAATCAGTTAAGCACTGCAGCACTAAGCAAAGCCATGCTTAAGTTCTTGTAAAACTCGTGCCTCAGAAACCAGATAGCATTGTAAGAATAATCTGTGCTTAACACAAACCACATGCTTTTGTCCTAGCCAGTTCAATAGAGCTTTGTCCTGTATAACTGAGCACAGGGGTAACTCTTCTTTCTGAGTATAAATGAAATGTATTTGGCTCTCCCACTATTTTATAAGGAGATAACAGAACAAGGATTGCTGCAATTTGAGGGCAGGAACCCTCATTTTCTCTCCAGTCCACATAAATAAAAAATAATTTCTTGTTGCCCTGTGATCTTCCCTTCTGCAAGCCAAAACTCTCTGAGTTCCCACTGCAAGTAGTAGGAGTTTACTCACAATTTTTCAGCTGCATGTGATACCCCAAACTGGCTGCCTTGTTGTAATGAAAAGCAGCTTGCCAACACAGAGGTCCTTCCAAAGAAGCCTGGCTATTGTAAGAGGAAAGTAAGTGACTGTGGTAATATTCCTGCATCACTGTTTCACTTCATACTTTGCCACAGTAACAAAACAAGGCAGCAGAGACCACTGTCAAGTGTTTACAGAACGTGGCTTTTTGAAAAAAATGATTGTCAGGCAATGACTGTATCAAAACCTTAGCAGGAGATAGTGGGGTTTTAACTTGGTTTGGTTTTTTTTGTTTTTTTTTTTTTTTTTGCCTAGGCAGCTGGCAGTCTTAATTGTTCTGAAGAAAAAGAAACAGACATTCCTTTTCGTCTCTTGATATTTGGGGATATAAATCATTTAATGTTTTAACTCCATGCCTCCCTGCCTAATTTTCCCTTATCAAAGTAAAGGTAGTTGAAACTTCCTCTTAGTTGCCTTGCTGTAGACATTGAGTAGATCCACTAAATGTCTCTGTTTTGCATTGATTTAATGTGAGTAGCATTTAACCTATATTCAACATCCAATACCTGAAGTAATTTTCTCAGGTAAGAATATTGAATAGTCAGTTTGATCAGTGTTATTCAAGGGAAGCTGAGAATCCATATTCATAGCAATTCCACCCGCTGTTTACCTTGATACACTGAGGGTTTTTTTCTTCTGACTGCGGAACCAAATGCTGTTTTCCATCTGAAGAGATCTCAGCAAAAGGACAGTAGTTAAAGATGAACTGAATTTGCAAAAGAAGTCATAAAACCTTCCAGGATTTAAAATCTCAGAGGGGTTAAACGTGTCAACTTAACTGAATTAAAATATTCCAAGCTGTTCCTTCCTCTCTGCTTGCCACCTGCCAGAGCGCTGCAATTCCCTGCGCAGAAGTGACACAGGTTTGTGATGCTTCAAATATACATGTGTTTATAATGTTGTCACTGTATAAGAAATGCTTATCCTAAACCAGACCACGGCAGGAAAGAGCATCCTAACTGAATTCTTCATTTTTATAGTCTGCATTCCCTTTTATTTGTGAAGTTTGGAGAGGGATAAAGAATAGATGATCCTAATGAGGAGGTGGCTGAGCACCTTCCCTGAGTACACTCTGCAGTGCAGCTAATTTGAGCTACGTTCCCCTTAAGTGTTCTGCACCTCTTGGGATGAATCCTCACCTCGGATGTTGCTGTTCAGTGATCTAAGATGCAAATTTACAGTCCCTACCAATTACCATAGGGATACTGTTCTCGTCTTGGTGCTTGAAGATCTATAAATGTTTTCTGGGGAACTGAATGCCCAAACAGGTTCCCTTTTATCAAATATGGTGTTATGAACATAAATCCACAGGATGTAATCAAACATCCCTGACATGATGTTTTGCCAGCCCCATATACAAGCTTGTTTTGTGTGTTAGTTTACTCTCCTTTAGAAATGAAGTTATCCTGCAGTCAGTGGATATATTATACTTGCTTATATTTGGAAATTTGCTTTCTGTTCCCATTAAGTGATAAAACTCTCAAACTGAGAAACAAGATCTATTGTAGAGTTTCTTGTCTTGTTAAAGGAACTGAAACATGGGGAAATGGTAAGGAAGTGAGAGAAACAGTGGGGTGGACTAATGAAAATCAAGATTTTTGTAGGTTACGCTGCATGGCTGCAAAAAGGTAATTTTTAAAGGTAGACTGGCCACTTGGACATCCTTTTCTGCAGAAATGCAGCAGAAGTTGAATACCCAACCCCACTTTTTCCCTGCCAAGTGCATATAGGTGCTTTACCATGTGTACACTTCTTGCTGCGTTTTCTAGAATTATGCCAAAGACACTTATAGAATATACTCTATGATATTGAACAGTTTTTGTAAATCCACATAAACTCCTCAATAAATACTGGGGAATGTTAGTCCAAGCCTACAGCAATCTAATGCTGATTTAGGAATACTGCAGTATTCCTAGTGCTTATTTCAGCTTGTTAAAGTATCTCATTTGCTTAGATCTTTTCACTGTGTTTTGGTCTCATAAGTGATTTTTATGATATTTAATAATTTCCTTAAATATGTTGGCACAGGTGATTTTACATAGTGAGAGGGCTCAACAAATCACCAACAAAACATTCCTCTCTTCTGTATAATTCCTGTAGCTATACAGAAACAAATGGAGGGAAGAAGGTGTTTTAGTCCAAGCAACTCTATTAGTCTGGAACTTCTACCCTCTCTCCTTTGAACTCTGGAGTGGAGAAAATCACGTTAAAAGTGAACAGAAGTATATAATGGAAGAATAATCAAGGAGGCAAAGTTATTTCTATCATCTTTTCCTTTTTTATAAGAAACGTTGCTGATTTACTTGCCAAATGAAGGCAGGCTTTCTGGTTTTTTTCAGCTTTTTAATTCAGACAATTTCACTGGGAGGTCATGCACATGGGAGCGCTAGACTGTAGGCTCGCACTTCGTTTGCAGTGGTTTTCCTGAATACACTAGCTCCTAGCTTATCCAGTGCTATTATATGAAGCTTCAAGCCACGGGTAGATTTGTTATGAAGCTGTTCAGTAAATGTCTTTCTGCAGAGTGTGAATGTATTTGTGTATGTAAAGCGATAGGTGCTAAAGGGTTGTGGCTTTTAAAATATGCTTTCTGTTGTACATGGTAGAAGGCAAAGCAGTGGCAGCTCAAACACGAAAGTAGGTTATTTTTAGTTTCAGGAAGAACGGTGTATATAACTGTTGTTAAAACAAAAGACAGCAGTTTGAAATGCATAAGGGGATAGTTCATATAAATCTGGAGAAGGTACAAGGTACAAATCAGCAAAGTATTTCCTGGTAATGTTGTTGAATTTAGGGATTGCTCCTGGGACACAAGAGCAAGCTTTGGACACCTTGGAAATTCTTATCTTGTATTTTATAGAAACAGTCACTTCTATAAAAGAACCTTACAAGTATTTTACAGCAAATAAAAGCAGTAACAAGTGAAATGCAGCCCTCCATACCACCCCATACTAATGGATTCACCAGACTCTCTTCAAAATTGCAGCGTAATACAATTACTGCTTCCACTGCACCTCAGCTGCTAGGGTTTACAGGTCTTGACCTTTAAATGTTAGGAATAATAAGATATATTATTAACAAGTAGTCAATTAACAAATAAATACCCCTCTCGTAAATCTAAAAAAGTAATGTTTTGAAATACTGCCACCTTCTGATAACTTTGGGATGGTGAACTGAGTTATAAGGAATTTGTCAAAGTTTTTATCAACAGTAATAATTCAGTTCCTGATTTTATAATGTTAGAGCCATGGTGCGCTATCAGTTTTGCAAGGCCAATTTTCACTATATGTGAGACTATGTGTGCAGTAATACAAAGAAATGAAGAAAACGCAGTATGATTTCTTACAAGTGATGTGAGAGACAGCAGCAAACTTGTTTGAGGTGAGGAAAAGCACCCAGGTGTGTGTGTGTTATATGTGAGTTCAAGGATTTACAAGCACAGAGCCTGTGTTTTAAGTTATGTAAATGTTAAACGCATTACAGAATTATGGCTAAAATGTTGATATGATCTGCAGGATGAGCTTGGCCAGAGGAGAGAGGTATGTGTGCTTTGAGTCTTATGGAAGCAGACTTCCCTACTCCTGCATAACACCTGTCTCTGACATGAATGTGTCCACGAAGGGTTCATTTCTTTCACCGTTTTTACCTTGCTGACATTCAGATGATACTTGTTCGCATACCACCTTTGTATATATTATAATTATCCGGATAGTGGTTTATGTGTCCAGCCCCATATCACTGTATTACTTAAACTTGGCAGTGATACTTTAGAAATAACTTTCCCAAAGCTGGCTTTTTCTCGCAAAGTTCATCCAGTTTCAGCTTTCCTAATGTCCTTTGTGCTGTGGCAATATATATTGTGTACCTAAATGGCTCAATATATCATTTTAAATTCCTTTGATAGGGAAAGTCTGCTTGGCAAAGAAAGTGTTTAAAAGAAGCAGAAATTAATATAAAATCTAAGCTGATGTGACCTTAAAGTTATCATCTCAAACTCTCAGAATTTAGACAATGCAAAGGTTCTTAAATTTCCTTTGATCCGCTTGAATTTACCCAGGTTCTTTGTTGGGCTCCAGTGAGATTGGGATGCCTGTGTTGCTCTCCCACCAGTGGGGCGGTTATGGACCAGGCTGATGCCAAGGTCTTGGCTGCACCGCATTTTCCCAAAGGGTGCAAATCAGGTGTTCTTCTATTGTAAGCACAGGGGGTTCTCCCTGGTAAAATGGGTATTTCGAGATGGTGGCTGAGAAAGCACATTCCTCCTTGAAGTCTTATTGGGATTGTAACAAGACTTCCAGCTGTAAAGGGAGACAGTGACTTGTTTGGAAGCCACAACGTTGCTTTCTTGTGAATTCATCCCATGTCATAACTCTCATCCTACCTGGAGTACTATAAGCAGCACCTATGGAACACATAGGTGGTCCTTCCTGTGGTCACTGTAAGTGTTTGCATATTTTATTTACTATTTCATATTAATCAGCTTCTCAGATTCACCACTCATTGCATGGCCTTTGTTTTGGCTTGATTTTTTTGACATTCACTTTTGCACCTTGTTAACATTTTGACTCATCAGCTGGTTTCAAACTAATTTTAGGGAAGAGGAGTCTTGAGCGTGCTGAGTTTCTGTAAACTTTCTGAAAATATGCAGTCAAGTAAAGGACTCAAACCTGTATCAGTGCCCTGCTAAAGGGAAAGACTGAAATTTGAGTTCAACTGTATAATTGTACACAAGGGAATCCATGTGTGAGAGAGATGTACTGAATGAAAGTACTCAGAAACTAAACTTCAAGAACTCTTCTGCTTGTATAATTACTTTTACACTGGCTTTGGTAACTCCAAAGCAGGTAAAGCAGTTTGCATTTAGCCAGCGGAGCTGAGTGCTGCAGCAGGACTTGTAATGCAGTCTGGCTGGGGATGGCAGGTGAATGTCAAGCTCTGTTATGCACAGAGGGAGCACCCTGTAGATGCGGCCTGTTATGACCAGTAATGTGCAATTTGTGTCATTACGAACTGAAAATAAGAACTGTTTTCTCATGAGAAAGGTGAATAGGCTTGACTCCTGCACACTTAACACAGTATGTGGAGCTGTGCTGTCGTCCCAAGATGCTTATCTTCCTGGGTAGTTTCTAAATATGGGTTTCTTCTTTCGGTTTAATACAGAAAAAAATCTCTTCTGTTGAACAATAAAAACTGCATCTCTTGAGTTTCATGTAAGGGACTATCCCATAGTGGAGTTTCAGAGCTTCACAGACTCTGTTAGATGCAAATGACAAGCCACACAGTGAGATTTGATAGCAATCTCCAAGTGTTTTTAAAACAGATCGTAACCATATGTACAGTGTGCCACTTCTGCTGTTGTATATTGAGCTCAGGAGAAGGCAAGTGACATAATTGCCTTCAGCAAAATTGTCAAACAAGGAAACCTTTCAAAGCTACACAGAGGGGGAAGGTAATGAGAGCCCTGGAAGAAAGAGGCTAAGAGAAGAAAAACTGGCAGGGAACATTAACATATACTTTTAACCAGTCATTTAATGGAAAGAAGAATGACCCAGAGGTTTGGCTGTTGTAGTTCTTTTTTCAGTGAAAGAATTTTGAATGTGCTGCTGTGTAGGAGAGAAATGCTTATTTCCCTTATGTTGTTTCACATTTCAGTTTGGAAGAGCAAGAGGAAGCTTTATTTAGCCTGTTGTGTCCAATCCTGTAGTAATACAGCATATAATAACTTCCAAGAAGTGAAAGGCATACTGAGCTCACATTTCAGGTAGTTTTCAGGGTAACTCTTTGGCTGTTAAAATCGTATGTCATACTAGACATAAATTATTAGAAATTATTTGCTACAGTCTGCATTCATATTACCTCCCAGGGACCTTTCAGACTGGATTTATGGAGAGAGATATTTCCTGAACGTTTCCTTCTAAAGAAACTACAGATCACAGGACAAACAGAGTTTTGATGAAATAAGGACTTCAGATTTGAATTGCTGACCGATACCTATGTTAGAGTGTGCAGCCTCCAGGGGTAATTAGGGATAACTGTCCGCAAGGATAGTTATATCTTGCAGCAATTCCTGGTGGAAGTGGAAGGATTATTGTGTGCTTTATGACAGAGGCAGATGCCACTGAGTACCAGCCACTTAGCTGGTTCTTCTCCTGCAGGAGTATTGTGGAGACATGGCACAGGACTGAGAAGAGCCTTAAAGATCTTGCATCCTGGTGAGCTGAAAGCTGTGAATCAAAATTGTCTTTAGGTAAGGATAGATGATGGTCTTGTGGGCCTTACTGGTTTAATATAAACCCGCAAAATGTAAAGAAATATCACCTTACTTGTGGTATGCATCAAGTTTCAGTGCTACGCTGTGGTTGTTCCCAGCTTTCGTTTACTTGTTCTGGAAAGTGCTTTTCATCCCCTTTTTTGCTGCAGCCCTAGTCTGCTTGTGCTGTAAGGCAGCATGGCACATTAAGCAGCTCACAGATCATATGCAACAGAAAACCTTTGTCCATGAGATGTAGGTAGCTGTTCTGAACACTGCAGATTTTACCATCACTTTGCCTTTCTTTTCAAAGTTGTCCTTGCCCTTTGAGAAAACATCCTGCATGAATCTAGAAATGTCATCCATCCTGCATCTTCTTACCCAGATCCTAAGATCTTGTCTGCCCCAGATGGGCACGGATGAACAGTTCTGACTCCATATACCTCAAGTCCACAGGTAGCCTGAATCCCAGGTAATCATGCAAATACAGGGTCTGAAAGATAACGACAGGCAGGGCTTTAGTTCATTGCCTGGTCTGTATTACCAGGGTCAGTGAGGATAAGGTGCAGCAGCATGGCTCTTCATAAAACCTTATTGTGCATTGCTTTGTGCTTCTATTATAACAACCTGGCTGTGTGATGGGGGAAGGAGTCTGATAGAAAAAGCTTTTAGTAGGGAGATGTGTGAATAAAGGAATTCTATAATTAAAATAATGACCAACACAGGTGACATTTCTTTGTAGTTAATAGCTGCTGGTGTGAAAGGCCCTGAGGCAGAGCCTCAGGCTGCTAAGCTAGTAAGTGAATGGCTAGGCTCTTTGACCTGCAGTTCATTCATAATATAAATGGTGATGCTACGAAAAACCTGACCAAAATGTTCATAGGGACGACTTCTTGGGCTGTGTGGGAATACCAGCAATTTTGTATTTGGGGCTGAAGCAGATTTCTCATGTTGGCAGTGGGATTTGCACCAACTCTTTAGGAAGATCCAGAACTGTAAGCATCACTTGCATCGGGAAAGCAAAAGAAGTCTTATGCACTTGAGAAAGTGTAAGCAATTATGGGCAAATTATGCTGTAAGAAGGTTATGGAGATTTTGACCTTTAGGGCCATGAAGGCTGACCTATGATAAGTGAGTGCACTGAAAAAAAAGTGGTGCTGAAAGAGGTGATGGCACAGAGCTATCCCTTCTTGCAGAACCTCCATGCCTGGTGATTCTTTTTCCAGCACTTCTGACAAAAAGGGATGGACAAAGGTGGATGGTTCTGAGTGATTCTGCAGGTAGGAGAATGGGGCTTGTAACCAGGAGGAGGAGATGGGGCAGCGGTTTGCCAGCCAGACACTGCAGTGGTGTTCCCTGGACACTGCTTTTATTGGTGATTCAGAAATGGGTCACGCTCTGCACATCTGGTCTTGCCAAAAGCAGCCAAACTACCTCTAGCAGTGTGATACCACCCTGGTCTGTCAGAGCTGGGTGCAGCATCCAGGTAAGGCTGTGTCTATGCCAGGGGGGCTCACACATCACAGGCTGAGCTGGGTAGCCTTATTTGATACAAACTGGGTTTAGACTAAGAACATCATTTCTGCAAATCCTGACCACTTCATAAATTCAGCTTTGGCCAACTTATCTGTGAGGATATTCTAGTCCCCCTAAATTTTCAGGCAAGTAAAAGCCAATGCTTTGTTTTCAAAGTACTGATTAAAATACTCCACTGTGCTGAACTTTGCGTAGAGGTTGTTCCCAAAGCTTTTTTCCAGATTTCTAGCTCACCATGAAATCAGTTATTGCCCACTTTTAATCCTGACTATCAAAATCGTTTGTCTCCACAGATTGCCAAGTGAATAGCTACAGATGTTATTGTGCTGAACACAGTGAGACATACTAACAAATCTACTGTAACAAGTAACCCATTACGGTAAGAGAAGACTTTGTGCTCTGAAACAAATATCTTTAGACCAGTCTGAAATACAACCTACTATCATGTTTTCTGCACAGCTAGCAATTTTACTGTATGACACAACAAATCTCAGTGCGAAATAGTTGGGTTTTATTCTCTCCTAAAAATCGAACCTGCTGCACTGTAGCATATGGGAATTGGGCTGAAGGAGTGGACTATTCCCTGTGATTGGGTTTTCATGAAGCTCTGCAGACAGAGCTTTTGATACCAACTTATTCTCCATAGAGTCATCGAGTTTACAAAGCTAAGCCATACCATTAATACTGTATGTGTGCTATCCTAAAACAAAATGCATAGGACAAATTCTTAGCTGGTATGAAGAACTGCAACACCAGCCATGACATCTAAAATAGTTCCTTCCCATCTCAAAGATTTGTACGAGTTTGACTCTATATTAGATCCCTCACTTCTAGATGCCAACAGCCTCTGCCCAGCCACCCCTGTCTCCTTCTGCATTCCCATCTCATCAGAACATCTTTCTTAGTCTCTGCCTAGTTTTCTTCGTAAATTTGTCTATCTCATTTCAGCTGTTGATTTTTAGCACCTTGCTGAAATTCTGCTGGATTTTTCTACTAGGAATGCATAATGCATCTCTGGCACCCAGGCCATTTCTGTGTGAAGTACAAAGTCCTAGCTTCCACCACATGAAGAGCTACAATTAAGTAAAGAAAACAGAGACTTTCCAAGTCTGTTTTTTTTTTATTTGCTTAAGAATGTAAAGCTACTGAATTCACTGTCTGCCTGTCCCTTTTATGCCCCCTCTAACCACTCTCCAGTAACTTTTGAGTCTATTGACGAATTTTGCCCAGAGATGACATAGAAGACAGAGGTTTTAAAGAGACTTAGTTCCTCCAATATTAATAAAAATCTCTCTCCTTCACCTGGTTATCTATGGCAAAGATTGCTATATGAATCTGCCTGTTGTCACATGCTAGAGAACTCACAGAAAGGCAGTACAGTCCCTATCTCAGGAAAACTTTTGGATGTTAGACAGCAGTTGTTAAAAAAAAACCCACAAAAAAACCCACACACAAAAAAAAAGACGAAAACACACACCAAACCCAGTGTGGGTCTCCTTTTCAAAGTTTCACTGTGGGCAAAATAATGAAGTTTTCCCTACTCCTACAGATTTTTCTAGTAGTGATTGTTTTGAGAAAACCACCTGATGTAGTTCAAGTGATAAAATGCTGGCAAATTTATAAGCAGCTGAAAGCAAGATCTTGTAATAGTCTGTTGGGCACCTTTACTTGGTGGTCTTGGGGTTGGCTAACAAATGGGTTAATAGATGTCAGTTTCCACAATTCCAGATTGTGCAGCCACGTTGCTGGGAAGAGACGCTTGACAGTTCAGAATTAGGTTGCTGGAGAAGCATGGGGGCATTCTGCACTGCACCACCATTCTGAGAAGGAAGAGGTGTTAAAAAGAAGCCAAGTATTTTTTGTAGGTTTTTAAATGTGCTGCTATTAGGGAAAAAATCACCACAAACAAATAAAACAGAAGCCAAGTGCTCTTGCTTTTTTGTAACAATTGCAAGTGCTCTTTGTGTTAGTAAGGTCTGGCTTCATCATGAAAGCATGCTATCACCATCTCTTGCATTCTCTCACATCTTCCACCTGTGTGGCTTTCACTGTGCCTCTATGCAGGAATATGTGTTTTACAGAAACTTCAGCTATAAACCTCTTTAGTGGAACTCTGCATGCTTAACAGTTGACATATCAGTTTGTTTCTATGGAGCGAATATTAAAATTAATGTAAAAGAGTAAACCCCAAAGATTAAATTAAAATAACAAAAGAGATATTACTTACTGAAAGAAAATGAATTAACAAAATTAAACCATAGACCGTGAATTAGATTTTCCATGGAGCTCAGCTCCTATTAAGCAACAGTATAAACAGAGGCACCGAAGGGCTCAGCCTCTCTCTGCTCCCGCGCTTTCTGTGGGAGCAAATTGGCATAGATAGTTTCTAGATCTGACCCTTTTCCAACTTTTTATTTGCACTTGAGTTATTCATCCTGGTTCACTATTAATTTGCAAGATGCAGCCAGCGGGACCTAGCACAGGTGATGTTGTACGCAACATGTGATAGCTTTGCTGTAATGAGGTTGGATGGTTGGAGTAGTTCCCCTCCAGAAACCCGTGTTGATGGGGAAATCAGTCTATTGCATTTGTACAGTCTTAATCTTGAACAACCTTATCCATGGTGATACTCCTAAAGTTTTAGCAAGGGCTGTAGTCTCCTTGCAAGGTATATATCTGGATGTTTTTGTGAAAGTGAATGGATTTATAGTTCCTCTTTAACCACCTCTTTCAACTGACACCCTGGATGGTTTCCAGTATGATCGGTATTATGTTAATGTGGGGAAGATACAGTTCAGCTCCATGCTGCAAAAGCAAAACAATGTCCTAATTGTACTGGGGACTGCGAATTAATTCCCAGGTGTCCTGGTTTCAGCTGGGATGGAGTTGGTTTTCTTCTTAGTAGCTGGTGCAGTGCTGTGTGTTGGGTTTGGTGTGAGAACAATGCTGATAGCGCACTGATGGTTTTAGTTGTTGCTGGGTGATGTTGATACTAAGACAAGGACTTTCCAGTGTCTTGGGCTCTGCCAGCGAGAGGGCTTGGGGGGCACGGGGAGTTGGAAGGAGACACAGCCGGGACAGCTGACCTGAGCTAGCCAAAGGGATATTCCATGCCATTGAACATCATGCTGAGTATATAAGCTGGGGGAAACAGAAGGAAGGGGGAGGGGACGGGACAGGACGACATTCGGCATTATGGCATTTGTCTTCCCGAGATGACATTAAAATGTGATGAAGCCCTGCTTTCCTGGGGATGGCTGAACACCTGCCTGCCCATGGGAAGTGGGGAACTAATTCCTTCTTTTTGCTTTGCTTACATACACAGCTTTTTCTTCACCTATTAAATTGTTCTTACCTCAACCCTCAAGCTTTACATTCCTTTCCAATTCTCCTCCCCATCCCTCTGGGTGAGGGGGAAGTGAGCAAGCAGCTGTGTGCTGCTTGGTTGCCGGCTGGGGTTAAACCGCAACATCAAGTGTTACGATTTTGTTCCTTCCTACTCAGGGGGATGAGAAAGGACAGTCCTCTCTTCTACTCCTCACAGAACAGCAGTCACATCATGTGGGACTGTTTGGGTGCAATGTGGGAGAGGCAGGTGAGCTAACAGCTTAGAAGGAGTTCTAGGTGGATGCTTGAACCTCCAGGTGAATCCAACTGACCCCAAGACAAGAGGGTGTGTGAGGGCTGGGCAGTATTTAAGCCTAGCAGGCTGAGTTGCTATCAAACTTGAAATGAGGGGTATTTTAATAGTGCTACCCCATGGGAAGAAGGACTGTCTGAAGGTGAAGATATTCCTGCACTGAGGTTTTGCCACTTCTGTTCTTTTTTATAGCACTGAACAGGCCCCTTCCTCATTGTGGCTGTATTTGGAAAAAGACAACTCAGAAAAGACAACTAATTTCTGTATGCAGCCCTGTGGTTACTCCCGACTCATCTGTTCTTGTCAGTTGTCTATCACTTGGCCCTGATCTGTAATCCAGCACTGTTCCCTGTCCTGGTTTGGTTCCCAGTGCCATGAGATGGTGAGTGTGACAGTGAGCTGGCATGGACCAGGTAGACATCACTTGGCAGGTGTATGCATGTATGTGGTACTGTCATGAAAAGCTCAGACTCTTGAGTGGTCTGGACTGGATAAAAGCAATGTGTAAGGATGTAAAAGGTCCCTTGTTTACTGTTTTGCATGGCAGCAGATGTTAATCTGAGCTGGTGGCTTGGGTAGAGAAGAGAGCATGTTTTATTATCTGGTCTATATTATCTGGGCATGGAAAAGAAGTGAATGTCTGTCATCATACAGGACTAAGAAATGCAAGTCCTGGTGCAGCCTGTTCATCATCAGTCTGCCTGCTTCCCAAAGTGTGTTTGCACTGGCACTGTAGGAAATGGTTGTGAAAGGAAATGTGGGCTAATATCCTATAATCCCCCTTATCCTGGTCACGAAAAGCTAATATCACAAATAAGTCAATGCCAGGTCATCTCATGCAGTGTGTAAGTTTGTGTTCCTTAAAGAAATAAAGTGCTAACTGAAGTCTGACACTGAGCTTTAAGAAAGCAACATATTTAAACACATGGAGAAATAACTACCTTATCTTGTGGTATAGGCATCAGCAATGACCTGGTATTGGGGCCCTGCTTGGTCTGGGGGATTTTTTTTGTTTGTTTGCTTGCTGAATTTTCCAGAAATGTCTCTGAAAGCTGATACAAAAAACTGATGGTGGGTCACTTATGCTAGAGAGAGCACTTCTGTTCTGATGGCACTGAATCCCTGGTTCCAGTTACTTGAACAGTTTGGCTGGTGTCTCCTCTGTCTGGAGAGTAAAAATTAGCTGTGGAAAAAAATGGCTATTCCTGTGCAGCTGCTGCAGACTAACACTTTCTGACAGTGACTTAACCAATCGTATGCTTAGTGTGTCCCCAGAAAGCCAAATTTTCAAAGCATTTTCCATTAATGGCTGTTGCACAGCAGTGACTTTGATTCCAGGTAGGTACATTACATCAAACTTACCTTATTTTATATAGATGGTGGTTGGAAACACAGTGTGCCAGTGTAGCTTACTAAATTATCGACGTCAGTGGGTAGGTAGTTACTTCGAGCATGCTGCACATCTGACCCAGCTGTGAATATAGCCAGTTTAGGGCTGATATGTTTAGCCTAATAGCTAATCTGTCTCATTTAGCAGGAAATGTGCCTGAGCTTGTATGTGATATATCTGACTTGGTGAGTGGCATGTCTGACTCAGCAGCTGAGTAATATTACTCATTCTGGAATATATCTTCTTCAATGGAAAATATACATTTACACACACATTTATAATTTTTGTTAGCAGATAATTGAGCACACACCAGAATGAATCAATCCTACTTAGTATACTAGAGGGTTTTTTGTGTGGAGATTTTGCCCCCCCCCTTACTCATTCCTCTTGACCATGATTTTATGTTATCAGCTGCTGGGATGTATTCGAAGCCAAATGGAAACCTCTGACTCCCATGAGCTTTGTCTCAGGCCCTGTAAGCCAGCCCAGCCACTCAGCAGGTATGACTGAATGTAAGTAGAATACATTGTGTATCTTCCTGCCCTGTGGTCCTGCAAAGTGTTCCAGAGAGCATTTCTTTTATTTGCCAGAAAGCTGTGTTGAATTTACCTTTGAATAAGATGAGGTGAGAAACTCATGGCCTTGAGGCTGATGCAGCCTACAATTTTACTTCTTCCACAGTCTGATGTGTTTTAGATTTTGTTGTGTGATAGGTTTTTTTGTGGGGTTTTTTTGTGGTTTTTTTAATGCATTAAGTGCTGTATACAACAAAAGTGTGTGTGAGTGTGTGACCAGCAAAAGCTGTTTGCAGGCTTTCTGGGCTCTCAGCGCAGGCAAGGTTCCCAGCTCCTCAAAGTAATTGTAGGTGTTTTCTGATCACTGCATACTTACCACCCCTGCTGTTACTTAGTCTTCTCCCTGTCAGAGATCAGTACACAGTGTTTCAACAGCCCACGTTCTGCAGGATCACCTATTCTTTCTTAAAAGGGCAAGGTATTTCACAAGATTTGGAAGGCTGGCAGTGCGGTGCTACAAGCTAGCTAGTGCTGGGGGTTCAGCATCCCAGGATGGCACATGAGACCTTGGAATAGCAAGAATATCGAAATGTGGCTCAGAAGGGAAGCAGGGCTGCCTCCCAAGTTGAGCTGGAGTTCCTAGAGGAATGACGGGAGAGCAAATGCATATCTGTTGAGTGAGCAGAATGCCTAATGGAAGGGAAGCCGATCATCTGATTAGCATTGGCACCTTATCCTTCAGCAGCAGGTTGCCTCAGGCAGTGGGCACGAAGCTGTTCATCCCACACAGGTTTCATGTTGTTCTGCTCTGTTTTGCTTCTGCTTTGATTTGCTTCACTTCTTTCTCATTTGCTGGAAGACAGACTCAATAAACCTTGAATACAACTTGCTCAACGGAGGGTTGCGCTATTTTTATTCTTTGTGGGCATGCATAGCTTCACACCTGTCCGCCTGTGCCATTAGCGTGTTTGCTCTTAATGTTGTGCTGCTTTCAATATCAATGGGAACACTCTCACTGCTGCTGGCTATTTTTGGGGGTTTTGTTTTTTAAGAGATGAGTCCCCACTGTGCAAATCTTCGGCTGTGCATGTTATTGTTGAAGCCACATAAGTAGCACCACAAGGCTGGAGCCTGCTGGTCAAAATGCTGTGGGTGGCAGGGCCATTAGCACAACACAGAGAATCCCAAGCGTTGGTTTAAGTTACTCAGCCACGGTGCTCCAAGTTCCCTTTTTTCTTCATGTGATAAATCTAGCTGGCTTTTTTCTGATTACCACATTAGAAAAAAAAAAAAAAAAAAAAAAAGATATCTCTTGAAAAGACAAATGAAATGTTGCCCGAAGAATCAGTTTGCCTGTTTGCTTTTGTTCACAAAACCCTTCACTGCAGCTCCTAATAAATGTTTCAGTTCTGTTTAGCATGCAACCATTCCTAAATGAAAGATACCCGTGCTTTCTCTATTAGTGTTGGATGAAACTAGGAATGGGAAATTTGCCTCCACCTTTCTTGAGTGTCCTAGCATAGAATCCACTGTGTGGTGAGCAAATAGCACAAGTGAGATAATGCTCGTTGTGGGCCTTTTGTCTACTTTTGTTCCTGAGTATTTGAGGCAAATCAGAGCACCTCCTCACAGGGGAAAGCATGTGTCGGGAAGAGTAATGCACAGGCTGTTTATCTACCTGTCTTGGACTGTTCACTGTGGGATGGGGATGATTTGTGATACTGTTAATTCTCCAGCATTTATGGAAGAAGCAGCAAAGAGAGACCTCTTGAGTTCAAAACCTTCCTGAAATTTGGGCAGAATGTAGGTTCAAAGCGGCCTCCGGTGTGACCCTTTGCTCAAAGTAGACCTTATAAAAGCAGGTTGCTGGGCTCTTATCCCACTGAATTTTAAGTTTTTCCAAGAATGAAGATCCCACAGCATCTCCAGATGCTTGTGCCAATGTTTGATCACACTTGACTCAAGATAACTTCTCTGTGTTGCAGGATTAGTAGCAGAGGAAGCAAAAATAGTTACTAGATATTGGCAGCTCTCTGACACTTCTACTGTCAGTGCCAAAACTGTAAAAGCTTCTTCAGGACTGAAGGAAAATAAATATATATCCTCATGTCCTCAGTAAGATCAAAGGTGCTAACACTGGCTTTGTTGGAATACAACATCCCATACACAGCCTGGTAAGTATGTAACTTAAACACACCAGCTTTTCAAATGGTTTCAAAAGAATTTAATGGGGGCTGAGCACAAAGGGAAATCTTCCTGTGTCCTTGTAACTATCCCTGAGCTACTATTGTTAGCCACTTGGAATTTGCACATTTATTCCAAGTTTTATTGAAATGATGGAAGAAGTCACATGAAAATCATAGGTACCTTTGACAGCTCAGTCAAATAGGAACCTACCACCATGTGTTATGCTAAAAAAGTGACTAGCAATAGGGTTCTAGATTATTTATTTTATATTATCTGCAAATAAAATGTGGATTGCATCATCTAAAGGTAGGATTCAAAGAAACTATGATAGTGTTTTCAAAGATTTCATTGAACAGGATGATGTGTGTTGTCTTGTAATGTTCCTGTATTGCCCTTTCATTAAAATAATCAGAGTAAAACTGTGTACAACTTCAATCCCTCCCCCCAGCAATAATTGACTTAAGCCATAATTTTGAAGAGATTAGTGATGTGGATTGCCTGGCTTGAGAAACCACAAAAGAGCCTGATTTCCAGAGAAAAGTTGATTCATATGTCTTTTTTAAACTGTGTCCATATACATTGAAATATTAACTTTGATAATTTTGATTTCCCTTTCTACCAACAAATCTTTTAAATGGGAAATAAATCATTTCTTTTCATCTGACCAAATATTACAGTTCATTTACAACTGTTATCTATGGAGTTAAGCTGTAGTACGATAGACATTTGTCATGTGGAGGTTTGCTGCAGCACAGAATTGGTGCTAAAAAAGTTCATGCCCACCCTTTCTTTCAGTGTTGATGTGAGTCAAGCTTACTATAATTAATTTGCATGTGGAAAACTGCCTCTCTGCCAAGAGATAAAGATGACGATTTTGAGATACCACAATTATGTCATAAAATGTA
Organism: Falco biarmicus; assembly: GCF_023638135.1. Taxonomy (NCBI): domain Eukaryota; kingdom Metazoa; phylum Chordata; class Aves; order Falconiformes; family Falconidae; genus Falco; species Falco biarmicus. The sequence continues at coordinate 62,303,760 of NC_079288.1, read as the reverse complement.
TTTATCCAGAAGCCTGCCTCTTCCAAAGTAGATGTCTTTGTAGTGCTCATTCAGTGTATGCTCCTTTTGTGGTTTCCACACTGTAGCTGCAGTAACTGACAGCTGAAAACATCATTGCAAGGCTGTCAAATGTGCTGTCTGCATAACTGGTGATAATCTAACTATTCTTCAGCTTCACATATCAAACTGCTGGGAAGTGATACTTCAGTGCTTGTTATTGGCAACAGTAGGTGGAATTGAGTAATGTGGTTTGAGTGTCAAAGGCCTGTGGTGCTGGCAGGAATATTAACGATAAATCAAACACAGCACAATAGTGGTGCCAGACTAGGGCGTAAGGCAGGATCTTGCAATCCAGATCACACCTGCTTAGACCTTACCCACAGGAATATTCCCACGTGCTAACAGAAATGAAGATGGGGCTCTAGCGGTGACCCCTTTAATTCAAAAGCGGAAAGGGGCGATACAGACTGACCAAGTGACATATGAGATCGCAGTGTGCTCTGCTGTGCATTCCGTGTTGTCTTGCAGTGCTGCCATGCTGCAGAAGCTGGTGAAGAGGAGGGGATATTCATTCCTGGTTTGTCATCATCACTGCTGCTCCCATCTGGCTTCTGTTGTAAAATCTTTCAGTGATGGCTAGGCTTGCACTTGCTGTATTAAGTGGAGTTTGCAGGACTGACATTTAAGATGTCCTTGATTTAGAGCCGGCTTGTGACATTCTTTCTTGTAGCAAATAGTTCCCAGTTGCAGAAAGGGTCCCACTGCCTGCGCCTTGGCTGCTCCTAGCACCCACAGGGAACTGAGCTAGGAAAGGTGTCTGACTTCAGCGTCTGTGTTAGCAAATGAACTGAAACACTGGGAACTGTTGGTGGGATGATCGTGAGGAAATGTCTGGGTACCTTGTGCAATCAGCTTGCTTGGTTGTTAACTTTATTTAATGGCTTAAGGTCCTTCTTGATGCCACGGTCATATATCCTGTTGCCTTTAGTGACTTTTCCAGCACAGGTGCTCTGTTGACAGGCTTGGCCCACTCTTTTTCACATGTAGGACCTAGATTATTGAAAGTTCTACATGCTTTTGAAAGTCTCTGTGTTTGGTTTATTCACTATGTTAAACGGAGATGATGCAAAAATACCAAACAGTCCTGAGTTGTGGGGCAGACATCTGGGTCGAACTAACTGTACTTGGAAAACCTTTGGGGAAGGGCACTGCAAATTTTTTTTGCAGTTATGTGGAGTTTCTCAGTAGGGAGTCAGCTAACAATATCCAGAGCAACCCAGCAAGCAAGAAGCGTAAAGCCAGGAGCTAAGCAAGATACAGAGATTTCATTATAAATTAGTGTTGGAAATTAGAGCCAGACTGTGAAGTAACCACAATTAAAATTCAGAAAGCAAAAAAGAAAAAGCTTACCTAGTGACCTCTCCTTGCTGCAGAGGCTTAGAAAAGAAGCTATGCTACTTTAGTATTCTAGCATAACTTGCACATTACTGAAATTGTTAGGAAATTAAAGGAAAACCAGAGGACTGATTCTTAGCTGATGAAAATCAGCATAACCCAGCTGATATCAAGGCAGCTAAACAGCTCTACAAGAGCTAAACATGTACCTCTAAACCAACTGCTCCCCACTTGCTATGTCAATGTAGATGGAGAAAATGAAGCAGCTTTTTTTGGGCAAGACTATGCGCTGATCCTGAACTATATACCTCTATTCAAATAATATGAGCTGGTTTAGGAATAAAGAACCTCAAAGTTAACTCCAGGGGGAGAGAGATAGATCCATAATAAAACAGATCAGTACAAAGTGATTTTTCGGTGATCGTTTGTTGAATTGCCTTTAATCAATTTATTATACTAATATGAAACCAAACTGTTCCCCTTTCAGTTTTCTTATCAACATTAAAAACCTAAAATGCAAACCAACAAAAAAAAACCCCACAAAACCAAGATTCTAACACAGGAGCTCCATGGAAAAAAAAAATCAAAATCAAAGGCAGCCAAATAAAACAAGAGATTAAAATATACAAAATACTGCAATTTATAAGAAAAACATTGAATTATTGAAACTCCATAGAAGAGATGTCACAGCAGCGCTTCTAGTCTGCCTGATTAAAAAAACACACTATCCTTCCCACCCCGCCCTTTGATGTCAAGAAGTGTATTGTGATTTAAAATGATGTATGTAGTTCAATCGGATTGATCCAGAAAGTTCAAAGATATTGTCATTTTCTGAGCACTTACACTTTATCTTGTGTGGTGGAACGTATGTTGCACGTATGCACAGTGTAATCTTTTAATACCCTGTTGTAGGACTGCGAACAGAAAACACTCTTTTTTGCAGAGCGAAAAAGTAAGCAGCCTCTGTAGAACGGCTCTGTGCTGACCTTCACTGTTCTGTGTCCATACCCAATGCAATCAATGCAGTAAGTGTCTTGCTCACAGAGTGCTTTGTTCTCCCTGATTGATTATTTTGTTATAAATTTACATACAGCCTTTGTGAGCTGCCTGATAATTACAACATCAGCTGGCAGACTGGAGCTTGAGGGCAGCCTGAGTGAGAATGTCATTCTTACCACTGAAGAGGCGCACAGGGCTTGTGATGGCAATTTTGGTGAGTGATGCACCATCTGGTAGCCCTCACCATGCAAATGTCTTTGGGTAGGATGGTGATATCATCGTGTGCTCTGTATGTAGGGGGCCCAAATGAGTGTGAGGGGCAATAAGGTCCAAAGGGGCTCGGTCATTGGTTCTTGCAAAGAGAAGTTCATGTTTTAGCTGGGAAGGGGGCTGTTGTTTGCCTAATGGGACAGAGACTAGGTTTTCCATGCATTAGATGCTACATAACATGAGAAATGCTTTTTTCCCTGGCATGGAATTCTCACCTTGAATTCTGGACAGCCAACCTATTTTAACAACTTGTGCCATGGCTAGTGAGTACTGGTTGCAGGCTGTACTGGGGCAAGTACCTTCTGAAATTACTTGCCTACTGTGAGTGTTAGGCATGCCATAGTCTAAAACACCTGTCCTAAAAATTCTCCATTTAAATAAACGAGATGAAAAGAATACCATGATTCCCTTTTCACAGATGAAAAATCCAGTTGTAGAAAAAAGGAGTACTTTAAGGCCTGTTGAAGTAGGTGGAAAGGCAGCATTGCGTTGTAGCAGGCTTTAACAAGTTGCTTAGGGGTTTTGTGCCTTTGCAAAGGGCTGGTCTTGGCACTGCTGAGCAGAGATTGAGCCCTGCCTCCAGTACAGAGAAAGCTGAATTTAAGAACTATTTTAAAGGATTTAAATCTTACAGATTTTCCTCTTCATTATTTGTGATTTTTTTTTTTAGTCAGAATTTATGTAGATTTTTTTTTATTTCCCCAGAAGTGCCATTGAAAGAATGAGACACTGTGATTCTCCATCTTACTATGGAAACTTTTTGTTTATTTTGGCATTTCTTTGGAGTGATGGCCTGTTCAACAGACTGCAGAATGGACCTTGCTTGCTTAAGGCCTGTAGCAGGGAATAAACCCAGCCAGCATAATTGGAGCTACATCTATTTACACCAGCTGAAAGATGTGACCCCTGATCTTTGATTACTCTGGTGGAGTAGAGTGCTACAAGGCAGGGATTTTTCAGCAGTCTATTATCTACTTGAATTGCCTGGCCAGCTACAAGTTACAGAGGCTGTAAACAAGGGGAAACTGGTATGGCAAACTGATCAATTACAGAATATTGAAAAGATCCAGGAAGCGGCAGCAATGCTGCTGAAGCCAATATGGAAAAGTCTTTCTTGTCCAATAACCTCAATCTTGTGACAAGGATTATAACAAGATGGAAAATGGCACAACATGAATGCATTCTGGTGGCAATGATTGCTGTGAGAATTGGGACTGGTTTGTACTTCACCCACTCTGTCTATCTTTCCTAGATGCTGTATCTCAGGCAACCCAGGCAGAAGGTGTTATATTTATTATGTCTCCGTCACTTTTTATCTCTTGTAGTGAAACCCGACATTAAATTCTCTCTCCAGCTTCCACTTTTTTAAACAAGCAGAAAAATGTGACAGCACTACCTTCACTCAATCTCCTAATTAGCCCCGCAGAATATTTCTTTTTCCTCTGTCTGTGAAGGTCTGTGCCATGGGTCTCTAAAGTGGTTGCTCCTAGCACATTTTCTGCCTTGCCTGGTACAATGAGCTGCCCTGTGTTTTTGGAGATGGGTTTGGTTTCATTTCTGCTATGCAGCAGGTTGACAGTCTTAAAGAAGTGAGGTCTGGAGACCATACATAAAGCTTGAGAGATGGCATGGTACCTGTCTGGAAAGGGTGATGCTTACCCTGTCTGTACGGGGTCTGCTAGATAGCTGGCTGAAGGCCCTGAAGTTAAAAATTATATATAAATAAAATATATTTGAGCACATTGCAGGATTTCTACATTCAGCTCATTAAATTCTTTTCCCTTTTTCTGTATTGAAAAGGCTTCTTTGAGCCATTAAAAGTGCTCTTTATCTCCCAGAGATTGTTAGCAGCAGGAGGTGTGGAGGGAGAATCCAGCTTTGGCAGTCATGGGATCAAACTTGCCAGGTCAGATCTGTATTATTTTTTGATACGTTAGTGCATGTTACGGTCATCTAGATAAGATCAGAGCTGGTAACTGACGACAAAGAGGTGACAGCTTCTCTCAGCTGCCTTTGAATAGAGCTTGTGGTGCAGCTGTCCTCTCTCCATGTGAAGTTTAATGTGTCAGCATAAACCACTGCTGCTGGGGTGGCAGTTTCACCTGAATGATGGTTTTAGAGTTTGCCGCCATGCAACTTTCTGCGGCCACTTCCCAGGAGACTGCATGTACAAGCACTACAAAACATGCAGTCAGTTAAGGAATGATGTAGCTTTTATCTTCTCCTAACGGGCCACTTTCCTTGCACTCAGTTCCAGTGTAAATTGTGCATCCTGGCTGGGCTGGCCAGAGAATGCAAGTCCTGGTAGGATGACAGTGAAGGCTTCTCTCACCTGCAGGTGGTTTCTTGCCCCAAAATGTGTTATGCCTAGTTGAAGTCAAGTTTGTTTTATTTCAGCAGTCACTGCCAGCTACATGGTGCTGTTGCCTGTAACTGACAATGTCAAAAAGGAACAACGAAGTGTCACCAGCAGGTTAAAATGGCTCCAATCTTCTCTGAACTGGCAGCACTGGTTCCTGGTCTTCAGGGCAGGACTGGGAGATCCAGGTAAAGTCGCAACTTGTAAGTGCCCACTCCAGCTTGTGAGCTACTTGCTGTCTTGTATCTATGGTCATTGCCTGGTTCCAGTGGGCTGGAGTGGGGAGTAAATGTTTGCAGTCTGGGACTGCAGTTTGTGCTCTTCTGGCCTCGAGCAACTTAGCTACTGCTAGCTCAGGATCATGCAAGCAGCTAAGCCAGAAGAGGACCCACACATTCACAAAGACAGAGAAACCCTGCTTTTATCCATTAGTGTTGCAAGATGTAAAATATTAGTGAGTTTTCAACACAAAATTTGAGTTCCTTTTTGTCTTGCCTTCTGTTCTCCTTAGCTGAATTCCCCCACACTCCTTAGTAGAACAAGGATTGGGACTCAGTGACAGGTGCTTGTTGGTCTTCACTTATGCTCAGAAAGGTGCAGAGGGCCCTTGCCACAAGGCAAGGGAAGTTCTCATTAAGCTTGGGAAGAAATAAATTCCTGTCCTGGTGATGAGAGAGAAAAGTCTTTTTCTACGTGACATTCTGCTTTTCTTCAGCCTTACCAGCACCAGGTTGGTCCGTCCCTCTCACTGTCCTTCTCATCCATTTGCAAGAGTAGTTCAAAAGTTACAGCTGCTGTTCAAGAACCCTTTGAAAGTTCATCTGTCCCTTTTCAGTTATTCTGCAGACAGGCCAAGACAACAGCTTGTTAGTGTTTAAATGAGCCCATCCATATTTTGCATGAAATTCTCAGTCATTTAAGCCTTGTGTCTGGTCACTGTAAGGTTATGATGTGCTCTCTAATTCAAGGCTTTGCTTTTAAACCTAACAAGAGTGTAACACTATTATGCAGTCATTGCCTCTCAAAGGAGGGATAATTCTGAACCTAATCTGCCATTTTTGGGTGAAGGTTTTTTTTTTCAGTGTTTCTACTAGAGAGTGAGGTGCAGGAGAATTCTGCATCATTTAAGCGAGAACAAGGGATAGTGGAAGAAAATATTGGGGGGATGAGTAACGGAGTGTGACATATTCCCGATACTTCCCTGAAAGAGGTGGCTGAACAGCCTGTCTGTCGGGTTCTGGTTTGCTGAAAATGCATACCACCCTAGCCAGGGAAGGGTATGTACTAGTTAACTTGTCTGGGGATGCAACCTATAAGTCCCTTGTAAATGTAGGCTCTGATCAAAATGTATTGGCTCCAGCTGACCTAATGCAACTTGATGCTGTTGACTCTCCACCTGCCAGCTAAAAATTACAACTCACAGTCCTTTTTGGCTCTAATCTTTCTGCTCCTGTGTTCAGATGACACAGGGCTTTTGCATCTCCCTCTAGGGCAGGCAAACAGGCTGCCTAAGCATGAGGTCCTCGTGCTTGCAAGCAAGAGGGACTCCAGGTCCTCATATAGTGCAGCTCCAGGAAGCCAAAAAGTGTGTCATTCTGGGATTTTGCTTTTTCCCCTTTTATTTTTTCTTGGACAGTGGAAGTTTTTTGCCACTCCTCTTTGCATTAGAGCTTACAGGGGCTTTACGCCAACTGACAATATGTATGTCATAAAATTGCCAGCTGATGTGCAAGCTAAACTGCTGCAGTGATCGTTGGGTTGTATTTTTGTAACTGACTTGGATCCAAGGTTTGCATATTTTGAATAAACCCACATTGGTGGAGATCCACACACAGACAAGTTCATGCCACTGTTCTGCTAAGTGACTGACTCTTCTCCCAGCAGGTCTCTCTTGATCTCCTTGGAGGTAACTCAACTATGGCTTCAGGGCAGAAAATAACAGTCCAAAATGAGATGAAGAAAACTCTCTGGAATATCTCCCCTCCTCTCCATTACCTTAAAAAAATTTTAAGCTTCTATTTATTCTGAAGAGCTTCTGTTGCTCTCAAATTGTATCTCCTAATAGGTTTCTTAGAGAAGCATTTTTCTCTATGCAAGTAATTTAAGCTTTACATGCCCTCAAGTTATTTTTTAATTAAAAGCAAAATAGAAAATTCTTGGCCCAAGTAGGGGGCTTATGCTGTTGATTGACTACAATAAGGAATTTTGTAGGAATTTTGATTTCTGCACTGCCAGATACGAAGTCAGCCCTATAAGTATAACCCTGACCTGAGGCTGGGATTTTTAAAATGAGTTTCTTAATAAGAAATGGAAGAAATAAATTCAACTTTGAATAAGCATAATGCAATTTCCCTTCACACAAATTACTCCTTTATTATAGCACAGATATTCACATTTATCTGTCTAAATACTTAAGTCATACACAGCTTCATTTTGCTGAACTTAGCTCAGTCCTACCTAAGAGGAAACCCATTACTAGAACAGCTCAATTCATACATGCTCACCCCGTTTACACTGCCATAACCCACTAAACGTGTGTGGCACATCAGCTCCCCTCCTTTCCCTGTGGCTGGATAGGGACTGTCTCTGTAGCAGCAGTCATCTGGAGCCATGACAGTGCCATTCAGCTGGACTTTCCATGAATTTGGAGTAATTCTGTCCTAGCTTCAGCTGGGATAGAGTTAATTTTGTTCTTAGTAGCTGGTGCAGTGCTGTGTTTTGGATTTGGTGTGAGAACAGTGCTGATAGCACACTGATGGGTTTGGTTGTTGCTGGGTGATGTTTACATTAGGTCAAGGACTTTCCAGTTTTTCGGGCCCTGTCAGCCAGAGGGCTGGAGGGGCACGAGGAACTGGGAGGGGACACAGCCAGGACAGCTGACCTGAGCTAGCCAAAGGGATATTCCATACCATTGAACATCATGCTGAGTATATAAGCTGGGGGAAGAAGGAAGGGGGGGGGTCTTCAGCAATATTGTGTTTGTCTTCCCAAGTAACCATTACACGTGATGGAGCCCTGCTTCCCTGGGGATGGCTGAGCACCTGCCTGCCCGTGGGAAGCAAGCACTGAATGAATTCCTTGGTTTGCTTTGCTTCTGTGCGTGACTTTTGCTTTACCTATTAAACTGTCTTTACCCCAACCCACGAGTTTTCTCATTTTCACTCTTCTGATCCTTTCCCCCATCCCACCATAATGGGATGCCAAAACCGAAGGAGAATGCCATGGCTTAACCCTGGCTAGCAACTGGTGCTTGGTTGCTGGCCAGGGTTAAACCATGGCATTCTCCCTTGGTTCCCAAAGTATTAAGTTTTCTCAGACGTGAGGGAAATTGAGGATGAAGGAGATAGCCTAATTTATGCAGCCAAGAACAAATCTGTCCACTTGTTGAATACAATGCAAGGGATTTGGTGCATGCAGTACCACACAGCATGCTCTTCCTCTGCTGTGCAGTATCTTTACTGCAGCAATGGCTATAAGGGCACAGAGTTAGGGACTCTGTGGTCAGAGTGTTCCTATACACACGGCCTGTATGGTGGTTCCCATGGGCATGGGGGGCATCCTCTGTTCACCATCCCTGGCCTTTTCATTTTGGGGAGAGATGGTTTGGTTTCTGTCCTCTTCTAACAAAATAGTTTTGTTAGGTTTACTAGGGAAATTAGGGCAAATCTAAAAAGTTGCCATTAAGCAAGAAGTCACAGTCAGGTGGTGTGACTTTACCTGACTACCCTTGCTGCCAAAGCATGGATGCACGGGTACTAACCCGCTAGTGTGAGACTGGCTGCTGTGGGTGGGAGGCTGATAGCATGGGAGAGGGGCTTGGTTAATGCAGTGGGGCATGTTCAGTGGGAGCTGGGACTTCAGGTAAATAAACCAGTCAGGAAACAGTAAATGGTAGGGCTGCTACCTGCATGGTATTTGAGAGCTGTTTTCTCAAAATGGACTGCCCTTGCACCAGTAGAAAAAAACCTGAGATCATCATTGTTTTCACTTATCTGTTTTCTCAGATTTTCCTTTTCTTTTGGGGGGGGATTTTGGTTTTGGGTATTTTTTTGTGTGTGTGTGTGTTTATTTTCTTGTTTGTTTGGTTTTTTGTTGGTTGGTTGGTTTAGTTTTTGGCTAAGGCTGACTTTCTTAGCTGAGAACAGGCTAAGTATGTCCAAAGCAACTCAGCAGCTGGTGAAAGTAAAGCCAGAGCTGTCAGAAAATACCGAGCAGAGGTATTTTTGCAAGTTAAAATGAAGTATGGGAGAGCCACATTTTGATTTAAAAAAAAAAAAAAAAAAAAAGAATTAACCTTGAACCTCTCCCCGAAGTCTGATTTAAACATGAATCTCATTTGAGTTTAAAAAAAAAAATAAAAAGAAAAAAATGTAATTCACTGAGCTCTTTTACGCAGCATCTGCAGTTCCTGGTTTGGGGAAGCAATGAACTAGCTAAAGAAAACCAAAGTGCAAGAGAATGGTGCTGAGTACATCACCTACACAGGGGGCAGAAGTAGAGAGGCTGTTAACTTTTCCCCCAGGTTTGTGCCTTGTCCCCTGTCCGGTGTGCTGAATGGATCACCAGGTGGATTATTGTTTCCTTGAAAGTGCTGATAGAGATTATTCTTTGCAGTAGAGAGGGACGTCTGTGATGGCACCAGAGACTCCTTACATACAGGGTTAGATTAACCCATGTCCCTGTTTAAGATTTTGTGAAGTCCTGGCAAGGAATAATATTCCCTGTTAATCCCTGGTTTAGTTAGAGCATCTCAAGATGAAGCTGCTTTGCACAGGGGAGTGTTACTTGGTGGATAACAAGAGGTAGGTGATAAGGAAATGGAGAACTGAGGAGGAAAAATGGCATGAGGTTCAGGCCGTATCAATGGCTAAGCAAAGAAAAGTGCAGTAAACTAATTGCAAGTCAGGCAGGAGCACATAAATGAATCCACCTTCAAGGCAAAAATCTATAGAAATCTGCCGCTAGCTCTTTGCCTTTTCAACAGTCCAATTTCCTGATGCTTGAAACACCCTTTTCCATTACTCTCTACTCCCACCACTTTCAAATATCTAGAGAAGGGGTAAGAGAGGAATGAGTTTTGCAGTGAGCTCTGAACCCATTTAGAATGATGCTAATATACATGAACTGGTGGACTCCCATGTCTGGTTTTGCCTTCCTGAAGTTGTACATCCCTCTTTTTCTGTGCTGGATACCTGAAGTATATTTTCAGTGATTGGTGGCTAGTGATTATCCCTCAGAGAGAGGTGGCAGCTTTCCTCCTCTGCCCATGGTGGGAGATGGACGGATCAACTCGGATGCTTGGCCAAAAGGGTTGAGCAGGATCTCAGGGGAGGAGAAGAAGGAACTTAATTTTCTTTTGAAGCACTGCAGTAGCGAAGCCCACAAAGATGATTGGGGGCACCTCCCCTGTGAGGACAGGCTGAGGCAGTTGGGGTGGTTTAGCCTAGCAAAAAGGAGGCTCCCAGGAGACCTTATGGCAGCATTCCAGTACTTGCAGGGAGCCTACAGGGAAGATGGGGAGGGCCTCTTTATCAGGGAGTATAGTAATAGGATAAGAGGTAACAGTTTCAAACTGAGAGTAGATTTAGATCAGATATTAAGAAGAAATGCTTTACTGTGAAGGTGGTGAGACACTGGAACAGGTTGCCCAGAGAAGCTGTGGATGCCCCATCCCTGGAAGTGTTCAAGTCCAGGTTGGACAGGGCTTTGATCAACCTGATCTAGTGGAAGGTGTCCCTGTCTGTAGGGGAATTGGAGCTAGATGGTCTTTAAGACCCCTTCTAACCCAAACCATTCTATGGTTCTATGATAATTCTCCTTAGCGCTTACTTGGACAGATAGCCAGCAGTCCCAGCAAAGTCCTGTTGGCTATCCAAAGCATTTCAAATTCAGATCAAAAAAATAGAGAAGGGATGTTTGGAAGGAGTAGATGTTTGATCAAAGAGGCAAAGGTCTGACTTTTATGGGGGGTGAATGGCAAAGGCAATGTTGTTACCTGGGGCCAGCCAGTGGCAGAGCCTGGAGTATTGATCAGTCCAGACTCTGTTGGCTAACAAGAGGGAAATCACTGTTCAGTGTTATTATGATGTAGTTCAGGTAAGAGGTTGCAAAGGTATAATTTAGCTAGGATTTTATGAAGGAGCAGTTATTCATCACAGAAGATTATGTACATGGGTTTTTAACGTAATTGCAATGTATGTGCTAGTAAGTTATATAGGAACAGATAACATGCAGTACCCAGAGTTTATTATACAGATGTGATCCTTGTATATGATTATAGAATGTGTGAACAAATTTTGTTAAGATACAAAAAGGGTACAAAAAGGGCTTTTAGGACCTTTTTCCAAAAATGAAATTGTGCTTGCTATTCATCCTGTTCCCCCTATGCTGGACTCTGTTGTACATCAAGTGCTGTATGTAAGAGGATGTATCCTTTCTGGGAGCTATCATGCTGATACTGCATGTAACATGGAGACAGGGGCCAAGGAGTACAAGTTGCAGAGTCCTTAGTACCTGTGAAAGTCTCTAGAAAATGTACTGCAGCTTCAAAGATGTTTTTTTCCTTTTGAATACACTTTTGAGGATAGTAGCAGGGCCAAGAGGGAGTTGATATGACCTGTGCTGGAAAAGCCTGTCATCAAGGCTTTTTGAGATGGGAGTACAGGAAAGTCTCGTCTGTTTCTTACAGGATTTTTATAGGATTTATATTCTTAACCCTAGGAGTCTGTGCTGCTTTATCTTTCTGGTGCATCTCACTCAGGTTTGGATCACGTTTCCACAGGCAACTTCTCCTGAGTTAAACCTCCAAAGCATTTAATCTTGAGACAAGCTTGTTAGTTCAGTTCCAGTAGAGCTCAGTGAACAATTGTGTTGTTGAATGGTATTTCATTATCTGTAACAATAACAACTGAAAGGAAAAACCATTGTAGGGACTAGAATTTGGTAAAATTATCTCTACAGCTGACCAAAGCATGACAAAAGAGACTGTGTTTAACAATATAATAAAAATTGTGTGTGCCTCTTTTTTTTTTTTTTTTTTTTCCTCCAAGTGAAGGAAGATACACTGTGGTATGTCTGAGTATTTACCCTCCATCCTTTCTGAAAAGTGGTGAAATGTAAGCACTACTCACTTACTACACCAAGTACAGACACCTTCTCTGGCCATTTCACCGTCTTGAACCCCCAGAGGAAAGGTGCCATTTTGTGACCACAGGACTGCAGTTACAGCATGAAAGTACAATTGTTTTTGGTTCTGTGGGATAATAAAACTATGGTGATGATGAATCCAGCAGCTGTGAATACAATTCCCATATCATCCTTTAGGAATAAGTAGAAGAAAATATATTTATTCTGAATCAGTGAGCTTGAGCACCTAGTCAGGTTGTAAGAGAAATGGTAAGACCAGACACTACTTATCTTTTATCATTGTTTAAAGACAGGTTTTTGCAAATTGCTGGCCCACTCCCCCATGATAGGTAGATAGGTAGAAAGGAAATCATTGTGGAAAATGTGTTCTGCCACAGTAACATATAATTATGTGACAAAAAATGTATTGGACTGTGCTGCAGGGAAGGCATTGTGTCTCATTAGTGTTTGGTGGACTTGATCACAAATAACATGTTTCAAAACTGTCAACTCCCTCTAATTCTTCTTCTCTGCTTATACTCATAAACAATCATGTTCAAAATTGGCCAGTTCCTGGAAAGAGACTTCATCCAGACAGCTCCGTTTCTAATAATTTTCTTGTGGAATTAAAGGGACATGTCCTTCAGCAGCTGCACTCTGAGGGACTAAAAGCAGGCAGGCTGTTCTCCGTAAGCAAGCAGTCATTTTTAACCAAGTTAATGATACCAAATTGCCCTGTGCGGTGTGTTATGATAACTGGCTTAATGCAGTTTTCAAAGATCAGTGCTGGGCATACTGAGACACAAGCTAGAAAGCAGTCACAATCTGAGAAATCCCATTTGAGATCTAGTTTTTTTTCCTCCAGTGGATGAGACAGAATGCAACAAGAGCATTAACAACAGCAGTTTCACTTAGGGCTATGGACCTGTGCCTTGATGCTGATGTGCTGCAGGCCGTTTATGAAAAAAGTGAACGATCTGCAGCTGAAGGTGCATTCTCATTATTTTGTCCTTGGCCACTCAGCAGCTAATAACCGAGGTAAAAATTGCATGTTGAACTTAACATTCTTCGTTGTTGGCATTAGTATTTGAGCATGTGGGTAAAGGGACTGCAATGGAATCCTGTCTGCTTCAGTTCCTCTCATAAGCTTTGCATTTGCAGTGTTGCTGAAATACATGCAAGTGTCCATCCTATCCAAGTTTCCATCTGTTAAGGCAGCAGAGAGGAAGCAGAGGTTTGTTTCTTGGTATCCACAGGCCTTTTGAGACACACCCAGTCCCATCCTTTTTAGTAGGGTCGATGCATGAGGATTGATTTCTTATTGTTTCTATTTTCTTGAAAGACCAGCGTATGATTTTTAACATGCTATATACTCGGTGACAGACAATAATAAAGCATACTACTTTGACCTTTTCAGTTGCTTGCACTTTACTGGCTTTTCTCATTCCCCTTTGTTTATGGCCTCTCAATATAACTGGAAAGGAGAAAGTAGACTGGACAGCTAGTCAAGATGCAGATTATTTAAAAGACTTTATTGTTGTGCTAAAAATATATGGTCTTTTGCAGGTGATATTGGGCATTAAAACGAAGATAGCCCATTCTTAGCTATAGAAACACAAAGTGGCACAAGTTCAGTTTCATTTGTAGTGGTTTACGGGCTGGCATCCAGTTTCAACAGAGTTGGTGTAATCTGGATTAAGCCTTGTAGGAGTTAACGGATTTTCTCTTACTGTTGTGATTGAGCCTATTTGTTTTATGGTGGCTGCATGGCTGCTCACCTGGCGACTGCTCCAACCCCAAACTGCTGGCTAGTGGGAAACCTGGGGCAAATTAATCCCATCACTGCTCCCTTCTACCAGCTTGATTTGCAGTAGCTAAACCTGCTGCAGATTGTGGCAGATTTTCTCCACCATACAGTCATGGAGATAGTGGCTTGTCTGTCTTGATGCAGAGAGGTAAAAAGAGGTAATGGCTGCCTGTGACCTTCTTCATGCGCTTGTGAAATACATACAAACCACAGCCCAAACTACAGCTTGAGAGTCTCACTGCGTTTGGTTGTTATCAGCACACCACAAAAATTTTGATCGTCCTTCAGCTTGGTGAAAGTCTAGAGGCTATTTTCATGGCGAGAACACTAAAAGGAGGACAAAATGCTCTGTTAAAAGACTTGTTTGTGCAGGAATATCTGAGTGTAGTGATGCTGCAAGTGGGAAATAAGAGTGGCAGCAGAACCTGAATTTTCACAGCACAGCTGTGGGTATAATAGATCATTCCAGTTTTCTGGTGGTTCTGAAAATCTATGAGTAGAATATGTATTAAAAAAAAATGGGGGTGATGAAAAAGGAGGGAAAAGAAAACAATCCTACAACTTTGGTCATTTGGTTTGTTTCATTTGCTCTCCATCTAATTGTTTTGATTTCAGGCTTGCTGTTATATTTTTAAATTTTATGTCTCTGTAGGGTTGCAATAAAAAATACAACTAGCGGAATGAGGAAGGGTAGCAAAAGGCTGATTACATTCTGTTGCTTACTGCATAGATTGGTAGATTTTTAAGGTAGAAGGGACTGCGACGATCTTCTAAACTGACCTGCATGCATTAAACTTTACCTACTGAGTGCTTCATCAAGCCTGACAACCTGTGGCTGAACTGACTCACAGTTCTTATAGTATGCATTCAGTTTTAATTAAAAAAAAACTTAAAGGTTTAAAAAGATCTAGAGATCTTTCAGATTTAAGGAGAGAGAACTTCCTCCAAGACGGCTGTATAATTTTCTGCCATTTAAACTTGGTTTAAAGAAAAAGGAAATGGAAACACATCTCCCTTTTTCATTGTTCTGACTTCAGTTTACAGCCTGCAGAGATAGGAATGATGTGCCGGATAGACTGAAGAAGAGTCTTAGAAGCATTAGAAACAATCTTTCTGCTTGGATAAATTAAGGCAGTGGTGAATTACTAACCTTTCCCCTTCCTTTTTAGAAAGTAAAGTGGAAACCAAGAGGAAATGCTACTTCATGGAGCCAATAGCACCCAACATCACTTGACTGTGCTCCCAGGGCATCATGGCCCAGGCGTCGCTGCCTGGCAGTTGCTGACTGCGAAGATGTCGCTTAGCTCTGGGAAATCAATGGCACTAGCTGTGGAGTGAAGCATTACTAGCAAAATAAAAATGTCAGAATGAAAGGATGCAGATAGTGGGTAGAGCTGGCTAAAAATTTTCCATCCTAGTGCATTCTTACTGAATACTGTGGTTTTGATGAAAGCCTTTGCTTTCCTCAAGCAGACGTTGTTGTGCAGAACTTGAATGTATCATTTTCATTTGGGCTTTGAAATGTTCTGGTCTTGTTCGGGGCAAGACAAAAGCTCTGTGTTAAAAGTCAAAGCTAAGCAAAAACTTGAATAAATTCAGACAGAAAACTTATTTCTATAGCAAGAGATAAATCTAACTTCTGGTTATGTTTATTTAACTTGTCAGCCAGTTCTAGTTTTCTGAAAATGCATCGGGGTTTGGCGGATATTCACTAAAGAACCAGGCCAAAATGGGAAGAAAATCCAGAATGCAAGTTGTTTTTTAAATCTTTGACATTATGGTAAGAGGGAGCTCTGAGTATGGTTTTATGGGTATAGACGTTTATTCCAGTTTTCTCCAGCAACATAAATGAGCTTAGCTCTTTTACAGTCATGGGATCAAATTCTTAGCTGATATGAATCGGGGCACCTCTATTGCTATGAGTCAAATTTACATCTGGAATAAAATGACACAGCTCTCTTCATGAAGTCAGGTAAACTAGATCTGCAGGGGTATAAACCTAAATACATGAAATTACCTGATGCAGATTAGTGGCAGATTTGACCTATTTGAGGTTTTGATGAATAATCTGAACCACTGCTGAGGAGTTCTTACCACGGAATTCAATAACTGAGAAGCTTTAAACAGGGTGGCTTGGTCAGATGCTTCTAAAATCAGTTTTCAGAGGTCTTAAGTCTGTTAATGCTGTTCTGTGTAAAGAGCTGAAAAGGGGAAAGAAAGGAATGGTGTTTGTTGATCCTGCAAATTATAGTCAAAATAGTATAAGTATACAGGAAATGACCTGCAATCCTTGCATTCTGCTGTGGCGATTTTTTATTTTTCATTCTAGCCAATTTTTTTATCTTGGATGACTTTTATTGCTGCACCAAGTGATCCACAGGCACAGTCTTGCACCGTGGGATGGAGAGACAGAAAGTCACAAGTCTGACTTTGTACCCTGACTTACAGAGATAGCTCAGAAGGGAAAGGACACTTTCTTCCACTGTGGTTTCTGCTTTGTGCCCAAGCAGCTGCCTTCTGGTGCCTCACAGGGGATTTTTCAGAGTGTAGACATATATCCATATCCACAAGCTTTTTTGTAGCCACTAATCCTTAATGAAGATCAAATAAATATTGGGAGAGGAGAAGTTATTTTCCTACGTCAACTCCTGACTCCCTCATTCTCCTGTTTAAAGAGGATTTCATACTTCTCATTGGTGTAACGCATCCAAAGAGCCCCTTTTAAAAGATTTCCCAATAGGCGCTCCTGTAGTACCTGACTGGGCACCTTAACACTTCTAGAAGGGCTATGCCAGATACATTCAAGATAGAGCTTTAATTCTCTGCTCCATAGATACCTTTGTATTTCAGTCACTACTACCTCTGAGGAAATAGTTTATATCTAATTTTTTTCTACCTATGGCAAATAACAACAAATGCCATTGTAGCAGCAAGAGGCAGTCATTGCATGTCAGCAAAATTTTATTCAAGTCCTTACTCTCCCCTGTTAGAAAGGTATGGGTTTCTAGCTGTCAGAAACAGAGCAGCAAAACTCAAATTCAGAAAGCCACTGAAAGCCTGAAGGATCCAGTGTTGAGTGCTTTTGTTGTCCAAGCTCACGTTACTGACCCCACAGCTGAGTTGTACTGTGTTTACAAAGCTCGCATCTCACTTTCCATCGAACTGGTGTCATTTAATTTATTCATGTAATTTTTTCCCACATTTGAATGAGGTTTTGTAGCCCTTCCATTACAGTCCCAAGATAAAACTATAGCTTTGTAGTCTGTATTTATAAGCTTTAATTCAGGCATTTGCATTTTACATATTGTCCTAATTAAGCAATGCAAGGAAATAGAACAACATAAGATCCCTTGTCAGAAGAAGAGTCTGCTGTTTCATTGGCAGGGCTCAGAGAAGGTAAGCTTTCTGGGAAAGATGATTGTATGATTGGTGATGTGGTCCTTTTGCAAATCTCAGCCTGTGCTTGTCAAAGAAAAAAAAAAATGGAAACAAGTCAAATGCAAGATGGAAAAGTGTATAGAAGTGAAAGTGCTGCTCAGAAACTTTCTTGACTGTTATGACAGTCCTTGTGCTATGCCCATTAAATTTCCTGCAAGTCTCTCCCAAATCAATCCTGTGCAATATCCTTGTGAAAGAAAAGGATTTTAAAAAAACCCGTCACTATGAGGACATCTGTTCTTCCAAAGATATTCCTGCTTTTCTGACCTCTGCTTGGAGTAGGTGAGTTGATTTAGTTACGTTTCTGGAAAGTCTTGGGCTTATTCCAGCTTGTACAATGATGTTGTATTCCACCTCTGTATCTTTCAAACTGGGTTGCGCATTTCCTATGATGGCAACCTGTTACACTCTGAATTCCTTGGAGAATTTCTTTAGAGGTAGTTAATCTCCTAAAATATACCAGTGCTGTAGGGTTTTAATTTGGTGCATTCTTTCAATGTGCCAGATAACTTGTACATATTCACTTAAGGACATAGTTTCTCAAATGGGAACAAAATTAAGGATATCCTTAATGAAGGGTCTGCTTGGTTGCTTCCACCTTCTTCTCTTCAGTAAACTGAAATCTCTGTTTATTAATACAAGATGCAGCTTTGTTACCTAAAATGACTGCTTCTAAAATGTGATTATGTTGCTAACTTTGCACTGTAGTTGTCTTTCTCACTGTCCCATGCGATTGCATGGCGACTATTTTGCTACATTTGGTGAAGACTTAAAGGCTAAGGAGTATTTTCCTGCCCTGTTCCCAAACAATGAGATACTGCCATATAAATTCAGTCTTACGCTTTTTAAAAAGTTTATCTAGCTCTTGGTTTTGAGCTCAGTGTACACTACTATGTATTTTCATGCTCTTCAGAAAAAAAATGGCAAGAATACTTTTCATGCACTTTCCTAATTGTATGGCTTCAGAAGCTGGGATTATAAGAAAGAATATCAACTATCTAGACTAGTAACAGAATTAGAAATGTTGGTCAACTACATAATCTATGTTGCTTTTCAATAACCTCTTTCTGTCAAGTCACCAAGGCAGATAAGCAGGGTGGTGACATAAAGTGTGTTTTCTGCTATATTAATATAGTTTGAGATTCATCTGCTCTGATTCATGAGGAGTTTTTTAGTGTAAATTCAAAAGAAAATTATTTTATCAGCAAAGTTAAAAAAAATATATACTTCTTCCCACTCAGCTGACATTAGTAGACACATTTGCCTCACCTAGAATGCTATACAATATTCCAAATTTATTGTGACTGTAAACAACAAGTCTGCTTGCTTTATAGCTTTCCTAGGCTCCAACAGTAAAACACAGTATCTCTATCTGCTTGGAATTATGTGTTATAACAGTTTTATGGTATGGAGGGTAAAGCTCTGATAAAGATAAAATAGAGTTTTGCTTTTTTGTGTGACCTTGTCATTTGAAAAAACACTGCACTCTAACGAGATACAATTTAAAAGACCTCTGGGATCAAATTAAGTTTACTGAGATATTTCTAAGAGTAATTACTGTGAGTTGTCAGTGTGCTCTGTTACAGTTCCTTTCCTTGCAAATGTAGATATCTGGGATTGTGTAGAATGTATTAGAACTCCTACCATTAATGTTTGATGGGAGACAGTAGTGAAAAAGATGGATGCTTATATAACTGACATTTCCAGCATTTATGGCCATAGACTAAAATGCCAGACGCATAATTTCAAGTAAAATGGCAGACCCAACTCAATAATATTTAATGATGTAGTAGACCTTGGCTAGGAGAATAGCTAACGGAAGTCATTGCACTGCATTTATTGAATTGTTAAAATGAGTTGAATAATAATTGTGTTTTGCAGGAGTTTTGTTTTAGAAATTTATTTCTGAGATCTGGTACTCCAGAAATAAATTATTTATCATTCCAGTCAACACAAAATATAGGAAAGACTTCAAGCTAGTTAATTGATGGCAAGATTTTTACACTAACTTTGTCCTGGTGTTTACAGCACAGAAATATATTCAGTAGCTCAGGACACAGTTTGGAAGATTGGATGAGATTGATTTGAAAAGGTAGTGAAAGATCAAATTACCTCCCAGAAGAATCTCCTTTTAGTAGTTTGACTCTTTACAAAGTCAGACCTTTTTGTCTATTGTCATACCTCTAGGAATGTCAAGAGTTAGGTTCTGCGGAGTGTTATATCACAGAGATACTTGTGAGCCATGACTATATCACTGATGATGCCAACAAACAGAACATAGATTTCTTTATTACCCTTCTGCTAATATTTTAGAAAGCCTGGAATAAGCAATAAGGACTTGAATTGATGGAGAACCTGAAATTGATGGAGGTCTGTAAGTATCTTGATACCAGGTCCACAGCCACAGTCTCCCAGGCAGGATTTCTCTGCATGGAAATGCACAGAACAAAGGTGGACTAGAGGAAGAAGTGTGCATGTCCTTCATTCTTCATTCTTCAAATGCCAAGATAGTCTTGAATTTTTTAGGTTAAACCAAAACCGGATGCTAGGTAAATAAACAGAATGATGGATCAGTGTATATACCTCTCTTCCATATGCAGCTGAAAGAAAGGGATATATACTGACAGAGTCATTAAGTACACTTCTTTAGCCTTAGGATTTCAAGAGGCATAGCAGTTGAGGACATGAAAGATATGGTGGAATAGATTCCCTAAACAGCCCCCTTCGACAGCATCCTTTAACATGCCCTGTGCAGCCTGCCTTCACCACAGTGTCCTGCACCCTTGAAGATGCCTTTTCAGTGGATACAATCTCAGCTGCCAGCAGGACATGGTGGGAGACCGAACATCCCACTTGATAGGGTTTCAGAATGTGCTTTAGTTTTTACTTTGTGGACTGTCAGCTTGAGGAACTATTTAACTGTGTACCACCTCGATCAAGCTCCTTCCCTCCGTGTATTTTTTGGGGTTTTTTTGGGGTTTTTTTGTTTGTTTGTTTTTTGTTGGGTTTTTTTTGTTGTTGTTGTTTGTTTGTTTGTTTGTTTTTTTAAGAGAGAGGCATAATTACCTGCGGTAAATGTAGAAAAGTTTTACTTGCCGTATCTCCGGTAGACCTCTTTACTAGTTATCTGAAAAGAATGAGCCCTGAATATCCAATCTGCTTGCTTTCTTTCAATGAAAGTTATGCTTAGTTTTGGCTTTCTTTCAAAAAGCCACCAAGCCTGCTTGTCATGACCTTGCATATAAATTTGTCGAAGCTGCATCGCTGTCAATGGGCCATGCCGTGGCTCTTAACAGTACTTAGTAGGTCTTTCTGTTCTGTGCAGAAGTAAAACTGAACTGGGAAATAGCTACACTTCACATCCGAGAAGTAGACCAGGTTAATGTAAAACTTATGGAGACTTTAGCTTAACTGCAGAATATTTTGAAATACTTCAAGCGTGGGAGGAACGGAAAGGCTGATGTTAATAGATCTCATAGGTAAGGCTGCTATAAGCCCCCAAGACATGGAGTGGTGGAAAGTTTCCAGATACTACAGGTCTGTAGGGGTCATCTCAAGAGCAACCATTAGGTCATTATTTTTGGCCTTGCTTGTTCAGTGCTGAACAAAACATTTGTCAATCTAAGCAGCTTTCTGAGCTGGTAGAACTCCTGGGTTTAGTGCAAATGGTAGTCATAAGTGTAAATTACTCTGGGTAACAGAATTTCCTCTCACTTCAACAGGGGCAGGATTTTCCTGCAGTGTGAATTTCTGGAAATTTAAACTGAACCTTTCTTGTTTCAGAACTGCCTAAAAAAATCCCCAAATGAGTTGGAAATTGCCCCCTGGCGAGTGCCAGCAGATGCCTAGAAGACATCTCCAGGGTCACTTTAGTACTCTGGATCCTACTCAACTTCTATTAAAGTTAATTGAAAAAACTCCCATTCTCCTGTTGAGGAGAGGTTTTGGATGTGGCTTAAATGGCTCTTAGTGGCAGCGGATTATGAGAAGGAACCCCACTGTGCAATTCCAGCCATCTTCTTATGGGTGAGCATTTGATGATACAAGTGTATTTGCTTTGAATATGGCATGAGACACTTCACTTCCAATTAGGCAGTATTTCAGAGTGAAGGAGATCTCTCCCTCTCACCTGAGGTCTTTGTTATCTGAAATCTATTCCGAGCTGGTGATCTATAAAATGGCAATATAAGCTTATGCACAGCAATGTCACAAGTGTCTTCTCTCTGTTCTGTGTATGTAAAATGGTAAGCTAGTACTAGTTTAAGCTAGTGTTCAGATTCTTGTGTCTCTGCTGGATAGATGTAGTGCTGTTTGCATGAGGCATGACAAAATATCATCGTTTCCATCTCAAACCCATGTTCAGAGATACCTTTGTTATTATCAGTCTTTTACTGTATCAGCTGTGATGTTAGATAAGAGAACTGTTTTGGAAACAAAGCAGAGAAGTATGCTGAGTGCCGTATATAAGGACTCTCTTAATTAGCACACACAGCTGTGTGTTGCCCTTTTCATCTAAAACTGGTAAAGAAGGGGAATGATGTGTGTGGAAAGCATATTTGAAGGATAGTTGTCTTTAGCAGTATTGCAACCAGAAAATCAAATGGGGGTTGATGTAAAACACAGCCAGAGACTGTGTAAATTGCCCCATCTGATTAGGAAACAGCGAAGCTGTTAGCATCCTGGAACGACGTGTGTAACAAAATTGCTCAATGGTGTGAATTTGGAAGAGAGCGACTGAGCAGCCTTATTGTGTGCCAGGCCTCAGCGGTGTCCTGTGCCTGCTTTAATCATCAATTACTGTAATGCTGGGGCAAACTACCGATGACTTAATTATTGTCTGGCGCTCCAGGCCATAGGTGGCTCCGCTAGGCTATGTTACACAGTAAAGGAAATAAAACCGCATGCAGGCCAGAGGGGACAGTACTGTATGTAGCCTCTGTCTCAGGGAACAGGCACTCCTTGAGCCTGTGCTGAAAGTGTCTCAAGGTCTTACTCTGTCAGTCATGAGGAAGAGACATTCCCTAGTCAGGGAACCCGTAGCACAAGGATAAAAAGACAGGCAACGATATATTTTATAGGCTTGGGGCAGATGTGTACTACCAGTGCAGGCACATGTAGCAGAAGGCACTTCTGGTTATGAAAGTAATATTTTTTCCCAGGATGGTGAGCCTGAGAGCAGCCTAGATTCTCCATCATGATGAATCTAGATTCTCCATCATGATGAATATCAGAGCAGGAAGCCCTCAGTGGAGTCTCACCTAAGCTCAGAAAGGTTCCCAAGACTATTTTGATTGCTTTCAATCAGTTCAGTTAAGCTTTGGCCTCCTCTCCAACTGAGTGTTTGTCTGCCCCTAGGCATGACAGTCTGCTACTAGTGTCCTTTCTCTGCTGGGCTAGATTGTGTCCTTTATAGGAATTCCCAATATGGATAATACAGACCTTTTGTTGCTTGTGGGTTTTTGCTTATATTGGTCAGAAACATATTCAACATCTGTGGGTTTGACCAACAGAAATTTCAATAAACACACAAATAAGCAAGAAGAAACTCCTTTGCAGGAAAGACCCTTTAGCTCAGCTCTAAAAAACAGTTGTGATCACGAAGAAGTACGCTACACTACTCTGACGTGGAACAAAATGTTAGATTCCACCCTGTTGCGGGCTGCTCTTCTGGGCAGGCGCAATGTTGTCCCAGTGAGCTGCTTCCTCGCGCTTGCAGAGAGTTCATTAGTTTACAAAGCTGTGTCTACTTTTTACTTAAATGTTCTTAAAAATGTCATATGCAAGGGCACAATGTATTGACTAAAGGTGCCTTTAACAAGATAGGCACTTGTGAAAGAGTAGTGTTGATACTGCCCGATGGAAATGGAGTGGAGCTAACTGAGGCTGAGCCAGTCTATGAAAGAGCTGAGTTTGTGGATTCCAAGCAAGACTGGCCGAGAAGCCTTCTGAATATACTGAGGTGCTACTAACTGGAATGAATAGGCTTAATTTGGGGCTAACAAGACTGCGTTACCCCAATAGGGTGCTGCTTCTAGACATGTATCAGATAGGGACATGCATGTCCTGAAATGTCATGCAGAGAATTGTAGCAAACTGCAGAAAACTAAGAGTTAATATGCAGGCCAGCAACTCTAAGTTTTTAAAATTCCCTTCAAGATAATAGATGGAGGAGCTTGCCCATTGTGTTAAAATGCCCAGTTAATTTGAGAGCCAAACAGATGGGAAGTTTTAGGAAGGTAGGAGAGAAAAGGAGATAACAGAAGCTGCAGTAACATACACAAGATCTGCTCTGAAATAACAGCTATATATGGAAATGATTTGCAGGATATTGCCCATATGCTTCCCAAACCTGCATCCTGGCTGCAGTGTTTTTGATTACATCCCCAAATGCTGTCACATCTTTTGTAGTGCTGTAGCTGAGAAGGGTTTTGAATGTGAAGCTGGGCAAGCAGCAAGATCAATTTCAATATTAAAAGCTGATGATCTTTCCCAAGGGTGTGCAACAGCACCAGGCCACTAAAGCTGCAGATCTCTCCATGAGCAGGCTGCAGGAACAGGTTGCTTGTCCATTTGTAGCTGGGTGGCACACACCAACCCACCACAGCCTTGCCAGGGACATTGTGCAATGCACACACCTGCTCTCCTAGTGGCAGAAAAAATCATCAAGTCCCTCATCTTCAGGGCCTTGTGCTGTTCTTCCCATCCCAGCTACACCTTCCTGTGACTCCACACTCATCACCTATAGGTGATACATATCAAGATTTTAGGTGGTGGTTTAGATTTAGCTTGACTAACTGCTTTGACAGATGTTTTTGGAGCATCTTGGCATAAAGGATGTACCCCACCCCCCTTATAGCCAATTTGTGACACTTCAAGAACTTGTTTGGTTGTTCTTACTTCCTTAAAATCTCTCAGATCTCATCTTCCATCCTCATGTTCAGCTGCAGGATTTTTTTTCATTCTGTATACATGCTCCCCACTTCCGAAAGCAAAGGGAGATAGCTGCTTTTGTGTGGACCCCCTCAAACACAGTTTGTATACAAGAGCATTAAAGCAGCTCCAGAAGGAACATGTTTTCTCACATCGGGGAAAAGTGAGGATGCAACAGACCCATCTTTTGCCCTCTGCTCTGTGGAGTCCCTGTGTAAGTATTCATGCTTCTGTTTCTTATCAGTGAACAGGGAATAATGTCATTACCTTCACTGTTCTGGGTGGTTGTACAATAAAATATCAAATCAAATTCACCATAGAAAAAAATCCAAAATGGTACATATTGGGGAAAAAAATCAGTCTTAACTGTACACTCAGCAATGGGTCACCAGCTACTTCTTAGCTTTTCAAGAGGAAGATTTTGGGGTTAAAATAGATAGTTCTGCCACAACATTGGCTTAATGATCAGTAGTAGTCCTAAAAGCAGGTGTAAGGTTAGGAATTATTATGGAAGAATAGACAAACAGCGTAGAAGTCATTATTATAGCACTGTATAAATCCATGACTCCCACCCCTTGAGCACTCTGTATTTCTGGCAGCCTTACATTTGAATAATGTTGCTGGAAAAGATCCAAAGGACATATCAAGGACAATCAAAATATGGAAGAGCTTCAGCACAGGCAGTGCTCAAGCAGCTTAGGATTTTTCAAGCTGAAAAAGCAATGGCTGGAGGACTGAAATGGGTTCATAGTAGAGAATGGTTGTTCAGTGTTTCATCCAACACTTCCAGTTCTAGAGTTTAGCAAGGAAAAACTATCACACAAAGGCTTAAAGCAATTTGTGGAAGCATTTCTTTACAAACCATATAGTTCTGCCATGGAAACTCTTGATGCAGAGTGTTATAACCACCTAAAGTTTACAAGCATTCAAAAATAATAATTATTAAAAAAACCAACAACAACAAAAAAACCCACATCACTGGACCAATCCACACCAGAGATGCGAAAAGCTAAGTGTTCAAGCAATGGTGACACTTCTGCATCTGAGGTCTCCTGAGCCACAAGTTCTTGCGCAGGGAGGGAGTGTTATTAAAGTATGTAGCTTCTACTGAATTTCATGAGAGCCCTTTTTTTTTATTTTTTAAACCCTTATTTGGGTCCGTAAGAGAGTGTTTTCTTCTCCCTATGAGCATTATGGAGAGATGGCTAAACTGGTCTTTTCCTTCTGAGAAGGTCTATGTGAGGACTGTCTCACAGAGAATAACCGTGACCTTCTGTTTGCAGGATGGATGGCAATTTCTTTACTCCATGAAGGACTTCCTCTCTTCAAACCTTGTCCTACAGTTTATAATGTGTGAAATTGATCTTTTCTGAAGGAGTGTTTTTTCCTGTGGTTCTCGCATCTTTGAAAGGAAAGTCGAGAAGAAAAGTACAAGACATCACAAAACACTTATTACAGTGTGATTCAGCAGGAAACAGAAGGGCAAAAGAAGAAAGCAAAGTAGAGATCTCTTGAGCAGGGGGTGAGGGGTGAGGAGAGGAGGCAGGAAAGAAGCCTGTCTTGCAGGGAGGCCAGAATCAATCTCTTGTTTATTGATCTTATAACCTTAAAAGTTGAACTGTGAAATTAGAAGTAACATGTTCCAGGACTCTTTGCAAGCTTATCAAGTCCAGCCCATCTTGTGCAACTTGGCTCAGCATGGAGGTGCTCTCAGATTCAGGGATTTGCAGATTGGCAACTCATTGGCAATAATGGCTGGTCTCCACTAAGTAGATTATGGCTTTATTCCTTCTTTTCTCTCACGTGAGTTTTGTCAGATACTTCCTAGCTGCAGTGTAGTATAATTAGGTTTCTGGCTGCTTTTTAGCCTGATCTGGTTAATAAAGCCCTGGGCTAGAACTCAAGAGAACTGATTTATATATGCTGGGTTCTGCAGCTGAGAGCCAGGAGGTCAGTCAGTTCTTCATGACTGTGACTCAGTTTCACCAGCTGCCAAACAGAAAACACACGTGTTTTAGGAGCACTTTGAGATCAGTGAGAGCAAAGAAGTGATAGAGAGTCTCTGCCCTAACACCCCACACAACTGTGTGCTCCTGTTGTTTTAGCATCTAAACGGGGTGCTGCTGTGGGTCTGGGAGTTGCTGAAGGTATTGTACCACCTTCTGCTCCTTGTTTTGCCTTTCTTATCCTCACAGCTGTGGTGTCTCGCAAACCTTTGCAAGATTTTCTGATCTGCTTCGATGCTGGGAATGATTTAAATGAATCTGTGTTACGTTGTGCTAAGATGAATTGGGAGCGCTTGCATGAGCCACTCAGGTATGTTAGCTGTGCTGTGTTGTAGCCAGGCAGGGTGGTGAGATCTGAAACTGTTCCCGTGAGGTCTGCCAGAGAACGTTTGTCTCAAGCTTTTTTACCATATATCTGTGCCACTAGTTGTAGTACAGACCCTCTCAGCTGGTGCTGGAACAGGCTTCAGCTCTCACAGCTTTAACCCTTTACATGCAGCCATGTGTCTCAAATAACAGTCTTTTCGGGGGCCTCTAGGTATGTCTTTTTGGACTTGCACGTGCTCTATCTATGGCAAAATTAAATTTGTCCTGCTTCTTATTTGGAAGCAGGCTCTGAGGAGAAATGGTCAGAGAGTTGCTTAGCAGTGTAGAAAGCTTTGAGAAAAGCCATCGTGTAAAGCAGCTCAGAGGAGGAGAGCTGACAAAACACAAACCTGAAATTTTCTAATGCTTTCAAATGCACCTGAGAAGCTGTGGAAGTTCAGAGCTGAGTTTTCTCAAAGTGAGGGTGCTGGGGCCGTGGTCCAACTGTGAGGTGCCAGGGCTGCCTGGAAATACTTTTGCCTGGAGAACTAGCAGCAAAGCAGCATAGAGCTTGGACCAGGCTGCTGCATGTGCCTGGAAAAACCGGCTGTTTCTCCCTCACCCAAGTCAGAGTGCTGGGGAAGGCTGAGCTTCTCAGGTCTGTTCCTCTCACATTTGAAACTGCAAATGTCAGGGGGAAGTGTGGTGTGACAGGCAAGGCAGTGCAAGCACGTGGCTTCTTGGCTGTGAAGGCAAAACTGGACTTGGCTGCTCCCTAGAAGAGGGCTGATGGCAGGGCTCACCTATAACAGACTTTTCTCTACAAGAACTCAAAAACTTGTATAATTATTTGAGGAGAGATGATCCATTGTAAGCCTGCAGCATAGGCTTGAGGTAAATACTTGTGATAGGCAGAGGTGATCCCTTCTGTAGCTTTCCTGGATGCTTTCTCAGTTAAAAAAATATAATTGGATTACTCTGTCATTTGTGTTTGTCTACTGAAATCAGATACTAAAGAAAAGTTGAAGTTTAGTGACGAGAGCAGAAGACTGGGACTGAGGTTCCAAATGTTTTCCTGAAGATATCGGTGTCCAGTTACTGTTCAAACCTGGGTGAAGTCTTGCACAACTTGTCCACATTGGCAGGCATGCATGATATTTCTTCAAGTATGGTATATTCAGTGAATTATTACTATGTCTGGGGTTCTACATAACTTCTTTTGCCAACATTGGAGCTTCCCTAATTTTTTTTCTACACAATTATCTTTATACCTCCCGGTGTTATAGCTCCTATTATTAAGGGGTAACTGAGACAGGGAGGCTAAGCAGCTTGATATTATTCTGTACAACATACAGCTTTCAAACATACTCTTCTGAAGCTATATACAGGCAAACACCTACTAAGCCGTCTCCATATTCCTCTGTGAAAGAAAGAAATTCCTACTGAGAAGTGATGATAAGAGATCCTTGCAAAGAGACAGGTTGAGGAAAATGCAGCGGGACATAAGAGCGTGCTCATTGCTCCTCATTAATGAAGGAATCTGTACGGCAAATTGCAGCACACACAGGCTCAGGTGACAGCAAGTGCAGCTCCACGCTATAATGCAGTCAAGCTGGGAGGACACAAAAGCAAGAAACTTGCCTTTATCCTCCTAATGTTGTTTTCAGCAGGTTTTAACTTACGCAGCCTCTCAGAATATACTGATAGCTTCTTTCAAAGATGAAATTTTAAGTGAGATGAAATTGCTTTGTGGGGGAAGATTTTGTGGCTACATTTTCAAGTCAGAATTTTAAAACTGAAGCCAAAAAACATTTCTTTCCAAGTTATCTATTTTGATGCAAAAATACCCCAACTCCATAAACCAATCACCAACAAAAAACCTAATCAACAATCCCACCCAACCCTGCTCTCTTTTCTACCAAAAATAATAAATGCTCAGTTGCAGTTAGTATTTTATTTTTTCTGAGATTCAGCAGTGATTTATTCAGTTTCAGGAAAGTATAAAGCTGCTGTTATTTACAGAAAAGCAAAACAAACGTTTGTAGTAGAAACATAGATTTTTTTTTTTTGGTGCTCAGAAATATGTCCAGTAAACACTAAAGCATTGATACATACACCAAAGCAAGAAAAGAATACAGGCTTACAGGCTGTACGGAATAGCTGCTAAAAAGCTTGTAAAGGGTTTTGCATAGCATACCTTTGACCTTAGTAAAAGCATAAATAAGAAATGCAATATGTAACTATAATGAGAAAACCTAGGAAGAAGAAAACATCTACATCTTGTCTGCTCTGTTACCATGGACCGTTATCAGAAAAGCATGTCTGTTTATCACAGATTCCAATTTTTAATGACTTCCCTGGCACAAAGGACCAGCAACACCATTCTTCAAAACCAGCCATCTTTCCAGTGAAATCCATAGGAATTTTACCTGTGCAAAACAGATAAGCCAATAATTAATTTTACTACAGTCTTCATAAGCTGTGTATCATGAGCCAGTGAAGAGAGAGAAATGGAGGCTGAAGTGAACTGTACTCTATTTCTCTTAAAACCAGTAAGATTGACCCCAGTGGTAAATTTGTCCCTGTATTGCATGCTTTAAAAATTTGAATTTCTTTATCTGAACAGTGTACTGTGGTCACTGGGAGAAACACAGGTTTTTTTATATTTGTGTTGGTAAGTATTAACCTACAAACAGGCTCTCTAGTGCTACTTTCCCACAAAATACAGGTATGGCAGGACGTAAAGGTGCAAAAGTCCTGGACTAATCAGAAATCTTGTTAAAACTGGGGCCTCAGTTGCTTTTGGTTTGTTTTAATTGACTTGATTGTACGAATCTTTTTTGTGAAAGAGTTTTGAAAGGTCTCAGCCCACTAAGTCAAGGAATTAGTTGCAACTGACTTTACTCTGATGGGTGAAGGATCCCTTTGTGGTCCAAAGGGCTTCAGCCTGGAAATTACTACTCAATCAAATTTTTGCCCAGAGAAATGCACTAATCAAAAAATACTTGGAGCTCTATCTCACTAATACCTCTCTGTGAGGACCAAGTCAGAAAGCACTATTGATTTTCATCATTAAAGCTTGCCTCAGATCAGGAGGTGACAGCTCCGCTGTCAGAGAGCCAAGAAGCATTGATGCCATACATATTTATCTTCCCACAAATGGGAGAAGCTACAGTGGAGTCATGTTTTCTCATTTATAGGTGGATATCAAGGTTTTCAAAGCACACTAGAGTGTAAAAGTGATGCATGTAAGTTACGGACTTGAAGGTTAGTCAAGGCTAGTGAGACACGGCTTAGTCAGGAACAGAAGAGCAAACACATTACCAAGCAGAAAAAAGAAACCCAGAATCATGCCTTGTAAATAGGCTGTCAGTGGCCTTTTTCTGTGCGAGTCCAGGGGCTATTAAATTGGAATTCAAGCTCATATAATTAAAAAAAGAAACAAACTAAAAGCAAATCTTTATGATATTTTCATGTTGTAACTGAAATATTTTCCTCCTTAGTGGTTTTTATTTTCATATGAAGAGTGAAACTGAAATGTTTCCTGCAAAAAAAAAAAAAAAAACCCAAACCAAAAAAAACCCTCAACCTAAACCAAACAAAAAACCTTAAAAAAAACACCAAAATTTTTTTCTGTCTCCCAAAAAAGTATTTCACTTTGTTTTGTCATGGATCTTGGACCTGATTCAGTGCCCTGGATTTTAACACAAAAATGTGCTGCCATTCATTTTGATAGTTTTTAGATCAGGCTTCCAGATGAAGACTTTCAAATTGTCTAAGCTGCTGGAGCTCAACCATTAGCAACTCCATCGTACTATTAGCTGTGAGACTAGGGTCCCTAATCTATAGCTGCAGTTATGGTGATAAATTAACTAGGTAAGTTCTTTACCTGAGGAAAAAAAAAAAAAAACCAAAACCAGAAATTGGTGATTTAGTGGGTGACCTGCCAGTTCCGGAAAAGGATAAGGGGCGGGGGGAATAACAAAAGCTTAAAGACTTAAACGTTCAGATGTCTTCTACGTCACTTCTTGCTGCTGACATATACGTTTTACCAAAGCCCATATTGAACTACTGTGTTTTAAATAAGACTTCTGAAATATTTAAAAATAAGAAAAATTCAAGGATGTTTCCAAATGAGTAACCATTACAAAAAGAAAGAATTAAATGTTTTGTCACAGATTCTTAAACAGATTCAGAGCAAGCAGTCTGGTTCAGGGTAAGGATTTGTGGCATGCTTGCTGATACTGTGCAATTGTCAGTCTTGCGGTTTAAAAGAACCCTTTGCTTGGCCTGGGTAGAAATGGAAGCATCCTGATTTCTTGTTGCTAATGATAGAACCATTTTGCTTTGTTCACAGTGTCACGCCTGTTAATGATACATGCACAGACCTCTCAGCAGGCTTATTCTTCATAGAATATTTCTGTCATTTCTACATAAAGTTAGATTTAGGCACAAGCATCCTAATATCTTATGAAATTTGTAGGTCAATGCCAAAGTAATTTATTATTAGCTAGTAATTAACATTGGGTGCTTTCCTGCTGGAAGGGTTTAGAGTCATACACTGCTTCAACTGGAGTCTCGTTGCATCCCAAGCTGGGATGTGGCCAGCCATAGTAGCACATTTTTCAGTCCCCATTAATGCATAAAATCTATAAAAGTGAAGCTCCTGTTAATACATGTTTTCCCCTTAGGTATGATACATGACTGTCTTTGAGGAATTGGGGTGTAGGTAGTTTTGTTAATTAAAACAAGTAATATTGTTAATTAAAAAAAAAAAAAATAGAAATTACATTTTTGCCTTAATCTCAAGTTCTGAAAATCAGCACTGGCAGATGTGGCAGTGGACGTGAACAGTACATCAAGGTCTTGCCATTGCTCAGGCTTCACCGTTGTTTGGTTTATTGGCAGGAACAGCTAGAAGGTAACGTATTTGACAACTTTCCAGTGCACTATTATGACGTTGAACCTGCCACAAGAAAACAAGGATTAGAAATAAGATTGTAATGACAGCACAGGTGCACAAAATTGAGGAGTTAATATTTATTGGCCTTAGCAGATACGGGTGTATCCCCTGAAGATGACTGTTATTTTTAGCTGAGGTGTTTGCAGGGGATTGGTTTATTTACAGGGGTTTCTACTAAGCATATGTAATGGGTTTAGCCCTAACATCTCTTTAGGCTTTGACCCTTGAGTTAGTTCCCCCCTAATTCTTGGCTCTGCCCCAGTACTGACATCCTTGGGGGAAGTCTGTCGGTCCCAAAGGCACAAAGGAACAACAGGGCTGGTATGAGTTTCAATTTGCCTGTACTAAACTAGCCCCCATTAAACTGATTAAGATTTTAACAAATTATTCAGCATGCTGAAAGGTTACCCAATGTAGCTACTTATTAGTCACTTTTCAAATCATTAACAAGCTATTTATGACACCTTCATGTGCAGGTACAAAGCCTTCTGGAGGATTCCTCCAATTTAATTTCTCTAGCTTAAAGCCGAATGGAGAGAACAAAGGCAGAGCTCCCAGTCACTAATTAAGAGGATGAAGGAAGGCAGAAGGGATGCTGACAGGAGGTGACAGGCTCATTGAAAAGAAAAAGCTACATCCTGAGAATGGGGAGATATTATAGACAATTCTTTGAGGCTTGCTGAAGTGCAAAACTAATCCGTGAGTATCTCACTACCTCTTTTTGTTAAAAACTGCTTTGTCCTTAACCATTTACTTAATACTGCACTAAAGCAGCTTATGATTTCACATCTGAAATAATACTGAGTACAAATTCTGTTTTTCTTTGCCAAAGGACTTTGGTAGGACGCGTAGTCCCTTCATTACCACATGCTTCATGAGAAGCTGTCAAAGGAGCCAGGCTGGGATTTCCTGGGTCCCACGAGCATGCTCTCTGAGGCTGACATACCACGCATGTCAAAGTCTCAGGAAAGCTTGCTGTCCAGGTGGCCTGAGTGTCCTGGCCAAGTCCTCTAGCAGACAGGGATTTCACTGGAGCAGAGCTGGCAAAGTGAGAGCTTTGCTTTGTGGGGCGAAGATGGGCTTTTCTGTCAGTGCCCAGGGGGTCTCTAGCATTCAGGACAGGAAGACAGAAGGAGTATCTGTGGTCTTGGCAAAACTTCTTGCCAGTGTGGTGTCACCTTCCCATGTAAAAAGCCCCAATTAAAAAAAAAAAAAAAAAGTAATAAATTTTAAACAATTCCTGTTCCCCTAAAAAATTAAAGAACAGGGAGAGTCACTGATCATTCACTTTGGCATAAACTCATTGCAAGCCTTTCTACTGCCTCACCTGGGGTGGTAAGGGATTTTGCAGCTACAATGCAAATGTGTATTCTTCCATTTCTTTTTTCCCTTGTTGTCTTTGTTGTCTCATACCTGTGGTCATGATGACTTTGGTGTCAACACCAACACAAATCACTTGAAGCACCCAATTCCTGCTTGGGAGGCTGAAACATCCAGTACCCCAGCCTGTGCCATTTAGTGGCAATCACTGCCTTCCTGAAAGTGTTGGTAGAACTGGATACACATTGAATACTTGGCTGCTGCTTTTATCAGCCCTGCTTATTAAATGAAAATGATAGTTTGTCAAGCTACAGAAAGCACAAAGATAGGTGCTCATCAAGTAACTGGGAAGCAGGTAACCTTGCATCTCTGGAGCTGTTTTGGATGGGCTCTGAGGTTCCCTGTTTGATCTGTCTGCCCTCCATCCTGGTGTGAGATGCTCCACTGTCAACACCACCACGCACAGGTGAGTCCCCACAAAGCATGGACCATCAATGTCAAAAGTAGGGACCCTTGCAGTGTGTTTGTGCAGTTCATGACACTGGGGTGCATTCTCAGCTGGGACTTGGACTCTTCAGGTGTGACTTTATTATAGTAACAGCCGTAAGATTGACCTGGTTGTTCTTGGTAAATTCCTGTAACACTTCTAATTGGTTCATGATACTGGGGAGAAAGAAATCAACAGTTAAGTAGTAAAGCTTAAGCACTGCTGAAGTGCTGTTTTGTGGCACTTGAGTTGAATGGGAGCCCTAGCTGAAGAGGAGGGCTCATTTGTAAAGCTGCTTCTTTCCTTGCCAGCTTCTAAAAATTTTTATTAACAGAACAACTGTTTCATTAATGCACTGATTAGCTGCAGAATTTCTCTGCTGTCAAAGACGTGTGAAGGACAAGCTCTTAACACAAAAGGAGCAATCAAGGGGAAGCAACTGGTTGCAGCATGCATAAATGATTACCAAATGTTCTTACGCCATCCTATTGTATTTACTCATGTACAGGCATCCTGGTCCTCACCATACAAGGGACGGGAGATAGGGCAAATTGTACACACAGCTGAGCAAAGAGGTAGAGAGCTCTGTAAAGCACACCTGCTTCCGAGAATCGCCAGGCTGAGAAGGTAGGTGCAACAGGGAGAACAGAGGATGACATACGCTGAAAGATGCTCATCCTAGGAGCCATGGAGGTAGATGGTAAATGGATTGGAAGGGGACAAAAACGTTGGTTGTGCTTGGGCCGGCTGAGGAGGCAGACTCCAACAAATATCTTTGCCTTTGTGGGAAAAGCATTCAGTCTCCAGCGAAGGAAGCCCTGAGTCCTTATTTTTGTCACGATGGTGACTGACCACCATTGACTCGGACCTTCTATGCTGGAACCATGTATAATGCGAGACATACCTGAGCTAATTTTTGCTTTGTGTATTCAAGTGGCAAGTGCTGATGAGCAGCTTGGGGTGCTGCAGGACAAGCTGTATGTGCCCACTGAGAACAGTGAGTATAAACCCTGGCTAGCACATCTCAGGGTATTCAGGCCAGGTGTCCATGCCCAGCTGCAGACAGTACAGGCAAACTGCGGTGTGGCACTATTTGTAGCTACTGACTGTCCTAGCTTAAGCATTTCACAAATAGAATGGGTGGGCTGCAGTTACTGAGAAGCTGGCAATATGACGGAGAAAATATTTATCTTCACTTTTCTTATCTTTCAGGCTTAGTGTAGAAGGAGTGTCCCAAAAGGTGTGATTTAATGCTCATCGAATTCAGTGGGATTTTTTTGGTTCAATATGAAGTTTCTACAGCTTTTGAGTAATCAAAAGGGACATTTTCAATTTTATTTTTTACAACAGCAACTAATGCTTAATTTTCACATTATGCAGGCACTTCAGTTTTGGAAGTCCTTCGAAATTTTTTTCAGGTAAATCAACTTTGAAAGAGTTATTCATTTCAAATCAGTTTAATCTTTATTTTCCAAACCTGAAATTAGATAAAAAAAATTTCTCAGAGGCTATACTACACTAATTTCAATTTTTCATTGTAAAATAAAATTTCTAAAATGATACTGCTTGTTTCTCTTACAGAATGAAGGTCAGATTCTCCATCCACCCACGTCTGTGTGTCTTGGCATCAGAGTTAATGTTCTTCCTCGGTACCTGTTACTTTCATTATCTATCCAATCTTTTTTTTAACACAATAACTGACTTTTTTAGTGTGTGATTAATGTCCTCAAACAGATACAGCTATCAACTGGCATGTATGGGCTAGAGGTATTACATGAATTATGCAGACTGCTGGATGAAGTTGGCATTTGAATACAATTCCCTTTATAAAAATTGATCTCTCGTTTTCTCCCTAATCAGTCATTTTACTCTACTTACTTTTTTTTTTACTCTGACTCTTCTTTTCTAATTAACTCTTTCATTCTCCTCTGAGAGTTTTCACAGCTTGACTAGAAGCAGATCTGCTGAGAAGGCCTCTCTACTTCTGTCATTAATAGTAACTCCAAAACAGAAATCTGTATTTAAAATGTGATAAATGGGGGTGTTTGATTCAATTAACACTTACAAAGAATGGTACATTTTTTTGGCCATAGTTTTAGAAGAAATCATAAATGCAGTAAAGTACCATTCTAGGGAATTTTCATTGCCAGTTTACACAGTGCTCAGACTTTGAGCTATGCAAAGCAAGTTGTATAGGTATATACTATACAGTACTATAGTATGTCCCAGAGAGCTTGCGGTCTTACAAGAGAAGAGGAGATGGGGATGATGTGATTTTTGCTGATAATTGAGCTAGCTGTTTGTGTCCAGGGCCAGCTAGAAGCAGATTATATTATTTTTTTAGCTGCTGATCCTAGTGCCCCCAGATTAAATAAACTGAGTACTGTGAGTAGAAGGGTTGTCATTTGGGGTGGGATAAGGGGGTGGTTGTCATAACTCTCTCGCCCATTTTGCACTGGTGTAAAATGACCCCAAAGCAGTGATCAAGGTATTCAGAAGACAGCTGCAAAGATTGTAGATGTTATTTAATGAAAGGGCACTTTGTGTTTGCAACAAAAAAGTATTCAATGCGATGTACTTGATGTTAGTGAAAAAACTTATTCTGTTAGCAGCTGCACTATTCTCTATGCCAAAGAAATGCCACAGATTGTTTTCTGTGAAATGATGCTATATGTGTGCCATATTTGTTTGAAAGCTGTCCAAAACAAATTAAATATATGTGTCTATGTTCATATTTAAAGCTAAAATGATTGTTATACTTGCAGTGTAATTATGTTTTAGTTACAAGATAACCACGTAATTATAATTTTTCATATTTGTAATCTACTGTTAATAATATAACCAAACATTTTCCTACACAATTTATAACAGTTGTACAGTAAATATACTTAACTATTAGCAGTATATCTCTTAGTTTGTTAGAAGGGTAATATATACGATGTTGCTATCATCTCCAGCTTCATGTATATCACCTTTAATTACATGATAAAAAAGCAAAACTTTACAATAGAACAAGTCTGTAGTTACGTAAATCTTACTGACAAATATGATCGTGTACCTGTTAATATCCATAGCTAAACTTTACTTTCAGCTGATACAAACTCTGGCATATCTCTAGTGACTGCTCTGGAGTGTGGGTGTGAGGTAATAAGTTCCTTTGCACTAACTGATAATCACCATGAGGTCCTGCCCTAAATTGCCTTCCAGCACTAGCAGATTATGAAATGTTAAATAAATGCATATAATGGGAGGAGAACTAGACCCTGGGGTTTAAATGAGACATGCTTATAGCAAATGAATAGTTATGTTGCGTTTAAAGCAGTTTAAAATACAACTTAATGTATTTCATTCTTCTCTACTAGTGGCTCTCCATTTTTTCTTTTCCAGAGTATATTATTCTTCCACCTGCTCCTGTTTTTGCAGGCACAGAAGGAGGTGAGGATCAGGTCTGGCATTTTGTCTCTCTGTTCCCTGGCTCTAAAGAGGGAATACTGACCTTATGCCAGGGCTTTTGCATGAAGATAAACCTGTGGCTGTTTGTGAGGCTCTTATCTATTACGATAATGAAGGCTGTAGTACTTACATTAAGTGAAAGATGAGGGGACACATCTGCAGGGAAGTGTCTTGCATCACAGGTGAGCTCTGATTAGAAGTTTTGGATGAAGGAATGCATTTCACATAACGGTACTCTGACCCTGCTGATATTACCGATGTATGTTATTTAATATCCCTACAAAAGATAATTGGATATAATTAAAGCGGGCAGACTTCTCAAGTAAGTCAAGATCCTCTTTTCAAAGGGCAAATCTAGCTGAGTAATCATTGCTGTTCAGTGCTTTTAGAAATGAAATAGAAATGTGGTGCTATAAAACTTACACTTCTGTTTCTTTACCATAAACTCAGTAGAAGAGAGAAACCTTGGACAGAACTGAATTGGTTGATCAGATTTTGGAGAAACTGTGAAGAAAATTTATAAAATAAAAACCAGTATCTCTGTGCAGACCTTTTCATCAGTCCTGTCTTAGTTGGTTCCAGTTTTTACATGGCAATCCCACATGCATAACTGTGGAAGACATGTTCTGAAAAGGAATTGTGCAAGCCTAAATAACGCACTTTATTTTTGTTCAATTTTGGAATAGTCGATGGATATTTTCTTTCTTTCTTTGACCCTGTACAGGAGTGAAATGGGTTTGTTCACACTAGGTTAGGGAAGTCAGTGACTATAGACTGTGAGTGAGCTCTAGGTGCCTTTTTTCATGGTTGTAGCTCATTTTTTTGAAAACTTTCTCCTTTCTAGAGTTTGAAGGGCACTCCAACATTACCTTGCATGGGTTTTTGCCAGTCTCCCATTTCCCTCACTCTGTAGACCTTCTGTGTCTATTCCTGGCTCAGCTTCATCTAGTTTGCATCCTCGTTGTAGTGACGTGCTTTTTTCCTCTTTAACATGTACATTACATACAAATTATAGCACTTCAGCAAGGTCTGACTTTGTAGAGAAATCAGGCCGTCTGTGTGCAGTTGAGCACGGGAATTTGTTTTACATGTATATGTAAGAGATGGAAAAAGAACAGCAGCTCATTAATGAAATTATTCTTCTAGTCTGTTGTAACTTAAAAGTCCAGATTTTCAAATGTGTCCAAGGTTTTAGGTGGTTGAATTTTAGTAGGCTAATTTAAAGAGGCTATGTGCTTACTCTGTGCTTTGATGTCAGACTCCTTTACAATAACTCCGTTTTGAGGGCAAAAAGGTAAACAGCTGAAATCCAAGTCAGTGCTGAACTGCCAGTCCGTTTATTATGGTTAATTTTTAACAACGGCACGTTATGCTGTTTGGAGAGGCAGGATGCTCTTGGATCTCATGAAAACAGCAGAGCTTAACTTTTGTTTACTGAGGAATAATTACGCTAGCTTTGGATGTCTGTTTTCATACCTCTCTTCACATTGCTTGATGATTGTCAGATGCTGGTATCTGTCAGTAAGCCACTTCTTTTTGAAAACGACACAGTTAATTTCCAAAGGGTTCTTTCATTGACACAGCATAAATGTGATTAAATATACTATAGTTAAGTTACAGAATCCCTGAGCTTTTAATGTCAGTAAACCTGAAAAGTTAAACACTTCATATTGCTTTCAGAGCTTTATTCCATCCAGAAGAAACCATCTGCCTTCCACCAAAAATCACTCTGTTACCTTGATCTCTTCAAATTAATCCTACTGTGATTAACTTCAATCCAATTAAAAAGAACATGTAGGCAGCTGCACAGGTCTGATTACACGTGGACATAGTAGTAGGGCCCCTCATAGGGGAACCAGATTAAGGGCCAATATGTTAGGCTAGATGAGGCTGGTAGCAATACTTCAAACTCTGGTATCCTGGCATGACGTGCAGTATATAATAGTACTATACTTGCTAGCTATAAAGTTCCTTGCAGTCAAGGAACTCGGAGGTTTTCATGTGTATATATATCATTACACATCCCTCTAAAGATGCTGTGAGACTGAGCATTTACGTCTATAGCAAGATCTTGAAATATGGCTTTAGTTAGTGCAGAGGGCTAAATCACACCACAGGGCACAGGCATTCCCCTGCTGCATTTCCACGAGCCTGCGGCAAATTGTGTCTTCCTTGTTTATGCTCAGTGAAACTGTCAAAACCAGGGGATTTGGGAGCCCAAGAGTTGCTGGAGCTCTTTTTGTTTTCATACAAAAGCTTGGGGAGAAGGAGCAGACTTTTAGGCACAAATTCAGAGAAATGATGCTGCACCTCAGCCTGTGGGCTGGTGACCCGCACAGACTGCCTGTGGGTCTTGCTGCAGGAGACACGAGGCACCGGTTGGCCATGGAAATTTGCTCCTTTGAGCTTGCGTGTTCCTCTGCATGGTGCTTAGCAGGCTCCCAGCATTGCAAAGGCTTGTTCCATGTCACAGAGGAATTGCCATCAGCTTCTGCTGATAATGTAATGAGAAACACTTCAGAAACGTTTATCGTTATGAATCACATTACCATGAATAGCCCTGCGGCTGGGGGTGGGCCAGGCTTGGAAATGGCTCAGCACCCAGCACATCTGCTTTCAGATACCTAAGTGGGGAGTTTGGTGGCTGGGATTGGATTGTTTCCAGGTGGGACTGCAGGAGACTATCCGGCCTTGAAAAAGAAGCAAGAGAAAGCCCAGTTTGGGAATTTTTTAGCATATGTCAAGAAAGGACAGAAAATGCCACTCTCAATTTGATCTTTGAAACATCTTTGAAGGACCTGACCATGGTGTGACCAAACCTGAAAGCTACTTCAGAAACATGATTGTAAGACAATAGGAAGAACAGAGCACTTTTGAGTAATGAGTCCAGCATTACAAATTACGGCTGAAAGCTTTTGTGATTGAATTGGTAACATTAAAACCTGGGCTTTGGCTGCTTTTCTGTGACAGAACAGGGCTTTTTTATTATTATTATTATTAAAACTGTTTATATATATATACATAGCTTATCATTAGTGGTTAAACACCAAGTTGCAGTAGCATGGAATTATTCCATTGAATATCACTGCAGCTCCTATTCTTTTTCAACTTCTCTCTTCCTTTCCTCCCTCCCACTCTTTTTTTTAACTAAAAGAAAGCTGAAGACCATTACCACACTGATTTATGTAAATAGAGCCCTAATTCAGACTAGTGTTCCAGCAGTCACATAAAAATGATTCAGTGCTAAGCTGTTTGTATTTTTAATAGCTTCTGGGATGGAAGGAATTGTCTTCCCAGTAAGGCCACCTCTGAAGGACTGGAAATGTTGTGGATTTTTCAGCAGAGCTGCACTGAATACTAGGATGATGAATCAGTGACTGCAGGAGCATCTAATTCAATTAAAGCTCTGCATCAGAGAACTGTGACTGTCAACATTAGCAACCAGGTAAGGATCCTGTTGACCTGAAGTACTGAAGATGATCTCCAGAGACTTTGAGAACAGATAGCCAATATCCATCTACTATTGATCCAATATTATGCAAGATAGAAAATATGGAGCTGTTATCTGATTAAATCTAATGATTAGTAAGAAAGACAGAATGTGCTGTTTATTAGTCTAGCATATTTTTGTCTCTTCCCCACTATGCTTTTATGTGGCTTCCTTACACATGTCATAACCTTTGTTCTCTGGGTCACTTCTATGTACAAAGAGACTGTAAACAGGATATGCATAAATGAAAAATGTGAAGCATTACTTATAGACTAATGGACCCAATAAAATAAGTCAGCTAACAGGCTGATCATTAACCCTTTCACTACCCCAATGAAACGTTCAATGAGTCTTCAATGGCCAGGCCAGTAGAACAGGGACATCTTTTCCATTGCTCCTTGGATCAGGACTAATCCTTGATGTTGCAGAATTTCCATCTCCTGAGTCTTCCAGTCTTACCACCACCATCACCACCACCTTTCCCTGTTAGTATTTTTCATGTTCACACTCTGGACTGCTTACTGTCCCCATGTCAAAAATTACAGTCTGTGTTTTCACTTTTTTGACCTTGCATGGCTTTATATTCTCGTGGACTACAACAACACATCTTGCCCAGTAAAACACACCTGAAGTAAAACAAGTGCAGGTGCTGAAATACAGCCTTACCATTAACATTTCCTACACCTCTTCCAGTTTCCCTCAAGCACTGATTGTACATTGAATCAAATGATTTCTGGATGCTTGTAA
This sequence comes from Falco biarmicus, assembly GCF_023638135.1. NCBI lineage: Eukaryota > Metazoa > Chordata > Aves > Falconiformes > Falconidae > Falco > Falco biarmicus. The sequence goes on along the minus strand of NC_079288.1, from coordinate 62,262,665 downwards.
AAAAAAGAAATGAGTCACCCCTCAGTCCCCTCCGCCTTGGAGTTTGCAAGTAGTCTGCCAGGGCACTGGGTTGCCAAAGCAAAGGGAGCTCTGCCTCCTTCAGTGTCAAGTAGAATTGCACTGCCTTGTATGCACTGTTAGCCTAGAGACACCCGTACTGTCTCAGAATAAGGGATAATGTTTCTCTGTGGAAATCAGCCTTTTTCTCCACTGCCAGTGTCTTCATACGATAGATTTCAGCATGTGGAGGTTGGTATAGAGAGGCTTTAATAGCCAGATTTCCTAAAGTGCCAAGCAATAATATCAGCTGAGATCCCTTAAGTGAAAATGATAGAGAGACCAAAGAGAATGCAGTACTTTTGAGTTGGTCTTGGAGTTTGGTTTTATGTGGTATTTTGGTTTTCCTATTGTTTATTTTACCCTCAGCTGGTTTAATTGGGAGATACTGCTTGGTTAACATTAGTAGCAGGAACTTACCTCACTTCTCAGCCTTATTTAGGCTGTTTAAAACGGCCTGGTTACAGACACCAGCTTTTGCAGTATTTGGCTTCAAAAGTCATTAGATGAGGCTCTGTGAAGATGGACGCTGTTCAGGTAGTGCTGCGACTTTACATAGCTGGGACTTCGTATTACATATTTGGAGAATGCTGAGAAGGGCATATATAGCACAATAGTTTAATACAAATTTTGTTCCAAGAAGGACGTGCAGCTCACAGTATAAGGCACTTCGGTGTCATTCACAATCACCTCAATCACCTGAAGAGCAGGTTTGGAGACTTCGACCCTGACTGTTATTAGCTCTTTTTAAGAACGGTCTGGGTGAGTGTCTACCCCGCACAACTAGTCTACTTGATGCTGCGGTGGGCAGGCAATTGAACAGGTATTCTTCTGAGGCCCCTTCTACCTCTATTTCCTAATATTTTCTAAAGGTCTTTCTCAAGGTAACAGAACTTGCAGTCATGGAGAAAATAGGTATAGCGGTCAGTTACTTTGATGAGAAATTAATAAGTGGTATCAGGTAGCAAGACTTGAAATGCCAAAATACACAGTGTGTTCTGACTCTCCTGCTTCACACATGGGAATAAAGCTGTGGTAATGCCATAGAGGGCTAGAAAGTTCCGGTGACTTCAAATGTGTGTTAGAAATACTGTCTATGTGGATCAGTTTTCCCCTGGACAGACATTAAAGTGAACAAGGATCTTTAACCTTGTGCAGGGTCTTTGTCAAGTAAGTTCAAGAGATGCTTTGCTATCTTGGAGAGCTACAGAAGGATATTTTTGCTAGTATCATGTATGAAACTCCTCCAGCACCTGTCTGGCAGAACTGGTTTTAATATCTGAATTATTCGGAGGTTATCAACAATAAGATAATTCCCAGTGGCTTTCTTTTCAGGGCCTGAGTGATCCCAAGCAAGGGCAGATAAAATGAAGCCAAAGTGAGTGTGTGTTAGCTAAGGAAAACATTCTTTTCTAATGCTGTCAATCACGTGCACAGAAGTAGATTCAATCATAGTGAAGTCATTGGACATTCAGCTCAGCTTGATTTTTCAATTTTACAAACAGTAGGAGGCTCAGGAAGAAACAATGAGGAAAGACAGCAAATAGTCAACTTTTGATTCCTATGCCGTTTAATTCCAAATTAGAGTCATTTACTCAGTCCAGAGAGCCTGAATTTTCACTGTTTTCCAATTTAGGCAGCTGTGACAAAAGACTCCATGAAAAAGTCCTGCTTCAAATTTAATTGATAAATTCACACCCAACCTACCCCCATTCTGCTATGGCAAATGTAATCCCATGTAGTTATTTGTATTGTAAACAGTACAGACTTTGCAGTTAGCAGGATAGGGGACTCGTCATTAGTAAACTCGTAGCCCCAGATTCCCACCCTGCTGAACCTTACGTATCAACATTGCAGGGACACAGCTTTTTCTGGGAGTCCTGGTTCCTGCCCTACTCCTGCAGGAGCTACATGGACAGTGGACATTCCGTCTTTCTTGCTGAAGAATAATTTTTAAAGATGGTGACTATAATAGTGGTAATTATTTCTAATGAGATATTTCAGTCTGAAAAGAAGTATTTCTTTTTTTCCTCTATTTTAAAGGCGCCTTACAAAAAGGTGACATTTTCTATACTTATGAAACACTGCCTTATTTATCAGATGTTGAAGCCTACAGATTTATTCCATTTAGCATCCAACTAAAGCAACTTATTCAAAACTGGAAAAAAAAAAAGTTGGTGAAAAGCTTTGCTTGATGAAAATCCTTGGGCAGTTCAGTGCTTTCAGGAGTTAGGATATTATATTTTGTCTAGATAAGTTAAGCACAAATCCAACTAGCACCGATTCCTTAAGATCCCCATGCTTGGTGTTTTCTGTGGACTGACTGGAGACCTTCATATTCTTTGCTCGTAGGATACATGGGCACAGGGATTTGGGTGGAATTTTAACTGTTTATGTGTAAAGTCTGCCAGGCAGACTCCCACATTTTAAAAACTTATCCTGTGGAATTCCCTGTATTCAAAAACATTTTCTAAAGAGCTAGATCAAAATTAAGAAGTCCTCTATTCTTCACGTTGGCTCTGGCAGTTCCATATACTTGGCTGTGTGCGTGCATCACTGTTGTCAGGGCATTGCCAATATATAGGACCCCTTCTCGTTATTGTTGAGCACCCTCTCCTGGCTCTCCACTATTTGCACATAACTTATCTCATGAACTGAGCACTCTGGGATAAACTGCAGTGCCCAGCTGAGTTCAGGAGGATGCCTTTTCATATGATATGAGTTGCTGCTCTCCTGCCTACCCAATTTTTTAACAGCTTAGCTGGTTTACAACCAAGAAATCCTTCTAGTGGCGAAATTCCACGGTAAGGATTTTTTTCTTTCCTCTAATGCTGCTTCTAATTGATCCCAGACAAGCACTTGAAGACCAGAGAATACAATGCATCAGGCATGATCTGATAAGGGGATTATGTCCAGTTGGTAAAGGTTGTTTATTGGGTGTCCAAGCCTACATTCACATCTCTCAATGGATCTTATCTTCCTGTTAATACCTCAGGAGACCTAAGGCTGAGTCTAGGGATCAGTTGGTGTGTCATAAAGCAAGTTTATTTTCAGGGATTATGGCAATAAGCAGCAGCTACAATGAGAATAGGAGATGAAGTTGGGGGATTACCACTCAGTTAAGAGTTAAACGTGAGAAGCAGTCATCTGACTTTTGGATCTCATAATAAATAGACTTGGGGCACATGAAAGCTTTCTTACACTATGTGATTGCCTGTTTGCCATGACTAATGCAGTCTAAAATTCTCTGCACAAGTCATAGAAGGAAAGGCAAAAATCTTCACTCCACAATCATGCAGCCAGGCAGCATTATTGCTAAATTTAACAGTTCCCAGGCACCTAGTCCGGATCCATGTAGTAGCTTCACGTACCTGATGAAGGCACTCACATTAGGTCTTGACCATCATCATCTTTGTAGTTTGTAAGAGTCAGGCATCCCTAGAGGGCCAGGTTCATGCTTTCAAGCATCTCTGCTGACTACAAAAGGACCAGGGAGATTAAATTCTTAATTTAGGTCCCTGATGGATAGGTGCGGGGCTCTTCTGTTCTTATCAGCCCATGTCCCTCATGGCTTCAAGGAATTATTTGTTCTTGGTACATACGGTACCCTGAAGCAATCTCCACTGCAGTGATTCTAGTCCAAGAAACATGCTCCTCCTTAAAGTGCTAACAAGAGCTTCAAAACAGCATTGTAGCCAGTTTCCTGAGTGCTGTCAATTTTAAACATGAAATTTAAGTGCTTCCAAGCTGTCTTAAAGTTGTAACATTGCCCAAAATCTCTGAGATATTTATTCTATCATGTTAAATAAAACACTGATTTAGCAAGGAGTTTCTGACATCAGTCCCTCTCGTCTTACTCTCAGGTACTGTTCTTGCTCAACCCAAGGCATTCTCAGAGGAAAAGGATATTTCTGAGCACTGGGAACATCATCACAGATTGTGCACCAAAGCTAGGTAGCTTTGGTAGGAAGTTAATTTGCAGTAACAGAGGATTACACTACATCACCTTTTTATTGCACTGTGCTCTGTGGTTTTTTATTCCTATACAACGAGTATGACCCTGGCTTTTATGAAGGAAAGCCATCATCCTCTCCTAGATGCTATTGTTGGGACTGTTTGGTGTAAGTAAAGATATTCAGCTCTTTGATTTCAGCCTTCTAGCCAGCTTTCATTTTGGATTACCCTCAATTATAAGGTACTTTGAATTTTTCTGCTGTTTAATTGAAGAATGGGAATAAAGAAGCAGGTAGAAACAAAGAGAATACAGAAGTATTTTCAAGTCATTGCGAAATCAGAGCAGCAGTGTTACTGAATTTGAGTGGATACGAGCAAGGGCTGTTTCAATTTGTGTGTGACTTTGATACAAGCAAAGAGACCAAAGTCTTACAGTTTTTAAGTCAAGAGGCTCAAAGAATAAATTGACTTCAGCTGAGATCTGAAGCAAAATACTTTATTTCCTTTGCATGCATGAGAGTACGCCTTTTAAACTGCCAGAAAATCTCCCTAATTTGCAATAATGACATTAACTGGAAGAGAAAGAGCAGCACAAAAGGCATCATATCATGAAGTATTCATATTTATTTATTCCATGCTGAAAACGATCATCCTGGCTTTCTTTTGTCTGATTCCCACATCACTGGGCCAGAGTTTCATCAGGAATAAATGCAAGTAGTTCTGCTGGTTGCAGAGGGCTGCGTTCATCAAACTGTCCCTGTTTCATGCCAGCTTGAGCAAGCAAAGAATTCATAATATGGGGCTTCACTGTAGATGTGGCTTTGCTAGACAGTGTTTATTGCTGTTGATTGTAATTTTTGCGAGTAACAGAAGCTGGGGGAGGCCCTACGGAGCAAAAATGTCTGGATGGGAAGCTTTTAGGGTGAAAGGGTGGAAGCAGGCTGTTTGCCCAGCTGCAGGGATGGTGTTGATGACTCTGTGATTTTTGGTTCGTTTGGTTTTGTTGCTTTTTTTTTTTTTCCTGTTGTTTGCTTTTGGTTTTGTTTTTTTTTGTCTGGGCTGCAGCATTCCTGGCCGGGGCTCCCTGTGTATACACATGACATCCAGCACAAGTGGCACAGCACCTACTGATGACAGACCTGTCCAGGCGCATGTCGCAACGTCCCTTCAGACCATTTCTAGCACTAGCCTGAGTCAGTGGTGATGCAAGTTTTTCACTTGCACTATGTTTTCAAGCAAGCATAGGAGCTTTGTTACTTGCATCAAACCTACTCCCCTCTGTCTTTCCCATCCCACTTATTTGGACTGGCTAAATTACTGCTACTGAACAGGCCTGCATGGTCTGGAGTCCTATTTTCTCTTTTTACTCTAGGCCTAATGGACTGTGCAGCACCCTCCATGGGCACAGTGCAGTTGCACAGTGAGAAGAGTGTGTTATTCTTTCCAACACACCTGTAATCATTTGCAAGATCACACTGTGGAGCGAGGCTTTCCCAGCTTCCTTAACATTCACAAGCCAGACCCTCATCTGGAGTAACTTGGCAGTACTCCACAGAGTCAAGGAGTGCAGCCAGACTGCAGCAGCTGAAAGCTGGGCCCCGCATCTTGAAGTGAATTTGCTAGGCTAATTGCACGCAAGTGCTCCCTCTGAGCACCTGTAAATTGTTGAGTTTAATAGGGTGGCAGCTGTTGATGGCTGCCTGGGTTCTTGCTACCTTGAAAGTAGTTGGAGATGAGAGAAGCAACTTGCAGCATGATTATCTTTTTCTCCATTTTCCCTCAATTTCATTGTCGTCTTTTTCTCTCTTAAGAGCGCTTAAAAGCATTTGTTGCTCCTTATAACACCCACAGGAGCAGTTATGAAGTGCACTTTTTGTGCTTAAGGTTTCAAAGCCTAAAATCTTTGACTATAAGAGGTTTGGAAAGTGGCTTAGTTTGAGGTTTCCTGCCATACAGACACCTGCAAACCCCTGAACTTAAGCTGGCACAGCTGGAGGGAGGGATGGCTCCTAATGATGGGTAGTTACATTGCTCTGGTTTAGTGCCCTCCTTCTGCAGGAATTAGGGTCTGTTGCTAACTGAGTGGGAAGTGGGTGCCTGAATATTTGGATGGATCTGGCCTCTGGATCTGAGAACTTGATGCCTACAGTGGGTCAACTGATTTTGCAGACCATAGTAGAAGGGATGTACAGTCACTAGCAATGAATAAGAGAGGTTTTAGGGGTTTTTTTCAGTTGCAGAAGATGATAAAATCAGGCCAAAATCAGAGCTTTCTGTGTGAGTTCCTGTAAATAACTTTTCTGTGCAGTGGAAGGAATTTGGAATATTTGGCCATGGGATTTACCTGTCTAGAGTAACCCTCAATCTGCAGATGGCAGAGGGAGCTGGAGCTCTTAATGCAGGTACCTCCATCAATTCTTGAAGTGCGTTGGGGAAAATCTTCCCTGGGATGCATTACAGACACCAGGAAGGACTCTGGTAGGGGATGTATTGCTCTGAAGCCTAGCCGGGCTTATCACAACCCCTTCACCACTCCTAAAGTAGGTAAGGATTGTCAGCTCTGCAGTTTTAATGGTTGGGTGCAGGAAACTCAGCTACCTCAGTTAAGAGTTAGGATGCTATGAACTTTCTAGCTTTTCTGGTTTTGTGGGATAGAAATCTTTGTGTGTGCCTGCGGTCCTCCAGCAAGTGTTGCCTTCACGTGTATCTTCATGCTGCCACGTCTCTTCTGTCCTGGGCTGTAAAGCACGTGTACGCTCAGGCACGTTTCCTTGTGTTGCAACTGCACCTGGATGTGTGACCTATACCTATAAATGAGCCTCAAGGTGTATGGGGAGGTGCCCTGGTATAGGATTATTGCCTGTAGTCTTACTTTAGAAAAACATACTTTTGTGTTAATGTGCTGCTGGTAACAGAGGAACTCCTGACCCTGTGCAGCCAGAGCAATCCTCGGCCAGGGAGGATTTGTTCCTCCCAGGAATAGCCAGGCAAAGCAGGAATGTACTCTGTCTGGTGTCAAAGTGATGCCATGGCACCGCAGAATCCTCAGGAGTCATTGGGAGGGGAGAAGAGGGGAAAGGGAAGGGGAAGGCCAGAGAAGACTCTGTAACGCAGTGGGCAGGACGTTCCCCTGGCGTGGTGAGAGAAGCCTGAGTGCTGGGCCCTGCGGCTCAGCACCACCAGCAGCTCAAATTCAGCAGGTGAAACAAAGAAAGTATAATAGATCTCGTCCCCCGATCTGACACCAAAATAAGATGGCAACCAAAGGAAATACGCAGGCTGGTGAGCTTTTAAAAACCTGTCTGCTGGTTTTGGAATTGGGTTTCCTCTCCCCTTCTTCTCCCCACCGCCACTGGTTTATTCTTACACTTGCTGAGTGGCCAGGAGCTCTCCCTGATCCTGACAACAGATTGCCCTTCTTTGGCTTCAAAGAGAGAATAGTTTAACTGGTATGTTAATAAAAGGACAAGGCCTGCCATGATTAATAGTCACGTGAAATCATGTGTGAAGAACATTCCGTTACAGCTGTCCTCAGGAGAGAAGAGTTTCCCTAATGTCTTGACAGAAAGAAAGAAAAGGGACAATTTGTCTTTCTACCCCACTACTGTTTAGATCAGCTGAACTGTGCTTGGTTATTCACAGAAATCTGGGCAACCCAGGTTAGGGGCATGTCAGATGCAAACATGCTAGCCCACCAGCTAAGATCCCCCAGGACTGAGCTCTTAGCTGTCGTTGATCCAAGCTAACCAACTTGTCTCCACTGTGAATCTGGCCCCATTGCTGTCCTTCGCTGTTTGACTTCAAATCCAGAGTTGGCTTTGGCATCGATTAGCCAGAGCCACGGGCACCACTTAAAGCAAACCCAGGAGGCCAGAGTGGCTCTGTGCACAGGCAATGTGCACAGCAAACAGCACCTGGCAAGGAATATTGCTGCCCACAGGGTGAGTTGGGCAGGGGGAGGGGATTGGTTGGTAGTGAAAGGGTAAAAAAAAGTTTGTGAAACCATTAGAAAAAAATTGGCTTTTGCTAAAACTTGGAGTGGTGCTCCACTGGGAGCTCTTCTAGCCCAGGGGCCGTTTGCTATTTGAGATCATTAATAGCCAGCTCAATTTCCTCCGCTGTGATTGGCTGAGCCAATATATTCCTATTAATTTGACTGAGCTCAGAGAGAGAGAGGAAATATAAAAACCTCTTCAAGTTGCTGGTACCTTCTGGGATCTCAAGCATATAGAGGTCTTGAGAAATCTTGACAAATTCAGACTTCGGGGTACATTTTCTAAGCGGTTCACAGGGGTTTAGCTGCATTTTAATGGGTAGTGTTCAGATAAAACATCGCAGAATGGTTTCAGCATAAACCCTGTGGTGTCTGGTCTTGGTTTTCAGACGGGAATGATGCTATCTCCAGGAATAATCTAGCCTTTTACTTGGGCTTCCAGAGAGTTTGTTGATATTCTGCCCAATTTTTACAGAATAAATAAAATTGGTTTGGATGTTTATAGCCCTGATCAGCGACTGTTGTAAGCTATATAGCCCAAATGATAACAGTGAGATCTATTTAAATGCCACTGGGCTATAACCCACAAGTGGCAGCCCCAGCCTGCTGCTTTCCTTTGTGTTTTGTTGAATTGTTAGGAGTACTTGTCCATTGACTAAGCTTTTCCCTTTGCCTGAGATGATTTAAAACCACCCTAAAAAAAACCCCAAACAACAAAAACTAACAAACAAACTAAAAAAACCCCAGGTTTGATTTAACAGAGCGGGAAGGTAAAAAGTGACCCTTTTGTTTCCTGATTCTTTGTAAGGTTTGGCACCTGGGTCTTGCTGCTCCCTGGAGCAAAGTGAGGCTTTTGAATTGCTGAATGAAAAAAAAAAAAAAAAAAAGTATTTCCCCCCTTTATCTGTCTCTGGTTTTAGCCTGGAATTCTGTCCTAGTCAAAGCTCACAGTGATGACCTTGTTTGTTTCAACAAAGCTTTGAGCATACCTGCTTATAAGCAGTTTGTACCTATTGTTCATCCAGGTGATTTCTTGCTTGGCTATGAAAGTGTAGAAACCCCCAAGACATAGTTGCAGCCCACAGAGCTGCTCTCCATGCTTAAGATGCCAGGCAAGGAGTGAATTCAGGGGCAGGCACATAAAGAGCAAGAAAAGATATAATACTGGGAGGCATGTGGCACAGCAGCCTTAACACACGGTCTTACTTTACTATTACCAAGGGTGTCCTGAAATGATGTACGTTTAAGGAACCAGTTTGCCAGGATAGAAAACAGTTCAAGTGTGGATGATACAGCTTTTATGCTGCATGTAAAAGAGCTGAGATGGACAGGGTTTAGCTGTCTACTATGAGGCACTAGCTCCAGAGAAGACTGCTTCACTGATAGAAGATAGTAGTATACTTTGTGTATGTGATTACGTTAATCAGCAAAGTGTGCAACAATTTGTCTTAATGTGAAACATGTACCTTGATCAGCAAATTATCTGCTTGCACACTAAATTATGCACTGTGATCTCTGAGGTGTATTAAATATTGAAATCTGAAATTTTATCATTAATGGAAACCTAATGAACAACAACGACATTGTGCGCCTCGGTTGATTTTTGTCAGAAGCAACCCATTGTAGCTGGAAGGTGACTTTTCTTAGTCTCTGGTGGTAATATGCCAATTATTCCAGTTATCAATTCCCCTGGAGGCTCCAGATGCCTACCAATGGATGTTTTACCTCATACTGTGTATGGAGTAGGGTTTCTCAGTATGTAGATAAAAGCCAATTTGAATGGACTGGAGGAAAGACAGACCAGTTTTAACCATGCAGATTTATCGCTAAAGGCATTCTACCAGCTTCTGTATTTCAGCTTCTTTCATCCTATGAGGTGGCTTTTGGGATGTGCAGTGTCTTTAGACTTCGGGTAATAAAAGCATAAGGGTGATGCCTTCACCTACAGTTAATACGTAGGCACCCCTAAATTAGAATATATACATATGCAATGCAAAAAGGGTCTGAGGATGACTCTCGGTAATTCCACCTCTGAAATGTTTATTATTGGGATTATTGAGCCACCAGAAATCCCAGTCAAGATCAAGGTCCCATTATAGCAGACTGCATCCCCTGTCCATGCTCTACAGTTCAAATGGAGAGGTAGGAAAATGGTGTGACTTTTTAAAGGTCACTCAACTTGTCAGTGACAGACCAGGAGCTAAATGGGAATTTTCTGCTGTTTGGTTTACATTGAAGTACAGGTGTTGGATTGCAGGGCATATATACCTATGTCAAAATAAGTTTTTAACTACCAGTATGGGCTTCATTCACTGTAAAGGGTGTCTGAGCGGTCTTGCTGAAGCCCATGTCACTGCCAGGCCTACCCACACTGCTTTCAAGGTGTCTCAGTATGTCCACGTCACCCTCTTTTGCAATACAAATCCTTGCACAAATAAAGCTGGAGGCTTTACAAAATGCTGTCACTGATGAACTAATCTGCTTGCTTACTGCTCAAGTAGTAAGTTGAAGCCAGATTCAGATGAAACTGTAATTATCCACAACATGGCAGATGTCACGGGCTCACAGCTTGATGGACAGCAAGCTCCAGTTTCTGGTCTGTGTTCCTCAGCTGGTTTGTTGACTGCGGAGCCGGTTCCCTCCCAGGTGCAATTTGATTAGGAATGAGTGGAGCTAGGTCTCTTCTCCTTTTCTGCTTGGATCTGTGGAGCAGAAGTGGTGTCAGGAAGGTGGTGGGATGATCCTGTTCTAACAGTGTCAGCTACTGGGTGCCTAACTAGTTAGTGTGTGAAGTTGGGTATTGACTTCCTTGGAAGGCTGTATGCATGCACTGACCCCACCTACGAACACAAAGTCCAGCCTGCTAATGGATGAGACCATTTGCAGGACTCAGAGATGCCTTGCTTTTACACCCTTCTCCATTGCTGCGCACTATTAGACTCCTTTGTCTTTTGTGAACGTCCTAAATTGCTACAGAAAACTATTTTTTTCCTGCTGACTTAACTATTGCATTCCTTAAGGCTTGTTTTTCAATGCTACACTTTACTGCCTGTTAAGTTAACTGGATTTTTATCTGCTCCTGCCTCTATCTTCTGTAAATGCCCATAGTAAGCCACAGCTTGCCCAGAGGAATATTCCAGAAGAAGGAAGAAAGAATTCAGGAACAATAATAATGCAGCCTTGGTGATACTATTGCAAGATAATACTACAAAAACATTTAGGCATGAAAGAGTGGCTCCCCCAACAGATATCTAGTTACAGTACAAAAGAAATAGCTCCCTAGGGACTTGCTACTGCTTAGAAGAGATTGCAGGTCTAGTTTATCCTCTGTAGATGCACATGCAGCTTACAGCTATCTTTGAAGCGTGCATTAATAGGGGTGGTATCTTCTTTTTTGTTTTTGACTCCTTTGTCCCAAAATATTGAAGGAGAAATGGATTATGTTCCATTACACTCCCTTGGGTGTGACAACTGCCCTTGCCTGTTTTGAGGTAGGAATCTGCCCCCTCTTCTCTCAGTCCCCACACAAACCCTGTTTGTTGTGGGAACAGAGCAGAGATGCACGAAGAGTGAGCTTGGCAACCCCAAGCCGTATAGGTGAGCAGGGGCAAACATTGTTCCCTGCACCCTGTCGTGTAGAGGACAGGACTGAAATGTAAAACAGGTGTTTGATGCCTTCACCTAGTGCCTTATACCCCTCAATTCAAATACACCATACTGTGCTCCTCCCTTGTTGGCTGGTTTGCCAAAGGCTTTGCTAACTTTACCCTGAAATATGTTCCTGCAGACTGTTTATGCCTTTCTGAGCCAATTAAAAAAAAAAACAACCACCGTTAAAATGTTTAAAACGTAGCAGCCGCTGGACCCTCTATCCTACAGCACTAGCAAGGGCTTTTCTGGGAGGGGACTTCTGTGCAATGTGAGCTGAGGGCAGTTACTGTGCCCACGCAGAGCTGATCCCACCAGAGCCCACCCCAGGACAGAAGAGACCCAAGGACAAACTGCTCTTTACAAGGCTTTTGAACCAGCGGCAGGGATTTTGAGAGACATCTATGTAAATTGTTAGGGTCTTGTAGTATTTAGAAGAGTTGGAGTAGTGAGTGTTGAACGAAGGTATCTTGGCGCTGCTTTCATAGCTGAAATTTGCCTTGATGAAGCGAAGGGTAGTGGAGAGCTGTCTGTATCGTTTCTATGGCTAAATGTGGCAGTAGATTTTAATTTTGTTTTATTAGAGCTAACACTGAGGGCTGATTCAAGCAGCAGGCAGCTTTCAGAGAGGTGATGGTGACGCACAACGGTTGGTCACTCCGCAGTGTGTGTTCGGTCATCGGCTGGCTGATTTATGTGAAGAGGAATAAAAGATGGGCTCTGGTACTATGAAATTTAGGGAACAGAACTATTACCAAGGCACTTGTCTTATTGTTACAGGAGTGTGAAGGATTCATTACTTCACAGAGCAAATAATATATTATTTCACACAACGGGTAATAAATGATGAGGAGAGAGATATGGATCTTTTAAATATCAGTGGACTGTGTTCATGGTCAAATTGCATCTCATGGAAGAAGAGACAGAAAACAGTGCAGGAGTTTCAGGAACATTCAAGTAAACAATGATTCAGTGAAGAGGTACAACCAAGGCTAGTCCTAAACCAAGGCTGGATCTCAAATTAATGTTCCTAGCAACGTAGAGGGGCTGTCATGATATTTTATTCTATTCTGCTTCTGATACAAAAACAAGAATTACTGTGGGAAGGGCAATTTATATTGCCAAATTCAGCCTCTCAAGTAGTCAAAGTGAATCCTAAAGCCTATTTCTTCTTTGTTTTGTATATTTGATAGCTTCTGATCCTTTAACGGTGGCTTGCTTTGTCTGTTCCAGGTTTTAATTGCAGCTCTCTGAGTTAGTTACACAAGAGCTTAAAAAAGAAAACTGAAATTATCTGATAATCAAGAAAGTTGAGGGTTCATAGAATAAATATTGTGAGTCTTGCAATGAAATGGCGATACTTGTTCACTGAGAGGATACTGTTTCAGTTCAAAGAAATAAGGAAGAGGACACTGTGGCTGAGTGCACACTGTTGAAATCTTGCTCATAGAAGACTTTCATGTGCTTTTTATACAGGGCCAGGAAAGTCCCCTTCCACCCTGTAAAGTGACTGTAATTGCATTTCAGCAAGTTAAAATATTTATTCAGGTGTGTGTCTTCAGACACTAAACTGCTTTCTGGAAAGGAGCAATCGATAGTTGACAATATTCAGAATGGTTGTTTTCAAATATTGTCTCTGGCTATTCAAAAGCCATATGTGCATTAGTTTAGGAATACCTTGACAATTCAGGTTGCCTTTTTACTCACAGAACATGGGTGGTAACAGATGGTGTCCAGTTAAGCTGTGTTGTTCATTCCCATCCTGTCGTCTCCAACCTGATAATCATGATAAGACACCTTCTCACTTTAAATGGCTTGGGGCTTTGTATCTCATCATGCATGTCCTGCTATTCAGCCTGCTCTCCGATGAAGTATTCTGCGCCTTTAATTCTGAGAGACCTTACTCCTATTAATCTTGAAACTATTAATAAAAGGTATTCACATGAAACTTTTCTGCTTACTCCAGATGTTTTGTTGTAAAGGTGCTTCCTTTCTCCAGTAAAAAAACCAAAGCAGTAATAGGTGAAAGCAAAACATTCTGGTGACAGACCAGTGTTTAATCCACTATTCTCATTTCTGTGCAAAGCTCTATGATTGTATGAGGGCTGGGATTATGGGAATGCAATGATCGTCCAGAATACCTCAGGAAATAAATGTTACTTTCTCTCTGCAGAGCAAATTCATTCACTAGCTAGCTAGGAGAGGATGCTCTGCCCTTGGACTTGCTGCCATATGGAGGACATTGAGCTGGCCAGACTCCAGCTAGGACAAAATCTGATGATTTGAGAGATGTTTTCTAAAGCACCTTGTAAGATATGGGATGTTATGCCTTCCCCTGACACTGAAGCTTGTAAGTCAATTTGGTGCCTTGAAAATTGTGCTGATCTATCATAATAGAAGTGTAGCAACAATCTGAGGATGCAGGATGTCCCTGTCTTGTTTCTCCATTGAGTTTAGTGGGAGCTTAATCAGTTGGGTGAGGCTCAGTGTCTGATATTTAGAGGTAAGAACCTAGCTCATTGTGAAAACTTCCCTGCATGTCCAGTTGCACCACTGAAAAGTAGCCATTGGGTAAAGTGACCCAGAACAGCTCAGGACGGCTGCAGATATCTGAACGTGCTCTCCCCTGGATGCTAACTCGATCTCTTCCCCTCATGGAAGTGAGCAGAACCTTTCCCAACCATCAACTGTATGTATTTTTTTATTGAAAAGTTCTACTCTTCTACACTGCTGAAAAGGGAGCAGAATACTCAACACCCATCAAAGTGAGTCCTGTCCCCAAACATGCTGGTGGCAGGTTACACATTGTCAGTATTGTGCTTCAACTTCTTTCTAGTTTGTCCCCTCCACACCCTGGGTGTAGCCACGTATCCCTCTTACACAGTGGGACCATCCCGGTCTTGTGGCCAGGCTTCGTGACTGCTGCAAGATGATGGGGCTCAGCTCCTCTGTACCCATCGGCTTGATTGCAAACTGGTGTTTTCATACCAAATGTGGTAGAACAGAAAATTCTTCTTCCTTACAGTACACGTGCATGTTTTGTACCATATTGCAACTGGAAAGGGGTAGTTGAACTGACTGATTGATCTTCTCTTGGTGCTACTGATCTCTGTCCTTGAATTCTAGGACTGCTTCCTTGAAGCTTTTTAGTAAGAGCTGCTACAGGCTTGGCATGTTGGCATTAATTTAGTCTTCACAGGAACAACCTTTATGGACTTTCATAAAACGCTAGTTGGAGCTGACCCTAATATAGGACTAGTAATTCTGCCTTGGGAGAGAAGAAATCATTAAAAACCTGTGGTCCTGAATCCCTTCCCTGCCTCTGTCCTATGATATAAATGTATTACTGAGGCCCACAGAGCTGATGAGTCATCAGAAATTCCCCAGCCAGGGCACTCGGTTTGGACGGCTCCGCTTCCCTCTGCGTTGCCATTTGCATCAGCCCTTGCTCTGCAAAGCATCACCTTCATTTCCCAGCGTTCAGTGGCCACGTTTCTACTTCATGTTCAACAGGTGCTTTCTGGTTGGCTTTCTCCTAGCTGGATAAAGCCTATTTTTGGCCAGTGTGCCCTTTTTGTCCCTGAGCAGTATATGTGGAGGAAGGAACGGTCACCCATTCCAATAGAAACTTGCCCGTTAGCTGTAGTGTGTAATTCAAGGCAAGGCTGCGGTGTTCTCCCCGTGAAGGAATGCATCATCCTCTCTGTGTGAAGCAGTGTCTGGGGCTGCCAGTGCAGCTGCCGCTTGCAGTGATGTGCAGAGTGAGCTGGCCATAACACGGTTTTACTAGGAAATGCTACAGCCAATTATAAAACTGATCGAAGCAATGATATTTTATATCTTTTTCCTAGGTTACAGAATACACAGAAAGAAATATTCAGGCTCTGTAGCTGCAGGTAAGCCCTAAGGCAAGGTCAAACACAAACATTTTGGTGACTTCTTGAATAACCTGTAATGGCCTTTTCTGCCTTCTAGCATATAAGAGCCATCAGGCTTCTGGTCAGAGTATTGAGTTGTGGCTTGGGGATTATGTTACTTCTTCCCTTAGGCTAGATATTGTGCTTTGTGGTTATTCTGCTATAAAGGTCATGCTGCTGAGGCATTAAGTGCATCCCTCCTTTTTCTGTATTAGCTGTTTTCTCTTTTTGGTCTGCTTTCTCATTTGAGGTTTCTACCTTCCTAGTGCAGTTACATCTGTATACATCAAAAGCAAGTTATACACCTTAACGTACTCTTGTTCCATTTTTTTCCTCTGGTTTCACAAATCAGAGATTCGCAATATGTTTCATATTGATATCCCCAGGAAGGCATTCTTTGTCAGGAAGCAAATTAAATTGAGTGGCAACGCTTGACACCGAGCTATGGGTAATTGGTGATTAAGTTACATCTGACAAGCATTTTGCTCCCAAAAAAAGAAATGGTATATGCTAAATATGCTGTAGTCTACTTCAAGCGGGGATTTTTGATGTGGGGGGAGAGTTATAGGATCATAATTAATACCTTATGATCAGCTCAAGTTTGTGTTTCGAAGAACAGGATCTCAGCAGGAGCAGAGGTAATATGGCAGGAAATAGAATTATTGTGCTGGTTGGGGGGGTTCAGGTGTGGTGGTGGTTTGTTTTGGGTGTTTGGTTTTTTTGGGTTTTTTTGTTTTTTAATGGGACATGACAGATGGAAAACAACAGTTAATGTCCTATGTTGGAGAGATGATGCTATCAAGATCTTGGAGGAACTTTAGCACCACCCAGCATGGCCAAGAACTGTCTGCCAGGTTATGGTCATTAACCTCATATGGGCAGCAGGTCCCTTTGTGAGAACAGCTTCATTTTCTGTAATACGGGAAAGTTCAAAATTAATCAGGTAATGAGGGTTTTATTAAGGGGTTTATATGTAAAAATTGTATGTGGAGATCATCCTTGTCTTTTCCTGCAGTCTAGCCAGGGTAAAAAAGAAAAGCTATTAAACTATTTCTACACACCTTTTCTGGCTCATCAAGGCAGAATCATGTGTACAGTGCTGAGCTTCCAACCTTTAATCTCATGATTAGCCATAGCAGGATGGCTTGTGCCTTCATTTAGTGTTCAGAGATTCACAATTTTAAGACAGAATAGCTGAATTTCTTCTGCCTTGAGTCCAGATTCTGCAAACAGTTCTTCCCAAAAGGGGATTTGGGGCATGTCAGGCACTTGATTTGCTTTTCTATCTTTTAGTATAACCCTGAAAACTGCCTTGGTGATTATGACCTTGTGGTATGGCAAAGCATGAGAAGTGAGGGGTTTTTTTGGTTGTTGCTTTGCTTTTTAGTTTGGCTTATTTTCTGGAAGCTATTACCAAAAACTGATTTGGGAATTGCCAAAAGGCTGCTTTAGTGCTCTAAGCACCAAAATCTTATTCCAGCAAAACCCTTAGGCGTAGGCTTAACTTGGAACATGTGCTTCAGTTTCCTTCATGCAAAATGGACTTTCGGGAACACCTGAAATAAAACACCTGGAAGGTTTTATTCAACTCCAGCCACACTTTGTGGCCCGGAGCACACCTGGAAAGAGTGTGTTTAGCTATGCATGGCAATACCAGGCCGTGTTTTCTTTCCCTGAAGATGGGGCGCTGGACACAATTTTAGCTAGAAGGTGTGTTATTCCTCCAAGCTGTCTACAGTATTTAGAATTGAAAGGCACTCTTCTCCCTAACTGAGCTGTTTATTGGCAGTGCTGTTAATGCAGCTGTCTCCAGCTCATCAGTGAATGAATGAGAGGAACCTGAAAGTGGTTTATGTCCACTCAGACGGCAGCTCTGAGATGAGAAAGAAAGGAAGCATGCAGTTGCTTTGCACAGAGATGAAAAAGTTGCTGCAGACCATTCTGGCCAGGGTGGGATGCGGCAGTCTGAAAAAGTAGAAATAAAATCAGTCTGGGACATGGTTTCATTTCAGCTGCTGCCAAAATCAGTATCAGTATGTAAATAAACGATAGCAGGTCTTACATTCCAGCAGAAGGCATTGGGGTGAGAGATTTGGAAACACATGCTTCTTTTTCTTTGCTTAATAACAAGAGCCAGGTCACAGCATCTCTCTGTGCCTCAATGTCTCATAAAATAAAGGGGAAAGAATACTGTTTATTGCATTAATGTGGTCTTTGGGATTGGATTTACCACCCCCTAACACAGGAGTTAATCATGTGGCAGTCTCTTTGTAGGTAGCAAGGACATAAGAACCTCCAGAGAGCAAATGAGCCCAGCTGAGATCTGAATTGCTCGCTGGAGTTTCATCACTGTCCAGTAGCCAGAGAAGACAGTTAAGAGAACTACACATCCCTTTTAGGCATCTTGATTAAATGCCTGCGGGACAGTAGAATGAATCAAGATCTTGAGAGCTACAGATGTTGCCAAATACACATTGCCTGAAAGATTTTCACTGGCTGTGCAGGAATTCTGCAAATGTAATATGCAAAAGACCCTTTTCT
Source organism: Falco biarmicus (assembly GCF_023638135.1). Taxonomy (NCBI): domain Eukaryota; kingdom Metazoa; phylum Chordata; class Aves; order Falconiformes; family Falconidae; genus Falco; species Falco biarmicus. The sequence continues at coordinate 62,244,554 of NC_079288.1, read as the reverse complement.
TGGAGGCACATGGAGAAAATGCCATCTGCATGGTTAATCTCTCCTAGTATCCTGTTGCTCCTGGAGGCTTATGCTAAAATCATCATTAAAAAATAGAGGGTTTTTTTTTTATTAAAGTGCAACCAGCACTGCATTTCCAAGTGCTAGGTGTCATTTGGGGTCATTAGACTGCTCTTCTGCAAACTTGGGGAAATTTATGACTGACCTCATGCAAAACTAGGGCTGAGACGTTAGAAATCATAATTCATAATTAAGCAGTGCCTTGAGCACTGCAGTTAATTAAAAGCTGTTTTTATTGGAGGAGGCTTGGTATTCATACATTCATGGAATAGTTTATGTTGTAAAAGACCTTTAAGATCATAGAGTCCAACCATTAACCTAGCAGTGCCAATCTACCACTAAACCATGCCCCTAAACACTACATCTACACATCTTTTAAATACCTCTAGGCATGGTGACTCAATCATCATCCTGGGCAGCCTGTTCCAATGCTTCAGAACCATTTTGGTGCAGAAATCTTTCCCAATATCCAATCTAAACCTTCCCTGGTACAACTTGTGGCCATTTGCTCTTGTCCTATCACTTGTTACTTGGGAGAAGAGACCAACCCCCACCTGCCTACAACCTCCTTTCAGGGAGTTGTAGAGAGTGGTAAGGTTCCTCCTGAGCCTCCTTTTCTGCAGGCTAAACGACCCCAGTTCCCTCAGCTGCTCCTAATAAACCTTTTGCTCCAGACCCTTCACCAGCCTCATCTGCCCTTCTCTGGACATGCTGCAGCATCTCAGTGTCTGTTTTGCAGTGAGTGGCCCAAAACTCAACACAGGATTTGAGGTGCAGCCTCACCAGTGCCGAGTACAGGGGGAGGATGATTGCCTTGGTTATGCTGGCCACAATTGGCCTTCTTGGCCACCTGGGCACACTGCTGGCTCATGTTCAGCCAGCTGTCAGCCAGCACCCCCAGGTCCTTTTCCCCCAGGCAGCTTTCCAGCCGCTCTGCCCCAAGACTGTAGCATTGCGTGGGGTTGTTGTGACCCAAGTGCAGGACCCCTTGTTTTGTTGTTTTGGCTTTTTGTTTAAAAAGTCTGAAGTCTATTTCTTTTTGGAAGGCTTGCCTAAGCACTTTCTAACCATTATAATGCCATTATATATGGGATTCATTACATTAGAGACATTAGGGGAGATTAAAAAGGATCTATTGGGTGCATTGGCTGAAAAAGAAAGGATAAATACTAGTTGCAGTTTGAGCTTTTATTACATGGCTTGAAACAAATGCTGAAATATTGTATTTAGGCTAAGTGTGTTTGTAGGAAGGGAGCATTAGGAGGGAAAGCAAAGCAGCAAATACCAGTCTCACCATTAAAGAAAGAAATCACAATGGTTGGGAACAGTGTGTTAATTAGCAAACTAATTTCCTTGTACTTTAAGTGCATAACAAGTTTTAAATGCCTTTTGAACGGCTTGATATCAGTTGCATTTTGTTCTTTGAATGTAATTGTTTCCATGGCAATGCAGAGTTCTGCTGTACATGGATTATGTCTGTAAAGCCTTCCAGTCTTTTATGGGAAGTCTGCATTAGCTTAGCAGCTGACCTGTATTCAGGTTATATTTTACCTTTGTTGCAGTTGTTTTACAAGCAAATAAACACACACACACACACACACACACACAAATATAAAAAAAAAATATAAAAATCACTGAAAATGGGCCACATCCTCACTCCATCCCATCAGGCTTCATTTCACTGATTTTAGTGGAGGTGTACTGCATTACACCAGCCCCTGTTCTTTTGAATATCTTCTTTATATTTGCAGGAAAAAGGGCCACAAATGTAATTTCCTTGCTATTATAGGCCATTGCTCAGGTCACTTTTAATTTGCTACCTTAGTGAGGTACTATTAGGTAAGTTCTCATTCCTCAGGGAAAGCAAGTAATGTCAGGGCATTGCTGGAGGGCTGCCAGCTGCTGCTGGACAGCTGGAAAAGGCCAAAAGGGGACCATTGCCTTTGTGGAGCCGTAGTCACCGATTACAGGGTCATCTCGGTGTTCCTGTTAGTGTGGAGGAAAAAGATGTACAGGCCAACTTCCCAAATCCTCTGGTCTCTTTTTGAGCAAAGCAGCAGCACATCCCCTTTTCTCTGCCAGCTGTGCCTTTTCCCCTTGACTTTTACACGAAGTTCTACACCTTGCTCACAATCCCTTTACATTCTCTTGTGTTCATTAGATTTTTTTTTTCTTACTTCTGGTATCAGAAAGAATAGTCTGTGTTCAAGAATTCATTAGAAGCCCATGCTTTTCAGCTTGCCATTTGTTGGAATTCCTCTCACTTATTTTCTAATGGTCATGAAGTTCAGTGTTACAAAATACACTGCCTACTTCAGGAAGAAAGGCCAAATACCTTCATTCAGATACTGAAGGGCTGAGTTCAAGTCCTAGCTCTGGCACAAGCTACTTCTCCAGCCTTGGGTAGACTAGATAGTCTCGTAGCCTTGCTTCCTATTGTGTAAACCATTAATTTTTCATTCCCATCACCATTTATCTGCGCCTACTAGTCCCATGGGATTGATTGTTTACCACTCTGTGCTAAGCAGCACTTAGTAGAAAGGACCTGGAGATCTTAAAACTGTGGCTCTCGCTAGGAAAAAAACCCCACCATTCTATATTGGCATTTTATTTCCTCATTTCATCATTTATAGGCTTCATGTAAGATTCAGTTTCCCAAAACTGGCACCAACTGGACCCTATGCTGCCTACCATATTCTGGCTTTCTCTTTTTTACTTAGAAACGTAAGGTGGTTCGATATTCATCAGTTTGTTTATATAGTTATAAAAGATCAAATAGACAAAATACATAGCCAACTCAGGCAGCAAATGGAAATGTTTATACAGAAGGCTCAGCAGTTTCTAGTGTACTGCATGTTTTCTCTTTCCCATTTACCTTTGTTTGCTCAAGACAAAGACATCAAACAAAATCCTGACCTTGAAGAAAGACTGATGTTTGTGACACAGCATTCAGGAGAAATGTACCCTCTAAAAATTGTTGCATAAATGCCTGTGTCAGAGAGGAATTAAACTCTACTTGGGAATGGAGGAGAAAATAAAAGAAACTGAATTTTACCTTTGCACCATGTAGCCTCTGTACTGGCACGCCTCCTTACATCAACAGCCTTTAATCTTTATTTGCATTCAGTTGTTCTTTGTATTGTGCATTCTATTTGTCTTGTTTAGACCCAGGTGCTCATGTTTATAATTGAGTTCTACATGAAGTGAGGCATAAAGATCTAGTAAGGACAGTCCTTGCCCTCAAGCATCTGCTAATGATAAGACAAAATAGAGGGGGTCCAAAGTAAAAGTTGTCTCTGACGTGCAGGAAACTAAACTATGGAGAGATTGAGTGATTTACCCAAGGTCCCATAGGAAAATTATCCAAAGTTAGGAAGACAGAGTTCACACACTGCGTAGCCTGCGCTATCACAGTTTGTAGCTAAATATTCAGCATACTGGAGATTTAAGGTAGGCAGGCTGTGGTGTCCAGGCACTGAGTTGCTAGAATGATACTTAAACTTCAGTGACAAAAAACATGAGGCAGAGCCAGAGGGTCTTCTTCACCTTCTGCCAAGTATCATCCAGGCACTGAGTTTGAAGGCAGTCACAAGAGCTCCTGCAATGCCTGAACACACAGCACTCAGTAACAGAGTGGGTGAGTGATTTGCAGCAAGCAAGAAATCTAGCAAACAGCTCTTCCTTTCGTGCTTGGGTAAAATATTGATCATCTCTAAAATATGAGGCAGCACCCAGATATTCCCCAAAGGATGTCCTGCAGGGGTATTTCAGGGCATTTCTCCCTGCCTCTGGAATTGTCCCTGAAAATGCTTAACCTGAAATCAAAAAAGGCTCCATTCTGGGAAGAGAACTGATTTTCATCATTTCTGCTAGCTGGCAGTGTAAAAAATAATTACAAGCAGAGAAACTGAAGAAACCCATGGTTTAAGAGCTCTTTATATGGCCAGACTCTAGTTAACTATGCTTATTGTAGAGACAAATGAGATCTAGCGTTGTCAAAGACCATCAGTCTGGTCCCTCCTACTCAACACTAGCAAGGTTATATTAGCTCTTATAATACCTGGCCCTGGGAAGCGTTAATGTACTGACAGCCAGTGAAGAGCTGTTGGGGAAATGGATTTTTTTAGTTCAGCAGTCAAAATCATTGTCCCAGAGAATTTATTTTGCTCTTTTAGAGCAATGGAGAGAAAAAAACAAACAATAATATTTTTATATTGACTAAACATTTAATTTGTTCTACTTTTTTAATGCTTTTGATTCTTACTCATTACATTTTTTAAAATAATTTTTTCTCTAAAAAAAGGGTAAGAAAATATTTCACATGTATAATTCAAAATTTCTCTCTCCTCTCCATACTTTTTTTGGCCATAACTACCTGCCCTATTTGACCCAGACTGTTTCAGTTGAATAAAACCAGATTTTTTGCACCATACTGCTTGGAGAATTTCTTGCAGCAACATCTATGGCTGCACTTCAGTTTGCGAAAAGCCAAATGCTCTGTTTCCATCAGACTCTTCTTCTCTCCATGCAGCCAGCCCGAGGTCACTGTCTCCCCTGGAGCTGCCTTGATCTGTCACCAGTACAGGATGGGAGTTTGGGTTCATTGAAATGTTACGGTGACCCAGAGCCAAGAGCAGGCAAAGTAAAGTTCCAGGATAAAAAAATTCTAGCGCTGCAATTCCTTCAGTAGCTTATCCCACTGAGGCTGTGCCTTCTCCTTGTTTGGCCTTCCCTTTCAGCTAGGCCAGGTACCAGCCTTTTCATGCCTCCCTCTACCTTGGCCTCATTCAGTTAAAAGCGATTGCCTTTTGCCGCTCCAGATGTGTCCCTGAGGCTATAGCCTTATTATGGAGGGAGTTAGTCTGCATGGCGTCTAATTTCATGTACTAACCTGTGGTGTTTCATTCACAGTGGTCTGTCTGTTCTCGTCTTTCCTGCACATATGAGCAAGAAGCCCCAGCGTTGCTTCGCCATTGCTTGCTGTGGGGTTTACCTGTTCAGCCTTCCCTCTACGGATGGCACTAAGGAGCTGTCAGGTAACCTAATGATGTGTAAGTAATTACGAAATCTGCACCTCACCTCCAGCAGATTAAAGAAGCCTTAAAGTTTAAGACAACTTTCTACTGGGTTAGTATATTAACACTTCTTCCTGGTGGTGTCAAAGCCCTCTGGCTCTCCTGCATCCTGCAGAACAAGCGCGTTAGCACAGGGGGACGCTGGTACCATTTTTGAGTATTTAGATGTAGGACAAGTATGGAGAAATCAGTTCCTAGGTCTTTCTGCTCACTGCAAGGATGTTTCCTTCCACTCCTTCACCCCCTTCAGTACATCTTGCTTGGCCAGAAGAACAGGTACATTCACTCACAGGGCTGCACTCACGCCTGCACGTAATCCTGTGCACAGTCATGCGCATACAGCCATGTAATACATGGCCATTATGTGTACTGTGCATACACACACACTTGCTTGCACATACATACTGTCTCCTGTTACATACCTGGTGTAAATTTCATTTTGGGGGTGTTTTTTCTGGACTTTGGGGCTCAGAAATTTATATGTAGGTGTGACTTGGAGCCTGTGAAGGTACTGAAGGAGTAACACAGTTTCTTCACTAAAAGGGATGCTAACCATATTAATGAGTCCTGTATTGCACCCATGCTCTCATAAAGCTGGAGGAACCAAATACCCTAAAAACTCCTTTACTAATGATATGTGTGATGAATCCTACTCAAGGAACCTGCTTTATTTTAGGAAATTTTGGGAGCTCGGTTCCCAACAGGATGTTCAAGGCTCTGCAACAGAGAAATATTAGATTTACAGGCAGAAATTGTGCTAATATATTTAGAAATTCAGGAGAAGAAGAAAAACTGAAGTTAAACTGTACCACATAACATAGAACATTTGAAGCTGTGGTGACCTGAGGTATTAATGTACGAGGCATTGTGAGGAGTTGGGAGCATCTATTCTAAATCCCTTTGAGTTTTAATCTGAGGCAGATGAGAAGGGGGGGGGGGGGGGGGGGGAGCAGGGGGGAAGAAGAGGATTTAAAAATAGTTGTGTGCCTTCTGCAGTCAATGCACTCTGCAGGAAATCTGAACAATATTCAGGAAATACTATAACTCCCAGAAAAGCCTGTTGTTTCTAAGCAGAGCCAGTCTGGTCTTATCCACACTGAGGAGCAAATGGAATTGACAAGCATGTAACAGAATTGAGACAGAGAATGTAGAACAGTTTGAAAGCAGAGAGAAGCTTAGAGATAACCTTAGTTTCGGTGTGATTGAGAAAAGAGAGGTGAAAAAAGGGGGAGCTCCTTAAAGGAATTGCACCTGAAGGGGCCTAAAACCAAAACCAGACTAAAAGCTAGACTTTTGTGCCAGATAGCAAAAAGTTAGTGCATACCATTAAACAGAGTATGGCTAGCTTGGTGGAACTGAGCAAAAGCTATCAGCATGGCAGCAACATCCACTTGTTATCCCTTGTATGAGTGAGTACGGGAGGAGTAGGAGCCAGAGCAGAGCCACATGAGCAGTGGGAGGAAAGTCTCGACAGCTGAACACTGCCCTCACGAAGTAACTGTCTGGCTGAACAGTCAAATTCATCACTGACTTGAGGCAGGATATCACCAAACTGAAAATTGAAGGTTTAGTTTCCAAAACGGCTTTGCTTGGCAGTGGGACCTTGTCCATGCATGTGCATTTCACTACAATTGCACTGCTATTTATGGCTCTGGTTCTTCTTCTGCATTTGGAGGTCTTTTTGTGGAATTTTTTGGTGGGATTTATTTGTTTTTAAAAGCCAGAACAAAATTTACACGTTTGCTTGTCCTGTAGGGTGGGGTTTTGTCAGTCTGAAGCAAAGCTGTGCATAATTTTTAAGAGGTTTTTGTGATTTCTAGGAAAGGAAAAAGCCACCTTTGCTTTGAAGCTCTCCCCTGTTCTCTCAGCAAAGGGGAAGGGATTTGGCTTTCAGGTAACTTTCAGACACCTAAGTACCACCCAAGGAAAGTTCCATAGAAGGACATGGAAAAATTGGGTAGGTTTTGTCAGTAAGTTTTGAGTAGTTTGGTGCCTTTCAAGTAGCTCCATTGCACTGAAGAGTGTCTACCTAGTAACACAGGGCTGTGCCCACAGAGCTGGTCATGCCTGAGCTATGGCCGGGACTGCAGCATCCGCTCAGGCCCAAACAATACCTGTGAGGGTTTTTTTTAGAGTTGAAAGATGAATCTTCAAGGCTATGACCTGCCCCTTCATCCCTTCTATCATCCTCAGGGCTAAAAATACCACCTGTAGCTTCGGACACTTTCCCAGTCCCCTCTGAGAAATGCTACCCATGGTCTGGCACTCCAGAAGTTGCCCTATTCTTCCTGCTGGGCATCAGTTTCTGTTCAGGATTTAAGAGCTAGTATTTGGAAGCAGGAAAAAACTTGGTTAAACAGAAAGGATTTGCATGCAGAACAGCTGCTTTCATAAATGAGATGAGCACAGGCAAAACTCTGTCGTGTGAGCGTGTAACCTGCTTGCTGCTCACAAATATTTAAATAGTGGTGATTTGTGAAGGTCCTACTAAGTGTGTCATCAGTCTTTCTTCAGATAAAAAAAAAAAAAAAGAGGGGGTGGGGTGCATGGTGTGTTATTTTTCAGTTTGGTTATTCTTTTGATTTAAGTGCTCTCAGCCATCTGTTGAGGGCACAAAAAGACAGAAGCAAGTAATTAGGCAGACCAGTTGCACTCCATAAATAAAAAAATAATTGAGATGAAGTGTTTAGAGACAGTTCATAGGCTAAAAGTAATTTTTCATGACTAGTGAGTGCTTGTGAAAAATACCTGCGCTTGCGAGAGAAAGGGGTGGTTCATGAATAATATGCAAACCAGCAAGAAGGTATCAAAACTGGAAAAGCATTTGGGGGGACTTTTCTCACCTTGCTATGTTGGTCTAAAAGTCTAACTAGGTCTGTAGGCACTCTCTAGTAGGCAGCACAGAGGTTTGTACACTTATTAAACGAGTTGCCTCTCACTTTGGAGATGCTGTCCTTTCCCATTGCTCCTGGAAGGAGCACAAACCCCAAGGTTATTCAAGGCATCATACTTCAAACTGGGGAAAGTCACGGCAAAAGTGCTGCTCACAGAGCAAATTCCCCGCTCTGTTACAATCAAAGACAGTGTTGCCTTTGTTCAGTATTTTCTGAACAAGAGTCTTCCCACTGAAGAAACAACATACCCCAGAAACTTTGAGTAAATATACAGAATTATAGGGTAGGTTGAGTGCTAGACTTTAAGTTGAGAAACAAGAAAAAAGGGCAGCAGATAGCCACTATTTATGTGCCTTTCTAAAGGCCTCTTTTCTGTGTTTTTGTTTTTTGTTTTTGTTTGGTTTTTTTGTTTTTATTTTTATAGTGGGCAATATTATTGAAACCAGCATAATCCACAACCTAGAAAAGATTTTTTTAAGTGAAGTGGTTGAAATTAAAGTGTGTCTAGGATATTTATTTTTTTTCTAAATGGTGCTTTTTTGATAAAGTAAGCTGTAGTGTCATCCAGTTTTGCCAGAGTGGATATTAAATACTATGGTATTTGAAGTGAGCCTCTATGTAGCAGCGCCATTGTGAGCTTGTCCAGAATGTCCCAGTAACACTGGCTGCAATTTTTTATATCTTTCTTATCAAATTTACCCATCCTCAGGTTCCTGGCAGCTGGTAATATCCTCTCTTCACTGGTATGGAAGGAGCACGGTGCCCATTTGTGGAAGACTAATGGACCAGCACTGTGTTGGGAACTATCATGACTTGGTTTAGTTGTTTTTATTTGTGACGTGTTCTTACATCAGTTTGGGAGGTGCTGGTGGGAGAAAGACACTCCTCACTCATGCTGATGTCAGATTCTCCAAGAGTGAACATCCCCTACCCTGGTTTGGGTATAATCTGGTTCAGCAGTTCATGTGGGGCTACCTGTAAGTGTGCAGTGTATCACATGTTATCAACCGATGAGCAAAAATGACTTATCAATGTTAGAGTTGTTATACTTTGACAGGTGTTCAAACTGAAAGATCAGTTTACATTTTCTGAAAGGAAAGACTATGCAGTAGATTAGTTTTCAAATGGTTTTTAGTACAAGGAACGAAACTACTTACATCAGTGATTTTCTAAGGTTACATTTGTTTTTGCTGTATTTTTTTCCCTTTTCTAGATGCAATTCCTATTTGCTGAGGATTCTGAGCATTACATTAGAATAAGGAAGACTTGGAGGGCAATTTTAGAAAAATAGATATCTAAATCACTACCATAATCCTTCTGGCTCTTTGAAAATGAAGAGTAGAGTGTTTCAGAGAGCTGTTTATTGGAAAGATTAGTTTCATCATGAAAGTATTACTTCAGCACATGGTTTGAGATTGGCCATTACCTTAGAAAGTTCACAGATGAAAACACAGGGAGAGTTGCCAATGAAAAAGACCTAATGACTGAAAGAGTCTTTTCCTCGCGTGCTTCAATTTTCCCCTATAGCCATGTATTGGCTTCACCTGGGAGAAGTAAACAATCTGTTAAAAAAGCCAAGGATGAAAAAAATAAGTTAAAAATCTACTGTAAATTTTGTAAATCAACTGTTTTTGTGGGGGGAAGCCATTTTATTTGTTTATTAATAGTGCTAGGTAAATGTTGTAAATATTTATGAATGTAGCAAAATAAAAAAGTTATTTTTAAAAATAAAAAATAAAAAAAAAAAGTGTTTACATGGGAGCCTGGAAAAGAGCTTTTAGTTCTTTTGAATGTGTTTGTGCATATATGAATAGCATGTGATGAACTGCCCCATTAAAGGGAAAGCTTTACATGCAAAAGGCAAAGACAACTCTGTGAAGATTGATAATGCATTGACAGCCTTAACTCAAGTGCTTTATTAAACGTAACCCCTTGGGGAAGAATTCATCAACATCACATAAAACCAGAAACCAGCTGCCAACTGAATGCTCTAAATATGAGAGGTCCCTGTTTGCTTTCTTGTAGCACTACTGCAGCATCTGTCTAGTTTAGCTGTGGAAGGACCCCAGGAACCAAACTTTCATCATGTAACGGAGGCTCGCTTGCTGTTACTTAAGCTTCACTGAATTTATAGTCTTTCCACATAACGGAAAACTCTGACGTCCATAGTGATGGACCTTGAATAAATATGTGGATGGATATGTACTGATGTCCATTCCTGATATGAGACATATATTTTGGAAGAAGATTTCTACTGTTGTAGTTTTTCATTGTATTTTCCCATTCAGTCTTGCTCCATTTTAATTTGATTTTGGCCAGTGAAAGATTTTTCTCGAGTAAAACCTAAATACCTCTATCAGGAATCTGTTGCTCTGTGCTAAAAAAAATTGAAGTTAAAGGAAAGCACGTATTGAAGTTCAGAGTCATATAGTGAGTTTTCATGTCAATATAGTATTTTAAAGAAGAAGGGGTATTATTGAAACTTCAGCAGAGGGGGGTGAAAGGAGAATAAGGTCAGTGTCCCTTTAAATGTCCTGCACAAGTTGCATGAAAGCAAGGTTATATCAGTCTCAGGATGCCAAGGTTTTATTTATAAAAATAAATTTTTACAGAAAATGCCCCAAACTGGTGTCATGTTGTTGAGTGCTAATGGCTACATTAGCAGTTAGCTGCGGTTGTGCATATGTCCATCCATCTGCCTTATGACTCTGTATCCGAGGAAGGTGCTGTGCGTTAGTTACTCTATGTAAAAGTATGCTTCTAATGTGTGTAAAGAAAAGGATTGCAGGTGGTGGTGACACACTGGGCTAAAAATACTCATTGGTGGCCAGACTAAATCCCTTGCTGTAGACACACTTGTCCCTGGGTAGAAGGAATCAGAGTTAAGACCAGGCCATAAAATGGATTTAATGGAATGATGGGCACGTCCTTTTTCAGTTTTTTCTCAGTCGATCCTACAATTTTAATTTATAACTACAACATCTTTAAATTGGCAAAAGAACGCTTTTCTTCAGGAGGGTTGGTCTATTTGTCTTCCATGAGGCACTAGAGTGTTCTCGCTGGAGGTAGTCAAATGCTGCAAAATGGCATTTGCATATCCTCACTGCAGTTCAATTGCAGTTTTGACTTGCCACAGGTAAAAATTTCCCTTTTGGCAGGCAGCCAGCGTGAGATGATGCAGAGTCACATCTTAGTGGGACTTTGCACTGAGTCTTCGCATGAGGCTAGAATTTATAATAGAAGCCATAGTGTTGCAATGGGAAGAATAGAAGTACCTTGCTTGATTAGGAGGGGTTACTGTCATGGGAACATGTTGTTTACTCATTTGTTACTGTTTCTCTGTTTAGAAAGTTTCAGCCTTCCAGTCGGAGAGAACAGATACAGACATGTAAGACAGATGCAACTTTGATGTAACACATTGTGAGTAGCAAATGACTGCTTTGAAAATGTCTCAAGTTCTACATTGTGTGAAAAATCTTCCTTATAGCCATCTGACGAGCACGCATGGAGCTGGGCTTGCAAATATATTCTGATTTCCAGTGGTCTGTGAGAGAAAGGAGATAAAACTATAGCTAATGTTATTTTCTGTTAATAATTCAAGCTTTCCTATACTGACTAATGTTTGTTCCAGCAGCCTGAGAGGCCCCAAACATGAGCCAGTTTGCTCTATGGGGTGGTTTATTTCTGCAAAGTTTTTGTACGTGTGTTTGATTCAGCTTCAGTTCTGCAGTCCTCTTTAGGAGAACATCTAAGCTGGAGCACAGATTCTAGCTATTGGACAGTCATTATTATCCAAGAAAAACTATGCTTTCTTCCAAAGATTTCCCCTCACGCGCCATGGTTTTTGGCAACATAAAGCTTCTGAGGACAGGGAAAATATTTTGTGTTCACTCCTTCAGAAGTTTTGTTTGATTGGTTGTAGGCCAATTTTGCAGCAGTAGAGAAGAGAAACAACTTTTTGGAAAGTGTTGTTGCTAGTGGTTATCTTGCCTTCATCCTTCAGTCTGGCACAAGCCTTTGTCTTCATTTCCTTTAATGGGATGGAGTTCACCCTTATCTCTTACTCCCAGCATTGCCTGATGGCAAACTTCTTTAATTGTATATAAAATCTGCTTGTTGTCTAGTGGTATCTGGCTGGCTTGGCAGATCTAGCTGTTTGTAAGCTTCTCTGTAAAGCTGAGTTTATCTTACTTTAGGAAATAAAATGGATAAATTCTCCCTTTTTGCAGAAATACAGGTCATTAACCTGTCTTTCTGGCAACCTTATGCAACTCCATCCATCCAAGATCACGTTTCCTTGTTGATAATGACTTTTATTGTGCAGATTTCCCTTTGAGTTTAAAAAAAAAAAAAACCAAAAAAACAAAAAAAAAAAAAAACACACCGAAAAAAGCAAAAGCTAAACCAAAATGGTCTGCTTTTTTTTTTCCTCTCTTATTCTTATTTGATTACTCCTCCGAAACTGTTGTCTCTTTTTAAAAAAGTAATTAAATCTCATGTGATGGAATAGACTTTGCTAAATATGGTGGTAAATGTAGTGTAGGCACAAAATATACTGACAACTTCCAGTGAAAGCATGTGGATCTCTTGATGGAAACAGACATTTCCTGGCTCTGGCCGCAGTAAGATGTCTGCTCCTTGTAACACTGCAATCATCTCCTCAATCAGATCATTAAAAATCGATTATATGAATCTAAGGCAAATCTGATCTAACAGGCAAGCTGCAGATAAACTGTGAAATGACCATGCAGGATTTCCAGCTGTGGCACTTAAATATCACAAATACGTCCACCTCACCACTTGCTCATCCTGACAAGGAAATATTTGGCTGGAATACTGTAAGAACAGATGTCCTCCTCCCAATCCTAAATGTATTGTTTTTTCTTTTCATTTACCAGCAGTTTAAACTAGTTAAAGCTCTTCTAATTGCAGCTGTGCTGCTTCACGCTGTCATTGATTTCTGTAAAGAAGGTGCTTTTGTTGGTCTGTGCTTCCCATGATTTAACCACTGCTTCACCTGGTTGTAAATGGAAGTCTGGATAGAAAGCAGAGAGAGACAGCTTGGGCTCACAGGTTTATCAACTGACAAGAGTTAAAGTAGATGTGATGTCCCCACAGATGACTGAAACAGTGCAATTTATGCAGATTGGTTTTGCATTTGGTTCAGAGGAGTTTGAATTACGTTGGAACATGAACGCGTTCAGCAGCTGAGTCTCACAGGGTAAGAGCACGTGTTGTAACATGTGGGGCATGGCAGCCCTGCCTGGGTAGCCATAAACCTGAAGCCCTAAACCGTGTCCCCAGGTGAGTGCAGGCATCACTGATTTGTGCCCAGTGCAGCAGTGTGGTTTCAAGGAACCATGAAGCAAGGACTGAACTTGTGGGCTTTCTTTTCCAAGAAGGGCTACCAAGAAGGTAACTGGTTTTGGGTGGATTTCTGCTCTTTGTGCTCCTTTTCCAAGTGGCAGCTTTGGAAGTTGCCTCTCTTACTTTTCAGAGGACCTTTTTAAAAAGCACCCAGTTTCACACGGTAAGAAAAGAAAGCAAAAACCACAAAAAACTAAAAACCTGTCCAAAACCAGGATGATTGTTTCCTGCTCAGCACTAATTAGGCTAAAGAATAATAATAGTAATAGCAGTAATTTCAAATTAATTTCTGTGTGTACTCATGCGTGTGAGTTGGAATCTATTTCCTGCCAACCCTTCTGGTAAGATTTCAAAACTTGCATCTTTAGAGAGAAAAAACATGTCCAAAATGAATTGATTTAAATGTTCAGAAGTACAATTGTAACAGTCTTTCTGCATTATTTGCCCTTAACGAGAACAAACTGTCACTGGCACTGTTTCCAGGCAACTACCAAGGAATGCTTAACCTTACATGGAGGTCTCACAAGCCACACATCATGTCAGGTAAAGGATGTCTTTGCACTGAAACTAGCTCAAGAGATCACTTTAGTTAATCTTATTTTTAATAAACATTTTGCCTGATTTTCTAGACAATTACTTTTCTGTCAAACACTTGCTTTCCTTAACTAGTAGAATCAAGTAAAACGTTGCATTTCTCACATTTTGGTTATAATATTTAATAAGCCAAGAAGGACTTAAGGCTACAGTGGCTACTGTGGGGTCATTTGGAAAGATTTTGACAGGTTGAGAGTGTACCCTCATAATGAAAATGGGAAAAGCCAGTAAGCAAAGTACGATGGGCAATTTTAGCAGCTTCCAAAGAGACTGGAGTCTCATTATGCATCATGCATACTGCAAATGCCCATCTCTCTTAACAGACCACAGCCTGAATAAATAAGAGATTGAGGAGAAATGAGGACACAGTAATGAGTGACACAACTTGCAACAGGCTACTCTCCTCCCAAGTCCCAGACAGCATCTCAGGCACTAGGGAGGCTTCAAAAATTAATCCAGTCTGGTGGTGACTGAAATTACTTTCCACTTATTTAATGAAAAAACACATATGTGGTACTGAATGTTACTATGCTTCACATTTGGCAGGGTCTTAAATCAATTTTTGCGGTTATATTAGAATTTGATCATCAACATGTTTTTTATGCGCACTTCTAAATGGTGCTTGATGACTAAATTGGCAAATAACTTGAACCTTTTTTGGCAATTCACTAAAGTTTACATTTTCTCATCACAACACTGTTCACTTTGAAAGCTCTTATTACTTGTTGTAAAAAGCTGATAAAGCAACAAAGTAGCATGCAGTGAACAAACGTTACCTGCTTTTTACAACCACAGTCTGGGGATGGCTCACCCAGCTCTGCCCAGGGCGCTCTGAGCCTCAATGCAAACCCATGAGGGAGTCAGGGGAGAGGTACACACACTGGCTTTCACCAGTGGCAAATGTCACTTCACTGGGCTAAGAAGGTGCCGTTTCTCTTGGTGGGTGCTTGGTTTGAAAGCGGGGCACATGGGAATGGGGAAGTGTTGTGGAGTGTGCCACAGCTTCCCTTCTTATGCCAGTGGATGCACAAGTTAAAAATTCAGTGAAATACTTTCCATTCTTCATAATCAAAGTGAGCCTGAATGTGCCCCTGAATTTTCATGCTGGTAGTAGGAATGTGGATAGCTTTCTCACGCAAGGTGGCACCTTTCCTGTCTGCTGGGGTTCATTTGGTCCCCAAAACTGTGACTAAGGCCAGTCATCAAGCCATTGTATTTGGACTAACAGCTATGTACCTGAAATCTCTGCTGGGCTTGTTGTCTCTTTCCCTGTCCTAATGGCTGGCTACTCTGGGAAGGCAAGCGGGGTAACTGGTAGGATATTTAATATTCCAAAGTGGAAATCGCCATCAGCACCAGCAAAAGCTCCAGTATGTTTTCTTGCTCAGTTCCCTCAGCCTCCAGGGGATATGGAGGAAAAGTGGATGAAGGTTTAAGAGAAAATATTCTTGTTGACAGTCACGGTTAAGTTATACTAATTGACATGTTTTTCTAGCAAGAGAAAATTTTCTGATGGCAACAAGTCCCCCAAAACCCGAAGCCAGAGCAGCCCTGCTCTCTTGATCTCTGCAGAGATGAGCTTTGCTGTCTTATATATGCCAATACACAGACATGATGTCTTTTTTCTTCTAGAAAAATAAATTCATATAAGGCATGCACAGTGTAGCCTAAAGTGAGAAAGAGATTTGTCATTTTTTTTACAATAATTCACATAGACTCCAAAACAAATGTACTTCTGAGCAGTGACTCCATGAACAATAAAGCAAACACTCTCGACTACATACCAGCCCATCCATCTTTTTAAATCATGTCAGCAGACTTCAAATTGTTCACCAAGTTTTATTGTTTCATAGAAAAGGAAATAATTTGTGGTGAAATACACTGAGCCATTGAACTTTGCAATTGTTTATTACTTGGTCTTGATCTCTTGCACATTGCCGCTTCATCATTTACCTGTCATTTGTTTTGGATGACGTGGTTTGTCTTCTCTTCATAGCTATCTAGATTGCATAGGTAAATTTGTAAGTTGAACTGCTTGGCCGTTCTGCTTGTAATAGCATCCACCTACTGTCTGTAAAACTTGCAATAGTGCTGTGTGTGCGATTTCATTGTAGGCTAGGTGTGAACTCTTCCTTCTATCAAGGAAACACGTTTGTGCAGCCTGGTGTGAAGCACGCTGGCAAGAAGACCAGTCAGGCTTTTGTTTGAACTGGAAGGTTGATGAACAGGCTTTTGAGAAAGTGAGAAGGTACGAACAATATAGCAGATGGATACAGAGCAGTCGACGTGGCAGGTAAGGTAAGCTTTGTGCCATAAGCAACATCTTATGGTATAAGAACCACTCAGATACGTGTCATTTCTGTGACATGAAGAAAAGAGAGGTGACTCCATCTGAGCTAAGTCTGCTGTTATTTCTCCTGTGTTGTTATTGCTGTTATAAATGAGTGCCCTAATTAGAACCGAGGGAATTTATGAGCAGATATGAAAATGTGGTTACTATAGTTACCAGGTGCCCTAGCTCAGTCGGGAAATGTCGCTAATATAATGATAGCCCAAGGGTAAACACATCAGGTAAGCGATGAACAAGCCCCCCTGCTCCAGGAGAAAATCTTTTTCTTCACACTTTGTTTGGTGGCTTGTTCATCAAACTAACATCTACCACTACAATTCCTTTTCTGCCTTTCCCTTTCTTTCAACAGACTGGTTTTGGTTAGACTATAAGGAACTCTCGCAAAAAGACAATGCAAAAATGAGGTAACATTTAGAACAAGGATAAAGATCTATTTACCTGTCTTTCAAAGCTCTCTACTAAAATCCCTCTGTACGTAGGCTAGACAGCAAGGTAAACTATGCATGTTTCCACAAGTTCAGAAATAGAACTTTCCTTGTGTTTGCATTTTTTCTTTTCTGACCCAAATTCCAGAAGTGACCTTTGATGTGCACCTCAGCCTGTGGACAGGGAAGGAGGAGAATGAGCAGGGACCCCATCAGCTCCCCCCTCACATCCCTTGGCTGAGACAGGGGACAGCTCAGTGCCTTGCTGCTTCAGTCCAACTGCTGACATTAGCTGCCATGTCGGGGGGAATTCAGTGAGAAAAATGGTATTTCAGAGGGATCAAGCCCCACAGCTGCAGTTGGAGTGGCCTCTTGCTTGGTGTTGCCTATAGGCAGGATCTACGTAAGGGTTTTTTATCTGTTAGGATAAAAAGGAAGGGAAAGGAAGAATTGTGAAGTCAGATTAATTCCTGCTGCAATTTCTCTGAAGTCAACGAGGTGACACTACTGATTGCTTCAACATAGATTTTTCAATCCTGAGTAATTACCTGGCCTTTTAGAAAAAAAACAGGAGGAGACAGAAAATCAGAACAGTTGCTGTTAAGGGAGCTGATCCCCACCACCTTAAACAGTGCTGACCGTGAGTTGCTTTCTGGTTTCGGAGGAGGTATGCAGGAGAAAGAAGCCTGAAGCATCTACATCCTGCTCAAACAGAGATAAACTGCAACTATACTTAGCAGTATCCACCATGTTACCTCCTGCTACGTATTGATGGAGACTGTAAAATTATTGCTCTGTAATTTCTTATGTGAATGCAGGGCTGGACTTTGGTGGTGTACAGCAAAGCAGAGCCACAGCTGTAGCAATAAGGTCAGTGTTGGCACTGTAACTAGCCACGTAAACTCCAGCTCCTCTCTAGGGATCAATTTAGGCTTATGAACATTAAAATCCTTGAGCCTTGTTGTGCTGCTTCAATCAGACACCAAAACCTCTGTCTTGAGCCTTAGAGAGAGGCAGGAGCTCCAGAACAGTTTGTTTCCCCTAAGGTCTGCAGGCTGGCATCGCTGCCTCTCCCTTGGCAGAAGATGCAAAAAGGCTTTGAATGCGATTGCTTCAGCAAGGTCTAAGTCATGGTCATCACCGGCTTGGCGAACTTGGCCATCCTGGATGGCTTAAATTACTTTGGATGATGGTTTTGCTTCATTAGCAAGAAGGTGACATACCGGCTCTGTCACAAGCCTTCCTGCAGGAAGAGTAGATGTGCTGAGGTGCTGGGCTTCAGCATTAGCCTTACATTATAAAATGAGGCAAAGTGCACATGAAAAGGCATCTGATGAGGCAGTGCCTCATTTCTGCAAACAGGTTTTTTTCCACCCAGAGCTTTTTGGAGTGCTGTGCCAGTGCCAAATGTAGTTGAATCAGGTTCTATGTAGAAGTAGCCAGGCAGAAATTGCGCACAGATCTATGTCCGCACGTGAGCTTCTGCTTTGCTGCAGGCTACAGGCATCACTGTGGCTGCACAGGGGTCATCTACTGTAGCCTGCCCTCCCGTGTAGAGAAGAAAACCAAGCTCATACTCTGAAGATGGTCATTCACTAAACATCCTGGGCTGTGAGTAGCAACCTCATGGTCTGTTGTTTCAGTCTAGCTGCTGTTCCTTATCATCTGCTGTTTGCAGTGAGGCACAGTTCGCCTCATCCTGCAGTGTGCCTACTGCAGCTTGCACAAATGGAAAAACCAGAAAATATATAGAAAAAAAAGACTTTAAAAATTACTAGGAAAGTAGGGAGGGAACAAGCAGGTGAGATATGCACTACTGATGAGGATGAGGTTGCTTGTACTTTTCTTGTGATACAAGAGATAACAGTTAAATTAAAAAGCTGCAAAGATGCCTGCTGTTGTAGTATTACTCAGACCACTGGTCTGACCTAGTAGAGAGTGTTTCCCTCTCTTTGATTTCAGCAGCTGAAGCAAACTTCAGTGCCCTGGGAAACCGTGTTTGTCAGCTTGGCATTGCTGGGCTGGGCAGTCCTCAATAGGACAGAGAGAAACAGAAATCATCTGTTTCCCTGGTTGGTGAAAGGGTTCCAAGCAGTAAGCAAAACAAAGACTTCTGTGCTTCCGCTGAATTTCAGGGTTTGTCTTCTCTGGACCTGTTTTCTGTTTGTTCTTTGTGTGGCTTAAGAAACAGCGTGAGAATCCTATCCTGCCCACTTCTCCATCTGTCTCCTCTGTGTACCCCCTACCCTGCTGCTGTAGTAGTCAAGTATTTCACAGCTTATACATACATCCAAATTTCTGGTTTGGTTTAAGAATGTTCTGTTTTCCCCCAAACCCAGAGTAAAGGAAATTTGAGTCTAATTGTTTACTTTGGGTTTTAATTTTTACATACTTTAAAATGCACACTATATTTTTTTTAAAAAAAAAGTTACTTCAATCTGAAAAAAACAGCAGCACTTCCTTTTGCAAAATCTTGACATTGACTCATTTGAACTTCTTAGGATCTTGAATCTGAATGAATTCAGCAGCATTGACACATGTATTTTGTGGGAGGGATAGCAAACGGGGGGAAATTCTTTAAAAATGTTCAAATAGAGAAATTGGGCTTGGCTGCAGGAATCCTCAATGATCCATACCCTTGTGACAGCACTGCAGAAAATCCCATCTTCCTCACCTCATTAAGACCAAGGGCAGCTGCTGTGTGCTGAATCTCTGAAAAAAATGACTTTTTTCTGGTGCTTCAAACCTCCCTTTCCTTGCTAAGTAGATTACATAATTTCCCGCCCTCCATAAATTAATACCATGTTAAAGATACTCTAACCACCGTGCTGATTTTCTTTTTGCTTCAAGAATAGAGCACGCAGCCTTTGCCTGGTGGTGAGTTTCTCCCTAATTGCCTAGGCTGTTTCCACTGTTTGAGTTTTGGATTGGGCAGGTGGCATGAGCCAATTTTTTATGCTTTGGCGTTTTAGTGAGGCCCAGCTGCCAGGCTGTGGGTGAGCTGTGAAAACACTCTTCTGTAGAGCTTGGCTATTTATCTTGGCCACATCTTCAATGCCAAAACAGTCCCAGAGCATCTAACTCTCCTGTGGTCTATCAGACTCGAAAAAGTGCTGTGGCTCAGACTGCAGAGCCAACAGAAGCAAATTTTTCTGTACAGTTTCCATATATTTTGCTCTTGTAGATTTTTTTTGGAAGTTCTGGCGTGTTGACCTTAGCTGGATGCCAGGTGCACACCAAGCCGCTCTATCACTCCCCTCCTCAGCAGAACAGGAGGGGTGAAAATAAGATGGAAAAAAACCACCTTGTGGGTCAAGATGAAGGCAGTTTAATGAAGCAATAGCAAAAGTCACAAACGCGGAAGTGAAGGAAAACAAAAGATGTTATTCTCTACTTCTCATCAGCAGGTGATGTTTGGCCACCTCCAGGGAAGCAGGGCTTCGGTACACATAGCAGTTTCTCAGGAAGACAAGCATCATAAATAACAAATGCCCCTCCACTTCCTCCTCCTTTCCTTTAGCTTTTATATCTGAGCAGGTATCATATGGTGTGGGATATCCCTTTGGTCACTTTTGGCCAGCTGTCCTGGCTGTGTCCCCTCCCAAGGTTTTGCCCACCCCCAGCCTACTGGACTAGAGGGGGTGGGTAGGAAGTTTGGAGAGCCAGCCCAAAACACCGGTGTGTTATCACCACCTTTCCAGCTACCAACACAAGCACGAGGCTGTGACGGCTGCTGTGGGGCTCAGCCAGGCCCAGTACAGCAGTGCAGCTTATGTGGCAGCCTGAACAGCCGTCTGTGTATTTTCCCTCTTTGGAAGACAAAATCCAAGCACCCTTCAGTCCTTCAGGACCCAGAATATGTGGTTTTGCACTGATGGCTGAACTGGTATTCTAATACTGTGGACAAGCGTTATGATTAGAAGTCAGCAAGGCAGATTTGCAGCCTGCCAAGTTTTCTGGGTTAGCATGTAGTACAATCTGACAAGCCTGATCACTAAGATTGGATAAGTACATACCTCATTTTCACACCTCATGTTAGCACCAGGATAAACAAGCCTGATATTGAAAAACAATAAAGTTAGCTGGGAAATTTTCTCCCAGCTGTAAAAATGTTCAGGATGTCAAGATTTTTTCCCTTGATCTCAGCTGGAGCTAAGGACACTGCAAAGTCCTCCCTTACATCTCCTAACATCTGCTTTTTCTCACATGGTTTGGGCCACATAGATTCTTCAGCTGGAAGATGGCGTTGCTATGAGTGGTGTTTTCAAAATCAAGCCAGTCCATGCCGTAGACGTACTTAAAGTTCAGTGATTTTGAAAACCACTGTAAGTGAGGGATATGGTTGTATGGACACAGAATTACCTGGATAGAGCCAAGAGTTGGGCAGGGCTCCTGCTGGCATGGTAAGGACCTTGTACACCAGCATATGAGCTGCTGTGAGATTAAAAAGTGACGCTCTTCCTCGCCTTTCTTCTGAAAGTTTCTTGAAGAAATTATCTCAGGCACACTGAACTGTCTTTTCTTCAGTCTCCTACCTTTAATCTATAACTTCAGAAATCTTTTGCCATTTTTAACCAAATTTTACACATGGCTGCACAGAAGTAATTAAGCTCCTATGAAAAAGGTGGTCAGATATCAAGAGAGTGAGATCCAGTACTGCTCCCACCAACAGGACACCACTGGTTGCAGTGAAGCAACAATGTACAACAGCATCCTGACAGTAAGAAAACTTACATCTTACCAGACATCAGCAAAGCCAGCCAACAGAGTGAAACTGTGCAGGAATGCAGATTTTCAGTGATGTTACTTCTCATTGAATGACTCACTTTCAGAAGAGATAATTAAAAACAAGAAAAAACATCTTAAAATGATAGTATATGTCACCTCTGACAATAAAACAACTGTGAAGTAATACACTTAAGTGAACTATGAAACCAGGCCTTCATTTAGGAATTTATCATAGAATTTCTTCTGAAGCAGGCTTTCCCACTCCCGAAGTTAAATGTTATTTTATAAAGAACTTGAGAGGTTTGTGGGATCATCCTCAGCATGCATGTCATTCTGCTTAAGTCCTGTTCCTAAGAAATACTCCTGATATCAGTACAGGCTGGGAGATGAAGGGCTTGATAGCATCCCTGAAGAGAAGGACTTGGGGGTCCTGGTGGTTGAAAAGCTGGACAAGAGCCAGCAACTTGTGTTTGCAGCTCAGAAAGCCAACTGAATGCTGGGGTGCATCAACAGAAGTGTGGCCAGCAGGTCAGGGGATGTGATTCTCTCCCTCTACTCCGGTGAGACTCCACCTGAGGTGCTGTGTCCAGCTCTGGAGCCCTCAGCACAGGGAAGACACAGACCTGTTGGAGCAGGTCCAGAGGTGGGCCACAAAAATGATTGGGGGCTGGAGCGCCTCTCCTATGACCACAGGCTGAGTGAGTTGGCTTTGTTCAGCTTGAAGAAAAGAAGGTTCAGGGGAGACCTTATTGCGACCTTTCAGTACTTAAAGGAGGCTTCTAAGAAAGATTGGGACAAACTTTTTGCAGGGCCTGTTGCAATAGGACAAGGGGTAATGGTTTTAAACTAAAAGAAAGTAGATTCAGGCTAGATAAAAAGAAGAATTTTTTTTTTTTATGATGAGGGTGATGAAATGCTGGAACATGTTGCCCAGGGAGGTGGTAGATGCCCTATCCCTGGAAACATTTAAGATCAGGTTGGATGGGGCTCTGAGCAGCCTGATTTGTTTGAAAATGTGCCTGGTCATTGCAGGGGAGTTGGACTAGATGATCTTTAAAGTTTCTTTCCAATCCAAACTACTCTAGGATGGTAGTGTACTATTTGCCAGTGGAGCAAACTGGTACATTTCCTGGATATGAGATGTACAGCTACCCGAAAGGTGTTAAAATTGGCTTATTCATAATTTCCTTGATTTTTCTATTCCTTGAATCTTTATTATTTTTTTTAGATGGTGATCCTGTACACACCATACTGTCACATATCTGAAGTGTAATTAGTAATTGCTCACGGATCCACAGGAATTATAATGAATAGTGTGAGCTCAGTGGAATGATGTGTCTTATCCACGTCCTCCCAAACTGTCATGCACAGTCCAATCCGAAATTTGGTCTGAACTTCCTCTTTCTTATTTATGTCACCCTCTCAGATGCAGCTGTGTGGCTTGAGAAATGGAGGTTAAACATACCAGAATATTTCATTTTTTGTTTGTTAAGATTACTGACTGCTTAGAGTCCTCTTTAAGCATTAGCCAGTGATGTCTAGCTATATCAGGTTATGCAGTTACTCCTTGGAACTACAGGTCAGCAAGCTTTCTCCCTGTGTGCAAACTGGATTAAAATACAGCAATATAGAGGCATCTAGATGAATGTGATAGCATATAAAACAGCAGCATCTCTGTAAAATGTTGCCAACCTTGTTTGTAAATGGAGGAACTGGGAAAGGATTGGTAACTACCATCTAGAGATTATTTTTTCAGGTAGAGTTGTGTTTTGGTGTGGTTTTATATCTGTGTTGGAGGGGTAGGACACTATAGGATGGTGATCCTTAAAGAATGGGACATGTTTTCAAGGATTCAGGTTAGAGAAAGTAAATGGCGGATGGCACGTGAGGAATCGAGCCCTGTCAGACCTCCAGCCAACTGTGGCCTCATCTGCGCTAGTAGATTGAACAGTAGCAGAGAGCTTGTTTGGGTTCTCAGGCCAGCTGGCAGGACTTGACCTTGCTATTAAACTCCTTCAGCAGAACTGCATGCCCACGTGGAAAGTGCCTGTTGGCTGTAGTTCCTGGGCTTTGCTAATGGCAGAATTTGGGAAATGCCTTCTTGGTGCAGGCCAAAGCATGCTGGAATCGATCTGCAGATGTAGTGTACCCAACTGTCAGGCTCCCGTGACCCAAAGTGGGTTTTGGCTCTGTGTTTTGACTTGTGCAGCTTCAGCCCTCCTGTCTGCCTCCGGATACTTGTATTTACTCTATCAGTATGTAATTTCAGAGTTCAGAATTACCATATATGCAGAAATTTGTTGCGGTGCAAGAAGCACTTAGTGTTTGAATGTACCTTAAACTCTTCCCTGACCTTCTGAACCTGACAGGAAAATCCTCATTAGCCCTATTAATGACATGAGATACCAGTGAAGCTGGGAAGTTGGTTTGCAATAGTGATGACAACTGTTTTGTGAGTCAGGCTTGTGTCACTGAGCTGTGACCCTTCAGAGCTGGCAGCTCCTTTGCCATCAGCAGAGGGCAAGAGCTTTATGAAATTTACAGGTAGCGTGGAAAAGCATCATCAAGCAGATGGCTTCTAGTTGCCCCTGTCAAAGAGTTGTCTTTCAAGATGTGTCCTAGATTTTAACCTATTGAACAAGAACACAACGAATCAAATAGAAAACACATGGTTCACTGCTCTCAGTTTTGATAACATCAGGAAGGTCAATCAAAGATTAATGGGTAGAACTATTTTCTAAGCCTATCTATAATGCTTTTAGCTTTGTTTCCAAAAGGAGAGGGGCACATGTCGTAATCCTCTTCTGGTTTTTTCCTTTCCAGTAATTCTTACTCTGAACAAATGTGAACAAATCTGACATGTATGCCAATTCTTACAAGTTTTGTCTAGCCAAGTATAGGAGACAGTCTCTGTCAGAGTCCTCAGTGAGGAAAGATGGTGTTTCAGCTTAGCAAAAGACAAGCAGAGATTGCACAAGACAGAGCACTTCTATAAACACTACTGAAGGAAGAGCTTAATCTGGAATTTTCTCCTTCATCAATGGAGATCAATGATAAAGTAGGGCTTGAAAACTGCCTTTCGGGTACTCTCCATCATGCCTCCATCTTTTTTCCAGAGGAAACATGTTGCAAATGGGACAAACTAAATAAAAGCTGCTTGGGTAGGTGAGGGCTGGTGTTTGCAACTCTGCCTTGGTAGATAAGAGCAGTAATTGCTAGAAAAGGAGAGTGGCATTTTCAGGCTTTGCTGTCTAGAGACAGCACTGCTTGACACAGCAAGCTGCAAAGAGATTCAGCTGCCTGGTCCTGCAAAATGCTGCGTGCTCAGAAAACCTTGCAAGCTGCAACTTGTTCACAGTGGTAACAGACATAAACAAAGAGGTGTGTTTTGCCCAGAATGGGAGATTTTAAGACACCAGTTTTGAACGTGCCCTGTCATTTCTATGACTTTTCATGTTTCATTTAGAATAACACCCGAAAGGGAAAGCCAGGGTAACAGAGCTGCATGCAAAACCTCAGATAGGTTTCAGGAAGGGAGAAGTTAGAAGTCAGAGGTACAGTTTGATTTCCAATGTTTTCTAAATTGTATCTTCTTTTGCTCCTTTCCATGTGTCTCAGCTTTCTCAATGCCTGCCAACCATCTTCCATTTCTCTCTTTTTTTTTTTTTTTTTTTTTTGTGAACTCCTTTGCTGCTCACTTTGTATTTTCCCCCTCAGTCTTTCTCCCCATTGTTTTGTTATTCCAGGTAAGTCTGATTTACGTGTTTTGATCTTCCTTGCTCCATTTAACTCTTTCCTGAGACTTTTCTTTCTCTTTTTTTTCCTTTCTCTGCATTTTGTCACATTTGTCTCTACTGATACTGCCTGAATTCAAGCACTGTGACTGAGGCGGACAGCAGACTTCCCTGGGTACTGAAGAGACCCTTTATTTGAAGAGGTTAGCTAAAGACCAAGCTTGAGCATCTGTATTCTGTTGCATCTTTCTCTGATGCTGGCCTGAGTTTTCTACAGCCCTAAGGGATGTGGAGAACTGGGCGCTGTTAAGACCCATTGTCTCTAACTGGAAATAACAGAGCTGAACTCTCCCAGACAACTATGGCTACCTAGTGTCATTTGACACACGTGTGTTGTATTTGCAGTATGGTGCACTCAGGAACGTTAATGATGCTCACATCCAAGAGACACAATGAAAATGAGCACTTGCTTTCAGCTATTTCAGGTTGCTATTATTTTGGACCATTGGCTATGAAGTTCAAGCCAAATTGAGCACAAATTGCCTAGAAGTGCATGTAAAAGGGCTTAGATAAAATTAGCAGTAGAGCTACTAGCCTCATGCAGTTTAAGTGAGCCATCATTGCATATCTGCCCCTAAATGTCAATACGGCTCTTCCTGCCTCCATGCTGCTTTACGTTTGAGAGCACACAGCCTTGGCAATGCCTGATTGCCCCCATACGCTCCAGCACTGGCTGTATGGATTGCCCTCCTGTATGGCATTTTGTGAGCATGCCGAGTGACTGCTGCAGATTAGTAGGATTTGTGACAGTGGGACTGACGTTTATTTTGTCTCCAACAGCACGCAGGTAGCGATGGGGAGGCTTTTCTGCATTGTCCTTTAGGTGACCATTCTCCTTTGCACAGGAGTAAGACTCATTCCGCTGGCTACTCATCAGCAACACAGGATGTCTCTGAAGTTCCAGGCTTCAGCCACAGGGACTCCATTCCAACCAATTTCTGGATGTGGTAGGCGAAAGGACAGTAAAACCAAACACAGGTGTTTGTATGAGAAATGTTAGAGGACTGGATGGCTTCTGTTCCAGACCCTGGAGCTGTACATCTTTGTGTGTCCATCAGTAATCAGGAATGGGAAAGAGCCACAGATTTTCTTTAATTGAGGAAATGGCTCTTTTTGTCGATGTTTCTCTCTGTTGGTTAGGTTAATGCTACCAAAAGCTGCTTCGGGCATCTTGTGCAGCACTTGAATGGGAGGAGAAGTGCCTCTGCCTCCATGACATTTCTTCGTTGCCTCCTCCTTGAGAGGGAGGTTAGTGTATCACAGCATGATTATGGTGGTGTGCTACCCCTCCCATCACTTAAGCCATAACCACAAGTGGGGGTTGTGATGGCAGCATCCAGGTTACTCTGTACTTTGGAGGATGGATGGCAACATGTTAGCCAAGGGCTCTCTGGAATGGTGACCCAGATATCTTGCTGGTACGCAAATATGATTGTAAGTCAATCACTTTATAAATAGTGGACAGCTCAGGGCCCATTGAGCTCTCCTGGACAGCAGTGGTCTACACACCTGGATCTCCCCTTGAAGTAGGGATGTCCCTCAAGGTTACTCCTCCAGGTTGAGAGATTCCTTGCTGCAATGGATTCTCGGTAAGTGATTAATAGAATGTCAAACTCTGAAATGTTAGTTAAGTGATGTAAAGGTTTGATTGCACATACATAATCTTTTAGACATAAACCATTGAGCAAGTCTAGGACTAAGAGTGAATTCAGCTGCACCTAGCCTTCCCTCTGAGAAGGAGTTTAGAATGGAAGGGCATCCTTTCTGGACCTCATGACTCAACAGGAGGGTCTCCCTGACAGTTTTGTCTGACCCTGTCCTTTATGCAGTAAATAACCAAGTGTACCTTCCCATCGAATCTTGTTAAACCACTGTTGCATTTACCCTTAAACTTTGTTAATTTTATAATTTATTGATAAAAAAATATCTTCTTGTTTCTCTCTTAAAAGTGGAGTGCATGACTCCACCTATGGCAATGGTTAAGAGCAACAGAATCTTGCACTAAATCAGGGAAAGCTTAGGAAGAAATTAAAATTTACTTCCTCAGGCCACATACATTTGTTTTCTTTCAGCTGTCTTTCCCCCATAACAAAGCTCTAGCATTGTTGACACGTACGATCTAGTGGGTACACCAGGGCTAGCAGCATGATGGATTTTAATGTCACAGAATACTGAGTGAAGCACACAGGAAAAAAAGAGAAAAGAACCTTGGATTTCATTGCACAAATAAATGTCAGAATGAAACAGGTCTAGCATGACTTCAGGTCCCAGCTACCCAAAGTCAATCACAGTGAAATGCTCATATAACCAAGAAATACTGAACTGCTCTGGTGCTGGTGAGTTACGAGGTCTAGAACAAATATTGCTGACCACTTAAATGCTATTTAAAACTTAAAGATAGGTTTAGTAGCACTTTGGTGGAGTCTGGAAATTTCCACCTAGCCTTTAGCAAGGGTAACCAGTACTGCAGATTATCAAGCCTAGGTTGGAGGGGTGGGTCTGGTGTTGTGCTGTGGGACCTCAGTTGAAGCTTTCCCCACTCCTTTTAAGTCCCATGCACTGACCACAAGAAGTGTGTGTCTTACATCACCACATCCTGAGCCTGTGGTTTTGTGCAGCACAGGTCCATATCTCCCAAGATGAGCTCAGGTATCCCCGGCTCTTGCAGCCAGCACCTCCAAGAACCAAGAGCATGAGCGCGTCTCTCAAAGGCACAGCAGAAGTGACTTAGTGCCTCAGTGTGATGCTGGATGAGATGGAGGTAAGGGTATGGTCACAGATATGTGTACTGAAATCAGAACATATATATGGCTGCCTCCAGATGTGCTACTTGCAGTGTTGCTGTGTGGCAGCAGATCAGGTCAGCTCCATTCAGTAAAGATTTATGCTGGACTGACTTGGCTTGGGAGACCAGCTCTTGCTGTTTAATGGTTTTCACCGGAAATCCTGTAAGTAGGAAAAGGCTGGGCTTGTTTTGTTTTTTCCCTTTTTTCCACCACTTTCCGCAGGCAGGCTCCTTCCTTAGTTGCAGCAAAACATTTCATCTTTAACAGGGGGGAAAAAGGACAAGATTTAGAAGTAAAAGAAAGTCTTTGTAGAATAAATAGCCTTTAAGGCTCACCAAAAATATTTTTGAGCTTTTAGTTAAAATATTACTTGTTACAACACAATCTCTTGTGATTGCAGAGTCTTTCCAGAATCTACAACTGTTGGAGGATAGATATCTAGCAAAGCACAAAGCAGCAAAATACTCATTAAATACTCTGGCAAGGGTACACTTGTGACCAGGTCTAGATCCCAAAGATATTTTTTTTCCTTCATTAGTTCCTTCATTTCTGCAGGCATTGCAAAGGGGCTTAGCACATCCACCTTGGTCTGGAAATAGTCTAATCTTTATTTGCCAAAATGATGGTTTGAAACTAGAAACTAGCCTAAGAGGCATCATGTCAATTGAACAAATAATCATAACAGTTTTCATGTCTCCTGCAAGGTTTTTCTTATTTAAAAAATAATAAAAAAGCTGAAGCCAAGCACTGAATCTTTGTGTAACCCAGTGAGTGTACAGACAATAAAATTGCTTTATATGTGTCCCTCTCTTACCCTTATCTTTCTTCAAAGTACCGAAAGAGGAAGGCAATAAAAACAAATACTTTATAGCATGGTAACCTCTGAACTGCACTGTTTTAAATGAGTAGCCATATAATCTAACACAATGTGATGGTGCTGTTTCCCTCACTGATGCCAGGCTGAAGGGTGAGTGCTGTGTCCTGTATGTATCTTTTGAGCTGCTACCTGAAAATTTGGTTTAGTTAATGTGGTACAGATGTCTGGAGTTACTTGTATGGAAAAGCCCTTAGGGGTTGTTTCAATTAAAATATTACAGTATAAAATCAAATCATTAACCATTTGGGATGTAAATTCCAGTTCCTAAATAGTTAATTAATACAAAACCCTAGTGTAGAACAGAATTATATAAATTCCATGGTTTTCTGTTCACAGGTCAAAAAAGAAAAGAAAGGTAATTAAAATACCTGGTTGTTCTCATTGAAAGAAAAGATGACCCCAGTGTGTTGAAAGAATTTCATTTGACCTGACACTGAAATTTTGAGTTTTGAACATAACATTTATCTTGAAATTTAAATTCTATTTGCAGTGATAAGAAGCATTGTGTGGAAAACAATCTCCTGACTCTTTTCAAATATACCTAAACAAACTGAGCGCTCACAGTACTCACTGGTCCCTCTTTTCCTTTCCCCCTCCCTTGCCTTGTTTCTGTCAGCATCCTCATGAGTTTGCCACATTGGCAGTATGGGCCATCTGAGAGAGCCTGGCTCTGTTTGGGTAAAGCATGGCGTATCTCAGAAAATATCCTTTCAAAAGTGGTTGTGATCACTTGATCATATTTAAAGTCATTCTTTTCTCAGTTTCTTGTAATGAACACTTACTTTCTTGTTCCATCCTTTGGAAGATAAATGTCCATTAATAACTTGTACATACTGTATAGAGACAGAGTGATAGCTTCTCACAAGGTCATGAAATCCTTCATAAAAGGGTTTGCCTCCAAGCTGTCTGATGCACTTTGCTGGCATTATTCTTTGCTGTCTGGGTGAAGTTCTGTAGCATCATTGCTGCTGAATGCCTGGGTGCCTCAAACGTGGTGCTCTGGGACATGAGAGGTGAGAGAATATTTCACACTCTTCTGGAAGCTGTTTTGGTGTGAAATGAGCCACATTTACCCATCTCCACTATTTTATGAATCCTGTATATAGGAAAAGAGGCTGTTGATAGGACAGCCTAAGAGAAGAATATGTTTCTTATTAGTGCAGCCCTTCAGCATCAGGCAAGAGTAGAACTAAAGACATCTCCAGGGACTTGCTAACAATCTACCTTCAGGGGAGAGACATGTTATGCCCATGATTCTGCTTATTCTGCTTCTGACCAGTGGAGAAACTATCAGGCTTGGGTTTGGGGGTTTTTTTTTGTTTTTTTGTTTTTGTGTTTTTGTTTTTTTTTTTAGTCTGAATTTGGACAAAAAGTACTTTGGCATAAACATCAACCTGGAAGGAGTTTTGGGGGTGGTTGCTTATGTTTACTGCATTTTGCACAGTTTTTTTTACAGCGATGTCATCGGCTTCTGTGGCAAAAAATAGAAAGTTAGGACATGGCAGTGCTTGGTTTGCATCTAATCTTAGGTGTCTCTTTCTTTTCTGATAATGAGAGGGAGTTTTCACACATCTTGGTTTCATCTGGTGGTTCTCAGTGCTCTGGGATGCAGGCTTCAGACCAGTTAACCCTCTAGCAACAGAGAAATTCAGTTTATCCCTCAGATGCAGCTCTAGCAATATCTTTTTTTGCGTTTGCTCTGTTGAGAATCTGGAAACTTTCCAGCATGGTATTGCAGAAAGGAATCAAATTTGTGGTTGGTACCTATGGACAAGTGTCAGTACAGCAACCTACGTCTCACTGAATGCAAATGGAAGGTAAATATTGTGAGTGATGGGGTTGTTCAAAGGGCTGAAATGAAGCTTTGCTCTGACTCTCCAAAATGCCTTAATTTCCAGGCAAACTTTTGCCTACCCTGAAACATGCACAAAGAGTAACTTAGGACACTGGAAGGAAAGGCAGCTTCAAAACTGCAGTTTTGTCAGTCCTAGGTCCATTCCATGAAGAGAAGCAGTAATGAGAAGGTGTTGCTGGTGTTTGATGGGATGGTTTGACTGTAAGCATCTTATTTCTGCGGTTGCTGGGTCTAGTGTTTATCCATAGCTGTTAGATCTTGCAATGTTCTTCCAGCAGCACCAGAGCAATCTGAGTGGTTTTTAAAGGAGACGTGATAAAGAATAGCATCTTTGTTTGGCACGTGTCTGTGGAACAGATTGTTTCTGCAACCAGATCATTTCATTGACTTGCTTTCAGTCCATGTTCTCATCTCTTTAAAATGGGCACTATAATGCTGTCTCATTATGCACAGACTTTATGGGAGAGGTTCAGTAATCATTATGAAAAGGTCAGATGCTTCTGTGAAGGGCACCTATAAACGAGTCTATAAATAAATAGTCTGGAAGCCTTTAGGAGAAGCTAACAACTTATTTTTTACCCTGATGGTTGCAGGGGATGCATAAAAGCAATAGCATACTGCTAATTAGTTTAATGCTCAAGTTTTGGTTTGGAGGCACTGAGACACTGCTGGGTATAGCAATTGACTTGATATGAGATGTGACCAGCAGTGAGCTCATACCAATGGAGAGTGTGGCTCCATGACACCTGTGCTATGCCTCGCTGGGGACCACATTTCTTAATTGGAAAATGTGTGTGTTTTATTGAAATTATGCTAGCTGCAAAATATATCCTTGGCAACTACGTGGCACCATTTTTTTCCACGAGGCTTAGAGAAGCAATGCTGTTAACGACTCATCTGAGTGTTGCTGGTTGTTTGGGTAGTGTTCAGCAGTGTCAGGTCTGGACTTGAAACACTCAGCTGTCTAGGAAGAAGCTGGTTTCATTCCACACTGTAGTGATGCTTAAGGCGGGTGAGAAACACCTCATTTGTTTTGAGGTCATTCCACTTTTTATGGGGGAAGACACTCCTGATCTGCCTGTATACCATTGGGAAAGTGATTTTCATTTGCCTTCCACCTGTGCAATGGGGTTTGGCTGCAACGGGAAGGGCTGTGGTGGAGCACAAAGGCAGTACCAGTTCTGAGGGATGGCAAGAGACGGGGGAAGTCTCTGGGTAACTGAGGGGGTGCCTCTTTGAAAAGCTTCTCTCTCGGGCATCTTGTTTAATTGCTTCAGTATTGCTCAGTTTTTTGTCATATGAGATTCAGCACTTGCAGCTGCAGAGAAGTCAACAGTTTCAGTGCAGACATTTTCAGAGCCTGTGGCACCTGATCCTTAGTACACAGCTCCTTAGGAGATCACATCCAACTCCTTAATTCCTGGCTGCGGACTGAAGCACAGAAAAGCTGCTTTAGTCAAACTGTAGAACATGGAGTGCTCCCCCCTTTTCTTTCCAGCCAAGGACACTGGAGTTACAATGGGAGTTCAGTCCCAAAACATCCTGGTGGTTCTGAATCCGTCCTGCTCCAGGTTGCAAATCTGCTTGTGCCTGACTGTTCCCTGTGTCACAGTTTGATGCCAGGTACAGAGGGAACATGGCAGTTACTCATTGTCTTACCTTTGTCAGTCCTCAAAGCATTTAACCAGGCTGGTTTAAATAACAGAGTTAAAAGAGTACCCTTTTTCTTTGACAGCCTGATCACTTTGGTTTGCTTTTATCAGCAGTCTGAAAGGAACAGGGCTCAACCTTTCTGTTGCTCCACGGCAGACGGGCTCGTTTCTACCTGCTGGGCTTGCACAGGATGGTACTCGGTGTTGCACTCTTTGCAGATGGGATTTTAATGATTACAACCTTTCTGCTGTTGCAGCCCTTCTTTTTGGAGAGGTGGGAAATACATGTGTGTCCATGAAGAGAAAGAGCAGGGACTACTTAAAAAGGGAAATGTACCGATGCACTAGGAAAAGAAGTGAACCTGCAGACTTTATTCCTCACTACAAGGTGACCCACCTTAGGAAGGCAAATTTGGTAAGTGGTTTTATTTTACGTTCACTCCACTGTCTCTTCTTATTATCTCAGAATACATTATGTTCTCTTGCTTTGGCATTTGCACTGCTTTGATCCAGAGAGAACTGCATGGCAGCCCCTTCTCTGACAGGGCACTGAGACACTTCAGCCTGGGAAGCAGGAGAACACCCACTCCAAAAGCATAGAGGCAAGAGGAGCTATGGCAAAAGGTACAGCTGAAGAACGCCCGCATTCAAGAGGGTTCCTGCCCTGGCGCTAGAGGTGCGAATTAAGCAGCATGTTATCACATTGCCAGATAGCATCTCTCCGCCCTTCCTGAGCACCCAGGGCAGGTGTGGCGTTGGGGTTCAGTTTCTACAGGCTGGCAGTGCCCGAACTGGTATTGTTGTATGTATTAATTCAGCAATGCAGGGGCTTTTCCATTGGCACATCTAGCAGAGCGGCATTATCCTGCGTGAGATACAACAGCATGCTGGACTCCTGGCTTTGCTAGAAAAACATGGGGCTGAGAAGAGCCTAAGTTTGGGCCCCAGCTAGCTGGGCAGTGCCCACTGCATGTTGCCTTGCAGTGAGATAAAGGACTCCATCTTCAGAATGACTTGGTCATGTGATCTCTTCCTTTTTTCCTGGAGGTCTTCCCTTCTCCCCTGATTTTTTTTCCCCCCTCCAAACCCTTTTCTTACAAGGGACCTCTCCATTTTGCTTCATGCTAGCCTTCTGAGAAGAGTTCAGATGTGTATGATGGGCAAGCTGAAGAAGAGCATGGATAGAGACCTTCTGGATAAATAGGTCACCAAGTTCCTTGGAAGGTTACAGAAATCCTTTCCTCTCTTTCTCACATGGGTGTAGCCTGTTTCTCCTGGGGATTATTCTTAGTCCAGAGCAAAGAGGTAACTCCTTTTTGCAACTTTAGTCACCACTGAGGAGTATTGGATCTTCCCTGAAAGGAAACAACATTATTTTTGCAAGCAAAGAAACAAAGTGCCATAATGACTGCTGCAATACTTTTCTTTCAAGCAGAACAAAATGGTTTTGCCAACCTGAGGCTGCTTTGCTTTGGGAATCTCTAATAATGGGGTTTATAGTCATTGCTAGCTGAAATACTGTTAGTCCTCCAGGCTCTGTTTGCAGGCATCAGTACGTTTGTAAATGAAAGTTTTCCAGACAAAGCCCCACACCATATGAAAGTGTACGTAGCCAGGGCTTGGCAGGACGTTGCATTAGCTGGACTTTCATTCATGGTGTGTTATAGTTGTAGGCATTATTCATTCAAGCCCCAATTTTTGCTGTTTGTCGTGACTGCCCAAGTGCTCTTCTGGAAAATTTTCACCTAAAAATTTCACCTAAAGAACTCATGAGTTCTTTTTTTATAGGTATGTTTTTTTGTTGGTTTTTTTTTTCTGCTAGTAAGCTAGTGAAACGAGCAGTTTCCTTAACATCTTTGCTGTGTAACATTTTGGGGTTTTTTTTCCCGCAATACCAGCAAGACACTTAACCACTCTGTATGTTTCCCCCCTTTTGAAACAGGCATTGAAGTGTTGCCTCATGAGGCAAATGTGTGAGAAGGATGAATTCAGTCATACACATGAAGAGGGCAGACACTGAATAAGGAAACACTGAGCCTGAGTTCGGTATCTCACTTACTGCCCAAGCTGTGGCCTGGCCATCGGAGGTGCCAAGCAGCTCCTATCAGCCAAGGTATTTGTACCTAAACAAGAATAGTTTTTTTGTCTCATGTTAGACAACGATCAACTTGGTGCTGGCTGACAGTTATATTTGCAGCCTTTTCGGTTTTTTAAGAGATTTTTTTTTTACATTTGCTAAAGGAAGAGAAGTGGGGATATTTGTTCTACAAGTGCCTGCTCCAGGCAAAGTAATTAATCTCTATTTATATTTCTTCTTTCTGCAATGACAGTGGGTGCCATTATTTTTGTCTCATTATTCGTAGACCTTTGGAAGATTAATTAAGCAATAATTGTGAACAGGCCAGATTTCTGATTTAAAGGTTCCAGACCAACAAGGCAATGAATAAATAGGAGAAACATTTAGCCAAGGCTTACAGTGTATTAACTTCATCTCATTTCTCATTAGTTTGGTATTGAGCTTGTCTTTTAGGCGGCTTGGAGTTGCACTGTATATAAAATCTGCTGTGAAAAGCAAGGTGGTAGTTGCTGTGATTTATAAATATTGATGGATGAATGTGGCTCCTGCTTGTGTCATGACCTTTCACACTAGAGAAGAAGAAAGCTGCAGCAGCTGTGCAGCATCCCAAGATCCCTTTTCACCTGCCGTTTTTTCTCCACTCTTCAGCCTTTCTTCTCAGTACTCCTGAGGACAGAGAAGTCTTTTTTTTTTTTTTTTTTTTTTCTCTTTCCCATGGGCTTGAACCTACTTAGGAAATAAACTTTCTGTGTACATAAAGGTTAATATCTTACTGTTAATTTTATGCTACTCTTGTTAAAAACTTGCCTCTTACATGTGCCTTTATGCTGTGCTCTCAGGCACAGTGAGAGGTTGTGCTCTTCCATGGTCTTGGACTGAGGTGTCAATGGTTCAATTCTGTGAATTAGCTGCTTGAATTCTTTCTCAGGCCTGGAAATGAGAAATAAATGTGTCATGTGTCCCTAAGAAGTGAAGCACACCTCTTTCTGTCTCTCCACAAAGACCATCACATTTAAGAACACAAAGCAGAATATACTTGCATGTCTCTAGCATACTTATTGAGATAGAAGTGAAGCTGTTCTTAAAAGCAGGGATGCAGAAAGCAATCCAGGCTATTGATTTTTGGCCAAGTTCTTTTGTTCCAAGAGAGTAGGTAATTCATCCTTATGTTAAACTGTTGTTGCATTAGACACTGGAAAAATTGTATAGCAAGGTGAAAAGGACTGGCTGCCCTAAAACTTCATATGTCTGCACCCTCTCTAGAAAAATCCCTGTTGTAGCTACAGACCTGGTGACATCTCATCAGCTCTGAGCAGGAATTGTCCCAAAAGGGAGTTCTTGTGTGCTTTTTCTTGCACCTTGTAGGGGAGCAGCTGAACACTGGTCACTGTCTGACACCTGCCTCTCCAACAGCTTTCTCCTGTAGTGAGCAAGTCAGGACATTTTGTATTTTTGTGTTTATATACCCTGCTCTGTCTCAACAGCTCTTGCAACATTGGCTTACCATGAAAACTTGGTGCTAGATCAAATGCTGTAATTACTGCAGAGATCAGCTGTTTGAGGGAGGATCTCCACTTGTACCCTGATAAGTAAACAGAAAGGCTGTTTCATAGTGCTTTCAGGGGAGAATAAAGAAGTCCTGTTTCCCCTCGTTGTCTCTATCTATGACAAATATCTTTTTTTCTTGTTTCTTTCTGACCACTAGACAACCAGAGAGGCACAGTATTTGGGAAATTTTCCCCAAATGTGTTGACACAATCAGCTGTTCTCTGCCAGTGTCCACAGCTGCTGTGCTGGGAAAGGAAAGGGACCCGACTGTTATCCAGTGATGGTTTGTTGCAAGCCTAGAGGCAAGTATACTTGGGTTTTTTTCCCTTCATCTAGTTCTTTTATTTATTCCTCCAAGCAGAAAGTGATCCTGTTTGGGAGATACAAAGGGAAGACAATAGGGTAGAGTTAGGATAATTCTTTTCCCAAGGTAATTCAACCCTTACTGGAAGAAATATATCTTCATATGGGTGGATGGGAAGAGTTTTCTTGCCCAAATGCTGCCCTGCGGTATGGGGTGCACAAGCTTAAAACCCGTGACTGTGTGGCAACATAGCAGTTCAGCATTATCTCCTGGTGCCAGCAAGACTATTAAAAATACAGTCTGGACCAGGAGATTAAGTGGAATTTGTTGCCCCATCTTGTCACATGTTTGTATACATATATACCTGCATCTGTCCCCCCTTAGTTACAATTATACCCACTGTCTGGATGCAACCCAAAAGTCTCATGGGTGCTCCTGTGAATTTTGTGAAAACAGGTGTCTATCCAGCTGGAAAAGAAATGCCTTGCTGAGGGAAGGCCTTCCATATTCATGCTTTATTAGACTTTGGGGAAGCCACACAGTAGAGCCTGATGGTTAATAGGATACATTAGCTCTGTCGAACTCGAAAACCGACCTGTTCGGTGTGTTTGGTTTTCAGATTGCCAACAAACTCCTCAAATCCATTAGTCACACAGCTCTACTTGCAGTGCATGTTTTCCTGCTGTTTACAGGGAGAAGCCATTTTATGTTATCTCTAATTATTTTTGTGTTTAGCTTTTCTTGATGGCTAAGGCAGGCATTGCTTTTTTTGTGGGGAAATTAGACCCCAGGTAGTTCCTGGGCTTTTCAAATCTGCTGTAATCCACACTGAATAGCTGCACTGGTATTAAACACTGTTTGGATCACTGTTTAGCACAGTTAATGGAGAAGGAGAGAGGGTGGCAACCGTTTAGCCTCCCCCAAACCCTTTGATACTATTCTTTAGGGTAAGTAGAAGTCCACTTCTTCCTATGGCCAGATTCCCTACTCTTTTTTCTTAGATTCAGCTGGAACTTCAGAGTTCAGGTCAGAAAGCAGGAAAATGTGATTGATTGGTGTCGTGGTTTAAATACAGCCAGAATTAAGTGTCACGCAGTTGCTTGCTTACTCCCTTCTCACCCAGGGGGTTGGGGACAAAAGTCAGAAAGGAATGCAAAAGTTGAGGGATGAGGTAAGAACAGTTTAACAATTGAGATAAAATAAAAACAAAAGAACAAAACTAATAATAATAACAGTAACAGTTATAATGAAAAGGAGGAAGAAGGGGAAAGGAATGAAATCCAAAGGTGATGCACAATACAACTTCTCACCACCCGCTGACTGATGCCCAGCCGGTCCCTGAGCAGCGATCCACAGCCCTGGCCAACCTTCCCTGCTTTATTTATCAAGCATGATGTCCCATGGTATGGAACACCCCTTTGGCTAGTTCAGGTCAGCTGTCCTGGCTGTGTTCTCTCCCAATTTCCCGTGCCCCTCCAGCCCTCCTGCTGGCAGGGCCTGAGAAACCGAAAAGTCCCCAAACACACTGTTTCCACACCAATTCCAAAACACAGCCCTGCACTAGCCACCAAGGAGAAAATGAACTCTATCCTAGCTGAAACCAGGACACTTGGTTACATTGATTTTATACTTATTGGTATATGCGCATGTATTGCGTGTGCATTGCAGCCTGTTGTGTACCTGAGCCTCACTTGGGTGGGCAACGGGCTTAGCACCTGTAGGTGGTTTCCTTTTTTGAGTGCACTCAAAGTTTTTTCTCTCCTCCCTTTGAAGAAATTTTCAGCTGTCAAAGATGCTGGCCGTTAGGTCCCAGCGGGAAGAGGTAACCCACTCTGATTTTCATTGGCAAGTGTCTGTATTTGCCCAGAAAGAAAAGGTGTATAGTGGTCATACTGTACTAGAAGAAAGTGCTGCTTTGGATTTTCATATGTGATCCAGGCATTAGCAAATGTTTTCTGTCCACTAATGGCCCATATCTAATCCTAGCTTTAAAACAAAGATGATGGTCTTTTTCTACCACAATCCAAAGGGATCTGATGGACATGGAAATTGACACTTGGAAAGATGGGCTACCACAGGGAGCTACATGCCTGTTACACTTGAAAATATAATCCTGTTTTCTCCTGTGCATTTTCTTCACCAGCCCATTGTATCTTTTTTGCTCTTATTGATTCTCACCACAATGAAGTACACATGAAATTTTGAGACCATTCCCATAGCATTGACAAAGACTGTGCCTTAGTCCATGGAGATTCCTTGCTCTAGGCATCCTTCACCAAGGTGAGAGGTACACATGTGGGGGCATCGCACGAGCGGTGACCTTAAGATGCCAGAACAGCCTGGTGAATGCCTGCTAGCTGCCAACAGCATGCACAGGCAGGAGCCAGCATGTGTTAGCTGCACATTTGGTTTGCAGTCCTAGCAGTAAAATTAGGATTTTAGTCACTGATTTTACTGAACTAAAGCAGAACTTTTTATTTATCATAGCTCTCTCCCAGCCACCAAGCCAACATAAGAAATAAGAGATTTACACTGAAAGCTCAGCCAAACACATTCCTGTTCCCCCAGTATTTGATGGAATTGTGTTTGGCAGTGTCCCCCTTGATAGCTTGAGCTACACACTTCAGCTGTGTTTTCTCTCTCTTCGTTTTTTTTGGTTTGTTTGGTTTGGGTTTTTTGGTTTGTTTTGTTTTTTGGGTTTGTTTGTGGGTTTGGTTTTTTTTTTTGGTTGGTTTTTTTTGTGTTGTTTTTTTTTTTTTTAAGGAGTCTCTTCTTCTATGAAAAGGAGCTAGAGAAAATGGCTTTGTCCTCTGTGTGATAGGAAAATGTCAAGTTATGCATTCTCTTAATGAAGTTACTATAAGGCATGGAATTCTAAAGAATGGCTAAACAGTCCTCGCTGGCTTCTTGTAGGAGCAGCAGTTAGTGCAAAGTTTACTTGCAAAACAAACTGGCAAGTGACAGTCCTTTTAAATCTGCAGCAATCCCTCCTTTAAGCAGCTGCATCAAATTTCCACATCATAGGGAAGAACATGGCCCTTGTTCAACAGCTCATGATCCTCTGGATCTGTGCTTAAGGAGAGAGCGCACACATACTTTATGTTAGCCATTTAGTCAATGAAAACATAGCAGTTATTTTAGCAAGATGAATCCTTTGGTCCACTATATACTTCACATCAGGAGAATTCTTTTATAAAGGGATTATATCACCCTTATTGGTAAGATTTATCTGGGATGCACTTCATATTCCTTAGGAAAGTTCCATTTTCCTTTGCTGTAGAGATCTTCCGCGGTGTGGTGTGTGGGCTTCAAGTCTGTGGCTATTTTGCAATGGGGTGGTTCAATTCCTGCTCTTGGAGGAAGCAATGCAAGGCTGGATGCTAATTCCCCAGTAGTTATCCTGGCACCACAGTTTGGATAACCCAAGCAAATGTGGCGATCCTGGGGCTGTGCCTCTTGCAGACTGCTGTCCTGCTAAGGAAAGTGCCATAGAGGAGAATGTTTCAGATCAGTGATATGTTTTCCCCAAAAAACATCCATTAGTTTCTTTATTTGCAGAAGTCTGTTAATGCTTCTCAGTGCTCAAGGGGATGCTACCCATTACCTCTCACTCTCCTCCACCCACTTGCTCCAGTTGTTACTCATGTCCCCTATCTCATTTTCCTCCTGTCTTCAGCTCCTTGTCACTAATTCCATCCCTCTGATAATGTTTCCCCAGGCAGGAGACAGCACATTTTGAAGTTTGCTCTGAGCTGCCCAATAGCTGCTCAGCTGCGTGGCAGGACACGTGGCACAGGGTGTCGCTGAACCCTTCTACTTAGCCCCAGTTTTCACAGTTTGCCGAAATTCATCTTTGAGATTTCTACTCTCCCTTCCAACCCAGTTGAAACCAGGCGAGCAGCTCAAATGCTGTTAGGAGGGTCCTTTCAGACAGCCACAGTGCAACCATGCAAATGCACACCGTTAGAGAACCAGGGCCAGAAACATCCTGTTCCCGCTAAAGAGTAAGAACATAACAGGATATTCTCACCCCAGCAGAGTTTCAGGGTGATCTGTGAGAGCAAAATTGGAAATGCTGACTATACCTCTGCCCTGTCCAGTAGCTGTCCTAGGAGCAGCCTGGAACCTGAGTTAATTTGGTAATTTCATTCTTATGACTTCAGCTCTCCTTAATGACCTTTAAAATTGATTTGCTTCATTTGGTTGGGTTTTTAGAGATTATACTTAAGTAATGCTTTGCTGCATTTAGCGTTTTGTTGTATTTTAATTTACTGTGTAATGACTCTCTATATTAAACAAAAGTAACAACATCTGAAATTATTAATCAACAAAAGATGACAGATAATGCATGTTAAGTTCTCTGATATTTTGAATCGTTTATCTCCCAGGTAACACAAGACAAATTTTAAATCATACTGAAACACATTCCTCAGCTGATGTAAATCAGCTAATATACAGCAGCTGAATTTCTGGCCCATTATGTTTTTCCATGAAAGATGTCTTTGCCTTCGGAGTATTAATTATCCATGATTCTTTTACTTTTCTTGTTTTCTGCCTTTGCAGGTGCTGTTAATTCTCCCAATTTCTTCCAGAAATGGGAAAAATTATCTATATTAGGAAATCTGTTTTTCATTTCTTCAGTAAGCTGCGTTTTCATTTTTGGCATCCATATTTAAATCCTCGTGCATATACATATATGAATGATGTGGGTTTTACTGCTGACAGTTTTGAATCCTACTATGTATCAGCTGCGTAGACAGCTTAACCCCTTCTTGCTCTAGAAGACCATAGGTTTTTTTGCAAAAGTCGACCATGTTCTACACTGTCACACACTGCACAGAGATCTCTGTTAACAAACCACCCCCATCTTCAAGTCCTACCCCCCAAAATCAGTTAAGTTAGATAATAAATGATGCACCAAGCCTGGTTGCTGGAGGGGAGATGAAGGGAAGGCTCAGAGCCCCTTACCCCACAGCCTGCTGGCACTGGCAGATGCACCAAAAGCTCCCACCCGAAGGGACACAGTTGCAGAGCTCCTTTCCCCTTCCTTGACACCCTATTCAGCAACCCTCAGGGTGAAGCCCACAATATCTGAGCTCTGGCACAACATTTCCCTGCCCCACTGCTGTATGCGGGGGGAATTTGGGGCAAGGCTGGGTCATATGTCAGGGCAAGGAGCATCCCATGCCACTCCAGAGGAGTTCATCACTGGTGACCTGCATCCAGCAGGCATGATTGGAACCACAGCTGTGGAGAAGACCCTCTCCCTGCAAGCCCGCATGTGTGATTCACCACCCCGCAGTGTTTCACCCAGGAGCCGCAGGGCATGCAGCCTGGACAGAACAGGGGAGAGGATTAATCTTCCTGTCCCTACTAGATTTTAATTGGAAGGGAATCTGTCTTTGACTTAATTTCCTCTCGTCTCAGCTAAAGTCTAGTGGATCAAAAGAAATGCAAATTGAAAGTTAGTAGTTTGGATGTGCTTGATTTTGAAGTCGAACATTAATAATCTTTCATGTCTCTGACTTAATGCCTGTACCATTTTTCTCACAAAGTCTTGAAACAAAGAATATTTCCTTGTGTGACAAAAAGAATTTACTTTTCATCAAGAGAGGAAACCTGAATGATGCTGTTGCAATATTAAAATGTAACTACTAACTGCCACAGTGTTAGAACATAGCTACTAACTGCCTCATGTTACCAAACCTAACATTATCCTTTACATTACAATAACATATGTTTTATTTTATAATGAGAGGGAAAAGACCCAGTTACTACAAAGTACCAAGGTACTGTATGTGGGCTGCCTTTATATAGCAAGGGTTATTCACAAAGAAATTCGGTCGACTGATTATTAGATTATTGGCTAATGCAGTTTAATATAAAATCTTTCTTTTTCTTTCCTTTTCCTTTCTTTCCTTGTTATTTTGAATTACAGCACTAGGAAAGTATTTTTCAAGCGGTTAACTTGAGTTTGCTCTCCAGCATCTCTTTATTTGGGAAGAAATGAATTCAATGGTTTCGTTTCCTTTTTAGTGCTTGTGAAAATGAAGGATAGTTGTGCCTACGCTACAAGAAGGGTGATTTAGGTATGTGTCTCTGAGGCAGCTTGAGTCAATTTACCTTAGACTTGCCCAGAAATTCTCTATTGCTTTGCTGCAAACCTTCCCAAGAGAAAAGATTTACTCTTGCTGAGCTGTATCAGAGTAGAGGGTGGTTTTGCTGATGTCCTATATTATGGCTGAAGAAAAAAGGAGAGGAAAATGCTACATTGACGGAATGCTGCAGGCAACCCCTACATTGATGGGGAAGAGAAAAGATTTAATTATTTTTTCTCCACATATTCAGTCTGGGGGTGATGGATGTCAGTTGTGTGATCTGTAAAATTCACATCAGACTTAGCCAACAAATCTGTATGTATTTTTTATTCTAGTTCCCCTTATTGCTTGTTTTCCAAGAATTCCTCATTTTCAAAGTGCACACAAGTAGATTTTTCTGTGACCATGTGACTGCAGATAGCTAAGCCTTAGATGCTGGCTGACACTTTGGTAGAATAAATGCCCAGTCCTCTGCTCAGCCCTAGCTTGGGAAGGCCCAAAGGTATAGATGGAAAAAAACCCCCACCTATCTTCTCTGCCATTGAAACTATGTTGTCCTGAGCACCTAGTCCAGATCTGCCCTATGGAACATATGGGAAGGCAAAGCCCTGAGCCAAAACAAAGGGCAAGGGTGCAAGGGCAAATGCTCTTTTCCATTACCACGGTGCTTATTTATAGACTGGCAGGAATAACTTGTGCCTGCTCGCTAAACAGAGCCGTTCCTTTGCTCATGCAGAGACATCTCGCAGGCCAGCTGTGCTGTCTCCGAGTCGCTTGTTATCAACTCTTACAAGCATGGGGGAAAGCAACAAAATCATGACAATGATAAATACTGCTTCTTTGCACACTTACACAATGCCAGCCCAGTTTGTGGTCCAAAAGCACCACTGTGGTCTGGCTTTGAGTAAACAGAGTTATTAGCAGTCACAGGAGGCTGACAGGTTGCAGGTTTCAGCTGACCAGTTGTTACAGAAAAACAACAGATTCCTCC
The DNA here is from genome assembly GCF_023638135.1 of Falco biarmicus. Lineage (NCBI taxonomy): Eukaryota > Metazoa > Chordata > Aves > Falconiformes > Falconidae > Falco > Falco biarmicus. Next base: position 62,201,079 of record NC_079288.1, on the reverse strand, counting down.
TCTTTTTTTGTTTTTGGGTTGTTTGGTGGTTTTTTTTCTGTGCTCCTTTTATTGCTGAATCTTTCACACTCTGGAGAAGAGCTCTGCTGTTGTCTGGTGGCTAAACGCAAAATCACATAAAGGAGGAAGAGAAAGGATAATAAAACAAAGATGTCTCTCATTCCCAGCTCGATAACAAATACAGCAAATGATCCCTTAGGCACACCAGGTAGTGCCCCTGGGCTGGCACAGCGCCTGTCTGTGCCATCTGCTGGGTTTCAAAGCTTCTCCTGTTTCCCCTCCTGCAGCCAGGCACTGCTTTTCTGCTGAAATCACTGCCGCACACAGCCAGCCCAGGTTAGCATTTTGATACCTTTTACTACAAAAAAAAAAAAAAAAAAAAAGGGAAAGGGGGGTGCATTACATCTTCATATTTTTGCCTTTATAATCTGTTACAGTATTTGTGAGTGTAATAGGACATTTCTCCAGCTATTTGCAACAGGTTGAAGCAAAATCCCTGCTTCCTATATGCCACCTCACTGGAAATGTGGATGTTTGGCTATTTTTGTTTGCTGAATGCAACTTTAGATGGAGGCTAGCGAAACAGCCGCATTGGAATCGTTGATGTGATTAGTGGGTTGAAGGAGAATCATAAAGAAGGATATGTTGTATATATTATGAGATGCAGGACTCAAAATGATGGGCTGTCATATAAAAGTGGGAATGGAATAGGAAATTGAGACCCAAAAAAAAAAGGCAGTAATAAAACAGTCAGTATTTTATTCCATGTCAAATGGTTTCTCTTTTATCTAAACTGGCATATTTCCTAAAACAATATCGTTTAAGGAAACAGCTAGTCCATCAGAACATTTTCCCTCTACTGTGTATCATCTGTCCAGCATTTTGCTCTGATCAGAAAGGTAAAGAGCATGAGCACAGAGTAAGAATTGAAGGAAATATTTTTCTGTGCCCCTAAACAACAATGCAGCACTCTAAACAAAGTCATAGCAGTATAAGAGAAACTCACTGGTAAATCAAGCATTGACATTTTCATCAGCAGAATCCATCCCAACTCTCATTACGAGGCCAGATCATCAGTACTTCAGTTTGTAAGAATAGTGTCTGAGATTACTGTAAAACTGTCTTTCACAGCACAAGAGATTTCCAAGAGGTTTTGTAAAATTCATAAATAGCACATCTAGAAGCCTTCCATGTGAACAGAATTGTGTTGCTCTAGTCTTAAAAATTGCAAATATTAAGATCTGGTACAAGGTATTTTGAAATGCAGTGTGACTCTCCCTTTGGATTAGATGCTTTTCGGAAAAGCCTGTTTAGGGTTGGAGCATTAGTTTTTAGTTCAACTTCTGCTGCTCTGTGTTAAAGAAGAGTTTGATTTTGATTTAGGAGCCCTTCTGGCTTAAAAGATTACTAAAACATTTCAGGCAGTGCCCTATTTCTCCACAGAAGAGTTTAACTTCTAGTCTCATAAGCCCGGATTCTTCTGAGAGCTCTCCCCTCTGGCTTTTTACCTTTTTGGTTTTTTCTGCTTGCAAAGTTGGGAACCTTGGAGATATACAAAAATTAAAAGCAGGGTGAATCAAAGAGGTTTTTTAGCCAGGAATACTACAAGTTTTACATGATGGTGCAATTAGTTTGCTTTTATTTTAACCTGAAATGGGCTCACTGTACTTGAGAGCAGATGCATTTGCAATAGCATGCACATCAATATCTGATGTTGAGTTTGAAGTGTTAGATAGACACCTTAATAAATAGCATGGTATTCAGAGAGGATGAGTACCAAGTGGCACCTAGTGAGTTATTAACCTTTACTTTGCTCATTTTATCATCTATCTCTTGCTAAACTTCTCATTATCTCAAGCATAGATCCACTAGTTTAGCTGATTTTCTTCGGCAGCAGCTCTGCTTGATCAAAACCGAGGTTTTTGGTGGTTTGCCGGATTCACCAATGCTGCTCTGGAAGTCAAATACTCACGTGTTCTGAAGAGTGGGGATGCTGGAACCTGAGTATCTCACTCGGAGCTGTTAGCTCTTTTCAGCAAGAGAATACAACCTCTGCTCAAAAGCCCTGAGATCTTCTGAAAAACTCTAAATTGTGTGCTGAGTATTTAAAAATTAAACTTTGGGTTCTTTTTGGAAACACAGGTCTGCAGCTCATTTGGATGATGTTAAGTTACCACTGCATCTCCTAAACTCTATTGATGGTGCAGATAGATGGGGGGAAAAAAGCCAGGTAGCCTTGCACTGAGACACTTAATTGCATTTGAATAAAGCACACATAATTGCTAAAAGCATGTCCTCCAAACAAACACACAGATGCAATTTTAAAAATGTCAAAATGAATTGTTTTGAACTTTTTTCTTTTCCTAAAATACGAGCTAATGCTTTTACATTTAAAAACCATCTCCATTTCAAGAGGTTTGTTTAAGGCTGTAAATAGAAATACAGAACAGCTGTACTACACAGGCACAGGAAAGAAATTATCTTTTCGCTCAAAATACACGGAGAAGCCATGGTTTCTGGTCTTGCTACAGCTGATTTACTGTAGTCCTAACCTGGCAATCTGAAGTCGTATTTCAGAGGCTTGCATTGCTTTAATTTTACTAAAACTGTGTCTCTTATGCAGATTGGTATCAGCTGAATTGGGGCTCACAGTTTTTTTTCAAAAGCAGGATGACAGGGTGAGGAGCCTCCCAGCTCTGCTGGCTCTGCAGAGGAAGCTGCTGCTTGGTCTTAACACCCAGCTGAGGCAGTAGCCCCAGGAAAGGGTGCTGGGGCATTTCGTCAGCCAGCCTGGCTGCAGCTGCAAGAGCCCCAGGACTTGCTTTGCAGATGGCCATGCTGCTGCTTTTGGAGGAGCTTTTTTAAGAGGCTGCAGGGCTTCAAACTTGAAGGATTACATCATGGTGAAATCAGATATTGTAGTTATTGTGGAGAGGCACAGCATTCAGTCTGGAAATGGTTCACTTGTTTCTTTTCCAAGCAAAATTTCATTTCAGCTTGACTCAAGGCATTCTGTTCAAACACCACCAAGTGTGTCAGGTTGCTCCTTTGAGGATTGCTGCTTTAAGTTGTGCCCTTTTCAAGTGCCACCTCCAAACATTTCTTTTTGAACCTATTAGCACACAGTGCTCCAGTGTGTCTGATTTTCACCTGCCCCTTTTCTAGGCAAAACTGCTCGTCAGGCAACCAGAATTTGCAGTTTCTGTCCACCACAAGCTGGGCCTTGGGCTAGAGAAGAAGCTGCAGGCTGCCTTTCTCCAAAGGAGCACAGGATTTAGGATCTGTCTGCACCACAGTACCAAAAGTTTGTTTACCTTTTTCTGGTAAGTACATGTAATGTGGACATGCCTGTAGCTTTAACATAGACCTCCTCCAGGTGAGCATCTAAGTGTCTCCTCCAGAGGTTCCCTTGAGACTGCGTCTCAGGTAGGTACGTCCCAGGACAGTCCTAGTACACGCTGCAAATGTTCGTTTAGTAAAAGCTGCTCATTGTTTCTACTAGTTGTGCTGGACACATCACTGAGAGGTAGACGGTGTTGTGGAGAGCATGCAGCCTGAGCACAGTTGTGTGGGGGTGCTGGGGCTGACCTGTTCTGTTGGAGTTGAATTATAGCCTCAGAGCTGTGCGTGGAATAATAAGCGGTTGAGAAGACTGAAGGGTTCCTTTTCCTGAATGTTATAAATCCCTCTCAACAGACACTGGGAAGGTGAAATTGCTGTATAGACCCCTGTACTGATAGGACAATGTTTCTAACATTTAAACAACAGTTTGTTTTTCTGGGGAGAAAATGCCTCTAAAATTTCTGGGGAGAAAATGCCTTTAAAGTTTCTAGGGAGAAAGGAAAGCAAACCTTCAGGAACTGCAGATGGAAAGCTTGCATTTATGTAAAATGGAAGCATGCTGTGAATCATTGGAGAAAACCTATATTTTCTTGACAATTATAATAATATTAGGTAGCAGTGAAGGTTTCCAAGGCAACCTGGCCACGGGTGCATTCATGTGGAGTGTGTGTGACTACCTGCTTTGTCAAACCGATGGATGAATGTCAGAAGGTGGTGTAGGGAGGGGGGACTACATATAATTTCATCAGTCTACACTAGGAACACTATTTAAAAGCAGAGGTTTGGGTGGGTTTTTTTGGTTGGTTGATTGTTGTTTTGTTTTGTTTTGTTTTTTTCCAAAATGCATCTGATTGCACCAAGCATCTTGCTGCTTTTGTTTCAGAATAGGCAAGGCAAATATGTGGCAGGTAGGCTGAAGGAAGCTGGCTGGTGAGGTGTTCCACAATTGCAGGAGACCTTCTGGGCAAGGTAGTGGGAAGTCTGCTTATACATTCTCTATGGGTGTAAAAAAATGTACAGCATTTTCCCCAAATAAGCTTTCTTCTTCCTTTTGTGCCTAAACTGACACCAGCCTGTATTTCCCCAGCTGCTAAACTGAAGGAATTCTTCCAACAACTCAGGCTTCTTGCCCTCAGTTGCAGCGCTTGGTACCATCTTGCCTTTTTCTGTCCATCTGCGTTCTTCACTGGGAGCCTTCCTGGCCTCTCTGGATGTCCAGTGAATTGCAGAAAGTGCAAAATGCAGCATGGTCTCTCATATGTTGTTCTTCAGGCCATCGTCCTTGCTCCCTCTGAAGAGTCATTGCATTTAAATGTGCAAGGACCCCTGCAGTCAATCTCCAGGGAATCTCCTGCCTTACTTTTTACTTTTAAAAACTTCCAGGAGTTGCAGATGCAGTTGGTTTGGAAAAAAAGCATCAGGGCTGCAGAGTATCTGATACAGGTGTCACAAAAATAAAAAAAAGCACACAGCCTCTGCCACCAAGGGAACTGAGAAAGGAGTGTGGGTCATGTTCGTCAGTCCTGACTGCTTTACAGATTGCAGGGGCAAGTGCAACACATCCATGATGTAGAACAGCACGTCCCTCATTTCACCGGGTTGGGTAAGCTGAGCTTGCAGGTCTGTGCTGACATGACAGCAGTGCAGATCACTGGGGGATGCAGTCATAGGCTGAGATTTGGCTGAGCATTCTCACCATTCCTCAGTAGCATTTGCCTTTCCAAATTAGTTTTGCTTCAGAAAAAAAGCAGGGAGGATTCCCAATTATCTTTCTCTAATCCAAAAATGTTACAGTACTGAGCTCACTGAAACTTTGCAGCTTCCCTTGGGAATTACCCAGTCACAGGAAGCATTCAGTGGAGCGGTTATTCAGGTATTGAAAACTGCCTGTGCGATCCCTTTCGGCTCCAACCGCATTGAAACTCTGGTAATGTGCACAGCCGCATCCCTTGCTCCGTGCTGCTTTTGGAGTAGCCATGGTGGCTGCTGCGTGCAGTGAATGCCAATCACACCTTGAGCACCCAGAAGTAAGCTTGAGTGAAAAGTTAAGGTTCTGGGAATTTGTGTTTAAATTGTTTCACCTAACGGTTGTTTTTTACTGTGGATTACAAAATGTCCTCTGTGCATGCAGATGTGCTCACAACTAGCTCAAGCTCAAGAGCTTGCACTTTTGTGCTTACAGCTCAAATGTGCTTACAGTTCAGATGTGTGCCCTGCTGGTGCCCTGTTCCTCTCCCTGTGCCAGCGTGCATGCTGCCATCCAGAAGCGCAACAGCAGCCTGTGCAGGTACACACAAACTAGCTGTCAGCTCACTGGCATGCTGCAAATAGCAATGAAACCACACTTGTAAAAAGGCATTGCAGGTGGCAGCCTGGGATTCCCAGCACACATGTACCTGCTGGCCACGCTGCTTGTGCACCCAAAGCAGCCAAGCCATGACCGGTGCCATTAGGTGTGTGCGCAGCACCACAGTTACGGCGTGGACACTGGGGAGTCTGCAAATGGGACCCTTTTCCCAAAGTGGTTGTTCAAGCAACTGCCAAAGCCATACAGGGAGGAAATAAAGAGGGGAGGTTGCAGGTCAGGAACCCGCTCAACTGGCTAAGCCAGGAAAATGTACTCATCAGCTTCCATGGAGATTTTCCACTGCTTTGGCTGTCCTGAAATTTTGGGCATAAGCTTGTTTTTCTGCTCGTGGGCAAGGAAAGAAGAGACTGGGAAACAGCCAGTCCTGCTGTTGGAACACGTGTATATGGAAAATGGTATACTTGGGTAGTTTTTGCTTAAGCTAGCCTAACCTGAAAGCTAGGCACCCAGCTCCGCCGCAGTGCACGCGTGCAGGGTGCCGGGACATGCACTGGTTGTGCTTGTTGCAAGGCACTTCTGTTCAGAGAGGTGAAGTAATCTGCTGGATCACAGTGTGGGTGAGCTACTCTGTCTGTTCAGGGTTTCTGAGATAGTTTTCAGTGCTAGAAATACGAGCACAGGTATAGCTGAGACATTGATGGCAGAAATCTAAAGGTGGCAGTAGCTCTTAAGTGTTGAGTATGTTATTGCATAATTGGACCTAAGTGATTCAGGCACTCCTGACACTGGAGTCTCGTGTTTAAGGCTTTCAACCACCTTAAGGCTCTGCATAATTTGACAGTTTTGGGTTCCAGAAAAAGGTGTATCAAGCTCTCGTCTCTGGAGGCAAAATCAAAGACTGAAATGAATTGCCTTTCCTTTGTGCAATATGGGACACTTGACAGAGCTATAGAAATCCCATTTGAAAAATGATAGCTGTTGATTTTCTGCTTGCTGAGAATTATTAGTATTTTTCTATCCTGCAAAACCAGCCGTTAAATCAGCAAAATGCTTTGGCATTAGAGCCATTTGGAATGTAAAAAATACCGCTGCTTCTTGTTGAGCTGCAAATGTTCACTTGCAAAGTTAAGGGAAAATCTAAAAGGACGAATAATGATCTTAATTTGAAAGACATTTTACAAGTAAACATGCTGCCGTTGTAGCTACACATCAGATAATTGCTGACCATTTTAAAACCCAGGAGTATAAAATTAAAAACAAGAAAATCAAATTTAAGTGCAGACAAATAACAAGGAATTTCTAAGTAGAAGGTTCAGATTCTTCTTTTTTCCTTTTTTTTTTTTTTTTTTTTTTTTTTTATGGACTGTTTCTTTATTTCTGCAATGTCAAGTATCACACAGTGGTCTCTAATCATCCAGGTTATAATATTTAAATGAGCAGGTACTTTAATATAAAATGGTTTACAGTCAGTTTTTCTATTACTGTATAAGAAATTTACCCATGAAACATAAAAAGGTCAACCACTTCAATGAAATAACTTGAAAATAATACAGTTTTACAGCCATACATAAATATATGTATTCTATTATGTCAAAGAATATGAAATAATACAGCTTAGCATTAAGCCACAACTTTTTCAAGGGGGATAGATTAGCTTTAAACTGGGATATATTATCATTGAAATACATTATTTCTGCTTTGGACTTTATGTTTCCAAGTGAAAAGTCTTTCTTCTACATACTTGCCATCTTTGGTTACTCTTTTCCCCACTTATAACCATTTCCCTATCTAAGTATAAATATGATTTGTCACCATGTATTTTAGTAACGTACAATGAAAAATTGGGGGTTACACCAGCCCCCCACATGCTGTCCATCTCCATGGCCCAGCTCTGACATGCCAGGACAGCCCATCTACTCTGACCCACGTTTCAGGAGGGTGCTGGCAGCTGGGTGGGGGAGCACAGGTAAGGTGCAGCCATAATGCAGGTGACAGAGGGGCTCTGGATGTGTCCCTCGACAGGATGAGACTTTGACTGGGCAGAATACGCAAGGAGACAATGGTTATGGTGATGCACATGGAAAATTGTTCATCAGAACTTCTGAGGAGATAGAAGGAAGGGGAGAAAAGACCAGAAAATATACTTTTTTACATGCATCTGGTCATCCTGTCTATCTGTGACAAAGTATGGCTCAATCTTAGCTGATCCTCAGAAAACTTCAAAATCCATTGGTAGGTTCTGCAGCTTCTGACAAATCTGTAGTAGCCCAGATATCCATGCTGAGCTGCAGGCTAGCTCCTTCCATACAGCATCCCAGCATATCCCACTCAATTGTGGGATCCCATAAATAAAGATTCCCAAAGCATCCGCTGTTACACAGTTAACTAACATCTCTAGGCCATACCTGACCTAAATTTTATGCAAGTAATTAAAAGGGTAAGTTTATTTCTGTGGAGCAGCTGTTCACAGAGTCAGGAGATGGAAGTAAGGTAAAAAGCATTCCCATTCACTACACATCCTTCCTCTGAAGCAATCAATAAGTTTAATTAGAGTGGTTAGGAATGAACTATGAAAGCAACAAAGTTAGTACCAGATATATCTTCTGTCCCAGTGTTTTCCTAATTTATGTATGACATTTCTAACAGAAATCTGGTGTACGTAATTGCTAGTGCTGCTTGTTACGAAGTACAGAAATGTGCGCGTCGGGATCTTGCAGCAGTGGAAAGAAAGTCCATTATAATCCATCCATTTCACACACTCTAACTGCAGTCTAGTTAAGTAATTGGAGGGGACAGTGGTAAAATGCCCGCACCGCCCTGCTTCCCCTTTGAAAAGTACTGGTGTTCTCTTGCTGACTAGCTCCTAAAGGCACTGAGTAACGCACAGGTTTGATATCATGCTAACCCTGCTGGTTGCAAGCCATTACACTTTGCAGGTGCACTCTGCTTCTTTCTGGTATAGAAGGAAATCTGCTGCAGCAGCCCTTTTCTGAGTGCCACTTGGGATGAAAAGGTATCCCAAAAGATACAGACACCCCTATATTCATCCTGCTATTTCCCAGATGCCTAGAGTTGAAGTCTAGTTGACACAGGAGAGCGAATGGTACTTCCAGCTGCCCACCTACAGCTTCATTCCTCCTTAGAGATGCCTTTCTCTCTTTATTGACTATGAAAGCTCTCCCAGAGTAAGTGACATGAATCAAGGCCAATATTTCTATCAGGTTTCAGATAATATCTTGAGAAATGCAGCACAGCTGTCATCACTGGACCGGGTCATGTAAGATATCCCTGTGCCTTTTCCAGCTTCTGCTAGTATTAACATCAGCTCCACACACAGTTCAAAGCCACATCTCCTCCATTCCCTCTTGTTGGTGTGCTGCACCGTACTTCTCCTTGGAGGCGTGCTGACTGGGAGTGCTTAAATATGCATTTTTAAGGAAACAGTCCCTCAAGTGGTGGACACACTTAGCTCTAAGGTGTGGAGGCTTCCTCAGTAGGAATCTTTTATAACTCCAGGAAGCATTGGCCAATGCTTCCTGGAGAAAGGATTTTAGGAAAACTTTATCTCCGAGTTGGATTTTGTTTGTGGTGGGTTGCTCATGCTTTCAAAGTTAAGCAGGTTCTTAGAAGCTTTGTTCAGTTTGGGTCAAAGTGATAAATGACAGAGCTGAGAGAAGCTTTCAAAGCAAACATCTTTATGAAAAATGTTATAGATCTGTCAATACCAGAATGTTTTGTGGGCACATCCTTTTAGTTGTTTTGATGCATTAAAATACCTGATATTTTATCTGAGGCACTGAATTTATCTGAGGCAGTGAATTTCAACTTTTTGTGATGCTTCTGCTAAACGATCAGTTTAAAATAGCTCCTCATATAATTTTTTAATTATTATTATTATTAAACTGAGACACTTCAAAGTAAAACATTTGGGGATTTTTTTTTATTTTTTTTTTTTTTTTTTTACTTTGAGGAAAGGTTTTATTTAGTTCAGAGGAAACAACAAATTGGATTACTTAGCCTAAAGAGAACATGATGGAGGACATCTCTCCAAATAAATAAAAGGCTGCTGCAGTGAGGAAGGCAATAAATCTGCTCTCCATGTTCATGGTGGATACAAGGAAAAGTAATGGGACTCCAATTGCAGAGCTGAGGTGGGGGAGGCAAATCAAGCTAAGCATAAGGAAAACTTTCTGCTGGTAAGACTATAGCTCTTGGAGAAGATTGCCTGACCCTGACTAGAGATCTCCCCCAAGGTATCTCAAAGCTGTTCTTGAGATCAAGCTCCCTCAGGATAACAAAAAGGACTTTTCCTGCCTGAGGGCTGCATGATCTCTGAGGTCTCTCCAAGCCTTGGGATTCTGTGATGTTGAGGGCTGTTTTCTTAAAGATAAACCACTGTGTATGCAGAAAGAGTCTGATAAGAGACTGTAGGTGCAGAAAGCAGACTCTTAAGGAGAGTTTCCCTCAGACAGTCCTGGCTTTGGCAGGCTGGTGTGACTGTCCCCAGCCTTTGTATGTGCCTTGCCCGTACGTGGTCTGCATGTGCACGGGCACAGATGGGGTGGCAGAGGCACTGCATTTCTTTTAATCCTTCTAAGAAATGAAAAATTAAGATGTGATTATAGAACTGTTAGAAAGGAATTACCACAAAGGAATTTCCAGATGGTCATGCAGAATAACTACTGAAGAGTGAACAGCAAGGTTGAGCTATTTATCCAAGTGTGGTTCTCTTTTCTCTCTGTTTTCAGTTGGCGAGTCCGGTTCTGTCTTCCAGTCGGTGTAATAATTTCCTTATCAGTCCAGTTGCAACTGTCTTTCTGCCTGATAGCTCATTTTCTTGTCCAGTGTCGCTAATATTCTTTTAAACCTAATTCCTTAAGAAAATAAAATTTATGGGATCAGTTTGTCCCCTGCTGTGGAAAATAACTTTGGGATTTTTTTTGGCTGGTGTTAAGCCTATTTGATGGGGGATAATGGATGCTTCAGTCCTGTTCTGTGGAGCAGCATGCAATTCTGCATGATAGAGTATCAGAACAAATCACTGCTGATAATCTCCTAGGTTAATTACTGTGCAGTGAGTGACCCTCTGCTTTGAATCAACACATTATGTTTAATCCGAGAACACGCTATGGCTACCACAGACTCCACGGGGCTTCCACTTGTTATTTATGCATGATGGGTGACACTTGTTTCAGAGCCATCTAAGTGATTTAGATACAACACTTTAACCATTTTGCAGGATCTCATCCCTGTAGATTATTCTGGCATAATGTACATTGCAAATGTTTTTACACATTCCAGCTAATGCCCAGATAATTTCCTACTCCCTTTTCTCATAAAAGCTTGTTAAGTCTTTGTTTGTTTTCTGCATAGTGGCTAATAATTTATCTTTTTTTAAAGTGCTGAGCACTGCATATATGTCGCAGAGGTCGCCGTGAGATCCTGATGCAATTTGTTACCTAACTGGAAGTTTCTGTATTTGATAGAGCAGCCAAATGCTCTTTTTATTCCAGATGGTCCTCTGGGATATGATCCCAGGGACAGAGTAGGGCGTCAGTCAAATCAATGGGAAGATTCTTGTCATCAGTCCTTTGGCTCAGGCCCTTAGAAAGCGTTCAGAAGTCAAAAGCCTTGAAGAGCATGGGATTTGTTGTTGTTGCTGCTGAGGATTGGACTGGATTGCAGTTTTACTAAGGGAAATTTCCCAGGGTGTTTTACAGGAGCTAGATCTACATTCCTATCGACTTTTTTTTGCAAATTAGATTTTACTACTTCTGAAAAAGCTTGCCTGTATGATCTAACTGGAGCAAGGCTATTCTAGTCTTAAAAGGCATGCTGCTAACACAGCATCAAGTTTCCCTAGGTTAAAATAACACAGAGTACAAAATAATATACTTAACAGCAGGGCTGAGCAGGTTCTTGTTCACAACTTTCCTGACTGGTCACGAGGCAAGGGGGACTCTGTAATTTGCTCAATGCTCCTTCACTAACCACATTGCTTGTGTTCAGCCTCCTTTTTCATTAGGTCTTGCACTCACAAATCAAAACATTGTTCACAACCAACTGACTATTTAAGTATTCTTGCTGTGGAAGCCTGCAAGGGAAGGCGGCTTCCATTCCTCTGTTAATATCTTTCCTGAGAAATTGTGCCTCTGCAATGCTCTGTCTTTCATTTATTACTGTATCATTCACAGCTTCATTTTATGTTGTCTCATATCTCCATGTTTGCAGTATTCCATCCACAGTAATCAAGGGTGTGACTGAATTTACATCACCTTGTAATGTGGGGAATGGGGTAAGAAAGGATGGGAGACAATGCTGTATGCGCCCTGTTCATCTAAGCAAAATGAAGTCTCTGTATACAACATGCAGTTACTTCAGCTGTAACAAAGCCCAAAGCAAATGTTGTTTTCTTACATTGAAGTTAGCTAGGAACTATTACAACAACTTCCACTATCAGCATCAAAATAAATCTTTGCTTCCAGATACAGCAGTATAAGTTTTCTTTGCAGGTTCACAGATTGTAGCTCTCAATCTACATCTTATATATAGAATCTGAGGAAGGAATGTGTATTAGCTGTTCCATCAAAATGCTGATCTTTGCTTGGTAGTCTGTGAGGTTTTCCATTGCTTCCTCATTGCTCACAAGGCTGGTAGTGTGCTGATGGTGACTACTGGTAAAAGTTATTTTTCCTCAGTCCTTCTCCATCACATGCTTGGACATCTAAGCCTAGCTTATATCCTTTAAAGTTAACCTTAACTACCTACGAAATACACTTACTGCAAATATAACACTGGTATCTCTGTAACTTTTCTTTATTTATCATTTAAAATTATAACTTTTTTTAAAATAAGGATTCAAAATATCATTTGAACTCATAAAATCCAGCTCTATGAAAGAGGGCATGTGGCTCAAAATATATGTAGACACAGGAGTAGACAGCTCTGGCAATGAAATGCTCTCAGCAGCCCTTCCCGTGCAGAATGACTAACCTGCTAAAATCATACTTATCAGCTCATACAAATGAGCAGATAGGCTTCAGTAAAATGCAGGACTTTTTTGATCAATTGCTACCATTTCCTTGGAAATCACATGGATTTTGCATCTTGGGCTCTTTCTGCGTATCCTTTGTGTCACTGCTATATATGCTTCTTTTCAAATTGCACCTGTGTGAAAGATTTACTGGCTGAAAATCATGTTTTCTTGTTGGAGGAAGGTTTCTGTAGAGAATGTTCTGGTCATCTGATCACATCTTGTCGTCGTACAGCTCTGTCATTAAATCTGCATCTTAGCCTTGCTTACATGTTAGTCCAGGGTTGAGGATACATAGCTATAAATCATAATTTTGCATTATAATCTGATGGGAAAAAGGAAAAGATGGGAGGCTGGCATTCACTAGTAAATTAGGAATAGCCTTCATTTACAATGAAACCTAACGTTACCTTTATGTATAGAAGTGTCCAGTGGGTTAGTTAGCAATTGTATTCTGCATCACTTTACCCGCCCTCCCCTTGGCTTTTATTACCCTGTCTCCCTCTCCTCTTCATTACAATTATTATTGTTGTTGTTTGTGTTTTGGTTTTTTATTTTTTACTTTATTTCAATTAGTAAACTGTTCTTATCTCAGCCTACAGGTTTGACTTTTTTCTGATTCTTCTTCCCATCCTAGTGGAGGGGGAATGAGACTAGTGAACGGCTGCATGGTACTTAGTTGCCAGCTGGGGTTAAGCCCACAACAAAAAGTATATGCAGTATATACTGTGTTATCAGTGTTTTTTTCTTCTTGTACCCTGAATATTTCTTCATATTCCCCCCTACCCCTCTATTTTTGTAAAATAGTCCTGCAAGAATTTTTCTAGCAATTCTTAGATACTCCAGAAACTGGGGCCTGAGACTGGTCATTTAAAATTGTGGAATGGTATAGTGTGGTTTAAGTGCTGGGATTTTTATTTGAGTGGATTCTTTCAAAGCAAACTTTCATCTGTAGTAAAATTTTTCAACATGTTTTGAGGCAGCAAAACATCATTATTTGTAATAAGGAAAAAAGAGAAGCCACTGCTTTCACCAGAATTCAGAACAAATGAGGGGGGTCACACAAGAATTTTACACGCTTTAAAAAGCATGTAATCAATGATATGTGCTGGAAATGACAGGGACAGAGGATCAATCTACCACATCAGCAGCCTGTCCTGTGTCCTTCCCTGCTGCCTGAATGGGAACACCAGACATGAAATCTGCTTCCACACCACATTCACAATTTAGACGGTTGTTTGTAGGATACTTGCTGGTGTTCCAGAGAAAGCTGCAAGTTGGTGGGTTTTGCTGCTGAAGTCAAAGCATTTTGGTCTGTGGTTCAAATTTGCTGTGTCATATGGATCTTCGAAGTGTGTGTGTGTAGGTAGGTGGTAGGGGATGTCTGTGTGTTCACACCAGTGCGTAAACATTGCTCTGTATAGGTTTGTGCCATACATTGCCGCTGCTGCATCTGAATAGACAAGAGCAGAAAATGCAACTGGAGGATTTCAGAGACCCCTGGGCATTTCTCGTGTTCCCATTTTTGCAGAGTCCTCACAAGGAATTCACTCATTATGCAAAGTTCACCTTTGCTTTTACTTGTAAGAAATCTTAGCTTTTTAGAGGCAAATATAGCTGAAAAGGTCCCAAATTACGTTGCAGCTGGCACTGTGGGTGCAGAAATGCTGTTGTGCATACAGCTCACATCTACTGCAGTCCCATCTTAGGCTGTACTGGCTGAAGCCTGAGGCCACGTTGCTAATCTGTCTCAGGGCTGATGCATGACCCTGTGTAGACAGATCTGAATTAGCTACCTGAGGGTCTCTGTGGTATTGCACATCGCCTGCCATCTTTGTCAGGCTGCTTTAGCTCCTGATAAACTGCAGGACTTTGGTGTCCATATTCCAGTTTAGAACAGCTTTGTGACTGCTCTAACTCTCCCAGGACTGGACTTAATACACATAACCTTCTTGGGAGGGAACAGATCCTGTTCACACTCAGATATCTGAGATCTTTGTTACATAATGTCTCTAAATTTAGCTTTACAGGGTGGGAATGACCAGAAAATTAATACTAAATATAACAGGAAAGAGAGAAAAGACAACAGCATTTTTTCTGTATGGATGTGTCTTCAGAGGAATGACCTATAGAGAAACTGTGCAGTGAAAGGAGTATTTGATAATGGCTAAAACTCACTGAGCAGTCAAATCCAATGAAGACATGCATTAGAAATCAGCTGTGCTACACGAGAGCGAGCTGCAGAAAATTAATGATGGGTCCCTCAATATAATAAATATTTTTTAACAGAATAAGCAGAAGACGATGCTGCATAAGGACCAATATTTTGTTGCTTTTGTCTTTTAATGAGAGCATAGCAACTACCTTTTTTCATGAGTAAAAAGTGCTTTCTTTGAGCATAAGTGCTAGTAGTTGCATAATATGAAACTTACTGATGCATATAATGGTAGCAGTGGGCCGTCTGAGCACAATGTACGCTTTAAAATTAATCTCTGTACAGATCAGCAAGCACATGCAGACTCTCCCATGTTGACAAGAGCAATGTACTTCTTTAGGAGAAGCCAAACTTTCAAAGCCTGGCAGCTGGAGTTTGCAAGCTTGTCGTTCCGTTATTAACTCTGTAGGCCTTAGGGAAGGGGTAATGGATGAGATGATCCCATGGGGTCCCTTCCAGACCTGTTTTGTTTGGTTTCATGGTTCCTAACCAAGCAAGCAATAAGCACAAATGTTCTCTGAAATGAGCAGAGGGAAAGGGATGTGTATTAATTATGCAAGATGTTCCGTCTAGTTCAAAGCAACGTAGCTGGTGCTGGTCTAAGTTCAGCAAAGGGCAGGTGAAAGAAGACACGAGGATGGTGTTTGCTAGGGACCCCTGCGATCCCCTATACTCTTGGATGTACCGTGAGGATGAACCATGACACTGTAAAGAATGGGTTTTGAGGGAGTGAGTTTGGGCAGGAGAAGACTGCTAGGGAAAGTATCTCCCACGAGACTGGAGGCTAAAATGAACAGACCTTGCCAACATGGTTCATCAAAATCTCATTTCTTTTCAGCAAGAAGAAGTGACATTTTACAGTAATACCAAAGTCACTCAACCCATACTGTAAATGCTGGGGATTTGAATCACAATGGCAGAAACTTACTGGATTTCTCCATTGATGACTTGTGTGCTCCGATCCTTTAGAAAGTGTGAGGCCGGAGGGAGAGGTTGAGCTTCTGCTCAGAGCAACGCCAGCACTGCATCCAGGCAGGTTTGCTCTGGGCTTTGTCCACTTGGGACTTGAAAACCCCTGACAGCTGAGATCCTTGTTCCTGTCCTTGGCTGTCCTCACAGTGAGCGTGATATAACCCTAAAAGGAGGGGAATCATAAAAGGTCAGCTCTAAGTCGGACAGATCCATCATCTGCTTTCAGGACCGGGGCTGCCAGAGCTTTCCCAAGCCTGGCAGGGTGAGAGAGACTGCAGCTGTAGCTCAGCTCTTTACAGACCTTTTGGTGCTCCATCTTTACTTGCTCCTTCAGCTTGTCTTGAGGTGATTTTTCTTGGATATTGAGTGGTTTCAAGTAGTATCTCCACTTCCTTTTGGAAGGAGAAGGAAGGGCACCTTTCTTTTGAATAAAATCTGTCTCAGTCTTTTTGCAATGCTTTAACTAAAAGGAAGATAAAGCAATGCATTTGTGTTTTTCTCCCTTTGCCACCTTCCAGCAAACCAAGCAAGCCCATTTTAAATGGAACCCAGATGATCCGTAGACATTTTTATTAAGTATTTGAGGACTATTTGTAGGTTTATGAGCTCAGGTTGGAATTTTCCCTGTGTCTAAAAGAATTAGATATCCTTCCCCCATCAGCTTGCACGGGGTTTTTTTCTTTTTACAAGCGAAAGACCCTGAGTGATTTAAGTACCTACTGAAAGTCAGTTGGGCAGAGGACCTTACGGAGCTTTTAAAAATGTAACTTTCTTCAATGTGTTGAAAATCGCGGCTGGAATAGCTGTAGTGATAATGCACTAAGTTGAACTGTGCCTTTTTGTTAAGACAGGAGAGTTTTTCTCTGTGTTCCGGAAGATTTACAATCCAGAAAAACAAGTCATTAAAAGATTCATTTATAAGGATAAACAGAGCTGACAAATAAAGTTGGCTTTTGAAACTATGCTGGAAAAGGATTTTTTTATGAAGAGGTCATGATAGGTTTCAAAGCTGAGTGTGTGCTACCTAGCACCTACACCATAATTCCTCCCCCAATTAGCTGGTTGTAAGGCAGTGCCCTCTTCCACTTGTCACATTATAGGCTTTATTCAAATGAGATGCAAAGGGAAGAACAAGCTGAAACCACTGTCATTACCTGAAAGAAAAACTTCCAACCCGTCCAGTACCACTGAGTAGAATTCTATTATGTAAATCTACTTCCATATTTTGGGAACAAATGATAGGCAGGACATAAAATGGAAAAATAAATTATACTCACACGAGTAAAAGATCAGTCAGGCAGTGCACTGAGATATCATTAGGGCTGATGAATCACTATTATCATTACAAAAATAACATATAATGCTTCAAATCCAGCATCGTGGTTGATGACTTTGCTGATGAATATTTATGCAGTTTCTTTTGTTTCTTTGTGTGTCTAACAGATGCCAAGCTAAGTTCAATAGACAAATTGCATCTCTGTGAACTGTCACAGCCTTGTCCTTCTCTTTCCTAGCAAACTGAAGTTAAATAGCAAAATGGAATAAATAAGCAGAGGTCAGAACCCCCATCTCCCTACAAGATTCAATCAACTGATAAATAATCTGTAGAAGGATTCAGTTCAGATCAAAGGAGGAATGGAAGTTAAATCTTCTTTATATGAAATGAACAGTTTGTGTATCTGTACTCTGAGGATCATAAATTATTTAACCAATGTGTATGTCATAATCTAATTAGTCACCTCTGCTAAATTTCTCAATATTTTTTGTGTCTGTGCTTCTTACCTGCAGTGCACAATAGGAGAATTATTATAGATGTATGAGTTTTATTAGCAAATAACTCTTTTAAACAAATAAAAAATCACAAGGAGGAAAATAAAGATGGTCAGATAATGGTATTTGTGGGCACAAAAGCAGAGGTCAACATCATTTACAACCTTTTTCAAGTGGTAATAAGTTCAATTAATTCAGTGTCTTAGCATAATCATCTTTTTGCAAAGCAAACTTTTATCTTAGCATTATAATATTTATGGCAGGTGATTTTCTTTTTTTTTTTTTTTTCCCTTTTTTTTCCCTTCTTTTTTCAGATATACAGTCCTATTGATTTGCTTTGCAAGCTTTCTGTAGAAGGGAGAATCGATGGTGCCCTGTCACCCAAACAGCTCTGAAGTAGAATTTATAGATTTGGGGAAATGGCTTAATTGCTGGAATGATGCTTGCAGCTAAGCCTGGCCACTTAAACCTGTGCAAGTACTGTACATTATCCAAGTATCAGCCATAAAATATACAACAATATATAAAAGTAACTGGAAAATAATACAAGTATTTCTGGAATGTCACCACTTTTGTGAGGGCTTACACTGCATTAAGCTGATGCTTACACAGGGGTACAATCTCTGAAGTTACTCCCTCATTCTGCTTACAGCAGCCTTGAGTCTCTTGACATCGTACAAGGCTCCTCACACCTAACTTAGACTGTGCGAAAGCAGTTTGCCATTTAAAAACCATGCCAGGCCGAGCTGGATTAAGGATTTTCCCCCGCCTTGGTACTAATGACTTAGTCCTGTCTTCATGTGGAAAGCTTCTGCTTGCAAAGGCAGTACCTGGGATTTGGTAGGGATTCAAAGGGCTAAACAGGTACATACCTTCTAAGAAGCATTTAGCTTGGCATCACATGGCTAAGTGATACATTTGTAAAGATCATATGTCTACTTTGGTAAATAGGAGCCCACACAAAATCTGATTGTCTCTTGTCAGCCTAACTATTCCAGTGCCCATTTTTTTCAATGTAGGCAGTGCCCATCAAAACAATTCCTACTAGTCACTGTGGTTACTTACAGCTCAACTTCTTCTCAGAGGTCTTGTAGACCCTCTGGTCCAACATCTTCAGGAAGTGAACTTGCTGATACACAGCAGTGACAAGACTGCAACCAAGCAGGTAGTAGGATTTTTTTTGTGTCTGGTAATGCAACACCAAATATAACATCCAGGTGACTGAGCAGTACAAGGCATCATCTACATCTTTGGTTGAGCTTTGCTCCTCTTTCTGACAAGCCTCTCATGGATCAGGCAGGAGTGCCTCGTTTCAGGCCAAGATTTTAAATGTTTAGCGAGAATTGAATGTTGTGTGACTTCCTACAATCCTACAGCAAGAGAGTGTAGCCGTTTTGCATCTTTTGGGCAGCTTTTCCCAGGAAATTTTGATATCTTCACAGATATCATCACTCTCCATCCCCACTTATACAGAAGGTACTGAGCCTTGCACTGAACAACACCCAGTTTTTCCTGTGCTCAGCCACTGCCAGGATGTTTTCCAGCGATGCCTTTCTCAAAGGATCCAGCAGTGTGTAACCCCACACCATTTGCTAGCACCTCCAGCTCCTGAAGAAAACATTAGGTCTGGGATTGGAGAGTGTTTTCACACACCTGCATGATTCTGTTTCTAGCCAGTAGCTCTTCAAGTGGCAATGTAAAGTCATCCACTTCACTTGCTTGGCCAGTTTCTATTTGGATATAATGAAGCAATGCAAAATAGCTGCATACGCCCCCATCTACCACTGTTTGATTATTTCTTACGTGTCTGTGGTAAGATTGTCAGGACTGTTTCATACTGCAGGGCGCTCCATGCTACTGACAATCCCACCCAGCTAATCAGACTGTGCTGCAATTTCGGCGCTCTTACATTTTTGTTCATTCGTCCTTAGATTTACACTTCACATTAGCCTCTGCAAGTACTACATGGGTATATTGGCTTCTTAACTCAAAGCAAATACATGGTGTGTCAGTATGTATTACACATATATATACCTTTTTCTAAAAATCAGCTGTGCGTTAAATGGATGGCATTTCTATTTAAGACAGCGAGCATGGTCTGAACTGTCAGATACACTGTGACCAGGTTGCCTAGGCAACAAAAGTCCTCAAATTGGAGGGGTCTGTAACAGAAGACGTTTAGATAGCTTTAATTTTGGGGCATGGTTTCTAAAAGATCTTAATTGACTCCTTTCCAATGCATTTTATCTAGCGATAATACTATGTTTCAAGTATCAACCGGTACAGCTTCATCTACCGTATCTCTGCTATAAATTACAGCTATAAAGCATTTAAAATAGAGACAAAGGTTAAAGGGTAACTTATTTCACTTTGGCAAGTGTTTAGATGGTTAAGCCTTGCTTGTTAGCCTTTATAATTAGGGAACATATGTTTATTTTCTTTATACATACAAAGCATCAAAAAGTATTTTCTTCAATTTGACTGCTGTTGGGCTATCAGATACCAAAATTCTTGACCTTTTTTAAATTGTCTTGTATTTTCTGTAATTGTTTCTATAAGGCTCCCTGCAGCGTGCTTGCTGTCTTCACATAATTCAGCGCCATCTAAAGTGGCTCCCTATAATCCTGAAAATGATGTTGGATCCGTTATCAAGTTATTGTAGACAGTTTTGTCTTGCCTTATTCTGCTTTTTGGATAAGAGGGATGGGCTTTTTCTTCTCAGTAGAGCATGACTCTGATCTCCCTTAGCAAACCCTGCCTCTCAGATTGATACGAAAGCAGGGTCACACGTTAACACGGCTTTGCAGCAAGGCTTTGGGGCTCAGTGTGGTGTGAGCTCCCATGCTGGGGGCTGTGGATGTTTTGTTATGCATGACAGGGCAGCTGTATTGCTGCCAGGGCTGGAGTTGGCTTGTTCAGGGCTACACCAGGCTCTGCTGTGAAGGGTGACACTGCAGGGTGGAGCTGCTGTGTCAGCATGAAGGTGAGGCTGGCTGTACATCTAGCTGAGGGGATGCTGCAGCACTGTGTTGGGGATAACCATTTCCAAGGTGTTCCAGCATTGGTTTCCCAAGAGTTGGGTGCCCGCAACTGGAGACAAAACACCAACAGGTTTATCTTCCACTACTCATTAGTTAATTGATGAGATTACCTAATATTTAATATTACAGCCTATTTCTGTTGTTCCTGTAGCACCTGAGGCCTCTCTAAAACCAAGCTGGTCATGGCAGCACAGGTCTGCAGGTCTGTGGAAGCTGACAAATTGCTTTCAGATCTGGCTGTTTGTGCAAGGTTGCCCCCGCTCTGGGATCTCTGAACTAGGTTTGTTGGCTTTGCAATGAATAACAACTAATAGGAAGTAAGCATCTGGATCTCTTAAAAAGCAGTTTCAAAAGCACAGGCTTAATGTTTCTGTAGGCAATTTTTTTCCAAAGGACTCAGGAGATTTGAGAGCAGGAGGCTCCCTGTGAGGCAGCCAGACTGCACTCCTTGGTCCCTCGAGGGAGAAGATTGTGCGCTACCTACCCAAAGACAGGTAGGAAATATTTCTCTCTGAACAAGAAGCTGAGAATTTCCCACCTCGTGTTTCCTTTCTGCTCACCTGGATTAAACTGATCTGTGCTTAGAGCTAATGTAGGATTAGGAATCAATATCACGTAAGCAACTGCTGCTGTCTGGATTTAGGTATTTCTTGGTCGCTGTCTGGGGCTGGGGTTTAAGGGCAACGATGTACGGTTTTGTGAATTTTAACTTTGGGCGGAAAAAAGTCGGCATGTGTCTGTTTTGAATAGCAGAAAACCTGTGCAGATGATGCTGATACTCATCTTTTTCTGCCTTTCCCTCCAAAATTAAATATATTGCCTCTCCCAAATTAATACTGTTGTCACAACTGTAGATTGAAATTTCTCAGCGCTTTGTTTCCTGAGCAGATATTTTTAGCTTTTCAGCACTATTTTCCACAAATGTTTTTAAAAACCTTTGGTAAGTGTATCTTGAATGCAACACATGGAAACAGTTGTGTGCACTTGAGCTTCTGTCTTCACCAAATAGAAATTAAACTAGTTTGACACTGATATGAGGAAATCTGGTGAAAATGACCTGTCAAATATTACCAAAGTGCCAATGCCACTTTCAGGCAGTGAAATGTTTTCTGCTCAACTGAGACTGGCTCATCCTCTTCTTGCTGAACTCCCACATGCTCCCTCTCCTGAGGGCAAGATCTTTTTCTCCCTCTCATTCAGTTTCCTTGAAAATTCAGACAGGATTGTTTGTTACACTCTGCTGACAGGTTTTGGCCTTTTAAAGCTCGGTCTTGCGCTACGATTATGAAAGTGCTACTGAACATTGTGATTCTGCATTTTTATTCTTGATTGTCCATCAGGTTTTTTGCATCTGAAGATCTCAGTCATTTAGACAAGAGAGAGATGTCAAATTCAGCTTAAAGGAACTGGCATGATAGCAGTCTGTTGTTAGGATTTCTCAGTGACTCAAAACAAGAAGTTTTGTTCCTATGTTTCCTTTTGCATGCAGTTTTGGACATTTGTTGTGAAGGGTCCAGCTTAGATGAGTGTGTGTCACATGTCCTGTCTTGTTTTTACAGTAAATAGGAGAGATGAAAAAATGTACAACTAATTGTTAGTGGGGTAATGAATCTCCCAATGTTTTTACATGGCCTGTTAATTCATTTGTGATCCTGTGGGTTGTCTAACCAGTTCTGTTAAAGGAAAAAGGGTAGAGACACAGAAGCTGGTACCGGGACTAGACAGGCAGCTGCTGAAGAGTAACTAGAAGGCCCCATTGCTCACCAGCTATTTTAAACTGAAGTTAAATTTCTGTATACCTTGCTGGAGGCACTCAGTGAAATGAAAGCTTCATTTCATGGGAATTGTGCATACAATTAATATATTAGTGTAAAAAGAACAAAGGTTAAAAATCGCAATAATGGGCTGGACTAATAACTTTTTGGGGTAATCTGCTCCATCCAGTATTTCCCCATTTTACACCAGCCAAAAGTCAGTGCATAGGGAAGAGTACATACATTACACATACGTAGTTTCCCCAGATACTTGTATCCTCAGACTTGGAGGCTTCCCGAACCAAAACCATTTCCTTTGGTTTGTTTTTTGAACCTGCTTTCTTTTAGTTTGATGTGGTGCTCCCTTAACTCTCATATTGGAAGAGAGACTGAACCATCAGTCCCTATATACCCACTCCATGCTACTCAGGATTAAAAAGAAAAACCTCTGTTTCAGGCTGATGCAAAGTAAACACAAAATACAAAGTTTCAGTCAACTAAAATCTTGCAGCGCGAACTTTCCTCGTTGGTTTGTTGGGGCTTTTTTGTGTTTGTTTGGATTTTGACTGAGGTTTTTAAGACACTTAAAATAAGAAGGAAAGGAACTTTTGGAAAGCAACAGTCACTTGGAATTCAATGACAGAGGTAGTTGTTTTAAAAAAAAATGATAAAACCCCCAAACACAAGATACCGACCTGAGATGTCTAGATCATTACCAACCTGTATATCATTCCCTCTCTAGCCCATTGCTGACATGGAAAAAATAGTGGATGTAAATGGAAAGGTTGTTTTTCCAAAAAATACTGTAGTATTACCAAATCACCATTTTCTCCCTAGAAGCATTATTGGAGAGGGGAAAAAAATGCTTTACTTTGTGCTTATCTAGGAGCATGTGACATCCATCTGAAGTTGCATATGAGCCCAAGGAGGACTACAGATCTTTTGCTATCAGCCAAAAACAGCTTTGGAGTTACCTCTGCACTGGAATTTCTGAAATCCTCCTCAACTGAAGGCAGAAGCAGCAGATTTTAGGAGAAAACAAGCAAACTGAAACCAATCTGTGGGGCATTTATTAAATCACATAGCTGGAATCCACGTATATAGCTTAAGTCGGTAAAATCTCTTTGTGGGAAATACATTTGGGCGAAAAAGTACTTACGGTTTCTTAGGATCATTTTACTTTAATTTTCAAGTTAGATTTGGAATAGCTTAATACTTATTCTGAAATGTGGCAGTACACAGAATCTAAGAACTGGAGAATGGCAAGAAACCTAGAAATGGAGGTAAGCATATACAAGTGACTGCTGTACCCTTGTTCCTGCTCATGGCTTACCTGAAAGCCTGGCACCTAATGCTGCTACAATATTTACTTCTTTGCTTTTAATAGCAGTAGAAGTGGAAAGTGCTAAGGGTGTTCCCATTTATTTATTTATTTTAATCCCAAGAGAGGGAAAAATTATTTTGATCCATCATTTGGCAGTACTGGTTGGCAGGATGGTTATGCTGACATCAGCTAGTTGGCCTGTCCCTACAGTAGCAGCCTACCTAATCACATTACTCTTTCATGTTTTCTGCTATAATTTCCCCTCTTAGGACCCACAGTGACCACTGTGGTTCAGCAGGTTAATTCTGCTCCACCTCATCCCCATGCTGGCTGAAGTGCAGACCCAGATGTTTCTGCACACAAAAAGTCCAAACCCAGTTGCTTTTCCCAGCTTCGTTTATAGCATCTGTTGCCAATGGTTTGACATAGTTTCTCATTTATAACCTGACACTGAAAATATGACCTTAAGATTTTCCACTGGTATGCTGTCACCTCTACAGATGTTAAGGAAATGCTGTGATGAAACTCAGAGCTTCTGTAGACTGCTCCTCCTTTTGCAATAAGCCTTCCTCACTTCACAACCCAAATAATCCAACAGGTCAAAGACCTGACTACAGGCCACATTTATGCCTGGCAAATGCCCTTTTTCCCTTCTTATCTCTAGGAAACCAAGACAATTATTGGGAGTTTTAAAGAAAGGTGCCTACAGGCTGGTGGTCTGTAGTGGTCCCAGCACAGCACAATAAAGAAGTGAGAAGTTTGTCTTGCAGGTTTAGTGACTTGAAGCACGGTCAAGAACCCAGTGCCAAGGAGTTTCATGAATCCATGCTTGAATCATCTGCAAAGTCGACTGTGGAACAGCTTTGAAATAATTTCCTATGTTAAATGTTTAGCTTGTAGTAGTTGCTTGGGAAGAACCATTTCAGAAACTTTATCATCAACATAAAGTTAGGCGTGGCTGACTATAGAAGGGTGTCTCCACCCCCACGTGTAGCCACCTCACAGAAATTTATTTTGCTCATATGGACAGAAAAAATACTTTTGAAGCCCATTTAAACTAAGAGAGGTGGCTGTGTTTCAGGCAGATAAATCAGGGCAAACATTCCTTGAGGGAACGCCTTTTTGAACTGGGAAGCCTAACTTAAGGCAACTAGATCTAGGAATATCCACAGTGTTGATCTGTTTACTGAAGAGGCCGACTCACTTCCTGTATTTCAGAGATTTTCAGATGCTTGTTCTGCATTTCTTTAAATTGCCTGAATCCTCTGAGGGCTTAGGTTACTTCATCCTGCTCAGCAGCATACAGGACAGGGTTTTACAACCTCTTGTGCCCCGGTGGCATCTGTCTTCTTTCTTTGTAATCATTTTTGCTTTCTTTCCCCATTTCTATGGCAACTTTTGACAATGTCCCCTCTATTATGCAGTTCAGCGTAACTTGGAAAAAAAAAGAAACTGTTAAATTTTCAACAGGGTCAGATGTCAGGCTTTTTAGAATGAGAATGAAGATTTGGCTTGCGATGCTCATCTTGGCAAAGTAGGGGGAAAATTCCTTTATGAGGAAGCTTTTTCAAAAATGTACAATACGGCCGGTGACTGCGGGTGATATATATCTCCACATCATATCCCCAGCACGAAGTAAAGGCAGGGTGACAACAGCAGAAGGGAATCAGCCACCTTTCTGGAATACTTGCAACTTTTTAGGCAATTGCATGCACTTCTCTCATTGTGCTGCTTCATGAGTTTCTCTGCAGGAACAAGGCAATCCAGCCTGCTTGCTCTCCTGGCACTGTGAGAAAGGGACAGGTTAGAGCAAGGCTTTGCTTCTTGTCTTGCTTTAATGAGAAGAATCCGGAGATGCACAACTGCCTTCACCCTTGCTTACTAACAGCACCTCAATCCTGCACAGAAAAATGCAATGGGAAAACTCAGTATCCACATGGCACATGTTATGCTCATCTGCTCCTCAGCAATTACCATGATACCCATGGTGTGCCACCCAGGCAGTCACGGAAAAGGCATGAATTACCGTATTTTAGCAAAGGTCTTGTAAAAGTTGCTGGCATAGTGGTTGGCTCTTCTTCACCACCTTAAGAGAAGCTTCGGGCACCAGACACTCTCGAGGAACTGGACTCCTCAGTATAGGACTAAAATATTTATGGGGGTCTTCCAAAAGTCTGGCCCTGCATAGTTTTGCCTCTCCAGAAATGAGATGGTTAGAAGAGTCTCTGACCCTTGTATGTGTGGTCAGGAAAGAATGAAAGAAACCCTTCCTGCACACCAAGCCTGCAAATAAGATCAAAAGGGGTTCCGAGATCAGAACTTCAGTGGAGTTGGAGGAGGAGCAAGTATCAGCTGTATTAAAAAATTCAGATATGTAAGATGTGCACAAGCAGTTTCAGAAGACGTAATGGATATCACTGATACACTAAATTTATTTTTGTCATCTGCCCTAGGAAATGAAAACGTGCTGAATGAATGTAGTGGAGAGGATGGGCAGTCCAATGAAGAAACCTTTAAAAAAAGAGGCTTCCCTCAGGTGAATGGAGGAACAAACATGTGCATTGTTCACACACTGTTCACCAGCCTCATAGTACTGAGAGGTAAGTGATGGGCTGAGATCTAGACCATACCTCCCCAGGGATGGGAATTGAGGCCTGTGCCTGGGGCATTCCTGGCAGGAGGTGGCAACACTTGCCCCCAGCTGATCCCTGTGAGCTATGAGAAGCAGAGGGGTTGCACTGGGGTAGCTGTCTCCTTTGCACTTGTCATGATGTTTGGAAGGAGACAGAAATGTGGAAGGTGTTATTTTGAAGCAGTCCTTCCCTCTGTTGCTTTGAGGAAAGCAAAGCAGCTGTCAGGAGGAATATCCCTATTCCATATGGCTGCTCCCTGTAAATACAGCACTGTAAACAAAGACCTGCCTGGGAATTAATCCCAGGGTGACTAAAAATACATGGGCATGTTTTTGCTGGCTCTTCTGCCACTTCGCACAGCACTTTTCCCAGTCATAACTGATAGATATTTCCATTAACGCATGCACAAGCAATTCAGAAGGTTGCTGCTAACAGAGCAGACTGGGACTTTCAAGTGTCATAAACCTGAAGCAGAGAACAGAAGTCATGTCCAAATGCCAAACCCAATTGTTTGCATGTGGTGGTACTGGTGAAGCACATCAGTGTGTGTGGGGCTTGCAGGGAACTTTAAATGGCACAGGAGGGTCATGCTGTCACACAACCCCAGGCTAAGACAGCTAATCAGTCCCTGGCCGGGCTGTCTCATTCTCATGGGGAGGTGGGGTCTATCACAGGTCCAGAATCTGCAGGGGTGTTTGCTCTGGGTCTGGTCTGAGCAATAACATGCCATGGTCGCATGCCGCCTGGTTTTGGAGGCCATCCTGCCTCCTTGGCCACCCAGCCCTCAGGGGCGATTGCTCCCTGCCTAGCTGTGTCAGTCATTTCCCCCCCAAGAGTCCATGGGAAGAGAAGTGAGGAATAGAAACTGGATTATCTATTGCAAAGAGATTCATTTATATTTTGCATTAAAGTTTTAATATTTTTGTAAAAAACAAACCTTCTTCGCCCTCATCTTTTGAAATCACAACCATATTCTGCTGCTTCTGGAGGAAGCTTGCATTTTAAAAAATTCAGTGTTTTGAAATTAACTTCATATTCAAATAACCCCTTCCTCACTCAGGAACTCCTGAATTTTTGAAAACTAAAGAGAACTCAAAGGCGTTGGCAAATGCATTTCTCCAAGAGGGTCCCATGGTGCAGATCTGGAAGCATTTATGAGCTGTTCTGATAATCCTTCTACTGAGCTACTTTGTAACTCTGGGTTCCAAATACTTCACCAACTCTGGCCCAAGTCACCTCAAAAATGGAATTTAGGCACTTAAAATCATAAGTGTAGACCCTCATGAGAATATGACTCTATGTCTTTGGCAGGAAGGCCATAGAACCCACATGTCAGACTACAAAGCAGATTTTGCTAACAAGAAAATCCCCTCAACTTCGAGAATTAAACTGCTGTGACACCCTAGAATTCATACGCTTTTTGCAGAAACCTGTCATTAAAGCTCAACATCTTGTCCAGGTCTTGCACACCAGAAAACAGTTGCCTACGTAAACCAGAAGCAGCACAGGCATCCCACTAGAAAGAGCAACGCGTGACAAATTTCTTCCATGTCACATCTCCTACAGCAAAATCAAGAAAAGAGTTTTAAAGTGATGCACAAAACCAGGAGCAAAAATAATTGGCATAGACAAGTTAGATGACCTACCTAATTACACGATAAACAGGGAATGCCTTTGTATGTACACATGGGAAAGGAGTTAAATACAGATCCTGACTTGGATTCTTCAATAGGAGAGTATGGTCAGTTGGTTTTTGCAAAAGAAGGGTAAACAACACAGCTGGACAACTGCAAATGTGTTGCCTCCTAAATCTGTGTGTGCCCTGCACTAGGGCTGCACCTAGAAATAGTTTAGATTTTCATTTTGTCTAAAATGAAATGCCTAATGTCACAGGGCTGGCAGTGGGAAATACAACCTGCAGAAGACAAATGTTTTTCTGGAGGAGCAGCCCACTGCTTGGCTGGGTGCAGAACAGGGGAGACATTCCTACCCTCTGTCCGCAGTCTGCCTACGGGGTTAGCTGGAACGTCTCACCACATCACAGACGACAAAGTTTATTATATAAAATATTACGATAATGTCCTTTACCTGTGCATCCCCATCTTTACTTTTCCTTATGCAGCACATGATGGATGCATCCTATTGCAATTCCTTTTCCAGTAGCTCAGGATCTTCTTTTACTTTCACATAGTTGCTGTGGGGGGGAACAAAAGAAGGGGGGGGGGGGGGGAGGAGGAATAGAAAGGAAAAGGAAAAAGAAGAAAGCATTGATGCTTTGGTATTTTGCCTGTATTTGCAGTATGTGCCTGGCCTGGGGTGGGGGTTTTTTGCCTTTCCCCTCTTCTTTTTTCAGATTTAGTGGTGAATGGATGACATATGCACATGTAAAAATGTAATATATCACATATAGTTGTTGATAGAAGTATGATTTGATTATTGAGCATTGATATTTACAGCAGACTCTCTTCCCCACAGTACGGCCTGCTCCCATGACCGAGCCCTGAGGCAGTTTGCTCCACAGAGCAGGCAAGGAACATCCTCATTTGGGTCCTTAAAACACCAAGTTCATCAGTCAAGAATCAAGGTATATGACAGTGTAAAACTGGACTTACCCAGATTTTTATGAAATTCAGGAGGGGAAGTTGAACCACACTGACCCTATTCCCAAAGCCATCTGCAAGGCTCCTGAAATCCGGTGCCCACAAAGTGCGTGCAGGAGCCCCTCATCTCCTCTTGGTTACAGTGATCTCACAACTGTGACTTGCCTGTGGAGAACCGAAATCCCCGCAAAACTTGATGTATTTGTTTACCCCACTTGACCAGTATTTGTTGTGACAGATACACACTTACACAGTGTGTTTCAAATTTTTATCTGTTCATCAGTTGTATTATTCACTTTTCCTAATGCTTTTTCTGTGTCATGGATTTTAGTGATCAAACCCACTGGTAATACTTTATTTCAGGCAGATTTACAGCATTCACGTCACCTCATCTCCTGTGATTTACTTGTTTTGCTTGTTCCTGGTGCACGGTATCAGAGTTTCAATAATGCTAAATGTAATGCAAGTTAAAGGCTGGAAGTTCATTTGCTGTGTTGCAAACTGATGCTTTATGAATCAAAACTAAAAATAGTGTTGCAGATCTGTGTTCGTATGGCTTCTTTAATAAAGTAACACTAGGAAGTGACACTGCCACTTCATATTGGCACAGGATGATGTATGGCAGCATTAATCTAACTTAGTGCACAGAGATGTTTTGATCAGTTTTAATTCATTTTGCATTGCCCTCCCTGTGAAAGCTCTCAGGTTTGATCAGACCCTTCTGGTGCTAACATGCTGCAGTCTGGAATCTTCTAACTTAAGTGTTCTGAATGCAGGTTTGTTACATGGATAAATGAATTACACCATCAATCCTAAAACTCCACACTTTTCACTTACAGCTGCAGTAGCAGTGTTACTTTCTATAGGCGTTACCAGTTGGCAGCAGTTTCCTCCTCTCCTGGTTTGGTGGCTGCCTGACGTGCAGACAAGGACAGGAGGCTGTGCCCCGGGGTGGCCAAGTCCTGAGGGACCTTCTCCCAGCAGCACCAGAAATTATACTGAATTATGCTGTTTGTGTCCTCCTCCATAACACCACCCTCATTTTTGTTTTAATTTCCTCTTGTACCACTTTAGCACCCCCTTACTGCCCATGTCCAGACCCTCTGAATAGATTTTTCTCTGACAGGGTGTGTGTTGTTACAAACAGCAGTACCAGTAGTTCTAGGAGTTCTAGGTAGCTCAGGGCTGACTCCAGGTGTATGGGCCAGTATTTAACTTAGGGGAAGGCACTGGAGCCGACTTGGTCCTCCTCACGTTTAAGGGTAAGACATGTTCTTGGCTTAGCAGCCTTGGCTACACAGTTCCTTGGTAGAAACTGTTTATCAGCACCTCTAATTACATTATCCCATTCACCTCAGAGACAGTGTTGTAGCAACGCGAGGTGTACACCAAACCTAACAATGCTGTGAGCCAGGTCTTTGCTCCTGTTGTGCATGGGGTGACTCTTCTCCTTTGGGCAGTTGTTTGGTGCAATTATCTTTTAATTGCAAGCAGGCACCTCACTGCAGAACAGCTTTCCAGCCTTGGAAGGCTCCCCAATAGTTATGTTTCAGCTTTTGGGTTTAGGGTCACCTCTTCACTTTCTGCCCCATCCTCCTCTGTTCAGGGGAGGCCTTTTGCTCCAAAGTCTGTGGGTAAAGGTTTGTGGATGATACATTTTTGCTGGCTTTGCCAGTAGCATTGCAGCAGCAGACAGAGGTCCCATTTCTCCTTGAGAACTACTTCAGAGAAAGGAGCTAGTATTGATTTTCCCGGATTGTCCTTGAAGCTCCAGTCAGCTTGTGGTAGATGTGGCACCCAGGTGAAGCACTCTTTCCTTTCCTCTTGGCTGCTAAGATCCTTATTCTGTGGCCTGCCAGTCCACCTGGGGAGCTCCCAGTGAAAGCACCTGCTTCTTGGCCTGTAATTGGTAGCTCTTCACCAGCCTCTTGTCTCACTACCGCTTTCTAGAGTATTTTTGTGGGGCACAGATTTGCAGAGATACTTACCTCCTTCAGCAGTGCTAAAGGCATCGAGGAAGTCCTCTGTGAAAAGGGAAGGAATCGCATAGCAACTAGTGACAGTAGCTACCTGCTGCTTCTGCACACACAAACTGTGTGCCGTAGGTCAACTGCTCAGTGAAATACAATGCAAGCAGGAAGAGATGTCCAGGTTTCCTAGGTTTTGAATAATGACATCAGACACTTTTCACATCTGTGTTATGGCAAGATAGCTACTGGGATATTTTTGGGGGAATAGCTAAGCCTAATAGCAATAAACATTTGAAAAACAAGGCTCTGACTAGCTGCTTGAGTTTTCCTTTGGGAGTATTATTTTAGGGTAGTAAAAATAAGAGGAGAAATCTTACTGGGGTTGGTTTGGCCCACAGAGACCTACTATGAAGACAGAATGATGGATGTATTTGACAGAATGACTATTTGAGCTGCCTCTTGGAGTTGACATACTGATCCTAAATATGTTTGAAAAAGGCAGAGTTTGACTGACTACAGCCAAAGTGACAAGACAACAGAGAATTCCATCTGGTGAACAGTATCTGAGCATTTCACCTAAAACGTTGGCTTTTTCTCCCCCATAAAATTTTCTCTGAACTCAAGTATTAGTTGTCTGAGGCCCTCAAAGCAAAGTATAGGGACAGCTCACCATAAACTTCTTGTCTGTGGTCTGACAGGCTATGCCTATGCCTACCACTTCATCAGCTTAACCTTTTAAGGAAACTGATGTTTATCTTCAGACTCCAGAGGATGGTTTTGTTTTTCTGAGATGAAAACCCAGCACAGTAGCACTCAATGGGCTGCCAAAGGAGAAAAAAAAAAAAAAAAAAAAAAAAAGAAGAATTAAAAAATATTGGCAACTTCTCTTAGAACAGTCAGTCTGCTTTGAAATACTCTTGATGCTTCCTTCTCAAATTAACTTGAGAAACATTTTAATAAGCGAAATCTTTAGGAGGTTTTCCTAACCCTGAGAGTTGGAAGACTGTCCTTTGGATGCAGAAATCTGGAGAAAGCTCCTGTGAAAGCAGTCTATAGAAATTCTCATTTTTAGTGCTTTTAT
Organism: Falco biarmicus; assembly: GCF_023638135.1. Lineage (NCBI taxonomy): Eukaryota > Metazoa > Chordata > Aves > Falconiformes > Falconidae > Falco > Falco biarmicus. The sequence continues at coordinate 62,169,036 of NC_079288.1, read as the reverse complement.
TATATCCAAAATAGACATTATGCAGGTGAAGGCTTTTGGTTTGTTTCCAGTGTTTCTATGGCAGTGTACTTACAGTTCATCTGTACCCTACATCTGGACTCCAAAGGGAGCTCGCTCCTGTCTGGGTCTGAAGAAGTCCTGCTTCAGTTCATGTTCATCAGGTACTACCTGCTAATCCTGGAAGTTTGGCCATGGCACAAGAAATCTTGGTTTATGTGGGATTTTTAGTCAGGTGTATCAGGTCTTCATATTTTAATTTCTGGGCTGCTGGGTACTCAGTGTATCAGGTACAGAAGATTCACTCTTGTCATGCTTTAGAGGAAAGGTTTTGATTCAATGTTTTCTAGCCTGTACCAGTTGCACTCAGGTTCCTCTACCATATCCTTGACTTTTTACAAAAGAGGGGTATGGACATCCAAAACTGACCTCAAACATGCTGCTAAAAACATCTTTGTAAGATGAAAGCCAAGGCTTTTGAAAAGCATCCTAGTTTCATCAGGCCCTCCTCAATCTCCCTGTCTGTTTCTCTCACCTGCAAGGCTCACAGTACTGACTGAAGGGAGCGTGCTTTTCTCAGCACGGAAGTTGCAGCACTGATTGGCTGTTAAGTTTTGTGCAGGTGCATTACCGGAGTATACTGAGGTATTTATGGACTGCATAAGTGACTGTTAGCTACTAGCGTATCTTCTAACCTTTATTTGCTCCCTAGCACAAGGGTCTAAACTAATAGCAGCCCAGACCTGTGTTCTGTTTTCAGCTGGGATAAAGTTAGTTTTCTTCTCAGGAGCTGGTGCAGTGCTGTGTTTTGGTTGGTGTGAGAACAATGCTGATAGCACACTGATGGCTTTAGTTGTTAAGTAATGTTTATACTAAGTCAAGGACTTTTCAGTTTCTCAGGCCCTTGGCCCTGCCTGCAAGAGGGCTGGAGTGACATGGGAAATTGAGAGGGGACACAGCCAGGACAGCTGACCTGAACTAACCAAAGGGATATTCCATCCCGTATGACATCATGCTCAGTACATAAGCTGAGGGAAGAGGGGAGGGGGAGGGGGGGGGGGAGGCATTCAGAATTGTGGCATTTGTCTTCCCAAGTAACTGTGATGTGTGATGGAGCCCTGCTTCCCTGGAGATGCCTGAAAAACTGCCTGTCAGTGGGAAGTAGTGAATGAATTCCTTGTTTTCCTTCACTTGCATGTGTGCCTTTTGTTTTACCTATTAAGCTGTCTTTATCTCAACCCAAGAGTTTTCTCACTTTTACTGTTTCGATCCTCTCCCCCATCCCACTGTGGGAGGAGTGAGCGAGTGGCTGTGTGGTGATTGGTTGCTGGCCAGGGTTAAACCAGGACAACCTGGAAGAAAGGACAATTTTAAGGACAATACTAGCAGGCATGCAGCATTCAGCATCTGCCAGTGCAAGGTGATGAGACTCCAAGGGTAAAGGCAAGCACAGGTCAAAGCCCTGCACAAACCTCCAGTGGGAACGAGCCCCATGCTGGCCCTGGACACAGCTCTGACAATACCCAGCATTACAGCCCACCCACTAACCTGTTCTTCTCCACTGCTAGGATGAATATACACATGCAGCAACACAGCCATCAACATACACTTCACAGTATGGCAGATATTAGTGACAGTTTATAACAAGGGTACAAGGCCAAATGCTGCAGTCCTGGAGCTGAGAGACCTGAACAAGTTGCACTGTTGGGAGATTACCATGTATAGACTAACATTTTTGCATGGTGGATAACCCAGGGTAACTTTTTACAAACAATTTTATCCCTGAGAGCACAGTGCTGGCTGCTCCCCTTGTTTCCACAGATTCCTACAGGCTTAGTCACTGGTGGAGTCTCTTCTATTACAGGTACGGTGTGGGTGGCAACTTCAAACTGTGGTTTTACGGCAAAGATGACACACTATGTGGTTTACCAAATATCTTGCTCAAAGGATTTTAATGGGAAAATAGCAGCTAGCATTCAGAAAAGGAATATAGTAACTTTATATTTTCACAATTACTCGGTTAGTCATCTGATAACATTTTCCCATAAAGTTACATGCCTACATAATACAGATTTAGTTTTTTGACATCTCTAATTAAGGAAGCTCTTCTATCTGCCAAGTACTACTTTTAACCTATTTTTACCTACTCTTTCTTACCTGTTTAAGGACTGTTAATTTCTGTAATGGTTTTCTGAAAGACCTGAAAGTATAGTTCTCACTTCTGAAGTTGCAGAGATAGCTAGATGATAATAAATTATACTTTACCAGATTGCATGTGGGAAACATTTGGACTTAATTGAATCACTTGTTTCTTCCAACCCAAGTTTAATTTGCAAATGCATATAATTATATCTATACAGATTTATATACACACTTCACAATTTGTACATAAATATATTAACGATCAGGTCATTCTGATCATGTTTAACAGTGGGAAGGAAACAGAGTTTATTTTGCTTGGACTCTGAGACACCCTTGAATTTGTGCCACTTGGTTTCCTTATTTTCTTCTTTTCTATAACTTCAGCCATGGTCAGACAACCTAGTCAGTAGATTATGTTTTTCTTCTTTTATTCAGTTTATTGGCTATTATTCTTAAAGAGCTGTTCACCAGATTGTTATTTCTTGTTTCCATCTCTTGCCTATAACAAAGACATAGATAAAGTTTATAGTTTAAAGTTGCAATTGGTACATTTAGGTATAGATTTTTACCATCTTTTTTCCTTCACAGGAAATGTTTTAATTCATAAATTATAATCGTGCTATAGTGTCAACTTCAGGAAACATGAAATGTAACAGTTAAGCCTCAGTTATAGACAGGTACGATTATCCTCTATTTTATTGGGTTTGGCCAGGATAGAGTTAATTTTCTTCATAGTATATCGTATGGGGCTATATTTTGGATTTATGCTGAAAACAGCGTTGATAACACAGGAACATTTTAGCTACTGTTGAGTAGTGCTTACACAACATCAAGGCCTCTTCTGTTTCTCGTGCTGCCCTGCCAGCAAGTAGGCTGGGAGTGCATGAGAAGTTGGGGGGGGACACAGCTGGGACAGCTGACCAAAGGGATATCCCATACCATGTGCCATCTCGCTCAGCAATAAAAGTTGGAGGAAGAAGGAGGAAAGGAAGACTTTCAGCATTTGTTTTTCCAAGTATCCATTACACTCAATGGAGCCCTGCTCTCCTGGGCATGGCTGAATACCTGCCTGCTGATGGGAAGTAGTGAATTAACTCCTTGGTTTGCTTTGCTTGCATGTGCAGCTTTTGCTTTACCTGTTAAACTGTCTTCATCCCAACCCACAAGTTTTCTAACTTTCATCCTTCCAATTCTGAGCAAGCAGCTGCACGGGGCTGAGCTGCTGGTTAAGGTTAAGCCAAAACAACCATTTTCCTTCAATATTACTTCTGCTCTGGAAGAATCAACATTTTACTATTCATTAGTCTCCCCTCTGAGATTTCTCCTATACTTACACACACTTGCTTGAAAGAACATAACTGAAATCAATAGCTCCAGCACTAGGTTCAGCTGCTTCTTTAAGCTGTTGTCTTGTAGAGGATTATGCTGTACAACAAACCAGAGCCCCACGAAGGTCATGAAGGTGCTTGGGTTTAGAGCATTTTCCTAGCAGTTGATGGAGATTCATGGAATCACTTTTTGAGACTATCTGTTCCTGAAGTATGAACTCTTTGTCAGTGTCTTCATTTGCTTCATGGTTTGGACAGCCATCTCTTGTTCCTTTTGTTTTATACTGGGGGGGGGAGGGGGGAGGGGGGAAGCTCCAAGTAAAGATATTATTTCCTTGAATTTGCAGTCTTTTCCTACATTTTAACTGGGCCTCCTGGGCAGTTACCTGTTTCTCATCTTTGTGCTTAGCCTCTGCAGCAAGCCATCATTACTAATTAGTATTTGCACAGGAGCTTTGATGTATTCTACTTGCATATTCAGCTTCTGCCTCTTAGTTAAACTACCTGTAAAAATGCTGCAGTGTTTCATCCAGTATTGAGTAGTGATTTGGATGGCTTTCCATACAGCTTGCACTTTATGTTCATGGCTGCAACAATGTCTTAGGCTACCAAAGAAGTCTTTGTTTAAGTCACCTTTTAAGTTTGTCAAACTCAAAACTGCAAACTGAAAAGCTGAGACGTAACAGATTAATTTTCACAGAGTTACCACTATTCCTTCTTGCTTTGCTAGTCACCTTCTTACTATTGTTAATGATGCAGGAAAGTCATACTGGTGAAGGCAACAATACCCATAGAAATGACACACACCACTCATATGCCTGCATATTTTGTATCTTCAGAGGAGGCTGGTGGCTTCATTGCTCATTCCCATGTTTCTGCAGCCAGGCCCCCAGGGTCTGCGCTACAGCTCTTCTCCACTCCAGTCAAGCCAGTCACTGTCATTTGCCTAGGATACATGGATGACTTGGGGGCAGGAGTGACCTGTCATGGTGAGCTGGTTCTTGAAGCTGTTTTGGTGGCATGAGGGTAAGCCATGCCACGCTAGAGCAGAAGGAGGTGGCAGCACACCAGCCCATGTGAGGGGGGGGTCACAGCAGGGACCAGCCCTGGCCACAAGTAGCCCCAGCACACCCGAGCTCTGCCTGGTGCACCACCACACACTTCTGGTGCTCACCGTGACCGGCTCCACCACCACCCCAGCCCCGCACCACAGAGAGCACAACCTGCTCCGTACAGCCGTCATGCCAGGGGTGGCAGCACCCTGCAAGGCTCCCAGGCCACAGCAGCCCCAGTGCCTGCAGCCAGTGCCCTGCTGCCAGCCCGGAGGCCCTCCTGCCCTGGCTGTCCCAGCGCCAGTGCCTGGCGTCAAGCCACTGCACCCATCTGCAGGGAAATGGCGACCAGTGCCGGCGACAGCCCCGGGCCATGCCCAGCCAGCTCCCATGGGCAGGGCTGAGCCCCTCGGCCATGCTGGGGGCGCCCTGGGAAAACTGCTGAGGGGGGGTGGAAAATCAGGGTGAGGGGGTGTGAGGAGGAGCAGTGAGAAGCCCCCACATGCTGGGCTTGACCTGGTGTGGGGCTGCCCAAGGGGAGATGCTGGGCCAGGGAGTGGAGCCAGGAAAAAGGGCGTCAAAAAGTGCTGGGGTTTTTTTTTTGTGTCATACTGTGTACATTAGCCGTTGTGATTTTATTTCAGTTGGGAATAAGTTAATTTCCTCCACGCTGAAGCTGTTTTAGAATCATAATTTGGGTTGGAAGGGACCTTGAAGATGACTTAGTTCCAGCCCCCCTGCAATGACCAGGGACACCTTCCACCAGACCAGGTTACTCAAAGCCCCATCCAGCCTGGCCCTGAACACTTCCAGGGATGAGGCATCCACAGCGGCTCTGGGAAACTTACTCCAGTGTCTCACCACCCTCACAGTAAAGTTTTGCTCACGATGGAAACTGCCTGCAGGAAAACCAGGCACCAGGCTGAGCTGGAGTGAGACCCAGGACCCAGACCCACAGGTGCACTGAAGCAGCACTCAGGGCCTCACTCTCCATCAATGAAACCCTCTTCACGCTTGCTGAAGGCCACCTCAGCACCTCCCACCCAGTGCTGAGCCCAGAGGACCTTTGAGGTAGGTCCTGACCACACGGGTGGCTTCATCCTGGCCCCACAGGCAGGTAAAACCGTGCCCCGCTGCTGCCCCACTGCCTCGCCAGACTCTGCTCCGTCATGGGCTCTTCACTGGGGAGCTGCCTGCAGGGCGACCCGCAGGGGTGGTGCGCGGCACTCGGCTGTGGCACGGCTGCTGGCACAAGCCAGGGCCGGCTGACCTGACTTGCCTCCTTGGGGATGAGCCCCCAGCTGCTCCCCCTCCCCTGAGGCCACCCCCTGCCCGATCCCGAGGGGAAAGGCCTGAGCTGGGCGACTGCTGAGGTGCTGCCTGCGCCCGTCACCTCTGTGGGGGTGGGAGTGCAGCGTCTGCTTGCTGCGGTGCCAGGGGGGCTCTTGACGCGGTTGTAAATAAATCGCTGCCGTCACTTGATTGTAAGTATCATAGCTTAATATTGAGCATGTGTTGAATAATCAATTTACAAGTATTTATGTAATTATTAGTTTACAAATATTGTCTGATTATTGAACACCTAATAATTAGTTTATAAATACAGAAAGTATTGTAGAATGTAATGTGAAATCAAAGATGCTGTTTGGCTGTTTTCTTGCTGGAAGATGCCTTTCTCCCCAAGGATGGAGGAGCCGGTTCAGTCTTGGGTTCATCTGTGGCGAGTGAGGGTGACCGGGCTGGTGGTGCTGCCCCCTCCGATTGCCGAGCAGGAGCCACGCGTGTGCTGGGACACGTCATTTCTGCCCTCGAAAGCAGGTGGGGAGAGACCTGCCCTGCGTTTATTGCTCCCCGAGGAAGAAGCTGGGCTGCCGGCGGCTGAGGCTGTTGCTGCTGCCTGCCCTGCTCCTGGCTGGGAACAGCCCTGCCCCTCCTTACGCTAATTACAGCTTCTGCTCATTATAGCAGTGTGGGCTTCCACAAGGTCATAAATCAGTCACTGTCATAAGAGCATGAACTGTCATCATTGTACATTGTCTAAATACGGACTAATGAGTTAATGCCCATTTCAGCTGTTGTACACACTTCAGATTAAGAGCCAGACACATGAAGATGGTGTGAAAAGTGCCTCTTGCCCCAGAGACTCTCTCAGACATTGAGTCCGGCCTGGTGCACGCTGGACCCCCAAGCTGCGGGGACCAACCTTCAGCGGGGGTCTGTGTGCCCTGCTCGGCACCCAGTGCCCTCCCGCCCCCTGCACATGAACCGACGACTCGGTCTGTTTCTGAGCCCAGTCACACAGAAGTCGGCCCCAGTTCCACAGCCCAGCCCCAGGAGCCAGTTCCGCAGCCCCAAGCCCGCAGGGGTTTGTCTGTTTCCAGGCCCCAAGAACGGCCTGTGTGCCTGTTTCCAAGTCTGGAAAATGTGGGAAATGGTCGCCATTTCCCAGCACAGAACACATGGGGCTCAGCCTCTGAGCCCCACGACAGCCGCAGGGTCTGGGCCTGGACACCCAAGGGTGTGCATCTCCCTCTGGGGCCCAAAGCCCATGCCCATGACTGACCCTCCCTGAGGTCAGTGTCAGGGGTTGCACCCACAGAACTTCCCCCCCCCCCCCCCGCCCCGAGCCAGTGGCCAGGTCTGGAAAACACAGGATTCAGCCTCTCTTCTCAAGTACTGGAAACTGCAGAACTTGCTCTGCTGTTTGTGACCCTAAAACCCACCACACAACTCCCAGAACAGCCCCTAAGCCTCTCCTCAAGCCCTGAAACCCACAGGCCCCCACCCCTGTCCCCCTGACCCCAGGCCAGCCTGGGAGCCCAGCTGTGAGCCCCCAAAGCACATGCACCAGCCCACGTGCCAGACCCACACTCACCAAAGGACGACGGTCGTGAGCCCCGGCACAGCCCTAGGTGTGGAAACGTATCATTATGATTGTTTTGACTATTTTTTTGCTCTCAGGAATATGCATTCTCAGGGCAACACTGATCTTCATGAACTCATCTAGTGTTTTTGTCAGAGTACGAGTTTTGCAGATAAGTGAACATGAGGGGAAAAGCTTCTAAATCCATTAGCTGCATAAAATATAAAGCTCTTGTACACACAGTAAAGGGACTGTGTCTTATGTGATCCTCTAACTGCCAGCCCAACAGTACCTTTGAGTTTCTGATGAGCTGGAGCAGGACTTACGTTGCCTGTCCTGCCTATGATTTCTCTCTAGATGGTGAAGACTTCCTACCACCAAGGACAGACCACCACCATCATGACCACCGTCCTGCAAAACATGCTGTGTACAGGTATATGAGGACTGGATGATCACCTTTCTGGTTGAATGCAGAAGTGAAATGCTGGAGGTGATAAAAGACTTCTTTTACTTTTTCTCTTTAACTGTGGATTTTTTTTCTTTCTTGCTGTTGAAAAGCTTTTACTGACATAGGGCAGTCTGGCTGCTTTTGGCAATGGGCTCTGCATGTTCTGTAAAACTGCCAAGGGGTTGGAGTGAGATGTGGGCAACTTGCTTTAGTAGAACCTTTCCTCCAAACTCCATATTAAGCTGACAAGATAACGGAAATTAGCTTTAAGTTGTCCTTCCCAGTGTCCCAGGAAACAAATTTGTCTTTTGGGAACTACTTCCGCAATTGCTAGCATGGAAAGTATTGTTATGGAAGCAGCTGGGATGTTTGGTAGCTTTGGCCAAGTTTGCAAAGGTTTGCATGGCACAACCAGCCACTGAGGTGACAATTAGTGTGTGGGACTTCATCAGCTGGGGAAGGGTTTTTATGAGCATGCATGTTCACCTATGGGAGCCTTCCTCAGTTTAAGATTTAACACATGCCCAAAATGAATGACTAGTATAAAGGCAGCAGCTATTCATGCCACCATTAGCATTTCCATTGCACTGAGTTTATAATTAAAAGAAAAGCAAGATACAATTACAAACAAGTACATGACTTTACAGAAGGCCTATACAGCGTAGTGTTTTCATTTTCCTTAAAGTGCTACTATTATCATATTGATACAAGATCATCTATCATTTTAGGAGGTCTTTCAGTACAGCACTGTTTTTTCACTGTCCCAGAACCTTATCTGAGGAGAAGGTAAAGCATGTTTCTTGAAAAAGTCCTGTGTGACACATATTTTCCCCCCTTTACTGAGGCTGTGGAATAGTCTAGCTACTGAAGTTTCGGAGCAGTGAAACTTTCAAAGATGCAGCCTGTCTGCAGTCTGAAAGCTATATCAGTTATTTCAGAATTAAGATAGAACATGTGTTTTAGATGACACAGGCACAGAGCTTTTGACAGCAGCAAAGCTTACATTTGATTTTGAAGATAAAATCACTTCAACTTTCAAATGGCTTTTGTAACTTTCACCAGAGAATTTAATATCTAGCAAAGGCTTTTGCAAAACCTTTAAGGTGACCTGTGATGAAAACAAAATTGCAGTTCTATTGTTGAAAATCACTCAGTCAGTTAAGAGGTCTATTTCTTGCTTAATTTCCCATCTACCCCTTTGTCCTTAAACAAAATCTGAATGACTGTCCTCCTTCCAAGACAAGAAGAAATCTTGCCACCTTTAAGACCGAAAGGTGAAAGTATCATTTAAGTATGTACTTTGAAGGTGGTGCTTAGCTTGAGCTGTGTTTCCAGAGCTTTAAAACAAGGATGGGAATCACAGTGTCTAATTTGCTGGGTATTAGTCTTGCATGCTTGAAATCCAGAACAAGTAGTGCAAGATGGTACTTTTTGAAGCTGTTTCATAACTGTAAGGGAACTTAGTTGCAAGAATCCACTGCTGTGTATGTCAGTCTGGCAGCAGAGCTCTTGCTTCAAGTCAGCCCAGCCTACTTACACGCACTGCTGAGAGCTGCTGTGTGAAGCTCAGCTTGGTTAGGCACTCATCAGCCTGAGAATGCTAAATGAATCCTGCAAAGTCACATGGGTATTTCTTTTGGTTGGTTGTGCTGACAACTGAGCTTGAACCCAAGATGAGTTTTTGCTGAAGTCTGTAGAGGCATTGGCAGTGCTGTCCTCCCTATGAGTGAGAAATAGTGCCACGCTAACGATCTGAACAGACATGGCCAATGGGATGATAGTAAAGGAACAGCTGTAGAGACTGAGGGAAGAAATGTTATTACTGGTGCTTTTCACATTAAGAACACCCCAATCCAGTGATCTCTCATATATACCTAGAGGTAAGATGCCAAATGCTCCCATTATCCTGGATGTGTCAGAGTGAGGGGGGCATCAAAGGATGCAGGTATGGAAGAGGTGAACAGGGCAGATATTATGCTGCTCATTGTTCCTAGGTGCCTGGCCGACCTGCAGAATACTTTCCTGTCTGCACAAATGCAATATTAAAGTTTGAGTGGACAATTTAGAGTGTAATTTATAGTGTTTTCACATCCCCTTAGTTTTAGGTTCATATAAAATGTCTTGTTTATTTTCCTGATTATTCATTTCAACTGTACATATGATTAAAAATAATGAATGGTTATTAACTTTTATCGTTAGTACTATCATTACACCTACTCATATCCTTTGATATTATTGCTAAAATTATCTTTAATAGTTTTAATAGGAGCTATTCCCCCATGCTAATGAGGATATAAATCAAAGTATTAAACAAAATATAAAGTACAGTTTTGGACTATATTCTGAAAATTAATCCTCTCTGTGGAGTAGATACCTTCAGGCTTTGCTTAGTAGAATAATGATGTATATCTTTTACATGAGATGGGGTTTAACAACTTGACTGGCATCAATCAAACTGTCTGTGGCAGTAGGGAGACAAATTCAAAAGTAGGAGAAAGAGCAGCTAGGGTATTGCATTGGTGGACTCTGTTCTTACTAAGGTCAGGAGGTTTTATGTCACTGGCTGCAACAAGGCGGAGTATACTGAGTACTCTGGGGAATCCCACCTGAAGGACTTCAGCCTGATGTACAGGGCAAGAAGTCTGTGCTCTGATATTGAATAGATATGAGTCATTAAATTCCATGGAAGCATGCAATAGACTTCCCTGTTTAATTACTGGGATGCGATCTCTGTTAAAGCAGAGGCATGGCAAAAAGAAATAAATAATCTCCCTGATAAGCTTACGAAGTATGTCTTCTAAACATGGTAAACCAGCTCTGCTCTGTTACTGTCCTCTCTTGATTTGCTGATTGTAACAGAGCAAAGCCTAGCAAGGGTACGGTGCTGGCAATGGATCAGAAAGTCAGGCTGGTTTCCTGTGCTTTCTTGTTTTATTGGGTGTTTCACCCAGCTCTAGTTAAAGTGCCATTAGTTTTTGTGAGCCTTTTTTTTTTAGCCCCCTCAGTGAATATTGAACTGAAGCTCACTTCCCACAGCACAACACTCTTGCCAATATGAGCAAAAGCAGAATAGCATAATTATACTTTGGCATATTTTGTGTCTTCCTAAAATTTCCTCCTCAGAGTAGAGATCCATGTTTTAAAAGGATTGTAGACTATTTGCTGTGGATCCCATTAATGGAAGGTCTTCAAATATAATGAAAGGTCTTCAGAAACTCAGTTTAAGCTAATTGTTGCTAGTCCTGTCACATTTTTTGAGGCCAAGGACATTACTGTGCTCTGTGTGTGTGTAAATCTGTTAATGTGTTGAATGAAGCTTCTAGAAAGCAAAAGTAAAGAAGTGCAAAGGATAGAGAGTTGTGCACCTAGCCTATTGATGGTCAAATATTCTGAGTAATTGTGGAGTTTAGTGACTTAATTGGAGTCTGCTGGCTGCATCTCTCAGGTGTTGACTTTCTCCTCCATTCTGTGGGGAATGCCTGTCCTGGGTGAACAGCAGTGATGGCTGGTGTTTAGTGCCATAGCTGATAATGGGACAGTGGTTTTGTTTCTGTATGTGGGGTGGAGAATAAGAACTGCTGAGAAACTTCTCACAAAAAGAAAATACAGCAGCAAATTAAGTTGTTGGGTAGAGAGTTTAAAACTATTTTTTCCTTGTAGTCCTTAATTAACCTGCAGACCTCACTGCCAGAGAATGCTATGGAGGGTATTAATAAAACTTCAGAAAGGTTTAGTCAAGTTAATGAACAGGCTGAATATCCATTTAGCAGTCAATGCTCTAGATAAAATCTTTCTTGGGAACACTCATGTCTTACCTGTCGAAGTGGAAGAATGTGGTGGGGTCAAGACCTGTATTGACTCTTGCTCTAAATAATTGCTAGATAGAAGACATCTCTTAGCTGGACTTCAGTCTGATTCAGAATAGGCCTGCATAGTTTCCTGTTCCTAGGCTTTGAGGACAACTTGTTCCTTAACAATTTAGGTGCCAGCCTTTAGACAGGTCAATGAGAAAATAGCCTGAGCCTGGAAAACTGGACCTGGGTCCTACCTTGAACTGCTGCCAGCAGCGTTGAGAGGCTATCGCAGGGAGGGCGACTAGAGCTAAGTGTCTTGACGAGGGTTATGTTGCAAGCCTGCAGCAGTCGATTTGAACCTGGGTCCATGATCCTCTGAGGCAGCATGGGATGTGCCCCTCTGTCTTTTCAGTCTGCAACCCAGTCTATTGGTCCATGGCAAGTGCTCCCTTCACACTGATATAAGGCACATCTGGGGATAAATGCTTCCAAATCTACTTGGCTTTGATAATGGACTGTAATTGAGGCAGGCTTGAAAAACTTATTTTTAACGTTATACATCACTTCAGCATTACTGTTTGTGCTTTTTTTGCAAGAGATGATGAAAACTGTACAAGCAAATGGGGGAATTACAGATGCATTTTCTCTTTGACCTTAGTAAATGAGGTCTGTGGTGCCAGTCATCTTTCAAACTACTTGATTATATATCATCATGTGTGTCTGTCCCAGAGCATCTCTCGTTTGAATAGCAACAGCTCCCTCTGTCTGCCTTGAGTAAACAATGGGCTGTTCAACATCAACAGATGATGCTGTTGTGTTTCGTGCCCAGTGAGATTCACGCTCTCTAGATATGTTTGCAGCTTAAATGGATTGACTTTGAGACAGTTTTAGATTTTCTTCGTATATTTTTAGGAGTGGTTGTTAAATTTTTGCTATTACTTCAACTTGCAGTTTATGAATGGAACAACTGTTTTAACAAAAGGGGTGGGGGAGCTTGCATTACTGCAGGAGACTATTTTCTGTTGAAAGTGAGCTTTGAATAACCTGTGAATTACTGTCACATTGAATATTTATCTGGAGATTTGAAAGTTTTATACCCTCTTCCAAAGTGCTGCTATTGTCTGTATAACAAATGTGAACTGAACTGTTCTGTTAAAAGTAAGTCATGCACACTTAAGGACATAATAGTAGCTCAGCATTAACAATGCTGCTTCGTTCATTTCAGCAAACTGTTATTGTAGTACAACTGAAGCTCTAGTAAGCTGTTTGCCTTGTGATGAAGAGCCAGCATGCGATTAAAGACATGCTATTAACATTTTCTAGCTCTTTTCTCACTTTGACATTTGTCCCGTATTAAAGTTTTTGATCACTATCTCAGCAGTGGACTTTACTATGCATAGCACTTGAAGGTTTCACAAGGCTGCCTATAAAGGGTGCATCATATCTCACCTGGTATTTGCTGCAACAGATAAAGGAAAAACACCAGCTTTTGGGTTTGGTGATCTATTCTGTGGTTAGCTGAATGTTTTCAAAGCAAATGACTCAGTGTTACATATAATTTTATGTGCAAAATAACTAAGTCTAAAGTGAGTTCTGTTCTTTTTCTGTTTACAGATAGCCCTGTGCTAGTCACAGCACTGGTTGTGTGAGGCTTGGGATGTTTTTGAGAGCAAAGAGGACACGCTATAGGGCGACAGATACTTTGCTTTGATGAATCTAGCTAGGTAGATTGGATAGATGAATGTAGGAAACAGCTACTTTCCCTGTGCTTTGCTACTAAACCAGATGTCTGGCATGTCCTTCCCGTTGTCTCGGCATTGTTTGCATGAATACCCACTTGTTATCAGAGCCACGTGGCCCCATGGAATCATCTGATCTGCCCTTTGGGCTTACTGGTCCCAGAGCACAGCCTTGCTGCCTGCAAAACCTGTAGAGCCAGCCAAGAGGCATTGAAGTCTGCATGCTTGGACCATGGGTGTCTGAGGCAGTCTTTAGAGCCCAAGGGGATAATTTTCAAATCTGAGTATTTTGAATCTCCCATGAAGTATTTTGCTAATTGGAGTTGTATTATGTATTTTTGGATGGGGACAGTAGGGAGAAGGCTGGGTTTGTTCATTTTTTTCAGGTCAGTGAAGGGCCATCTTGTCATTCCAAGGGGAAGTGAACATTATTTCCCAGCTGGTTTGGTGCTCAGAGTTTTAAGGGCCATTTCTGTCAGCTGCAGTGACAAAGGGTCATGGTTTAAATTCTCCATGCATTCAAGCAAACCAGGAACAGAGGCAGCTTGGGCCATGAACCTTCTGTCTGAAGGATGGAGGGGAGAAATGCTTCCCTCATGCTCATTTGATGGTGAACATGAGGGAGCCAGGGTGAATCCATCTGTCTCTTAAGAAAAACTTTTGTAGTGAATGAGGACCAAGGGCACTGGAAGAGAAAGAAGATAGGTCCAGGAGCAATGTGTGAGCTGGCCTTTTAGAGCATCTTCTGGTTGCTGCCACCACCACTGGGGTCTGTGGCACACAGGTGGCAAGCAGCTGTCCAGGTTTATCAGCTGCTGCAGCTAGCAGGGAGAAATTGGGCTAGCACACAGCCTGTCTGTCTGCCACCTTTGGGAAACACCCAGATTTTGACTTCCAGCTTTACATAATGGGGTTCTCACACACAGCTGGGAGTACCATGTGAGGCAGAAACCTGAAGTGAGGTCTAAACTGAAATAATAGCCAGGGGCCTTAAACATTCTTTGGTACTCCATGATGAGTGCTGCTGTTGTCCCTGGCTTTCTGTCTGCTCATCTGCACCTGCAGGGTTGAAAGCCATAAAGGAATCCTGTTCAGTCTGAACCAAAATGTACAGCTGGGCTTTGTGTGCACAGAGGGCTTTATAAAGGTCGTGAATTGAACTCTTGTGCCAAGCTTTTTGTGATTTACTTCTTATTGTTTCTCTTTCTCCAGGAATTCCTCCTCTGAATTGCCATCTGCTAGCTTTAACAGGGAGTCCTGTGTTGCAGGTTTTCTATTAGCGCATGTCTTAATGCCTTTGTGCAGGAAAGATGGACCATTGTAGAGGTCTGTCACTGCTTCCATGTGTTGCTAAATCTCTGGAGTCATGCTGGAGAGTTACCACTTGGTTTTTGGAAGGGAAAGAACTAGCTCCAAATAGTCTGTAGTACTGGGTGTAAACTAATCTCTGGAACAGCAAGGAAATCCAGGGTGTGAGGAAGACTGTTGGATGAAAGACAAATTCATTTGGTTTTACAATCAATTCTGTGTTTTAGGTCTGTGAGGGGTTCCTTCAGACTCATCCATACATCTTCTGTTACCAGTTCTGAACATGTTTTGAACCTCTTTCACTATGATGCTGTGAAAAAGGATTAGGCACAAAAGACCAGCTGCAAAGAATGTTTCTTCTGGTCAGTTGTTATAACTTGGATTTACTGCTGTGCTCAGTCCTGCAGATAGCTGATGTAATAGACTGACACAGTTCTGTCTCTCACTTAGTAACAAACACTATAAAATGCTCGGGGTGCTTTTGATTAGTAGTGATGTAATTATGGCACATGTGCAGCCTTCATATGTATTTATTTCAAAATACTTAATTTGATTAGGTCACACTGTTGGTGTTAAAAATTCTTTATAATTCTAGTCTTGGAAGAAACCAGCATCTCCTTCTGTACAGAAGAGTGAGGGAAGCTTCTTCTGTTGAAACTCAGCCAGTCCTGTTCCTGTTTACAAGCTGAAATGCATTGATTGTAAATATAAGATTGTTACTACTGCTTTGTGGTTTCAACTATGGCAGAAAAGGAAAGACTAGGGTATTCAAAGCAGGAATCCTGGGGAAGGATTAATTTGTCCACCTGTAGGGCAAAAGTCTAAGTAATAATTTAAGCTCCCTCTGATATGATAGAGTGGGTTGTCTGTGAGAGGTGCTAGATTTCTTTAAAATAACCAGCCTAGCCTAGATACTTGACTTTCAGTCATTCACTGTTGAGTAAGATGATTCTCTCCTGCATATTTATATCAAGAAAAACAAGCTGTTGATTTTTTTCGGTTTTCCAGTCTCAATAATTACAAGATTTCAAAGGATATCCTAGCAAAAATGGAAATCAGGGTGGGATGTGGGCACTCATCTATCCCTTTCTAATGCCAAAGCCCACTTTGCAGATGGAAGGCTGAGAAGATTGGTGAGTTCTGGGTTGTGCTGTACCCCAAGAAAATACTGAATGTCAATATATTTGAATAGTGAAATGTAAGACAGAAACATTATTAATTAACAAGTGTCTGCAAAAGGTAATTGGTCATCCTCAGGGAAAATTTATTGCATCCCCTGAATGTCAGTAAACCCCACTTTATCTGTGGAGGCTTGACGTGTCAATAAACCCCGCATCTCCTTTGTTTTTATTCTGACAGGTGTTAGCTCATCTAGTACTTCCTCAGAAGGGTCAGACCCCTTTGCCTTTAGTATCTCCTGGGGTCTTTGAACTCATTTGTCCCCAGTTTCCTTGTACAGACCTGTTTTGAGGCATGAGTTAATATGATGCTGCTTCGTCCCTTAAACGTCTACAGTTGAGTCCCTCAGATTCGTTTCCCAAAAGGTGGGCTGTTTCTTAGTAAGCTGTGTTCAGCTAGGTGAAAGAACTGTAATCTGGAGGTGGTATTTGCAGTTAGGCACCCTAGTATCACAGAAAATCAAAGAACCAATTATAATCAATTAGCTGCCATTATCTGAAAATGCCATCTTTAAAATTAAGGACTTTTAAAAACATCTTTGAAGAGTGAGGAAGAATAGAAAGGTGGTAAGGAAAAAACTCCAGGATGCTTTTTTCTCTTGCACAGATCTGCTTATTCAAAGTCTCTCTGAGAAATCCAACAAAAATAAAATGACTGTAAATAACAGGAGACATATAAAGGCTTCTGTTGACATTGGTAAGCTTGACACTGTGTCCTTAAAATGAGCATGAAGAGCCAGCTACACTGTTGAGATCTCCTGTTTTAAAATTTAATAAAACACAATAGATAGATTGGAACAAGACAACCCTATAAATAGTAAAAGTTTAGGTGTGATAGATGAGATAGATTAAATGAGGCTTTGCAAACAAATAAGGCCATAACAAAGATGTGTTTCAGTTCTTGGGTTTGGGGTATTTTTTTGGCTGTTCTTTCTTCTGGTTAGCACTGCTTCATTCTTCTGGACTCAAAAACTGAATCAGGACCTTCCTGGCTTCCGTGGATCATCCTAGAACTGTAAGTTGTGGCTGGCTGTGGAGAACTTTCCACACCAATTTTTACATTATGCCTCTTTTACCATCACAGTTTAAACTCTTTTCACTTTCCAAGGCAGAGAAAACTTTGTGGGCTCAGGTTTTAATGCATAACTCAGCCTTCAAAGTCCAAAAGAAGCATGCAGAAATCAAACATGAAGTGATTTGATTCTGCAAATAGCAATGCAGTTGGTTCTTCCATTGAAGAGGCTGTATTGCCTTTAGGATTTACTGTAATCAAGACAGCCACTTGCTGGATGTTGATAATTTAGCTGCTGCCACTCTGGAAAAGGTAATTCACTAACCACTGTATAATGATTTTCTCAGGAGCTGTTCCCCAGCTGGCTACATGTATTTCTCAAAGGGTTTTTTATTTCAGTTTTACATATGTTAATATATATTATTTTTCTTTTACATAAGGTCCCCGACAGCAAGTGGAGTTTTGTGCTGGAAAACAGTATTTCCATTTTAAATAGTCACAAATCCACTTTTTGTGAGGAGGCAAAGGCAGGAGCATGGATAGCACTATTCACATAGCTAGACCACTGAGCAGGAGTCTTCCTGTGCTTGCTGGGCAAGACTGACTGGGAGCAGAGTGAGAATATGGGGCTGCCACTAGGCAAAGCCACCTACCTCAGAAAAAGAAATCCTAGGTTTAGCAATTATGATACAACCTACCTAAATCCCTGGAACTAAGGGCTGGCTTTAATACATCATAGTCTGAGAATTTCCAGCCTCACCAGAACTTTTATTTTTATGTTGTTTTCTGGCATTTCTATGCCAGGTGTATCACTGTATATGTCAGATTGTCTCTTGATTCCATTTTTGTCAGCTGTAATCTTATTCCAGAAGTTCAGAGGTAAGTGCTGACCCTGCAGCGTACAAGTTTGCAACTCAAACAGGAATTGATTGTCACAACTTGGCTGTCTCGTCCAGCAAGTTCATCTAGTCCTGACCTTAAAGGACCGGTTTAGCTACGCTTATTTTAAAGCATTTCTTGAGCATATTCTAGTATCTCCAATACTAACTGTTCTTCTAGGGGCACTGTGGGTCCCAAGTAAAGCCATGACATGCCACTTTGTTGGCATAACTCTTCTCCCAATGCCACCAAGTCAAAGGGGTCTCTTGAAGGAAGATATACTTCTTGCAGAATAGTTCCTGGTGTAGGAAACTGCATTGTTAGCAAAAATGTCTCACCCAAGATGTCTGTCTTGGTTGCCGTGGGTTGGAGGACTTGCTGTGATGGGCTGCCAGGAGGCTGCAACATTGTTGGCAGTGGTCTTTCAGGTGCAGGGCCTAGTTCAAAGGCAAAAGTCCCCAGCTGCTAAGCAGCAGCATCTTTCTCCATGCTAAATCTTCAGCATTTGCATGATTTCTGGGAGGAATAGAAAACTGGACTGAGATGACAGCAAATAGACAAGATCCTGGCACTGCAGCAGTGGGGAGCATTGGAATAAGTCTTGCAAAGAACAGGCAGCTCTTTGCAGGTCTGAGGTACACCTGGTAAGGCAGGAAATAGCTCTGTAAAAGCCCAGTGAACTGGCTATGGTACCATGCTTAACATGGTCCCATGTTCCTCCCTGAGATTCCTGTGTACCTTTAGAGTCCTGCCTGGTCTGGGGAGAGATGGACGAGACATGTTCCTGCTGATACTCAGGAGTTTCCCTCCTGTCTGAGACAGGTGAATTCACAGCTGTGAGAGACATGCTAAGGTGGAGTCCTCAGTCAATTATAAATCATTTATGCTTTCTCAGTCCTGTGCATCCCAGACCTCGATAATTTCATCATTCCAGCTGAACAGGAGTTTTACCTTGTTAAATTCAGGTAGTGCCACTGATGGTAGCAGTCTTTTATCCTGTTCTTCTCGATTTCTGCCAGACCCATAATGAATGGTTAATCTTCAGTGTGTTGCAAAGGGTGCAACTACCTGTTTCTTTTGCCTCTAATAAAATATATGCTATTTCATCTGACTGTGCAGCATCTGTGTTTGGATAATATTATTTTTTTTGCCATTTCATCTGATTTATATTGTGAACCCACTTAATGAGTTGTACTATAACTCTGGGAAATTTAATTCTTCCCCTATTGTCCCTCTTTATTTTTAATGAACTGATTTCATTATTTGTAATGCACATCAGCTTGTGTGCCTTTACCACCCATCCATGCTAAGACTCAAGTTTCTTGATTCTAAATATATATTTCACTAGTCTTCATGCTTATTGTCAAAAATCAAAGCAGCCAGACACAACTCTGGTCTACAACCCCAGCTTTTCATGGAGATACCATTTTAAAAATAATATCTCCCTTCTATTCATGGTCTAGAGCAGATCCTCCATGAGTGTAAATTGCTACAGCTCCATGGAACTATTCAAATGGACACCAACAGGGGCTCTGGTCTTCTGGAGAAGCACATTTTCTGATATATCTCTATACCGGAATCATGCAAGTCAAACAATACTTAAATCATTCAAGAGCATGGAAACAATGGGGCCATAGATTTGTCCTCTTTCTTGAAGTTATTTATGCTAAATTTTTCTTCCAATGTTCTTTTTGGCTTGAATTACTGAAAGCACAGTGAGATGGAAAATGAGTTGTACAGAAACATCTTCATAGGAGTCTTGATTGCTGCTATGCCAAGAGCAGCTATCTTAATTTACTAATGTGTCATTCACTTCAAAATAACCCTGTAATTTGTATGTTGTAAATGCAATACTTGCTATTTAATGTTGCTTAAACTCTATCGCTAGTTCTCAGGACTAAATTTGCTATAATAGGTATACTCAATATGTACTTGTTTGGATAGCTTGAAAGTCTAGTGGATTTCTTGCAGAGACTTAGACACATTGTTGACCGATCTGCTGCAGTGTGGTTTGTCACAGATTAACTCTTCAGATATCTGGGGCTCATACTTTACAAGTGGCCCTGAAGAGCCCAATGACTATGTAAACATAATTCTGCAGCTCACTCGAATCTTCCTGTCCTCAGGAAAGGTTACAAAATCAAAGTGGTTGCAGTTTTCTTTCTTGTCGACCCACCTCCCCAGTACAGTGATTTGCTAGTGGGTTATTTTGCTTCTGTGGCCTTATTGAAATGCTGTCTCATAAGCTGGTAGTTTTTGAAGCCAGGAAACATGTGGGGGGTCGTCTTAGTAATGGTGGTGTGAGCTTTTGTTGACAGCAACTCACCTGCTGTCTGTATAACCACCCTTGGCATGAGTGATGCTTTTTTAGAAAGGTGTAGCTGATTTAATGTTCAGCTGATGCACGTTTTTCTGTCACTCATGTTCAGATAGTACAGTTGACCTCAGAGGTTATCTACTCATTTTATGGGCACCCTACCTTTGCAGTCATTAGTGCTTAATTTTCACTGCTGCTTGCACTCAACAACATTAGTAGTGGCTTCATGAATTACTAATGTGGTGCTTAAAGGTGAAAAGTAAAGACCTCATCAAATTCTGGATATTTGCATATACATTGCAGATAATTAAGTATCTGGGAGGCAGTGCTTTTTTCTTCTATCCCCCTTTGTTATTAGGGTATTCAATAAGAGAGTCCATTTAATATCTTTTGCTGCTGAGGATTAACCTTTGTTTTATGCTGTCTGTTCCTATATGGTATATCATATGATGCATTAACCCTCATTTGCAAAGCTGCTTCTTGGGTTCTGTTGTGTTTACACTGGCAAGCTCCAAAGTTAATTACAGAACTCCTTTGTTAGAAATTAAGTGCTGCAGATGAAGTCTCTTCCAGTAAATGAGGAACCACATACACCGTTCAATTTAAGAACTTGGGGAGACCATCTTTTTCTTTTCCCTCTGAAATTCTTCTCTCTCAAATCAAAAGCAGTTCTTCAAAGCACTGAACTGTATACTTAGCATTACACTTTTGAATTCAATAAGACACTTCTGCCTTTACTAAACAGGCATGTCTTTAAACAAAGCACTTATTTATTTAAGTGCTTATTTAAACAAATCCTTAATTAGTTATTGAGACAAGAGGTGTAGTGTATATATACAGTTCACATTTTAAAAATGGGATTTTTGTTCCTGGTATATATAAACTTTTGAAAGCAGGAGACTTGCTTCTAGCTTGAATAATGGCTTTTTCTTTTTTTTAACAGCATTTCAATCCAGTGTAGATAAAAATTATCTTTTAAGAATAAGTCAAAAGTTTAAATGCCTGTTTTGCCCAGTCTCTTTTGAAGCCCAGCTCAGACATACAGGTTCTATGAAATAAATAATTGTGCCAGAAGCTATATTCATCAGGAAACTGTTTTTAGTATCACCTGCATAAACCAAATCACAGGCGCTTCAATCAAGGATGATTTTTTAAAGAAAGGCTTTAAATTGCCTACTCTGCAGTATCACATGCTTGCCTGTAATTTAGTGCCTTATCCAATGGAGTGTCATAGGGATTAGCTTCTTCTGGAATGTAGAAATGATTAGAAGATTTAAAATCCATATACAATTCCCTGGCTTTTTACAGAATACTAAAAACATCTGAAAAATGCTTAAATTGTTGTAATTCTGGTAAACATGTTCAAGACAGCTTTCTGCCTTCTATTGTACAGTGTATTTTTTCTCTTTTTTCTTTTTCTCTTTTTTTTTTTTTTTTTTAAACCAGAATAATAACTTAAACTTTGGGTTATATATTATGTGGGTTTTTTGAAGTTGCTTTTTGTTTATTAAAAAGGAGACAGGTAAAACTGACATTATGAGCAGTGGTGTACTGCCACTCTTCCGTAGATGGGCACTCCACATAGCATTACTTGAAAGAGGAACTGTGAGGGATTTTAACTCTTGCACATCTGAGCTGATTGCTTTAGAAATAGAAGAACTGTGACATTCTCCATCTTTCCAATGACAGGTAACATTACACACATGGTATAAGACTTTCAAAAGGGGTCATTCTGTTCTAGTGGTTATGGTGGGATATAGCCATCAGTTAACTTGAAAGGGTTAGAGTGGGCAAAGTTGGGTGTCAGTGTAACCAAACCGCTTCTTGTTTTAAATTGACTTCACACTGTCTGGTTTGGCAGTGCCAGTGTACAAATCTCTGCAGCTGCTTCTGTTGGTGTTCTCTGCTGTTAGTGCCTTGTATTGCAGACCAAGGCAGCCCATGCCCTCTGTTACTGGAGCATGTCTATGTAGTGAAGCATAGGCCTTTTGGTTATGAATCAATGCCGAACTTTTGGAGATGAGCTAAGTCAGAACTGCAGCATCTGGAATGATCATGTTGAGGGCACTTCTGTTGGCTCTAGGTCCAGTAACAATTTATGTGGTGTGTTTGTGAGTGGCTTGTGCTTTGTGAATGCACGAGTACCAGAACCCTTCAGGAAATTGTTGAATAGCAGTTTGTTTGGTTTGCTGTAGACCAGCCAGAGGAGTGGAGGTCCCCGACACTATTCCTGCAGAGGATGCCACTCTGCCTGTAGTATTGCTGATATTAGCCAGCAGTTTTCATCTGATGGATATCCAAAAGTTTTCCAGTCATTGCAAACTTATTTGTAAAGTTCATGTACAGAGGACTATGTAGACTTTGTGGACATTATAGTCACTATTCATGGGTTCTAATGTCATGGTGAAAATCACTGTTAGTAACAACAGCATTGCATCCTGAGTGCAAGCAATTGTTCACAGCTTCACTGGAAACTGGTCCTGACCGGCATTTATTTGTAACAGATGCTAGAGAGAACATTCTCATATGCAGGTACACGCTCACCTGACTGGACTTACTGATATAGAGACCGAATCATGTGCTCCTGAATCCATAACAGTGAAGCTCAGGCTTAATCACAGAGAAATTTAGGGGCATTGATTGCTATTGTTGAATGGACATCATGCTTCGTTTGGAAGTGTTTCAGCCTCTAATTCATCTAGCTGTGACTAAACTGTGAGTGAGAGTCATAGGGGGCTTGAATGTCCATTTATCTAGTTAAAAAGTCAGCCTGGCAATAAAGTCTGCTGCAGGTCTGCAACAGTTGCTTGTGGAGGAGCAATAGAGTGATAGGAAGAGTGTAAGCTCTATCAAATTCAGAGGTATTCATGTTTATACATGGTTGCATCTCTTGACTAATAGCTTACAGGCACAAAGTTCCATTGCTCCTCTGAAGATACATGGGCATTTTCATTGTTTTTGTTGTAAGGTACACAAATATCAATGTGCTTTATAGACGAATGATATTATTGAAAGAGATAATTGGCTGGAAATACTTCATACTTACGTATAAGTTGTCATAACAACTTCATAGTGAAGTGAACGTTTAACAGTTAATTCTCCTCCTTCCAATCCATGTAGCAGTTCCTAAACTACCCTTCGGTTTGAAGCAGAAGGAATGACATTTGCTATGTTACATGAATTTGTCTCCTGTTAATATGGTGATATAGGTCTGTGTTTGGCAAGATTTTCTTTTGTGATGCATGAAAATATCAAGACAATTCAATCCTATGAAAAGATCAGATTTGGGAAATAGCAGTTGGCCATGTTTTTCTTTCATGTGCTTATATCGCCCAGGATAGCTCTCAATTGCAGAGGCAGAGATGACATATCACATCTTTGTAGGAGGCTACAAGATTTTCAGTCACCATTGTATCTGTGCCTCTTGCAACATCTTTGGGAAGCAAAGGGGTGCCATTATACTAAATCATTTGTCCAAGATCACAGAGAAAGTGAGTGGCAGAGTAGGACTTGAACCCACTTCAGCACTCTGATCTCTCTGACCTATCACTGCCTTCTGTTTAATGACTTTAGGGTCTGATATCAAAACTTTTGGAGTGCTGCTTTGCTGTAGAGGATCTGTCTAGTGTCCAGTGTGCAAGTCATCTACAATGCCACAAAAACTAAAATGTTCTTGACTGTTATGTGTGGTGGTTGTAAGCACTGAAATCAATTGATTAAACACCTGTTTGATGGTAAGCACACGCTTAAATGTAGCCTTGCATACGAGTGAGTGGTGGCAAAAGCTGGCAGGTTCTGGTGTCGTGTTTAGCAGAAAGAAGTTTAAATATCAGGAGGAATAAATAGTTTTCTTGTTTGTGTGTGGCTGTGTTGCGGTATCAGGGAATGTGTTGAGAAGTTAAGCTCAACAATCTGTCCAACTCCTACCCCTACTCTTTGCTCTGATAATGGCCTCAAAAATTCAGTCTCAGGAGGTTTAAGTCTGTACCTTTAACATGAAATTCACTTAAACCATTGTGGAGAGTGTTGGAGGGGGAGGAAGAGGGAAGAGAAAGGAGCATCTCAGCTCCAATCTTATTTTTCAAAGAGGCATATCAGCACCTAGTAAGTTTTTCCATTGTATTCAAGTAGATGATCATTATCGACCTTGCAGTAAACATCTGAATTTATCTAGGCAATTGTGGAATTATTTGATCCTTAACCAGTGTGAAGTAGTGTACAGACATCTAGACACCTGACCTTTACAATAGCAGCCATGAAAGTCAAATGTCATCCTCCTCCTAGCTTCGATTCCTCTGCAGCGAGGCTACCCTTCACTTGGTCATTTCCATGTCTAATCTTCATTGAATTAGTTCAGCAGAAATCAGAGCTGTTTTACTGATTTACATCAAATCAGACTTTGGCTCTAAACTCTGAAGCTTGTAACAAAAATCTTGCAAATTTACCTTCGTCACACAAAAACCCCTCCAAAAGACATTAGAATTTCTGTGCCCCAATTCCCATATTAGGGATGTTATTCACCAACTTGGACCAAACATGAGAGTGGACATTCATGGGCTCAGGTCGGGCTTGGAGTCAAAAAGCCTCCTGTTTCCAGCCTTTTGAGAGGTACTTACCTATCAGCAGAACTCTGCAGGGGAAGGAAAGGGTGGAGTAACTATCCTGTCAAACATCTTACCTTTATTTCTGAGCCTTATCTAACTGGGTTCAGGCTACCCAAAATTTTATAACCTTTCAAAACCTTACAAGCCAGCTGTAAAGCAAGAGCTCTCTTTTTTTTTAAGAGCCAGCAAAGCAAGGTGTGAAGCTAAGGACATGCAGTAGCAAGAGATAAGAAATGTGGCTCTTTGGCTGCATTTATCTTAAACAAGAAGATGCCTAAGAGCTTCAGCTTTATCTTTCACAAAGATCTACCAGAACAAGTAATACTAAGCCTTTAATGCTGTTGCTTTACATATACAAGAATGCTAATTTTTTGTTTCCATTTTCACTCTGCCTGATTTGAAAAATGTCTATGTTAAATAGAAGTCTCTCATTTTGGAAGTTATTTTTTTGAGATGTCAGGCAGTACTGATTATATCAATGGAGTACATTGATTTATTTTTTTTCCCCTCGTGTTTACCCTATATAGCCAGTAAGTATGATAACTGACATGATGGATTTTATTTTTCTTTTCAACTCCAAATTTTTGTGGAAATAATCAGAATTATACTGAAATCAGCATCAGAACTTTATTGTGACAAATATCCTGTGCTTGTTCAATTTAATGCAAAATGTACGATGTGGAACTTAAAGCATTTGTCTGACTTCAAGGTCTGTTTATGACAGCGCTAACTTGATACCTTTTCTTCTGGCCTATGGTTGTATGGTAGATGATGTTGTTCTGTGAGTTCTGAATTTTGTAGGTGAGGCACAGCCCCGCTAAGAAACATGTCTAACCCTTTGGTGCTGGTACAGGTCAGTGGTAGGGCAAGGACAGCTGACTAGATGATGGGACTGGACCACCCTGTTTTTGTGATGTTCCTCTGTCATTTGCTGGGACCAGTCACTGTAGACATAAAAGGAAGAACTGTGCTACATATCACCATTCTTCCTTATCTCACCTTTTCCAATGGTCTGTCATAGTCTTGGTTGCTGTGCATCACTGTGATCTATTGATTTTAATCAAGTGGTAGTAACTTATGTTCTCAGCATGAGGAAACTTGTCTTAAAGCCAGTCTTCCAGATCTGTCTGTTATACAGGTTGTGAGATCTGCTAAAACCTAGCAGTTTCCATTCCTGACCAGAACTGCTATTTCTGGCATAACCATGTCAAAACACTTTTTGTTCTACGACAGCATGGCTGTCCTCTTGTCTCTGAAACATGATTTGCTTGTGAGGATTAACAGAACTGGTTGTAGCCAGTCTATGGTAGTTTGTGTGGGAAGTGTTGTCTTTTGCCCAGAAGTCATAGCAGTACATAAGTTAGACCCAAGAAGATTCAGATTCAGATTTTAATTTTAATTTACTTTCTTTACTGGAGGGGAAACAAAAAAAACACCAACCAAAAAACCAACACCCAACCACAAAAAATGAATTAATTGGTCCTGCATTGCACTGAAAGAGTGATTAATCTCTTGCATATAGGAGCATCTGTCTGCTACTCCTGCCTGAATTCCTCAAAAGGCTAAGAGTGTTTCTAATGGTCATTTAAATAATAAATGCCACCACGCTCATTAGGGGTGCATCAGTCGTTCTTTTTCTGCTCTGGTGCTTGTTGTATTCTATTAATATTTATTGAATTCAAGGAAATTCATACTGAGCTCGTGGTCTACATTTCTTTTCAAGGTCACCAAATATAAATATTTTATTTATCTAATTTAGAAAAATGACATTAGATGTGATGCAGCAAACATGACGAGAGTATGAATTAGCGGAAAGTTTCCCTTGGGAAATGTATCCAGGTACCAGTAATGGATAATTGTAAGTCAAACAGCTTCTCTCCTAGCAGGTAATAGAGATACATAATGGCAATACAAACCCTCACCTGAAAGTGTGCATATGGCAGCAGCAATGAGTAGCAAAATCGACTATTTACTATGAGGGCAGTGGAAGCACCCACATCTCTTTTTGGTATTTGGGCCCTAAGTAGGCTTATTAGAGCCTCAGCTTCAAAATTTTACATGGATGTGCGCATGGGCTATATGGCAGATTTTCAGTACTCTTTTGGGAATTAACATACCTAAATCCATTAGATACTATATGATGTGTCTTATGTTGGCTCAAATGTGCTGGCTAAAAACCATGCCTGTAGCAATCACGAGTGGCCAGAGTAGCTGATCTTCAGTATTGCACAGTGTTTTCTTACCCCTGTCAGTCTACTGTTCTCCCTGCATGTGTAGCCCTGGAAGGTCTTATTTCTTTCCCACCAGTTACAACATGAAGAGAACATCCTGCTGAGATGCTGTGTTCTGAATGTTCCTGTAGAATAAGCTTTCCATGCCCTGTTGTGCTGCATATTCAACTTCTGCACACTTGGAGCCTATCATCTTTTCATTCCCTGGAGGTGTAGAAATTCTTCTTTTATGACAATTTCATTTTGAGCAAGCACCATCTTCTCTTTACATTCATTCTTCCCTCTCCAAATTGAAGGTGAGATGATGGGGGCTACATTTTAGAAGCTAATAACTGCATTCTTGCAAATGCTGGCTGTAAGAAAACAATGCTTCAAAAAGGAAAAAGCCAGTAGATTATGTTTACCTCCTCAAAATGTTCACCAAGGAACAGTTCTCCCAAACTGAGTTTTGAACTGTCAAGAATCAAAGAAAACAAATGAAGTGGCACTTAATTTAATTGAAAATTCTGCTTGTGGGGCTTTGTGTCTGCATTCAATTTTTAGCACATTGTATTTTTTTGCTATTGCTAAGTTTAAAATTAAAATTAAATGTTGATTGCTATTGTCTAGAAATATTTCAGACAAAGTACAGGCTCTAAAGAAGTGGATGTCGAATAACTTGTGTCTTTGTAGCAGTTCTGCTTTTAAATAATACACATGCAGTGTCTAAGGGAAGAAGTTGCAAAAGAATTAACTGAACAAAGGAAAGCTAGTAACTAGAGCTTTGACTAAAGTGGTATGTGACCTGTGCTGTTTCCTTACTTTCCACATAGGCATTCCTTTGGACTATTGTATTTGGTTTGCATGGCAAGGTTTTGGTAGCAAAAGAGCTACAGGGGTGGCTTTTGTGAGAAGCTGCTAGAAGCTTACCCAGTGTGGCACAGTAGGACCAGTGAACATACGGCAGAGGCACAGTGAGGAGGAGCGTTTTGGGGACTGCCAGTGGAACAAGCCAGGATGGCAGAGCAGCAGCTTGTTGAGTGAGTCTGGGCTGGAACTGGCTCTGGAGATGGGCCTGTTATTGCAGGAGCTTGAGGCTGTTAGGTTGGAGAGGGAGGAGAAGTTTAATGTGTTTGGCAAACAGCCATAGTAAGTCTCGGAGTAAGGCTCATATGCTCAAGCAGAGCAAAAATAATCGTAGCACCTTCATTGTTGCTCTTCTCTAGAATTATATGAGAAATTATGCTTGTCGCATTAATGTATATATCCTTGTGCAATACACCTCATCCTCCCCTTATTTCAAACCAACATGGAAAACAGACATGGCAAAAATATCTTTGGCAGCAAGTGAAGCATGCTCTAGTATGACAAGCTTTTAAGTAAATACTGAACAGTTGCTAATTAAAGTTAAGTGCGTAGTCCTTGATTTTTCAATTAACACACTCAATACGTAGTGATGCCTTAATTATTTTTGTGTCTAAATATACTTAAAAGAAATCTGTAAGTCTGGAGGTGAACTTTACAAGGCAGATGGTTCTCTCTGTTTTCAATGGTAGGGTAGAAGCAGATTTAACTGAAATTGAAGGAGGCTCTCCTACATGGAAATGTATCATTGTCTGAAAAACTTCTGCCTTAGATAACCTTGGCTCTTCCTGTCATCTTCCATTTACTTTCACTTTAATCTCAGATGAGCCTTTTTCAAGCAATTACTTGCCCCTTAACTAGCTGTAGGGGCAACTAGTCTGCAGGACAGTATGTTGGCGTTCATTACATAGTTCTGCCAATTGCCCACACGGTGATCCACATTCTCTGCTGTGAGCTGTGGAGGTGCTACAGAATTTTGTTCAAACCAGACAGCTGCCCTCCTTCTGTAGTTGATGCAGGGAAGGCCGAATAACCCCATCATGAGATCAGTGTTTGACAGAAAAGATGAATTGCTGTCCGGAGGTGCTTGCTTTCACTGGGGACAAACAAGGTAACTGCCTCAAACAGGTCACCTAAAAATCAGATATCTAAGAGTGAGTGGAAGCAGGGAGATGCCCATGGCTTTGCTGCTCTCTGGTCCCCCAACTACCTAATGATAACCTGTTGCTAGCTTGTTCCCATGGCAGCACCTGTAATGGCCATTCACATCAAAACTGATGCTTCTAAAAATATACACCTATATAACTCAGGGATAAGGGTTTAAATCACTCAGTACTGGAATCTGTCAGAAGCGCTTAGTGTTAGAGCTTGTCAGGATTTTCTCTTTTATTTTTAATCAGAAAATGCCAGCCTACTGAAACACTAAGTTTGGGGACAAAGGTCTGTTTTCAAGAAGTAAACTACAAAATTTACAAAAAAGTCCAGATTTCAGGTGTTTTCCTGCCAACATGTACTAACTGTAAAGTTCCTGTCTTCTAGCCTGAGATGAATTCTAAAAGCATGTGTTACTTTGGTGATTTTTATTTTGATTACTGATCAAATTTAGAAAAAAACAATCCAAGTCGTATGATGTATTAAATTGATTTGAGCTGACACTGTGCATTTAGTTTAGGGTGTGTTTTTTGCATTTATTGCAATTCCAGT
Organism: Falco biarmicus; assembly: GCF_023638135.1. Classification (NCBI taxonomy): domain Eukaryota; kingdom Metazoa; phylum Chordata; class Aves; order Falconiformes; family Falconidae; genus Falco; species Falco biarmicus. The sequence continues at coordinate 62,139,597 of NC_079288.1, read as the reverse complement.
ATTAGTGTCAACTTGACATAGTGAATATTTTTCATATTTTATATAGTCTCTTAAGCAGGCAAAATAATGTCCTATCTATCTCTATCAAGTGCTGGTCTAAATGTGTTCCATTTTAGTAAAAGGGTGATTTTTTTTGAGGCCCAGTGGGAGGAAATGTTAGGAAAATTCAGAATGCTTCTGAAAACCCTTTCCTATATTTTGTAATGGGAGGTCTACCGTATCTAGAGTTTTAATGCCAGGAAGTGTATTTCCCTTTACAATGAGGGCTAGGAAGTTGTCTTTGGAGGACCCATCTGTCTTTGGAGCCCCTCTTTTGAGGGACTAGGGAAATGGGGACACATGTCTTGGAGGATTGAGGTTGGTTTCTACTGGTAAGAAATGCAGGCTGCCATTAAGCCATGAAATTCAAACTTCAAACCAAAGTAATTGGGTTGAGAATTGCTCTGGCAGTTGGCTGCTAATTCTGAAAAATAATCTACCACCTGTTGTTTAGTCTGTAGGATTAAAGAAGGTTTAATGTCTAAGGCAAGAGAAATTTATTGTTCCAGATGGAGCACAATTTTAAAAAAAAGTCCATGGGTGAAGATCAACATTCAGTGCAGTAGCGTACTTCTTTTAAAAAGACAGCTTGGTACAAGCAACAGCACTCTTAATAGCAACCTACGGACAGAGCTGCTTTCCACCTTCAGAAATTGTTTTCTCTTTTTGGAAGTCATCACAGATGAGTTTATCACAGTTCTTGAACAGATATGCTGTGCAATTGTCACTTTTTCCCTGTGTACATCATCAGATTTTAATAAGAGGTGACAATTTTATTGTCCCGCTGAGAATGTAATCAAAGATGTTTGATACACAGGATAAATAGTTGCTGGAGATGGAAATGTGAAAATTCAAGGGTTATTTTGTTTGTGTGCTATTTACTGACCATCTGGAAGCAGGAAATACTGGCAATGAGAGACTTTCAGAAATCAGCAGTATGAAATAGATGAGAAGACAGGGTAAGGTAAATCTATTTGGTTGGACAGGTTAGATCATGTTGCTGGGAGCATTTCTGCTCAGGAAAAAGCAGACAATACTTTTCTGATAGACATATAATTTTTGTGACAAATCTGTTTTCAGGAAATATTTCCCGCTTTGGAGAGGTGAAGATGGGATGTTTTTTGGTAGGGCTAGAAGAGGCAACTTTAGTCTGAAACAGTCATGGATGTTCAGGGCCTGAGGAACTTACAGAGACAGGGAGATGTGGGTTCAATGCCTGCTCTGGCTCAGTCTGGGTTGTAAATCTCAGCTGATTGCATCCCACACTAATGCCCTAACCAGCAGATGTGTGGCTGTTTCACTCAGGGTACTGGACAGATTGGGAAAGCTGTATTTTGATGGCACTTGGTGGGAATAGGGGAAACTTGGCCAACATGATGCAGGTGTCACACCAGGCACACTGGTGTAGAGCCATCTTGAAGATGTGGTGGTCTCCTGGAGTTGATAATCAGAGTGTGCAGCAGGAGCCCCTGACACACGCACTGACCCATTCTTGGGGCAGTTTTTTGGGATACATAGAGTAGAAAGGGGAAGAGAAGACACCATTCTTGATAGGATTCATCAAGAAACTATTCTAGCTTCTGGTCAAGCTTTGTAATGAGCCTCTTTTCCTGGCTTGTACTTTTAGCTGCTTCTTCCATTTCCCCTCTATAATGTTTTATGCTCCTTCAGTCGTTTCTTCCTTGCTTTTTCCCTCTTTGGCCCTGTAATTCTCTGGACTGCTGGATGAGGTAAATTAAATTTCAGAAAGTAAATCTCTGATTTGTCCACAGAGTCCTTTCAGGGCAGGTCATTTATTTCAGTCCAGTTTTCTGGGACATCCTGTGTTGTTTAACAAAACTCCTAGGGGATTGCATGCCTTCTTTCAGTTATTCCTGTGGTTTAGCTATGCAAGTGCTGACTATCACCTGCTCCCTGATCCGCTCACAGGGTTTCTCTCTCCCTGTTTTCCCCAGTCAGGTTCATCCAGCTGAGTATATTAAGGCTGGAAATCTATAGTAGCTCAGATCAGTCTAATCACAGCAATCCTGTTCTTTCTGCCACTATTACCTGGCCATGTGGTCCTGGCACCTCCCATACATCCAGCCTGTTCAGTTTGCTGAGCCAGCAGAAAACTGGACACTTTTTTTGTTTCCCTCTGTGGGATTTTTCGGGGGTTTTTTTTCAGCAAACTGAGCAGGCTGGGAACAGGGTCAGATCTGGGACTTCACAGCATGGGATTGCACTGTGGCACTCAACAACTGGATTTATTCAGTCTGCTTTAAAGCCAGAGGTCTCAGGTCTTTTGGTCAAAGAAGAAATTCCTGCCTGCTGGATGGTTTCTACAGTAGCCAGAACAAGCCAAAAACCTTGTTCCGTCTTGCTCAGCCAAAGCTTCTGTAAGAAAATGTAAGTTAATGCAAACAGAACAAATTAAAGAGTGCTGCCATCTATAATAGGTATATGGAGTGGCAACCGGTGGCTTTTGGAAAGCCCTGTGGATAGTAGCTTGATCAGGACAACCTCAGAGTAGATATTACAGACAATTGTAAAGAATTCAATTTAAAGGATCTAGGTTTTCACTAGCAGCATTTTGCATTTTGGTGGCAACAAATATTGAAAAGTCCCAAGACATGAAGAAGCAATAGGGATTCTCCCTTGTTTTCCTTTACCACAGACATGAACATTAGTATAGCTGCTTAAGAAGCCATAGCTTTGTCTAAGTGAAATCGTTAAACCAAAGTACTTTTGTTTAGTAAAGTACTTCAGTTTTCTTGAAATTTTCCAATAGAAAAGACATTTTTCTTCCTTTCTGTCCTGCTTGGGTTGTTATTCTCACCTTTCTAGGTGGACAAATCCAGGCAGGACTGACAATTGTTCCTATGTCTGTTACAGTGTCCTAATGCAGTGTTTGTCATCTTCTAATGCTTTAAAGAGTGTTGATGTTTTGAAGTGAGCTGTGTCACTCAACAGCTTATGAACAGAAGGTTTGGCAGATCAGTGATGATACCTGAGAAAATCAGTGGAAGGAGGCATCTTTTAAGCCTCAGGGTTATGGTCTGATAGTCCTGTGGTGGGATGCTAGTGGGAGGTACAATTACTGGGCTTTTGTTGTGGATAACTTGCACAGTTTGCAGAGCTGGGTCCTACTCTGCTATGCACTCTTGCTGTCAGCTGCTTCTTTGGAAGTGGCTGCACACTCTCCGGTATGGTGGATAACCATATGGTGGATACACTTAGGTAGCAGCTCCTCAGGCTGGTGCAATTGCACTATCCTGTGAGATCTGCCTTATACTGCATGTAATACCCAAGCCAACTTCAGGGAATCAGAATGGTTTGGGTTGGAAGGGACCCTAAAAATAATCTAGTTCCAGCCCCCCCTGCCATAGGCAGAAACACCTTCCACTAGACCAGGTTGCTCAAAGTCCCATCCAACATGGTCTTGAACACTTCCAGGAATGAGGCATCCACAACTTCTCTGGGCACCTGTTCCAGTGCCTCTCAACCCTCATAGTGAAGAATTCCTTCCTAATATCTAATCTAAATCTACCCTTTTTCAGTTTAAAACCATTATCCCATGTCCTAACACTACAGGCCCTACTAAAAAGTCCACCTTCAGCTTTCTTGCAGGCCCCCTTTAGGTACTGGAAGGCTGCTATAAGGTCTCCCCAGAACCTTCTCTTCTCCAGGCTGAACAACACCAACTGTCTCAGCCCGTCTTCATAGCAGAGGTGCTCCAGCCCTCTGATCATCTTTGTGGTTGTCCTCAGGTACATGTTCTTCTTATGGTAGGGGGCCACAGAGCTGAAGGCAGTACTTCATGAAGGTAGGGTTTTGTGAGAGCGGAGCAGACTGGGAGAATTACCTCCCTCAACCTGCTGGCCACACTTCTGTTGATGCAGCCCAGGAGGATATGGTTAGCTTTTTGGGCTGCAAGAATGCATTGTCAGGTCATGTTGAGCTTCTCGTCCACCAACACCCCCAAGTCTTTCTCCTCAGGGCTGCTCTCAATCCCTTCATCTTCCAGCCTGTACTCATGCTTGGGATTGCCCCAACCCAGGTGCAAGAGCTTGCACTTGGCCTTGTTGAACTTCATGAGTTTGCATGGGCCCACCTCTCAAGACTGTCAAGGTCCCTCTCGATGGTATCTCTTCCCTCCTGTGTGTTGACAGCACCACACATCTTGGTGTTGTTGATAAACTTGCTGAGGGTGCACTTAATCCCACTGTCCATGTCACTGACAAAGGCTTTAAACAGTGCTGGTCCCAGTACCAACCCCTGAGGAGCACCACTTGTCACTTGGACATCACATCAAGACATCGACCACAACTCTTTGAGTGTGACCATCCACCTAATTCCTTATCTACCAAGTTGTCCATCTGTCAGATTAGTGTGTCTCTGGTTTAGAGACAAGGATGTTGTGTGGGACAGTGTCAAATGCTTTTGCACAAGTCCAGAGTCCAGGTAGATGATGTCTTATGTCCTCTTCCCTTATCCACTAGTGCTGTAACACCATTATAGAAGGCCACCAAATTTGTCAGGCACGACTTGCCCTTAATGAAACCATGTTGGCTGTCACCAATCACCTCCTTGTTTTCCATGTGCCTTAGCGTAGTTTCCAAGAGGATCTGCTCCATGATCTTGCCAGGCATAGAGGTGAGACTGGTCAGCTTGTAGTTCCCTGAGTCCTCCATTTTTTCCTTTTTTAAAAATGGGGGTTATGTTTCCCCTTTTCCAGTCAGTGGGAACTTCACCATACTGCCACAACTTCTCAAATATGATGGGTAGTGGCCTAGCTACTTCATCTCCCAGTTCCCTCAGGACCCGCAGATGCATTTCATCAGGTCCCATGGACCTGTGCACCTTCAGGTTCCTTAGATGGTCTCATACCTGATCTTCCTCTACAGCAGTCAGTTCTTCGTTCTCCCAGTCCCTGCCTTTGCCTTCTGCAACTGGGGTGGTGTGGCTGGTGCACTTGCGGGTGAAAACTGAGGCAAAAAAGTCATTGAGTACCTCAGCCTTCTCCATATCCTGAGTAACGAGGTTTCCTTCTAGAGAGGGCCCATGTTTTTCATAGTCTTCCTTTCATCATCGATGTAACTATAGAAGCTTTTCTTGTTGTCCTTGGTGTCCCTGGACAGTTTTAATTCAACAAGGGCTTTAGCTTTCCTAACCTGATCCCTGGCTGCTGAGACAATTTCTCTGTATTCCTCCCAGGCTACGTCCTCTTTCTTCCACTCTCTGTAGGCTTCCTTTCTGTGTTTGAGTTTGTCCAGGAGCTCTTTATTCACCCATGCGGGCCTCCTGGCATTTTTGCCTGACTTGCTCTGTGCTGGGATGCATCACTCCTGAGCTTGGAGGACTGATCCTTGAATATTAATGAGCCTTCTTGGACCCCTCTTCCCTCCAGAGCTTTACCCCATGGTATTCTAACTTCACCTCAAGGAGTACTTGCAAGATTTTGAGCAAATTCAGACCTTAGAAAAGCAGATTCTAGGCAGTGACTAAGATGCCAAGAGAATGGATAATTTTGTTTTATGTAGAATGTTTGCAAAAACTTCTTTACAGTCAGTCTGATACCACCGTAAAAAAAAGCCCTGTGAACTACAGATGCAGTCCAGGACCACACTATTTCCACTGCCCCAAAGGAAAGTAATGGCCCTTACTAGAAGTATTTGGTGGACTTCTTATCAATACATTGAAACAGATAAATACCTGGTATTTGAAGGTTTTCAACCAAAAGACTTCACGATTTAACAGCATCGAGCAGTAATATTTTATCAGGTGCTAGTGTTTCACTGTGGGTGCTAGACCCTGTCCAGCTCTTTCAGAAATCTCTCATAAATTGTAGATTAAAAAAATCCCCAAATTATCTAGCATCTTCCCCCAGCTCCAGTCTTTTCTTAATTCTTCATTCATTGCAGTCACAGTGCAGTTCTTTGTGGAGATCAGTGTTATTTTTTAATGATTAAACCGATAAACATATGACAGTATTTCAGGTAAATGGAAGGAAACAGTCCATTGACTTTGCCTTAGAAAATCAATAAATGCTGACCTATTCTGAGTGCCAAATGTTAAGAATCTTCTCCATGACGGAGCTGGGTGGAAGATAGAAAACTTGAAAAAAACCAACCCTGCACCAATAGTACATATAAATGTTGTGCTACTGCATTTTGTCCCTCAAAGACAATTCTGTTGTACGCAGTACAATATTAGTGTGTTCCTTGTTTTCATCTTTATATTTAATTCATAGTTAATTTTGCTCTGGAGACTAAAAGCTCTTTAAAATTCTTCAACTGAATAGTGTGTGATATAGATAGTGCTCAGGGAAAATGCCAGCCATCTTCTGGAAGGTTTTCTTCCATGATGTGTGGAGGATATATGGCACTGATTACATATAGACACATTGGTGAGATTCAAGCTCCAAAGATTTATCCAAAAACTTGGAGGCAGCACTGGTCTGCATTTGAAAAGTTGTGGTATTTGATGGCATTGCTATATAATGCCTTTGAGAACTTTGCAAATCCTTTAGTTCAAAAGTACTGGTGGTTCAGTGCCTGAATACCCTAAGTCTGCCCCCAAAATCTTTGTGCCTGCATTCCTGAAACAGCCCTGGCCCAAGAGGTCAAGCTTTTTCTTCTGTATCTTACTGAGACTATGAGGTCTTTGGGGCTGGGATTCTTTCGCTTTTACTGTGAGAAGGTTCAGGGCAAAGTGATTTAGGCTTATCAGTGCCTCTGAAGTTCGTATTTGTCATCTTTTAGCATCTGTAAGCTCCCTAGATATGTTTAAAACCTGGCCTGTCATCCATAGCGCTGCAATAATAGGATTGGTTCCTTAAGAATATTGCTTCACATTTTTTTTCCTCACTCTGCTCTCCCAAAGTAGTAGATTTCCACCATTCCCCTGGGTTGTTTAGGATTATTTCACAGGCTGATGAAGTCAGAAGGGATTGATAGCAATCTTGCAACTTGTCTTGACTTGTGTGAGTACCCTGCCAAACAGTGTTACAGCCTATTGAATGGGTCTGTTGCTGGCCCCACCCAGAACATGTAAAGTGCTGAAGAGGGCTCAGACACTCAGGAAAAAGTAGTTCCAAAGGTTTTCATTCTTCTCAGTCAAAATGGACAGCTATCATTTTAACCTCACTCTTTCTGCTCTTAAGCTGAAGCGGATGTATCTAGGTTGGCTCTACTTCAGCTTCCACAGTAGCAGATCTTTTTCTGGCATCAGGAAAATATGCAAATTATTTTCATGTGGCAGGTGTTCCAATCAAATATCCTGGGATCAAACTAACATTTATCAAGTACCTTGAATCACAGCTTTATGTACTCGGTAGGCATTGCCCACAGGGAGGTAATGCATTAGCAGGCAGAGAAGCTTAGAACACAACGAAGGAGAATAACAAATCACGAATCAACAAACTCAATTGTATTAAGCGTGCTGCCTGGGGATGCTTTCCTCTGGCAAGAAAATATTCAGATGCAAACTTACTATTACGAGTTTAAAAAAGAAAAAAACCTGTAGGTAGATCATAGTTGTTTGGTAACGTGCAAACAGACAGGACCCTGAGCTCCATTTCATATACCTGCTTGTCATATCCTTCGTCCTGGAAGCGATCATTATTGCTGTTCAATTAAACTGAATTAGGTATAACAGAATCTTACCAAATACTGGCCTCTGAGGAGGTTGTTCTTGCTAAAACTTGAATAACATGCTATTATGAGTGATGATGTTTTAAATTAGTAAAGATACTAAAAAAAGTAAAAATAGACAGGACACTGCAAGATTTCCCAGCAGCTGACGTGTTTGGCCTATTATTATACAGCTGAGTTAATTTGAAAAGACACATGCATTTCAAGGAGTCTTAAATGCAGTGCCAAATAAATTAAATAGATGGGAATGAGCTTTGCAATGTGTTTTGGTTAGTCAAAATCAGAAAGCTTTGAGATGTTCTCTTTTTAATTTATTAGTGTCCTGGAGGATGCTGAATTTACATTCCTTATAACTACATTCTTTCACGTGGCCTTCTAACCCCTTATAGTTCTGTGCTGGGATCAAGCTTGATACAGCCAAGTAAAGACCAGGTGATATAGGGAACTTTGTTATTTTTGCTACTCTCAGACTGGATATGCAACCTGCTAAATGAGGGTTAGTGTCTTGTTTATTGCCATAGTTAGAAGGTCCACAGTGGTTAGGTAGGGAACTGTTGCAAGAGTGAGGATATCCTAGGGGCTCCTGCAGCCTGTGGGAACTTAGTAGTTCCTTATTCTGGACCCTAAACACATGGTTCCTGGCATCTCAGCCTGGCAGCTCCAAACTTCTGGCATGGCAAATAATGAATGAATGTAATATCTCTGGTACTCATATAATGTAACATCAGGAGTTGGTAAAAGAGATGGAGACAACACTGGAACCAGCCTAATGCTTCCCACATGACAGTCACGTGTGTTTTTCAGGTGTACCGTTTCTGGAGGAAAAGTATTGTGTTAGGGTCTCTTGATGGTACTGCTGAGATGGGATAGATTTTCAGATGGGATAGATGTTCAGACATATGGCATAAGAGATCACTCATGTTTTCTCCATCCTGTTTTCTAGGGTTTTGTTGTCTTTACCTTTGTTTCCTCTTATTACTGACTCTGAAGCACTGGGACATTTCTTACTTTGGGAGGCTAGGAGGCACTGTTGCTTACACTTTGCACCTCAATTAAAACTGCACAGTGAATTAATGATAATAGTAAAACTGCCTCTGTTTTCTGTTTCTGCCATTCTCTGCTTCTTCAGAAGGCCTTCCCTACGATTTAAATACCATAGTTTTCTGTCAGTGGCAGCTCATAACAAAGCCTGTATCAGAATGTCTCTCAATGGAGCATCCTTCAATTCTTTTATTTTCTTTTTCATTTCTCAGCTCCTTTAATGCTATCTTAATAGTAGTTTTCTCTGAAGACTTCTTTTCAGGTTTCTTTTCAAATAAATTGGTGTTGAAAGGATCATAATATAGCTTCTCTATCTCTCTCTCTTTAAAACACACAAAATTATCTCAATTGGCATTAAGTTCAGGGCATCCAAGGCCAAATGTGCCTTCATAAATCTGAGATGACTTCACTGAAGTCTTTGAATTTACAGTCTCTTAACAGAGAGCACAGGTTGACCCCAGAGCCCACAATATTAGCTCTAATGGGAAATTTAAAAATTTCTGGCACACTGAATTCAATGACATGTTGGTAGGATTATCTGAGGATGGAAAGCAAATGTTTGCTGTACCATAGCATTCCCATCTCCTCTGTATACATGTCTACTTTATTTGAATGGTGAATTACAGTGACTGAAATTCAAGGTGATTATGTTAATAACGAGGGTTGAATTAAAAACACCATTTATGCTGGAAGTATTTTTCTTTCCTCTTTCAAGTGGAGGTGTTGGCCAGGGTTTGGGTTTATTTTCTTCTTTTTTTTTTTTCTTAAGGGCTTGCTTAGTTTTCGTGAGGGCTTGTCTGTGACTGCAGCACTGTCCAGTGGCTTCTCACCATCACAGCCACTTCCCACAATGTTACCCCAGTGATTACTTGGGAGCAGCAGTAATCAACACTAAGTCCACAGGGCATTAATAAGGATGCACAGGGTGAGGGGTAGTGGTGTGTGGAGTCCTTTAGTCTGCACAGTGGTACTCTGGATGGCATCTTGCGCTCAGCTTTTTTCATTAGGTTTTTGCATTCAGACTTCAATTTATTAGCATGCAAATTGTTGTCTTTATGTGCCTTGATCTTGGAGGTTTCCAGATATAAGTGTTTTCTTTTATTTGCTAACTTCTTCACAAATACAATTCTGCATCTGTAGTGCGCCATCTCTTATTTGTTTGTTTACAGTATCAATCACATCCTTGTTTTACCTTGTCTCAGGGCTGTGTGTTTGTTTGCACTCTTCTATCAATGATAATCAAGGATCTGATCAAATCTACATCTCTTTGTCTTGACTTTGTGGAGCTTGCTGATTAATGTGAGAGGGATAATAGAGAGAATGCAGTAGAAAGCCTGTTCATTTAGTAAGGTCTGTAAACACAACATGATGTGTTAAACTCCACCCCAAACATGCTTTCCTTCCATGTCCTGCTGTCCCCTGTTCATCCATTCATGCCTTTCCCAACTTTTTTTTCAGAGCCCTGCTCAGAGCCTAGTTGGCCTTCTGGGCAGGGCTGAGAAGTCAAGACTGCAGGCTGTCTCTGCCAGTATCCTGAATTCCTTCTTCCTGCTGTGCTGGCTGGAGTGCTGCAATGTTAGTTCTTCCTGCCAGGTCTGCATTATGTTGTAAGTGATAAGGAGACCACGTAACATGGACAAATGCAGCTGATTCAGGTGCCTGTGCTGTGCTGCCTAAGCAACCTGCTCCTCTTCTGACCAGGCTGTGGGCTACCGGAAAATCCAGAACAGACAGTGTTTCTATACACAGCTAGTCTGTAACTGCAATGTCAGATGTCAAAATGTCCAGGTAAGCCAGGAATACCATGAGTAGACCAGCCAAAGATAGCTGGTAGATAAGACATGTTCCACCTGGCATATACTGATGAAGTATCCAAGCTACTATAAACCATTTCTGGGCCCATATGGGGAGCAAAGGCAGGCTAAGGTCAAGCCTTGTTTTCTTCAATGTCCTGAACAGAATTTGGCCAGAGCCAAACTGAGTATAAACTTGAGTACTGCAAAACAGCCTCACCCATGCTTTGACCTGCATGGTAGAGCAAATGCCTCCTGCGTTCTATAAAAATCAGTCCAGCTCCCATAGCAACAGCATCCATGCCACCAATTCAGTGTTAACTACGTTGTAGTAATCTTCGACTATTTAAATTATATGCAATTGGCTTGTCAGTTTTGTCACATATGTTTATATGCAAACAGATCTTGTGACTAGCACTTCCAAAAGTCACTAGGAATATGTCAGTGCTGAACACTCAGCAGGTTTTGTTGGTTGGGTCTGACCTGAATGTTAATCATGCTTTTCCTTAGATGAGCATTAAATCTCTTCTGCTTCTGGAAACCAACATCAAAACTCAAATATTTAATTTGCTCGTTGACATTTATTAAAATAGCTTCATGCTTGAATATCAAGTTAAGGCAGTGGTAGCTAATTTTGTTAGTCTAGATGACGTTGGAAGTAAATTTAAATCTGATTGAGAAGCACTTAATACTCACTAAGAAAAGGAGGGAATGAAAGGTCAATGGTATAAAATGCTGATATCTTCAAACACAGCAGAGTTTAAGTAAGGTTTGGCTTTTGAAGTAACTGAATGAAGCCTCAAAAACAGTTGCAATAGGGTCATCTAATGCTTTCCAAAATAGGTCTCAGTGTCCTAACAAGGCAAAGAACTTCTCTTGCCTAGAGATGAAGTAAGGGATGTTTGAAGCCTCTCAGACCATTTATGTTGAAGTCTTCCTCTCCAGCCTGAAAATTCTTGGACTGGGAGGTTAAATGTGGTTTCAGTAAAGATGAATGTGTCCTGCGAGCGTTTCACTTTACCAGAGGAGAAAGTTGCTAATTCAAAGGCTGCCATTTAAGTCGGAAAATATATATATATCTGCGCACATATATTGTAGAAAGAACTTGTGATTTATATGAAATACATAAGGTCCTTTAACTTCCAAATAATATGAGGAAAGGCATTTGCAAGTATAGATGTGAAAGGAAAGGCTGTGTTTTTCAGGTAAGTTGAAAATATGAGAAGGATGGACAAGAATACTTGTTGATCTCTTTAATCACCTCTTCAAGTAACTGGCTGGTCTTCTACTAATAACTGGTTTGCTGGGTATAACTCCAGTTTTACACCATTTGCTTACATGATTGCTTGTGCTCTTGACCTGGAACACTAAATTGTGAATTTAATGTTAAATACCTTTTCATTGTGAAACCATGTGGCTGTTACTGAGAGGAATGTGTTTAAACCCCTAGGGTTAGGGATCAACTAGAAGCATGTAAGTACAAAGGATTATTTTTTCTCTTTTTAAGAAAAGCTTCTGTATATTTACAGATCAGTATACTGGTACGTATTTATTCAGTAAACAATGACGGTGTAGTCCTTTTTGCAAACAGTGTGAGGTTTGTTTGGAGGGTTTCTGATTTGGTTCTGTTTTATTGCATTTCTCTAGCAACACTTCTTTTGGACACCTCTGAGGGGATTTTGCTGTTTCCTTAATCTTGGCTGTCATGCTAAACTAGCTACCACCTGCTGAAGAGGAGGTTAATGTTAAGTGAAACTTCCGTATCCTAAAGTACAACTGTCAGCCAATGTGCGCAGGGGTCAGTGACTAACACTGGTTTTAGTAAAGCTAGTTGTTTACTTAGGAGATACTGTTCTGGATTCTCAGTGGAGTATCCTACAGAAAAGCCTGAAAATTCATGAAGATTCCCAAACTGAGAGTCAGTTTGAATTAATCCCAGCTCAGATTTCACACTGGAAAGTTCTTCCTGGGTGCTCTACTTCAGGAATGCATGAAAGGTAATCATCTAGTCATATTGAAGAATGCAGATGACGACATTGCTGGTGACAATTAGTTTGTCAAATGCCTACCGTAGGAAAAAGCGACCATCCTGTTTTGCAAGCAATGAAAACACAGACACCAATCCCAGTGCATTATGTGAATGACATCTGCTGCTTGCTTTTTGGCAGACATGGCTTTTCTCTGAGAACAGAATTCTGTGTATGAAGTCTGGGATCGGAAAGAACTTCTACTGATAACATTGGTTTGATAAAGATGTCCTGAAGCTCTTTAAGCAATATTATAGATGAATATGCTTTTCCAGAGAATAATTTTATTCGTTTGTTTTGCAATTGTATGCCAAAGTACAGCAATGCTTTATTGTCCGTCTTTTACTCTCAATTTGTTTGAAGGAACACAGAACAATTTATTAAGACAACTATTTTATCATTTTTTTTCATATAATTTTCAAAGAAAATGACAAGAGTATTCATGGTCTCAGTCATTCAAAAAGAGGAGTTTAGACCAACACCATGTTGCTCTCTAAGAACAGTTTCCCACTACTCTAGTACTCAGCTTCACTGAGAAGTGTGATGCTGCTAATGTACGGAACACCTTTAGCAGCAGATGAGCAACTTCCTATACACTATTTGAGGAACATGCCTTCCTGCAATCTGGAAAGACCATATGTAGGAGAAAGCTGAGCCTCTGTACTCTTGTAGTCTTTGAACTGATTCCAAGCAGTGCCAGTCTTCTTGGGCCTTTTGTGCTGAGAAGGCTGCTCTTCACAGCCACTAGAAGACAAGTGAAAGTAAACTGCTTGGTCCCAACAGCACACTCTCTGAGGTGAGATCTAGAGCTGGCTAGGTGAATCCCCACCCAAAACCTTACAGCATTCAGTTTTATAAAACCCAAAACTTTCCAACGACTGTCGCTCTCCTTTCCAGACCTATTTCTTGACAATCTAGCTGAAATCTCTAGGCTCAGTAGCTGTGTGGAAGTCAATCACAGGAGCTTCCAGAGTATTTGGGTTCCCTATACCAGGGAGAACCTAATGGGGGCTTCTGGGATTTGCTAGAACTCCCATTAGTCTGGTAAGTAATAAAACTTATTGGATCTGTGGTCCTAGCAGTGTGGGGATTTCAGGTTGATTAGCTTGTGCTGAAGGAGGCAAAAATCATCCCTGAAATCAGGAATTCCAGGCTTTCTGTGTTCTGTGCTAGGTGACAAAGTGTGTGTGCAAGCATGTATATACAATTGTATAGACTGTAACTTTTATTTAAATAGAAGATGTTGGAGTTTGGAAGTGGAAGAAACACCATATTGAAAAAACAATTTACTTATGAAATCATATTTACCTTTTGTTTATAGCTCTGTCCAGGGTATCAGAAAATGAAGCATGTCTAGTTTGAGGCCGGATGCAAAATAGGTACTCATCAATCTGTCTAGTACCCTCCTCAGAGCACCATCACACTTTGTGACTATTCAGACGGAAGCTCTATGTCAGGGGTCCTCAAACTACGACCCGCGGGATGGATATGGCCCCCCAGGATCCGCAATCCGGCCCCCGGTATTTACAGAACCCCCCCGCCCCGCCGGGGGTTGGGGGGAAACCAAGCAGCCGCAGATGACTGACTGCCACTTCATCCGCGTGCCAGCCCCCTGATTAAAAAGTTTGAGGACCCCTGCTCTATGTGAATACCCTTCTCCATTTTGCTCCCTCAGTTAAGTTTTAAGGATTTGGATTTGGGGATCACCTATTTGTTAGCTCTTAATTCTTAGTTTGAGTCTGAAATGAAATGTTCATTCTTCTTGAGTATGTTGAGGCTCTTGATCTTTCTAGACAACTTCATCAGGGTGTTTCACAGGTATTAGGAAATGGCCAAGAAAACACTTGTGTTTAGTTACAGCAAGTCCTAACAACAGCAGGTGCATGAGGAATTAGTGTCAGCTTCTTTAGGTAACACACATGCTCTGGTCACGTGGGGCAAAGTGGTCCCTTTGAAGGATCAGCAGTCCCTGGAGGGCTTGTCCCTAGGACTGCTGTTTTCACTTGCCTTCTGTATTGACTGAGAAGCCGCTGCAAGCAAGTTAAAAGAAGAAAGGTTCAGCCTGTATTTTTAAATATTAAAGGTGTTTTGAGCCCAAATGGATTGTTGAAGGTTACATACCTTATTTTCAAGTAGAAAGGCAAAAAGAGCTACTCTTTCTTCACAAATGATTCACCCTGACTTGTGTCTGGGGACATCTGCTGTAGAAAGGTGTGGTGCCAGTAGCTGTGAAGAAAGCAGCATCACACAATTCTTTGGTTTTAAGCTAATCTTAGATAATAAGCAGGCAGATTTTCTTGCCTGCTTTTATTTGGGGGTGGGTGTAATGTCTTGGTCCTCTGTAGACAGGAAAAGAGCTTATCAACAAGTGCTCAGAAAGCAGCTTCTAGTGATCTTGAGATCAGGCATATGTAAAAGGAGACATAAATGTGATAGCTGGTGATATATAGTGAAACCAAGCCTTTTAAAGTTATTTCTGGCTCCTCCTTTTGTCCTGTTTCCTTGTCATTTCTCCAGCATGTCCAGGCTTAGATTTATCCAGTCTTTCTCCATCCAAATACTTGCATTTCCCAAGGACTGGCACAGCTAGGAGCTAATGCTGTTTGTATTTGATATAATAGAGATACAGAGCTGAGAGACCTGACATTTCTGCCAGCTGGGTCTAAACCTCATAGCTATCTATCTTTGCAGCTTTATGCAGCTTTGCAGACTGGATAGGGAAGGAGATTTCCTCATTTACATGGTGCATTGTTATGTGTTTATCAGCTCTAACAAAAGAAGAAAAATTCACTAGAACTCAGTACTTTTAGGAACACTGCAAAATCTTGGCATGGCATTGTGGTTTTTCTCCACTGTTAAGTAAACTCTCATGATTGTGACCAACCCCTTTGCCTTTGGGACAACATTGGAAATGTAGGCTTAAACATGAGCTAAATCTTTCTTATAAACTACATGAGAATCACAGGGCCATGGATAGCCTGTTATATGTCTATGGAAAAAAAATATCTTAGCAGTGTAGTTGCTGCCCTTTCATAACTTGTCTGCTTTGGCAGGCAGTGGGAATCTTAGAGCTGTCTCTAACTAGCTGTCCACTCCCACCATCCATTGTAATATGTGTATGTGGCCAGCTTGCTCACAGATTGTGCAATAAACTGTTTTCAAGCTAAGGCAGGTATTGATAGAGCTGGTTAAAATGCTTGGCTTTATTAGCTTGTTAGGTGAAGTATTAGGGGGAGATGAAGTGGGTACATTAGAGAAAGCAAGGTTTAAAATGTTTCTTAGTTCCTAAATGGGCAGGGTAGGCATTGGGTACTTAGCTAGCCTCTTTATTCTCAAATGGGTCATGGGTCTCTGCCCTTGGCTTAGCATATGCCATTCAGAGTACCTTCCATGTTATCATCTCTATGCCCAGATGGGACCAGTTGCCTGCCAACTCGAGTGGATTGTCCCAGTTGACTGAATCTATTGTATTGCACATACCTCTGCGGTTGCAAAGAGATCTTTGTGTCTGGGGGGGGGGGGGAGAAACTGATTTGCATACACTTCATTTTTATTCTTTCAATAGCTGTGCTCTGCCAATTATGCTATAAATAAACTGGTGTGTAGGAAGGTAATACATAGTATGTTCCTGGCTGTCTTCTCTGTAGCGGGAACCGTGAAGGTACAATGTCAGAGCGTTTCAGGGATTACAGTTTGTTTCACAAGCTGGTCGAGGAAAATAATTGACATACCAGCATGCCTGTAGCACGCTGAGTATAGAGCAGGAGACTAGATTTCATGGCTTTAAAGCCACATGCTGTGTTCTGGAAACTCATCACTGTCTCTTCAATCAAATGGGCCCAAGCAAGGACCTGATGGATCATTTTACCAGAAGCCAGCTGTCATATATTGGCATGTCAGACTATACTCTATTCAGCTTCCTTAAACCTCTGGTTTCAACCAGCAGAAAAAACCAAAATAATTAAAAAATCAAACCAAAGTTTGCTGTACGGATACACTCTATTTGACTACAAAGAAGAGGATATAATTTTCAGACCCACCTCTGTCTGCAAGGAGTCTGGAGAAAAAGATTTGTAAATAAGGATGCAGATAAATGGTTGAAGTGTTATATGGAAGCACAGAAGAGGGTGGGATGCTTTGGAAAATCCTACTATATTCCCAGTCATATTTCCATGCTAGCCCATGGCCTATGTTTCAAATGCTACCTGAAATTAAAAAGCAATTTTGAAATACATTCTTAAGTCAAATAGGATTCTTTAGTAAAATTCAAACTCCTAAGTGATTTCCACAAATGGGTCTTAAGCTGCTAAATTAGGTTATGTGCTTTGGGAAATTTTATCCTGTGTGTCTTATTATTGGCACTTATTTTGAGTGGCCAGGCAATAAAATGTTGGTTCTTTCTTCATCACTTAGACCAGGGGTCCTCAAACCTTTTAACCAGGGGGGCGGCGCACGGATGAAGTGGCAGGAAGCCATCTGCGGCTGTTTGGTATCCCCCCCAACCCCCGGCGGGGCGGGGGGGGGCTGTAAATACCGGGAGCCAGATTGAGGACCCTGGGGGGCCGTATCCATCCTGCGGGCTGTAGTTTGAGGACCCCTGACTTAGACCTCTGTACTGCTGGGAACTTAAACAGGGCAGTCCCCTTTCCTGAGAAATGGCAATGCTTGATGACATATTTCAACTTAGGGAAAGTGAATGTGACATGGAAAATGAAGGGGCAAAAGACGAATTGGACTTTCTTTCTGAAAATGCTTAAGGAACTGGTTCAAGATAGTGAAGGCAATCTACTCTACACATCATCCATTCCCATGTATCAGTGGAAGAGACTCCTTTGGAGGTTCTTTATAGCCTGTGGGGAGGTCAAAGGCAGTATGGGGACACATCAGTATGCTGTCCCTACAGGGAACTGTGGGCACAGAACCATCTCCTCTGGTGTCCTTAAGCTCTTACCTAATCTTTCAGAGCTGTTGTCCAAGTCTGGATTCCTAACAGAGGCTGGATGACCCTTATAATTTTTTGCCACTTAATCATTCCATGTTTTATTTACGCCTACCTTTCTATTTTTCAGTTTCTGTTTTAATGTCTTGGTTTTATCCCTCCCCACTCTCCCATAGCTTTTTGCCTCAACCCCAAATCCAATCACAGGGGAAAAAAAAAAAAAGTAATCCTGTAATCCATAAACGGTTTTGTTTGACTGACTGACTTTGTTCAGACACTTTCTTCCCTTCCATAAGAGAAAACAGACACAGTTATAATTTGCTAAGTGCATGAATTATTTTTCTTGTTGCTCACTTCAAATGTATTTTGCTACTATGGAAAGGCAAGTAGGTTGTTGTTTTGTTGTTTTTTTTTTTACTTTAGAAGCTTGTAAGTCATAAACAAATGGAAGGTTTCATATGGTAACAGCAATGGAAAGGTATGGCTGAAGAATAAAAATTCCACTAGAAGTGACTGTGTGTGTACATGCTCATATGTGTCTTTTAATAGGTGGTGAAGGGAGGATAGACTGATTTTTAAGAGATGATGGTTGTCAGTAAGCTCTCAGGTAGCTGGTATTTAGTTTTTTAGTCCTGACTTTTTTTAAAGCTGTTTTCCAAGGGAAAGGCTTAGGCAATTCCTTCGATAGTTTTAAAATCTCCTGACTCAGTTGGAAAGAGGGATTTTAAGGTCATTGTGTTCCCATATGACTCATGAGAACTGGTGGCTGGAAGAAGTGAGCAATGCACATTAGTGGCCTCTCTGCGGGCAGGACACCAGACTTAGCCCTTGGAAATTGCTAGATGATAGCTAGCCCACCTGCTGGCTTGCCTGTGCTGGAAAGTGTAAGCTGCATGAGTTTTGCTCTACGTTAGCCACAGTTTACAACAGCTTCTGCCAGGCAGGGTGCATGGTGTCCCCAACACCACTGCAAGACCAGTCGGGGTCGGTCAGCATCGCAAGGACAAGAAGTGGCTGAGGTGGGCAGTGGCAGGCATGCTGGGGGGCGCACAGCTCCCTGCAGGGGCAGGCCCAGCGCAGCACCATGCCATATGTAACCACCACAGAGTGTTTGAGGAAGAGGCTCCCGCCCACCCCAAAAGATCCTTTGCAACCACCACCCCCAACAGTGCCTGCTCAGAAGAGCAAGAGTTACACAAGCGAACCCTGGAGCGGTGTAACTGGTGCATTGGAGAGGCAGGACCTATAGGCCATGAGGGGCACCATGCCAGGGAGCCCTGCCCAAGGGGGGTGACATCTTTCTTTTCTTCTCTGTCCTCCTTTCCTTCTTCTTCCTAGATTTGTTTCTCAATAAGAACCCACATTGCCAAGGCTTTTTTTATACAACTTCAAGTTGCCTTCATTATAAATAAAACATTTGATTGGTCATTTTATGTCATTTCACCTTAATTTAGCCCGAGGGGATTTTTAGAACTTTTGTTGCTGTCCTCCTGTCTCAGAGGTGGGATGTTGCAGGGCTGTTCGAGAGAAAAAGGCGTACAGGGGATGTGCAGGAATTGCTACCACAGGACACCCATCCCATAGGTGCAGGATACCCACCTTCCCTGGTTTCACTGTTCACTGGACCACTTGTTTGGGTTTGTTTTGTTTTCCATGCAACTTCAACAAACACCAAGTTATTCCAGTAGTATATAACACTGCTGAAAGGTATTAATGGGATTCACCCACAGGAGTGTTGCTTGTGGTTTTAAGCTTTCTTGCCCATTCAAGTGTGAATTATAGTATAAAGTGCACTGAATGCATTGAAACCAACTATGGAGTACGGCCTTTTATTTCTCAAAAGAATTCTCTATGACTTCTTGGATATCTTAGAACAAAGTTGGAAATACTTGTCACTGGGGTAGAAGGTGGCAGCTTTTAGGTGAGAAAGAGATCCTTACATGGAAAAGAAAAGCAACAGCTGGTGACACTGTTAGGTGGAGTTACAATACACGGTGGATTACTGGGTTGCGTGTTGTTAGATCATCATGCAGAAGATGTGCTTTCCACGGACTCCAAGAGAAATTAGTCACTCTGTTTACTCTTAAGAATTTCATAAGGTGCTATCAAAAGGCACCAACTTATTTCCATCAGCACAACAGCAAGCCTGATGCCCACTTCTGAGAAATCTTCCCTTGCACGGGAGAAAAATTCCAGTGGGCAGAAGTTTTGTGGATGTGGTATTTAGCCGGTGTAACCCAACTGGACACCTTAGCGAGGAGGTAGGATGTCTTAGTAGTGAGGTTTCGTTCGTGCTCCTGGGTAGTGTACGTTCTGTTTAGCTGTAACTATGGAGCTTTCTACAGCATGTTTTATTTCTTAATTGAAGTATGGTTTGGGATAGTGCTATATGCTATGTAGTGTAGCTTACTACTTCTCTTATTCAGTGGAGCATTAACCTGCTTTACCTCAATATGTTTTTTCACTACTGTTAAAAGCAAGTTGTGCCACCAGCTTGAAATCTTACTCTGCTTTATGAAGTGCTAGGTCTGTTCCTAGAAGCGTTAATAATGTATGCATTTTGCAATTTCAATATTCAAATACTGAAGACACCTGGTATGCGAGAACCTATTTAATTTCATAAGGCAAAGCTAGATGAATAGGATTATCTGTTTCATAAGTGTACTAAACACAATGACATATAAATCTTACACCTGCAATGCTCTTCATGGAAAATGTCTGAGAACATGCTTTAGTTCCCACTTGGAAGCACTAGAATTGGCATTAAAAAGCATAGAATTCTTAAATTAAGAAGGATATTAACGGTTAGCTAATTGTCCTGTTCAATATCAAGATTGCCAACACTCATTTGGCAAAGCTGAGCACAGGGCATGGAAAACATCACAGAAAAAAATGTAAAAGATAGAATGAGAAAGCTCCCAATGTTGGATTTTTTCCTAGAAAACCAGAATCCAAATACTTCCTCCAGCTTGAGAAGTGATATCAGACCTTATGATGACCATTGGGGCTGCAGAGAACCTCAGCCTGCAGGACAGCACATCTTGTGCACTTTGCTTGACCTAAAGAAATGTGCTAATGAATCATCAGCAAAACTTCTTTAGCCCCAGGACATTCATCAGAGACTTCACAGCCACACTCTCATCTGCTTTTGCTGAGGCACAGCAGGAGAGTGCTGGCAAGATCAGAGCTTAGGGAGTAGTGCTGCTGGGCCTGAGCTTAGCGCCTACGTTGTTCCAGGCTTCCTTTTATTTAAGAACAGCAACTCTTTCTGAATTTGCTAGTATGAGGTGAGCATGTTACACATCTGCAATCTGAGTTGTTCTGGAGAGTTTCTCCAGTGTTTTTGGACAGCCTTTACCAGTGTGATAAGCGCAGTCATGATTCATGTCAAAAATAATTGTTGTACCCTGTGTAAATCTGGGACCTGTATCGCAGTTGTGGTGAGTGGGCATGTGTGGTTCTCCTTTGAGACAATGTGATGGCTTCCCCTTCCCCGGAGGCAATCGCTGCCTGGAAAAGCCCACCAAAGGAGATAAGGAAAGCGAACCATGCCAGAGAAGGCCCACCAAAGGAGACAAAGACCTTGAGATTTGAAAAAGCGCGCCAAAGGAGAGCCAGTAGGAGGAGAAGGCGTACCCTAACGGCCCAATGGGGAAAGAGCAGGACGAACATCCTGCGAGAAGAGATTGGTCAAGACCCGGGGATAAAAGACCCTGCTTCTAGGACTCAGGTGTGCGTGTGGTGGAACTAATTGAGTTCTCCGCGCACCCAGCGCTGTTTTTGCTTATTGTTTCTCAACCTAAATTGATTGAACCCAAAATAGAATTGTTTTAATTGTTATCCTTTATAACACCAGAAAGGTGCCTTGCCATGGAAAACTGGAAGAAAACAATGTATGGGGAACTGAACAGGAGTTGGGGTAGCTGATGTGTAAGAGATTTCCCAGGATTTTTGTATTGCATAGCATGGCAGAATCATCCAAGCTAACTTTTCTCTGGAAGGCATTTTACATCATTCAAAAAAAGAGCCATCCCTTTACAGGGTACATGACCCTCCATCTGGCATACATGGTTTTTCTAGCATGCCTTCCTCTGAGAGTGACTTGCCTTCCTCACCCGATCTTACCATACAGGCTGGACTTTGTGTTTTGAGTCTGTCTGTAATTTAAATGTCACCTGATCAAAATGATCTTTCCCTGAAAACTTTTCAATCACATCTCATTTAGGGGTCAGCAAGATGCATAAGCATGTGCCTTCCTAGGTTGGAGTAATCCTATTAGTCTCAATGGGCTTGCTCACACTCCAAACTGGAAGGTGCTTTGCTAAATTAAGACCTTTGTAATGAACATGGCATGAGGAAAATGCAGCTTTTGTTCCTTTTGTTTCCTTAGAAAATTCACTCTGATGCTAAGAAAAAGTTTAATCAGGCAACTTTTCCAGGAAAATTATGAGACATTTTAATTAATAAACATACCTGGCAGTAAGGTGGCATTGCTTAGGAAAAGTAGGTGGTGTCAGCACTCCTTAAAAAGACAAAGTTTTAAGTATTCCAATCCAAATTAAAATGCTATTGGTAATTGCAGTTGATACACAAGAAAAAATAGAGAAGCAGTAAGAAGCTTAAAGGCTCAATTCCTACTGATGTCAATAGGAAAACTCTTGTCTGCTTCAGAGCAGTCTGCTCTTGCCCTCTTTTCTATACCTAGCAAAGGAAGTGAGCACGATGTCCTGAATGCTGCTGTTTGGGAAGTGCAATGTACACAGACTTTTTAAAGTCAAGACCTATGTTTTTTGTGAAAAGCACAGCAGGGTCGATGCTCTTTGGATTGTGCACAACACAGGTTTAGCTTCTTAAGCTCTTACCTGTCTCATACCAAAGTGTGTTTTTCTGGCCAATGTCACCAAACTGGAATCATGACAATGTAATCCTGCTCGGGTCTTCTGGGCTTTAACTATGATTGTTATAACCAGGTTGTTAGGGAACAAAAAGCAGACAAGGGATAACGGAAACATGCTCAGAATTCAGCTGGAGTTATGGGAAAAGCTGTGGAATGAAGTAACAAACACATCCTGCCCCTTCTATATACTTATTATAAAAGCAGATCGCCTCCCACAGAAAATGAGAGCGCTACCTTCTTTCCTGAGGGCAGCTGGTTCCTTCAGGAGTTGAAATAAGCTTGGGGCTTACTTCAGAAAGTGATAAGAGAAAACGCCCATTTGCGTGAAGGAAGAAAGCTGAGATCTTTGCTGAGAAATAGGAGAACTTAAAAAAACACAAATGGCAGCAGGAACAAAATACACTGCCAGGTCACAGGAGAATTATAGCTAAGGCCTTACCCCTGTTCTGCTGCTTGGAGGAACTGCCCCCGCTTTCTGGCTATGCTGGGAGGACTGCTGAGACCATGAGAGAGCTCAGCAAGTGGAGACAAGGATCAAGGGCTGTTGTCCTATCAACCCACCACAAACAGATCTGCAACTCCAGGATTTGTGTGTGAGGGCTCTGAAGGGGAGCATGGCTGTGTCCTTGCTGCTGGCTGGCTACATGCCTCTATAACGTGCCAGAAGTTCCTGTTTCAGCCATATGCAGCAGTGATGGTGGTAGCAGTGTTTTTCGCAAAGGGAAGGGACAGAGATGCTGCTGGCTGTTGGATGCTTTGGAACTTGTCTGCAGGTAGCTAACTGGGATTGGAGTTCCTTAAAAACCTTGTCCTGTGTGTGGTTAATGTGTGAAATCTGGATTGCAGCTCCAAGATATCACGATCCAAGGCAGATGCTTTACAGCATTGCCTGTAAACTGCTGTTTACAAAAATACATCATGGAGCACTTTTTTCGGTACTTACGACTGACAAAGCATTGATTTATTATATCCCAAAGGACAGTCAGTCATCATCTCTTTAAAATCTTAGATCTGATTCAACAGACAATTTCTTATCTTGGGCTAAAACTTTCAGTGTTAATTAGAATATTAATTTAGTAAATAAAAGACAGAACTTTTTTAATGCTTTACATAAGGCATACGAAAACTTAATCTCAGAGTTATAAACAGTATTGCTGTTAAACAGACAGGAAACACTTCCAGCTGGAGTCTCTGAAATGTAAATGAGCCCATTTTATCTCTTGATCTTCACAAACCTCTCACCATGTTGCCACTACAGAAGAAGAGAAAAATAATTCTAGTATCGCTTCCAAAGAGACCATGTGTTTATTGAAACCAGCCCAGAGCTAGGTATGGGCACACTGTTTAGTGCAAATTGTAGCATTATTTTTAATACAGATTCACCACAAATGGTAGCTTGCAGGGGTCCAAGCTGCTAATTATATATGGGTGCTTCACAGTGGTGTTGATACTACTGCTAAATGTACACCTACCAAAGGCATCCAGTTTCATTGTATATGTAAGGAGAACACGGCTTTGTAGCGATGTTCTGGCAAATGTGGAGAGCAAACTGAGGAAACAGCTGAGTTTCCTTATGTCATGAGGTCTTGCAGATCCTTAGTAAGTATATACTGTTAGATCTCACAACATCCTTTAATTTACAGCTTACTCCTGTGCAGATCCCTTAGTTACGTCACAAGGTTGAAGAACAAGGTGGAATATGAGCCTTTGTGGGTAGATCAATGATAAGAAACAATCTATGAGATGGACTGTGCTATGCAGAGCTAAGAAACCAAAACTAGAAAGGTTGAATAATCCTGATGGTTTTACAGGGCAAGTGAGGAGTCTAGCCAAGGTGTGGAGCTATTTGTATTTCAAAGAGCTTAGAAGTGCAAGGAGCCAGTGAGGGGCCTGGAGAAGAAGTGATGTCTCAAGGAATGGTGGGAAGCTAGGGTTTTTTAAGAGAAGGAAGCACTAGTGGTTTTGCCCTTTTTCCAATAGACGGTAGAATTTCCTGTGGTTTGCAGGAGTTGCGGGACTCCTGTCTCACAAACCCTCTAGATATCTCCAATTTGGAAGCTAAATCGTCTTCCACCAGTATCACCTGCTGGATTTGAGACTGGGTGTTTGAATGGCAACTGAGTTGCAGCTTCACTGAGGAGGACTGTAGCTGCTCTCTGATAATCAAATTTGGTTTGCTTGACACATAATGGGATTATTGATTAGACACCCGCAGCTTGCCATTTCAAATCACATCTCCTCTTCATTTCCAAGGGATGATTGACATAGCCTAGCATGCTCAGCATCATTAAATGGAAACAGTTATTTATGGTGTTGCATCAGAATTTATCAGTAATTCCCAGATCTGACAGAAAAAAAAATCACTTTGTGTGCCAGGCATTTTTATCTTGCCATTAAAAAGTGTATCAAAAGCTTTAGATAAGAACTGAAGCTGAAATTTTTTCTTGTCTATATCCAGATAATCACATCTCCAAAACTGAAGCAAGGAGTGGCAGGACATGTGTTAAACAGAGTTTCTGATCCTTCAATAAATTCTGAAATGTTGTGGCTGCTCCAGATGTGCATCTCAAGTCAGAGTGTGCTTATACTGAACATCACCTTTCTGGAGTTCTCTTAGGCCTTACTTTCCCCTTACACCACTATATACCAGCAGCGCCAGCCACAGGCAGATTTCAGTGGCCAGATAACGTGTGCTATGTGAGTCTTCATTTAGGAATTTATAAGCCATTCCTTCCATTCACAGGCGGTGATATTTACCAGGAACAAGTTTAACATGCTTTTATTACCTCCTCCTTTTCTTGAGGAGAAAGGTGCACGGCACACAGAATTGTAAAGGAGAGGTTGTGAAGGAGCACTGTGCTCTTGCTACTGACCTAAAGCTGCTGGATTTTTTTACACTGAATCTCAAGCATTTCTCCTTCAAAATCTCCCTCTAATAATTTGAAAAAGCTGAACTGGAATCCTGCCAGACAGAATGATTTTACTTTAAAGTAGCTGTAAATAAAATGATACTGTTCACCCAGTTCTCTTGCAGGTGCTTATACCGTAATACCATAATCTGCCAATAGATCTAAGTAGCTATTCTGGGTAAAAGTGTATTTGATATTTTTTGTGAACAGCCTCCTCGACTCTGTGACAGTACTTCTATGTATGTGAGACCCACCCCCCCACCCCCCCCCACACACAGATTTGTCTGGAACACTTCTGTAATACAGAGTCCCATTCTAGACTTCATACTTCCAGAAGTGTTGTGAGATTGGAGGATATTTGAAGAAAACACACATGGTTAAATGGGCTGGAAAAATATGCATTATACAGAGAGACTCCAGGAGCTCTCTGTATTTGTCTTATCAAAGCAAAGATAAATGAGCAACTTCCTCATAGGCTATAATTACCTCTAAGGGAACAAAAACATTGATAATTGACAGCTTTGAGCTTGACCCTAGGAAGTAACAAAATCCAGGAGTTGCAAATTGAAACTTGGAGTGGAAATTAGATACAAAAGTTTAACCCTGTGGTTAACTAACCATTGCAGTAATGAAGGTGAAGTTATGTGATCAGTGATTTTAAAATAGATTGCAGGGGGTTGTTTTTTCCTTAAAATACAAGTTCATGTCTTTGGCTTGCATTCTCTCAAAGAAGAGGCCAAGACGTTTTAAGAGCTTAGCTATTCTTTTGGCAAACAGATGTTGTGCAGGTGATAATCCTGTTTGAAAAGCATCCTCCATCTTTAAGCTTCTAAAAGGGGTGAGGACTGCCCTTTCAAAAATCTGAACTGTGGGATTTGAGACTCTGAAGGACTGAGGCCATGCAGTTGAAGAACAAATTAATTCCTCTCTCTTTCCATCTATCAGCATGGTAACTGGTCTAGAGCAAGCCAGATCCTAATTTTTTTAATTCCTCTGTCATTTCCCAGCTTGTATTCTGTCATGTCTGGAATTTCCACAGCAGTATTTTCATTATATCTGAGATTTAGGTATATAAAAATCCCACCTGCCCAAGCAGAATGCAACGTGAAGGCTAAATCCAGGCACACAGCACATCTGCAACACAACACCCCCAAAGCAATAGATACGTTTCCTTGTGTACTCCATGAGCTCAGTTGCAATTGCTTCCTACAGGATGATGTACTTCCACATACCTTCTGATGTACAGCAGCTGAAAGGAACTGGCAGGCATGCTTTTCCACTGTTAAGTTTCTTTTGACCTAAGTGTCCCTCCCCACGTTTGTTTGGGTTTTTTTAAATAACTCATTGGATAAAATGGGGTCCTCTCCGCCATTTGTCTGGGTTTATCAACATCTGTATGCCTACAGAAGGCTCAGCTAAATTAATATTTTGTATTTGGTCCCAAACCGTACCTGACTCTTTACACACCTTTTAAAAAAAACAGAGCTTTTCTTTATTTAACAGGCTTCCTACTTTCTGTATAGCTTAAATCTAAAGTGGGACCATGGATATGCAGTTGAATCAAGGCATTCTCCTGGCTAACCAACACAAATGACTTCTTTAGACTGGCCTGTTCTCCAGATGCTGCCTCAGGATCCAGGTCAAATGAGAATCAGAACTGATGTGGCTAGGCTTTCACTCACCATGCTCACTTGTGTTCCCCTCTATGAATCCAGAACCTCCATGTGATAATTACAATATCCTACCAATATTTATGTTAACTGTCAAATTTTAATCCCTTTGCATCCATTTTTAGCAAATACAGAGTGTGAGAAAATCTCCTGTACATACCTCAGGCTCAATTCTAAATCTTCTGTAATAAGAAACATCTGCATAATTTGTGACAAACTCTGAAAATTTTGTGACAAAGATAAAATAATTATTTTTGTTTAAAACAGAAATGCCCACCTCATCTAAAGAGTGATATGATTTAAAGTGGAAGCTCTGAAATCTCTGGAGGTAAATGGACTATGTTACTGAAATCAATTCCTAGTTTTATTTTTAGGGGAACAGGGAAGATTTCAGTCCCCTAAATAATGAATTATAGTTGGAAATAAATAATATATAATATATTATAATATATAATTGGAAATAAATGTTGCTGTCTTATGTAAGTGAGCTTGTCCTGACACAAAAATGATTTGATATCATCATCTGACTCCTTGAAGGAAAAAATAGTATTTTAAAAGCAGGGGAAAAAATATTTTGAAAACAGTTTGTTACAATTGAAACCCCCAATTTTACAGGCTTTTAGTTGTTGAAAATAATGGGAGGAAAATGTCTAGTTTGGAGTAAAGGTAGGTGGTGATGGAAAGAATCAAAGGAGGGATTTGCTACACCCCAACTGAAATGTTCATTCAGGTATCAAGTGGCCTTATCTGTAATTTTGGTAAGAGAGAGGTCTTACCTCTGTCATATTTGACAGAAGGTAGACTTTATTTTCTTCTTGCTAGAGGAATGCACCTGTACTATGAGATCTTTGCTGTGATGACAACACATGCATCTGCAGTTGTCTCCAAGCCCAGACCTTACTAGCCTTTTTAGTGGCCCCCAACCAGTCTAATTATCACAGCTCTACCGAATTTCTAGGCATGAAGTTTACCCAACTATGCCCTGTCCTGACATGTAGCTGGAGCCTTTCTTCGTGCTGCACAACTTGAATGCCAAGTGGAGTCTGCTGAAAAATCAATGTTTGTGTGTTAAATGAAGCATGTTTTCTTCCCCACCTGTGTCACTTTGCAATCTACATTGAATCTTGTCTGCCATTGTATTGGCCAGTCACCAAGTCTTAGATGTTCTTCCTCTGCAGTTCCTCGGGCAGTCCTCACCTCTTATACTGCCCTGAATAACATGGTATCATCATTGCAGATGAGAGGAGTTGTTGCTACATGAGCGAGAACTTGGCCCAGTGTCATTACACTGAGAACAACATAATAGCATAGCAAGCCAGAATCCATCAGAGTTGAACTGGCCATAAGGGCCCAGGCTGGGATCAGTAAATCGGATACCAAGCCTTCCTCTGAAAATGACAGACCTCAGGGGACCTTACGTGACTTCCCAGCCAAATAGAGGAAGTGATCCACAGGAGGGATTCAGAAAGTGCTTTGTGATGCATCACGATCCCTTGGCTTCCAGGAACAGCCTCAGCTCATCCCTTTCTGCTTATCCTGAGAAACAAGGTCACTGTATATTGTACAAAATGAAAGAAGCCCTTCTAAATGACTTCTGAATGGTTTAGGTTAAACCTAAATGCCTTTCCAGCTAGCCTGCTCTTGTAGTATAGCTTTCTCAATTGCTCCCAGCAGGGATCACAAAATATAAGTACAGGGTGTGCTCATCAATTTTTGCACATTTATAGTGAGCGTTTTTCCTTCCAGCATTTTTCATAATTTTTTAGTTAATTTAAATAACATGCAAGCCAAGGATGGGTAACATGTTAGTATTTTAAACTCTGAAACTCGTTTTGTGAGGATATCAAACAGGTTTGTGATGCTGCCTGTCAGAAGTAAAGTTTTCCTTCTGTCTATGGAGAGGTTGGGGGGGGGGGGGGTTGCCTTTCATTGAGCTTTCTTAAAATGTAGGCTTCTGACCTTGATCTTGTTGGCCTCCTTTCTTTTCAAAGAGCTGTAGAACAGCTGTAACATGCAAAAACTATCTGCAAGAAACCTGACTGCCTTCCCAGCCAACCTTGGCAATGGGAGCCATTGAGTGAGACTAACTGTACCCTCATTGGAAGGGGTTCTGTTCAGTAGTACTTATGTGCAGCTTGGCGGGGCCACAGACGCTTGGTCATTTGGCTCCATCTTCTGGGAGAAGACAGAAGGAACAGAAGCTACTTGAGCTGGCATTTTACAACTCCTGTCACACATCATTTATTGGTCTTTTATTATCTTCATTAATGCTTCCATGCAAACTCACAATGGATACAAAATCAGTGGGAAACCTTTTGCTTTTCTGGAAGCTTTTTAAATGGGAGTAAGAAGTCAGCACACAAAAAAAAGTGCTCAAAATCAATAGCTTTTTTGTTTTCCAAGGCTAAGAAAGGACAGTTAGCGAATGTTTGACTTGCAATTTAACAGAGATAGAAAAAAGCAGAGCTCAGGTAAATGGCTTTTTGATTCCTGTACAGTTTTGCAGAATTAGCTGACTCTGGTTCAGGCAGCACACTATTTTTTCTCTGAGAGAATGAGAAAAAGGGATATGGCATTATTGCTATAGCAACCTTCAAGTGGGAGCTGTAGATGGTCAAAATGCATTCTTTGTTAGGGGTAGAGGTTTTGACTATCACAGTCTTTCCATGCGGCATCCAGAACTGTGGGCCAGCTAGCCAAGCTGCAGTCACGTTTACTTATTTGGGGGTTATTTTTAATCTTCTGTTCAGTCTTTGAGTTTCTCCACTGTTCCAAAACTAACAAAGCCTAAAAATCTCTTCAACCAGATCTTTTAAGACTTTGATCTTTGAAGACTTCTGCTGTGCTCCGGTTGCTTAGATCGCCTGGCATTCGTCCCTTCCTGGGGGCTGCAGCAGGATCCAGCGCAGCTTCCCTGCACTCTGCTCTGGCTTAGGCAGCTACACCACAGCCATTCACTGCATCTGTTGGTCGGCTGCTTGAGCTGCACTTGCTCCTGCTGCTTAAGACATTGCTGAAGGGTGCGTGTGGTGTCTGTTGGCTGGTAGCTGGCAGGCTGTGGCTCTTCTAGTGGGGGTTTGAGTGCTGGGTGACAACCGTGCAGGCCAGGAAATGGTGCCCTAAGGGTGAGCCTGAGGCAGCAGGGAGATGAGGTTTTGCCGAGCTGCTGAATCTCCAATGTGTGTGGCTTTTCTAAATGCATTTGGGAAGGCTCCTGGGGGCATGAGAGGGGACCTCAGGCCAGCATTGTCTCCAGCTTTGCAAAACACAGCCAGGCCTTTTGATGAATTTACCACAGACAGTCCAAGCAGTATTTATAACAGAATCGCCATGCGTGACCTCTGAAACAAGAATGCTCAGAGTAAGGAAAATGAGTTTAATTTCTAAAGCAGCCCAGCTGTGGGGTGGTGGAGCAGGGCAGTGGCCACTCCCCTGCCCTTGTGTACATGCCCGGGATAGGTGCCCTTCAGGTGTTTTCAATTAGTGGGAAGCCAGGCAAGGCTCATTAATGAAAGCAACCTGTAGGCCCTGCTAGTGGCCAACACTGGGGGACAAACTTTCTCCCCCCCTCAGTAGAGGCCTGTGTGGGGAACACAGGCAAAATGCTTCATCCCTGGAAGAGCAGCAGCATCTAGGTAAGGAAGAAATAAATGCACTGGAGGTGATTTTTGCTGTTCCTATTATGCTTTACTTCCTATGTGAAGCTTAATTAATACTTGACTTTTGAGACTGTGTGGATGGTGATTTGTTGCTGGCAATGAGCTTTTGGAGGAGGTGTCTGCTGGTACCTGATCAGCTCCAACCTATGATGAAGCTGGTTTATGCTGAGTACAAGTACTATAGCTGCTTTCACCTCATAGTAGTAGCAACAGGAGTCCAGGGGAAGAGAACTGCTTTGTCTCCTCAGTACCAACTGTGCTGGTTATTGGAACGTTAAGGGGAGTTCACTTCAAAGTATACAGAAAAGAAATTAAGTGTTAAATCAGACCTTTGTTCTGATCAAAATTCAGTGATGCTTTACACCTTGCTTTTCTATGTAATTTCTGAGGGGTGACTAAATGGTTAATGTACTCTTAGAAAACTGGCTTGACACAGATTGCCTTAAATCATGGCTTGTATTCATGTATACAGTACCTACTTGTCAAGTAATATGCTTATAATGTTTCCTGTGTGTTTATTGAACCTTTAGGAACACATTTTAACAGGAGTCCAGACATAAAAGGGAATGCCCCTCTTCTTTTTCTTCTTTTGCTTCTGTGGAAAGCAGATTTTGTTTAAAATTTGTGGCTTTGACTTGAAAATTACTTTTTAATGTCTAAGATGAAGCTTGTTCATGAAATAGTGTGTACTTCAGTTATAAAAATCTGTAAATTTGTAACTCAAGCATGTTCTGAGTAACCTTTTAATTTAGAGTAAGTGAATTATCATACGGAGGAAAATGAGCTGCTCATACAGCTGCCTCAAACAGCACAGACATGCAGGTGGGGGCTCCTTAGCTCAGTCCTGTAATTTGAACTTCTGGGAGCTGTTCTGCTGGTTTGATTCTTTCTCCTGCTGCCTCAAAAGAAGACCCCTTTTCTACAGTCTTTGGGAAGGTAGGAATCTGCCATCCTGTGGAAGAGGGTTTTGGCCTCTGGTTTGTGGCAAGCCTAGAGGGTTAGGCTTGGAGAAGGCTTTGCAGGTTAGGTCCTGTGAGAAATAGAGCCGGAGGATGGGATGCTTAGAATAACAGGTATTGAGCTGCTAGGGATATTGGGCCTGTCTGGTGTTAAAGTTTTAGGTACAAGTGAAATTTTGGAGGGAAAACATGTATTTGCAGACTTCATGCTCATTCTACCTTAGTCAGCAGTTGATACAGGACTGTGCAGTTTGGGTTTTGTAGGTATAGTCTGAGGCTTTCAGATGAGATGTAAACATCAGAATGCCTCAGCAGGGCTGGACTTTTACCCTTTGCCCTGAAAGATGATTTGACACTCTGCACACTATAAGCTTTGGTCATCTCCATCAGGCCGTTTTTTAAATGAAACAAAACACAAAACCAAACAACAACAACAAAAAAAAGCCCAGAACTTTTTTCCTGAGCCTAGAATTTCAGCCTAGAATTATAAAATTGATGAGAATAAAGAGTGAAAGACCTCCAATCCCTGTACTTATTGCACCTGCTGCCTTCATGATTGCTTGTGCCACAGAAAGTTGAGGTGACTTGTGCTTATAAATAACAGTATTATCTAGAAAGATATGGGCAACTGGAAGTATATTTGCTATGTTCCCCTTTGAGTTTCCCCACTCTTCTCAAAATTAACTTAGACTTTTCTTCAGTGAGATCTTGAAGATTTCTCTCTGCAATTTATCCTGTCCTGCTGTTCTTAATGCTAATACCTTAGACATGTTGAATATTTGGCTTTACCACTGAGCTGTGACCATTAACCTGTTCAAAGCTGTTGCTCTGCAGGTAGCCACTGATACAGGGTGGTGAGGGAGGCTTGTTAGGGACAAGAAGAGCACATATGGGTCCTGCCTGTAGGCACCTGAGGGAGCTGGCACCTGATGGTGAGGGACAGTCACTTTACCCTGCCAGGGAGAAGCATGGAGGGGTATGCTTGGGGATGCAGAGAGTCTGGCTCTTCCCCAGAGGAACAGCAACCCCTAGGTAAGAGGGAGATATGCTTGAAAAAGGTTTTTGCTGTTCCCTTTTCTATTTTCCTTTAATCCCTGTGTGAAGCCTAAATAACACTCAGCTTTTGAGAATGAGCAGAAAATCACTGTTAGCAGTGAGCTCCCAGAGGAGAGGTCTGCTCATACCCAACTGGCTCCAAACTGTTGATGAAGCGGATTTGTCACAGGCCACTGGCAGGTGCAATAACTGTCTGCTTTCCCAATGCATTCTTTGACTAAGCCTAAACAAATTTCAGCTGGTATTCTGGAAACAAGGATGAAGACTGAAAGAATTCTTCCTAAAAAAAAGCCCCAGAGAACAATCCCTTGTTCTCACATACTGCTTGCTTTAGATAAACAGATCTGCAGAAAGGCAAGCAAGAGTTTTGTTTTCATAAATATCAGTATAAAGCAGAAAGGCATAGGCAACCTTAAATATAGCTGTTACTTCCTGCTATACTTAATTTATATGGACAGACATTAAATATGTAAATGCTCAAAGGAAACTGAACAGTGCTGCTATAGGTATGCAACGTTTGGATGAAACAAGCTGGCATGGGACATGCTTGCCCTGCAGTCCCATCTGGAAAGTGCCAGGATGCACACTACGATTTCTGAAATGTCTTATTGGTCTTTGGCCCACCCAGAGCGTGCCTGGCTGTACCTGTGTCATAAGATGTGTATTTTGCCCCAAGGTGGTTTAACTTCACCAGCACTCTGCACTGGGGACTTAATAAAGCCATTTGTGGTTCCCTGATCCCCGTTGGTTATGTAATGGTTTTCCTTCCAAAAGAAGGAAATGCAGGTGTGCAGGGGCATGGGACACTTGGACTAAAAGTATGCCCTGAAGACAAGGTACCCAGTGGGCTGTATGTGCCCTGTAAGTAGGCACAGCCAGCTGACGCATGTCCTGTAGTTCCTTTTTTTCCGCTGTTGAGTTGTTGTGTTCTCTTCTAATGCTGAAAGGCAGATCAGGAGAGAGTTGCCATAGATGGCTCTTGCCTTTTACTCTCATGTACTCCAAGCCTCTTGACAGCAGCAAAAAAGAGAAGACGAATTGGCAGTGGCAGTCAAATACAGAGCCTTGGTGTGAACTGAAGTGGATGAGACAGTAGCTGAGTTTTCTGCTATTGTTCCCATTGTACTGTGTGGACACATCAAATCAGGCAAAGCTCACCAGCAGTGAGCGCTTGACATACTTGGTCAGCTTCAGACAACCTTACAGTAATAGCTGTTATGTGCACCTATGTGCAGCATTTCAAATTCCTGGTTCAGACTCCTTATCCACATTGCAGTTGTGGTGAGATAAAAAAATTATTTTGCTTCGCTGCAGGTAGTTAAAAATAAAGTGTTAGGAAAATGGATAAAGATTCTGATCAGATATAGTAAGAAATTACTTGTTCTTCCAGATGGCATTTGGAAAGGAACAGAATGTCACAGGTTAGTATCTTAAATTGAATAAGAAAATAAACAGGAGTTATTTTACAGCTGCTTTAATATCTGATTTGTAAAGTATCTGTCAGTTAATAAGAAATAATAGTTGTTGTAATTAGAACTAAGTTATTGGTAATTATGGAACTCCAGAAGACTATTGAAGGAAGTGAGTAGAAATAACTTACCAACTGAACTCGGCATCAATGTTTATTAGCAGATAAATAATTTCTATCTAGTAACTAGTTAATTGGTAATTCATTAATATTCATAGCTGGAGCTGAAATATGAGTTTGTGAGTAAGAATGTCTTTGTGGCCAGTCCAGAAAGATCTGAGCAACAAGCTGTTATTAGTTCTGTTGGCTTCAGTGGGACTAGTAGCTGAGGTTTCTTGCGTGAGGTCCGTATGCACTCTGTGGTTTTTTGTTAACACGAGATGCAGGACTTTACTGGCTTCATTGAGTAATACAGTTTCCCTGAGAGCATAAAAATGACCTAACCAAATTAAACAGTAGGTCTGGCGGTGAGATGTGCCTGGGGTAGCCACAAGTAGAGGCGGTGTTGTGGCAGTTCCCTGAGATGTGGCTTCTAGCAACCTGGAACTAAGAGCCTGCTTGAAGGCAAAGTGAAATTCTCATCTAATGGTTTTTAGTGCATTGGCCTTCTATAAAAATATTTAATTTCTCTTTGATCATGTGTAGAATTTTGGTATTCACATAATCCTGTAATAATGACCCTTACATTCTTGGCTGTATGTTGCATGGTAAACTGTCACTGTTTCTTTGGTTTGAACCTACTACCTGATTATGTGGCTTGATGCCTTTTAGGCACTCTCTTATAACAAAAATGTCGATTAATCTCATATTCATTTTTACTACCATTTTTTATTTTAAACCTGTATTGTGTCTTCCCTCCTGTCTGATTGTATTCTAGGCTGAAAAGCTGTATGTGATCCAGTTGTTCCTTGTATTGAAGGCATATTGTACCTCTGCTTACCCTTCTTTCTAGTTCTACAGTGTGTTTTTTGGAGATCTGGAGAGAAGTCAAACCTGCAAGCAGTATTCAAAAGTCAGGGTCATTTTGAATTTGTACAGACATTTTCCATTTTGTTCTCTGCTACTTCTTGCCTAGTAATTTCTAGCATTTAGTCTGGCTCTCTGACTGCCACTGATTACTGATTGAGTGTTTTATTAGAACTCTCTCTCCCTTAATTCTGAAATCGCATTCCTGAGAAGTAATAGTTTGTTCAGACCCCACTGTTGTGAACATGAAGTTAGGATTGCTTTTTGTTAGATGCATCACTTAATATTTCTTCAACCTTAACTTCATCTGCCATTTTTATTGCCTGTTTATTCAGTGTCATGAAATCTTTCTGCAAGTCGTTGCAGTTAGCTTTTGGCTTTTTTTTATCCTGAACAGTTCAGACTCTTTCACCTCTGTGTTTGTGTGTTTCTTGAGGCAGTTTAGAAAACAGGCAACAACTTATTGCCATGTGATACACCTTGTCTCCTGTCCTAAGACAAAACAGCACTCACTGGCATGAAATGGCTGTATCGCAAGGCAAGAAGGGTGCTGTCTGGTACAGGTCTTGGTTTGTTCTGCTGTGGATCAGGGCTAGTTAGCCTTTATGAAAGTATGGATAAATGGCTCCATGTCTCATAGATGGGATGGTAAAGAAAGTGGAGATGGGTTACTAGCAGACCAGGAACGTCTGCAAATTTTCTGATGAGGATTGTCATACCAGGCCGTGCACCTGGGAGTTTCTCCAGATGCTTATCTGGAAACTTGTGCTGAAATCTGTAATTGTATGTGGCTTCCTCAGCTGCCAGGGGTAGCGAGGCAGCTCTGTCTCCACCTTGGGGTCTCTTCTGCATCACCTCCAGCTCCTAACTGGAAAGAAGATGGTGAGAACCCATCCTTACAGGCTTTCCACCTCTTGGTGAAATGTGTGCTAGCTAGAAATTGCCTGTGTGTGGAGTTCTTGTTTTGGAGAATTTGTTGTGGTCAGTATAATGTCTAAGTACAGTGTAAGTCGGGGTGGGGAGGGAGGGTTGGAAAGGCACAAAAGCTTATGGAATAGTCACGGAGATGGGGATTTCTCCAGGGGATAGCTGGGGGTGCCAATGTTTCCCTCAGAGAGTGGATATTGGATGTTTGCTTCTGCTTTGCTCTGTGCCACTGAATGGGTCAGGTTTGCTTCCTAGGCCAGATGTTTGTACCCGTTAAGTATCAAAGTTCATGTGTTAAGCAGCTGTTTAAAAAATGACAACAAAAAACCCCTGCTAGTGGACCTGTGACATAAGATTTTTCCCTTGCAAAAGCCACATAAGGTCTTTGTGAATATGCTTAACTATGTCTATTTTATCCTCATTATACTTCATGCAGCTGATCCAATTTGGACACTGGGGTGCTGACTTTTAATTCTCTGGATTCACCCAAGAATATCTGTTTGGAATCATGTTTTCCACTGTCCACCTCTGTCAGTAAGCAGTTTTAAAGGGCCATACTTTCACTTCAGGCTTCGTCTTATAGGTGAGAACAAACAAGAAGGTTAAGCTAGGAACACAATACTTAAATCGTGGTCCCAAAAGGAGCTGCTTGCTCTGGCTTTTGGTTGTGATCAAGTAATTTTTCTACCATCGGAATGAAGTTAGAGCCCATCTTTTGAGGAGTTTAGGAACAAATGACCTGTGCTCCAGGCAGTGATCACAGATGCAGGAACTCTATGGCTATCCAGCATCAAGAATGAGCTGATGTTTGGACTACAGCTCCTCAAACCTAGCTCAAATCAGGAAGCTGATTTTTCTAGATTAGAAGTGGTGATAAATGTATCTGAAATTGCATTGAGGAAAGACCCAGCCCAGGGAGAGATCATAGGATCCTGTAGGCCTCGTGCTGTCTCTGTTGTCCAGGGAAATAAATACACAGAGACGTCTTGAGCACTGTGACTTGAAAACTGCCCTTTCAGTTTAAGGGCTTCATACCCATGTCTACCAGACGCCAACCCCAACGACAGAGCTGTAAGCTTGACTGGAAGGCATCAGCCAGCTTTTCTGTTAAGAAAGAGTTTTGTAGCTGAGCTCATAGACTGCAACTCCTTCTGGTCACTGTTCCCTGCACTCCTGCACCATTCGCACATTTTACGTTCAAGCCTTTGCATTGAGGGAGGAAGGGTGGGAAATAGCACAGGGCACAGAAAATCCTGAAAGCGGGTGTTTTACTAAAATGCAGTTGAATTAGTCTTAATTAGTCTTTTAATTCCAGTTTGCAAAAGTAAAACAAAAATTATTTGGCAAGACTCCTTTTCTCCACACATGTCCTCAACACCCACATTTTCTGTGTTTATTGTAAATAACACAAAGCAGGTGTAAAATTCATTGGCAAAAATTTGTATTAGTTCTGTTTCTCTGGGGCTGTATATCTTGAAGATACAGGCAGTTCTAACACTTAAGGAACTGGAGGAGTAAAAGAGATTGTACCTTTAGAGACACAGTCTTTCAAAGAAAGCAACATAATATGTTTTTTTTTAACCCACTGCGGCATTTTTAAAATAGCTGCATTTCATATCTAGGCTGATTTCTCTTGTTATGAATTACTGCAAAATGTTACTAGCATAATGTGGATAGATAGGTATTTGGGGGTCAGGAGAGGGGAATAACTGAAGCTTTAAATATATAATGGTAAATTCTGGACTGGTTGCTACTACTTGGGAAGTGTGTTTGGGACTCTAATACTAATTTATAGTAGTACCAAAAAAGGACGCTAACCGTTAGTAATTAATTATCAGGTGAAAGAATGGAGAATGAACTTATTATCGTGTACTGTTTAAATCCATAGTGTGCTTACATTTTTGACTGTCCCTCTGGTTCCCCAGCTCAAAAGGCATATAGGAGTAAAGTACAGACAGGCTTCTGTGCTGGTGCTCATCAGCCAGGACAGCAGGCAATAAGGGGTGTATGTCACAGATCTGTGAAATCTTGAGTGGGATATAGGAGGTAAATAAGGATTGTGTGTTCAGTTTTGTGTTGGAAAAGAAAGTACAGCTTGGAGGTAACTGGCAAAACTAGAAAGTGTCAGGTTGAAAACAGTGGCAGCTTTTCGTGTTTTTGCAGGTAATAAAAGTTTACATGAATTCTAGGGGCAATTTAATGAAAGATATGCCTCTCAAAGGATTTTAAAATGTACTAAAAAGAATAGTACCATCTCTGAATTGGGAGTATCTGAACAGCAACTTGTTGGTTGTCTGCAAAAATCCATCTGGGAGATAGTATGCCCTTACCTCAGACTTTATATAAAAGTATTTGATTTTGCCTGTTTCAGAGACAGGATGGATCTTTGACCTGGTTTGATGTAGCTGTTCTTACCAAAACACACGGGAAGGCTCCCAGAGCTGTCAAATCTATGCCTATATGATTATCTTAACTTATAAGTATGCTCCAGCAAATGCAACTTTTGTGCATCAGTATGTGAAGATCAAGCACAGAAGGGCTAAAAGAAGAGTAGTACGCTTACTGTTTTCTTGAGTGTGGAAAATCGGGAAGGGGTTTGTGCTCTGAGCAGAAAGCTATCCTGGTGATACGTTGTACACCTGAAAGCTATGTTTTTCACCCTTGTCACTGTGGGTTTTAAGGACTGAGTTTAAGTGTTAGCAAATATTACTCCACATCTGTAGATCTGAAAAAAGTAAACATGTCTTTTAAAAAGCAGCACAGTTCCATGCCAAAGCAAGTGACCTGCTGTGATGGTGCAGTCTGTCACTTTGTTTTTCTTCCTGAGGGTTTGTTGTTTTAAAATGGTTTGAATATGCATACCTATATTTAATACTTTCCACTCTAGAAAGCCATCAAGAAGACTTGCTGTCAAATTGTTGGAGTGATGGAAAGGGGATAGAAAGCATAGCATAAGAATATCACCTACTGTCTGGATGGGCTCAGTGCAGGTGGAGGTAGCAGCTAGAGGAAACTACTGTGCTTGATCCCAGGGCTCAGGCTTAGTTACTCATATGTGCAGGTCCCTGTAGAGCTGGATCCTGCAACATGCGCCTTGACCTGTTCCAGATGCTGAAAGGAATGGGGGAGATGTTATACCTGAACATGTGTAATAACACACAGTGCACTGATGTTGCTGGTGGGGTAAAGTGTGTAGCCTGACCTAAATGAAACCATGCCCTGGCTGAAGTGCTACTCTGCTACTCTAAGTAGTGCTACTTGGTCTATGCAGAGGTCCTCGCCCATGGGTAGCCTGTGTTCAGGACTGGGATTATTCAGGTTGGAGGGAGTTATCTTAATGAGGCATGCCCAAGCTCTTTGGAGTCAAAACCTATGTCCAGTGTTCTTCCAGGTTTGTATTAAAATTTACTGTTGCATATTAGATGAGATTCTTTTTGTGTGGTAGTGATCCTTAAAGCATATCTGAAAAATTTGGCCTTCCCTTTTCTGAGCTTGCAGCTCCATCTTGAGCAGCACTTGCTCAAGAAGGCCAGGTGTGGCTATAAGGATATAGCCATAAGGACTGTATAAATCATAAGGATTTCTTATGCACAATACGCCTCTTCTCCAACAGCTGTATAGCCAAGTGCTGTTATAAGAAAGCTTGTGTGTGCAAGCAATTACTGATTTCTGCCTTCAGTTTTGGAGGTGTGGCAGCATTTGTTATTCGGTATTTTCCTTGGGACTGTATGATGCAATCTAGTGCCCTTGTGTATCACAGTGGTGGGGATGGAATGAGAATTTAAACAGCATTTAAGGCTTTTACTGGTTACTTTATCTTGGCATCAAGCTTCAGTGCACCTCGCTCCAGCTGTGGATTACTTGTTTCCAAACTATTTCTTATGCTCTGGTGCAATGGAGATGCAGTCTTTTAGTTTTTAAAGTTAATTCAGAAGTTTATGAGAAGAAAATTGAGTAAATGAAAAAAGAAGGAAATAGGATGGTGACATTTTGAACCGATGATTAACTCTGCAGAAATACAGTGGACCAGCTGACATTTCTTACGGTGCTGTCTGGGAGACCTGCCAGTGTGGAATTATATTAGTCAATCTGGGAACTGACAAGATACGTAGTCTGGTGTTTGCAAGAGAGAAGAAGATTTACATTGCAGACAAAAACCTTTATCACCTAGTTGCAATGTGAATCAAGAGATGAATGGACATCCTTTCATAAAGACCAACTAGTTTTCTACCAGCTAACACAGGAAATATTACAATAAGCTTTACATAAGAGATGGTGCCGTTTTCTAGGAATCAAGCAGTTAACAGTAGCTGGTTTTAAGAATCTGATCCTGGAAGGATCACAAATGCTGAAGCAACAGAGGTGTTGGGTGTGCATGGAAAGTAAAGAAAATGATCCTCACCTAGTTAGATGGTGCTGTCACAGAAATGCTCATTTCTATAAATATAAAAATCCCAGAACCATAAAGTAAAAATGATGGGATCTGAAAATAATAGAACCTGGAGGGCCATCAAGCTTCTCGGCAATTTTTCAATGCATGCAGTAAGAGCAAAGTGGTCCAAAGACTGACCCACTGCAAGTGCTAAATGAGAGAAATCACTATGGAAAAATTGGTTCTTGGTGGGATCGTGCCCTTTCTAGGACAATAATCACTGTGTAGCTTCAAAACATGAACTGAAATTGCAGTAAGAGTGAAGGGAGGTGCAGATTAGCAGAGTGACCAAAATGTCTGAAATCTTGTATTTTCTGCACTTACTGTTCCAAAGCTTGGAACAAGTATGCTATTTCAAGTAATTTTTAATTTACCTTGTGAAAGTCTCATACTTTTTCCCAACGATGAACATATTGCTTTTTCAAATATGTATTTCGAATCTCTCAGCAGCCAGATAGCCTCTATAACAGCTTTTTCCATTTCTGCCTTATAGCGCCTTACCTCTCCCTGCAAAGCAAACTGCTTTGAAAGTACTGTGGAGAATGAGAAAGTTGCAAGTGATATCTGACAGCCTGCCAGCATTCAATACTCTGTAGGCAACAGGGTCCCTTGGGTTTGAGTGCTATGGGTTTCTGTAAAGTGGGTTTTCTGAAGAGATTCTCGCATTTGAAACTGAAAAAAAAAAAAAAAAAAAACAAAAAACCCCAAAAAAACCCGTAAAATGTAAGTTGGGGAAATCGGCAGGTTAGAATGAGTTGAATGGCAAATAACTATGGATGTGCAGACATGCAAATAGGCTGGAAAGTGGGTTTTGTTACCAGGGATGGTATGAACAGCTCTATTGTTTTCTCTCTTCTTTTGCTGCTTTTCATGGAATAGTCTGACTTTTCTCTTTGTATTCTGAGAATAGAAACATTTCAGGTTTTGGCTTTGAGAAATTAGTTTTTGATACTTCTTTCTGTGGATAAAATGGTGTTTATTTTCCTGTGAGAGTGTCTTTGATTTCATAAAGAAGAGTGATTTTTGTGCCTTGTTTGTTTGTTTCTTAGGAAAGAAAATAATAATAAAAGAAGGTTGAAATAGGTAGTTCATAATTCCTAGTGAGTCACTACTGCAGAACATTCAAGGTTGGGAAGGACTTCTGGGGTTTTGGATATCTCCATGACCTTTCTGGGCAATCTATTCCAGTGTTTGATCACCCTGACAGTAAAAGTGTTTTTCTTATGTTGAAATGGGATTTCCTATGTTTCTATTTGTGTCCATTGCATCTTATATTGTCACTGGCTACTACTGAGAAGAGTCTGGCTCTGTCCTATTTACCAGCCTCCCCACCGATTCAATCCAGGTACACACATATAAGATCTCCCTTAAACTTTGCTCTCCATGTTAGGCAATCCCAGCTCTCTCAGCATATTTCAGGTGCTCCAATCCCTTAATCGTCTGTGGCCCTTTGCTGGATATGCTCCAGTATATCTATATCTGTCTACCTGTCTTGAAGGACATTAGGGGGAGGGGGGACGGGGGAGCTGGGGCAGGGCCTGGAATATTCGGTCTGTGAGAAGAATGACAAAAAATACAGACTTCTAGAGATAGTCTTTGTAGGTACTAAAACCAAGGTTGTCATACTTGGATGCCGAAACTGGAATTTGAAGGAATGAATCAGCAAATCACTGCCTTCTCTAAATCCCACTGCTCAGGTGGAAATTTGTTATGCCTTTTCAGTAATATTGTTCCTACATGGTACCTGATAAATTTCTCGAGGGAGAGAGAAGGGATGGGAAAAGAAGAAGAAAAAAAAAAAAAAAAAATCACCAAAAAAACCAAACTACATTTTGATGAATGTATTACCTTAATTATCAGCTATTGCAGTACTAAAGGAGTGGTACAGAGTCCTCTGATATTTTCA
The DNA here is from genome assembly GCF_023638135.1 of Falco biarmicus. NCBI lineage: Eukaryota > Metazoa > Chordata > Aves > Falconiformes > Falconidae > Falco > Falco biarmicus. Next base: position 62,097,275 of record NC_079288.1, on the reverse strand, counting down.
GAATATTAAAAGTTGGACTGCTAGATAATACTACTAGAGCTAAATAGCTGATAATATGTTCACTTGAGGAAAGAGAGATTACTCCCTGGGCACATGAGCTATAGTATTATTGAAACAGTGGAAGTGAAGATTGGATTCTGAAAAGTGTGCAGCTTCCAATGATTGCTGTAAACAACACCATTTTAAAAAAGGCAGCTTTTTGGACGATGGAAATGAGAGCTAAGCTTTATAGAAAATCTATTCCAGATGACTTCATTATTTGAAAAGAAAAAAAAAAGCTGGTAGTGATTTCACATTAAGTAAACAGTATAAGCAAAATATAAATATTTGGATAGCATTTGAACACAAGATTCCTTTGAATTTCTCCAAGAGCTGAAGGGAAGTTGGGACATCCTCTGAAGTAGGAGAGTAAATAGATGCCAGTGAACGCGGCAGTGGCAAGGCTGGCTCTCTGGTAGGAAGGCAGTCTGGGAGCTCCAGCTGAATGGAGAATACCATCGATCTTGGCCTGAGAAGAGCAACATGGCCTGTGGGATTTTCCTAGGTTTGCTTTGAGGCAAAGTGAAGAAAAGAGATGAAGTTGAATTTATGGCCCAAGGGAACCTTATCATTGAGGTGTGTGGTATGAAAGACTACTTGCGCATTTCCAGACTGTGAAAAATATTTACAGATCCCAGGGCTGGAGAAAACCCTGTGCTGTAACTGTGTGGGACTGCTGTTGTCATTGATGCTGAGATACTGTCACCTTAACAGCATGTTGAGTTGTGGGGGTTTTTTCCCCTTGAAGTACCCCAATAACCATGAACTCGGACTGTCTTGAAAACCCCTTTGTAAAACGTGCCCCAGATGTGGTGTGAGATTCCCCAAGTTATAAAGCTCCCTCTTTCACAATGTACCTGCCCTTCCCTCTCCAAAGAGTTTGTTTGGTTTGAATCTTTTTTTTTTTTCTTCATAATACGTAGAATCAGCTGCTCACACCTCTGATCCACAAGGTAAGCCGAGATGGTGTGTGGGTCCTTCCTCTAACACAGAAAAGTATATCCAGACTATTATTTGAGGGGGAAGAAACAGGTGGGGGAGGCTTAATTTCTCTTGAGCTGATTAGTTGGAGAGAAGCCAGCTGAAGTCTAGGAGGAGAAGGCTCTGCTGTAATGTTTGCAGACAGCTTGAAGACAGCATAAAGAGGATGTTTCTAGACCTGAGGAAAAGTACCAATATTTTGAGGATGGGCATGGGATTACTTGAGATGGGTTCAATAGGTCTTCAGCAAAGGGATTTGCTCTAATCTATTGCTTGGGGGAGGGGGGTGGGGGGAACAAACCAAAAAACATTGCACACATGAAAATCCAAGGGTAGAGCTCTCAATCTTTATGGTAAATCCTCCCCTTCTATAGAAGCTGCAGGTGCTTATGTTTCTTGAGTAATTTCAATCACTTGCAGGAAGGAGGGCAAAGAAACTAATGGTGAAAGCAGTTACTTATGTGATTCAGTCTTGTTTCTTTCCAGAAAATAGTGTTGTGCCTGAATAGAGGAAGAATCAAACAGCTGGAGAAAGAATCAAATGGTGGGAACGTCAGAGGTCCAAGACTTTTTTTTTTCTTGCCCACACACAGTATTCAACCTAAAAATTTTTAACATTAGGATTTTGTTGAGGCTTTTTGTTGTTGTTTTTTTTATTTAGAGTATTTCTGCGCCTCTCTGGATTTGTTCCTGCTTGTTCCCTTTATCGTACAGGCATGTCTGCCTAAATAAATTATTTTCTGAATGATTTTAGTCCTGTTTGTAAAAGCATTTCTTCTCACGGCTCTGGGCTATCTATAATACAGAGGTTTAGTAGTAATTTCACACTCAAAATTTTCATGTTCTTCATTTTTAGCCAGTCATTGGAAACTATTTTTGCTATCGATGTGGCACGGACAATTTAGTGCACAAAATATTTAAAATGTTTTGGATGCGTATTGCAATACGTTCCCCCCCACCCCCGAATTTTTGTCACAATCTTTAATGAAGTGGATTTTACATGTTTCAGGAAGGTTTTCTTTGAGCAAGGTGTTATGGTACATTGGTCATTGCTTGGGGTTTTTGACACCGAAATTTCTCTGTCCTATTACCTGAATTAGCCAAAGGCAGGCAGTTGTGGGGACAGCTAACAGGATCTCAGGCCAGGCCCGCTGAATGCAGCAGGCTACCTAGGGGGGCTTATGAATAACATAACTTGTTTTGTCGCAAATGTTGTGTACCTACAAGTCCTGCATATGAAGGTCATCACCTTGCTGTTCTCAGTGGACTTTGCTTTTGCCTCCTGTTGTTGGTGTATGCAGATAGTTTCACATCCTCTTACTCCTTCAAAACTAAGAGGTGTGTTTTCAACTCCCTTTGGTGAACTAATCACATTGGAGATTTGGCTTTAATGCTGTGTTTCTTTGACATTCTTCCAAGGAAAGTAACTTTCTGCCTTGTGAACTCATGTATGCGTACCAAATAATTTATTTCCTGGGAGTGTCATTTGCCATCTATGCTGGTCTAGGTATTAGGTAGTCATTTTGCAGCTATATGAAAGCTAAATCAAGGTCACCACAGCTGATTCATAGAGGGAATATTTCCCTTCTCTTTAGATACAGGCAGATGACTTCGGATTAGCTGGCAGGTCTTCATTTTGGTATTTTAGGAAGATATTGTTCAGGTCCAAAGTAGGGCAGCTGCATATTGTTACAGCTGGAATTAAAATGCAAACATTTATTAAAGTTAATGTTCCACTGAGAGCACAGAACATGGTAATTAGATGTCATAAACATGCTTACCTTAAATGAGAGTCAGGGCATAACAAACCCCAGCTTTTCCTTAAGTGTCTCCTGGATTCGGGTAACACTTACTGGATACAATTCTGTTATCCAGCCACCCAGAAGGGAATTCTGCAGAAGAGTGTAGGTATGGAAGGCAGGTGCTCCACAGGACTGTGGAGCATTTCCTGAAAATGTGTGAATGAATTAATTGCAAGTTTACCTAACGTTTTCCTCATGTGAAATTCTTTACAGATGGATGACAAAAAGCAAAATACTAAAGCTTACTAAGGAAGATGAGGGCAGTGGTGATGCTCAGGGTCATATTCATTCGGTGCTGAGAAAACGTATGTATGTTCTGTGCTTAATGTTGTGTTTTGGAGTTGATTATAAGGTGACACATAATGAAGTTTTGAGTAGTGCTCTGCTTCTTCCTCATCTCTGACATTGTTTATGCCATGCTGGTACTAGACAGAGTGAGCTGCGGCGCTTTAAAGGGGACATCTCTTGCTGCTTTTGCACCCTGTTGCCTAGCAGCTCTGCCTTGGGAGAAAGGAAAGCATCCGCTGGAGCAGCACAGCTGACACCAGGGTGTTCTGCTGCGAAGCTGAGAGGGTGTCCAAATCTTGCTTGCTTGGCAGTAGAGGTCAGCAGAATGATTCTGTATGGATGAAATGTGGAGTTCCTAATTTATCTTCCACAAGCAGAATGTCTTCAGCTCCAAAGAGCAGGGCCTCTTTCTGACTTCTACCCCACCCAGTGGTAACAACTGGAGAAGGAAAAACCCCTTTGTTGTTAGTAGTGCTGCTCCACAGGGTGTTAAACAATACTTTTTCTTAGCATCTGGAAAGCCTTTTGCTCTCAGTGAGTATGTTAAGTAATAGTTTGGGTCTCAATGAGAGGAGACCCCTAGCTGAAAATGGAATAATCTAGCTTTCAACTGGGACATGGTGGTGCAATCAAAGTGCTGGACTTAAATGTATTTAAAACATTCAATAGTTTAGACTTTTTGTTGCCTCAGAAGGGTAAACCATGAACAATGTGTTACCACAGCAACAGGAGTCCAATGCTTTTTGGGATTCAGCTGACAATGTTTTGAATACTATTTTCAGCTAAGTGTGTGTAAAATAACTGTAATTTGTAAAAGCTGTAATAACTACTTTAAATGCATTTATACCTGAAAAGAATTTTTTATACATATGTATTCCTTTAAACTGATCTAAGGAGTTAAAGAAATTGTTTTAAAATGCTTATTACCAGCATATCTAGACTTTTAATGCTTAAAATGTATCAAAATAATCTTTTGGCAGTCTTCAGTTTTATTTATTTTTTGCCTAATATCATGCACTTAAAGTAATCTTCATTCATTTTTAACTACTGATAAAAAGCACGAAAGATGAGAACTGTTAAACATCTTTCATGAAAAGTACTTTTTAAACCTCACTTCAATAACATGTAAGAGAATAAGTTGTTCACCATTTGCACAGTGCAGTTTGACACCCGTATCCACTATGGAAGCAAAACTAGGTCAAGAATACATTTCTAATTGAACTATTTATTTAAATGGATTAGTTCACTGCAGAGCTGATAATCTCCCTCATGGTTTTGGCACCTACAGCCTGCTACAAATTATGTGAATGCCTTTTAAGCTGTAAAAAAAAAAAATATCTCATGCTTGAGAGGGTAAAAAGCCTAATTTCTGATATTCTAATATTAAATAAACCTGGGTTTCCACAGTGTACTCCAGGCTTGCTTTATTTTAATTTCCATTTGGCTGAGCAAGGATAAAGTTCAATAATGTACTGTGTAGGCTTAAGGTCTGAGCACCTCTGAGTCCATGAAACAGAAGATGTAGGTGTGAATACCCAAAGGAGGTGATGGTGTGAGATAATTTTTCCTTGGCAAACCTTAAGCAGACCAGAATCTCTTGGGTCTGGAGTGTATTGCTGGGGGCATCTTTTCAGCCAGGCACTATACTGTCAAGGGATGGGGCAGAGAGATGCTGACTTTCCATGGGATGCACTGATGACTGGTGGTATAGGAAACTTTAGCACTTGCCTTCACAGCAGCTCTGCAGTTATCTTTATTTGAGGACATTATTAGAAGATAAGACCCTAAATTACTACACGTGGGTGGCTAAAAGCAGCTGCAGTCAGGGTAGGTGTTTCTATATAAGTATCTGGCCATTTCAACTTGGAAAGTTATGGTATTCTAGAGGTAGGTGGGTGCTTAAGCATGATTTTTCTCTTGCTGCTTCCATTAATCCACCTGTGGGCGAAACAACTAGTGTTTGGATACTGCAGGTGCAAAAATATCTCATTTGGCTATTAATGCTAGCCATACTGAAGCCTCACAGAGTCCAACAGATACTGAAGTCTTGTTGTTTGACTAATTTTGTAGCTGTGTTGAGCTGAAAGCAAAGTGCAGTTTGCTACAGGCTATTTTAAGGCTAGGTTGGGCTTACTAGAGTCACGTCATTGTTGCAGAGGACCAAAAGTACAGAAATTGCACAAGAAACTTCTTTAGGATATGGTTTGAAGAAAGTAATTAGTGGAGAGAATAAAAGACCATGTTTCCTTGCAAAGAAACATGTCTTCTAACAGAAGTGTTCCTTGAGAAAACCTGGCAGACAAGAATGTCTGTAGAAAGGGAATTAAAGCAAATTGATTTTATTTCTGTTCTTAGGATGACTGCATGGGATCCCTTTGGGTAAAGTATTGTCAGAACTCCACAGGATCTTATGATGTATGTCACTGCGAGGCACTAATGCACTTCTTCAAGGAGGCTGGTGTTTAAGCTGCAGGAGCAGCTCAGGCCTGAACAATCACATCTCATTCCTGAAATCTGACAAAATTAAGAACAGCATAAGATGTTACGAACACCAAGTGAATAAGAAGGGCAATATTTTCGTCTTAGCAGAAACAGGGCAAAAATTAGTGTTTTTTTCCTTTTGTGTGTCTTCCCGAAATTACTCGTTGCACCTCTGTCAATTAACTTGCTCGTAAGTTCGGAGGTAGAGCCCTTCCTTGGAATGAGTTTTGCTAAGCCTTGTTATGAATAATCAAGGGTGAGGTCTGTCTTGTATTGTTCCAGGTTGATATTGAAATAATTGCATTGATGTCGATAGATATGGAAATGGGATAGGTCAAAAGGCCCTCTTAAGTTCATAAATCCATGTTTACCCCAAAGGTAGCCCTTCTTAATGGTTACCATTTTCTTTCCTAACCCTTGTGCTGTCCTCTGACTTTTAAACAATCATCAAGAATAAAGCCAGAATAAATAGTATATTTTTAAGAAAGTCATCCTTCAAAAGGACAGGAGCTTTTCTTTTTTTTGTTTTTTTGAGGAAGAAAATGCCCAATTGAAACTTCAAAGGGATAACTGCAAAGAACTGATTGAGTTCCTAATGCTTGAAAACACATCAAAGACTCCTGAACTTATAATCCTCATATTTTATTCATGAGCTCTTTAGAAGGAATTGAATTGACATCAGTGAATTTATGAACAAGACACAAAGGAGGAGCTTTTCTAAAAAAACCCTATTTTAATGAGGTATGGGGAAACCTACTATAAGAAACTATCATAATCAATACCGATGCAGGGAGAGGAGCAGAGTGCCTGACTAGGTTAGGAAGTAGTTTAGCCTTTAACTGCTGAGTCTTTGTTTGCAATCCAGGCCTGATGAACAGCAACCCCTTGTCCCTGTCGTGAGTCAGCTGGCAATGCTTCGATGCACTTTTATTCTACTGCAGGGACATCCACATCATAAAATGTCTGCTTTTTATGGGGCTTGACTCCTGTGCTGATTGAGGTTGGAGGCTGAGCTTTTCTTTCAGCCTAAAGAAGTGTGTCAATATATCCTTGATCCAGCACTGACATGATTTCTGACCCAAAATGTTTTTGGAATGGCAGATTGACCTTGGCTTGAGAGGTACCTCGCTACCAGTTTGTGTGAAGTTATGCAAGTCAGTGTTCAATTTGCAGAACGGAGGTATTCTTGTCAGCCTTGTGTAAGGCACCTTGAGATCTAATGAAGGGAAATGCTGTGCAAGAGATCTGATTTCTTCTTCTGAATGGGGTCTTTTTGTGTTCTGAATTTGTAGCTTGAAAGCTTAGACTATCTATAAGCTGAAGTCTTGCAGAAAGGAGGTTTTTGGACAGCATTATCAAAAGGACACCTAGATGAGCCTTCTGTCTAAGGCAGGATGAGCTATTTCTTTTCTCCATCAAGCATGTCTAATCTGTATAGATACTCTGTGAGAAAGGCTGGTCTTCCCAGTGCTTCTTAGCTCATGTAGGTATGCGGAAAAATCTAACTTAAAATGGACTGCAGTTTCCATAAGAAAACCCTACATACCCTATCCACTGTTCACCCAGATCATTCTTGGCCCTTCTAAAATCTGTTAGCAGAGGTAGATCAAATAACAGGAAAGGATTTGGGATTTTTAATCTTTTTTTTTTTTTCCCTCCAGGTTTGGCTAACTAGCACCTTGGGCAATTTCACTGGAGGATCTGACTGCACTGTGTATGGTCTTTGTGTGGCTAATGTAGGGTATGGATCCTCCATGGTGTTCTGAAATATACCAGTTTCTTCTTTGTGTGCTCTGAAGGAACCCTGACCCCTACCTCTGCCCCTAAGCTTTCGGAAAAACAGTAAAGGATGACCCCACAGGCTTTGTCAGCTGAGGTGGTCAGCCAGGTTTGGCTGGTGCAAGCACTCCCCTGGAAGAAGCTGTCAGTGATCCCTGCTGTTTTTTTCCTCAGCAGCTTTTGTCAATGAGGGTGCTCTTAATCTTTGAAATGTCTTTTCCCACATTGTCTTTCTGGCAGAGAACCTTTAGATCCTTTTTTTCTTATTTCATGGACCAGATTTTTGCTTACCTTAAATATTATCCTTTTTCTATCCCCTGCCAGGTCCGTTGTCCTACAGCAACATTCTAAAAACATGGAACAAAGTAATCAATGTCTGCTTATTTCCATGTCCCCAAAGTAGACTGAAAATCAAGATGTAAAAGCAGGTCTTTTAATGGTTTGATCTTCTCTATTTGTTCTGCAGCACTGAGAAATTGAGATGTTAATGGGCAGGGCAGCAGTCCAGACAAGTGCATAGTGCAGAAGGTGCTTGCTGGAAGCACATATGATTTTATGCCTGCGTCTGTCACTTGTAGCTTAATGTCTAAGGAAAGACACTACAGTTTTCTGGGAGCATAGCAGATTTATTGAAAAGAGGTCTGGCATAATATCATTCCATAGATGCTAACCTCCCTTTTTTTTTTTATTTTTTTAATTCTTGCTCCTCTTTCATGGTCCAAGCTTAGCCATGGTCTTTACCCTTTGTCTTTAACATTTGGGCAATGCAGTGTTTCCAAAATCAGTATCTTTCAAAACTACTAGAACCTTTTAAGTTGGCTATCCTAGTTGTTTAGGAAATCTAGTATAATCTTAAATTGTTCATTTGTGTAATGAACTACAGTTCTTGCAGATCTTGGGAAGAGGATGAAAAGATAAAAATTGGAGCAGCTGATAATTGCTGAGAGTGCAGCACCTTCCTTCTCTGCACACAGCTCTGAATAGGAAAATGTTCAGTGAAATCTCTGTCACCTGTCTGGTTAAGGGGAGCTGTTACCGTTATTCAGGATCACCAAGTAGAGTATTGTCTCATATTTTCTTATGAAAACAAATATGCTTATTCCATATTCATACAATACTTCAAGACAAATTATTTACTATCAAAACTTTTTTCATTGGTAGGGAATCTTGTTTTGCATTACCTTAGGTTATTAATAGGTTCTAACTAAATTTTGTTGGACCTTCTGATTTAAAGTCACAGTTGACTGAATTTGCATGTACATAATTTTTTCAGAGGTCTTAATATCTGAAGGCTTAGTAAGGCCCCAGATCTCGCTGGAATGTTGTGCACTGTTCATTGGTTGCCTGATACCACCAGTGAAAGCTCTGCCTGTAGCTTTCTGACACTTTTGTAGCACTTCAGCCTCATTCCACGGAGCATGTTCTCACCATCGGGAAATAAACCTAGAAGGGTTTAGACGCTTGGGTTTTGCTGAAGAGCCCATATCCCTTCTTCATTGTCACTTTTTACCTCCACCAGCTGAGTCTGGTAAATGAACATATGGGACAAAAGCAGTGATAGATAGTCCTGTCCCTCCCAGCCTGCCTTGTGTCTCCTTTCTCCAGTACTACCTGTCTGTCTTCTCATCTCCTTTCAAAAGGAATCAATTAGCCGATGTTGGTAAGTACTGCATACTGAAAAATATAAACTTTGATATAAAAAGAGCTATATCTCCATGGTGACCCCTTCCCTGAAGGGGGCATGCCAGCTTGGTTGTCTGAAGTGTCCGTGGCTTGTTCTGGCATAGTTATATACAAACTTTATTGTCTTGGTGTCACCTTTCTTACAAGAAAATCATGCCTAATGAGATGAACTGTGTTCTTAAAGCAGTTTCCCATATCCAGTGTGTCATTCATCCCCCCCCAGTAAGGGTCTCCCTCAAAGCACTGCACATAGTGGGTTGTCTCCAGTAAGATGATAAACACTTTTTAGTGTGTAAAGTCCATGTTAGTTGGGAGCAAACAAAGCAAAAGCCAGGAGAAAAATTAGTTTAACATGTGTTGCATCCCATGTGTTTATTATGAAGCTATGGGGATGTGACTTCTGTGGGCTTCTGCAGACAGGGCTGGGAATATCCTAGAGCACACTGTGTAACTCGACTCGAAAGTGGTGATCTGTCTGGAAGGGTAGGTCCTTCCACATCTGCACTTTTCCCAAGTTACTTCAAGGCTATTCACATGGCATATTCCATTCCCTTGAAACACACCTTTTTGTTTACAATACATAGTTTAATTCATCCACAGCAGAACCCTGTATTGTCTTGCCTTGTGGTTTTAATGATTGCCTGTCTGAATGAATAGTGAAACACCTGAACAAGACTTCTAAAGTTATTTTGCCTTAGGAGCTTCTTCTACCCACTCTGACAGTTTGTAGGGTTTGATGAATGATTTCAGTGATAGCTGTAGAGGAAAAAACTTTTTGCTTCTGTAACAAAGTGGATTTCAAGAAAAGATCTGATCCAAAACACATGCAGCTCTTACCCTGGGGGGTTATGTGTAAAAATGAAACCCATGCAACCAACTATTTTCCCCAACAACTGTAAGCTTTTGATGTGGCAACCCTTTCAGAGCTATTGCCCAGGGTCAGCATAAGACTATTATATGGCTTTTAACGTAATGCTGTCTTTAATTCGAGAAATTGCTATTACATGGAAATGTTTCTAGAACATCTTAATAAATATTTGATAAAATCAATTGGCAGTCTCGCTTTGTGTGAAACTTCAATGGCAAGTTTCACTTTTGACTTCCTAGTAACGCGATTTTCTTTCTGTCACAAAACATTAGTACTTTTTTGCCTTGCTCAGAACAGATCCAGCTGGTGCCAGGTAGTGGAGTAAGTGCAATGTTATTCACTGGAGTCTGGTGCTAGACCTGTTTCATTGTAGGGATTTCATGGGAATGGAGTCTCTGAAATAGTGCTGGCTTGGTTCTTCCCTTTACCCTTAACCTTGCTTTCAATTGGAAGCAGTGATTTTCCATCAGCTGTGAAATCCCTTGTAAAATTTAAAGCTGCAGAACCGTGCAAGTAGTGAATCTACTTTTAGTGTAGCTTTTAAAAGAAGTACTGTTAAAGTAGCTAGCTAAGTGGGTTTAGTATATGACATTGATAGGCTTTTAATGCTGTATTTTAGAGCTTCAAAATGTCTGCTTATCTGTGAAGAAGTCTGTCCATGGCATTAATATTTATAGTCAAGGCCCTCAAAAACCTCTCTACTGCAAGTGATTCAGGATACAACTAGTGTTATTTCCTGTAGGTGCACTGTTGAATCCTTTGAAGCAGAAGGAAGTCAGTACTTCTACATGGCTAGATATCTAGAACTGGCAAATCAACTATAAAATTAAATCCACAATGATATCTACATTCAAAATAATAGTCACAATTGCACAAATTACTTTGACAGCCATGATACATCTGGCTGCAGCCGTTCCCTTTATTCCATACCAGATGCCTGCTTCCAAGAGGAAAGCACTGCAGAAGAACTTCAGGGGAGCAGAGAAATAGAAATTAATCCATTTGATAAGGTGGATGAAGGGAAGGAACATGAGGGTTACTTGGTACTCCGTAATTAAGTATTTGCAGTCACAGATAATAAGCGTTCTAGGTTTCTTTTGGTTTGAAACTGAATTTCCTCTGTGTGCTTTAGGAGGTACTGGCAGCTTAACACATCTGGTACTTGATACCAAGAAAGTGATGTATAGAGCATTGAATTAATGAAGTGCCTTAACAAATGGAAGCACATGGATTTTTTAAGTATTTTGCACAATGATTTTAAACTATTGGAGCAATCTGTGCTTTAACATCTCTCATGTTTCTATGGGATTAGGCGTTTGGCATGTCTAAAGCAATTCTGCAGTCAAATGTTGCAGGTGTTAATGTGAGAATGACCAAGTTTTGCTTGTGTGCTCAGCAGAAGCCTGAGCTCTGATCAAGATAAATTAGAGCGAGCTTGGTCAAGACTAGTACAACAAACTTTACAGCAGACTACCAATGTGCAGCTCAGGCCTGAGGCAGCCGGACTGTATTACAAAAAAAACCCCAAAGCAGCAAAAAGTAGCCATCAGCACAAACATTGGTTTTGATGCATTCATTTTGCTGTCAAATGTACTCATGTTGCAATGCAAGTGGCTTGTGCAGCTTTCTGTCATTTTGTTTCTTGCTGCCAGTTTATTGAGAGAGGAGGGACTAAGATATTTCCTTTTTGCCCAGGTGGTCCCAGGCCAATAACCTGAATTTCTGCTATTTCTGACTCTCATTTCTCTGGTTAGAGTGCTGTCTAGAAACATTTCTCTTTACTCCATGATAAAGGGTGGGAGGGAGAAAGAAAGACACCCCTCTTAAGGGAAGTCTTGGGTAGGAAGCCTCTTGAGAATTCCTGACACAGATCTTATCTAAGCAGCATCTGAAGTCTCTACCCATAAGCAGAACTTTTGTTGCTTTGTGACACTGATCCCTCCTCTTTTAAGCAAGGATTGACAAGAAAAGGTAATTGATAGCTGGGTGAGTTATTCTGCTTATGTGAAATAGTTGCTTGTATGGAAAAGAGAAAGAAGGATGGGTTCAGTATATGAAGGGAGAGAGCAATAACCTTCAGAAAGATGCTAGTGGTAGATGAAATCCTAGCTGCTTTCTGCTGGGCTGTGAGTTTTGGAGGAGCCGAAGGATGAAGGTGGTCCCCTGAAGTCTTAAACCAGGGGAGTGTTAGTCCTGAGGACTGTGAAGAGGACTACGGATGCTCTGCATGGTAGACTGATGGCATTCAATAGAATAACTACAGCAAATCTAGGCTGCTGGCTTGCTTCTAGAAGGGCTTAAAGAGAGGTTTCTAGCACAGCAATTTGTCCTGTGACCCGACCGTGACACTGATACCAGTGTAAACTGTGAGTAACCATATATCAAAAGCGACTTCTATTATCCCCTTGTTCTGGAAATTCAGGAGAAAATATGATTTTATCTCAAGTTACATAAGAAAAATTGCAGAAGAGGAGACCTGGGAGTTTAGCCTGGGAAATTTTTCAGAGTCTGAGCGATGGATGTGGGGCCACCTGTGCTGATCAGAAGGCACGCTGTCTGGTGGGAAGCTGCATGGGACTGAGACAACAATACCTTCTTCTTAGCTGACACAGTGGCTTACTTTCTGCCAGCTTAATGCAGTGAAATGTTTCAGTGCAGGAGTGGAGGAAGGCCAGTGCAGGGCTGCAGTCTGTGATGGAAAAAATAGCAGGACTGTGGCAAAAAGTGATTAGATCAGCCCAGGTTAATTCTGTAAGCAGAGGCCTAACTTATTTTTATTTTATTGATTTATTTTTTTTTTAGATACTTTGGTTTTATGCTTGTACCCTCCCCAAACATTTCTCTCCTGCTCCTTGAGTCCTAGTGACTCACTGTCGTCTGTGCAGCACCACATGGCTCTGGCTGTGCTTCGCTTCTGGCGCTTTCCACTTCCTCAAAGTATGTATGCCTGGCAAAATATATGAGCTGAAGGTGCAAACTGTTTAGACATTGACAAGTAGGGTTAGCCAAAAAGAAGCATCCTTGAAACCATGATTTTCCTAAGTAGACAGCTTTGAACCTCCAAGGCTGAAGAGGTGGCATGTACAGGGGAGAGAAGTAGTATGAGAAAGAACAGAAGACTGAGATGATCTGCTGGTGGTGCCACATCAAAATAGGCAGACGGGAAATTACTGGCTGGATTGGAAGCCTCTTCAGCCAAGTGCACAGGACACTCTTTGAAGAGATGGTGCAGCACATGAACAGCTGTTCCTGCTTATGGCCCTGGGACGCATAGTTGAAGTTACCATCTTTGTTCCTCCTTCATGTTCTCTGCCAAGCTTCAGTAATACAAATCCCTGTTCAAATGGGAAACTTGGTGGCTTATACTGTCCTGACTCAAATGAAGAAGAATCACATCTGTGGTGGTTTATAGCTCCAGGCAATTTGGATAGCAGTCCAAAGTAGATATGGAATAAATAAATCATGGGCTTGGGGGAAAAAATAGGTGCATGGCTGCATTTCAGAGGTTACTTGTGTTGCCGTTAGAGCAGTTGTTAACTGATGGTAGTTTCTGGCTGTTTCTTTGCAGTTGTACATAACTCTGTGGAAAGTCACTGTAGTGGTGCAATCAGTCTTCATTGCGTGGTTTCCCCATGACTGACTAACAAAGGATGGAAGTTTGGCACACTTCTGTGAACAGTTATACTGCAGACTCATGTCTTTTGCTTGTACCTCTGGATACTTGTATGTGGCCTTAGTCAGGTTGATACTCTATTCCTCCTTCGATACTTAAAAGGATAAGTTGATAAGCTACCTGTGCTGGGAGATGATAGATGACTTGGATTGCCCATATTCTACAGCTATGAGCTGGGATGGCTGTTTGCCAAGTTGGGGCTGTAGGTCTTTGCTGACCAGCATGCAGAGACTTGGGTAATGACAGTCTGATCTGGGAGATGGTGAGCCCTTCCAGCTCCCTTTGACCGGAGTTTGTATTTGTAATGGATGATCATTCCTATCTACCTACTGCGGTTGTGGAAGTTACCACAGGGTTATAGGTAGCATGGCTACCTGAGCAGGAAGCTCAACCCCCATGATAGTCATCAATTCATTTGTCTTTGTGCTATCACTGAAATGATGCAGATCCTCTCAAGGTTTGGAAAGCTTTGCCTAGGTCCCTTCAACACAACATGTGTTAACAGCTTGTGCCAATGCATGTGTGTCTAATCTCAGTCTGTTTTTTTTTTTTTTTTTAATTCTGCAACCTTTTTCAATGAACATTTGACTGTTGGTTTTGAGTTTACATGTTATGTACGTAACTTACACAAATTTCTTGCACTGTGCTTTTTCCTAAAGGATGATCAAGAATGGCTGTAGGAATGATAAAATATAATACATATACAAAATATGTACATAAGGGTACAAATTTAAACTATAGTCATCTGAACTAAGAGGCTGCATACTTGGCAAAAAAAACCACAAACCCACAATCGAAACACATGTACCTAGTTAAATATTGAAAAATCCATATTATTCTAATGTGAACTCTGCAATGGAGTTCATGGTCTTCAACTTCACTGAAGAAACATACACAGAAAATTAACTCTACCTTTTATTGTACTGTAATATTTCTTTGTTAAATTCCATTGGTGTAAGGCTTATTTCTGTACAAGTAAAGTAATAAAGGCATAAATGTTCTCACAAACCACTATCTCAGGTAAACATCATTTATTCCCTCAAAAGAGATGCTGTGGTTTACTTTAATGGAGCAACATCTGTTCTTTCAGAATTAAATGAGTTCCCTGAACAATAATTAATAAAAATATTGCCACTAAATGCAGCTGGCATATTGTTCATAATAATAATATAAACCCACACAACTGATGGAAACAAGAACACAGTAAATGCCCTTGTCTACTTCTCCCCCGCCTCCCCCAATGGGTCTCTTATGAAAGAGCATCACTAGATAGTGGAGTTGTTGGTCTGAATGCTTAAACACTGATAGTTCATTTTGCTGGAAAGAGTTGATGTGTTCCTGATAGCAATAACTGTAGATAAACTTCTGGTTGTTCTGAATGTGTGGTGCTATGGAGTTAATCGGAAAGCACCATACTAAGATGCTGCAGAGTCTAAGTACACAAAAAAGTCCTAACAAAAGCTTTCGATGTTGATCCCCAGCAGATTTCACTAGTCATGAAAGCATATTGCTAGCCTTCCGTGTATCAGCATGCATCAGTTCCTCATTCTTTAGAGTGATTTTGGAGAGTTGCAAATGAAAATGAAATTTCTGAAAGTATGACAGGAAGAGAATGGTGAGTGTATTCACTTGATTTATTATTTTTTCACTTGACTTATTATTTTTATTCCCTGAAAATATTAAGCCATATTGTACTCACGTGGGACATCAGCTAATAGGGTGTTCCTTAGTCTGGCGACCATTTCTGCTGTCACTTTGCTCCTGGTTATTCATTGCAAAGAGGTAGGTTTACCATCCCATGTGACAGCTAAACAGGGCAATGCTGGTGGTAGAATTAACAACGTTGTAGAAAAGGTGTGTTTTCTGTAATCAATTGAATAGTCTATCCATGTTATATAATGATGTTGGAATATGTTTTCCTTTGGCAAGTAGGGATAATTAAAAGTTGATCTTTATCCTTTCCATCATGTTTTGTTTTGGTTTTGGTTGTTGGTGGTGTGGTTTTGTTTTTTGGGTTTGGTTTTCTTTTTTTTTTTTTGGGGGGGGGGGGCGGGGAGGAGCAGGCAGGGTTAGGGGTTTTTGTTTCTTTTCCCCTCTATGGGCTTATGCTACTAAAGAGAAAGGGAAGACTGGGTAGGTGACTTAATGTCCTTTTATTTCTAATTTGTCTGGCTGTAATTACTACTTTCTGTAACACCTTTGACCATTATGTTTACATGTCACGATCTAAGACTGAACTGCATCTGTATACAGGTCAGTTTTGGAAAGAGCATGCCGTGATTCAGCTTTCCTAGAAGCATGCACCTTCATTGAAAGGGAAGCAAATGGTTAAATTCGGTGGTGATAGGAAGCTTTTATATTCCCTTATGGAGAAAAAACACTTTCAAACAGTTCAAGCTCCACAACTGCTAACAATGCAGACTACTAAAGGGATAGCAATCAGCCTACACACCAGACGCACAGATTGAATTCTTGCTGCTTGTCATGTAACCAGAGATAAAAGTATTTTCCAGTGACTCTGATAAAGTAAATGCTGTCATAATGATTCTGAGCAAGTCTTATCCAGATGTTGCAGACTTCTTGGTATGGTGTTTATTCATAAATCTTGTTAAAATATAATCATCAAAAACATGTCTCAATTATAACCATCAAAACTCTGTGACAATGTTCATGCAAATGCAATAATAATCCTAATGTGTTGATATCAAATTTGTGCAATGGCTTACAAGTGTATCTGAGCCTGCTGATTAGACCTCACCAATTAACACACAACTAACTTCTTCCAAGTGAAAGGGGAAATTAAGTTCCCATGTGCATGAAGGTTTGGATTATGCCCCTTTTGTATGCATGCATATGACTGCTGTGAATTCTACAGTACTTATATTATTTTAATTTTTATATGTATTAACTTCTACATACACTCATAACTTACCTCTCTTAGACATCCTATACAATTTTTGTTACCTGATCATAGTGCATAGTACAGTTTCATTCAAGAGTCTGATTGTGTAGCTTATATAGAGAAGAATGTGAGGATGAAATGGAGTATGTATGAACAACTTGTAGGGCAAAACAGCTCGCATGAACTAGGATATCACCATGCTTTCAAACGCCTGTGCAGCCACAGCAGTCTGCTTTTTGTTTTCCTCTGGTAAGATGTATTTAAAGAAGCAAAATATACTTTAATACTGTTTTTTCCTCTAAATAATCTGCTGCCCTGCTATGGGAACACTACTCTTGTTACCACCGGAGGAGGGTGTTTCTAAGGTAATGATTGTGTTAGGATGTGATTATGCCATGACAGATGCAACTGTGAAGTTTTAAGACTATTTGTGAATGCCAAAAAGAAACAACTTTGCTTGAAAATTGTAACATCATGTGTCAAGTATAATTCATAAGAATTATCCCTGGGCTCTTTCTGCTTGAAATTTAGGTTCAACATTGTAGTTGGATGAGCTTTTTGGGGACTGAAGTGCTACAAGAAATTGTTGAGAGTATTGGCAAGTTAAGGCATGGCTGGCCAAATGCATCTTGGCAAGTTCAAGAGCATTCAAAGTAGGATGGAGGAAGGCTAAGTACACTTAGTTGTTGGACATGAAGCAGCTTGTTGCTCCCTAGTAACTTATTTCTGAGTCTGAGCCCATGGTGAGAGAAGTGAAGACACCTGCTAAAAACTTGTAGCAGACAGTAGAAACAAATTCTCACGCTGCAGGACAGAAACCACAGAGCTGTGGCTTCTAGGTTGCAAATTGATTTTCTAAGCAACAGCTGTGTAAACTCAATGGCTTTTATTTTCAATAACATTGTGGGCTGTTGCAAATAGTTCTCTGGGATGCAGGTATGCTCTGTTTGTTTTACCCATACTAAAGGGCTTTCCTGGCTATCTCTGACCACTGGCAGGCACTTCTTCCTTTTCCATTGCTACCAAATTGGCCAACACATCTTCTGGGTTGGCACAGACAGCTACAGTTTTCATACTGTGGAGCAATGTGGAGAAGAGCTGTGTGGCTGTTGCACTAATAATTGGATTTCAGGATTTTTACATCCTGTTTTGATGCTAGCCTGGTATCAGAAAATTCTCTTCAGATTAGGTGAAGGTGCAACGAAATAAAATATTAAGGAATCCCAAATGAAAGCCAGCTTGCAAACTAGATCCAAGTTACAATTTGCAAATGCCTGAAGAAATTATAGGTGAAGAAATGGAAGAAAACCACGCTTGATATAAATTCACTGATCTACAAAGTATCTCTCCTTGTAATAATAGGAAGAGTTCCTTTAGACTCTTTCCTCATGAGAGTTTGTGTCCTCTGGCATGCCCTGTATCTCAGACTTCCTTCAGTCTTCTTGCTGAGAGCTCTTGGAAGAGGGTCCTAGCTCTTATACCTGAGGACCCATAGTCCTCCAGGGGTTCCTTTCAGTTTTCTTATTTTCCCGTCCAAAACTCATTTACTTTTGAGTTATTCATGGAATATACTTCCAGCTTCTGCTGATAAAAGGACTCTCACTTTTTTGAAAATGCAGGTGCTGCTTTTGAAGACTGGATGACATTTCCTGTCCTGGAGTGGCTTAGGGGTCATTCCTTAACTCAGAGTTGTTTTCATCCCACTCACTCACACGGTGAGCTAATTTGTACTTTTCACTGTGAAGTATCTCCATTCACTAGGCCTTTCTGTCTTCATGCACAAGGCGATGTAATATGTATGCAGCTTTTTTTTTTTTTTCTTCTTTTGAGAGTGGCTGCTTTGGGAGAAAAATAGGTTTGGAGTGATTGACTCTTCAAATCAGTCTTTGGCACTGTAACACAAAGAATTGAGCTGCATAACTTTCTTTGCCCTTGCAAACCCTACTGTGAGGCAGGAAGGTGTTATTCTCCATGTTATACTTAACAAACGGGAGCAAGAAGAGGCTTAAGAGGAGATTCCTCCAAGGGTTTCAGCAGTCGGTATTCTTTAAGTATCGCTCTGTGGCTAAATCGGTATGAAGGCCACAAGCTTCCTACTGAATGCTGTTAAGTGCCCTAACTGCCCTTCCATCTTAAGTCCTGGGTGTTCCTTGAACTGTCCTCATCCCACTTGAACACAGCTACTCATTTTCTGTGCCCAGGTTGATGCCACTGCTTAGGCATTTCTCTGCCTGCATTTTGAGGTCCTAGGAAGAGATTGAAGGAGGTGGAGAAGCTTATGTTCAAAAGCTGTCATACAGTGGCCAGCTGCCTAGGCAGTGCATTTGGGATGTAGGGAGAGAGAGGTTTGATGCCCAGTTTTGCTTAAAAGGTTCAAAACATTTAAGCATGTCAAGTCTCCCAGCAGAATAAGCAATAGCCTGGCAACTAAGACATTTTATGGTGGGAATAACTTCTCCTCTCTCACAAAACATCCAAGCAGAAAATAACGACGGTTACTGGGCCCAAGCGGAGTGGACTAGGTGGTTGGTGAAGTCAGCTTGTCAGAGAGGGGTCCCTGCTCCACAAGCAACATGTGCTTTCTGTTAGACTGTCACAGTCAAAAAGGTACTTCCACCCGCTCATGGTGCTGGCTTCTGCTCTCCTTGTCCCTACAGCTCCAGTATCACTTTGTCGATCACAATAATTCCCAGCTCTCCCAAGTAACTTGCCTTCTACCCCACAAACAAGAAAGCTTATGGTTGAGCTAACTGTCAAGCTAGTGCCCTGCAGGCTTAAATAAACATTTATTCCAGTAATTAACTTGATATTTGTTACCCTTTATTTCTTTAGGCTTGTACTTGTTAGTCAGGATGCTAGAGGTGTCTTGGTGAAAGACAAAATAGCAAGAAGAATTGGGGAATGGAGGTCTACAGCAAATGTGAAGGTTGTTTTGGCACTCTTACTGGAGTACACGTGTTCAGTATGTGCTGAGGGACTTCACAGTGATGTGGCTGGCTTGCTTGCCAGTTTAAAAGCACTCTGAGATCCAAAACAAAAGTGGGGATGACCTCTGAAAGCAAGCTAGAACTCTCAACTGAAGTGTCACATTCTTCAGCTCCTCTTGATGTTGCTCTGTTGCTGGTGTTGGACCATGGGTGAACACTTATGGAGACGGTGGAAGATGGGCCATATGAACTGCTATGTCTGCCATCTTAGGCTCCCAAGCCTTTGATAGTCTGGCATCTGGATAAACAGTAGTGACACATGTGCTAATGTTTTAGTCACCTAATCCATTTGGTTGACTTATGCATCTATCTTGCTTTTAAAATCTTGGGGTGTGGTACTGCTTCTCACTTTCATGCTGCAAAAAGTGTTATTTCCAAGGCTATGAATCATCTGCCAGTTAAAAGCTATAAACTGTATTTCCATAACCCTTTCTTGTCTCAAAGTGTGTATCTAAGGAAATGAGCAGATGGAAGTAGTATTGACTCATTGTCTAATGGACATGCAACAAACACTACTACTCTAAGGAGGGTAATCTGAGGGTTATGGCCCAAACCTGCCAAGTAATAGCTGAAATTTAATCAACACCAGCAAGGGAATGAATCTATGCCAGGAATTACTGCAGGAAAAAAAATGTTTTGGACAGAACAAATACTTTCTGAAGGATGGCTTGCATGGGTTTCTGCTTATGATTGGGAAAGTTCAGGTTAAGTTTGCTGAGGGGGATATTTCTGCAAAATCTCTCTTGATGAAAGTCAGGTCCTTAATTTAAAAAGGCTGTCATACTGTCTGCAATCTATTTATCAAAGTAGGATGGAAGACACTTCTCTTCAAATTTATAGCCTCGTCAGCTTGTAAATGTAGAAATAAACTGAAGTAGAAAGTGTTGTGTTATTTTAAAAACTGATTACTTTCAGAAGACCTCTGTCTCTCTTTGCTTGTCTCATTATTGTGACAGCAGTTCTCTGATAGCAGGATGCTGCTAGTCCTTGTTAGACAGGGAAACAGATAGGTGCATTTGTGGGGGCTGCTGTGATGCCCTCTGGATGGGCTTTGCCTTCTGTCCTCTACAATTCCCAAATTGCCCTTTGTGAGCTCTGTAACCCACCACTGGGAAACTCCTGATTTCAAAGGTGAGAGTCTTGAACTTCGGGCTTAAATTTTCAGCTGTTGGAGCAGTCCCATAATTTTCATCTATCCCAAAAATGTGAGATGGAATCCCTGTGCACTAACTTTTCAGTGTCTAAATAATTCAAACTACTGACCAAAGCCCCCTTTGAAATCAGTGAACCACCATTGCAGACTCATCTGTCTGATTCTCACAGTGGTTATAAAGTGACAGGCTCAGATGTTTAAACTTAAGTGAAAGCAATGTCAGTTATTTTTTTTATTAACCCATCCTGGAAAGGGTTAGGGCCAGGCATAGGGAACCAGAAGTTCAGAGGAGCTTAGCTCTCAGGTTAGGCACTTAAATGAGGTCAGTTTTTCACCTTTGTTTCTCTCAACATAAAGTAGAAGGTGCTTAGTAGGGCTGCAAAGTGCTGTTTTGAAATCGCAGCTCAATGTCAAAAATAAAGCTCGATCAACAAAAGGAGCTTGATCTAATGTCTCGGGAAATTGCAGCATTTTAGCACCATTGATCACAAGTGGGCAAAAGAGCTGAAATGTTTCCAAAGAAATCTCACAGAGCACAGTGGTCTTTTACTTCATTACTCTGTAGTGATAACAGAATATTTCAGCATTTATAAATTCTACTTTTGATGTTGCTAATTTCTTATGGGCTGCAGGGCCTATACAGGGATGTAAATTTCCCCGTACAGGGAATATGTTCTGCTGCTCTATCCTCCATTTCTTGGAGCCCCTTCTGCTCATATTGGCTGTATCGCAAGCAATGCACTCCTTTTTGTCTGTGGTGCTTCTCTCTCTTCTCTGTCCCAAAGCAAATGTAGAACTGGATGTTCAGAGGCAGACAACAGCCACTGTAACAGAGATGATAAGAGAAAATGCTTGATTTAAGCATATGCTTGACCAACAGATGAACCACTTGCTGGAAAACAACTTAAGTGGGATGAACTGTAGTTATAAGTAAATCATTGCTGGTGCTCGTATGGCAAGTTTGGAAGCTTGTCGTAACACCTGCTTTTTTTGCTGCTCTTTGTGAATGTTTGGTATATGCCCTGACTTGCACAACCACAACATTGTGTGCTC
The DNA here is from genome assembly GCF_023638135.1 of Falco biarmicus. Classification (NCBI taxonomy): domain Eukaryota; kingdom Metazoa; phylum Chordata; class Aves; order Falconiformes; family Falconidae; genus Falco; species Falco biarmicus. The sequence goes on along the minus strand of NC_079288.1, from coordinate 62,075,586 downwards.
TTTTTCTTCAGACTGTTACCAAAAATCATAACCAGGAAAACTCTCCAAACCAAGTGATAGTTTAGAAAACCGACATTGTTTTATTGCAGCACTGGGTGCATGGGGGATCTTTCCTCCTAACATGCGCACCAAGCTACCCGAAGGTACACATTACATACAGTAGAGTACTTGTGTATTCATAGAACATTACATATTTGTTTCCATTCACGAACAGCATTGGTTACAAGTTTCTCACTTCTAATGCAAATCAGTGCATATCCTCAGGTAGCACTGCTGAAGTTCTTTACCACCTACCCATCATGCTCCCCAAGCAGGGGTTTGGGCTTTTTCTTTTTTTTTTTTGTGGTGGTGGGGAATATTTGAGTTGGAGGTCGTGATCTCCCATTACAACAATTACCTTTCTCCTACTTTCAACTAATCTTCTGTGAATTGCAACACCTTATCAGCTTGTCTCCTCTTGCAGCCAGAACTTTCTCATTTGGAGACTTCTTTCTGCATAATTTAGATAACGGTATTCTTATCATTATCTGGTCTTTGTTTCCCAAGACCGAGTCCCTTGGTTAGAAGTCCTTTCATTCATCAGTTTTGACACCTTGAGAGGGTGGGTCAGCTTGACCTATACTTTATGCACATACTTCTTTAACATATAGTTAAACATTAAATCAGAGTTTGGTAATTCAGGAGTTTAGGCAACAAAATGAGCAAGACTGCTTGGTTCTGCTCAGGAAACAAAATCTGCAACCATGCATTAAAAACTTGAGGAAGGCAAAGTGCAGTCAGCCTTCAGCCTCTGGTAGCCATCTTTCAAAAAGGACTGTATTCTTAAATGCAAAGGAGTTTGGAGGAACTCAGTTCTAAGTAGGTTTGTCAGGCCTGTGAATCCCATCAAGTCTCACTAGAGACAGCCCACGTTTATAGCAGCCTCCTCTTTTGGACATTCAGATATCTGTAGCAAACAGCTGCTCTATGAAGGTAATAGGGTATGGGGTTTGTGGCAGTTAAGAAGGGGGTGTCCTCCTGTCCTGCTGCTGAGGTGCAGCAGCCACTGAGAAGGGAAAGGGCTTGAAAGCTGGAGCAAACAGCATCCATACTCTGCACAGGAAGGGTTGGCAAAATCTGCTAACCTGAACCAGGAGTTCTTCCATAAGCTCTGTGGCTCCACAGGAGGATAGCATTTGGGAGAAGCTGAAGCAGAAAAGTGCTCTGGCCAGAAGAGTGAGCTGCTATTGCTTTCTCCCTGACATGCCACCAGCAGTTAGATATGCTGAATTTGCAGTGTACAAGGCCACAGTGCAACAAAGATTGCTTTCCTACTTGCATGAAAAGCTGAAACCTTTAAAAAAGGTGGGTGGATAGTTGGATGCTGGATATAGCTCAAGGTCTTGGCTCTAGCCTTCTTGTTTAAAGGAAAGTAAACATTTCTCCAAATAAGGCAACGTTCTGTTTAAAATTTCTGTACGCTAAACATAACTTATTTGCATCAGTGGATAGCTAAACTGTATCAAATGTATGTATATCCAGTTGTGGATTTTGCCTATTAAGGTGATTTAGCTAATAATTTTAAATTACTATTCACATTAGTAGTTTACTTTTTTCCACAAGGCATTATATTTGATTTTGTGTGTTCTTTTTTCCTTGAGCATTATTGCCTAAATCAATATTTATTAAACTGTGTGGTGGCAATCCAATAAATAAAGGAGACCCTGTAAAGCAGTATCGAAATAGGAGACTTGCTATGCATTGCTTGAGCAACAGCTTTCCCCTTCAGGTGCCAAACTGTCAACAAGAAGCACTGACTTATGTCCATGGCCATGCTGCTGTAAGGTAAGAACAGACTGGTTCTTTTCCCCTACAAATCCAATAAGATCTTGTTCCTTCTAAGAAAATATTATTTTAAGGTGGTATGGAGGCAAGCACAATATGGTAGTAGAGATCTAGTTGGGGGCATTGCAACTAACTCTGTGCTGTAGGTATAGCACAAAGTACTTTAGCACAAATGTCATTCAGCCTGCTTGTTAGCTGTTCCTGAATTGGTGTTTGAGAAGTGAGTTTTGGGAAAGCGAGGTTCCATGCTTTTTTTTTTCCTCTCCTTTTCTCTGTTAGAGAAAGTGATGAGAAGGGAACAAGTGTACCGTGACAGGGTACAGACAAAAGAGCTGCAGTACAAAAAAAAATACGCGTTGCAATGGTAAAGTACTGCCCACTTCCGTTAACCTAGTGCTCCTGAATTCCTCAAAAACAAACCTAAAAAGGAGAAAAAATTAAACACAACTAAACAATTAGTGGCACTTAAACCTTGAATGCTTCCATCAGGAAGCCTATTTCATGGAATGTTGCACTAACATGTTGGCTTAGTCCAAATGAGCAGGTTTTGTGCAACATGCTATGAAGGTCAAAGCAAAAGGATTAGCCACTTTGCAAGGGGTCCAGACTTGAGTAAAAGACTGGGTTTGAGAGGTACATATGGGTCCAAGCATGAGAGAGTTTTTGGATGATATGGTAAGGAATGGCCCATCCTTTGCCTATCTTCCCATTCCCAGATGTTGTATCTAGTCAAGAATTCTGCTGAGGATTTCCAACGAGGTTATCAGTGAGGCTCAGCAAATAGTTACAGCTGCTTTTGAAGAGAAGAAAGGACAAAGAAGCAATTTCTTAGAAAGTGAGGGATTGAAGACAGTTTTTACTCCAAACACTAAATCTTGCCAAGTTGTTCATGCCAAATGGGTGGAGTTTCCTGTTCTACATTTTCTTGCTCTGTAATTTCTTCTCCCATGGAAAATTACTATTTCTTCATAGGAATGAGTCAAACGAAGGTTTTTCCTGTTGAAACTGACATTAGGAATAATGCCTAGATTCCTGCTGACCTTGGCTGTGATGAAGGTGAAAGTTAATGTTGCTGTTTGAGGGAGCTGGTTTATTGCAACAAAACCCCTGCAGGGTCCTTCGAAAATCCCTGCCAGAATTTCTTCCAAAAGTATTTACATGGCGTGTGTGTAAACAGTGATTTGCAGCCATGAATGAGATCACTGGTTCAGTCACTAGTTAAAGCATTACAAACAGCTCTGTGTTAGTGGGACAGTTATGTTTTCATATTCAAAAACTGTTTAGAACTTTTAAAATTTGAGGAATGCCTCAAGGTATGTCATCGTGCACTATACCTTACAATTCAATGCTTTAAAATTCTGAAGACCGCTCTCCTAGTTCTCTGTGACACACCAGCAAAGGTGAAGTGCTGCCTACCCTGTAGTGGGGCCAGTCCTGTTCAGGGTGACTTACTAGATCTCAGGTCTCTGTGGTGTGTAGTAGAAAATGTGAAATTTTGAGGAAAGGAAAGTATTTTCAAAATCTTAGCTCATCAGTTAAAGGCATGAATTAAAAACCTGTAATTTGAACTGTCTGCAGTGACAACTGTAAAAATCATTGCTCTAAAAGGGAAGTCTGCTTGAAGTAACAAAAATTTAATGAATATAGAAATGTTGGAATGAGACTGGGGAGTAAGGTAAGGGGCAAGAAGGAACCTTATCAATCAATGTATGGTATTGTTTATCAGTAGTTTTGGTTTTACCAAACTAGCTGAAAAGCTTATAGGAATATTTGGAGTGCCCAGGACTCAGCAGTGCTTGCTGTGAATGGTGTAACACCGCACGGTGCTTTGGCTGGCCCTGATTTTCAGTAAGAGCCTTTCAAAAAGGACGTACCTTTGCACCCCTCACCATTACAAACCCTTATGCTGCATTAATTTAACAAGCCTGATTTTACATAGTAGAAAGGCCATGGCCTGTGGTGCTGGATTCAGAGAACATTTAAAGCCATAAATATTTTATTTGAGTCAGAAGAATTCACAGTGGAGTAGCCCAGACAAGGGAGCATTTCTAAAATTGAAAAAAGAAAAGGTCAGATAAAGACACAAAGAAAAAAAATAATATTTAAAAAAATGAGGTAAAGGGAATGAGTTGATCTGTGCAATGATGTAAGCACAAAGGACTTTAGAGCTGTGTAGGCTTGGTTTGAGAGGCAAAGGAACAGCAGGATTTAAAGATGTAGTAGCCTAGCTAAGACTTCACATCCACTTGGTGGAGACAATTCTGGATTCTGGCATGAATATGAGATGTCAGCAAGTTACTACATAAGTTTAGAGATGCTGGCTTGGTAGGAATGGTAACGGCTTGTGGGGACAGGCAGCAGGGGAAGAGACAGGGACTGCAGCTCCACAATTGTGAGCACCCTGTATGCAAAGATTCTTGTCTAATAGTGACTCTGCCCTATTTTCAGCTGTGCTGATAAATGCAGTGCAATAAAACAGAGTTAAAACGTGAAAAATCTAGTAAGAAAGAGCTTTGTCTTCCTTGTCTTGAACCTGGAAGTGGCTCCCAGCTTTTGGGAAATGGTTAGGGAAGAAACACTCTACTCAAAAGACTTGTCAATGTCCTCCAGTATCTCCCTAGTTCCTTGAGCTGCTCTAGCAGCTGACTTCTGTTAGTTTCTCAATGTATTGCCAAGTATCTAGAAAGTGGTATGTGGCTTACAGTAAAACAATTATTTTGGGGAAAAAAAAGACCTTCTGTAGTTTTAAATCTCTTTCAGGCTGCTTTCTTGTGGTGGTTGATCATAAAGGAGAAACAGATTTTTAGAGTCTGAAAGGGATCTTCTGCACGTTGTTTTTAACAAGAAAACCTCTTGTGAGTTTCTGATAGTCAGGGGCGCACAAGCACGTGTGCTCTGGACACACAGTGAAAAGCAGTAACCAGCTGTCTGAAGGGTGGCAGTGGTAGTGTGGGGCAGCCAGGGGTCTGCTCTGGATTTCCAGAGTTTTTGCCTTTAGAGAGAGGCTGATGGCTGAATAGTGTTGCAGAACTTCATATCTGAGTACAGAATATGTAACTAAACCTTGTGTGGCAACCTGTTCTGTCCAGCCCTGGACCTGCATGTGCAGAACAATGCTTACCTTTATAGGAAGAAAACATTTTTTTTTTTTTTCTTATTGAATAAAAGCATGAAACTTGTAGAGTCTGTGAAGAAACATGGTTAATGCCTTGCCATTAGGTAAATTGGAAGGGCAGATTTCTGCCTGTCTGCTTCTGGATGATCCCCAGGTATCGGTCACTTTTTGCTGTGTCCCCATAACCACAGGGACTTGGCTTTCAGCTTGGCCATCTCTTCAACAGGCCATGGCTTTTGCAGCTCCACTTTATAGTCATTGCATTGGTGAACATACTACCGGCACAAGTGTTTAAGTTCAGGGTGGGAGGGAGAATTGTTTTCCTAGTCAGCGATATCACTAGGTGAACGAGATTTCTGAGGATGTCAGTTTATCCAAAATATTTTCTAGGAGGTAAATGGGAGTGGATTTATTTCATACAGTTCAGAGAGCTCCTCCTGGCCATTTCAAAAAGAACATTTTGAGCTTACCGCACCTCTTTATAATTGTTTTCCTTCACTCCTTAGAGAGTGTTTCTAGATTATTTTGGGACTCTCAGGTGAAAGTCTGACTTATTGTTTTGTCAAAACAGAACAGTTTGGTCACTGGGCTATTCCTCAGAATTCTGTTTGGAAAGGAGTTTTGAAGGATTTATTTTTTTTCAGGGGGACAGTGAAGTGTCAGCATTCCTTGCTGAACTCACACTCCCTGACAAGTCTCTGCAAAAAGGCTGTCTCACAGTAATTGTACCTTCTTGTCAAGACTAGATGCCTCTGCTACAGGAAAAAAAAGAAAAACAAACAAACAAAAAGAAGTCCTCTACTCCTTAAATACAATACTGTTTCCAAAATACTAGCTGTTTGCTTTCTTCAAAACAAATGCAACTTGCTAAGTGGTTTTTGGGGTAAATATTGACACGATTAAGTTCCTGCAGTTTTTGTTCCACAGTGCGTCTAAAACAATACTGCCCTATAATGACTAATTTTCTTTGGTCTAACTTAAAAATAAGAACCACCTCGATGTTTATGTTTACCTTTGACAACCCAGCCATAAACTTCAATTTAAAAGGTATTGAATGAGCTCAGGGTACCTTTTCCAGGATTTGATATAATAACATGACTTTCATATAGGAATACTTTACTACTTCTTTTTCCTTGGAAATCCCTGAGCAGATTTCAAGGCATCCAGTTTCACTGTGTTTAAAAAAAACAAAGCAAAACAAAAACAAACAAACAAACCCACAAACCCAAACACCAAACAAAAAAGCAAACACCCACAAGCCAGCCCTGGGACTGCCCTCATCCTTTCTGAGCCCCTGTCTCTTTACAGTTTCAGGCACGGATTTCTGTTCTGCAAAGCAGATGCTTGCTGTTATATAATTAAAGGTGTGGTGTTTTGGGGTTTGTGTTTGGTTTTTTTTCCTTAAACTGGTAGCAAGCATTGCAATTTGGACTCCTTTTCTAGCCAGTTTTTCTCCTCTCTATTCTGGCCTCTCCAGAGACATTTCAATGGTTCTGCACACTTTCAGACCTTTGGAATTTATTACTCCTATATTAATACAGTTCTTTGCAATTGGAGAATTAGCAAATATTCTCTTAGCACTGAGGAATACTACAAATGGCACACCCCGCACAGTTGCACTAAGCCTTCGGGCTCCAGGAGATGGTCTGTGTGATGGCAAATACTTCCTTTTCGTGACTGTCGCATCTCATAGCAAGTACCTCTGTGTGGCACGATTGTGTTCAGGAGGGGATGGGCAAATATTTGGGCCACTTAGCAGAAGGAATCATATCTTTCCTGTGAAGCTGAGTGGTTTGGGAGGTTTGAATGCCATGTTCAGGTAGATAAATGGAAGGTTAGCAGCTTCTTTCTTTCTCCCTCCCCACCAGTATTTGGCTCAGCTTAAAGGTGAGAGCTGAACCAAAGCTGTGACTTCTTCAGAGTGCACAGAAGTGTTCGTTGGCTGTATTTGGATCAAAGCTATGTGGAGAGGTTGGCAGAACAAGAAATGTATGAAATTATTCCTATGCTATAGTGTTTGCGTGATTAGGATTTCTATCATATTCTATCATATTACAAAATGTATACTAAAAAAGAAAAGACATACATTTAAAACCCCCAAAACTTCAAACAACAAAAAAAAAAAAATCAAATGCTTCTGATAAAAAGTCATAAAGTTCCTTTCCTAAAGAGGAAAATCTGTGTTAAATTTGTTTGACGTTTGGCAGCCTTCAAGCAAGTGAAGCACACATTAAAATATTTTTCTGTCGTTCTACTCCTGGGTTATGATGCACTGATGGTTAATCTAGAATGACAAGTAGTTTTGCTGGGGATGTTCTTTTTCTTTATTTGCGCTCCTTAATCACAAAATGGATGCTTGAAATGGGAAGTTCACTCTAGAAAAACATTTGCTATTTAAAAACAAATGCCAGCTATATCCTGGCTTAACTATGGTTTGCAGTCAGCTTGGTTTCCATTTGACTCGCGTATTTGGGACACTAAACAATGGTGTTTCAGGTCACTTCTGCAACTAACCTGCGTTCTTGGCTCTTGCTGTTGGTTAAACTGTGAAAACAGTCTGAAAGCTTTTGTAGTTGAGATTAATTCTGAGCTGAAAATTTAATTGGGAGTTTGGAGCTTTGCTTCTAACTTTGCCACTGGTTGACTTCTATGGCCAGGAGTTATGTACTATTTTTTTGGTCTTGTTTCCTTTTCCAGGGTTTAGCTAACAGCACTACAGTGACTTTTGAGTTCTCTATACGTATGTAGAGTGCTTAGTGTGTAGTACAGTGTGGTCCATTTCCAGCAACTCCTCTAGATTATACAGTAATATAATAGTCCTGATGAACGCAATGGGGTGGAATAGCTACATTGCTGGCTTGAGGGCATGCTTCCTTTTGGCAAGATAAATCCTCCAACACTTAGCGTATTGTGCTTTTTTTCAAGCATCTCTTTCGATACAGTTTTAGAAATGGCTGCATGCCCAACAGTCTTGTTCCTCTGAGTGTGTGTGGATAGAGGAGACATGCTGCTGTAAGATAACACTTATTTGGAGCAAGAACCATTGGTTGACTTAAGTTCTTTTCACTTGTCTCTAAAACCGAAAGATGACTGAAGGCTTACCTGAAGTATATGGGGTGTTTGTGCTGAGTTATTTTGTTGTGGTTTCCAGGAAAACAAAAATAAATTGTTTGCTAATCTCTTAATCTGTGTTTTTTCTTACTCTGTAAGAGCTGAGTAATCAAATGAGCTTGGTGTCTGAGTTTCTAAGACTACCACTGGAAACAGAATAAAAAAAGGAGGAAGGAAGAAATAGAAGGTATGGAAGGAAGCAGTATTTGCTGCTATTTGCATTTTGCATGTATACAAGGAGGTTTTTGGCATAGTTATCTAATGATCAAGATCTTCAGGGCAGGTTTTTTTTTTCCCCCTCCATTAAGAAGTACGTGTGGAAAGCATATTGACTGTGCTTGTCATACAGCTGAGCAGCCATGTTGTGACAGGTATTAGAGCATGTTTGAATATACTTAAGTAAGCATACAAACTTCAATCTTGGTACGTTGTTTTTTTCTTTAAGGAAGTTACTATGTTATAATGGTCATCCACGATTTCAAATGAGACTGTTGTCCAAAAATTCAGGGCTGGGGATAGAAGAAGAGGAGATGTTGAAGACAAAAGTCATATCAGTACCATAAATGAGAAACTTGAGCAGTGTAGAGAGAATCTGTAACAATGCTGAAATCTAGTAAAATTAAAAAAAAAAACCAACATTATCTCTAAGTTAGAATAACTGAAAAGTTGTCAAACTCGTTTGTGAATCTCCCAGTAAAAAATAATGAAAACAGATGGATTTATTAATTGTTTTGCTGTGAAATCTTGGGAGACTGAAGAAATCAAATGTCAGAAAAAGATACTCCCATACTAATCTGCAGTGTTTCGGTAGCTTCTGCCCTGAAAATACAAAGTAGATAAAAGACAACTTTTCTTGGTTTCCACATGTAAGGAAGCAAGGCTTTTTGCTGTTCTACCTTGTAAATCAGAACACTTCCCCATTTGTAAGTGTATAAATACCCTTTATGCTATAGCAAACTTAGGGCTGTTCCCCGCCACCCCTGCACCCCACCCCTTGTGTTTAAATGATGCTTGTCATAAGTATCTAGTACTGCCTTCAGGAAGCTTCTTAATTTCTTTGCTCTGAAATAGAGTCCACACTTGCATTCCCTTGCTTCCATCCCAGCTCAACACCTATGGCATACCCTTACCTATTTTTTTTTTTCTCCCATCATACTGGTCGAGATTGTGCTGCCCAAACTTGTACAGTATTTTAGCAAACACACAGTTCTACTTGCTAGGTAAGACTTGATCTGCTTTTGGTGGCATTTGGACTTGGAGATCTATGTTGTATTTCTTTTCCACACTGGCAACACCTAGCTTGCCTGTTTTTACAAGGGAGGCAAAGAAAACTGATATAGTAGCACTGCAGGTTCCTCCACATATGTGGGAAGTAAAATGGGCATCGCTTCCTCAGGAGCCTCTTTTCTTTGATTTTTCTGCCTTCCCTACTCTCCATTCTCTCAGTAGCCTGTTTTGTTTCTCTCAATAGGCTTTTTGCTTTTGGCTCTCTCTTCACTCCTGTGACTTCTATATTGTTTAAGAACTGACTTCCAAGTCCCAGAACTTTGTAAGAGCTTTGTTAATCATAATGCAAATTATATACTTAAAAACATGGTAGATGGCAACCGGAAACAGAAGTTTCATTTCTTTGTTATGTTTTCAGGCAATTCCTTTATTTCTCTCTTCTTGAGACTGACTTAGTGTTTTTTGAACTGGCAGATTGCAGTAATGCTTTTTTTGAAAATACGTAAAGCACTTGGACAAGGTAGCAATGTGGGGTAGTCCATAGTGGGTTGAGAGAGGTCTGGAGGCTGTGGCTGTGCAGGGCAGACTAGAAATGAAAGGAGATGCTGGATGAAAAGGGAACTTGGGTGTGGGGTGGGGATACACACAACTCTAAAGCCAGAAGCTCAGGGGTTTATTTCTGTTTTTTTACTGGTAAAGATGCCCATCGTGTTATAAGTGCTTCAGGAGGAGAAAACAGGGCTAGAAAGATTCCTGCTCCCACAAGCAGCAACGTATTGGACCACAAGAGCCCTCATAGTGTCTATTCTCTGCTTTCTTACAGGCCACAGCACATTGGTACAGAGCGCTTTACAGGTGCTGTTTCAGCTGCATGTGTGTGAGGCAGCTGATGTCAGCTTGCCTCAGGTGACGTGGGAGTTTATCTAGTGAGCTGGGGCATGTGGTGTCAAGGCAGCAGCTCAGATGGAATTGGACTTGCTTGTTTTTCTCAAGAGTAATAACCTACTGCCATTTCCTGACCAAATGACTCTTGGGCTGTAGTCTTCAGGCTCCGAATTAGAAAGGTGTGATCCCTGGCATGTGTGGAGCTCTGGTACAGGGTGGACAATTTTTCTGTTCTATATCCATATAGACAACGTCTGCCAAGCTCTCTGCATTCATTGACTTTCTGTGAGTTGGCCAGATTTCAGATGCCAGCCTTTGCTCCAGATGGAGCAGGTAGGAAATGAAGTTATGTTCCTCGGTCAGTGTAAGGGCTCCAGGAGCTGGAGTCTGTTTTCAGTCTCCTTTTAAAAGAAGCACCTGTACTGCTCAAAGCAGTGGCCATCTGAGGATCTGAGACGGGATAGAAAGCAAAACGGGGAAAGAGATGGGAGCAGGCTGAAAGTAAGAAACTAACTTGATGGTGCATATTTGGTAGGTTGCATCAGCATCTCCTCTCCTCCCTCCCCCTGTACGCAGCAACATAAGGAGCTGCTTACAGCCAAAAAGAACCATAATCCCTAATTCGCTTTATGAATCTGGCCCCTCGGTATTCATAAATAAAACCCAAGCAAGGCTTTATAAAGAATGTTTTCCATAATTTTTTAATAAAATTTGAGACCATAAATGTGCAACCCATAGCAAAATTTTGTGCCAGTTATTGCTGCTATAGCCAACTCAGAAGGTAGAAACATAGCTCAACGGTTCCATCCCTGATCAGCTCTCTAGCTGGAAGAATTTTGCTCGTTTATAAAGGGATGGACAAATCCCAAATTCCCTTAGCAAGAATGAAATCTAACAGCAGGAAAGCTTTCTTGCTCATAGCCTAAGGCACATCAGTCAGTGATTTTTCCTATGTACTTGGGTCTGAAGGTCCTTTCTTTTTGCCCTCACTCTAATAATATCCAGAGAAGCCCTCCATCCCCCTCTCTGAAATTTGTCACTTAACTCACTTGAGCCTTTGACATCCTTCCTCTTGGTTGTTCCAAAGCTGTGCTGTGGTTGTTACCTTTGCCAACTGCAGTAAGGCTTGCTGGAAGCTGAACAATATTTATATGATTTCTACTAAACTGTGTACTTCTCAGATATGCTCAACTGAATTAGAAGCCAGTTATATTAAAAAATAAAAGTCACTTATGAAACTGGGAATTAGAGCCTTTTAAATTGTTAAACCAAACCCCTGTTCAGAAAGGGCTGGAGTAAATATAACTTCATAACCAAATCCCAAAGGCTGGAATTTTTCCTACTGCTTTTTGTTTGTTTGTTTTGTTGTTGTTTGTGTGTGGGGGTTTTTTGTTTTGTGTTTGGTTTATTTTTTTGCTTAGGCTGTTTGTTCTCTTGCTTCCTTACAAGATATTTCTCTTCCACAAGAGAGGGCATTTGTCTACAGCAACATTCAAGGATTTTAATGCTCTAAACGTTAGACAACATGGTATGTGAGGGGGCCTGTTATTTCTCTTGGGTCCTCATAGAATTTTTACTTCATTCTTTGCACATTTAATCTCCTGCTCATTTTGGCTGAAAATATCTCAGGCGGCCATGTTTAAGTCAATATTTGAACCTCCTCCAGAGAGCTCAGGAAAATACCAGAATATACTTTGTAAACTTGAGTTGTCATTGCTAGGGGATGGTTTTGATGACTTTTGGACTTTGTTACAGATGAAACTTCTGGATGCTGGTGGCTGGTTGTTCCAGAGATGTTGGTGCAGTGTTTCAAAGGAGGCAGAGTGGAGGGTCAACTAAAGGATGGCATTTCCCTCTAAGAGGGTTTGAGTTAGTGCAGTATTGTGTGATGCCACAGAGAAGTTGTTATATCTGAATGGCAGAGGAGTATCACTGCCATGTCATCCACAGGTGAATTGGCTGAATTTTGCAGTACTTTACTTTTCTCAGAGATTCCAGAAACTGGAATTTTATGTGAGACTGACAGCTTTTATTTGAAATTGTCATGGCACGTTTCTAACTGTTGCCCTCTTCTTATCTACTGATGGAAGAAACAAGTGGCGAGTGAAGCATGGAAAAAAAAAAAAAACAAACAAACAAAAACCAAACAAACAACCAGGAAGCAACCAAACGAAACAAGCATCCCATCACTTTTTTTTATGGTTAAAATCCTTGCTTTTTAAGCTTGCTCTGTGTGTTCTTGGAACTAGATTGGAGATTTGTGAGCTGGGTGTCGGCAGCACTGCAGCTGACATCCTGATCTGTGCATCATCCTGCATTCTGTCTTTTCATCTGACACAGTTTTAAGGCCAAAGGGACCATTATCATCACCTGCAGATCACCAGTGAAAGAACCCGAGTCAGTAATTCCTGCGATTCCTATTAACTGTGTAATGGAAGGGCAATTAAGATACAGGTGAAATACAGACTGTGACTGTTTGGAATTAGAGTAAGAAAAGAGACCAAACCCTTTGGCCAGTTTCCTGTATGTATTTGTGTAGCCTAATATATGTATTAAAATGTGTTTTGACTGGAAAGTGTTTTTCCTAGAGCTGTAAAATGCCATATAAAATAGGATTGTATTGCATAAATGGAGACATTAGGAGGCTTAGAAAGCCATTTGGCAAGCAGATGTGTGGAGCTCTATTTTATAGTTCTCTCCAATGTTATTAGGAAGCTGACATCTAATAAAACTGAATTCCATAACATTAAAATACTTACACATTTGCCATGGCAAAAGCCTCACTTGTGGGAGAAAAGGGTGGAGAGGAATGCTTCTGGTCACTAGGCAACATGTTGCCACATTTCTACATTAGTGCAAATGAGATGTTACAGGGTAAGAGTGGATGAAATACTGTGATTACAGGAGTAGCTTTCAGCTTGCAGTTATCATATGCAGATAAAACAAGAAAAGAACGACGAGGGCATTATTAATGTAATGGGGAAAGGAAATCTGAGACATACAAAACTATAAAAAGCTGCAAAGCTCTCTTAAGGGTTATAGCCAGACAGCTACTCCTGCCTGCATTGCAGAGAGCATCGTTAGTGCTGGTTTTGTGGGGAGCAGGCTACATAGCAAACGGTGACCACACAATGACTGAAGATTTTGCTGGTGGAAAAGGTGGAGGATTGACATGCTTCAGTAACGGAAAAGTCTAGCACAGAAGGTCTGGTTTGAAACTAAACTAAATTAAGCTGAAGAAGTGCTGCAAGGCAGTTGACCCAATGTTTCCAGCCTTAGGCATCTGTCCAGGACTCCAGGCATTTGGGAACTACAACAGTCTGCCCTCCTCTGCTCTTGCTTCTCCAGAGAAGCCCTGTGACTGATGGTGGCTTGGAGACAGATGGAGGACTGGCCTGTTCCATCTGCATGCATCCTTCTCAACAGCCAGAGAGACAACTCCAAGTGTTGTGGCGTGGGTATGTGGGAAGAGTCGTCAGTGACTCAAGTCCACTGGAGGCACGTTTCAAGTCACAGGTCTCATCCGTTGTTGGTTTGGGATGTGTTTTCCCAGTATAATTTTTATTCTTTAAGCCACATATGAACTACTTGAATATAAATATTTTTGAATTCTTTTCCTTGTGGAAGCACTGTTTTTGTTTAACCAAGGCTTGCCCATTCTTCCAAGGGCTGCTATGAGAGCCCACTGCTTTGCTGCCAGAAAGGTCCAAACCTCTACGTTTTTAATTAAAAACATAATCTTCCACAATGTGTGGTCTATCAAGAATATGCAAATGTACAGTACAGTAGAAAGGTTTGTTGCAGTCATGTAAATTATGTCTGTAACTTCTGATTTTTGTGATTCACTCCCAAATTACATTACTAAAGATAACACTCCACACTATCATGCACTTGATGCATACTACAGTGTATTATTTTGATGATTACATGGTGACAGGTTCTCTGTAATAGCAAAATGTCAATAACTTTTTGTATTTATACTTTAGAAATATATTCTGGCCCATGAAGAAAAATACCAGTGAATTATCATCTTTGTCTAGTTACAAATGCTACAGTAGTTGGTAATTTTAAAACAGTATCTCCTAAATTAAATTCCTGTTGAGCGAAAATATTATTTAGTTGTGTTTAAATTTCATCATGCTGTTTTCATATAGTCTTTACTTAGTTTACATTTATTTGCATTGGTGCCAAAAATACTGCTTTGGAGATCCACGGTGCTTAACAGCTTTAGCTGACTGGCATAACTTTACTTTACAAATATATTTTTTTTTTCCCTCTCCAAACTACAAGTCTAACTCCTGTGCTGCAGATCCAGTGTTAACCAAATAACACGCAAGCTCAGTGATGCATTTGTTTAATCATGTGCAAATGATGCAGAGCTGTGGCTTCCAGCTCTGAGCATTTAAAAATGTTTACTGGAAACATCCATCCAGTATCTGGTTGTGGCTTTTGCATTTTCAGGTGTCCTTTACCTGGGTTTTTTTGGTTAGTTTGGGGTTTTTGTTTGTTTTTTTGTTTTTTTAAGAAAGGTTAAACTATCCTTTACTATTCCTGGGGAAAGCGTATGCATGCATACACTCCTGGCTAAAAGGGTTAGAAGTGCAGATCTTCCATTGCTGGGGCTAGGCAGCAAGTCAGGGTTGTGGCAAGCTGGGAGCCTGGCTGAGTGGCCACCTGGGTCCCACAGAGTCCTTGCACAAGAGGGCAGAATGGAGGTACAGCAAGTGTGCAAGCCTTGCAGACTTGCAGGTAGGTGACTACTGCCAGCAAGGCTCAGTCTGGAATAATGTGTATCTTGACGTTGCTTTGCATTAGTTTTTAATTCTAGCTTTGCGCATGTATGTGGTTTTAGGTAACAAAAACCCAATTAATCTAGCATTATGTAAAATATAGTGGTAATAACAACCGTAAAAGCTTACCACTGTTTCAAATTTGATCAGTTCTTTTTTTTTTTCTTGTAGATGTGGGGTTTTTTTGTGGAAGAAGCTAATGTACTAGAGAACCCAGTAGATACCTAGGCAAGCTGTTCTCATAGTTGTGTCCCCACACCATTGGCTTGCACCGCGTTCTAGTGTAAACTGTCAAATTTCAACCATATGTGTTAGAGTATAAGACTGATGGAATTATAGGAGAGGGTAAAAGGGTTTTATTCCTTCTCCTTATGTTCCACATCACTGCCTTTATTTGCTGTGATGCTGACAACCCAGGTGCAGAGATGCACCTTCTCCCTATCTCTTCTGGAGGCAGAGAGGCACTACCAGATGTGACATGTGGCCCACCTTGTGAGCCTGTATGTTCAACCTTCTTGCCACAAGATCTGGCCTGATATGCCAGGGGAGGGAAGGTGACACTGCCTGAGGTGCCTGCTTCTCCCATCACCTGTGGGGCTGTGCCTGTCTTCTCCTCCAGTATCTCAAGGGCTTTTTCTGCCAGCTGTCATCACCCCAAACTGGCAAGGAGACCATTAGCACTGAAGCAGGCCTACTCTTTCCAGGTATTCTTCTGTTTGCCTCCAGCAGAGAGATGGCTCTGAAGGAAGTTCAGTGAACTTTTCCAGAGAATGACTGAGTAATAGTAACAGAAACAAGACCTGATATCAAGTTATAAACATAAAAGTAATTTGGGAGCCCAGGTACAAACCTTCTACCTTAATTTAGCATGAGAAAGTACATTTTATAAGGATATCTGGGTAGCATCAAGCTCTTAAGATGGTGTAAAGCATTGGCAAAGCTGAAGAATGGGAAGAAAGCTTCATAGTTGATACACTTAGCTGAAGAGATGCCAGCTGATTGGTTTGCGGTGCCGATGCCTAATTAGCTTTACAGATAAAATGGACTTGAATTTTTATTTTGTCAGACAAAAATCACAAGTTTAGGAAGAAAACAGATCAGAAGATTGAGATCTTTGAAATTGGGCAGGTATTATGGAAATGGGGAGTGTGCATTTGTAGAGGGATTGCTAATGTGCTCGGCACTGCGGGCAGTAAAGCCTGTGTAGCTTTACAGATAATGAGAAAATAACAGTTTAGAGGGGAGAAGCTTTGGGAGGTAGGCTAGCTGAAAGTGCTGTGGAGATGCATCCCCTATAAATGGATTATTCTATGCTGCCAATCTATGTTGGTTTTGTGCTTTACCTATGTTGTAGTTGACCCCAACCAGCAAGAAAGTACGACACAGCTGCTTACTCATTCCTCCTGCCCCTACCCCCCACTGGGATGGAGAGGAGAATCAGAAAGAGGTAAAATCATGGGGTTGAGATAAGAATTACAGCTTAAGCATTGAAATAAAGTTATAATAATAGTAACAATAACAATAATAATAATGAAGATGAGAGGGAGATAGAGGAATAAAACCCAAGGGGGTGTGAGGGGTGGGTAAACAACAACTGATGCACAACACAATCACTCACCAACTCACCACCCACTGACGGATGCCCAGCCAGTCCCTGAGCAGCTGTTGGTGCCCCCTGGCCAACTTCTCCCAGTTTATATACTGAACACAGTATGGAATATCCCTTTGGCTAGTTCAGGTCAGCTGTCCTGGTTGTGTCCCCTCCCAGCTTCTTGTGCACCTGCTCATTGGCAGAGCATGGGAAACTGAACAGTCCTGAGCTCAGTGTAAGCACTACTTAGCAACGACTAAAACATTAGTGTGTCATCAACATTATTCTCATACTAAATCCAAAACATAGCACTGTATCCGCTACTAGGAAGAAAATTAACTTTATCCCAGCTGAAAACAGGACAACCTATAAAGCAGCATGTGCTGCTGTGGCCAGGTTCAGGACACCTGATGAGTGTAGAACAGGCTTAATGTATTTTGGCAGTTCCTGTGTTGAAAAGAGTGCGAGCCATATAGAAAATTAAGCCATGTCAAGTAATAATGGACATTATTGTGATGGTTTCAACAAAACACAGGTGGCTCATTCAATATGCACTTTAAATGGAGGATAAATCTTTCTTTCAAAAGTGGATTTCAATACTTGATAAACCAGTATCTAATCCAGTTCCTTATTAATTTAAAACTATTTTAAAGTTTAAGCATTCAGGAAATTGATTTATGTAGTATTTAGTGGCAGAGATTGCTGGTGAAATTCTGACACTCCTATTTCTCATCTCTAGGCCCTGCAGATAATGATAAAACTTTCTCAGAACTCTCTGGGTCTCAGACTTTACCCACTAAAGCTCTGGCCCTTCCATGAACCATGCATCAATGGAAAGATCTGTTCTCTTGTTGAGTTTATTGGAGGATCAAGATTTAATTTCAGGAAATGTGTGTTTTTCATTTACTTTATGATATGGAAAGGGGCTACGTATGTTCTGAGTGCCTTTGAAAATCCTATTCAAATGATCTCCTGCTTGGACAGCCCTAAAAGCTCAGCATGTACAAACACAGATTCAGAACTTTTTAGCGGTTGAAAGCTGATGCCCTGCTCTGCTGATCCTTTAATCGCTGAGCAGAGGACATCTGAGCACTGTTTCCCAGCCATTGATTAGAACTACAAAGCAAAACTCTCAGATCCCCCTGAGACTTGTATCCATGGATGTGAAACCATCGCCAACCTGGGGCAAATATATTCTGAATTATTAGATTCATTTCTCCTTGTACATGACCTGAGAAGTGATATATTTCAACATCTTCACTTTAATTAATCAAGATCTCTCCAGTTACTCAGCACTAAGGTTCCAATATTGATCAGTCCCTCTTAGCAGCTTCTCCCTTTTCCTTCCTATTACAGATGTTTTGGAAGCGATTCCTTTCCTGATTTTATTGTATTAAAGTGTTTGTCATCATCCTCTGCATGGTGAACTGGAAACTGCTGTATGTTCAGTGTACTGCATTGTGTCTAGGTAACATCATTAGTGAGTACTTTGATGTTGCTGTTTATATCAAACTGAGTGGGGAAAAAACATTTGATCTAACCCTTTTTGATGAAATGATATTGCCTCTAAATGCAAGAAGCAAGAATTGTCTATCCTACAGATAACATGACTGTGGTCAGGAAAAAAAAATCCATTTCCAGCTATTGCTAAATTCTTGCTTTCCTCTCATTTGTAGAACCATTGGAAGATAAAAAGCTGCTGTCAACGTACAGCTCCTTTATATACTTCAGCAGGAGGCTTCTGCTTCCTGCACCTGAGAATGGGCTGTAGGACTGGGAACCAGACTGTAGGATGATGCAGTTCCTCATCTTCTTGTTAATCCCTTTATTTTGCTGTACATTGGGAAAACAAAATTAAAAAAAACCAACAACAATAAAAAAAGAAAGAAAGGTCCAGTATCTTTTGCTCAGACATTAAGTTCTACTTCCCAACACTTTATTTTTCAGTGGACTAGAGGAAGGAGGGGGCATGGCTCTGTACTTCATAATTGTTTGCACTGCAAGAAAACTGTCTGTGGTTCTAGTCTGTGCTGACTTTGGAAGTCTATGTTTCCATGAGAGTGGTATGATTCTTGCAGCTTCATGTTCCCAAACTGGATTCAGCTCCACATGACTCATTCTCTTGCATGGTCCCTTAAGGGAACAGAAACTTTCTACTAGAATATAGATAATGGAGGGGTTGCTTCTACTCCACCTGTAGATTTCTGTAGTTTGCTACTTGGAGGTGATATCCCCAGGGATGAGTTGACACTCATTGCTCTGGAAAACTTTACAACTGCTCAAACATGAATTTAGGGGTTTAAATGGGGTTAGGGAGTCCATACCCCTTAAAGTGGCTGTAAAATGCCGACTTTTGCAAGCAGTGCATTTTTTCAGGAAGGACTTCGCTTCTGAATTGCTACGTTGCTCAAGGGTCATTTTAGTACCAGTAACAAGTGTACAAACCCTTTCTTCTGGGGAAAGGGTACCATGGTATACAGTTAAAGAGAAGTTCCCAGAGTACCTTGAAAAAATAAAATCTCATCTGCAGGTGCTGTCTGCACCTGATCACAATCTTCAGCCTGCAAATATCTTGGACAGCAACTGCTTTTATTTTTCTAGGGAATGCTTAATAATTTGTGATGGATAAGATACCCTGAAGGAAAGTACTCTTACTTTTTTGGACTACTCTCTTATGACTGCCTTTTTTTTTTTTTTTTTTTGGAAGGCTCTATGAAACCATGACTTGACAAGCCTCCCCATATCTGAGAACTGTTATCCAGTAGTAGTAAAGGTCGTTTATTCAGCTTGTGGTATATCGCCTTTGAGTCAACGGTCTTAATCCTAATGATGAGCAGTGTAAGCATGGTTTGTACAGTGGGCTGTTGGTTTTCTGCTTTGACAACTCAAGATTGTATATCGTAGGTGATTGGAAAGAGAAGTCTTAATGATGAAGTGTTTAGGCAACTCGCCTACATATCCTGAAGTATCGTGTCAGTTGTATAACATGTGCACTATATTCATTCAGGTCTTTCCTATTGCTACACATCACCTGGAACTTTACTGTGGGTATGTGATAATGCACCTTAGTCCTGGCACATGGCTTACGTGTTCAGTGCCTCTTGTGTAACATTGTGAGCATTTTTTGTTCCTCTGTGTTAGCACATCTCTGAAGCAGGGGGTTTAAATATTTATGGTTCATTTTGAGCTGCTTTGGTAAAGGTATCTTAAGGGGAACTGAGAAAAACCAAGAAATTCAAAGTAGAGACTATACTATGCCAAGAAGCTGCAAATTACATTCCGTTTTCTGGCTAGGTGGTAGGCAATACAGATGCATTCCTGTGGGTACCGCATTTTTCTCAACACATACTGAAACAACGGCAGCAGCATTGCCTACGTGCTCCACTGGTGCTGTGAGCCCATCAAACTTTTGTTCAGTTTGGCAGGCAATAAGCATCCTGTCAGTTTGGGCTTTGATGGAAGTTATTCACCGCTTGTAGCCATCGTATTCTGCAAGTTGTGTTGACGCTCCCTGTTACAGGATAGTTGGCCTTTGTTTCTCTGTGTGCTAGAGGCTGGGCACAGGGAAAGGCACTATTTAATTTTGCAAGAAATGTGTGTTATTCCCTATGACATGTTGGAAGGGAAAGCACAAGAAGCTAATGAGAGTTTATGCTGTCAGATATGTACAGAATTTAATAGGAATTATGGACTGCAAAGCCAGAAGAGTGCAGAGCTGTGTGGAATCCCTGTGTGAGAAACAGATGTGGTTGTGGTTTTATACCCTGCGTGTGATATGGACAGCCTGTGTAAGCTTGACCCAAAATTGAATAAAAGCAATTGTACGGCTAGGCTCTTACACAGGGGAAGAACAGTTGTGTGGCCAAACATCCATTTCCCTGATCAGCAGTATTTTAAAACGTGTAGATCAGTACACAGCCAGCATACGCCCTTGCTCCTGCTGCCTGAGAAAGTTATCACTGCTCGCTTTTTGCGAGGAAACTGGTAGAACAGATTGGCCCAGCCCTTGTCCACCTCTTCCAGGAAAGGAAACAGCTGGCCCTGGAGACATACTGCAGAGCTCAACCCAAGTCCCAGCTGCTTCTCCTCCTGTGGGTACTGATGATGCCCAAAACAGTAAAGAAACTCCACAGTTTTGAGAGGGGATTAAGGCCACTGGTCCATGGCAGCAGCCTGTCTTCACCGGTTTCATGGAGCTTCTTTGGCCATAACAAGTATCTGCTCTTCTTTTCTTTCCCAGCTGTAAGCCTTGTTGCACTGCTGTTTCTGACCGTGGTATTTGTTTGGCAGTGTGTACCGCCAGGAGCCCTGTTAGCAGAACTAGCGAGAAGACTTAAAACAAAAAAAACAACCCCAAAGTCCCACCTCAACAAATTTTGAAAAGGTATATATTTTGCAGTGTTATTCCTTCTCTGAAGGACTTGTAAGCATAGAATGCCCTCTTTCCTTCAGTCTCTTTAGAAAGCAGCTATTCCCTGAGTCAGAGGAGTGCCTTGGGAATAGGGTATAGAGGCAGATCTGAAATTTCTGTTTAAAGGGATTGCTGGTATGTTACATACTACTGTCTTTGTGTCTGGCTTAGTAAATAAAATATGCAGTAAGTTGTAGTAAGAATTATTCACAGAATTGTTGTTCACTTCTCTGAAGGCAGAATGACCCTAAAAGCTCCTACTGTGGTGTGCTCAAATTCATGTTTTGAGTGAAAAGTTAATGCATGGGCTTTGCTAGCTGTTGACTGTTTTATTCAGCACTGTCATTGCTGCACTGGTGCTCTTTTTTTTTTTAAATATATATATATATTTAATATGCTGTAAATAACATGAAATGAGATGAAATGCTGGGCTCTCATTTTCCAGGTGGTACAAAGAGTAAAAGAGAGCTATTAATACCATCATGAGACACCATCTCCCTCCTGAACAGCAGTCAGAAGGAACAGCTGTGTGTTATTTCTGCCTCGGGTTGGAGCTCATTTCAATAAGCTGAGATTGGCTGCATTTTCCAAGACTCTGCTAGCTGGCTCGTTTCTAACAGCCATTCTTTGGAGCTCTTGCATCTGTCAAACCTCATACAAATCCTCCCCTAGAGGAAGCAGATGTTAGAAACTTATAATTTAGATGTTTGTTTTGCCTCTTAGAAGAATTCTGGACAGCAATGACTGGTCTGTTAAACATCATTAGCAAATGCAAATTGTTGATGAACCTGTATTAGTATGTAAGTGATTTTTGTAGCAACTCTTCACCTCAAGGATTAGAGCTAGGGGAATAAAAAGGTAATCTACTGTTACAAACATCTAGAATTGGATAATCTATAAATTCATGTAGAGAGTTTAAGGAAGCTAACTGAGTTATAATGCTTTAAGTCATTATATTGCTGGAGTCATTAGTAGCGTGGACTACATGGAGACGTTCAGGCAGTTCTGCTACCAGTGAGCATTTTCCAGAGAAGACCTTTCCTTCCCATCTCTCAGGCTGGCATTTTGGCAACCTGGTACCTCAGTGGCTCTCCTTTCCTGGGGAAGTTAAAGCAGATAAGAGCACCTGCCTGGCAGTCTGAGAGGCTTATTGTTATTCAAGTAGTCTGCAAAGCTCCAGAGGGAGATCTGATCCTTGTATGTTGGCACCTGGAGTGTGGTGGGTTTAGCTTGTGTGTTTTCAGTTTGCTCTATGTGTGTACTGTGTCATGTTGGTTTGCTTTTAAAGGTCATATGAAAAAGTCCTAGTAATGGGGAGCAGGGAGTGCCTCTTTGACTTGGCTGCTGCCCTTTGGGGATTAAGCAGATGAACAAAGAGGACAAAGAATTATTTATTTCAGCTAGCTGGAGTTCAGCCCTGCAGTGAGCAGGATGGAACTCTGCTGAGGTGGGTTGAGAGGGATGAGGCCATTTTCATGCAACTGTCAGATTTCATAGATGATCAAACCCTTAACAGACATGAAATGCAAGAGAGGTTGCACCTACTTTGTTCTCCGGCAAATGTAACACCTTGTTATGGACTTTTGTAGATATATAGAAGATGTAAAAAACCCAAAATGGCAAAATGCTTTGAAGTAGCACACCCTTGTCTGGCTGCAGTGAAATATGTGCATCATAGAGTCATTAAGAAGTATGTGCTGCACACACAACCCAATTATTACACTACCTCTACACTTCATGCCTTGGTGTACTGAGATGGGGTCACAGGGCAGATTTTAATGAATTAACAAAAAAAGTCCTTTTACTCATCTCCTAAAATACTGTAAAGTTGTTGAATCTGATCTTCTCTAATTTTGCTTTTAAAATCTTAGAAGATATAAAGTTTTCTCCAAGAACATTGGCTGTATTTTTTTTCTTCAAAGGATCATAAAATGTTGTCTGTCACATGCTCAATTATCACAGACATTTTTCCAAAATAATTATGGTTTGTGGAACACTTTTAATTAACAAAAAAAAAAAAAGAGTTGCTGCTATTAACTGTCAACACATTTCGATGTGGGAAAAATTGATTACCCATGCTAGAGGAGATGAACAGGTCAGATTGTCAGCTAAAGTGTCAGAACTCCAGCTGTTTCTTTTGCCCCTGGTTTAGTCTTTATACTAAAATAATTTTAAAAGATCCCTTTACCAAGAAAGGTTTCTCTGATCGGGTAGATGAGAAGTGAAGCTAAGTGAATTGGGCAGAATCAGTCCTGCTTTGTTCTGTTGAATAAACCTGAGCAAGCTACTTTAACCTCTTTCTGCCTGGGATTTCCTCCCAGCACCTAATCCTCTCATCTAATTAGGCAGAACTCTCAGGCAGAGATTATGGTGCATTTTGTGGGGTGCTCCATCACACCTTGTCACACACTGCAGGTATCCAGTCATCAGCAGTCCCTCAGGCTGGGATTGATCGTGGTAATTCTAGAAGTGGGTAGTTGTCTCCCCAGGGAGATGAAGGTAAATGAGGGATAACTAGGAAAAGCAGAAGGTAAATAGGCAGTCATCTGAATAAAGACAGTTTACAGTTTTGGGCGATACATGACTTTGTGAGGTATTCAATCTCACCATAACTGAGACTGGTTATCGCAAATTGCAACTGAAATTGCTTTGCACATGCAGAGGCTGTTCTAGTCAGTCATATGCTTGGTCTCCCACACAAGCATCCTGCAAGGAGTAGCTGTCATTGTCCTACTGTAGCTGTCTGAAGCTTTTCCAGTTGCTGCCTTGTTCATGGAGCAACAGTATTTAGGACCATGCAAAACTATAACCCCACCCAAACTGTTTCTCCATGCTGATTCTAAGGATGAATTGTCCTATCTGCTAAATATATGCACCTAAAATTTACTTTATTTTACTTTCTGTTCTTCTCACTTCAGTTCCAGTTATGGATGATATGACTTTCCTAAGGGATTAAAAAACTCTTCTACTTCAGGATATTTGTCCTGTATTGGCACTCAGATATCACGATCAATTCATTTTACATACTATCTGGTATTTTACCTTTTATTATTCCTGAAATGTGCTTGATGAAGAGAACTGCCAATATAGAATGTCTATTTGCAGAACAGATTGACAAACCTTTTAATGGTTCCTAGAATCTGTCTCTGTTGCCCGATGGGAGAATATATTTCCTTAACTTTCAAATATCCGTTGTATATTGCATTCTGCAGCATCCCAGAGCTTTAGATTCATGTGGAATTGAATTCTAGAAGATAATCTCCTTTTTTTTTTTTTAATGGAGAGAATTAAATCGTAGTATTTTTAAAAAAACTGGGTGTCTTGGCATCATTTTTTTTAACTGGGATTTATTATTAAAGATTATTAAAGATATGCGTCCCAGAGACTCCTTTGGTTCATCACACAGGAGTGAATACACCTTTGTTCTATAGACTGTCAACTGAAAGGTATAATATCTTCCACAGCTGGTGAGGATGAAGGCAGGCAGGAGAAACTGGTCAAAGTGTAAATGAAGTAATGTTTTCTAAAGGAACAAAGTAAGAAAGACTTAAAGAGGTGTAAAGATATGGGCAGGATAAATGTGATTAGATCAAGCTCTGGCACACATCTCAAGGTAAGTCAGAGCCTTTCTGAGGCAGAGGTTTTGCAGAGCCTCAAAGGGTGTGCTCGGTCAATGCAGAATCTACAGCACCTAGTAAGTAACTTAAGGAAGGTATTTCCTCTCAAACAAGGGTGAAGAGGACAAATCTGAGTAATGGTTGGCCTCTGATGCAACTGTCAGGTAGGTGTTTATAAGCTGTGGGCATGTAGCAGGAAAAAGGAGTGTTCCTAAGAATACAGCCATGTTAAGGAAGAAAAGGATGTGTGACCATAATGCTGTGATGAGTTTTCACAAAATCTTTCTTCTTCAGCTGTTTGCAATATTTTGTAATGAGTTTGCCTGCTCTGTTTGTGCTGATGTGTACCTCTGCAGAACCAGAGTCTTGGTGCTAGTGACATTGGGAAACAATCCTCTAAATGCCGTAACTATTTGTGGTTTTTTTCTGAGGGACATGGTGTGTTTTTCTGGAGCATCTGCCATCAGCCCACTAAGCTACTTGGCATCTCAGTATACCGGTTCTGCCTTGTTTTCTGTATAGACATGTCCAGATTTCTTTTAAACTGTTTGGGAAGAGATGGCATTTCACCTTGGGAATTTCAGCTTAGCCTTCAGTGTGGATACACCATCCTTACCAACCCTGTGCATAAGGGGACTCTGGCATCTGCATTAACACCATGCTGATGAGGCTTGTATGTTCCTACATCTGCACAACAGCTTGTTTGGCTTCACAGATTCCCCCGATGCTCTTTTTTCAAAATGGGATTTAATCTGCTCTAGAAAACTTATTTCTAGTGTTTGGGTAGCTAGCCGGTACTGAGCTCTGGTGTGGATATCAAGTCTCAAGTTCTTGTACTAGCTGTTCAAGGGCTGAAATACATGTCCTGGGGGCACATGGGTCTGCAGCATAACTAATACATCCTTAGGAACAGCATATCATGGCTAAGAACATTGAGGCAAGGCCTTAGTGCGAATACAGGTTAATATTTATCCTTGGTCATGCTTCTGTATGCATTGACCAAAAGATTGAATCACAAGTCTTGAGAAAACTTGCCTGTGCAAAATGGGAATTGTTTAGCTAGAATTAGAAGGAAATAGCCTGTCTGTAACATTAAGATTGTCTTGGTTATTTAAGAGTGTGGGTTTAGGAAGTGATTTTTCAGCTTGATTCAATGCGCCAGTCAAAGAAAAAATTGTGGGTGATAAGTGTTGATATTGTCAAGCTTAAGTGTAGGCTGAATTGGGGTCCGGGTCTCTATTTTATTACTTAGTTCTCCGTTAAGTGTCTGTTCCTCCATATAGGTTATTGGTTTGTTGTTTATACATTTTAAGTAATAGGTACATCAGCTTTCCCTCCCTGGCAAAATGTTTGCAGGAAAAAAATGCAATATTTAGTTAAGCTAAATGCATCATAGGATCTCTAAAAGTCTGGCCCCTTTAACGTGTCCTTAAGCAAAGGTGCCTGCCTTTCTTTTCCCCCGAAAAACGTCTATGTCTGGCTGCACCAGTGGGAAAACTGCCAAGTGATGTAAGTAAGGTTCAGCAAGGACACGCAATTGAGCTGACCGCATTATGAGCATTTGCAGTTTCGTTGTGAAACAGCAGCAATTTTCCTCTGGGAGTCAGAACAGTCGCATTATTTGTTGGTTGTTTGGTCTTCCCAGTAGCATGCTCTAACAGCCACAATACCATTAGATTGTGATTACAGTAAAAAGAGCAACTGCATCAAGTGGGATCTGCTTAATGAATGTGTTCCTTCTGTGCCTCTGAGTACTGTTGGTTGCTACACTGATACTGACATACTGCACAGTATAAGGAATGCCTTCCCTGCGTCGGAAACCTCATGTAGCATTTCTTATTTGTTCTGATTATTACTGTTAAGATGTACTTAAGCGTAGCAGTTGGTAGCTCCAATCAATATCCAGGCCTTACTATGCTATTGATTGTGTAAGTGCATTGTAAGGGACAGGTCCTCAACCAGCAAGCTCACGATGGGGAAACCAATGCGGTGACTTGACCAACACGATGCAATAAGCAACTGGCAAAGCCAGCACTAGTGTACAATTGTAGAGCAATGAAGGCAGTGGGTTGATTAGCATCGATAACATGCAGCTGTGGCCTTGCCTTGAGGACAGTGGGTTGATTGACATGGATGATGTGCAGCTGTAGCTCGCTCCTGCTAAGTGGTTAAATAGCCCTGAGGATGGTGGGAGTGGGGGTTGGATGGAGGAGGAGTAGTGTGGTCTGAACTCTGGAGGAAGGAGAAACAGCGTGGACAGTAGAATCTGACCAATGGTAAAAGTCTTGTTGCAGCCTGATAGCTTGCTTGTGCTGCAACATACAATGTCTTGGAAAGCAATTAGCTTTTGGCTTCCCATTCTGTCTTCTGCTTTTGTAGACTGGTATGTTGTGGATGTTGTATGTGGTACGTTTACCCAGTAAAATGAACAGACAAGAGCAGGGAGATGAGAAAACATGCATTTTCATCCAGGAATGAGTCTGGAGCAACCTGAAGGTTGAAAACTGTTTTTGCAGGAAAACTCAGCCAAATCATTGTAAATATAAGCAAATGAGTTAAAATCATGTCATCGTGTAATTCTGTGAGAGGGCGCTGTATGCCAAGGTAATAAAACTTGTTAGGACTTTGCCCAGATCTCAATAGAAAAAACACGTTTGATTTGTTATGTAGTTTTCCAGATATGGCTGCTACCAGAAGATAGAGATCCAATAATTACAAACCTGGTCTTCAAATGTTTTCTGATATTCAATTCTTCGCTTGGTAAATAAAATAAATAAATCAATCACCATGTCACTGAATTTAAGTAGAAATACTGTTTTTCCTGTGTTTGCTGTCAACTGGGATTTTTTCAACAAGAGATTTAAATGTCGTTTGTGTGGGAGTTCATTTTGAAACAAGTCTTGATAATTTTTTTCCTCAAAAAAAATCAGAATTGTCATAATACATTAATATTCTCTGAGCAACACAATTACCAATTTTGGAATTCATCCAACTATGACTTTAAAAATCACCACACACACACAAAAAAAAATTTTTTAAGTAATATTTTTGTCTCTCGTGGTTGAAACTCTTTGGAATAGGAAACTTCCCTTGAAGTTCACTTCTACTCTGACATTTACTCTGACTTAAATGGCTTGTTAGATGAACCATTTTGTCTCTGTTGATCTACAAATTATATCTCTAATGTATAAATGCAGAGGTAGACATGGTGCTATGGAGTCATTGGGAATTCTGTCTTATTCTGTGCCTCACTGAACTCAGTCCGGACAGTGGGAGTTACTGTTGGGAAGTACAGGCAGATCTTGAGCTTTATTTTTGTCAATGGTGATGAGTTACAGGTGGAGACAATTGCCTGTTTCCCAGCCTACCTTGCATGGATGCTTAGGTGAAGTAGCAACTTAAGTTTTATTGGTGTATTTTTCGTTAAGTTTTTCTAGTGGAAAGAAAGAAAGAGCAAGGAATGGAATCTCTTTGTTTGAATTTATAGCTTAATTTTGAAATGAGCACTTGTATTTCCTGCTCTTAAAGAATTGATTCTAAGGGACATCACTTGTGGTCTTGTTACTTTCATCTTGTGAATGGCCAGAGGGATCACATCAAGGAAATGCCAGATATACTGTCACCTTAATGGAGGGGTGTAGTGAACACCCCTATGCCTGGTCACTGTCCAGGGGAATTCCCTGCAACTGCATTGCTCCAGTGCCTACGTATTGCCATGGTGAATTAGACCAGAAGGTCTCAGAAAATATAACGGGTTCAGGTCTCCCAAAAGTGAAAGTCTGTATCATGCTTCTGACAAGAAAGGCAGGACTGTCTGTGAAGCTAGAGAATTTATCAATTGTTATTAATTACATTATTACATGCATACCTGGGACCAATCCTTGCTAGCTTGTACTGATGTCAGCAGGCTTTTTTTAAGCAAGTAGACCTACTTAGGTCCTTGTGACTCCTCCCGAGAACAAGACTTTGCAAAATCTGATGTCAGCACTTTGATAACTCCCACAAACAAAAATATGCTTCCTGTTTGCAGGTACTGAACCTATGTACCAGATCCATGTCAGTGGGGAAATATGCCTGTCATTGAGCAAATGTTCTAGTCAGCAAAACACAAGGATTAATGATGAAAAATTTTAGATGAATGAGTATTACAAAAGCTGCCAAAGCTCGGGCTCCCATATCAGTTACATTTTACCTTACATATCCCCTTGATGTAGCAGTAAATTATTAATGCTGAAAACTGTTATTTCATTCATGAATAATTTAATATGGCACTGGATGGGTGATGGGGAGATAATATACAGTGTAGGAACAAAGGTAGCAACTCCTGCCGATCCAAGGTGCTATATGTGCTGAGCAAGACAAATCTCTGATTGTGAGTTGCACATCTAGTAGATAAATAAGAGAAGGGATGGATCCTGGAGTCCTTCACAGTGCATCTAGGTCATGCCTATTGAGTGATTCCAGGAACAGTATCTGCAGAGAAAGCTGCAAGGTGTGACGTTTACACGTGAAACTCCACAGGGAAGGGTGTATTTGTTTGTTCAGTATTGCATGGCACCTTCTTTGCAAGGTGCGAGGAGGGAGACTGTATTTGCATCAGAGTTGGGAGCCTGAAGGAAAAGCTGCAGGAGCTGTGTGCTAGAGCGTGCCTCGTCAGAGTGGCTTAGATGGGAATTCAGAGTACCCCAGCACTTTGCTTGAGTGCTGGGAACTGCTCTCTGGAGAGCAGTAGTTGTCTGGGGATAACAAACATGCCTTTAGTTAGCTCCTCAGAGTTCTGCCTGGTTCTTGCTTTTGTTGGCCATAAGCCTTTTATTTGCTGGAGCTGCTCAGGGACTGGTTTCTTTAAGCCCACCAAAATACTAACTATAACATTAGTATTATAAATACAACGTTCTTGTCCCAAACTCTAGTTGGGCCTTTTAACCTCATGTGTACAAAAGTGTTTTAGGGCTATTTTAAGAGTTGTAGTTGGAAGAAGTTTTCAGTGGAGGCAAAATGTTAAGTAGGCAACACTATCCTGTGCTCCCTGAAGTCTTCTAAATGTTATTTAGCACTGAAAATTAGTTGATCTCTGAGGGTGCAAAGCTCTGCTTAAAAGGCACTCATTTGGAGCGCGTACTTGTGCATCAGTCTTGGCACAAGAGCAGCATTATGTGTGTTGCAGGGCTATGGCTAGGTGTCACCTTCCAGTCTAGTCACCAGGGTGGGGTGTTGGTTTAAGTTTTCAGGCTTCACTGTCTTTTTAGATGTATCATGAAACACAGGATAAATTACCAGGTTGCTGGGGTGAGGTCTCTTTGTAGAAGTTTCACAGCTTAGTTATTCCTATCTAGCAGGGTTGGAAATGTCAAAGTGTTGGGGATGAAGGAACATTTCTTGCTGTGGTATGTCAATTAATTGGCTCAAGGCTGAGTTAGAAATGTGTTTAATGTATAGGAAGAAAATGGGGAAAAGGTTGTATTAACCACCTTTTTTTATTTTATTCTCTTTTCTTTTTGGACTTACTAATAGCTCTGTAGAATCTGCATTTGGAGAACCAGGAGCCTGACTTTCATGTGCAGTTTATTTCAAGGTGATTTCAGGGGAAATAGGGGGCCTGTCACACCTTCTCCTTACAGAAAAGTAGACACTATCATACATATGTGCAAAAAGAGAAAGCAGTACTGGGAAAAGCTGCTTTCCTGAGTGAGAAAAAATGAGTCAAAGTGTTGATTTACAGTGTCTTCTTCCATCCTGCTATTCTCTGAGTTTCTACCTCTCTACCATTGTTCTGTCTGCGTGTTTCTTTACCTTGTGTTTATTAATATTAAGTAGATGTTTTGAGTAATGTCCAAATCTATTTTCCGTCACCTTCAACAGGGAAAGGGCTTTTCACCTTAATTATGCTATCAAGGCAGCAATCCCTTCACTCTAGTATCGGAAAATATTATTTTGATGCTCTTAGTTTCGTTTAGCAGCATTTATATCTGGCTCAAGTTAGACCATTCTGGGAGTTAATTCTTGACTTTGGGAATATTACTTATCCTAATGAAGGGGATACATTTTGCTTAACTGGTACTGCTCATAGCACATGATGCCATTGCCTGTGACTCTAAGCCACAGAGGTAGGCTCATAAACAAGATATGGATGAGAAGACTAGCTGATGCCTTTTTTTAATATGCAGAGATATGGTGAAGCTAAGTAAATTAAATGATTCATTTATGCTAATTTCACATGCACACCAAATAATGCATGTCACTTTTGTACTTGATTGTATCTCTAATTTACGGAGACTATAAAGTAAAATCAGCTATACTGTGGCTTGAGTAATTGGTGGAAACTACCACAGCTCTCAAAGGGAAAGGAATCTGCCTCATAGTGGGGCTATTTTTAAAAATTAAAGGGGGGGCGTGCATCTATGGTATAGTTAAAAAATCTGTTTGTCAGGCAAACAATCCATGACCAGCTCACTTGGAAGACAACAGGGTAAAATAACCTATCTGATTTTATAAGGGAAAACTAATCTGAAAAAGTATAGACGTAGCTGGACCTAATTCAGGCTGCACAAAGATCTGTCCTGCTGCAACAGTAAAAACAAGAATTTTTTTTTTATTATTATTATTATTTTTGCAGTTCTTGCCTTATATCAGCATGCTAGGGGTAGAAAGTCAGAGTCTGCTCTTGCTTGGTATAAATCTATTTGTTTCAATGCAATTATTGCACCATTACTGAAATGTATCTAATCCAAATAGCCTGCTTACCTGAACCTGATCTCCATCTGCATGACAATTAAAAGCCTCATCGAACCAAAAAGATGCAATTGAACGAGGTTGTAAGCATGGTAGATGTGAGGAATGACTCCTCTTGCTAACATGGCTTGTGGACAACGTAAATATCCAGATTTCAGCTTTGGAATTGCTTACCATATTGGTAAAGGTTAGTTAAGTTCACTACCATCAATTTTTTGAAATGTTTGAATGGAATGGTAATTTATGCTTGTTAATTAGAAATCACATTGAGGCATGTTGTGACCTAGATATCAGGATAATTTGCATGCAGTGGCCTCAGCATTCAGTAGTGCCATAAACTTAATGATTTTAGACACAGCAATAATAAAATTATAGTTCTTTCTGTATATTTTCCCTTTTCTCGTGTTTTTTCCTCTTCAGAAGTATAATTATTACTGATGCAGAACAAATCTGAAAATTACCAGCACAACTCTGTGACAATTATATTGCTAGACTATTGCTAGCTTAATCCACATACGAAAACTGCATAGACTTGTGTTTATTAATAAAAATGACACATCCTGACGACAGGAAACTCCTCCCATCCACAACTTTTCTTTTGTTGTTAATATCCTAGATCAAAGAATATTCACTCTGATGCAGCTAGAAGTGGTACCTTTTTGAATCATTGGCAAACATCTAGTGTAGAGACAAGGAAAATTCTGTTTTGGTAAAATAAAGTTTCCTGTAATGGGACAATTACAAATTGGTTTTTCTGTCTGTAAAATGTTCAGATGCTTCAAATTTCTCATCATGACGCAGGCTGGTGAAATGGAATTGATGTTAGCATGCAAATTCTGCTCTGAGCTACTCGCACACATCTCAAGGAGTTGCTTCTCTTTATCTGAGCAGAGCACTTGGAAGGGGTTCTCGCTTCATGCTTCTGGACTGAAGATTAGCAAGCGGTTGATTCTGAGAGAAGATGGACATATCATTTTGTAGCCCAGGTCTCTGACTGACAGATTTGGGCAAAATCCCATCACAGAAAGGTCCTGCAGGAAAGCAAAAACTCTGGTAACGGTGTCTGGCTGGCTACAGACCAGTGCTAGGCTTTGTAAATCAGTGTGGCCAGGTCACTGTTACAGAAGGAATTTTCAGGAATGCTGTATCCCTTTAAAAAAAATGCGTTCCTTTTGGGAAGACCTGAGGAACAAAATTGAGGAGTTCTCCTACTGATGCTGCATTTTGAAAGGTGGGTGAGGAAGTTTGAGCACAGAGAAAGAAGAAGGGGATGTCCATCATTTCAAGAAGCAAAGACTTTTTTTCCCAGCATCTGGTTTGCTTTGTTTCCCTTCTGACATGGGAAGAAGAAGCTGAGCTGATTTCAGTTTGAGCTGTGGCTGTAGTGGTGAAGAGCAGAGGGGGTGTTATACTGGATCACTAACGTTGCTTTTCCAAGTAGACGCTGGTTTCTTTGGTGTTACAAGAAGACACACTCCTCCTGGCAGTCAGGCTCCATGCAGTGCAGCTCTGGGAAGACTGGGAAAGATGATTTGATATGGTGTGGGATTCTTCACTAAGAAGGAAATTAACTCTATCCCAGCAGAAAGCAGGACACAGATGTAACTGCCACAGATGTGGAGGCTCTGGCTGTATGGAGTTGCAGTTACTAAAATTCTTCTGAGATTTGCAGGGAAAGTTTTTGAATGAAGAACCAAGTTTTCATATTCTTTATTTGAATCTTTAGGTTTCAGTATGCATGTTATCATGTCTTCCACCCCTCCATCTCTTCCCAGTTAAAAAGTCTTTATTTCATATCCTGAAATAGACCTAAGAGTGTTTAGAAAAGGGCAACCACCATCTGGTAGGTGGGATTCAAAGGAAGTCTCTCTTATTAATTTTTCTGGAGTGGAAATAAAATTGAAAGTGCCCAAGGGCTTGATCCAACTGTTCAGTTACCTTTTGATGATGCCCTGAAGTCTTAAAATGAGCCCTTCTCACTGTCTTCAGCACCTGGTTTTAAGCATTAAGCAGGCAAATTGCTACAGATTCTTTTATTTCAGCAATCAGTAAAGTCATGCTGGTATACAACTGGGATGTTTGGAAAACAAGGCCTGTCTTGGAAGATTCTCATCTTGCAAATGTTTTTAAAACCCAGCTTCAGGTTTATTAAGGAATGTTTCCAGATTTACAGCAGTGTGTCTGAGACCATTATCTGCCCGATTCAGGACCAAGGTGGTAACTAGATGCAGGTCACATTTTAGCTAAGGTAAGTGGACACAGCTTGAAGGACTTTGCTGATTAATGCCATGTAGGTACCTTAGGTCTCAAGGTAGGGCTTTCACAGCCTTCTGGCAGTCACTACACTTCTCCTGAAGCCTGAATGATGTCAGTTCAGTTCTGCCACAATTTAATTTACATTTTACTGGTAAGACCCAAAGGGGCCCTTTTTCTTTGACTGCACAAGACTCCAACTTTTTAGTTTGTCCTTTTATTAAGAACTAAATAAAGCTGAGTGGAACTGCCAATTTATAAAAAGAACAGTTGTTTTTGGAAAGTGTTAATATGTTGTGATAAAGCAGCCATTGCCATTTTATGATACCTGACAGAAATTACCCAGTTTCTTTGCACACAATTAAATGGAATTATCAGCCCATTAGGTTAGATACATTTCACAGTAGGAAAATAAAATCTAATGTTTACTTATTGATGTTTAAATAAATTGTAATTATCATTCCATGACAGTCTTGTACTACTGTAATTAAGCTTTAAAATAAAGGGTAATTGGAATTAAGAGAGCTTATCTACATTTCATTTAGAAGTTATTGTTGAATTCAGCTGTAGTAATGAGCAATAACTTCCAGAAAAAAGCACTCACCTGTTTCTGCCATGGATTTTGTGCAGATGCTGGTGCTCTAGGAGAGAAATTTGTGGACACCTCATTGAGAGAGAAGAATTAAAGCCATGAGGAACTGTATATTTACAGGGTCATAGAATGGTCAGGGTTTGAATGAACCTCTGGAAATCATCTAGTCCACTCTCCTTGCTAAAGCACGTTCATGTAGTACC
The DNA here is from genome assembly GCF_023638135.1 of Falco biarmicus. Classification (NCBI taxonomy): domain Eukaryota; kingdom Metazoa; phylum Chordata; class Aves; order Falconiformes; family Falconidae; genus Falco; species Falco biarmicus. The sequence continues at coordinate 62,041,235 of NC_079288.1, read as the reverse complement.
TAGGGCAGGATGCACAGGATTGCATACTGGTGGGTTTTGAAAATCTCCAGGGAAAGAGACTCCACAACCTCTCTGGGCAGCCTGTCCCAGTGCTCTGTCACCCTCAAAGTACAGATATTCTTCCTTATGCTCAGGTGGAACTTCCTGTGTTGCAGTTTGTGCCCATTGCCCCTTGTCCTGTTGCTGGACACTACTGAAAGAGCCTGGACCTATCCCCTTGAGACTCGCCCTTAAAACACTTGCATGCATTGGTAACATCCCCTCTGTCATCATTTCTCGACGCTAAACAGGCCCAGCTCTCTCAGTCTTTCCTCAACTAATACATGCAGTGTATCTGTCCCTTCATCCAGGTCATTGATGGATAAGTTGAACAGGACTGGACCCAGGACTGGACCCAGCACTGACCCCTGGGAACACCACGAGCTACAGGCCTCCAGCCAGACTCTGTGCTGTTTATCACAACCCTCTGAGCTCTGCCATTCAGCCCGTTCTCAATCCACCTCACTGTCCACTCAGCTAACCCATGCTTCTCAAGCTTAAGTATGAGGATTTTGTGGGAGACAGTGTCCAAAGCCTTGCTGAGGTCAGGGTAGACAACATCTACTGCTCTCCGCTTGCCTATCCAGCCAGTCATTCCATCACAGAAGGCCATTAGGTTGGTCAGGCATGATTTCCCCTCGGTGAATCTGTGTTGATTACTCCTGATAACCTTCTCTTCCTCCACATACTTCGAGATGACCTCCAGGATGAGCTGTTCCATCACCTTTCCAGGGATGGAGGTGAGGCTGACCAGCCCGTAGTTTCCTGGGCCCTCCTCCTTGCCCTCGTTGAGGACTGGAGTGACACTGGCTTCCTCCAGTCCTCAGGCTCCTCTCCTGTCCTCCATGACCTTTCAAAGATGTGGAGAGTGACTTAGCAGTAACATCTGCCAGCTCCCTCAGCACTCGGGGGTGCATCCCCTTTGGGCCCACGGATCTGTGGGTGTCAAGTTTGCTTAAGTGATCCCTAACATGGTCCTCCTCGGCCAAGGGAAAGTCTTCCTTTCCCCAGACTTCCTCTCTTGCCTCCAGGGTCTGGCGTTCTTGAGGGCTGGCCCTGGCAGTGAAGACTGAAGCAGAGGCAGCACTCGTAACCCCACCTTCTCTGTGTCCTTTGTCACCAGGGCACCCACCTCATTCAGCAGCAGGCCCACACTTTCCCTAGTCATCCTTTTCCTGCTAATGTACTTGAAGAAGCCCTTCTTGTTGTCCTTGAGATTCCTCACCAGATTTAATCCCAAATGGACTTAGCCTTCCTCATCACCTCCCTGCATGTTCTGACAACACCCCTATATTCCTCCCAAGTGGCCTGTCCCTTTTTCCACATTCCATAAACGTCATTCTACTGTTTGAGGTTTGCCAGAAGTCCTTGCTCATCCATGCAGGCCTCCTGCCCCCTTTGCTTGATTTCTTGCTCATGGGGATGCACTGATCTTGAGCTTGGAGGAAGTGATGCTTGAATATTAGTCAGCTGTCTTGGACCTCCCTACCTTCTAGAGCTGTAACTCATGGGATTCCTCCAAGTAGGTTTTTGAAGAGGCTAAAGTTAGCTCTCCTGAAGTCCAGGGTTGCAATCCTGCTTGTTGCTCTGCTTCCTCCATGCAGGATCCTGAACTCCAGCATGTCACGTGCACTGCAGCCAAGGCTTCCCTGAGTCTTCACATCCCCAAGCAGTCCTTCTTTGTTTGTGAATACACAAAATGAGGGAACTTCCTCACAAAACAATGATTTTATTTTTTTTATATATATTTCTTTTCTTCTCCCTTTCCCCTTGGGAGTAAGTGCCTTTTGAGACTAAATGCCTTTGGAGACTGAGCTGAGCTGCTTTTCCTCCTTTTTGATTTCTGTTTCTTGCAAAAGTAGGTTTTTCAGGATGTTGTTTGTGGGGTTTTTTTGTTTTTTGGTTTGTTTTTTTTTCACTGGCATGGCAAATTGAGTGATATGGATTGCTGGTTGTTTGATTCAGCAGGCTTTGCATACAATTTTTTTTAATTTGCCAAGGAAACTCAGGGTCAGGAGTCTAAAAAAAGACCCAAGCCTACTGCCTGGGGGCTACTCAGTTCTTAAATTTTGATGCAAACAGCACTGGGACCTTCAGTTGGGTGAATGTACGTATTAAATAAATATGGGGGGAATGTGGGGTACTCTACAGGGAGAGAAATCTCTCTGCTCGGCAGGAGCAATAGTGTAACTGTACGTGTCAGCTAAGAGAGCTCTTGGCACTTCCCCCTGAAGAGAGGTATGTCTGAGAGTCAAAGGTTCCTTAAAGACTAGCAAAAAGATGTTAAAGGGGCTTGAACTCTTCTGAAAATAGATGATTCAGAAAACACTTGGAACAAACAGCCTTCTGCCAGAGGTGTCAATAAATGGTGCATTCAGGTGCCCACCCCCAAAGGAATGCTCAAGCACAAGGAAAAGTTGTGGTCTCTGGCTGCTTAGGTGAAAATCCTTCTTTAGAGACTGTGCCAGATACTGGGACGAGCGTGACCAAATCTACTGTGCAGCAGCAGGCTGATTTAATGTGTGATTTAGGTGGGTTTTGAATGGTTAGAGACACATACTGTTTAGTTTTCTTTAATTTTTTTTTTAGCTATTGGGAATATTTTGCATAAGTAACAGAAAGCAGTCATTAAAGTATACCAGTCAGTTATTTGAAGCTGCTGGTGGATTTGAAGTAGTCCTTGTTTCCTTCATGGAATTATATCGAGTCTAAATTGCCTAATTAAAGACAATATTTGTTTGAGTTCCTTCCCAAGCCCTTCAGTGCACAAAGGGAGTGGGTAGATCCATAGCTTCACAGGCAAAATACATTTCCCATCTGATAAACTCCTTTGGTTTAGTTTCTCATTGCACATGAATGCTCATGATGTTTGAATATTGTCACATGTAGTCTTTACTCCTTGGTCTCTTTTCATTTCAAGTAGGATGATTTTTCCTTTTCCTCATGCCTGTCTGTTCCTCCCTGAGTGTGCAGGGTTCCTGCCACACTGTCAGGGCACAATAGGGAGCATCCAAGTACCAAGAGGTACATCTTGGACATCACCATGTTCAGTTGTTAAAATCTCAGAAGCCTGACAGAGGCAATGTGATGTACACACTTTCTCAGCATTTTCTCACACCCTGAGCATCTCATGGTCTTGTCCCATCTTCTGAGAATAACCAGGAGTCTCTCTACTCTCTAACTACCTGTAGAAATATCTTAATTTGATGGGGACAGCCTGTGTTAGGACATAAGGTCAGAACTGAGAAAGCACTGCATGCTGGATAGGTGTTAAAATTTAATTGCCCAGATTGGGCTTTTCATTATTAGGTACTAGTATTTCTCACAAACCCATATAATTTTAAGGAGACACCTGAAAGTATAGATTTAAGACCTTTTTTTTTTTAATTTGGTAGTGGTCTTTGGAACTTTTTAGGAAGCTGAGTCTATAAACATCCAAAGTTCTCTGATCTGAAACTCGGAAAGGAGCCTGTTTTAAAATAATGTTTTGAAGATTGGGGGTTTTCTAATATTAAGGGGAAGCTTTGTAAAAAAAAAAAAAAAAGACAAAGCTGAATCAGATTTATTTTTTTTCTTGAAGTAGAATGTTCAACTTGAAGGATTTGGATTAAAAAACTTCAGCATAAATGTAATTCAAGAATGCAGAGTGAAGACACACAATCAGGACTAGCAACTATGTAAGTTTAAAAACTAATTAGGGAACAAATCAACCTAGAAGATCCTATTAGTTATGCAGTACTACTATGTTATAACTTTTTTTCATAAGGAAAATAAACACATGAAATTAATTAGTTAGCTAGGGCAAATCAGATTTGTTCCTGCTACTATGGATTTATATTAACTGTGACTTTAGCTACTCTTACTATTGGGTGACACGATTCAAAATCATCCCTTTCTGCTTACCTTGAGTTTTTTTCAAATTTTGCATGATATTTTAGAGGATCCTGTAATGTATAAATAGCAGGAGGTCAAACTTGCAGCTTTGCCTTTGGAGTGAAGGCACGTGACATGACTTGGAAGGGAATTGTTGTGTGTTTTGAATTTATGTTCTGAGGCTGCAATGGTGGGAATTAACATACTGCTGAGTTTAATGTGGTGTGATCCTTAGGGACTGGATTTTGATACTGAATTACTCAAGATTCCTTGTAATATCAGGTAAATCTAGAATTCAGTTGGCAACAATATCAACCTAATCCCAGTTTATACAAGGGCAGGAATCTGCCCATAAAGCGGTGACCAGAATTCAAAATATTTGGAGGTGTATTTTTAATGATTTTCCTTCATTACTAGTTAGCATATTCCTGGGTTAGTTTCTTTTTTTTCTTTTTTCCTCTTATGCAAGGTGAAAAACAGTGCCTAGATGAACCAAATAAAAAGAGAAGGTATTATCCTCCAGTAAAGTTGTATTAAATTTTAGCATTTAAACTAGAAATTCTGCAGACAGACAGCTCTGGAAATTTTAGTTTGATGTGCTAAGTTAACATAATTGAGTGTGGTCACAGATCTGCTGAAGTTAAAAGTAAAGTTTCCATTGTTAGTGAGCTTTGATCAAGTATTTGAAGAGGGGGATTGTCAGACACATTGATCTCGGTGTTAACTCTGTTCGCAGTTAAATTAGTGGGTTGCACACAGTTTCCAAGGTTGGCTCTGCAGTTTTGTGAATGCTAAGTTAATGCCTTCTGCTGTGTCCTTTCAAAGACAAGCATCAGAAAGAAACATGGATCATCTGGAAAACTTGCTAAAAAAAGAAAAACAGTTCTTTTTGGAGTTGGTTGGGAGAAGGTCAGCTGAGGGTAGAAGATTTGTTAGCTCCCAGGAGCTGTCTGTTTAGTGAGGACATTCTTGTAGGTGTTGTGGAGCTGTTGCTCTGCCTTCCCTTGAGACTGGGCAGTGGTGGTGTGCCTGCTTTTTTTGGGCAGGACACCTTTAGTTATTTGAAGCTGAGCAACTTGTGGAGTAAGGTCCTTCTTGCTATGAGTTGAGTGCACAACAGGGCACCTTTGAGATGCTAAACTTTGTTATTTGCTTTGATTTCCTGACAGGTAACAAGCAGACATCTACAACCTTAAATGCATTTAACAGGCTAGGTTTTGTGAGGGAGCGTATTGTAATATATATATATGCTAGATAAAACTAATTGAAACAGTAAAAGTAGTTTTAAAACCCCAATGCTTGTTTATTCTCAGTTTGTGATCTTTACCTTGGAGAGCAGGTGACATAACACCTCTGTTTTAGCCTGAAGCAGGAGAGTGCAATCATGCTTTCCTATTCCGCTATAAAATTTTACATTTGATACAGTTGACATTTTGGTGCAATAGACCATAAATTAATGCAGGTATGAGCTATAAAAGGAAGGACATTAGAATAATCAAGTGGCCACAGAGGCAGTTGAGTGTCTACGGCACAGAATTTTTCGATTAGCTTACTTTTATGAGCCTTATCTGTTCACTTTGTCCATATCCAACATACCTTAATTTCATTTTCTCTTGAAACTAACTCAAGGGATTGCTGAACCTCTTGAGAGATGAGATTTTTGTGTCAACAGAAACTTAATTACTTCAGAGAAATGAATCACTGTAACTCATCTATAATAAATCTCCACAATATAATATTCCAGAGAATACATTTTCTGTCAAGCCATGGGATATAATCTCTGTCAGTGTTCGTCTCTCCATTATCATGATCATGTCAGAGACATACTTGCTCATTTTTTTGTTTTGTTTTCTTCTGTGTGTGCTTTCACTTCCATTACATATATCTCTGTTACGGAGGTAAGGACCTGTAAGTAGCACATCTCTCACACTGAGGTTTGTATTTCACAGAGATGCTGTTAGCACTACTGGAGCATCTTGCCCATGTTGTGTTAGCCATTATGAAGCAACTACTTTACACCAGAGCTGCAAGGTTTTTACCTGCCAATTATTTAATCAATGTTAATGGCATATTGTATTACTTTTAAGTTGCTCCTATTGTTTTAGAGATTAAGACCTTATTTTGTGTGCACAGTTTCCCATGGCATGGGCACTGGCAGGTGTTGGAGGGTAAGGAGTATAAAATGAGAGGAGGGGAGGGCTTTGCTCTGTTCTGCAGCTGGGAGGGAATGGCATGCTCTGCTCTGGGTGTATTTGACCTGTATCCATTTAAAACCTGTAATCCAAACTGAGTTCTATGTAGTAATGACAAGATTTTGCTTTCTCTCTACTGAGTGAAATGATTGATTTTTCAGCGATTAAAATTTCTCAGTCACAGAAACAACCTCAGCAAGACAAGTGTGGTGGTTGTGGGATTTTTGGTAGTTCAGGGTTTTTTTTCCTTGGAGTTGAAAATTGCAAATAACTAATAACTTCATACAGGGAGCTGGGATTTCTTTCTCATCAGTAACTTGGTAAAAACTGAGCAGATTTCCTTCCAATTTAGAAAAAGGAAAAATTACTTCTAGGTAGACAGGAGATGTAAAAGCTTCAGTGCTCACATTAATTCCTAGGGAAGATTGTAACTGAAAAAAAAAAATTAAAAAAAATTCTTTTCTTTTTTTCCCATGGGGAAGATCATGCTCTTTGAAATTTCCGTCTCTTTCAGAGATTTTAAGTTTTATCTTTGCTTATTGCCAGGACTTTAAGTGTTAAATTTTATAATGGAAGCATATTTCTGGGGGTGGGCTGGTGGATGGTGCTGACTGTACTCCATTTAAACACATTTTCAGTCTCTCCTGGTTTAGCAAAAAAAATTTCCTTTGGAAATAGCATTAAAATTAAGGATAGTTAAATGCAGAAGCACCATAAATAAACAAGGCACTCACAACGCTTTTGGAATAGATGACTTGGTGTTTAGGGGACATAGTTACAACACTGGAGCATGTATGTGAATTCCAGTAAATACAGATTCAAGTCATGAGAAGTTTCTTAACATTTAGGTGTTGTGTCCCAAAATTAAGTTGAAAGACTCAACGAAAAGAGCATGGTTTACTGGTGAACTTGGCAGTGTTAGTTTAACAGTTGGACTCTATAATCTCAAATGTCTTTTCCAACATAAACAATTCTATGAATCTATGCTTATTTTCTTATAAGCAATCCTATAAAACTCTGGGGAACTTCTCAAGTCAAAGGAGCAAAACTGGTAGTCTTGTGGGCGTTTTGTTCAAATATGTGCCTTGGCAATACGACATTGATGTATCTCAAAGAGATTTTATGTCATTGGAATATACTGTAATGTGTTCTGAACCAAATTTGTTGTTACTGCATTATTTCAGTGGCAATGCAACCTTTGAGTTTCTAATGGTCTTTTACAAGATGATGTCTTGTCTTGCATATGTCATCTAAGTAATGATCATTTTTGATTCTGTGAAGTTGCATTTTATTCCAAAACAAAGTAAACTGGTCCTATATAAATTGCTTTCACATAGGAATTCACTCTCTGGCACATGCTTGGCAGCAAAGATCCTCCTCTTTATACTTGGTGATGAACAGCCCCATCAATATTATTGGAACGGCTGTCACATCTTTCCATGCTGCCGGAGAGGTTTCCGTGGTTTGTTAGGCTGCTTGCTGTGAGGCCAGTGGGATCAGTCATGGTTCAAAGAGCTGCAAGGTGTGGGGCAAGAGAAATCACCTGGCCCTGAAGAGCTCTGGGATCTACTTTTTGCTGTTTGTGACAGAGGATATTTATCTGTCCTTCTGTTCAGGACCTTCAGTGGTGAGGATTATTTACCTTTCCCAAGCAGCTTTTTGGAGAGCATGGTGTAGGTACTTTTTTCCTACGTCTATCCTGAAAGTACTGCTGCAGCTTACTCCCATGATTTGTCTGCATATTTAAGGACATGGAGGACAGATCATTCCAATCCCCTTGGCAAGTTTTACATCTGGATCTTTTACATTAAACACTGTTCTATTTCCCCTCAAGGTCTTTCCTTCTAAGTTATACCCTGAACTCATTCTGCCTTGTTCGTAGGTGCTGTTTCCTAGACTTTAATTATTCATATTGTTCCCTTCTGGATTTTGTCTAGCTGCATGTTTTTTTCCGTCTAGTATGCCAATTTTTTCAAGATCATTTTGGATTCAAATACTGTTTTACAAAGGGGACTATGTCCCTGCTAGCTCAGTATGATCCTTAGTTGTAAGTTTTTCTCGCTGTTGCACCATTCAGATTGTTTAATAAAACTACTGTCCTAGAACAAACCTTGTGTGTGAATAAGCATAAAAAAAATCTATGAATGTAGTTACCTGCTTCCGTTTATCTCTAGATGAATGTTATGCCTGTTTGAAATTGTGCAACTCAGTTACAATTGAGTTGTGAGAGTTTTGATGATTTTTTTTTTTTTAATTTCCCTCTTCTTCCTATGTTTGTCAGTGCTTATGCTTCCATAGGTATGGTTCCTAATAATTGCCAAGCAATTCATTTTCAACCTACCAAAATAAAAATGGTACTGAAGCAGCTGAAACTTGCTCTTAACTCTTAAAATAGGACTGGCAGTGCTGTTCATTATTGCTATTCCTAATGATACCAAAGCCACAGAATATTTAGCATACCTACATGTACACAGAAAAAAAAAAATATTCCTTTTGATTCAAGAATAAAACAAAAGAAATAAGCAGACAGGCAGGTGAATACAAAGGACCATAACAAACCATAAAGATGTGTCACCCTGAGAAGAGGCTCTCCAAGACCTTTTGATAAATCCATGCTGGGGGGCTGCAGTGGAATGAGTCATCTGAGGCTATCAGCAAGTTAGCGCTTGGGGTTTGTCAGTTAAGAATGCCTTTGGTATATATGCATATATATATACACATGCACATACCCACACAGTTGCTGCAGCTAACACACACGCTAAACAGGTGTGAATAAAAATTCCAGGTTTCTGTCCCCACGGTTTAGTGGTTGATAAGACTCGCTGAGAGCTGTCACAGAAATACAGCTTTTTCTCTCAAGCAGCTATAGCTTGGCTTGCTGTGGCCCTGCTTGATCCCTCTAGCTGGCTTTAGGCAGTATTTTGAAATCTGCTTTGTAAAGCGTGTAGCACAGTAGCCATTTGTAGGCATATATTGGAATGGTTCTTTGCTAAAGCTCATCTTCTGCTCTGCTTGCCAAGAATGACATTGAAACAAAGCTTATTAATATAAAGTAATTTACTGCACACCCACCATTCTCAATCTTTCAAAAATGCATGCTCTGCCATTGTGCAATACCTTTTCAGTTTAAACGTGTCCATGAGATACTGACAAAGATTGCTGCTGTTACAAGCCAGGTCCTCGCTTGTTGTAAATCACTGAAGTTAATAGAGCAATACCAATTTCTCCAAGCTGCACAGAAATGATGAAAATACGATTTTCCAACAGAAACTGCTTATTCAACAAGATCAAAACATCCTGTGAAACATACAGACTTCAATCAAACTCCATTTACAAAAGAAATCAAAGTGAAGTAGCTTTTTACCTCATTAAAAGATAGCTTTTTGATTTTTTGCTTTGAAATTTAGATGAGAAATAATAATATGATATTTTAAAAAATGTTCTGTTATAATTGATGAAATGAAATCCTTGCCCAAATACATACTTTGAGAGATGTTTTGAATGTTGGCAGTTCATTCTAATTCTGAACTAAGTGCAGGAATAGTACTAATTCCTGCATGGGTGAGGTTTTCTGCTGGGTGTTCAGGTATCCAGATCACTGATGGTTTCTTGGTATTTTCAAACACAGCCAAGGAACGATTAAGAATAGAGAAGTCATTTATCTCTAAGGTAGGGATGGTCCACATGGGGTCTTATCATGAGGGAAGTGTAGGGAAGTTTGCATTTCATACAATGTATTCCAAATGTGCATACCCATGTATAAATGGTTAAGCATTTATGGATGAAAATGATGCAAGATTCTTCCCAGATTTATTTCTGTATAATATAAACACACAACGTGATAATCACGTCTTTAAGTATAGCTAATGAAACTTTAATAGCCTGTGATAGCTATGTCAATAAAAATGTGAAGGATGTACAGCTGTTCTGAAATAAGCTTTGAATTGTGTGTGGCGATGGCATCTTTGCTGCATGGCAACACCATGTAGAAACAACAGAACTTTGAGGAAATGAGCAGGGAGTTGAAACTCTGGCTCAGGACTTGCTGCTTTGCTTTGATAGTGTGCACGCCGTTTTGGGAGTGAAGCAGAAACGCTGGCTGTGAGACTGGTTTAGCCAAGAGGATGACAGGAAAGGTAACAGGCAGGCAAATGGAAAATCTCTTAGGAGGGTATTTGCTGGAGACTGCTTGCATCAAGGCTGTGGTTGTGTCTGGCTTCCATGCTTTCCTGGGACTGAAACAGATGATGAGGTAGGCAAGTGGGGTGGGCACCCTGTCTGTGTTCCTTTGTAAGATCAGCCAATGCTGAGGACATCTGGCCAAACTGGGGCTTGCTGGCACAGGCAGCCTATATACATTTGTACTATAGCCAGGGTGGCACAGGCAGCCTATATACATTTGTACTATAGCCAGGGATGGTCAGGTTGTAGAAAGACTTGGAGACACTAATGAGGTATGTAGTAGCGGCTTCTACAATCCTTGGAGAAATATAATCTTGGTCATCGATGAATTAAGGAAAACAAGGAACACTGACTCTTCAGCTCTAGTTGATATGATTGCAGTCCATTGTGTGTACATATAAATCTGTCAGCCAAAGAGTAAACAGTGAATTTGACCTATAAAATCAGGGAGTGAACGTTCTAGTGCTGATCAATGCTTGGATGTCATATACTGTAGATGATTTGTCCATTACAAACAACGAATAATCACATATCCAGGTACTTGAAAATGTTACCTAATGTAATGGAATATATATGTAACAATTTGATAATGTTTATAACTTTGGACAGTGCTGTTTACCCATGATTCAGGTCCATTTCAGTGTGTAGAGCTGTGACTACATGGGATTCCAGGCTCTACTTTTATTGTCACATATTGATTTGTATTATGTCACTAGTGTGCTATGGGCATTTCAGAGAGAACCAGTGCTACTTCTGCCACTTAAATTATTCCACCTACTGCTGTTTACCTGCCTCTGCATTCCTTGTTGCTGTAGCTGCACACAGTTATCTTTTACTTCCACCCATAACTTTAGGCAGCACTGACGATCCAACCCAAAATATAAACACCACCATAGTGTAATCAGAGGTATGACAAGTTTCTTCAGAGCCACTTTGGAAGAATTTCAAATGGCCTAATGCAGAGTCATACCCACACGTAAGCCTGGCTGAAACCAGGTACCCTGAGAACTGAGATGCAAGACAAGTTGATGATCCTCATTTCAGTGCTGAGTTTCCATTAATCTTGGAGATCTGCAATTTCTGTACTTTTTTTCAGGAAGGAAGGAAAACACTGTCAGAGTATATTTGGACGTATATTTGCAGTTGCGTTCTTTTACTTTTATAGTTACTATGGAATTCAAGGTTCACAGTACCAACCTGTGCTGCAAAACATAAAAAGAGTGGTAGCAAAACAAATTACTCAAGGGCCCCTTCTCTGTAGGGAATTCTTCCTGATGAGAACAAATCTGTTTTCTTTCCAGGTACAAATTAAAGGACAGGGGTCACATTACTGTTAGCAGATGAAAAGATGGCTTTTTCCTTGCTGTGCACTGGTCAAGGTTTAGAATGTGAAACTGAAATTACGTGGGTTGTTTCAATGCAATTCCTAGGCAAGGCAGACTTTTCCACTATGTTACAGCTGCTTCATGATAGAGTGTGTAGTATCTGCTTTATGATTTAACTTTCTTTGATGTTTAGGTAGTAGAAAGATAAGTGACTTTCTAGAAACTTTCCTAGACTTAGTAAGCAGCACACAAAAACAGTACCTCATCCTTCATTTACAGCCAGGTATAGCCTCTTGGTACTATCCACAGTTGTCAAGCAATTCAGAATATTTTAGCGCATCTTTGCCTTTCCTTCTATCCCTTCAGGTTACAATATTCATTAAAAAACGGTTCATTAATTTGTAACTGTTGGTGCATCCGTTCTAAGTGGCAGCACTAATATTAAAAGTTATCAGTTATTGTTTTCTTCCAAATTGTTTTGTTGTCTCAGCTTTGTACAAGCCAAGCACTTTAATTGCAGCTTTTAGTCTTTCAAAGTGCTTCACAAAGATGAATTAATTAATCATCATAACACTCTTGTTGAGCGGGTACAATTGTATTTGGCATAAATTGCAGGACTCTGCACTTGCACCCAAATGCCCATGTGGATGCTGTATCAGGAATATGTTGGAGGATTTCAGGCAATGACGTTCTCCGATTTCCAGTAATTTACTTGGGGGAATATAGAGGCTCTGGCTGCAGAGTTGAGGTAGCCTTAGGGAGACGTGCCCCGGAAGAACAGGGTCACTGTGGACAGTGGATGGAGACACTGATCTCTGTCTTAGAATGCTTAAGGTTTAGGTAATGTAGTGGTACCCTTTTCTGTGACATCAAATATTTCAAATATTCTTAATTTAGTGGAAATCATGGCCCTGCAGGTCTTTTGTTTGCTTGTAGTGAGAGTGAACTCCTTCCCCTGATCTTCCTTGCCCATAATTTAGCTAGGGGGTTGGACACCCTGCTCCTGCGCTGGCCAGCCCCAGGGACTGAGAGGTTCACCTAGGTATAAAACCCAGTCTATATCAGAAAAAGCCATTTCCCTTCTCTTTCAACAGTAATACTTGCACCCAAAGTCTGCTGTGGGAGCCTTTTACATGAAATGCTGTTTCTGGTTGAAACAGCAAATTGGAAGCAGTCATGTGTCCTATAAATCTCTGACTAAAAAGATAGGTTGTCAATTTTATCAAAGTTGCACTGCAGAATAGCCCTAAGCAGGAGTCTCTAAAACCCTACTTCACATTCTACAGATGAGGATAAATTATAAGTCTCCTTGTTATATATTTCTAAAATATAACGTACCTATGTCGGTAACACAGGCTATAAAATGGAAATGAGATAGCCGGCATTCCGGTGTTTTTCTGATGTACAGAGGTTATCCTGGTAATATATCTCAAAAACCTCCAGCAATATTTTAAAAGACCAGCAGTGTCGATTTGCATAATTTGATATACATTTTTTTCCTAATGGCTAAGGAATGGTGAATAAAATTTCACACTACTCTAAATAAGAACGAATAATTTAATGTGTGAAAATGCAGCTGTTATCAGTTACACAAGAACCAAAGTGAATATACCATACGTGTGGCTGACATACAGAAACCCACCGAATTATTTGGGCTTATTCATTGTACCTATAGCTCAGTTACAACTGGAAATTATTAAATTCTCTCTTCTGTCAAACTGAGTAATTGTGGAAATTTCGTGGTTGATCTTTGATATTTTAACTAGGTTGTAATTAATTAAATTCAGCATTTAATGGTGTACTTAGCTTGGATTACTGTGGTGGTGGATATATACAACTTCTTTGTAACAGATGCTGGTTATTCAGCATTGGGGTGCAAAATTCAGTGGGACTGACTACTGTGAGATTATTTGGGTTTTTTAACTAGGTCTTCACAGGATGAAATCTGTTGAGCTTTATGGTCCGCAAAGACTTGGGGTTTTCATTGTTTCCAACAGACATATTTGGAAAAATAAATTGTAATTGTCATTCTTTGAAAAAAGCTTTGTGAAAGATTTTTCTTCTTGGTTTTGTGGGGGGAGAATTGAGTATTTGCAAAGCAATACAAATTTCAAAAAGGATTAGTACCAGCTTCACATTAATATTTTGGTTTTTTTCAGCAAGTGGGAAAAAATTTCTTTCATTCTGAATGAAATTCTGTCTGATTTGGGGGCAAAGAAATATAGGAAGTGTCATTTTGAAGTGAAAAGTCAATAGCTGCATTTTAAACCACAAACTTCTGACTTGAGGTAAACTTTTGACCTAAATTCAGACAGATTGACCCCATGTTTTTCTGTTAATATGCTAGCTGTCAGAAAACTCTAATCAACTTACAACCAAGTGAAACTTTTCTGTTGAGTATAGCTGCATTTGACCTATTGATATGACAGACTGTCTAATCCACAGGTATTTGTTCTATGTCTACCTCTCTGGAAATATTTGTTCAGCAAGTTAAACTTATTAACAGATTTCTTTTTCCAGCTCTTGAAAGCAGATCAATTCCTTTGACTCAAAGTATATAAATTCTCTCTCATACATCATCTTTTCATTTCATTGATCCCAATATTATAACTTCCTTCTATGTGTATTTCATTTGGGGCCGTGGTGAAAAAGAACAGACCCATTTCAACTGGAGGTTTGTATCTAGTGTTTGCTTACTCGTGTTTTGTGAGAGTCTTCATAGCTGCTGTTGCCTTCAAGTTCCTGCTGTGCTACAGGACAGATGTGCCCAGGTAGGAACACTCCAGCTCTGCCCAGATGAGACTTCTAACAACTGACTGTGCAAATATATTTTCTACAGGACTGTGTTCGTTCTGGCATACAGTCACAGATTTGGAAACAATGCCAGTCTCCTTTTTTATAGAGGGTCCTATAATTCATGATATGTAAGGATATTGAAATGTTCTTTTCCCAAAAGATCATTTTCACAAGCTGAGTCATGCCTGGGAATATAATATAGCAGGTATCTCCAGAACAAACTAATACAGAATGTGATTTATTTCTGTTGTTAACTATTTTGACAAAACCCTATCTGCTCCATAATGAAAAGTTTTGGTGACACAATTTATCCTTAAAAAACAAACAAACAAAAAAAATCCAAAACACCACAATAATTTGCCTCACTATTTTAACACATTTCTTATTTTGTCTAGCCCAGGGTTGATATGAATGTTAAATTGCGAAGGATGTGCTCACATTCAATCCTTGTTGAGAAGTGCACTAGAATGGGATTCACACAGTTAAAGCTTATTTTCTTTCTACTTCATCTTAAAGTCAGACATCTGGCAAGTCTGGGCTGTAAGACGCAATAAAGGAGTGGACTGAGACTGAAGGATCTTGCTGCACCAGCAAAATATCACCTACATATTTAATGTTCCTCTGGTTTAGCTTTACTGCCATTTCAAACAGCTTTTTCAGATAGCTTCTCCCAAAGGCTCAGGTGCAAGCACTAATCATTATGAAATGGGGGCTGCCCTGGCTTCTCATCCTCATCCCAGAATGATGCAGTCACGCACCTGTTAGCAGCTTTTTGGAAGACTGGCCATCAGTTTTTCGTGTATCTGAGATGTCATGGTTGGTCCTAAGCCAATCCTTTCAGCTATGTGGAGCACCCTCACATTACATCTAGCGTGAATAGTAGAAGTGCTCTGCATGTGCCGTGTTGCCTTTGTCCCCAAGAGGCCAGATTTGTATGTGCATGTCTCATCATGCACAAAGTCCCCAGCTGTCAGCATTTACACCAAACTGATGTCTGCTGCATCCAATATCATCTTGCATCTTCTCTGTGGGTATCTGTTGCACAATCACTAGTTACCCCTTCAGCACCATATGCAGCCATTCCTGTGTCAGTGGTGTTTGCTTCTTGCTTCTGACCTCAGATGATGGATGTGGAAAACAGACTCCACTTCACCAAGACCTGTGGCTAGCAAGCCTGACTGACCTTGGTGGTGGCACTGCAGCTGATTAAAGTGGGTTCAGGAGTTGATCCTCATGCTTTTATGGCATGCTTCTGGCAATCCTTAGTCCTGTGGCCATACCCTTCTTGATACTGGCCATATACAGGAAAGTCTTTAACTGGCATGAAACATTAAAAATGGTGTTTTTAATAGATTATGTGATTTAATTTATGGGTTATTTTTGTTAGTGCCATGCTTCATTTCATCAGGCAGAGCATTTTAGTGTGTGCAGCGTAATCAGAGGACTCTTTCCAGGGGCCATCACAACTGCTGACTACGTCAAATTTGGCCTGAGCTGAGAACCTAGTTTCCTGGTACAGAATTAGGAAGGGTAAGGGCACTAGGAGACACTAATGAGATGAGCAGAGAGCTGCACGGGCTAAGTGCTGGGGAATGGCGCAGGGAGGTGAGAGTCTTGAGCATCCAGATTTTGAATGAAGTTGGTGAAGTTGGTAGTTATCTACTTGTCGTGGTTTAACGCCAGCCAGCAACCAAGCACCACGCAGCCACGTGCTCGCTCACCCCCACCCAGAGGGGTGGGGAGGAGAATCAGAAAGGAATGTAAAACTGGAGCGTTGAGATAAGAACAATTTAGTAATTCAAACAGAATAAAGAGGTAAGATCAACAATAATAATAATTAAAATGGAAAGGTGGGGAAAAAGGGTAAAATCCAAAGGAAAAGGGGAAAAAAAAGTGACGCACAGTACAACTGCTCACCACCCGCTGACTGATGCTCAGCCAGTCCCTGAGCAATGATCCCCCCAGCTAACCCTCCATGTTTATATACCAAGCATGACATCCCATGGTTTGGAATATCTCTTCAGCTCGTTCAAGTCAGCTGACTGTGCTGTGTCCCTTGCCAGTCTCTTGTGCCCCTCCAGTATTCTGGCTGGAAGGGCCCAAGAAACCGAAAAGTCTTTGACTTAGTATAAACATTACCCAGCAACAACTGAAAACATCAGTGCAGTTATCAACATTGTTCTCATATCAGAGCCAAAACACAGCACTGTACTAGCTACTAAGAAGAAAGTTAACTCCATCCCAGCTGAAACCAGGACACTACTTCTCTGCATTTGCAGAGTTAGTCCATATATTGTCACAAGGTGACTTGCAATGAACTGTATCTTTTGATTAGAAACTCTCCCAGGAGCTTTTTGGGGCTGGTGGTTGTCTGTCTTCTGAATTCACTTATGTGATGCAGGGCAAGGCACTTATGAGCTGTGCGCTGAAGCAATTCTTTCTTGGAGTCTTTGGCTGTCGGTTATTTCTGCATAGCGTGTGATAGCAGCGGTGGAAGCAATGCATGGAAACACAGTGTGCTTAGGAAACCTTACCAGAATGAAAATTCGTTGGAAGTCCATAGGCTAAGAGAACAGTTCAGCTACACTTTACCCTCTATCTGCAGAGAGCAAATGCAAGTAAAGAGAAAGAGCCTTTGAAGGTTTGAAAAGGTCTCTGTTAACTTGGCCAAAGAGGTTGTCTCTGTAGATGCAGCATGAATCTGAGCAGTTAGGACTGGCTTTGTTGGAGATTTCAGAAAGGAAGGGAAATGCAGAAATTGGATCCTGGCAAATTACCTAAGCCAAGTCAACAAAGCACAGAATAAATGTAGTATTGGAGGTGTTTGGGAAGGCTCAAGCCCTGCACAGATGGCTTTGCTCTGTGTGACTTTGCAAGCATTACT
This sequence comes from Falco biarmicus, assembly GCF_023638135.1. Classification (NCBI taxonomy): domain Eukaryota; kingdom Metazoa; phylum Chordata; class Aves; order Falconiformes; family Falconidae; genus Falco; species Falco biarmicus. Next base: position 62,023,944 of record NC_079288.1, on the reverse strand, counting down.
GCAATGCATAGATCCAGGGAGAAGATAGCATTGAAGGGTTTTTTCAGAGAACAGGATGGTGTCCCAGGACAAGACAAATGAGCTGTCAGCCTGAAAATAAAGGGACACTTATTAGTTTCAAGTTGGACACAAGTTCAGAAGCCAACAAACAGTAGTGTTAGCATTGCAGAAGAAACCACAGATGGTTGAGAGAAAACAGTTAAAACTCAAAGCTGACAGTTGGGATCTGGCCTCTGCTTTGGAAACACATGAACCAAATATGCAGCTGACACTGAAATAGATACTGTTTGTAATAGCATCTGGGGATGGATCGTCCCTGGGTTAAAAACATAGCAAGTCCTTGGTTACATATGGAAAATGCTGCTTTTGACAGAGTAGAGTAGAGATTTACTTATCTGCTCCCCTGAAGATGTGCTCAGGCATTTTTCCTCAACCTTTCTGCACTCTGTCAAAGTCTGAGCATATCTGCCTGGGGATCAAGATGCATTTGAATTGTTAGCCTTTGGCTCAGAGTGATTATGGGATCCCTTGCCACAACATGCAGAAGGTATCTGATTTTTTTCTCGTTAATCAAAGTCTGCTGCCATATCACCAGGATGCAGTATTTCCAGACTAGGAAATATTTCCAGAGGTAGCTAACCACTCAGGAATGCACAGTAGAGTATTTTCACACTTCCTCGCTTTACCATAGGAGTTAAAGAGTAATGCTGTGGAAAGATGAAAGGCACCAGACAAACTCCAGTCTGTTCACCCATGACTTGTATGACTATCAGTAAGTGTCTAATTTAACTTTGCCTTCTATTAACGTGCTTTTTGGGTTGCTTAATTGTTCCAAACAAATGTTTTGAGCAGCTAAGTAGTCATTGAAAAGAAAGCCGTAGACTGATGTAAAAATCAGTTTTATTTCAGTACATCAAGGTTCAGTTTGGATGCTTGCGAAAACAACAGGAATCAGACTGTTTCTTGGCATTTGGTGAAAACAGCATTTAATTGAAGACCCAAGCAGTAGTTACAGATGAATACTATTCCTCATTTTGCTTTTGGACACTTTAATCAACCTGCCTGCATGTTGGGATCAATCAGTTTCAGCAGTTGTGTTCATTCATCTTCGTCCTGCCATTCACCTCATGGCAGCAAGGAGAACACTGTGTAATTGAATTTAGTTGAGATCTAATACAAGGACAAACCATGACAAGCCACCTATAATCAGCTTGATTCTGAATTTTCAGAACAAGCGTTAGCTTTGTATTTCCAGGAGGAGCATATGCCAGGGTCCTGAAGAGCTTCAGCGAGAAAGCTGGCAAAGAATGTGGAAAACCGGAGATGTTGAGCCTGTTTTGTGTGTGTTGTGGGGTGGGTTGTTGTTTTTTTCTAGTTAGTTAGTTAAGGAAAAAATTATACCTTCTTTGCTTTCACTGAGCTTCTACAGTTTTTCCTTTATTTAGAAAGGAAATCTACAACTTGCTCCTTTATATAAAATATATTGTGCAAGTTTTGTGCTCTGTGTGTGCATGTTTTGTTTTATTAAGGCAAATGTAACAAACCATAGACATGGAATCTCAAAATGTTATCACTGAAGCAGATGCAGAACTAGATTTTCAATTTTTCTAAAGTGCTCAATATTTGATCCACATTTCCACATGCACTCCCTTATAAACCACTGCAAGTAGTTTCATGTTCATGGAGTTAATGCTTTTCTGAAAGCAGGATATCATCTTCTTGGGTTTAACACAATGTAAGTTATGTATCTTGTCTTTAGAGTTTCAGCTGATCTGAACTTGGCTAACTATTCTCATGGAGATGTTATTCTCTACTTCCCATCAGCAGGCGATGTCCAGCCACCTCCCAGGAAGCAGGGCTTCAGTATGCATAGTAGTTGTTCTGGAAAACAAATGTAAATAAGGAATGTTCCTCCTTTCCCTTAGCTTTTATATCTGAGCAGGCATCATACGGTATGGAATATCCCTTTGGTCAGTTTGGGTCAGCTAGTGATGTCCCCTCCCAAGGTTTTGTCCAACCCCAGCCTACTGGTGGTTGTGGGGAATGTTGGAGAGCCAGCCCTGATGCTGCCAGCACTGCTCAGCGGTGGCCAGAGCACTGGTGTGTTATCACCATCTTTCCAGCTACCAACACCAGCGCAGTGCTGGGAGGGCTGCTGTGGGGCTCAGCCAGGCCCAATACATATGAATCTTAAACTGTATTCATAATCTAAAATAGAGGAGCTAAAATTTGGGAAGGGAAGGTTTCTGCATGCATACGTAAGTGAAGAAATTGTAAAATAGTTCATCAAGGACTTATTAGATTGGCTTATAATGTTTTCCTCAAATATGATATTAAATAAGACATCTCTTTTCTTGGAGTGTTATTGCAACGTATTGCCAAGCTCTTACAGCAGAGTTAAACTCATGGGAAGTGCATGGGTGACCGCCTTTTTCAAACCACATGCAGTGAGAGGACTGTGTGTCGGGAAATAATCCCAATTTTGGCAGCTATAACCTCTAGACCCTACCAAGCTCACTCTCCTTTCGATGCACAGACAGCAATATTTACAGTCCTGAGGTACTTGGAATATGTCACGTGTCCTGATTACATATATATAGTTAAAGCAAAGTGCTTCAAAACTACTATTGCTTGGGGACAGAGGGGTAATAAGCTTATTCTTCATCTATTTTTTAAAGAAACCTAGGAAAGTCTCTGCTTTTGCTGAATTTTGACTGCTGTAGCTGTGTCACTGAATAAGAAATGTATATGCTCACAGTCAGCATTTAGATTTTTGGTGATTTCAGGTTATGACATTAATGAGTGCTTTAATGTTTTACAATTCAGAATGTCTGTATAACCACACACCATGTAGCGTTTAACCCTTCAGCAATACACAATTTTTCATTTGAAACTTCCTATATTTCATGCACCATGTTGGACTGGCAAACAGCTGTTTTCAAAATATTTCAGTGCAAATGAGTATGGAAAAGTGTAGAAGATTAGTTATGTCAAAATATCATTTATGCATGTTAAAGCACTGTTTTAACAGTAAGTGGCAAACTGCCCAGTTGTGGCTGGCTATAGGAAAGAAGCAGTCATGTGCAGCCATTTTTTCATAGGGAAATGAGGAAAACACATTGACATGGACATGTGCTGGCAGACTTGAATTCATTGCCTTTTTTCCAAGCTGGCTGGAGACAAACAAATTTTGGACTAAGACTGTGCCCAAGTTAATAACTTTCATTCAGCCTCTCTAATTCAATTACTTGAATTTCCCACATTGCCCAGCTCTCCCAAGCCCCCCTGTCTACTGGGCGCCTTTCATCGCAGTCAGTCACTTCAAGTCATGGGGAAGAAGAGCACAGAAAGACATAGGCAACTCTTTTTCTGTACCAAGAAATGAGATTCCAGTTTTTTAATCACCTGCTTCAAACACAACATAAAACAAACATAACCCCCTTTTTAAATAGCACTACAGGCACAGTATTAGATTTTCTCTTATTTTAACCAAAGGTAAAATTAATCTTAATTGGTTGGTGTTTGTACTTGTTATTTCTCTGCTCTGGGGTTAGGTCTTGTGTAACCAGCCCAAATAAATAGGATGCCAGGCCCAAACCCTGTAACTTTAGTGTATGATAAGCAACAGTGGGAGCGTACTACAGGGTGGGCAGGGAGCAGTGCACAGGGTGCTAATGAGGTCTGCGTGTTTAGCGCAATAAACCCTGGCCAAATCATAGCAGTTGCTTCCTCTGTGCCAAGAAGTTTAATGCATATTTTTTTTTCCTAACAAACTAAAGTGAAAAGCTGTCCAAATGCCTAAGCAGAAACCTGGCTTTCTTTTGATTTTTATCTGAAATTGTTTGCTTTTCTTCACCCTTAGTAAATAATCTTTAATTACAATGCACTTGTGTGTACTCTCCTTGCTGCTTTCTTTTAGTGTGGTTTTAAAAGCAGTGGGATGCTAGGAAATTAATTGAACAGAACATCCAGGATGTTCTCGTAGACATAAACATTATGAGGGAATGAGGCTGCTAAATCTTTATCCACAAAATTGGAAATGCAAATAGATTATATTCTGAGACAGAACATAGTTTAAGGGGGATGTAACACCTCCCATTACATTCCCATTAACCAACAGCATAAACCACTTCCTGCCCGTGGAAGATTTCACAAGAATAGGCTCTGGCATTGTATATGCAAGATGCTATTCATGGTAGTGATTAATTCCTGTAGTTTCTGAGGTATTCAGAGTAAGTACCTGACCTGTGCTGTCTCCAGTATTATAAGTACCTGCTTTTCTTTCCTGGTCACTCACTATAACAAATTCACGTTTTCAGTCTTTATTTGGATGACAGAATTGTCCTCCAGCACCTACAGGTATAATTGTCTCTTGGTGAGGGCAGGCCACTCCAAAACGGAATATGTTGATGGGAGAGAGAAGGGAGAATGGAAAGGGGAGGAATTGGAGTACCTTTTTTAAAAAGCTTTTGAATGTGTTTAGCTGAGTTAATCAGGCTACTTCAGCCCAGTTGAAAAGGATTTTTTAAAAAATAAATCCTTCCAGCTTCATTCTGCCACTGTTTCATACCTGTTAAAATATCTCAAATTTTGTCAGGGCTTTATAGTGTTTCTAAATACTGCTGCTGACATCAGTGGAGTACGCCCTCCACTTATTGTGTGCTTTTTGCCAAATTTTACTAATATTGAGATATGGTTTAGGCCCTGAAAGGATTATTTCATTATCTGAATGCATCTGCTGGTGAAATACCTAGACATCCCCTCTGTAATGCAACCCAACAGCAGAGCAGTTTCCGAGGCCTGGGGAGGGGCTGGAAGAGGGTGGTCTTTGATCCTGATGCTTTTGGGTTCTGTTTATCCATTTTATGCCAAACAGTTATTGTTTTCTTAAATCCACACAGCAAAAGGGAATAGGGACAGAAACATGGGGTTTCTCCCCTTCTCAGAAGATGCATTTCATACCAGTACCCCCCCATAGTACACTGTGTGGAGAAGAAATTTGGGTCCAGAAAGTTAGTGGGGGTTTAGCCAGTTGCTCTAAAAAGGCCAGGATCATCTGTCTCTTATGATTTAATTCACTGTAAACAGCAAAGGCATTCCTCGCCTATGTGTGTGGGAATGTCTGTATCATTGTAAGTCTATGCAAACAGAGAAAAACTTTATATGCAGCCTGTCAACAGTAAATGTCAATGGAAGAGCATTAGTAATAAATGTCATGGTGTGCTCTAATTACCTCCTACAGCTCTGCTCCTTTAGGGTAGATGTTCTATCTATTGAGGTCATGCTGTGGTACATATTAATTAAATCTCTTCAATGTTATCTGCTGTTTCTGGAAGGCAGCAAACTCAACGTGCAAAATAGTGGTTTATCTGGAAAGAAAAGAACACATCCCAAGAGCAAGGAAATATCTTTATCTTTTGAAATAGATGCCATCTATTATTAAAGCAAAAAAAAACGAATGCCTGCTAGATTTTCTGATCTTGTTAATGCCATGATTTAGAATGAAATATTGACTAGAAAAAGGAAAGGGAAATATGCCTAGACATGAAAATACAAGTGCTATAAGTGGGTAAATGTTTCTATTAAAGTTATGACCCTGTAGAATCAGTGGCTAGTAAAGAGAGGCTTCAACAAACATCGGAAAGAAATGCAGCTACAAACAGCTTTTTGTCCTTTGCATGGAGAGATTCCATTGTGTCTGATGGAGAAACAAGTTGTTCCGATTTAAAGTCCGCTAAATCAGCCAGTGAAAAACTGTGAGGCTTTTCCTTGATGCATGTGTCTGGCTCAGGTTTCTGATGGCTGTTCTCATGTATATTAACACTTACACAGTCATTTTTGACAGAGCTATTTTAAATAACTACTTTTGCATCTTCATTTCAGCTGCAAAAATATGTATCTGCACAGGCAAAACCACCTATTTGTCAGTCAAGAAATAGGATCACTGCTTGATGACACAGCAGAAAATGGAAATTTTTGCAAAGTGTCTGAGGAAAAAAATGAGACTGCACTTTGGGTTTGAGGCAGCTTGCACTCCTAAGTCGTTTAGATCTTTGCAAAATTGTTACTTTAATTTTTGAGGGCCTTCAGATTCGTAATAGGGCAGTTTATTCTAGGAGTAGGGAGCTGATCTGAAGTGGGCAAGAAACCCACTATGCTTAACCAATTTAGAATAGTCCAAGAAAAATTAGAAGCACTGCAGTCCAGTTCCTTTGGTTGTCTACTATCTAGGCTTTTGTGCCTTGCTCAAGAATTGGGATAAATGATCTGTGACAAGACACACACACAAAAAAAAAAATGGAGTTTTCATTACACTCAGTTATAACGCCCATCTACATCATTAAACATAGACGTCTTTTACTAAAGTATGCTTGCTTAGTTTTTGGGGGGTTATGTTTGCAACACAAACAGTGAAGGACAAATATTTAGAAGAGCTCCAGAGTGTTCAAGAACATAATTCCCAGGAAAGCGCAGGAGTAAGTGGTTCCTGTTGTTCTTAGACGTGCGCAGCTGTTTTGGAATCTAGGTACTACTTTAAGCTTTCGAAGGATTAATCATTTCCTCTCTTAATTATCTGATCCACAACATTTTGGATGCAGCATCTGATGAGATACAGAAGTCCAGCTCTGTTGATAGCATGTTACATGTTTTACAAAAAGCCTGGCTCCAGCGTGGGCTCCGTTTAACTGTGCCCTGGATGTAGCCCCCCAGTACATAGTGATATGGTGTGTGAAAGAGCTGGACTGCTGGTCATCACGAATGCTGATCATCTCGGGCTTGAGGGACACATATGTTCACCCACATGCATGTGTTGGCTGAGCACAAACAACGTGAATGTACGTTGATTCTGGCAAACGCAGGGTTATAGGGTATGTGCTTGCACTGGAAGAGCAATGCTGAGACTGTTCCCTTCAGCTTGGCAGCCCTAGATGTTAGCTGGTGACTATTCACAGTAAAGCAAGCAGTGCTTGAAAACGGTCTCTGCAAGGCTGCTGAGACTGTGGTAAGCTGCTTTTGAATCATCTCGCATACCTGAAGTGGTGTTTTGATATTGAATGGCAGCAGCTAGCATAGTAGTGTTAGCATAAATTATGACCTTAACAGAAATACTTTGGTCTATTGCCAAGCAGTTACAATAAGTCGTGTTTAACTAGGTGTTAACATGAAGAATTTCTTTGTTATATAATTCAAGAGTTAGCAGGTAAAGTTTGGAAGATGAAATGGAGAAAAAGAACAGAGTAGAAGACAATCCCATTGCTCTGTTACTGCTCAGGTCTCTTGCTCAATCTTAAAAGCACAAGGGTCAAGTCCCTAGATGGATTCCTGCATTTAATCCAAGCTTCTGTACAGAACTTCCCTGCTTTAGGTCAAATCCAAATTTTGGAGAAGTGTGGACCTGGATGTAGAGATTAATACCTGGCTGCTTTTGAGCCAAGGTATTTAGTCTAGATGTGGTGTTCTGATGCAAAGTTTTGCTTCAGGCCTGTTTCTAGTTTGAAAGGCTTTCGGATTGGACTGTTGCTTTCTAAGGTAGAGAGAGAAAGCAGGGCTGCCCTGGAGGTGGAGGGTCTTGTTTTCACTGTATTTCATTTCTTTACGTTCTCCATTGTCTTGACTAATAAATATTTAGCTATGAATATGCTTGACAGCTTGCCTTCACCCTGTGCCTAGACAGAAGACTCCTGCAGATAAACACCATCACTTGTGTACCTTAGCCTTTCTGCCCGGAATGTCCCCCAGTGCAGAGATGTGCTCTAAAGGAACTGCTTCGGCCTCTGCACACACCTCAGGCTCTCCAGCTCTGGGTCACTAACAGGTGATCAGAGGGCATGGGCACCTTAGCCTCCCACTACTGGCTGCATTTCTTGATCAGGCAATAAGGAATTCTTGTTATTTACATGGAAATGGAGATCTTGTTGTGGGCAGAGCACAATATCTGGATATCTGTACTAGCTCTTGGCTATAGCTCAACACTCATCTGTTGCACCAGGGGCTGGGGACTGTCATTGTCCTACCTCAGCAGATGGGAGGTGAAAAAGTCGCATTAGAGGAGCTAAACAAAAAAAAAAATTGGTTTATAGTTTCAAGTGTAGTACATAAATTCTCTCTCCACAGCACCAGGGCATAAGTATGTTAGAAGTAATTAGAGCTTTGCATCTGTTATTTGATATGTGACCTTCTTAAATAGTGGGTTTCTGCTGATTTCACATGCTCATAAAGAAATTATTTTAATTACCTAAAATAAATAGATGTTCTGTTATATCAATACCCGAATGTAGCTGTATGAGTGTTAGTTTCCTTTTTTGTTAACCTGAGATAGTAGCAATATGCAAGAGCATTGCACAAAAGAAATTTATGCCACTAATGATGTTGCAGCTGTCCAAAGACATCTGCTCTTTGTACTACTGTGCATCTTTTAGTGATGTGACAAATTATATGGTTAAAATCATGGCACAGAAAGATAACCTGGATGTCAGCTTGCACAAAAGTTGAGAGCTACTTTATGCCAATAGTTTGTTTGAAAGTCAGTGAGCATATGCAGTTGCACACACATTTACAAACATTGCTCTTTATTACACCAAATTGTGGTTTTGATATCACCTAGGCCACTCCAATTGACGCCCAGTTGGTGATTGTACTTACTGGGATACTGCAATATTTTGAGTGAACAGCATCAAATATTGCAAGAGCTTCATGGTCAGACTACTAGGCTGTTTATTTTGCTTTTGTATCTGACCTTAAATATCCATTTAACAGGAGATCTGAAAACTTCACGTGCATGACTGAAGTTTTGGTCTCCCTTCCCCCATCATCTGCAAAGTAACATGGTCCAGCTCTGTGTTTGTGTTTGAGCTGGTATTCCCTTACTCTGCTGATCATTTCCGCAGCAACCATTCCTTTCTCAGACACATATGGCAAAATGCGATGCAATCTTAAGTGCTTGTGTGTATTTCAATAAAGTGAGCCTCAGGGAAGGGTTGTCCTTTGTTTTAGCTTAGCAACACACAATATTCCTTCAGTGCTGGTTTACCTTGACTGAATAGGAGGTCTACATACAATGGCTCATTTCTTATTCTGTGGCTGGACATGTGAATCACAGCTAGGTATGTGATTTCAACCTATACACACACACCCGCCATGAGATCACATGCCACAGTTGCACAAGCTGACAGCATGTGGCTGGTGTGAGGCTGAGCATGTGGTGGAGGTAGGAGCACCTAGTCAGCTCCCAGCTGGGTCTCCACCTGCACTGACACCTTCCTTTGGGAAGATGATGGCAACGAGTGAACTTCAGATCCAGTGGATTATTCTAACGGTGTGAAACAATATGAACTGGGTACTAAAACCTGCTTTGGGTTGCAGCAGTGTTTTCAATAGCTTGTAGTAATACTGTTTGCTTGGGATTGCTGGTTATGAAGCCACCTTGTACTCACTTAGGGGGGACAGTCACCTGTAGAGAAACACTGGGAAGTATACAGAGCAAAGTGCTGCCGAAGTGACCTGAGTTTTAACTCCAGCTCTGATGTGACCTTGCAGAGAACCTTGAGGAGGTAATTTTGCCTCAGTTATATGCGATTCTGGAGCTGTGCTTTTCGTATCATGCCTCAATTAGATTTTACTCTCTGGCATTAGCTTGGGAAGTTCTTTTCAGTCATGCAAGCAGGTAAACTGTTAAATCACTTTAAAAGCAAGCAGAAGTGCGATGCTGATGTGAAATAAAGTTGCATCTATGGATGGTAAATGCCTAAGAGATAGATAGACCACTAGGCAGGAACTCCAGTTACTTGGATTCTCTTCCTAAATCTATTGTTTGCTGTCCTGTGTCCTTGGCACTCACCTGTCAGGTATCCAAAATGCCTGCAGTCCTTGCCTTGGGACAGGCTATATCAGTATCATGGCTGTGAAGGGCTGGAGTCTTGAGAAAGAAGCACTGGAGTAGCTTTACCATAACCACCCCAGCTCTCTGCTCAGTTCCTGCTATCTAGCCCCAAACCAATTACCTGCATGGCATGGTTCTTTTTCTCACACTTTGTCTTTTGCCCAAACAGACGTTGTCCCTCACTATGTGTTTATAGACTGCCTGAGAGCAGTGGAAGGCTCTGTGCTTGGTGCTAGAGTAGTTAACATCATCTTACAAAGATCTAACATCTTAGTGCTTGCAAGGTTTTATCTAGATTTTTTTGGTGTATATAGTAATTTTACATGCTGCTTATAGGGTTTGCGATTAAGAAGACAATGTTTATGAACAACATTATACTCTGAGATAACACGGCTTGTTTACAGTCATCCAGTTTACCTTGGCGTGCTTGGGAGACACTTTAAGGCATGCTAGGTAAAGTAGTTCTTGAGTTGCTCACATTTGCAGCACTGAATCAGTCTTGCAGGATGAGTGCCCACACTGAAGTTACTGAGTAAATCTACAGGCAACTAACTGATTTGCCTCAGTCTTCAAAAATCCTGATTCCTGAAAGCTCCTGCTAATTTCAGGAGCAGGGATTTCCAGAAATGCCATAGAAAATTGAATGCAGAAGTCTTTCTGAATATTAGGCTGACTTTAGGTATCATATTTTGAAAACAAACAAACAAACAAAAAGGTTTCAACTTTGCTCCACCAAACCATTCAGAGTTTCATAGTTATATTGCAGTGAATATTTTCATGCCATTAAGTTTCTGACAATCTCCCTGCCGTTCTGTTTTGCTAATATTGATTATTTTTTTTTTTTTTTTTTTTGGTGGAGGAAGGTATTTAAAAATATGGAGGTATATTCAACACTGTTGAAAAAACTGTCACTTAAAAATAAACATTCTTGGTATTTGCATTTATTATGATGTAGCAGAGTATTAACAATAGCATAAGAGAAAACAGGTTCATAAAAGACACAATTTGATGGAGAACAAACTAGGTCTTATAAAAAGGAGGATCATTTGTATTGGGCCACTGTGGTTCTGACAGATTAGTAATAAAGCTCCAGAATTTTTCCTCTGAAATCTGTCGTTCCAGAAGATTTATGGTGGGACAGAGAACTCCATTTGATTCTGCTCAAAATTTTGGATGTGGAAAGCTGAAGCCTAAAATTGTTTTGAAGAGAGTCCAAAGTAATTGAAAAGATAATTTTGAAGGGGCTATGGCTTAAAAAACTATTTGTTTCAGAGTTGCAGAGTTCTGCAATGAATTTTGTGCTTTTCACAAGAGCTGTAATGTAGTTCTGCAGTGGCTTAAGGCCAGATGCTTGCAACTACTTTCAGGTAAGTGATTTACAACATGGTTGTACCTTTAAATAAGACAGCTTGACTTCTCTCTGAGATTTTTCCTGTCAAAACTAGTCATTGCCGGTCTTCAAGTGACCCACAATATATTTCTTTAATCAGCTACCTTTTGGATTAGATTTTGCTACAACTGGTTTTGTTATCTCCCTGTCAACCTTCATAGTGTATAGCAGTGTTTAAAAAACAGCGACATTTTAAAATAGAGGCCATTAAATCTGGCTGGTTGGTTGTGTTATGTCTTATTGCTTGTTTTATGACTGTTGAGGAACAACGATGCAGATAAATATATTTTTAAGCTATCCTTTAAAGGCAGTAGCTCCTGCCAAACCATTTTCTTTAATGCCATTTATTGACAATGACTGAGTGTGCCATCTGTGCATGCGTGTTTGGAAACACTGTATTATATTCAGATGATGAAAAAACGCAGTTCACCTCTGTGAGATAAGGATTGTAGCACATGTGAAGGAGTAAGAGTTGTTATGTAGTTCTAGAGCTGGTTTATTTGGGACAGGGAGTATCACAGGTGGGATCTTTATATGTTACTGCCTGACTAGTCCTCATGCTCTTTAGGAGAGGAGTCTTGCTGAAGTTGGGCAGGTTCAGTTCTCACCTCAGTTTTGGTAGCCCTAAATACTTTTTGGACCACTGAACTCATTTTTTTAAAACTGATCTTCTACCCAAATTCAGTGCTGACAAGTCTTCATCCTCTAGGATGGAGAGGGCAACATCTAGCCTGGTCTTTAAGAAGTCATTTTCAGGACCTGCATTTAGGGGTCAGAAAGGTGGAGTTACACAGGATTTTGCAATACAGAAACTATATCCTTGAGAAAGCTCAGTGTTAAATACAGAAGATACCAGGTGGAACTGTCAGAAAACTTAACGAAAGTAGTAAGATTTAAATAACAATACTTTTACTTTCTTTATTAGTGCTTTATTAAGAAGCAGGGGCATAATTTTTACATCCAAAATTTTCTGCAGCTGTTCTTTGAAAGGAGACAGGATGGTGTGGATCTTGCCTTCTCTGTAAACTAAATTTCCAACAAGTGAAAAACTCCATGGTACTTCCTTCAAACACAACTAACACCTGCCTTTCAATTCTTCTCTTGTCCTTGCTTTAACCCATCTGCTGTCCCTTCAGTCTGTGCAGCAGCAGCAGCGGCCTTCCAGAGTACAAAAGGCTTGACAGAAACGTTTTTCAGTTTCACACTGAGAGTCTGGTCTGTAAGTGCTTAGAAGAACAACAGCACTTGGTGTCAACAATGAAGCAAAGTATTGCCCTTTTCCCTCCTGCCTTGACACCACAGGCACAGCTTTACCTTGGTTTTCTTCCTGAATAGACATGTCTCTCCAAGTTTGTTCAGTCTACTTACTTTACATCTGTTTCTACAGTGACTAATTTGTGTCTTCTCCAGGGCTTTGTTCTTGGACCCGGGTTTGTTTATTTATTTATGTTTTTATTTAACGTACATGATGCTGTAACTTGGCATCAGGGAGTAGATTTCCAGTTGTGTCCTGATTTCATGCAAATTTATTTTCACGTGGCTGCCAGAAAGCCAGATGATATCTATTGATTGTGATGATTTTGATGGACATCAGCATTTGGATGTCAAGCTTTTGGTTATCTTGTCTTGTAAGGATGAATAAACCGCTTTTTAAAAGCATTTGGCATCACCTTTCCCATCTTTTTTTCTCCCGTTGTGATTTCCTTTTTTCGGTGCCCCAGGCTGTAATATTTAGGCACTCTACCATGCTGAGTTGCTTGGTGTAGCTCATCATACAGCGCTGTTTCTAAGAATGGCTTATTATTATTCCTGAGCTGAGTGTCAGGATGCATAGAGAAAGGAGTTTATTTTTAGAAGGTAAGATCCAAATATGCTTACAGGCATTCCCAATTCCTCTCAAGTGCTAGAGAGGCACCACTTCAAACAACCATAAAAGTTGAGAACTAAATATTTCTTCTTTGAGGCAAATATGCGTCTGTGGAGCCAAACTCTGTCCTCAGATGCTTATGTGCTGTTCCCACTAGAGTCTGGGGCTTTTCTGCTGGGAATGCAAAGCAGATTTTGGCATGGCACAGTAGCTTGAGAATTAAGACTTCATACATTGGCACTTTTGTTCCTACTGTTTTTCTTTAATACAAGGATGGGAGAAAATTAAATAACTGCTGTGAGGCTTAACAGTCACTTTGCTTTTCATGAGGCAGAGATTGTCTGTTGAGGAGGTTTTTAAAACCTGTGTTTACATTTTGAAATAAGTGGCCTGAATTTTATATATATATTGCAGTATACATTGTTTTTTTACAGTCTTACCCTACTCTTTCCTGCCACAGCCTTTGCTGTTCTTCACTGTCCACATGGTATTAGCTTACCACCAGTAAACATAACTGATCCCATGCCAGTTATTGTTAGACTGCAGGCTAAACCAGCATGCAGCCAAATCAATGGCCATCACATGAAGCATTCTCAGTTTTTAGGAGCTCATCCTATGTTTTGCTGCTCCTCCCATTCTCACAGAATCCTTTTATTAAAGAAAGCTCATCTTGGTCATCAGGTGACTAGTTTTGCAGTTCCAGGCTTCAACACAAAAATGGGCTGAGTGCCTCTGCCATACTATTTCACATCTCCTGACTTAGTTTCACCCACCTGCAAGGGGCTGGTAGTGTGATATTTGGACTTCAGACACTCTAAAAACAAGCTGGGCATCAGAACTTCTTGCAGCCTGCAGGGCTGGTCAAATGACCTCAGCTGAATGGACTCGTATTAAGTTAATACATTGCACCTTCCTGATGGAGATATGTCTTTTCCTTCCTCTGTAAACTATTAGTGGTGGTGGTTTGGGCAGCGTTTTGTCCCAAATGAGAGCACTGCCAGCTTAGTATTTTGGCTTGTTGAACAACACGTTCCTATAGTGGTAGGCTTTTACAATATTTTATGGGATATTTGTATGGATGGAGTAAGACTAAATAGAATTGCATAGAGCATTTTCCACAAAATTTGCTATAAACCTCTAACAGGGCAAAGCTCATTGCAGAGTAATTAAAGGGATCATGCTGAAAAGAAATATGTCTCTATTGCTCTCACTTGAATGGCTTGGAATATAACAGTGTAAGCAGACCATAAGGTATTTAATCTTAAGACATAGTAGAAGTATTTAATAATATTTCCCGTTGTTTAACTAAAAAGACAACATTGTACAAGGTCAAATCATCGAAGGTAATCTTTTAAAGCTGATGCAATATTTGGAATCAAACCTCCCAGGCAGTTCCCCACACTTTACATCACCTCCATATGGTGGGCGCTTTCTCTGCAGGTGTCAGCACCCTGCAACTCTGCTGAGCACCCTGTGTTGTGTGCACTGGGTTTTGCTGTCAGTCCAGTGGTTGCTGTCTTTATGTTAGGGTTTGAACACCTTCTATGTGAAGTCTGAAGCTGTAGCAATATCCTTGTGCTAAGAGATAAGTAAGAGATGGTACCTGACTTTAAGCAAAGTAGGTGCAGCGCTTTTCCACCTTCTCCCTGCCCTCCAGACTTCCCCAAATGCCTATGCTCTGTCAGGAATGAAGACAAGAGATGCCATAATCTTGATCTGAAAGCCAGAGGGCATATCTTCATGTCTTCTGGGGTTTTATTTTTCATCTTGCCACCTGAAACTTTGAAGAAATAAGCAATACGTGTAGTAGAGGAGAGAGAATTTTTTTAGCATGTGTGATAATTGCAATGCCTGCCCTGGTGTGTACTTCACTAGCTGCTGATAGTTCATTCATTAAGAGCTTTAATGAGAACACAGACATCTGACACTTCAGTTGAAAGAAATGGAAAAGTTTGAGAATCGTTTTGTGCTGAATTCTGATGTGAAAATTACAAACAATTTCTCTTCCTGATACATAATTATGTTTTTTCATGCTCTACCTGTGAAAATTCATCCAAGAGTGCATTTTAATAGCTTATTTCTTAACCCTTCCAAATAAAAGCATATAATGGAAATAATGATAGAGTGAAAATCCAACTTTAATTTGAGCTGTGTTAGAAAATCTGGGTATAACATTATTACTTTTTCTTTTTTTGAAAATGAGTATGTACTTCTGTCACTTGGCTTTACACATACTCATACACTGTTTGGCACCCTTTACTCAGATGGATGAGGCATTACCTAAGTAATCCAGCTCATTTGTCTTCACAGTGCACCTAGTGCATGGCATTATTCACCAGTGGGACCTGTTACACTGGAAAAAATGATTTTATTTTTTTTAGCGATAATGTGTGTGGCTTTGTCAGCTGTAATAAATGCTGAAAACTGTATATTTAGACACAAGTGTATTTCCACATGACAAAGCTCAGCTCAGTTCAGGAAATACCATCTGTAGTGCTTTCCAGATCCCATTCTCCACTGTGTTGTCCCCTTGTATGCTAGTGTGAGCGTGGTTGACTTTGGTGTAGTAGTGACAGGGAAGTGTTGTGATAGAACAGACCACCAAATGCTGAATGCCCAAGTGCTTTCTCATCTGTTATGAATGAAAGCTCATTACTGGCAGACAGCAGTGCATATGAGCTCTAGCTCAGGTGACTCAGTTGCACAGAAACTTGAAGAGAAAATTTGGGAGACCTTAAACAGGTTAAGGTGAAGGAATTGCTCAATTAAACTGACCACAGGCTCCCTGCCTCAGCCCTTTTGAGCAGAGTCTTTAGGATGTAGCATCTAATAAGGGTTTCTCTGATACATGTGCCTTTTCCTAAATTCTTGTTTACCAATATGCTTATGCAAGCAACTTGGAGTTCAGTTGTAAAGTCCTGCATGTCACAAGCAGTTTTAGAACTGTTGCGGCTACGCTGATGCAAAGTCCTTGTGAACCCCTCTTTATACTTTTGTCTCAAATTCCGTGCTGGAAGACTGAGCGGCCTCCTAGTTTTGGACTCACCTTCAGTGCTACATCCCAGTTTCCAGCTCCAGCATTTTCCTGCTGCTGTCTCATGATGCCAGGGAGACTCGGGGCTGTGTAAGGCCACAGCATGGCTTTCTCAGTGGCCTCTATCTCACCCCAAATGTCAGGGTCAAACAAAGAGTTGTGATGGCCCAGCTCTGAGCCAATGAAAAGCCCCTAACCAGTGTGTGCTCTGCAGTGAGAATAGTGTAGTCTTGTCTGATGGTCAAGTGGTAAACAAGGAAAAAACAAGGCCCAAGTGTCTGTCTTCAAGTAAAAGCAGCACATAGACTGGGGACTTGTTTAGAAGTGTGAAAAGAGTTTAATTCTGCTTACTTCGAGCTTCTCTGTGTCAGATTCTTGCTTGGACTGTGAAACAATTTATATGTTCTTTTATCCCACCAGTAAAGTGGCAATGGAAGGGGGAAAAGCAAGTTTCAAGTCCTCCTCCTTATTAAAGTTCAGGTGGGAAATCGAGACTTTTTGGGTTTTTTTAATGAGTCTCCAAAATTTTAGATTAACAGATCTCACAGACTACTGAGGAATATTGTTACTCTTTAGCCTTACACTTCAGGACATTCAGTGGTTTATGCCACACAATTTAGGAGCGCTTGGTTTAGGTGGGATATACCCTCTCACTCCCTAACAGAAAGAGGTTGTTAGAAACTAGATCTGTCCCTGCATAGGGAAAATATCCTTCTGATGTGTCTCATCAACGTAGGTCTGTCAACCTACATTTCAGAAAAAATGGATGCTTTCTTCCTCCTCTTCTCTAGGCCATGGTGAATCATTAAAAGAGCCTTTTACTTTTTTTACAGGGGGGTTGACCCCATGGGAGCATGGATGTCACACATGATAGATTTATTGACAGATAATCCTTTGTTTGGGGCTCTGCCATGAAAAATGGTTTGACTTGATAAGTATCACCTTCAGAAATTATTTAGTGCCTTTTCCTCTTTAAATTATGAATCTTTTGCAGCAGGGAGAATTCTTGACAGAAGTTGTCTGTAGGAACAGGAAACCTTTTCATATACCAGTAGCATCAACTCAGCAAGTAACCTCCCCTAGGGCACATTTACATGGCCCAGTGCTGTAAAGCAAAGACACTCATGCTGGCTTAGAACTAGCTGCAGTAATGTAAAATTGTGACCTGGCTTCTCTTCTCTTTTAAGTATATGTATATCCTGTGCAGCTCAGGTAAATACAGTATGAAAGTGGTCACAAGCCAGATGCCTCCAGTATTTGGTCTGCAAGGCTCAGACTTGGCTTGCATGTTACAGCTGAGCAGTGACTTTAATTAGGTAGAGAGAAAGGGTTCTGTGTGTGTCTGTGTGAAAAAAAAAAAACAAAAACAAAACAAAAAAAAAAAGTACTGCATATATAGATATCTTTATATGTATCTGTGTGCCTTAGTCTTCTAGGAAACTTCAAAAATGTAAACTTAATAAAGAAAGAAATGAATGCTAAATGAATGTTAATACTGAAATGTGAAGAACTGGTCCTATAGGTCTGTTCCAGTCTCTGTATAGTTAGTAGTACATGTACAATTCAGAGTAGTTTAGCTTGTCATGGTTACAAGACTCTGAAGAAGTGCTTTACATTGATGCTTCATGAGTCACTAAAACCTGCTGCTAATTGCTTTAGTCTGGAGGCCTCATAGGGAAACCAAAACAAAGATGTTGCAGGTGTTTTAATCAGTGTTCGCAGGGCAGCCCTGTTGTGCTTCATGGATTTCGTTCAAGCTGTTATGAGTGCTGAGATGTGAGGTGGCAGTGCTGTTGCTATCTACACCCCGTGGGTGCTGCAGCTTCCCAAGGAGCCCCGGCAGGCGCTAGGGTTTCAAAGTAGCCAGTGCCATGCAGCCAAGTGGGGCAAAGGCATTCTCCTTCTGCAACGCCCCGTGCTCTAGGATCCTGGCAGTGTGCGGAGGGTGAACAAGCAAGTGATGCAACCTGGGCAAAAGTGTGGAACAGCAGGTAATGTAGCATAGACAGTTGCAAACACGGTGGAGTAGTTAAATCTGCATCAGTTAGCACTATAACTGGTACCTGATGGCAGTGCTTTCTAGGCACTGTCGCAGTCAGTGTAGGTTATTTAAGAAGATAAGGAAGTTACCTCTCCCAAAACGGTATTTGATTTTATAGGACATAAAACAACGCCCAAATTTAGTTGATCCATTACAAACAGCTCAAAGTTTAGTACACACTATACAGCAAATGCAGTGCCTAAGAACACTGTATGGATGTTGGATACATGCTCATGATAATAGTGACAAATAAAGGTAAGTCTTGAATAGCTGCCATTAGATATTACAGTATTTTTGTTACAGTACATTATCTCAATATATTTGTGTTAGAGAGCATTTTTTTTATCTGTCAGGCATGAATTGTCATTACGAGAGAGAGGGAAGCTAGTCTGCTAGAATTAGCTAGAAATTAGGTAATATTAATCATTGGGAAAACTGATGTTTAACTTCTCCCTTTTGTTTTTTATAGTACAGAGTGTTCTTGTGTCCAACTGATTATAGATTGATTCAGTTGTGCATGAATAGTGTTAAGTGCTGTTAAAATAAAACAATGTTATTTGGTATTTACACACCATTGTGCATAATCAAAGCCTTTAAAAAACACAAAAGTTCAGATTATGATCTGCTGCAGCTAATATCAGCCCCACATCAGCCATGAGTCATCGGTCAGCAAAGAAGGCAATGCAGCACAAACATTTCCCTCCCTGTGTTAAAATTATTGTTTGCCACATAAGTGGGAAAATTATCATCAAATGACTTTTATAGTTCTCTAGAGTTGTTATGTGCTTGGAATATCACAAGGCTGACTTGTGTGAATGGGCTTGACTCTTGATACAAAATGTGAAGTACTGTTCTTATTTAAAGTAAAATCAAAGCAGAAATAGGTCAAACTCCTCCTGTTGAAAGTTGATTGGAAATATATGCCTGAATGTCTTCTGCCCTTTGAAAATCCAACATAGATATTTCATTTTAGGAATTATAATTAGTTGAGCTTGCAGGGTTTAAGGCGTGTAGTTTTGGCCATGCCATTTTCTTCAGAACTGTTTTGTAGGCTGGTATAACCCCACACAATTCTACAGCAACCTGGCTTTATGGTGATAAGCTACTTCACTGAAGTGCTCTGTAGGTTAATATTACCTTAATTTCCCTTTCCTGTAGCAGGAGTGCATATCTCATGCTTGCTAATATTATTTATTTTTTTTCAAATGGCAATTTTAGACCTCCCAATTTAGGCTAGTGGGCACAGCACTGAAACGTAGGCTCTGCCTTAACTGTTAGACTGCCGCGAGTGACTCATTTTGCTGTATTTTGACTTCTGTACCTGTACCCGGCTGTGTTTCAAAAAGAGTGCAATGATTTTGACCTTCTCCATAAAGTGCTTTGGGAGTGGTCTGTTGGTTAATCTTTTTATTTTTGCTTGTTGCTTCAAAATCTGTTTTCTGTAACAAAAGCCACTCAACTTTGGTGCTTTTGGAGCTAGAAGAGAAACTATTGGAGTAATGATTTTTTTCTTGAAAGGTGAGGTTCTATAAGAAGAAAACAATTAATTAAAAAGCTACCCCAAAACTCTGAGCTCAGCTCCTCGAGTTTCTGGCTAGCTTTACATCTGCTAATGTTGGATAACTTCCCCTCACAGAAACACCCCTGTCCCATGCAACTGTTCCAGGTTTGCTTTTGTGCTGGCATGTTTAGGGCAGGACAGTTTTTAATGTGTGGAGAGGCTCATACCAGTGGAATATATACAAAGAAAATGGTGAAGACTGCCAAAGCCAAATTTATGAACTGCATTATCAACGCCTTATGGAAAGCGCCATGAATCACATTACAAGATGAAGAATGAATTTTTCCCCTCTGCTGTTGCAAGAAAAAGCAATATATGGTCTGAAGTCTGGCTTTGATATTTCTCTCTACTGTTCTCCCTTTCAAAGCTTTCTTATAACCAATAAAATTCACAGGTTTGCCATATCTCATTCAGCAAGAAGGCAACTTAAAAACTAATATGCTGCGTTGGCACCAAGTGAAATAAATGGATTTAGAAGATGACAGCGAAGAGGCCATGCTGAAATGTGTATAGCCAGACAGCGTCACACTTCCTTGGAAAGCATTCAAATTGATTTTTCATGGAAATACATTCCAGAGAAGCTGTATCAGACAAAAAAAAGATTCCTTCAGGAAGCACTGATCCATCCCATGCGCTCCCACCAGTGTGCTACCATGGTGCCGCCCCAGAAGGATTTGCTGGGTTAACTGTACTTTGACGTTGCCCTGGTGTGTTAGTGCAGGCTGCCTGAGGTGGCAGGTTGGGCTGGAGGCCAGGACACCCGGTTGCTGATCTCAGCTTAGCTCCTGGTTTGTCACTTGGGCAGGGGCAAGATGCATCCCTTCTAATGCACTCCAGTCTCTCTGCCTGCTGAATGGGGTAACTGAATCCTTTGGCTCAAAAAGTAGTGCCCAAGGAAGGAAGGATAAAACAGCTAGCTGTTTGCTTGTGCTACTATTGTTACACTTTGGTTCAAAACACTAATTTAGATATCAGTACTGAAGATCCAAATAGACTAGATAACTTTTCTGCTCCTGCTCTCTATCACTGGCCATTCTGAGCTTCAGGCTTTTGCAAGAAGGACCATATTTCTGAGAGAATTTGGGACATTTGTGGATTGCAGTATGCAGCAGATCACCGGCATTTACTTGTCACCCACCACCAGAAGTTCCTCTTAACATATTAGGGATCCCTGGGTTTGGACTTCCACAGTGGCCTGTTGTCCAGGGAGTCAGCAGGTTCTCATGGGAAGCAGAAAGTCTTGGTAAAATCAGAACTTTGTGACAAGGCCTGTTGGTTTAAGGAGTACAGTTGAAGTTTCAGGCAGGTAGGCAATACCTAGAGAAATGGAGATTATATCCATGAAAAAGGGCAGTGAGATTAGGCTGTTTAGAAACTTGCCTTATAAGAAATAGTGGCTGCAGGTTTCACATTCCCAGGGAATGAGATTGCATGCACGCTGCATTACAAAGAAGGAATAATAATGTAAATGGAAATACAGCAGATAAGTGTGAAGGTTTTCTGGTTGCTGTTCTTCCCTTTCTCCCCTGAATCATAGAGTCTGTCGACAGAAGAAAATGTTAGAAGCAGTTGCTGTTATTTTCCCTGGCAGACAGAGTTTAGTAAGCTGCTAACTTAGAGGCTGTAAGTCTTTTGCAGTTTCTTAAGAAAGATCATAATCATTCTTCATACGGATGAAATCCTGTGTATCAAATCACTGCTGCTGAACTCACTCTTGCTTTGGAGTTCATTATTTGGGGGATTAATTTTATGTTCAACTTAATAGTTTTGTCTGTGTAGGGTTTTTGGGAGTGGTGGTTTGTTAGTTGTTTTTTGGTTGTGGGTTGTTGTTTTTTTTTACTACAGCAAAATACACTTGAAAGCATTTGCTGTATCTTCAAAATAAACTGCTCAACTCAGGTGCCTGTGTATCCATCCACTTGGATACATAGTTCCCTTCCTTCTTCTCCTTTGTTCTTAAGGAGATAACCCTTTGCTGTTCCACTAATCAAATTATAACCTTTCTCTTTCCCATAAAAGTGTCCTACATTTATTCTATAGACCGAGAGCTGGGCTGGTGAAGTTGGTTATTAGAAGTTGTTTATTAGAAGCTGTGTTTTTCTTGCCAGCCTTCCTCTAGCCTGGCTGGTGGGGAATGGCAACAAACTAAGGTAAGGAACAGATGCAGTTTTCTTCATGCCTGGACTTGGGAATCTTGGTTTCTAAACAGCCCAGCCTTGCTGGATGCTGTTAAGAGCTACTTGCACCCTTTCAGATTGATCTCCCGTGCCCAGCAACCAGTTGCCTGCAGTGGCCAGTTTTTCTTAGATAGTGGCAATTCATAAACATCTCATGTGAATCGCGATATAAAGCTTCACAGGGAATTGTACAGACTCTGCTGCTATGATGGGAGTCAGGAGGGTGAGAACATAAACCTGACCATAGTAGTCTGACCAAAAATGCATGTGGTCACTCCTGTCCTGCCACAGTAACCCCAGCCAATTCTGCAAATGCTTTAGCCTGTTCAGGACAGGTCCGTCTTTGAGTTACCAGATTCCCTAGGAACACACTCTGAGGTGGATGCCACTCCTGAGCAATTACTGTGTGTCTGAGGGTCGGTTGGTATTGAATCAGAATAGTTGCTCTACGACCAGCATCAAGCATTCATTTCTTAGGAATTTTTTCTATGTCCTCTATAAGGACATTTTGTAGGTGCCTCACATGCAAGTGCATTTGGAGCAGCTGAAGAAACTAACTACATTAGTTTATTCAGTTACTAAAAGAAAAATTACACTTTTAATACGCTCTCCTGAAAAAAGTGGGTTGAGCTGTTATGGAAAAAAATATAAGTACTATGGAAAAAGTTTCAGATTTTTTCATGCTTTTTCCTTGTTTCTTTGATGGACTGAATTGAAAACTGTTGTTTTAGAATTAAATAGAAATGCAACATTTTTGTTTAGCTGCTTTTTGAAGGGGGCTGAAATGTTTTGGTTTTTTCCCCTGAGGCTCTTGTTTCTTGTGTCTAATTTTTATCTTTTATCTCAATCCACTTTTGTAATGATAAAAAGGAGATGGCAGGGAAAGAAAAAAAAATACAAAACCTGAAAACCTAAGCTATCATCTCTGATTTGTATCAGCATAGAATTTCTTTTAATTTGAAACATTTTTCTAAAATTAAACAAATCCCTGAACCACAAGAAAACATTTTTTTAATTAAAATATTGCCACTGAAAAACTTATTTTGGGTTTTAGAAGGTTTTATCTGCAAATCACTCTAGCCAACTCCACCTATGGGTGAAGCAAATGAGGCAGAAGTGTGTCAGCTGGATATATTTAAAATAAGGGAACATTGCTTACACTGTAATGTATTTTTAACAAAACATTCTGATGCTTTGTAGCAAATTGAATAGCGTGTGAAGAGTATGGATAATTATTGCCAGTTTTCAGTCTGATAATCACTGGAGTGTAATGTCAGTGTGTCGGTTTTTCCCTGAAGAGTAAGTAGGGATTATTTCATTTGGTAGCATTTTGTTTCCCAAGTGTTAATAAGGGAAAGGTCTGTGTATTTTCAGATACCGGGAAGTCAAATATCGAGGATTTAATATCCCCATATGTGTGCTCCCAGCAGGTCAGGACTAGCTGTCTGGAGGAGGATTTTGTTCTGGGTTTGCACAGTACCTGCATTGCTGGGTTCTGGCTGGGCTCTCCTGTGCAGCACATGCTGTTGTTGCTTCCGGACACAAAAAGCAGTGACAGTTCTAAGCCCTGACGGAGACAGTCCACTGTCAGGACTAGGATGTTAATTCATTTTAATGAACCTAGGAACATGCAGAATACTTGAAAATGCTGTTTGCAAAAGAGGTATTTTGCAAAGTAAAAAAAAAAAAAAAACAACCAAGAGGCAAGTATTTCAGAAAGCCAGCTCTATTTAGTAAGATAAGTTTTCCGGTATGTCTTTATTTTTGAAAAAGAAAATAAACCCTCCAAACCAGACTTTATTTTGTTGATTTCTACTCAGCAATTGTGCTTGCACCCTGCAGAATCATCACTTAAAACAAAAATTGTATTTTGGAAATATAATTCACCATTTGCCAGTATGGCTTGATGCACTCACTAGACAGTGGTCTCTTCTCCACATAGGTTTTGCAGAAGCTAACTGTGCTTAAGCTAAGTGCTTGAGCATGAAAAGACTGAACCAAAAGTTATCTATATATCTGAAGTGTCAAATACAGTCGTTCACTGACACATCTGGTGCTAGCAGGCGGCTGAGGTAGAAAAGGCAGACCTGGTAAAACATGGGGTAGGATCCACCGGCTGACTTCTACCACTTTTCTCTAAATTATCTTGGGCCGTTTGAACATACCCCGCTACCTGCAAAGATCTGGCTGGTTAGGGATGTCTGCTTATTTCTCTTGACTAATAGGCATGACAGTGGCTGTTTTAGACTCTGCACTGCTCATGAAACTCAGGTTTTATGAGTATCAGGCTGAAAGCTGAGTGGTGGCTCCTGCCTTCCAGTGCAGAATACCAATGTGTCCTCAATGTCCCCTTGTAATTGTGCTGCAGCAGAGCTGAGCTCTGGGCTATAGATACCATTTGGGGTGCTCAGATCAGCTTCTCATTTGCTCTAGTGCTGTATGATATATGATGCTAGAGATGAATGAAATGTATATTTTATTTAACAAAGACTAAAATAAATTAGTTAGCAATGTACTGTCTGGCCGGAACACCCGGTAAGTACTACTAGTTTTCATTATCCCTCAAGAAATCATTGACTATTTTATGTGATGCAGTAATGTATTATTCATAGACAATTTCATTGGTAACATTACTGCAGATTCTCGGTGTAACAAGAATGTACATAAAGCCATGAAATCCTTGGGAAGAGAAAGACGAGTGATCTTCCATAAAAATGAGAATATACATGCATATGCATGTACACAGAGGACTACAGGTCTTCGTGGAGTCAGGCAAATGCCTTTTAATCATGGCAGTGAGCCTTATTCTTAAAGCATGTCTGCTACTACTCCTTATAATCCACTAATCCCTCTCAGTTTCTTAATGATAAACTTTAAATGTTGGGCTGAAATGTTGTTCTCTGCCTGAAGCTGAATATTTTTCAGTCTCAATGTTAGTAATTTGCCTGTATTTATTACATGGATGAGTATCCGCACTTCCAGCCTATTTATTCACCAGGCTTGGTATGTAAGAGTACGCACCTGGAGAAACCATCCACACAGCACAAAGCCCCATCTTCTGCAGTGACAGGACACAGTGCACAAAATGGTATACCCCACACCATTGTCATTGAAGGCAAAGGACTCAGTTTCATAGTGTCTCTTTGACAACGTAAAGGAATAGTGGTAACAAGACACTTGTTCAGCCTCTCACTGGTGTAAAAGGTGTAACTCTTCTGGCACTAGGGAGGTTCACTTCTCATTTCAGGCTGTGTCATCAGCCGTATCTCTGCTTTTTCTGCTCCTTCAGTCTCAGGTTTCCCAGCCCAAATGCTACATCCAAGGCAACTTCGTGTGTTGCCACAGCAGGTTTTTGTCAGCAGCATGCTTCTTTCTAACCCGCAGTTCCCCAGGCTTTGTGAAATCGAGGAATGAGCCTTTACTCCAATGGTAGCAGATGGCACTGCTACTTTATGCTTCCACTCTGAAGCACTGCCCAGCTGGCTTGGGCCCTGCTACAAGGAATGAACTGAGCTCTGCCTCATCCGCTGCTGCTGCGCAGGCTCCACCTCAAAGCTTAGCACACAGCCTCACCTGCCTTTGGGGACCTTGGTGCTGTGGCTGCAAAACCACTCTAGAGCTACTACCATGCCCAGTATCAGACCAGTATCTGTATAAAGGTAGTGGAGCTTGGATTTCACAACAGCAGCAGAGGTCAAAAACTGGCCTTGTACCCTCCCCAGTGTGTCCAGACTGGGTGCTGTGTCATGGACTCGCAAACAGAAACCTTGTCATGCTTGCCCTGGGTGCAGTGTAAAAGCAAAATGTGTTATTCCTTTTCTGGGTCTTTTCCACTATATCATATGGTTGTCCTTGAAACTTTGCAGGCAGTGCTGTTACATAAGTGAGATATATTGCAGTTAAAGCTTGCTCCGCTGGGTTGGGCACTTCAGAAGGCTTTTACCGCTTCATAATTTAAATGTATGTTTGTCCTTTTTTAATTGAAAAGTTTTAAGGAGTGAAAGGTTTGTGTGTTTGCACTGTTTGAAGGCTGCTTTGACTTTTGGTTACTGAGGAAATTGTTTTAATGTAGATTTGGATTCCAGTCACCTCAGACTTTTTGTTTTGTTAGGGTTTATGCATCCTTTGGGATGGGAACTGTTTTAAGGGGAAACTGTCTCAAAGCATTTTAGTCCCATCTGGTGTTTGGCATATCTAAAGAGTGCTGATGGGTCTTGAAAAGTTCAGCCAGCACTGAAATTCAAGCCCATTTCTATGTTTTTATGGATCCAGGGCTGGAGTTGACACCAACATTGCTGACTCGTGACTTCTGAAGACATGCAGAGTCCTGACTCTTCAGTTTCTGATCTGCTCCTTTGCCTGTTCATGCAAGTAGAATATGCACCAGTGATGCCATGGTTTATTGAGTGGTAGTTAGGTGTGGTATAATAGAGACTCTGTATTAAAGAAGCTATAAAGCTG
Source organism: Falco biarmicus (assembly GCF_023638135.1). Taxonomy (NCBI): domain Eukaryota; kingdom Metazoa; phylum Chordata; class Aves; order Falconiformes; family Falconidae; genus Falco; species Falco biarmicus. The sequence continues at coordinate 61,997,533 of NC_079288.1, read as the reverse complement.
GAAAAACTGCCTGCTTTGTACAGTTGATGATAAAATCTCTTATGAAGAAGGCAAAGGAAGTGATGGGTCTACAGGTTTGTCATTCTCATCTGTCTCATGCTCAAGGAGTGGGGAGTGGAGGAAAAAAATAAAGCAATCTCTTAGAAACCTGTGTTGAGACTAGGATGCCTCTTAACTCTCCTTTCAGACAGCTGTGTTGTTCCCAAAGACCCACGGCGTTAGTGCGTAGGGTCTTCCATCATTTATTTAGAGCTGAGCCATGAGAGTGTAGAATGTGGATTTGCTGAAGCCTTTAGAAATATTAGGTTGATTCTGGTGTTTCACAGGCAAGTCGTGGGGCATCTGGGAATGCTGCCTCTGCCTCAGCTACTCATCCTGTGGTTCCTGAGGCTGGGACTGAATGCCACCTAACTCAGCTGAACTCCACTGGCAGCAGGGCCTCTCCTCCCAAGCTGTCCGAACTGCAGAGCAAATAGATGCTGTGGCGTAACCTCTGGGGCAGGAGGACACCACTGAACCCAGTTCTTTAGTAGGAGGCATTTCCTTTTCATAGCAAGTATCAGAAGGTTGCATGGTAGACATCTCTTGCCCCCATTGCAGATTTAACAGGCCGCATGGGATTCTGTAGGAAAGCACTTTGTACTCCATGGTAATCAAGGCATCGGGCTGAGGAAATAGAGTAGGGGGAAAAGACTTTTCTATCTCAGTAGCTCAGACCTCTGCCAGCCAGAAGCAGCTTTAGATCATGCAAGCTGCAAAAGTGCCCTTCAACAGCAGTTCTCTTCCAAGACAAAGAAAAGACAAAGCTTATCTACAGTGGCAGTTATGAGGAAAATAGCTTTAAACAAAAAAAAAAAAAGCATATTTCATCCTGGAGGCACATCCTTGTATACCTTTCATGTGGAGCATGAATACGCTAGTACAGAGGAAGATCTGGCTTCAATAGCAGGTTCTGCTGCGCAGCAAAAGGCCACGGCTGCACGGGTGTGAGCCTCCAGCCCAGAAGGGGAATTGCACATCAGCTTTGGAGGCTAATAAGAGCATGACCTTCTCACCTAATGAAAGAAAGATTTCCTGGGGGATACTGTTCCCTGCTGGCTGTTTTACGTTTTTCCAGTTACAGGCCGCAGTTCTGTCCCTCCTTTGCCATCAGCAGCACTTGTGTTGTTACTCCACTGCCAGCTGTGGGGGAGAGCAGGTCTGGCTGGATGTGGAACTCTGGGTGAATGATCAGGAAAGATCTTGCAGGCAAAGAGATCAAGAAAAAAATCAGCTACTGCAAAGGAAGCATTGGATAAGAGGAAAATTAGCCAAGAGAATTCTTTACGGTGGCTGGGAGGAGGGACATGGGTGATGAACGCTACGTGGCTAAAAGCTTTGCATCTCCCAGAGTTCATCTGGAGCAATGGAAGAAGGCTTCAGGATATCTGGGAAATCTTTTCAGTCCTGGTAAAATACAATTATTATTGCATTAAATGAGTTTTGAAGGTTCAAGGATGAGGTGAGCTGGAGAAACTTTAGTGAAACTGATGTATTCATTATAGTGTCATCACGATCCAAATACCTCCTGAAAGTCCATTGATTTCTGTGCTGCTATTTTGGAAGGAAAGAGGAAGGAAAAGCTTGAACAATGTCAAAACATCCTATTTTGGCTCTGAGGAGACTTTTTTTTTAATTACTTCATCTTTAAATTATAATGCAATGTATAAATGCAATCTAAAGAATTTCATAGCTCAACGTTAGATCAATCCAAAGTGATTCTTTTTCTCCAAGAATGTCATGTTTAATTTTGCTGCTTAATGAATTCAGAGTTGGAAATCTCAAAGCTGTTGATGAAATAAAATGTTCATCATTTTTGAACAGTTCTCTTCAGGAGCTCAGCTTCTGGCTGTGGTAGAGTTGCTCCGTAACACAGACTGCAGTGTGTTCCTCCTACCCTGAATCTTTCCTAGTTGGGGTAAAATCCTTTCAGAAAAGAGCTGCCTTTTCCTATATAAACTGTGAAGCCAAAAGGAAAAGTAATTGTCATCAAGTTTTCCAGGGTCTACTATAGTACTAATTGAGGCCATATATCTTGTAGCAGACATTAACAACAACTGTATACATACTAAGCTTGACACATTTGAGTTCTAACAACCCTGAACTCCAGGGATTCAAGCCAACTTCATTAAAACAGAGGGAGAAAATGTTAGCAAGTCATTTTAAATGGAATTGGCATATATGCACCTTTTGACTTGAATCACTTACTGTTGTCCCAGTAATTTAGCCTGGGTCTTCTGGCACACTGTGTGAACGTAAGGAGAAAGTGTTATTGTTTCCTAAGACTCACACTGATGCCTTAGCTGTGTCTCTGCAGTACTTGCTCCCTGTATATGTGTGTGTATATATATGGGGAAAAGTTTGTATTATCCCATATGCAAAGTGTCATGAAGATAAGCCCAGCTGTCGGTGCTTGAGTCTCTTGGTTGCTAAGGCAGGTAGTGGGACTTAAATAATTCTGCTATCTGGATGTGTCTATTCACCTGTTCAGTCTAACAGTTTTTGAAGCTGCTGGACAATTTCAATTATATTTGGAATAGAAGCAGAGGTGTCAAAAGGACTGCATTGCTACAAGTTTTTACTTATTAGTAGCTCATAGAGGAGTTACAGTCAAGAAAAGCTAACCCTTTATTAGATACCAGGAAAGCATGCAGAAGAGACTTGTGAACCTGATTTACTAATTCCTATGGCTCATTCAGATTTTTTTGTTGAAACCTTAAATACGCCTAATTTATACAGTGCAGTGTGTCTACGTACGTTTGTTTGTTATACACATGCATGTTGTTCACTGAAATTCTACCAGAAATTAATTGTGCTCACCCTTGTTAAAAGCATAACCTCAGCTCCATCTGGTGGCTGTGTGGATTAGTAAAACAAAACTGCTGAAATGCATCTCGTCTGTGATTTTGCCTTTTGTCTAGTGAAAAAGAAGTAAATATAGCACCAGACATACAAACGTGTGTCAGCTTCCTTGGGATAGATAGGGTGGATATAAAAAGAAGACCCTTTCCTTTTGTCTCCTGTTTTTCTGCATGTCGTATTTTCTGGACTTCATGCCTGTAGAGATCAAGAGGTTTTCTCTCAATCATGAGAACTAGAAAACTATTTTAAAAAAATAATAATTTTATATATATATAAAATTTCCTTCCACCTCACCCCTTTATCTCTTGAGAGCAGGAGGTAAAGATGAATGAGGAAGGTCAAATATTGTATCTGAGTTGCACTGCCTTCCTGATTTATAACTCTACAAGTGTGACCACCCGGAACAGAGCTTCAAGCCAGCTCTAAAACCAGAAATACTCGTTGACCATCCCACACAGCTAATTCTTCACAAATAATGTATTTTTCTAAAAGTCAAATAGTAAGAGTTGGTATATTCTTACTTCATTGCTTTTTCTCTGCTTATACTGGGAAGGTATTTGACATAAATTTTCTGTTATGTAAGCTGTTTTGTAGTCAAAAATTATTTTTATTTCAAGCAGGATAACAAAAAGAATTTCAAAATGAATTTTTCTTCAAAAATCAGTGTTAGATCTGGCAGAGTTTTTGTTTTGATTTTGATGACATGTTTTAAAAAAAAATAGGGCAATACTCAAAAATGGAACAGTTCTGTTCAGACAGTGCAGGCCTGTCTTCACGTTTTCAGTGAAATAAGTGATGCAAATGGATGAAACAGCTTTTTGATGAAAAATAAAACGACTTGCAGCAGTGGGTTGTGGCAGTGAGCCATGCTGCCTCTTTTGGTTTTGCATAGACACGAGGGCCTGGAAGGAGGGCAGTGAGAATTAATATGACCATGTGTAAGGTCAGCTGAAAATTAGGTTCTTTGCTGTTTTCCCATTGTGAAATGATACAACAACACTACTAAAACCTCGGGCTAGTTCATATCACTTAAATGCACTCTGAATAGAGAGATTTTGTTTTAAAAATGTTAAACAACAGGATTTCCCTCTGCCTGCTCCTGCCTTCTGAACTTGACTTAAGCTTTATGACAGTTTGGATAGCCTCAAAAATGTGTGAATTTTAATAATGTGGCTGACTTACATGATTAATCACTCCCATTTGGCAATTAGCAGAATTGGTGGCTCTTCATTCAGCTTGCAGGTCTGTTTTTGTGTATTGCCCTTGGCCATGAATTTGGAAAACCATTACATGTAAGGTGCTGGCTGGAGTACAAAACTGAACTAGGCTGATGAGGGGAAAGCCAAACCCAGTTTCTTCAGCAGATACCTGCTGATAGAAGCAAAGCCCAAGGTTGTGGCATGAAAGTGGTAATCCAAGACTGGAATTCATTTATTCATTGTACTTTCTTAGTCCTTTGGGACACACTGTCTCTGCTTCATAGCAACATCACCAGTGCTACTTGTGCTACAAGCAGTGATCAAACCTGAACCTATACCGAGGAAGGATGGCAAAGAGTACCTCAAGGCATTGCAAAGTGCAGCAAATACACCCAGGCAGAACAAACTTCTGAGTCAAGCGTCCATGCAAAACAAGGAAATCTTGCAGGCAATTTTAGTTCTTAGTATGTTCAAGTTTGCTATAGACGTCTCTTCACAGAAGTTTACAGTCTCCATGGCATTCCATCTCCATAAGCATTCCTGGCTTTTGTCACACCCATCGCTAGGCAATTGAGAGTGGAGCAGTTGCATATTCTCTCCTTTTCATACTTTGCACGTTCCTGTTTCTAATATGGTGAAGAGTTTTATACAGCCACAAAGAGTTTTATATGTCTTAGTGACATTTAGCCTACATACTCTCCTCTACTTCTCCAGTTCCTAATGAACAAGCTGTAGGCTGCATATTTGCATACATTAATGCTTTGTCACTTTGAACTTGAGGCAGAAATACCATCTTGTTCCTGTCAGAAGGGGCTTAAGAATATTAAAAAAAAAAAAAAATAAAAAAAATCCCATAGCATTTGGAAACTTTTTACCAGACTTTCCTCAGGGTGTTTTCCTGCCTAAACTGTTTATAATAATGCTTAAGATCTCAAATGAGAGCAGTTTCTCGGTGAGTGAAGCACAGAGTTCACTAATGATTAAAGGCAGCCTTGCTCACTGAGCTGTATACACTCATGACAGACAGAGGCCAGGAAAGGACTGTCCCTTTTTGCAGGATCTGGTGCAAAAATCACCAGACTTGCCCAAGGTTCCACACTGTGGTTCTGTCAGAAGGGACATTTAATCTCTGTTGCTAAAAATAAAAGCACACACAAAATGTAATAAATTGCTTAAGACTGAGGCTAACTAAAACAAATGTGTAGTCTACTGCTAAGCAACTTCAGAAAAGAAGGAAGTGGCACCAAAAAGTTTTCAGAGCCTTTCCTCTTGCCTGGCAGTTGTAAATGGTGTGCTCCAGAGAAAGATGTGCAAAAGGGTTAAGCAAAGCCCATGTGACAAAACTGTTCCCCTACTTCTGCCACTTGCGCCCTTAAATTGGATGCTGAATGCATGCTTGAATGATGGCATATGCAAGACAATATTTTTTCCCAAGAACAAACCAGCAAAATCATATTGGGTAGTACAGCTGTTCAGTGTTTTCTATTCCATGAAATTTCCTGTTTCATGAAATGCAGGTGAACTTTCTGTAGTACTATAGAAAAAAAATAAATACACAAGAGAGCAATCATACTTGTGTGTCTGTGTTCGCATCCAGGTGTGGTGGGGGATTATGCTGTTACAAGGCCAGGTATCGATCTGGGAAGCAGGGACTTCTTGGGAAAGGCTGGAAGGATCCAGAAAGAAGTATCAAAGACCCTGGCTTTCCCTCACCTCTTTTTAAATGAGCAACCTCGCTTCTGCTTCATTGTATAGGGGTGCAACCCCTATGTGTGCCTGTGTACACCTCTTAAACGTGCCATTAAGGAGCCAAAGCTCTCTATGTACAGAGGGAGGATTTGCTAAGGAGGCATCCCATGCTGCCTCAAAAAGGGCACTGACTGACAAGCTCACCATCACATGTCCCCACAGAGGCCCTGAAATGTCAAAGCATTAAGGACACAGTAACTGTAAGATATTTATTTTAGAAGGAAAGTGGTCTTTCCCTGCTGATCTGTAGGGAGTGTGGAAAGGAGGATGGCTTGACAGGTAGATAAACATATAGCGTACACCTCTCACATCCCCTTATAGCTAATCAGACACTTTTCAATTGTAGGGAAGACTCCTTATTGGGTTTTTTGTTGCTGTTGTTTTGCTTGTGCAAGCAGAGAAATGGGCATAAAAAGCCAGAACTGCATGTTCCTAGCGAGACTGCATGTCCATAGCATTACAGAGGTTTTTTGTGGAGACTGAAGTATTTTGTAACACTCCTTTACCGCAACACTCAGAGGATTATTAGCTGCAGATTGTGAGAGTTGTGTGGCAGTGGAGGAAGTATTCACTTTTTTGTGTAATAGTTACCTATAACCTGGCCATTTTATCTTATTTTAACCAAAAAGGGCAAAATCAATCATAAAATTAATATAATTCCCAAATCAAAGTGTGTTTCTTAACTGGAAATATTTACTGTAGTAACAGCTTGCAATGCTTGATGTGATTTTGACATGTTGCAATTTGATCTGTGGAGTTTTCATGATTGTCTGCAAGGCAACATTGATTTCAGACTTATTTTGTTCCTTTGCTGTTTTTCTTAGTCACTTGTGTTTGAATCTACAGGTGTAAGATGAGGTGTTGTTTAATCTTGCCACAGTTGTGGCATTGTCATTCCATCTGAGCTTCTTTCCTTTGATGTTAAGGGAGCCTGCAGACACCAGACTCCTGGATTAAGCATCTGAAGATAACTGCTTAACACAGGCTGTGTGAATACCCCTTTGCTGCCCCTTGTCATGCTTTGTAAGGCTTACTTAAAGTCAAGCACTTAATTATGGCGTTTTTAGAGGAATCTTTAACATGGACTCAGTGGATTTCAGACTTGAGTGTCTCTGAGTACCTTAACAGAAATATATTTTAGTTTTACACAATTATAGAGGGAGAACGGTTGTATTGGTAGTTTGGATATGTCTGTCTCGCTGGTTGTCCACTCTATGAGGCTGCTTGAACTGCACCAGAGCTGAGCAAGAAGGATGACAGTGGGTCTAATGCGAGCTTTCATTAGGGCTGGCTAACCTTTCCATCCAAGCTGTGCATCTTCAGCAGGTCCTGCTAAAAGCAAACATCCTGATTGAAATAAGTGGTCACGTTACAGCAACAGTGTACATCTGCTTTGTAGGGACCTTCACACATGCACTCTGCAATCCTGTCACAGAAACACTAATTTGGGGACTGGCAGAAGGCAGAACATTTTTCACAATAGTGAAAAATTCATGGTGCTTTGCCTAACATTTATTTAATCAAAATACCAGACACCAAGCATGTGATTTGACCTTGGCTTCTGAAAATTTTGGGATGACCCTAAAGAAGGCTTTGGCCAGAGAAGATAGACCAGACAGTCAAATTCCTCTGAACAGAGCTTTTGAATAACTCTTATTTGTGCTGTGCTGGTTGAAAAGCTGAATTTTTGCCATTCTTCATTAGAACAGGTTGTTGTTATTGGCATCGATATTCATGTTATTGTCAGTGATTGATCGCTTTGCATGTGGTAGCCCCAGTTCTCCTGGTCTATACTCAGAGATGCTTGGGAGGGGAGGACTTGGTGCCCAGTTGCAACAGCATAGATTCCTCCTCAAGGTGCTCCTGATTAAGCTCATGAGGCAAAGTGCTGCTTTAATTTAAGGAAAGAGATCCTGCCCAGAGTTGATACATTCAGTCAGAGCTTAACTGGAATCAAATAGCACACAAAAAGGAGAGAGACAGCAAAGAAAAGGTTAAGCAGAGCACCCTGTATCAACTGTTCAGCTGAGGGTTAACTATTGATTGTGAAGCATAAGCCAAAAATCAAATTTTATTGGGTGCCCTACAGTGGTTTCTGTGTTCAAAATGAAATCTGAAAAGCAAGCACTTGTTTATCTCTGTACATTACTGCAGTATGTGTGACAAGAAAATAAAGAAGTCATGAAATATCATTAGTGTTTTCTTTGTGTTGATTACTGAGTTTCTTTAGCTGCAGGAAATATTGAAGAAAATTTATGACTCCAACCTTTAGTTTAAAATTAATGTAATTGTTAAGCTTTGGGATTATGAACAGCTGCTTTTTGAACAGTAACAAGAAGACAAGTTTTACAAAAAACACCTAATAAATCTGCCTGCATCAGGGAACTTTAGCACAGTAAGAAGAGTTGATCAGTAAGAGTAATAATCTGCTTTAAAAGGGGGATGTAGATGACAGTAAATAAGAACAATTGTTGAAACTGGCAGTGCAAGGCCCATCATGAAGCTGGTTCAAGGATGTTTGCAGTAAATACGGCTTTTTTTAATAACAGGATGTTCACAAGTTCCTCTCACATTTTAGTCCCAAGTCCAGCACAGTAATTTCACTGGCTTAGGTGGTACAGTAATATAGCCAAACCTGATGAGAGCTAGATGTCTGTTCTGTAACTGAATCATACCCACTTCACCCCTCTAAGCCACTTCTGCTCAAAAATATTTCCTGTTGAATTCTGACCTTTTCTTTCAGAAGAGTTATATGATGGGGACAGTGGCTTTACAAATAGGATGTTGGCTTGTCAGCTTTTGGGTTGCCACGTCTCCGGTTCATAACTTTTTTAGGTTGCCATTACAGTGCCGTTGTCTCTTCAATGGAGTGGTGTCTTGCCCCTGCATGAGTTCTGTCTACAGGGACTCGAGAGAAATCCTTTTTTAAAAACCAAACAATTTTAAAAGGTTGTTTCTGATTTTTTTGTATGATATTTATGGTCCTAAGGTCTCTTCCATCTGATTATTAGCATCAAAGCACTTTGTAAGCCTTGATTATTTATCTTTCTCAGCAGTCTCAGAGTATTTTGAGTAAAAGGTTTTGCGTAGCTCATGGTTGAAAGTTGCTACTTAACAGTACAAAGCAAGGTGGCATAACAGCTTGGGCCAGAACTGAAAAAATGAGTGATGTTTGGCTAAAACTGTGGGAGGAAGCTGATCTGCAAAAAGTACTATAAGAGTTGAGTGTTTCACAGGCAATAAAGACCTCCATCTCTTTCACCTCTGTCTTGTTTTTTTCTGTAAAGCTTTGGAGGAAATAAAGCATTGGGCAGCGAGCAGAGATTGCAGAAAACGTTATTGAGCTAGAGAATTGAGGAGTCATTGGAGAGCATCAGTGTTGGGTCTGGGGCCACGGCTAGCTTGTGAGAAACCAAGGGGTTTGGGACTCTACCTTTCTCATGGGCAGCAGATGGATTGGATGAGCAACACCACAGGTCTGTGGTCCTTGAAAGTCTTCCATGTACTGGTAGCGGAGAACTGGGAAATCCAGTAGGTCACAGGAGGGCTGCTGAGGATCTGGTAAGGTAAGCCAGCCAGGCAGAGAAAAAGCAAGTGATCATCCTTCATCAAAAGGGACGTGGTTCATGAAGCCTTTCAGTTCTGGCCGTTAGCTGTTTCTAATGGAAACAGTTCTGCTGAAAAATAGCTAGCCAATGTTAGCTATAAGCCCTCAGAGATGTTTGCACATGCTTTTTATTTCACACTACGGAATAGTCAAGAATATCATTGAAGTCATTCATGGTAGGAAAATGAATGAGTGCCCAGTCTTTGCAAGAATGAATGAGCAGATATGACCATGCAATTAACAAACACCCATCCACTTAATCACCTTGTATGCCTGGCTTTCAGACATCTATAGCACCCACACCAGAAATGGTTGTTTAAAGAGCTTTGCACTCAAAGGAACCAGATTTTTGGCACTTTGGGGGAACTATCTAGTCCCCTAGCATCACAAAGAGATATGCATAGGGTGAGCTGGCAGAGCATGCTCTGACCCACTACAACACAGGCATGTGTCTCAGCCTTCAGTAACTAGCTCTAAGTCCTTAAAGATGGTGATGGATTGGAAAAGGCTATGCAGCCTGGGAAAATAATGGCCAAATTTGTTTAACATACTTTACAACAATGGTTATGTCACATAATTTTAAGTGAATCTTGTTCATTAGAGGCTGGGTCTCTGCATTCAGTGTTGTAGAAGTCTGAAGGAATCATGAAGAATTTGTGTAATTGGCATCATGCACGAAGCTGCTGAAGCATTGGGAAAGGCTAGATCTTCCGCACCAGTACTGATCTTATTGCCATAGTTACAGTTGTCTGATTCTCCTTCTCCCTGCAAGTTGGCAAATCACATTAAGAATATTTTCAAAATGCTGAGTGTCTCACCTAGGATACAAGTAGCAGAACAGCTGCTTTAAAAGCCAGCTCTGCCTATAGTCGTGCCTAATCCTGCTTCATCTGTGGGTGAAGCCTTCATTGTTCGTGAAACCACAACATCCACCCACTCCTTAATCCCAGGCACTGCCACCCCAGGGACTCCTGGAGTAAATACTCTGTGGAGACTGGGGCATGATGAGCCCTACAGAGGGCTATGGGGTAAAGCAGCAGTTTATTATTTGTCTTCCTTCCTAGAGAAGGGAGTAAGTATAATACTTGGGAGCCAGTTTAGAGCAGAAGCCCAGGTTATGTCTGTAAGTTTGGGCAGATACTGTTTGGGATCAAGGTGAGTTGCGTTGACTTGTCTTGGCAAGGCTGAAATGTTGCTTCTTTCCATGAGATAAGAGTAGTGATGCCAGCTGCCTCTGAAATATGGGCAAATGGAGCTATCTTTCACTCCCTGTCGGGAAGCTGTGCTCTACCTGAACCATGCATGTGTATAATAGCACAGGCTGTGAGTAAGAGCCAGAGCAAGGGCATTTATCACTTTTGACTGAAGAGCCCCGACTCTTGTTCTGTAAATGAAAGAAAAAAAGCTCAAAGGAATATGGCACTTTTAACGCCAAGTCCTATTTCAGCCCTCCTCATTTGTATCCTTTTTCCCCATCCTGCATCTTCCTGTTAGCAAGCAATAATAGGGTTTTTTCCACTTTTTCCATTTCCAGCCCCTCTTGTTTCAAATCAGGTGGCAAACGTAGGGTCCTGACCTAGCCAGGAGCCTAACAGGTGCCAAGAGGAATTTTCCCTTCCACAGCACCTTGCTCAATTTCTTGGCCTGTAAGGATCTGTCTGACGGTTTCAGCATACTCTGCGATCCACTGGCTGATTTCTCCATGGAAAGCATGAGGACGTCATTGTGTGCTGTGGTCAGGAGCTAGACTGCCGGGCTTTCTTGCATGTATTTTCTTCTTATTTTGCAATCTGACTTGATAAATTAAGAGTGCTTTCCATGCAAACAAGTAGACTAGCAGACTTCAGAGGGGGAACTTCCCAGTGCCTCAATTAGTACAATTAATGGGATGGGCAAAGGCTGTTGCTGTCAGGCACACTGTCTTTGTGTTCATCTGCCATCTCCTTTTGCAGTTTCGTTTAAGGCAAGTCTGAAATGTGTTCAAAGTTTCAGGAGAAGCATCCATTTGAATCTTTTAATTGAGCTCAGGAAAGCAGAAGCAGCAGCAAAGCTGAAAACCTGGAGAGGGGAAAAACTGCCTGTTTGGGTCTGAGGGCGAGTCTTGTTGCAAAGGGACAGAGGTTTGGTGAGAGGCAGGGCATGTTTTTTTCTGATAGTTTGCTGTAAGTCTTGCAGAGGGTGGCAGTGAAGCCTCACACTCCCTCCTGGGGACAGAGCTCCCCCCCTGGACCATGTCTTATGCAGGGCTCTGAGGCCACAGCAGCTCAGGGAGGGGAAACTTTTCAGCACCTCATGAGAAATGTGGTCCACTCTGGAACCCTTGACCCGGAGGGAGAGAGGCTCTGGCACAGAAATACCCATGAGGAGCCACAGCAGCATTTCCAATTAGTCAGTAGCGCTTGAAAATTGTCAGTGTTCAACTTCCCATAAAAAAGAAACTGTTTTCAGTGAAAAATGCTTTTCTAAAGTTTTGGTGTGGTGGGTTTTGGGTTTTTTTATTTTTTTTCTTTTTCAAGCCTTTGCTTACATTTTTTGCACAATTAAACCTCATTATTCAACAGCGTGGAAGGGATAAACTCTGCATCTGCCCAACATGCTCCACAGTAACTACATTAGCTTCTCCTCCTTGACCTTATGGCTTAAGGTTTTGAACTGTCACCTGCAGCAGATTTCATAATGGCAGTTAATAATACCTAAAAATATATGTGCCTTGAGAAGGGAGGGAAGCAAGCACTCTCTTTTACTTCATTGAACAGCTGCATTATATCTGTATTATCTGGGCAAAGTGACTATTTTCGCCCTAAACCATGACTTTTTTTTTTCCCCGCTTATTGAGTGAATTGACTAAGATTGCGTCAGGCATGACTTAAAAGGCATTAGACCAACAAAATACAATGACTTATACTGTATTGTTCCATTCACAAGTTGTTTACACAATGGGTCAATAGTTATTAATAGTTTGCAAAGAGAGTTCAGGCTGTGGTCTTTGATACAGTTTTTAAGTTGAACCCTACTGATTTAACAGTGCATGCAGAGTACATGTCTGCAATTGCATCTTCAATCTTAAGTTATAACAAAGCTGTAGGAAATAAAAACTCCATACCGAGTAAATTGTAGAATGCTTTATTTTATTTAATTTTGCCCAGCAAGCTAAAATAAACATGTATCCTTAGATGTATCAGTAATTCATGTAACATGTTAATTACTCAGTGTGCAGTCATTACATTTCCAGTAACACTCATTATTCCAACAGCTCTCAAGTGTTTCTGCAGTAACACTTGGCTTGTAGCTATGATAGCATTGCACAAGTTTCTGAAAGCATTTTTTTACTCTGACTTGCATTGATTACGTTTCATTTACCTTTTTACCACTGCTATTGTTGATTACCAAGAGCTTATTAATTAGCCCAGTCAAGATCCCAACAAAAACTACTGTTCCACTCACTAAAAATCAATGAAGGAACTCAATAACTCCTTTCAAAACCCAATAAAGAAGCAGAATTAAAGTGTTCACAGCAGATATGTGTACAGTTGATTTGGTTGAATAGTTTACCTGATGAAAAAATGCTGCTTTTTGTTAACTGTAACTACCTACTGAATGCAGCCTGAGTCTGCAAATAATTTGCTCCTGCCTTGTTCTTTTGCTTTTGCTTAAAAATGCTGAAATAAAGGTGGCATTTTCAAAAAGAAAATATTTTGATCGTTTGGAAATCATATCTTGATATAAAGTTTATGGAAATGTGAAAAAGTACCATTTTTGAAGGTTAAAACTATGCTAAGACCAAACTGCAATGATGTGTGCAAGGGTGGGAGGAGATTCTTTAATGCAAAGACGCAATGTTATGCTGTTCAGCTCAGACCAAAGCAACCAGTCTTTGCTTCCACTTCCTGCGTGACTTTGTAGTTGTCATTTTGACCTCAGTGGACATTTATTTCTCATGTTTAAAATGGGAGTCCATCTGGAGTACGTATTTTGGGACATGGACTGAAGCTCATTTGTCCTGTTTATGCTGAAACTAATGCAGCAGCCTTTATAGCAGAAAGCAATAAGAAATTACTATGCATTGTAGTTTGGGATGAAAAATTCAAGAGGAATATATCTGATGATGAGCTGATTAATTCTAATGCAGAAGCAGTAGGGGTTTTCAGCAGAGTTACAGCAGGATCAGTTTTCAAATGTCATTTAGATATGGCCAATAATTCTTACTGTTTATGCTGCTGTAGCAGCTAGAGGCTACCAGCTGAGCCAGGATCTGGCATATTGAGTGATGCTGCATTGTTTATGCACACGGTGAAAGACGTTCCTGTCCCAGAAGATGTGCTAAGACAAGTAGATAAGGCAAAAATACTGAGAGAAAGAAACTATTTTTTTTTATTTTTGCTTGGTCAACCTATGGAAATAGTGGAGAATTTAAGATGCTCTCTGATTACCTATGGAGCTGCAAACACTGTCCTGAGGCAGACACTAGTACCTTGGTTTCCAGTAGGATACTTTAATCTTGTGGTTATCCTTCATGTGCACAGGAATTGGAACACAGCAATGGGGGAACATTGTATTTTGCACATTATGAAATGGTCCAAAGCAAGCAGCCATTTTTGCTTAACAAAATTGTTTAAGCCTTGTCAACAATTAACAGTATGCGCAGAAGGCAAAACATATATCTTTTAAAATCTGCTCCACTCTGATCAGATTAGGAAATACTGTCAAGGCAGTTAAAGGAAAATAAAGAAGGATGAAACTGCTCTAAGAGTGATAGAAAATTAATTATCAGTGTTGTCCCTGCTGGATGTCAGAGGAGAAACATCTATTTTCAAAATGCTTTTGGGGTCTCATCCTACATCATGCTCAGCTTGCTCAGTTCCCATGCAATGTCGATGGAAACTAGAGGCACCTAGCACATCAGCAGCTGCCCTGAGCATCTTCCAGGATCAGCCCACCTGTCATTGACAAGAGCAGCTCATGCACTGGCAATTAGAACAACCCAAAGGAGTTGAAAACACAACATACCAAAATAAAACATGCTGGGAAAAACATGGTAACTAAAGATGATGGCATTTAATTATGATTTATTCACACAGTTGCTTCCATGTTTACAATGATTATATCGGGTCTTGGAAAGTGTCTCCTTGGTTGTGGTTACATGTTTGCTTCTGTTTATTGTGAGAGATTTCCACAATACAGCTCAGCAGCTGGGAGAGTGCTGGTACACTGGAAGGTGTGTGCATCTCCTGGGGAAAAGTCCTCTTGACTTAAGTGAGGAGCGAATGGAGGTTATAGTGGAGAGATCTGGAAATCTTGTCCTCCTGCTCACAATAAGCTACTCCAAGAAAGGGGCAGAGAAAATAAAACAGAAATATGGGGGTAGTGGACTTCGAAGGTCCCTACAAAAAGGCTAAATATGTTTAGTCACTGCTGATAGGAACAGAGTAGACCTCAGGGGTTCATTGTGCTAGCTGTTGTACAAGCATGGTTAAGAGATGGTCCCTTCCTGTGCTGCACAGTTATATCATAGGCACTGGTGCTGCACAGGCAACGTTAAACAGCAGTGAAACGACTTGCTGAGGGCCTCAGTGTCAGAGGCAGGAACGTATTTGGAGGAGAATTCTGGGCCTTACTGAGTTTAGTGGACCTTAGATCTTGATCTGCATCTCAACCCAGTATCCAATAGTCTTACGCTGCCTTACACCAACACAGATGCTTAGTTAATGGTCCTGACTTTAATTCTAATGACAGCTTTGGAGAGGCTGATGTTTGCTTTCATGGCCTTTGGTTTACAGACTCCTGCAGTAGCAAAGGGAGAGGCCAGAAGTACTACTGGGAAAGGGAGCTAGCCCAGCTGCTGCTTCTTATGTCAGGAAAAAAATGTAGTGGAATTCATGAAGTTGTTATTTTTCTACTATCTTGCTGCTATTTAGCAAAGGTAAATGCATTTTGAAGATCAGGGGCACAGCAGTCACATGCACTGGTCCATGACCCAAACATATTGAACCATCCTGAAGTCTTGCCCTTCTTGTCCGAAAAAGATGATGGCAGCAGTACTTACCCCTTACCCTCCTGTTCTTAACGTTCTTAGGCCCTTATAAGCCACAGCCAAGGGGAGGACTTTCTTAATCAATCTCATTGGTGATGTGACTGGGAAGGTCTTTAGCAACGTTTATTTTCTTCATCTATGGCCTGAGCTGGTGAGATGGGTAATTAATTATAGTTTATCCATTTGTCAGGATGATTAAAGCAGCTCAGCTGTGTAGCTCGACCTTCAGGTAACCGGAATACTCCTTTTATTTAATGCTACCTACCTTTGCATGAGATTTGTGCAGTCTTTTCCATGTAATATTTTCCTCTATATTTTTCTGAAGGTTTGTATTCTTCTAGTAGGATTATTTTTATTTTTTACTGAAAAATACATAGAATCATCCCCATTAGGTTGAAAGAATTTCTAGGACACACAAGAAAATTCATATTGGATATTGTGGGCAGTTCTTGAAGGTTTATCAGCTTCTCTACAGACCTACAACCCTTTTATTGAAACTAGTATATAATACCATTGTGCCTTTTAGTAATTCATGTTCTCTCTCATTTCCAAAGCTAAAGATCTTTTTATCTTTTGCAATCCTAGTCATGGAAATCTGCACTTTTGCTTATAGCGTACCCTGAGAGAACCAGTTTAAAACCCTACCAGAGTGGTGGAGGGTAGTGAGGTTTTTGTGACTGTGACTTCCAACTGATGCTGGGAAGGACATTCCTGCAGTCCTCCATGTTGTCCTTTTGCTTGTGCTGAAACACTAAACCAAACTAAGCATGACTTACAGATTTTGGTTTTGATACTCCTTGACTTGAAAAGCCTCTCAGTTTCTTTCTCCTTTCCGATTATCTCTTTTGACTTGTCTAAGTAGACAACTCCAGCAGATGCTCCTGTTTCTGTCTTGGGAAGGACTTTTGATCTAGGATCCTAAGCTGCAACAAAACAAAATTGGCAGCATGACTGAGGACATTAAGCCTGAAGCTTGGCCATCTTCCCTCTGGTACGCTCTTGAGAAGCACCTGCTTTTGATTCCCTGACGACTTTTCTTACAGTACCATTGTATGTTAGTTCTTTGTATTTCAAGAGAAAATAATCTAATTTAAAATACAACAGTGTCTGGTGTTGATACTGTAAAGCTGTACTCATATTCATAGATTACTTCAGAACAGTTGCCTACTTTCCAAAATAGAGAAATTCTGAAAAAAAATCCATAAATCATGAGATTGCCTTAAAATCCTGAGATTCCAGGATATGTGTGTGTGTATTTCTCTTGCGTATTTCTTTAGGGTTTACATTTTTAAGCTTTCCTCTGCCAGCTGAAAGGCAAGTCACATATGAATAAAAGAAAAGATGAGATATTTTTTTTATGGTAGAGGGCTTCAGAAGCCACAGCTTGATCATGAAATGTCACTGGATTTATAATTAAATCATTGGAGCTGGCAGGACTGCCAACTTACTGTCTTTTGGTACTCCTTAAAACCAAAACCCTTTAAAATTGAACTAGTGTTCCTGGAAAACTAAATATTACTGTCCTTTACTACATCCCTCCTGTTCTGTGGACTCATGTTTAATTATTTTGCATTGAATGTATGATTAGCAGCAGAGCAGAGATGTTCAATAATGATAAATGGCTGAGTATTCAATGTATATCTGTCCCACTGACATGAGTCCATCTCTTTTTGTTGTTGTTTTTTAACTGCTGTTATGCATCTGCAATAAAACTGTAGTAAACACTTTAAGGAAACTTCTACATTATTCCTTCCAAAAAGATTTTTCTTCACATTCCAAACTTTTGTAATTTAAAACCAAACACATGCATTGTCCGCACATTTCAAGAGGCAGCTGGATTAAAGGCTTTTGGATGAGGTTTTAATGAATGACTGTGTTCTCTCACTGAATCAGTGCAGGGAGTAAATTTTTAATGACTCGTTAACAAAGTTAATAGTTTTGAAAATCATTACAGTGCAATTCCATTATTTTGTTTCTTTTTGCAGTGCAACTAATGCTCCATGCATCATAGTAATGTTTTTCTTTTCGTGCTTCCAGCAGAAGTTGTTTTGACTCAAGAGTTTCCTCTAGGAAATGCGCTATGAGAATGGCAATTTAGAAATACTCTGAGATGTTCAGGAGTCCTTAATGGATTTAGAAGCACTATAGACCTACTTGAGGGCCAGACACCACAGCCTTTAGGGGTCCCTTGAGAAGCAGATATATACCTAGTATGATTTTCAAAACTATTTTAGTAGCATAACATCTTGATTTCAGTGTGAATGAGAGGCCAAATCTCCATAGACCCTCTATATAACCCTATAAGCTGCCTAGCTTAGTTTTTCCTTCTTCGCTGTTTGAAATGTTTCAGATGGTCTAGGTCTGCGTTCATCCGGCTGCTGACCATCAGCCATTTGCCTGGCACAACAAGAACTTTATACAATGCTACGTATTCCCTTCTGTCTACAGGCAGCACTTCCTATTAACTATTTTTTATGTTCAAACATATCTTTTATAGGAGCCTTTTTGCTACAGCTGTCACCATGAAAATCATTCTGTTGCATTCAACTCAGATTGACTACTTCCAGTGAATAAAAAAATACCTAAAATTATTTGCTGCAATTTATCTCTTAGTCAAATGCCTGTATAGTCCATTGCCCGCTGAGTGAAAAGTATTTATAATAAATGTTAGCTAACAAGCTTCTTGCTTGCTAACTAGAGCATTAAATTCATTGACAAATGTTGTCATGAGTTGGTTTGTGAGTAAATAAATGGACTTCAGAGGTAAGGAGAAGAAATATGAGGCCACAGAAAGGGGCCTGGAGAAATTTGAAAGCTTAGCACTTGTAAGCTAGTTAGAGAAGACTTTTATCCTGATAAAAACATACAGGACAAAGTTTTTTAAGTGGTCAACAGAGGGGGTAGTATGGTCCCCCAACCCATACTGAAAGGTATATAGGTGTTCAAAGACACGAAAACAGGTGAGTTTAAAAGTAAAACAATGATTCCAATTTATTTGAGAGCATTTTATGGTATTAAATTAGGTAAATACAGCTGGTCCTACTTTTTTATGAAGATTGTCTTCCATATGGGCTCATGGCCGGACTACTCAAGAGGTCTGTAGGTACCAGGAGCAAATTGACTATTTTGCAGACAACACTAGTACGTAAGCCTGCACTCCGGGCACCTTGCAGCTTGGGCCTAAATATAAAATAACTATAAGCAGTTGGCTTACCCTCTTGCCTATCTACCCCCTGCCAGGCACTATCTAATTCTGTCTCTTTAGATTACAAGATCTGTGGGGTCTAGGAACCTCCTAGCCTGCAGCACATACCTCTGCTGGAGCTTTGAGGTGCTGCTATGGTGGCATTATATTTCTGCAAGATGCTAAATGGTAATTTCTTGGCAAAGCACCTTGTCTTACACATTTCCTGCAGTCTTACTGTAGTGTTCCTCCTTGACCTGTGTCATGATCTTCATATGTATCTGTGTCATGATGGGGACTTTCATCCAGGAAATCTTCATGGATGAGATTTTCTTTGTCTGCTGGTGAAAGACCCTGCAATAGTCTTAATCTTGCAGTTTTTCAGGGACTAAAGCCTGCTTTTGTAACAGTGAATTGGGCTGCTAGCAGAAATGAATTTGAAGTGCTTTCGTGGACAGGACTACAGGGAATCAAGGTTTTATGAAATGCTTAAATAGGAATTTGTAAGAAACACTACATCCACTTGCTTTTACCTACTGATAATAAAAATGTGTTTCTTTGGCTGCAGGCGTATTATCTTGCTTGTCAGTTATACATGATACTCTATTAACCACTGTATTTAGGGTTGCCATTCATTCAGTACTTTTGTTCTCCTTTCAGTAGAGGTGTGGAGGCAGAGTATTTTCTCAGTGTGTATATGTGTGTAAAGCTCTTTTGTGGTAATGGAAGATACATGTGGCTGCATTCATGCAAAAACAAGCTAGCAACTGATGCTCTTTTATCTCTCTCGCCTGCAAGAACAGGAGACCTTGTTTATTTGACAAGGCTACTGTACTTTAGAATATTTACTTATGAACTGCGGGGGAGGGACTCTAGCAGGTTATTCCTGAGCAGGGCTCAGGGAGCCTGGTACCCAGCCTGAGCTGGGCTGCAGACTTGCCTGGTCTCTGGGTGTTACTTGTGTTTGCCCTGTCCTGTCTCAGCCCCACGAGCCTCAGCGCAGCAGGTAGCTGCATAGGCAGTGCTGCACCACAGCCTTGCCTTTGGCAGCACCTTCTGCTGTTCTTCATGCTTTTGGTTAGGCTTCAGGGAGGTGGGGGATGTACAAAAACACAGAGCAATTGTTTGGAAGGCAGCTTTCCATGCATCAGGCTTGCAGCAGAGAAGTTAGGTGTGGACTGTGTAAAGTTTTCTCCACACCTTTCTGAGCAGGGTATGGAAAGAACCCACCATGGCTGCTACCTACCCAAGAAGCACTTGCAGATCCTGCAGTTTCAGTCCTAACTGAGAAGGTACCTATGTGTCACTTATCCAGACTCTTACTCCTGCTGCTTCCCAGGTGTGATTATTTTTTGACAGGGACACCAGTTTCCTCATCACTCTGTTGGTGGCAACACCTAAAACTCAAAGCTGGCCCTGCCTGTGCCAGGAGCTGGGTGGTAAGTAGCACAACTGAGTAGGTCTTCAGGCAGTTTGGCTTCAAAGGAACAAATTTATTTTTTTGTGCTGGAAGTGTCCCTTGATGTTAAGGACTATAAAGTGATCCATGGAAAAAAGGTAACCATCTTGAGGGGTTGGACATTGCTAGAGAACATGGACAGCAAGTCATAGAATAGTTTGGGTTGGAAGAGGCCTTTAAAGATCATCTACAGAAGGAAGGCAACCCATGCTTTTGGGCACCAGCTTGCAACCATCAGACCTGGCTGCTTTAGCAGGTGCGCTGTAGTTTCTTAACAAATTATTGCTGTATTATTGTAGTAGTTTCTTAACAAATTATTGCTGTATTATTGTAGTAGTTTCTTAACAAATTATTGCTGTATTATTGTAGCTGCTGATACAGGTTATACTCAACCTATGGAAACACTAAGAAAATTTAGATTCCTGCATGCATGTTTAGGTCAATACAGAGTGAGAGCAAGCAGCATTTGGAAAGGGAGGCTGCTTAGTATGTACTGCCTGTTACTGGACATTTAATTCAAGGGGAAATTAAGTGTGCTTTGTCTTCATAAGAAATCAGTGAACTATGTTGTATACTAAAAATTCTATTTAAAGCTCTTAGAAATAGCAGTACTTGAAAAATAAAATGGACTGATAGTGTTGGCACATTCAGCGCTGCGGTATTTTTAAGAGTACTTATTGCTAATATATATATTCTAATTGGTAATTCCTACTTTTAATTATCTTACATTTAGTTACAGCAAATGGTCCCCTTGTTCTTTAAATGTAAATAAATTTGTGTGAGCATGTGTTTAATGGCCTCTTTCATATTTTCCTTTTCACCAACACTGGAGTTTATTCTACTCGAGCTAAGCACCTCCATATTTTGTGGTTGTTTATTTATCCATCCTTCTTCTAAAAGTATCACAGTGGAGATAAATGGATTGGCACCAATCTGGTACTTGGGTGATTAATGTGAAAGCTATTGCTAAACCATTAGTTTGTTATATGTGGTATTTATCTTTGTTTAGGGGGAAAAATGCATTAAATGCAGATGCTAACTATAGATTAAGCAAACTTGATTTATTTTAAAATGTAATAAACTTTGGAGAGGGGATGGCCTCCAAAGGTAATGCTCTCACACATAAGTGCTCAATGCGTTAAATACCTTCATTTTAAACCCACTGTTATTTATTCAAGGTGTTTGTCTGTTCAAATAACAATGCACTCCAGAAACACTGATTTGTGTTTTGTTTAAAAAATACACAAACACCCACCACCACAACTACTCAAAACGCATCTTTCTGAAATGTGCATTGTTACCCCTGCATAACCCCAGCAGCTGAGGGCACTGAATAATTTGATATTCAAATTCCAGTATAAGATTTTGTATACATCACTTCTCAGTGAAGATATTTCATCCCCAGCAGTTTTTGTTAACACTTTTCATCTAAAGAAACCTGAAGGCTGTACTTTAATGCTTTTTTCACTGATTTCAGTTAGATATGTGATTTTTATATCTGTATACAGCCTGGGTAAAGGCTTGGGTTTCAATCCCATGGGGCCTACAGTTTTACCAGCTGCAATTTCTACTGAAAGCAGCAAGATTTCCAGCCAGTTTGTGAGGAGCAAACTTTAGTCCTGAGCATGTAAGTGATCAGTGGATGTGGCAATGACCATCTAAGAACATCACACATTGGAAAACGTTTGGGAAGGAGGGATTCTGGGTGATACAAACTGTAATACAGATACAGTCGCTATTTGCGGTATGTCATCTGAACTTGCAGAGTAATAAAGCAAGGAGCTGGTACTGTGAATTGCCGTGGACAGGGAAAGATGTTCAATAGTGTGTTATTAATGAGATTCATGGTATAGATTTCCATTTGTGGCCACAGTGCTACTGATAGAGAAGAAGTAACAACTGTCTCTAATTAAGGTTAGATCTGATGTGCTGACTTTTAAACCCTCTTTTTGTAACCCAAATCAGTTCTTGGTAGCCACAAAGTTATCCAGCAGCCCAAAGAGAAAGAGGTGACTCTAGTCCTTGATTAAATGGGAAATTGAACTTACAGGGCTAGCTGATTTGAGTGATGCATATGACAAACCTGTCCCACAGTTTGGAATAGCAAAATGTATTCTGGCTTCTACCCTTATATATTACTTCTTTTCCTTCCATATTGTGTTTACATAATATTTTAAAACTTCACTCTCTGGGAATTAATGAGGCTGATTCTTGAAAGTGTTCATCTCCTAGCAGCAGCCATGGAGATGGAAAAAGGCATGCCACAGAGCTGAAATCATATCATTAGCACTGTCAAGCACAGGTCCCCAAAGACAAGCCTCTTTAAAAGCCCAAATTTCCAGGAATCCCGATGGAGATCAACTTGTGTGTCCCAAACATCTTTGCAAATCAGACTGCCTGTGTTGTCAGTGAGGTATCCCCGTGCAAATCTGAGACATTGTTAGTTGTGTATATGAGATTTCTGCAGAGTTTACACATACTGACCTCCTGTGGACTGGGTCGTTCAAAGAATACACTGACTGCAGAAATATTTTGGTGTGGTCTGTGGTCTGTCTCTATGTGGCATTTCATGTCTTAGTAACCAAAGAAATAATTCTTCAATTGAATAGAAAATAATTTTGCAAAGTAAGAGCTGGCGAGAAAGAAAACAACACAGGAAGATAGGAAGCAGCATCACAGAATTAATAAATTAATCTTTTAATCAATTACTCTTTGAAATGTATGTCGAGTTGTTTTCTCTTGATTTACATCAGATTGGATCAGCATTACTTCCAGAATAAAGTAATTGTCTTTTTGTTCCTTTTGCTTTCTTTCCTTTGCCTAGAACACATAATGGATAGCTATAAATTTCTTTATTTTTTTTTCTTCCAATGCAAAATCTTTTCTTAAAAACACTTTTAGGTAAGCCTTAATAGGCAAAACTTACTTTCTTTTTTTTTTTTTTTTTTTTTTTTGACTGTGTGAAGGCATGTTGTTCTTCATTCCTATTCAGCACTTGCAGTGAAAACTTCATCTGGTAGGAAAGGAAAGAGGGATCAGTGACTAAGATATACCTTCATCTTATACCTCCACACAGTAGCCTCTTTATTTGTTCCTAGGTTGGAAATGCTGCAGAACTGTTAACCACACAAATACAGTATCCTGAAAATACCACAGTAGCTCGGATTTTGGTTCTGTCAAGGACTCCTGTGGAAGTAAAGCGGAGAACCTTTTCCTCTTCTTGTGTCTGGGTAGAAGTTGTCCCATTCTCCCAGACTTTGACATTCTTTTCTTGACAAACTATAAATCTTGCATAGCTGGGACCCCCTTTCTGCCTCTTTTGATGTGATATTAGCTAATACTTAGAGATTTGCAAGTGTTTTCCAATGGATGGAGAAATAGTTGACAGGCTTGACTGTGTATTGCAGGAGCAACAAGACTGACTCTCCTCTTCCTCTGATCCTTCCAGTGTGCCAGTGAAGAAGGAATGGTCACGGGGTTAAAACGTATCAGGAAAACAATAGAGGTGAAACAGAGAATGTGCATGATGATGTGGTCCTATTTTTTATTCCTGGATTCAAGATTTCAAAGCCAAATAAGAGAGTTTTTTCTGACTTTCAGTATTACTCATAGATCAGAGCTCATAAATCCTGCACAGACCCTGTAGTTCTGGCAGAGGTACTGCATTTCCTATAAGGAGGCACTGGATCCTCATTTAAATGCTTCAAATGGCAAAGAATCCCATGCCATCCCTGAATTAGGTTGTGATTGTTAATTATATCCTCTAGTAAATAATAGCATGCAGTTCTATCCAGATGCATTCAGCTCACCTTTCAGCCAAGTAATCCCACTGTAGTGTTGCTGGCTACATGGAGAAAACCCCAGCAATTGGCTATTTTCTCTGTTGGTGTGTGATTAGGGACAGCAGGGTAATGCATTTCACTGAGCCAAAGATGCATTTTGCTGTTTCCATCATTCAGTAGTCGTTGCTGTCTACCTCAGCACATCAATGTGTCACCTGGGGCAGAGGGACAGTATTTTGTGTGGGCATACCTCTTTACCTTATGTTACTTCAAGGAGTAAAGCTGAACAGCTATTGGCAGAGGTGGGATTTTTCAGTGCTGCAAAGCCTGGGCTGTGGCTGAGGGATGGGAGACCCTTGGAGGTGAGAAGGGGACATACTTGAAAAAGTGACAACCAATGAGCTGGAAATCATTCATTGGTGTTAAACCCTGTGATAAAATAGATCTTGTGATGCTACAGCAGATTGTATGTCCTAGGAAAGCATTTTAGTCAGTGTCCATTTATAAATCAGTCTTTTCACACTGACCTTACTAAGGAAATGTCATATGGATGTAGTTAGAGTTGAAGAGATGGCTGCTCCAGAAGATTGATGCTTCTTGTTCCAGGCATTTAACGGCATCAATGTTACTGGATTTTGCAGGTTCTAGATTAGCCACTTAGGTGAAGAATTGTTCTGTGAAAAAATTCCCAGAGAAAAAAAGAAAAGGAAAGAAAAAGGGCTGGATATGATATTTCCATGATATTTCAGTCACTTATCTAGTGGTTGTGTAGGACATGAAACGGCGTTACTTGCTGTCTGGCATATGGGAGAGAAGCTCCAGTAACAAATCCACACAAGAACATCGCCAGGAGAAAAACTTCCTGGCTACCGTTTATGTGTTTGGGGCATGACATTCGGTGTGTAGGAGTGGAAAAAAGAGTCTTATAGGAGATGTTTAATTATCACGTATCTCATAACACCCTTCTGACTTGGCTTTGATTTTTATTCTCATGTTTTTTGTGGCAGCCTATAATGGCTGAAACAGGCTGGGATATTCTGAGTCTATTTGCTTTTATAGTATGTGATTTCAGTGCCTTCAGCTTGCCATGTTCTCCGTGGTAGCTGAAATGTTATTGTTTAACAACATGTTTACCCAAATTGCATATTCCACTTCTACTGAAGGTCTTTTTTTATATTGTCTTAGAGAAGGTGATTTTTTTTTTCTTTACCTGAGATGATGGCATACTCATTACAGATAAAAGTTGATTACAGTAGATGTCTTCTTGTAGGCATGCTTCCTTTCTGAGTCTGTTTTGAAAGCTGTGATTGCACTGATAGTTACTCTAAATTGAATTCTTCCTGCTAAGAGTGATACTCATTACCTTTGGATTGGCATAGTTTTAACATTTTTATCAGAGTTAGTTAAGAAATTCAGTTCTCAAAATAATTCCCATATTTGCTGACTTGTTTTTCTAATAAATTTTAGGGTTTCCATTGACGAACTGACAAGCAAAGCACACTTGCCTCCCTGTGTGTACTCCTGTCTTTGGTAGGGATCATATAATTATAGAATGGTTCAGGTTAGAAGGTACCTTCAAAGTCTAACCTCCCTGCTATGGACAGGGACATCTTTCACTAGATCAGATTGCTCAAAACCCCACCCTGCTTGACTTTGAACACTTCCAGTGATGGGGCATCCACAATGTCTCTGGGCAATCTGTTCCAGTGTCTCTCTACAGTCATCGTAAAAAATGTCTTCTTTATATCCAATCTAAATCTACTCTCTTTCAAACTTGAAGTTTTGAATGTTTGTAATCTGTGTTGCTGTCCTGTTTCCATCTGGGATAGAGTTAATTTACTTCCTAGTAGCTGGTATGGTGCTTTTCAGATATAGTATGAGAATAATGTTGATAACACACTGATGTTTTAGTTGTTGCTAAGTAGTGCTTACCCAAGTCAAGCACTTTTCAATTTCCCATGCTCTGACCATGATGAGGTGCGTAAGAAGCTGTGAGGGAGCATAACCAGGACAACTGACCCAAACTATCCAAAGGGACATTCCATACCATAGAAAGTCATGCTCAGTATATAAACTGGGGGGAGTTTGCCAGGAGCCGCTGACCTCTGCTAGGAGACTGGCTGGACAACAGTCAGCAGATGGTGAGCGATTGTGTTGTGCATCACTTGTCTGGTTTGGGTTTTATTTCTCTCTCTCTTTTTTGTTGCCTCCTATTATTATTATTATTAAACTGTTCTTATCTCAACCCATGGATTTTACCTTTTTTCCAATTCTGCTTCCCATCCCACAGGGAGAGGAGGGGCTGAGCGAGAAGCTGCATGGTACTTAGTTGCCAGCTGGGGTTAAACCACAGCAGTTGCAGGCTTCAATACATTTAATTAAAACAAACAAATAAACAATAAAAAGAAAGCCCAAACAACAGATAAGTATTAGCAGTTACTTGAGTGTCATTTCTTTCAAACCCTTTTGGATTTTTTTTTCTTGAGGAGCTATAATTTCCATGGGATGTTACTAAATAGTGGCTGTCTGGATTGATGTGCCTAACTAGGTAGCTGCTGCAGGAATGCGGTAGGTGTGAGCTGGAGCATAGATGACTTTTTGTCTCGGTGAGCAAAATCCAACTTGTATGCTTGCTGTGTCTTGTCTGGCCAGCTTATTGCCCTGTTGTTTTCCTCTCTTTAATTAGCATAAGGACAGGTACCTATGCAATTATCTTTCCTATCCAATGTCTCAAGAGCCCAATATAAACTCATTTCAGACATTTACATGATTAAAGTAATGAGAAGTAGTATGCATAGCTTGCTATGTTCCCGGGGGTGACCACTTGGCTAGCAACCTACCACTTCACACGCGTCCGTTCCAGGGAAAAATATGTAAGACCAACTCCTGAAGAAAATGCACTGTAGTTGAATCGCATTTGGGCAACAGATTTACATACATATGAAACACTTCTCTAAGTAAGTTAGAGCCTTAATGGGTAAACGTGATCACTGAGAGAAGATATGCAGGTGGTTGCTTGTAGCAAAAAGGAGGGGATGGCGCCATTGACGTAAGATCCTGTTGGGGAGAGAAAATCCAGTTGGAGAGCATCTATTTTTTGCATGGTGGAATAAAAATGGGACAATAAGAAATGAAAGAGCATGAAGATGTGCATGTCTACATGTGTACACTGACCTCTAACTCTAGATCTACTGAACTATTTGTGGTCAGGATTCAGGTATTCAGGGGATCTAGGAAACATTATCCATGTCCCAGCTGTGAGTCAGACTGTGTTTATTGCACCCCAGCAGAACAGATGACCTATGAATTTTTAAACCGAGTTGCTTTTTTCTTCTTCCCTCTAATTACAGCTGTTCCATTTTGAATGCATCATTAAATATTCCTTGGAACAGAGAGAGCCTGTTACTCCCTGCCATATGAGGTCATTCCTAATTTGTGCTGTAAGAATAGATGAGCAGAGTTTGCCTGAGAAGGGACTGCAAGCACATGTGAATTCTCTAGCAGCTTTATTGTGTGACTGTTTTGTTTGCTGTCTCGTCTTGCATCCGTATTTGAAGTTTTCATTGGGCTCAGTTTCTGCTTAGGACTTCCCTGTGTAAAAGAAGGAGAAATTACCACAAAGTTGTATCATTCATTTCGGGTTGACATCTTGGAGGGGCAGTAGCTTAGATGTGAATTACTTGGAAAAAACAAGATTGTGGCAGTATGCTCAAGGGCTGATTATCAGACTGGAGTGGATGTGTGCAGGTGAGACACTGCAGGCCTGAAGTGTATGCTTGTGAGTTTGTACAAGATCTACAGCAGGCTGGCCTGGGTAAGGATTTCCTGAGGGTTTGTACACGCTGCTCTTATGTGCACTGACTGGCTCTGGAGGTGTACTGTGATCTCCTGGCTCACTCTGCAAGAAATACCACATACTGCTTTATCCTGCATCAGAGCTGTGGTACCACTGAGGCTATAAATACAAACATCAATGAAAAGGGGAGGTGGAACAGCTCTGTACTGTCACTTGCTGGTCTGTTTGCTGCAATGGCTCGTGTCAGGTCAGTGGGAGGGTAATCCTTCCCTCTTTCCACCATGCATGCCCAAAGGCAGCCCACATCAGTGGCCACAAGATAGCCCTTCTCTTGTGGAAAATGAGTTCATTGCTGTCAGTCCCACTACACAGGCTCTGAAGGTGGCATTTCTTGGCAGTATCTCCTGGGGTCTGTGAGGAGGTCAGATGCCACGAAGGAATGCATTAAATTAGAAAAAATAAGGACCAGCTTATCAAAGGCAGCCAATGATCTTTTTTATTTATTTTTTATTGTATAACGTAACACTTAACTGCAAATACAGTACAGACTGTGCTGGCTAGGTTGGCTTCTGGACTATGGGCAGGCTCATATGTACGTTGTATTTATGTGTCTCTTAAGGAGTCAGGTCAGCTGCATCACAGGTAGACTTGGTTTTGTCCCAGCTCATGTTCCAACAATGTTCAAAATACACTTATATGCAGTTCTAAGCCAAGAAAAATGGGAGACTTGAACCATTTTAATTTCATTGATCTGACTTTTTGGTGCTTGTGGATATACGACATCAGTCGTATTATTTTTGTATGTGAGCTGGTCAGAGAAGCAATACATCCCTTACTGTCATTCATGGAACAACCATTTCAGGATGCCACACAAGCTGCGATGGCTGCTGGGAGGGAAGGTGGGTCTCTGCAGTAGATGGGAATCAAGCTGTCATTTTGATTTCCCTATTCTGTAGCATCAGCCCAAAGAGAGAAGAGAGCTGTTGCAGAGCTACGTGGCTGCTGAATTAAGAAGGGCTGGAGGAGGGATCAAGTGGGACAGAGCGACTCTGCATTACACCTCCATACCCTTTTTGAGGGGCTTGAGTAACTCTTTGTGTGTGACTGAAGCTGCTATATAACTTTGTTCACAGTTTTCAACTGTGATGTAATGTGTTTGCACTGAAGCCAGAGGAAACTCTTTTAGACCCATATTATAAGTAGTATGGTTGGGAAATCCATATAAATTTACTGTAGTTCTAGTATAGTACCAGAACATTGGTGCTCACAAGGCACTTCTGCAAAGCAAAAAGAGAAAAACATGGAACCTTTTTAGAAATGCATGGGTTTGATCAAGAAGAGGATGAAATACGCATTTAACATTTCTTTCTCAATTTACAAAGGCCGATGAGACCATTTCAGTGTGAATGGCTTTCAAACAGGCAGCAAAATGAAAACAAAAGACAGGTTTACAAGAGATTTATGATTTCAGAAGTAATTATAAAGAATGGTACTAAGACAAAGCACCTAAAACAATGTAACTGAATTATCTCAACAGATATGTATAACAAACCTTGTCAAGAGTAATTAAGGCCACCAAACATCTTATTTTGAAAAATCTCACACGGAGTAAAAATAGGAAGGTTCTTTAGTCATTAATCCAATTTTAAACCTGAAAGATAGTATAAACATAAACTCAACGGGAAAAGAGGAAAGAAAGAATAAGAATGAGTTATCCATAAGGCACAAAAGTTGCAACATGGAGTTTAAAGTCTTTGGCTTGGGTCACTTTCATGACTGTGAGAATGAACCTTTCCTACATTTAACATGGCAGAAAACTCTTTACAAGAACTGAAAATTCAGATGATATTAGTGTCTTTAAAAAGACACCACTTTTATGGGTGAAAATTAAGTGTAAAAATATCTGAAAAATAGTGATGATCATTTGTAATCATGTTTTTCTGCTGTCTTGACTGCCCTTTGCTCTCCTGGAGTCAGTCCATGGTACTGCCATGAGCTGTAGTATCCCCTCTCTCCTCTCTCTTCTCCATAAAACATGCCTGGATATGTGGAAGCTCCTTTCTGTTGTTCAGGTCAGGACTTTGTGTTGGCTAAGAGCTTGTGCCTCAGAAGGGGCAGCCTCTAGGATTGCTGGGTCAAGTTCCCAGCATCATGAGATTCTAAGTCATCTTGGGCAAGCATGTGGCAGCAAGTCTTCTCTGCATCTTGGATTTTTTCTTCAGTAAATTGAAAGTCATGCTGTTTGCCATCTCCTGCATGTAGGGTGTATGCTCAAGCAGTGCATCGTGTAGGTGCCAAAGATCTTCATTCAGTGGCTTAGCTATAATATATTAATAGGCTAGAATACTTGACTCAGTAACCTAATATGGGCATTAGCTCAACAGGTTCACTACTGATAGCATTAAAATGTGCACTCCTTTAAAAGCTTGACCTTTTAGTCACACACCATTTTGCAGGTTAAGTAATAACCTTTTGATGGGTACAAGAGACTTGGGATGATCAAGGTTTTAAAATTCCAAGTGGTGTCTTCAGTGGCAACTTTTATTTTCATTCAGCTTAACAGATCCTCACCTGCCTGTCCTGGTTTCAGCTGTGATAGTTATTTTTTCCCTAAGTGGTGCTTAATTGCCAGCTAAGAGTTAAACAATGACAGGGACCTAGCTGACAATGAAATCCTTTTGCCAAGTAAGAGGACCCTCTCACTTTGTGTGTCAAAGTGGCCAGAAGCTCTGCAGCCTGAGTACATCACTGAGATATTTGGATTTATCAGCGGAATGTCACTGGTTAGCTGTAAAAAGCGTCACCTGAGCTGACAAGTTGGAAAAGGAAGTAGAAGGCTGTAAAAGAGCATTATGGTACACTGTGTTGAGCTTAATGTTGTTATATTTTGATTTGGGGAAGGTCACAATCTGATTTGGACTTTTAGTGATGTTTACTAGGATTGCTACTACTAAAAGCCCATCGGCACATCTGAGTTGCATCTGGTCCCATCAAGCATGGTGTAGCTCTCAAAATTCACTACAAGGAGCGTTTTCCCAGGCATGATCTGAAGATTTCTCGGCAAATATTTATACTTCAAGATAAAAGGGACACCATTTTCAAAAGACCTCACCATCTACTAGCTTCCGTTCCTTAGGTATGAGTTGCAAAAAAATGGGGCTCTTACTATCATAGCCAGTTTTCTTCCATGAACAGGGTAGTGGAGCTTTTTTTTTGCAGAAGACTCCATATTCTATACATAGAAAAAAAGAGCAAAGAAAAATGTGTCAAAATGAGTTTTTTCCACTGAAATAGTGCAGTTTCAGCAAAGTAGAAATTTCACATTTACGTTTTGATGCCATTTTCAATGGGAAGGGGTGGAAGCAAATAACTTGCTCAGATAATTTAAGTAAGGCTGAATTGCTTGTCTCAATGAGTTAAAACATTTAATTTTCATGCTATTTCATTTAATAAGACTTTTGTACTGTAACATTCATTTTCTGCTAAAATGCTCTTTCTTTTCTTTTATACTGCTTCAATGTTGATTTAAAATTTCCTTTTATCCTTTTAAACAAAAAGATTCAACATTATCTAAACACAGCCTTTTGGTATTCCCCAATTTTACGTTTCACAAGAAATCTCTTGCTATTTTAAAATACAAATGTATTTCACAATGTCAGAAGATCACACTGAACAGAAGTATTTTCTTCCCAGTTCTAGTCGATAAATTGCTTTTGGACTGTTACAAGTAATGACAGGATGTATTATTACTTCTGCCGGGTGGCATTTCTTCATTATGTCTTCAGTCTGAGTTCTGTCTAGAATTGGTTTAAGTAGTCATCATCTTGGTCTTGTATCACAGGCTGCTTCTTTTCATTTAAAGAAAAGAGGTATGCATTATTTGGTGTTTTGGTGATTGTGACCTCACACCATATATAAAGGAGGTGGTCAATGACTTTCCAGAAAGGTGTTTTACATAATTCCTCTTCAGGTTACCCTAGCATTGCACTCATTGCTGTTTGGCTTTTGTTGTTTGTTTGGGTTTTGTTGTTGTTGTTTTTTTTATCCCCTGGGTGGCATGTTATTTCTAATCACAAACCAAACTGCTATTTCCATTAATCAGCGAGATGGGCTTTCTGTTTGTTTCTTATTGCTAAGGTTAGTCCCTTTCTTTGGAAAGGGATTGGTTTTATCATTCATCTAAATGAGTCCTTAGGATACCTGGGGTACATACGGTAGATGGGTAGATGGGTGAGTTCAAAGTAAGTTTAGGCAGTTTAGCCAACAGCTATGGAGTTCACTCTGGGCTAACATCTAGGGCATCTGGATGTGTCCGTATTTTGGATGCGTGCACTCTTTGAGTGTGTTCTGCAGCCTACAGCCAGCCTGAAGCCTTCACAGACACACTATTATCAGCAACACAAGTAGCTTCTGTACAGTGAGCCTGATAAGACTTACCAAAAATACCTTATTTTAATATCAAGATGAACCATTACAATGGTAATCGTGATTTTATTGTTTCTGGTCTGTAATTTTATCCTACACTGTATTTTTTTGAGGTGGCATATGGCCTTCATTTGCAAGTGATGTTTACCCTGTCCCTGAGGACATGAAACTTAATTCCAGTTTGCTTCTACAACAAACCTCTTGCCTTTGTGAATCACAGTTTTGTCTTGGATAAACCTAATCAAACATCTTTAGTTTCTCACTATGAGACAGGTAATCTACATCCTGACTAGTACTGATAACTCTTTTGCACTCCTCAGAGATCAAAGATAATCAGAAAAACACTAAAACAGAGTGGAGATGCAGTGCTTTACATTGTGCAACTGTGCAGAAGCAACTGCAGTAGGCACATATGTGCTATCCAAGTTGGTAGGACGTAAGGAGCGGCATGACCAAAGCTGAAGCCATAAAAATAAAATTCATTGGGACTGCTCACTCATGCCTTTTTGAGGGTGAGAACTGTGTATTAAGAGCTTCAGAACAGCTTGATGTTAGTCTTGCATTTTGAAGTTTGGTCTTCACGCGGTATTTCTGACTGAAGATTTCTGGATTGATTTGGGCTTGTGGTAAACAAGAACATAACTTTCCCCCGCCTCCTCTGCTGCAGTGGTTGGTGAGAATCAAGCCTATCTGATGTGTGCTACAAGTGTTCTTTCTACCCTTACTTTTACAGTATTTGTAATCTACAAACACATTTTGACCTTGGGTGATGTACGTTTTTTCAGTACCACAATTATCAAGAAAGGATGAATCTGCCAACCTGTATGATTCCCAGAAGGGGGAGAAATGTTACAGGATTGTTTCCTCTAAAATTTACTTAGAGCAGTACAACCAACCAGGCTTTCACTGAAACGTCTACCTAAATGTCTAGGCTTCTTTAGATAGCCCTTCCCCTGTATTCCTGTTGCAATCTCGTCCCAAAGCCTGCGTTGTTGAATTGGAGGGCGTAGAAGAGTGAAGAGTGGCTGCAAATGTAACTGTTATCCCTGCATAGCAGAGAATTTGCAACCCTTCCCTCTGCTGCCAAAAAGCAAGTATCAGGAATGTTACACTCCAGGGTTATTGGGAAACTGTTTTCCCATTTATTTAATGCCCTAAGAGCTCTTAGAACTGTATCAGTCCTCTGCATTAAAGAGGAAGACTAAAGAAAGATACGGTGCTCTCCTTGACTTGCCCCCCTGCTAAGAAAACAAGCAAGCGAGAGGGCATAGCTTGTGTGAAGGCCACAGAACATCATGTCTCTTACTCCTGAAGTTCTGTGTAGCAGCAAATCAAATGTGAAAAAAAAAAAAAAACCCAACCCTGGAATGATAAAATAAGCATTTCTAATAGTGATGTTAGGGGATCGGTTGCTGTCACAATGACATTCCATCAGCAGGTTTGAAAAAGTTGAAGGATTCCTTGGTTGTGCTGGTCCAAATCTTTCATGGCACTTTTTCCATTCCAGATGGTCATGTCAGAGCTGGGGGCAGCCGGGACAAAGAAAAAAAGTGTGCTAGCCCCCAAATCATAATTTCCAAGGCTACAAAACTGAGAAATAAAATCAAAGGCATGACTGTCATTTGATGACACTGAAAATGTTTTGCTAAGTGTTCCAGTAAAGATGATACAGTAATGGTGTCACATTGTGCATTTATATGTCACAATGCTTTTTACAGTAGCTATAGACTTGCAGATGCACTCCTTGATAATCCTGCAATTTTATCATCAGGGAGTGATAAGCTCTCAGATATGAAAGCTGATGTCAGCGTCTTCTGCCACTTTGATCTGCATGAGCTGATGCCCTGAAAATTAATGAGAACGCTACATGCGAAATCAAAATCAATCTACTGTGGTTTTTTTCTCTGTCCGCCTTGCCAGGAGAGCTGGTAGGGGGAGGGGGTGGGTGGGAGACATGCGTTATCAAATCTGAAGCGTGGCAGAGTATAAAGGCTGTAATCTCATCTCAGGGTTCTTATGGCTTTAATAAACTCTTCATGCTTCATTCTTGCAGTTTACTGCATCATAGGGACCCCTCTGCAAAATTGCAGCCATAAATTTCCCCTTCTGCCGGACAGATTTTACTCCCTTGCTTTGGTATATATGTCATCCTGCTTTCAACAGAGTCAAGACATGACAAAACTGATCAAATATTTGTATTACTTTTTCAAAATATATATAGAATTACAGTTTCTCAGGTGGAGGGAAAGAAGGCAAAAGCATTGTTAAGTACAGTTCATGGGTACTTCTTGGTGCTCACAAATACACAAAGAAAAGTAAAATTCAGCTCATGTCACCTCTTGGGATCAAAATTCCTTGTTGCTTGTTCTAAGATGGGCAAAATGTCTTTATTACCACTGGCATTTGGCAAAAGGTATTAGTCAATCATCCAAAAAAGCATTATTGTCCTACCATCTGCTCCCACATCTGCTTAAGTCCTGATGGCCCCCAAGAAACTGTCTGCCATTAGCAGTGATCCCTAAAAATAAAGTCTTTTTTACTGTGGGTAAGTGAGCTAAGTAGACCACATTCTCCCTTAAGATGGTCATCTGGCTGCAATTGCACATTAATTATGTTTGGGGTTGGCAGCCGTAAATTGCCGTAATTGTTTGCCAGCTTCTGCCGGAGGAATTTGTGGGGTGGAGCCTATTTCATTTCTGTTCTTCGTGTCTAAGGCCCAGGCATGGCCTCAGCCCACGCTGCCCCTAGCAAAGCTTTCTTCTGTGCTGTGTGTACGGCTCACTGGGACCAGCTTATGGAGCACAAGGCTGGCAGTAGCAATTGCTGTTGAAATAAGCACGGTGATGGAGCTACCTGCCGAGTGTGACACCTTTGTGTCCCTGCTGCTGTCACATAGGCTGAACCAGTGATCTTACACCACTGCCTGTAGGGGCCATTCCCAGGAGGAAGCAAGCAGCGAGGGCTGTGGTTTCCTGAGCCAGGAGTGCCAGATGATGTCTATGTTCTGGAAAGACGGAATATCTGTGCTGTGGAGACAACTGTTCCTGGGGATGTAGGGAAGGCATCCCCAGGCCTGCCAAGGGAGGGAAACTGCAGAATGCAATTAGAGTCAATACAGCTGGCAAGTATATCTATGCCCATGACAGCAGTTTGGTGGTACACACAAGTGAGCTAGCATCAAATTAACAGTCAGAACTGGAAGAAAGCATCTCTGGGCACTCTGTGTGCACATTTAGTTTGTGGTCTACACTACTATACTTACAGCTAGAAGTAAAGTTTTATGTGTTTGGTCTTCATTGCAAACTGTTTTGAGCAAAGTGTATCCGCATTGAAACAGGGTAACAGCGTGACGGTAGTAAAACCTTTGCTTTATAATGTTTCAGCCACTAGGAAACAAACTAATCAGAACCTAGCCTTTTGGGGCTTGAGATGATGAGAAAAGCTTTTAAATGGACAAGGACATTAAACACTTCATCTCCATCTTCCTAAAATTATCAAGTAATCTGTAGAAAAGGTAGGATATTTCCATTAGAAAAAAACCTGCTTAGTACTAAAACTTAAGAGTTAGAAGCATTCTCCTTGCTTTTCTTTTGTTTCAGGGACTTGTGTTCAAATTAATCATGACATAATGTATTGAAGGCTCTTTTACTGATAATGACAAATATATTCAAATAAACTTTGTGCCTTGGTATAAATGTCATGAAGTTTGAAAATGCAAGTCTAGAGTATCAAAACTCAAAGGTCTTCAAATTAAGAACCAATTTTAAATTTGCAGCTATCGTGCTGGTTTCAGCAGGGAGCAATTCTAAAAGGATGCAGTGCGTGAATTGAAAAAGCAGTTAAGATTTTTATGTCTGAATTACCATTGCCAAAAGAATATTTTACTTTTTTAAAAAAAAAAAAAAAAAAAAATAATCTCATATTGTCTTTAGATTCCTAAGGAAGGGAAGAAAAGATACTAAGCCTTAAATATGAGGACAAGCATGAGACATACGTGTTTCATAGTTAAGGATAATTGTAAGAGGGATGGGAAGGAAAATGGATAGACAGTGCTGGGAGTTTCTTCTGGCCTTTTTCCCTGTTGTCCTATAAATCTGAGAACTCCTTCTAATTATCTACATCCATGGTGGGAACCAGTGGTGTGTGGCAGCGGAGGTGCTCCCATAGATTCCTGACCAAATCTACCTGTACTTGTGCATGGACATGATTTGAGGATTGCTGTCTTCTCTACTGTAAATGAAGACCAGTGATTAAGCCCTTCTGGTTTACACATTGGAGTAGGCAGCTCAGCAGTTAGCTTTATATACTCATAGTATTCGCAGTGTTCCTAGAACCTCGGTCCTTCCATAAAGAAAAGTGAATATTTCAACTGAGTTCATTTTTTTTTTTTTAATGACTTCCCCAGTTCATTATTTTCTTGCCATTAGCCTGTGGAATAGTTTGAGGCATAAAATTTTCTATGATTTCCTTGCTCAGCTCTTTACATATATACCCATGAGGAGCACTTCTGCAGTGTGTTGCATCTCTGGTCTGTAGGACTCACTACTTGTAATCCAGAATGCTGAACGTGGAATATAAAACCCTCCCACAGCATGTGCGCTAGCTGTATTAGAGACCCCGGAGTGTGTATGCTGAAAAGACTTTGAGGACCTTGATAGTGTCACACTGATGTTTTGCCTAACAGGTTGTAGCAAAAAAGGTGATTGAAATACGGAACATCAGATTTTCATTCTCAGTGGGTAGAAAAAAAAATAATTAAGCCTTCTAAAATAGTTACAGGATTTAGGAACTCTAGTTTCTTAGAAATTCATTAGGAATTCATGGACCTGGCTGCAAAATTGATACCCAAAAGATATTTCAGCAGAAAATATGATTCCTGATAGATTGTTAATGGCATTTTATTTCCAGTGGAACAGATGAAAAGTCCATTTCATTGTTCAGCTCCCACACCAAACCCTACCCATTTCAGGATCCAGATCTGAGTCTACCCAGTCATATAAGATGTTGTTTCTTGTAGGTTTATTCAGTCCTTGTAGTTGTACATTCTGGAAGGTGGAGCAGAAGCAGAGCAGGGTGCCAAAGCAAGTCAGTGTGGGGGCCAAGGGAGAAATGGATGGACATCTGTTAAGCAGCAGATGTCCAGGGGCCTGTATTGGCCCAATTACTCCCCAGTAATCAGACCCGTTTTAGTGAGATTTGTAACTCGTGCTGTGTCCTAGAGCCTCAGAGGATTCAATGAGTGTAAAGCAATTTCTTGTTCACGGGAAACATTGCACTGGAGTTGCAACATGTTGGTGTTCTTGAGCTGGATATCTCAAGAGCCAAAGGCAGGCTACAGGTTTGGTAGCAATGTCTGGACTGCCCTCTTTCATTGTCACGCATTATCCTGTCATTTGGTATTTGCTAACTTTTGCCCATTGTGCCTGCTTAGCTACTTAATCTCTTCTCATAACAAAGCTACAAGAAACAGGTTAAGCTACATATTAATGTTTCAGTGCAACACTGCAATTTGATAACAATAAACAGAAGCTTTTATGAGGCTGTAAATGTCTCTTCCATTTATAAATATTGTACTATAACTGCAGGCTCTGGGGTTATCAGGCAGTCAAACCTTTCATCAAAGCCAAATAGTTCCTAAAGTACCACTCTTAAAAATCTTTTGCAGGCATTCATGTTTCATTAGTTCTCTAAATGAGTCTCCTTGGGAATCTGTATAGCAAGTAAAATCTAGCTCTAACCCATGGATAAATTAACTGCATTTTTAATTCATTTCTTCAGAATTTACTCCACATGACTTGTGGTGGTACATATCTGTATTCCAAACGTACTCAATTTTGAAGTGTAGCAGTAAAATTAATAACATATCTACAAATGTACATTGCACAAATGTGCACTCACACTCCAGCCAGGTTTCTTTCTGTGTGCCCATCCAGCTCTCCATCTATCCCTTGCTTTTCCATGGAGAGGGGCTGTGTCTACCCAAAGTATGTGTGTACCCAACACAGCATATCGCAAAGCCTGCTGAAGCTCCAAGTATGCTTATACTACCATGCAGCACCCTGCAGGGATAGTCCATTTCATTTTGAAAAGTGCATCATTCAGCTAGTATGATACAGTCCTGAAGTCTGAAAATGTGTCTGTGCAGGATATAGCTCTGCTGCTGCAAGTTCCAGATTGGTCTCATCCTGCCGGTACTGGGGAATCTGCATTGCATGGGGTCAGCATGTGTGCAGGCAGGTGGGTCTGTATGTGCGTCTCTCCAGACCCGCTGCTTCCTGTCTCTGCTTAGCCAAGACAAATTTCCAGAAACTACACTGAAGTTGCACCCATCGTGCAACAACCGAAGAAGCACTGTCCAGGTTTTTGTTTGATTGAGTCACAGATTTTCAGGTCAGTAGGGACCACTGTGGCTGTCATAAATACACATCCTATCTGTCTAATATACTGCTCAAACTGTGCCAGCAACATACACAGCCTGTGTATTCACCATTCCTTTCTATTTATTTTTTTTACCTGTAGCCTTGTAAAATATATATCCACAGTTCCTGCTCAGTGTTTAAATGTGAGTAATTGGCAACCTGTTGTTACTGCATATTGGCATGGAGCTTTATAATTGGTGTGAAAGAAACTGATTTTGGCATCTGTAGTGGCTTTGTTTTTTCCAGTTCGTATGTGGTCTTCCAAGCAGTGCTTAATTTTGTGTAGCTTATACAGTAGGCGTTCAATATAAAGTACAGCCACAGTGCAAGTGGGTAAGATTGAGCCTGCATCTTTCATCTCACAAGTGACTGTTTCTCATCTCCGGGCAGGCTTTTTTGGGACAGTCAAGGCCTGAACTGATCAGTAGATGTGCATTGTGAGCATCTATAGAAGTGGAAACAGAAGGGAATGCCTACATTCTGCTTTTGTTGGGATGTTGGGAGCTGGGATGGCAGGTGCTGGAGGGAGAAGAGAGGTAGAAGAAGGAAGGAGCACATCAGGGAGGTGCATCTCTGGGTGCCTGGGGAGCTGCGGCTGCGCAAGTGGCCATGAGCAGGTGAAGCTCCATGGTATGCATTGCTGTTCACACTGTTGGTTTGAAAAGGATTGTTTGGTCATGTCCAGTTCAGCATGGCTATGGCTTTCCCACTCAGAGAACTTTGGATTTGGGGCTGAAACGAACTGCCAGGTTTGGGAAGTGTGAGTCTGTCCTTGACACTGAGCTTGAACACAGTTTTATCTGATGTCAGCATGTCCGCAAATTTCTACAAAATGCTGACATGCATCTCATTCATCTTGCATCTCTCTGTTATTGAACCAATTGCAAGTGTGTTTACTGGCAGGTACGCAAATGCATTAGTAAACAGGGAGTCAACAACAAGATGGTTGCGTATGTGATAGGTTCCCCAGGAACCTATTTGGACTGATTAGTTTACATTATCTGTGCCTGTGGTCTGGAAGAAACTGTCCAGCCTTTGCTGGAAAAAAGAAAAAAAAGTTGAAAATTATAGAATCGGTAGGGTGAAAAATAGCAATGGGGACAATCAAGTTGTATGAGGCAAGTGAGAATGTGCGGTGCCATTGCTTGGTTTCAACTACATTTTAGCATAGTCAACACAAGATTATGCATCCAAGAATGCACACTGTAATTCCCACTGACTAAAATGGTGCTGAGTATCTCAGAAAATGGTGTTTAAGGAAAGAAGTTGAGAATTGCAAGAGTAGTAAACAGAATGTGAGTTGACAACTTCAGCAAAAACCCACCTGTGTGAAATCATTATAATAGGTCCACAGAGATGTTTTCCTGATCCATGTGCTGAAAGCATTTATCCTACAACATCACATGGTCATTTGCAGTGAGTACAGAGGCCCAATTTGTGAATTCACTCCCCAAGATTTCCCTCTTTCTTTCTTTCACACTTTATAAAATTGCTGTCTGTGGCAGTGACAAGGCAACATGTAAATACCTTGCAGAAGAGTTACTCATCATTAATGCAGACAGTTTGAAGGCATAGGCAAACAGCATTTGGCAGGAAAAACTTTTTAATGAGAATGGCGTTAAGGAATTCAATTTAGAAACCGTGACGGGATTCTTTGCACATGCCTCTGGCTTCTCAACCTTCCAGTTCTTTTCCTGTTCACTAAAGATTATTTTTTTTAAAAAAAAAAAAAGGCAATTTGGGGTTCATTTTCCCAAATTCTGGGCTTCATTGATTTCACACAACGTCTTTGCCACTCAGCTTCTGACAAACAGGAATTGCGAAATAGAGTTAGGGGGGAGTGCAGCAGGGATTTTTGATACTAGAAATCCGTAGAAAAGAGGCATCGTGAAAATAATTGGCTGGAAAATGAAGCTGGCCAAAATGAGTCTATAAATAAAGTGGAAATGTTTAACAGGGAGGTAACAACTAACCTCAAGTTGGGTGAATGATCCATCACTTCCTGTGACATCTTTCTAAAGCAACCACTAGTGCTCAGTCAGGAACTGCATGATCAATGCAGAGATTATTTGGTATTTGTATCTGCCTGGCTTTATGCAGAGCATAAGTCTGTAAAATTATAATCGTCCTTGCAAATGTATTAAAATGGCTTAAAATTTATTAATCATTTTGGGAATGCGGGTCATGGACTCTGAACTAGAATAATAAAGCTTTAAGCCACTACCAATTATCTGAGAAGTTTGTGCAGTGAGGTGGTTTGATTACTCTGTGTGCAGGTTTCCCAGCCAAACTGCAACGAGGCCATGCTCTCCATCTGTCCTTCCCAAAGCAAATGGGGCTGCCAGCACTCCCCAAATTAACACCATATCCCACCACCAACACTCAGTTTTCATTAATGAGGTATATCTGTAAATTATTACAAGGGTATTCAAATAAAATATTAATATCAGAATCAAAATATGCCAGACATGAGAAATGGGAGACATTAGAAAAAGCTACGGGC
This sequence comes from Falco biarmicus, assembly GCF_023638135.1. NCBI lineage: Eukaryota > Metazoa > Chordata > Aves > Falconiformes > Falconidae > Falco > Falco biarmicus. The sequence goes on along the minus strand of NC_079288.1, from coordinate 61,956,478 downwards.
ATGCATCACTGTTCAGGGGTGCGGCAGGGGGATGCTTTCTTATCTACACAGAAATAATGGCTGTGCTGTCATATCCCATTGCTCCTGATAAAGGAAGAGGTCATTGTTGTACATATTTTTTGACAGAATGAGGTCGTTGACGTTATCCCTGATTAGTTGAATAATGGCCATGACAGAGTCTTCATTGTTTTACCTTAGAAATGACAGTCTAGTTTCCTATCCTGGCTGACCTTTCTTTCTTAAAGGGAACTACACTTGCAAAAAAGCAGCAGAAGTTAAGGTCTGTGGGGGTTGGTTTTCTTCCTCTCTCCTTGTGAAAGGATAGTGGGAGGAAAAAGGAGAAGAAGCTTTAGTGGGTACTGCAGCAATAAGCACTCCTGTTTATCTTGCAGTGCATGTGAAGGATATGGTCTCTGCTGGAGCAGAGGTGGTGTAAGAAATTCCTCCACCCCAGCCGTGGCAGAATGTTGCCCCAGCATGAGGTAGGATAGCTTCTTGCAGCATTATTCTATGAAAAGGATCATAGAAATGGTCTAAGTTAATGACTTTTGGATTCGGGAGCACGGGTTGGCAGCAAGGGAGGGCACCTGTACCGTCAGCTCTGCCATGAGAAGTGGATCTTCCCACTCCACCCTGCAGTCTCACAAGCTTGTGGTGGCTGGAGAGGCTGCTCTTCCCAGCATTATCTTCTCTGCCAAAGATAATGTCCTGTAGCAAGGATCACCACTTGTCATCATTCCGTGGAAGCTAGGGGGTGGTGGCAAAACCCCAGGGGGACAGCAGGCTGGGACAACTTGCAGGACTGCGGTGAGGAGCGCCCCAGCTCATCTGCCAAAATGCTCAGCTGCTTAAACTGGCTCTGACACAGCTGGGGCAGGTCCCTGCTGAAAAGACCCTGAAGAGCAAAGGGCTACTCTTTAAAGAAAAGATTTAACTGGTTTGCCAGTGTAAGAAATTTCTTAAGTTTGTCTCAGTAAGATATGGTTAAAACATTGCAGAGCTGAAATTGGGGCCTTCTTATTTCAGATAATTTTAGCAATATTTCCACACAACTTGATTCATACTGGAAAAGACACTTTTATACCAAATGAGAGTTTAAGTTCAGGCTTTATTCATTTTCATAAATTTTAAGGCCAGGAGGACACATTAGATCATCTGCTTTGCCCTCCATAACATCTCAGCCCTGTGCCCCTGTACCAAGCACAATAACGTGACTAAAGCCTCCCTTAACATTTAACGGCCCCATTAATTTTCCATTGATGCACCACTCAGACTAAGGGATTTGCACCCTTGACCTTGGGCATCTAACACATAAACTATCAGATTGTGTTTTTGTGACTCTCTTGTACACGTTCAGTCTCTCAGTGCTGGGAGCACAGACAGTTATAACCAGCTCAGTCAGCCGACATAAAAACCACTTAAACTTTTCTGGCATAGGCAAGGCTAGAGACGCAGGAGAAATTCAATGTCCTTGTCTTGTTTAATAAGTCTGCAAGCTTGGAAGTGTTATTAAACATTCAGAAAACAGAACGTGACACACTTAGAGGAAGTTTGTGGGAATTACCTTTTCTTTTTTTTTAAATTCCTATTGAAGTCTCCTTGAAAAATGAGATTTGAGAACAGAATTCTCATTTTTGGTGCCTTACAGTAATTTGGATTGAATGTGAACTAGTTTCTTTTCCTCTCCATTCATTTAGCCAGCAAATAGAAAACATATTTTGCTTGAAAAACCTTTAGAGAGTGCATGGGAATGAAGTTATTCTAACCAACCACTGCATTAAAAAAGTAATACAAATGAGGTTCAGTTTTTCTGTGGAACTTCTCTTGAATTTGACTTGAAATGCAATGAACTAGATCAGACACACACACTTATAGGAATAGTTGAATTATAGAGAACAGGAAGGAATGTAAAAGTTAGAACTAGAGCTGACCTGTGCCTGTTCTCTGGATCATCCTCCCTCCCTGCCCACAAGACTTGGGTAAATTTGGAGTTTATAGTAGATGTAGTTAATTGTTCACTTTAGCAGTTCATGGAAACTAATAAAGCATTAAGACTTCATGAGGGAAAACTTAAGTGAGTTTAGTGGCTGCTTTCCTGGAAAACCCCTTTAGACGCTTCTTACTCCAGTTGCAGCAGGACACAGGATGAGATGCAGGTACAGTGTAGCTGTAAAGCATGAATAAGTTCTCAGGTGAAGCACAGTGTTATATTTCTGAGACTGGTGTGCCACATGCAGCACATCTCAGGATTTGGCAGGAAAGTGAGGAGGTTCTGAGACCCCCTGCAGCATCTGTGCTGGGTGATGTCTATCCTAGACACCTACGGGGCCCTCAGGGCTTTCTAGATGCTGTGAACCTTCAAATGCCGTCTCAGTGCAGGTGTCTTGGCAGTGTACAGTGTTTTCAGGTCAAGTACAAAGCTAGGGGAAAACTGCTAATTTGAAGGCGGACCAGAGAAGTGAAACACCTTCTCCAGGTGCAGGTTTGCTACCCACCTCTGAGGCAGTCGGGACTTGTCTTTGGTGTGAGACGCAGAGCACTAAGATTATGGGACTTGGGTGCAGACACATGAGTTGGAGATGGCATCAGTCACCCAGCACAAGCACACAGGCATTCCCCAGATTGTAGCAACATGTTGTCTCGTGTGACACTGGCCGGTGTCTTCTCTCCTGCAGCAGGGCTCAGTTTGCTAGCTCAGCCACTGGCCAGGCCATGCTGGTCTCCTTGTAGTACCCAAGGAGTGGAGTCCTGGGAGGAAGAGATGCTCCTGCCGTGCCATGGGAGCAGGGTGGACTCTGAGACAGCAGGTCTTGTGCTGCAGGTTTTTTGAGGCATGTTCTAAGCAACAGCACTTCTGTTTCTTTAGATTAAATGACTTCTCATTTTGGAATCTGTTAGGAGGCAAACTCGAAGAGCTATGGTGTTCTGTTCATGATCCAGTATCATCCACTACTTATAATGAAAATAATGACCAAGCCCTTTGTAGAAAAAGAGATGGGGCAGTCTGGGATGGAGTGAAAATTAAACTGAGACTCTAAAGTTATAACCACACAGGGAAAGGCAAAGTAACATTTTCCAAGGTTGTTATCGGGGAAAGTTAATAGAGCACTAATGAATATTAATTTATATCCATATAGATTGCTAACTTCTGTGCTTTTGCTGACATTGCTAGCAATCAGTATTTAAATGTCTGGTATTTCTTTTGATTTGCCACAATTAATGTTTCATGGCATGTATGTGAGTTTATAAATTAAAAAATTTAATTAGAACTTGTCGTTATTGGTTTTTTGTAAAGACTGAATGGCAAACAGAGCCATAAAGCCATGTCGTACTCAGAATCAGGATGCTGATGTAAATATGGGTAGATGATGCTAACAACTCTGAGTTATTTCTTTTTAATCTCCTTGTATTTTGAATGGAAACATGGCTTTAAATGAAAATGCTCATTATACAAATTAGATGGATGATATTACTAAGCACATTAATCATTTTTTTTTCTCCAAATGTTCACTTTACAAATGCAATTATTTTTAGTCATACTGGTTCCACTAAATTAGAGATTTGCTTTCCTTTTTACACTCAAATTCAAGGCCTTTGTATTTAAAAGCACATTACTTTTTACAGATTATTTCCTGCCATTTTACTTCAAAAGCACCTAATAAAATTTCAGTAAATGTGATTAAATAGCACAGAAATGTTGCCATGGTATTTTGGTGGGGTTTTTTTTTCCTTTCAGCATCATAAAACAGCTGGCTTCTCTGTTGCAGGTTTGCAGCTTCACAAGGGTATGGGTGTACAACTAGTCTGATTCCTTCATGTGTGTATTGAAAGTACATTTTCTTGTAGTTTGGTGGCTGATAGTAAGCTGTGGAGTATTTAACCCTGGCAGAAGATCAGGACAGGGCTTGCATGGCATTTAGAATACCACCTATAGCTTGTTTTGAAGTCTCACAGAGTACTTCATGTAGACCTTGTCACCTCAAAACCAAGCATGAATTCTATCCCATGCTTTAAAAAATCCCACAGCCTCAAACCCAAGGGAGGTTTTGCAGCCTGCTTTTCCCCTGGCAGTTAGGAGCAGAAAAAGCAACACAACATGTTGTGTTATCAACTGCCATCTGGCAAAATTTCTTTGTCTTAGCTTTTCACCTGTTTTATGAGGAATGACAATTAAACTCCACACTGAAGACTGTTCAGCCTCACCACCAGATCCAGTCATTTTCAGTACTGCCCCTCTGTTAGTGTGTATAATTAATGCGGACTTTGAGACATTAAGCAACAAATTCTGTAATTGCAAGATATTTCATGTGCAGATTAGGAAGCAACCATCTGCCACCTTCTTTGTGCATTACTCTGGTTTATTTTAGAAAGAGAAGAAAAACCCTAACATATTTGCTGTTTTGCAAGACCAAACATGCTCCTAAGAGAACCTGGCTTTGCCTTTGATGGAAAGGTAGTTCAGCTACAAGTATAAATTCACATTCTCTGTGCACATTTTCTAATGTGTTAAGAAGTAGTAATTCTGTCAGATTCTGCTTAACAAAAAGTTTAGCAGAAGTAAAAAAAAATAGAAAAAGTACAACTTTTATGTTCATCCACACATCATTCCATGAGTAGAGTATTATTTGTTGGTGATATGACGTTACTTATGTTGACATTCAATGCTCTAATGGCAATGTAGCATTCAGTGCTGCCCCACTCCATGTCTGATCTTGTATGTTACAGTGGTTCAGTGTGTTAACTCCCAAAGTGCACTTCAGTGATGCCTCCCCATCCAGCTTGTACAATCTTCATCTTTTTTTAGAAAATAAAAATCCACTTAGCTCTTATTGTCCTCGACTTTGACGTTGGTTATATGACCGATTCTGACTCTACACAATTTTTCTACAAAAGGGACCATGGAAAAATACAGATGAAGGAAAAAGATTAATTGATGGGATTTTGTAATGTGGGATGAAGCAGAGATGTGCTGTGAATATTTGTGATAGTTAAAGGGTTCATAGGCATTCATGAACATGTAAAAGACAACTTCTATTCAAAAGCTATTCCATGAGAAAGCACTGCTTATCTCATTGCATTAGCAATGTAATGCATTTTAAATAATGGTGTGGAAGATTGTTCTTTTTTTGTTCATTGTACAGCAGGTTGCTGTTGGTAGAGCATGGTGTTAATGGTTGATGATCTATTATTTCAAAGACTTTTTTGAAAATCTGAAAAACATCTATACCGGTTTTGTAAAAGTGAGCAAAGATCAGTGAAAAAGAAGGATTGGGGGAAAAAGGTGTTAAAGACCTTGACAGGAGAGAGGCCCACTGGTAATTATTACATGCAGTGGTCCACTTGTAACCTGTTGGATCCAACTCTCTACACTGCAAGAAGGTGGGAGTCCCAGAGGAATAGGTACTCTGTCGACGTTCTCCTCTATGTTCTTCTGCAAGATCTTCCTCCTGTCAGGCTCAGAGGTAGAAACGCACTCTGTGGACATTTGAATTGATACACAAGGGCCGTGTTTGTAATTCCTGTGTTGCATTTTGTAGTTTTTACTGAAATGATTGTCTTGGATTTCCACATGAAGTTCAAGGAAGCAGAGAACTGTGTTTTGCTGAGTTGTGCTTGCCACAGTCCTATAGGTTTTGTAAGATCCCAGCTGAAATGCTTCTCTTCTGACTTCTCTTTACAATCTAAAGCTCATTTTTTATTTCTGCTCCATAGTGAGCATGGTGGGCTCATCTCCTCGTTGCAGCTCTAAATGTAAAACCCCTCAGGTGAATGGCCACAGAAGTCCAGAAATATAGACAGTCAAGGCAGTAATTATTTTAGTGTTATTGCACCTCACTGGCATGTTAAAGACCTCACAGCTCCGTTGGTGGTGGGATGAATTTAGCTTGGTTTCTTATGGCTTTTTGTGTTGGCTTCTTGGAGACTGATGCAGGTGACTTGTCCCTATCTGTTCCTTTAGCTGGAGACAGCTAATTGTAGTGGGTCTGCATGGTCAGGTTTTGGTGGCAGAGGGCTACAGGGGTGGCTTCTGTGAGATATCAGAATCTTTCCCCATGTCCAATGGAGCCAATACCAGTCTTCTGTTTTGCCCATGACGGTAACTGGTGAATGGTCTCTCCCTGTCCCTATCTTGACCCATGAGCCTTTTGTCATATTTTATCTCCCCGAGCAGCTGAGGAGGGGAGCAACAGAGCAGCTTTGGTGGGCACCTGGCATCCAGCCAGGGTCAACCCATCACACTAATATATCTCTCTTTATTAGCTTTCCCAGTTCTGTGAAAGTTTGTAGGAATTTACTGTCTTTAATATCCCTGCATTTTTGTTAAATTTAATGGAATTCTTTGCATTTACAGGGGAGTATGAAGGGGCAGATGTACACGTACATACAGCATAATTACCTTGCCTTTGTTTCCTTAGGTAATCTAGGCAAAAAGTGTCCACTGCATCCCCAGTCCCCATCAGTGCACAGTGGTGAAGCTGTCTTTCTTAAAAAGCATTTAATTATGACACAGTTTTAAAAGAGAATGACTGATGTCAGTTCTCTCTAGTTTGTAGTAAATGGGCTGAGATTCTTTTTTTCTTTTCACCCCTCAGAATCCTTGACATATAACCTTTTGCTTATATAAAACACTTCAACTGTGCATTCATAGGTTTAACTATGCTGAAGACTATACAGTGGAAAGAAATCTTATTATCTCCAGCTTAATATTTCATTATCTGGCACAATATGAGGATATTAGACTTTGATTGCTGGTACTCTTCAGCGATTACAGCATTTATGTTCTTATTCCCATCTTCATTTTAATCTTAAATCTTTTTTTTTTTTTTTTTTTTTTTTAACTGGTCACGTCTACATTCCATTTAAATCTTGTCTTTCAAGTTTTCAGGGTAAAAAGTTTAGGCAAGAAATATTCTAATTAGGTTTGCCTTAAGTTGTCCAGGTTATTCTACTGTTCATACGCTCATTTTCTGCCCTAACAATCTGTGGACAAAATAATGGACATCAAGCAATTACAATGGCCATTTGCTACACACCAACATGACATATCTGACAAAAACAATTCCCTTCAAGAACGATATGATGACCTGATGCACCTATGCATTTTAGAAAACCATTAATCTGTGACAGTGTCACCCAAAATTACAGTAAATAAGTTATCGAAGTAGTTTTATGGATCACAGTAATGTATCTGTTTGGAATCTGTTGTACTCAGAAAGGCATACACATTTGCTGTAAATGGATCTTCAGTCTCTGTGAATCATTTTATTCTTTTTTTACACACTATAAAATTGCCATTTTTATGGCCAGGCTTGATGTATGATATGGCTGAAGAACTGGATGAGTTAATTAAAGAATAAAGGGCTGTCCTTTCTGCTGTATATTTCTGTTCATGACATTAGCATCTTAGAACCACTGTTTGTGCTGTGCAGAGATTTAACTTTGAGTGAATCATATACGTTGTGGTAGGCATACTCACGTACTGTCCAGGGGTGTGTGATTTGGTCCAAGATTCATAGGCTTTGTATCACCAAGGCAGGCATTTGTGCTTGTAGGACATCTTTACGTTTCTTTGAAAGCATCAGTAACATCCCCGACTGTAAAGCAAAGCAGTTTCTGTAAACGGTAATCCCACCAAGAAAATGAACACGGAAAAGTAGGGCAGGAAAGGATCACTTAAATTCTGTCTGCTGCTATCGCAGATGGCCATGCTGTCTCATCCCAGTCAGGCATGCATCAGCCTCTACCTTAAATATCCTTGATGTTTGCTTTTTGTTGCTTTTTTAATTTTTGCTTTTTTCTACCCCCACTGGAAGGCTATTCCAGGAAATCACTCCTCGAATAGCTAGAAATCACCCGCAGCTTTCTAGCCAGAATTTATTCATGCCAATTAATGCTCGTTTGTTCTCATGCCAACATTGTTCTTTAGCTTAAATTGCTCTTCTGGCTCCCTGATGCTTACCCCGATGTATTTATAGAGCTCAATCAGATCTCTCTCAGCCTCCACTTTTCTAAACTAAGTAAGACAAACACTCTTCCTTCATTCTCAAGAGGCAAACTCGTAATTTCTTTGATCATCTTGCACCTATGCACTGTTCGGTTTATATTTTTGCACAGAGCTGGCAAGAACTGTCCCCTTAACTTCAGTCAAGGTCTCCCAAGGTTGTCTTATGTGGGAAATGATTCCTCTCCTGGAAGGTGGGAATCGGGGCCACCAAAGTGGTTTATTTTGCATCAGTCTTCAGAAGTGAATGTGTGTAACCCAAACAACCAACTCTGAACTTTACACTAGCGGTGTATTTCCCAGTCAGTAGCTCTCATTTCATACCAGACCAGAAATAAGCAAAAATCATAGCCAGGGAGGACTTTCAATTTCAATATTTTCCCTTTGAATCCTGGCTGCTGGGCATCAAATAAGATAGTTTCTTCTTCTGTAACTACATGGGGGGAGCTCCCACGAGCGCTTTCCCTTTCATCAAGAGAATATCATTTGTACAGCCAAAAGGGAGGCAAACTCTAGCATAGGATGATAATTGGAAAGAGAAAAGAATGCCTCCTTATATTTACATTTTAGAAAGAATTAAATTCTGTTTAGCTTGCTCATCATTATCCAGTACGAGCTAAGGCATTTGCAGAATGTTTACTTTCCAAAACAATTTTTTAAAAGATGAAATATCCTCATTGTTCTGAAGAATAGAGCAATTTTTTTCCTCCATATTAGTCTCAGAGAAAATATAACATAAAAGTGTGAGGAACTGTAACATATTGCTGTTTTTCCACCTAACTTGATCATATGCCTTAATTTCAAAGCCCACATCCAATAATGCAAGTTCACTTTTAACAGCATGTTTACTAAATCATCCTTCTTCTGCACAGCCTTTATTATTGTTGAGCTCTTTCTGTCATATTATTTCTTCATGTCAATGCTTTTATATATGCAGATATTTAATATCAGGTGGACACCTATGTTTTCTCTTTGAGATCATTCTGTTCTAAGAGGTACAGTTTTTAGTTTCAGGTACAGGCAGATACAAAGTCTCTCATTCCTGTGGGGCACTGGTTTGTTGCAAACAGGCTGGAAAAGCTACAAACACAGTCAGAGAAACAGAAGAGATAGCAAAACATCGCAAGAAAGGTTTCTAATGCCATACGGGTTATAGGGCTTTAAAAGGTACATGGCTCTGTCATATTCCTTTCTAGAATCCAATTTTGTCTTCACAAATATGCCATACAACTATAATTCCTCTCACATACCAGGTTTATCATCTCCTTGCCCTTTATAGCCTTCCTCATGTCCTCTGTTAGCTCTAATAAAAGTTAATCCATAGGAAAAGGCTCAGAAGACCAAGCTGACCAAGATCAATTAGTTCTTTGATTAACTTTATAATTGAGCAATAAGCCACAGAGCAGACCTCAGCCGAAAGGGATGTCACTCGCAGTGGCAAGGTAGAGCCTGCTCAGTGTGCGTTTCAGCACAATTGTACTTACATTGCAGTCTTCTACAACTTAAAACATTTATTACTATTACCTGAATCTTCATGTCTTTTTCTTTTGTCTCACCCTGTCTGTAAGCCAGCTGGAAGGGCACTTTCATAGTTTCTCTGTATCTCATCACATTTGGACTTCAGTAAATGAGGATGCCGGCTCTGTCTACTTGGCACAAGCCACTTAGAACCTGTAAATATAACAGCATGAATGCAAACCATTTGGGAAAGAAACCTGTAGTTCCTCTTCACACGTTTCAGCATAGTAGGAGGAGAACTTTATATTCTAATGAATGTATATGATGGTTAGGGGGTGTACATCTTGGTTAACACACGGCTGGTAGGTGTAAGACCCCAGATAAGACCACAGTTTATTTCTTTTGCTGTACTCTGAATTAGACAGATGCACGCCAACTGTAGCCTGCAAGACGCAGTTCTTTTAAGCAGGGTGTATTTGCCTGAGCATATGTGCTATTGCTGTTACATGTTTTCTGTCCCAGAAATATTTTGGCTTTGGCTCTTTGGACTGTACACTGAGCCTATGCTTCTGCCTGCATAGATACACCTGCCCAGGCACAGTCCTCGGGCCTATACAATCCCTTTGTCATTGTGCATTCCTCCTCTGGCATCCTTTCTGGATGCTTTTAAAAACAAGGGGATGGGTCAGACGGGCCTTTCACTTGATGCAGCATGGCCATAGCGCAGTTCTCTGCTGCGCACCAGGCTGCCCACAGCTGTGCCTCAAACCTTCCGTGTGCTCGTGAACCTTTCACTGACACCACCACATTCCCATTTGTAACTTTAGCAGGGAGGCAGTCTGGGTGTAACATGGGCTTTTATTAGGAACAGCAAAAAGTGGGAAGGTAGAACTGGACATTAATTTTTAAACCTGTTTTTCTGAAAAGTCCCCCTGAAGTGAACTGCAAAAATATCTTTTTGAGGCAGCTCTGTCCAGAAGCACTGTATTAAAGAGAGTGGGAAATGCAAGGATTTGGGCTGGGAGGCAGTAGAGGAGAAAACAGGAGTGTCCAGGAAGGGTGTCTGTGATGCACCAGTATTTGGGAGCAAAACCCAGATGTCTGTCCGTGCAGGGGGAAATCTGCCTGTCCTTCTTGGCATAGCACAAAGTAGGTGGTGTTTCCCATGTGTTTTCTGTACTGAGGTACCTGTGTGTACAAGATACTATAGGTGTTTGAGGTGGTTGGAGGAGAAGAGACAGAATACATTTTTTTAAGGGCTCTGCAAACAGATTGGTTTTCAGAAGTTTCCTGCTGCAGTTGAATATTTCAAAAAATGCTCTCACAATAAGCATATACCCATCTGTGATATTCACTAGGAGCTTGTTTTAACTTTATGATGCTGGAGACAGACCTCTAATCTCAATGGATGCATTCCCACTGAAGAAATAGCCCTATAAAAGGTAATGGGCAATTAATATAATCAAAAATTATTCAGTAATGGCTGGGGATATCAGAATTTTGTTCATATTTCCTTTTGGGACCATAGAAAGTAAGTGTTATATTTTCTGGCAAAAAGGCTGATCTATCTATTCTGAGTACTTGCAACAGTATACATGCAACAGTAAATAATACACTTCCACAGTTTTGTACCATTCTTACTGGAATTTGATTTTTTCCTTTACTAGTTAAGGACAGAAGATCTGAAACATCCTCGAAGTCTAATGAGATGCTAATGAGCTAGAAAGAGCCTTTGAATGAGCTTGTTTCAGTCAAAATATTCCAAGTGTGTTAATTCCAAGACCTTCAATGACAGTAAAACCACTCATTGACAAATGCCTCATTTTCTCTTAATAACACTTGCTTTAATGTTGCTGTAAATGACATCAACTTTGCCATAACGACACAGTGTTATCAGTTAAAATCTACCTTCAATGGTTATTTGTATTTTAAATTTTGCATTTTCATTTGATCCCATATGCTTTTGACAACCCTGGATTGATTTAAACCCAGGTGATTACAGAATATTGAATTAAAGCAGAATTCTGGGTTCGTTACAAAGGCAAGAGAGCAGCTGGATTCTAGGCAACACCTGAGCTAATGTCTCTTTTCTAATTGAGTGATAGTCAGAAAGTTTGCAGTGCCAGCAAGTATGGTTAAGTCAAATTGACTTTTAGTGTTACACAATGGTGTTAATAGGCTACGTTCACTGTCTATGAATGGATATGGAAAGACAAACACATTAAAAGCAAAGGTCATTCTTCTGCTTTTTGCAGCACAGACTTAACTGTATGAAGTTCGTTTCCCCTCCAAGAAATTATCATTTGTCCAGTTTACCAAATGAGTTTGGTAATGAAAATCTAGAAGGATTTTTAATTTCCACATCATCCTCCGTAACTCGACTTATTGTCCTCATACCTTGTTGTATTATTTGCTTCCCCTCATGCTCAGATGGGTGTGGGAATTGTTTTCCTTTTTATTTTTGCTTACAGCATCTAGCACAATGATGTCTTGATCTGTGCTTCAGGTACTAAGGTAGCAACTAAAAAGCAATAATGGGTGCAAGTATGGGAAAGAGGAGGAGGCTGTGAGCTGTCTGGGGGAACGGAGTATGTGGTAGGAAACACAGGTCATTGCTTCCTTCAGCAGCCAACAGAAAGAAAAATAGGCACCCTGGTGAATTTGCAACACTATTCCCCTGCTGAGTTCATGAACTTTTTGCCAATGCTAAAAGAATGGCCTTTTCACATAGCTGAATACCATGGGCAGGGGAAGACTTTTAATACTGCTTTCGGTGGTAAATGTCAGGTACTGAGGGCTGCAAAAGTCTTGGCCCATTGATTTGTGTGAGGCTTGCAGTCTACATGAGGTTAAGTATGATCCTGTGTCTTGGCTCAGGATAGCGACCAGAGCACTCTGTCCCCTTGTGTAATGCAGATCAGTAACTATGCGGGTAGCAGTTAGTCAGGGTACAGAATAACTGCCTTCAGCACAGTGGTGGCAATGACAGCACAGCAAAAATGCCGCATGTTTACAGTTGAAGGTTTGTATCTGATGATGAGGCAGTATGAAAGGAGTTGTTTTTCAGCAAGGACTTCAGCAAAAGATGGCAACATCTTATGCTAAGAAGTGAGAAAAAGATTTTCTCAGTAAATAGCAGGATCCTCTACCTAATGGTCATATCTAAGAGTCCTCCCAGCATTTTGGCCATGTCTGATTTGTGCATCTAATGTATCTAGGGCTTCCTGCCCCATAATAGGCTGCTGAGCACCATCTGGGCAAAGCGGTCCCCCCCCCCCCCCCAAGTCATACATGCAGGAGCGGAAATTCTCACGAGAGCCTGATCTGGTCACAGGCTCCATGTGGAACGTGCTTCAAGTCCTGCCAGCACTCCAGGGTGGGATAGGAGAGAGATCTCTTACTTCAGGGTTGGACCCATCTGATACACTGAATGTGATGACCATGATTCATAATGCATCACTTGCTCAAACATCATGGTTTGCGTTACTGGGGGGTGCATACGGAGGGAGCAACTTCTGCACACTTGGGTTTAATGAGCTGAGAACTGACAGCACTTGGTACACGGCTGCTGCTGAAGCCAGAAGAGGCTATGTCATGCTGCCTGCTGCTCTGTCTTTGGAGAGTATAGAGATAAGAGGACTGGGGAGCATAAGTGCAAGAGGTCTGACACTCAAGGGCAGGTGGGGCCAGAGACTCACTTTGTACCTTCTATTATTGGTGCATTCCTTGGAGCTGGACAAGGCCATTTTCTGGAATGATTTATCATCATTTATCAACAGTCTTGGCTGACTGGAGAGGTCCCAGAAGACTGGAGGTTAGCAAATGTGGCATCCATCTACAAAGGCAGAGAGGATCCAGAGAACTACAGGCCTGTCAGCCTGACCTTGGTGCTGGGGAAGGTTATGGAGCAGATCATCCTGAGTGCCTTCACATGGCACATGCATGACAACCAGGGGATCAGTCCCAGCCAGCATGGGGTTATGAAAGGCAGGTCCTGCCTGACAGACCAGATTTCCTTCTATGACAGGATGACCTGCCTAGTGGATGGGGGAAAGGCTGTGGATGTTGTCTGCCTGGACTTTAGTAAAGCCTTTGACACCATCTCCCACAGCATTCTCCTGGAGAAACTGGCTGCTCATGGTTTGGACAGGGGTACTCTGTGCTGGGTTAAAAGTTGGCTGGGTGGCTGAGCCCAAAGGGTGGCAGTAATGGAGTCTGGCTGGTGGCTGGCCCCAAGTGGTGTTCCCCAGGGCTCAGTACTGGGGCCAGCCCTGTTTAAGATCTTTATTGATGATCTGGATGAGGGCATTGAGTGCACCCTCAGTAAGTACGTAGACAACACCAAGTTGTGGGGGAGTGTTGATCTGCTGGAGGGCAGGAAGGGTCTGCGGAGGGATCTGGACAGGCTGGACCAATGAGGCAAGGCCAACTGCACGAGGTTCAATGAGGAGAAGTGCCAGGTCCTGCACTTGGGTCACACCAACCCCACACAGCGCTACAGGCTTGGGGCAGAGCGGCTGGAAAGCTGCCCGGGGGAAAAGGACCTGGGGGTGCTGGCTGACAGCCGGCTGAACATGAGCCAGCAGTGTGCCCAGGTGGCCAAGAGGACCAACAGCATCCTGGCTTGTATCTGAAACAGTGTGGCCAGCAGGACCAGGGAAGTGATCATTCCCCTGTACCCGGCACTGGTGAGGCTGCACCTCAAATCCTGTGTTCAGTTTCGAGCCACTCACTGCAAGAGGGACACTGAGGTGCTGCAGCGTGTCCAGACAAGGGCAATGAGGCTGGTGAAGGGTGAGGAGCAGCTGAAGGAACTGGGGTTGTTTAGCCTGGAGAGGAGGAGGCTTGTGTGGGACCTTATTGCTGTCTACAACTGCCTGAAAGGAGGTGGTAGGCAGGTGGGGGTGGGTCTCTTCTCCCAGATAATTAGCAACAGGACAAGAGGAAGCAGCCTCAAGTCATGCCAGGGGAGGTTTAGGTTGGATATTACAAAAAATTTCTTTGCTGAAAGGGTGGTCAAGCATTGGAATAGGTTGCCCAGGGAGACGGTGGAATCACCATCCCTGGAAGTGTTTTAAAAAATACATAGATGCAGTGCTTAAGGACATGGTTTAGTGGTGGACTTGGCAGTCCTAGGTTAATGGTTGGCCTTGATCTCGAAGCTTTTTTCCAGCCTAAATAATTCTATGTCTTTTGTTGACATCTGAAAATTCTGCAAGAAGATATCCAACAGCCAAATTCAGAAAAAGTACTTCTATTTTTTAAGTTTCATTTTACCCATCAATAACATTGCCTATCTGTATTAGTCTGGATAAGTCATTTTTAAATGTGACTGTCACAATCTGCACTGTGAATTGCAGTGATTCTACCATGTTCCAAGGAAACGCGATGACAGTATGAAAACTGAACTTTTTACTCAAACGTTTTTGACATACACAAAGGTAAAATTTTTGGTATGGTCTTTCATAGTTTCACTACAGACCAGGTTCAAAATTCTATTCCACAATACATTCTGAGTGTGCAACAGATTTTTCTCATTTGATTTAAAGAGCACAGAATAACAAGCAAATTGAACAGCAAAAATCTGGAGCTTCTTGCAAGTTGAAAATTCCATGGTTTGTTTCCCTCTTGATACCAAGAGAGAAAAGGTTAATCTGAAAGTACACAGAAATTCACATTTACAAAATCTGGTCTCCACAAAGCCGTGAAATCCTTAATTTGTTTATTTCTCCCAGAAGAATATAAATCACTGTTGCATCCCCCAAATGTTTGTGAGTTTATCAAAAGGAGCATTTATTCATCATTCATTCCACTCTGTCATTAAATCCTCTGGATTATATGGCTGTTGTTGTCTTTTAAATTCCTGGTAAATATGTTGCTGACAACCAGCTGTTCTTTTCAGTGCATCATAACCAAGCGTCCTAAAGTAGATCATTAGTCTGCTTGCATCCATCTTTTTTATTTATGACACTCAGGGAGATTACAATGGCCATCTGCAACTGTGGGCAGCTTTTGTTTTGGAGGAACAATGCTATGGCATCATCGAGGGCAGGGGAACGTGAAAGACAAGGCAGATCTTCAAAGATATTAGCTCACTTGGAGTGATAAGGTTTGCTAAATGTCCCGCAAAGGGACACTTGTGTCTCTGATGCCTTTGAACCCTCTTGCCCTGAGGTCACTTTGGAGCCATGCAGTCTGGTGACACTACAGAGAAGCCTCTTGGGGCTGGAGCCCCAAGCAAGGTGTGGTGAGATGCATGACCCATTGCACCACCTGGTTATCCCTGGGAGCCAGGGGGTCTCAGAGACCCTCTGCTTCCTCCTGGCCCCTGGACAGTGAGCCCGTGCTAGTGACAAACTCCATTGCATCAGCTGGGGGAAAGGAGAGAGGCAGCCTCTTTCTCACCCATTTCTCTCCTACATCCATCCCATGGATGGAGCAACCTGGACACTGGCCCCATGCCTACACTCCCACTTCAAGTATAAAGGTAGCCCATTTTCAGAACAAAACATTGGGTGTACAGTAGGTCTCAGTTATGGTACAGTCTTTTTCCCTTCATACTCTTACCCCATGTTACATTCATTGAAGAAAAGGTCAGAGCTTTCCAGCTACATTTGTTTCCCCCTTGGCTGCATGCTGACTCTTCCTGAGCTGCTCGTTTTGACTTTTCGGTGCTCTGAAGCATCAGGCTTGGTTCACTTGCAGTTCAAGCTATGTCAGACTCCCATGTACAAAGCAAGTCAGAGGGTGTTTCTGCTGGGGAAATCAAACACTATGTTTTCCAGTTTGCAGTGTTCAGCTCAGTTGGTTCTTTCTCTGAAAATAAGGGAATGCCGCCCCTTTCACTTTTAATTTACAGTAATTAGCAATGAAGTGATGCTTGGTTTGAGGGAAAGAAGCACTGTGAGCAACTCGCTCCTAAAAAGGAGATGGGGGGGGGGGGGGGGGGGGGGGGGCGGGCAGTGGGAAGTTGGGAAGTTGTACATTTTGATTTCTAATGCAAACATAAATATTCAACATTTTTGTAAATAAAAAATTGGAAGGAAAAAACCCAGTCATTTTGGATTGATTTAACTTTTTTCTCTCCTAGCTGATACTGAAAAGCTTAGTATTTCAGTTCTGTGTGAAATGCAAACAAGCCAATAGATTAGTTGTGTTAATTAGAAAAAAGAAAGAAAGCAAAAAAAAAAAAACCCTAAAACAATCCTGGCTGAGACACTTTACTTTCAAAGAACAGATGGCTTTCATTTCTTGCTGCTGTAGAATATTTTGCTTCAACATAAAGGCATATAGTATATCCTCTGGGCATAAAGGAAATTAAGATGGAGGGAAAACATTGCAGGGAAGTTCATTAGAAGCTCTAGAAGTAATAGCAAAACCAGACATGATTTTTGGTGCCACTAAACTTTGTTGGCCTCAACTGGTTAGTCCTACAGGGCTTGCCTGAGTTCAAGGCATCAGGACCCCTACTTGCCCTGAGTTTTCCATCCTTCTTTCAGTCAGAACAGCAGCAGGAGAAGCTCTGTCTGCAGACATTTGTTGTGACAGAGGATGGGTTTTGTGTTTTCCTCACTAGCCTGCCTGGCTTAACCTTTGACCATCCTTCAGCCTGCCTCTTAATGTGACCGTTTTATTGACAATTGCAGTTAAAATGGCAGTCAGTTTAGCCAGTCCTGTCTGCTGCTGCATGAAAATTTTATGTATTGTGACCTTGTTTGTGCCCTTAATTTCTGCTGGAGATGCTCATCATCTCGCACTGTAACCAATGAATCAATTTTATTTTCTCTGCTGAAGGTGGGGAGAAACTACTTCTCCCCCTGCTCCTTATCTCCAATAAGAATACTCCTGCAGTTTTTCTCTCTTTGTAACTGCCTATTGATTGTGAGTGTCAGCCCGCACATTTGTGGGTGCTGAAGGATTTGATTTTATTTCTGTTTGGTCAATGATATCTGAAAAGTGACTGCTCAAAGGGCTGCTGAGAAATAGGGATATTGTCAACATGTTTTATAATGCATTATTCACATATAATTACAACACGACAATATGATTAGATGAGGTATTTCCTTTTTGCTTGCTTAGATATTCCTTTTGGATGATATATGCACCTGCAGTCCTGAGGCTCCAGAACTGCAGTAGGCAAGATTGCCCCATATTGCCTGTTGTGCATGCCCAGATTTAGTGCTCTTACAAAAAATGTTTGCCAGTAAATAAAAGTAGTCATTTTTCTAAGCGTTTGATGGCAACGGCTGCTGTGCTCACTTCTGTTGGTCTGGGCAGTCGTCTACCTCTGAGAACAAATCAGATGTGTGCCTTAATGAAGCACGGGCTGGGAAGGACCATAAAAGTTGCCTAAGGGATGAGAAGCAAGCATCAATCACTTGCTCGAGAATGAAAAACTGTTTGGAGGGCTGCTTGTTTAGATGGCTAAGTCCATCTTGCATCTGGCCTCAGCATCCTGGCCTTGCACCTACAGCACATCTTCTAGTGTAGCTGTGGCCAGCTTGTGACATTTCAGCTCTTGAGCAGTTCAAAGAGGACTTGTGCACTGAAACTGCTGGCCAGGGCCATTGCCCATTGTCAAAGGGACTCTGAGAAGGAGAAGCAGTGGTGGAAATGGGCTTTGGTCCACTGTGGGCTCAGACCCATCAGCACTGGAGCAGGGCAGTCTGTGGATACTGTTATTACCTATCTGTGAATGACTCCTGAACTCCCTCTGTGAAGCTCATGCACTTTGACACACTTCGTCAAAGTCTTGCATGTGCCCTAATGATTTGGTATTGCAGTTCATAAGGGCAGGAAAATTTGCCACCACTTCTCTGGTAGGAAAAGCACTTAATTTCCCTGAGAAAAAATGAAGACAAGTAACTAGATATAATAACAGGACGTGCAGTAATTCCCTGCATAACTTGCATTACTCTGTGCAAGTCTGTCATGCTTATACTGTGCAAGTGAGAATTGTTCTAAAATTGATACTTCCAAACCAAGTACAAAAATGTTTGAGGTACAGCGTCCAGCAAACATTTGCATATGATCAAAATAGATTACCTATTTATTTAATTTCAGATCCACAATTAAGATCAGCATTGCCTCTATTAGCTTGCAGTAAATCTTTATTGCACTGCCCTCTCCTGGGATAGGTGCCCAAGGAACTGAGCCCCAGAGTAGACGTCGACTCTGATTACTACAGCCCTGTTCAGTTTGTCCCTGTATCCATATGAGCACAATATCCATCTTCCTTTTACCTGCTAGGGCCCTCTGAATAAGAAAGCATGTCAAATGTACATGAGCGTGTTGCAGCTTCTATTGTTTTAGATTTGTAGTTTAATAGTAAGATACTGTTGCAAACCTGGAAGAATTACACCTGTATTTTGGCAGAGAGAAGTTCCTGAATAGCTTCACCGCTGCAGAGGTTAGGAGCAAAGGAAACACAGAGAATCGTTTAGGAGTTAGGGCTCAGGTAGTGAAGAGTATTGCAATTCATGTCTTCATGATTTAGCTCTGTGCTTTGCAACTGGATTAAGGTGGGATGTTTGGCAAGTCTGTGAACAAGAACGGCGTAATGCTTCATGTGGTTATTGGAAGGATATCTGAAAATGGCAGCTAAATAATCACATATGTGTGGGGCAATAGGGCTGAAATTGGTTGACAGTGTATAGATAGGTTCTTCATCCTTAGTGTTTTGAAATCAACAGCTGATTTTCTCGCAGTATCACTGAGTATGTCAAAGCTCTAACAGGTAATTAAGAGTTAGAATGAAAAGCATACAGGTCCAAATGCAAAGCACCTTCTGCAAAGAGATGATGTAAAGCAGAGAGTGGAAGAATACAGTGTTTGTATATGTGACAAATATTCCCTGCTGGTTTAAGAATAGGTACTTTGTTTTTCATTAGATACAACATTGGAGATGTGTCATCTTTAATCCATTTCTGTCAAGCTCAGTTGTCAGAAAGAGTGAAATTTCTTTCCAAAAAGACATAGCTGCTAATCCCTGAAAGCACGCTGTGACCACATTCTGGTCCTTCCAGCTCTCTAATCAATGTTTCCTTCTGCAAGGATGCCCTTGAACCTGGGAAATGGCCTCATATTATTAATAGAAAAGACAGAAAGTACCTTTTTTTTTTTCTATTCTTGTCTTGAGGAGAGGGACAATCCTTTAAATATTTTTTTCTTTTATAATTTAGTGTCACAATGTTTCACCAGTCAACTGAAAACTCATCAACTTTTCGGTATGAATGAAAGGAAAAGAATGTTTAATATCATCTGTTTTCTTTGGAGCCTGTCCTGTAGTGCTTCAAAAGAGCCCCCAAATGGTGAAATCTGTAGTTTTAAAATAAACGCCTTTCTTACTGAGTATGGCTGGGTACTCAGAACAATGAAAGGGATTGCTAGTAGAGCGATATTACTTTTTCACAGGAATAATACTGTGTTTTAGGAGGAACCTGGCTAACAATCAGATTTCTTTGACAAAAGATGTGAAGTTTGATTTTTAAAATAAGGAATTAATTAGTATTCTTGAACACCCTTATCGTATTTCTTTTACCTATAAATTATTTCCTCTTACTTGGTTCCTCAGTCTTCAAAGGCTTTAGAAGTTAGATAAAAGCAGGTATATGTTAGAAGCCTGGGTATTCTGGGAGGTGTTAATATGTGCTAGATATTTTAAATCTAAAAGCATATATTTGAGGACCCATTAACTTGCCTTTTCCTTTGGAAAAGAGGTTTTAGATTGACTATTACATTGCAAGGAAATTCAGTGTGTATTATTGCAGTCACTCAGTGACTGATGCTCCTCACCTGGACATCTGCTTGTCCAGTCAGACAAGATAGACAAGAAAATATTTTCTCAGATCTTCCCACAGGGCAGAGCCGGGTGAAAGCCAGCCTTTGGTGTACTAGACAAATAAATAACCAAACACTGGGACCATAATAAAGGTCTGGGACAGATCGCTGTTGGTTCCCATACCTGTAGAAAGAGTTGTATATTTGAGTCACATATGGCTGAAGATGTGCAGAGACCATTAAAATAAACATTTTTCTGTGATGCTAAATATGTGTGATGTGAAAATTGCCTTTAATCGTAGCTATACAGCAGCCTTTAGACACTCACCTATGATAAACCTGGGTTTTCATAGTAAAATATTATTCATGTAGATACTAATCTGTGTGCAATGACAGCACAACACTTCATTTACGTTTATCTGTGGAACACTGGAACAGGCATACAGTGAGTTTCTCTAAAAGCTTTCATGAATGTTAATGACAGGAAATATCGCTGGAAGACAAAGCTTGTGCTTAGGAAAATATAGAAAAGGGAAAGCCAATAAAGCATCATGTGGAAAATATTAGCTTGCTGAAAAACTCTTTATGGTTTGAATTAATTTTTAGTTCAGCAGCACTTGTTAAAACTATAAATAGATAAATAGTCTCTTGCTTTCCTGTAGCTTTCTTCCTCTTATAGTGTGCTTTAGAAGTCTTCACATTCAGTGATTTTTATTTTATTATATTTAGCGATCACTGCGGGCTCTCTTTCACAGAACTACTTTGATATCGGGCTGCTTTATCTCAATTCCTAGTGTGATAAAAGCCAATTTAGAGTAATTTTCTTTATACAAAACAATGGAAAGTACAAGATATTTTGATGGTAATAGCATCTTTAAAAAAGGATGACCATCTGCCTTTTTTTGATTTCTGCTTTCGGTGTCCTTTTGAGCTCTGCTTTCCCTATGGAAATACGAAATCACTGAGATAATTTTCAGTTCTGTCAGCTGCGAAGATGTGGTAACCATCTTATAAGACAAGCATATGGCTGGGTCTTAAGGGCTTTTTCAAACTGGGAATCCAAATATAGGCTGCCAAGTTGTGTGCAGGAGCATCTGCCACTTCAGTTCCCCATCACAACATCTCCCCGTGCCACCAAGAAGCCTGAGCTGGTGCCCGCTCTTTTCCAGGCTGGCATTTCATGGCAAGAGCAGGCCACAAACGTGCGGAGCTGCGTGTCTGAAGGTTTAATTTTAGGCTCCTAAATTTGAAAGTCTTGGGAAGTACTTGGGAAATGTTGGCCTCGCCCATCTGGAGGATCACAGCAGAAACCCAGCTGTAAGCTGCAGGGTGAACACAGAGGGACCTGGATGTTGAGCAGTCTCTCCAGGTGGACTAGGAAGCAACTATTTTGAGATACGCTTTGAGCCCACAGGCTGAGCAATGCCGTCTGCACAGTCCTGGTCGGGCAGGCCAGTAAGAATGCATTAGTACTTCAACTGATTTATTTTTACACAACCCCTGCAAAAACTGTTGTTTAGTAGGCCCAGTATCTCTGTATCTTGCTTTATTTGCGGTCTCTTGGCTTAGACAGCCCAGCTTCTGAGGAGTGTTGAGCAGGAATTGCCCCTGCACCTGGGGGCCCAGCTGTGCCACTGGCTGCACCAGCTCCTCACGTCTAACCAGAACGTGTCTCCAACGTCAGCCACTCGGTTTCTCTGCTGTACAGTGCTGCTGCCTCCTGCCTTTTGTGACAGATGCTGTAACTCACCTCTGCAAGCTGTCAGGAAAGCTTTGGGGCAGACAGAAGCCACAGGACAGTTCAGGCTGGCCCTGGGAGCAAAGCAAGGGCAGAGCACCACAGGGAGCGGATCACTGCCCTGCAGTCTGCCACCTTTTCAGATGCAGAAACTGAGGGAAAACGCATCAGAAAAGCTCAAAGGGGCAAACTGGATGCATGTAGTGGATTTCATGGCCCTCATGGAGAAGCAGGATTGCAAAATGTAATTCATGTTGTCCCACTAATTTTCCCTTTTCCAGGGACACCGGTGTATCCAGTGCACTGGAATGGTGACAGCCTTAGCAATGCCTGTGAAGCGGCTCTATATTAAGATTGGCCAAAGTGGGAAACAACTACCCCAGCTGCATCTGATGGCTCATCCTGGGCATTGACTCCTTCCCTTTGACCCTGAAACACGATGACATTCTGGTAGTAGTGTGGCATTGCCCGTGCCTTCCTTCTGCTGTTGGCTCTGAAGAATTTAGGTCTGTGCTTAAGAGAAAATATTGCCAAAGGAATTTGCAGTTAACTGTTTGCTTCCTCATCAGCCCCTAATACAAGAAGTCCCAGTATATTTAGAGCTCAGTAAGGCATTATTTTCCCCCAGGTAATCAGCACAGGCATGAAAAACTCTCAGGAAAATGTTTCTGTGGCAACAATTGTTTTGGTTCAAAAGGTTCATGGTGCTTCTGGCTAAAATCACTGTCAATTGCAACTTTTTATGTAGTTAATATACTCACTTTTTGTCTAGGCTTTTTTGTTTGCTTGGGGGTTTTCTGCTCCCCCCCCCCCCCAAAAAAAAAAAAAAAAAAGCAAGGCCTTCAAAATATTCATCAAAACAAAGGCTGACCATTTTCATATACTTTTTGTTTAAAAGCAAAACATGCCCCCCATGCCAGGAATTTGTGCGGTGGAAGGTATCCCTACCCATGTCAGATGATCTCTAAGGCTCTTCCAACCCAAACCATTCTACGATTCTATGAACTTACCTGTTCTAATCACATGGAACTTGCCCTGAAAATCAGAGAGGGCAGAGGAACACAGAAAGATCTGTGAAGGTACAGGATGTTGATTTATTGCTATTTGTGGAGTCATTTAACACTGTTGACAACAATTTTAGCTGGTCAACACCCCATTGGTGAAACTCAAAATATCTGCCATGTTTATCTGTGACAGTCTTCTGTAATGTATCTTCATTTATTCTTAGCTAGTGTTTGCTCTTAACCCCATTTTAAAACTGTAGTTTACTACAGGAGCCAAAACCCTTCTCCCACACACTCCATGTATCAAATGATCAACTAATAAGCAGGAAGGTAAACAATTCCTGAAGTATTTCCTTTGCCTAAGCCGACTACTGAATAGGAACCGTGCTCCTAGCGATTGGAATCTCTCTGGAAACATGCCTTGAACAGACTTAAAACTGCAGCTATTGTAATCAAGAGGTGAACAGATAAGTAAGTAATTTTGGCAAGTTACCTTCCCACATGAACTATTTTAAACTTGAACATTGCTAAAATGAGACATTCAGTAAACATTAAATGAAAACAATCCCAGTAGCTGGATCAAAAAAATAGACAGCAGTCTTCACTCACACATCTAACACTGGCTTGGAAAAAATGAGTTTCAGAAATATTGTTGTTAGATATAAGGACTAAAGAGCACAGAAAATTTTTCAAAAATAGATCTTTATTAGCAGTCTGGGTTAGAGAACTGAATGTTCACTGTGACTTGAGTTTTCCATTGAGAGGAGTAAAAAGTTTTAGCTGTTCACAGGTTACAAGTTCAAAAATATGGAAAGTGATTTATTTACATTACTAAGACGAAATTGAGTTACCGTGGCTAATAGGGGCAAGTGTTGCAAGTTAGACATTAGAAAAGGGATATGAACCCAGTTTACTGGGCAAATTAACTTTGTTAGAACCAGCTTGAGCTGGTGCAAAGATAACAGTGCCTTTAGGAGACAAATTGCCTGCCTTGCTTGTGCACTGCAGTGTTTCTCTAATGATTATGAAGTTCTTTAGGCAAGCTTTTTCAGTAGCCTAAGGGAGTCAAAAGACATTGATAAATTTGCAACAGAAATAGAATGAAAACTGGACTTAATGCCCCAACTCTCCATATCTTAATACTTGCTGGCTGAAGTAGTTCTGGGTTTGGGTGTTTTTTTTTTTCTCTGTGTAACTAAAGTTATACTTCTGCATGACATAGATGCCACTGATTTCTGATTTGCAAATGGAGCTAAAAGAGTTTTCAAGACTTGAATAAAAAGCCCAGAGAATATCTTAAAAAATAACGTAATGGAAAGCAAAGTAGCAGATAGAGAATGACCAAACTGAAGCAAGAGCTGAAACCTTTCAGCAGAGTCCATCTGAAACAGTTCAGATACAGACTGAAATGTATTTGGCAGGATCTCTTTCCTTTTTCGATAATGAGCTGTACTCTGATTCACCTTCTGCCCAAGGATTTCACAGTGCTTAATACAAACAAGGTGAATGGTGTCTGGATGCAGCTGGGCACTGAACAAGGGGATCTTAATGTGCTTGTTAGTCCAGAAAGTCTTTTGCTATTTCCAGAACTTTTCAATGTGAGAAAGGGGAATGGACTTAAATGATGTTCCTAAGGACATGCTGCAAATTAGTAGCAAGATGGGAAGCACCTCATAAACAGTCCCATCCTGCAATCATAGGTCTGATCTGCCTACCTGAAAATGAAAGAAAGCCAGACCTCTCTGCAATGATCAATTTAAGCCAACTTGTATTGAACAATTTGCTATGAGATTCAATTACAGAGAAAGAAAGAAAGAAAAACCTTGTAAAGCTGGACTAGACTGTGTCAACAGCATAGTGGTCGTTCTTTGATGTGATGCTTTAGGGGAGCCGAGGCAGAACGTGCTGTTTCTGTGCCTTTTAATAAAAATAGGGCTGTGAAACATCTGATGCAAAAATCCAAGGCTCTCGTCAACATCTAACACTGAACCTTAAAATCACCAGACCTGAATGCATGCAGATGAGCTCTATTCATTAATTTTAACAGCATCTGTGCCCATTTACACCAGTTAAATATCTAGCCTAACATTCAATATAAGCAATTTTCTTGTCCCTTCCCAATTAGCTCCATTACAGAAAATCTAATTAAATCATATCTTCTAGCAGGAACCAAGAATTCAAGAGCTACATTTTATCACTTAATTAAAAGCTGTTCGTCTTGAACTGTTAATTTTCTGAAAAAGATATCCAGTAGTTCTTCCTCTGATCCACTTTGGTTACTGAATGAAATGGCTCATTTACTCTGAGTTAGCTCTTGAACTGTACACTTAGGCTTCAGTTCTTGTGAAGAGCTTAGAAGATGATAGGAATCATAGCTGCTTTTCTCCGCACCTCTGGATAAAACCTCTTCAGATATAGCTTGTGTTTTTTCTGGGCCCAGAGAGACATCTGGATGACCATCAGGAAAGCAAAAATGCCAACTACAAGGAATAAGAGAGAGGGGAAAAAAAAAAAAAAAAAGATCATGTCTGTTCTTTCAGTGGCTGTTTCTGTGCATACAAGAGGGTTTATGGAAAAGTCTGCAGTAGTCCCTTCTGTGGGCAGATACAGGTTAACTGTGCCCTTGCTCTTGCAGCCTTGCAGTTACTGATATACCATAGCCTGAGGCTCAGCCTCTGCATCAGAATTCACACAGACAATATGCACATCTATTAGACATGCCCTGTATCACCTATGACTTCACCATAAATCCCAAGGCCTCCTTGGGCATGGTGCCATCTCAACACAGAATTACCCATGACCTCGACTATTTTTCTGGTTTGCTTTTGTCCTGCAACACTTCTTGTTTTTTTCCTCCAGCTCCGAACTGTAACTTGGGATCGGTGCCGTAACTCCCTGCTGCATGGAGGGAGAGCTCAGCCCTGGGGGAAGCAGGCAGTAGGTGCACAAATAGATTTAGCTGCCTGGCAGTGAGGTCTCACAACAACCAGAGATGCCCAGGCCCCTACTGTGGTTGTCAGGAGCCAGTAAGTGGTCTTTTGAGTGCCTCTTCCTTTGGGATGAGTGGCACCAAATGGGGAATGCTTTTACAGGTACTTTTTGCAAATTCATTATCCTTTCTTCCTTAAAATGAGGTGCTGCATCAGAAACATTCATTAGGCTATCTGGTCAAGTTATGTTTGGGACAATTACAGCAAGGATGAGTGTGCTGTGTATGTTGCTGCTCCCTGCCTTTGTAAATGCAGTCCTACAATGTCCCCAAACTTTCAGGTCATTTCCATACCAGAGCCTAAAGCACAAAAATGTTTTATTTTTTCAAAAAAATTTAAAAGTTTAATTTTTTCATGATGCACTTTAATCCACTTTTGAAATTTCTTTCTTTTTCATTTTTTAAACCACGAGGCTACTTTTTGCAAGTAGCTTTTATAAGTTTCTGGTTTGGAATGCAAAAATAATTAAAAAATGAATGGTCTGGAGAATCTCAGTCCCAGGGACCATATTTGTATGGGTCTTTAAGTCTCTAAAGATGCAGGAAAGTACTGAGCAGGAGTTGCAAATGCTACTAGCAGACTGCTGTTACAAGCTGGCTGCCTGATATAAGCAAATGGGGAAATGTTGCCAGGAACATGTCTCTTTCCTCTTTTGAAATACTAAATACTTCTGTTTTCCTCTCCCTATTAGAAGTATTATTCCAGGTTTACAATGAAAAAAAAAAAATTCCTATATCAAAAATGATTGACTGTAATGAAGAATACAACTTTTTTTCTTTTTCTAAATTTCAAAGTCTGCTTTCACTGTGAAAACAGAAGAAACAACAATATTTCACAAAAAGCAGAGAGCTGGTTTTGATCAAAAGAAGGTGTTATACTAGCATGACACTCTGCAGCTTTCTGAGGGTAACACTTTGAAGGTTTATACAGTCACATCACAAGGGGGATTTGATGTCAGTATTTCGTATGCTATAAATTTTTTGGCAAATTTTAGATTTCCAGAATGCACTTCCACATACAACAATGTACAGGCTATCTTCATTCTGTTTCAAACTTACCTGGCAGGGTTTGTGTCATCACTGTGAAACTAATCCAAGAACCAACCTGTTGCAAAGAAAAACGCACTGTTAATTGTATAATTTATGTAAAGCAAAAGGGCAAGTTTTCAAAAGCTTCCCCTGGAAGAAGAGCATGACACTTATACTGGAAGAGGGAGAGGAAAAATAGCTAGAAAGGAGCCCCCCAGTGTGCTGGATGGGGTAAAGACATGGGTGGTAAATTCTTGGATCACTGGAGAGTCTGCAGTGGAGGGGAATATACACAACAATCATGATATTGATGTGAGGGAAGAGAAGGGACTGGTGGAGAAACATTTGTGGAGCAAGGAGACTCTGACATACGGAACATAATGATAGATGTGCAGAGGGAACTGCATGGAGGTGCAGATTTTTTGCAGCCAGTGGCTGAAACACAGTAACCACCTACTCTTTACATATAAGCAGAAGAAAGTCACGTACCTCATATGTATAGTTGGGACAGGATACCAGCAAGAAAAGCCATGTGAAGGGGTTGTAGGTTGGACTTGGAAAACAGGCTTTACTACCTTTATGAAAGGAAAAAAGAAAGAAAAGAAAAAAAGAAAAAAGAAAACAACACAACTTGATAAAACCAGTTTCCATATAGAAAGGGGAACTGACCCTTATCACAACTTGTCTGTGTAACAGCCCTCCCCTTGCCCAGCGCTCCCAGAGTACAACTTGTTAGAAAAGTTTCTGTGAAATCTTTTGAGACAGAAAAAGCTGTATTTATCCTAGTGAGAATACTGCTTAGTGAGCCATGTATCAGCTTCTACAGGAAGGTTTGGCATGTCCAAAGGATGCAACCTTTGTTCAGAGGAAGAGAGAGACAAGTAGTTTAATGCAGACTAGCCAGCAGGTGAGGGCTAAGGGCACTCTTCTGGGATATAAATGATGCAGCTGTGTCTTACGCAGCCTGACTCGGGGACATGAACCTGTCCCTTCTCACGTCCTCATCCTTCATCCCAGAGTAGAACAGGAAAACAACTCCAGAGCTAACAGGATGACTCTACAGTCACTGGTAATGCTCACACAAAATGCCACATGCAACACTTCATTTTTAAGTTCTGGTAACAATGCTATCTTTCATACTTGTAGGCACTGAACATGTAGATTAATTATTTGGCTCTTGCTGCTTGTACCTGAATTACGCCCCTTGCAACAAACAGCGTAAGCACCTGCCTAACCACAGCACATCAAAAGCTTTCCAGAATAGAAACTGACTTCAGTGTGTGCAGTTAATCACACTGTGGTGAAGTATTTTCTTGAATAGCATGTTATAGTGGGAAATGACACTATTATTATCTGATAATATATATTTTACTTTCTAGTGTATATAGTGTAACTTTAATTCTCATGGTATGAAAGATCCTGAAAACCCTTGCTTGGAGCAGCCTTTTAAGCGCATACCTATACATTGTTGCCTATGTAGGTATTCATGAGTCTGCCTTTGTGTATTTGTGTGTGTATCTTTGCACGAGATGCACGTATCTAAAAACTCTGCAATCTAATTTAAAAGCTTTTGAAACATTTAAAATGGAATCCTCTGTTGTCAGCCAACAGGATGCTTTAGAGAACTTCCATGTTTAAATCCATATTTAAATTGCAGTTGTGTCTAATTAAGATAAATTTTTTATAAGCTTTGGAGCAACAACATTGTTGCTAATGTATCCTTGTCACCACATTTATTTTGAAGATGTTATACCAATGGCATGGTACCTACTTCATCTTTCTTTATTCTGTGGATGTAGATATATAAATTACTGTATACTAGCAGAAGATGGATAGGTTAAACACACTTCAGTCTTAAATAGACAGGAAACAAAGACAGACCTGAATGATTTTGGTGAGCTAAAGCTACGTTGATAAAGTGATTTCCAGCTTCGCACATCTGCAAGACATTAAAACCATATTTTCAGTCATATGCTTAAAATGCTGTGGTAACTGCGATTCAGTGCATAATCAGAATCCCCTATTACAACT
This sequence comes from Falco biarmicus, assembly GCF_023638135.1. NCBI lineage: Eukaryota > Metazoa > Chordata > Aves > Falconiformes > Falconidae > Falco > Falco biarmicus. The sequence continues at coordinate 61,927,448 of NC_079288.1, read as the reverse complement.
TAATCTCTGTATCCAGAAAATATGTACTCTGAAATGACTCGCCCATGGGAAATACATTCTGTGATCTTTGTCAAACACACAAGTGTCTAGTGAGCATCGTGGGTGCAGCCTGGGGTTAAGTCAATGCTTCAACTCCATACAGCTCAGTGCGGGCAAGCCTTCAGCGTGGTTCCCATGCGCAGCATGTGCAGCATGCTTTGGTCGGGGGAGATCCAAAAGGCTCCCTGGGGTTTAAGGAATTTAGCAAGATACTTTTCTGAACTCAACATCCTTGTCAGGATTTGGATTTAACCCAGACTGCAAAGCAGCAAGTGAAAAGTTGACCACTGGTTTCGTAAAGATGTCCTGAGTTAATGTGCCTACCCTCTTCCTACACACACTTTCAAAGGTGTTCAGCGTAGCACCTCTGTTAACGCTGGTTACAAAGCACAGAAACCAGTTCTCTAGGTATGTCGCAGAGGAAGGAAATACAGGGTGAATAAAAAGGCAGTGTTTCTCTGAAGGGCAGGCTGGTCAAATGGAAAGCAGTCAGGAATTGATAAATGAAGAGGACTGGTATTATTCCTGGTTCTGCTGCTCTCTGGTTATACCATGTCCAGCCCTAACCAACCTCTCAAACTTGGTCTTTAATATTTATATGGTTTAAATCTTTGGAAGACACACCATGTCTCCCGGGTGGGTTATACAGCATGTAGTACAAGGTGATTTCACATTTGCTTGTGGCTTTCAGTACTTCATCAATTACAACTACTGTAGAATCAAAACCAATTAGTACCCATATTTAAAGTGGGAACTGGTAGGAAAACCTGTTTCTATTCCTGAAAAAGAAAGTCTGTCAGTACAACAATCTAATGTTATGCTTTTCATGTTTCCCCTGCTTTACAAAGAAAATCAAAATGCTATATACATTTCAGTCTCAGGCTGAACTGAACATTTTTGTTCATTTTTGGGTTTGAAGACTGATTTCTCCTCTCAAACTGAAAAAACCCACAGTGTCAAAAAGTTGTGTTTTCTTATATCATTTGTCATTCTAAATTTTGCAAAGCTGGAAAAACTTAAAAAATTAAAATAAAAAGGAAGAGTGCTAAAACCTAGAGACCTTAAAAGTATAAAGTCACAAAACTAATGCAGAAAAAAAGAAATATGATTGTAATTTTTAAGCTAATTCTGAAAGTCATCCATAACAAACTTCAATTAAAACCAATTGAAAGAAATATGTAACTTCATTTTATATTGAAATGTGCCATTATCTGGAAGAACATTGTAGATAGCAATGCTGAAAAATTTTCCCTTTTTTGGCAGAGATTTCTATGGGGTTTGTTAGGAAAGTGTAAATCAGGTCTATTAGCAAAGCTGTTACTCTGCATGGATATGTAGTCTTGGGTCAAATCCTGCAGTCCTTTTGTGTTTTTTAATTACAATTAACTGGCTCTCATCTATCACAAACACCAGATGTAAAACACTAAATAGCCAGAAAAGGAAATTCTATTATAAAATGCCATATCAGAAGCTGTAATTCTAGCCATAGCAATAGAAGTAATTTTAATTTGCATACTTCCAATTATGAGCTAGAAACATGATTTTTTTCTGATTACTATTATTTTAAAGAAAAAAGTTTCAAAGCTAGAAGTGTTTTTGTGAAACATACTGAAATGTGCAATGCTCATATTCTTGTGGAGCAAGAGAGAGTCACACACTATAGTTAACACCTACTAATTCTATAATCCATTTAAGTAAAACAAGCAAAGGGCATTTCTGCAGGGATTTTTATTGGCTTACCTTTGACTCTGCAGCTGCATTCTGCTGTAATTAGTTCTGTTCCGCTTTAGAAATGTGGCTGCTAATGTTCTATATCAAGATGTACTGCTAAATGTAAGCTAGTCCTTAGTGTCTCAGATATAAAATATGGGGCAGTGGGGAACAGCAGAAAAAAAGGCTTATCATATTTATGATGATAAAATATTGAAGCCTACATACTGTTCCCCCTCTTTATATTCCATGTGTATCTTATGAGAACAACGTCCCTGCAAAGCTCTGAGTAATTTCTCTAAATATGAGAATCTTTCAGACAGGCTTGTTGACACTCTTCAAATCACTCAGTACTATTTTTTACAGCAGCTGCAGATGTATATACTTAAATCAGGATATGTAATAAAGACAAGCCATAAAAGAGGGGAAAAGAAGAAATCTTCCAAATATTTTGTTCATATGTTTTAGAAAACTGTGAAAACAGCTTCAAACTATTTTATTTTGTAGACTGCTGTTTCAAATTAATTGTCTGGGAACCTGCCAGAACAAGATCTGAAAGGGAAACGTTTTGAGTCTCCATGGGTAGGAAGTTCTCAATAAAGCTGCAAGAATTCAGACCACAGAGCAGGTGCTGATGCAGATCTGAAGGGGATGGCCATAGTTATAGCAAATTCCCCCGGCAGGACTCATCTCTCTGCTTGATGGCAGCGTTTTCCCTAAAAGCTATAGCAGGGTGTGTTACACTGACAGGGGGAAGGATGTTTCATTAGACAAGGAGGCTTTTTCTATGCAGAGATTTTGACAGGGACAAGTTTTATTGGTAACACTGAGTATGCAGGCAAATGGTTTGCTTGGTTTCAAGCAACCCCTGAGCTTAGGAAGGGCAGACAGTAAGGCTCTGGATGCACTACTGCCTGCTGCTGCCAAAATCTCCTGTCTCCTAGTACAGGATTATTGCTTTCAACTGTAGAGCCTCATTGAGGGTATGAACTTCTTCATATGACTATTTTGCTTGTCTTTGCTTTAGCTTATTACGGCAGGAAAAGCTGAGAACTGCATGGACAACCCCAGAAACAAACACTGCCAAAAATATGATCTTTAAGCGTCTCAATTTGCGAAAGCATTTAAATATTGCTAAGGAGTTATTTGAATGATTTTTTGAAGAGTGTTTGCCTGAAGGAACCTAAACATGTTACCTGTCCCACCTTCCTGTTATGTTTCTAGAAACTGATCTGTATCTGATTTTCAAAGAGGCTGTTTTGGCTACTGACCCGTGTTTGCTTGGGTAAGTCAACACTCAGCATTTCCAAGTGCAATTCCCGCAGAGGGTGGAAGAGAATATACATTTCCACATGAGAATTTCTTACTGAGTCTCTGTCTTACTATACAGTTATCTTCATTCAAACATGAGTTTCAGTAGTCTCGGCCACCCTTTGTCACCTGCGCTTTCTCTTGACTTAACCCGCCTTGGCAGCAATTGGTTTTGTTGGTTTTAATAGCTGTTGAGGTTAAATTAGTCAGGGTACACAGCACTATTGCAAAGTCTGCTTAGGATGTAATTCTTCAGTGTTTTAAAAATGGCAGTTTTCAATCTGTCTAAATATTAGTGGTTTTACACAAAATTATGAGTAGTAATATTGTTGATGATGTTCTCATGGCAGTCAGATACAGTATTTCACATTAAGCTCTGTATAGGTAAATAGTATTAGGAGACTTCCTGGCCTGGAAATCTTAATCGATTATCACTAAATCCAGTCAAAGGACACAGGGTTGTGAGTGTGGATGTATATGTACACACAAATGCATGTGATGTTATTGCATTTTGTTAAATCGTGAGTTACTCCTATTTCGCTATCATCAATAAAAGTTATTTCTGTACATACCAGAAAAGCAAGAGCAGCAAAAGAAATTTGTCTGTGGCCAAATGCTAGAAAATAGGACAAAATTATAAATTGCATTTTACAGTAAGCACATGGTTTGATATAGGTGAAATTAATCTAGTGTTGACGAGCAGAAATACTTCTTTCCTGACAGGGTCTGCAGAAAGAATGGATATTATCACACACAATATGAGGAGAATGCAAATAATAACATCACTCTAGAAATGCCAGTCTCTTCGCCACTAATCTCAAGGCAGTTTTCACCTAACTTTTTCTGGTATTTCTCAGCTTCATATATCTAAGTGCTTTGTCAATGCAGTTGGTGGTGTTAAGGTTCTTGGAAAGACAAGGGGAGGGATGAAGTGAAGGTCAGTGGCAGAACCAGGCTGGGTATCACAGTCTTATCCATAGGCCGTTTTATCTGCCTGAGCAGAGAACCCAAGACATAACCTATCCATTACTTTTTTTTGTTTTTAGTAGTGACACAGTAGTAAGGTTTTACTATATAGCCACTATCTGCTTCACAGTCTCACCATGCAAGAAATATATTTCGCCTTTTCAATTTTTATGTGCTCTTTACCTGCCCTCTCCTTTTTGATGTTGTCCACAGACCACTGTAGTGCTGTACCATGTTTGTCTCCAAAGGTTTACAGTTCTCAAGTAAACCTTGGTCGTGGCTGAGGGCCACAGACCACGTGTACGTACCTCACTTCCCTGACCATGTCTCATCGAGCCTTTACTTTTGAGAACCCTTTTTCTCTGGCTGGCACATGACTCCTCTATGGCTCCAACGGCATGCTCTAAAACTCCTCCTCAGAACAACCAGAGCATGTCAACCTGCGAGTCTGTAGCTGCTAAGCAGATGTTTTCCATGGGCCTTCTGTCAGCCTGGTTTAATTTACCATGCCTGCATAGCATTCTGCAACTCCCTGCTTGCCTTTCCTTACCTGTCCCCAAACTCGCCATCTCTGGGTATGGCTGTGGAGGTCACCTGCTGCCGCATCAAAAACAAACCACCAACATTTTACTGATCTAGATAACTATGCCAGAGGGCTGGTGATCTCCAGCATTAGACCAATGGACCTATAATTGTCATTTTAAGGTGGTGGCAAGCAATTAGAAGTACTTATGAATGTTTTCTGTGTTGGAATGCTGTGTCCTGAACTAATGGTTTCCTTTATAAAGAAGCTGCACCTAGTGATTTGATGATCTGGACTGCTAAAACCTGTGTCTGGGAAAGTTTCAACGTTGTTTGTAGCGTTACTCTTAAAGCCACACTAAATTCAGCTGTCTTTCAAAGAATCACATAATTTTGAAACAGAACTTCTGTGTTATTTTGAAAGGAAAACAGGTGCCATGTAGGAGAAATTTCTGATTTAAAAAAATTAGTAATTTAACTGAGTGTAAATAAAAATGGCAAAGCAAACCCTTTGTTCCTAAAGTGCATAAATAAGTATAACATGCAGAGGAAAAGGAAAACTAAGGTGTAGCAAGGAAAGTAAAGTAGCAGGAAAAAACTTACGCTAATTATGCTCAAAAGAAGCAAAAGTTCAAAGAGTAAACAAGAAGAAAAAAAATAATGAAGAAACAGCAGAGCAACAATAAAATATAATGAGAAAGAACAAAATGATAAACGACATCTAGAAGCAAAAACCAGGATTTTTTTTCATTATCAGCATCAGTATCTGATTGACTTTTACTGGTTTCTCACGCACACACTCACAAATCTTAATTTTCATGAAAAGGATGTATCTTTAGCAAACAAATATCGCCTCCAAGAAAATGGAGCTGGCACTAGTTCTCTCCTGCATTCTTAGTACATATATGGTGAAGATGAGCAAAATGTATCAATCTTTGTGTTTTCTCCATTGGGCAATATTTCCAGTTCATAAAACTCGACAGCGACTGACCATTGCTGAATGGGAACATACATTCAGTGACACAGCAGGAGAGCCTCCCACATGACAGTCTTCCTTCTGGCAGGGAGTAAAAGCTAATCTCTGACTAGTTTAGTCATATGATCTCATGTTGGGGACATCTACTGCTTTTGGAGGACTTAAGATTGCATATCAAAAATTTTTTAAAACCAAGCAGTTTTGTGTGCTACTTATACATACATGGTGGCGTATATTGTGGATGGTTGATGTAGTATGCAATCCAGGAAGTGAACCCCCAGTAAAAGGCACAGCCCTGGAATGGACAAAAGATTTTTTTTGTTGTTGTTAGAAAGGGTGATAAGCAAGTTCAAACCATAACTTTATAAATATAAATTCTAAGTGCAAAACCCAGATGACCATTGCAAGACTTTGCAGCAGCTTCTTGAGTCACAGAATATAGATCTTTGTAAGATGCTACGAAGCCACTAAAAAAAGAACCCTAAAAGGTCACAGATTGTGTGGCTACGTATGTTGTTGTATTTATGTATGTTGAATGTGGTTTATGCCTCTTGTAGGAAATTCTTATTTGATTCTGCTGCTGAAGGGCACATTTCTCTATTGTTAGAGCAGCTGTACTACTAAAAGTCTCGGGCTGGTTAACACAGCTGAGCTGTTACTATACCTTAAACTCAGCATTTCCAAGCAAGATTGAACTAGCCAAACAGAACACTAAACCAGCTGAGGCAAACTGAGGTAAAACTGAATTGGCCTGCTTTAACCCTACCAAAATAAAGGCTCACAGTTCCTATAAAGATAATTGAGTTACACACTGCACCTACTCCATTGGATTCGGCCCCAGTTCATCTTCTTGTTGAAAAGCAGCACCCCAGCTGCCTTTGCTTGATGAATGAAGCCGTGGGCTTGGGAAAGCCCAAGCAGAGAGAATGTGATCATGTTTTGCTCTGTATAGGGGTCACTGCTCCCATGCTTTGTACAAGGAAAAACCAAAACCCACCAGCCAACCAACCAGAACCACCCTGGAGACTGCATAAAGCTTTTCTGTGTGTCTGAGTTAAGGATCCCATTCTCAGTTCCCTCTTGGGAAGAGCAGTGTGCTGGTACTGGCTACAGCTCCACCCCATAAGCAGGGCTGCCAAGTCAGGCATTCTCTTTTTAATCTTTTTATGCAGCGCTCCCGTGGTACACAAGGAACTAGCAGTAACTGTGGGTCTTTTAACTCCCACATGCATGAATCACTTTGGAAATGGTACTCTGGTTCCAAAGCCATTTAACTTATATTCATCTTTTTCTTTTCTTTTTTTTTTTTTAACTTTATTTTATTTCTCTTACATGTTGTATATTGTAAAACTTCTCTAGTTGTGTATCCTATTAACTCCTTTCTGACTGGAATTGAATTGAGCCACCTGTTATGGCCATACATTTATCTCCTTCACTAAAATCTTCAATATATTGTAGAAGTTTTACAGGGCGGGTCACCGAATGGGGTGGGAGGAAAGGTGATACAAAATGACCAAGACCGGGTACATGAAAGGAAAGAAAAGAAAGCCTATGAGTGACACACAGTCGAAATTCAAGAGGCTTTGCAGGACAGACTTTAGGCTAGCTCAGTATCTTCCTTCCTGAGGCCTCGATCTATAAAACAGTATGTTTTTTTCTACTTGTAATTTGAATTTTGTTTCCTAATGCAAAGCCTGTTGCTTGCTCTGTATTTATATTGCATTGAGGATGTGGAGTGTGATTTCTGTCAGCATTGCTAGATGTCACAGCAGCATATCTCATAATAAAATAGCATTCAGCCTGAAAAATATCCTGGACATGAGAATTAGCCCCTTGGGTGGATGAGTCAAGGTGGACATTGACATGCAGGAGCTAAAATGGACATTGATTTCAATTGGTGTCCTTGGGGACATGGCCCTGAAATTTTTCTTATTTTTGTATTTTGATTAACCGTAATTTCTGGAGCTAGAAAATAAATTATTTTTTAATTTTCTTATCTTCTTCCAAAGACTGCTTTGATATGAGGATATTCTCTCTTACACAGAATCATAAACACATTGTCACCTTTATCATATTTTTCAGAGGAGTGTGCCCTCCTGAAAACTTGTGAACAAATAATGTCTCCAGAAGATGTCTGATGTAGTGTAAACAATGGCAGAAGCAGGCCAAGCTGGAAGAAAAAAAAAAAAAGGAAATTAAGGTAAGTGAAAGACTGCTTTTTATTATTTCACAATTTAACGTCACAAAAGGAATAAGGACTAATATTCCAAAACTGCAGTCACACTGAAATCATGAGATTTAAGATATTGCCTTAATTGAAGCATCTGGAACCAAAGATTAATGGAATCATTTTCAGTGTTATACAAAGTTGATTTCATTTTGCAGGGAAGCAACTTCTTTTTACTAGCCTTGAAATGAAAAGAGCTCCTCGAGCTCTGAATGTGATGCATAGCCCTGACAAGACATTAAAACAGGACAGCTGTGTATGCAAGCAGGCGTCTGCTGTGCTTTTCCAAAAGATCTCTCCCGTGTTTTAAGGCTACCTGAGTGCTCCTGTAGGATGTGCCTGACATTTAAAAACATTCTAAATATCTTCTGAATGGTTTCCTTGTCCTTTGCCAGCTCAAGTAGCTGCATGGAGGTAGTTTGTATTTCATTTCCTTGTGGACGCAAAATGAGATTTTGTTGCAAAGTTAATCCATTCTGATGGCTTTTTTGTTGCCCGTTACAAAGAAATGAGGTAATTGTTGTAGAAATTATTATACTGATTCCCTTTTGAGGAAGATTATGAAACAATAACAGGCATTGCTGATTTGCTTCCAAGAATGAGTTGCAGCTCATAGAGACTGAGTTTCAGAAACAAATGTCAGGAGTGATTCCTGGTGGCATTTTATCTTGGTTACATGTACTGTACTACCAGAGCCCGTCTCACTGCAAACCAATTATAAGACATAAATGAAAAGTGGTTTTCAGCATGTGAAATCTCAAATGCTTTTATTATGCATCTTGTATGGTAGCCAGAGTCAAAGATTAAACAATTTCAAAGTAATTAAACCAGAGAGAATTGAGCTAAGAAAAATTCAAACAATTAACGACTTATCCAAAGTCTGGAGCAAACTTCCAGCTTTGCTAGGAATTTTAAAATTAATTTTACTTAGGATGGGGACCTTAGATGAACCCATTAAGGAGCAGTCACTGGAAGCATTCTGCACACCCCCTGACCACTTGAAAGAAGGCAAAGGTATTGCTGTCTCTTCTGTGTTACCAGAAACTCTCCTTTTAAGTGTATGAGCAATAGAAGGCAGGCAAGCATCTTGCAGCTCTGGATTTGAATTCAGCTACTCTGTGCTCTCATTCCCAGCTCCACTGGCTCCCTTAATGTCTCTCCAAGTCTCTGTTCCTCCATCTGTAAATGGTATTATTATTCACTGTGCTTCTCTGTTGTATGCCAGCTGCCTTGATTCTGCGATCAGTGTGTAGAAAAATGCTGTGGGAAAGCTGAACAGTTCCTTGAGGCTCCTAGTTCCCTGTGTGCCCTCCCATTTCCACTGCTCCAACTTACACAGCTGACAGGCTTCCCTTGATCACATTCCACCCCTCCACCAGGCACTGATCTCCTGGAATGGGGACAACCACACTGAAGAGAACTTCCTTAAGTGTGAAAGTTCCCAGCCTGCCTGGTGCATTAGCCACCATTCCCTGGAAGGGTACAGTAGGTGGTGGCAGTGCCTTGAGCCTCTCGCAGTTATCATGGATAGCTGTTTGCCACTTTCTTGCCTGTAACAGTTCTTAATCCCTCCCATTGATCATGTCTGTTTTGTTTCTTCCAGTCCTTCAAAAGGCTTGGGAATGGCAGGGACTGTTGAAGGTCATAAAAAGCTATCTTGGTTGACTGTCCTCTCTTCATTGCTTTTTGGCAGCCTCTTGAGTTCTAGCAGACTAAGCAGGTTGCATTTCCTTGTGGTCAGCTCCTACTGTATTATATCGGAGGAGATTAATTTTCCTTGTTAGCATTCCTGTTTCAGTGATGGAAAGAAGCAAAGCTGTCTGGTTTGTGCTTATATATGAGCTGCTCTGATTTGTTTCGGTACAGCTAGATACAACCTGTGCTCTTTGCTGTCCAGTAACGGCGGCTGAGCTCTTGGTTTTGTTTGTCACTTGACTGTGCTATTCCTTAAAAGTCTTTCAGAACTCAAATATGTTACATATGGCCGTAGGGAACAGTTGCAGTTTGAAGAGGTTAGTTTCAAAAATCAGATTACCACTTCTGAATTCCTGTGGTGCTTCTTTTGTGTTTCTCAGTTTTTCTTGACCTGACTCATGACATGCAGACCTCTCAAGATTCCTCCTCGTTGTGCCTAGGTGGGAGCTGGGAGGAGGGCGGGGGGGGGGCGGGGGGGGAGGGGTGTTATCTTCTGTGCTGGGGGCTGATGCTTACTAATCTTATGAGTGAGAATGCATTGTAAAGAGACTGGGATTGAGACACCTGAAGTCTTGCCCTCTCTTCTCTGTCAAGCATGACTTTGGTTAACTACCACTGTATTTATTATTTCACCCTGTTCAGGCTATATTTCTGGACTTCAAACTATTTGAGGAAAATACTACAGCTCCCATTGTGACCACGTACAATGACCATTTCAACCGGGATCCCATTTTTGGTCAGATTTATGAGTGCTGATAAAATATCAACATTATTGATAAGAACAATCTGAAACTCCCACTGACTGAGACCAGACGTGCAGTCTCACATCCCCTGTAAAATCCTCAGCCCTGGAAATGCAGCCTCCATCCCTTTGGCTCCCTGTCCCCCAGGAAAACAGTTCACACAAGTGTCACTTACTGAACCACTGGGTGGCGGAAATTCTTCCTACTTTCCACTTGATCATAAATAGTTGAGAGGCGAATGTAAAAGAGCAGATATATTAGAAGAGGCCCGGTGTATTCTGTTAGAAAAAACTAGAAGTGGAAAAGAAAATAGCTGTATCAGAGTAGGAAATCGTACCAATAAAGACATGAGAAAAATAATACCCCTACCCACAACATCTGTTCATCTTTCAAATGTCATTTTGACTTCATTTTTAGGACTTAAATTACACCTGGGTTTTTTTCTGCTCCCTTTAGCAAAGGAGTAAAATCCATCCAGGAATGAGGGAAAGTTTCTGTGCAGAACATTAACCCAGTCAGGAATGCTTTGTGGAACATGGTCAAAATCACAGTTATCTCCTCTTTATACTTTTGGCTGTGCCAGCAGATGCTTATTTGGAATCTAAATAACACAGAAAATCAAAGCCCAACTGCTGAAGGCAGCTTGCTATCTGCCTTTTCTTTTATATATATAATTTTTTTTCACAAAGCCAACCAAGCATGACAGAAACAAGCACAGCTTTGAATCCTGGTTGCTAGCAGAGTCATCTGGAAGGGAGGGATCATTGTTTGAAATGTGGTAGTGGGTGGAGGAGCAGGACCTGCCTGCCTGGTGTGTGGTGCTATCAGCCTTTATTCAGTGAACCAGTGGGATGACTCCTTGTGCAGGCAGCAGCAGAAGTAGCCTGTGGTGGGCAGACTGGACAAGTAAGTTGCCCTGTAAAACAGAAAGAAATAGTTTCACAGCCTCACTGTCACCCCTGCTAGCCACAGAGCAAGGAGAGTACGTATGGAGGCAGGGAGAGAAGGTGGAGTTATGGTGCTGCCATGAGCCAGCCTCAGTTTTATGTTCTGGCTTTGGTTTGGTGCAGCCTGTATTGCTTTTTTTCAGGGCACACACTTAAGCTACAACAGCTGGAGGAAGTAAAATGTGGTCAGGGTGATGTGGGGGTCTGGATTTGACCGTCTGTCCCCACGGGAATGAACCTCAGAACAAAATAGAAATGGTGTAGTCCTACATGTTCACAATGACCAGAAACTGGCAAATCATAACTCAAGTACGTAGTATTGCTTAAGGGATAAAGATTCATAACTAATGGGCCGTTTGGCTTCAAGGTGGCTAGTTGCACTGGTATAGAATTGTCATGGATAAATACCCGTGGCTTAAGGAAGCATCACTGAATTTAGACTACTTTTCTCAAAAGTAGTATTTTCAGGCTGTCTGACCCCCAATGGACTAGTCTTCTAATCACTTTTCAGAAGAGCTTTGAAACAGAAGGGTTTTCCTGCAGAACTATTCTGCAATTAGGTTTTCTTCAGTTGGGACCCCCAGAACAATTTCTTTTCCTCTATTACAGGGGGAAACTTTTTGAAATTTCAGCCTTTCATAGCAGGACTGTCTCCAAAAGTAACAGACTTAAGCATTCTTTACCAGGGAAATCTCAAATTCTCTTTTGTTCCACATGACACCATGATTTCTGTGCTCCATTTAGACTCTGCATGATCCCAAGTGCAAGTCTGTGTACAAAAACATTTAATCAAGGAGTGTGTAAGAGCCCACATTGTTGTGGAACACACCACAGCCAAGGGTTTATTAGAGTTTGTCCTAGCACTTGTATGGGTCTATTCCTAACTGTAAGCCCACTGTGTTAGGCACTCTGCAAACACCGTAAGGGACAGCCTCCACTATTAAAACCTAACACACTAAATATAGGCAATGGTGGTATCAGGAGACAGAGGTGCAGATAATATGGTCTGGACAGGTCAGTGTAAGAGTTTGGAATGAGCTGCTTTCTTCATTGTAGCTTTTCCTCTCAGCCATGAGTTGCACCACAAACTATACCTGTAACTGCCAGCTTTTATCATCTGTTTGGCGTGAGCATATTACAGAGCTGCCATGAAAAGTTTGACAGGACTTAGCACCAAGTTGTGGTTACTTGTCACCGCACCAAGTATTCCCTCCTTACCCCCTGGCTGATTTCAGATGCTGGAAGGAGAAGGAAAGCTTCAGGGTTTAGTAAAAAATCCAGTCTCTGTTTAACAGCCAAAGCTACCAGCCACAGGATACCTGAATCCCTGTGGAGGTGGTTTTGGGTGTAGGAGGAGGAATGCAGAGCCTCCCCTCAGAGCAATTCAGAGAAGCAGCTGAGAGCACCAACGGCAGTTCTTGAGTCAGTTTGTGGAGGTGAGCAGCAGCAGCATGTCAGAGTGCTTTACAGGCGGCTGACAAGGACCCATTTTACCTGTGTGTCAGACATATCTGACACAAAGACTTCATCACCCATTGGAGGCAGGTGGTCCAGGGTCAGCTGTGAGATTTGCACTGAAATTAGGTATTGCCTGGCAGGCAAGACTGCATTATTAGCCTTTGTCGTAACTGTGTCACACTGCTGGAACATAGTTAAGATCAGCAGCATTCCGTTTCAAATGATGAGGTTCAATTTGCTGTAGCATTTTGGGTTTGTTTTTTTTTTACATTTTGGGTGACCTTCAGTCGGTTTCTCTCTGTTGCATCTCCCATGCTGCGACCTCTGGTCTCCTTCTTTGGCTCACTGATTTAAAATTCATTGGAAATGAAAAGTGAGTTTCAGAAGGGGAGGCAGAGAAACTGCTAAAAATCTCATGAGTTCAAGCAGGTGGAAGTGAAAGTAGTCTTCAATTAACGCCAAATTAAAATTGGTCCTAACCACTGGCAGTCAAAGGCAAGCACCATTCATTTACTATTGATTCTCAATGAACATATGCAGTATATCTGCCCCTTCATCCAGGTCATTGATGGATAAGTTGAACAGGACTGGACCCAGCACTGACCCCTGGGAACACCAGTAGCTACAGGCCTCCAGCCAGACTCTGTGCTGTTTATCACAACCCTCTGAGCTCTGCCATTCAGCCCGTTCTCAATCCACCTCACTGTCTACCCATCTAACCCACACTTCCTGAGCTTACCTATGAGGATGTTGTGGGAGACAGTGTCCAAAGCCTTGCTGAGGTCAAGGTAGACAACATCTACTGCTCTCCCCTTGTCTACCCAGCCAGTCATTCCATCACAGAAGGCCATTAGGTTGGTCAGACATGATTTCCCCTCGGTGAATCTGTGTTGATTACTCCTGATAACCTTCTCTTCCTCCACATACTTCGAGATGACCTCCAGGATGAGCTGTTCCATCACCTTTCCAGGGATGGAGGTGAGGCTGACCAGCCCGTAGTTTCCTGGGCCCTCCTCCTTGCCCTCGTTGAGGACTGGAGTGACACTGGCTTCCTCCAGTCCTCAGGCTCCTCTCCTGTCCTCCATGACCTTTCAAAGATGTGGAGAGTGACTTAGCAGTAACATCTGCCAGCTCCCTCAGCACTCGGGGGTGCATCCCCTCGGGGCCCACGGATCTGTGGGTGTCAAGTTTGCTTAAGTGATCCCTAACATGGTCCTCCTCGGCCAAGGGAAAGTCTTCCTTTCCCCAGACTTCCTCTCTTGCCTCCAGGGTCTGGCGTTCTTGAGGGCTGGCCCTGGCAGTGAAGACTGAAGCAGAGGCAGCACTCGTAACCCCACCTTCTCTGTGTCCTTCGTCACCAGGGCACCCACCTCATTCAGCAGCAGGCCCACATTTTCCCTAGTCATCCTTTTCCTGCTAATGTACTTGAAGAAGCCCTTCTTGTTGTCCTTGAGATTCCTCACCAGATTTAATCCCAAATGGACTTAGCCTTCCTCATCACCTCCCTGCATGTTCTGACAACATCCCTATATTCCTCCCAAGTGGCCTGTCCCTTTTTCCACATTCCATAAACTTCATTCTACTGTTTGAGGTTTGCCAAAAGCTCCTTGCTCATCCATGCAGGCCTCCTGCCCCCTTTGCTTGATTTCTTGCTCATGGGGATGCACTGATCTTGAGCTTGGAGGAAGTGATGCTTGAATATTAGCCAGCTGTCTTGGACCTCCCTACCTTCTAGAGACGTAACTCATGGGATTCCTCCAAGTAGGTTTTTGAAGAGGCTAAAGTTAGCTCTCCTGAAGTCCAGGGTTGCAATCCTGCTTGTTGCTCTGCTTCCTCCATGCAGGATCCTGAACTCCAGCATGTCACGTGCACTGCAGCCAAGGCTTCCCCGAGTCTTCACATCCCCAAGCAGTCCTTCTTTGTTTGTGAATACAAGGTCTAAGGGCATACCTTGAACTTCATACTTGAGTAGGAAGGATGAGTATGAGGATACTCATCCTATAGCTGCTTAATTGCTGGTCTTGGGGACTTATTAGTTGTATGAAGCATCAGTTCAACCTATCGTTTTTACAGATGCCCAAAAACCCACAAAATTACTAAGATACTAGTTCCTGCTGACATATTCTGCAAAAATAATAATCAAATTTTGAATAAAATCCTGAAAATAATAACACTGTATCTTGTTGTTTCTGGACACACACACAAAAAAGAATTATAAAAAAAAAATTATAAAAACTAAAAAAGTGATCATTTAAAACACAGAGTATTTTTCTTCTGTATAAATGTAAAAAAATCCAATATTTAGAAGAAAATTACTTTTTATTTTCCATCTTGTAGGTCTCCTAGATTATTTTGATCTATTTGGTACAGCTAAATATGGTGGCCCATAGTAAACACAAAGATATTTTCCTTGAGGAGCATTACATCTCTATTACTATGTGCGTAGCTCAACAGTGTTTAACTGTTGAGCTCATCATTAACTCCCTGCAGATATAACCCCCTGCTGCTTTTTTCCACATCTGTACTCTCTATTTCATATCATGCACAGTGCCCAGTTCTCTTACCTTCTTTCTCTCCTCTCTAGTG
Source organism: Falco biarmicus (assembly GCF_023638135.1). NCBI lineage: Eukaryota > Metazoa > Chordata > Aves > Falconiformes > Falconidae > Falco > Falco biarmicus. Next base: position 61,912,268 of record NC_079288.1, on the reverse strand, counting down.
TCTGGCATTATATACTCTATATACCTCTTATTCTCAGTGGCATAGAGTAAGTGCTGTTCTTGAATCAAACCTTTCCCGGGCATGAGCTCTATAGATGATGTTAAACTCAAGCTTCTTTAAGTGTCTCAATTATCAGGTCCTTGGGGACCTGGCTCAGGAATACATGAACTGGTAACATCTACTACGTAAACAACAAAACTGATATCTGTAATATGTCAAAAGAGAGCTAAGGTAGGAAATTCCATCATTCAAGAGATGATGAGACAAATGGGAAAACAATACAGGATAGCTAACTCGCAGACCAGCAAGGCATCTCATCTTGCATGAGCCAGATTGTACCGCCTTCTTTAACTGTTGAGAGGATCATGCCAGTAACACCTTGCTGAACTGAGTAACAACCGGGTCGAGAATTATAATCCCAGACCTTATAAGGCAGAGGGTATATTTAGGAAAATATGAATTCAGCAGAGGTGAAAGAAGCTCTTTGAAGTCATTTGAGGGAATGTGAGGTGAATTTTCTGGCTGATAGGAGCAGCTAGCACAGTGCCATGACACCATCCCATCAGGTCTACTACAGGGAATGGAAAGGGGTTTGATGCGAGTTAATAGTACTGTGTGTGCCAGTTGGGAAAAGGCAGAAAAGGACAAAAGGAAGCTATAAACAGAGGGGGTGGAGTGGAGAGAGTCTGAAAAAAGTCCAGTGGAATGTTTGTAAAGGAACAGCCCACGGATTAATGATCTTCATATGAGGGCATCAGCTAATTCCTCTCTATAATGTTTACAACATGCCCTTTCTGTAATACCACACAAAACACCCTATCTTGCATCACGTTGCCTTTTGGCATAGTATCACAACATCTCATTTATAACAAGCAGCACAGCAGTGCTGAGGAAAGGCCATACAGCCTTTTCCATACTGATCCCTTCCTGCAGCTCTTTCCATGCCATGCAGGGGCAGTTTCCCAGTTCATTGGTGCTGGTTGTGATGTTTTCTCTTCAAATACCAACGGGATGTCTGGGTTGAAGCAGGTGAAGTGAGGGTGTGGTACAAGGATAGTACCTGCAGCCAGGACAATGATTTTGGGCCACTGCCTGAAGCTGTTGGCACAGCAAGAGATAAAAAATAGCTCAAGCATGCCCTGGGTAACTTTGACGGCGAAGCCAAAGCAGCTGCAGTATATAAATTATCTAATGGACAGAGCTTAGTTTGTCTGATAATGTGAGACAAAGGCACTAGTTGCAGGTCTGAGCCAGGGTCAGACTGAGACGGTATGTACCATATGAAGAGGATCTGCTGATATCAGACAGACGGACCATTACTATGTGCAAGTGTACAGAGTGCAGCTGGGATTTTTGAGAAGAGAAACAGCCAGCTGAACCCACTCCTAAGTCCCAAAATCACATTAAACTTAGCATCTGATTACCTTAGACTCCTTTTACAATCCCAGCCCTAAGTACTCTTGAGCTAATGATCATTGAGAAACGTTATTAATTTCAGGACTAATTTCTACTTCATATGCTTTGCTACCTCACTAAATGCCATATAATTACCTGGGGATGGTAACAGCGTAATTTTAGCAGCATCTCTAGATCTTCATCTGTTTAAAATTTTTGTATTTTCATGTTTGCAAAAATCTGCAGCAGCAGCAGTTTTGCATCAGGTAGTAAAATTCTTAAGCCCTGCTTGAATACTCAATGATTTTTTGTTCCCGTTCTCATGGAACTGGCTAATCCATTTTACAATAAATAGCACACGCAGAGTCACCTGAAACTTCCCTTGTCTGGGCAGATTTTGCAGTGGCTTGATGTCTAAGAATATTTCAGGCTGCAGCTCAATATTTACTGCAAATACAAGAGATAGGGATGGATTCGCTATAGGTTTTTATAGGCAAACTGCAGCTGACTCAGGCCAGCTTCAGGAGCTGGGGAGTGAACAGTGATGGAAGCTGTCTGTCCCTGAGCTAGACCTGTGCTCCCCTGTGGGAAAAGGGAGGTGAAATCCCAGCTTCTTCCTGTCTCTTCTGAGACTGAGCTGTCTGAAACCACTGGTTTGGCATCAGATCACTTCATACTCTGGTCAAGATTCTTCCCCAAGAGCACAAGCCTTTGCATGTTTCTTACTCAAAATGGAAAATCACTGCAAATTATCAAATGCTCTTCTTATACACACACATGTATATGCATATTATATATGTTTGTACCCATACATATCCAGCAAAGCATTCAAGTTCGGTTTGTAACCAAACACCAACGTGAGTTCAGATTTGCTGCCAGATCTTTACAGGCCTTTGACAGCATTTTGAAACCTGCCATATAACGTGTATCATTCTAAAATATGTATTTATCATCTGCTGTGTAGATACCTAAATGAAATAATGCTTTTAACACCTGGCTATTACTAATAACCTTAACTAGCTCTTCCACAGCACTTTTCATCTAGTAGCCTCAAAGTACTTTGTGAAGGGGGAAATACTGTTAGTTTCTTGCTGCAGATCTGGGAACTGAGATATAGAGAAATTCAGTGACTTGTCAAGGTCACCAGACAAGGTGGGCAAAGAATGACAAAGGGGCACCTTGTCCTCTCAAACACTGGTTCACTCTCTGGTTCACTCTCCTGTTTGTGTTCTCCTTACCCCTGGTATGAGTCTAGAGGGACTAAAACTTCTCAAATCTGAGTACATAGACAAATTGTCAACCTCCCTAGCTACTCTGAATACAAATAGGAAAGGGTCTACACTTAACAGCACCATACATCAGGTAGCTCTTTGTTCCTGAACTAGCAGGAAGGGTTTAAACATGAAGCTGTGTATAACTGAAAGAAACAGCTTGTTCTGTTTACATTTCCTGAATTCCCCCTACCTTCTTTTTGCACTTGAAGTGGTAAAAACTCAAGGGTATCGCTATAAACACATATTCATAGGTTCTTCAGCCTGTACTGTGCTCAACAGGAACTAAAACCTTCACCCATCAGATTTAATTTTCCTAGTAGCTCCCTAACTCCCTTTGGCACCTGAAAAATTGACACAGCAGTATGGTTCATTGTGAGCTAATGGTATTTGTTGCAGACACCAAGAGAAATTATTGCAACACTGCTTGCCTTACTAGAAGCAGCATCTGAGGAATCCCCATCAGCCAGCTCAGCCAGCTTGGCGGTTTCAGAAACCTGCTCTTCCCTTATCAGTTGACTTCATGCTGCCACTGGGCAGTAACAAAGAGCCAAAAGTGTACGTGGCCCAAGGAAAGGCACAAATAATATAAAACCATGGCAAGAAATCAGGCAAATGCAAGCTGTTCTCTCCTGATAACCCTGGAGGTTGAAAATTATTAGATTTAATTAAACAAAAAAGAAGACCAGTCTTGTGTGTGTACTTTGCCTTTGTGAAAGGTTACAATGTTTGGAAAGTTCGTAGCATTTGACTGGGATCAGCTCAAGACTTTGCCAGCTGTACCAAGGTACAGCAACACTTACTGTGTGTTCAAGCAGAAACCTCTGCCAAGTACAAACTATTAGCTGTAAAATGGAGGTGCTTTGTGTTACAAATAATTGTGCTTGGAAAAGGTGCTGGAGTGACTGCAGTGAATAGTGACTTCTTTTTTTTCCTGGAGGTCATCTTCCATGATCAAATTATCTATTGATCCAAGAAGTTTAGCAATGAAAAACCATTTGGAGTTTTCTCTGTCTTTGGCACTTCGTTGTAGTTCTTCTTAAGCCACCCACAGATCTACGCAGAATCACACATCCTGTTTATTTGATATCGCTGCTAAGTTTTTCAGGTACCCACAAATCCCTAAAAGTGTTATTCAATTTGTAGGGTCCTCTCCCACAACTAAGTGTGTTTCAATTGGCCACAAAATATGCAAGCTTTGATAGGTATCCACTGAGAAATATATTCACTGGCATTCTCAACCAGTACATCCTACAGATCCTCAGCTCCCTCTCTTACCTTGATCTCAAATTCCTTCCTAAGCAGTGATTATATGAGTTTTCTTGTACGTATCTTCTCCACACAGGCCCACTAATTTGTTGGGACTCGCAGCCCTCCCATGCCTTCAGATTCCTCTGATCCTGTCTTTTTTCTTCTATTGTAATTGTCTTTACTTCTACACCCCATTGAGAGGTTATAAACCTTTATTGAAGTCTCTTATTCCATTGCCAAATTACAGAAAATGTCTTAAATTGCTCCCCATGGGAAGTCCAAAGCTGACCTCAGTATAAGCAAGATGGAGCAAACGAGTCTGCAGCAGTTTCACAGTCAGCAAACCTCAATTTCAAACCCATCAATACTCCCAGACTGGTTTTTATCACACTTACCCCACAGACTTCATGTGTGACTGCCAGCCACAGTCAGAGCAAACTGCTCCTCCCCTATTCACCACCCTCCTACACCCACAGGACAGAAAAACCTGAGTACGCGTGTGTTGTGCAAGTAAAAGGAGAGAATCATGCTGACCAAAACACTGCCTTCCCCCTGAGAGAACAGGCGCACCTCGTTATTCAGTTCAGCATGCACTTCCCCACTGCGCACACCTGCTATACTACAAGCACAAAGCTTCAAACGTAGATGTCTTGGCTTCTTGTTCATTTTCCATAATGTCTAACTTGGTGATAATTTTGCTTGCCAACAAAAATGGAACAGACCAGTTAGTGAAAGTGTGGATTTTCAGATTTCAAAGATGTTCTCAGGTTTAAATAAGTATTAGTCTCTATGTTTCTAAATAGAGCAGAACATTTTTTTCATCAGAAAATTTGAAATGGAACAGTTCTGCTGTCAGCCTTGGTATTTTAAGGCTTTCAGGAGTCAAAGTATTTAAGCAATCCCTAATTTTAAATCACAGTTACAGAAAAATATTTACTGAAGCACTGTGTTTCGGGGTTGATCTTATGAAATTTACAGACTTGGAGGTAAAATATATTTTTCACAGTTCTGTGCTGTTTTCTCATTTCTATTTTGATCCTTCTGGTAGCTTGCCTGGGAAGCAACTAGACAACAGAAGCTGATAAATCAGAAACTGCAATCACTGCTCAAATGAGGAAAGCTTTAACAGAAGTCTGGATTTAAGCAGGAAGAATAGTTTTCTTTTTCCTTTTGACTACAGCAGCAATATGCATTCTTAGCAGTAAAATGCCATCTGTGTTTCAAAAAGTCACGTCACATTGCAATATGTAAAAATAGGTCCCTGTCAAAGATGCTTAGGCCCAAGATTGGACAGAGATTAAAAATAAAACCCATCACTCCAGTGGTGGGAATTTCAAACACCCCCTGGGTACAGTCTTTGCAGGAGGCATACAGGAAAGATCTGTAAACTCAGCTCCCATTAGTATCTCTGCGGAATCAGTCAGCAAACCTCAACTGTCCCCTCCAGGCAAGGTAAAGGAATTGGTAATCTTGTGTAGAAGCAAATTATGCGTTTCAGATAATATTTGTTTTATAAAAAAGAAGGCAGAGTAGAGAAAGAGTTCTAACAAAACCCATGGTACTAAGAAACAGGTTTTCTCCCTGAATTGCTTTCTGGAAATAAGCCTTGAGGGCCTCCTTTCTTCTAAGAGAGCCAGCTGAGGTTGAATTTCTATGTATATTATCCCAGGAAAGGTCCTCATTCTCAAAAGATACTAACAAGTAATTGCTCCAGTGGAGGAGAGCTGCAAATCCCTCACACAAGTTTGTCCTGCGTCCTCCCTCAGAGCAACCCAGCCTCCAGAACTTGTTGAAATCTGGTTAACCAAACTCAGAGCTGTGGTATAACCTGAGCCCAGGGTATGTCTGGCCTTTCACAGCACAAAACACCAAAAATATTTTTGTCACTGTGCAACTATATTATAAGAAGGTTGAGGATGAGAAGGAAACATCCTTGCTTACAAAGTGGTAGCCTCTGACCAAGCTCTGACAGAGGGACCAAGTAGGCAACAGGAGACAGCAAACTCTTGAGCCACCAAGGTGGAGTGTGACAAGGACTGTTAATCAGGGACTGTGCATGCTCCAAAAGGGAAGCTGAGGTTTCTTGATTCAGAAATATGGTCCTAGATTTAAAGACCCAAACTGTTTGGAACAGACAACAGCAGCATCTTTTATTTTACGACATGCCTGGAGAGGGTACTTCTCCTGGGAGGTGGAGGTGGATACCACTTTCTCCTTTTAAAAAACATAATATTGTCTCAGTGTAAATCCTCTGTTTTGGGGGTCTTAGTGTTCTTGATCCTTAAGTGAGCATCTCAAGTTTGATGTCCAATGAGGTGGCAAACCCCAGAAGATCCACCTCTGAGCTTAGTTTTACCCTAGACAGACCCATGCCCAATGCATCGACCTCTGGAGCACCAACATATCTCCATGTGCTTCCATGCCTATTTTTGGAGTCCAGACCTGAACATGGCCCTTTGTACCTCAGCTATCATTTTGCTGACAAGATAAGAATATTTTTATTCTGTGCCTTGTTTATTTAAATGTCAATGTTTTAAATCAGAAGCATCCCTCACTGTGTGCATAAATCTGATAGAGCATCAAGGGTGACGGGAGCTCTAGGAACAGTAAAAATGACAGTAAAACTATATATCCTGTGTACAAATGCATTCTTAATTGCTATTGTTAGAAGAATACATTCTTCTATGGACTTTTTCTGTATTGCTATAGACTAGCTATAATATAAAAAATTCTTGACTGTTTAAATGATGTGGCTTGGAAGAAGATTTCTCCCACTGAGAACGGAGACAATTTAGAATATGGAACAGAATAGGATAAGATGAATATTCAGAAACTCATGGAGTCAACTTTCTGCACACACAGATTAAATCATAAAAAAATGCCACTGCCTGCAATATCAACGCCTAGTCATAACTGCACTATTTATAATGGGATATTAAGCTTTAGTTATGTTACTGTCTTAGGCTACATAAACTACCAGGAAAAGAGAGAATAAATAAGGTTCTTGCAGATTACTGAGTTGCAGCAAACAGGAGGCTGCACTACTCACAATTTTGCTTTGCAAGGATATTCCACTGTTGAGGTAGTGGAATGCATTGGGGGGGAAACAGGACCCAAACTAGCGTTAATCAGTACGGCCCCAGTAGACCATTAATCAGTATCGGAATTAGTGTGGTCAAGCCTTGGTAAACTCTCAGACCTCTACTGAAACAGGTAGGTCACAGAGTGGAAGCTGCTCTAACTCCACTGAAGTAAACTGCTTGTCACCACCCAGCGATTTGGGTCCTGCTGTTAGAACTGGGAAGGATAGATAGGGGGCTAAAACCTGGCAGAGTCTGTGCAGCATGCTAGGGGCCAGCTGCTGCCCGAGAGAGAGAGAAATGCATGTGAGCTTCAGCAGGTGAGATGAATATGTGGCCTTACAGTGCTGATCCAGAATCTGACTCTTCCCAAAGTCAAGGGCAGTTCTGGCAGTAACATCCACCTTGAGATAAGGAGCTGTAAAATAGCTTGTCGATTCTAAGTGTCTTACAGTAATTCTTCCTAGCCCATAATGTCCTACTGGAAAGTGGAACTGGTGCTATCGTCTGCAAGCTGCTTAAAGACATGACACTCAGAAGCTCCATCCATATAGGTGCAGCCAAGGAAGGACAGTGGCTTGTTAGTGGGTCTTGTGGTCACCTCATGTGAGCAGTGTGGGATCTGTGGGCTGCCAGAGGTAAGAATCTAATAATTTGGCCTACAGCCATGATGCCAGTTAGCAAAAACTCACTTGCCTCAGTAAAGGAATTGCAAGCAGTTGGCAGTTTTCCATTGCTATGAATAGTCCCATCATGACTTTTATGGCTTTCAGAAACTGTAGGTTCCATCTTATTCATGTTTCTCACTGCAGAAATTGGGAATTTTGCTACCCAATGTACAGACCTGGGCTGTGTGTTAATCCAGCTAATGTAGTACATGCAAACTAAAGCAAAAGCTGGATCAGTCTAGTAGTGGAACTACTTTCAGCTCTGCCACCTGTGCCTGCACCAAGACATTGAAAAGGTCTCTTCATCTCCCATTCTTTCACTGTCTTTGCAAACATTTCTGCTGCCTTTGGGATGTGAAAGAATTGAATCTTTCACTTCCTCCTTGCATAGATGAGCCCGTACGGTCAGAGCTCCCCACAACCCCATTTGCTTCTTTCCCACCACTCTGACCTTCCAAATACTGCTTACTGGAAAATAACTGAAGTCAAACTGAGGCCAGAAGTAAAAACAGTCCATGGTTCTACCTATAGCATAATACAGGTATTGTTGCTCATGGAAAATGCTTTTGTTTTACAGAGACTCAAAAGTTTTGTGATCTGAGCCTGGCTGGGCATCTTCTGCCTGGAATCCTTGGCCTCACCACTCTCTCTCTTCCGGTAAGCAAAGAGTAAGAATTCCCATCCAACAATTTTCCTGCATTAGTAACAGGATTACCAGAAATCCATTTTTTCTTTTTTAATATCCTTCCACTTTCAAAACTGAGGAGTCTTGCAGAAAATGAAATGTATTTGGCTACAGGTCCTGCACAGGCATATAAAACCTAGATAAGCTAAAACTGTTTTCAAACATTGGTGTTTGGGTGGGTTTTGGTTTTTTTTAACTCAGACAATATTGTTACGTCCACCTTCTAATCTTTAATGGGATGTAGGAGTTAGTGCACTGATAACTTGGCTCACTATCCTTTTAATTCTGGTTTGATTGTTGATAAAGTAATTACACCATTTGACATAGGGAAGGACAGGCTGAGGAAACTGGAGCAATTTGATATTACAGTACATTAAGACGTATCATGTTGGTTGTTACAAGGACATACTTACCGTGGTCCAACCGACCTGCTGACCTAGGTCTGTAAAATACAGTGTAATGATGGAGGAAACGGCAAGGCTTTGTATGTTAATGGAATCCTTCAAATAGGGCCCATCTGTAATGACAAAAAGGGAAGAGGAGATGGCATGAACAACAGGCACCCTCTTAGAGGCTCAGTATAACATGGAGGCTGCCTTGCTAACGGTCAAGGTGTAGGCTCAACCTGTATTCTGATTTATTTTGGTGACTTGGTACTTATTCTCCAGGTTAGCAACTTAGAGCATTGCTATGAGTTATTCTCATCTTACTGTAACAAAAGCATTAGGCTGACATGACACTGGGTGGCAATGCACAGCAATTGTTACGATGCTATCTCTGTTAATCTAAACCATTAGAGACATGCCATGCAATCACAGAGACAATTTCATAAAGCACTTCTTGTTCTGTCTTGCAAGACTAATGGGAAAGTCAATGTTATGCAGTGTCTCCCTCACTGATACCTTTTGCTGAAGTGTTTGCATTCTCAGGCTATTTTACAATAGGTGGCACCATCATGATGAATGCAACTTCTCGCTCAAAGGCCCACAGTCCAAGATTTCTTTGTAAGCTGCCTGACCTAGGCAGACCAGGTGTACCTGAGCATTACATTACTTTCCACAGTATTCTGAGGCATCTCCTTCCAGTCCTGATGGACCTAGAGTGTACAGGCAGAGACACAGAATAGCAATATCTCACTCTCTTTTTCTTATAGAGGCAGTGAGCTGGCTATTGGGAAACCCCAACAGCTGCTGGTATGTGGTGTTGCTACGGCTGCAACGCTTCTTTTCTCTTTTCCACTTTATGTATTCTGTCTCCCTTTTCATATATTTGTTGACTGTTTAAGTCAGAGAGGATGCTAAATTCCACCAGGTGCTGAGCTCATTTTCTAGGGCTTTACAATGCTATGTGCCTACATACCGAATGCCATACAGCCCATGGCAGCTTCATCTCCCACTGCCATGTCCACCAAGAACTGGTGTGCTGGCACAAAACAAAAGAGGCTGCCTCCTGCAGCCAGTTGCATCTTCTGATGAGGGTGTGAGCAAATATTAAAATGGATAATGCAGTGAGTGAGGGAAGTGAGTGAATGGTTTTAAAACTGCCTTGCCTTCATTATCTGATTATATACTGTATTCTGAAACATTTTTACTCAGTGGTTCTGAAAACCATTAGATTATTTTATTAATGAGAAAGCTAATAAGTTCATCGTTGTTATCAGCTAATGAAAAAGTGCTAGCAGTTCACCCAATAACATGTATAGAGAGCACAATGCTGTTAGGAGGAGAACTTGCCAGAGGACTAGTAGTATGTTAGGTGGCTGTATTCAACTATATGAATACTTACTGCGTTCTAGTTGCAGGCCAACACGGGAAGGGTACCACTGGGGACCTGTTCAAATCACAAAGCTTGGCTGTTAATTTCATGGTGGAGGATCTAAATTTCTCTTTCTGTTAGTATTCTTTTTAGCTGTTAGCTACAAATGTGAGGTTAAAAAATAATCCTCTCTTTTGGCCTCAGCTGTACAAAGGGAATACAAGAGAGCAAGGAGCACACAAATATACACATTAGAGCAGAAATCCCTTCTCCCCACTTGAGTGTTGGAAGGGCCAATCTCAATGCTGAATGCTCCATCAGTGCACAAAAAGTGGGGATGTGCACGCACCACTGGGAAGCATAAAGAGGACCCTGTTTGTTACTGTATTTGCCAAAGCTCCATGTTAAATATGTCAGTCTTGCTCTTTCCTCCAGAATGATGCTTGTTGTGCATTCTGGTGCAAAGGGGTTGTTTTTCCTCATTTAGGAACATAAAACATGACTAGGGATGTGCAGGTAGCATTAGTTCTTAATCATGGATTAATTAGGCAAACATTGACACAAAAAGCAGAGGCACCCAGCGAGCTAATACTGGGTTACCTATGACTTCCATGATACCCATCAATTTAAGGATGTATCCTAGAAGCAGTTTTTTCAGTGGTCTAGTTTAAAGGTTGCTCCTAAATGCACAATAGCAGTTGGCAGTTGGTTTTAGGTGTCCTTTGATGATTTTAGACAGAGACCTGTCACTTTGTTCAAACAGGTACAGGTCTCCAGCTGCATTTGTTTCAGTGTCAGGACAAGTGGGTAACTGCCACAGAAAGATTTCAGAAGGGATCATGGCTGTTCAAACTGTTAACTTGTCCGACATTTGTAGCGCCTGCATACAGAAGGCTGTGCCCCTACAGCTCTGCTGAATGGGCAGTGTAAGCACTTCTCCTTTGCATCACAAAGACACATAACTTCACTTAACCCACACACTTCGGTTTGCTTTTGAAGGCTTTTAGGGCTGATCTAGCACATTTCAGGGCTGACCTGGAGCAGCCTGGAGAGACCTTACACAGCCCATGGTGTTGACTGAGATTTGGGGGCAGCAAAGTCTGACAGAGGAAAGCAAGGGTGCAAGGATGTTGCGCTATCACCACCCACAGCCATTTCTATTGCATTTGTCTTCATTTCTTTTGACACCTTAGGACAGTTGATAGCCTGAAGGAGATGTACTGTGTCTTTTCAATCCAAAGTCTGGGTAAAATTGGTCAAATATAGCCATGGTTTTCTTTAGACCTGTCTTACAATTGTTAGTATTCCTGTATTTAAGATACTAGTATTCCTGTAGCTTAAACAAATGGAAAAGAATTCTTCACCCTGACCGTGATCAAACGTGGGAACATTTGCCCTGAGTAGCTGTGGGATGTACTTCCCTGGAGATAGTCAGGCCTCAGCTGGGAAAGACCCAGAGCAACCTTACAGGACTTGAAAGTTAGCCCTGCTCTGAGCAAAGGCCTATGGACCAGATGAGCTCCGGAGGTTTCTTCTACCTTAACTCTATTTCAGGATGATCAGGAGAGCTTGTTCACCCCACGAGCTGCCAGCTGGAGGGGAAGGGGAGCTGTACACAGTGTGTACTGCGCCCACCATGCAGTGCACTCGGCACACTCATTTCAGAAGCACTTGACTTGAGTTTTATAGGTAAGAACAGGCATTAGATGAACCCATGAACCAGACCTAATAGCAGAAGGTGAGACATCCATCAAGTAAGTTGTAAACATTTTTTTCAAGTTACCACAACAATCCATGGCTATTAAAGATAACAAAAGGAAGATAGAGAAAGAGCAGCTGTCTGACTTGTCAAGGAAGATATGATTTGCTCCAGGACAGCAGATATCAGTAGTTATTTGGGAGCCTGAAATGCAATGTACTTGTGTTAAATTGGAATATTCCTCCCAGAGCCCCCCTCCCCCCTATATTACAGTATGTTTCAATAAAAGCCAATTTACCTGATCCTGTGGCAATGCGCTTTTAGATACGGCTCATAATCTTCACAAGGGCAAACAGGGGTTGTGCATTTAAGCACGTCATCCCACATTTCCAGTCCTTTAGCCTCAGTACGCCATTATGTTCAAATATACTTAAAGATTTAGATAGATGGAAGTGTGCCTTTGCTGCTGCTTCTCTGCAGTGACCTTGTTACCACATCGCTGTGTCTCCCTGGTTTCCAGACCACCCTTGGGGTGCTCTGTGTATTTTGCTGGAGGGACCTGGAATTAACTGCTGGGATGTTCCTTCCCAGCTCTTACTATTGATGGTGGGCCACTAGCTTATGTCAAGCAGAAACACTATGCAAATGGAGTGGGAGACAAAGTCCAAACACATCTCTGTAAGTATGTTGGTTTTAATTTGAACATGAAAGTTTCCCACTTTCAGTCTTACTGCCAGCAGACTTTAGCAAGGCTGTTCCCAAGTCTTAGCTGCCTGGGGTCCTGCAAAAACCAGTGTTGCTTTCCAGATAGAAGTGTGACCCAACTTGGTCGCCCTGGGAGGTCTCAGAGGTCTGGCTGGTCTGCTCTCCCAGCCTGATGAGACTCATTTCAAAGAGAGGAAACCTCACACATTCCTAGGTATCAGAGATTTACTGGCTTACCACTTGGAAACAGTCATCCAAGGGGACCCCACTTGTCACCATTTACCTATCTTTTTCCTATGACCAAATGTTTTCCATGGGCATCCTCCAGAGCTTTCACTAGGATTTCTATTTGGCAATGTGGGAAGCCATTCCAATCCAGCCTGGCTCTAGCAAACACACATTCACGCCATTCATACAGGAGGAGGGCTCTCCTTTCTCTAATCGTGAAAAGAAGCCAAATGTAGTGACTAATTATCAACTGTATCAATTATTGCTACTGCCTGTCAGAATAAGGGTTTGATGGCTCTCTTGGATACCTAAAGCCAGTACTATCTGGCAGATTCATTTCACCTGCTGTCAGCGGGAGTTCAGAAGTGCATGTGGAGAGTGCATGCTCCCAAAGTAAACGAGCACTCACTGAAAACAGAGATACAGCTGTAGCTGTGTGCAGCACCTGAAGGCTTCTCTGCACTCCCACTGGCAAAGCTTGCTTTGTTTCCAACCTAGAGCTGGAGGGTTTCTTTTTTCTAGGGTTGTTTTGGTTTTAGTAGGGTATACTTCCCCGTTTATTCTTATTGACACTTTCCATTGGTGCCTCCTGCAGATGTTAACGGCAATCCGAGAGGATGGGTGACTGAAGTTTATCTTATAACTCCTGTTGCATCTAAGATCAGGTATGTATTGTTATTTACTTTCTGACATTGTGATGGTACAACAGAGTTCAGCCACGTGGTACTTGGTAGGTCACAGTCCCTGTATATTCCTTGTGATCAGCAGAGCTGTTCAGCTTCCTTCCTGTTCATATTCCATTCATACGTGGTTGTGGTTGTAGCTATTTTGTACTTGGAACAACACTGCAAAAACAGAATTTCAACCCAGTTATATCCCAGACTGGTTTTGACTTGAAAAAGCAGATACAGACTGACTATAAAATAAGAATGGCCACCATGGTTCAAACCATAGGCCTATTTAGCTGATACTGTGGTTCCTCCATCACATTTCTTAGATTTCTACCATTTGTGTAGAACAGCTATTGAAATGTCTTCCTGGGTTTCCATCTCTTATTTGATTGTTTCTACCCTCCTGAGCTATCGTCTTGAAGGATGTTTGTCTCAGTCTTCAATAAGGTCACTTCCCACCTGCATGCACACAGGCACCTGAAAGCTTTGCCCATTCCTCAGATGAAAGGCTATTCACAAACTCCTTGATGTTAAGTGACATCAACACCATTCTTCTTCACCGATCTAGTGAAAGATGTCCCTGCCCATGGTAGGGGGGCTGAACTAGATAATCCAAATTTGAACACTCCTTCCAACCCAAACTGTCCTACAGTTGTATAACTCATTCTGTTATGATTCAATGCTCCTTCTACATGTACAGGCTTCCTTTAGTTTGGCAGTGTAAGCAATTCATGATGAGTCTTAAGCCTTTTACCTTATTTCATCTTCTCTGTCAGCAATCTGTTCCAACGTTGTGGAAAAAAATCCATATATTTATTTTAAACCCATTAAAATATTTTAATGCTATTATATTTAAAGCACCATAGTTATTCAACACAGGATGGTATTTTCTTGGAAAGTGACTCAATTTTTACTTTTAATATAATCTGGTTTTTAAACTGGACATAAGGAAAAATATTTAATTTTGAATGGGTTAATTGTTGTACCTGCCAGTTTTTAAAACAAAAATTAAAATATAAGCAAACTGACAGGATATATAAAAACTGACATCTGCCTTTGATTTGACCATATCCAACTATGAAAACACTTATTAATACTGGATATAAAAAGAAAACTAGTGCTACTAAAGAACCTTAGAAATGCTTGCTAAAATGAAGGCCTTAATGCCATGCCCAGCTGTCAATACCACTATACAAAGATGCACAGGAAACCAAGTTCTACTGGTCCCACTGCCACAGTTTGGGTTTTCGCTGCATTTATATTAGAATTTGAGTAAATTAATCAGCTGACAATCACAGGAACTGAGAACAGTTTTAAAAGCCCACATGCAGTATTAAAAAGGTCCAAAGGTACTTTCTATCCACATAATTCAACTTTATCTTAATGTGTGCTCCACCACTTAAATACCACAAAAGGCTCTGAAAAGTTAACAATTAAAAAATCTAAGTACTAGATATTTTCCAATAGTTATGAAATTGAAGGGGTCAGTCCAAGTTTTACTAAGTTTCATAAAGAGCCTTCCATAAAAATTCATTCATGCACTGCCTGTTCTGTATTAAATTACACAATCAAATGCCTATTTGTCACAAAGTATTTATGAAATTACATGAACCTGTACAGTAGAAAAGGTGTAACATGATGAAGACCCTTCTAAGCTGGGAAATTTGATGTGTTCCTTAGAATGCAGCCCTGCAAAAGCTATTCCACTGGGGAATAAGCAGTGTAAGAAATGCAAAACAGAGCTGACAGACACAGTTTAGAGATAATTAGCAGACTGACTTTCCATGAGCAGCTAATTTTATTATCAGTTAAGTAGTTTGCTTCTCATTGTATTTCACCACCCATGCATCTCTAATAACAAATAGCCTTAATAATTACAAGCAATACCTGCTGCGATATGAATAGGATGATATGAACAACAAAATTACTATAATCCATCAGCAGCAGCATGTTGTTTAAATTTGCAGAAACACAGGAAACTCTGGGGATCACTGCGGCACCAATATCCCTTATATAATCACAACACGTTGCACATTAGCTGAGAAACGTAACAGCACTTGCCCATGTGAACCAAGCATGGCTGAAATACGTTCCACCACCTTAACCAGATGGTAGTTTTGATATCTATGTAGCAGTAAGAAGACACTGCTAGGAAAAATTCACATATTAGTATGTACGGGAATGGTGGTTTTGTGCATAGTATATAGAGACAGACAGACATACTGACACAGAGATTATCCAAAAATATCCAAATATCGCCCAGGTATTTCCTTGACAAGTAAATGTTGAACAAATACAGTTGTTCCATGTCCGTGACCTTAAACGTCAGTGGTCATAAGTGTTGTCTCTTTTGGTCACAGCAGGCACGTTTGAGTGTTCTCAGGAACGCTTCTGAGAAGACAGGAATAGATAGAGATATCACTGTGCCGACAGTTGCAGCCTTTGCTGGACTGAATTTTGCATACCCTTGCTTCACTGAGCTGACAGCAGGAAAGCAGGATCTTGAAATGACTTGAAGCTGTTTCATTCTGCTTTTATTTGGTAGAAAGGGCTGTGGGATTTACTGTGCTATCGTTGTACTTGAGTGATTCCTGAGCATGATGGCAGTAAGCAAAGCACACCTAAGAAACCACAGTAAAACTAAAGTGGGCCACAAGACTAAGAGAGAACGCATCTGAAGCTATTTACTTACCATGCTTGCCTTCGCTGTAATGAATGACAGCTGCCGAGTACTGCAATCTGAACAACCAGACCACTTCACGAATTGCCGATCTCGGCAGCAAGCCTAGGGACAGCATGGTCCCACCTAAAAGGCCCTCTGGCCACAGACCAAAAGATGTTTTGCTGCTTTGACCTGCTAAATGCCAGCACAGTCACCCAGGTCTTTCTTTTCAGGGCTAGTGCAGAGAGACCAGCTTTAGCCAGCCCCCCTCCGGGTGCCGCCCAGCTGTGCGGGCTTGGCACCATCCTGAGCTCCTGAACCCGGCCAGGCTGCCAACTCCACACTGCTTCCACCTGCTGCTAAGTCCTTAGGGCACAGGGCTGGCCTTGGGAAGGCACTTGCTGGATCCAGGAATGTTCAGCTAGGCTGTGTTTTTCTTGTAGAAGGACCTTTGATATGGTGTGTAAGAATATTTACAGAGCAGATGCAAGGTCTGGAACTAGATGTGTGTTTTTATGGAAAGTCAGGGGAAAGAGCAAATCCAGTGTGTCCTGTTCTGTAAAGTTTCAGCAGAGTACTGAAACGGATGTTGTTTTCAATGGCTCCATACCAAGGGGTAAGTCCCTGTTGGGGTCTGCAGCGGGTCTGCAGATAAGTTAGTGGACCTCAAAGACTGAGCCGTGTACCTTTAAGACAGCCACAGATTGTCAGGTATGTAAACAGGGTGTGAAGAATCGGAACTTAGAACCGCAGCATACGGGCACCTACAGCAACAGCAAATAGCAAGCAAGAAGAAGGACACAAAAACCTATCAGGGTCTAACACCTGCACTGTCTAAGATATATAAATATTTTGTATAAACAATAAAGGCCATTTTGTCCGAACCCAGCCACGCAGACACAGTGTTTCTTTTAAGTCCGCCTCGACTTGCGTCACCACAAATCCCTTTCCTTTGTCAGCCTTCTTCGCTGAGTATTTTCTCTGATTTGTTTAATTTGTAAGCTTCCCAAGGAAAATCTCTGGCCACATGTTTTACAAAGACACCTTGACCTCTAGGTGCTACGAGGACACAAATAACCACTTTCTTAATGAGATGTGGAATTTGAAAAAGGAGCTATCTGATCATAAGCATCCATTTCATTCTTCTGTTTTTTGTAATACATGAATGCATCTAGCTACAACCATACTGCTTGCACAGGGAAAGCAAGCAGTGAGCTGGCTGACTGGATGTCTCCAGGCATTGACAAAGACCAACAGTGCTAAGGACAGGGTCTGGCCAGGGGGCAGAACAGCACACGCTTCCCACAGACTACTAAGCAAGTAAGCCCCAGCTTGAATGAGGTATCTAAATGCTTCCTTTTTAGCTGTCCATTTGATTGTTCCCATTGGTCTTACATGCTTAAAATCCGTGAGCATCCATTTCTCCTACATAAAGTCATGTAACTGTCACCCTGGCATCTCCACTGAAGCCCCACAGAGCCTGATCCAGAGGGCTTTTCAGTACATGCCTCATGTCTCTACAGCAAAGAATATATTGCATACAACACCTGCAGCCATTCCTCTTAAGAAGCTTTTCTTCCCCAGGATCTGGCAAGCAGGATAGCTCTGTCCACACATTGGTTCCTGGGAGCAGTTAATCTGCTGTGACTATGCCCAGATGTGTAATTCCAGCTCATGAGAGTCTGCACTGCACCTTGGGTCACAAATCCACCTGATTGCATTTTTATTGAAAAAACTTATATAAATGCCTGAACTCTTTCAGGAACCAAACATTCCTCTCCCCACCACCCTTTTTTTCCCTTAAAAAAACCCTCAGACTTTATCAGGCAATAACAGATAAATTTATTAAGAGTCAGCATAGTTTTTCTTAATGAAGATCTATTATTATTAGTGGTGAACAGAATGTTATTTGTCATTTAGAGGTCAATTTATGTCATTAGCAGATTAAGCTTTCCATTTGCCTTCTGAAACAGCTTAACACTGAAAGCAACCATGGAAATTCAGACAAGCAAAAAGCACCAGAAACTAAAAGCAAGCAAGCATGCAACATTTAGATTTTAATATTTTAATAGTTCTGCTATATTGTTTCTCCTTTCCACTTCCAAAAAGTAGAGAAAAGGAAAAAGAAAAGCCAGCCCTGTGCATTTCAATTTTCCACATACCCTGCTGCAGAAAGTATAATTAATTTTGATCTTTCTGTGTGGATTTGCATTTAAATTAATGTGCGTGGGCAAGGGAAGGGAAAGGGAATGAGGATCACCTTGTATTTCATTAATAACAATCATAGAGCAAATTACAGAGAAAGAAGAAAATAGGTACTCTGACAAGCCTGGAGCTTGAAGTCACATTCCCATAAGGGACTGCCCTTAATCCGTGCAAGGAGGTGAGGAGGTGCTGAACGCATCCCACTGCTTAGTGTCCTGCCGCAGCAGCATGACACACACGTTCTGCCTGGCCTGGAGCAGCGTGCCTGCAGCGCTGGTTCCCCTCATGTGGCCTTCGTGCTGCTTTTTCTGCCTGTGTGATACACAGCCACTGCACCGAGGCATGCAAGGTCACTGCAGGGTGGTAGTGAGCAGGCTGGTGGGTGAAGCTGGACTTTGCATAATGGGTTTGGAGAGTTTTGACCAGGGACCCCTAGGAAGGACTGCGTCCTGTGATCCACACGCTCAAATAGCACTGAGTTTGCTTCATGTTTGCAGACAGTTGTGTTCTGGCTCCAAAATGCCAACCAGAATTAAAAGAGAGATGAGTAATTTATGCTGATTGAGGCAGGGTATGTATTCTGGCAGCTATCTTTGCCCTTGATGTCTTGTCTCTACAAGTTCAGAAAGGGTAACAAAGGTAATTGTTGAGGTTTCAGGGGGATGTGAGAACTCGAGGAGGATGTCTATTCCTAAATACAAACCCTATCAGTGAAGCCTTCAAACAAAGGACAACCCAAACATGAGAAACCACACATTAAGGAACATAGATTTGCCAAACTAAATACTTGTTTCAGGAACTAAAAATATCCTTCCTTCTCTGTCTCCCCGTCCATATTCTACCATGGGATTTTTAAAAACACAGCTTAACATTTGGTGGTGAATGAAATCAGTTGCTGTCTATCTGAATCCTAAAGTGCTCAAATACCTTTACTGGTGTGGCAGTGGCCAACCCAGCCAAGGGTTTCACAGGCAGCAAAGCAGCACATTTAAACACAAGTATCTGACTATCCTCGTGGTCTCAGAAAACACGAGCGATAAGATATAAAGGCCTGGTTTAAAATGTTGTTTCTTTTAAAACGTTTGTTCATCTACAGCCTGTGCCAGGTTCTGAGAGAACAAACAGTGCTATGCCATGCAGTGTTACAGATATGCTGTGTCTCAGGACACTGACAACACAAGTCATTGCCTTCTCGCTTTGGAAAGCTCTGGTTTGGATACCGCCACAATCAGCATGACTGCTAAGTACATTTAGGTAGCAGCTCTCCACAGAGCTGCATGAGGGCAGAGACCAGAGAACTGGTGAGGTTGCTGTTTTACCCCATGCTGCTTGCATGCTGTCTGAATACGGTATGGTGCTGGCACACGTTCCAGCAGGCCTGGGGCCCTGCTGATTTATGTTCCAGCATAAGGAAGTACCCGGTGGTCCAACAATCACAGCTGGTACAGAAAAGATGGCTCAAAATCTCATTTGTGCCTCCACCTCATATGTACTGGGCAGAGGAGAGTCCTATCCCAGGCTGTAGCTATGTTTCTTTAAAAGCATTCTTTAGTCAATTAGCTAATAAGAGACGTTAATGAAGTATAATTTTCTTTCAGTATTTGATTGTCCAGGGGATAGCATTCTCTCCAGCCTCTAATCTAATCAGGATGCGTTCCCTCACTAACCCCTAATAGTGATGCTTTTTTTTAATCTAATGGCCACACCGATGTCATCAACAATTAACTGAACACATTTGAACTGACATTATTTCTTCCTTAGTGCAAATTCTCATAAATTCATTGGTAAATTCAACACACTGAAAATTAATCCCCACTAATAACAGGGCTAAACTGTAGTTTCTCCATGAGCGATAACGCACAGGTCTGCCCTGCTTTGGCAGCAGATCAGACATCAGCACATAAGGCAGAGGGTCAGTCATGTTCCTATGTCCTTCCTGGAGAAGGTTATTTGGGTGGGTTTAATTCCCCCATCCCCCCACCCTACTTAGGTAGAGCAAAGGCTTCAGTGCCTCAGAAGCACTGCCATGAGGCTTGGGAAACTACTCTTCCCATCTCAGGTCTACGATAGAGAACAAATAATTTTCTCTCTGCATGCTGCCATTCCCCTGCTGTGAAATGAGACTATAATACTTTCCCAGTGAACGGAGACATTGTGAGGATAAACAGCAAATGTGGTTGATTCCAGGTTGCCTCCTGTGCATGCTGTGAGTGATGCTCTAGCCCACACTGGAGAGCACAGGACCCTCCATCCCAAGCTCTCCCAGCAGGAAATGAACCCAGGCAGGCTGTCTGCACATCAACCACAAGGCAGCCATGTCGAAAGAAGGGTAACATGCTGAAAACTGATCAGCAAACTGCTTTTCCGCAGTTACACAGACATGGCCCATGAGGGACTTGATTAAGGTGATCTTGCTTGGTGACTATGTTCATTCTCATACTTGAGGGATGACATTTCATCCCAATCTAGATAGCAAACACTTCATGGCCTTTGAACACCTCTGATTTTCCTCTGTAAATGTTATAGCCACAACTCATCTGAACTGGTTGTGAACCCTGAACTTGCGCTCTAATGGTGGAATATTAAAAAAATAAATTGCCTTCCTGTTAGTATGTATTTAAACCAGAGGAACATATGTCATTCAAAGCAAATAACCACTGGCATAACCTTCTCTTTGCACTATTTCGATGACATTTGATAATAATTTTTGGAGCTGGTCATCTTATTTGCAGGCAGAATTAGTTGAAAGTTTTCAAAAATATTTTTGATGCTGTGGAAACACAGCTTTTATTTTAGAATTCATAGTTGTTTATGGAGACAGCGACGCTGTATATTTCAAACCCAGAAAAAAACAGTCTTGTGTTCAGTGACTGGCTTACTGGTTCTTTTTCAAGCCTGTGATTTTCCATGTACAGTTCTCTTTTTACTCTACCTCCAGATTTTCTTTCCAATCACATTTATGGAATAATTTATACTATAAATTTTCTTTTCTTTGTCTGAAGTTTTGGCAGCTTCTGGTTGGCAGGCTCTGAAGTCTGCCAATCTTAAGAAGAAAATCCAGTCTCACTAACTGAAGCCAGGCATGACTTACCTTTCTGAGCTGGAAGTCTTGACTGGAAAACATGGTACCTCCTATGTTCATTTTTATGGGAAATCAAAAGTATAAGCCATACTACCCAAAAAGCAAGTAAAAATGTAAGTGTGCATGGAAAACAGGCTAGTATCTAGATTGCTGCCTTAAACCAGGGTTATCTCCAGGAAAACCTGGCTTGCTTTCCTAAAGATTAGTATATTCCAGATAAGTCCCCATCTGCTTTTAGCTAGACTGATAAACCTTCTACACTTTCAGAGGCCTCATCTATTTGTGAATGTGTTTGCTCGTTTTCAAACATTAAAAAAAGAGATTAAAATAATGAGAAAGGGAAGGTAGTAGGTGAAACATCAGATAGTCTCAGAGCCTGGCTTCTCTTTCCAGAACCTTTTGAAGGATTGAGAGGTGCCTGTACCCCTGTTTCCCCAGATATGAGATGAGGTATTTGGGTCCTTCACTGAAAACAACGGCAGTTGGTAGAGCATGGTTGAGGGACTGGAAATAACTAAATGCTAGACTGGAACATAGAGGTAGATGAACAAAGGCACTTAACATCCATCAGAAGCAACAAAAGCCAGCCAGTGGGCAAGGTCAGCCCACACTTTACATCAGCCCAGCTTGTGAATGAGATCCAGTATAACTTGCACATCAATTGTTTCAACGCTGAATAATTTCCAACAGCAAATATATTCAATATCATTGCAATTCGGGGAAAATTTAGAAAGGGGCAGAACTTCACTCTACTACATTATCTTTATTGTGAATTATTTGTCCAGCTTCTTGTCCTTGATGCATTGCTTTCATTAACTTGAAACAGTGGCAGATATCAAGTTTTGTTTGAAAGATTCCTTATTTTGGTTGTTCTTAGGGTTTCTCCCCCCACCCCATGCCCCAGGAAATTAAATAAACAAACAAGTTACAAACATGAGAGACAGAGCATGTGCAACCAAATGCAAAACAAGTCATCACAGAGTGACATCCTTCACATTCAGGTCTGAACAGCCTCCCTTGTTCTTGCCCTGCTCACCTGATCCTACCCCCAGAACTGCAGCTACTTGTTATGTCACACCTCCTCTTGGCCCTGTGGAAGGCAGGAGCTGCGGAAGCATAGCCAGGGAAGCCATGAGGCAGAAAAAACAAAAAGTTGGAACTTAGCAGCTGAAGCTTCTGCTTCTTCTCTAACCTGTCTAATAGAGGTGACACCATGGTCCTTGTCATTTTTTTCTCATGCTCTCCCAAAATTTCCAAGAAGGAGGTAGGGTCCTCTCATTCTGGCATGGGAGATTCACTTCCTTTTGTGTCATCCAGTGCCTGTTGGCTCTTTTTCACAGTAAGTCCCTGGGACATTTCGTGCAGACCCATTCCATGCAGCTTCTTGTAAGAAAATCTGTTGGATCTTTCTGTAAAGCCATCTGCCCAACCCTGGTGTCCAAAAGCACAGGGACTCCTATGAAAAACCTGATGTAGATGCAGAGTACATTTCCAGGCCTGAAGTGATCTTCAGATCTTCACCCTGCCATAATCAACAGGCATCTACCTTATTAAGGGGCATTAGATTCTTTTCGCAATCATGAAGACCCTCTGGGGCTTTTAGTATCTAGAGTTCTTTGAATGAACATTAATCACACATGAATCTGTTCGTGGACACCAGATTAACACTGCAAGTCCATCTGTTCTTCAGACAAAAAATGTAATACATGAGTTTAAATCAATGTAGGAGCTCTTTAAAAACCAAAACTACTTTGGCATCTTCTATTAACAGTTCAGAAGGCTGTAATTCTTCATTTTACATGAGACTAGATGTTTGCTAGGGCCTGGATTACTTCTACAGGGCCTTGCACTGTCCTTTTCTCAGCTGAGCCATAGGCACCAATATAAGACAGATTGTAACTAATAAGAGGCAATTCTGGTAAACAAATTTTGTTGTTTCTCGTCTAGGTCTGTCAATTAAATCTACTGCAAAGGCAAAAAAAGCAAAGAATCTAGCTATGAAATTTCTTTTCTTAATGAGGCATTTAAATAGCATCTCACATTTGTTTTCTGATTGTTTACATAGGATGTCATTTGTGATGCATTGTTAGAGCCCTGTAAATCTCAGCTGGGAACAACATCCCAGAGAGCAGAGAGGACCAGTTCTGCTTCAAGCTACACCTCAATAGATGTGCTCCCTTTTCTTTTATTATGATATTCATCTGAAATGATATCTGTAATCCTGCTAATGAAATGCAATAACATCAGATGCAGCAGCTGCCAAAAAAAGAGAAATAATGTGCGTTTCCATTAAAGTTTTTGAGTTGATCTTAACTTTTTCTGTTGCTGGTTTAAATATCACTTTTTTTCTGAAGGTCATCTTATTTCTAGAAGCGTTTAATGGATAGCCTGGGTTTTGTGTTTCAGACACCTTACTCCCTCTGGCTCAGTAGGTCCTTAGGCATATATTTAAGTCATTCTTTGTCCCAAATGTTTCTTGTGGGATCACAGCCAAAACAGACAAAAGATCCTGAAGTGGATGAAAGGTAGGTTAATTATTCTTATTTTATAGATGAGAAAATGAAGCTCAAAAGGGAGAAAGTGTCTAGCACACAACTCACCCCAGTCAATAACACGACTCTCATTGGTTTTGAATCATGTCTTAAAGACCTAAGTTTTAAACATCACATTCATTTCAGTGAATCAGGAAACTTCAAAAATCCCAGTTGCCCTTTTGGTTTTTATTTTTATTTTTAGAAAACCAAAATGCTTTAAAAATCTGACCCTAAATGTCTTACTTAAGGTCCTGTGTTACTAAGTGCGCTGCTTTTAAACCAGCTGGGTGAGCCAAACCTCAACCATCTTTTCCTAATTCAGTACATAATGAAAATATTCTTTGTAACCACATGTACATTTCAGAAAGCAGAACTCCAGTGATATCTGATCAGATGCTTTTCAGACTGAGTTAATATCTCTTTATCCACAACTTATAATGAAATTCAAGTGCTTAGCAAAAGTGAACTGCAGGTGCCTAGTCTGGTGCGGGATCTCATTATTAAGTCCGATTAAATCAGGAACAAGAAGTTAGACATCAGCAGCCCAGCTAGAAACGTCCAACTATAAGTTCTGGACTTTAGCAGTGTCAACAAGAGACACATGAGTCAGAGCTCAAATGGGAGGGTTATGATCACAGCTCAGGATGCAAAATAGTGTTTGTGAAGTGCACAAGTGCACACCTTCTGGAGAGCTACCTGGTGGAGGGCTACACCGCTGTGATTTCACCTGGAACACTCCATGCATTGTCTGCCCCTTTTGAAAATTGGCCAGAATTGGTTTTCCGCAATTCCAACACAGAACAGAGGGGAGATTTGGAGTCTAAGTATAAGGTAAATTTTTAGTCTCTTTGAAGATGAAAATCATGAGGATAACTCAGTTTAGCTTCTTCTTTCAATCGTGTTAGGTCAATGATGTCATTCTCATTTGCTGACTGGCTACTGTGGAGGAAATGAAGTATTCCCAGCTTTCACAGGTGTGCTTCAATTATTTTGACAGCTAAGCCATAAATTGAAGTTACACAAATCTGTACCAGCAGACAGACTCTTGTATTTTGTATAGAGAAATCTATGCCACAAATAAGCTGAGAGGAGGTCATCCTCCTGACACTTCTTTCTGTGCAGATCAGAAATGAAGCCTACCGGACAGGCTGGCCTCGTGGTTAAAGCAGCGTGCCAAGGCAAGAATTTAGGTCTCTGTTCTGACGTGCACACCCTGCAGAGGCAGGAAGAAATTTCCTCATGGATTAGATCTCTTGATTGTGAGCTGAGGAGGAAGATGGTAGTGACTAGTTTGCGTTCTGTGGCAGGAGCTGTTCCTTACCTTGTGCTTAGCCTTGCGAAACAAGAAGTAAAGAATTTAAGTAGTTACAAGCCTCACTGTGGCAGTAACAATAAATTCAAGGAGTTTCTAATAAACTAAGTTGTGTTGACAGGCATAGAAAAGTATAAAGAGCTTAGAATTCTGTCATTTGAGGGATACTGAAATTTGTCATAAACCAGTCTTCTATCGCTATCTGCTGAGTGACTAAATAAAAATAAATTATAAATATAAGATGAAATAAATATCATTGTGTTTCCTCCTAATCTAGTCATTTTCATTTACAAAGTCAACACAGATGAATGAGCAATTTACCCAGATGAAATCACCGTACTTCTTAGTGCCCATTTGAAATAACTGTCCATCCCTAGTGATTCACCTTCATTGTTAATTTCCGATTGAGTTGTTATGAATGTAGAGAGGAGAAAATTTATTTAAAACAAGGGTTGGATATGATTGCCAGCCCAGTGCGCTCTATGAATCTGAGCTGGGGAAGTAATGCTGGGCATATGAGCTCTGCAGCCAGGCAGCATGCACAGCAAGATAGTGCCTGTCCCTTTGAAAACTCATTCATGTATGGATTTGAAATGCTACTCTGGGCTAGTGTGAGCTACTTAGCATAAAAATCAGGAGGAAGGAACTGGAGATTTGTTAAAAGCCACAGACTTTGTAGCTGTCTTTCTGTCTGGGAGTGCATCCAGCACAAAGGAATTCAAGGCAGGATCAGATTGTGGCCGCCTTTCAACAATTTTGGCTTTTTCCAAGCCTGATCTAATACAGGACAGAAGAAATATCCTTCTGGAAGGCTCTATGCCCTAGATATAACTTATTTGGGTCTCTTCAGTTTGTGAGACACATGAAGGGTTCCAGGTTGATTGACAGGCCAAGGCTATGAAATCAGCCTGCAAGAGCTGTAAATAGCATAATTCAGCCTCTCTGAGTCCCCAGCAGGTGTATTCATTGGGCACATGAGTCTCTCCAGGCATCAAAATTGACAGATTTCATTAACTTTCTTCAACCTGAGAATCCAGCTGTAACAGACAGTGAGGAGAAATCAGAGGAACTGCAGGTTCTCAGCAAGACTGTGTTATCAGACAGTCCTGATTATACAGAGCCGCTAGGCAAGGCACTGGCTTAGCAGTCACCGTTCTCCCTGGTACTGCTCTTAATGACTAATCCCCAAAGCATCCTTTCTCACCTCTCTGAGCCTTGCAGTTTAACATCACAGCCAGCCTCTAGAAGGGAATTATGTGATGCAGTACAAACAGTCATCCTTTCCAGCAACAGCTCTGCATCCAGCTCTTGTGTTTAGTACAGGCCTGGCAAAATACAGAGTTATTGCTTAAGCTCTTGCTCTGGGAATCATGCTACTAGCTCTCAGATGTCATTAAAAACAGGAAAGTTTCAGATTCAGAGCGTGAAAACCCTTAGCAGACTTTTTGGAAAGGAGAAAAGAGGACCTCCTCCACTACAGGATTAGTTTTAATACCTCATCTGCCTTAAGCTCCTCTCATAAGGCTCACCTTGTGTTTTCTAAGCAATGAGAGATCCTTCTTGCTCTTCACCAGGCTAACTTGGCTTCTGCTGTTCTGTGTTTTGAAGATGTGCTTTAGGGTTCTGGGTGAACAAGAACCTGCTTGCACTCTCCTTCCAGTTGTTCAGCCCTGGCTGAGCTGAGCACTACTGGCAGGCAACTGGGAGGAGAAGTGAGCTGGAGGCAGTAACAGGTAATTTTGAAAAGGGAAGGAGGGAGAATATGCACAGGCCTCCCATGCAGCTGGAAAAGAATTCTGTGATATGGTACTTTTGCTTATGTTTATCCTCTTAAATGGGAAGGTATGTCTTTGCATTAGGTGATAAAGACCTTATGCAAGGCACTTGGAAGTCAGTGGGAGTGTTTGATAGACTCAGTGAAATGGCATGTTGGAAGGGCCTGCACAGGAGCCTCTGACCTTGCTTTTGTGCAGGGAGTCAGATTATGCTCTGACCAGGTGGTCCGCAGGGTGATGACATCTAAGGGGCTAGCTGTTCTCCTCTGACTTCTAGGGAACATGCATGATGAGAGCAGTAGGTAAAACCTGGCAGATGAATGTATCCTAACACACTGCCCTAAACCTGTAAGGAGGCGGCTAAAAGAGAGACTAGTCCCCACCATGAAGAAGGAATTGCACTGTCTTTCTCTTTGTCCTTTCTCTACAGAAAAGCATTAGAAAATATCTCAGTGGTTTTCTAGGGAACATAGCTCTCAGGATTGCTACAGAAATGCCTGTCTGAAGCAGTTGTAAGATGGTATAGCAGACTTCTAAAGTTTCAGTGTCTGGAAATGATGCTGTTTATTCTTGAGTGCCATCTACTGACAATTTCTTTCTTAATAATTTATTTCATTGATATTGCTTATTTTAAATGTCCTATGTAACATCTGTTAGCTTAGATGGAGGGGCCTGCAATTTTGGAGCTGAATAAGAGTCAGTATTTTATTGGGACAGCTGGCAGCTTGTAATGTTCCTTATTCCTTGAGCACCTCCTTCCCCTCCGCAGACCAGGATACTATGCACGTGATGTTTTCGGTTCTCTCTTCAGCTTCCATCCCACCTGTCACCATGCTCCCTTCCACCTGCCCTTCCTTCCTTGCCTGTTTCTTCCACCTAGGGGGCAATTTCTGGCCTCCCCAAGTTCACTCTTCTGACTTCAAAGGGTAGCTCTAGGTGTGCTGCCTCCTGGGGCAGGAGGCTGCATTCATGAGTTTGTTACAGTATTGCTGAGATCTTTTTCCCCCTCTTCTTTCAAGAGCTTTTTCAGCAACTTTTGAGCAGTAACCTTGAACATATTTAATGATCACTGACTCCACTATATTACCTGTTCTAGAGGTATTTTATTTTAGTTATGTGATACTTGAATTAGCATTATTATTACAGTTTTTCATTTCCTATCTATAAGATTTCCTCCCCCAGCAGTCCAATACATTTTGCAAAGATAAAAATAAATTAAAGGTGAAGAATTATTGCCAAGGGCAAGAGCTTGCAAAGTTTAGCCTACAAAGTATTTTTTTCTCCATTGAAAATATAATCTTTATATATAAAGAAAATGCCAGGCACCTAACTCATTATAAGAAACTGAGAAAATGGGACAAGAGGCTTCCTTCTTAAACAGGTTTTTGGCTTGGTAAAGTCACTTAGTGCATAGCACCAATTTGATTGAGGCTTCTTTGACCATACCTTAGATAATACAGTGTGATGGCCAGTAAGACC
Organism: Falco biarmicus; assembly: GCF_023638135.1. Lineage (NCBI taxonomy): Eukaryota > Metazoa > Chordata > Aves > Falconiformes > Falconidae > Falco > Falco biarmicus. Next base: position 61,883,811 of record NC_079288.1, on the reverse strand, counting down.
CAGGCACTCAGCTGCCACTCAATTTCAGGCAGAAAGTATCAAGCAGCAGAAGCGTAGACATTTGTCCACAACATCCTTATATTGTAGAACTCCTTCCTAGAGGGTTTTGCTGAGGTCAAAACTGTGAGTAGTTTTAAAGAGGATTAGACAGATTCATGGTGGGCAGGTGTGATGTTTGCTATTAAGCGTGGCAGCCTGGATCTAACATCTGCTACAGAAAGCCCCTAGAGCTGATGGCTAGAAGGCTGCAACAGGGAAACTGCTGTTCTGTGCTGACCCTGGCTGGTGTCTCTGGTCCCTGTCAGGGGCAGTGGATACAGTGGTCAGGGGCTGATTCAAAACAGCTGTCTTCAGTCTAGAGAAAGCCTTTGAATTTTCATGGAAATGGCAGTTTATCTTAAATTGTTATTCACCAGTAAGAGCTCATAAATCCCCGAATCTCCAATGATAATACTGGAATTACCCCCCTGAACTCAGGGACACAGAAAGAACAGGATTGGGCTTTGCTGGGGTTGTTTCAGTGGAGACAATTTTGCTGAAGTGAGGGCCGAGGAGTATTTCAGTATTTGTTCCTGGACTTCCAAGTCCATATTCTGCCTTTTGTATAAATAAAGATCCAAACTAATGTTTGACTGACTTAGGAACTACTTAGCAAGAACATGTTATGTGTCACTTGCATCCCATTTCTTTTGTTTTAACAATTAACAGCCTCCTGTGCTGCAATTCATAATTTAGTCTTTTTCCTCCTGTCTTGAATCAGGCAGCAAAAACTGATCAGTGACAGGGATGATGCCTTGAAATTGCTGCACAGGGGTTCCTCTCACTGAAGGGCTGACAAGATACCAGCTGAGGAGAAAGCTTAATTGCATGGGCGATCAAAGGAGAATGTATGAAGACAGAGAGACTGTAAAGGGGTGTGCGTAGGAGTGTGTTTTAGCAAGACATTATAGGGGAACATGTGAGTCTGGCACTCACAAAATGAAAGAAATGAATGCATGAGCTACTACAAAATAGCATGCTAACCAAAAGCATCCACAGATCAGCTTCAGCCCCTTCTCAGTTCCGGCCTGAAGGAACTGTATTCTATTAGCTGTCATATGCCAAATTATATGAAGAGAAAAAAGGGAAGGTTTGTTCTTTGTAAGTGGGAAAGGAGGAGGAGGGGGGAACCTCATGAGACAGCAACATCCAGGCTGAACTGGAAAAGAGAGATCAAAGCAATGAGCTGGAATGGGAAGAGAGGATACAGGACACTGATATAGTGTACTCCCAGGAATGGGAGGATTTGACATAAAAACTTGAGAACTGAAAAAGCATTGAAGGCACATGCCAGCCCTTCCATGTGCTGTAGAACGCTGCACTGTCAGAGTTTCAGTTCACAATTCACATCGTGCTTTGCTGTATTGCTTGCTGTCTTCCTTTATGCTCACATCACTGAGAGTATCTGAGGAATAAGCTACCTCTAAATATGAAAACAGATGCCACTAAAATGGCTTACACACATACTTGCACCATTTTAGCCCAAATCCATTACAAACCTCATTACAGTGAAATTGGCATAAACGTTTGCCCCAGTGATCTTCAACTATTTAAGCTGCATCAATATATAAATCCAGTTTCAATTGACTTAGAGAGAGTCTAGGCAGAAATGCACTGCATTTCACAAACTGATGGGAGGACATCCTCTTATTGAAATATTAAAGCTTACACGTTCAGTCTTTTCATATTCAGCTGTGGGTTTTCTGAACTTTTACCATTTTGCATTTTGCAAGTCCTTAAAGGGAGTGAAAACAAGTGTTTTTAGAGCAGTCAGGTCAACAGCCTTTTGCTTCATCAACTGAACCTTTGTGCAACCACAGAATCCTTCAGCTTTAGTGTTTTATAAAATTCTGTGGATAGAGAGGAAGCATAACATTTCTTCTACTTATCCTACTCTGAAGTCTGAGTATTAATGTCTGACTAAACCTTGTCTTTTTTTTTTTTTTTTTTAGAAGACATCCAGCCTTTGGTTGAATATACTCTCTTTTTTTTCTTTTTTCTTTTTTCTTTTTTTTTTTTTTTTAAATAATGAAAGCCCATCATCTAAGATGCTTACTCCAACAGTAAACCATCCTGCCTCTTGGAACCAAATAACATGTTCCTAATTTGAGTTCCTCTGGCCTTCACTTCTAACCCTCAATTCTTGTTGCACCTTCTGCTCAACTAAATAACTGCAGTTCTAAGAAGTTTAGTTCAAGTTAATAGGCCTTGCACAGACCCACACATCTCAAACGTGGGTGACACTTGGGGTTAACAGTCCTCATCACAAGTAGCATATTACTTCCCACAGGCAGGGCTAGGAGAAACATCTTTCAGTCTAGGAGCAAGGGTGGCACAGTTAGGACCCCTACAAACACAGATACAGCAGCATTTTAGCATTTCAGAACTCAAGGCACACTATACGCACATGTATATTCTGGAGGTTTCAGGTATATTTGGCCTCACTCCCCCAAATCCTGAGCAGAAATTCAGTGGATAGAGGTAAATGCCATCAGATTTTGGCACTTAGCTGCTTTCATTGCTCTTTCCCCCACCTTTCCAACCACCTCCCTCTAGTAAGAGCTGGAGGCATGTGGCTAGGAGGTGGCAGAAAGGAAGTATCCAGCAAAACTGTTCTGTTCTCTGGCAGGGAGAAAAGAGGGATTTTTTGGAGTGTGATTGCTCTTATTTCTTCTCAGGTACAAGGTCCATATATACAGTCTGTACGTGTGAAAAATTGCCCTCTCCCCTGCTATTTCCCTACCACACCACCCCCCTCCCTGGGATATGAAAAATAAAAAAAAGTGGTGCTAGAAGAAAGGGAGGTTGCCCTAACCTTTAAGGAACTGGACGTGGCTGAGTCAGTTGAGAAGTCTCTCAGATTGCCTGCACAAGCCCAGATAAGTCATTTAGTCATCTGTGCTCGAGTTCCCCACTAGAGTAGTTGTTTGGTCTGCATGGTCTGTTTATGGCCAGCTTGCAGGAGTCTAATGTTATTGAAACTTATCTAATGTAACACTATGAGGGCAAATGCGGTTGTGGTCTTCAATTGACAATGTGTAATGCTAAAAAAAGCAGTAAAGTATTGCCCCTCATGGGCTGGCAGTGATAAATTATGCAGTCTTCTTCCAGGCTCTCACGTCTGCTATAGCTACAGTAGAACCTTAGTCCAAACACTGCTCTTATTTAGCACTGGAGCTGTCAAGCCAGTCTCAGCTTTTGTGTGAGATTTCATGAAAAATAAATTTGGCAGTCTCTCCAAGCTGAAAGGCCTCTAACCATGCCTCTAGTCTGCTAGCCATAGTACTTACATGCTTTGTGAAATTTGTGTTTCACATCGAGAAGGGTGGATGATGGAGGTACCTGGAAAAGAAAACAAAATGCATGCAGATTAATGTTTTTGTCATCTTCACTCTTGGATCCCTTCTGGCCTCCTCTAATGAAGAGATTATTCCATTTGTCTGCAAGTTCCTTAGGCAAGAATAAAGCAAATCAGAAAATTTGCTTTCAGATGTTGATATGTTATTAAGGGTTGTCCACATTTGATTTATACATTACCTGGACCACCTCTGTTTGGCCAGTGGAAGGGTATAATCCCAGGATTCGAGGGAAAGCTGCTTGTGCTGCTTGAAGCAATAACTGCCTTCAAGATCAAACCAGTGGGAAAACTTGAAGGGTTAGCTTTAAAGTTAGGTTGAAGCATGCTGGTGCATGTCTGTTACAGACAGGAAAGCATCTTCTTGAGGGGCCAGTAGCAAAGATGGCATGTTCTGTCCTTTCTGCCTGGAATTAGTTTCCTTCTGTACGCTGTTGCTTATGTGCACTGAAGCAATTCAAGTGTCGCAGTGTTAGATGGTAGTCTGGAGGCCTTTTAGGCTCTATTTTATTATGTATATTGATTTCTTAATACACTCTGTACAAAGACAGAATTTACTACAGCAAAAACTTAGAAGTACCTTGCTTTTACAAGGAAAAGCAATGGAACCCTTCAGGAAGTAGTACATTGAGCTTGAGATTGAGGTGGCAAGAAATGAGGGTCTGGTGTTAACAAGACCGTCCCCTTGCAGCTGACACTGATTCTGTATTGTTCATTTAAGCACAGAGACTAAGAATTAAATTAAACTGTGTCTTTACTATGGGTATCTGCTTCAGCTCTAGCGAGATACCTCATCGCTGCAGTCAGCAGAATGCAGAAAACCACCTTCCCTGGAGACTTTAGGGACCTGTGCAGCATAGGCTAATACCAGTGTGAAGTGGTGGTGACATACAGCAAAATCTTGAGGAGCAGCAGAATTTCTTTGGGTTGAGGTAGACAAACAGCCATGGCACCATTTTGCCTGGCTGGGCATCCATTGTCTTTTTTACCCCATCTCCAGGTTCTCTCAGTCTAACCAGAATGTGGCAGTTTCCTGATGTAGCCTCCTTGGCAGTTACACAGGTTCTGCTCTGCAGAAGTTTGTCTGTCTCTTCCCACCCAAAGATTTATATGGGGTTTGCTGGGCAATCCAGTTGCTGTTTCATTGCATTAGTTAGGACTCTACACTTAAGTTAATTGACTTACTGAGCCTTGCTTGGAACCTGGCACCATCTTTAGACTGTAGCCCCACTTCTTCCAAATGTTATTAGTGATATTTATCTATTTTACTTATTAGTGATATTACTGAATTTTGACAATAACCATACAAAAAAATCATAGAGAAGAACACAAGAAATTCTGCTAGTAGAGATCAGTCAGCACCTGCTGTTTCACTGAAAAGGCCGAGTTTGGAGAAATACTGATTCAAGAAAATAAAACTGTTGACTCAAAGACAACAAATCAGTATAGAAAGAAAAGTTTTCCTCTTATACAATCTGACACCCCACAGAAATATACAATATACATGCCACTAATGCTTAGGAGTTAGTCAACTTGTTTCTAGCAATAATATGAACAGACAGAGAGCTCAGTACAGATTTCAATAATCTAAAGCTGTAAAATTATATCTGTGCTAAATGGTATGTAAAGTTCAGATTTTTCTAGCTTTTTCTTTGGGTTTAGATGAGAACACTTTCTTTTCCACAGTTACAGAGTGTTTTACTGGGCACTGGCAAAGTCCCTATTTGCAAAAAGTGCTGTAAGTGAATCTCTACTTAAACCCTGACTTGTCTCTCTGATGTGCCTGCTAAGCGATGCCAATTCCAGTGCGATGGGACTGGACTCCCTGAAACCAAGGATGTACCCTTTCCCCTTCCCCAACATCATCAAGGTCTCTGTTGCACTCAAACCGTGTTGAACTGTACCAGGCCAGGAAAGGGACATAGCCCTCGCAGTTCCTGATGCCAGCTGTGCCCCTTTCCTTCCTAGCTACAGGGAACAATAGAAGGACCCATCTCATCTTTCTCAGTTCAAAAAGAAAATAAAACATTTTATCTGTATTCATTGCACTTAAGCCATTCTATGCAACATCCAGTAGAACAGCACATCTCCCATAGCCTGCAAGAGTCTTTTCTTGTAATGCGTACAACCACTGTGGACATGAATATGGCGGATAGGGGTTTTTTTGTGTTTTCAAAAACTCTGAAAATATCTGAAATTGCTTTCTTACACCTGTGAGGTCTGGAGCCCAGAATCCATCAGATATGGATGCAAGTGCTGTTAGCTGGCAACGACTTTACAGCACACATGACAGCAGATCGAAATCTTTCATGTGTCCTAGCACAGGGCAAGTGTACGGGTTTTCAGAGCTGGCATTGCCAGCTCAAGGATGGGATGATCTTTTCCGATGTGATGGAGGATGATCTGCCTGTCTAAATACAGTATAAGCCACATTTCTGCAGGGCCTGCATCCCTACAAGAGGTCAGCATCTTATCATGCTGGGTTCTGGGAAAGAGTAGCCAGGGCCAACCCATGCTCTGGAGAGCTGATCATCTGATGAAGTCAAGGGAAGCTGAAAGACTGTTAAGCTTAGCACAGTCACAGAGCAGAACTAGCTCAAAACAGAACTCATGGTCTCCATATCTTGCACTTCTGAGAAACGGTTGGACTTGATCATCTTGAAGGTCTTTCCCACCCTAAATGATTCTATGATCTGTATGTCAACTTCAAGGCAGCGTTGCTTTCAATCAGTGCAAAATTTCTAGTCCAGCCCTTCTCAGCAGCTCTACTTCTACATCCCTCTCCCATTTATCGTTCTGAGGCTTTTAGTGCTTTCTCCCCTCCAAATCCTGCTATGCCAACCGTTGGATTTGTATCACCTGACTTTAGGTATGGAAAAAATAGTTTAAGCTTGTGTTTTAGGTCTACCTACAGAACTATTCACATGCCTTAGGTGTTTAAGAGTTACGAAGTGCCTGCCAGGATCTGTGCTTACGATGGCCTGCTGTGGCAGAGGAAACCGTGAGCATATCCACGCGGTGTGATGTGAACCACCACATACCATCTCCCCTACCTCCAAAGCTGGTGCTTGAACCCTGTAGCTGCAGCTGGGGGGTGGGAGGGGGGAGGGGAATGTGCTCTGTATGACACCTATGAGAGAGGCAGAGCTTGTTAGCAAGAGCACTGCTGTGCCCGAGCGCATCCAAGCTGCTTTAGGCTAGAGCTGGTTTAAGTCCTGCCAGCTCAGTCCCAGGCAGGGCATGTACTTGGTTGTTGGCTGCAGTCTGGCAGCGCTGCATGGCACCACACTGCCCAGGCTGCGTGTGCCCAGGGAACGCCTGGAGCACACAGCCAGCCAGGAGGGCAGGGAGGCATTTGTTTTATGGGCCAGCTGGCTTAAAGAAGGACCCTTGCACTTGAGACAAACTACACAGACGGCAAGTTGAAAAATAACACAAATACCTTCCCCTTCAGGATGGGCTATGACATAGAAGAATTGCAGTGTCCTTTCGCAGGCAGAATAATGAGGCTATAGTCACAAAAGAATGAAATACATTTTTTTATGATCTTGATAATTCTGTGTCCTTTTTTTTAAAGGCCTCATAAAACAACTGTTGAAGTTATAGTTTCTAATATTGATCAACGCGAAGATGGATGCTGAGACATGAGCTTACTACTAAGAGTGTCCTCTTCATAGACCATTAATTATCTTTTGTTCTTTTCATTGTACGTCAATACAAGCTAAAGAATTGTAAGGACTGGAACAGCATCTGCTCTTATTACCCTTTGTGCTAACTGAATAAACCACCCTGGAACATTTCACTGCAATTATTAGTCTTACTCGCCTTTTATTCTTTTAAAGTATTTCTGAAGTGTTATAACCTTCCTTTTCCTCTATTTCAGCACTTTTCAAAGGGAAAACAGTGAAAGACCACCCTTAGTTTATTTAAAACAAGACAGATTTCATTGTAAAAACAGCTCTCGATTGGCACAATACCTTCCATGTGTGATGGTCAAGCCAGTTTTCCCTCCAGCTTCTTAGACTTGCAGTTTAACACCAGATTTTAAATATAGTTAACTTTCTAGTAAGTTGCTATCATGTGTAAGGTTCAAGACTACTTTTTCTTCACAAAAAATGTTATGAAGAAATGCAGATTTTACAGGTGTGGGTTGTATTCATTACACTTTTCATTCAGAAAAGGACAACTTAAAAACTTCAAATCCTATTTTTCCTATACCTTCACAGCCAAAATACTTTTACTTTTCCATTTGAGGCAACTTTTCATTTTTCAGGAATTCAAAAGCGGAAGAACCTTCTGGGTCATCCATTCCAGTTCTGTCCTTCCTTTATGCAGCAACGCACAAAGCATCACATTTCTTTTTAAGATTTAAAATACTGTATTAGTAACTTAGTGCTTTTCCTTGAGTCATAGCATAAGTGGAAGACATTATGGGAACTTAATACTGCCTTTTGTAAGTGCAAGCTAATCAGATAGTTATCCACTTTTGTACCTCTTTCACATTTATAACTCAAGGAATTATAACACATCTGGTGATCTGTATGTAATTGCATCACACAGTTCTTCCACTAAAGCATTTTTTAGAGGTTAAAGGTTAGCAGAATATCAATAAGAATTTGAATAATAGAATTTTAGCAAATACGTGATCTTTCATTCAACATTTCCCTTTGAATGTTTTTTCTCTTTGGGACAAGTCAGTACCACTGCACTGCTGAGTCACCTACTTTCCCACGGGCAGTAATTTTCCATAATTGCAGAAATTCAGAAATTCTGCCACTCCAGCTGCTCATTAATCACAGACAGCCCCATCTTCAGCCAGGGTAAAGTTGTTCAAAAGCGTGACATCAGATTATTGCAGCCAAGGATCTGACCCCAAAACAGTTAACCAGCTAATGAGAAAGCCAGGTAATTTCCAAATTCAGCACTAAAGAAATACTTCATCATTAATGTTTTTGCACCCTGTCCTTACTTTGAGACCATGCTGTATTATTAGAAACAGAATTTCACAGAAAGTTTATCAGGAAAACACCTGTTCAAATCGATCTCCATATTTTATGAATTTGGCTTCTAGATCAGATTAGTTTTTCTTATTGTGAATTTTCAAAGACAATATTAAAAACTGGGTACTGTTTTACTGTAGCTTCTCTCAGTGTGTCCCATACTGCTCTCTTGTTAGCTTGGTAAACCAGTGTGCTGGTCATGTCTAACGAGATATAAATGGATGAGCTCACCATGGTAATAACATAGAAATAACTACATATAGATAAGTGTTGTCAGCAACTACACAAAGGCTTTATACAGAATGTAATATTTCACTTGGTAAACTGCAGTGAACTGCCTACCAACAGCTAGCTCTGATCTAAAGCCAGTCTTTCCAGAAACTGGAGATATTCAGAACTATGGTTTTACCTCAGGTCAGTTCCAGTATACGTGAGTAGAGAGGGCTGTATCACTTAGCAATCTCCTAGATGAATTCTGGCATATGAAATAATCCAACTGACTAATATTTCCAGTAATTATGGGTCAAATTATCTAAGAATACACATAAACACATGCTTGCCCGGTGCAGTCATGTCAATTTACACTAGCCAAGTTTGTCTCTAAACATGTTATATTGGTTTTGCACTGCTAGCTGTGTATTTACATTAAAAAAAAATACTCTCCCTTTAGAAGAAATTTTCTGAAAAAGTGTCAGACACCAGAAACAGCTTTTTCTCCCTTTTATAAAGATGAGAGTGGAAGTAAAGAGAATGCAATCCACCAGCAAACAGAAGGCATGCAGGCTATCCCTCAGTTTACTGAATTCACCATGTTCACCTATTTCTGAGCAAATCTGACTAGAATTGGTGCATCTCCATGCCTTTCAGCCTTTTGTTAGGTAAGTAGCTGAGTAAGGTTGCTGTATACACCTTTGAGAGCTTAACAGTACCAGTCTGGAAGCCTCTGTCACAACACTTCTGCTGGGGAACTGGAATTGTTCTGGCACAACTCTGGATGTGTAAATTTGTATTGACTTCAAATTTTGAAAATTAAATAGAAAATGTTTTTGTAAAAAAAAAAAAATCCTGCTTCAGGAACATGCTAAAAATTCATTTTGTTTTGTCATTTTCATTTCTTTTTATTCCTCATCGGTATGGAACTTTCATTACTTTTGCATTATTTTATGACACATCAATCATGATAGTGTAAAATAATATAACTTATGCTTCTCATGCCATGGAAAATAACCCAACAGGAAATAACATTCAAATAAATACACTATTAAATTGTAAAATAAATTGTACTTGAAATACTTATTGTGTCATAATATATTGAAATATTCAAAATTAATTTGTAATACGATCTTTCCCAAATTCTACCTCATCACAAATTCAAGACTCTTTTTTTTTTTTCACTGTAATTTGCAAAGAAAACAGCATTTGGGATAGACACTTAACAAAAATAAACAAAAAAAAGCTCAAACCTAATTTTGACCAATTCTTTTCAGGAATAAAATGAGGCTTAGGGTTTTGTTTGGATTTTGATTGCCAGTCCTAGCATGGATTAAGTAGCTTAGCTGTGAAATCTCTCTAAATTTGTCTTCCCTTTTCTATCAAATGGCTGTAGAGATTTATGTTTGCTTTTTATACCTATGCAGACTACTAACATTTAAAATCAAGCAGTGCACCCAAAGAAACTCAACCCATATTTACCATGGAATGGTCACAGACTATTTGGGGGACTGTATGAAAACAGAAAGCAAGAGTGAGGTCAGGCAACTCAGAAGAAAATTCATAGGAAACCACGTACTGGCAAAACAAATGGTTCTATGAGTAGCAGGACTAATAAAGCCTTAATTTCTACTAATAAAGGACTTCCAAGCCTTTTCCAGCTGCCCTATATCCCTTCCCTGTCTCCTATGACATTTCCACTGGGCAAGAAACTGGGGCTGTTTTGCTGCCACGCACTTGCTGATCGCCCAGTTGGAATGTGCATGTTGAGCTGGCTACTGGTGTAGAGCAGGGGTGAAGGCTGAGCTCTGCCCGGGCTCCCTGCTCACAAATACTGCACTCCCCAGCCGCCAGCTTCATTAGACAAGCAGGAACTAAGTAATCTTTTGAGCCTTTTTTTTTCTTTTCTTTTTTTTTTTTTCACAGTTGTATTTAAATTTGGCCAGTATGTCCAAAGTTCTGTTGGGGAGAGCAGGCAGGGAAAGATGGAGAGAAGGCAAGCACCCTGTGGTCCATGAGGGGAAGCAGGAAGGAATGGGAAATCAGGGTCACATATGAGAACAATTAAAGATCATCAGGTCAGTTAGAAAACTAAGTACTTTTCACAACACCAAGTGCAATGAAGATGCTTGCTGTACTTCTGGTACAGATTCTCTGACTGCCACTTCTCTTGGAGCACAAGAGCTGTATAAATTAAAAAAGGAAAGCTTGCATTTTAAGGACTTTTAAAAATCCAGGTTTTTTTAAACATAGACAGATATATTATAGCAATAGCATTCATATATACTGCTAGATATTTATAGATCCATTACTACATGGCTCAGGTATTTTGTGAAAAATCACAGGTCTGATTTAAGAAAGAACCTCAAGCATGTTCTGATGGACCAATAAATCATGAGCAGGAGCATTTTAATGCTACAATAATGCCTATATGAGATGCCATTATACACCTAAATTTCCATCGTGGGTTGTGCTGATTAACTATTAGACTAACAAAACACCTACAGCTCTAGTACATTCATAATTTGCAATAATCTGTGAATTACCTTTGATACAATAAGGCAAATGTACAGCTGGGGTAAAATGTTGTAAAGTTTTTTGGGGAAAGAGAACATTTTCACACTGGCTGGGAATCTGTCTCTAGAGATGATACACTTTTGGCAATATTCATTGCTTTAGGTAGCATAGCTTTTCCTTTTGGCCAGAATGGCTTATGCTCATGAAGAGCTAGAAAACCACTGGTGTCTCAAGAATTCATTCTCTTGGTTTTGCTGAACTTTGAATCAGGTTTAATTTTTTGGATCATTTATTATATTTCACCCTTTCTTTCTTCTCCCTAGGCTTAGACTTTTCTATCTAAAATAAAAGATGTATAAAACATGTCATTTAAAGGCACTACACTACTCTGAAAATTAGTATCAGCTGGAGCATTAGTCTTTTGTAGTAGCTTCTGTAATTCTTTAAATTATCCCTTTACAAATGCTAAATGCCCTAAAGTTACCAGCTTCTCCCCTCCCCAGTCTCTCTCTTCCAGATAAATCAAAGGCCATTTCTCCAGGTATTCTATTTTAAAAGCCCTATTGAAACAAGAAAAGTGACAGCAAAGAGCAAGCAGAAATTAATATGTCTAGTTGCCTCTTTTCGTTTGAAACTATATTGACATTAAAATTATGTGAATTTCTAGTAGAGCAGTAAGAAATGAGTGTAGTGCATTGCTTCAACGGAATTTGAATATGTTTACCTACTTTGCCAACTGTAACTAATAACTGAGGAAGAAAATACTACTGTCATCACCTCCAGCACCAGGGGGTAGGTGTAAGATTCAATTCTTATGGGCAAGAAAATGTATAGACTTTGTAATATGTTTGTAAATGTAATGTATTTACTCATCATGCCTCCCAGCAGGGACCAGATCCCCATTGTGCTGGATGCTGTGAAAACATATAGTAATGACACAAGACACCATGAAATCCTCCTTCCAAAAGGAAGTATAAAAGAGGACTTCCACAGCAATGAGCCTATGTCCAGCCAGTTTTTTGTCTGGGTTCCTTCATCCGTATTGCTGTGGGAATCCATAGTTTGTGGGACTCAGCATCAGCATGTGGTCTTGCCATGGAAGCCCCCTCTTCCGACATAGCTAGTTATTCAATCCCTCTGGGCATTTTTGGCACCAGAAGCAGGACATCTGTAATGATAGAATGCTTGAATGAGAAAGATGATAATCTTAAAAATCCTATGCAAGACATGAGGCTGCTGTGGAAACGCACAGGTTTTACTTATTCTCTACAAGAAAGAATATAGAGTCCTGTGACGTGAAATACTACAATGGCAAGGTTTAGGGGAAAAAATATATACTATAAATACATCACTACACAAGGTGATGAAAATATTAATCTTCTTTCCTGGGAAAGGACTTCTTTACTATACTTCCCTAGAATGAAGCAAATGAGGAGAGCCTGATGTTAAAGACAATGTCCTGGTACTGCAAAGAGTTCCTTTTCAGAGTTTCATTGCCTATTTAATGATTGCATTTGCTTACCTAAAATGAATGTGGTATCTCTAACCTCCAAGTCATGATGTGAGAAGTTATTTTTATTTGCTAGAGATGACTATGCAAAAGAGAACTGGTGATGACAGTTCTTGGCTGCTCACTTTCTGTGACAGAGCTGCAACCCGCAGGCAGAAGTAATAGATTTCTGATACTGGAGGTACCATTTCTGCATGTATCTGGTTTTGCTGTTGTGCCAGTATAAATCCATTGTATTGTTAAGCCATAGTGTGCAGATAAAAGGACACTATTGTTTTAGGTGCTTTACAAACAAAAATGCTTGTGAAGTCCTTCAGAGACAGGCAAGCCTTTCAGAGTAATCAGAATAAGCCCTAATTCATCTTTTAGTAATAATACATATACTGTGCAATATTTAACAGCAAGAAGAGTTGTGTAGGCTGCCCAGGGAGGTGGTGGAATTGCCATCACTGAAAGCGTTTAAAAACACATAGATGCAGTGCTTAGGGACATGGTTTAGCTATGGACTTGCCAGTCCTGGGTTAGTGGTTGGACTTGATGATCTTAAAAGTCTTTTGCAACCTAAAAGATTCTATGATGTAAGTGACTGGATTGATGCATAGACTTGTGTTATGCTGGGCACAACAAAACTGTGTAACAAAAGGACAAGCCCTATGCAAGAGTCCTTTAATTTAAGAAAAATAACAATGTTCACGTGATTTTCATTGTCGGCATTGCATGGTATGTCTACACTCACAAAAATACAGTTAAGTGTTCCTACAGTATATATCGTTAACCACAAACATTTAACTATCAGTAACTGGGTTTTCCAAAGAGATTTCAGTGGGAGAGGGCACTGGGTGCAGGGAGTGCTGGTTTAAGGAACAGTAGGAAAGTAGCTTCCATCATCTTTGCAGCACACCAAGAAAAGAGGCTCTTCCTGCATGCCTTAAGAAGCAAGCTCTCTTCTGTAGGCCTTAAGAAGTTCTCTGCAAGGGAGGGACATTGCATAGCAGCCAAAACCTGAGTTTGCACCTCTGCTTATAGCTGACTTGCAAAATCATATAGCACGAAACTACTGAGCTCTGAGGCTTTCAGTGGGGAAAAAGCTTTCTCTGCTGGTTTCCCCAAAGGTGATTTATTCTGTAAAAACTGTATTGTGTAACACTTTCTGCCTTAAAAGCAACTCATGCAAAATTAATGGCATTGCATTATGTTTGTGGGAAAATACATTTTACTACAAGTTAATTTGAAGAAAAAAAATATTATACAATGAATGCTATAACAGAAACAGTTATGAGTTGCCTTAACAGCATTTATAAATCAAATCACTGCACATCGATAACTTTAAAACTAACCTACATCAGGCTTTTGGAATAATGTACAAGTAAAACAGTTTTTGAGTACCTATGTATTTTTCATAAGTTGTGGCTGACGATGAGAAATGTGGATTATTTGTTAAAAAATGCAAACAGGAATTATTTTCTTTCATTTTTAAGACATGATGAATTTTGCATGTTGTGTTGTTTTGCGTAGCTTTTTGGAAGTAATATAGGAGCCAGAATCCTTAGACTTTTGGGGACTTTTTCCCCTGAAAATATTTCTAAAACTAAATCACTAATTACATGTCCTCTCCTCTTTACAGACAGGAAGGAATTTCGTCCACAGAAATTAATAAATTGTGAGGAAAAAAGGGACTTGTGATCACCTAGGCTCACCTGCTGTTTTACACTGGCCAAAGAAGAGATTTATTCCTTGCTGAATACTTCTTTCACTCCCTGAGCAAGAAACCTGTGTGACTCATGTTTCAACTACAGAACACCTTAAAAAAAATCAGTCTTGATTTGCATGTTGAAGAGACTGAAGATTCACTCACAAGATGCCCAAACTTTATTTATCAACCCCGACTGACTGTCAAAATATGGGCTGAATTTCCTGGCTAAGGTTGCCTAATTGTGACTTTCAGCCACCAGCTTTGCAGGGCCTTTGCCTGCTTGTGTAAACACCTTTCTGTTCTACGAAATCCTGCCCCAGCTGTAGAGGGATCTCGGGTCAGGCAAGATGCTCTGCTGCAGCCAAGCCATGTTGTGCGTGAGGACACTGGCCTGCCTCCCTGGGGAGCAGGGAAGGGAGGAGAGAGGGAGGGAGGGAGGGAAGGAGGGAGGGAGGGAGGAGGGAAGAGAGGGAGGGAAGGAGGGAGGAGGGAGGGAGGGAAGGAGGGAGAAGGAAGGAGGGAAGGGAGGGAGGGAAGGAGGGAAGAGAGGGAGGGAAGGAAGGAGGGAGGGAGCAAGGAGGGAAGGAAGGAGGGAGGGAGGGAAGGAGGGAAGGGAGGGAGGGAAGGAAGGAGGGAGGAAGGAAGGAAGGAAGGAAGGAAGGAAGGAAGGAAGGAAGACAGACCCAGGACTCTCATTCAAGCTGACCCACACGCCTGGACCCTTGCCCTCTCGTGGGCAGTGCGCAGAGCGGGAGGTCACCCATACATCTCCTCAAAACGTCACTGGCTTTTGTTCCCCTGCTGCCATCACATCAGACTGTGGATACCTCTGGTCATGTGAGTACAGTCCCAGGGTATCTGAGCATTTATATATTGCTTTTAGTGACAGACGGATGGGGTTATAGCCTAGGTTTAAATTAGTTTTCCCTGCCAGCTCCCTTTTGAAGCCTTTTTCCAGATGTCCAAGGTAGCCCCCATTTTTCTGTAAATCACTGGTGCCTGCTGTTTTGTTAGAAGTAGTTTGAGGACATTTTGTGGAATAACTGGAAAACAATTTTGAGACAGGTCTGTGTTTCCTTCCCTCTCTCCCCACCCCTAAAATCTGAGGCCTCTTCTCCATGACTTCTCACCTCAGAATTAATTTCTGTACCAAGAGTAAATCCGGGGAAAAAGATCTCACATTATTATTTCTCTTTTAAATTCTTTAAGTAACTCACTGGAAAAGCTCGTGTACACCAAACTACTGGCAGTAATGTCATATCCATAGTAGGGGAAGTCCCTGGGGCAGGTTGTCAATATTCAATAAAAGAAATTACACTCCTATAAAGAATATTATGTTCAAAGTACGCATGTGCAAAATGAACTGCTAGTGTTCCTGACTCTTGTGAATTTACTTCAAGTTTTGCAAGATTATGTATTTTTCTTCAAGACCCAGCTCCTGGAGGGGATGACTATAGACAAAATGTCTGGGGTTTTCCTCTTCTACTTTCTTTCAATATTTTTTTCTGCCTTTCCTGACTGTGTAAAACCCTGCAGCATGATGTGAATGTATCTTACAGGCTTAAAAACCAGGTAAATATGTATTTATTCTGTTTCTCTAAGCCAGTCTTAAAGACGATCAAGACCTTCTAGTAACCACTCAGTTCACTTAATAGGTGATTGATCCTTCCCCAAAGTATAAGATGGGTAAGAAAGCCAAAGGAAATAACGTTATTTTAGTTTTACAGATGGAGAATTAATTCACTGTTACTTATGCTGGATCCAAAGCCTATTGATTTCAATCGATTGCTCGAAATCACACAGCCAAACACACCTCTTCTAAATCCCTGACACCGCATTGAGTACGAGATATCTTTTTTTTCTAAGTACTGAAACTAGTTAGATGTAGAATTATTTTGCAGACTTTACAAAGCTCCCACTAATCTGAATAGGATTCATATGCATGTGCAAGTGTCTCACAGAAACTAAACCTCTGGAAGCAGTGACTGGTATTTAACCACATAGTATTAATCATCTAATCACTCTGCCTGGGTTTCTATTAGGTGGAGAAAGAAAGGGGTCTTCTCTCTGCCATTACAATAGAGCTTGTCCCTTTAGATTTATTAATCTGTGAGTATTACAAACGCAGTTGCTAAATCATAATAATGTGAACTACTAACAATATGAAGTAAAAGTGTAAATACATGCATTTAAAAATCTGTGGTTCCTATTCTCTCCTATTATAAATTCTGACAGGTAATAATTACATGCAACCCCAAGAAATTAAGCTAATCGTAATCATCTTTCAAATAGAAAACAGGCATTAGAAGCGTTATGTTGGGTCTGTATCAATATTATATCTGATTAAGCAGAAGATAGTCTAGTCCAGTAAAATGGTTGCTTGTTTGCTCCAATAATCAACAGAAATGAAGTTCACCAATACGAACAAGTGTTCATGGGATTAAGGAACTCGGCTTCTCTACTTTCAGGGTTGCCTTAGGAAGGGATTATCACAGCAAATTAACGGATTTAGCCAGGTGAATGCACATTCAAAATCCCAATTCTTTAGGCAGTCTGTGCCAAAAAAAAAGGTTTGTACTGCTGGCCATGGCCATGTAAATTGAACATAGATTTCTGAGCCAACAGTTTCAGTTTACAGTTGTTACTGCTCCTCTGAGTGTATTTTATCCCTATAGAGAGACAGAGTACTTTGCAATCACCACTCATAACTCTCTTTCCACCTCTACAGGGGCAGAGTCCATGTTTGGAGAAGGTGTAGAAAATGTTCAGGCTCATCAAAATTCAGGATTAAAATTAAAACACAGGTCTGCTATTGTCCTAGCAGACCACAGTTCTTCCATACATCATGGAAGGATTACTGAAATGTGGCTCTTCACCTAATTCTGTTTCTGTTAATGTATTTCTTTTAATGACACTATAGGAAAAAAGACTCAGTCTTTCTTTGGATTGAAACCTTATTCAGTATAGTATTTAGATAACCCTTTTTAATAACTGCATAAAAGTCACTCAGTAAATTAAATACAGCAAACACTTTCAGTAGAACTGCGTTAATAGTCATCATATTAGTTTGACTATTTTGTACATGTTTCCCCTTTGGCTAGATTTTAAAAAATCTCAAAAAAAAATATTTTGCCCCGTTAAGAATGAACAAGTGAGACATGTACCTTTAACTAGGCATACAAATTGCAAAAACACCCTTAAAATGATCAAGAACACTAGAATTCTGGTAGTATTCCACCCTGCATATTTCAAAGGCATTAAATTAAACACTTGAAGCAAACTTAACCAGTGATCCCAGCTGTTGCCAGTTGAGAATAAGAGAGGGTTTTATTTTATATTTTTATTTTTATTTTTTTCTTCTAGTGAAAGAGTAAGTCTCAAAACTCTACTACATTACTGACAAATCATATAGTCAAAATAGATTAGGATTCTCATTTTCATGGCACGCAAGAGACCAGCTCTTCAGCTGAGGGACAATGAATCACAGAAACTGTGATGAAAATATTTATGAAGCATTTTTTCAGTTGTTGTTTACTGCATTGTAAACTTCCTTCCTACCCAGTCCTCTCGTCCTAGTTATACAATTTGACTGTAGTTTATTTTTTTGTGGTTCACGTTACAAAAAAAAAAAAAAAAAAAAAAAAAAAAAAAGCCACCTCTTTAAGCTAAGGCCTTTTTTTAAAAAAATAGGGTCTTTTAAAAAATTGTCAGGTTCCTGCCCAGTCTGGTAAGTAGGGTGCAGTTGAGTACATTTAGATAACAACAACCTATAGGATCACAGAGATGCTAAGCTTTACAAATGTATTAAAACTTAATATCCATTCTGAAGCAGATGTTTAAGTATCATGCTCTGAAATAAACACTGTAATCTGAGTGTCAAGAGACAGCCTGAGGACATATCTAGAATCCACAGAGCAGCCAGGAGATCTAAAAGAAACTAGTTTGGGATTATTTGTAAAAATCTTGGACAACATTAGCCAAGGATTGCAACTAACAAGAAGTTCTGAGTATCCCCCAGAGAAAAGAATGAAAGCATTTCCATTACAGAGTAAGACCACAACAGAGTAAAAACAGAGTCCCTGAACTGGCACCGTGTAAACCAGGCACGTCCCCAGCATGCTGGAATAACACACTCACCTTGTCCACAATGCAGATCTGCTTCTTGCTTTGCACATCAAGAATTTCCACTTCAAAGTAAGTGATTTTTGAATGTTTGAGCACTGGTGGTGATTTGAGATGGCCAGCAGAGAGCACAAGCTGAGAGAAGTTGAAAAAAGAGCGTGTGTCATTGTGGGACATGGACAGAGCTCCTCCATGCGCTGCAAGATTCCTCTTGTGTTCTGGAGCACTGGGTTTCTGCCTGCTGTGCATGGTGTGACCCAGCAGTAGTGATCGTCATATCAATAGGGGACAGTTCCAGGGGGAATATGTTTCCTCCCCGCACAGTTAAATACAATCACAGACTGATGAGACTTGAAAGGTCAAGTGGTGTTCCATTTTAAGAGTACTGTCTTATTTAGCAGAAGTGAAAACAATGGCTCTGTAATCCTTGTCTATATTTAACTTGCTATTGTGATGTGCTGTATTGCTGCTGCTTTTTTTTTTTTATTTAAACCACCATTTCAAACGACACAGCTAGAGATTCCCTATTAGAAGGAGTCAGATCCTGAAATTCCAGAGCCCCAGAGTAATCAGGAATGAATGCACCAAATTCCACTGTTACCTCCCGAGACAGATGTTTAAAGGTGTCCACATATACATCTATTGGGGGTGGGGGTGGGGGTGGTAGTGTATGTATGCACCCTTAGCATAATCTACAAAATTATGTGAGATGCCGTCTTTTCTAGAAATATTTACTCACAAAAAGCCAGGAGTTCAACAACAAAATTTAGGGATTGCTTGCAAATAGAGAGAGAACTTATACCTGCTTGTATTTAGTACTGTGGACTCTGTTATTTAATGGGGTAGAGTTTTCCTTGCAGCTCTGCCAGGGAAACTCAACTGAAGTAAAGGAAATTATAACCATAAAGGCACTAATTCAGAGTTCAGATCATTTTACTATTTTCTTATTCTTTCCTGAAAATTTTCACAGTGCAACTCTGCAGCAAAACAGAGGTAGTCTTAATGGTAAAAATAAGGATTATTTAAAACAAATTTTCTCTAAAACGGCTTCCCCAAGCCTGGCTTAAACCTCATTTTTCCTCATATGATTTTTTAATAGGATTTAATAGAACTAGCTGCGCTTTTCCATCCTGACATTCTCCTTCAATTTCCCTGAGCTGCCTGGGATTACAGTGTTATAAGGGCACCACAGACTTCTGCAGACAACTCTTTCCAGTGGAGACAGAGTAAGTTCTGAATACATTTTTACATAAAACCTCAAGGAAACTACAATCACGTTTACAAAAGTCATATAGGTTTGCTACGCTAAGGAAATTTAATCAGGTAAAAAAAAGTTTCACAAGATAAAAGTGACCCTGCAGCTAATACCCGCTCTGGGAGGCAGGGTGGGAACAGAACAGGTCTCTTTTCTTTTCTGCTATAACTTGCAGAAAATTTAGTGGCCACCACATCTTGTCTAGTGACACATGACAAGAAGCTCTATGAAATAATGGAGAAACTAATTGATAAATTGTTGCAATAATTAAAAATGAGAGTGAGGGGGACACCCAAAGAAGCCATTTCCAAACCAAGGCTCCCCTCCAGATAGTATTCACAGATAATGCCCATCTTCACATAAATGAGCTATATAGTTGTTGTTGATGGAGTAATCCATGCTACGTCAAGTTCTAAGTTCTGAAGAATCAAGCCTGCATCCATGAGATGTGCCCTGCTTACAAACAGGAAAAGGAAACAGTAAATTAGCAGGGGCTGAACTCATGAATGGGTCTGAGCTCAGTGGTAACAGGACAAAATACTTCCAATACCAAGAGCTAGTCTAATTTATTTATAATTCTTTAGCCAGTTGTTCTGACTAAACAGGCTAACCCCAGCTTATAACTAAGATGCTTTATGTCCACATGACATAACAAACTTCTGTGTGTAGCTCAAGTTTGAAAGAAAAATCCCTGTTACTTGTTGATAACAATAAACTGCAGTCACGCAGCCTTTGAATGCTTTCACTGGCTTTGTTAGCGAAAAGCCCTGACTGCAGGAATGCAGATGGATAGTAATATTGGTAACCTAATACAAACAAGGATTAAATTTTGGCTCTGCTGAAATCAGTTAGTGTCTTGCCATTGATGCAAACCAAGTCAGCACCTAAAGAAAAAAAATGTTAGACTTGAACAAGATTATATTGTGATCAAAATACACCTGTCTCTGAGTTTAGATGGAAGGTATGCAAGGAATCATCGTCTTAGTTGTGTCAATATAGCAAGCAAAAATATTGTTGTGAGCTAGTCGGAGCACTGAGTGACGAATTGTTGGCTAACTGTAAGGGGCTTGTTAAAAACAGCCAGGTAAAGACAACAGAACACACAGGTCCTAAGTTCCAAGTGTGAGATTCACTTATTTGAACAGACTACTATAAGGAAACCGTATAAAACTGCTGTACAAGAGATGAGACAAACTGGTATAACGTCACCTTTTAGCTGTAAAATCTATGAATCAGTGAGCTGTAACAGTATATATTAATAAATTTCTAAATTGATATCAATTCAAAAGCAATAAAGAATAATATTGATCATCATGGCTAATTTCTATGTATAAGGAACTGGTGTTGCAGTCATTACTGTGGGTATATTCACAACTATTTAAAATTACAATGTCTGAACTGTAGCTTCTGAAAAAAAGCTTGATTTACTGCAGACATTTAAATTATCAGAATTTTATTACTGACCAATGAAAATTTGAATATCTGAACCAATTCCAAGAAAATGCTTACAAAATAATTTATTTTTTAATCTAAGATAATCATATGCAATTTCAAAATTTTGATAAACAACAGTCTTTACAGAGCCAAATACTTTCCTGATATAAACAAGCAAGGCTTCCCTGAAGGTGGCTGGCCCTTTCCTTACTATATTTAAATTATGGGTCTAGGATTAGACTGCAGCACCATGTCTACAGCAAACATATTACTTGCATATAAGGTGGGTGAGAGCTACTCTACCAAAAATAATCAGAGGTAGAGTTACAGCTGATAACCTGAGCCTTAAAGGGGAGACACATAAAAGTAGTGGAGCTTTTGCCATTAATGTGACAAGTGCTGCACTTGCTTGAAATGTCATCAATGGGTTTAGATGTTCTGGCTCAATGTGAAATAATTCAGCCCATTCTATGTAGGAGCGTACATGGAAGGGAAATATTCATTACTGGACAGAAGGCACATCCTCCCTTCCAATGCAGTTACATGTACCTCATCTCAGTCCCCGACACTGGAGATGGGGAGTCTCAGCACCTGGGGGCAAGCAGTCAGCCAGTCCTATGGTGAGATCTACAGATCCACATTAGATGGGTACAGGCTGCTGTTCCCAGAGCTGTGGCAGGGCTAGTAGCCAGCAGTCACTGAGTCCCTGACCTCAGCTTCATTCTGGGACTCTGAGAAGAGTCAAAGAGCACTCAGCAAGAATTGAATCATCTCTGACAACTTCAGCTCGCACTGGATTTCCTGCCATATAAGGGGCCAGTATTTTTGACGGGCTGTGAGGATGGGCATAACTCTTCTCAAACTGTGGCTCTACCTCCTCTCCTCACTTGACACTTGGCTGACACGAACCACTTTGCAGACGGGCAGACATTTTGTTAAGCCATCCTTCTGAAAGGCACTTTTTCCAGGAGGGAGGGAATGCCTCCCCCCAAAGCATGCAGCAGGGCCATCGTTTCTGGTTAACTGAACTGCTGATATTTTCACAACAAAAGTGACACCTGTAGTGGATTTTTGCACCCTTATCTAATACAGTATCTTGAAAAAAGCATCAACCTGTGCAGGTCATGAAAAACAGCAGAGACTATGACTTAGCATTCAGTTTCTGTTTATGACGCTGATTTCCTGTGAGACATTAGGGAACTGCTGTTTTTCCTGCTTTTCCCTTCCCGTCCCACGTGAAGAGAGTCTTCTCTGCGTGATGCTCTCTTGCACTGTGCATTTTGCAGACAGCCTGGCACAAAGGGATTTCATAAGATCTCAGCTGGGTCCTTAAGGTGCTTCTGAAGTTCCTTTTCATCTTTGGTCATGTTTTGTACTCCTCCTTCCCCACAAAACTGGTCATCTCCTTTCAGTCTGCAGAATGTCAGCTGTTAAGTCAGCAACGGAGGGTGATCTCTATCAGTCCAGATGCTTGTTAGCAGCCCCTCACACATGGCTTTTTTATCTTGCACACTTCAAACGCTTGGTGGAAGCAGGGTTATTACTTTCCCACCAGCTTCATGAATGCCAAAGAACTGAACAACACCCCCAAGACAAAAAGACTCCAGACCCCAAAGTATGTGGGGTTCAGTACCACAGGTCATGCAGCCTAAAGCAAAGCAGATTCCCAAGGTCACACACATACTCACTTCAGTGTCCCATTTTTTGAAATTCTGCCATGCATTTTGCTGGGGAAGGAGACACTGAGACCAAGTAAGGACTCAACTGCGTTGCAAACCAGCAGTGGCGTTCCCTTGCTAAAGGAGGTCTGAACCAGTATGTATGTGGTACATACCATGGCCCATGGTCTCTCTCCTTTCCTGACTGGGAAAGGGATGATAACAATAGCTGCCCAAGAGCTCTCTGAAAACAGGGTGATTACTCTGAGCATGGCCCGCAGAAAACTGGATAAAAAGGACCTGTTTGGAAAGTCAGACCCCTTCTTGGAGTTTTATAAGCCAGGTGAAGATGGAAACAGTAGTTCAGTAGCTGTGTAGCCCATATGCCTGTTCCTGCACTTGATCTAAGCAGCACTGCTCTGCATTTTCCCGTTTCAATCTGGGATCGAGTGTTTTCAGAGCCAGGCAGCAGGGCAGCTGTGCTTTCAGTCTCTTTTTACTGAGCTGTCACAGGAAGGATTTAAGAACCTGGTACAATGTACTCATTTGGAAAAACACTAACAGTAATTTGCCTGGCTCCTAGCTTTATCTGGCTGAGAGTGTAGGAACAAGTTTACCAGATTATTTGGGGGGCTAATGCTTTTAAATATTTGGTTTGATTTTGTTATCTGTATTATATTAGTAACAACTAGAACTCATTCCTGAAGCATAACAGAAATCTAAGCATGCAAGCCTGGCTGCTAGAAATTAAGAACGTAGAGCTAAGAATGCAGCATATAGTATGTGGAATTTGATACATTATTCCCAAACACTGTTTATAAAGGCTGCATGGAAAAAAAAAAAATAAAAAAAAAAGCATGATCCTCTGGGGTTTCTTTGCCTGCACATGTCTACCTTAGCAACCTTAACATCAATTGAAAGCATTCTATCTACTTGTACATACTCTCAAGAAAGCCACTTAGAAAAAAGCTCTGTAGTATTACTACAAAAACTACTTGGGCACTTATATTTTCTCTCTTGAAGCTAAATCTCTTAACAAATAAGTAATGGACAGGATAGAAAGGCGCAAAAGGAGAGTGCACTGATTCTGTAACATGAAGCAATCCTAAAACAGCTTTAAATAATACTGAAGTCAGAACTAGACCTCACCAGAGCTAAGGGGCAGGGCAGAAGTGATACATAGCCATGTTCCTTCCCTTTGGCTATACTGGCAGGGCTCCTCAGCAAAGGGTGGCAGCCTTTCTGACCCTGTGAGCTGCATAATGGTAACATTACATGGCCAAAAGTTCCAAGCCTCAGGCTACATCCTTCAGAGGCTGTGAGAAGGGAGACTCCAGGGAACACCTCGCAAGCAGGGCTCAAAGATCTCCAGTGCCCACCTTGTCCCTGCAGACATTTTTGCCACTGACTATCACAGACTATCACAGCAATGGAGTTTTTCCTGCTGTTTAAAATCTCATTCTAGTAGCCTGGCTTTATCCCTCTGGCTTTGAAGACTGAAAATGCTGACTTTAAACCTTGGTGTGGGTGGTGCCAATTAGAATCAAATTCACAGTGCAAATCAAATCTAAAGCTGGTGCTTATTTTATCCCCAAGAGATATAAGAGAAATAAGCAAAGTCAACAAACAGGCACAGTAAGTCTATCTGCAAGAAGTACAAAGTGAAACCTCCGCCCCCAGCCCCTGTCACACACAAACACACACCTACTTCTCTACCAAAATAAGTACAGTGTGATGCAGAGCTCAAATGTGATGACAAGTCAGGATATGCTGTAAAAGACAGCTGTTGGACTGCAGCATGGAAGAAGCCTGAGGAGATGCTCCTGGTGATGAAGAGGCCCAAAGGAATCTTCATAGATTGCTGGATCAGTCTTTTAATGTCATTGACAATAAATAACATATTTACAGATCTGCAGGTGAGAATTTTCATTCTTGTTTGAATTCGATCAGTGCAAATTGTGCTATTCCTGATGTTATTAACTTTCATTATTTGAGGCATGTGATGGTCTTTTCCTCTAAACACATGGCATTTGGAACTACATGACTATGTGAAATGTATTTGTTTTTTAAGCTTACATATTTTGTTATTCTTTTTCACTTAGGTAGATGTGGAGCCCTTAGAAACACACAGGCGTGTCTGAAAACTTGACCTCAAGAGGTCTAGAAACAAAGATACTTTTTTGTTTCAAAACAAAGGCTATGATTTTTAAGCCAGTCTTGGCATTTTGCAGTCAGACAGGGAGATCAATACTGTTCATGTTTAAGTCCTTACACAGACAATATCCTACCCCATTGTTTCTTTAAGGCAAAGATTAGAAAGCAGACAAAGAAATGTCACACGAACACTTCCAAGAACTACTTTTAAGGAAAATTTCACTGACCTTTACCTGCAGAATTTTCTCTATAGCATTACGCTCACCCTTTAGCGTCTTCTTAAGCAGCCTTTGCCTTTCAATGACAACAGGTGTTTCCATCCATCGGCCTTAACATGGTGTGACCTCCACTTACTACATCATCAATTCTGCCTAATAAAATGGCACCTTAATTAACAAAGGTTAGAAACTTGCTTCCAAATGTTTGGTTTCATTTCACTGTTTTGCAATAGGCTTCATGTACTCTAATGTGCCATTGCTCATTTGAGGAAAGCCAGTGTGATGAGCCTCCTGTCGATCTCAGCACCGATACTCATGTCCAGCAGCAAAGCTAGCAACAAGGCAGCATCTAGGTGGATGAGAGTCCTCTAAACATGGACAGACAAGAAAGTTGCCATCTAATTCATTGTGGCTTTATGTTATCATGTCACTTCATAGTGTAAAGAGAGGACTGAGCAGATTAATGAAGGACAGGTGCTGATACCCTGTACTTTTCAACAGTATAAGCTTACTTCACATCCTTACTTAATTTCAACTGAGTATATGTATTACAGACAGCATTTTTTTTAATCCCCCTCACAGAAAATATCCTGATGAGATAATGGATTGTAATTTCACAGGGTAAGACTGAGTAACCACATTATTGGAAGCTGATCAGCCCCTAAGTAAGGATGATGAAAAGAAATACAGTAAGGCAAAGCCATTTTTCACAAATGGCAGCAGTACAGAACTGGAAATCCATGCTCTTATAGTTGAGATTAAATTCATCTTTCTTTTGTGCAAAACCGTTACATTCAAGATTAAGTTGGAGTCATTTGGAATAGTTTCAGGAAAACAAAAAGTTGTTAAAAAATGCAGTTTTCATTGACGCTGGAGCACTTCAAAAGATTTACTCATTTGAATGAAAAGATTTTAAGGTTCAGAACAATCTGGTCTCCTCATGACCAGTAGGAGGGAAGAACAACCTTGACTAGAACACTTAGAGATTCCTAAAGGAGCTATTTCAACATAATATTGAAGAGGTTTTGTTTGCTAATGCAGAATATATAAAAATCCTGAAACCTCAGTAATTGTCACAAAATACAATTGTGGTCTTTCAGACAGTTCTGTACAGAGATATGTTTAAAGGTTTACAACGACAAAAAGAAATCTAACTCCTCTTTTACAATCCTCCCTTTTTGTCTGAAGTTCTTGGGGTGATTGGTCTTTTATTACTTTCGAAATGTTATGCGTTATTTCTTCTCATGCAAGAAGTCAAATTGTTCTCAGTCTTTTTCACTTCAGGGCTTCATTAATTAGGTTTCTGAAACATGTGTCACCATAACCTCCTTCTTTCACAAACTTTCAAGTTTTCAGAAAAGTTGCCATTTATTATGACATTTTTAATATTCAGGCTCAGCCTGAAAATTATTCTTGAGCTAAAAGAAAAATGATCAGTCATTTTTATATTCATTTTGTGACTAAAAAGTATTCTTGTGACATTTTTCTATCAAAGCAGAATGATTTTGAGGAACAGAATTCCAGAAAACTTGGAATTAGACAAGTGAACAAAAGGGGATTCTTTTTATTTCATTAGAACTGTTGTTCAGTGGCAGGTTTTTTCAAGCTTGAAATGTTTGGGAAAATGTTTCCGTGCAGAAAAATTAACAAGACTAGCATGCTCATCAGATTAAAATGCTTTCTCCTGTTTAGACTCTTCTGCCTATACAACCAAATCATCTGCCCCCAGACTACTACCACTCTCAGTAATGACTCCAATGATGAAGTGATCCTATCCCAATTTGAATATTGTCCTGGGTTAGTTAGAGCTATCTGTTTCATGTTTTGACCATTATCTGTCCCAAGTATGCATCAGAGTCCAGGGTCTCCTCACTAGTGTTACTTAAAACAGTAGAAGAAATCTATCATGTTTAAGGCACTACAAGAAACCCACTCTTTATACTTCAGAAGCAGAATGAAGTTTCCCCTGAGATCAGACCATTTTTCTGCTGGAGCTGGGGTCTGGTCCAGCGTAGGAAACGGTGCTCCACCAGGCAGCCCGGCTTGCAGCAGGTTTAGGTGAAAATGTCACTGACTTACTCCCTCTAATGTAGCAGGATCATGCACTCAGGATTACTACCTCATCAAACCTGCCATCCTCACAGCGCCTGGAGTCACCACATACCCTGAAATAAAGCCTGCCTTCCATCAGGAAATCCAAGTAGATTAGAGGGTACTGACAGAATCACGGTAAGTAGTAGCTCCATGGGGAGCCCGGTGGCACATCCATGTGTGCCACGCTGAATCGTGAAAGCTGGCTCCTTCACAAGGTAATGGAGCAACCTGGTCCTTTCACTCATGCCTAAACATGATAAGGTTCCAGAAACCAGGCACAGAGAGACC
Source organism: Falco biarmicus (assembly GCF_023638135.1). Taxonomy (NCBI): domain Eukaryota; kingdom Metazoa; phylum Chordata; class Aves; order Falconiformes; family Falconidae; genus Falco; species Falco biarmicus. The sequence goes on along the minus strand of NC_079288.1, from coordinate 61,856,264 downwards.
TGCTTCCTGACTACCTCTCTCTTCTTGGAGAACACCCAACAGACCAGGACTTCAGTCCCTGTGTAACTTCAAAGGACAAGATCTGTGTAAGTACCCCATGCTGAGACACCTGCCTCCCCTACACAAGGTACAGGGTGCCCTGACATCTCAACTGGACTCCGAATACCTTGCCAGGACCTGCCTGCCTGACAGCAGAGTGCTGTAGCACTTGGGTCGCTTTTAGAATCTGGCCTGTGCTCTCATGCTCCGTGCCACAAGTTTGTGCACTGAGGGGAAAGGAGAACTGGCCCGTAGGGAAGGTGAGCTGCCCACAGACATAAGGTCGATAAATCTCAGCACAGCGTCAGGGCATCCTGCTACACGCAAGAGGATGGAACCCATGTGAGCTCCAGGCCTCCCCTCACGTTCCTTCTTAACCACCAGAAAGAAGCGCAGACACAAACAATGTGCGTTTCATCCATGTAATGGCATTATACCACACAGCAGCCTGGAACAAGTTGAGAAGAACAGCGTTTTAAACTTGAGCTCCAAGGAAAAATGGTACTGTTAGTTCCAGAAATGCTTTTGTGGCTTCTTGTGAAACGTATTCCCAGTGAAGAAAGCATTTTCCACCTGGCTCTCTGTTACTGGCACAACCCAATTCATTCATGCTTTGTTTTATCACACCAACATTGGCACAGAAGCATTTTAATGTAAAAAAAATTGCTTCTGTACAGCACAGCTGGCAGGGAAGAGTGCAGTAATTTGTGTGAAGTTTGCAATGCACAACTTCCTTTTTCCTGTAGCAAACCAGAAAGGACAGAGGCTTGCTGCTTATGTTAGTTAGCATGTGACAACTCAGCAGTAAGTAGTTTGGCTCTGAGGACAAGCAAAGCCAAAGCAGATAATTGCCATAGTATACTCCAAAAGCATATGAGCTCAGGCTGCTAAAAGACAGCACTTGTTGCTTGGCACATTAGGGCAACAGCATGTCACTCAACACCTGTGGAGTCTGTGTTCCAGTTTAACAGCTGCTAGTCAGGAATGACTGTGACCAGCTTGCAAACAATGTCAGGACAACCACTGTGTGGTTATATCCAGCTGTCAGAATTATCTTTGCTTTAAAAAAAGAAAAAGCTGATGCTGTTTGTAGGCTGACAACTGTCGCTGTAAAGCATTCCTGCAATTTCCATAGCCATCCCGTGGGCAAGGTCATACAGATAGATGTGACAAGGAGAGCCCTGACATTTAACAGTCTGGGAAGCAACACTCAAGGATTACAGGTAATATATCAGCATGCTTCACCAGGACTTCCTGCTGCAGAAAGCAACTCAGATCCACAGACAGCTTCAAAAATGCTGTGAAATAAAGCCCCTGGGTAGAAACAATGTCATCCCTCTATACCCAGCTGTAGGAAGTACTCTAAAAGGCTAAAGGTGATGCTCATTTATAAGGGTGAAATGAAGGAAGATTCAGCATCACAGCTGCAGTCTTCTAGGACTAGAATTTTACCAGTGCAAAGGGAAAATCCACAGTTGCCTAGCAGGACTGGATGCAATTATCGCTACCACAAGCTGATGAGATACATAAATTCATGGTTTTTACAAATCCTACCTTACCTGTGCTGTCTTACAGCAGGAGACTGGAATATGTCTGCGTTTGAAAGGGCCCACCCCCATCAGCCAGGTTGCTAGACATCCTCCACAGCCTTAGCAAATAATCAGTCCTGTGTCCTATCTGAAAAACAATGAGGTATAGCTTTGCTTTTTCTTTCCTGACCATCAGTTATTTTTACGTATGTCCAACACTTCAAGCTGTCAGACATTTGGCAAACCATGTTACTGCTGCAGATCCACTTCAACAATCCTTGTGTACTGCTCTATCATGCTGACTGGGAGGTGTGAGTTCACCAGGATTACTCACTGTGCATGCGTGACATCCACACTGTACCTTCACAGTCTCTGTCTCTTTTTCTCTCTCTCCAAAATTGCAGACAACTGTGGTCATCGCTGCCGTACAAGAGACCCTGCATCAACTGCTTTCTGCTGTGACTTTCCATTGAGAGCAAACCATGTACAAGCACCCCAGATGCTGAACCCGAGTCCACCCAGTTTAGCGGTCTTTGTGCCCAAGCTCTTGGTGTCATGTCCGCCCCCAGAGGAACTGGCTGTGCCTGCAAGTTTCTTCACAGGTAAAGAACCTGCTTTGCTGTTTCTGCTGTCAACAGAGGAACTGGTAGTTTCATTCTGTTCTCAAAAAAAGCTGATTTTGCATGCAAAAGCACAACAGCCAAGAACAGACACAGAAAATAACTACTAGGCACTTTATCACTGTCTGTGGCAGTTTTTCTTTGTCGGTTTAGCTATTAAAGCACCCAGCTGCAATGTGAACTGTTGGTGTACACAGTCTTACTAACAAAAATATGGACATATTGTAAAGCCTCAGGTTTCTAATGAACATTTGAGGTCACAGCTTTTCTCTGAATTCACAGCATTTAGAGCAAAGCAGACTGACCACTGGTGTCAGCTTGTTGTAAGCTAAGTACAGGGCTACCTACATACAGGGAACCACAAACTCCACCTTGAAATATTTCTTTCAGAGCACTCCCCTAGCAGACTAATACCTATTGAAACTTAAATACTTGGTTCTTTAGCCAGAATAAGAATACAGCTTTAATGAATAGGGCCAAAAAAAGAAGTTGCTCTTTAAGTTTCTCCCAGAAAACATTTCTGCTTTCAGCCAGCTGTAACTGAAAAAGAATTTGTCAGAACAGGAACATTGAAACCTTCTATCTTGCTTTTGCATGGCTTCCCAGAAGGTAAAGATGAAATAATTTCTGCTTGTTCTGCTTTTATCATTTTTGTTATTATACACTAACTACTGCAGCACACCTTTTTTAAACACTCCTAAACAAAGTGAGAGGTTTTTTAAGAACAGTAGAGGTCCCGGGAATGCTACACGGAGAGGCCAGCAGGTCCCCTGTTGTAGCTGATGTGCAGGCTGGACTCATTGCCAGCGGGGCTCTGTGCAGACCTGTGAACCTGTCGGATCAGGAGACAGGCTGAGCTCCTCCGGCCCATGCCTTCAGTTAGCACTGCTGAGGCGGTGATAAAGAAGTAGTCAGACCTCTTCACCAGCAAAATCCTGAAAGGTTGTTTTAATAATGTTCTGTGTACTGCTAAAGGGCAAGTTCTGAGCCAAAAGTTAATGGTTTCAACTTGATGCTCTTGTAGACTTTGAGAGACAAGCATTTCAGTATCGGTAGGCTCTCACATGGATATACTTTTCCAGCTCTCTCTAGCAAAACACAGCCCTAAAAGGCAAAATCTTCAGCAGCAGCATGTGCCTCATTTTCAGTAGCTCTGTCAGCTTTGTCTCAGAGCAGCTGAAGTACAGTTTACATCTCTCCCTCCTGAAATTGAGCAACTGATGGAAACAATACAGGACAATATAAAAGTGCCAGTGAAGCATCCAAAACTACTTAAAAACAACAGAACAAGTAGAAAGTCATTAGTAAGACTACTGAAACCCACAAATTAAATTATATATTTCTCCCCTGAGGAAAATGTGAGATTGAGCGTTGCAAATTCTTCCAGAGGAAGAGACCATCTGGGCAGAATTTTGAAAATCACAGAAAATGCATTAACATGGACTGGGCATTTGGCCAGAGGCAGCTTACCAAAAACTGAAGGGCCTCAGGACTCAGTGGACAGTGACCTGGAGGCCGAGCTCAGAAACAACACACACCAAAATTATACTCTTTACAGCAGAAAACTTCAAGAAGAAATTTGGTTTTGGTTGAATAACACCAGCATGTTTGTGTCCTTGATTAAAAGTATCTGAAAGAAGCACTTAAAAAAATCAAATATTTTTAAATCTAAAAAAGATAGTAACATTTTATAGGATAAAAGTTTTACAATTATTTCATTTTGGTCGTGGTCCCGTTCAGATTATTTTAGCCTAGAAATAAATAAAATACAGCTATTCACACCATCCAGCCCAGGAAACTGCTTTTTGTACCTTTCTTACATACATAGTTGGTGGACAGAAGGCAAATCAAGGCACCAAAATTAGGTCTGGGAAAAAACCACTCCCTTTTCTGTGGATCTGCATGCCCAAGGTTGGGCTGTCTGAACATCCATCTAGACGTCCACCATCAGAAACTCACAAAGATGAAAGCTCTGCTTTCTGCTCTGCTTTCTGATCCACTTTAGTCACTGCATGGCCTAAATTTTGGGATTAGCAGACTTCTCAGAGAAGATAGGCAGGTATCCAGTCAATCTGTATGTAATCAGAAACTGCACCTTAGATTTCAGCTACAAAAAGCCTTCCAGTAGCCCAGGACTCCCACTAGACTTAAAACAAGTTACTACCCCATTCTCAGAGCAGTGCATGTACACATCTGCCACCAGAGAATGAAGGACAAGGCTACCATTCCAATATTAAACACTGCAAACTAAGCTTTTTATTATGAAAACATCTGCATAAATCTGTTAGCCCCAGCCCATTTATTGTCATTCCTTAATGGGTAACCAGGATCAAGATCTGGCCTTCCATATTCAGCACGCAGTCCAATTAAAAAGATACATATATAAAATAAAAGCCTATTTTGAGAGCTAATTTTTAAATACGTATATTTATCATTTTATTTGCAGACTAAATGTTTAGGTTGGGTTTAATTCACGTTTATTGAAATCCATGAAAGTTGCTGTATGATGGACAAATACAATTATCTTTACTATGGGAATAAATGTATAATGAAATCTTAGCTTTTCCTCTTTAAAATAACATACTTGACAGTAAGTATAGACTTTGGCAAAGCAGTGCTCCCCTGCCACACAGCACATTTAATGAAGTTACTCCTCAGCTGTTTGCTGCTGCACTGAACTGAGCCAAAATGAGATAAGCTAACTAAGTTTGTAAGCACTCCCAGTCCATTAAAGTGGAAGCCTCCACTGGAGTAAAACACTTTACAATTTCAATCTAAAAAGTATGTCAGCTTATCAAAAAGACAGTAATTCTGACTTTTCACAAAGCAATTAGAGCAGAAAGCAATCACAGAAAGGAATTAAGAGGGATTTGTGGTCAGATCTCCCATCAGGATCACTCAGACCAGACAGATTCATTCAACCTCAGATCTCTTCCTTTGCCTTGTCACATCCTGGCCAGCAACAGCTTTGGCATGTATATACTGAAAGAATGCCAATGGCACTTGCAGGCACTGCAATTAATAAGCAAGGATTTAATTTACCTATTAAAAAACATTATATTCTGGGAAGCTAATGAGAAGCCATTTTATTAACAAAACAAAGTACTTTCTCTAACTGCAATATTACACAGCCCACCTGAACTCAGAAAGGGGAGATTTTTGATTTCTGAGAAAAAATCAAGACTTCTGCATGGAAAACCATGTCACTGGAACAGTATGTGCTGCAAAATGGAGCTTTAATAGTCAATAAAGACAGAAAAAGGCAGTTCTTGCTACCTCATAGCTAGCAGGTTTTAAAATTAATGGAATTCATCTGTCACACACCACTTAGCATATCTGTATCACTTCACCAAGTAATGCCACCATCAGAGAGTTATTTTAATAGTGAACAGGTAAATGAATAGTATAAAGGGTAATAGAATGGGGAGGAAAAAAAGACAAGACCATTAAGTCAATAATTTTTTTCTTTCTCTCTGACACTGAAGAGTGAAGATGCCTTTTTTAATTTCTTTAAATGGGGAGGAATGTAAAAAAAGGGGGCATGTATTTAACAAAGCAATTTACTTAACACAAGAGAAATCTTCAAGCTTATTTCAGGGGCAGATGCCTAGTGGTGATTGCACTTCTCAAGGGTAAATAGAAAGAACTTTACTGCAGGCATTACTGAAAATCGTAACCAGAAAAACTCTCCAAACCAAATGATAGTTTAGAAAACCGACATTGTTTTATTGCAGCGCTGAGTGCATGGGGGATCTTTCCTCCTAACATGCACACCAAGCTACCCGAAGGTACACATTACATACAGTAGGGTACTTGTGTATTCATAGAACATTACATATTTGTTTCCATTCACGAACAGGATTGGTTACAAGTTTCTCACTTCTAATGCAAATCAGCGCACATCCTCAGGTAGCACTGCTGAAGTTCTTTACCACCTACCCATGCTCCCCAAGCAGGGGTCTGCCCTCTTTCCAGGGTGCTATTTGCGTTGGAGGTCATGATCTCCCATTGCAATTACCTTTCTCCTACTTTCAACTAATCTTCTGTGAATTGCAACACCTTATCAGGTTGTCTGTCTTGCAGCCAGATTTTTTTTCACTTGGAGACTTCTTTCTGCATTTCTTTATAATTTAGATAACGGTGTTCTTATCATTAACTGTTCTTTGTTTTCCAAGATTGACTCCCTTGATTAGAAGTCCTTCCATTCATCAGTTTTGATAACTTGAGATGGTGGGTACTTGAAAGGGTGAGTCATTGACCTAAACTTTGTGCACATTCTTAACTAAATCAGAGTTTGGTAATGAGGGAGTTTAGGCAACACATGGATAAATTATTTACATAAAGTAAACTGTGGTCCAAACTTCAGAGTGACTTCAGACTTGCCCCTAACAATTCAAAGCCTTCATCTTCACAGCCTTTGTTCTCCAGAGCAGCTGGTAAGCCATGGTCTTTGGTCAAGTAGTTCTCAAGGTCTAGACTGCCTCCTGAGTGGGCTGTAAGGAGCAGCAATAGATACACCATAGTCCTTTGAGCCTCAGCAGTGGGAGGCAGTGGATGAATGTGCAAACTACCAAGAGCCTCAGGCAATTCTCCAAATGTGTGTCTATGCATTCCCTGCTTCTGCAAGTGCTTATTTCAGGACACTCAAGGGAAAGCCACCTTCCTTGACTAGGAGGTGCAGAAGTGAGGATTCAGCATGCAGGAGGATTCCTACATAAAGCATCTTGTTTTGTTGGTTTTCCTGGTGGTTGGCTTGAAAAAGCAGCACATGAGATGGCCGTCCTGCTCTGCATTATGAGAAGGCTCCCTACCTTCCCCATGCTCCAAGCAGGGAGCAAAATGCACAGGCCCACGCCGCTCTGGGAACTGGGGACCTGTGGAAAGGTGGGCTGCTCTTCACACAATCACTCACTGAAGCCATCCAGAGGTTTTAGTAGCCACTGGGTTTTGATCTGACAAGCTCTTTCGCTCAGTTCCTTCAGTTCTAGCACTAGCTCGGTCCAGAGAGGCAGCACAAAACGTTACTGCAGCTTGAACGCTTGGAGCTGTAACATTTTGTGGTTTGCTTTTAACCTGCTTTCAGTTGCTACTTTGGGTCACCACTCCCACACCACGCAGAGCATGGAGACTGGGGGAGCGAGGGGGACAAAGCAAGAATATCTTTGCATGCAGGGCATGTTTTCTAATGTACAGCCTTGTTATAGATTTGCTAATAAGTTAAGATTGATTGACTTTATTTGATTGATTATTTGATTTTATAAAATTATTTTATAAAATCGAAATATAGAAGGACAAGAAATATTTTAATGAAACTTATAGTTGCACAGTAAAAGCTGCTATGAGATCTTCTGTACATCCTGTACCAAGGCTAGAAGAATGGGCTAGAACCATTGTTAAAACTTAGGTAATAACTTTAGGGTTTGAAAGGTTTCTTTGTATTTGACCAGTCTTCTGCATGTAGAAGGTGTATTGAAATGTCAGAATATGAGATTAATGGAAACCGGGGAGAGTCGACTGGAACAGCTTGTAGTTACCTGCCAAGAAATCGTGAACTTTAGTAAAAGGTAATTCCGGCAGGGGGAGATCGCGACCACTGACTCACATACCACCTACCCAAATCGTACCCCAGACCCATTTCTAGACCTTTCTAAGCTCTACTGCACAGAATCGGATATAGGAGGAGAATATGTTAATGATTTATGGGAAATATTATGATTATGCATGAATATTTAATGAATATGCATGAATAAGTTCTATATATGGTGTCTGATTTTGAGACTTGGTGTGCGTTGATTGTGAGAGGACTCGCTCACGCACCCAGGCATCAATAAAGAAGTGTCTGCTTATCTACATCACATTGGTGTCGATAAGTTCTTCATTCCGAGATTTCGGTAACAGCCTTAGCGCGCTCTGATGTGTGTAGCCCATGTATAAAATCTGCCCCCATATATTAACCAGTCCACTAGAAAAAGAGTCCTGTGTCTTCTTCAAGTCTTCCCATTCCTTTTCATGAAATAAAGTACACCTATTGCACAAGAGATTATCTGAATTTTGCAAAGATCTTTTGATCATTAATAGAAGAAGATCGCAGATAGTCAGGAAATATAAAAATGTTTTATTCACTACCTTCAGCTAACTTATTCTTCCTCTACCCCAGTAATAAAATTAATACATTTGTACTCATTCTCAATGTAGTATTTCACATTCCACCTGCAGATATATCTTTTTGTCTTTTAAATATCTATGAAATGCATTAAATAATCACTGTAAGCCATCTTTTGTTGGTAACTTTATCATTTTATTGCCCTGAAATATTCATACAAAGCCAACACCTTATCACTATATTATTACAGGAAAGCAATTAAGGTAAACTATATGATTCGGAGAAAATGGAAATCCCTCTATTCTGTTGCATACAATATATTGTTTCCATCCCCTGCGTTGGTCAGTGTCAGAAAACATCAGAAGTTTGCAGAGCTATTTGGATGCGTGTGTGTGTGTGAAGGGGTGGTTCTTTAGTAGCATTACCCACTGCACAGGGGAATAAAGGCAGCCCATTTTTCTTTGCCCTAGTGCCTGGCTCTAACAGAGCACTTGTCATCATAGCACGTATAAAGAAGTGAGTGCAATTTTTTCCTTGGCCACAGCTGGTGAAACAGAAGTATGGCACAGTCTGCCTCCAGTTATGCTCACAGCTACTGACTGCTGCAAGGCGTCTGCAGTTCTCAAATGCCAGCTCAGTGCACAAGCTGGTCAGCCGTACAACCACATGAGTGGACAAAACCTTGGCCTCGTCCCAGCAGATGGAAGTGGCTGGTTTTACAAATGCAGCTGCTTTCAGATGCCTTAACACCCGTGTATTGCTTTTGTGTACCTGTGAATGCTACTGATCCCTTAATACCAGCCCGTAAATTAAAGTCTACACTGTGACTTACTTCATGGAAGAATCTGAGTCTATCTGAGCACCAGTCTTCCTATATCTGTTTGAAATTTGATTTGGTAAAGATACATTTATTTCTTCCACGTTATATGAGATAAGAGTATCCAATCCTTGTCTGGTTTGGATTTTGGTTTTGTTTTTATTTTTTCCTTTTTAACAACTCATGGAACACTGAAAAAAACACTCTCCAATCTAAAAGACTTATCAAAGTTATGGATGTTGCTGATATAATGAAATCAACTGGGAAATCTGCATAGACAGTCAGTACAGTTTTTGTGTTTAGACCATATTTAATGCAAATATGCCAGAGAACAGTGAACAGCAATTGTTCCCACACAGTCTCATACAGCCAGCATTATGACCAAGAACAGCCAGCCTGTGAAAAAATCAATCCTATTGATGAACGGTGCTGGCAGAAAATGGAAACACTCCACAGTGAAACATCTCACAAAAGCTCCCTGTTCATCATCAAAAGCTTTTGGTATGAGAAAGCCCGAATACTATTATACATACATACTTACATATATATATATATAAATATATATATATATATGTACAACTAGTTTCATTAATGAATTATTCTTTCCTAGGAAGCATCAAAGAAGTTAATGAAACATTTTCTTACTCTGTAGAGACCTATTTTAGGTAATAACTGTAAAAAAGAAAAGGAAAAAAAGATTAAGTACAAATAAGAAAATCTTGCCCAGGAGTATTCAAATGGGGGGAGGGGGGGGGGGGGAGCAGAAAAAAAAAAAGCCTCTCTTCCTTGAAAAGTTGAACTGTTTAAAAAAAAAACAAGCACCACTACACACTCTGACCCACATCAGCAACTCTGCCTTCTCACAACTTTATAGATGATAAGGTGGGACCACAAAGCAAACTGGGACTGAACAGTCAAGTGAAAAACAAAACCAGCCCCCAAACCCCACAGATGGAAATGGAACTGAAGCCTCTTCCCCACACCCAAGGCTGTGCAGCAGCCAGAAGAAAGCACAGCACGAAGTGAGTAACAAAATGGCAAGGTTGAGCCTGTGTCCAGCATGTCCCTGAGGTATACTGGACATCTCAAGCCTGTCTGGAAATCCTGCCCACTGGGCAGTGGAAATTACTGGGCAGAGAGGAACCATCCCTGTGGGCAACAATTAGGAAAGGAAAATAGACCCTCCTGACCTTAGGTACCTCTGTCCTTCTGCTAATGTGTTCTTTCTTATCAACTGGAAACAGCCCTCATGGATGTAAAGCGCAGGAAATCACCTCTTATGTTTGTGAAAAAATGCTTTAGGTTTGATAGAAAGAAAAGCTCTGTCAAGTCGCTGTTTTTGACACTCGCACAATGAAACAATGGTCAAATAGGCACCATTCACATTCAGCAACCTAGAGCATAAAACAAACCTGGGAGCTGGCAGGTTAGCTGAACATAACATGCTGGGTAATTTATTATACACAGCTCCCTAATGAGCTATGAAACAAATTCAGATGTGGCCATTTTAGCAAATTCAGAATAATCTCCATCTCTCAAATATCCAAGCTAATGATACACAGTTTGTTCACAAATGGAAATGTCACTTCCCCAGTCTGTTGCTACTAGTTTTAATGTCAAGGTAGCAGTAACAATTCTATACCTTTTTGCATCATAGAGGTACCTAAATTCTCCAGCCGAGTTTCAGTTCTGCTTGGGACTGCACAGGCAGTCCCATTGAAGTGCCTTCGCTGCAGGGTGGGCATTTTGTAAGAATTCTGAGACAGCTCAGAAAACGTCTTTTGATTCAAAAGCTTTGACTAGGGCTATCCTCCCTTTACTCTTCCACATAGGTATCAGCACTTCTTCATTTAACCATAAAACCATTTCTCCGCTAAGCATGCCTTACCAGCTAGAGGTTTTGGGGTTTTGGTGTTTTTTTGTTTTGTTAGTTTTTTTCAACAGGGAAAAAAATTGTGGGTATGCGCTTACGACTCTCAGGCATACATGATGGCATTCAACAGTTAAGATGTACATATTATTTGGTGTGTCTGTTGGGAAGTATTAGATACTATGAGCTCAAGACTGTGAATCCTCAGTTAGCTTAGCCCCATGGTAACTACAAATTAATATGCTATAAACACACCATCTTTCTTGACCTGCAAGACATTTGTATTCTGTCACACCCGGTTTTAAAAGTGTCAGGCGAAGGTGATTTTGCAGACTATTATATTTCATTAGCAAGAAGCTTTCTGGATACTCATTTACGATTTTCCCTTCCTTAATTAAGTCCAACTACTTCTAGTTACACCTTTGTGTGCTTCATTAAATCATTTCATTTCCTCCTTGGTATTTAACAGCCTTCAGTTATTTGCAGACTGCTGAGCTTCATTCTCACCCTTTAGGTTGGCTAGGGGCCAAAACTAAACTAGCCATCTCAGATCCTCAGCTAGCATAAATCACTTTAGTACTTCTAATCTTTCCTCATGCTGTACAAGTTGCCCATTCCAAGTCAGTGATCTTCTCATCATTTTTTTCTCTTTCAGTTCTGACCTCTCCCTACTGATAACACAATGCCCAGACTCAGCATGACATTCAAGAAATGAGCACACCAGAGTACTTCTGTAAAGCAGCCCAGATTGCCACTGGCTTTTTCTAAAGGGGTAGCAGACCAATATCTAATTCTGATCTGATTCTATCAGAATAGTAGACTGTCTCCTTCAATATTTTCTTCCTGTGCTGTATACATGTGAAAGTTTTCAATAAAATAGTTGTAAAAAATAGAATTTAATAAAACTTAATCCACTTCCATGTATAGTTTTGTGGTTTTCCCCACTCCAACGTATTTGTCTCTTGCTGAATCAGAGAATCTCAGGTCTGTTTATCTCATTGAGTAAAACCTAAGCCCCAAAAGAATCTCACTGGAGTGTGCGCCAGTTACGTGTATGAGATTAGCTGCTTCTGAAATGCAATGGCATAATACCTATTGCGCACTGGGACAGATATGGGGAATACCCGTGGAGCTTACAGATGTGTACAGTACAGAACTGGGAGTAGGAAGCAGATGTGCTGTCCTTCAAGCTGAATTATTATCTAGCAGTGGTAGAGCTGCTATGCAAACAGAAAGCTAGTCCTCATCTCTGCTGCTTGCCAGCGAGTACATTCAAGGAATTGCAGGTGTGCTGTGCCTGTGAGTAACTTCTATTGCTTGCTCCTGAAGGAACTATGCATACTGCATAGTGCTGTCATGATGTGCAGAACTGATCTCTCCAATAAGATGTATTGTCCTCAGTAATTTCCCAGTGACTTCAGCTGAGTAACTAACAGAAGGAAATAGCTTCAGCCCTTTGCGCCTCTGAGGACTCAGCTTCCCTCCCAGCCCAAGGCAGATGTTGCTGTTCCTGCTGCGCAAGGGACAGAGCGTCTGAGTTTTGCTTCCAAGCATAAATGCACGGTTCAGAGTGTTCAGAGGTCATGTGGTACCATGTAGCTTCTCAGAAACAACCCCACTAACAGTCTGCGGACACGAAGCATGGCAAATGGACACGCTATGAAAAGCAATGATTTATCACAAGAGAGAAGGCAGGCACACAGTGTTGATAAAAGACATGAAAGGCATTTAACACCCAGGTTTTCAATGGCCTAAGTAGAGAGGTTATTTTCCTCAAGAAAGGAAACAATCATGGCTGGGATACTGCAAAATAGTGTGAACTGAACACAAATGCCAGGAAATAGTTTTCGACAGAACTGACACAGCTGAACTAGTGTTTAGCAAACAGGTCAGTAGCTGGGGCGATCCCAGAGGGCTGCAAATGTCAACATGGCCAAGTAGTTCCTTGCGAAATGAAGGGAACTGCATCCTACCCATGCTCTCAGAACAGCAACATAAGCGACAGTGCCATGACTGCCAGTTTTTAGAAAGATGACTGTAGTTTGCTTCTCGCCCTTCCACACTAAAAGTGAACACCTTTTGCATCCTATAAGATATATACATCTATCCCACAGAGGAACAACAGGATGGCTATCTGAGAATTACCTACGTGCAGGTTAACAAAATAAAAACTGTCTTCTCAGACCCACTGAAAATAGCACTAGTAATAAACAGCTTTTCATGCTCAACAACAATCAATCAGACAGGGTATCAGATGTTCAGTAACGGATAATTTGTATCAGACAATATTTGCTAATTAGACAATTCCTTGCTATGTCTTATTAAATAACCAAAATTAACCATGACTCTTCAGAAAATCCTGTTCTTTACTTTGAAATACAGCAGACTGAACACTGTCAGCTTCTTGAGGCAGACTGATTAACACATCAGAAACTGCAGACTATGATAAAGCTGTTCCCAACACAATGATTCTGAAGAACAGAACTGGCCAAGTTACCATGTAAAGCTGCTCTGGGGTTGCTCCAAGCTACACCATACGTATGGGATCTTAATATAGACAGTACCTGTGCAGAAAACCAGCAGGACCCAGACAGATACGGTCTGTACCTTCCTTCCATATGGCTGCACATTTTTTCTGTGTCATTATTTGATGCTAGTAATACTACAATGGGTGCTACTATTTGTCCATGAATGATCTCAAAGGCCAATTCTGCTTTCAGCCACCGAACAGTTGGCTCTGATCTATGCCAAATGTGGGTATGGACACAGTGATCCAGAAATTCACGCTGTTATTCACTCTTGACATGAACATCTCCCATCCCCACATAAACCTCATTTTTCTCCAGCTGAGAAATGTGCAAGACCTTTGGATGTCTTTCTAATCCAAGGATAATCCACCTGGAAGTTGTGATTTGAATTCAGGCCCTTTTAGTAGCATAAAGAAGACTGTATGTAGCAGAGTCCAGCTGAGTTCCCAGTATACGTGAAAAATGAATAAGAGGTTAAGAGCCAAGTCAGTACAGGAAAAAGTTGAAATGTGAGAAGTTTGCCCAGCAATTTACAGGAAGAGAAAGCTGCAAGTAAGTCTGAAAAGACAAACCTAGACCTCAGTTGAGCTCTCCTCAGAATTCCCGACAAGCCAGTGTACCACACTCCAAATTATTCTTGACTTTAAAGGCTGCAGTTTGAAACTAACCGATTCTTAAACTAATGAAGCACAAGGAAAATGTAGTATATTTTGTCACAGAAATCTTCCTTCCTTAGGGGGCTTTCCTTTGTTTTCAATCACTTAACCTGTTTTAATTCTGTTGCTCACAATAGCAAGCACCATTATGGCTACAGGATTGATTTTTCTCCAAAATCATCCTGTGCTGTAATCAGATCTGCAGAGATTTTAAGAACGAACCTTGCAAATTCTGAGGTTTTTGAGGTTTCCTAGAAAAATCTACCTCTTGGAGTAAAGTGGATATGCTACAGTATCAGCTTTCAGTTAGGCTTCTCACCTTTGAAGCTCCATGCATGATGTTTTTAATGTCCGTGTTGGCAGGGCAGTGTCTGTCTTAGCAGAAAGCGACTGGAGCTCTGATTCTAGAAGGGCGCTTCATTTTACATGTTGTGATCAGCTCCAACGGGAATATGAAGATGAGGACTTTCAATCACGCACAGAATTCTTGCCATCACTGGCAATCAAATGTGCTGCAGGGGCTTGGCCTCACCCCAGCTTGCTTCCCCTGCCAGTCTGAATTTTAGTATTTTTACGCTTTTCTCTTTCCCTCTACAATCAGCCCACACACATACACATGAATACACTCGCTTAACATCTTTACCTCTGCAATCCTGTAACTAATCCAAGAGTCAATAATGAAACTGAATTGCAAGCTTTTGAGGGCAGGATTGTGTTTTTTATACTGTGCCTTGGCTTTTGCCAACAACCAGCTTCTCACTCAGGTAATCCCTCTGAAAGCCCCAAGCAGCTACACGTGTGGTAAAACCACAGTGACCCCAATGCAACTTTTGACATAGGTACCCTGCCTGGAACACTAATGCTGCCTTCTGCCTCAACGTATCTAAGCGTTAGGGTAGGACAAACAGTGACATGTTCTTTGCCTTCAGTTTTAGAGCAGTTTTACTTCAAGACCCTATCTAAACGGGATGCAGCCACTTCAAAAAGAAGAGATTTGAGAGGGCATTATCAACCTTCTCCTGCAATGCCTGTTTTAATTAAGCTCTGTTGAGCCAACTGCACTTTGTGCTTCTTATGCCTTTGTTTGCTGGGTATGAATCATCTTCATCCTTTGTGCTTTCATTCCTTTGCTGATGGAAAAGATAGCAGGAAAGGATTCCTCAGGATTGATTAACTAAGCTCTCACCCCATTGCCCTTGCTAAGTTTAAAGAGAACTGGAGGTTATAATCATCTTTATCACTGCACGTCGCACAGCCATGCAGATTTCCATCTTTCATTTTATCATATCATGACTTTGCATTTAAAGGAGCACACAGCTCTGCTAAAGCAACCATCCCCTCTCTTTGCAACCAACAGCAGCCAAGAAAGTTCTGGATAGCTACAGTATTCTGGGAAGCCCCCTTCAGTGATCATGGATTTACAAAAGTGCTTGTTGCGGTCTAGAGAACATGACGTTAATACTATCGTGGTTGAAATTGGTGCTTCATCCTATACTACCTGTGTGACCTTGGGCCATTCGGGTTGGGTTACGGGCACAGCAGCGCCATGCCCCTTACAAATGCCTGTGAAATTCTTAGACCTGGCTTTGTTCTTCAAGGATAGCACTCACAGCAAGCGTATGAGCCTGGAAAAGGACTACTGGGCCAGTAGGGTGTATGTGGGAAAACCATAGTGTTTCAGGGTAAACTGGAAAAAAGATGTTGCAGGAGCCTCAGAAATCACCCTTCTCTTGGGCTTAGAGGCACAAACTCAATGCAAAAGCCAATTCAGTTCAACCATGTTGGATGAGGGGTAAGTGTAGGAGTCTGCTTAAAACATTTATAACAAGTAAAAACAAACAAACAAACAAACAAAAAAACCTGAGAAAATGCAGCCTGAATTTTGGAAACCAGAGTGGTTTATTGTGTCTCATGGACCAGTGGTTAAATCCTTGACTCAAACCAGCTTGAGAAGGAGAGCCAGCTGGCAGGGCATGAGGCTGCTAATAGACTCTAATTGGCCTCATCAACCTCTGCTGGTGCCTCCAGCCTTCACCCATAGGCCAGTAACTCTATATAAGCTCAGGTCTGACCACTTCTCCCCCTAGTTCCTGTGAACTGTGTTGTAGAAAGGGTTTGGGTCCAGCCTTGTTCTCTACTGAATTTGGCTTGTTTACTTTTCCAGATTGCTCTGGGACTTGCTTCAGCCTTGCATGTTTCTCTATCGGTTACTGTCACTGCGTTGCTGCTGGGACTTGTTACTGCCACCAGTCCTGCTCTGCTGGTGCTGTCCGACAGTGTGCCCCACGCTGGTGAAGCTGCTGTGGCAGGGTAACCGGTGCATCGTGGTTTGTCCTCCTCTGTGGGGAAAGCAGCCCTGGTCTTCCAGCACCCTGCAGCTGGACCCCGACCTCCGAGGTAAGTGCCCTGTGCACTCGTGACTGGTCAGACTGGCTGAGCATCCCTTGGCCCGTGCCACAAGTACCAAGACTTGTGCTGGTAACTTAATGTGTCTTGCAGGGCTGCGTGCGGTGTGAGAGCCCAGAAAATGCAGCTGGGCAATGTGTGGCGCAGGGCAACGTGGAGGTGCAGGACCCTTTGTTTGTGTGCAGTAGAGAGACTTGGGTTGCTTTCTGAGAGCTCCTAGCCCAAGCTTGGGGGCCTGGGTGCCCCTGGACTGCAAAGTGGCAGAGCAGATGGCAGAGCAATAAAAAAAAAAAGCTTGGACAGACACTTATTTGGTGAACAGATAACTGTTGGAATGGGTCTTGTGTAGCTTGTGCTGCTGCTTCTCTAGGTAAGGCAACTGATGAGAAAAGGGTTTTTTTGAAAGGTTTAAGGCTCTGGTTTTGTGTTCCTCCTTTGCTTGAGCTTGCTTTAGTGACACTAATGAGATGGCCCGATGGATCTGATGGAGCATTGATTCCATCTCCTGGTTGCCAGAAGAAAGTCTGAATTTGAGTAAGATTTTACTGCCGCTGTGAAGCTTTGTAAGCCGCCTCCTTTTAAGCTGTAAAGCAGAACAGAGAGGAATTATAAAGAACAAACACGTGAACTGTGCTTTTTCCAGAGTTTAAAGGTGAAGCTGTACAAATATCAGAAACTAATTAAACTGACTGTGTGATATTTGGTTATCTTGGATCCTAGGAGAAAAATTGATTTCTGTTGCAGTGAAATAAATTACATTTTCATACTGATTGACACAAGCAGACTTTGCTTCTACTTGTCTTGCAAAATTAACCATTATCTGACTTTAGTTCTTCAAACTGGGCTGCTGAACTTTTACAGTGATGCTATTTTAGCATGTATTGATGAACAAACACTGTGGGGGTAACACTGGTCTGAAAGATGATCTTGTATGCATATTGCATCACTTTTTCAACTAATTGCAGTTTTCAAAAGGGCATTACTTTTCCTAAATGAAATGGTATTTTTAACTTGTACAGATGCTGTGCTGTACCAGCTTCTAGGTGCAGAAGCTTTTTCTGTGAGGCGATGAATGCAAGGAAGAGAAGTTTGTTTCCTTAACTGCAATTGGCTTTGTTTTAAAAATTTGTGCCTGAAAACTGAGCACAAACATGAGTTGCATAGCTCCTTGCATCTCCCTCAGCTGACACCGAACAGCCAGCTTCAGGCAGATGAGCCTTAATCTCTTAGCTGGACTCAAGTTAGTTGCAAGAAGGCTGCTGAGCTGCAAGGGTCCTAATGGCCAGCAGTGGGGCATGTGTACAGGGAGGGGGGATGGACAAACCTGCTTTAGCCCATTTACTGCCCTGCTTTCCTCTGGAGTCTTTCCTTCCATGACCTCTTTCACTGTAGGCTGGTGCAAGCACGAATTAGACTGCTGTACAAATAGGTGCCTCAAATACTGACTTCTCATCTGATAGAAACCCCAAATTCAAGGGTGTGACATCTGCTACTGCTTGGCAGTGGTGCCACAGTGCAAATATTTACTGTAGATCATTGTTCATTGGTGTGCTTCAGGGGGTGGAAAAGCAGTGGTCGGTGTCCAGCTGGTGGCCTGTCCTCTTCATCACCAAGTCGCAGCCAGCTCCTGCCTGCACAGCAGCACGGCGCGTGCCCGTTCCTGTGCTGAGTGGTTCGTGCAGCTATAGAGCTGGAGCTGCTGCTAAAGAACAGGATCCTCATTCCTGGTCTCTCACTGTAAGGACAGCTGGGGTTCTCGGCCTCTGAAAGCCAGCTCCACCAACAGTCTGTATCCCTCCTCCTCCAGCACAAAGGGAGAGGATGCCTGCACCTGCAGATGGGGTTGCCAGTGTCAGGGAAAAAAAAGACAAGGAGAACATTGTACACTGCTTTCAAGTGAACCAGGAAAGTGGTCCTAACTAAGTGGAAAAGACAATGTTGAGAATCCTCTTGATTCCTGTGGAAAGCAGGCACACCTGGAACTGCCTGGGGTTTCTGGTCTGAATAATTTTCTGCATGCCTGACTCCTTCTGCTTGTTCATGCTTCTGATAGATTCCTGGTGATCTCTGTAATGGAAATTACGTGTGGCATGTCTTTCACACTCATGGGCTTATCAAGGTAAAGCTGACAAGTTCTCTCTTCTCAGCCTCTGACTCTGTGTGACAACCTGTACTAAGTCTTGGCTGCTTCCACACAGATGACAACTTCTGTTTCCCACAAGACCAGAGACGCTTTGTTACACTGATAAAGTGCCTGTCACAGAGTGCTGGGGTTAAGTGCTGCTCAAAATACACCAAAAGCAATGGGGAACTGGCACAAGAAATGATGTTGAAAGGGAGAAGGAAACGTCAGGCTAGACCCCAGCACTGTGAAGAGCTTGGTCACCTTATGGAGAGAACGGCACAAATCCAACTCAGTGGACAAGCTTTGGATGGTAGACAAAAGTGAATGCATCATTTTCTTAGGTCACAGCCATGTGCCATGTCTGCCTGCTTTCCAGAGCTGTAGATAGTTTTTTGAAGCACCGTGAACAATTTGGATGCTGAAATCTGTGTCCAGCTCTGTCACGTACCTGTGCTGTAGTGAATGTGAATTGCCTGACCAAGGGAGGCAGTGAGAGGCCATGTCCTCATCCCCCCTTCTGCCCTGAGCAGCAGAGATGCTGCACCCATCCAGTCCTGTGCTTCATGGAAGGCCTGATGTATGCAAGGAGGGAAGTAATACTGTCCCCTGCCAAAAATGTTATTAGGGTTAAAACCTCCTGACTTCCCACTGGGGACAGCCTCTGGGCCAGGGGTAGGGACCCTTAACCCAGGCAGGCTACAAGGAAGCGGAGGGGAGAAATTGGTCTGTCTTCCCCCGCACCGGCTGGTGCCCGTGTCCCTGCGGACTGACCTAAATAAACTGTCTCCAGCGGGCTGAGCAGACCCTTCCCTTCAGAAGTCACTATTATTCTGCCGTGCCACTGCTGCCTATCCTCGCAATGCACATGCTGCTGTTTTCCATCAAGGGACTTGCATTGATACAAGTCACCTCAAACTCCGAATGCCAACCCACACACTGTCTTGCAAGCTGCATTCACCTGCAAACAGGTGAATACTCAGAGTTGCAGAAATTACTCTTTTAGTGGCAATGGAAAACATACTAATCTCACCTTCCTTATTTTTTGCATGGCCTTCATTTCATAGGTACTAAAGTGAGAGCATCACTTTGAGGCAGCACTCCTTAAAAGTTACATTATGTGAAGGCTGGCTACGAACCTTTCTACTTATTAGGGTTATTGTCTCTAAGCACTGCAGAAAGAGGTTAAAAGGCTATAACAATTTGCAGGCTGTTCTCTTCCATAAAACCTTGTCCTTCCTGTCCCATCTTTATCCCAGATATCCCAGAGGAAGAGCTCCCCTTTGTGAAGGCTGAAGTAAATGCTCTTAGATATCATTTGGAAAAGATCTCCTGGATTCACTGAGTCTCATGACAGAGACTTGTTTGCTTTGTTCTTTAATGTTGGGTTGTTTAAATTAAATCAGCATAAAGGTAATTCCTTGGTTACTGAAAGTGACTCCAGTTTCCCTTCACACAGGAATGTATAGAGACAAGATTTTCTACTTCTATAAAAGACTCGAGTTTGTAGGACCAGTTAACAAACACAAGATGTTTGCAGATGATGTTGATAAAAGCTGCAAGTACCTGGATAAGCAGAAAGGGTAGAAATAAATGAGGTAGAAAGGACACGCTAGCAATACCAAAATAGCCTTCAAAGGTCAAGAGGTTGTGGCAGAGACAGGTGAATAAGTGGTGGCAGTACAAGCTGCTGCTGCAGAACCAGAAGGGAAATGATGGCTACAGAGATGACAGTGGCCCTTCCTAAATTCACCAGCCTACATGGCCTCTGTTAAGAGTAGATCCAACCTGCAGTGTTGCTTTTATTCTCATACCACCATTAGATACGGGACAGAGGTGGGCGCTGTAAGAAGGATGGTCAGAGAGCAAAGCGAGCAGAGTTTCTCCTGCCCTAAACTATCCTCCAGCCCACCAGGGTGCTTGCTCTTATTCTGCTCAGACAGTTTCAGTAGTAGTACTCGAGGACTAAATTTCCACTTAATTTAATTGAGAAAGGCTGTAGGGCTTTGCTGCTATCGTTGTTTAGCAGTTATTTTTCCTGAAGCTGCAATTATCGCTGCCAATGCAATTCAGTGGGTAATGGAGGAAGTCAGGACAGTACATGCTTCAAAACCTCTCAGGTGCTGCCTACCCATGACACTTATTTGTGAGGCTTCCACTCTATTCTGCTCCTCCGCTGTTCCAGGCAGAATAAAAAGCACGAGCTCTCCCTGGTTTAAACCTCTAGCCCATCTTTTACCCATGCATTTGAAGGAGCAGGGAAGGAATGTTGGAGAAGCAGGGGAACAAATTCAAAATGTTAAATGTAACTACAGAACAAAGGCAAGAAGTCTGTGCTCACTAACTGGGTCTTCCTTGGGGAGCTGGTGAAGTGTCAAAGCAAGGGATCAGACAGTTCAAGTCATGGGCAGGAAAGATTGTTAGCAACTGCTTTGTGGACCAGGTAAAGTTTGGGGTTTTTTTGAAAAAGACTGTGGGATTTGGGCCTCGGTAAATCCAAGGATCCGATGGCACTCCCATCATGTGTACGGAGATGCTTCCAGTCTTCCCCTTGAGGTTCTCATTCAGAACTTGGATCCCAGCTCTTGAACAGAAGATGCTCCTGTATCAGCCAGCCACCCTCTGAAGATTCCACTCCAGTCCCTGCAACATTTTAACTTCAGATCCTGGTCAGTTCCATTTGCCAGTGTAAGAGCTAATAATTTTTAATACATTCTTTATGAAGTCATAAAAGCCAACAGGCCAGCAAGTTGTTTCTACCTGTGGCCTGTAACCATCCGGAGCTCTTGCTGCTGTATTTATAAACATCTAGAGATAAGTGGCATGTGATAACATACATTCATTTGTTAACCTCATATAGCCCACTGGAGAATGTTCCTTTGATATGAAGTTGGATCATCAATTCTTTTTCTCAGAGGTCATCAATGAATACCCATTTACTGTCTAGCCAAACAGAAGGTATCATTGTTTAGCTTCGGTAGCAATTCATTGCTGCTATTGAACCAAAAGGACAGAAGAAAACCCTGAGCCATGCATGGACACATGCAATGAACAAACCTGCTACAAACCTGATAGACAAAGGAGAAAATACCGGGCAAGAAAAATCTGCCACCCTTAGAAGAAAAGGCTCAGTAAGATAAAGGCAAATTTCTTACCAAACTTACTGGAAGAATGAGAAAGTAATTAATTATCCAGACAATATCTGGGACCAAAATTGAAAAATACAGGGCTTTCTTGCTGTAATTGTTTTGTATGCCCTGCTTACTCCTGCTCAATACTACAGTGTTAGGTTCCTTTAATCAATTAAACAGGTACATTCATGATGCAAAACAAATTAAGTGGAACAATTTTGGACAGGATTTGCTTGTTGATTTGTCCTGCCTTCAGCCTGCTGTGTGCTAATGCAAGTCTGCCATCAAGCGGCACAGCCAGAAAGAGCCTGGCGAAGCACTGATCCTCTAGCTTAAGCCTATTAAACACAGGAGACTTGGTGTCCCCTGAAATGCCACCTCTTTATCCATAAATAGCAAGTGACAGACATGCCACCGCAACACTAGGTGGGAAAGAGCTTAGTGTCTGGGGTTACTGAGCACATAACTATAGGGGAAAATGTCTGTTAAAGCAGTATAAAAACCTCCCCTTTTCAAAGTCTGCCAAAGGCCCTAATGGTCCTACAGCAGGGGGTGTGTCCCGCATAACAGAACAACGCAGCTCTTGAATGACCCTTCTGAGGAGCTGATGAGCAGCTTGACTTGTTCAGACAGATGATGCTGGTTTCAATGTAGCTCAATCCAGCCCTAAGGGAAACTGCCACTGTCATCCAGGACCTGCTGGTAGTGCCTCGGTGGTGAAAGACCTGGACACCTGCATGGGAACGCCAGGACATCCTCTGTTTTCCTCCTTGCATTGCTTCCACCCATGCTGGAGCTGATGAGTTTGGTGCAGAAGTGTCTGACTGGGGTCAGGGATAAGAAGGGATTAATTTAGGTACATGAAGAGTCCTTGTTGGGGATTTCTCAGAGACCTACACCCCTTCCATCCGCAAACTATCTCAGTATCTCAAACCTTAATGCATCAATCCCTATGTTACTAATGAGGACATGTTTTACTGCCTTTATATATATCCTGGTAACTTGAGCGCATACAAGTGAAAGGTCATACTTCAAGAGCTGCTAAGGCACCCATACTCAGTAAAATCACTGGAAGTTAACTGTCCCTAAATACCTTTACAAATACGGTGTTAGGCAATATGCCTCAGAGCATACAAGCATGTACATTGTACAAACCCACTCTTTCCCTAGCCCTAACTGTGGTGGATGGCAAAACCAAGAGCATCACAAAGCGGATTTGCGAGGTTTCAGACTAGCTTGGCATGTTTGCTTTTATCTCACATAGCCCTTATGAGTTACTGTTGCATTTTCCATTCTGGTGGAGCTGAGCAGCGCTATTGCCCTTTGCAGAACTACTTCTGGCAATTGCACTTGTTCCAGACTTTCAACATTTGTTTGATGCATCTGAGATGAATGCAGTGCAATTTCATTGATTTCTTTTTTTTTTTCTCCATCTTAATTATAACTTTCCAGTATTTGCTGAATAGAACAGGAAAAACTGCAGAAGAGTAAGCGCTCAGCATTTTAATACTGCCCTGTACCATGAATAACAATAATAGTCTGCCTGGCTAACATTCAGATTAGGTAAAGATTCTTTAAAATTATTGAGATTAAGTTACCTTCCAAAAACACAAAAACAGGCTGAATTTCTTTTGTGGTGACCCTGAACTTCACTCTCAAACAAATTTTCCCTTGGATGTTGCCTGATGCCAAAGACCTCTCAACACTGCCTGCTTCCTCTGACAAAAAAAGGTAACAGTGGTGTTAGAGTGCAACTCCGTTCAGACAAATAGTGTGTGGTTAGCGGGTAGTCACAGCCATGTTGAAGCAGACATTTGAAATAACAGAACAGGAAAATGTCAAGGAAAAAGAACAATGCGAGCAATAGCTGAAAGATCCTTTGGAGAGCATCAGTAATTTGTGGTTAGTAACACAGAGATGCTTGAATCAGAACCACAATCATTTACTTCCTAAAAGCTAACAAAACAAACCTCTGTTCCAAAGCAGCTCATTCTCACTGTCAAAAGCACTAGAAAACATCCAGCTTTCCTCTTTTTTTTTTTTTTCCCTTCACTAATTGTGACCAGTTTTCCACGGTCAGCTGAGCTGGGATAGCTGCCTGTATTTGTGTTCTCACCCACAGCCAACTTCCCCAGCAAAAAAGTCACAGGAGCATAAGGAGGGGCCTCATTTACTCTGGGGAGTATCTGTAATACTGGCATGCTGAAATATTCAAGTGTGGTATTCTCTTTACTGTCAATATTTACACGGAGCTGGAGACAGGGAAGCAGAGGAAGAGAGGAAGTGGCAATACACCATATATCAAATAGAGGAACGTTGCTTCCAACAGTTTAAATGGCTAGAGGAAAAAATCAGATTTTGCAAAGATTTTAAAGTGACTGTATTTGCACACTATGTAATCTTTAGTCCAGGAAAACTAAAAAAAAAAAAAAGGGGGGGGGGGGGGAATTTCATTGTTAGTATCATAAACCAAACAGAAAAACATATTGCATACTGGCAGACTTTTTAAACTCCAAGAAAGTGTGAGCGACTGGGAAAAGGTCATCAGAAGGCAGTGGCAAAGAATGAAAGGTTATTTAGCAGGAGATGTGTACCCAATTACCTGAGAAAACAAGGAAAGGAGGGAGGAACAAAGCATTCACTAAAAATAAACGCACATCTGAAAGTGTTCATTATAAAAATTGCAGTTATTCTCTCCTCACTTCAAATGCTGTTGGAGAAGTAAACCTACTGGTGCGTGAAGGCATGGCTAAGGCATGGGAGGCTCGGACAGTACCATGTGGGAAGTAGAGGCTGTGCTTTAAGGTAGTCAAAGACAGTGAACATCAGAACTTCCCAGCCTCTTCCAAAACGCTGCCTGCATCCCTACCGCAGCGCACAGGCCTGTCTCTTGTCATGCTCCGGTGACTGCAACGCTGGTTCAGGGTAAGGGCAATTCACCCTCTACTCTTCAGCTGTAACGTCCTGACTTTTCTTTCCTCTTTAGAAAGCAAACCTTAAATGAGCTTTTCTGTTCCCCTCAATGCGGATAATGTGATGCCCAGTCCCACACACCCAGATTGGCCCAGGCGCCTACTTTCTGTAGAAGTTGGCCTGACGTTTGCTGCTAATGTATCTGTATCAAGGCAGGGTTCTCAAAGCTGAAGGCAGTTTTAGAGGCAGCATCGCATATGTACTCATGGTCTAGCCATATTTGCTATAAGCCCTGTGCTGAGCCTGCAAAAAAATGAATGAAAAGTCTGCAATTCATAGAAAGCTACTTCCCAATAATGTATTATTAAACAGAGAAGCTTTCAAGCATCTCTGTGTTTATGTATGTAAAACCTTCCTTGGGGAAAATGGGCCCAGGGATCAGTGAGACTAATGGCCTCCGCGTAATAGGTTGAGTTACCATGCAAAGGTTCAGAGGATCAGAGCTAATGGTGTTAGAAATCTAAATGGCAGAGTAGTAACTCGCAGCAGTAGAATGGAAATCGCCCACCTCCCTTCACTGTCTTAAAAATGATGAAGCTGACTTAGATGGGGTTTTAATTGAATTTACCTTTTCCTTTCATCTGTTCTTCAGTCTTCTTATTGCAACTTATAAGGCTTCTACAATTGTCATAATTAATTGGACAATTAACTGTAACTGAGTAATTATTTATAAAGTATGCTAATTATGCATATATCTACAGATCTAAAATATACCCACACTCAATGAATTTAATAACAAGGCATTGCTGTGGATATTACAGAACTGTTCTTCACTTGCACCAAATATTTGAAAGGCAAATGTTAGGATTATATTTCCTTTCACAGACCTCATAGGTTTTTTAAATGTGTTGTAGAATAAAATTACTGCATTGATTGGAGACTGAAAAGCCCTTGAAGATGGTCTTTTGAGAAAAAAAATGTGAAAATGGTTTTGAAATTTGCATGATGCTTCCAGGCTGATACAATGGTCCCCTGATGTCAGTATTCAGCTTAAGGAAGTTGTAGGGAACACCACAGCCAGCAATACAAAACTCCCTCTGGCAGGGTTGTTCAGTGTATTAAGTTTTCTAGGCAGCTTTATAGGTGTAGCCCTAATTCTGAATATCTCCATCCCTGAACCCATTTTCCCCCTTTAAAGTACAGCAGTGTTTCAGTTACCAGCATGTGCTTGGAGTCCTAACACAGAACAGGAAAGGGAAATGGGTGTGTGGATCACCGCCAGCAGAAAAGGACCAGGAAAGGCTATGCTGACCACTGCCCAGTTCTCTGCCATCACAGGGCAGCATACAATAGCCTATTAATGCTGAAAGGTCTGTGGAACATCCCTTTCATGTATCTCAAACTCTACCCATGAATCACAAAATATCCCATAAGCTTTCTAGCTTCAGAAATTGGCTAAAGTTTTTTGCTAAGTGTTAACACACATCCTAAACACTCCTGAAATGGAATCAAGTTAAAATAAAAGCAGTATTTTCTCATCAGACTTACCAGCTTTTCTATACCAAATCAGCTGACAGTTCAACATAGTATCCTGTTGGTCATCAGCCACATTATATCATCATTTCTGCTCTTCCTTTTGTAGACAAACTCTCCTTATGATGCACTGTTTCTGCACTCCTATTGTTTGCATTTCCAGAGCACCTTTGAGATGCAGTCATGTTTTGAGCCCCTTGTATTTTGCTGTTTGCTTAGGCTGATGTGAAGCGTCATGTCATTTTGGATTGAATTAACGGTAATAGCTAATGTTCTGAAAAAGCAAGTACAAAAGGAGGAACAATTTCACTTTTAATGACCTTGGCCTCAGTACGTCTTGTTTCTATGCTTCATTCTTTTGTCTTCTTTCTTCATTCATAATATCTCTACTGATCCAGA
The DNA here is from genome assembly GCF_023638135.1 of Falco biarmicus. Classification (NCBI taxonomy): domain Eukaryota; kingdom Metazoa; phylum Chordata; class Aves; order Falconiformes; family Falconidae; genus Falco; species Falco biarmicus. Next base: position 61,829,598 of record NC_079288.1, on the reverse strand, counting down.
GTACACTAACGTTTCACATAGAGAACTAAGGAACCATAAATGGCAGTTCTTGCCACTTTGTCTCATTTGAGAGTCCCTCCTATGTCTATGATTAGTGACATCTTTTGAATTACAGTCAGTTCTGCACTTCTACCTTTTTGCTGCTGTTTTCATTTCTACTTTATCATGAGCCATTCAGAGGAAGGTGAAGACACTGAACTGGAAAAACTGTTCAGAGCTATATGGCAGTTTCTGTGATTGACTATTTTTATTTTTATGGCTGTTTGAGAGGCAAAGCATCGGAAATACTTGGCCTGCAGTTATTTGTGAGTAATGTTAAAATATCCACCATCCTGACTAGCTGGAAAGATTGGAAGGCCATTTTCTGTTGGAAAGAAGTTGCAACAACATTTTCTTTAAGAACAGACATTCTTCTTGATGGTTCAATGTCAAACTGGCTTCCCTTGCACCCACGCTGCCAAAGGTATAGTTTGTTGTCTCATGGCTGGCTTCCTTTGAGCATGGCTCAATGCTTTGGCTTACTAGTGAGAAGAAAAAAAAAAAATACATTCCCTAGGGTTAATGGATTTGCCAACAAATCCTTAGCAACTTTTGACAGGGAACTGAAATTAAACTGTTTAGCGAATTTCTGTTGGCATTTCCACCTGTTAAGTCTGGAGTCCTCCACTGAAGTTACTCTGGATCTATTCTGGTATTTATAAGATCAAAATCTGACCTTTTACTGCTACACCAGAAAGACACTTTGTTAGTTCAGTCGCTTTCTGGTGCCAAGCATACCATATCTCGCCTTAATCCGTCAAGGTGTAGTGGCTGTCAGTACTCAGAATTCCCTGGTGAACGAGAAGAAATAAAGGAGCAGGGTCTCCTGCATTTTTTGTATCTAGTTCCCAACCGTGCTACAAGCGGCCTTCAGACCCGCACAAGGCGCTAGGCCCGGCCGGGAAACCCCCGCAGGCAGCAGGGGCACCGCGTCTCGCGCTGTCCCAGGCCAGACACAGCCCTTGCACAGAGGAAGCAATGGAGGAAAGGCCCTCTCTGACGCAGCCCCGGCTCCCCCTGGCCGGCGCTGCCCTGGCTCCCCCGTCCCCGAGCCCCCCCGGGGCCTCTCCGGCGGCCCCCGGGGCCAGGTCCGCAGCCGCCACGGCGCTCCCTCCCGCGGCGCCGCCCGCCTTCTCGTGGGGCCGGAGCGACCCCTGGCGGCCGCGGCCTCGCGCTGGGAATTCCCTGGGAATACAGCCGCGGAACGAGGGCGGGGGAGAAAGCGGAGCGGCCCTGGCAGGGGCACGGCCCGGGCTGCGCCGGCCCGAGCTCAGCCGGAGGCGGCCCCAGGCCTGGGGGCTGCGGGGGGGGGCGGCCTTCCCTCTGCGTGGGCAGCAAGGCTGGCAGGGCACGGGGCTGTCGTGGTTCCCAGAAACGGCCAGGGACAGGCTGTGATCCAGAGCACCTGCTTCTGAGGAAATGCTTTCACAACAATTCAGTTTCCCTTAAGTGATACTTAGGGCCTGTTCGGTTTGGGTGTTGTTGGTTTTTTTTTTAATGAAAGTTAAAAAAAACAGCCAGCATGGGTGGAGTCTTTGTTTCCTTATCAAAATCTGGCAGGAGAAGATACCAATGCCTTCTTACAAGGAGTGCTGAATCTCCATTTCAGATACAGATCTGCCATCTGACCATAGCCAAGCGACTTCGACTTCGCTGCGTTCCTGGCTCTCGTGGTTTATCCCCAGCCGGAAACCAAGCACCACGCGGCTGCTCACTCACCGCCCCTCACCCAGGGGGATGGAGAGGAGAGCCAGAAAGGAATGTAAAACTCAAGGGTTGAGATAAGAACAATTTAGTAGGTAAAGCAAAAGCCAGTGCACGCAAGCAAAGCAAGGAATTCATTCACTACTTGCCATTGGCAGGCAGGAAAGCGGGGCTCCATCACTTGTAATGGTTACTCAAGAGGACAAATGCCATAATGCCAGACATCCCAGTCGTGTCGTTGTCGTCCCCCCCCCTTCCTTCTTCCTCCCCCAGCTTTATCTGCTGGCCATGATGCCCTATAGTATGGAACACACCTTTGGCTAGTTCAGGTCAGCTGTTCTGGCTGTGCCCCCCCCAGCCCTCTCTCTGGCAGGGCCCAAGAAACCACAAAGTCCTTGACTTAGTGTAAACATCACCCAGCAACAACTGAAAACATCAGTTTGCTATCCACGTTGTCACACCAAATTCCAAACCACAGCACTGCACCAGCTACTAAAATGAAAATTAACTCTATCTTGGCTGAAACCAGGACAGTGGCCTTCATGAAGAAGGTGTGTAATGTCTGACGATTGGAAAAATGCTGCAAGTGTTCATGGGAATGGCTCAAAACCATTTTGCAAATACTGTGCTCTTAAAAAGGGATGGGGGCTATTAACTTTTAGGCAAGAAGATACCCGAAATGCCTTCCCAAGAGGTGCTTGCTGCCTTCATCTCGGCTAATGCTGTAGCCCGTGCTTATTCTGGATTATAGCAGGAGGTTGGCTGATACGACAACAAAAAAGGAAAAGGAAAAAATTCCAGCTGCTTTAAAGCTGCTTTTCTGTTTGGCTGGCAGGCATTGACTATAATGAATATATTTCCAGAAGGGGAAATGACATTTAGTCAGAGGATCTAAAAAGCTGTAATGTGTATACAGTCACCTATCTTTGAGCGTGGGGAAGAAGTGCTGAAAGAACTTAGATAAAAAGAATGATAATAATCTGTAGAATAAAGCAGCATATAGACAGGTCTTGCTGCACAGGTTATTGTGTGCCAAATAGCACCTTAATGTACAAGAATATTACCTCCAAAACAGACTTCTTTTGTGTGTGGCAATTGCTGATCAGCAATAAATGCGTGTCTGCTGTTTTGGCCTTCTCAGCCATCCAAGTGCCTTAGAAGGGAAGGGGCTGTAGCTAGTGTGATCACTGGTCTGGCATTTGTGCAGCCATTTCAAGTCATTCTTGTCATTGTGCCCGGTGACCAGTGGGGCAGGGGAAGCATTTCTAACCAATACTTAAAGCATACTTTCTCTGAACAATTGGTGTGCTTGGGTTTTTCCTTGTTATGAGGCAGTATTGTCGCACTAGCAGCTTTGTCATGCAGCCTCTTTGAAAATCATGTCTGACCAAGGAAACCCCAGCCAAGGAAACCTCAGCGTATCTTTTCATTCACTATTCAGTGCTAACATAGGCTACTTGCAAACATCTTTCTGCAGCTAACTGCTCAGAAGAGGTCACGGCTTTAAAGCAAGCTGAAATTTTGCATGTGGGAATTGCAGGAACCCGCACAAGAGCGAATGACTTTTCTTCCTGATTGTGATGGTAATTAGCCACCTAACTACTTTTCATAAAATCAAATGTCAAATCTCCTGGAGGGTGGAGGGGGAGAATCCATAATATTTGTGATAAAACTGCAAGATCTGGCAACATCAACTGCTGTGTTGGTAATTGGTAGGTCTTGCACTGCAGGTTGGATCCAGGCAGATGTGGCCAGCACATGGGGCACACTTTGCAGTGTAACTGGTGTTCCTGGCTGTTGATGCTGGTGTCATAAAATGTACCTGGTTGGGCCGGTGACTTGCTGTGCTAAGAGATCTAAAGCTGTGCTGTGAAGTCTGAGACTTAAATCTCTTTTTGTACGTGTTGTGATGGAATCCTTGGGGAAGAGGGTAAGAGATCAACATCAGATCAGCACAGGGTACTTCTCCAGGATGGAAAGTCTGAGGTCCGAGGAATGTAACCCAAATAGGGAGCTTTGCAGAGGTCATGAGGAGCCATACTAGTGATGATTCAGGGTTTCTCCAAGAAGTCTGTCTGGATGGGTATTTTGCCAGACCAGGTGGGTTTTCCCCGGCACTCAGTTTCACCTGATCAGTTATGTTACATGGTAAATTGTGCTGCTGTACTGAGAGCTGGAAAACAGTAGCTTTAGTGGGCCTGACTCAGCCTTTGAACCTTTTGAATGACCTCATTTTTCTGTGCCTCTAACTACAGCATAGCAATTTCAGTGACTGAGAGTGCCTTTATTTACTGCTGCTTGCAGACACGGAGAGAAGCTCCTGTGACCAAGGTTGTATGTGCCTGTGGGAAGCCAGTCCGTAGCCTGACTTGGGTGAACCTTGCCTGTTTCTGATAAAAATGGATCTGGCCCCATTTTGTTCAGTGTTGCTTCAGATGTAAAATGGATAGCCCACAGGGCACAATGACAGATTTGTTTTCCGCAAGCAAGAAGTGCCGCGAACTATACCAGTAATACCCCATTGTCCTGGCAGCACGGTGGCTCTTGAAAGACAGGTTGATGTGGTAAGGCATCTGCTGATGTCTCAAAGTTGCAGAAAGGCTGCTTGCTTTGGGCTGCAGCATTTTGTTCACTGTGAAGGGATCTTATTTTCCCAGGGACTCTTCCAGAAATTTAGACCTTTCTGAGTTTGTTGGGCAGGAATTTTTGTTCTGCACCACATGATACCTGATATCTCCCCCTGTGGAAACAATGTAACAGTAGAAATTAAGGCTGCCCAGAAAAATACCGAATACCTTGAGTACATGTGAAAGTCTTGGTTTAAATGCTACCAAGCATCTTTAACTTAAGGACAAAAAAATCTCCAGTTCTGCGCTAATGTTGTTCTTTCACAGCTTGTTGTTTATGCCTATACAGACTCAGTTTTAAATTGCTAACAAAACAGATTGATGGCATTCCAGCATGGCTTTTCCAAGGGATAAGAGGAGGTTGAGTTATCATTTTCTCAAAGATATCAATCATCTCTGTGGGCAGCACAATGATACTCTGTTTTCTGTCCCCATTAAGCTCTTCAGCTCAACAAGAGAGTCTATGCTGAAGTAATGGAGGAGCCATCCAGTGCCTGTTGGCTTAGGTGAAGTAGTTCCCAAATCATGGTCTGCTTTCCATGCCAAACTGCAAAGCACGGGTCATAAGTGGTCCCCAGAACCATTCGAAAAATATGGGAATATGACAGCTAGCAGCTGTTTGGCCTGAGAAATGTTTAGGGCTGTTACTACCCTAGTAATTTAAAATATTCCAGAGGCACAGATTTGGAAACTTCCAGAGCTCTTGAGAGTGCTGAAATTGTTCATGGTCATTTTCAAACCAGCTTTAAGGAACAGGGCTTGCTGCATACTCGGGTCCATGCTGGTCCAATTCATAAAGGCAAAAAGAGGTCATTGGTGCTTCTTCAAAGATGCCTACTCAGAATTGCTGCTGGAATGCTTGCACAACCTTTGGTTTGAGGATCTTTTCTTCTGCATGTTAAAGCTAAACAATTGGCAGACAAACAAGAGATGCAGATATAAAGCTTCTGTACAGACTGAGCAGTTGCTACTGAGTCATGGCTTAGAATTCTCAGTAATAAACATCCCCAAACCTACACTCTGAGCACTGGTCCTGCTGCTTTAGAGTACCATCACTCCTCCAAACCCTGGCAGTTCTGAAAACACTCGCCATCGAACTGTGACAGTAACTGAAGGAGCTGGGACCACTGAGAATCTGAGTAAGCCCACATGTAGATACAGCTTGAGTCTGTGCAAGTTCCTCCCCAAGGACTAAAGGGAAGCCAAGACCATCATGTCCCTATTTAGGAGCCACATCTGTATTCACACAGAGCTTGATTTTGGGGATGGCTAAATCCACTCAGCTACTTAAAGAAACCTGCGTGCTTTCAATGTCTTTGGAGACCAGGTTTTTTTCTGGCAATGTCTAATAAAGATCCAGAGGTTTTAAAGTGTTTGGTGATACTCTGATGCTACCAGATGTTGTTACTGATATAAAAGCCCTGCATATGTCATAAATACTGTGGCAAATGTTTAAAGTAGTATAACACCTGGAAGATGTGTATATAATGCAGACAGATGTGATAAATCATTAATTCAGTTTGATTTATATGTGAATCTAGCCTTTGTAAAAGTATTTTAATTCATCAGGCTTTGCTTTCAATGGTGACAAGGCATTTATTCATATTTCTCTTGACTGACATGGAATTTCTCATATTTGCCACAGGCTGCGAGGCACAGTAATGAGGGATTTGGTGTCTGAATACAGGCAGTTGCATTAGGAGGTGTGTGAGGCAAGGAGTGAAAGACAGCAGAGTTTGTCTGGGAGTTTTTCATCTTCAAGACAAATCCCATCACTGTCAAGAGGGAATTGTACCCAGCTTTGTCTTCAAGTATATCAGTCTCAGGACAAGTTGTCAAGCATACCCATGTTTTATTGACACATAAATGTTAAGAAGGAATACTGTTTTTGCATGTTATAATTATATCCACAGGGCATTAAAGTGGCAGACTGAAGGAATGTGATTTGTTCTGCTAAACATGAAGCTGATTAAGATGTGATTTGGCAATAATGTAGAAATAACTGTATGGGGGCAAGGGGGGAAGCACCTCGATTCAGGTTAGGAAGACACAGTTCTTCTAGATTTAAAAAAACCTTAAGAAATTAACTACTGAAAATGTATCAGAATCTTTGCTGGGTTTCTCCATTACTTGATGGTCTCAGATTGGATGTGTATCTGTTTGAGCATTGTGTTCTTAAATAATAGGAATCTTTGGGCTCTTTTCTGTCGTTGAGTTTGTAAAGGAGGTCAAATGAAAGGACCTAATTTCTCCTTGATATTTAACACTTCTGGAATTTTCTTCTGGCACAAGAGCTATGCTAGCGGGCGATGGGTCTTGTGGTCCCCCACTTGTTCCAATGAGTCAGGGTAAGCATAGAGCAGGAGGCTTTAGTAATCAGGACTCTGGAGCTCAAGAGGAGTAATATCAAGGATCTCCTTTTGTCACTGCAGACCCCACTCAGGCATTTACACAAACACATAAAATATTCTTAGAACATATAGCAGTGAGGAGTATGTGCTTCATGGGACTGCCCATGTGTTTGTATGAGTACAGGGGAAGGAAAGGGCAAGTACAATGACAGCAAGGGAAGGTCAACATCAAAGTGGCAAAGTCAGGAGAAAGAGGAAGATTAATCTCAAAGGAGATACTAAAATCAAGATGTCCAAACTCCATTAACTCTTGCTATCATTACAAAAAGGCTGATTCACTAACCACCGTTTGGTTTGGTGTCAGTTTTGCTCAGGCCTTCATAATGAGGTGGGGGAGGAGGCTGCTTTTAAAGTATCTTTGGCCAATCAACACGGTTGGGAGATAATAACTTTTTGAAGAGCTGAAAATGTTCCTGGAAACCTCAGAGATTTAATTGAGGCCTTCTGTCATTAAACTCGTATTACTGTGCAATGGAGCTCTGCAACAACCTAGATTAAAATAAGTCATCTCTGTAGAAGTGGGCATGGAGATGGATCCTATTGATATTAGCATAATGAAGGCTTTCAGATAAACATTCAATTAGTTTGAAACACAGCAATGGAATGGCTTTGTATTAAGAGAAGCGGAGCAGCGTGAATATTGTCTGGCTTTGTGTCTGCTGGAGGATCCTGAAAAGCCTGTTCTTTTTGGGTTTAAGTTTAATTCTTAATAATGCCCTTACTGAAAAGCAAATAACATGTGAAATCCTTAATGGATTTGCAGGTTAATAATAAAAAAGCATTGATTTAAAGCTCAACTGACTTGCCCTTTTAAATGCCAGAACCAAGAAATTAAGAGCAGAAAAGACCACCAAGTAAAACGACTAGGTAATACACACGCACATGTTCCCCCCACCCTTATTTAGGCCCAATTACCTATAGATTGCCTGAAGTAATAGCATTTTCATTTTTGCAGCCACAGATGGGAGAGTGCCTAATATTAATTGCTGATGGAATTAAGTGACTTGTCATCAGAGAAATGCTCAGGCAGAGAAAAGGCAATATGTATCTTCATAGCCCACAGTACAAAGAAGAATCTCCCACGGCTTTTTACTAGACTGATGCAGACTCCAAAAGTGTGTATATCAGCTCATGTAGATGTCACTCGGCAACTTAACTCTTCAGGTGAGACCTCCTTGGATGATTGTAATAAAGGATTGGACTGTGAGTAGGTACTTGAGTTAATCTCTGGGAACGTAAATTCAATCTGGGTCTTAACACAGTAGCAGGAAAAATAGAGTGCACCTCACTTCTGCTCACATCCCTTCCCATCTCTGCTGCCCCCAAACTTGACAGAAAGAATGAGAATCCCCATGAAGTCACCAATAGCCCATAAGCTCATTTTTTAGGTGAACAGCTTCCCTGCTCCCCATGGCAGAACCAGATAAATGGTTTTTTTACACAAACCTGCTCCTTTTCTTGTTCTGTTTTAATTTTGGTCCCCTGAATTTCTATTCTATTTCTATTGTTTTTTCATTCAAACATTTCTAAACCTTTTCAAGCACTAGCCAGAAAAGCCTGGAAACACTGAGAATACATGTAAGAATTACCACTATTTCATGCAAAGGTCTACTGAGGCAGGCAATACAGTTCAAGTTAAAATAATAGCTTCATAACTTACAGAACAAATCCTGAAACTTTTGACTCCTGTTTCCCACTTCAAACTGAAAAAGACCACCAAAACCTGCCTCTTATAACATACTGCTGTTCCCACCAAAGTTTATAGCAATGTAAGTGTGAATTTCTGGGCCAAATCAAGTCAGTGATCTTTTGGATTTTGCTTCAACACTGTGGTGATTTGACCTGGCAGTCCTCCACAAACTGCTCCAATGTGAGTCCTTCCCACAGGCTACAGTTCGTCACCAACAGCTCCAGTGTGGGTCCCCTGCAGGGTCATAAGCCCGGCCAGCAAACCTGCTCCAGCCTGGGCTCCTCTCTTCATGGTGCCACAGGTCCTGCCAGGAGCCAGCTCCAGTGCGGGCTTCCCACAGGGTCACAGCCTCCTTCAGGCATCCACGAGCTCTGGTGTGAAGTCCTCCGTGGGCTGCAGGTGGGTGTCTGCTCCACCGTTAACCTCCATGGGCTGCAGGGGACAGCCTGCCTCACCATGGTCTTCACCAGGGGCTGCAGGGGAATCTGCTCTGGTGCCTGGAGCATCTCCTGCTCCCCTCCTTCCTCACTGACCAGGGTGTCTGTCTGCAGGGTTGTTGCTCTCACATATTCTTACTTCTCTCTCTGGCTGCAGTTGCTGTTGTACAGGAAATTTTCCCCCTTCTTAAATATGTTATCATAGATGTGCAACCACTGTAGCTGATGGGGTTGGCCTTGGCCAGTGGTGGGTCTGTCTTGAAGCTGGCTGGCATTGGCTTCATTGGACATAAGGGAAGTTTCTAGCAGCTTCTCACAGAAGCCACACCTGTAGCCCACCTACTACCAAAACCTTGCCATGGAAACCAAATACAAATGAGAACAGCCTTTTGTCCTCTAGATCCCACTGCACTTCATCTCTTTGCAAATTCAGTCACATACCCATGGACATTGCTCCCTCCTTGTGATGAGCTGGATCCTGGAAAATCTCTAGAGAAAGGTCACTACATAGACGACCATAAAGTGGTGAAAATGTTTTTGCACAGAAAATGGTCTCTTTACTATAGGAAGTATTGTTTCTGGGGAATATAAAGTCCTAGATTATTTTTGGCCTGAAAGCTTTGGATAAATGCATGTGGAAATGTCGACGCTCCCCACTGCACCCTGCTTTCTCCAGTTGAGTACTGCTCTCTTGTGCCCTGTAAACCCTGTGTAGTTCATCTAATATCCATACAAATTTGATGCAGATGTACTTAACTTAGTGTTGCACGGTGTGTCAGAGGGAAAACCAGTTAAAAAATGGTGAGGCTGGGGAGAGAACGCTAGTCCTTGTAACAGTATTTGTGGTTTAAGGGTTGTTTTTCCCTTTTTCTCTCCAGAGATCTCAAGCATCTTCAGGCAGGAGGGAGGATCTGTGCAAGCCCGCAGACATCACTAGGTGGTGCAAGCAGTCCACCAGCTCCGGCACTGCTTTTCTCCCAGCCTGAAGGAATACCAGCTTGTAGTTCCTAGCCCTGGGCTGGACCTCTCGGAGTAGAGGATGACAAGCCCAGGCAGGCAAAGCCTAATTGGTTTGAGTCAGAATGAGAATGAAACAGAGCAGCATTGTTCTGTGGCCTTGAACCAGTCCTGCTTTACACTACAGATATATTTAAAATGGGTTAGAAAGTTTCTGCGGGGTAAATCTTTCTCATGATGAAACCGTGCTTAAAGAAATGTTTTTGGTTTGCTAAAGATATTGATACCAGGTAGCAGAAAGGTGAGCACTGGAGTTGCATAAGCAGGCCTGCAGAACTGTCTCCTGCTCTGTTAAGTAACCATCTGGTGGAACATCAAGTCAGCATCATAGTTAGGGCTAGATTTTCAAGAGAGAGTGGTTCTTAGGTATGTAGATAAAGTATCTGATAATTCTAAATCTTACTATTTCTAATTTCTCAATATAACGGTCATGGAAGGTGCACAATACTGAACTTTGACACAAAACTAAAGCCAATTGCATTTTTTTCAAATTTCCAAGTTAGTTGTACAAGTGGATCTCTTGCTAGGCAAAACCAGTGTCAGAAATATAAGCGCATTTTCAAGCAGCTGTGAAATTTTGCACATGAAGAAAGTGAGCAGCTCTTAGAAAAGGAATAATAGTTGTAGCAGAAGAGGTATTTGATACGTTTATATGATACTGAACAGGCCCAGCAAATAACCTATTCTGTTACCCTGATGTGAGGAGTCAGAACATGGTACAGAATGACAGGGATAGGCAATTTATTGATGGTTTCAGTTTCTGTTTATGTCCCCATTTAATCTGGAAAGGAAATGCATCTGAAAGGAATTGCAACCTGGAACAAACTTGCTGTGAATAACGTTCTTCCAGGAACATCCAGGAAATCAGAAGCTGTCAAAGCTCTGAGGCAAACTCAGTTGGTTCTGAACCATTAGGTTTACTTCCATCTGATGGGAATTTGGTTGTCAAAAGAAAAGCTTAACCAGGAAGGTCAAAGTGAGCGAGCAAATCTGGATGAGGTGTTGTTTTGTTGGGTTTTTTTTCTCCTAAGGGTTTTCTGTGGAGTTGAAATATTTACCGTAAAAAATGAAATTTGGATTTTTGTGGAAGTGTTTTTCCGTCAGGGAGTCCTTCTGATGGGCAATTCCCAGCTGGTTCTTGAGGTCAGATTTTTATGTCCAGCTTTCTTTCATCTCTTCCCTTCTTTGTTTTTTCCCTTGTTCTTTGTTGTGCCTTGGCATTAACGGCTTATAATGCTGGAGACCATGAGCTTGCATTCTCATTGTAGTTTTCATAGCCATCAAATGTACAATGTGTGCTTGTTTCAGAAAGCAGGCAGATAAGAGCCTTGGCCAGTAAGTAATTTCTTTACCCCATTATGTACTTATCCCCATGTGAATACCAGCAAGACAAAGAAGTTCTCTAGGAGTCCCTTGCTGGCCAAACTTTTTCACTGAAACACTTCCACACACACAATGTTCTTCAGTTATTCTAAAAAATCCACAACTTCAGCAGGATTGGAATTTAGTAGATTTGGGGTTTTTTTAGTAAAAATCCAGTAATAATTTTTTATATTTTAAACAAGGTTTTAGTTGAATATTTTTAGAATAATGTAGCATCAAAAATGCTTTCACAGACTAGCTGACTTCATTTTCTTTCACTTACCAGCTGTCTTCAAAACACTGACTAGATAAGCTTACAGATCTCTTGACTGAGCACCTGTTTTTAACTAGGGTTAGTTCAAAGTGAGAAAAAGAGAGAAACAGTGACCACGTTGAGGATTCTGGGTGGCTGACCAAGCCAACTAAACTCCAAATTTTGAAGGTCATCAGGAACCTGTAGAATGTGAACACTTCAACCATCTGAATTCTATTGACTTCATATTTCAAATGGATTAAACTCCCAACAGCTTCTTCCCCTAGTGAAGGATTTGCCAATGGCAATAACTAATAACAGTTTCAACTGTAACTGTCCTACTTAGTCATAGTGAAAGAGACTGATACAAAACAAGGAGAAAGGTGGAACAAGCTCCAGGAATGCTGCATAAATTCTAGACTTCCTCTGTGTGGGTTAATTTCCAAAACTGGAATGGGATCATGCTACTTTGGTCAATTTGGGTTAGATGTCTTAGGTTAGAGGTCTATTCCTGAAGGGTTGGGCTAAGGGTCACTGAAAGACCATTTCTGAACAGCTATTGAAAAACAGAAAAGGAAGAGGAGCCTTTGGTGAACAGCATGCCCCCATCACCCTCTGCCCTGGATAAAATTTTATTTCTATATGTATGTGCCAGGTCTGGCAACATCGGTGCCTTGACAAGTATGAACTGTGTTCTGTTCACAAGATCTTTTGCAGGGTACAGAGAAAAATAACCCATCTCAAAAGGTAAAGCTGTGCATAAGAAATAAACCATTTTGGATTCCCATGCCCAAATTCTTTTTCATCCGAGATGTGAAAGTATTCTGAGAGTAAAGAGGATGGTGAAGTACCTGACAAACCATTTCTGCATCAGAAAGAGGATGTGGTGCTGACATTCATTTTACTTTAAGGAACAAAACAGAGAGTAGTAATTTATTTCAAATTTCAGCCCTTAAGAATGCAGACAGAATCTGTTCATATATAAAAACCTGCTCCTTGATTGAGTTGTTTCATTAGCTATATGAAGTGAGACAAGGAAGCACTTGGGAAACCAGTGAGATTTAGAAGCAAAGACTAAATTCAAAGAGATGATTTGAAGGTTATGTGGTAAAATGCTCAGTTTCTTCAGCTAATTAGGGCTGCTGGGACTGTTGGGGAATGTGCAGTTTCTAGGTCATACTAAGTTTAAGAAGCTGCTTCTTTAGCCAATTGAAAAATAAAGCTTGGCTGAACTGTTTTTGCAATGCAGTTATTTTCCCCATAGGTTATTGATCTTCATTTATTCTTGCCATATACTTAGCAACCAAATAAGGTAGAGGCAGAAACAAAAAATGCACCGGTTTATTAAAATCTACAGTTCATCTTCCCTTCCTCTCCTGAAGATCCCCCGAGTGATTTTTGAAACTGTAAAACTTCATATATATACAGAAATGGTGCTTAAAATGTACTTGTTCGGCTGCACCTGATGATGGCTGCTGCTGAATTTCCCATGTCCTGAAAACATGAACAGAAAGTCCAGATGGGCCTATTCTGGGCTCTGTTCATCTCAAGAAACTGACTGTCTCAGTAGAGGATATGACCCAGGATTTCTAAATGGGAAGTTGTTGCTTAAGAAGTGTTTTCTTCTGCAGTTGTACAGCTTCTGATTGTTCCAGACTCAGGACAGATTGAAATCTGAAATCGCAGCTGATCCTGCCATCCCAATCTTACACAACCATGTAGTGCCTCTTTGAACAACAGGTCATCATGTTCTTTTGAGCCTCTGTCAGGGCTGGTTCAACCATTCACACCTCCATGCTCCAGTGAGTTCTTCGCTACTTCTCTATCAGTGGCATTATCTGTTTTTTGCAGGCATGTGGCATGGCCTGCCAGCAAAGAAAAGTCTGAGATAAAAACAGTGAGAAAATCCATCCCATTGAATAACATGTAGTCAAGAAACTATTTCAGTTTCTGTTTTTTTTAAAAAATACGGAAAATATCACTGTTCTTTCTTTTGTTCCTTAATCAGGAGATGAGCAGGGTTTTTTTCTGACAGTGGGGTCTGTATTTAAGAAATCCAAAATTAAGTTGGCATTTTCACCTTCCATTTGTGTTTTCTTCTGGATTTTCATAGCCAAATGGAAAGAAATTGCGATTTCATAATTCAATGGAAATGTAAATTCAACTTGTAAACCAGCTTGTTTGCTTTGTCTAGAAACTTTACCAAAGGGCGTCAAAACTGCTATTCCACATTTTGTAAAAAAACTGCTATTCCACATTTTGTAAAACAAGTCTTCGGGCTTTCAACCACCTTCCAGTCTACTTAAGTGGAAACGTAGCTCTTTGAGCCACTGATTCTGGTCTCATTGATGAAGTTCTTAACACTATTTTTAATTCAAAGCTCTTTATTTAAAATTGAGGCTTTCTACTTCTTCAGCTAGCCACCTGAGCTATAGCTAGAGTACACAGTGCTCATTTTTCATGGCATCTGATTTTTGCAGGAGCACTGCCTCTGCCTCATATATGTCAGCAATGAAGGATGTATTTACTGTCCATTTCTATAATTTCTGCAGTGCTGGCTCCTGTGGGCTGGTGGCAGGTAGGGTGTGGAGAGGATGTCTCTTTAGGTACGGCCTGAAACACGATGGAGGTCTTCATGATGTCTTCACACACTCTTCCAGAACCTAATCCCTCTTTTCCCCTGTGCCGTTTCTGGTATTGTTGGTGTGAGAGAAGGCCTGTACTTACAAGGGCTGCACACATTCAGGACCCCTAAGGGATAGTAAGCCAAATGACTGGGCAGTGCCACAGAGGTCTGCCTGGGAGTTAGCTCTGGTTTTCTCTCTGGGATAAAAGTACGCTAGGCAAGAAAGGGACAGCCCCCGCTATTCTCTGGCTTTTTTTATGTACCACAATGCGTGAAAGAGTTATTCCTTTCAGACCTTTCCCTTTTTTTAATAAAAAGCCTCATTTCCAAGAAGACTGGAGTGCAAATTACCTTCTCTATTCAATTACAAAATCTGATCTCTGCCTTTTCTTTTTTCACCACTAATAAAAGCTATTGAAGTAAAGCAGTAATCTCTTGTTATGGAAAAATAGGCAGTAAGTCACCTTGAGATTAAAATACATATATTGCTATACCCTTTCTTGGGAATCTAGTGCAGTAATTGCTTAAAACAATGACAACAGGGACTAGAGGGAACATTGTATTTTTGTGGAACATTTCCAGGGATAATGGGTGAAATCCTCCACTGGTTTACATCAGCAAAGCTCCACCAAGCTGCTACACTGGCTGATGTTAATTATCATGTCTTCATTGAGGTCAATGGCCCATCTCCTCCAGCTCTTGTAACTTGGGTTATTTCCCTGAAATATAAACTATAATCCAGTCATTTTAGATTAACATAACAACCCAAGCGCAGCAGATCAGTAACTAATGTTCTAGGCTGTGTGCTGAGCTATGCTCTTAGGACAGGGCATGAATTTGGGATGACCTTTGCTACCCATGTTAACAGGTTGAGGAATAGCCAAGCAAAGATGTGCTGTATCTTCAGGCGGTCTTGGTGCCTGGCATAGCTGAAGTGGCAAACAATCTAATGAAAATGACACTTATTCTGGAAAAAGGGGAAAAAAAAAAAAAAAAAAGAGGGGATGGGGTGTTTAAGAGGAGTAGGGACTTGAATTCACAAAGCTTCTTCTAGCACTTATGGTTTTGCTGCAGTTCTGCTGTGAAAACTCAGGTGATCAGAGAATTGAAGCAAAGGCTGGCTCCTGTGCTATGCTACTGACGTTTGGGAAAAAAAAAAACAAAAAAACACCACCTTGCTCCTACAGAGTGAAAACTAGAGATTCATCATAGTAATAGGAATCAGAAGCCAAGAACAGGTTAGGGATAAAGTGTTACAATCAGACAATATTTGAAAACTCTATAAAGCACCCTTCAAAGGTCAGGTTGTTTTAATATATTAAGTACCTATGGAAACACTTCAGAGGTGGGAAAGCTCAAAATAAAGGTCAAATGTTTAACCCCTGGCTTTAAAGATTTTACATGCACCTTACAAAAGCAGACAGAAAATACACACCAGTACTTCTCATGTGTGATATGAGATTTTTTTTGTTGTTTTTTTAATACATATTCCTTCATACTTTTGCAGGTTTCTTTAGAGATACTGTTCCATTTCAGCAATGTATGATCTTCATTGCTTTTTTGTGTGGCAGAGAACTGTGAGCTTTCAGACCTTACAGATCAGAAACAGGAGTGTCATGGCTAATTCTAGCAGTGTTAGCACAGAGAAACCTTTAAGCAGTTCAGCTTGAACTTGAAATTGAGCCTTATAGATTAGTATCTAGCCCTCATATCTTACCATGCATTAACCTTGTCCACATAATGAATGCTAGCATAGTGCTAACAATTTTTCTTGTCTTTCTTCACAATACATTCATGATAAGCCTTCCATAGTAGTCTCTTAAAAACTGAGGAGATCAAGCATCAGATTTAAAACAGAAATCCCTGTTGAATTTCTGTGCAGACACACATATAGTCAGAGTGAAATAATGATATTTACCAATATTTAGGCTTTTGTTTATGTTGCCTTGGACTCTGGGGCCAGTGGTGGGAAGTATAAGGAGACAGAAGAGAATTTTTTTCTGATTGAGGAGACAGCATTAAAGGAAGTAATTCTGATGGGGACTGTGCTTCAGCTTCTTTTAGTATGTGCCCAGCATGACAGTAGAAAGCCAGGGTTCTGGTTCAGAACGGTAGTCTTGAAAAACCCATTGAAGGACAAAATCCATTTGTAGGCCTTAATTTTTTTAAAATTTTTTAAGATTTTTGCATAGTGTGAAAGGCAGCTTAGGCCAGTTTGAGCTGCCACATAGTGCTCCCATATCATGGGTTATCATTGTGAGACCGCCAGCTTCTCAGGGTGAACATCTTCTGAAAGTCACATCCATACTCTGTTGGCATTAGCCCTTAAAGCAAGGTTGATGACACCACCTGATCTATCTTGTGTGTATGCTCTTCAGAAATAGCTGACTGATATACTGGGTCTATTTGGGGGTTTTAGTTGCCAGGATGAGCAATTAATAGCACAACTAGAAACATTAGTCCAGGTTATACTGGCCCTATGAAGAGATCGGTTTTGAACTGTACATAGCCAAGTTTCTGCTGAACTTGGGAAGGAAAATATCAGCCTCTTCTTGCTCTTTGCCTTGTTTTTGCCAATTTAACTTTCCTTTTCAAGTGTGTGCCCCAGCTCAGGCAAGAGAGTGCTTTTTTCATTTAGTGTGCAAGGCAGAAGTGCTTATGGTAAAAAATACTGATTCGGGAGAAGAAAAATTTACTTTGTTACAACTCCATTGCATTCTCAGCCTTGAAAAACTGTCAGCTGGAGTAAATCACATTTGCAATGCATTTCCTTCTTTTTCTCCCTGCAAAAACTTCTATTTTCTAATCTATATCACAAAGCAGCTTATTTTATATTAAAGCTGGAATGGGTTCATTGGTTTATGAGTTTTTCTTTCTCATATATATATATATATATAGTGATACACCCCATTCTGCCTTCCTTTTGACTGTGAAGGTGAAACTGAGATAAGGGTGGTCTGGCTCTCTTCATCCTACTGCCAGGAATGTATGTTCATTCCTAAACAAGCACATGCTGTAGTCATTTTAAAATATATCCTGAAGTTTGTCTGCTATGCCACTGATTTGAGAAGCAAGTGAGCCAGAGCTGCTGTTAGCACGTCAAAGAGCCTGCTCCATTTTCACAGTGAAAACTCTATTTGAAGTTCTGTGTTTAATGGTGTGGGACTCTATAGACCCCTGAATTGCATGCTGTTATTCCAGATGTGCATTGTCTCTATAGAAATGCAATTTCACAGTCATTAAACATTTTAAGTTCATCAAGTGCTAATTATAGCAGAGAGCATGACAGCAGAATCTTCAAAGCCCTAGTGGACAGAAAAGCCTATTGATCATTCAATTGATTTTTATTACTTGGTATTGAGTGGCAGGGCTGCCTGCTGTTTTATAATCGGGTTTTTTTTCTTTTCTGCTCATTATACTAGACTCATGAAATAGCCTAGCTTGCTGTGATACAGAGCATTGTTTGAGTGGCATATCACCTGGTGCAGCATACTGCATTACTGCAGCTTTCCACAATTCCTGTCAGTGCTATTTTCTCTTCTAGAGAATGTGCTGCTTTTTCCAGACCTTTCCACTGGACCTGTATATCCGATGTTGATGTCTCAGAGACTGAAATGAGCCAGCTTCTGGTGTGCTGATGTCAGCTCACACCAGCTCCATTGGCTGGGTGAGTTTCTGGTATGAGAGGGGAAGGAGAATTTGGCAGCACGCTGAGGCATATTCACTCACCAGTTTTGGCACTGCTCCTGGGATTTACTGCATGTGATCTGAGTATTGACTCACAAGGAGCATTGATCAATCACAGTATCAAGCTGCTTATCTTTGCAATAGAAAATAAGCTGAGAAATGGTGTTTGCTCTACTAACTGCCACAAAGCTGTCAGGTTTCTGGCAAGCTCCTGCGGGACAGGCAAAAGGGAAAAAGAGGCCCTGCCATTCCTGTAAGCTGCTTCCTCTTGTGACTTGCTATGGCTGATCTCTCCCCACTTACACTCTTTTCTCCATCCCATCTCTATCAGCTGCTGCTTGCAATAGAAAGATAAGCATGGATACCTGCAAACCTGCCAGTTGAGGAGTTAAGTGCTCAAGATGAATTTTTATTTTAATGAGCCATGCATAGCAGGCAACAGGGAGCCCCACAGGATTCATCAGGGGCTTGTGCCAAATACCTGTTGAAATAATTGGAAAGATTTCCACTGACTTCAGTAAGCTCTAGTTCCCTTCCTAATTGCACCCTCCTGTGTTTCTCAGAGACTTGAATTCAGGAAACAAGATAGGCTGTGGTTATGTACCCACAGCTCCCTAATGTTCTTTCTGTGCCAGGGCTCTGGAGAAACGGGCTATATACCAGCACCACTTTGGTCTTCTGGGGACATTACTTATGCACCTCAGGGCCTCAGTTTCCTCATCTTCGGTGATAAAGATAATGACAGTTGATTCTTAAAAAAAAAAAAAAACAAAAAACTTGATGACTTCTCATTTGTTGCATAGAGGAGCTGATTGCTTCCATTGTTAGTTTGAGTGACTGGACAGTGAGGAAAGGAAATGAGCAAAACCAAAAAGGATATATCTAGTATCAGGGCAGCTATACTGATGATCTTCTGAGAGCCCATGTGCTGTGGCAGACAAAGATCAGATCGTTGCCGGGCCAGAAGCAATTAGCTTAGCTAAAGTGTCTCTCTGCTGTAAACAGCCCATATTTAGGATAGGATCTTTGAAAGTCGTCGGGATTGACCCAGTGTGATCTCCTTGAAATCAAGTGCCAAAACTCAACTGCATTAGGAAGGAATGTAGACTGCTGCAGACCTTTGTGGTAAAGGACATCCTGAATGCACAGTCACTCTTTCATCTTAAGGATATTTCTGCTAACTCCTTCTGTCAATTGTTTTCTTTAGGAATTCAGGGGATAAAAAGAAAGAAAGAAAATAATAAAGTGCATTTAAGATGCAAGGAGATAAAGCCATGTTAAGTTTCATTTACAGAGATGAATTGGGAACAGGTGCCTCACGTAACTGAGGGGCACCATTCTGTGAGAGAACCCATAGGAGTCAAGAGAAAGGAATTACAAAGAGCAACAGTATATTCAGAAAGATAACTATAATCAAGGCCTTTCCATGTCTATTAAGGGGAAAAGACAACAACCACAAATGCAATGGAGAGATTAAAATTGACTTTGTAAAAAGGCATTTTTTATTTAGTTTTTGTTTCTCTGAAATAATTTCAAAACCGAAGGCAGGAATAATTGAAGCATTTACAGAATATATCAATAATACCTCATTATCCAGCTTTGCTTCAATCCACTGATTTCAATTTTCTTTGGAACAAATGGCATTTATCAGAGGACTTAGCATATGAATGGGGAGGGGGGAGAAATGTAAAATACATGCTGTAGATTTACATGTCTTAGAATGCCAAATAACCATCAAAACTAATTGTTTCTGAAATGCTTTATAAACCTTATCTTATGTGTTGACCTTAATCAGAGCAATTAATTTTATAATGAATTCTTTCTACACACCCCCTATCTTATTATTATCCTTAGTCTAAATTAATAACATCATGATAATAATTAGTAGATATGAAATTGTCTCTTCACTACTTCTCATAGCATGTGGGCTTGATATAAAAGAACATCAAGGATGACAATTAGAGGAAAACATGTCAGCTGTATTGATTGTTGTGCACCTTAACCCTAGCATCTGCAAAATAGGCTTTATTTAAATGTGAATAACTTTGATGTTCTCCCTCTATTTCTCCTTCTATTTTATTTCAACAGTTTCCCTTCCTGCAAGAGGCAAACATTTCCACCTCAAAGCTCACTACAAAAAGATTAAAGTAGAATTTTAGGGCCTGATTCAAAGTGTGCAATGCCAGATTTTGGAGCAAATGAGTCATAGGGACTTAAGATTTAGAAAAGCATCAGCATCTGGAGATCCATTTGTAATCTCTAAACCCTTCTTGAGGTCTCAGCCTTTCAGAAACCCCAGGGAAAATGGACATATTTATATCTTGGACTGTGGTTATGTGGCCTTATCAAGACAAATTAATTTGAGTAGGGTGCTGCTGTCACAGTGCCAGATCCATTCCTTGCTCTGCCTCACCACGTAACGATGGGAAGGTAGTGTGAGAGGACAGCGGAACCCCACGTTTAGAAAAGCCTAAGACAGACAGGAAACGAAAGCCCTATTATTACTATCGCCTTTATTGAATACACTGCTGTGTTTCAATCAGCTACTGAAATAAGCCTTCTCCCTTCTCTGAAGGTAAATGCCTCTCTCTACAGGCATGGCGGTAAGACCA
This sequence comes from Falco biarmicus, assembly GCF_023638135.1. NCBI lineage: Eukaryota > Metazoa > Chordata > Aves > Falconiformes > Falconidae > Falco > Falco biarmicus. The sequence continues at coordinate 61,809,133 of NC_079288.1, read as the reverse complement.
TGTCAGTCTTGTAGTGGTATATGTAGTCCCTGTCAGTCCACAGCCCTAGCTTTAGGCCCAGCTCTGTTACAGCCTCAGAATTTCCACTCTCCTTTATTCAGTCACTTTTCCAGCCTGTGCAGTCACAAGAAAACATGACACACCTGCACTAACAAATTATTGCCTGAAGCCAACAGCTTGAACAGGGAACGAAACAGGACAAGGCACATGGAAGAATTGCTTCAGAATGTTTTGTTCATGCACCTGACTGATGATGTATGGTCTGCAGCTTTATGATAATAGGGGAAAAAAAGATCTGTTGGGGTTGTCTTTTTTTTTTTTTTTTTCTGGGGTGGTGGTGGTGGTGCTTTCTTTTGGGTTTGGTTTGTTTTTTTTTTTAAAGGTAATGATCAATTGAATATTAAGCACAAAAGGAGAGTCCTCTCTGAAAGAGAAGGTATTAAGTCACTTTGGTTCTTTAGTGCAAGCAGAAGAGCTCAACCTTAGCTGCTTATTCTGGATATTGAAGTTAGAAGAACACATTCCCTTGATGCCATTCCAAAAACAGATAGCTAACATTTCCCCTGCAAAGGGAGGTATTTTGATGTTTTGCAAAGAAAACCTGTGACAGAATCACATTGCTGACGGTCAAGATGAAGGCACAGCTATCATGGAAATACAGTCCCTTGTGTGTTTCTTCTTTTTTTTTTTTTTTTTTTTCCCTAAATCAGTTGTGAACAGCTTTTAAACTATCTTTTTATTTTTGAAACGAGCATCTTGAAGTGCTGCCTCTATCACACAATCTGCAATTCAGTGTGCAGGTTAAAATGTAAAGCACAAAATGTGGTCTTGATATACAGATAGTGAATGTGTCTTTGTTATTGGGGGTACTAGTGTGACTCCTAGATCATCAAACCAAGTCTACAGTTCATGTGTGCTTTGTGGGGCACACACAGGTAGTAGAAAAGATTCAAAGGCCCTCTTTTCTGCACACACTAAGGGTATATCTAAGATGTAACCATGACCTGCCTGGTGCAAAATTCATCTAAAAGGTGAGAGCCTACCAGCAACAAAAACATGGCCCAACCCACAAACTCCAGAACCTTTAGAATGAGTACTTCTACGGAAACAGTGGTCAAACAATAAATTTCTGGTTTAAATATTATTGTCCTTACTATTTTTTCAGTCTTCAAAAATAAAATTAAAGTAATAGATAACCTAAAAGTTACTTCACAAAGTCTTTTAAGTATTAAATTTTTAAAAATGCCAAAGAGAAATATTTTCTCACTTCTCTTTTTCAGGCCAAGAATATTTGTCAGAATTAACTGTAATTTTACATGCATTTTGGAACATGAAACAGATTTAATTTCCATTGATTAGAAGTGTTCCCAAGCTTCACTTCAATCTGAGAACAGAAACTTCTTTGGCATCTTCACCAACTGCCTGCCATGCTCTGTGGCACAACAAACCCAACAAATGGGAGTCCAGATGTACTTGGTGGCACCGTGTCCATATTGGCCTTTGTGACAGAAGACGGCAGCAGAACTCAGGTGGTATCTGTACTTGTAAAGCCAAATAGATTTCAATGTAAGTAATGTTTAGCCCCCAAATTTGTTCCCTCCTTTATTTTTTAATAAGTCTACGCTAATTCCTGTGTCATTTGTATGGTTACGTTGGTCCTCTTATGCTTTCATTTTAGCTTTGGCTTTGGTTCAGAACGTACGGTTCACGCAAATGAAGTTAATGTAACATAAATGGGTTCCTTCTTCTGGCTACTGGCTATATGTAGCAGCCAAAAGCCCATGTACTTATATGTACATATAGCATGTACTTAATTCTAGTCTATTTTCTTGTCAGGTGAGATTTCAATATTATTCAAGATGCACCTTGTGTTGTTCACATAACAGGGACTGATCTTAGCCTCACTTTAACGCAGTTACTGGCAGTCACTCCAGCTTTGGCACTACTGTTTGACTTTTTGTTATCAGTGCTGATTTAACCCGCTTGAAAGCCAGGTGCTCTTGGGACAGGTATCATAAAAAACTCTAGTCCTATTAAGGCACTTAAAATCTGTGAACATTTTAAATAATAAGACACTAGTGGTCACTGAAAACAGTAGGGTCTGCAGCGCTGAGGTGTTTTGAGAAAGTAACCTGTCTATAATCTTGACAACCCCAGATGTTGTGGTGGTTTAATGGTGTTGCACCCCATGGAGGTTTAGAGACCCCACAGGATAGCTTGTGAATGCCTTTATTCTCTAATCCAGTGAGGTGGGTAGTCATACAGTGAAAAAAATGGTGTGCAAACTGCTGTCTTAACCGTGGATCAGGTGTGTCATTTGGGATGATCTCAGGCTGAAGTATTCTCTAAGTGACCTCCAGAACGGTGAAATCTGCCAGGCACCCAATCTCTGCAGAGCTGTAGGCAAGCAAAGGGTTTGAGGCATGTGTTTCTGCTTCAGTTCCACCAGAGTGCAGTTTGCCACAACCAAAGCTGAGAAGAGCAGATAAACCCGGGGGTGCAGCATGCAAATTCTCTCGACGTGAGTTTTATCCTACATACTATTGTCTCATTGAGATTAGGATGCAGGCTCTGTTGCTCGGTTGTGAGCAAGTCCATATTCAGTTTTTGAGCAAAACTGATACTATAGACTAAGAAGTCTTGTTAAAGACCAGTTTTGTAGGTTTTTTTAATTCAGATCAGAGGTTTTTATTATACTCTGAAACTCAAGTTTAGCATTGATTGTATTGGAACTAGACGAATGCTTACTGTTTGGCATATGCTTAGCTGCACGTGTTTGAATTACCTTGCTGAATCAGAATCTCCTTAAATATAAATTATGGAAGTGGCAGGAAATTTGCCAGAATTGGGTGAGATATGATCAGCTGTTGAGATTGCACTGAACAGTACATTATGTCAATCCTTTAGTACAGAAAGCACAGCTGAGTTAGTATATTGTGTTTCTGCTCAGTGAGCTCAGAGAAAATTCCAAAATTAGATTAAACTTTTGAACTTTCTGCAAAGGAAGAGAACAAAAGTGCTTCAGTTCTGATATTGTATTAAAGAGATGGTTGCTTCAAAGCATAGACTTTGTTGGTGTTTCCAGATACTGAATAATCTATTCATGTAGTTCTTTTGTCATCTGTCAAAAAAACTTTGCCTTGCCTCCTCCAAACAGTTTCAACAGCAGTATTTTCACTCATGCAAAACTGTTTCACTGAAACCAGCTGATTTGTGCCCCTGTACTGTTTACAGGATTGCTAAGCATGTGCTGCATACCATGGTCATAAGGTCATTAAATTCTCCCTCTGAAAAATGTATTTTATAACCTGGCCTCCTGTGTTCTGATCCACACCATAGTGAAAGTTGTAGAGTCTCCCTCCCTATCTTACGCACCTAGCCCTCCTGCAACAGTTCTTAACATCTTTTTGCGTATCACTAAATACTTATGACAAGTTCCAGAGGAGCAGACTCAAACAGAAATACTCTGTATAGAAAACTTTTACGGAAAACTGGACTCCTGCACAGTCAAGTCCCTTACGCACAACTGAGAGAAACTGACCAGGAAAATGAAGGGGGGGGAAAGCCTAACTTCAGCTGTCTCTCTCAACCGCAGGAATGAATGACTGGTCAAACTGCACAAGATAAATGTGAATTAAAGCTGGCTGATAAGAAGAATTAGTTCATCTAAGTTGAGTCATGAGGTTTCAGTTCATTTCCCCTGGGTCTGTCAGGGTAATCAAAAGTTGTAACAAACACTGAAATAACTGTAGTGTTTTTCAAGTTAAAAAAAAATAGGCCTATATCTTCCATAGAAGCTACAAACCCTGTGTCTTTAACTGCCCTAAAATATTGTAGCTTATGAATTTTCCATGAAATGTTAATAATGATGAAAGTGCTTGTAGGGTTGTTTTTCAGCTGCCTCTACTGGGGACTGTTAGCTTTGTGTTAGTATTAGCCACACTTGTGAAATAATTTTGCTACAAGCAGACTTGCAAGAACTGAGTATTTCATGAAAGCACTTGATTTGTCCTCACTTTCATCATTGCCTTCTGATTACTTACATTGCCTTCTGATAGATTGTCTTCAAAACTGTTTGGCCTGCAGCTTGCCAGGCATGTGACAGGGTAGGCAGCTGGCCCAAAGTCTTTTTGTAACCCTAATCCCTACTCTTTAAAAGATGTGCTGCTTTAAAAGCTGTGCTGTAGAGCCACGCTTTCAAAAATAGCTGTCATCTGCAATAACTGAACACAGGATGAATGGATCTTACTATTTCATCAAGTGCAGAGTGGGGTCTAGCTGAGCAGTTTACAGGGTAGCCTGAAAAATCCTCAAGGTTCAAAGAACCTTGAACCAGCTCTAAATTATTCAGAAAAGCAGAAACTCTTCCAAAGTATTTCCTATGTCGGGAATGCTGCCTGATCTGCTCAGATAGTTATGCCATGTTTGCCTCAAGATAGTGTATCAGCTGGTTGTGAGCATTACTCACCACATCCTCTTAGAAAAGTGCATCCTTAACAACTGGCAGGTGAGCAAAGGCAGGATGGAAGGAGGAATACCCTGAGGTCTTTATTCAGCAGTGACCATCTGCAAATTGAAACAGAACCAGTGGAAGTAAAACCTGCTTTTATAATAGACAGTAGCTTTCCTTATTCCTCCTAACAATGTTTTGCCCTCACCAAGAAAGATTGTGACATTCATGGTACCCCAGACATATTCCTGCTGGGTTTAGTTTGTGTACCTAATTAAAACTGGAATGGCTTATGGCTCGCTGCAGCTTTCCATCACATGAAGCCCCTTGACATTATTTATGTGACTGCTAAGTGACACAGAAACACATCCGAGGGAGAAGCAGAGAGGAACAAATGGCTAAAGAAAGGTCAGGGTAAGACCATGGCTGCTTCCTAGGAATGGAAAGAGAAATCCTGCTTCTCCTGAACCTCTCCTTTTCTCTTCTTTATTAGCAAAATTAGTTTATGGGTTGTGACATTGAGATTTTCCTTTTATTGCTTTGTAGGGCTATACAAAGCAGTAAAGTAGAAATATGAATGTAAATGTTCTCCTTTAAAACTGCCAGCAATTGGCTGTCACACAGGCGGCATCATTTCTCTTTGTGTTTTATGCTGCAGACACTTTCAGATCAGAGCAAGATGCTTAAACATATTCTGTGTGTTTCAGGAAACATCTGTTGGCATATCATCATCTAAGAACAAATTTGCCAGGCCCCATCAGAAATGCCACCAATACATGTTTGTATCAAGAGCCCAGGCATGTAGCAGGAGCTCAGCACTGTCTTGAAGCTTGGTTCTTGTGTCATGGTATGCCAGCCTCTGAAATGTAGCATGCAGGAAAAGTTCTACAGTCTGATCAGTGGTACAGAACAGCGTTTTTAAGAGGAACAATGTAATGGATGAGCAGGTTCAAAGCAAATATAAGGAAATGCTTTCTCATACAACATGCTGTTAATCTGTGGAACTCATCGCCATGGGATGGTGTGGATGCTAAGAGTTTACAAAGGTTCAAAAAGGGACTAAATAAATTCAGAAAAAATAGAAAAATGAATGAAGAGTGCTAGTCCGCATCACCACATCCCATTTGAGGGGCCTTACATCTTGGATTACTGTAAGCTTCAGTGTACCTGGGAAATAGGACTTTGATCTTGCTTTGGTCTTATCCTAATATATAGGCATCTGCTGCTGGCCACTCTCCAAAACACTCCAAAAGCACGCAGAGTTTTTTGCATTACAGAGAGCAAGAAATTTCACAGATGCTTGCTCTGCACTTAGATCCTTAAAACTAAACAAACACTCATGCCACTTAACATCATTTTATATACAGTCAGTCAAGAAGTTTTGATATAAACTGTAAAGATAACTGAGTGGTAGGCCCAAGCTGATTTATTTCTTTCGGCATAACATACTGTTTCCTTTAAAATCAGATCTACATAAATATAAAATGTTTGCTTTGTATTTTGTGGACTCAAAAAATATTGTGGTGACATAGGAATTTTCTGATCTGCAGAAAAATACTACTGGAAATATCCTCCCTGTCCTGAAGGGCTTCTAGCCTTTAACTCTTTATCTTTTCAGATCTGAGGCTCTAATGTATGTTGGCTTGTTTGATCGAGGTTGATATCAAACAAACAGAGACTGTGACAAAGGAGCTTCATTTTTAAGAAGCCCATCATTAAAATGAAAATTAAAATCAAGATAAAAAACCATTGCAAGCCTCTCCGGCTAAGGCCAGAAACACAGTAAAATGGGGTTTTGAAGGGCAAAGTGAGAGCATAAAAAGAAAATTAAGAGAGGAGAGTGAAGGGAAGGAAAAGAGTTCAGATGAGGTTAGACATGTACTAAAAAAAAAAGGAACACACACATTAAAGATCATACCATGAAGAAAAGGCTAATGGCCTTGCTGGTAGACTGATGGTTTTACAGGGCAGAGGTGGGACTGTGTTACAGTTCACAGCCCTGACTTTATCTAGGCTGACTGACATCTTTCTTTCTGATTTCCCAACCATTAAAGATTTAATTTGGTTCATACTGCCTCTATTTTCTCCTGAGTGTTCATTTCTTCCTATTTAGAAAAATGCCATATAACCTGCAAAGGCATCATGAATAAGTCTGTGTGCATTTTTCATTTAAAACACAAAGCAATCTAGATTCTGACTGTCCATCTCTTTTCATTTCTAATCTGCACAAGAGGTGCATCTTTTTTTAGCAGTGAACTGACTTTGTCATACACACTGTTTGCAGGACATTAAATAGTTTAGAATTGTTGAATATGAAGTGTCTTCAGTCTGCTAGAAAATGTGTACTTGTGTAAGCCAAATGCAATTTCAAAATATTTTGCTTAGGTACTTAAATTTTTGGCCAAGGTATTTTGGTCTATATGTTATGCTATGTTGACTTGCAAAAGTTCCAAGCCTGAAGAGGACTTCATCGTGCTAAAATATCCTTGATATAATTTGGTTTCTATCTGATGTTTAAACTTTAGCAAGAGCTACATAAGGCTAGCACCGACACCAGATACATCTAGTCTGTTGAGTGATATCTTTCAAAGGTAATCGTTCTGTTACCAGTAAGCATATTTTCAGGAGACCTTAATGCCTTGTATCAGCTAATATACATGGATTGTTGTCAAGGATTGAGAATGCAAACAAGGAAAGCAAAGCATTGGAACATTCAGGGATGTAAATGTTTCTACTTTTGTTGTGAAACACAAATATCAGATTTCAGATAAAAGGCTAGCCCATAATCATCTGAAATGAAATACTCAGATATAAACTCATATACACTGTAAAAAACCAACCCCAAACTTGCAGAACAACCAAATGGGTGGTGCCTTAAAATGAAAACCAGGGAAAAATTGTGCTGGCATTTTCCAAGTCAGTCATCTTTGCTGTAGCCCTTCTGTGAATCATGTCAAGAAAATTAACACTGACTTCAGTGGAGCAGACTTCTTGGTTAGCGCTGAACAGTTATAACCCCTGTTGCGCACATGAGCAGGTGCTGCCAGTTGCATTTGACCTGAGCAATGGTGCACACAACTTGGGCTCCTCCAGCAGGAGTTACTGGTGCATGAAGTTGTCAGAGTTTTCATCTCCTAGCCTGACCGTCCAGCTTAATTCTTAGAAAGCAACAGAAGAAAACAATCCCCAAGCTTTGAATGAAGTTGTATGGCTCACTGGTATCGCCAGGATTTGATTAATGATTTTAAGTACACGTGTGCTGGTGTGGGGCTTATGGCAGCCAGTCACTTCATACTTCTGAAGAGGATTGCTAGGATTTCCCATACTAGGGAACTAGTAACGCAACGCTCTCAACTGACTGCCATAGGCACGTGGTCCCTTCAGCTCTGTATTTGGTAGCTTACACTGCCTTAAAAGTCATAAAAAGTGCATGTATTATAGCAATACCCAGGAAGAAGAACCACTGCATTAAATACAGGGGAAAATTTTGCAACACCCTTGCCTCGGCACTGGTGGTAATTCCTTTGATGACAAAGCCATTTGTATTTTGCAAGCAATAAAAAAGCTCATTGCATTCCTTTCCACTTCTTTTCAGCTTGCGTGAGCTTGTAATTAACTTCAGGGAAACTACTCCTTCCTTCCTAACAAGATCTCCCTCTCACCCTGTTTTGTATTAATTAACAGAATTAATTAAAATAATTAACAGAATTAATTTTTATTTTGTTTCTAGATCTACCACCCTATTCTTTAAATCCCCATCTGACTAGCACCGTGCAGACTCCAGGAGACACATGAGTATTCAGAGCTGCTGCCAAAATCAAGAGCCTTTCTTCCACAGTTAAACTCCACCTTCCTTGAATAGGAAGGCTATTGGCGGGCTGAGTCCTAGGTCTGCTGGCCCAGGTGAGAAATATTTCATTTATCCTGTAGTGTGGGACCACTGAACAGCTGATATCTGGTGTCTGCTTCTGAAAGCTGATTCTGAAAGGCGTGTTATAAAACAATCTCCAGGTACTGTGCTCCCAGTATGGAGGGTATTTGTTTGCTGACTCTGTGGCCAAGCTTCTGAAAGAATTTTACATTACAACTGTTCTGTCCATCTGAGTGCTTTGCAGTGTGAATAGGCTTGCTCAGGACTCCTTTGATCGCTGCCGTGACCCAATGTATTGCCAAGGGCTTGGCAGGGCACAGTATACATGCCTTCTACTTCTTGCTGTAGAGAGGAAAAGATACTAACCCATTTATAGGATAAGTACCTTCCCTGTAAAGTCTAGTAACATCTCCTTGTGGAAAGAGCTAGGTATTAGTATTATTAAATAAGGCTTAAAGACTTTGGCTCGCTCTTGTTTCCAGTTGCTTGAGCAGTAATATGTTCATCTGATGGGAAACTCACCTGTGCTTTTCACTGCATGAAACTTCTATTAAGTTCTCCTAGGTGGATTCATAAAACATTCCTCATAATTCCCATTTATTTCAAGTCATTTTGCTGCTCTGAATAGCACAGTACCTCATAAAGAACACTTCCTTTCATTCAAAAACCATTTGCATTTTATTTGTGCCTCGGAGGAAGAACAATCCAAGCTGATTACAATCCATAGATGCTGTATGTAATGAAAAATTATTTGCATCAATCTTTTTGCTGTACTGGTCTTAACTCATTTTCAAGCGGTCATTTCTCCACCTGCTCACCGAGGCCTAGGCAGCTGAAGCAAGCGCATCTCTGACACTGACTGAATACCAATGAAGCTGAGGTCACCTAAGCGTCAAGTGAGTGGGAGAATAGCACACTGTAAAAGATGTCAGTGCTTTGGACCAGCATCAATCATGATGTGATAGAAACCAAGTAACTGGAACACAAATCTTAGTGAACGCACATTGACACATGCATGCACACAGAAGAGAAGTTGCAAGGGGAAGGAAGGATGTGTCTAAAACAGAGCAGCAAACAAAGGTTGTTCTGACTCCCTTCATCAGAGCTGTCACTCCACAAGCCTTGATGGTGGTCGTAAATCAAGATTTGCATGCTGGCTCCAATGCTAACGATTTGTTCTGCCAGGTAAAGCACTCTCACAAAACGTGTATTTATCAAGGCATGTGTTCTGCTTTCTACAATCAAAGCTGCTAAAATACAAAGGGAAAGTAACCATTAAAAATCAATACTTTACAAAGCAAAAAAAAATAAAAAATAGGGAGGGAGAGGGGAATGACACCTGCTGCCTGCCTACATCAGTAACCCTGCAAGGGAATAATTTTCATCCCATGCCTGCACTGAAAATGTTCTTTGGGTGCAATGCAGTGCAAACTGTATATAAAGACATTTTTTGTGCAGGGCAAAATAAGAGTATTCCATGCTGAACCATGAAAAATTACCAGAACTGGCAAAAGAGTGTAATTGCTTGGTCTTGATTGAAATGGCTTGAATTTTCCAAATTATTTTATAACTCGATCAGAGTCCTCAGACAGGTTTAGGGGATGCCTGAACTTCAGCCGTCTTTTGGAGAGTTTAGTCATCATCCACATAGCTGCCTGAAGAAATACTTGTGTTTATATTTCACCACAATATCAGATTGATTTAGGATGAGGAGAGTTCCATATTTCTCCACTCAGGTTCTTTTTCTGGTTAGGTGTAAGTGCATTCTCCAAAGTAAACAAACCTGTGCTTTTGAAGGAGGATATTTTATCTATAGGAGATGCAACATAACACACAGGAACTTTTTTAAAAAAGAAAGAAAAAACCATTCTTGAAAATATGCTATAGCTCCCTATGTAGCAGAAGAATTAAAATTGATATTTTTTTAATTGATTGTAAGCATTACTTTTAATTTTCCTCTAGGAAGTGCTTGCTACAGTTCAAAAATGGAGGGAGGAAACAGCTGGTCTGCACATTTGTGAGTGAACAGCATTTAATAAGATAATATGTTAATTTTCTAGGCATCAAGAATTATGAATTTATGCCAGGTCAAATAATTGCACACGTTTTCACACAGGACAGTGAACAGCTCCATAAGCAAGTGCTGTTGTATTTAGGGTGCATGATACATCTTCTCCTGCAGGAATGAGAGGAAAGCCTCTGTGTTATGGAGATGCAGCCTTTTATAACAGAAATGGCAGGTCACATTTAACACACACCACAGTATTTCCCCCAGAAAGACAAAACCAACATAATGCTGCTGGCTGTAAAAAATGTGGCTATACCTGGGACACAAACCCCAGGCTTCCATCCTTCTCCTACTACAAAGTGCCCCATAGCATTTCAGTAATATGAATAAAACCAAATTTTCCTGTGTCTGCCAAGGCAGAAGTATGATTCTGCATCTGTAGTGTAGATTAAAAAAAAGGTATCAAACTCTATTAAACTTTGGGCTAGACTTCTTTGTTTCTTCCCAAAACCAAATAGTAAATATTGACTGAAGTAGGTTTATTGATATTTATCTTGAGGGGAAAATAATTCTTCCTGTTTGCAAAACTATAAAGCCAATTTTATTAGGGAGAGAGATGACTCAAATGGTAAGTTCCCCGATAAGAATCTCAGTGCCTTTCAGCAAACAGAGGATATTAAAGGGGAATGATCAGCTGGGAAACATCCAAAACTGACTCCCAGAGGTAACTGAGTGCTAAGGCCAGGCAGGTGTGCAACAAATAGATCCTTTTGCTTTCAAACACAGTGCCATTTTCAGAGGTTTCCCCTGAACTTCCCATTTAGAAATTAATAATGCATTTGTGTCTGTAGAGAGACTGGAACTGCATGGTTTGGGCACCTGCTGCCCAGCCGGGACAGAGGAGACACCTTGGGTGCAGGGTGTGATGCCACTGCCTCTAGCAGATGTTTACCTCTTAGGGTGAATGCAAGGAGAGATGTGCAAGGGGATCACAGGCTTGTGAGGGAAAGGGAGCATGGGGAAGATGGAACTTATGTGGGCAGTGAAAGAAATTTACTTGTTAGCCCGGAGAGATCAGAGGGGACAAAGGTGTGAGACAGGAATAGCAATAGATATACAGTCTGCACAGCTGTAACTGGAGAGAAAGCAGCTGTTCTCATGCAGCTGATGAGAGGTGAGCTAGTGCTGCTGCCAGCACAGGGAGGGAGGTGATGTGCCTGGTACCAAGGGCACCCCTACAGCAGCAGCAAACAGAGCAGGTACAGTGGTGGAGGGGCACAGGCTGGTGCTCCCTGGCCTGGCACGCTAGGGACAGAAAACTGTACCGAGTCTCTAATTTCAGCTCTTGTGTTCCTTTCTTTTCTACACAGCTCTGCTGTTTTTCTTTTTGCTCATGCACAAAGGCTTAGTGCATCGATACATGTGAGGGAAGGGTCAGAGTCAGCCCTGAATTTGTGGACCCTTGGCTGGAGGAAGTAAGTTGTGGCACTGAAGTAGATGCAGGTAGTGCCTTGTGCTTCCTGAGGTCAAGCCAGGATTTTGCTACTACATGGGGTTTGAGATTTCACCCAAGAATAGAACAAGTTCCCCTCCTTTCACCCTTTCACTGGAAAATCCCATTACTGTCAGTGGTATGGATTGGCTTCTCCTTTCTCCCTACTTCTCCACCCCTTGCACAGGGAGGGGCAACAAAAAGGATTGTCTTGAGATCAATAAATGAAGAGTTCTGCCAAAATTATTTAATACTGACCGTACAAAGTGTCAATTATTAAATATTCCATATTGAGTGATAAGGAAAGAAGGAGTTTGATTAGCAGTTCAGTGACACGTTGCTCAGCTGACATGAATAGCCCAATTGTCAGGTTAGAAATTACTTCATTAGGTAAGACAGGAGCATGTGGAAAGGTGCAAAATGTAATCCTGTGTGAGGCAGGAAGAGTTATTGGTGTAAACCAGCTTCAACTAATGGTTTTAAAAAGCTGATTCTAAACTATGAGCCTTGAATTATTTCCTGTTGCCCTTCAAGAAAGTGCTTGAGTATTGGGATGATTTGAGGGGCTCCAAAGACAGTGTTGTAACCTGCTTAGTTTTCAGCACAAAAAGATAAGGTCTGACCTCTTGAGATACTACTCACTGAAGTACGTGCATCTGGGAGAAGTGATTGTAAGAGGGCAAATTTCCTTAAGAAATATCTTGTCCTTGGAAATTTTCTTGACTGTTTACACAAGCCTGAAAGATGAGATGGATTAATGGTGGGATCACTGCCAACTTCTGCAGGGTTAAAAAAAAAAGCATGTCAAAAACCAACATGTGGCTGTCATCTTAAGATATTAAGGTGGACTGAATAGCCAGTGTCCCTCATTCTCTACGATGACCATGAGATAAAACCCTGTTAGTGCCTGAATACTGAACAGACTGTTTGGGTGCACACACCTTAGTACTTTGGGTGCGTGACGTAAGAGTGCCAGCGTGACTCGCTTTCCTTTCCTGTAGGGTCTTTCATGGACATTTCCCACATTGTTGCTACAATACTGCATCATTACTTAGGCATGTGTTTTTGTGTGCGTGCTGTACAGGTGACATAAGAAGTCTGCAGCTGTAACTCAGCTCAATGTTAGATGCTAGGATAGTACACTGGCTGGGGACATCCTCATGACTCCTCTGAAAGGAGAGGTTTTGTGTCTTTTCAAACCTGGTCTTGCCCCCCTGCCTTCTTTCTGCAGCATTGCTAGGAAAGGCAGCTGGGGTGACCTTTTCTCCCTGTATGCTGGTGAATTACGGGCTTTTGGTTTCCTTATTGCCGCCAGAGTTCTAGCCCAATTTCCTTTCCTAAAGACCATTCTCAAAAGAGCTTCTTGTGAAGCTGGATCTGAAACCAAACTTGCCAAAAGAATTTGAACTGTGGTCAAGACAAGTCCGTACAGGGAGAGGTAATTGGGGTTCAGTTCTCGGTCAGCTGTAACTAGAGGGTCAAGTATTGTTTGAGACCCCCAGCAGTTTTCTTAAATAGCTGTAAGAGGCATGTGTGACTCTTAGTTAACATAGTACCACCTATTGTTGGGAAATGAATGAATATGTATGACTCTTCCAAGAAATGTAATGCATAAACATATGTACGGTCTACGTAATGTTGCCTTTTAAATGTAACATACAGCATGCATGTTAGGTGAGATGATCCCCCGTGCATCCAGCGCTGCAATACAGGAGTGCCTGCTCCTTAATGCTACATTGGTGTTAAGGAGTTTTCTTATTCCCCATTTTGGTGACCATCTCTGCGCAGACATGCAATAAGCCAAGATCTCAACACCGTGTCTGGAATGGCTTTTGCATACCAGGTGAAGAACCTGAATTTGGGATAACAATAATACCTCCACACGTATGGCTGTGGTGTCATCTGTCAGTTCTCAGCAATGTGGCCCAGGTCAATGCCAGTCTTGAGCTGTGCCAGAGGATAGCAAGAATCCAACAGAGGATGAAAATATTTTTTGTGATAGCACGATGAGGATGGTGGTGGGAATATTGTGCAGATGAAGCTCTGTGGAATTATTTAGTGCTGTGCTTATAGATCAAGAGTTTTAATAAAATAAAAAGAGCAAAAAGAAGACCATGTGCATTCTAATGATGGATGAATATGCCTGCTTCAGTACTTCTGGGATGGATTAAGCTGTTGAAAAAGCATTCAACATTGGCTAAAGAACTGTAATATATGTGAAATTTCACAGTTAATGCATCATTAAGTAATTTGCTGCAACTGATTTATAGGTGCAATATACTACACTGTGTCAAACCATGTGGGATTATAAATGGTACCACAAAAATATGCTATTGAAACTTTTGTTCTAATCAGTCTTTTGAGTTTTGGTAGAACATAGTTCTACAGAATGGAATTGTCCTATTGATCCTGATAGAGTAATAGGTAAAACTTCATGCTACTTATATTGTAAGGCTTTTTTTTTTAAGCAGTCAGGGTTGTGGTCCTGTGAATCACGCACTGGACTGTGACTCGTGGGACCAATTCTCTGGTTTTTGCTGTGTCATTGAAACTCTAAGCTGCTGATCTCAGTTCTTCCAGGCTGAGTACTGTAATGCTCACTTTGAGATCTGTGCTCCATCTTTCCAAGGACACAATCTATGATTCATCGCCTGCCTGCATATACTGGGGGGGGGGGGGGGGGAGGCACACAGGGCAGGGATGTCAGAAGGGGAGATAACCATCAACCTATGAATCCAACCTTCACAGGGCTTGGGTGACTTACTGCTTCTAGGGGACTTCTTCCAACTCCCCTATTCACCATTTGGAAGGGAAATGCTTGTTCACTCTCTTCCAAAAAGAATTATTTTCTTTTGAAGTATATTCAAAAAAAGCAACACGCATACACACATACACATCCCGTTAGTGCTCCTATTCAGTAGTTAAATTCCTTACAGGAAAAGTAAATGGGCTCAGTTCAGCTGTGCTCTTGCCCAAAATGTTCTTCCCCTTGTCCTTCTGCCCTCCACCTTCCAGCCTGTGCCTTACCTCAGGGATGCAGTGTCTTGCTAAGCAACATTCACAGTCACTCTTACTGAAGGAATGTTCTCCTTGTAGAAAATAATGATTTACTCTGCCAGGTAAGGAGAAGAGTAGTTTGACGTTGGCGTACTGGTGGTGGGACATTCAACTGGAGGTCCTCTCTCCTAGTCCCTGTAGGACTGTTTGTACTTTGTGAAGTCCCTTTTGGGACCAGAGTAAAGAGCCCTGGTGCTGGCTGGTGCATTGAGATGGTGCCATAACACTAATGGATGAGCTAATTGTAATTAATAATTTATTTGATTAATTTAACCCCTTTGAACTTTTGTACTGCACTGTTTGTAAGCAAGACTGATATTTTACATCTTTCTAAATTATTAAGCAGGAATTTTCTGCAGTTATATTTCAGCCTACAGGAAATAATTACTAAGACTCATTTGAATCTGTTGTTCTTACTGTGTGATTGGTTGTGCTGTAATTAAAATCTGTGTTCTTTCCCATTTTGTCAAAGCCCAGAGTGTACCACCCTAAGAGACCTCAGCAGGGTCCTTCACCCTCACTGACTGCTCGTTTCCCCAGAGCTCCACTTAATCTCAAGCCCAGGCCTTCAGTCTTGGCCCGAGCAAAGTTGTAGGTGCACCTGTTCCCAGATTCTTGCTCAGGTATCCTGGGTTGACCGTGGGCCTGACTTGTTACTTTTTCTTATGATTGCTGGACTGTCGACAGAAGCTGTCACAGCCACCGCTCTGCCTGGGCTGCCCAGCTCAACACACGGGGCCATGCCCACTGGTGAGGCCACTGCCTTGCTCCCGTTGTACCCACCCTCAGCTCCCAGACTGCCTCCCCTTGAGAGGTCACCCAACTCTTAACACTTCCTGATACATGTCACTTTAACCGGAGTCATCCTGAGGAGAGTGTTTAATACAAAACATCAAAAAGAATCTCTCCCTACCTTGGTCAAAAGCAGCATTTTTAAAAGTGTTGGGAGTGCTCAGAAGTATCTTTTAGCAGTCATTTTGGCATTTCAGAGACAGAGGTAGCACGTAACTGGAATGGAACTTTAAATTTCGAAGTGCCTGACTGCAACAATGTTAATAAGCAGTAATTAGTGAGAACTCAACTTTCTTAAGTAGGAAGTGTCATTAATGTAAATACAGCTTACACGCCAGAAGGAAGAGCTTCAGTGAGAAGGAGAAGGATCCGTATTTCTGGGTAGATTGTTATTACCAACCACAACCAGACAGCTTTTGTGGGACCAGTTGTTTAAAAATCACTTTTAAGAGTAATCACGTTTTGAGGTGGGTATTTTTGGTGGTTTAAAAAGCTCCTGTCTAGAGGTCAAGAAGCTTGAGTATCTAAGGGCAAGATTTCCCAACGCATCAGGGTTGCGTAGCACCAACATCACTTTGAAAACTGACGGAAAGGGTGATAGTAAAAGATGGTATTCCACTGGGGAAGGGGAGGTGGACCCTAAAATGTTAGGTTTGGCCAGACTGAGCGTGGCAGTGCCTCTTTCAGATTATATGCTGTACAGAAGTTGATGGGAATGCTCACCTAAATTACAATGAGACCAAGAAGCACCAGGCACCCTAGTGAATCCTAAAGCGCACAGGGCTGTTAACAACTATTTATAAAATGGGACCAGTTCTCTGCTAGTGCAAATGAGCTTATTCTTGCCCAGATCCATGGCCTCAGTTGCAGTAATCAGCATAGCACAATCAGCTCACAGGGAAGTACACTTGCTATGTATTCCAATGGAGAACCTGTCCTAGAGTATGTGCTAACTTCCCTAATTGACAGCAGATGTTTCCAAGATTAAATACTGATCCAAACGCCATCATCATCCCTTTAATATCAATTTTTACTGTTTCACATACCTGGCAAAATACAGCTAGCACAAGATAAGGCAAACTACTACCAAGATGGAGACTCGGCTAGAATCACTTTTAAGCCTTGAAAATGCACTAACTCTGAGAAAATAAGCACTTGCAGAGGACCTTGGTGAATTATGGTCCATTGTCAGAAGTGTTGCAGCTAATTAGCAGCCAGAGTTTCCAGAGAGAAGAAACTCTGACATGATGGAATGGCTGTTTGCAGAGTCTCAGCCCATAGGTGTTTTGATGCTGGCACAGTTATTGATGTGACTTCTAAATTAAATTAATTTAGAGAGAGCCACAGCACAGGGCTTCTAAATGAAATGAATGTTCAGTAGCTCATGCCTGTTTGGAACTCGCTTACTGCTTTTTCAATTATAGCATTTTCAGGAGGTGCAGTTATGGTAGAAAAAAAAAAGATTCTATGGCCCTTCATCTGTTGAAATTCACTTATTACTACTATGAGTATTCCGTGGGTTGCGGTAAGAGCTGGAGGCCTTGATCACTTTTTGATGTACCTTCCAGAGAACAAGAGAAGAAATTATGTGACTTGAGGTGAATCTTGATCATAAAGCTATCCAGCATGGAATGAATTGCCTCCACCATATAAAAATTACTTGTGTGAGGTAAAAGCATTTAAGTGACGAATTAAGTATCACCATTCTAGTTGCGTGACTGAGCAAATAAAAAAGGATGGTATTGCCACATAGCCTGGTAAATCTACCAGCCTTCCCAGTGTACAGTTATGTCATCTCAAAAAGATGTCTTTGTTTGCTTTCAGTTTCTAATTCCTATTTCATCCTTGCAAGAGTTATGTGCAGACATGGCAGCCTTTCTTCAATAAACAGTCCTTCAGTATTATCCGTGCTGGGTGTGATTCAGACTAATGAAGCAAAAGGTCATCATCTTCTCGTATGTGGGTAGAATGAGCGGAATTATTCCTTTCTCCTGATACAGTTTACCCCGTCAGAGGTGCTTGTGAAGAAACAGTTTTGTATTCTTTCATGCTTCAGACAATTTTTCTTCATCCAGGTCAGTCTGTGCAAAAGGAGGAAATTGGGAATTAATTATTTCCACCTGTGTTTCTTTGAAGCTTGTTTCTGAAAATGTTGTTAGAGCTGGATTCCATCACTGTAATTTAAATGAACAATTGGCACTTTACTGACCCCATTTTCGAGTAGCTATTTCAGGAATTAGAGTGGTTAGCAAAAGCCTTGCTGGCAATAACACTTGATAGGGCATGGCAGGATGATTACTGTGTTCATTTTCTGTCTGTTCTCATACAGTATTTGTGTTTGAAGGGGAAAGAAGCTTCCTTGAATGTATTCAGGTTGTCCCTGCTTGGCTTAATGGCTCATGTGCAGTCCCAAGACTCAGAGAACCCGAGTTCATACATTTGCTGCTGGTGATTCTCTGCACCTCTTCTTTGCCAGGTACTCTGATCACTAACGTTTTCTTTTGTGCAGGACTGTAAGACCTCCTGTAGGACCACAAACACTCTGTCTAAAAGAAAGCAGCTAACTCAAACCCGTACCTGGCCCATGGCATACCTCCTGCAATGGTTTCAGATGGCCAGCAGACAGACGGTGCTACAGCCTGAGGCTTGGCTCCCAGAATAGGAACAGGAGCGTGGCTCCTTAGCCCTACGTAGTGTGGGCTACCAGCACATAAGTACCTGGAAGTAATCCATGCTAGCCAAAATCTGCCTGCCATTGGGTGCAATGCCATCCTAGCAGACTGCAGTATGCCGTGGTTGTGTACGTGTTTGGGAATCTGCCCTCCAGGCCAGACTGGCTGTAAGGGTGGTGGGAATGGGGACTTTCTCTGCTGTACTGCGGTGAAGGAGCAGATTGCAGAGTGGTTGAAAACACAGTAAGTCACACATTCAGTCCCATAGCCAGTCAATCTGTGCCTTTCCAGGACTTTGTAGGAAATGTTAAATCAATGGCTACCCAAGTCTTGGCCTGGCACATGAGCTTGAGGCTGCTTTCTCATCCTCATTGCACAGAACAATGCATGCATACTAGGCTTTTTGTCAAAGATAATAAAATTAAGGGTGTCACAGCAATGATTTGATCATGGTGATGTGGAACTGCTGACTGAACACCTTTGAAGTATTTTGGAGGAGCTCAAATAAGGGTTTGAAACCCTAACGAGGGCTATATTCTTGCATGCTTGTAACTGAGGTCTGCACAAATTCTCTGTGCTGCACAGTCCCAGGACTCTCTTGGCATCCCTTTGCATGCCAGAGAGCACACAGGTCAGGTGAAACAGGGGTGTGGCATGAACTGTTCTCCCAGCTAGGCAAACTGCACTGTCACAGCATGGGAAGTGCCTTGCTTTATATGCGATGCTGTCATCGCATCTGCTGTGCAAAGCTGCAGGCCATACCACATGGCTGCTCCCCACTGGCAGCCCAGCCTGGAAGAGATTGGGACCTAAGTCTACCTCCCAGATCAGCTCTTCCTCTTGTGATTGTTCTCACCAGCTCCTGTCTGCTATGGGAAGCTGAAACAGGCTCTTAGATTTGCTCAAACTCTTAATTTCTGGCCTGAGATTTCTCTGTGCCGAGTTTAATCAATTTAGTGGGAGATAAACTTGTGGAAAGCAGCTTCCAAAGCACTTTTCCGACAGCGTGTGAGTTCCCCCTGCATTTGAACAAGCATAACAGATGCAAGCAAAATGCGTACATGTAATCACAAGTTTTGTTTTGAATGTTTTTCCCTGGAAAGAGGACAACTATTCCTTTATGGAACGGTCTTCCACTGAAGGAAGTAAAATTGAGCCGCTCACCATCCTCATAAATATTAATTTGCAGTTAGTCTTTTTTTTCTTGCTGGTAATTTGAAATTGTGCTACGAATGTCTGGCCTGTCAAAGCTTGCATATTAATTATAAGATAATGTGACTCCTTTTATTTATAAGGAAATAATAGTTTAATCTCAGGACTGTCACTTTTCATTGGGAATGATGAAGTCTGACAGCAGTGTCAAACAGCTTATCGCAGCTGATACTTCAAAGGCTCTCAGGCCTGGTTAACTCATGGAACAATAAAACAAGGAGACCATCGGCAAGCCTAGTGAGTGGTTCCATTTGTATGTTTCCCATTCATAAAACTCCATGCTATTTTATTGAAGAATTACTGATTTCTGGAGGGATATAATTCAGTGGTTTATTGGGAGCCCTGCTTTTGGAAGTTGATTAAAGGCAGGGTTTGTTTTTATTTATTAGTGTGCACATAAATGCAGTTTTTCAGAGATGCACTCAGAACTAGGGTGAGATCTACACAAGAATTTGCTTTCCACTGATGATATTAACAGGCAGATCAGCAAAAATCCTCAGCACATTTTGAGAGGCATGGCTAAATGCAATGGAGTCTTGAAAACATGGTCCAAAATACGGATGATTTGGGTTTTTTTTTTCTCATGGTGGCTTCCTTTGCAAATCCAACCAAGTATGTCACAGTTAGAGCTGCAGGAACTCACTTTCTGCCAAACCTGATGTCAGGTTTTAACAGTGGAGTTGTTCTTGAAAATATGTCCCTATGGTCTTGGTTGAAGCTGCCTTTCCAAGCTCTCTGGGGATATGTCTGCTGCAAGTCACTGTCACTTGCTTCAAACAGATAATAAGCTCTATGAACAATGTTAACATGGCCCCAGTGGGCTTCTGCTGACTAGCTTGTGTGCCCTCCCTCTCATCAAGGCTTATTAGCTCAATAGCACTGTCAGCTCTGAGCCCACATCTGTTGGCAAAATATTGTGTTATAAACAAAAGCCCAGACCTCTGAACCCAGCTGGTGTCCCCAGATGCTCATGTCCAGCCTCAGACTTCTATTTTCTCTTCCCTGGCAGTGGAACCTTGCAGGTTTTCCATTGCTAGACCAGGATTCAGCTACCAAAGGCAAAGCAGATCCGTTGTGACCATTTCTTAGCACTTGCTGGCATTCTCATATGTGGAAACCTGTGCCTGATTTTCTTAAAAACAAATAATTTTTTTGGTTTATGATGCTTGAACTGGAAAGATTTTTAAGACAACTAGCCGGCGTGGTTAGTTTCATGCAGTCTGACACTTCCTCAAAGGCCAAATTAAGTAAGCTTTCCTCCTGTGTGTAGGACCAAGACACTATTGAGAAGAACTAAACAACTTCTGGTTCTTGCTAGGACCTGAAATTCTCCCTGAGCCAAATGAAATCCTTATTTCTGTGTGTCCCTGATCTTGGACCTACCTCATGTTTGAACTCTGTAAGCACGAATCACATGCTTCTACTTACAGAATATGTACAGTATCAGAACCAGCTTACAGTACAGTGCTGAGAGAGGAGCACCAGAAGTATCAGAAGTAAACCTGTCATATAAAAATTGTAAGGGCAAGAGGAATTGCTTTAGCAATCAATTCTGTCAGAAGTCCCCAGATATGAAGAGCCTTTTAGGAGTTGGTGTTTCAGTATGTACTCGCTGAATCTAGAAAGCAGGTGAGGGACTAAAAAGCATGTAAAGATCCACTTAAAAAGCATCTACTCTTTAATAACAGGAAAAAAAACACCACTATACATCAGCTGGGTAGCTTGGTAAGTCATCCTTAAACATACAATGGCTGAAGAGCAGAGGCACAGTGCTGGTATTTGTTACAACTACTGCTGTAGTTTGTGTTCTGTTCCTCATTGTTCAGTAGCTGACATCCATCCTTGTGGGTGTTTTTGTTGTTATACAGAGCAGATCTGGATTTCTGGTATAATTTAGCAGTAGGATATTTTTAGTGGGAACATGAGGAAGGTCTGTTGTACTGCTACAGACTGCAAATCAACACCAACATTTCAGGCTATTGTGGTGCCACAGTACTTCTCTCATGGGAGGGAAAAAAAAGAAAACAACAACAAAAATGCACAAAAAAAAAAAAAAAAAAAAAAACACAAACCACAAAACACAACAACCCCCATCTGCATCACAGGCTTTGTCATGAGCTGCATCTCCATACCAGCCTCCTCTTGTCCAGCATACAAGTACTATATGTATATTGCCTGTTTAAATTAAGAGTAGATGGGCAGCAGGCAGCCCTGCTATATGCTAATAGGGCTTAATTGCTTTGACCAGCATCACCTGGGACTCCCACCCACTGGCCCTGCCACAGCTCCAGGAGCTCCATTTAAACTGTATGTCTGGGTGATGTTGTGGGTATACTTGTCTTCTGCTGCTCCTGTCTGAATTCCCTGAAAGGCCTGCAGGACTGATTTGTGACCTGGCTTTGCTGGAGGATCCTGCTGCCAGGTCTGTGCTCTGTTCACCTTGTCTGGGTGATGTGGGGCTGCTCCCTGGCCAGCGAGGCCACCGCTCTGCCTGTGCTGCGGTCACCCTTAGTCCCTGGCTGTTTTTGCTCTCTGACCTCTGGCTTTTCCTATTAAAAAACAACAGCAAGAAGAGCTGGAAAATAGGTGCTGGTTATGCATCTCCTGGACAAGACCAGTGCAGGGCATGCAGTATTGCTCAGAGAAGGTTATTTTTATGACTTGGGCTCTAGAGGCTCAGGATTCTTTGGTAGCTTCTTGCATTAGGTGCTGTGCCAATGGAGAGTGTCAGGAATCTCATAAAGTTTCCCCTGTCTTA
Source organism: Falco biarmicus (assembly GCF_023638135.1). Lineage (NCBI taxonomy): Eukaryota > Metazoa > Chordata > Aves > Falconiformes > Falconidae > Falco > Falco biarmicus. The sequence goes on along the minus strand of NC_079288.1, from coordinate 61,786,821 downwards.
AGAATCAATGTGGAGGTTTGGGGAGGGAGATTAAGGGGTGATTTATCGATGCTACAAAGAAAGCGGTACTTTCTGTGACAGAGGAAGAGTTAGACTTCAGCTTTCCAGGGACCTTATATTTTTCCTCATAAATATGCACAGCACCTCAACAGTTTTATCCTGTAGTTATTCTCCATAGTTAGAAGATACTTGTGAAATATGGAGGTGACTGTAGTGTCAGTGTGAATGTATTGTCAATAAATCAGTAGATGTGCAACGAAGCAAAACTATAATAGGCAAATATATGAAGAGAAACTTGAATGTCAAATGAAAGGTTGTGCATCTTCAGGATTTGACTCTCATCAGCTTCGCTGTTTAAAATGTACCTGCTAATGCTCTGCTAACATAATTTCAAATAGAAGAATAGCCATGGGTATCAAACATGGTTTTCACTTGTTTCAGTCTGAGAAAGGTATTGAACAAAATAGTGCTGTGTAAACAGCTCAACCTGTGGCTGTGCTTGCTTGATGTAGCAAGTTATTACAGTCTCACCCAGCACAGAACAAATCTATTTAACAACCCCTGCACGCTGTTTTCTCATTGTCATTCAGAGCAATCCAGTCTCAGAGCATACGTTTTCTGACACGTTCCGTTGCCAGGTGCCAGCATAGAAGTCAGAATTTTGGTGGCTTCTACCATTTATTTTCTTCTCCATTTTAAATGTAATTTATCAAAGGCAATTCTAGGGGCATATGTTCATCTCCTAAGATAGGAGAGGGAAAATTGATTCTCAGTTTTAAATGTAGCTAGCTTCCAAGGGTGGAAAACAATTTTTCTAGAGTAGAGAAATACAAGCATTGCCTTATCTGGCTGTTAAAGTTCTTAAAAAGGCTGCTGGACACCACTTGAAGGCATACAATAGAGTTTTAGGATCACGGGGACACAGAACCAAGCCGCATCCACTTTCTTTAGAGTCCTGTTCTCCACAGTGCTTATTATTAAATTTTCTACAGGAGACTCCCTCCCCACCATGCCATTCTCCTACTTCTGTCTTGTATTTAGATGTTGGTATGGGCTGTAGGAAGACAAAAGGCTAATATTCCTCAAGTTTATAAAAAAAGAAAAAGCAAAAAACAATAATTGCTTTTGGAATTTTTGGACAGTGGGACAGGTTTGGAACCCAGATTTGGTGCTGGAGCCCAAGCCAGGAGAACAGCAAGGTCCTGTTTCCTTCTGTGGGAATGTAAAATGTCTCATTGCCTGTGATGGACTGTATGGCCATGGCTTACAAAACCAGTGTCTTCACCACCTCTGAGGTGTGATTTTATTTCCCTAATCTTAAGAACCTTTCAGCTCTGCTATTTATAGATAAAGCTATTGTCTGGTTTCCCTTTTTCCCACCCAGCACCACCTTTGCTTCTCTTTCCTGAGCTGCACCCAAAAACCAAATGTAAGAATGTTTCCCCAAAATATGTGTATGCAATTATTGAAAATGTCCCAATCTTCACCTTCAAATGACTTGCTTAAAAGGCTGCCTTAAGAACATGGCTGACACGGGCCTCTTTTGGGAACTCAGCCTAACCGTTCAGTTGTCCCCAGCTGTAAGAAACACCATTTCTAACCAACAGTCGTGGTGTTTGCAGTCAGGGCTGAGCCAAAACCAGGGCTCTGCTTGAACATGAGTTGAAACCATCCAGCCTACCAGCTAAGCTTGCTTGTAGCTGAACTGGGCGCTCAGAGCCAGGGTGGTTGTTCTTAGTCCTGCTGTTCTTTGGGGCTGCTAAGGGGAAAAAGTCCCCTCCTCCACTGTTTCTTTCTACTGAGCAGCCTGCAACTTCAACCAAAATTTCTTCCCTCCCCTCAAAACACGAGCAATATCGAGGCAACTGTATCTGCTGCATTCCCTACCTAGAAGGAAACTGCTCTGATAAGCACAGCTGCTAAATGCTGCAGGTCAGTTATGCACCCCACAGTCAGGAGAATAAATGCATGCTTGAAGGCAAACAGGAGTGTTTCCAGTAAGCCTCTTGGATCCCTGTGATCATTCTTTCCTTTAAATTCTCAGACAGTGAGCAGGCAACACGAGAAGGATACTGCTGAGGTAGTTTTCATCATTTTCAGCAATCCTTGTACTTTATGTCCTCTGTTTATATTAATAATCCTTCATAAACTTGACATTGAAATATATTTTCTTCCCAGGAGCGTTCCTGTTTATCACCCATGCACAAGCCTCTGGAAGGCTTCTGGCAGGGAAATTGGCTTGCTTTTTTCTTTTTTTCTTTTTTTTTTTTTTCTTTACACCAGTAAAAGTCATGAGACTCTCTCAAGGAAGTCTTCCAGCCTCTGGAATAGCCTTGTTAATCTAGGGAAGGACAGTCAGCACTGGAAAAATAAGGGGAAAGAATAAAAGTCAAGATGATGAGATGTTGGCTGTGTTTGCACGAAGGAGGAGAGGTGAACCTTTTATAAATGTACATAGGACTTGATAGTCTTGTGCAGAGGAGAGACCTGTCCCCCATTCCAATATTTTTTATCCCATCTTCACCTCCATCTGCAGGATCCTTCTAGAGATGGACACACTTCTGTGCATGTTTCAACTGTGTTTGCAGCTTATTCCCCACCTGGACCTATATCACAGAGTTAGATGCACAGGCAGGCACTTTATGCTCAACTTTGTTCCAGTGGCACAAGACATAAAGCAGGTCATCTGATGTGTGAAACTGCATTTCCAGCCAATTTGCTGTGCTGGGTATGTAGCCCACAAGATAGTAGGGAAACCAACCCACTCTCTTGTTCATAGTGCTATCCCAGCCAAGGATGTGCAGCTCATTAGTAATTGTCTTGCTGTGACTTTGGGTTCCCTCAGTTCCCATCTGCTTGATGTTTCCAGTTGTTGCCTCTAGGTTGCTGCTGGAACTGTACACTTTTAGTGGAAGGAGCGGATTAAACTTTCTGAGTGTTAATGTGGTGCTCTTGTTGGACTCTGCTGAGCCCTTCCTTGGCTGTTCCAGTGCAAATTATGATAATTTTTATGGCAATGTGCCCAAAACAAGGAATTCCAATCTCAGGTAAGAAGAGATACTCTGAACTTTGGATTTGCGTCTGGAGGTAGAATTACAGCCACTTTGCACACACAAGCGTGAACCCTGTAGGACAGATTCCGTGGATTCCTGATGCTCCTTCCAGCCCTGGTTCCTATGCAATGTGTAGTGGCATCTGACACCTTTATGGTCGTGCGGGACAGAGCTTCTATATTTTAAACTAAGTCAAAACAGCTTTTTATATTTAAAGATATCTCCCAGGGTGGAAATAATAATTTTTTTGTGGTGGGATCATTTCAGGAGGCAGTTATTTTTCTCTTTTAAAATCAGAGCCCCTTGCCCTTATTTTGTGCCTTGGGCTGAAATTTTCAAAACAAGCAAAAGATTCAAACATGGACTCTTGGGTCTGAAAATAAAATGAGGATGGTAAGAACACCCAGGTTCATGATAAGGCTTTGGAAATTTCTTTGTGTGATCTGTGGATAGAAAATCAGACTTAGACAAACCTGGCACACACCTGAGAAGGAAACAAAACTGAAGTGACTTTAGGCTCTGACTGGTTTTTCCCCCATCCAAACGTGATATGAGAGGCTGCTTCTCCGCTCTGCCAGCAGAGAAAACAAATGGATGGTCAGAGAGAACAATTTCCAGTGCATTAATGGAAAATTGAAAAAAATACATCAAAACAGGAGGCTCCATGTCAAGAACATCAATTCCTTTCACTCCCCATTTGGCTTGGAACAGCCTTTGACAGAAAGCATTGCATTGAAGTGAATGACAAGTGGGGAATGGAGGTGATACGTAAAGGTAGAGTGTGGAAAGAGTGCAGGTGATGTTGAATCTTCACCACTAACCCATGCGCCTTGCTGCTGGCATACAGTGGAAATGGATGGGAGAAGGCAGGAAGAAGTCATCTACTTAAGGAGGTTGCTTAACAGACAAATAGCACAAAGGGACAATGTGCAGGCATAACAGTGAAATATAATCAGATTCCCATCAGCATTTTCTGGTCAATAACTCTTGTCTGTGTTCTGGTATAAACCTGATACCCAGTGCTTTACATCTTATTCTCTCTGCTTCATTTTCAGAGGTCACGCTCTCTCCAGCAATGTGGTTTAGAGCAGCAGCTTGAGCACTTGGATGCTGTAGCGTTTCACCAAGTTAAACAATAGACATCGCTATAAGGAGAGTCCGGGAGACTTCAGAGTGTACAAGACCTTTATTTATAGTTTGTTTGGAACATACACACACACAAGGCATGAGACCTGACAGGGCTTGTATAAGACAGGAAAAGGAGTCCATCTCCAGGATCCAGAGCTGAGTTGCTTTGCCCAGCCATCCACTGGGATTCTGTAGGAGAGCCAAGAATTTAATCCTGACCTCAGACGAGTATTTCACAAACAAGCACATTTTTCTTCTTTTTTTTTACTTACAGGTAGACAAAACCTCTCCAACCTGATCTTAACTTCAGACCAATGTAAATCAGAAGCTGTGACCAGCAGATGAACACTAAAAAGATGGAGAAAAGCAGTATGATGAGTCTTGTCAAATTCTTTATGCATCAAGATCTAAGTCAAGATAGGGGGACATGGACATTTTAAAAGAGCATGCTTTCCAGGTGCATTTTTTTTAACCAGTCCTGACTTAGATGACAAGACAGGATGGATTTTTATAATGATTTTTAATGAGGGTAGCCAGGTACACCAGAGTCTAACCTTCTATTCTGGTTGGTTTCAACTGCCTTTGGCAATTCACTGGTACAAAAGGAAATACTGATCAGGAGATCTGTCGTAGCACTGCATCTTCCTTGAATTTCTGAAAGGGAACTTTTCCCAGCTATTCCAGCAGACTTTCTTTTTTTTAAACCATAAGAAGTACTATCAAGTTATAAATTTAATATCAAAGAAGCCATGTCATTTGGTTGATTTTCTCCATGACCTTCCCCATGCTCCCACATCACAGTCAACATTTGAGCTCTTTTAGCTTAGAAGATGCTTGCAGTGTGGAGGTGTGATGTGCACGCCCAGCCATGCTGTCTGCCCACCTGCACCTTGGCACACTGCTCTCGAGCCAGCAAAATGCTCTGGGACAGCCCAGTTTTAAAGATTTCTACCAGCACCAATATTCAAGGGCTGACTGTTGACTTTTTTGAGGTCTGATGTTCAAACTGTAACATTTTAATTTCATCTTGGAGCAGCCCAGCTCACCACTATCCTAAGATGATTAAATGTAGGTTTTTGCCTGTTGAGCTCTGGCAGAGTGCTCCATGAGCATGCTTGTGCCAGGGAAGCACCTCTATCCCTGAAGCAATCGGCTGGCTCTGTAAGTACCCTGCCAACGAGGATTGCAAAGACTGTGGTATTTATCTTGCTGATTTGTGGGCATTTCATTTTTCAGATGGGGATCTTTGGTCCCAACTACACCATTGATAAAGCTAAGCACCTGCTGCATGACTTTCTCGGATGAACCTCTCCTGGATCTCTCAAGGTAAGTGTTAAAAACTGCTGCATGTGTGAGTCATGCAATCTCCCACTGTTACACAGATCCCCAGCCCAAAGAAGAAATAGAAAAGCTTCCTCAGACTTCAAGAAAAGCTCTGCCTTAGTCTGGAAAGGACTGAAGGCTCTGGGTGATCCTTCTAGGGTACCATAAAACAGGTTACGGAGGAAAAAAAACAACTACCTCAACCTTGTTTGGAAAATAAGGTGTATAAGGATTTACAGGTGTTTCTGGTTTATTTGTAAATCAAACAGTGGCTGGTATCTGCATTGAGGGAGCTGGAGAGCATGAGGTGTCTAAGCTGGGGTGAGAATTAAGCCCACAGTTTTGAGGAGTTGCATCCTTAGTATTGGGCCAAATTCTGCAGCACCAGAGCAGGTCAGGTTTTACCTGCAGAGGTGACTCTGCAGCTGAAGATACCAATACCCTGCTCCTGAGCCTTTTTAGAGAAGCAGTGACTCAGCTGAAGCTCTGCCATCTGCTTGTGTCTGTGAAATACAGAGGTATGGGTGGACTTTTCCCTAGAGACTAAGAGAAATCTGTCTCTTGTGCCAGCTTAATTTCACTTTCACTCTTTTGGAAAGGGTCTTTAGTCCTGCTTTGCAGGACTTCGCAGCGGGGAATTACCTGCCTCACATTTGAAAGAAAAGGAAGAAATAATTTTTAGTCATCCTTATCTGTTATTGGTAGTATCTTCTTGTAGAAGATGTGATTAGTGCTGGATAAGGCTAAAAAATATTCTGAGTCTGAAAATGGAAAAAGGCAATCATGAAAATTATGGGAGGAAATAAACTTCTGCCTGGCAAAGTCTCCCTGCTCTGGAAGATCAGTAGATAAGAGATGTTTCAGGTAATGTAAAAAGATCACTTATGGCACAGTTCTTATCTGAGCTAAATAAATTTAGCCCCTGGTAGCATTTTCACTACAAGCCTCTTCTATGGCACAGTGCATGTAAAGGCTCCTCTCCTACATCAGCCCTGGGGATGCCCTGTTGTCATAAGCAGTGTGAGAAGTATAAACTAGTCATCACTCTCGGGATAGCCCAGGCTGCAGAGACATACAAATGAGCAAAAGGGTAGATGCCTTCAGTAAGAAAAGCTTCCTGGAGAGATGACTGAAGTCCATCAAAGTCCTGTTGGGGGTGAAAACCTTTTCTTTGCTCAGCACAACATGAGGAATGAGAATAAGAAGTGATGCCCAGGCTCAAAGGAACAGCTGGTTCTTGGTTCCCTTCACTGCAGTCCTGTTCCCCTTTCAACAGACCTCACTGCTGCTGTGTCTCCACCTTCCCAAAGCTGTTAGTGAGTCCATCCCACAACCAGACAGGAGCCCTTGGTTCTCTGGGAAGGATACTTTCCCTCTCTTAGAAGAACTACAGCACAGCAAGCTTCAAGTGCTGAGTACCCCAACTGATTGCACCAAAAGCCCTCTCAGGGCTTGCCTTGCAGCTCAGTGCTGTTTTCTGACCTGAGATGGCCAGACTGCCAGAGGTGCTGGGGGTGTGCACCCAGCAGTGAAAGGGACTCCTTCACTGACAGCTGCTGCATCCTAACTACCTGTCTCGCTGTGCAAAGATTTCATTGTCATTATTTTAATCACACGCATTGGAGGCAAGTTTATGTATAATTATTTCATTAAGGTAGAGTGTACAATTAAGTACCTATCTTATTATATAAATTTTTCTTTTTAATCATGTCACTTAGTGTATTGTCTACAGAATTACCCACAACACTTTTGTTTAAGAATGATCAGAGGCAACCTGAAATACAAAGCTAGAGAATCCTGTGATCCACCTGTTCATAGAACTAAACTTATTAATTTGCAATACTAATTACATGTACAGGTGTCATGCAACCCTGGTTACATTGTGTATGCTCCCTTAGGAACTGAAGTATTGCAGCTCTTTCTTAGTCTACATCTTTTTCTTCCTAAGAAAGATGCACTTTAAGAGGACTTTAAAATGTATGCTTTGGTTCAGAGTTACAAGGATGGAGCATCTTTGTGCTAACAGTAATTCTTTTTACACAGGTCTTGGCAGTTTTTTAAGAAGATGTAGAAGAGAACAGAACTGATGTGTCTCCTCTTGGTGGGCAAGTGCTCTTGCATCCCTAGGATGGCTCTACTGCTGCCTTGGGTGATTTGCAGGTAAGAAAGCTACTGGGTTATAACCAGCACGTCTCTAGAAATCAGCTGCTGGTTGCCTTTGGTGATGCCTCCTCTACGGATAAATCAGTCTTTGTGCTGCAGAACTAGCACATTTGGCTCAGTCCATTGAAAGTCGCCTCACTTTTCTGGTGCAGTTTTCTGGCAAAATGATTCGCTGGGGACCAGGCTGTGCTACTATTTCTTCTGGTCAATAGCATCTTCCCATTGGAGGCATCTTCATGGGTCAGCCACAGAGACAAATCCTGAAGCACTGAGAACTCAAACAGCACTAAAAAAATGCAGGTTAACCTCCCTGCTCTCTAGCCAGTTATGAAGTATTGGTGTGCGTCAGAGAAAGCAAGCATGATGGGCACCTCAGGAAAGTGCCACTTTGTGATGGTCAAGTGTGTATCTTTCTTCAGCAGGTCTGGGAGAGAGTCTTCTCCTTCACACCATGGTTATTGCTTCTGCCAGAGATGAAGCATGTTCATTCATCTTTTAATGTGCAGTACCACTCTGAGCTATTTAAAGCCTTTTTTGCCAGAAACAAAGCCCAGGGAAAGCAAAAGACAGGGAACAGAGGTGCACCTAAAGGCAGACCATGGCTAGCTAACAATTTTTGCAGATGTGAGAAAAGCTCTACTGGCACAAGCAGATCACTTCAACAAGCCCCTGACAAAAACATGAGTTCAGCTCTTTTTAGACTGTTAAAAAAAAAAAAGAAGAAAAAAAATAAATTAAGCATATCATAAAAGTTAAAATTATCAGTGGAACAGCTAGCTGAAAGAACAGGAGCACTTTTGATTTATGGGGTAGTATAAAGAAATCAACATTGTTAGGCTGTTTTCAGCCAAAATGCCAACACAGGAAGAAGTGAGTTTTGCCCCACACTAACACATCTTTGTTTCTTAAATGGTAATCTTTATAAATCCTCACTTCCAGTCTAACATCTGTAAGTATATCAGATACTGCCCTGTTTGTGACTGTGCAAATTGCAGCCTTAGCAGTTTGTGCTCTTAGGTAATGCTCAGCTGGAGAGGAGTTTTTTCTTGAGCTTTCCAGTGAAACTGTTAGTTCTAAAAAAGCACTTTTTCTTACTTACAATAAGTTAAATAAGTTTTTAGTTAAAATAAGCCTAGAGCACCTTGAGGATCTTCTCAGGTGAGCTGTATCATTCAATGGTCCTACACATTTAAAATAGCTGCATTTTCTTTTCCTCCCATGCATCTGTGACATCGGCTGGTCGATGGAGTTGAAGGTGTTGGTGGTTTGACTTTGAGACAGTTGGAGCGAATGAGTTGTTAAGGGTTAACTCAGGTTACAAGCACCTTGTATGTCCTGCTAAGCGCTTTGTTGACCTTCATGAAGGAAACACCTCCATGGGGTGGATGGGCTGGTAGGAAACTCATCACGAGCAACTGACCTCAGCAAAACCAGGAGAAAGGTATTTCTGGCAGTGGAGGGGATCACGGCCACCGACTCATTGACCACCAACGCAAACCACTCCCCAGACCCAAAATAAGTTGAGATTGAACAGGTGAACTAATGAACAGGAGAAGCGTGAGAATTATCTGACAAATGGGAAACAGTAATGAAGGAATTGAGTGACTTTCAGCCATTGAGGGCTGATGTCTTTTTACGCTGAACTGTGTCAATAGTGTAGTTTTGACAAGCAGGGAGCTGGGCATTTGTGGGTTACCATCTAGCTCCCTACTTTGCGCAAACTAGGAAAAAAGAAATAAGGAATAACTCGACGTGTGAATTGGTGCTGTGCAGTGGGTAACGAACCCACCCACGGGACAACATCTGGACATATTTCAGCCTTCTGTAGTCCTTTTCTGGATGCTGATAAGGCAGTAATGCAACAGGGGTGAACACCCTGCAGTGGCACAGGGTGTTATCTGTGCTGCCTCGAGGAAAGAGGCTCCTCTGACAGCATTTCTGCCTTTTCTCTTCCAATGGGGTTGGTGCTGGTGGTGGCCCAGACTGGAAAAAAAACCTCGAGCCAGAAAGAGGGCAGCTGCAGCCATGGGGCTTTGCAGCAGTGAACAAAACCAGGTAGTTTCTCTGGTCAAAGTTTATCTGCCAAGGACCAGGTCAACCAATGTGATGGAGCAAGCGTTAACAGCTCATCCTCTCAAAGCATCCTTAATGTAAATATCAAGCGCAGGAAATGTCTTGTAGACACACAGTGGAAACAGCTGAGGTTTCCTCACACTACAGAAGTTCACCAGCGTGAAACCTCTGCTTAGGGCATGTGACACATGTGCTGACTCTCAAGGCAGGCACAGAGACTTGGGCTCAGTCTGGGCTCAGCTCGGGTACCAGCAGCTCGTTGGTCCCCAGCAGCCCTGCCTGCTGGCTCCTGGCAGCCTAGGGGCTCTGCAGAGCTGCGCCTCCTCACAGTGCCAGCAGCATCTTCCTCGGCTCTGTTAATGCCCATCGGGAACCTGTTTTTGCTGTGCCAGAGAAGAAGCAAATCCCTCTACTGGTGAGGCTGCTTCTGCCCTCAGGGTCTGTGTCAGCTTGAGAGGAGAAGGATTGTCCCAGGATTTGTAAATGGCCCAAAAGACAGAGTACTGGGGGGAAACACCAGGTTTCTAGATTCAATTCATACAATTGGAGGTGTTCTGAACGTGCTTGGGTGCTCTTCTGGCAGTTCCCAAATTTGCTGCTGACCCAGGCATCGTTTCCCCTGGCTGAAGGCAGCAGCTGGAGCGAGGCAGGGCCAGCAACATGTGCTGTCCCTGTCCAAGCTTCTGGAAAGGCAACTGCACTGTCTCCGGATTCCCTGGCAGAAAACACCTTGACATGAGAAAATCTGGCTTAGCCTCCTTTCTGGCATGAGGGGAAAAAGAAAGATATTAACGAGTGAGGTCCAAGAGTGGTGTTTTCCCTGCATAAATCACTTTATTCTGAGTCGTTCCAGTAAAATAAATAGAGGCGGTCAGAGAATGAGCAGTTTCTCAATGCACAGACATGGCTGGAACCTGATTTTCGAGTTTATTTTAGACATGAACTCTGAAAAAGAAAAATGAAGTTGAGTGAAGTGGCAATAATAGGGGGACACTTGGGAAGAGACTCTTTATTGAGTTCTTTTGTTCTCACTTGGATAGCCTTGCTAGTATTAGTGAAAGACAGTTGTAACTTGGCTGTTACTTTGTATGACTAAGAGGGGTGTTTTTGTACAATATAATCTGAAACACTAAAGCAAGCAGTTTATTCAAGTCTAAGGAAAAGGAAAAGAAAAAAAAAAAGAGAGAAATGTAAAAGGAACATGAAATATATCTACTAGCAAGTCCTGAAACAGATCTTGCAGGCCACAGTACAGATATTTCAAATGTGTCAAGAGTAGGCTGACATTTCTTTAAGTCAAAAGAAAAAAGAAATGGCTATTGTGGGAATCGAGCGGCAACACTCACCTCTTCATCACCCTGATGTACAGCAGAAGGCTGAGGCTTATTTACTGGAAGCCTGAACTGAAATTGGTAACCTGTGTGTACCTTATTGATGCTTTGCCTCTCCCACAGGAGTGAGCACGATGAATTTCTCAACAACACCCACTGCTCTGTGCGTTACTGAACTGAAAGTTAAGAGGAGCCTAAACCAGACCTCCTTTGAGCAACCTGGTCTAGTGGAAGGTGTCCCTGACTATGGCAGGGGGAGCGGAACTAGATGACTTTTTAAGGTCCTTTCCAACCTAAACCATTCTATGATCCTATGTTTCCTCCTAGAGCATGCTATTCAACTGATAAATAATATCAATAGTGTTCTTTGGGAAAAATCTTTATAAGTAGTCCTCTGCTGTTTTTTACCAGACCGAGATTAATACACAGCTCCAGCCATTCATCATTGATGGTGAACATCTTGACAAAGAGAGTCTCACTCTTAGTGTGTTGTGGCAGACCTCTTTCAGGCAGCCATGCAGAGTACATATTCACTACTCCTGGGCTATTAGTATCCAAATTAGTGTACAGACCTGCAACCCCAGCTGACACACAGGACAGAAATAAAATCAGTTACAGCTGAATTTAGACATAGTCATTTTTCCCTGCCTAGAAGCTGGTTTAGTAGGGAGGGTAGTGTATGCTACAGTCTTCACCCCAGGACATTCTGGGAAGTGTAAGGGATGTATGCCCTGAGGGCTGCCAAATGGGGTGGAGCAACATAACCACCAGGTCAGGAAGCTCTTCAGATGTTGGCCCCTGAGAAAGGTAAAGCCAAGGTAAGAGTCACTTAAATATTCCCTTCCTCTGACATCTCTTCCCTACTCATGGGCTTGGGGCTCCAGCAGAGAGGAGATCTTTGGTCTGAGCTGGTGATGCTGTTCTTATATAGGCAGAGGTGTCTTGTCCTGAGGCTTAATTCCATAACTGGGATAAGAAGCAATTTAAATAATCTGTTTTGTGGATAGTTTCTTTTATTTCTTCCACTCCTTTAGGACACTCATATTCTCTTTTCCAGCAAGTTTCTTTTTCTCCTGGGCAGGGCACAAGACCAAAATGAACATGAACTTGGCTGAATAATAGGTTACACTGCTAATTGCTTTTGTTTTCCTGCTCCTTTCATCCTCTTTCTTTCCCTCTGAATACTCAGTTTACCAATTTTGAAGCTGACATATGGATCAACTAAAATGATGGCAGCGTCCAAATATCCCTGTTGCTAAGCCCCAGTGATGCACCAGCAGTTGGATGAAAAGGAGGAGCTAGCTGCTACAAACACTGCGGAGCTCCTGGCTTTCGGCAGAAGTACATAAATGGCAGATATAAAAGATTGCAAAGCATGCAGTAGCCATGCCTTATTACTTTGCCTAACAAACATCCTTTCTGCATTTGAACCTCAGAATACAAAGCTGTCCTTTATGGATCCACGATTTCTCTAGGTGGCTCAGGTGCAGTGTCCATGAACTTCTTGACTCCTTCAATACGTGGTATCTGCAATCTCTTGGTCTGGTTTTGTACCTGCACATATCAAAATAATCCTGAGAGAAACGTAACTTTATTTTTCAAAGCCATGGAGAGTGAATTGACACAAGTTGTCGTGGGAGGTGGTGCTCATCATATCTGTGCTCCTAGTGTCTTGTTTAAACAGGAGGGAAAACAGCTTTCCCAAAGCCTTTCTTCTAGTTGCAGAAGGAAAGGTGGATGGTGGAAGGGCTGATGGGAGCATGTGTAGGTTCCTGTGGGAGATCAGGGCTCTCTTTCTCTGTTCTGCCACCTCCTGCTTCTGGCAGATGATCCTGATGTGTCTTTGACTCCCTTTGTCACCTACCTCTTTTACTTGTCCTCTCAGGCTCTCAGTGGTGTCAGACTGGCACTGCTGCAGACAGGGAGCAGTACCAGGCACTCCAGTCATGGTGACAGCCTGCAGTGTAGAAGGGCTCTGCTCCAACAGGTGAGATGCAGGTTCAGAAAGACACAGTGCTGACCCTTCCTATCCCCATGATTTTAGCCTGAACAAAACCAATGTTATATCATAGATGAGATGTCGGCAATAAACAAACTTCTTTTGAGACATTAGAAAATATGTTAAGCCAGCTTTCTTCTATCTGGAAATACAATTTAATTTCTTGTTTTCATTTACTAATGAAATGTTTTGGATTATTGATCTTTAGTAAATGGATCTAGTCAAGGATGGCTGTGCAGTAACATCTGGGCTAACAATCCCTGGGAGGACTGAACTGAGGGGGTGTCTGTCCCCAGCACTGGAGTGGTATGTTAACAGCTAGAAGGTCACTTTCTGACTATGCTAGAGTCTGATGAGCGTTTGCTGCATCAGCTTGCAGAGGAGAATCATGTGGAGCTGGGACAGGAGGATCACTACAGCTTTCATGCTCAGGCAGCACGCTGGCTAGCTCTGCTCACACAGCAGGATCACTCAGTCATGGACCCAAAGCAGCTGCCCTGCGCCTTCCCAGGACAATGAAGAGGATAAGAGAGGAGAGGAGCCAAGTGCTAGAGAAAGGACTTGTGCATAACAGTGTCCTTTGTGCAGTCTACAGTCAGGTGAGTCATTGCCCATAACCCTTACCTGAGCCTAAACATGTCCAGTATATGCTGGAGCAGAGCAGGAGCTGCTCAAACTCACACTCTGAGCGAGAAATTGCCAACTATTTGAGACTAGGTGGAGGAATGCAGCTGAGATCTGGATAAGCTCTCACCTATCAGCAGCAGTGTGAGAGGAAGGGTTGTGATCCCTTCCACAGCAGGGTGCTCCAAGCACACAGCAGGCCAGAAATGGTGAATGGTGGAGCAAGCCAAATGGTGAACATCAGCATCATCTGAGCAGCGGCTGCGGGAGATGACCTGGGCTCTTAGCAAAGGAGTCCAATATGGCCAACCTCCAGAAAAGCACCAGCGACATCCCTTAAGGTTAGTGGGCTTTTTGGAATGCCTGTGTTACTTTTCAGAGTGAAACAGATTAATGATGTTTAGAATTAGGTCACTGCCTTAGAATTTAGGGTTTTCTAGATGAATAAAACCTCTAGTAATCTAGAATTAGGTCACTGTACCTTAGCATTTGATAACCCTTATTCTGGAAACTAAGTGTCAATTAGGGCTTATTTAAAGGTGGCTGACATTTTTAACCTGCACTGCTGTGTGGAGATGCTCTTGATCTATGAAGAACCTAGGGACATGTTCTCTGTTTATCCAGAGAAAAATACTGCAGAGAAATTATCCCTTTGGTTTTCTAAGACTCACATGCTAACGTAAGGCTGAATCCAAAGTTGGCCAGGCTCTGCTAAGCCACTAGGAGAATCAGTAGCAGGCATCTCAAACAGAAGATCCCTAGAATCCAGTTAGGATCTGAAACAAAAGTTTCCCCTTGAGTTCTCCAGCAGTTTTATGAGTTCATTACACTCATTGTTTCCAGTAGGCATTTAAGCATTCATTTCTGCTATTGCTTTCAGTGGAATCTGGGCATCCAAAGCACCATTTAGGATCAAGTAAGCAGTTTAAAGACCTAAATTTAGGGGAGGATAGCTGAACATTTCACTGAAGACTGCTACACAACATGGACTGGAGAGACATTTTACTGCAGACATGACTTCAGGCTGAGTAAAGAGGAAATTTTTGAAATGGTCTTGTTAATTAATCCCCGGCTTCCACAAGTAAATCAGATTCCAGCAGGTAGAGGTTTTGACAGATGTTCTCACGAGAGCCTTAGCAGAGGGGAATCTACACCTCAGCTGCTTCAGTGTATCACAGCTTGAACTCCCAGTGAAGGAGGATTTGAATTGGGAGTTAAGCGCCTGGATACATGTCACACTCTGCCATTCCTGTTGTACCTAGCAGCTTCCTCAGGAAGACTGGAGAGGCATTTGGGGACAATAAGTTCTTTATCTGGCACCATGAGTTGAGACCAAGGAATTGCATTGGACCTCCAAGAGTTCAGGTCTGATGATATCTGGGTTAAGCCTTGCACCAGAGCAGTGCAGCTGGTGGAGGATGATGCTCCTCAGAGCTTTTGTCTGCCTACAGAAGACCAGAGCAGGGATGCTCAGGCAGACCCCACAAAACCCTTTCACTTCCTTGGTGGTTCTTGTGGTGCACAGAAAACAAGATGTTGGTGTGATTCTCTCTGCTGGCTCATGGAGCTGATCTGTGCCAATTGTGGGGAAAATCAGTCTGATCATTGCTTTCCCCTGAAAGAACTGCTGGCATGGTTGAACACTGAAGAGTAAGGCCCTTTCCCCCCCCCCCCCCCCTGCCAGAAGCAAGACAGTAAGTCCAAGCAAATGGTGAGGAGAAGAGGCTGATTCAAAGCTGGATATGACCAGTGAGTGTAGGACTAGATAAGGAGCGAAAGAAAACAGTTCTTTTTGATGCACAGCTCCTTTGTAACTTCACATAGAGGAAGAGTAAAAAAGTACTTGAAGGCTGTCTAAAGAGACAACTGGAGTTAAGGTGTCCACAAGGTACACAGAAGTAGGGATTCTGAAAGTAGAGATGCTTTTATGTTTTTCCCCAAGGTGTATGAGTGAACAGCATATTCTGAGAAAGCAACTGAGGTCTTTCTGTTTGGTGATGGGCTCAGCCAGGGAGGACAATGCCAGGATTCACAGGCAGAGTGAGTCTGTCACATACTTTACCTTTTCCTTTTGAGTTAACTTGAGGGTCACATTTTTCTTGTTACTGACAGATCAAAGTAGAAGAGGAGGAAAAATCTGAGAAGTTCACTTGCTGCAAGAAGAGCAGAGACGGTGGTGTACATGGAGCTCTTTCCAGTGTCAGGTTCTCAGCCAAGCTAAGACACCACCACTCCTCCAGCTGTCACAGTTAAGCAAAGGTCTATTTTGTGAGGTAAATCAAAACATTTTAAATTATCTTTCAGAAAACTGGGGTTTCTCTTTGTTATATTCATTTATATGCCTGTATGCATTTATTCACGTGTATCTGTATGTGTCTGCATGCACACAAACACATGCACACTTCTGTTATCTGTGTATAGATATTTTTGTTTGGAAATAGATAAAATAGGCATAATCCCCAGCTGGAAAAAATAGCAGTACAGATCTGTGAACTGTCAGGGGGAGAGACCTTTAGACCAGTTGAGAAAACATCCCATTTCATGTCTTTTAATATAATTTTGTTTCATTTTTATTAATTTCCTATTAAACCTTCATTAAGGAAACTTGCTGTCTGCAAGACAGCCCTCCTCACCCCAGGTACCACCGCTGTGCCCCCACGCTGCAGCCCCTCATCTCTGTGCTGTGCCGTGGCTCAAGCTCCCCATCCCTCCCCACACTGCTGATCGCAGTCAGCAGAAAGCTGACACATAGGCTTTTCGAGGGCAAGCAGGACTCCCAGCTGGGCTACCATGACACCCCCACCATCATCGTCAGCCACCCCCTGACCCACCACCATTGACACCATGGGCCTCACCAAAGGTAGGGCACGGGGGGCAGCAGCATGGGGGAAGAGGGTCAGGGCATGGCAGCTCAGAGCTGCTGGTTTGTTGCTTGAGGAAACAAGCTGATCTCCGGCAAGTGGGCCAGCTGAGCCTTGCAAAATGTGCTTTAACTCCCTCTTTTACAGTACACTCCGTGCCTGCTGTGTCGTATCTTCTGCTGCAGATGAAGCCATGGCCATGCACAGGACGGGGAATGTGATGATCTCCAATATGTCCTTCACCACCTCATACCGTATCATCAACCAGGGGAAGGTTAAGTATGTCATGAAGCTGGTGTGCACTGGCGAGAAGGTCAAGGTGCGTGGAGGGGACAAGGGGGACAAGTGGGCACTGCAGGGGTCTAGCTTGACTCCCCCCTGCCGTGGCAGCTGTCCTTTTGTCCCTGTGTGGTCTGCTCTGACCTGCTCAGTCTGGGTCTTATACTGGGATCCAGATCCCAAACACCAAGCCCAGTGTTTAGCCGGGATTTCACTGGTGCTGGGTCCCATTCAGCTTCTCGCTTCTTCCCCAAAAGTGGTGCAATTGCACATGCAAGGGCTGGGCTGCAATGAAAAGCTGTGGGGCTTTGCTTTAGCCTTCAAGATGGGGGCCACCAACACTGACTTGAACAACACTGTTGCCGTTCACCCCACTTCTGACACTACTGAAGCAGTGGATGTGAGCAGCCCATGGGACAGCAGGTGAAGACAGGTGGTGACATGGTCCCTTGGTGAGGTTTGAGGGAAGGCTGCCAGTGGCAGGACTCCTCCTCTGCCATGCCTGGCACCAGGGTGTGTACAGGGAGAAGCAGCAAGGGGCAGGATGCCTGGGTGCTCGGGGTACTTGGGGGTGCTGAAGCATCCCAGGTGGGCTTTGTCCTCCACCACAGGCGCTTATGTTTTCTGGTTGTGCAGCTCCTGGTTTTGCTGTGGTTTCTTGATCCCAGCAGTCAAAACAGCAGCAGGCAGGAAAATCATGCCCGGACTTCCTAACCCCATCAGCAGGGCCAGCCCTGGGGTGCTGCTTTTTGTGGGAGTAAAAGCGCCCAAGAGCTAAGGGGGGGTGGGGGGACGGGGGGTGTGTGACAGGACACCCCTGCAGGCAGCCAAGCGGCAGGGGTGGCTCCTGGGTGCCAGCAAGGCTTTGTGGGTGGTGAACACCCCATGCGTGGTGGCAAGTGGTGGTGACAGGATTGGGACCAGAATGGACCTGAGGTCCTTCAGTTCCTGCCTGGTTGTGTTCTGGCTGGAGCAAGGGAGCAAAAGGCTGTGGAGGAGACAAGGGGAAGACACACACAGGCAGAGGCTGGCTGTCCACAGAAGCCTCCGTTCTGGTACAAGCTGGACAGAAAAGCAGAGGGAAGCTGAGACCCAGGCGTCCCAGTGCCACCATGTCCCCTTGGGTACCTGGCGGTGGGAACCTGAGGGGCCAGAAGCCAGGACCGGTGTGCTGAGAAATCGGGCATCGCTGGGAACCATTTGAGGACCAGGGACAAGCTGAAGTGATGGAAGGTGGGGAAATGCAGCTGTTTTGGGCCAGGGGGTCCCCTGGGTGCTGCTGCCTCTGGCTTCCACCCTGCAGCATCCAGGGGGGAGAGCTGGAACAGGCAGCCCCCCAGTTCTGTCCCCAGCAGATCTTCCCTGAGGAAGAGGCTGTGGAGACTTGGCCCAGCTCCAGCCACGGCTGGCTATGTGGCTCAGGGGTGACAGGGCTGTGTGCCCCGTGGCTGCAGCAGAACTGGGGAGCTGAGGGACACTTCGGGTGGGACAGGTGACATGAGAATGGACACCGGTGGAGGCCCTGGGGGTTCTGGCCCGCACTTGTTCTGGCCCTGTGATGTCCAAGCTCCGGGGCTACTGGCCTGAGAGCAGCGAGGGGCCGAAACCGAGCCTTCTCCGCCGAGGGGCAGGGAAGGGCAGGACCCCCTGCCGAGCACAGACCGGGCAGGGATGCTCCGGAGTGGGGAGCCCCGGGGAGCGGGGGGCGCCCGGTCTGCCCTGCTCTCGGGGACTCCGCTGCCTCCTCAGCAAACCCAGGAGCCCCGGGCGGGCCAGGGGCCGGTGAGCCAGGCTTCGTGGGGGCAGACGGGGCCGAGCCGCGGGCCTCCTCCCGCCCCCGGGGGGGGCTCTTTCTCGGGCGGCCCCTCGGACGCCGTGAGCCCCCGGGGGTTGGGACGTGAGGGGTGCTCGCCGCCCCGCCTCCGCGCTGAGGGTCTCCCGCCGTCGCGCTCGCTCGGGGCCGCCTGCGCGGGACGAACCGAGCGGCCGGGTCGCTGCCCGCCGGGGCTTGCCCGCAGCACCCTCCGCGCTGCCGGGAGCGGCCGGGGGAGGGCGGGCACTGGGACCCTGCGGCCGATGGGACTCGCGGGGCGGGGCGGGGCCGTAGGAGCTTTGGCCTCTGGCGGCCGCTCTCCTGTCCCCGCCCTCCCCCCAGCGGGGCGGGGTTACCGGGCGGGGCTGCGGCGGTGCGGGCGGACCGGGGAGGTGTGCCCCAGCCCGCGCCGGGAGCCGCCGGCGCTCGGAGCCGCGGGGCGGCGGAGGGGCGGGGTCCCCCCGCCCCAGGTGAGGAGGGGATCGGCCAAGGGACTGGCAACGCCCAGGGGAACCGGCGCTGGGCAGCGGGAAAGGGACCGGGGCGAGTGGGCAAGTTGCGGTGCTGCCGGTGGCCCCGCGGAGCAGCCGGCGAGGCTCGGGGCGCCGGGGATTAAAGCCCGGAGCCTGGCGGTCCCCGTGCTCCCCTGACCGCCCGCGGCCGCACGGGGCCGGGCCCGGTCTGCGGGTCCCCCCCGCTGGTGCCAAGGGCTTCCCGCTGTGCGTGTGGGATGGGGCGGGCAAAGGCTCTTTGAGAGCCGAGACGCCCCTTCCCGGGCCGGTCGCCGCTCGGTGCTCAGGGGCTCGGTGCCGCGGTGCGGGCGGTTCTCAGCCCCCCTCGGTGTCTGCGCGGAGCCGCCGGTTCCGTGGCACCGGCCCCCCGCTGACCCCCGTCCCCGGGGGGCCCGTGTCCGGCGCCCCCCGGAGCCCCGCGCAGGCGGCATTGCGGCACGTCGGCCCCGGGGCCCGGCCCTGGAGCGCGGCTCCTGCCCGCGGCGCCGCGGCAGAGGGCGAGGGCGGGCTGGGGACGCTCGGGGGAGCCCGGCCCCGGCGCCGCGCCGGGCAGCGGAGCCGTCGGGCTCCGCCCGCCCGGGGAGAGACGGACACCGGGGCCTAGACTCCCCCGGGGCTGCGGCACCGCATCCCGGGCGGTGGATCCGCCCGGCGCCCCGGTACCGGCGCCCGCCCCGCTTGGGGCGGCCGGAGCGGGGGGGCGGGGCCCAGGCGGTTCGGGCCGCGGCGGCCGCCGGTCCCCCCGCCCCTCCTCGGCTCCGCGGGGCGGCAGCGGCCGGGCCCGGCTTCCCCGGCGGGGCCAGTGCGGGGGCGGGCGGGTGCCGGTTGCCGGGCGGCCGCGCTGCCAGGGGCTCCGCGGGGCTCGGGGCGCCGGGGACTAAAGCGGCCGCGCTGCGGGTCGCCCCCGCCGGTGCCAAGCGCCGCCCGGGGCTGCCGGGCACCCGCCAGGGCTTCGGGGCTCGGGGCCGGCGCTGGGGCTCCGCAGCGCGGGCCGGGTCGGGCCTGTCCCGGGCCTGAACACGGGGCCCAAGGGCCGCGCTGCCGGGGTTCGAAACGGGCTCCTGGGCCGCAGCGGAGACCGGGCCCTGCGCGGGTGGGCTCAGAAGCGGGGATCGAGTCGGCTGTTTCGGGGGTCAGACCCAGGGGCCAGACGGGCCGCTGGTGCAGGGGCTGGGAGGGTTTTGGGGCCTGGGCAGGGTGCGTGGTCCACTGCCAGAGGTGGGGGACTGGTCACTCGGTCCCCGAAGTATGGGAGGCTGGAATGCACCAAGTCAAAGCAAATGTTCGAGTCACAGGGGGAAAGGCATTTTTCATACCATCTTCACATCCAACTCTTTATTCAAGGTGTGTACAACCATGAGAATAGTCACTAACTCTTTAGGCCTTATTTAGACCCTGTACAATTATGACAGTTCATGTTCATATCGTGAATATGTAAATCATGATTGATTTACAACCTTCTCAAAAGCCAAGGTCATTTTGAACAAGCAGAAATTAACTGGACCTGGTGCTGAAATGAATGGGAACTGAGGAGGGGCTTGGGACAAACCTGAGCTGAAATGAACTGGAGCCATCTACAAGCTGGACCTGAAACAAACTCAGAGCAGAAACAAATGGGATCTGTGAGTGAGCTGAAGGCAGAACTGAACTGGAGCTGAAATGAGGTGGAGCCGTCCACAAATAGGAGCCATCCATGAGGTGGACCTGCAAACAAAATAGAGCCCAAACTGAACAGGAACCATCCACAAGCTGGACCCAAAACAAATGGGGGGCTGAAACAACCGACCTGAAGCTGCAACTGAGCTGGAGCCGCAAAGTACCCACAGCATCTCTGGGTGAGCAGAGCTGGCTGGGGGCAGGCAGGGCTGTCCCCAGCCACATGCAGCACAGGCAGGCCGGTTTCTTCATGGGGGCTCCGCACTCAACACGGGTCTCAGGCATGTGTGGCTCCTGGTGTGGCTGGGACTCCTCCATCTGTCTGTCCATCCCCTGGGACTCCTCCATCTGTCTGTCCATCCCTGCACAGAGAGAGATGTGGGGCAGTCAGAGCAAGCTCCCTACAGCGTGGCCTTAAGAGCCGCTGGAGCTGCTGCCACTAAAACCCCTGCAGCCTTCTAGGCACAGGCAGCTCTTCCCAGCCCCTCAACAGTGCTTTTGGCAGCAGCTTCCCAGTTCAACACACCTGTGACAGGAGGGGAGAGAGAAGCAGAGATGGGACATCAGAGACCTCCCGTTTCTCCCCATGAGAGCAGGCGAGAGAGCAGGATCTGGCTGAAAATGCATCTATCCCATGCAGCAGCAGCAGCACAGGCCAGTGACCAGCAGCCCTGGGCTGGGGATAGAACTGGGCAGCGGAGTCTGGGCTGGACCCTGACAGCTCCTGCTCCTCACATGCCCTTTGCGGCCGTGCCCCCAGCAAACACGCAGCACCGACCTGCCTGGCCCTGGCTCAGGGTAGGCTGCTGGATGGAAACCACAGGGCTCCTTGGGGTCCCCCTGCACCCACAGCCAGCCTCCAACCACGGCAAGAGCCCACCCTGGTGGGTGCAGGCCCTGGCCCCATATTCCTGAGCTCCCGAGGGACATGCACTGGCACCTGTGGTGACCCACCAGTGCTACCCCTCCGGCACCAGGACCCCTCCTTCCCATAAGGGCCCCACGGGGAGCCCTGCCGGGGGCTGGCACCCACGTCCCCTGTCCCTCGGCTGCCCCACCAGCAGGGCGAGGGGCAAAGCCGAAGCGCCCCGGGCGCACAGCCGCTCCCCAGGCTCTGGCCAGGCCCGGCTCCCCCACACCCGCCCGGTCCCAGCGCCCCGGGGCGCGGCCCCCACCCCGCTCCCACAGCTGGGGACGTGACCCGGACCCCTGCCCGCCCCTCTGCCCCCGGGGACCCTGCCGGGACCCAGCCCCTGCGGCACCGGAGACCCCCGGGCCCTGCCGGCACGGCCGGTCCCACCGTGCGGGGCCGCCGGGCCGCCGCCCCCCGCCGGCACCGTCCCCGCCCGGGCCGGGCCCCGCAGCTCCCGGGGGCGGCGGCACCGGGGCGGCCACCGCTCCCCGTGCCCGGCCAGCCCGGCTGCGCCGCGTCCCCGGCGGGGTGCGGGAGCCGGTGCGGATCCCTGGAGCGGCCTCTGCTCCCGGCGCGGCGCGTTCTGAGCTGGAACGGGCGTTCGGGTGGAAGCGGGGCCTGGGGCAGAGCCCGGAGCCGCCCCGGGCCCGGCTGTGGCGGTGCTCGGCGCTGCCGGCTCCGGCCCCTGGCACCGCCTGTAGGGGGGCGCCGGGCGGGGCTGGGCCCAGCGGGACCCCGTGCCCCGGCAGCTGCTCCCGCACCCCCCGGCTCCAGCAGAGCCGGCACCGGGCCGGGGGGGTCTGTCCCGCCGGCAGCCGCTCTGGGAAAGGGCTGGGGAGAAGCAGCCGGCCGGTGCCCGCGGCGGGAGGAGGGAGTCGGGCGAGGAGGGGTCGCCGGCCACGCCGGGAGACCCCAGCCCTGCCGGGCCCCCTCCTTCCCCAGGGGACACGGCCCCTCCCCTCCCCCCCCGCCGGGACGTGGTGGGAACCGGGAGCAGCCGGGGACCCCCAGCGCCAGGGGCTGAGCTGCAGCTGCCGCCCCCGAGAGGGCACCGCAGGGGGTCGGTGCCGAAACCCACCGGGAAAGCCGCAGCCCGCGAGCGCGGGAGGAGGGAGAAGCCGCCCCGGGCCCCCGCAGTTTTCCTCGGTTTCCCCGTTGCCCCTGCCCGGCCCTGTCCGGGGACCCCGAGGCCGCCCGGGGCGGGCGGGACACGGCGGTGACCCCGGTTCCCGCCCGCCCGCCCGCCCGCTGCGGCTGCCCCGCGCCGGGACCGTGAGAGCAGCGGCCGGAGCCGCCCCGGGGAGACGGGATACCCGGGCCCGGCGCGGCGGCACCCTCGCCTCGGCCACGAGCACGGCCCCCGCCGGTGCCCGCTCGGCCCCGGGCGGAGAGACGCGGCAGCACCGACCCCGCTCCCCGCACCGGCCGTGGCGGGTTTTGAAGCCGCGGGGGCCGCCGCGCACCTGCCCCGTACGGTGGCGCCACCTGGCGGCTGCGGAGCGGCACCGCGGGGCTCAGCGCCCCCTGGCGGCTGCGCTGGGGCACGGCGGTGCGGCCGACAGCAGCGCGGCAGCCGCGGGAGGAAGCAGGCGGGGGATTTCCAGACGGGAATGCGAATTGAGAGACCTAAAGAACCTTTGCTCTTGCCAGGGCGCTGGGGCAAGCTGGGCGACGGGGCAGGCGTCTGCAGACCCTCTAGAAACGAAGGGCACCGCTAGTGGGGCTTAATATCCACCGAGGTGATGCTGGATATTCTGTTTGCACTGTGAATCCCTATTATGCGCACGCCCCACGGTGATATCCTTCTCTGTGCGCAGGTGTTAGGAACACAGTGTTATTTTTCCTAATCGGTATTAATATCAACTCAATTACAGCTGAGTGACACTGGAGGCAGGGCAAATCACAAGATCCCATGCAGAATAAATCCGTATCACCTGGCTTTAATTACCAAGTGGCATTAACTTGGCAAAGGTTGTTGCCAATGTTGTTTTAGTAATAAAACTGTTGTGAGTGAAATGGTCAGCAAAGAAACATCTCCAAAATATCCCCCACCCCCCACCCCCCCCACCCCCAAATACAATAACCGTTAACCTGGAGGGAGCTGGAAAACCCAAGATTTCTGCATGCTGCAGAGGTGTCCTTTGCCACCCCAGGCACACAGGACAGAGACGTGGTGCAGGGCTGCCCCATCCCTTGAACTCAGTGCTGCAGCAGAGGTTTTCCCACTTTCAACTCCTTCAGCTCCCCAAATCTCCTGCCTCTGGGTCCAGTCCGACATGAGCACAGCACCTGGTGGCAGGGAAGCAGAAAGGGGGTTCTGCTGCCCGTGTGCATCGCTGGCTGCCTCGCCAGGTGGTTGCCCATCGTTTGGCCATGATCATGTTTATACCACCATGCAGTGCACGCCCATGAAAACCACAGCCTGGCACATCCCACATCCTCACAGGCCACCAGCGCCTAGAAGCATAGACAGCAGTAACAGGCAAAAAGTCAGCCCAAGGACAGAGGAAGGAAGTCACTCTCTTTGGCAAGAGGCATTTCTTCCATTTGGCAAACACATGGGAGTTTTCCAGCTTTTCTGGGATTACATGAGCCTCCTTCCCCAGGAAAAAGTGCTCCTGGGGGGAAACACCCACCCCCTACCCCCTCCCAGCAGCCACGGGGCTGGACACCTGCTCTGTGGGGTGGTGAAGTTCCCCTTCCTTCTCACACCTGGGAGCATCACCTGGGAATCCTGCCATTCTCATGGGCAACATCCATGGGCAGCAGCTGGATACAGCAGCAAAAAGCTGTTTCTGAGGCTGTGCCCTTGCCCATGCTTCTGCTGCCTGCCCCTGCCACGGCTAGAACCTCCCAAGCAAGAACCATCCATGCTCACAGAAAGCAGCTTTGGTCTTCATTTAAGAGGGCCTGAGAACTCCTGTGCTATCAATAATAATTACTAATAACACTGAGCAGTGGGGATTAAACCCATCTCAAGCATTTTCCACTCTCAGCAATAAACCTGCAGAAAAGTAATCTGAGATTCTTTAGATAAACCCATAATCCTGCCTCTGCCCTGGAGGAAAAGCAATGAAAATTTTGTAATTTCTTGCCTTGATATATGTCGGGTATTTAAGCAATGCTTTTCATAGCATAGCCCTCCTCAGCTGGTCAGGGTAAAACGTGGCTCCTGCCTGGCTGCATGGGGCTGGTGTTTCATGGGACTGTGCACAGTCAAAAGGCAGCCTTGCAAAAAAACTCAGAGCTTTCCAGCTCCTGTCCCCTCTGATGTCGGAAAGCCTCTGTGTGAGGGATGCTCTAGCATCACTTACCTGCTGGCAGGTTTTCAGCAGCAGGTACTGACCTGGCTCTACCTGGGGGCTTTTTTGGACCCTGAGTGCTTTACTTTGTGCCATCTGGCTGTTCTATTTGTAACCCCTTGCTTTCCCTCCCTGAAAAATTCTCTATTAATGGCAGCTAAGAAAAGCTGCTAGCAGCCATCGTGGCTGGATGACCCACCTGCAGCCAGGCTTGCACCCCCCAAGCAGGAGGAAGCATCTAGCATTGCTTCCAGGCAACGTAGACATGCCCAGAAACTGCTGCAGTAGACAGTGCGACAGTGCAAGAAGATGGGTCAATAGGGCTGGAAGTCACAAAACCTCCTCAGTATTCCCCAGCCTTGCAGGGATTGCTCCAGCACAAATGCAAATGCCGCTAATGCCTCCTCCTCCTCCAGACCTGACATTTCCCAAGCAGAGCTCTCTTCTTTGACCTCCTTCTGTAAATATTGACATTGCATTCACATGGATAATAGATTTCTGTCTGCTTTTACCGCAGCCAAATGTTTCCACTGGGACTTTTATTACTTCTTATGGCTGGAAATGCACCTGCACCAGCTGTGAGGCTCAGCATAAAACCCTCGCCAACCCAAATCCCCCAGTCTCTTAACAGACCACTACTGCCTCATCGCCGCGAAGCCCCCATTCATCTTAAGACAGTGGGGAAAAAATATTCTCCTGACCTTTCCCCTTCCCTGGGAAAAAAGGAAAGCCCTCGAATTTGCCTGCCTTCCTCTTAAATCACTTCCTCTCTGAAGCACACAGTCCCAAGGCAAGCATCCAGCCCGAAAAATCACTTGCCCACCACACACATCCCACACAGCACCCTGAAATAACCCTGCAGTGATGCCTGAGCCTCCCAAAGGAGGAATAATTTGAGGTTTTGGTTTTCCAGTAGCAATCCAGCTGTTTATAGTTATTTCTGTCCAAAATGAGATCATCCCCTGTTCCCATCACCCAGGGGTGAGCCCCAGCACTTGCTCTACTGCTTTGCCTCCAGCAAAGCTTTGCAAATAACATCACCCTCCTCTTTCTAACCAGCACGTTCTCTTTTGCTATGCCAGATAGCCTCCTTTAAAAGCAAAATGGTTTGGCAAAGCCTAAGAAGAGCTTCCTAAGCCTCTGCTTTCCTTAGCATGAACATTTTATAGGCTTTCAGAGGGTGGCTCAAGCCAGGGCTTCAGAGACCCAGTGCTGACGGGCATGCAAGCACTGAGTGACCGACCTGAAAAAAAAGAGTACCCAGGAGCTGGCTTTGCACAAATACCTGATTTTCCCAGTACAGTCAGCCTCAGTCCCTTTGCTGTCATATTCATCCCTTTTCCCCCCTCCTCTCCCCTGCTGTCTGTAAGGTGCTGGAGGAAGCATGCACAGGGCACTGCTTGCCCTGCAATGCTGAGGGGCTGCTGCTCCACTTTTTAAAGATACATTAGTATTCCTTAATGGCCAGATTATATTCTCCACGTCTGGACCACACAGCATCAGCTCACTCCCTTTCCACACACCACTCAGCCTACAGCCACAAGAAAAAGGCGGATATCTTTAAGAGTATCTGAAGGGCTCCCTAAACGCATCCTATCATGACGCAGCCATTGCCTTTCACAGGGTCAACACAACACGTTTAAGAGAGGGTTGGTGTTGAACGTGACCACAGCTGTGTGAACAAGGTGATTCCCCACCCCTGCTTTCCCCTTCCAAGCTCCTGCTTTGGAGGCAGCGCATTACAGGGGTGCCAGGAGCATCCTTTCTTTGTCACCAGCTCTGGCTCCACACAGAGGGATAATCATCCCCCCTTTTTTTAAGACATCTGGCATGCACTGAGCAGGAAAAATACAGAAAGCTGGAATTTCCTTCATTGGGAGAAGCACATGGCATTATTTGGGCCAAATCTAAAGTTTCTCACTTAGGATTTTTGCATATGAATAGGAATTCAGGCTCGGTCCCCTGCGCGACCATCATTATATGCATTAACAGACAGCTGGGCTTTAGAAAAAGGGGGAAAGCAGAAATAAAGTAGGTGTTTATTTTGTACTTAGGCAAATTTACAGGAGGGGAATCATCTCCCATTCTCGTCAGGGCAAACATTTCACTCTCTATAGGCTCTGAATGCATTCACTCATCAAGGCATATTGAGTAGCTGCTTATTAGCACAAGTTCAGCTCCCTTTCTGCACCACTCAGATACACACACAAATATAAGTCCTCAGTGTGGCAGGCATGGAGAGATTATTATGCTTTCCCTTGTTTGGGGAAGCACAACATCACATTTCTATAGCTTTAACTTTGATTTGATAAAGGCTCCTTTACATATATATAAATAATTTTATAAGTTTTATGTTTATTATTTATATATATATATTTTAAAATATTATCTTATGTATTTTTACAGCCTCTCTCCATGCCATCATTTGTCAAAACTGGGGAGGTTGCAGTGCCCTATGGTAAACCTTCCTGGGG
The DNA here is from genome assembly GCF_023638135.1 of Falco biarmicus. Taxonomy (NCBI): domain Eukaryota; kingdom Metazoa; phylum Chordata; class Aves; order Falconiformes; family Falconidae; genus Falco; species Falco biarmicus. The sequence continues at coordinate 61,759,317 of NC_079288.1, read as the reverse complement.
AATATAAAAGAAGAGTTTTGCAAGGGTCAGCTTCAAATAAAGCTAAAATCAAATCAAATCACAGGGCTAAGGGAACCATAAAGAACCTGTTTTCCATTTGACTCCTATTTTGTTAGCGTCTACAAACTCACTGCTTCATCAGTAGGATGTTTCCACAGCATAAAAAATAACCTGGAACACAGGTATCATCCGCTTCATCTTTCTTTTAAAAAATAAGAAACCTCCTCTCGAACAGGTGAATAATACCATCAAAAAAAGAGCTTACCGTGGGATAACTGTCCCCTGCCATCTCCAGGGACCAGACGCCTGTTCAATGCTATCACCGATGGAGGTGTTTCAGCTCGCTGCTCAGCTTCCTGGCATTTTTTTCTCCAAGTAAATAGGTTTTTTGCTTTTCTTGCCTGGTTGTAGTTGTTGGGGGGTGTGGTGTGGGGTAGCTCAAGGGGAGCCCAATTTCAAAGAGAGCTGTGCCACATTGTACAGCCTCCTGCTGCAGTGCCATGGCTGCAAGGAAAGGGCCACAGCCTGGTCCTTCCCTTCCCAAAAGTCAGCTGTACTCAGGATTTCCAAATTTAACAGGGCTGGAGGGGTCACCAGGACAATTAACTGGCATTTTTTTAGGTTTCTTCTTACACTCAAATCTACTTCAAGTCATCAGGCTCTATCTCTTTTTTTTTTCTCCCCTTTTCAGCAGTTTTGGGATGTGCAGATCCCCAGCCAGCAGCTTACAAAACCCTGGGTCCCTTAAATACCTTTCATTGCAAACCCCAGTGGCAACCACCCACAAAGGCACCCCCAAGAAGCTGATTTTTAAAAGGGAAAGGCCTGGCTTTAAACAACTAGGATGCGGTGCCAAAAGGACTTGCAGCATCTGTGGGTGGTAGCCAGGGTTTCAGCCACAGGGATGCTGCTGTTGCTGGAGAAGCTGAGCTGCTTATCAGCTGCTTACTGGCTACAGCCATGAGGATCACTGGACCATGGATGATAAACTAGCAGGAGGCAGGGCTCTTTTCTGCCCCCATACCCACTGTGGCTCAAGTCCAGATCTGAACACGCTCTCTTGCCATAATTTATTTCTCCATTACTTTTCTGACCCCGGCCCTGGCTCTGCAGCTATCACTGTCAGCCTTTTGCCCTTCTGATTATGCTAACAGCAGCACCTGAATGCTAATTGCCTTCCCTGATGAAGAAACTATTTTAGGGTGTTAGGGAGGGATGGGTAGTGTGTGAGGGCTTTGCTCCTGGCTGGAGGCACCCCTGGGATGCAAAACATGGGGGCCAAGGGTTTGGTGTCTCTCTGGCTACTGTATAAAATGGGAGGGCAGTGCAGTGACCCACACCTGTTAGTTAGGGCTGGGAGAGGGATGAAGCTATTGCAGGGCTGATTTTTGTGCCCTGAAGCAACTATTCATGTTTATTTGGCATCCCAGCTTTGTCTTTTCTAAGGCTACCAGCCTTTCCTCACACAGAAGATTTACAGTTATTTATTTATTTATTTTTATTTTACTTTATTGTTTTCTGCTGGAATAAATATGTGTAGTTGCTGCTACAAAAAGACCTGAGATTTTTGGCTGCACAGCCCTGTTCTCTAAACTATGTATTTCAAAGGGGTGAAGGCCCCCTCACGCTTCCCTCTCTCCTTGATGGGCCAAGAGAAGGACCCACTTGAGCATGTTCAGGGCCTAACGTCACCCAAAAGCAGGTTTTAGGATGTGCTGAGTGAACCGGTCTCTGTGCAGGGCTCGTTGCACACCCAGCTGCTCACAAGCCCTGGCTGTGAAAGCCTGGTTTTCCACTGGAAAACACTAAACTCTCCCCAGAAAAGCCAAGGAAACATATTCCTTCCCCACCAGAGCACTGGGGATTGACCTTTAGGTCTATGAGTAACTTTCAAGCCCAAAAGCTGTGCCTGTGGCTCCCCTCCACCTAATTTCTCCGAATGTCTTGCCAAATGCATATTCCCGGCCACTTTATGTCCATTCAGTCCCCTCCATCCCACTTTGGCAGCTCGTGGTTGCCTCTTGGGATGGATCTCAATGGGATTTTAGCACTAGTGAGATCACCAGTCCCAGTGTTGCCTCCATCTCCTCGTTCCCAGCCACCTCCCCAGGATTGTTAATTCATCCTGGGCCAGGATCATTAATTGAGGCCAAATACTTCCCAGTGCCAAACCTTGACAATCCCCATTTATCCTTCTTGCGTGACCCAATACCATTCCTTTTAGCCTGAATCATTCTTACTCCTGGACTATTTGCTGCTATTCACCATTTATCAGTCACACCCTAATCCTTGTCTTAATTAAGAGTTTATCACCTGGTGCTTCTGCGTGCATGTGCCCACATATCCATCCATCCATACATCCATCCACATCCATCCATATGCATATGCCTCCTTTCCCTCTTCCTACAATATCAGGGTCCAACCATGGATTTTATCCAATTTGAAAGATACTAGGAAGCCCATCAGTCCTGAGCTCCTACACATCTCATGGAAAGGGACCACAGGACTCTGCTTTGACAGCATTTTTCCCACTGGATGGGAGAGGTTGTTCCCTATCTTCTTTTTTAAATGAACATATCATTTCCCTATCTTCTTTTTTTTCCCCTCCAATGAAATACCAGTTTTACTTCGCATGCCCTTTTGCTCAGCAGCTCCACACACTGTATTTCTTGAGCAGTAAATGATTAAACTTTGGAGCCTGGAGTTTTGTGTTTAAATGTCAAGCTTGAAACACAGCGCCTCAGAAGAGAAATCAATAGGATTTCAATTTTCTTGTAATAAATATGGCCTTTATTAGGAGCAAATCAAGAAAATGGCTGGCAGCCTATCTCATGGTTTTGCTGCTTTTTTTTTTTTTCAGCTTGGAAGATTTTTTTCTTTTGGTTTTGTAGTTAAAAAAATAAACTTTGAGAGAAATAAGTCATCTTCGCCAGCACAAATGCATCCGTTGGTTGCTTATGGAGGACCTTGAAGAGTTTTGCAGTTAAAAAATCTCGGTTAGAGCTGCTAATAGGTTAACAAAGCAGCATGTCAGTGTAAGAAAACATATTCTTTATTATACTTTATTTGCTGAATGTTACTAATAGTTGATGCTATGAATAGCTGAGCTGACCCCAGCTGGAGGTGAGGAAATGACGGGGTAAAAAAAATCACCTACACGGTTCCTTGTTTTCCTCTGCAGCTGGCGCATAGGCCTTTCTGGGAGGAAAATAATGAGCCATTCATTAACAGGTTATCAAAGGTCACTGTAATGCAGAGGTCTTCATCCACCAAAATCCACTGGGACCCAGAGACTTGCTCCAAATGCTCCAACTGGGTCTCATTACAGAAGCAATGCATATCTTCAGTGAGCACCCCCTGCCAGTTTCTCCGAGGCTTTTTCCCTGGACACCCTATGGCATGCAATAACTGCAAGCACACCCTGGTTTACTCTCAGGGGTGCAAAATGAGCAAAACCTTTTGCTGGCTTTGCTGCTCCAGCTCCCATTTCCTACCTGACCTCAGCCTGGGATTGCTTCCTCCGTACCCATCTTCATGTACATGAGGTTTGAGCTCTGGCAGCTGATGTGTTATTAAAAAGGCATACTTGGAAGAACATGTGCAGCTGCTGAGGGTCCTGCCATGGGGAATGTGACTTTTGCAGCACTCTCCCCTGTATCCCTGCATATCCCTGTATCCCTGTTTTCCAGCGTAGCCCTTTTTTTCCTGCCTTACTCTGTTCTGAGCTGTTTCTGCAATGCCTCGATGTTGGCTCACCGACCTGGCCACTAGTTTGTCCTAGCATCTCCCTAAGTCCCACACCACATCCGAGGCATTGCGGATGAGGTGAGCTCTCCCCGCCTACCCATCCATTTTACCAAGCAGGCATGACATGTGCCCTCCAGTCCCTGGGGTCCAGCTCCCTCGTGTTGGCAAAGACGAATCGCCCTGGAATCAGGCCGTGCTGTTTCGGCTGCTTCTTAATGCACTCGAGGGTGACTTTCAACAGGCCTTGTTGACTTGAATAAATCTATCTCATTCTTTCATCTCTTCTTCTGCTCGCTGGTCCTTTTTTTGTGGAAGTATCCGGTCACAGTTTATGCATTGCATGCTATTTATGCAGTTCAGCCCATGAAAAATACATGAAGAGTCCCTCGCTCTTTCTCCCCACGGCTTCATAAATCTTGCATCACTTTCTGCACGGCAGTTCAGCATTATGGGGTGATGGGGAGCAGCTTTCCCGCTGCTCCTGCCCTGGGGCTGCAGCATCCTCCAGGGAGGCTGGCACCACAGGGTCAAACCCGGCCAGGCTGGCAGAGGGGGTGGGGGTTCAGAGCCTTCTCCAGCCCCATTTTTAGGATATTGGATAGGAAAAATGTGATAGAGGTGCTGTTTTGCTGCCCTGCAATGTCACCGGCACTGAGGTCATCTTGCTTTACAGTTTGTTTCGGGTTTATTGAAAAAAGAGTGGTGCAGAGAATAATATTACCCTGTTCACAGCTTGTCAAGCATCCTCGAGAGTTGGTGTTCACAACTGGAGATGCAGCTGTGCATTTATTGCAGGGACTGGCTGGAGGCTGTGCAGAAGAACCATCCAAAAAATAGGAATATGCTTAAGGACTCACTTTGCAGGTAAAGCACCTTACCTTTCTGAGCAGATAAATTTACTAGGCAGTGGCTGCAGAATGCAAGTGCCTCTCCTCACACTGAGCCTAGCGGTGGAAAATAATAAGCAAACCCTGATTTGGGATTTGTGTAAGGGCTGGTCCCAAACCAAGGCAGGCACAAAGGCTCAAGGAAATTGCCTAATTCCTTATTCACACTTAAAATGGAGCCTTATGGAAGGAGTTTGCAGCCATCTCTCATCTTTACTGGTAGCAGTAGCAAATTTTGTCCCTTTGCATCCTAATCCATTTCTCCCTCCTGCTCATGGTGTCTGAGGAACAGGGACAGGAGGCAGCTGCTTTCATGGATTTGTCTTCATAAGGGCACCATCCCTATTTCTGTGGTAGCTGAAATCAGGGAGACCTTGTTTAAACACCCTTGTTCCTCAAGATTTTTGCTTGCCTTCTTTCATTTTTTGACATTGAAGCTGCTAGAGGTGGTGAACCTTTCCATTTTCCCCATGAGCCCAGCCTCAGCTGTCTGATGCCTCCTGATCACCTGCAAAGCTATTTCACCTTCAGCTTCTTCAAAGTTTTCCCATTTTGTTTTCCCCTTAGCAGGCTCTCAGCCTCCACAAAGCTATCAAGGATGCTACCTACATGGGGCAAGTTGATACTGGTTTTCCTCTGTCCCCAGAGCCCCTCTGCTGCCTCCCAGCATCTGTCACCATCATGGTCCAGCAGCAGATAACCCCAGGCTGAATAAAAAAACACTGCATGGGAACTTCATGTCAATCCAGAGATATTTTATCCAAATTGCTGACAATCTCAGTTTGTTAACCCAACTGACCTTGTGCTCCCTTTATTAAAGCGGTGTTCCCCTTGTATGCCAGACTACCACGCCTTTCCTGGCCGGGCTATGAACATACCACCCATCATCTGCTGTGGCTTCCCATGATGTCGGGAGAATCAGCATCTTCATCCACAGCTCTCCCCTCTGTCTTCCAGTAGTGGTCATCTTGCAGGAGTCAGAAGATGCTGGTTGTCCACCACCACCTCCATTAAGACCTCTTCCAGGCCAACCTTTCCCCCTTGCCCCTTGGCCTTTCCCACCCCTGCCTTTTCACACCTCTCTTTAAGGCTGGCCCGTGTCCCTCTACAGCATGAGGTTGCCCCCAAATCCATGGGGCAGGGGAGGAATGGGGTGGAATGGGGCAGGGGAGATGGTGGGTGGTGGCAGGTGCTCCAGCTGGCCATTGGCCTGCTGCCCCCCCCCCCCCCCCCCTTTCCCCCAAAATCACAGAAATTCAGTTCAGGGGGGATCACAAAAAATTGGTATTTCTGAGGGATGGGGGAATGATGTGGCCAGGGGTTGCTCTGGCAGGTGCTTTGCCCCACAAACCAGACTACAACGCAGGCTTCCCTCCCAAAATAAAAACAGAGGAAAGACAGAATGGCCCATAACATGGTAGGATGCCCTCACGTGGGGTCTACATGAGTCCCACATCCCAGAGGCCCCTCTTTCCCCAGGGACCACAAGATTAGCACCAAGACCATGTTTAGGAGAGAAAAAATAAATAGAATTTATTTCCTTTCCAAGGGGGAAATTCCTGATGATCCCTGGAAAGCTGAAGGGGCACGCGTGCATGTGATCCACAACTGGATGTCACTGTTAGTCAAAGGTTTTTATTTTTATGAAAAAATAGAAAATTTCATATCTTACACTACAAAAAAAACCATGTACACAAACAAAATGCACAGAGAGCATCCAAGGAGTTGGGGGCGGGGGAAGGGGAGGAATAAATACAGCAATGCTACAGTCTCCTACGAGTTCAAACGCTGATGTAAGGAGCTGAGATGGATGCTGCGGCTCTGGCAGCGCTGGATGCACCAGCTCCCACCCTACCTGCCCTAAGGAATTACAATAAAGGATTGGAAACTAAGCATTACTCTTAAGACTGCTACTGATGTATCTTACATATGCGTTAACGACTAATTTCAAGACCACAGCAGCCCAAGGAGTCACACTTTCTTGACCACTGGGACTTTCTACATTATATTCAACACTGAATAGACAAAAAAGAATTTTACCTTCATGTTTTGTTCTTCTTGCTGTTAACATATCGAAAGAATAAATAGAATTTTAAACTGATCTTTTTTTTTTTCTTTTAATTCAGTCTTCCTTTTTTATGCTCAGGTAATTTTCCCAAATGGTAGCTATACAATGAAAGGGGGTCAGTCTACACAAGATGTGCTTGGGGACACTTCCTTCTCCCAAAATGAAAAACTATATTGAAAAGAGCCTTCTCACCTCCCAGATCCTTTGAAATATCTTCCTCACAATTAGCAGCAAAATAGACCGGAAAAAAAGTATTTGTTGGACCAGCTGCAGCAGTAGCAAGCTGGAAAAGCAAAGCACTTGGACTTATCGTAGGCAGGAAATCCACCTACAGCCCTTACAAAGAGCATAACCAGTAAAATATTACTGTCATCTTGTTCTGCTGCACCCCACTACATACGATCATGCCCCAAATACAGAGTACTTGCAGTTCTTGCATGGGAACTGAAAACCTCTGTTGTCTCTGGAATTTGCTTGTGGACATAAAAGCTGTAACTTTTGGACCCTACTTGTGAAAAACACCATCGTATTTTATTTTTAGCTCCAAGACAAAGCCTATTATACAGACATCTGTAACAAGAACAGCTCTTGAAATAAATAGAAGAGGTTATTTATTTATTGGAGGGACTAAGAAGAGGTGCCCTATTTACAAATGCAGTCTGGCTTAAGAACAGTTTGCTTTCCACTAGTTAATTATTTTGAAGGTTATGCCAGCATCTGGTATGCATCCCAGACATACTGCATATGCCTTTAAAACCCCACAAATGATGTAAAGGGGATTTTGCTGTTAAAAGTCCAGGAAAAGAGACCAAACCCAACTCCTCCTGCAGACCCAACAGGTAAGGAATGAACAGAGATGACAGGCAGAAAATGCTGCATATTTGCTAATACCATCTCTCCCGGTGCGGCCGATGGATGCGGACAGCAACTCAAGGATTCCTCCTGACAAAATGAGTTGTTTCTGTCTTCCTACAGGTTATTTTCCCCAAGTGCTGCAGGCAGGGATGCACAAATAATCCCAAGACTGTTCTGCTGACAGCTCTAATAATCTTATTTATTATATGACAAATCTCTTTTCCGCACCAAAATTGTTATGTCTTGATTCCCCCTTCCTCTTTTGTGGTCCAGTGGCTGCCAAAATGAAACAACAGGATGAGAAATCACACCATCAAGATTCGTCAGACCTCGCTGCAGCTCCTCTCCCTCCCATTTCTCCCGATTCCTAAGAGCTCGGCAGCAACTCACAGAGGAGGAGGAGGCCATTTCAGAACAGGCAAATATTGCCTGAAGAAACCCCCAATGAAAGCAAGCAAAGCCCTGCTGCTAAGAAAAAAATAAAATCCATCCAACCCTGTCCAACTAGACCTTCCTCTTTTCTTTAGAAACCGTTCCTTGCATCAAATCTCATCCAAAGGCTTCAGGGAAATGGAAGAAAGACCTTTGGAACAGCTGAAGGCGGCATTCAGCACCTGCTTCTGCAAGATGTGAAGGACGCAGGCCTCCTTTCAGCTCTGGATGAGCTCCTCGTGCTTGGCTCTGCAGCACCAAGGACGAAGGGAGCTGCAGCAAGTCACTCTGTCGATGTTATCACCAAAGAAGGATGCTACAAGATGCTATTTAACCTCTAAGGAAGCAATATATCTAGAGAAACAACAAACACTCGCCTTCTGCTGAGCCATTTTTAAATCCTTATCTTTACCAAAGCCTTCACACAACCTATGAATAACAAATCAACTGTGCTGATTAATCCTATCTACAACAAAAGGAGGAGGGCAGCCACAAACTGTTTCTTGGTGGGATTCCCAGGGGACTGGGTTGTCCTCGGGTCCCTCTGAAAACAGCAGCTCTGAGCTTTAATGGACACAACCAGCTACAACCAAGTGCTGACTCTAGCTGCGCCAGCTCCAGATGAGTGGGACCTTCTCGCCCATGGGATGCCACTGCTGCGACCAGTTGGGCTGGTCTGCTCTTCCCTCCTCTCTGCGCTGCCCCAAGGTGGCCAGCTCCATACCCAGATGAAAATGCCCAGAGAGACAAGCTGGGACAGCACAGTTCCCAAAATAATCCCACCAGCAGCACCACTTGGGGGGAAAGATACTGCAAAATCTCCATGCTGCATGACTGTGGGCTCACCTCCGCACACCAGGACTTAACCTCTGTAATAAGAACATCAAAATGCCTGCCTTCCAGCTAAAACCACCTTGTGGTTTCTCTCCTGGGTGCCAAGGACAGGGGCAGAGGCCACACTGGGTGATGGCTACTGGGATCAAACACCAGTGTGGAGGCATGTTATCCCATGCTACCTTTGGGCAGGACTCGTACACGCAAAACCCAATGCCGTGTGAGGCCACTGAGAACCAGATGTTTTACTTTTCTTCTGGACATCCCCAGTCTACAGTGGAAAGGGAGGGGCGACATCTTTTATTTAAACAGATTCCTTCTACCTCATACACATAATCAAAACTCCTGAAGGCTTTATATGTTGCTCAAACCAAACAGAAGCAGAAATACAAAGCATGGCAGTAACACAAAAGGGAGACAAAAAGAAGCAAAAGAGGGAGGGACAAAAAGAACAAACCAAGGAAAGAGCCCCAATCTTGTACCTGATGCGTAGCAAACTGTACAGTATATACATCTTAGTCACGTATTATCCTCCCAGAAGAGCAAATGAAAATAACTTGGTAACACAGAGGGAGGAAACAAAAAAAATATACACCCTGTATTGTATTTGCCATGGAGCAAGCAACATGTTTATACACTAGTCTCTATAACTTAATGCTGTGTAACAGCATTTTTTCTTCTTCAAATTTACAAAACAAAGTATCTATTGAGAAATAATCTAATCATATTGCTCTTCAATACACTTCTGTAGACAAGTAAGACTTGAAGTTAAACTTCAGCAAACTGCAGCTTTTGGGAGCCCACGAATGGCTACAAAACTCCTCTGCTCAAGTCAGTCCTTGGAAGTATTACCATGTGCTGCTGCAATTCAGTATATAAAGGTGCTACATATATATATATATATATATGTGTGTGTGTGTGTATATATATATATATGTCCCATGTACAGACGTGTGCTGGGAAGGCTTGTTGTCGTTGCTGAAGCTTAAGAGACGGGTTAACCCCACATACAGCAGACTCGTTTCCATGTTCCATGCATCTTACATTTACTTCATGAAAATGAGGACACAAATAGGAAGAAAAGGAAAACTTTAGTCAAACACTGCTTTAGAAATGCTGCGGCAGAGGCCAACATCCTTCAGTTATAGAAAGCACTGAATTTCCCTTTTTATCTTTTCCTTTTTTTTTTTAGTCAAAATAAATCTCAGGGCTAGTGTACAAAGTGCAGGATCGACCCACTTGAGGAAGCGACTTTAAAACCAAGTTACAACGGCACCATCCCATTCACCAACTGGACCTTCATCTCCTGAAGGCTGTTCATTATCTTCTTCTGGTGACCAACAAGTGTCACTCCCAGCCGCCTCAAATCCCTGTGGGAGAAAGCAGACGTTGGTTCCAGGGACCTCTCAGGCACATGCCGCCACACACACTACGCGCCGCGCACACTGACGCTGCTGCCAGCATCTATCTCTTACCATTGGCAGCTCCCAAAGCCAAGCTTAGCTGGCAAGCTTCATTTTCCCCCATTTTTAAAATTTATTTGATTTTTAATGGCTGACAGCATCTCGGAGAGGTGATGGGATTTGACTGAGATCACCTTGCTGGCCAAGGAAAAAAGCTGGACAGCAAAGTGTCAGCATCGCCTTTGGCCATGGACTTTGCTAGGTGTGAAAAGTCCTATTTCCAAGAGAAAAGCAATGTAAGAAAGCCTGCGTTGCACTTTCCTCTTCTCCTGGGAAAGGCTGGTATTTGATCTCAGATACGAGCAGTGAGAAGTGAGGTCAGTCCATGCTTCCTTCCTCTTCGGATGAGGAAAATACAAAGATACACCAACTGCAATCTTAGAGCCAGCTCTTACAGCGAGCTGAAGGGCAAAAGCCTTGAGCATGGCCATCGCCCCAATGACCACCTAAAATCAATGGGAACTGGCAATGCAGCTCCTCTCTGGGCCTTTGCAAATCTTCCCATAAACCCACGTTTCTTATTTTTGGGGATGAATTCTACAAGCCAAAGGCATTTGTGTTGAGTCTGTCTACTGGGCTGCCATTACAGGAAAGCTGCAGAACAAGATAGCTTATGTAAAATGCAGGGTTAGGAGGGAAGATTGTTTTCTCAGAAGCTCAGCTCTCTAAAATTTAGGTGTACAGGCAAAGGTAATCCCCAAGGTTCATGCTGATGGCATGAAAGAGGCACATCCAGTGGACAATTTATCCCATCTAAAGACAGGAGTGGAACAATTTGTCCCCTGGAGAGTGGGACCTTGGGTGATCAGATTCAATGACACATCTACAGCCAGGGTAAGGCTATGGTTACGGCAGAGTATAATTGTAGGGATCTCTTTCTAGGGGGAAAAGTGTTAAGAAATAAAATATAGGAATAAAAGCTTGGAAGAAACATCAAGACAGGTGCATCTGTGTTTCCAACACAAGACACAGAGGCAGTTAGACAAGCAGTTTGACTTAGAGGAGACATGGTGTTTTGTCTGAAGACTTCCACTAGAGAAATATCAGCCCCTCACTTTCTACCTCCACGCTGGACTGAATGAAAGATGTTTTCAAAGTCGGGCTCTACGGTCTTGCCAATACACGTGTGACTCCCAGAGCTGTTGACACCCTTTGTGCAAGTCTTTTAAGAGAAAGCTCTCCACTGAAAGACATCAGGATGTGACCTCCTCGAACACATAGGTGCTTTTTGGAAACTACACTGGCAGGGCGGGCACGTGCAAGGGCTGGGGATCATCAGCAAAACCCAGGATCCCAACCATCACCTGAGACATACTGCAAACCCGGCCTGCAGCTCACAGCACTGCTACGTGCTGGACTGCAGGTGAACACAAGCAATGACCACCAAAGAGCTTTCACACGATGTTGCATGAGCTACCCATGGCAGTGTACCTCTCTTAGCAGCTTCACGTTCTAGATAAAGACTCCTATGCAAATACAACCAACCATCCATGTCCAAAAATTACATAGATGAACATTGCTTTGAATAAAAAGCAATCCTGAGTGAAGGTTGATAAGTTAACACATAAGCTGGTTGAAGCCAAAAACTAGATACGTTGTTCTCCAAGGATTGTCACACTTTCAGCCTTTTGATTTAGGAAATACCAGATTTTCTGCTCCAGACTAAACACTTCATTCATTTTTCAGTGATGCATCTTGCTGATGCATAGGGGAAATCACAATGTAAGGGGCATGGAGCAAGGGAGGTCAATGAGACACATCAGCAATGCTCCTTACCTCGTAAAGAAAAGGCTGCAGCACCTGCAAAAGGTGTGTACCTTCTCAGGGGGACATGCTTTCATTTCTTCCTCCACTGAATTGTGAAACTAGTTCAGCAAGCCATCTTAATAATGAAGGAAATTGTAGTAGTGCTATTGTTACATGCAATTTATTTTATGTACACAGCACAGTTGGAAGTTCACACCAAAGATGAAAAAAACCCAACAAAACCCAAGCCAGTATAGGACCTGATTTTTAAAAGAGCCAGCATCTGCCTTCCCCCTGCTGAGCACTACTCTGCTGGCACTTTTTGAAAATTCAGGTGTTCCCCCCACCCCCACCCCCACCCCCAGGTATTTAAAGTGCAAGCTGAGCTCTTTTGAAAATCCAGCACCACATATTTCACAGGTGTATTCTTTCTGATACTCTTGCATGTTATGCAGAAGAAAACAGCCTGAAACTTTGAGAAAGGCATGTACGTCTTGGCATTTCACAGGCAGCTCCACCAGCCCAATAATAAAAAAAAAAAAACTACTCACTACACAGCTTTTTTTTCCCTTATGGGGGGATTAACTCAATATCCTTGAGGAGTGCCTCATTGATTTACAAGTGAGAAAGAAGAAAAAGGAGTTTCTGGTTTCAATCCATTAGCTGCTCACCAGGGGATCCAGTCTATTTTTTTTTTTTTTTTTTATATCAAATCCTCAAATGCAGAGCCACCGGCCAAAAGCAGGGGGACTCCTCAGAGAGGGGAAAAAACACTACTGGGGGGTCCTTCACCTGCGCAACAACAGACCAGAAGACAACAGCTCCTGAGCTGCCATATGCTTACCTGCTATAAAATCAGCAGCTTTATTCAAAAGCCACCTTGCAAGTCGCAAAGCCAGGAACAAAACTTTTCACAAACCACCTACAGAAGGCAGCTTTAATTCCCGTTTTTCAAGCGTTACTTACAGCACGTTGCACGCGCCTGTGCACTCAGTGCTGAAGGACTTAAAGCGGTGTAAGGCAGAAGCCAATTTTAAACAAAATTGAGTGCGCAAACCAGCTGGTTTTGGGACACAAAAAAAATCAACTTTGTGCCAAAGGGCTGCAATACAACTGTTTTCAAGCTCCACTCCAGAGCTGCCTGGCTCACATTACCGCAGCCAACTGGTAATTTCACTGGGCTCAGCTCTGCAGAGGAGATGCGTATGGGTATCTGCCGGGGCTTTGCAATAGAACTGCAATTCCCTGCAAGAAAAGGCACAACTGAGACCCATGGGCAAATGACAGTTGTGATTAGGACCCAGGCTGCACCTTGCCCCGCAAGTGACCTGACCCCCGGCACTGGGTTTTGTGTGGGCTGCTGCGGCAGCAACATGGGCGCTCCCTGAGGCCACGGACATACGTGAACCTGTGCGCTGGGGGAGTCTCCCTGCTTCAAAATACTTGATCCTCCTAGCAATGAGACAACTTTTATCTTTGTTTCAGGGAGAACTCTCCCTTTTTCACTTCTCTCTCATTCACATGGGGCTGAAAATAGAAATAGGCAGGAATTTGAATCACTTGCCAACACAGTAGCAAGAAGCTGACCGAAGTTCACCAAAAAGCCGAGGAAATAAAGGGGAAAATTTGTGTCGGCTCATCCCAAACAGCCTGTATACAGCTGCACGCATGCTGCTCTCTTACCACTGCCTTGCACGAAAGCCCAGCTGCAACATGGCAGGGACAACATGGTATCCCCTTCCCTGCAACATCCATTTGCAAGGGTTGAAGTCATGGTCTCCACGTTGTAAGAAATATATTTCAAACATTTTATTCACGAACAGAACTACTTATACACCATGGACCAGTCTGTCAAACACAGTGCAGACTAGGACTGGATTGCCACATAATATACAACCCCCTTTATCAGCCAGTTAGTCATGCAAGCAAAAGGGCCAGGTTGCTGTAAGATCTCTGCGGCTGGCAGTTGTCAACCCACCACGGATATTTTGTATTTCATCTCCCACCCAGGCCAGATTTCACCACTCTTCTTCATGTGGTGTAGCTCTACAATTGCCCATGCAGACTGGGACTACTCATGGAGTGAGTTAGTTGTCAGTTTGAATGAGGGGGAAGAAGAAGAACCTCAAAGAAGACGCTAAAGAAAAAAAGGAATCCACTTGCTAGGGACTTAGGCATGAAATGAGGACATTTTAAAAAAAAAATATTTAAGAGTTCATCTGCTCTTATTCATTATTCCTGTCCTACTTGATTATGAGATGAGCATTGGTTTGTTCAGAAGCAGATACAGTATCACAATCTCAGGATTGAGATTTCAGGTTAAGAATAAGCATCTAGAGCAGGTGAACTCTTAAACCATCTTCATTCAGTATAACTTTTAATAAATAATTTATTTTATTTTAGAAAAAAAAATATACAATGCAAAGCAACACAGCACATATTATTACAAATATTCAGACCTCTTCATCTAATAACAAACAACAGGGTGTCCTGAGATTCAGTGAGTACAGATCTTTCAAAAGGTGGAAGTATGTAGTCCACATGGTTAGTAACTGGTCCAGTCAAGGGTCAGACTGAAACTCATGTCATGGATCTATCTATCCTTGAGTATTGTCCTGGTAAAGTTATTCTTGCAGTGGATTGAAAGAGCTCCAGACACACTCAAAGTCACTAGGTGGTCCACAAGTTTAAAGAGCAGGTCTGGTCCACTGGAAAGGTTGCCTTCAAGTCTGATATCCAGTTGGAAAGAGGGGGTGGAGGGTGAGGCTCCACTTTTCACAAGGTGATTCGTCCCTTTGCAAGAATTAGAGCTAAATGTAGAAAATCACTCTTTGTTTGAACACATACATTTTTAGGTCTTTGCTTAAGTAGGCAGAGCTCAGGACTTGGGGCGATATTCACCAGTTTTAGCTTTTTCATCTTTTGCTTTCAGCAATTTGTCACTAATACTACCCTTTTCTGGAATAAATGCATCAAGCCACCAGTTTGAAAGAAGCAGGGCAGTAATCAGGATTTTGCTTTGCATGTTGGCAGGGGATTGAAAAAAAAGCTGAACATTTACCACCTCAACCAGGTCCTGTAAAGAGGCCACAAAGGTGAGTGCCCACAGTCACCAGTCCTGTCAGCGTTACAGCCAACCCCTACTGCAGCACTAGTAATTGTTTTTTCAGTAGATTTTAGGAATTCTTTACATTCATCATCTTTTTTTCTGCCTTTTCTGGCAGTGATTATCCAGTTCTCCTTTCTCTATCTAATTTTCACATGTGTCCTAATGCAGTTTGAATTCAGGGAAGATCATTTTGGATGGCATTTGAAGGCAACCTCTTAAATTGCAGAGAATGTTTTACTGATGTCATTTGGGGAAAGCAAGCTACTTTCAGATGTTCAGATCATCTTTTCACCCAATCCCCCCAAGTCCCAGCTCTGGAATATACTGAACAGTTGCCTCTTTTAAAAATGACAAGGAATATTTAACCTGAATTCTCCTTTGCAGACTACAAAATGTTTTGTTGTTCTCTTTTACAGGGAGAAAAAATGAAAACCTCCAGAAAACCAACACCCCCAACATATTAACCTTTAAAGAACTTTGCTTGTTCTGGTGTTTATTTACTGGAGAACCCATGAGAGTCTCAGCTAAGCCCACCCAGGAGCCATTTCCCTCCCCTAATTTGTTGATTTTAAGAGCAATCTGCCAGTTTATATCAGCCTGAGCATGTGGTTCAGGTCTTCAACACGGGACAACTTTCCTCTTAAGCCACTATGATGATCTCTCCTTTCTTAATAGCTGAGAATCCAGTCTTTTGTCTTTTTTTTACTTTATTTAAGAGGGATGAGAGAGGTCTTGATCTGGATGGCTGGATGGCTTATTAAATGAACCTTTCACAGCTTTCCCAACAATAGACCCAAGTGGGGTCAAACCTTCTTGCTAAGTCACCACCGCAATGCACAGGTGCACGGGCTGAGCTGCTGAAGAACCAAGCCTGACTCACACAAGCATCTCTGTTCAAGGCAGCTGGGGGAGGAATTCATTTGCTGGCACGGATAACTGACTAGCTGGAGTTAGTTTCAACCTTTTTTCAGTTTCAATTGAAATACCAGATGGATTTATGAAATGTCTCCTTTAGGCTTAAAAAAAAACGAATCCAGAAGCTCCCTAGGCTCCTAGGCATCAGCTCCTCTGCACTGCTTTACTGCTGTAAAAGCCTGGAAGAAAGCTGAAGCAGCTCAGACATGTTGTCTCCACTGGGGCCAGTAAAGGACCAGAGCAGGATGGCATATGTGCTATACAGAAGACACTGGGACCTGGTGGAGGGGGCCTTAGAGGTGGTTTGCAGGTGGTGAGGGTCAGAGCATCTCTGGTAGCTATAACCTTACTTAAGGACTTTTAAACCAACTCGCTTTCTGGCTAGAATGGTACAGATAATGGATTTCTTGGTTCACTGCCAACTGGAAAAAAAACCCACCATTTTGAAGTACTTTTGGAGTAGCCTGAAAAGATTCTGGGGATACTTTTGAAATGTCTGGAATACCAAAGAGTAAATACAGGGAAGTATTTACATTTTAAAGTCAAATTAAGGAGATAATTTCACAATCTGAAATGTTGCACTCAAGAAAATGGGACGTTAGGAATAGTTTTGTCAGCGGGACTAAGACTGTGTCAGCACAGAGGGACGCTAAGACTGTTTAAAGCTACATGAGCAAGTGAACTTCTAATTTACTGTCAAAAATTACCATTAATTTGGGCTCAAAATCAATGTTTTCTCTGACACAAACCACAGCATTTTACTTCCAAGTACTTCTTTTAGAGCTCTTGAAATTGCATAAAATCCTAATGAGGAACAAACTGGAAGCTTTTGTGAAACCCTATTTTCTTCCTTGATATAATTAATTCAGCCAAACAGCAACAAGGCTGTGATACATTTTAGACAACCTGCATTTTCAACTGGAAAATGGTTTGGTTTGGTTATAGGACTGAGGTGACACAGTAGAAGGGAACGCTCCAGCATTTACCTTTTCTCTTAAATTACTGCCTTACCCTATTCTTCCTCTTCCCACTCACCCTCTGTCTAGGTCTTCCTGATGTATGGACTCTGACCACCCTGGGGATGGACCTCTTCCTTGGTCAATGTTTGTAGACCACCAGTCTAAATGGAGCTGTGAAGCCTGGTGTTTCTGGGCGCTGCCATATCAGATGAGCAGGTAAGGAACCGTGGAGTCTTCAAAAGCCAAAGTAACATGGCACGTAATTGCAGGACTAGGCTGGGAAACTCCATATAAGAGTCTCAGGCACCCAAAAAAGGATCTATGCAGAAATCCATGCACCTTGACTCCCTAGACAGTTGCTAATCTCTAGCTCGGGGTTTTAATGTGAATCTCTGAGGAGAGTGAATGAGTTCAGGTGTAAGGGACAAATACTGGTGATGTGAGTGGAACAAATAAAACCCGAGTAAGAACAGATACGGTCCTGCCCTCCCTCTCTGCATGTAACACAAAACTGAACTCCACGGAGATGTTACCGACTTGTATCATGCGCAAGGGCCCCCTACCCTGTAGGGTGAACTCCACAGCAAGCCCTACGGCACACAGGATAAATGCTGTGGTCCTTGGGGTGTGGGG
Source organism: Falco biarmicus (assembly GCF_023638135.1). Taxonomy (NCBI): domain Eukaryota; kingdom Metazoa; phylum Chordata; class Aves; order Falconiformes; family Falconidae; genus Falco; species Falco biarmicus. The sequence continues at coordinate 61,741,669 of NC_079288.1, read as the reverse complement.
ATTTTTCTTCTTTTAGTCCTAAACATCGGCAATGATTCTGTATGTGCATTGGCAATCTGCACGTGGTCAGAGGAGCCACAACCTTCTCCAAAGTGGCATGGAGCATAATCCTTCCCATTCTGCCTTAACGCCTGCAGTAAACTAAGCTCAATTTAACCCAGATAGAAAGGCAGGCTCTGGGGCGGGTTTGAGTAAGCGGCATGAGGAAAGTACAGACATAATTATGCAAGCAAGGCAGGCAATTAAAGGTGGAGCATAACAAATCAGCAGCCCTGAGGCATTTACAAAGTCATTTGAATGCTGTCACCCCAACCGCAGTCATACCTACGTGCAAAAACCAAGGGCACACTAAGAAGGAAAAGTCTTGGCCAGGGACCCTGTCCCCTACAGCTGTGGGTTTCCCGATGCTCTTCTGTTGTCATTGTCTGTATCTGTGCCTATTTCTGTTAGTGCTGAATACTATTTCTGTGCCTTACTGGGCTTGACTGTCCACTTGGTTATGTCCAGATGAACTGTGAAACCAGCTAATCCAGTGTAAAGACAGTATACTTCAGTAGTGACTCTAGCTCCTATACATTTACGAGTAGGGTGGGGTTTTTTATTTGTTGGTAACCCCAAATAATCAGCTTCTATTATGTTGAGAGGATGGCCTGGCAATTATTCGAACTCAAGCATTAATTTCTGTGAGCAAAGGAGCCAAAGTACTGGCTGCAGTGACCGTAAGTTTTACTCCTGCCTGCATTTGTTATCATCAATACAGATGCTAAAAGAGAAAGTGCTGACTGCAAACAAAGGGTAAGAGTTTCCCTTTCTGCAGCCTCATCCCTGTGTATTTTTTAATTGTTTGTCTGTCCCTTGGCTGCCCACCACTTCCCCCTGCCCCCCCATTCCAACAAACAAAAACGATCTGGGCAACTACTCACTCTAGGGTCACCTGAGCCACAGCATCCATCGAACTGTATCCATTTTCCATGAAGATCTCCGTGTATCGGCCCATTTTGATGGCTTCCAGCCACTCACCCACCGACCTGTAGGCACCGCTCCCAACTGGACTGTGCTCTACCAACAGATTTGATACTCTAAAGGCAAGCAAAAACAAAGCAGCAAACAGAATCAGTATCGAGATGTACCCAACGTGACTCAGTTGCTTGCATTTTTATACAGTAAAGATGACTCTTTCGTTGCATTTTCAGTGATTGCTGCAGCCTAAATCCTCCCAGCAGGCTCGATACGCAGTGTATCAAACATATCACTTCACCTGTGACTTCACCCACGTTTGAGTTACCTCCTGCCACTTCTTGTTCTCACTGCAAGCAGAGAGAGGAGAGGACGAGCATCCACCCTGCCACCTCTCACCCACAAGCAGGCTCCTTTTCTATCACGCTCCCTGGTCACTCTTCAAAGTCTTCGGTTTCACTCTTCCCGCTCTGTTTTCCTCCTCCTCCTCCTGTAAAGCTCATAATTAACTTAAGACAGCCCAGAGCCTGGAAGCCGAAACCCAAATTACGTTTCCCAGCAGTGGCCATCAATGGCAGGCTGCTGTCAACACTTCGGGGGCTGCTCCCGCAGGGGGATTTTGGATGTGGGCAGCATCTGGCGAGCCCTGCAGGGAGCAGCAATGCTCCAACCACGCTCCAGACCTGAAAGCAGAGGCAGACTCCTGCTCCTGCACCCTCACTCAAGACCTCACCGTGGCAATTGCTACCTGCTCGGTTATGCCGTACACGGAAGAAGCAATGCGGGCAAATAATAACCCTTCACCACAGCAGAAACAGAGATACAGTACCTGGCACAAGTGACCCGTGCTATGTACAGGTCCACCACACTACTAATGATGCGCAGAGAGCAAAGGGAGCTTGTCCAAGGTCAGCCAGGAAAGAAACTACACTTGTCCCCTGCTTTTGTAAAGCAGGATACAGCTAACGTAAGTCTTGCATAAAAATTATTACTTACAGGTAAAAAAAAAAAGTTTTTTGGGGTCAAGCCTCTTGATGGTGAGGATTACACTTAAAAGACTTTCAACTGGAAGGAGAGCTGGGATATTATATTACTATAGCACTTCAGGAATCTTTATATACTTTATGAGCACATTAGTATTATTTGTTTATTTAATAGCAATGCTGAAAGGTCCAATAAAAAGTGAATACTTGCAGTACCAAGAACATAATGGCTTCCCATAACATTTTATACACATGAGGAATTCAAAACTCCTAAGTAATCATAATGAGAAGTGGATTTTCATCACTAATGTCAGGAGGTACCTACTGATATGCACACGCAGTAATGTAGAGAGTGACTTCCTTCCTTATTTGCATTAATGAGAATTTCCATAAAGAATACATTACATATATAAAAAAATCCTTTACAGCTGCTGTATGTTGAAATTATGATTCATTTGGAATTACTATGGTGCAGGCACAGCAATCTATGACTATAGAAACACAGACCCAAAACCTGGCTGTTCAGGTGCTCCATTCACATTGAAAATACCCACAGCAGCTTTAAAAAGGAAAGGTCTGAAATTGCATGGACCTGTTCATGGAATAAAACACCAGCAAAGTGCTTAGCAACTCTAGGAAATGGTTTGCTGCTTATTTTCCTCTTTTCTAACGTAACAGTTTGGTGTAAGAGTGCATGAACCACTGCATAACAGGCCTGGAAAAGAACTGTTCTGAACTGAAAATAAAAGAGAAACATCACATATTTTATGCTATCATAAACCTTTTCCTGCAGGTTTGCTGGGATTGACATTACATCTAATTGCTAATAAGAGCGATTTCTTCTTCAGATGGTAAATGATGCATGTAAAATAGCCTGAGGAATCAGATCTAGCTTGTAATTAAAAATTAACAGAGATTTGGTGTTTCTTCTTTTTCAGTGCGTGAGATGCCATGCGCGGGGTAGTGCCAGCATGGGGATGTCAGGTCCAGCTGCAACAGGCAAGACTCACCACATGCAGCTGTGCAAGACTCACTCGGAAGGTGTGGAGACAGATGGGTCTAAGTTCAGAACAGTGCATCTGCTTTGGTCCACACCACCAGTCTAACCTCATCTTACATCCCTCTCATTCCTGGCCAAGGAAAATGACGTGTCTTTTTTTTTTTTTTTTTTCCTCTGAGAATAAGCTTTTCTGAAGGGCCTCTTCCCGTGTTAATCAGGGAAGCTCCACTGCCATCAGTGAATGATTTATATTCATCACTCCTTCACGACCTTGCAAGGGACTGAGTGATTAGCAACACAGATGGCTCAGAAGTAATACTTGTGTGCTTATAGCTAAAAAAGAAAAATTGTCTCCAATACTCCAGTATATTGGAGATCCCAGTACTAAAATGCACTAAAAAATATTAATCTCTTTTTCCCTAAGTGCAGCTTTATTTCTTGACCATATTTACCTTACTTGTAGCCATGCAGCTATTCAGATTCATGCTTAATTGCACACCAGCTGCTCGATTCACTTAATGTTGTTTTAGCAAATGTTTTGTGTACAGCTCTTTGGGAACCACAGAGATCCTCTCGCGATTACCAAGACTGTCAGAACTGGTGGTGGTGGCTAGCAAACATGGGAACAACTGTGGGAGGGTTCTCTTGGACACCGTGAGCTTTGCACATCCTAAGAGATTCCCCAAGAGATGCTCTTCATTTGTATTACCAAGATAAAGTCAACAAGCAGGTATTTAGAGCAGCATTTACTACCTGCTTCATGCACTTAAGTCCTGCCCTCTCTAACCTTGGGGTAAAGCACAGGTAGCTTTATCATAGATCTATAAATACCACTGAAACTCCCATTTCTGAAAGGCAGGCACAATAATTTTCTTTGTGGCAGCAGAACTACATTTACAGAGTAACTGAATTGCTCACATACCGGCCAGCTTTAACAGAAAAAGCTGATTTGGGAAAACTCCCCTGGATATAATGAAGCTGGAGAAACATCCACCCATGAACAAGTGTGGGATAAACAGTAAGTGGTAATTCAACCCAGAGGTGGGTTATTCAGACAAGGATCTTGCTTTGAGACATGGCTTTGGCCTCAGTTTGTACCTGCTCGATGCATTAACCAACGTCTTCAAGCTGCTTGGGTTACGGATGAGCTTGTCCAACATGCTGACAATTTCGTCAAACTTGGGCCTGCTGTTGCGGTCCTTCTGCCAACAGTCGAGCATTAACTGGTAGAGAGCAGCAGGGCAGTCCATGGGACTTGGCAGGCGGTAGCCTTCCTCCACAGCTTTGATCACCTATGGGAGACAAAACATGAGGCTGATGGGTTGCTTTTTTTCCTTTCACCTTTTTCCCAAATGCAAATTAACTTAGAGAACTTTGGGACCAGCAATATACTTACAAAAAATCCCACTGCCCCCTAACTCTGCACACCCAGAGGCAAACCCAGTAAATGCCACTATCTTTCAGATCTTCTACAGGATGGGTTGAAGAACTTAATTTTTGGTCACTGCAAAACGAATCTAGAAAGCCAAGGCAGTGCTACAACCAGGGGGCCACACTGTCAGGCCGCATTTGTTCAAAGCTCAGCCAAGGTCCGTACATTATATACGAAGAAACTCCCGGAGCCTATCTTAAGTCCACAAAAAGCATCCTACCAGGCTTTCTGGCATCTTCTTGGAGCACAGTGATTTTGTTTATTCAGACGTTGGCTTCTTTTTAAATGAAAAGGCATGTGCTAGACCACAAATTTGTATTACAGTAATAAAAGTCTGACTGTATTTCAAAAGAGACTTTGAATGCTAATTGATGGATGGATTCAAGGCAGAAGCAGAACAACCATCTCATATATCATTCAGTGCTGTCTGGGTCTAGTCGTTTCTTAGTGTGGCCACATTTTTGCCAGGAATTTAAAATGTCACCCCAAGAGTATGTAAATTAAAACCAGGAGAGGGTTGTTGCACTGATTTAAAATACTAACCATCTATGATTCTGTATCTAAAACAAGTGGTATGTACATGCGCTGCCTGCCCTCTCGAAAAGCAGAAATTAATAAATGAGGGCAGAACTGAAGTAACTTGTTTTCCCAGGTTTAGGATAAGTGTACAGCAGGGCTCCAAGGCCAGCAGTTCCCATTTTGAACCATTACAATTTTCAGGAGAATGAGCTTGTGTTTCAAGCCACAAGGGCCTGTGACCAAGCCAAGAGAATCTCAGCAGCCCATCTTCACACCCTCTACTACCAAGACTCCTTGACCAAAAGGAGCTGGAAGCAGCTCTTTGCTGTGTGGAAAACCACAGGACCCCACTGTTGGATTCCAACGACTACCTCAGATGTCATTCATTTAGGCACTGTCTCACAATTTGAAAACATCCTGTATTTAAAAAGAAAAGTCTGTGGTTAGCATGGAAGTTATTTTCTTGATCTTTAGTCCCTATATGAGCAGTACAGGAACAGTCATGTCAGGCTGGCATTGCATTTCAGAAGGCTGTGAAATCCAGGACCGCATGGATCGCTTTCAAATCATCCTCCACCACAGGGCTTTTTGCCAAGTGGAAGAGTCCCAGGAATGAGCCAGACTGGCTGGGCAGCAGTAGCGGGAATCTCAAACTCCCTAAGGATGTACACAGTAGAAAAGAAGTTGGGCAAGGATTTGTAATCCTCTCCAGTGGTAGCCAGCATGTCTGAAGATGTGGCCCACAAGATCTGCAGTCCTTTTCTGTCCATCTAAGATTTCATCTGTCAGTGCAGCAGTTGCACCACTCTCCACCCAACCCGTGCTTGCGAATAAATCTCTTCTGGGGCCTGGCTTTTGCTCACAGCATCAAAAAACAGCCCCACCCCGCTACGCTCTATGCTATCTGTGCTGTCCGTTCTACACATCATGCTTTTCAGCTGATCCCTGCTAACAAATTTGCAGCTGCCCTATTAAAAAAGCCTCAGTGTGGCACAGCCACAAGAACGTTATTTGCTGTGTCCATGTCTGTATTTATAACAACAAGGGATCATCCTCCAGCTGTAGCAGAAAGAAAATAGTAGCAAGACGGGGAGCAGACCATCTGGCAACAGCTCAGAATATCTGAACTACATCTGCAATGGGGTTATGCATGTTTGATATTCCCGGCAGTAACATCACAATCAATAGCGTTAACTCAATTTACAGGATGTCATTCGTTCTGGCGATACAATGTAAATGGTATCAGAATACTGCGAGGAGCTAGGACGCTGAAATACACTCTTGCATCTGAAGGTGCCTTAGGGGTCTGGCTGTAAGAGGAGCAAAAGGATGAAACAATGAAGACAGAGTACTTGTAGCAACCACAGTATTTAGAAAGTAAGAAAATGGCACATTTGCTGTTCCATTCATTGGTGCGTACTGCTTTGTAAGACTTGAAGAGTTAAAACTTGCACCTATAAGGAGGCATTTTTGTCCCTGTTCCTTTTCCGGACAAACACAACTCATGTATGGATCGGGTTAACTGAACTGGATGTTTGGGAAAGGATGATTTAAGATAGTCTATTCCAGTAAACCAAACCAACATTTTTAGCTCTAACATTTTTAGTTTTCATAAAATCACCAGTCTGAAGGCTAAAAAGCAGCCACTGTGACCATTTAGCTTAGCAACCTGTGTAACACAGGCCACAAAATTCCTCTCAACAATTCCTGCACCAAAGCCTTATCTTGTGGTTGAGTCAAAGCGTATTTTTAGAAGGCTGCCCAGAAATCAGCACTACTTTAAAATGTGGTTTGTAGCTTTTGCAGTTACAATGCTGCCTGCCCTATGGCACTACCTCCTTAACACAATCTGGCTGTAACATGGTGAGAAACATTTTGCTCATCACCGACTGTGCCTGTGAATGATGTGCTTTAATTACACGCCATGCAACAAGCAGCTCTTGTTCAATGGAGTCCAAAATTCATGTAAGCAGAGCCCCCTGGTCCTCTGCATAAAAGCCAATGCTGTACCTAACACCACTGATTCTTCTGCCAACACAAGCAAAGGAGGAAAGAAGAAGAGGAAGCCTTCAAAAGACAAAGACAGAAGGCATAAATCACATGAGAAACATGCCACAGCACTGAATGAAGTTTCCTAGGCCACCACCATCCAGGCACTTGCCAACTGCACATAGGCAGAGAGGTAACCCAAGCAAAGCCTGAGCAGGAACTGATGCTCATGAACATCTCACCAGTCCTCTGCTTTCTGCTGCTAAAGAAACCAGTCCCCCATCTGCTTCTTCTCAGGCAAGTGTGAAATTCACTCTGTTCCCCACAATGCATACAAGCATTTGGGCTTTTCAGAACGGTTCTGCAAAGTGTGGATGTTCATAACATTATGATCCAGACAAGGGACTCTCCTGGCCATGGAGTGTTATTTCACTGGCACCAGCCTGAATCTTAGCCTGGCATTTACTGAACAACATCTGGGCTATGCCAATGCATCAGCATTAAAGACAGTTACAGTTCTCAGCGTGACCAAAAAAGCTTGACCCTCAATTGCTGCATTTTCTACACAGGCTATGGAAGAAAGTCTTCGTATTTGATTGAGACAAATCCCTGCGTAGATACATGCTGCTTTACCAAACTCCCTGCAAAAGTGACAGCCTCAGCAACGCAGAAGCGGTGGGGTGTTCATGCCAAACAATGCACTCGTCCCCCTGGCAAGAAGCACAGTGTGACCGTCTCAAAGGTACCACGCATTTCCACACCTGGACTTGAAGCAAGATGAGACAGCAGCTCAGTGTGACAGGTAGCAACACCCACTGATGGCAAAGGCCCACAGACAAAACACAAGGGAAACAATGCTCAGCCAGAGCCTCTTCTGCCAGCAAAACAGCAGAAAGCCATGGGGACAGGGATGCTTCTCAAAAAAGAAAAAATGGATGAAACATCAGGTGGTGTGACCAGAGGAAATCCATGGTGGAGAAAGGACCTGCTTGCTTTGCCCAGCCGGCAGCAGCATCTCTGCAGGTGGCAGGGCTGCAGAGATGAAGTGGGAGGGATAAGGAATGACTCTGCCAGACACAGAGTGGTGCGGTTTCCCTCCCATCACAGAGCTGCGCTGGGGGTCCTGCATGCCTCATGCTGACCCCGACCTCATGCATTAGCTGGCATCCTCAGAGACCTCCGCACATCATGGTTCTTAGAGATGTGAAGAGGAAGGAGGGGCCTAGAAAATCCAGCAACCCCAGGCTTAATTTTTTTTAGCCTTAGACAAGGACAGATGTTTATGGTGAGCTCAGAGTAGGAGGTAGCCCCACAATAGGATCAAGAGATCCTTACACAGGCTAAGATCAGAGCTGCAGTCAGGAGGAAGAGTGTCCCCAAGCATCTCCTTGTTTGGAGATGCTTCAGAGGGTGGCCTTGAGGTCAGAGGCTCAAGGGGGCACTGGGGCCCAGAAGCAAGGGAACCCAACTTGAAAGGTGCTGTACAAACAAACCACGAGAGCTTACATTAGCACAGACTTACATGATGCTCACAACAGGAGCAAAACTACGCTCTTGAGATCAGCAGTGCAAAGGCAACTGAGATGCAGCTCTCTAGACTGCCATCACTAGATCAAATCACCCAGCTTTTGTGCAGGGAAACAAAGCTCTTACCATGACTCTCTTGAGTTTCTGCTTTACGTGGCAGCAGGGGTTTGAACACACAATTGAAATGCTGCCAGTTTATCAGCATATATCCCCTGGCAGACCTTTGTCATTAAGCAGAGAAGGGACAGGCTACAGCTCTAACAGCATTAGTGAAGCTCCAGTGGTCTGCTGGGGGAAGCAGGCTTGCCTCTGTGCAGACACATTTCTCTCTGTGCACAGTCTGTTCTGGGCTGCTGCTGCTGCAAAAAAGAGCATCAAACAGGAGGATCATTTTTGTCTGGCATGGGGGAGCAAAGCCGTTTTTACAGCAGTTATCCTCCTCTTGTCCCCATCCTGCCTCTCTGATTGCAGAATGAACACTGAGCCCTCAAAGTCCCAACGCGCAGCACCTCCTGCAAACGCTTACATCTTGGTTTGTCATTTCCCAGTAAGGCCTCTCGCCGTAGGACATCACTTCCCACATCACGATGCCATAGCTCCAGACATCACTGGCTGATGTGAATTTGCGGAAGGCAATCGCTTCAGGTGCTGTCCATCGGATGGGGATCTTCCCTCCCTAGAAGGAAAAGAAAAGGAAAAAAATCCCCCAAAACCAGATTGCAGAGGGCAGAGAACATGCAAAAGAGGACAAAACAGACCTTCTTAGAGCACTGAGGGATGTTATTTTCTCTCTGGAAAGAGACATCGAATTTTAAAGTAAATCTGTTTGACAGCATGGGGCCCCTTTCCACATTATCTCAGCCCATAAGCATTTGTAGGCTGCCTGCTAATTGGCTGTCCTGAAGGTTTGCTGTTTGAATGCTGTTTGAATGCTGGGACATGTATAGGATCAACATCTCAATTATGTTGCACGGGTTGGTAGGGGAATACGGTTCCTCCATTTCTGAGAGCGAGCGGGGGAGGAACAGACAGCTCTGCAACTGAGGAAGACTTTGATCTAATGAGGGTTTCATGCAAATTGCTGTGGAAGTAATGCCCTCTTTTTCTTTTTTTTTTTTTAATGTGGTCCCAGATCCTGCAGGGAGATCTGCATAACAGGCACAGAAGTCTGTGTGTGCAACAACCAGCCTGCTTGGCCTCTGCTGTGGGACTGAAAATGATGCCACAGCTGTCAAATGTGCTTTGCTGTTTCCTTTTCCCCTTTCTACCATTTTAGAAATCTAACTTCAGACCAGCTCTGAGAAGGAAGAGGGGAGGGAAAGGGGAGCTTGGATTAAGGAATACTTTTCTCATTGGGTTTAAAGAGTTGTCTCCCTTGATTTATATCAGAATGTATTTTACTGTGAAGTCCCTTCCTCTCAGCATTGAGCTAAATATTGGAAGGTCTCCCTGAATGCCCCCTAACAGTGTTTGTTATTGGAAAAAGGCAGAATTTGGAACACGTTTTCAAAGCAAATTCTAAAAAGTCCCTTCTTCCAATAATTATTTATTCACAGGCTTATCACTGCATGCCTTGAAGGGCCAGATTCTCAGCAGTGCCAATTAGCACATGGCAGCACACTGCCGCCGCAGCAGGGCTGGCCACAAGCCCTCTAGCCCGCAGGGAGGCTCTGGTCCAGCCGTGCACTGAGTCCTGTTGCAGGGCCGTGACTGCCAAAAGCTGAAAGGCCTTTCCCAGATCGCCACAGGAACTGGAAACATGACCCAGAGAGCTCCCACCACCCGTAAAACAATACCCTTGGAAAAACACACTAATAGGACACATCCAGGTGTGCCAATCATTGCTATGAATACAGGAGGCTCCCTCCAAGCCTGTGCTGCTGAGGTTGGGTCCTGTCCACCCCCTCTCCACAGCGCTGGGGCCAGGTGGCCTTGCACTGGGACGGGCGGGCTGATGGCCTGAAAGGATGGAACAAGGATGGAACAGAGCACTGAGGCTGGAGCAGCTCTTTCTCAGGTTGGGGGAAGGTTACAAGGTAACGTTGAGGGCAATATGCATCATTTGCCATGGGCATTCCAAGCTTACCAATGTTTTAAAAGAGTCAAAACGTCCAGAAGACCATAGCTTACATCTCTGCCTGGGTGCCTAAGAAAAGTACTTGCTCTTGCTCTTTCCTCCCTTTGGTATTGACCAGAGGACAGAACAGAGCTAGGAGTGCAGTAGCTTTGCAGAGTCTGGTATTTGACTCATGTGCCCAACATGAACTTAAAAGTTACTAGTTAAGTTCTGCCTTATGTGGCCATTCCCACTAAAAATTTACAGGCGTTTGCAAAATTAATCTGATAAACTTGAAACATCTGGCCAAACCCTCATGCACAGTTTAGAGGCTCTGGGTTTGTAAAAACCTCTCTGCTAGAGAGCAAAGCTCTCTTGAGCTCCAACAGTTTGGTATCCTCGTAACTCACCCTGGTTGTGTACGCCGCTTCAGGGTCATCTTCTAGGACTCTGGAGAGGCCAAAGTCTGACACCTTGCAGACTAAGTTGCTGTTGATTAGGATGTTCCTGGCAGCCAGATCTCTGTGTACGTAACCCATGTCAGACAGGTACTTCATTCCTGATGCGATGCCTCGCAGCATCCCAACCAGCTGAATGACCGTGAACTGTCCATCGTTCTTCTGCAAAAGGAAGGAGCCATTTGATCAGTTGAGAATCCCTGCACCCTCAGCACTGTGTGCGCATGAATAAAAATGCAAAGGCAAGTCTCCAGGGAAGAAACCCAGGAAAATTAATAATTCATTACTCTCATGCTCTGACCACAAAGCTTTTCAAGGTTTCACTGTTTGGATTAGGATCTCTAGAGACAAAACTAAGGAAATGTTGTTCTTTTAACTGGAGATCAAGGAGCAAGCTATTTCCACTGGTGACTGATAAAGAGACTGCGACTGGCAGTGAACACATGTAGGTATGTGTGTAAAGGCACTGGGGTGGACTGTCTCAGAGTTAGCCAACTGAATGGCATCAAGCTGCATGGAAATCCTACCTCCAGGGGTCCACATGTGAATATTTGGGGGTGAGGGCTCTTCCCCTTGTTGCTACATAACATTTCTAACTACTTCCCCTGTCCTTCCTTCTCTGCCTCTTATGTTTCACGGAAAAACCCTGACAAGTCTGGGGTTTGCCATGATGCAGTGTGGATGTGCTCTTGAAACACATCAAATGTCTCAGAAGAACTTAAAAATTTCCATGCAGCAGACTGCTTTCTAAAATAAACATAGTACCCTCCAATTCATTAACTGTTTGTATTAATGCACCAACCAGGTCCTTCATGATGCTGTATAAAGATAGATTAAACAGATCTGAGCTACTTTTGCCTCCAGACAGCATCAACAGCTGGACCAGCACCCAGCAAACACTTTCATCACTATTAACCATCTGCAAAGAACCCAAACGTTAAACAAGGTACCCCTGGAAAAAGGATCTAAGCATTACCTTTAAAAATGTATCCAGAGAACCGTTCTCCATGTATTCGGTGACTATCATTACAGGTTTGCCTGGGAAAAAAAGTGCACAAGTTTGTTAGCAATTTAAAAAACATGAACAATAAAACAGTCTTTTCATAATGCATCTGAATGTGAATATACAGCCAAGCAACAGTAAATCTACACTGCTGTCCCAGCAGGATGACAATACTTTTTGCCAGAATATATGCAGAAACAGGGGAATCAAAGTGGAGGGGGACAAAAAAGTAACTCCATATAATGGGTGGTGTACCAAGCCCTAGAGCGGATAGATGTTTGAGAAAGAGGTTGTAACCTATGCACAACCTTCTCCTCATCTCCGTGAACAAGCTGAAAGCTTGCAGAGGCCAAATTGAACACAGTGTCCTCTTTTAACTCTTCTCTATGGCTTCAACACCCTGAAGTAGCAATGGGAGCCCAACAGGAGCAACCAGGATGATCTGAAGTGTCTACCTGAGCTTGGTAACCACCAAAACCAAGACCACAAAAGGAAGGGATTACATCCCTTGTAATTCAAATAATCCCATGTGACTACCCTCATAAACACATCTGGAAGTAAGAAAAGGAATATTTATGCTGCACAGCAAAAGCAAGTTAAGTATGGAATGAGTGTGAGTGGAAATCAAACCAAAAGTTCTTAACAAAAGACCTGGTCTCCTGTTGTTGACAGGAATAATAATGCCTCTCCAAATCCATTTGATTAATTTTCATGCCCGAGTCATTTTAATGGTAATTATATATAGTTTTTGCTCAGTTTTTATAACTAATTTCTCGCTAGCCTGCCACAATGACACAGCAATAATTAATATGGTGTGCTCCAGTCCTTGTAAATTCAATGAAATCTTAGAAGAACATGTAAATTATTTTTTATTTAAATCAATTTCTGTTAGCTATCATGAAGCACAGACAAAAGAAGGGCTGTCAATTATTTGTAAAGTGCATTATAAATGTCTTTCATAGAAATGATCAACGAGAGCTGCTGTGTGTCATAACATGTGCATGAAGGTAAATGCTCCTGAAAATCGGCGCTTGTTCTACCATTTAAATGGATCTTAATCTTCCCACTTTCCTGTTACCTTAACTATTTGCCTAATTTACTGCTTAATTATCTACATAATAAAGGTAATTGTGAACTTGTCAAACAAAACACTCATTGTTGTGCAGATACTGTCTTTGCAGCATGAGGGACCTGCGCTGCTTCAACTCTTCTAAGTCAGCATCTCAGCTCCTGTCTGAGCTCGAAGCTTGCAAAAAGTATTACTTTTGATATAAGAAACACTCCTCAGGGCCATGAAAAATATTGCTGAGTCCCAAACAAAGTAATGGGCCCTATCTTCGAGGGACACAGCCACAATGTGGCTGCGTGCAGGAGGGAGGAGAGATCTCAGGTGATGTTGCTATAGGTTGAGAAACATGGCAGTGGCTATGCAGGGAAGGAAAATCCCAGGTATATCTCGATGTGTTTATAAATTTTTTTTGCTTTTAAACACTAAACCTCTGACTGTATCATGGGGTCCCTTATCTCTGACACTTCCAGGCAGCACTGCAGTGAGACTGGCGTCTCGTTATGCCACCACCCTGGGGGACCTCCTTCAGACTCCCACCTTTGGTTGCCATCAGAGAAAAGAAAATAAGATTTCTGGCACTTATGTTTCATTATCTGACTGCTGCAGGTTGACAGTAACCATGGAATAAATTAGCCCCATATCCAAGAGCATGGAAATAAAGACAAAAATAGAGCAACTTTCAACAAAGTAAATTAAAAGTAAGCATCAGCCCTTCTAAAGCACTGGGCTGATTCTCTGTGTTAGCAGGGCTCCCTCCCACTGGCATTACGGGGCCATAAAATGTGGGTAGATGTCATCCATATCAATGTACTAATGCAATGCGCACACTGTCAGCGCACCCAAAGGTAGGTGAATGAAAACAGCACTGTCATTACCTTTGTAAAGCAGAAATAGCTAAGGGCTTGTCTGCATGGGGACAATGAAGACGATTAATCCAAATTAACTAAGGTGTGCATTTGAACTAGATTAGTTAAATGGTATTAAGCCCCTTCGTGGATATTCTCATTCAGAATTAAAAATGGCCTAATTCAATTTAACTTAATTTACTTCCAAAGTAAATCACGATGCAGCAAAGACATTTTACCCTAAAGATCTGAATCTATGTTAGGCAAATGACTGAAACACTGAAGGGAAAAATAAGTTAAACAATACTTTGAGATAGAAGCACAATTTGGGATTCATAAAGCTTGTTTTGGTCTATTTAAAAGAAAAGAAAAAAGCTGGGAAGATGCTCCAGATGCCTGATGGAAAAAAACATTGAGTGCAGTAAGCAAGCATTTACTGAGCTATGAAGGAGCTCAGGGTGCGTGTACCTCCTTGCACCCAAACTCCAGTCACCCCAAGTTCAATTTAGAAGCAAAGCTCCCAGTGTTTCCATGGCATTTGGAGCAGACAGCCACTTTATATAAAAGGCAACTTGCTAGGGAGGCGCATCCTTCTCTAAAAGTGGAATTCCTACTCATCCCCTGAGGCCCTGGCAACCAGAAAGGCTCAAGCCCATGCCAGCAGCAGCTTTTATGGATGTATAATCATCACTCGCTTCCTGCCCAATATCCCACATCCCTGCAGGGCTAGAAACGCGAGCTTTTATGTATTAAGGGCCACACAAGGTGATCCCGAGAGATTTTGGTATTTATTCAATTTTTGGGAGAAACCTATCTTGGTTTGTTTTTTTCTTTTCTTAAAAGTTTTAGGAAATGCAATTTCAAGGAAATGCAAGAAAAGGCTGTTGATTGCAAAATAGCATTGATTTTGAGTAGGTTACAGGATATGAACACAACAGCTAGCAACTCTGTACCTTCTCTATTGCAGCTCTGAAAAAGAACTAATTTTGGAGACACTGCCACTGATGAATGTCAAATGGTACTAACAGCAGCCACGTGGTCCCAAACACCAGCATTTGAACAGTAGTAGCTAAGCACTGACACTACCAGTCATGAAGACAAGAGAGAAGACAGTCATTCACACTTCAGGACTGTACTTCAGCTAGCAAAAACTTCCTGAAACACTTAAAATATTATCTCAAAATAAAGGAGTAGTTGTTTTCAAAAAACCCTTGATGCAAATAAAATATTGTCTCAAAATAAAGGAGTAGTTGTTTTCAACAAAAAAAATCCTTGATGCAAATAATGTAGATCCTCCAAGGCTTTAAAACGGAAGAGTAATGACAACTCTGCAACTTTTCCCCAGCCTCAGCACAGCACCAACATCCGGAGAGGCTTGGGTTGGGCACATTCAGATGTGCCGTCCCTTCCTCCTGCCCTTATCTTTAGTGCATACAGTAATTTGGAGGAGAACTGGGCTGGGAAAACTATGGAAGCTTATTTTGCTAACTGAACAGTCAGACTTCAGAAACTCTCACGCTGGGATGTTTTCCCAGCCCTTTCACATCTTCCCCAAGCCCTCAACCCCCCTCGTAATCTCTTTGCCAGCACCAGGGGCAACTGTTCCCATCAGCATCACTAGCAGATCCTAGAGGGAGCTTGTCTTAATCGTGCTTTTACACAGTCCTGTCACCTTCAGCTACACTACCATTCTTCCTTGCTTTTGGAAAGCAAAACTTCAGCTAACTTCCCTCCCTGCTCACATCCTCTGTGAGCGATCACAAGGCTCAGTACTACCCTCCTGTGGGTTTTGCTTCAGTGGTTTCTCAAAAGATGATGGCTGGAAATCATCAGGGATTGTGGTTGTTTTTTTGTTTGGTTTTGGTTTTTTTTCCAGACCCTTGGTAGCAGAATCCTCCCTATTTTCCTGCCAGGGAAATCACTTCCCACTTCTTGGCACACCTTTGCTCACCCTGGGGATCATGTGGTTTCAAAAGTAAACAAATAAAGGCAGGAATAAGAAGCAAGCCTGCTCCAAAAATCTTGGCTAGTGGCTCGGCATTGCTGTGTTCAAAATGGTCTTGCATTTTGCAGACAGTAGGTGCTGCTGAACTGCTTGCAAGGGCAGAAGTCAGGCAGCACAATCCCTTGGTGTTCAGACATCCCAGCCTTACTCCTGTCTCCATCACTCACCCCCTGCCTAAGGCTGGCCAGGCATATCATTGCCTCTTTCTGTCTCATTCGATTTGGGGCCTTTAAAGAGGGGTTTCCTCTTAGCCCATTCTTATTATGCCTAGGTGAGGCAAGGTTTGCAGAGGACTTAATGTATTTTATTATTTTAGCCATTATCTATCCATTCTACCTGGAAGAACAATGAAATCTCTCGGGTGCAAACCCCCTTTACAATTTTGGGGAACCTCCTGGCCAGACCTACAAAGTGTGACATTTTAGGCAAGGGGAGTTCACTGTTTTTTGAGAAATTATGAAAGGTGCAGTCAAAACGTGAGCTGCCCAAGTCTTCCTCCCTTAACCAACTCTCCCATCAGCCGGAGTTCAAGGACAACAGACCACAGGAACTTGCACCTACTTTTTGTGACGACGCCTTCCAGGTGGATGATGTTGGGGTGGTCGAACTGCCCCATGATGCTTGCTTCTCCCAAGAAATCTCGCCTCTGTTTCTCCGTGTAGCCCACCTTCAGCGTTTTGATAGCCACTGGAAACTCGCGCTTTCCCTGCAGCTTCAGCCGTCCACTGCAGACTTCGCCAAATTCCCCTTCAGAGAAGAACCAGAAAGAATGGGATCACAGCACGTCGAAGGAATACACAGTGCGCGTCTGCCTGCAGCAGCCCGGCCCCTATAGACAGCTGACCAAAAGCACGCAGGGCTGCCCCATACTCATGCATGTGGAAAGCTGAACATCACAGTGATCGCCATCTCAAATAGCCAGTGTACCACAAGCCAAATAATTCCTAAGCAGAAGAAAACTAGGAAGAAAAATGCAGTTTTCCTGTATTTAAAGAGCTACACTCTATATTCTATTGGGCTTTTTCCTCATTTCGTGTTTTCGTCTAGTCACATCCTACATCATCGCCCTGTGTAGATGCTGTAAAATACAAGCCACTTGCTTCTTAACCTTGCTTTGGTAAGTTACATAGATGGAGTGTTGTTAGCCTTTCACAGCAACATATATTTTTATAGACTATAAGCCGCTTCTGATTTTATGACCACCTTTTTTAAAAAGTAACCCAAATGGCTTTTTTTTCTTCTTTTTTTCTGGTGAACAGTAAATTACCTCCAAAAACACAATTTCAGAGGATAGAAAATATTCCTAAGGTTGGATACAAGTCCAACCAGCTTAACTGGAAAGAAAATGGGAGTTTCTTCTTTTAACCAAGGAAGTTAGAGGCTTTTAACTTTTGTTTGTGGGGCTTTTTCTCTCCCAGATGACATCTTATTTTTAATTTTAGCTTTGAGACTGACCTTAATGGGGGGGGAAGAAAAAGGTTAAAATGGTGAAAAGAACCTGAAAATGAAGTGACTCATTTTCCTTAGCATCCATCAAAACAACTCAGCTCGATCCAAACATGACCATTTTCTGCTGGTTTCAGTTCAGTCCTTGAATTTTAAAACCACAGACAATGACAGGTTTGTCCCAGACATCAGCTGGAACACGCTCCCCATCACTTGCAGGGTACCTAACAGCACAAATATTTCACGGCCCTTCCCAGATCTCTCGTGTTAAGAAAGCTAACCCTCCACACTGCTCAGGGTCATGAAATATGTTTCCATACCAGCTCCAATAACTCTTTCAATGGTTATGCATGAAGCTTCAATTTCCTTAGCAAACTCGTGGACAGCTTGATTAGGGTCCTCATAGGTGTGGGGGTCAATGTAAGTCCTTACTCCAGGCAGCTTAACTGCAAATACAAATTAAGAGCATTAATGGTACATAGCATGACAGAAGATGGGCAATACACACTTGTGTCCCTTACACTCTGCTTTGCTGGAAAACATTACAGCAGGGAAAACCTGTTTCTACGGGAAAAATGAATAGTATTCCGGGAAAATGACATTTAGTTTCTATGTGACACGTGTGCAACTTCATCACATTTAGAAAAGCACATGACAGTGCTCAGTTGGAACGATGCATCGCTAAAAGTCCCTCTTGGTACTGCATAATGGCTGGTTGGGGGTCTGCTGCAAAAGGACTCCTTTCTGGATCTGAAAAGGATATGCCAGGAGGAAAAGTACAAAAAGCAAAATGTTAAGGGAACAATTTGCAAAGCAAGTTGGATGGAAGGGGGCTGATGGAGAGTTGCAATAAATTATGTCCTACCACTGACATATTAGCTAATCAATCAGCCACATTATTTCAGATGGAGTTACTGGGATTGAAATGAATGGAATATTTGCAGAACAAAGCCTGTGGGTTGTACCAGTATAAATACAATCAATAGCAGGCTTTTTCTCCAGGACTTGAGAGGGGAAAAAGTATTTTCATTATCCATATTGTAAGTTTGTTTTGACAATCATTAAGGCTACTCACACGAAGAACTGCTCATCAGTCTAATAAGACAGCTACATTACACTGTGGCTCTTAATTGATTTGCTTCCTGCTGCCTTTATTACATAGCACTAATGGAAATCTGACTTTCACTCAAGATGCGTTTGCCTTTTCCACCCCAAAAAGCACCCTGCTGTTACCCATCCCCAGATCCTACAGCACTTGGCGAAGGCAGGCTTTTCAAACACTGGCTTTGGATGCACGGAAGGACTGACAGTAACCATGAGAGGTACTTTCTAGCATCACCGCAGAGTTTTTTTGTACATAAGGGCATTAACACAGCATCTCTGAAAGCTTCCTAGGCGCAAGAAGTAGGCGCTGTTCCTCATGCCTCTGCAGAGGCATCCAAGGCAAAGAGTAGCTGTGGGCTTGGTCCTCACGGCTGGCTAGGGTGGAGCAAGGGTTTTAAACAGATATTCTGGACCAAAGCATCCAGACCACAAAAATGTAGAGCTGTTTTGTGCTGACCAGGCAAAATTAATAGCACCTTGAGTCACACAGCAAAGAGAGAGGAATAAAACAAAATGGCTCACTAGAGAGATCTGCTGCAGGCTTACAGGTGTGAATAGCTGGGCACGTACAAGGACTGTCCAAATATTCAGTTCTCCACAGGGCTTAAAGCAGGGGCAGGTGGGGACTTACCGAATAACAGAACAAACAGATCTTTTGTGAATTACCAGGAAAACCAGATTACTTGTTTTTTAATTTTTTTTTTTTCAAAACTCTCTCCCCCTCAGTTGTATTCTTGTTACCACAGAGTGCCAAAACCAAATATATACATGTCCAATCTTTACTCACTGTGGCCATTATGAAAATGCATCTTTTCTTCTTCTGGATCTTGTTTAGCCTTGCTATAGCCACATCGCCTGGAAAAAAACCCAGAACAGTGTTTTTGTCTCTGGTATGGCAGAACCCCGCTCTTCACTTCAAATCACACAAAGCACAAAACCCCAGAGCAACAACGAATCCAACCTCTCTAGCGGCTGTATTGCTGCTGACCCAGTTTTAGCTCATCAAACTACTTGCAATTTCCCTAACGGGATTCAGGGCCCAAGGCCCACTGATTTTCAATTGGACTTGTGTTTCCAAATCCCACAGATGCTTTTGAACAATTCCACTCTACCATACATCTAATTCAGCTATTATAAAGAAATAATAATAAAAAAAAGCAAGAACAGGAAGGACAATGGAAGGGGAATGGGATGAAACATTAGAACTGCAGAAGCAAGATCTCCCGGACCGCAGAGCTTTTGCAGGCACCATGTTGTATGTATTGCATGCTCCTCTTCATCCACTGGTCGTTTGCATAGAACTTTAATAATACTTTAGAAAACAGCCTTATGTAAACATTAACACCTTAAACACACGCAAAATAATTGCTTAGAAAACCCCAAACCTGTTGCCTCACTGCCTTCAAGGGTCTCCTATGTATTCCTGGCTCTGATGGGATTTCCTGCACATCTCCTGTCTTTACGCAGGGGAGCTGCCATTCATGGAATCCCCCTTCCCAGCAGCAATAAAGATGGAAGAAGGCACACACTCACTGCCTGAATTACCTTGCTCCCATGTCAGCACTAGGCAGTGCCAGGATGCTGCGGAATCTTACCACAGAGTTGCAACCACAGTCATATGGCAGTCGCATCTCCCCCAGGGCATCCTCCTGTGAGTCTTTGGCTGCTCTTCCCTGACTCATCTCGCTGGTTCTCTAGGTGATGTTATTGCACTAACATTAACTGGCTGCTTTGGTGGCATTTCTGAGACCTGCTTCACTTAGACAACCATGTAGGAAGCCACAGGGTAACTACATAAGCAAGGAGAACTGCAGTATACACACACATATATACACATCTTCAAATATGGGATGAGGTATGTATGATGCACATATACACACCAGTTTTTCCAAGGACCTGATATGATAACTGGATACAGGAACTGGATGATCCTTAAAGCAAACTGCATGGACATGAGACACAGGGACACTGCCTGGCAGAGTGAAAAACCTGCAACAGGCACCTGCAAGCCTGCCAGCGTGCAGTGGCATTGCTAGCTGGCACACCTCAAAGAAAGCCTCAGGTCACCAAGAAGCCACTTTAAGCTGAGAAACTTGGGAGTCTTCTCTTCCATTGCCCACGATTTTTGAGATAGGGGGATGCGAGCACACACAGCAAGGAGGAGCATACAATTAGCAGAAACAAAACGGCAATCCAGAGGAGGCAGTAATAGGCATCTGCATGAAACATGCCCTCAGCATGAAGTCCTATTACAGGGAACTTCTTCTGCCTAGATGCAAGGGGCCAAGCAGCCTTTTGGCTACAGGATTTTGGCACCAGATTTGTGAAACGATCACGATTACAAATAAAAGCCCCAACACGATGGGATGTGCGCACTGCTGCTGAGCTGGCCCCAACAGAGCTGGACACTGCAGGGCTGAGGAGGGCAAAAGCAACATGAGCTCACAGGGTTACTCTGGGGAAGGGGAGCTGGCACGCAAGCTTACCTTGGGGAGAAGGGGAGACCCGTGCCAAGGGGAGAGGAGGGAAAAACACTGCAAAGGTTGTACAAGTGCAGGGGAACGGATCGAGACAAGGCACAAAAGACCAGGGGGGAGGCTGACAGGTGATCTGGGGACACAGGCAGGGAGGTAAGTAGATTGCACTTGATTAGCAGCCATGCCATCCATGCAGGGCATGATTTCAGCAGCAGCAACTAAGCTGAGACCATCACGCTTTGAATGCAAAACCCATGAGAGCAGCAATGAGGTGCTTGGAGAAACTACTCAGTTGTCCGCATGTAGGTACTCACTGCCTTGCTCTAGCAGCCGCAGCGGCATTTCCTGAGATGGGGTCCTGTCTAATTAACTCAAAAACTAAGCACTACGTGTATGCAGAAGCCCTGGGAGTAAGCATCATCTCAAAGCACATTTTGGTGTTCATAATCCCTGGGTGAAACCAGATTCTTCTCCTTCTTCATCATACTGCCTCCCCCTTATGTATATAAAGTAGAGATAGGAGTATCAGTATCAATTCCCACTTCTGGCCACCCCAATTTTTTCTGCTGCAAGTTGCCGAATGTTACATCAGTTGTCCGCAGAAGTTATTTTCCATACTGAGGCATATAACTCAATGTTCCTCTTAAAAATACACAAATATTTCAATTCATCTTTCTGTTACATACACAAGATTTCTGCTGTTCATTTTGAAAGCAAATGCCTTCATCTCTTCCTCATGTTTGGACTACTTCTAAATAAAAATAAAAGCTAAATAAGCTTTTTGAACATTATCTTTTTTACTACCTGCATCTCCTGATTCTTTGAATATAAAGATGGAGGAGAGAGAAATGGGGAACATGCCATTGCTTACATCCAGTGATCCAAGCACACCTTGATGCATAACAGTCCATGTTTTACTGCCCAGGCACACAAAGGGCCAATGCAAACCAGTTGGCTCTGGCTGTCCCCCTCTGTCAAGCCGGGAAACACATACAGCGGCAAGTCACATTAGCATATGAAATCAGGCTCTGGGACCCCCAAAGCATCGTTAAAACAAGGCTCGACAAGACACACCGAAGTGAAATGGCAGCTAGTGGACTGTGACTGTCAAGGAACAGTTGGGTGTCACTAACAAAGCCTGTTGCAAAACCTGACTGTTGCAATCACTTCTGCCCTTCGCATGCTCACTTTCTTAAACTATCCAGAGAAACAAGCCAAGCAGAAGCTGATTGAGGCTAAACTGCACTTCTGCCTTTCTTGACCTTCAGATGCTTTAAGGAACACACACAAGTAGTTTTTACTCCTTTCTTCCCCAACTAAAACTCATAAAAATCTGCTTTTTCACATTAAGAGTTCTGATTCACTACGTGAATCTTACTGGCAGATAAAAGTATCTAAATATTGTGCCTTTGCAATATATTCTGGGGGAAGAAAAAGCCCCCACTTGTTTGTGAAATAATCCATTTCTGCATGTGCATTTGCTCTTAATATTTATTGGAAAAGCTGTGAGTCAAAAGCTTCCTGATGGAAGACTCATTCTTTAGTTTATTGTCATCGTACAAACCATAGATTCTCTGTATCTTTTCTGTATCATGTACAAGGGAAGCATAAAGATCCTGATGCTCGCTTCATCTCCCACTGAGCTGGAGACACTCGGCCAAAACGTTAATGTAATTCAGCAGCACACCTGAATCTCAACTCATTTATTCCTGTTGTGGATTTGTCCCAGTTTCTGTATCCAGAAAGCAGATGTCTTCCTTGCACAGTTCTGTGTTTTTCAATAAACGTATCAGAGGAAAAAAAAAGTGAGACTTTAAATATTCTTAAGGCATCATGCCTTATTTAAAAACTACTTGCAGATTGGCAGGCAGCTCGTAAAATATTTATGGGGCAGATTATGAAAGTGAAGTTGTAAAATGATCCCTAGATAGGTTTATAAAATATAAAATGGACAGGTAGAAAGATGAAGAATCCAGCTGGGAAGCCAATGCCCACTGCCTTGCATGGCACAAGCCAATTCACAGAGAAAAATCCTTCAAGAAATGAGGCAGGAAGATGCTTGCTCTCCCTGGACCAATGGAGATACTTTGTGTCTGACCCTGTGCTTCAGGGTGCCCTTGCTGGGTGGCGTGTGGCCCCTCAGCCACTCGAGGCATCGCCAAAAACCATAGAATGCCCAAGGGAAGGTGTTTCCATCTCCTTAGCTGGGGCAACCAGTGTGGTTCACAACCCAGGCAGGACACAGTCAGGGGATGTTGAACTGGACCTTGGACATCCAAGCCCTAGGCAGTGATGTGGGAGAGTTTTTATATACTCCTTTTACAGGCACCGGCCAAAGCATTTCAGCATACAGCCAAGGCATTACTGGAAATGTACATGGGAACAGCATTTAGACATTCCTGATGAGGAAAGGGACCTCACCTTGCTAGATGCAGTCAATGCCATTGAACGGCTTGTGCCCTGAAGCAGCGTGCAAGCTCCCATCCCAGTCCTGCAGGGATTTATACATGTATTTCATCTCTTAAGTATGAGATAAATTAAGTCTGTGCACTTCTCTGAAACACAGACAAAATGCCACTTGCTTTTCAGGGATGAGACCTTCACTCAGAAGCACATCTTTTACAATAAATCAACTCTGAGGAATGCATCCAACCCATCTCAAGCTGTCATCTTACAGGAGGTTTGTGAGGACCACAAGGTTGTTGTTTACAATGGTTAGTGCTCATTTCAGACATTCCAAGATGTTAAAGTGATAAGGTTGCATATGTGTTGCAGGGCAGGACCATGTTCCACCCAGAGGAACAAACAAACATGGATCATTCCTTCTAGTCAAGATCCTGTTGCCTCAGCTCACGTCTGGAGACAATAACTTGTTCAGTAAATAGTTTTATCCTGGATAAACAACACCGATAGCAAAGAGACAGAAGCAAAAATCTACCTCTAGCAACGCTGGTCCATGTTCAGCATTTACATTTGCTGCCTGCAATCCTAGAATACATTCAGTATCACAAAACCAGGGAATATTCAAGGGACTGGTGTAAAACAAACAGGTTTTATACTGGAAGTTGTTTCCGATTTTTCTGTTCTTCCTGCTTTTTTGATGTCTATAATGAATTACTTCCATTGCACTGGACCAAACTTTCACCTGGAGTTAACTTGAAGCAACCCATGCAGGCTGGGAATCTGATTCATTCAACTCCTGTATCTACTCTCAAACTCCTGTAACTTGGAGAAGAGGATCAAAAGAGCAGAAAAAGGTCTCGAGATGACCAGCTAACACCTTTAGCTCAGTTCAGAGATACACCAGACTGGCCGGAGAGGAATCGGGGAGGTTCCTTTCCGAAGGAACTGTCCTCTCAGCTGCTTTCCCAGCCACTGCTGTCCCCTCTACACGGTGTGACCCTGCCTTGGACCTCTATTAACCTGGACGCCTTACAAAGGAAGTTTCACAATTCCAGCGGTAGTATTTTTAGCCTATAGTCTTTCCCTGCCTTTGCACTGAATGACTCCCTGCTTTCCTAAACCACCGCCAGAACAATTAAAAATAATTTAAACAAGATACCATTTCTCCCTCTCACAGGAAGCTCCCTCTGAAGTAATCTCCATAGATCTCTCCAAATAGGTTGTTGTGCCTTCCCATAGCACAGCTGATGGCGTCTGTGCCTTGAAGTCACTTTTCCCATTTCCCCCTCCCAGATTGCTGCCACATTAGTCTCTACACAGCTTAGGAGGAAACTTGCAGAGAGTGTTTTCCAGGTCAGCCAAGTCTTCCCTGTGTGTGTCTCTTCTTCATAGCCTTCCAGTCCATTCTTGGTCTCCTCTGAACAGTATTTTCCATTGTTGTCACTCTCTGGCTGGGGGTCTTGCTAAGGACATTTGAAGCATGACTCCCAGTGAGGGACTGCTTCTGCATGGTGGCACAGGCACGACAGACAACAAGAACTACGAAAAGATTTTCTTTCAGTGCAATCACTGTCAAACCAGTGGCTCGCAGGAATGACTGCATGTGTCAGAAGAACATTTTGCAGCCAAATGCTGAGCCGAGCATCCTTGCTCACTAACACTGCTCTTAAGCACTCAAAAGTCAGGAAAACCAATTTTAAAATGCTTCAACCAGAAAAAAAAAAATACTAAAAAGTCTTCTGCTGTAGGGCCTTTGTGATTTGCATTTGCAAACTCCTCGCTGGTTCAGGCCTGTCAGAGCCAAAACAGCACTAGAGGACCCCAAAACAGTCCGCCTTGGTGACTGCTGTGCCCCACAGCCAGGGGCTGCACCGTGACCCAGCTACTACCATGCAAAGCCTCAGCAGCTCCAGAAAACACAGTAGAAGAGTTTCACACCTCTCGCCCAGCTATGCTGCAAAGCCTTCCCTTTTAACAACGTGTGTGGGACGTCTTAGCGCTCCTACGGTCTCAAGCAGATATCTGATGGCAATTTCATGAGTCTCCTAGGAGGCTTAGAGAGATCTCTGCCTGCACAGATTACAGCTGATTTAGAGGCCTAAAACACATTCTCTTCAGGGAGCAACACAACTCGCATCCAGTCAAACCAACAGAAATTAAAATCACCCTTCCTTTGATTAGTTAGAAAAGAGGGGAGAGTATAAAGAGAGCAGAAACTGGCGAGGTAGGCCCAGATGGTGGCAGAATGGGGCAGCATGCAGCACAGACACGCAGCTCTCAATGCCCACAGAGATATATCCAATGCTGCCGGAGCATATCATTGGCAAACAGCATCATGTTATTGCCATGTATGTCATACATTGACATGTATGTCGATGACATACAGTTAATTTCACTGACATGCATGCTACATGCCACTAAATACCCTTCCAGTCCTGCCTGCCCCCTGCCTCCTTTCTGGAGGCAAATTACCTCTCTCAGCCCCTTTTGGTGACACGAAGCAGAATTTGATGAAGTGTCCAGCATACATGATGTTTTATTATGAGACATGACATTGCTGGTGTGGTGTCTGGATCGATCACAGCGTAACATATCAGGTTTTTTTCTCCTGGGACCCCTGTTCTTGCTGCAGACACACTCTGTTTTGGGTCACGCTGTTTCCAGTTGTTGAGATAGACAAGCAGAGTGCAGAAATTGGATGAGAAAGTGATTTCCAGGCCAATACAAGAAAGGGAGGGAGAGGCAGACTGTGCACAGAAAACATGGAGGGAGGACACGAAATAGGAGCCAGCACAGGTGGGAACACTGACCATGTTAGGCTCGGATAGGCAACAGCACGCAGAGAAGAAGCCCACCCACAGCCATGATCGCAGCAACTGAAAAGCAAACAAAAAGGCCCAGGATAAGGAATAATCCCACCACCCTGGCAAGGTGCAAATACATTCCCAACATTTTTATATGCCCTTCTTCCTTCTTATTGCAATTATTTGGACCTTTAACACCCTGGGCTGCAAGAATTTCATGGGATGGGCTACCATTGGGGAAAAAGGCCTTGGGGAGAGCATACAGATCCTGGTCCTGCAAAGCAATTAAACATGTGCTTCCTGTACTTGAGTACCACCATTAGGATTAATGGGGCCATGTACTTAAACTTAAGTACCTGCCTTGGAGCAGGCAAAGTAAATTGCATGTGCGGTTCAGTTACACTTTGTTTTTTTAAAAAAAGCACTGGATGAATGCGAGCCCTGCTTTGGCAGACCCTTATGCATGTATTCAACTCACACAGCCCTTTCCGAGTCTCCTTGTACCAGTGAAGCTTTGCATGTGTGTTACCTATCTGCAGATGCAGGACCCTGTGAGTCGTGTGGGAGCAGTCAGCCTAAATAAACTCAAAATATGGCGAGCTGAAAGGCACTGCACGCATCCACATCTTGCTTTTGAAGGCTGCTGGGCCATTACTCTAATCTAATCGGAGTATGGCTCGCCTGGCATCAGTCCATAACCCAAGGCTGGTGGCACCTCAGTAATTGCCCTTTATCCTTGTCAGAGAACTTGCATAGACCATTTTTCTGTTACCAAATCTATTAAGGTAATTCATCCTGGAAAAGAACATAGTGCAGAAGAAACAACAGAAAGAACTTCAGTGTGATATACAATTGGGAGCCCAACAGTGCAGACATAACCTGGTTAAAGTCAGCTGAAGATCTCACTCATCATTTCTTCTCAAATCATCATAACATGTTTTTCTTGAAAAAAAATTGTGTCCATCAGATTTTTATCAAGTATAACTTACAATGACTAAACACATTAGAATAGCCTGTTTAGACAAAATTAACATTCTGCAACTGCAATGCCTTAAATTATGATGCAAAATAACTTCAGGCATGCAATGATTTATAGAATTATATACTGGATTATGTGCTTACTTAAATTAGAACTGGTGAAGAATGTCTCTCTAAGCTACTTTTGCATCAGCAAAACAACTTGCTAACATTTTCTAAACAGTGATGCCAATATTTTTTTACTATAATTGACAGCATTTCATAATGCCCCATCTTCTGCAATCATACTAATAGGGGAGCAGCTCAGCTATCACTAAACCTCTCCACTGACCCAAGTTAAAACCAGAGGTCCAAAAGTACACAAAGGGAACCCAAGAACTATATATTTTGAGTCAATTATGCCATTTTCTGGGTTTAACCTTGCAGGATTTGAGCCCAGCGAACTGCTATGCCTCCAGAAGATCACTGTGGCTGTGACAACTTAGCTTACATTTTAGCTAGGAGGCTCTTTCCCCCCAGGCATTTTCTAACGGTTGCTGCCACCAGACCTTCCCTCGCTACTCAGCATGCAAAGTCAGAGTTTTTGGAACAACAGTTCAATTAACCTGAAAAGCAACAGATTCCTTAAAATGAAAAGAGCTCACTGTTTTTTTAAACAAAGAAAACTCTTTGAGTACCTCATCAGCAACTGGGCTGCTCCGACACAAAATCAGCCCCCTGCACTGAAAGCAGAGTGCTTCAGATCTCCCTTGCTCCTCTTTACAGGGAAGAAAAACATGCTCAAGTGCAAGGGAAATATGCCTCAATGCAGCCTTACTCCTGCACATCCATCACATAATGCTGTGCACTTAGGGTCAAAATACTCAGAGGTGTAACATTAGGGGAATCTAAAGCTCTTAGAACCAAACTGAACTGGATCACCAGACAACAAAATTCACTTTCCAGTCCCAGGAGTGCTTGGATAGGTAACTGAATGGACTACTTGGCCTGAACAGTTAGGGCAATGGAAGGTTTATTACAGCTTGTGTGAAAAGAATGCCTTGATTTGGCAGATAAACTTCAGAATATAAAAATTCTGAGGCAAATAAAACTGGATGTTAAACTCCAGCAAACCCACTGTGCCCTCATGGCCACCACGCATTTGGGTGCTGACGACTTTTAGGAGGGGCAGATCTTCCCCGTCTCTTTGTTCCACACAGGGCTTTCTCAGTCTAGAAACCGAGGATCTGAAAGCAAACACTTTGCAGATGAGATTAAATGCTGTGGCAGGATAAGAGATAGCCGCTCAATGAAATACATCCAGACCTCTCCAGGGTTTTAAGATCTTTAGCCAGCAAGCTGACCTGTATCGCAGAGCAGTCAAGAGTTGAACCGAGCACTGTATACATCAAAATTATCTGCAAAGTCTCCTCTAGCCTCACTGAATCAACCAGCAGACTACAAGGACAGCTTGTGGGGGCTGCCCATGGCTCCAGCTGTCAGTCAGGACCCCCTTCAGTTTGCTGCAGGTTAACAGGTGACACATCCATGTAATGGTGAAGGCTATTGAAAAAACACCTGCAGCATTAAATCCCCTTTGCTTGAAAAGAACAAGATGCTGAGGTGGCGGCATCCGCAAAAGTCAAGCTGGTTTGAAACAAGGTGTGACTTCTGCTTCAAGCCCTGGCTTCAAGGACCAGCCTGCAGATGGGCAGAGACAACAAAGAGGATCCTGGAGATACAGCAGCACCTCCTGGACCTCTGTGGCCTCCTGGAACTGTCCCACTTCTTGGCTAGATCAACCCTGCCACTCTTGGTTATCTCAGGCACACAAAGATGACACTACTCCAGTTCTAGCAAAGGTGACCCCCATAATGCCTGTGTGGCTTGCAAACCCAACTTTCCAGAGAGCAAACTGTAATAAACCTGTGCTAGGAGGACTTATCAACACTCTTGGCATTGTTTCAAAACCCTGGGCTACATGCTTTGTTAATGAAATGTATACGATGGCCCCAACAACTATGCCTGCAACCAATGTAATTAATTTACCACAAGTCTGCAGATGACCCAGAGAGCATTCAGAATTAAACTACATTTCCAGTGGCCATATAGATCTCTGAGAGGCTCTGCCTCATATAGCTGTGGTTTTTAAGAGTTCTAAGTTGAAGACTTGGAGTCATGATAAATGAAAGCCTCGTTTGTTACTTTTAATAAGCTGCTCTAATGGGATGTTCTTCAGAAGCTTGCAATTAAAGACTGAAATATTTGAGGGTGCCTGGAAAGATTTTTCTAATCCTTCACACAGCCTTGAGCGATGGCAATGATTGCTTCCTGCATCTCCAGGTCAGGAGGCCAGCACCGCACCTAGTACTTCATGAGTCAACATGCTTGCTTCAAACATCAGTGGAGCAGCATTACACCCTGTGAGCTGCTAGGAGTACATTCCTGCTTTGCTCAGAACTATATGAATGCTTTAGGAGTCACCTTCTCTTCCTGCTGAGCTACACCTAGATCACGTGTTAAAGCATGGCTCTGCGCTGCTCTAGAATAACTGAGAATGCAGAGGCCCGAGCAGACTGTACCTGTGCAGTCACTACGGGGAAGGACAGCAAAGCTTCCAGGGAAAAGAACTGCACTTGGAAAGACCTCTGGCATTATACTTTGCTATGTCCAAGCTGAAAGAAAGTACAGACACCCTTTTCTCTAGGTGAGAGGCCAAGTGCCACAACATGGCATGTCCCCAGGAGAGGTCACACTTCCTATTTCTAGCATTCAAAGCAAGGTAAAACATCCACACATTCAGAAGTCCAGACGGATGACTGATTTTTTTTCTTCATCCCCTACCCACTCCACAGCCAAGAGAAGACACTGTAATACCCCAATTTAAAACACTACTTACGCATGGGGCTTTCACCAGTGCATAGCAGGAGCCTGGAGCTGCTACCACTGGTCAGGCTCCATTTTCAGCTTGAAGGGCAGCCCAGTTCCCTTCCTGAAGTGGAAATGGGAATTGCACAATGCTGTCAAATGGATCATCTGAAGAACGAAGGTGAGGAGCTTTCGTCACTGACTGCTGCACTGCCCCACATTTCCCCTATTCAGACAAATCTTACGCCCGCTGCTTATCTGTTCATGACAATCCTCCTGCCCCATTCCCTCGGCTGCTGCCAGAGTAACTCAGAAATGATGCTTTCAAGGGCAATGCTTCATGGGCTTGGAGCTTAATTACAGATGTGGTCAATTCCCACCTCCTGTCTGGGCCAAAGTCATCTGAAGGCAGATCAGCCCAGGTCCCTAAATCCTCCTTGAAACTGCAGCAGCTCAGACTGGCTTGCAGAGCCCAATGTGTTTGCACAGAAGTACTAACCCAAAAAGTGTTTAGAATAAAAAAAGTAAAAAGGTGTTGGAGCAGTCAAATTTGCCAAGCTGATCTAGGCAGGATGCTAAAGATGGGGATTACAGGCAGCACATTTCCACACTGGCCCTGGGAAGGCATCAGCCTGTGCAGAAGGAGGCACTGGAGCCCCTTTTTTCAGAGGGACCCTGTACACCAATGCTGCTAACAATCCTCTCTGGGAAAACATACCATCACAGCGCAAAGAGGCTGGTAACACAATGGAGGTAGTAAAGACCTTGTCCTGAACAGAAGCAGGACCAGACTCTGCCTGCTCTTGGTGGATGGGAATTTTGACTTGGCAGAGCAATAGCTTCTCCAACAAAATCCTTCCTCTTGTCAGGTGAATTGTGGGGAATATTTGGCAGTAGGCACCATCATAAAGTGGCTACAAATCACGGGAGACAATATCCTGTAGGAAGAAGGAAGAGCAGGCAAGAATGTAGAGATAAAAGCCCTTTAAAAAGTCACAACTAACAAAAATTGTGACTCATGCTGGAAAAATTCTCTATGAAAAATGTTATCTACAAACCGTCTCCTGTTTCCTACGGAAATGTCGAAAAAGCAAACTATTTTAAGCCCTGACACATCTTGGAAAATAGGATGGGGGGGGAGGTTGTGGAATAATTAATCCATTTTGACCTTCCACATCACAGAAGGTTGCAAACGCTGGCTCAGGACCTAGGATATACACCACAATCCTTTCACCCTCTCTACTCCCTGAAAGTCACTTTTTAACAAGATGCACATACTTGTGTCCAGAAAGTAGCCCTCTGCCACCGCAGGGGCTGATATTTAAAAGTCTAAATCAGCTAAGGTCAAGGATGGATACTCTGGTGCAGAAGCCTCTAATTGCCAATATCCAGGTGGCAAGATTTGTCTTTGCTTTGCCTTCTGAAGGCTAGTTCCTTTCTAAAAAGAGACTTTCTATATATGCATGACACAGGGAGAGGGGCAGATTTTTGTTGCTTCAAATCTATTTTTTTCTTAAGTTCTATAAAAAGCTCCCTCTGGTTCTTTGGAAGATCACTTGAGATGGAAAGGTCATCCATAATGGGTAGCTGGCTATAAATGCAGATGCACAATACACCTCCTAGTTATTCTGGGCAGCTTTTGCAAACATGCACAGCACTGACCTAATAGCATCCCCATTTTGCTCTGTTAGAAGTCCATGCCTTTGTTTAGTGTTACAAAGCTCAAATGCTTGGGGGACCAGAACCTCTTAACACTCACCCTAAGACCCCATCAGTTTTGCAAACAAGGCTTGGTTTGAAGGACAGAAAAGGGGAAACTGCTCTGAAGCAGTAGGTCTCCTGCGGTGATGCAAGTTGAGGCGGACTTAAAAGAAACACTATGTCTGCGTGGCTGGGTTCGGACAAAATGGCCTTTATTGTTTATACAAACCATTTATATATCTTAGTGCAGGTGTCTAAACCTGATAGACACCTGATAGGTTTTTGTGTCCTTCTTCTTGCTTGTTATTTGCTGTTGCTGTAGGTGCCCGTATGCTGCAGTTCTAAGTTCCGATTCTTCACACCCTGTTTACATACCTGACAATCTGTGGCTGTCTTAAAGGTACACAGCTAAGTCTTTGAGGTCAACTAACTTATCTGCAGATCCGCTGCAGACCCCAACAGTCTCCTTCCCAGGTTGATGCAAACTTGGCTTCCTATGTCATTTTGTAGGAAGAAAGTGGCTGATGCCACAATAATGACTGTGGCACATTATTACTCCTTGCAAGACGGACAGCAAAGATCTTTGTGACTGGCATTGTCTGGCACAGAGTGTAAAACAAAAGTCTCTAATGGTTTTAGATTAATATATACCTCAATTGGGAACAACGATGCCAAGCAGCATCTAGTTCAAGCATTGCTAGGAAAGTAAAATTTATAGCCTTGCTCTATCTGAAAATGCATTGCACTTTCAAGAAGAACACATAATCCTAACAAAACAAAGATAATAACAAATCCATGTTCTTTAATTCAATGCTTCTAGCTGGTTTAATAATAGATTTTCAATCCACTTCTCTTTTTTTGCTGAGACAACTACAGTCTGATTTAGTGAATCTCTTTGATTTGTAATCCTGATCGTTATATTATTAATATGCCCTTGATGCAAAGAGCAGGATAACTTAAAAGTGATCAGCTATTTTGCTTGGCATTTATGACCTTGGTCAGAGGACACATTATTTACAGGGAGAGTTTTCTGGAGCATCTGCAAGTAAATCAGCTCTGAAATGCAGCTTAATTGTTTAAGGCAAAGCACATTTTGTTTCAAATTCCCAGGAACCTCCAGCTTCAGACACAAAGTGCATTTCCACAGATGGATGCTGGCCTGTGGAAATGCCACCGTGATTACCATTCAGCTGACCTTTGGTGTAGGGCCAGCTGCCAATGGAAAATGCCATGCTGTTACTTACATTCGTTCAAAAGAAGCAAGAAAACTGTAGACATACTTAAAAGCAAAAAAAAAAAAAAGGGGGGGGGAAGAGCTGTGGAAACTTCTGCCTCTGGGAACCTAGCAGAAAATAAAAAGCTTGTGGAGCACAGCAAACTCCTGAATCCTATGGCTGGGAAACTACTTTCCGAGCTGCCAAGAGCGGGAGGACATCCCCTTCTCACCACAGAACTGCTCTCAACCCCCTGCTCACTTCAGCCCAGCACTTGGGAGGATAGGTGCAAAGAGGTGCCATACAGCATCCTAGGGAGGAATATCCTAATTCTGAGGTTCCCAGGGCCTCCCAGGGAGCCTGGGAACAACATGGAGCCAGCAATGAGGAACCTCTTTGCAGGAACCAGCCAGGCTATGTCCTCAGTGCTGCACAGCAAGAGGGTTCTTCTTGGCTTTGCTGCTGGGCAGTACCTGCTTCCTACATTAGCAGAAAAGACAGAGCCTGGGCTTTGCACAGCTTACTTGGTGTGGAAAGCAGTGGTGATTCCAGCTGGAGCAGCTCCTGGAGTTCAAAATGTCTGTTTTTCTAAAAGCAAGTATGGGAAAGAATTAGGAAAGGAAATTTAACCCCCTGGAACCAGGCACTGGAACAACATCACCACTCTAAAGATACAGGGAAGTGTCTTCCAGAAACAGGTTAACAGCTTCAGAAAGGAATTATCCCATGACTTGGAATGCGTTTATCGACCCCGCGGTGTCACAGCAGGAGATTCACTCCACAAATTGTCTCAAAATCATATCCAAGGCAAAGCAGCGTGAGTGACACACTTCAGCGGCATCTCTGCTGCTTCCAAACAGGAGCAATTTTTTTGTTTTGCTTTGTTTAATTTCAAATTGGCTGTCAGCTTCCTGGGCTTCTGGGGTGTATTTTTCTGTTCTCATGAGTCACTCAACACACTAGACAGGCTTTAAAATTCACGGGAACTCAAAGTGGCCAAGAAGCTCTGTGGTTTTGAAGCCATTTCTCTAACAATGGATCAAAACTTGGCGCTCCACCACCTCCATCTGAGGTACTGCATTCTTCCCAGTTTAGCAGAAGGGTTGAAAAGGTAAAAACAGACCAAAAGCTCAGTTCCCTGTGCCTACCCCTTCCCATACACCCAGTGTGGCACCAAGGAGAAGTTCCCAGTAACCTGCAGCTGCCCTGGGGTCCATGGAGAGAGGCGTGCATACAAGGTAGGAGGATTAAGGCAGCAGCAGAGGTGGTACTAAAACTAGCCAAAGGAGACAAGGGCTTTTATAAACATGCCAAGATGTAAAGAGCCAAGAGGAAGCACATCTTGGAAAGCCCATTAGGGCAAAGGACAGAAAGACATAACTAACAAGAATTGCTGACAAATGGCTGCGGCTTTGCAACTGCTTGCTCAGACCAGAGAGGGTAACAGCAAAAAGGAGACCTGCAAGGGCACGTCCTCCCCAAAGGGGTCCTGAGTGCTTGGCAGCAACTGTGGGAAGAGCAAGAGCTGCTGGTTGCCACACAGTTGCAATTCCTTATGGCCATAGAGGAACATATATCCTTCCACCTGCAATGCACCCCCCCCCACCCCTCCTTGCAGAGGTGCCAGGCTACATCCATAGCTTGCCTAAGGCTGCGTGTGCATCCTCCTCTTTGCATTGATACAAGGACACATCTAGGCTGGGGGAGGCCAAGGTCCACATCCCCCCACATCTGTTCAAGGAGGGATTTGACTCAAAACCTCCAGCCTTTAAGGAGAGACTTGAACTCCTGCCTACAGTGTTCAGAGCCAAGTCTTTCTGGCTACAGCTTTCCTGCAGCCCCCGGTGTGAATGGCCCGTAGCCATTCACTGCCCCCCACCGCTGCATGCTTCTTGTGCAGACAGGAGCATTTACTTGCCCATTTTTAAGCCCAACAAATCACTCAAAGCAGATGACAGGAACTCTTAACGGCTGAGCTGAAAGAGACTGTCAGTCTCTGACCTTGAGTGGAGATGAGTCTGGCAGCACACTTACCTTTTAAGACAGGAAATAACTGTGTCCTTCCATGGATGCCTTACGCCTGGGGACAGAGCTGCTCAGCCTGGCTGGATTTCACCGTGCCGCCTTCACAGACTGATACCCTACCTCCTCTGGGAAATAAGACCCTCAGCCAATATGTTCGGTATCAGCACAGTTCCTCTGTGAGTATCTTATAGCTACTCTTAACATTTAAAATATCCTGTAATTTACAGCCACCTTGCTAGACCCGAGTTTAAGAAAAGACCTGTATCGTGAAAGCAACAGTGGGCTGATGGGAACCTTAGAAGCATAAATGTTTACTTTGCACTGAAAAAAAAAATCAGCCTTATCAATAGATGCACGTCCCACTGCTTTGCATGAAGACTGTTGCATCGTTTGACTATGCCATTGAAAAATGGTATTAATACACAGGCAGTATATGAAAAAAGTGCCTTGCGTGCTGGCTGCTACACAAGTTTAGTGCCAGAGTACAAACTGATCCTGATACAAACCAGATTTCCTCCCAATACCACAATCCCTTGTCCACCAACAAGTTCCATCAACTTCCATTAGAGCTGTCAAAGATTGTATAGACCAGGCCTTCACCACTTGCCTACATTTAAGCACATGAGAAATCAATGGAATCGCTTGATAGTTTGAAACTGAGTATCTCCTTCCATGGGGGGAGCTCTCTGTATAATTTACTAGTGCATGGGGAACACATTAGCGTCCTACACATGAGAAATGAAATCCAGATCTGACCAAAACTCGGGGCATTTGGCCATTCTGTTGGGTTTCTTCTCTTTTTATTTGCAACTGTTGCAGTGTTTTGCTGAAGTCAAGTTTTGTCTGTGAACAAAGGCCATTGTGAGCTCTGAGTGTAAACATACGGGCTCCAGGATATTTTACCTGTAACAACATGTTCCGCTTATTTTTAAAGGAATGTAAAAACACTCCTGTGAGAATCAAGTCGAATAATCAGGGCCAGTCTATACAGAGATGAAAAACATTGGGAAGTGAACGACATCTGCGAACGAGCCTTAGTCATTCCTGCCTGTCCAAACAGATCAATCATCCCACCCTCGTGCTGCTTTACAGCGCTACTGCTCGACAGCTTTGCTCACATGCTGCTTTCACCTAAATCTCACCAATCAGCTGGTCAGATAGAAGTTATTACAAAAGTTGGATAAGTATAAATACACAGCTTCTTCTCTTACCTTCCGCTGAGAAGGAAACCGATAACAACAGCTAGCAGAATGACTCCCACTGTTACAGACACAACAATTATAGGAATCTGGCTCTGGTCGCTGGATGCAGCTACTGCTGAGATGAGAAACAGAAAATGGAGATTAAGGTTAAAACAATAGTCAGCACTCACACGAGTCTTTCTAACAAGGCTGTCAGCAAGGTTTCAAGTCTTACCAGTTCATTTCTTCTTTTACAGTTTGTGTTTTCCCCCCTTTGCTGCCTGTTTCTAGTTTGGAAAGGAAATGGGGGGAAAGAAACCTAAAACACATGCAAACCCAAGCCAAAACCCCAACAAAATTGCATCTCATCATTGAATTCAGAAACCAAAGTGTTGCAGAACACAGCCGCTGAGTTTGCAAACTCAGGTTTGTCTTCCTGGGTTAGCTGCATTAAAAATCTCAGAAATAAAGGACAAAACCCCAGCAGCTTCCCATATGCAGAGAGAACATTTATGGAATGTTATTGTTAAGAGACATAAGCAAGATCTCTGAGATATGAGCAGCATTATGTGCACTTCAAAAAGCTATAAACAATTAAAAGCTTCCTGTGGCATCTATACTACACGGCCAGAAGATGCCCTCTGTAGAATAGGAATTTGCTAAGACACATACACTGGTTGGTCCTTTTATCAGCCAAGGGAAGCAGAACTCTTCCAGCCCATGCCTTGTAAAAAGCCTTCTGGCCAAAAGGCAGGAGATGCGTCCTGTGATAAAGATGCTAGCGGAAAGGTCAGGAAAGCTGTTAGAGAACAGGGGTTTGCTACAGGTTAAGTAAGACCAGGTCAGCAAGCTCCTGCAGCCTGTAAAACGGAAATGCTAACACCACTCGTATCTTGTTCATCTGCTTTCCACTGCAGGGGAAGGCACCCACATCTCCCCATGGGTCTGCACATGGGGTTCCCAAGCAGGAATGAAAAAGCCTTCTCACCCTGCCCTCTTTGCTGCCAGTTTATTTAATTGCATATATATTTAACCACCCCGGGGTATAAAACTGGCTTTCTCCCCGCAAAACCCAGCTCCCAGGCACAGGCACTGCTGCCATGCGGGGAAAAACCTCATTATAGCTCCTACCCTTGTGCCAGCCCCGGCTGAAGCTTCATCCACCCCGGGGAGCAGCAAGAATCAATTTCACACTGAAGAAGCCTTTAACTAAATGACTGAAGTGAAAAGGGCTCCTTAGCACAAGGATTAACTTTATGGAGGCTATAAAATAACGGAATATAGTCCCATATTAATTGTTAAAAGTTAGGTCGAAAAGGTATGGCATTAAACGTTGATCTGCAATGGGTTTCAAGTAGCTCCTCATACAGGAGCTCTCCAGCGCTCAACGGCGAGTGGCACGGACCTGCTACAGCAATGTAAATGATTTCAGAAGGATTGGCCGCGATACATTAAATATTTAATGTTAACTGCTCCAAACCCATGCCATCATCCAGAGATTTTATTAGCCTCACAAATTTATGGAGGCTCCTTAAGATGATGTTTTATTGCTTTCTTGACAAAATAATTAAAAAGAAAAACATTTAAAGGAGAACATTAAGCTGTGACTGGTGATTTTTTGCACAGCTCAAGGGATGGGGAAATGAGATAAAACTGGGACCTACGACAGCTAAAAAGCCTGAATTCATAAGCCGAGCTGGGACCTTGCTGCCATTTAAAGCCAGGGGGGACTTGTGTTAGCCCTCCTCAACTTGGTGACATGTTCCCACTCCCATCCAGCTGACCAGCTGGATTAGCTCACCAATCCAGCTGAAAACCAGCTTTTGGCAAGGTTAGTTTTATCAGTTTAGACGAGCTTGGTGGCATTTGGAAAGGAGGTCAGCAGCAAGTGGATACACCTAGCAACAGCTTCCGCCCAAATAGAAAACTTCTGCTGAAAAATGCAGCATTGGCTGCATTGCTGTGCTTTGCAGAATTGCAGATGCCTGCAGTAGTATGTAAAAAAACCCCAAAATTTGGAAAAAAAGAGAAAAATTCAAAACAAGTTATGGCTTCCCCCTCCCTTGCATCTCTCAGGCTGTTGTTTCATATTTCCCCAAAGTATATTAAAAATAACTTTACAGAAACCTTTGAACTGGAAACAAAACCTGTTGTTAGGTCCAAACAATTATGGAGGCTGGCTTTGATTCTCACAACAGTCACTGAAAGGTTTTCATCTGTTCTTGAATTAAAATAATTTGCTTTGGCTCTAACAAGAGTTTCAGATCTGAACTCCGATGTAGCAGTGAGATTTCGATCTGTGCTTGCTTTCAAATTCCCTGGGATGTGCAAGAAAGCACTGTGAGTCTGGTCACACTCCTGGCCCTAATATTGACTTTATATAGGGCCCTGGGGGAAAAAAAATAAATAACTGCTTTTTAAAATGTTTTAAATATCAAGTGGAGCTGCGTTTTACATGATACTGAAGCTTACATTGCATTTCTGCTCTACTAAGCGTTTAAACGTCTGGTTAAGTTCTGCTTCACCCAGAACTCAAGTCCAACAGAGTAACAGTTCCCAGATCCTGAACTGGGGACCATGCAGTAGATATTCCTCCAACTATGCCAGCAGCTCCTTAGTATCAGAGATGTACCTACTCCTCTGCCTTTAAAACGCTAAAAAGACTGGGGTGCAGACTCAAGGGATTTAAAGGTGTTACCACATGATGTTTGCAAAAAATATCCTGATTAATGCATATACTTACATGATAGGCTTTATGGAAGTGCTGTTATTTTTGGACCAGGATCATAGGTACCCAAGCACTTGATCAAGTGTGTATATATTTCATGTATTATTTATTAACAGTCTGGAACACTATTACTCAAATGACTCTAAACTAGAAAATTTCCAAATGCAAGCAAAATTTCCTTAGTATGATATAGAATAATTTTTGGCATAACATGATTTTGTTGCTACTTGTAGGGCACAATTAATGATTAATACAATAAGAAATACATTAAATAGACCATTCTTCTTGCATTAATGTTTGTATTGTGATGCAATTTGCACTGTTATTTCAATCACTGGCTCCACAGCTACATCTGTATGTGTATAATGATTCTTTTAAAATCTATTATGGCTTCAGAAGTAGTGTGCATTGAAAAGGCAACTGGGCATCTTCTTCTCAAAGATGATGAATTTTAAATGAACAGGAGTAACAGTAATCAAAATATTGAAAAATTGAAATTTCCAAGGAAAACATACAGAAAATAGACTCTTTCTCACTGGAATGAACAGAATATTTCCACCAAAAAATCTCTCTTCCATGCAAACAGTATAAAAAATTATACAAACTGAAACAGAGAAGACATATTTTCTGAGGGAGACAATTATATTTGACACCTCTGCAAAAATTTGGTAATTGGGACAATAAGAATTTCTCCACAGCTGTGCCTGAACACTGGGGAAAGAGCAGCTGAGCTTCTGCATGCCTCAGGAGTTCACTCTGCCACAAAATATCCAGAATCCAGACCTGGATGATCAGATTCATTTAAAAACAAAAAACAACACCCCCCCCCCCAAAAAAAAAACCACAAACAAACAACAAAAAAACCCCGAACACCACAACAAAAAAACCTACCCTAAAACCATATTAAGTTTGTGACAGGCCAAGCAAAAGCCCTGTACGGGCAGTGCACATTTTTCCCATTTTTGATCACAAGTCAAATTCCTTTCCTTGAGGCTGTGGCATCAGCAGCCAACAGGAAACCATCTTTTAGCTCAACAGGAACCACACCAAAATATGCAAATGCGAGTTCAATTCTTCCCCTTCCAGAGATGCACCATTTCAGGGATTTTTCTCCAGATGCAGATATTTAAGAGAGCTCAGCATTCTCTGCAGACAGTCATTAAGAGGTGTGGAGGACTAGGTTCCAGCCCCTCTTTCCCTCCTGAGCGGGGAGGACAGGTCCTTTCTTGCATCAGCTCTCATAAATACAGGATTTTTCTAAGTAGGGAACACTATGAATTTCTGGAGCCTGAAGGCCTCCTGACTTCACCTGCTGCCTCACCACGTGAGTTGAGGAAGCAAGGACAGGAGAGGTGCCTGAGGACTGGAGGAAGCCAATGTCACTCCAGTCTTCAACAAGGGCAAGAAGGAGGGCCCAGGAAACTACAGGCTGGTCAGCCTCACCTCCATCCCTGGAAAGGTGATGGAACAGCTCATCCTGGAGGTCATCTGTAAGCACGTGGAGGAAAAGAAGGTTATCAAGCAACAGTCATCATGGATTCAACTAAGAGGAAATCATGCCTGACCAACCTGAGAGCCTTCTATGACGGAATGACTATCTGGGCAGATGAAGGGAGGGAGGTGGATGTTGTCTCCCTTGAGCTTAGCAAGGCTTTGGACACTGTCTCCCACAACATCCTCATAGGTAAGCTCAGGAAGTGTGGGTTAGATGGGTAGACAGTGAGGTGGATTGAGAACGGGCTGAATGGCAGAGCTCAGAGGGTTGTGATAAACAGCACAGAGTCTGGCTGGAGGCCTGTAGCTACTGGTGTTCCCAGGGGTCAGTGCTGGGTCCACTCTTGTCAACTTTTCATCAGTGACCTGGATGAGGGGCCCGAGTGCACCCTCAGCAAGTTTCCTGATGATACAAAACTGGGGGGAGCAGCTGATACACCAGCAGGCTGCGCTGCCATTCAGTGAGACCTGGACAGGCTGGAGAGCTGGGTGGAGAGGGGCTTAATAAAGTTCAATAAAGGCAAGTATAAAGTCCTGCACCCGGGGAGGAACAACCCCCTGCACCAGCACAGACTAGGGGCTGACCTGCTGGAAGGCAGCTCTGTGGAGAAGGACCTGGCAGTTCTGGTGGACAGCAAGCTGCCCATGAGGCAGCTGTGTGCCCCTGTGGCCAAGAAGGGGATCCTGGGGTGCATTAGGAGGAGTGTGGCCAGCAGGTTGAGCGAGCTTATCCTCCCCCTCTACTCCTCTGCTCTGCAATGGTGAGGCCTCATCTGGAGTGCTGTGTCCAGTTGTGGGCTCTCCAGTTCAAGAGAGACAGGGAACTACTGGAGAGGGTCCAAAGATGATCAGGGGACTGCAGCATCTCCCTTCTGAGGAAAGGCTGAGGGGGCTGGGCCTGTTTATCCTGGAGAACAGAGGACTGAGAGGAGATCTTAGCAATGCATGCAAATACCTTAAGGGCGAGTGTCGAGAGGGTGGAGCCAGGCTCCT
The DNA here is from genome assembly GCF_023638135.1 of Falco biarmicus. Lineage (NCBI taxonomy): Eukaryota > Metazoa > Chordata > Aves > Falconiformes > Falconidae > Falco > Falco biarmicus. The sequence continues at coordinate 61,700,431 of NC_079288.1, read as the reverse complement.
TTCAGTGGTGCCCACTGACAGAAGGGGCAATGTGCACAAAGTGAAACACAGGAGGTTCCACCTGAATATGAGGAAGAACATCTTTACCTTGAGGGTGATGGAGCATGGAACAGGCTGCCCAGAGAGGTTGTGGAGTCTCCTTCTCTGGAGACCTTGAAAACCTGCCTGGACATGACTTTGTGCAACCTGCTCTAGGTGAACCTGCTTTAGCAGGGCAATTGGACTAGATGATCTCCAGAGGTCCTTTCCAACCCCGGCCATTCTGTGGTTCTGTGTGATTCTGTGTTAGCCTGTCCAGTACACAGTCATGATGTGCTTGATATTTCCAAAGTCAATGGATAAGGCCAGGACAAGGAAGAGTTCTTTGTAAAGGCATCGATCCCCTGACTCATTTCTGGTAACCATTCCAGAGACATGGGCTGACAGTAATTAAAAGGACTTACACACTGGGCTGGTTTCAAACTCAAATCTTCGGCTGAAGCCACCGTAGCCAGCAGCTGTCCGGGCTCGGATCTGGAAGATGTACGCTGAGCCTGGTTTCAAGCCATCTGCTGTAATCGTCGTCTCTTTGGATTTGATGATGGTGTAGCTCATCTCCTGGTCCTTTTCCCACCCCACCCCCCAGAAAAAAACAACAATGTTCAAACAGACAAATAGTGACTCTCACAGAAGACAGATTCTTAACAATGCCCACAGCAACGTTACAAAAGGTGACTCGAATATGCATTTTTGAGGATCTCTTTTCTCAACTCCCCCCTTCTGAAGGCCCTTTCTGCAGTACAAAATGTGAGATCTGATTTTCTCTTTTATAATCAGTTACTCTAGGAGGTATGAAACAGAGCAGAGGGACTTTCCACCCATAAATGACAATACGGGGACCAAACTGGCATCTGCAGTAGGAGCAGCTTTCCATAGTTTGGGATGTAAACAGCCCAGGGCAATAGAAAGGTTCATCCTTTAAAGATCAGTCCGAAGGCATGGGGAAGGGGGGGGAGAGGAAGAAGGTCCCATTGCCTTGGAAAGGGGTTTTACTTTATACCAAAATGACTTCCCAGTAATGTAATTAGGCCTAAAAGAGAATATTATATTGCACATTGTACAACTTCAGGCTGGCATTTCTAGAGCCATGAATTAGACCTTGGGAAGGGTAAAAAGACCCAAACTTCCAGAAAAATACCTAATTTTGCATTGTTCTTCTAAAGCAACGAACTTGAAGAAAAATTGCTGAAATAAATCTTCATTTACATCAGTTTCTAATGCAAAAGAGTTCCAGTTATTTGATTAAAATTTCACTGAAATGCTTGGTAATTACTCTTAGAATTATTTACTGTAACATATAATCTAGACAAGAGCTCATAAATTAAGGTCTACAAACTTGGAAACTGCTTTTTATTCACAATATCCTCTCAGATGCAAATTATTATGAGGTTAACAGGAATTCTTAGTAATTCCCTATGAAGATTTCTACATAGCTAGTAGGATCTGAACTGATTTTTCTTTTTTCATTTTGATTTAATGGGCAACTTCCCATAGACAGTAATATGCCTGGATAAGGCCTTGAGAATCTCCAAATGTAGGATTACAGGTTTTTCATTGAAGCCTGGAGCTACGCAAGACTGTTTTTGGAGGGGGTATATGTGTGTGTATGCCTTTTTTTTTCCTGTTAAGGAGCAATTTCTCTTAAAAGAAAGCAATCTGACAAAACTCCATTTTCCAAAACCTTTAATAAAGACCACTTTCATCCCTTGGAAATGAACACTGCAAATCTACCCTTACAAAGGGCTGAAAACTGAGAATATATAAATGACAGTAGCAACAAACAAGAAAAATTAAGGATGACACCCAAAATTCAAATCAATGACTGATTAAAAAGCAGTAAGTGAATATTAGGTCACATCCTTACTTGTTAGGTTTTCAATACACTGTTGGCTTCTGCAAACATTTAAACACTTGAGCTTTCCTATGAAAAACACTCAGTTTCGTTATCAGCCTGAACGAAATAAATCAAGACAGCAAAAACTCAGACTGGCTGTAGCTACCTCCCCATGAAGGACCTGCACTTGAAGAACTGTTTACTGAAGCTACTTGAGACTAGTTCTGGATCACAAATACAACGTTTTAAGCTCCCCCTCCCACTGATTTGTTTGAAAACAAAGTAAAATGAAAATATATATGGGGTTTTTTTTGCTTTTATTATTTGCTCGTTATCAAGGTTTCTAGAGCCCAACCTTCCTAGGCCATTCCACAGTAAGGATTCAATGTGTCATAATGGTTAATCAAACAAGTTAATAAAATAATCAGTCATGGATTATTTCCAGCAATAGCATAACCTGATTCTTGCTTTGTTTTTTAATCCTTTTGAAAGCTTCAGCCCTACTTAAGCCACTCACACATCTTGTGTCCTAGCCCAAGCTCCCTCATCTGCAAAAATAATGTTGATTTTATCCTGATACAGCGGAAAGAATTTCAGAAATCTTCTGCTTGCATGGACTGCTTGAGCAGATCCTTCCCATGGTCAGAGAAAGAAGGGAGGAGGAGGAAAGACCTAGTCCTGGTCCATGTTGAGTGGTTTCACCTGGGCCATAGACAGAACTAATGGAAGATTAAATATTTTAAAATAGAAATTCAACCCTCCAAACCAGTGAATTATGACTCAATTTAATTATTTTCATCTTGTTTTCATGTAGAAAGCCTGACTGTTTCAGAAGTAAGAACACCTTACAATCCCAGCTAAGGCAAGAATCTGCTATTCAGTCAACTGCAAACCTGATTTTTAGAAATGTAAAACTTCCAAAGATCTAAGGCCGCATCACTTAAAAGATGCTATTCAGACAAAGCACATTTGTTACCATTTTCCTTCAAACTGCATTAATTTTGCCAGAAGAGAACAAGTTGCCATTCGAAAGGAAGACTAGGAGAGGCAAGTTTTGTAGGAAGAGAAAGTGTTTTCCATTAGACCAAGAGCAAGGGCTGGAAAATCCAGGCAAGCTCTTAAGCCAGGATGCCCTTCTTCACATCAGAGCAGAAACAATCTCTCCACAAAACCTTTCTTTTCTCTTTACATCATTGATGCAAAATCAAGTCAGAAATTGAAATACAAAAGGCAAGGGACAGCCTGATGTTTCTGGGAGGAGATAAAACGCTCGATCCCCAATCCCTCTTATTTTTAACAAATGAGCAGGCTCTATCTTAATGTGATAAGGCTGGAGAGAAATCTGACACGCAGATTTAATGTATTTGTTCAAGAGAAGTGGCACACTAATGGAAAACAACACCCTCATTTCAAGTCTTCCTAATCATTTACTGCAAAATCAATCTGACATTGATTTACGCATAAAATCGCTCCATTCCCTTCCATGACTCAAATAATTATAACTAAAAGAGGACAGCAAAGAGAAGGTACTTGGGGATGCTCAACAAGCAGTCCGTCACACCTTTTCAAAATATTTGATTTCGTATTCCAGGATGATGCCGTTGGGTCGATCTGGCTCCTGCCAGGAAAGGGAGATGCTATTTTTAGTTATCTTCCCTTTTTTCACACTACTGACTGGAGAAGGTGCTGCAAGACAGGAGAAAAACAGAATAGACAAAAACCACGGTTAGTAAGATGGAGGTCTGCCCCTGCTGAAGTCAAACTCAACTCGTCAGCGCATCCTCAAAGGCAAGGCAATCCTTAGCTACTGCAGGTTGACGGGGCTTTCACCCCAGTGACACTTGCCCTTTTTTAACGTGGACTTGCAGATTCTCATCATCTGAGGATCTGACCAGCATCACCCACCTGAGCCAAGTAACAACGTGAACTGCCATCAGCAGCTTACACATCAACCTTATCTTTCAAGCATTTTTCAAACACATCAACCCCACACCTTGACTTGTCAAACGTGTCAGGGGGCTACGCTATCAAAATTACATATTGATTACATACCGCTTGCTTTCAGCTGCTTTGAAGGTATGCATTTTTCAGAAGACCTTAGATTACATAGGCTCCTTAACTATTTCTTCTTTGGCTTGTACGGTAGCTAAAGCCCACGCATCTTTCAGTCTTCTCTTTCCAGAAGCAAGGGACAGGGTAGGCAAGGCCATCACAGCCTTTATAATTCAATTGCTCCCCGCAAGTATCGCTGGAGTGTTACAGCTCACACAGTGATGCTAATCCTTGCAAATGGCAACTGTCAAGATTTTAACGGCAATCACAGCTTGGAAGTTTGTGGCATGTTTGGGGAAGATTCAGCATGAAAGCAGCTATACCAGCTCCGCTTATTATTTTAAGATGCAGCCTTGAAAGGTTATCTGCCCTCTGCAGCACCACGCGTGCATCAGAAACAGGCTTGATCCTTTGTTTTCTGTCTGGTATCTGCAGAGACTTTTTGAGTTGTGGTTGCTACCACCTCTTCCAGCTCCCTAGCAAAAGTTGCTATGGGCAATGCAAACCTAATGCCCCAGGTATTTCACGCCAGAGATTAGGAAACAACACTGAGTGAAAAGAAAAGGGGATGGGAGCAATTCATAGTCTCTAATTTACAGGGACAAAAGCAGCTTCTCCAGAGGAAAAACCAGCCCATGGCTGTCCAAGGGCCTTCAACTCGCCCTCTGGACAGGCCAGCTCTCGGTAAGAATAACAGGGGGGCTGGGGAGACCCACAGAAAAGACCTTTGTGGCCATATGGGGAACTGAGTGCAAAGAGCAGTAGCAAATGACCACATTTTATCTTCCAAATTGTATTTGGAACTATTGAAAAAAAAGACTTCTATATGCAGGGCTAGCTAATTATCATAATACTAAAAAACCCCAACCCATTAAGGAAAATAAGAACAACAAATTAATTTTGCCAGGCCTGATCATCAGCCAAAATGAGCAACGAAAGAACTCCCGACAATTATCCCTGGACTGAAGGCTAGCAGCAAGCCTTCTCTTTCAAAGCAAGCTCCCACAGCTCAGTCTCTTTTCAGCCTCAGTTCTTCTCACTCCTGTTTACTAATCTCTCCCCCACTTGGCTCTTGGAGGATCCTGAAAGGTGTCGGCTATTTCCATATTGTTTTCTGCTGGAGAGCTGGCATCAAGCTGCACAGGCAACGCTTGCTTTTTGGCTGGGCATCCACCACCGTGCTCACGACTGCTCTGCTGAGCAAGTAAAAAACACCTGGATATGAACAATGATCGTGTTGTTTACGTAGGCACCGCATGGTGATCACCAACAATTTTTCATCCACAAAAGTCGCCTTACCCTGGGCTGATGTCCTTCACAAACTTCTGGTCTATGTGAAAGTGAGTAACAACGTACACTCAAACTGCTGATCTGGTATAGGACTTACCATTAATTAATCCAGGTGCCTAAATATATGTCATGCATGCATGTGCACAGCAAGCCAAGTTGTACATGTGAGATACACAGACTGTGCACATGTGTATGGTCAGATGCATTAACCCAGAGAAGGCATAGCTAGTAGTGAACTTCATTAAAATAAAATTAACTTCCCTTCTATTTTAAAGGGCGCTACACACTGTTTTCAGAGGCATTGGAAAACAAGTCTCACTGTGGGGGGGTGGTGCCAAAAAACAGGTGATTCTACAGCCCTAGTTAAATAGATGATACTGATCACTTCTTAGCATGAGCCACTCAAGATGCTATATATAGGGAATGGAGACACCAAAGTACTCAGAAGAAAGGACTCATGTCCCCAGATCCCTGCAACGCCTATACCAGGCTTGCAGAGCTGGCAGCCAAGGTCTGACAGGCTGGAGAAAGTCAGAGCTAAGCATTAAACCTTTATAAACTCCTACTAGCAAAAGCAAACCTGAGAAGTGCAGCGAGGGGAGACCTCAGCCCTCCCTGGTATCGAACACCTCTCAGGAAGGTGAAAACCATGCAATTCTCAGTATCAAGATCACCTGACCAAATAATGGACTTTTCATCCACTTTATTGAGGTTTCCTGAAGTGTTTATGGGACTGAGGCTCACAAGTGCTTTAAAAACAAGAGAATGATGCAAGTGCTCCTGAACTCTGCTGCAAAATCTTTCCCTGGGAGGTTCAGGGGAGTTTAGCTCTCCTTCACATGCATCAGCACAGTACAACAGAAAATGCACCACCGGCCATCCATAAGTGCCCGTCAAACTCCCTACTCCCCTAAAACTGAGCATCCTCTTCAAAAATCAGCGTGTAAAAAGCTTGGGTAGTTAACAGCTTCATGGACTTCAATGTCTCACCATGCAGGTCTCTAACATGTTCAATCATGGCTCTGCAGAATGCTCTGATCTACCAGGAAAAGGAAGGAAGATAAGAAAATGAGTAACCCAACTCTCAAAGTAAATTAGAAAAGGGGTAACCATATCCTTTTTGAATCTCCTTCAAAAGAAGCGTTAAAGTGTAACCATGAGATAAAGGCCAATTAAGTAAATTCAATAAATCCCAGTGGTGCTGGGATGATACAGCAACTACTCTGCATCCTGAACACACAGAGATCACGATGCTCTGAACTGAAGGAAGGAAGGTATAAGTATTTTAGTTTTCTTTGTCAAACAAAATGTAATCCAATCCAGGCAAGCAGACAAAGTATGCAATCATTCCATCTTAAAAGCCTGCAACTGGATACTGTGCTATATGATCTCAGGAAAATAAAAGGATTACTTGAGACTTGCTTTTCAAAGGTCACTGCTTCTGCAAGCACAGCATCCTCTTAATAGAAAGAAGCCAAGTCACGGAGCCCTTCCATTTGGAGTACAACATGTAAAAAAATAAACTCACCTAAGAGTAAAGATACATAGAGCTGTAAACTCCCATATTTCTTATGTAAGCAGGCAGAAGTCTTGTTCAAATCTCTGCCTTGACACTACAAAGGGTAGATGTGCATGGTGAATTGTTCACATGTTGCTTTACAAGTAATCTGCACATATGCATTAATTTCTCAGCAAGACACTCAAAATCAAAGAGGGATATTACATCATTTATGTTTATGTTTGCCATTCATGAAAACAGCCATGCGTGTGATGAAAGCAAACAGAAGATGTAACAAGGTGTGAAATTGCTAATGTACATTCTTGCTTTTCTGAGACCAAAATTAATCAGGAAGCAAATAAAAGCATAGAAAACTGATTCTACCTTTTTTTGTTGTTCTATTTCTAACATTTCTTAAGAATAAAGGGACATACCAAATAAATAAATGAAAGTTTCTGCAGAAGATGCATCATTAGTCACATCTGAGTAACTACAGGAGATGATTTCACAAGGAATAAACCTTTTAGGCCATTCTTCATCTGCAACCTTTGATAATGACATTAGCATGGAATTAGCCATTTAAGGCACCAAACCCAATATTTACAACATACTGTGCTGTGTCCTACTAATGCCTAACATACAATGATGCTTAGTGGAATAAAATGTTAATTATTTTTTAAGAAAAACTAATGTTATCCTGCTGCTGCCATCTCTATCCTGGCTGCTGTTATACACATCTATGACACAGATGTCTACAGATACAGACATCACCTTTTGTAGACATCTATGCTATGGATTTTCATGTGTTCTTCATGCGTTTGCGATTTCTTTTACTATGATTACATTCCTGTATGTGCAAATGTTTTGTATTTGACACTTCAGACCTCATAATACACCTTGGGATTCCTTCCTCCATGAGATGGCAAGTTTCTTTTGCAGTCTGAGTTTTTGCCAGAAGATTTAAAAGTCAAATTAATGTTTGTGATTAAATCAATACCTTCACCTGTCATCATATAACCAGTTATGCTACCATTAATGCACTTACAAAACCAGGCTTAACTGAAGAAAATGAAACCTGTGTCAGAAGAGTAACCATAAGACAAGTAATTCTGGTTCCACTTCAAAAGCTTGTATTCTGGCCATTTTTCACTCAGTTTCTACTTAATGATATTACTGATTTATTTTGGTTTTTTCTCAGGCCTTTGGTGACTTCAGAGTTTGGAGCAAGACCTGCATTATTGAACAAGTCACACTAAAGGCATATGAAATTGCAAGCAGGTTTAAGCAGCAGAATAATTTTAAACAAGATACACTAGTTAAGACAGAAACACTGTTTTGAGAAGAAAAAAAAAAACAAAACAAACAAAAAACCACTTTACTGTATTATCTCTTTGCATATCTGTATAGAAATAACACACTTTTAGAAAAGCTCAACACCTAATGGCTCCCCTAGGGGTACTTTGACTGTGGATATTATACCTGGGTCAGAACTTAGTGTTTAAGTCATAACTTGACTTTTGTGCTGCAATTTTTAATATCCCAAAGCTTACCCAAGTCTGCCTCTGTCCCTTGAGGACAAGTAGCTGCAAACCATGCCTGGCTAGTTAGGCAAATAGGATGGGCCCCAATTTGCAGGTGCTTGTAAGGGCTTCTGAAAACCAAGTCCAGGGAATTAAAGGTTCTTGGACTACATAGCATTAAATGCCATTTCAATTCTATTTAAGATCTTACATGGGAATCAATGATGCACAGATCCTAAACAGTACTAGGGGGTAAATTTTAGCCCCAGGATTAAATCCAAACACCTTGCCAAATACAAGCCCAATCCTAAACCGGTTCATATATGGAGATAATCTTCTGTCAAATGGGGACTTCACATTGGTCCTTTTTACACATCAAATATAAAAACAAGAAAGCAATCTTCAAATTTCCTTGGCAATGAATATATAGTGTTTTTTCACATCATTTATCTCCTAAGACAAACATGTGAGGTAAATGCCAGGTCTTAGACCAATTTACAGTCTCTGCTCCCTACCTCCATTTTGAATGCCTCCAAAACCTGAGATGCTTTGATATGTGCCTTGAAACAAGAGGTCACACAAGAGAGAGGAACCCAATTCAAGCATTCAGTGGCCCTGACAGAAGGCAGGGTCCCATTTCTCTAACATGAGTCTATGGCTAACCCAAGCAACAAGACTTATCTCATATGAAACAGGATGATTTTTCAGGTGGTTCCCACTTCAGTCCCTACAAGATTAAACATGGCTCCTTGACAGCAAGACATGACTTGAAGCCCAAGGCGATCACAGAGCCGAGGTGCTCCCAGACCTTGCTGCCTCCCAGCTGGACACAGCGTTGGGTTCAAGCAAGGTGAAACCCAAATTGCTGCCTAAATCTCTTGGAGAGCCTGTTCTTTCTTTGTCAAAGCTTTTCTCAGATAATTTCTCTCTAGACTTCTAATCCTCAGTCCGAAAATACCAGAAAAGTACTTTTGCCTAAGACAAAGAGAGCAGGATGGATGCTGTGGTTTTGTGGACAGTACTAACCCAATGCGTTTAATTACCAGCAGCCCCACTACAGAGAAGTGCTCATGCTTGGAAGATACAAAATAGAAAAAAAACTTAAATTCATACTCATACTAGACAGATAACAGATGTAATCTGCATGCAATTTGCATTAGCACAGGGATAATGATTAATCTTTTTCTTCTGATCTGTATAACAGCTCAGGAGATATGCCTGGTTGAGACAGGGACTACAATGCACCAGTGTGGTCTAAGGCTTCAAGATTTACTGTGCCCGAAAACCCTGTTCTTACTGTATAATTCCACTGTGCTAGCACAGCTTGGGGGAAGAAGGGGTGCATGCACACTAAATTCACCTAATTCAAGGCCGCCTTTTCTCTGAGCATCTCCTGGAGGAGGTTGCCAGGAGGGAAACAGCAAAGAGAAAAAACAAGTGAAACCAGGTATCTTCTATTTCACAGTGATTATCTAACATCAACTGATCCACCCATAAGGATCTATTGCTTCTTGCCACACATCTTTTGATAAACACTCCATGATACTTGGCTACTCCTGTAAAAACGTATTAAAAGAACAAATAGCAAAAGAGCAGTATCACTGCATGTACAAAATCACTACTCAAATCCCCATTATATTAACTTGTATTAGAAAAATGTACCTATAAAATATACTTTGTTATTAAGACTGCTGATTATTGATGCGTAAGTTATGAAAAGGGTAAAACGCATAGCTTTAAAGCATTTGTATGCAGTCTTTTCCTCTCAATTGTAAGAAAGCAGGGCTCAACACACACTCCTTCAAGCACAGTGGATGCAGCCAACGCAAGTTTTGCCATTCACCAAGTATTTTTCCTTAGCAAAATGTTGCTAAGACTCATTGAAGTGCCCACCTTTGTGGAGGCGACCCAGGCAGGCATAGCAATGTCTCACCTCCAGCACTCCTTTCTGTATGCCCTGCTGCCGACTACATGAATGTTTCAAAAAATCACTGCTTTTGCCACAAAAAAAAAGCAAGTAACTTCTCAAAAAATCTAGTATAATGAAGCTACACCATGACATAGCTATTAACGTTGCAATGGCAACAGGATTACCAGCAGAACCTAAAGACATCACAGAATCTGGGCACTAAACTACAGAGCCTTTGGGGCAAGACTACTTTGTCATTCCTCATGTGCGTACCACCCCATACAGAACAGAGCCAGAATATTTAATGCAATCTATCATATACCACCCCCACCCCCAAACACCACATAATCTTAGGGAAGACTCTTAAAAGCACATGATTTCGAAAAAATGAATTGGAACCTTGCCATCTGCCTTCTGTTTACAGAGCCGTACAGACATGCCTTCAGCTCCTGGTAGATTCGAAGCTGCCTGCAGATTCGTCTGATGTGCAGGCACAGGACTTTAGGAAAACACAACCAGACATCACAAGAGAAAATTGCAGGTGATAGGACCCCCCCACCCCCCAGAAATCATCAACATTCTAAATGAGAATAATGGCATTAGTGGCAGCTTATGTCCAGACAGTGCAAGCTAACTAGGATGGTCATCACTGGAGATGCCCACTTTTGGGATTTAGAGAAATGTCCTGGCACTTCAGTTGTCAAGCAATCCTCTGTACTCTGTTATTTTCATTTATTTTGTGATTTCCAAGACGACTTATCACCAACAACCATAGAATACTGAGCACACTCATCTCGAGGGATGGGAAGTATTACCTCCACTTTGTTCACTTAACAAACACGTTCAGCACCTTATCAGGAACATCGGTGTATGAGAATGTTAAGGACTGTCTATATAATGAAGGCTACAAAGGGCACCATGTGCTGTAGCATCAATCAAGGTAATTTTTTGCCCTTGAAACCCGAACACTTGCAGACGCTTGTATTTTGCAGGGACTCTAAGGCAAGAGTCACAGATGCTGTGGTGCAAAATCCCCTTCATAAAGCTACAGACTGTTTTTTGTTGGGTTCTTTTTTTGTTTTTTTAATAATTAAAAATTGGCCCAGTAGGACTGGCCATGGTCATAATTTGCTGTTTGGGAAACTTCTTTCAAATTGCCAGACCTAGCATACGTTCATTTCTACTTAAAGCAGCATCAGCCCTAAGTTCTGCACAGACAGTTCCTGTTGGGCTGTAATTTATCCCGATCCCAGGAAGGGAGAGGGAGACATGAGGACACCACTGTTTGCCTGGCTTCAGGGAAAAGGGCTCTCTGCTGTCCCTGGCAGATGCTTGCACCTGAGGCCAAGGCATACCTGAGATGAAAGGTTAACAGAGCAAGGAAGAGAGGCATGAAGGAATATTTTCCTAAAGGGTGCAGATCCACAGGGAGTTGCAATACGTGTTTTTTGTTTTTTCTAGGATCTCTGGAAATCAAGATATATTTTCTCAAAGCTGGGGAACACTTTTGTGGTTAAGACCTGAGCCAGATTCCTTCACACCACAGAAGAGCTGTAATTTCCCTATATTCCATTAGTGGTTTAGTTGTGAAGCCTAAGAATAAATGCTATTGACTCACAAGACTCTTAAACTAAAAATTCACTCCTAGCAAGGCGATAAGGACTCCAGCTCTGATCCATCAAGCGTTTTGGGAAAATGCTTAACTTTAAGCACATGAGTACTACCCCTATCAGCACTCTGCTGGACCATATCCACAGGGCTCAGCATTTTGCCATAGAATCCTCATTATTAAGTGCATTTATCAGGTTAGCTTCCAGCACACTTATAAGCACCTCTCCTATCATTAGAAACCTAATATCTTATTTGCATTTAAGCAAAAGCTTCCTTTTAAAAACCACATGCCATTAAAAACAAAACAAAACCATAGTTACTGAATAAAATGCATAAAATGTGCATGTTCTTGCTCCCTACCATACCTCACTTTCTTAATTCCTGTATTGGCTCCTTCCTTTATACAAGACTTGCTGCATCCTTCTTCCAGCTGCTATTAAACCCTAAATGCGTTAAATTCACGGACCATTTTTAAACTGCGTGGGAAATTTCCTTCTCTGCCAAACCTGCCACTCTGTATGATACACCAATCAGTCTTGCTGATGAATTCTAATATTAAAAGCCAAATTACTAAACACTCCAGTGAAATCAGAGACAGCCAAATAGATTCGTTGTGTTTCCACTTGAAGAACAGCTACTGAAGAGGTGCAGCATGTCAGAGGGAAGAATGGGCAAAGTCCTTAACTCCCGTAGTAGTTAGTTTTGGATTTCCTACGGTACTTGGTCCCTCCTACCACCACTGCTCTTCTCTCACAACTCATTCATAAATGGGAGAAAAGCATGAACCCACCATCTTTGACAGGGCCCTCAGCTGGCCACAGCTTTGCAGAACCATGATCCAGACCCTTTCCATAAACAAGTTCCCCAGTGAGGACCAGAAGGCTTGAAATAAAATTCTTAAAATAAAAAATAAAAATAAAATGGGTTACATTAGAACAAAAACCTAGAATAGCAAAACCTCAAAGTGACTGGAGCTGAAATGGAAAGGTTTGTATACCTGTGGTTGTATATACCTGTGATCCATAAACCCACTCCCATCCTGTCCTTGGTTTCAGACTGACAGTGGCTCTCCTGGATCAGGGCAAACACTGCCCACGCTATCACCGTTTTTAAGAGAAATGGCAGACAGAGACAAAATCTAACAGATCTCATCCTTGCTGCCAACCCAGACATCTTGCACAGTCTTTTGACACTTAAGCGTGACCACAGGTACCATTTGCCCTAAAATCTCAGGTTCCAAGCATCGAAATGAAGCTACCTAGCAAATTCGGCACAGATCAAAGTACACTACAGATGCTTGGGAAAACATCTCTTGATGCTACCAAGGGAAATTTCAGTACCTTCAGCTTCCTAAAGGGTAACCTTTGCAGTGCGAAACATGGGACCATACAATGCCCCTTTGAAAGGAAAGAAGAGCTGCAGCTTCAACCCAGGGCTTCCCAGGAGGCAGAGAAGTTATCTACCGGGTCCTGGGGGAGAAGGGGAAAGGTCCCAAGGGAGTTGGCAGCTCTGTACTGTGCCGCATTTGGAACATCGGGAAAAACACAGTGCATTTTGAGGGAATCCAAGAGGGAATCAGAGAACAAGCATAAGCTGAGAAACCTATGAACAGAGAAAGAAAGAAGCAAAGCTTTTCATTCCCAGGGAAAAAGAGACTGAAAGAGAATTTGAGTCTTCAAATAAGTAAAAGGCTGCTGTCTCTGGAGCAAGACAAGAACAGAATTACATTTAGAAACAGCTTTCTAAGGACAAAAGTAATGAAGCACCAGGAAAAATCACCCAGTGAACCTGTAGCATCTGTGTCTTTGTAGGTTCTAAAGCAGGTTAGATGAGCACATCCTGAGATTCTTCCAGACACATGGCTCTACAAAGGCAGCTGGGCATCATAAGATGAGTGGTAAAAATAAAAAGCATCTTGAAAGGCAGAGATCTGGGAGACATACATTTCATGCCATTTACCAGCCTGTACATTTGCGCCAGGAAACATTAAGGAAAAAAACTAAAATGCTGAAAGTAGGTAGTCACACTAAAGGATGGCACTGGGATAAAAGCATCAGACCAGAGGAAATAATACTTCGCTTTCCAGCTCTGCCAGAAACTCATAGCATGACCATTGGCAAGTCACTTCATCCTTCTCTGCTGTTATCTGTGCAATGAAGATAATGATAATTCCTTGATCTATTTTGACTTGAGGGGCAGGAACTAACTATTCAGATGCTGCCAGCACAATCTTTGCTTTGGCCTGCAGGCACTGCTGTAAGGCAAATAAAGAAAAGACGGAATACCTGCAAGCATTACTTCTGGCAGCCGGCTCCTTCTATTTAAATCACAAGCAACTTGGTGACACCACGCTGAGCTCAAACATTGAACAAAAACCCTACATGAGTGACAAAAAGGAAAATTACAGGGAAATTTGTGGTAAAGGCTCATTTTCATAATTTAATAACTCTCTCCAACTTCTGTTTCCAAGCAGAAGCACTAGTTGTGTGCTTAAAGATGAGCGCTGTGTTAAATTGTTTTGCCGAGGCAAAACTACAGAGATCACAACCGAGCAACACAAAGCCCAGGATGAACATCAGTGTTTTGCATGGGATAAATGCAGCTGTGTAGGAAAGCACAGCTCTTGACTCTCCCACCCTGCAGAGGTATTACCTTCCTGCAGGAAGCAAATACAGACTTTCTTCTGACAAAATATGGCAGGTTTTTCCAGTCCAGTTGATTTCTGAAGGTGCTGAAAAGGATTTAGAGACAAACTCAAGAATACTCGAGAACACTTCTGACATAAAGCCCCAATCTGCATACTGTACAGGGACTCTCCAGCACATTTTTTCCCCTCTACTGCTGATGGGGTACGTCCTCAGCGCTTGCCCACTCAGCTGGGTCACAACATGCTCTGGAAGCCAGGGCGATGCCACGTGAGCAGAAAAACAGCCTGAGCTTCCAAGGGTGGGATTGCCATCCAGAAGCTAAATGGTCCCAACAAAGATTTCAGATGTTTTAAATTGTGGCTGCACATCTGATGCATAAATGAACATGTCTTTAGCTTCTCCTCAGCATCAGAACTGTGGCCAAACACGTTTCTGCCTGCAACACACTGCTTAGCACCCTACACTGGTTGGTGGCTGGTCCTCCCGCAATACTATTTTTCACTGCTTTGTGGGTACGTCTGATCAAAAATTAGGAGAGATATAGGCACGCAGGATAGCAGAGTGGGAATCCGCTGCCTTTTTGGCTTGCATTTCCAATAGTGCCACTCTCTGAAGCAAAATGTGTCATAAATCCACATTCTAGATCCACCCACCTCCTGGCTCTGACATGAAAACAATGGCTTCACGATTTCTAGATGTGGCTAGGAAGAGGCTTAAAGGAATCAAGCAACTTACTGCTTCATAGTAAGCATTTATGAAGCTGCACACTCAAATATATCTTGAGGCTTTGGTGACACAGTCTCACTCAGCATTCCCAAGACCTCATTATAGAAAGATGGAGGAGACACTGCATCCAGATTTCTCTTTTTGTTCACTCACCTCCTCTCAGCTTTGTAACTGCTAGAAGGGAAAAGGATCAACATGATCAGTTACTGGTGGTTCCTCCTTCAGAGGAGTTTCTTGGCTCTGTTCTCCACCTTGAACCAGGGGATTTCTTGGACAGACCTAAACAAGTGCCCTACTCCTTCCAGCTCACTCACATTCATCTTTATTCAGTGCGTGGACTAGATCACCAAAAAGTTTAGTGAGGAAATAACATATGTATAATGCATGCTTCCATACGTGCAATACATAAACCACTTCCTTGTTTGGTATCACCCTGCATGTTTATGACTGACTCCTCCTTGACTGACCTCCCTGCTGCAAGCGCTCACCTCATCCAGTGGTTGGTTGCAATTGCACCCTGAAGATGGCTGAAAGTAGTCCAAACAAGGCAGGTGACAGGATGGGGTGACTACTTGAGCTCACTGCATAAATACCAGCTGCTCACAGGCATTTGCCTCCATTCTTCACTGGTCTGTGATGATGTTAGCTCCCACTTACTCTTGGAAAAAAGCAGTTTACAGCACCACTGAGGGCTACCCACACAGCACAGATGGGAGTTCATTAAGGTTTTCCTTCAGACGATGACTTAGGTCATCCACAGGGCTGTCATCTCAAGATCAGATGCGTACAATAGTTTGTCTGCATGTGGCCAGGGCTCAAGCTCCTTAGACTGAAGAGCCAGATATCAAACCCTACAGGTTTCTCCACTATTTTATTCCCCAGGACGCTGCCTATCAGGATGACTTTTCTCTCCTTAAATGTGCCCTGCATAAATGTGAGATGATAACAGTAAGTGGCATTAAAAACGTGAATGATGAATGTTATGCATCAGGCAGGATGATTAAGTAACTGTGTGTAGATTCTGGGGTATATTAGCTTCTCCGCCTTCTGACATGATAATTGATCATCCCTAATCTATGGCAGAAAAAACCCAGAGATTACCTCCCCTCAAACAATTCAGCTTCTATTCTCCTTTGTTTATTTCCTCCTTTCTATACAAAGGGAAAGTCCATTAACTAGCTCTAACTGGTTTTAATTCAGTTGCATTGAAAACAGGATCTTAGCAATGCACGTAACTGATCCCATTTTTACAGGACCACCTTCCAAGGAGCAGCAAAGGTGATGCATTCATACTATCAAGGTCACTGTAGTGAATGCAAGAATAACAAAAACTTGGGTTTGCATCAGGATTCAATTACAGTGAAGTATTCAAACGTTGCTAGACTGCCCTCAAAAAAAATGTGAGGTACTCTAAGAAACCCATACACAGTTAAGCAGGCTTAACAAAAAAGAGCAATATTTTAAACGGTTTAGTTAAAATTTTGTACAAATACACTGAACTCAACCAGAACGTGTTTTATCCTCACTCAACTTGAATTTGCGAAGTAATAGGCAGCAGGTAAACCAAGATAATCAATTTTAAATCAATATCCCTAGATTTTTAAGTCCAGAAGAGGTAATTTAGCCCTTCTGCAAAACACCACTGAGTTTTCATCTTCCTTTAAATCAATAATGATTCACCCCTGGGGCAGATTACCAAACTTCACCATGCAGTGACTTGCTGGAGTACTGTCCGCCTTGTCCTGTGTCCTAAATTAGAAACCCACGTTCATATCTAATAGTGATGTCTGCTTGAGTAAAGGATGGGTACAATTTGAAAAAGGGGGTAAACTTGCTTAAAAGAAGCAAGAACAACATTTTAAGAGATAACTGAACTTTGTTCTAGAAATTAGTACTGAAGACAAAAAGTACTAAAAAAAATATTAAAATCAATACAAGTTACTTGCTGAGAACCTGAAAAACAAAATAGAAAAGGGCATTTTTAAATATAGATGCACATACATGCACACTTCCATGAGTCATCCAGAAAAAAAATCAAGGAAAGCCTTAAGCAACAATGTATGCTTCAAGTATGCTTTTTAAAGTTGAATGTCCCTTGAAGACTGTCAGTGAATTTCCAAGCAATTTGGCAACATTTATCGGTCTATAAAAATTATAAAACTAGCCTGATTTTAAGAAAGCCTGCAGATACTGAACTACCACGTCTGATCAGTGCAATATGTCTGCACACATTTTCATACTATATAGCACCACAGTGTACAGAATTCAACTCCGTGGATTACCCTCCCATGGGCCTTTTTCTACCAGTGATGAATGCATCTGGGAAAGGTGGAAATACATTTTTCTCAGTGTTATCATCCATTCAAAATGTTACATAGCTAAGAAAAAAGAAAAAAAATTCCTATCCAGTAGTACAGCTGCCAAGCAACTGCTTGCAGAGACATCTATTACTTCATGCACTACACAATCATTTTATTTATCGTACTCCAACCAAAATTACTCAAGCCATTAATGCCTGTCAAACTTCTTGTGCATTGCCCTGATAAGAACTTCATATTACTTACTTATTTTTCCTGCTAAATGAAAGGTATGCTGACCGCATAGGCACATCTTACCTTGTATCTCAAGAAAGATACCGCTATCATCCTTGCATGGCTTCCAGTGGCCGCTTAGTCTTATACCTGCTGCATAAACATGGACTGTGGGTTCCCACTGGCATCACTTGAGTGCTGCTCATTTTAAAGCTGCTGGAGCTAGCTGTGTTCTCTTTTGTTTATTCTGAGACTATGGCCTTTAAAGCCTGGATGTGACATTTAAAAGGGCCTTTAAATGCCATATCCTCTCTCAACCATGAATCTTGTCTAACACAGCAGTATATTATAATCTCAGTGATCTAATTCTCGAGACCATCTCTTTACTGACAAGACCCAGGATGGTCACTGTGATAAAGCTCCGGGAACTCGAAAAATATCTCAGTCACTGACCCAATAATAAATCTGCTGCTCTCTGCTTCATCTTTTCCTCAGTAAGGCACGTCAAATCATACACTATGACTATATATTAATGACCTGGGCAAAGGGATTTTCAGAAAATTGTGGAGAAAAAAGCAGTTCTGCAAGACACTGCATTGTTAAAAGAATGAAAATCAAAACAATTACGCTTTCATTCACCAGAGAAACTTGCTTTCTCAACACCCTGGGGAAAAATTCGTTTAGAGCCAAAATTTCTAGAGCCCAAACTGAAACACAAGCAGCAGCTGTAAAGACATCCAGAGAAAAAAGTGGCAAGATCAAATCTACCTGAGACATCAGGCCACACCTTGCATTCACCTGCATGAGAGACTACTCTCTGACTTCATCAGAAGTAGCTTCCATACAACTAAGACAAGAATTCGATCCACTAAGGGAAGGGGAAACATCACACATCCCTCCAGGTACTGAAGTAGCCAAAGCCATGAATGAAACAGAAGACTGCTTGGGACCTATGACCAGCTGCAGATTGACACAGAAAAAATCTCCTACTCTTCTATTTTGGAAGAGATCCTATCTATGATCTTGTACTGTTCAGCAGTCCTCATCAGGGAAGGGCTCAGATTTACACCAAGATTCAACCCCTAGCCCTGTATTCCTGCGCAGAGCACTAAAAAGTCAAGAAACACAGGGGAGAAAGGAGGACACAAACAGACTAAGTTAAATTTATGGCTCAACCTTGACTCCAGTGAAGCGGAGTGCCACCAGACCCTGGTGACTTTTAGTCTCTTTCCAGCCCTGCTGCTGAACTGTTGGGTGAGCTCGGGAAAAATCACTTCACTCTCTTTTGCAGCCTGGAAGAGGTGTGGGAGGGATGTTTACGTCTCTCGCAAAGCACCGCAAGGCTCACAGTTAACATGTTCTGCTGAAACGTGTACCTCACCTTTGGTGGTAGCTTTAGGTCTGTGGCTTAAACAATTTCTACCCCGAGATCCTCCTTGTCTACCCACCACCCCTTCCCAAACACATTTAATTAAAAAGCCCTAAGTGCTGAGCTGCTAATGATGATCTTTTACTGAAAATCCTCTTCCCTTGGCAAGTTGTTCCTGTCTTACTCCTAGCCACAACTTCCAGCCTTGCTTATTTCCACAGTGACCTGCTTGTACCTATACTTTCTTTCATGGGCTGACAAGAGAAAAGGCTTAATCCCTGAAAACAATTTTTTCATTTAAGGCTGCAGAGCCCGGCGCCTGTGACACGTGGCTAGGGTTATCCCATAGGCAAGCCTCTTCCCAGAAGCGCCCAGGAGTCCAGGTTTCTCTCCTCTCATGCTGGCGTGCAGAAATACCCTATGTGACAGAGCTCAAATGGAGATGAACCCTACTCCCTCCTGGCCCTCACCAATTTTTTTTTTTCTTTTATGTGTGTATTTAAAGTAGGCAGTGGTGAATACTGCAGTCAGCAACCAGCAAACCTCTGGAAATGCATGAATATCAGAGACCTACAATGTTATCGTAGCAGGGCTATGGGAAACATCTGGTGCCTTCTCCAGGTGCTCTCCTACCACTTCACAGTACAACCACTCAGAAGCATCTCTGACAGGCTCTTAAGTCTCCTAAACTAGATTAATCTATGTGTAGCATACAGCAAAGCTACAGATACTTCCTAATGGTCTGAAGTGCCAGCTCCCATAATAAATATACGTATCCTGTGTGCAATTATGCCTGTTTCTTAACAGCATTAAGATGGCTGCAAGACACTAATTACCAAATAAGAATTTTACAGTTATACTCCATCACACCTTACTCATGACACAGTTACTTTTAAATAAACAAGGATTTTGGTTTCAGCATCACCAAAGAAAAGGGAGCTTTCTCCTTTGATCCATTCCATCTTTCCAAGTGTGATCGTGCAATTACAGAAAAGCAAAAACTACCATTCGATGAAGCATTGCCAGGGCTTCACCGCAGCCATTTCACTGCTATTGAGAAACACTGTTAGCCCCTTTATTAATCAGTGGGAGGAATTATGTTATCTGAAATGACAGCAATCTCACTAGCAAATTCCTGCTATTCTCCAGCCAGGATTTCAGTGTTTGTAACAAGCTATTTGCAGACCTACCTTTACTTTAATTAACACCACGACAAGATCCAAGGTATTCCCTGTGCCTTAACGCCGATGTCATTAGACAAAACACATCTCTTACCTGCATCGTCTGTGGAGATACTGGCAAACAGCTCACACCACGAGTAAAGAGTACAGAAAAGCTTCTTTCCAAGGTCCATGAGAGGGCTGTAATGAGAGTTGTGCCAAAGCCACTCAGACATGGAGGTACTGTCCTTGAAGTGAAGGAAACGGCAAAGTCCCTGGTTGACTACAGTGGGAAGAGAATTAAACCAGCGCTGAACAATTTATCTCCCCTTTCAGTGCTACCTCCTGACATCAAAATAAATAGACACCATGGTCATTTGGGCAAGAAACTGGCTAGGTGAGATTGGAACAAGTATAATGTGAACCAAGTCCAAAGCATTCTATGATTCTAAGTGTGGGAACCTGCAGCATTAAACACAACGTGAAAGGATGCACTAATGATAGCAGTATTTTCCCACTGTTCACACAAGCACAGAGACAAATGTTGTGATCTGTCTCTGTCTGCCTTTTCTGGAGCGCTGTTTATGATACAGTTAATGATTTGGCAAAAAAAAAAAAAGTAATAACCTTGTATCGCAGCAATTGCAAATGATCTTTGACTTCCATCTTGGAAGATGAGTAACGGAGGCCTGTGTTTGACCCCTTTATGAGCATTTTGCTTATGATGGGATGGTGTGGGTGGGAAGGGAAGTTGGAATAAACACCTAAAATTCTAAGTGTGCAACTGATGCCATGATGTACAGTTACCTTGTTTACCATTATCCTTAGTCACAGATTTATCACAGTGCTCTTAACACATGCTGTACATCTTTTCTTTCCCCTTCTCCCCGCCCCCCCCCCCCCCCCCCGCCCTTCCCTTCTAATTGGAACTCAGTCTGTGAAATGTAATTAAAGCTCTCATAAATACTGCCAGCTAGTGCGCCTTTTTTCTTCCCAAGTAGCTACTAACATCTTCGAGAAGACCTCATCAACCCCTGGTAGAATATAGACTAATGTATCTTCTCTCACACCCTGCTCAGGATGAGGAAGTCAATCTTCCCACCTTCCACATAATTAAAGTCACCCACATTATGTGCTTTTCTTTCGCCACTCCCTCCCCTTCTCCAACACATGTATCACCCTGTCACCAGCTCCTTTCCTTTCATCTGATTTATTCTGTTTCTAAGGACTGAACAACATCCAGTGCTTTTGAGAAGAGCTGGAGTCCTGGGCACAGCTCTGCACCAGGTTTTCTGTTTCTTGCCTCCTCCCATCTTATATTAAAAGACAGCGCTTTTAACTCTCCTTTAAGAGGGATTATGTCGTGCAATCTGGGGAGTTTATTCATGCCTGCGAGTGAAAAGTAATACCCTCTTCCATTCAGGGCAAACGACTGAGACATTAGCAATGAAATTCAGTGGTACTTCAAAGCCTCCTTTGGGCCCTAAAGGTTGTGTAGGGCTGCCCAGGGACCAAATGAAGCCCAGTTAACCCAACAGGTGGCTTAATTTGGTCTGTGAAAAATAGCTGCTGCTTCTCTCAGAGCGGAAAACACTCCTAGATTCAGCCAAACAGCATCTATAAAAACGTCTGACTCGAGGCATCTCTTAACGTTTTCAAGCACCCACGTGGCAAAGGGAGGTGGTGGCTGCTGTGCATGCTGGAGCACTGCTCTGGATGTGGCATCGCATCTCTCCTGCTATGGAAAAGGGCGCAGACCTGCCAGGGTCCGAGGGGTTAGAAGCCACGTGCATGCCCTGTCCACAGAAGTACATCATTACTTCTATGAGGCAGAGCAGCTGGAGCCAGAGACACGGAGGCGGGAGACCCGATAGCCCCGTACTTCAGGTACTTGAATATTCTCCCAGCAAACCACTCGTGCAGCCCCTCGGGCACCTGCCTGGGGCTCAGCCATGGGGACTGGGGAGCAGAGGGATGTGCCGCCCCGGACCGCAGCATCCCAGGGGAGGACAGCCTGACGCAGCCCTGAGCGGTGATGCCCCTGGCTGGGAGGCAGCCCCTCACAAGCCCCTGTCAGATGCTGTCTAATGATCCAAGTTCAACAGTTAAGGGAAGCAGAGGAAGGGGGAGAAGCCGCTGAAATCTTTGCTAAGCTCTCAAGAGGATAAACAAAGTGTCAGTGTCTTTAGCACTTCATTACTGCTATCACTTGATTTTGTTAAGTGCCTTTGTTGGACCCTCAACAGTGAATAGTTGCCAAGCTACTCTAAATACTATTACTGCCAAAGGCCAAAAAAAACCCCAGCATATTTACTGAAGAGGTAGCAATTGCTCTCCTGCTGGATAGAAAGTCAAAAGGATAGGGATTGTAGTTGCATTTAATCCCCTGGGTACTGGAATTTGCAACCACTTGGAATGGACGCTGTCACATTATTAACAGCTCTGCTTTTAGCAGACAAAGCACAGTTCACCAACCAAATGTATTGCAGGCAATACCTTGCACTCAGCTGGACTCAGATCAAAGATTGCCTTTCCTGACTGTGGTGTAAAAGAGGGAAGAAGGGAACTGTCACTACTGCAATTAAGATTTGGGAGCAAACAGCCCCCATGCCACGCTTTTCCCCAAGCTATTCAGCACACTTCAGCTCACTAAGCGCTTTGGATGAATATACTGTTGATTGACATTTCTATTTTTCATGCTGCAGTGAAATTGAAACCACAGTAATACTGAAACCAATTCAGGGGGAGAAAAACCCCCACCCAAAAAGCCCAAAATCAAACAAGCCACCTGTCAGCCCATCTCCAGTGGACTCTGACCAGCCGCTCTTACCTGCTCTTAAAGCCAATTTGGCAAACAGGTTAGGAAACATCTCCAATGCAGCTCAGGGCTCCAGCCCTATGGGAAAGGCTCAGCAGGGGCACAGGAGCAGCAAGAGGAGTCCCAGCCCTGGCGTATGCCCTCTAGCCAGTCACACCAATGCTCCATGCCTCAGTTTCCCCATCAACAAACCAGATGCCTGAAAAACCTCCCTGATGAAAGGCAGTGCATAAGCTGTAGGCAATAAAATAGCAATTTACTGACATTAGGCACCCCTTCCAATGATGCTGTATCCATCAGGTCTGGATACAAGAAAGCTGAGCCAACTTGCATTTATTTACTGTATTCATTTGCATAATGAACATGTATTTTCCATCCATATTTTGCCCTAAATGAAGAACCGGACACTATACAAACCGCATTTAAAATAGCAGTCATCATTCGTTGACTAGTATCAGAAGATACAGAACAGTGTGAAGCCATGACAGATGCACAATTGTTATTTGAGCACAAGCAATACCTATCAACTGCCTGACAACTTTATGGCAATTTGTTTTGTTTTATAGAGATGTTCTGCAGGGGATGTAAATAGCACTCGAAGCCCTGCAAGGCTATCTGACCCTGGCAGAAGTCCCCCTCGAAGCCTCAGCCAACACATAGCAGAGGGTTGTGTCCTCATCAGCCCTGTGGAAAGCACAGGGCATTTTGTCCTTCATGCACACCCAGCTTTGCTATTTTGGAAAAGGCGAAGATGGGTCTGTGCCCTCATGCGCATCCCTGCCCAGCCATCCTCCAGCTCCTTTCCATCTCCTTGTAGTGACTGCGTCACACCTGGTACAAAGAAATGTACAATAAATTAAATAACTTGTTCATTTCTGCAGCGATAGTCTTCCAGTTTACTGAACTGGGTGAGAGCACCTCTCTGTGGAAACTGTCCTTGCACGGCCAAGCGTTCAGAGGTTCACACTAAGTCTCCAGCAAGGTCAGCGAGCGATTTCACACTCTTAGTGCTACCCCTCAGGAGTACAAGGCAGAACCATGGAGCTGCGTGGTTTAATGATCCAAGGCAGCAACCCATCGTGGGGAAGGCAGAGCCCTGGCGATGGCAGGATAACAGTGCGGTACAGATCAGTCCCCTGTAGTAAGCCACACAAATGCTGAACTGTGAAAGACAACTCAGGAGACTGCACAATTAATACTCTACTTGGCTGAGACCACTTTGTCTCCTTGGATTGAGGCAGACTGCAGAAAGCTGGGAAGAAGCTATGAGGGAATTGCACGCAGGTCCAATAAACCCTTGCAAATCGAAGGAGGGAGGGCAAGCCCAGTTTTCTGCTTTTACCTGACTCAACGTTGCTTTTTTTTCCCATCTGATTTACAGGCAAACAGCAGAGATGCACAAGTTTTGCACAGCAGGATGTAGGCGCGGGGGGGGGTGGGGTGGGGGGGGTAATTCCAATGTAGATTCCTGGGAAGGCAGCGTGTAGGTGCTGGTGCCCTCCTCTGGCATTTTCCACCTAATTCTGCAAATTTGCTTTTGAGGCATCTTCATCTCTCTCTGCCAACTGCCCTGCAGAGCTAAGGTTTCAGGAGCAAAAGGTCCTTTCTACCACTTCACTTGCCTGCTACCCCTGTCCAAAACCCACAGGGTGGACTTCACCAAATGCAGAAGAGAGTTTACAACTTTTCCCATCAATTTCTACCAAGCAGTGCTCTCTCCAAGGCTTGCCCAAGCCAAAGCGCTTATAGGATCTGGCCGGCGTGCTCGGGACCTCTCAGCAAAGAGCAATGCTGCATTGCAGCAGAAAATCCCTCACCCGGCACCGCCGTAGCCAATGGGTGTCCTACATCCATTTGTACAGGGCCTTTTGATCATACTCCGTATTCTGGGGATGCAGGA
Source organism: Falco biarmicus (assembly GCF_023638135.1). Taxonomy (NCBI): domain Eukaryota; kingdom Metazoa; phylum Chordata; class Aves; order Falconiformes; family Falconidae; genus Falco; species Falco biarmicus. Next base: position 61,675,526 of record NC_079288.1, on the reverse strand, counting down.
AAATAAATAAATAATAATGCTTTCCTTCTGGTGATTTCTATTGTACTGATCTAGCCAGAAATCCCATCAGTTACTCGCTTTGATCAGGCCTGCTCCTCCAGGACCATGAGATGCAGAAAGCATTCTACCATGCCAGCAAATGAGCACATCTGAAGTGCATTTTAATTAAAGCCTTCCAACTCTTGAGCTTTTTGTAGTATTTGCATGTAGCTGAACTTTGGCCCAGCTGCTGTGGAAGAAATAAGGTTTATTGCTGGGCTGTCTGTCAGCTTGGCACTGCTCTTGGCTCTCCAGGTAGAGCTCTCCAGTGTCAGTGTCTCCCCCCTCCCCTGCCCATACACTTGCCAGCCCTCTTACTGCTATTACATTAACCCTTTGCAAGAAATACAAGTGCCAGAAGTAGCATTTCAGAGGTCCTTTGAGGATCAAGCAAGGGATTTGCTGTTGAATAGCACTGTAATAGAAACCACAGCAGAAGATGTGGAAAAACCTTCCTAGTCTCGCTAAAACATGCCTCTCCAATAACAAGCAACTGAGGGGAGAAAAGCATTTCAGCCTAATACTGCTAAATACTAATTGGGAGCCTGTAATTCATGCACATAGTGAACTGGAACTCAACTTGGATACAGCAAAATCCTTCCCGAGATGCAGAAGCCAGCCTGTTCTGTGGGCGCAGACACCAGGTGCACCAGCAACCGAGGGGAAAAAATCTGGCCACATGAACAAATAAATATATAAATTACAAACTGATTATTAAGAAGAGGTCAGGCTCAAGGCAAAAGAAGGCAGTCAAGAGGAAAATAGGGACAGAAAACTGTCAGGTGGCCTCGCAGCACAGAGAGCCACCCTCTCTGAATGTGGGCCTGGCTTGCAATGCAATTTGGTACAAGGGCAGCAACAGTGAAATGCATCTGAACAGCGTGAGCTTTACAAAGCTGTCACAGATATCCACGTAAAGCAAGGGTGGATAACCTCCGTCTTTTGCCTAGCATGTGTCCTGCATGTGCGCACACACATAAATGTGTACATGCTGCCACGTATGTACTTGTACCTTTGTGCTCACTCAAATTGGTATTATCAGCACCACAGTCGCATGGGAAAGGAGGAATGCCCTGTGAAGGCACTATACCCTGAGTGGTGTTTCTATAGCACGGCTCACTCAATGCACAATTACTGAAACATAAATGCTTCAAACTACTCTGGCTCCTCCACTGCTATATTTAACTTTTGAGGGAGATTATTATAACGAACTTGCTTGGTACAGTAAAGAAGCCGCAGCCAGAGAGCAAGTGGGATGTTTATTAAATGCCTGCGAGTCCCTTGCTATTTCTCTAACAGCAGTGGAAGTATTTTTACATACCTTTTTGGCTGATTTTGAGTCCTGGTGTCTTAAGAGCACTTTCTGAAGTATCATCTATGCAGAGTGTTAAAAATGTAAAACTACTTTTTGTACTAAAATCTGAGAAATAACGTATCAGAAAAAGGAATTATCAGCTTGCAGACTGACGCTAAAGAGCTGAATAGGATTTTATTAGCAGGAATATTCAGAAGCTGCATTCATGGGAAAAAAAATCTATACATTGATGTCATCTGAGTAGTCAAACCATTTTAGATGCTTTACTTCTGCTCTCTGCCAAGTACTGTGCTCAGCACAATACAAAGAGAACTCCTTGGCCCTGAAGACTGTATTTTAAGGTGATTAGGATTAGATTAATATAAGATTACTTGGCAATCCTTTAAAAATATGCCATCAAAATGGGAAATGAAATTTTAAACCAGCACTATCACTCTTGCAACGTAACATCAGTGGTGCTCTGCAAAACCACAAGTTTCTTACAGCTCTGACCTTGTGAAACTCTTACCATGCCCGATCACAGCACAGCCTAGTCTATGTTTTTTGAAAAATATCAATATTTTCTCCTTATACACCTCTCAAAATCTAGACTCAGGCTGCCCAATCTCTGTTCCTTTACCCTAATCCTGAGGCTACGTTGCCAGCGGTGACCCCAGTGGCTCTGGGATGTTACAGAGCAATCAGTGTCAACCCTGTTGGCTGCAGCACCTCAGGTGGGGTACTCTGGGCAGCTCTTGTACCCAGCTGAACGGCACCATCGATGCAGTCCATGGATAAAATCTCCCCAGGTGTAACCTGGCATTTGCTTATCGTCACTCATGCGACCGCCTCACAAGAAGCATGGTTTGAAGGAGACTAATCACTTTACCATAAAGATATTTGTCTCGCTGCCGCTGGGAGATGGTAAAGCCTGCACCCTTCTGTAAAAGACGCAGTAGATGTCATCGACTGAATCTGACTGTGAGAACTTCAGCATCTTTCTCTTTCCCTTGTTTTATGAGGAGGATGGATGGTGATGACGATTCCTTACTATTTTTATTTTAATCTATAAATCAGATGTTTTAATTCCACGTCAAAATCAAAAGGTCTGTCTGTAGATGCAGGAAAATGCTTTTTATTTCATCTTTTAATGTCGTCCTATATCAACAACAGGGTTGTCTCACATTCTTCAAGAATAAAAATGACCTCTAACTAAAAGTCATATTGTAATTTGGGGGATTTTTTTTCATATTTCAAAGAATTCTTTCAATATTCAAGCATCTATTTCTAATACTCCATGTATAACAAAAAGGCTTATAACAACTATGAAAAAGCAGCAATTACCGACTGGGGAGTTATAAATAAAACTGTAAAACATTCAGCTGATCCATAATTCATTTGGTAGCAGACACCCAGCCATCTGGGCCAGGGTGAACTCATGACTCTGGAAAAGGACAGCGGATGAAGATTTTGCATTCAGAATAAATGCAGCTATCACAAAAAAATTCAAACAACAAATCTTTTGTGCAACACTGGCTTTCAGGTTTTACCTTGCTTTGCCAGAGTGTGTGTTTTTTAACAACCTACAGTTACATTCTCTGATTACATGTGACCACGACTCAAAAATAAAGCAAAGTACTTGACGCTGATTACCAACATATGCATGGGACTTCACAAATGAAATTATTCTCTCTTTCTGCCTGAACCCTCACTGGCAGCTCAGTACTCATTGTCACATCTTCTCAGATATCAAGCATGTCCACAGTGAGCAGAAGGATTCTGCTGCAAGGTGCAGCCATGCTGCCACACACCACAGTGTGGCGTGTACCCAGGTTTAAATGAAGACCATGGCTTTTAAGGCAGTACTAGTTTGCCTCTGCTTATTAAAATACTCCTGTATTCATCTATCCTGTTATGAAAGGTTACGCTTTACTTTTAAGAAGTGTTCTAAGGATGCTGCAATACCTGTGTTAACACACTGGAAACTACAGTGGCATCTCTAAATTACAGTGCTTTCCAAATAGATGGGCAATTGCAAGCCTTAAATCCTCTATTCATGCCATTAATACCTCCTCTCTGACCAACCTGAATCCAAAGCACAGCTTGAACTATCAGACATACTGAATTCATATAGGATTGCCTGCAGCTGCTAAAATTTTCTCAGACTTCATAAAATGATTAGACAAATTCATGGGAGAAAAATCCATTAAGGGCTATAAAGCACAAAGAGGTTGTCCCTGGAGGTTGGAGAGCACTTTAAGGAAGCATCAGTATGTATCTGCCTTGTGCTCATACGCCTTCTATGGTATCCACTGCTGGGGAGATGATGCAGCTCAGTGGATCAAATACTGTTATAATGGATGTTTACAGGCAAACCCTCCTCATCACCTTGGTTGTGGAAAGAGTTTTCAAAAAATAAGCACCTCCTTAGGCTTTTGTAGGCCCTAGAGGTCAGCAGTTCTGGTGGAAAAGCAGAGCTGCAAAACCAGTCTTGCTTCTCACATGAGATGGGTGCAACATGCTGCATTTACTGGAGCATCCTCTTGGAAATTTTTTGTTATTCTAAAAGAAAATAATAAGCTGCCCACCTCCCCAAGTCAAACCAAACAAGCCTGTGAGACTTGAAAGTTGCCAGAAGCAGATCTCTAACCTTACAGGACCTGAACTTGTTTATTGCCAAAGGCAAGCTCTGAAAACATGCTTCCCAGCACAACCATCTCTTTGCCTCATATTCTGATGGTTTTTTTTCCAAGACTGTGCAGGGCTGCAGTCTATCAGTTTCAAGAGCATGCAGCTGCTGACATAAGATTGCAACAAGCTCCACATTACAGGTTTCCCTTTCTGAATTGCCCTTGGCTGCTTTTCAAGGACTGGTACCATCCCCAGTGCTAAGGAAAACACCTTCTCCCTTGGTCCATCCTCACTGCAGCATCCCAGCCTGCACAACCAGAGTAAGGATCACAGCTCTCAGTACACCCTTCTGTTCCAAGAGCTTTCCAGCTGCTCCAAGCATCTAGTGTTTTCTTTGGTCAAGCAACAATCTAGCCATGCCTCCCAGCCAGCAGTACCAGTTGCCAGGTCCTGTCCTCCAACACCTTTGCTTCAATAGTGTTGCTGCACCACAGGATGCAACTTGTATCTCTGGTTTGGCCTCAGGCATGCAGATTCCTTGAGGCATTAGACACATTAACTCCTCCTCTGTCAACAAGCACATCCGGATCTTTCTTCCTCTTTCCCCCAAAAAGGCTTGAAAACATCATACAGGTCACAGAAAGGGAATGAATGCTGGCTTCTGACTTTTCAAACACTAAACAGGCAGCTGGCTTATCTGGAAACACAGACAGATAAAGCCTAAGTATAAAGGAGACTGTGGCATTTGGGATGCCAGCAGGAGAACCGGCCTGCTCTCACACCCCCCACCTCCAGGCCAGCTCCATGCCTGAAGCCATGCTCAGCAAGGGGGATGCTGGAAATGAAAAGCAAAGAAAATCACTCTGCTGTTTAGGGTGGCTTAAAGTGAATAGTCCTGGCAGGTTTTAAGCCTAGAAAAGTTTTAAACGTTGCATGTTCCCAGTGTGCTTCTATGATGATACAGTGGGTGTGTAGGCAATCACGGATTGCAACTGCTTGCTCCCTATGGATCCATTAAGAGACACACATCTCTGACCAAGACGTCATGGTAGGTGCTTTCTGTATACAGGGTAGGTAAGACAAAAGACCTCAAGGGAGATGCACATCTCTGTCTAGAGTGACAGCTTTACTTAATTCTCCGGCTTGGTGAAATCACCGAGAAAAAAAAATTGTCACACGGTTGTCACTTGAAACGCAAACTTCAATATTAACGGCACACACAGACTGCCCTCTGGAAACTATCTAAATAGGTGGCTGTTTCAAAAATGGGAAAAACTTGAGCAAAACCATGAACAAGAACAGGATGGCTAACTCAATCCTATCATTGCCACTTATGAATTATTCACTGGGTTCCAGCCCACACGCATGAGACACGCTTTTTAATGTGCTGTGAGAGTGCATTACAGATGGCTCCCTGCCATCTGTGCTGGGAGGTCCCTTGGGCACATATTCTGCAGCAATCCCACAGGGGAGAACCATGCTTTGGCCAACCTATGTGCCTCCAAAGGGAATCAGGCCCTCTGCCTGCCTGCAGCAGCTCGAGGGTAGTCACAATGGAGGCCAGCACACTTTCCACTTCCCCTGGCTTGTGGCATCGCTCACCTTTTCTAGATGTATGTTTTCCAGCAGAAAACATCTGCAAAATCCCACAGAAACAGCACAGGTTTGGGGACTGCAAGAAAGCAACAGTGGAACTAGTCCTGTATCCAGAGCCTAAGCCCACTGTGTCCTGCAGCGGGCCGGTCCCATCCCGACTACTCTCAGGTCCCCAGGGACTGGGGATGCAGAAGCATGCTGGGGTCACCAGCTAAGATTAATTGATCTGCCTCCTCTTGTGCCCAAAATGTTACTGTTCCCTTGCTGTATTTCCAAATCTGATTTCAAAAGTTCAGAGGAAAATTACATCAGTTTGAACATGCCAGACTGATTGCCAGTTACAATTCTTTTTCTCATTATTTTAAATTGGGGAGAGAGGAAGGGAGACGAATTATTTTGGAGAAAACCACATTTTTTTGAGGAAGCAATCCCTTCGAAAGCCCAAACCTGAGGTAGTTTCTGCTGCCAAAAAGCTCCCATGCACAGAAGAGGTGGTGTGCCCAGCACCCTGCTGCCTGCACATTCTCTGCAGTCCTGAAATTAGCATGGTCTTTTTGGGACTGACAAAAGCCAAACCAACAAAAGAGACACTGGCATTTCTCTGCAGTGCTGGGTTAGTGAATACCTGCCAGTGGGACTCCAGCAGCCAGACCTATCCCACAGCATGCCACTTTTCCATTTTCCACAGCCAGCAGTTCTTGTAGCAGGATTTCTCCTACTGCTGTAGTTGGCCTTGTGTCACTACTTTTAGTGACTCAACCTCATTATGCCAGCCTTCATAAAAATATAATCACACCATCAGAAAAACTGTGTGAGGGAAAGGATGAGGCCGCAGAGCTGCCTCTTGTGGTGGTAATTTCAGGGGGAAGATGAGTGGGCTGAGACTCCCTGAAGCCCCATGTGCCCTGCCTGCTCTTATTTGGGAAAGGATAGCTGCAGGTGAGGCTTTTTCAGAGAGAAATATCCAGCATGTTTGGGCATGGCCAGGCTTGGACCACTCCACCTGCACACCTCCATTACTTTCCTCAAAGGACACTTTTTGGAGACAGCTTAAGAAAACAGATAACCACTTTCCATGCTTGGCAGCTAGTCTGATTTCCAAAGTCCCCCTCTGTGGCTGCTTTATTTCTGGCATGGAAAAAATGATGATCACCCCTGAGAGTACCAAAACAACACATTGCTAGGAAGCACACTTGCTATTAGAGCTCCAGCAGACAGGCCTGCTTCTCCTCCTGAACCAGTGGTGGGACCAGCCAGAGAGCCAACATACCGTCACCACTCCTTGCTTTGGACAAAGGTTTGATTCAACCTCCTGTTGAATCAAACACAAGAGCATACAGATGTGATTTCAACACCACACTGAATTAAACACTCATGGCTTGACCTGTTATCTCCCTTGATTGCAGCTCCACCAGGGTAAACAGCGAGACTGAACCAGAAGGTACACATTCCCGCTTGTCCTTAGCATGAGCCACGTTTGTCACAGGTCTACCATTTCCTGAAACAGACCTTTCAGTACAAGGCTGGAGGTGGTAACTGTGCAAGGGGCTTACTCCTGGCCTGATGCACAGGAAGGCAGCTACATGAATAAATCCTGCTGCAAATATGGGGCGTTTGGGACATAACTTGCAAACCAGGACCATTTCCTCAAGTCTGCATGGATCAGCAATGTATCACCTCCTCCCATGCAGCTACATTTACTGAGGTTTATGTGGATTTAACTCTGCACATCAGGGAAAATTTGATGCTAGCCATTAAATACTAATGCAAACCCACTAAAAGGAAAATATGCTTTTTCCAACAACAGAGTTACTGGCAGCAGCCTTCACAACAGGAAAACAGTAAACAGCATTAGGACCCTGACACCTACTGATCTGCATTAAACAGGTGCCTTCTACAGGTGTCATACTGCCACCCACTGATGTTCCTCCAGAAGATTTCCTGCCACATCCATCAGCAGCAGCCCTGGCATGCCTTTATTTCCTCTCCTTGAGATATATCAGAATGATTTGTCCAACATTTCAACAATCTAGTCTAATTACCAGGACATGTATCTGATGAAGTGCGATGCAATTGCACTCTCTTGCTGCTGGCTGCCAAGCCCACACATGTGCACCTGGGTAGCGGGAATGACACGCAGCCCTGCTCCAGCCAGCATTTTTCTGCTTTGCAGTGAGGATCTGCCAACCTCCATCTAGCTGTTATTGCTGCACACCACACTGGGGTTTCTGGCTGAGCCCTGTCTGTAAGGAGAAGGCAAAGGGTGGACCCGGTGATCCGATAGCACAGACCTCATGATCCCAAATGCCACTGGTTCACTTTCCTGGAAGGGCTCCACAGTAGACAAGTGCCACTGGGGAGCCCTGAATTAAATGGCAGCAAGCAAGCCAGGTAGATAAAGGGAGAGACCCTAAAACACACAGCACGAGGGACAAGAGAAGGATAGGAAGGTCTCCAGGGCTAACAGAAGCCATGTGATGTGCCTGATGTGTTGATGTGCACAGAAGGATATGTAATCATGTTTTTGCCTCCCATCACACCTCCAAATGGCAGGGGACAGCAGCAACTCCAAGGTGAGAGCTCTTTTCAGCCACTGGGAAAGGGAAGGGCAGACAGATCTGAGCCCTGGACAAAAGAACAAACCAGTCTACATGATCTTTGCCTGTACAGCGCAAAACCAAGAAGGACATAGTATGCAATGACACCTCAGCCCTACCTTGCTGGAGAACCAGTAGCAATGTCTCACCAGCCTGAGCACCCAGTCACTTTAGCACCACAGTGCAGAAAAGGAATTAAATTTCCTAAAGCCACTCAGAACAATTTTCCACTCAGAACAATTTTCTTAGGCTAACTGTGAAGTTAGGGCACTTTAACCACTGGCATTTGGAATCTAAATGAACTCCTAGAAATTTCCCTTTCCCGACAGGAGAGGCAACTGTTTTCCTTCTGGTTCAGTGGGTGGATACACCAAAATGCAAAGAAGTGGAGGGACCTCCAAGCAGCTTAGTGTAAAAGGAAAAAGCCACAAATTCTAAGCATGTCCTGCTGGGAGGAAACATGCTGAAGACTGCAGTAATTATAACCTATGAGACACAACCACCCCCACATACATATTTGAAAAGGCCACAGTCCAGCCCTCCACGCTGGGGTTCCACCCATTTCAAAGGGAGGTCTGCACCGGGTCTGACTGGCTTGGGCTCCCACCCCAGACATTTCCCCAGGTTGAAGATCCACTTACCTGCCTGGTTTGTGGTTACATTTACAGACACAAACTGCCGGACTCCGGGGTTCTGGTCGGACACTCCATTCACTGCCTCAATTTCAAAGGTATAGTTCGTATGAGCAAGCAGATCCACCATCATGACAGAGGTGTTTTTCAAGCCGGTTTGCTGGGGGAGGTACCTGACATGACTGCCACACGCCTCACACAGACCTGAGTGTGAGCTGCACTTCTTGCATGCAATATAATAAGACACATCTTTCCTTCCACCAGTATCAGCAGGAGGAATCCATTCCAGAAAGACACTAGTCTCGTTAACATTTGAGATGGCACTCCGAGGAGCAGAGGGGGGTCCTGGTTTGTAAAGTGAGAAAAACACATGGTAAAAACAGTATTATCAGTCATCCTACTCTCTACTACCCTCTAGGCTGAAAAGAGGTGCCCCATTGCTCACGTGCCAGAAAGTACATGGGAACCGGTTGCAGCAGCACCTGAAGAACTGGGAAAATGGACATTTGTTTTGAGCTCTCCCACCTCACCTCAAAGGGTCTGTACTGGGATGCAGCCACCTGCACAGGAGGACAAGACACGGGGCTGGCTCAAAGCCAACATGAGAAGCGCTCCACCCTCGGCCATGGCCTCTGCTGCTCTCCTTGCTCTTCCTGCAAAGGGAGCTGCAAATCCTTGCTCTGCCCAAGTCACTGTCATCTTCACCAGGGTCAAGATTCCCCCTCCTCACCCCGCTGCCCCTATATTACTAGCCCTAGGCCCTAAAAAACGACACGTGCTGGGATACTCACATTACTTAGGTACTCAACTCAGACACCAAATCTTTCCTCCGCGTGCACCCGTCTTCCCCCATCAGCTACTTGGCAACTGTGAAACCTAAGCTTGGGCATCCAAATCACATTTAAGCAAGACACTCAAATGTAGCCCAAAGCAGATGGTGATCTACATGGGCCACTGGAAACATGGCTGTATCCAGATACTCAGTGGCAGCCTTCTCGGTCCCTGCCAAGCTGTATCACAGTTGGTTAGCCACACTGTGCTTGCTTATTTCGCCAGGCCTCCCCACTCAGGATAGCAATGTGGTGCTGGCAAGGCTATCCAAGGAGGAACAGCTGCTGCAGAGGTACCAGAGCTCCTGTAAAAGGCGAGCTGTTTTCCTTTGTCCTGCTGGGAAAGGAGATACCTTCAGGACTGCTTACTTGCAGAAGGTGCTGGAAGCTTTTTATGTTTAACAGGCTTGTGTTGGAGATGAAGGGTAAGCTGCAGATACACCCTGAAGACAATGCAAAAGGACAAGCAAGAATCTCATACATGAGATCCACAAGTTTTATATTCAGGGAAAGCTAATGAATGAGGAAGAAAGGGAAAAAATTAACAAAGCAAGCCAGGATGGATTTTAGCCACAACACCACCAGAAGCTATACAGCAAAGGCTGGGATTTTTCCAAGGGAGGTAGAGGAGGGAAGGTAACACACTCCCCTGTAGTTTGAATGAAGCTGTCAAAACCCATGAGCAGTTCCTTGAAAAGAGCCCAACAAGTAGCTCCACCAGCTAGGAACCTGTATGAATTTAACAGGCTGTTTTAAGCTGTCGTCTTCTCATTTTGTTGTGATAATTAAACTTGTTATTTTAAATTCGTTATTTAAAACGGGCAGCGTTGCAAAAATGAAATTACCTTATAAACCAGAAGCATTTTCCTCTATTTCCCTTTCCTACTCCCCTTTAAGTCTATAAAACTGGTAACACCGATAAAACGTTATCATGATTTCAACTCAAGCTGTTCCGATTCAATGAGAAACCTGCTGCCAGAGGAAATAAATAATCCCTTTTTTTTTTTTCCTTCAGGGGAAAAGCATTGAAGACAAAAGCTAAGTTAGTTTAAGAAACGGCAGATCAACTTTGTTTTGTTCTGTGAACATTTCAAACCACTGTGTATGAGGAGAACCACCCTGCACCACAGGGACACAGTGCTATTTAGCTAACGACACCAAGGTACAGCCTAAGTCAGGACTATTTTCTGCACTGTCATACTGATATAAAGAAACTACAAAATTAATAACTGGCGTTGTGTGGAGTTATATATTGAACTCAGGGTTTTTTTTAACATGTTTTTTTTACCGGTTAAATTGCCCTATGTTTTCTTCTACTGGATGAATGCCCTTCTACTGCTACCAGTACTCTAGGACAAAATAAAGAACTCTGGGACAAGAAACATTTACTAGGCAATTTACTTTGGCAACGTCACCAGAGGTTTTTACTTGCTTAGTACAGAAGAGTCAGCTGCTCTTCTTGAAGGAGTAAAAACATCAACTTCAGTGCAAGTGCTTTGAAGCTAGTGGGACTTCATAACCTATAAAATTAACATTCTCACAGGGGCTTAGAGAAAGGTCTTCAGTAGTCTACAGACCTACTTGAGGAATCCTGAAACCTCACTTGGGTAAAACTTTGATAAATCACAGCTGGGAGAAAAAAACGGTTTTACCTTTGGCGGGGGGGGGTGTATGTGGTGTGTGGGGGAGTTGAGTTGGGGCTAGGTCTGCTAAGAAAGTCTGTTTTAATTGCCAACCTCCTTTTGTCAAGGACAAAGGTTTCAGTCTACTGACTTTTTTTTTTCCCATATACATATATATTTCTTTTATAATTTGCTACTTTATACCCTAACTAGGTAGAATTCACCCCTTCTGCACCACAATTTACTGACCAGAGGCAAATACTTTCTGAAGACAAAGATACTTTTCTTGAGGGACAGCAAAGCTCTTGTTTGCTGATGCACATATTTTAAAGGTATAACCTGAGAGACAAATTATCCTTGAGATACAATTTATATACATATATATATATGTACGCACTCAAAGTCAACTATAAGCTTTTCTCCAGTAGAATATTACAATAAATATTATAAAATCTTCAGTTTGTCCCACGTGTCATACTATTAAAAATATTTCCCCAGGATGCTCTGAACAGCAGTAGGGTTACTTGTGAGAGATGGGAGGGTGAAAAAAAGGGTGTAACTATGTTTTCATTTTAAAGAGATGTTGTGCAAGGAACTGAAGCTAGGATTACTTAGTTAAGAAGAAATAAAGCACAATTACTTCCTGGAAGATACATAATAATATTACGAGCATTCTCAAACGCCCATCAAGACGGAACATTTTTTGGCTGAGGGCAACAATTATTTCAGACTGCATCACAGCACTATTAATTTCAAAATTACCAATCATTACTTATAAAACAAGCTTAAGGAACTGGAAAAATCAAAATGTATTTATCTAACACACACACACTCTTAACTGAGCAGTTGACGGTGGTGTAGCAGTTAGTTTTCTTCAGTGATGCTGGTGGTGGTGGTGAGACTCATGCAGCTTGGGACTGAAAAGCATTCGCTTTAAATTAGGAAAATGTGATTTTACAGCTATCCCAACTGGCAAGGGGACTTGGCAGGTGTAGACCTAAAACCAGACATTGATGTATTCTCTAAAATTAAAGAGATTCAAGTTGAGGGAATCCTATGAATATTATTAACTTCTGCTGTAATAAATAATAAAAACATATCAAAAACTTGCAATATTTTTCTACCCTCATGACTCAAGTCTGTCTTGCTTGTGTTTCAGTTCACAATGTGATGTTCCCTTCCAGATCTAGTTGGACTGGTTTAAAACACTAGTGTTGCTACCTACTCTTTACTGCCCCTTCCAAAATGTACTACCCCTGCAGCTGAGCTAGGGCAGCACAGGGGCCCTCCTCATCACCTTCAGCACAAATACATATGGATTAGATCCCAAGAAAGGATGCACAGGGAAAGCAAGGGTGACTGAAGCACACAAAGAAGGCTCAGACAATCCATCCCGCTTTTGGGGTAGTAACAGTGAATGCCAGCAGAGCTGCTGCAACATCCTCAACTGCTGCCCTGGGGTTCGCAGTGGGTGTCAGAAACTGAGCAGTGCCTTGGTCAGCATTAAACCTCTCACCTGCCCCAGAAGCACTCGGTACTCTGCCAAGCCATATCCTCATACAGCTTCAGGCACCGTGCCTGCACTTTAAACTAGCTTATAGTAAGCTTTCAAAACAAAACAAAAAAAACCCCACCACCAAAACCCAGAATCAAACCCATCCAAACATTAAAACCCCCAAACAAACTTTAAAAAAACCCGAACAAGTAAGCGTAAAACCCCCAAACATAAAAAGAAAATCCCATGGTATTTGCAGAATCAGAAATCATAGTCTTTATGTACAGGATATTCAAATTGCACCAGAAATCTGGTGGAGACAGGCATTGGAATTTCATTTCTTTTTAACATGAGGAGGTCACCAAGCCTGCTTGTGTGCCTCTGGAAATTCTGCCCTGTGCTCAGGTCACAGACATGCATAAACCTCTTCCTCAGGGATGGCAGCTCCTTCCCTGTGCTAATTCACCAGCAGGACGGACTGGAAGCGTATCCATCCATCCTGAGAAGTGACAGAGAGCAACACTGTGGACACTGGCAGCCTGGCATAACTCTGCACCAGTCCCTGGCTTTGATTCTGCTTGCACAGGAAGGCCAATTTTGTGTGTGTTTCCAGAGCTCAGAGTACTCCTCTCCATTCCCATTTTGAAATACCATGCTGCACCTTATCGTCCCTCATTTACCTATGTTTTTTAAATCAGGCCAAGGGGCACAATGGACATCAAGAAGCCCTGGTATCAAATTTTTTCATGCTGTAACCCACCCTAGCTACCACTCCAAAAGACAATGGCATAACTGTTTATTAAAGTGAGAAGTGCTTGCATGACTTGCCCCCCCACATCACTTTGATCCGACAACACCAGCTACTGATACGCTGCCTAAGGCGGTCTTCTCCTTCCCTGCAGCACACCTTCCAACAGCCATGTGATTCATGCTCCTTTGGCTAGAGAAAAGCAAATGCAGAGTTTAAGGACCCAGATTCTGCTCCGAGTGCCTCCTGCGGGCAATCAAAGACCTGCCAAGGGCAATTTCCTTTGTGAGAACATGTCTCCAACTTTTTCTTTCACTTTTTGAAGTGCAAACTTGGGAAGCTAGAAAGGACATCTGTATTCACTGGGATGGAGGCACAAAAAGCCGCTACCATGCCCAAAGCCACACCTGCATTATGCAAGGAAACAGTATGGAAGTCACCTCCACACCATTGCCCAGTGGCTCTGAGCATGCATGGATTCATAAACCTACTTTTTCCTCCATGACTTAAGTTCCTTGGAAGTTCTACCTGCTCCTGCTCAGTAGTTCAGCTCCTCTTCGGTCTTTTTTAACCACTTTTGCACTGCACGAATCACATTCAGAGCATGAAAACCCAGCTCAGCAAAAACCTGGGGTCTGTGCTAAACTCGGTGGGACTAGCTGGGGGCATGCAAATTGTGACCCTAAGTATCTGAAACATAAGCTGAACAAGAAACTTTCAAGGTACAGCTCACAGGATAGCTCAAAGATGGTAGGAATAGGGCGAAATGAGTAATTCTGATTCCACCGACTAAACCTTGGACTCCCAGTACCCCAATTTGCTTGTTGTACTACCTCCCCCTACACCAAGGGGATAAGCTCTACGTTTTTACTGCAGGTTTGGAGAAGCAGTTTCCATTGCAGAGTTTTGAGGCTACCTTGAAGAATGACTGTCTCCAGGCAGATAGGAAAGGTAGGGCTCTCTCCCTGCTTGTCTACTGAAAACAAGCTAAGAGATGGTACTAAGCAGTACCACGCGGACTCTGTCCGTGTCTGCCGCTGACAAGTGCAACCCACAGTCTCCTCTGTGTGCAGCCCCCACACTGGTACCCACGCATGCACCGATGCGGATGTTTAAACGCCATGCTGCTGGCTGAGTCCACCCATAAGCAGGCGGCAAGAGATGGAGCATCGGTTACATTTGTTACAAAAATGCTTCGCAGGTTTAATGCCAGCTTTTGAAGCAAAAGGCTTCAAAAAGTCCGTTCTCGTGTAACCATGGGTACAGTGGACAAAGCCAGTGACATTACGAGTGTGTCAAGACTAGTTCAGACTCCAGACCAGAGCCTGTAAAAGCACATTATTTAGGATCATAATGCCTAGTCACAGTACAGGAACAGCTTGAAAGGATTAAATGCAACCCTATAAGCACATGCTTACTTGTACAGGCCATTGAAGGTGGGTCTGATTCCTTCCTAAAATAGTGTTCTTCACACAGGCAAGATGTGGATGCTTCATCAAGCGTGTAGCTGTGAGGGGGACATTTGCTGCAGGATGGACTGTGGGGTGAAGCTTTGAAGAACCCAGGTCTGCATACTGTGAAAAGAAGAACCACAAGCTAAGCTCTTCCATCATAAAATTAGTCTCTTCACATTTTCTTTTTAAAAAACCCCAACATATCTTCAGCTAGAAAACAGATAAACACTCATGAGCTATTTGGTTTGCATATTTTAAAACAGTCTATGCCACTAACAGACAGTGCATACTTAATATCTGCATAAAAAGAGAATGAGAAGATGTTGATTATTTTTCCCCCCTAGCATCTACCTTTGCTGGGTATTTATTTCCTTTTGAATGCACTGAATGTGTTAGAGGTAACGTCTTTTGGGCTCTGCTTTAGAAAACATCGTTGTGTTTGGGGTTTTTTTTTTCATTTGTTCTTAGAAACACAGGTAAAATACATCTGATGGTTTCCATTTTAAGATGTTCTACACCCAGAAATCAATGTCTCAGCAAACAAATAGCAACACAGTGGTGGAGGGGATCTCAAGATTGACAGCTTTAAGACATTGTGATAAGGCTGCTTCCCTAGGGTCTTTTCCCCTGCAAACCTGTGATGAATTTTCAAGTGCTCCATATAAGGCAGACTACTCTGGGTTATGTCCTGAACCAGGCATGCTTGCCATACAAGATACCCTTCCAGCTCCAATATATATACATGACAAGGCACAGAGACTTGATACATGAGCTATTTTTGTTCATGCAAATATAATATATGGCTAAGGGTAGTGTGGGGACTCTTTTTTTTTTTTAAGCAATTTGAGGTGAATACAGTAATATCTTGTTTCCAGCCTCCTGAAACAAGTGCTCTTTCACTTAAGCAAAGCACTCTGCATTTCACCTGCATGTGCACACTCGCTCAGAAGCACTGACAACCACAGATTTGCAGGTATCCACCCCAGCTTTAGGGAAAAAACAGCTGGCCCTGTAATCATAGCATTACACGTGGAATTACAAACCCAAAGTTAGCAAAAGGAGGAAAAGCTGATTTTCTGTTTGTCTCAAAAAGCACTGATACAGAGACATGTTGAAGCATCTCCAAAGTGCTGCTTTTTTTTCCCTTCAGATATGCTCTAAAATAATTCTGTCCAGTATGATACCAACGATACACAGGTCTGCTATCAGACTTACAGATATTACCTGGAAATCCCAGAGCCCTTCCATCTGCATTCCAACTTTCCAGTTGTAATTAGTTTGCAAAGAAAGCAAGCTCACAGCAGAAGCATTAATATTAACCCATCAGGAATGTTCCAGACAATCATAGCATGAAGGTCATGTGCTAAAACTCAGCCAGTGATGACACAATTCATCTTCACTGTAGATAAAGTATGTTTTGACTAGCGATCCCTTTTCCTCTGATGGACCAACTAGGACAACTGCCTCTGAAGTTGGCTCTGCTTCCTGCAGTACCAGAGAAACTCTCTTGACATGTTTCCTTTTACGTCACCAGCTTCCTCACCAAAGGTGAGACACTTGCACATCAGCTCCTGACTCCTAGAGCCAACCAGTAAGTCTTTGATGACAAAGACCACTCATGCATCTAAACAGGTGTGATCCAAGAGCATCCAATATACCTCCCGCAGGCCCCACCTCCAGTCTTGCCTGGATCACGCAGCTCCTACAGCAAGCGCCATGCAACCATGAAGCAGTTCCCAAGCCCACCACAGGCTGCCAGCTCTCCATCATGCATCTGCTTTCTCTAGGGGATGGTCATCTCCAGCATCCCTGCTGACCTGTCTGAACCGGGCACCCTCCCACACCTGCCCCCAGTTCCCTCTTCTTCCCACAAGACAGGCAGAGAACAACTAGTGGGACTGGAGGTATTTACAGGTTTTAAAAATCCAATTTCCAAAATTGCTTATCATCCAGCTAGTGCTCCATACCTAGGTTGTGAGCTCTGCAGGATGCAGCTCATCTGCTTTGTGTCGTTACACCAGGACTGGTGAACAGACTTAGGGCTGAATTTATTCTTGATGGCTGTTAGCACAGTTGCCATGAGCTGCTCTTATGCTGTATGGCACATTCCTCAGTTTCTAGCACAGAGTTAAGCTATTTTATTTACTCCACAATCACCTTCAAATGCTGCCCTACCTACAGCAAGGACTTGTTAAACAATCTCTGGAGAGCCTTCTGAGAGAGAAGACCACCAAATGGCTCCTCTCTAACCTACAGTTTGTATTTCAAAGCCAAATCAAACGCACTTGCACACGCAGACAATAGAGATGGGGAAATGAAAGCACAAAAATAACAAGGGCAGCCCACGTCTAGTGTGTACTCGATGTAATTAGCCTTCAAAAAAGGACTGGAATTTATCTCATTATGTCCCATCAAGACAGACAGAAAATCATTACGGCACAAGAGTTTACCGTGCTTCTATTTTGTTCAAAGCAGCAAATGCAAAATAAGTCAGTTTTCCTTGACAGATTTTCAACGAGGTGCAGCTTGTTAATGACGGTATGATACGTAGCTCAGCTCAAAGGGAATGTCTGGTTTTCATGAATAAGTACCGAGCCAACAGATGTACAACACCAATAACCCATGTTTTAATGAGAGATGTGAAATAAAACTGAACTGGACCAATTTTTGTATAATCTGCAGGCTCCCATGGGTCAGGCAGGTCCCTTCTCTATCCAAAAGGAATAAGGAGGAACATTCAAGAGCATTCAATTACACTGAAGATTTCAACACGAGTCTTTACAACAAACAGCCAGCAGAGCAACGTGCTGTCTTATCTAAGTGAAATACTCTTGTGTCGATTAGAAAGGAAGAATTCAGGGACAGAAGATGGGACATGGAAGAAAAGGGAAGACAGAAAATAAAAATAAATGCAAGAATTGCCACAGGAAGCGGTGGTGTACCCTGCAGCAGATGCTTTGAGGAGGACAGAGAAGGGTTTGCAGGGCTCCCCCAGAACAGCCCTCCAGCCTCTTGTGACCAGCAGCCTGGGGACCAGTCCTGATGGAAATTACACTCACGCTACCATGCTCAGGGACAGAAGCAGCTGTAGTTGCGTGGGTGTTTCAGGCATTACTAGTATCTATTATAACACTTTTCTCTGTACCTTTCCTTTGTGTTTGCTTTGTACATGACTATCATGGTTTACCCCAGCCAGCAACTGAATACCACACAGCTGCTGGCTCACTGCCCCCACTGCTGAGATGGGAAGGAGAATTGAAAAAAGGTAAACCCCATAGGCTGAGATAAGAACAGTTTAATAACTGAAATAAAAGTAAAATATAATGCTGCTACTACTACTACTACTACTAATTGAAATGAAAAGGGAGATAACAAAAAGAGAAACAAAGCTCAAGGGAAAAAAATCAAGTGGTTCTCAATACAACTGCTCACCACACACTGACTGATGCCCAGCCAGTCCCCAGGCAGCCATCACCCTCCCTGGCTAACCTCTCAAAGTTTATATATTGAGCACGACATCATACGATATGGAATATCACTTTGGCCAGTTGGGGTCAGCTGTCCCGGCTGTGTCCCCTCCCAGCTTCTTGTGCCCCTCCAGCCCTCACACTGGAAGGGCCTGAAAAGCTGAAAAGTCCTTGACTTAGTATAAACATCACCCAGCAACAACTAAAAACATCAGTGTGCTATCAACACTGTCCTCACATCAAATCCAAATCTCAGCACTGCATCAGCAAGAAAATTAACTCCATCCCAGCCAAAACCAGGACAACACCACAAAGGAGAGGACAGCTGGTGAGATGGTTCAAGTAGCAATCCTCTAATAAACAGGGATGCTGTGATGAAATGGATGCCGTTAGATTAAAGCTAAGCCAGGAACATTTTATGCCTCCACACTGCAGAGCAGGTATCACGGTAGCCAGATGGGTACAGCCTTGGCTGAGATCAAAAACCAAATGCAGGAGCTGGTACCGTGTCATTTTTCTGCCACTGATGGCCAATGTCTCAGATATTTTGGAAACTCGATTCAGAGCAGAACAGGGCCATGAACAGCTTACCTTGCATGTACCTTGGGTTCTGGTCTATATCTTACCATTCCTCTTCCGACAGTCAACCTTACAACTTCTTCATGAAGTATATTTTATCTATCATAAATAAATAATTACTTTATTTAAAATTATATGGGTGTCTGGGGTTTAATTTCTAATTAAATCTTATTTTAGACTTCTTATATTCCTATTTCAATATTTCTAATTCAACAGCTCTTGGAAGGATATGTAACTAGTACGGTACAGTCACAGACATAATGGTGCTATCTCTTTTCAAGGGGGTGGGAAAAGGAAGAGAAACAAGATGAGCCTAAGACGACTCATAATCTGCTGCAAGCCAGCTGAAAAGAAATGAAATAAACTTTTAAGCTTTGATACCTGCTTCTTTGTTCCTAATATTAAAACTGATAACACTTTTACTGATTAACAGCCAGTGATGCGTGAAAATAGTCTTTTAATTAAATTGGTTGCTAGAAAAAAAATAATAGACTAGACACTGCAAATATGCCATAAACAACCTGCTGGCATTAGGTAGAAGTGGGATGTGTTTCTGTTAGTAACACATCCATTATTAGCAAATTAATTTCACTCTTTTTATTTTTAGTAGCAACCACAAAATACTGTAGGCATGGAGCATTAACGCCTGTGCAGTCTCTTGCTTGTGCGCTTCAGGATGGGCCAGAGAGAGATGGCTGCGATGACGGACAGCAGCAAGAGCCTCTAAGGACAGCAATGGTGTGAGCTGATCCCTTAAACCAGCAGCGATCAAATTAGACACTGGCTTCATACCTTGCAGACAGGAGCCCACAAGAACCGTGCTGAGAGAAACTGGCTCTTGGAACATGGGTATATGGGTAAGGAATCACTGGTCATCTTACAATGAAAACTGGCCTCTCCAAATGATCTGCTGAACTTTATGTGCTATATCAATACTGGAAACAGTGAGTACGGTGGGGGTGGAAGCCAGCAGAACAAGCCAATAACATCAAACATCTGGGACTACTTGACAGATTATTTTTTGCAAGCCTGAACATCAAATGATTCACAGCTGCATCCCTGTGACTGTCCCTTAGTTTCAGCTGAAGGCTGCATCCAACAGGTAGGGCTCCGCTTGTCTCCAGCTGCCCCACGCCTTCGATGCCACACCAGCCCCAGGCAACAAGTGCTGAAAGCAAGGACCACCTCTGAGGGTTTCCATATCCACAGCCACGTACGTGGCTGCATTGGTAAATCCACCCAAGTAATATTAGTGGGAATTCCAGTTTTGTCCCTGGAGAGAGAAAAGCTAGGAAACACAACCTTTTAAGACCTGAAAACCCAGGAGATATAAAAAAGGTCCAACCTATTACTCCTTTCACACTCTCATGATGCAGGAAGGATAAACTCACAGTACTTAAGTGCTTAGGATCAGCAAAGCAAGCTTTCACATATCCCAGAAAATAAAGCTCTAACAGGAATTACACTGCCTCCCTTGCAGAGCATTGAATTAGTCTCCACAGTAATCAGAAACCACAAATATAACTGATAAGGCAGTGGCACTAATCCATAAATAAAGCTAACGGACAGAATGTAACAAAAATGAATGAAGATAAGGATGACTAGTCTAGATGGAGCACAGGTTATCCGCTGAAACTGATGTTTCCTCCTCAAACTACAACCCCTCTCTTTGCTCCTCCTTCCTCTCCTTTAGTCCCATTTTCCCTTTCAGACTGCAAACTTCCTCGGGCAGGGGGACACAGCACAAATTACCACAGCTTTTAGAAGCAACCACAGCATAAAACTCTCTGCCCCATGGACAGACCTACCAACCACACCAAGACAGCCCTCTGCTGAAACACAAGGAGGACATGCCGGGGGGGGGGGGGGTGTCCAGCAGGTAGAACACATCAACTCCGCCTTCATCAGCACATCGCTCCAGCACGGGGAATATGCCTTGAGAGATGAAGGATTTAAGCAAAACCAAGCTGTAAATAAAACAACCCCTGTTCTTGTCTCCAGAGCTGCCACGCTTTGAAGTGTTTGCACAGAGAAGAGGGGGCTGCTGCCTCTTAGATGCAACCAAAACCTAAAGAAAGGTATAGAGCGGTATGGTCCTTACAACGCAGAATCAATTAAACCGCTGAGTGGCTCCAAGCCTCGGCTTGTGCTCTTGAAACGCACTTTTAATTACAAGAAAAAACAAAATAAAAAACACAGCAGGCTGTCTCCATGTTTCCCAACCAATATAAACACATGATCTCCATGCTCTTCTAAAAAGTATTTCAAGAACTACAGCAACCCACCACCGAGCATCCTCCTACAGAATTTACAAGCAGGCTCCCAAGAGCTAATCCTGCCCCTCCTTAACAGCTCTCCTTGAACTGCAGGCCGACACCAAAATTGCTGCCAAAGCTATAAAGCTACAGAAGAATGCGTAAAATGCCCCGATTATATCTCCTTTAGGGTTGGTCTCTCTGCAATAGCACTGCGTTGCTTCCTGCAGCACGCCTTGGGGATTTGAAGGGAATTAAATAAAAATCCACTAATAAAACATAGCAATTTGAACCTGCCAGTTTGCTTGAATCCAGCAGACTTGTCAGCATCCTTTGGAAACTCCAAGACCCAATGGTGTAGCCCAAGACCTGCTAAAGGTCCTTTTAAATGGGTTCCTGGAGCTTGCTGGGTAAGTGGGGCATCTAAGGGCTTTGTACCTTGGCGAAAGAGACTTTGCCCTTACCTTGGATGTATGCAGATTCATGCATCTCAAGTGGGAAATACTCTTTCAAGTTTTTTTCTTTGGTTCTAACAAAAAATTGTGTCTTTTGATGCTGTTCTGTCCAACCTTACGCTAACTCAGGCTGAATTACCTCCATTCTGCACTGAAATCAGCTCTAGCTCTGAATACCAAAACAACTTTGAAAACTAGAATATAAATAAATTAGTACTTTCAGTTCCTCCCTCTGAAATACCCCTTTTTCTGCCACGTGACTCACTAAATTGTCACATGGCAATTTATGACATGACCGTAGTTGCTGGAAAACTAAGAATTAACTGCCACTAATGACATTAATGTGTTTCTTCTAAACGGTATAAAACTTCATCACATGGCATCACTCTGAAAAATTCATCAAATTCCCAAGTCATCTACATTTGCAAGCCATAAAAATACCTAGAACACAATGCAGTTGAAAATGCTCGTGATTACATTAAGATCTTAATGGGCTATATTTCTGCACATCCCGACTTTGCTCTAAAGACGATTTTGAAGCAATCAATGAGGCAAAACCTGAATCAAGCCTAAACTCTCAGCAGCGTGATAGAGGAGCAGGGAAGTAGATTTATTCTGACATATATGCAAACCCGCACTATCATTTGCGTTTGATTTTGCAGAAGGCAAGCAAGCTATGGAAAATAAATGTTTTTAGGGGAATCAGATGATTTTTCAAAAGCACTCAGCACTGTGTGAGTGCGCTCCTACTGGATACGTTGATGGCAGGGTTAGCCGGGCATGCTTTCGTTTTGGGGTGTTTTTTTTTCCCTAGAATTTCTTGTTCAAAAAAACCCACAACAACAAACCCTGGAAGAAACTGGTACATTTCTAAAGAATCTACATCCCATCTACTGCTCGGATGAAGTGTCTTTTCTTAGCAACCCCAAATTTCTGCAACCAGCAAACATGTGCTCCTGCAAGCACGTACAAGGGCTCCTTCAGCTCTCAGCCCAGGTGGCACCTGTGGTCCTTGTCACTCTCTGGTTACAAGGGACAGATCCAAGCTGGTCTCACTGAGCCCCAGCTACCTGGCTTACAATAAAAAAAGGGAGTCCACATCCCAGTGTGGATGCTGATACTACAGCATCTCTGCCTATTGCAGCTATAAAATATCTATCTCTCTAAATCTCTATGTCTATAAAAATATATCTGTGTATCTTTACGTTGTTCTCCAAGGTGCAGGACAAAGATGTACTTAAATTACGCTTAAATTATTGTCTTTTCTTTTCTTTTAACGAAGACAAACTGAAATCATTTTACTCTCTTAAACAGAGGAAGTGATGATTTACAATGTTGCACCTAAGGGAAAAATACGATTTCAGATACAGAAGGCAGCAGGGGCACATTTGTTTCTGCACGCTCAAAAACATAACTTGAGCTGCCTGGCTCTGCGCGTAATCCAAGAGGCACAAGAGTCTGTTTAGGGGGGTTCTGCACACAAAGACACGCACCTCAGGTCATCCTTTGTTACGTGAATGGTAACTTAAACATTCAAGCTGCATTGCACACTAAGTGAGAGGAGGATTGATGGACAAGCTGCAGAACTCCCTTGAGTTTGATAGCAGCGCTGACTGAATAGCAATAACAAGCATCATCCCTAACGGCAACAGGGGGACAGGATCAAACTTGAAAACGATGCAGCCAAACCCCCCTATATCCATCTGCGTACACATGTTATGGACAGTAATGCAAAGACCAGCCAGCAAAATCTCCTGGAAAACATGGTTCTTCAAAGGCGCATGTTTGCTGGCACAATACTACAATATATGGGGTTTAGTCCTCTGGTTCAGTCTGCCATAGGAATCTGGAGCCCAGCCAGCAAAGAAAGAAACTTTGTCTGATTATGCTGTGGTTTGGACAGTTTCAACCCATTGTGGTTAAGAAATATGACGTTTGGGAGGATTTATTTTGATGATTTATGTCCTGTGTGTTTACCAACATTTCAAGGTTTTAGCTTGAACTAATAGACTGTACATATGTGGGCAATACAGTAGTAAAAATGCTTAAAACATTTCCTCCTGGTTGGCTCTACCTTGCCTAACTTCATTTGTGTGGGCAAGATTTCTAGGTGGTATAACATCAGCTTGTCCTCCACTGACTGCTTTGGTCCAAAATAGGCAGCATCCCACCAACCTACAGTGATGCTAACACCTACACAAAA
Source organism: Falco biarmicus (assembly GCF_023638135.1). Classification (NCBI taxonomy): domain Eukaryota; kingdom Metazoa; phylum Chordata; class Aves; order Falconiformes; family Falconidae; genus Falco; species Falco biarmicus. Next base: position 61,651,629 of record NC_079288.1, on the reverse strand, counting down.
GGATCCTTTCAAACCCTGCATCAAATGTTTAAGGGCTTGTTTGCTTTTAGCTTTATGTTCATCTATCTCTGGAAGTAAATTTGGTAGGACTGGCTGCAGACAATTTATTTTAAAATTGTTCCTCTGTAATTTATGGCTGAACATATGTCACTTCAGACACATCTATTCAAATTCCATCAGACAGCGATGGAGATGGATCTTTTACAGTCCTTCTGACCAAAAAAAAAAAAAAAGACAGGAAGGATTTATCCAGAGTTGCCTGGACTAAGTGTGCTAAATGAGACGCACATAAAAATTACTTTGGGGAAGTGGGTTTTTGGGTTTTTTTTTGGCAAATTTAAGATGCTAGCTAACTATGTGGTGGGCAGGTGGCTTAGAGGTGCATAGAAAGAAACGCAGACATGTCTCTTAGGGAATGCCTCCGTGCAGTCATGTCTCCTTCCACAGAGGCTCATGGGCTTTTGCATTGGAGCGCACTGCTTGTAGTTACAGATGCAGGTCTTGCGAAGATAAATTCTGCCCTGATACCACGAGATGCTTTGGCTTTAGCTAGGAGGCAACAAATCAAAGGGTGTGTGCAAGGAGGACATGCAAGTATTAACACCCTGAGAAATTTAACGAGGAAAGCTGAGCAAGCTCCACACACACAACAAAATGCAGAAGCATCAAGCAGTTATCCCATCACATGCAGATACAGCACTCCATGATTTCAGTTTAATTAACCAGACATAAAAATACTGACATTATTTGACTAAACTACTCTTGGGTCAGATGGACACCGCAACACTTCACAGATCATCTGCCTTGCCGAGTAAGTCCATTGAACAGCTCCTTTTTAGGAACAAGCTCAAAGGGCAACTTGAGGTATTGATGGCTCTTCCCACGTCAGCCTGACAATACTGGGAGCTTTTCTTTGAGCTCCAATCCTGCAGCCCTGCAACAACAAGATAATTTACTTCAGTACAATCTCTCCCATTTCTGGAGGAAAACTTGCTGCATATGAATAAATATGCTCAAATCCATGATAAATCAATACAACTTGACACTTTAAACCTCCTGATTTTGGAGCCATTCTCAAAACTATTTGGGCAGATGGCTTTAGTATGCTGGAGATGGACCATCCTTGCCGTGAACTAGCTAGAACTGCCATGACTCCAGACCAGACAGAAAAGCACCAAAACCCCAGAGGAAAAAAAAAAATGCAGTTATATCCTGAGAAGATATTTTCTTTGTCAGACCATAAACAGTATTTTTCTGAGACAAAATCATCCTACTTTTAGGAGGAAGATATCCCACTAGCATCCCTGTCCACTGCCTCTTCTCATGGGCTTTGTTCTTGCCCCAAAATGGCTGTTTGACATATGCAATTGCTCCAGAAATTCATATGTGAAGCAAGAAGTAAAGCAAAGCAAAAGCAAACACTGCCTTCCCTCTTGCTACAGGAAGCCTCATCACAACCCTCCTTCCTGCCAAATCCGTTTCCCCATACCATAAAGCACCACCCTGAAGCACACTTTGCAGCAGCGATGCTGGCCATTCTCACAGGCTTTTTATTTAAGATTTTGATCTGTCAGAGCTTGATTTATGGAGATTTAATTCTCAAACTATTACAAGGGGATACTGCTGCTCACATACAGCTTAGCTTGCTCTCTAGCTACATCCAAAGAAATAAACATTGCCTGCGTGAGCCTGTTTGCCCTGGAAACCCAGCACTATCTTTATTTGTAATTTCTGCTGCATCTCCGCACCCTCGCAGTGCATCAACTTGAACAGTCTTCCTAAGGCAGTCTGAAGAAAAATCCAACACTTTTGCTTTACAGACCATTCACGTTTAATTTGTTCAAGGGGAGACTAGAAGATGAGAGTGGAGAGAAAGGGGAGCAGCTGGTGTGGACACAAGGGCATTGCACCCTGGGTTTGGGGTACCTACGCCTTGCAAGAAAAGATTGCAACCTGCTCATCTTATGTTTCATACACAGCCACCCCCAACAGTTTACCATCCCATAGCTCCTCTTCCACACTTGTTTTCAAACCCTTGTCAGGTATCGTGGCATCTATCCTGTGATACCCAGCAGGCAAGGGTGGCACAGGAAGGTGCTGCTTGTCCTTCTCAGCAGCCCTGAAAGGTAAAGACCGCAGGAGAACCTGAAGAATCACTCTTGTCATTAAAAAAAACAACTAACCAGACAGAGAAAGAAAAGAGGTTTCTAGCCTTCTTGAGAAGAAAGCCTGGAAATGCAAACACAAACAGCTCAACCATCAGAAGACAAATGCAAAAAGCCCAGTATTTATTCCTTTATTTGAAGTGGTACACTTTGCACTGGAAGACTAAATGGGAGTTTCTTGACTCAATAGGGACTGGTAATATTTTCCCCCTTGTCACCTCTTGGCCTCCCCAATATCCAGCATGGATTCCATATGGATGCACTACTGGATGGTGGTTTCTTTTCAGATGTACTAGAGAGCAGCCAGGAACATCTGAGGCTCTGACACTTATATGACACAAAATAGCATTCGCAATTTATTTTTTTTAAAGTTGTGCCAAGTGGCAAAACCACAAGTTTCATTATTCTGCACAGAAATTCTCTCATCATCCAGCCAAATTTAAAAACAAATAGTTGCAATTAAATGTGTTGCTACATTATTTATGCAGATGCATTCAATCTTCAAAAAGCTGCTATAAAATACAAGGGAAATTTATTGCACTTTTGGTGTATACTTTCTTCTCTCTGCTCAAATATATGTTGCTCCTTGCCTTTTTCCCTCCCTCACGTTACTTAACACATTATTTTCCAACCACTGTTTCTGCTGCTTTTGTCTTGAAAAGAACCAGGGATGTAATCCAAATCCAAATGTTTCTTGATTATTTGTGAACAAGGCTGCTGAATGATTACTAGACAGATAATTCCAGTATTTCCCTTGCAGTCGAGGACCTCTCCTCATCTCTGCATTTTGCTCTTACAGCTGCTGGGTAAATGATATGCACCGAGGCTGCCCAAGGCTTCATAGCGCATATTAATTCTGCCAGGAACTCCAGACACTCTGAAGAATTGCTAATTTAACAACAGACTGTGAAATTATTTTTTCTTTCTTTATTAATTGCTGTGCTATTCGAAAGTGACTTCACTGCCCCGACAGTCTTTTGGCGTGAAGAACAGGGGGCATTTCAACCTGCCAGGAAATAATTGAAAGCTTTCTCCCCAGCAGTCCCTATATTCATAACCAAATATAAATATGTGAAACAAGTGCTAATAAAAATAGGTTAACTTGCTGCAGGTGTTCCTCTGTCAATTTATCCAGGTGATATTAGCAAAATCTGACAGGGAAGCACAGTGATATATTTCACTTGTGACTTCACATTTTGATTCCGTTTGTTAGGGTATATGTGCAGGGATCTGGCTTTTTCTCCAAGACCTCTATAGCTGTCAGTCTGTGCAAACAGGATTTGACAAGATGTCCATTTAGCAGTATGGAAGGGCAAAGAAAAAAAAAAAAACAAAAACAAAACAACAACCAACAACGAGAGCTGGAGAGACCAGGTATCTGGGTAAAGCTGCACTGCAGTGCAAAAATGGACGCTCTTCACATACCGAGCAACTCGAAAAAAACCAGCTTGATATGCAGGATCTGAGGCAGTTTGCATCCTTTAATCAATAGCTCCTTCAAGAAAGGTGGCCAAGAATAATATAAATAGAAGGCAGAGGAGAAAGAAGACAAAAGGCCAGTGCTGGAGAAAGTATCAGGATCACTGTACACTACACTAATCCACAGGAATATTTTTGGCTGGTCTTACTTCTTTTTTAAAAAGAGAGAGCAAAAGAAAAGCTCTCCTTTGCTCATGAAAAATTAGATTTAAAGATAAATCTAAATAGGAAGTTTTGCTTTCCAAAGTTGCCCTTTTCCAGCCTGAGGAAAGAAGCAGAAGGTGATTAAGCTGTCTCTTCCAGAGATAATGTAGGAATATGATCAGCTTAAGGAGCCCCGAATTTAGAACCCTTCAGAGCTTGTCTCTCCCTGCAAAGAACTTTGGATAGACCAGAAGTATGTGGATGGGTTACAGTGAAATACAGTAAGAATTAGCTATAAAGATGAACCAACAGAAAATTAACATTGCATTTCAACAAGACAGTGATCAGAGTTCAGAGATTTAAGGTAAGTGGCTGGTGAGTGAAGGTAACAAAGGGATTCTGGTTGTCTGGGCAATTCCTGCATCTCTGCAAGACTGTCTTCAAGACTGGGTTAAAAGGAAAAGTAAATGTATGACCTGAGTTAAAATCCAGAACAAAGGTGCTGAAGCGGTGGGGTTTTAGCCAGACCGTACCTTTCAGCACATGCCAAAGTCACTACAGAACCTCACACAGCATCAGCCACACCAGTGCTGCCTACAGGCAGCATGAACAGGCAACGGCTTGCCGTCACCTCCTCCAAGACGCATGACACCTGCTGAAGCCACAGGTACACCAGGCTGCAGAAAGCCATCGTCTTCCTGCCCTCTCCCTTCAAAGGCCACGTTGGCCATGCAGCCCAACACACAGTTTTCATGGTCTGAAACACATGAGACCACAACCCTCATCCTGCACCCCGGCAACCTCCAGCTCACACAGGACCACCCCAGGTGCTGTTCAAATGCATTGATGGACCACAACCAGCCATCCCCATGGCTATAGGAGGGTACACACCACCACGTACACAGATCAAGCAACCTACAGCTCAGTCCAGGAGCGGTACCAAACCGTAAGCCTGAGAGCTGGGCCAGACAGTGCTGAAGCCACCAAACTCGGTCCCAGCCACCAGGCGGGTCTGCGAATTACCTGCCATCTCAAAAAAAAGGAAGGCCAGGAAAATATTTGTGTCAAAACCCATCCCAGACAGGCACCCCCAACCAGTTGTGCACCTTCACAGCATCCCTGGACATCACTTCTGGCGTAAAGCGGTGAAATGAGATGTCAGCTGAGCAGAGTCAGTCATGCCCTCCTTCCATTGCTGCTCCACCGAGGTAGAAAATATGTATTACTGAAGCCACGAAGTGCTTATAATTATGGCCCCAAACCCAGTAATCTCCACTGATGTAGGTAAATTGCTGACCCCTCTATCACTGTTATTCATGATGTAAAAACCCCTTGGTTTTTCTCTGCAGCTTAATAAAACCTGTGGGGAATTGGCACAAGGCTTTCATTCCTTATAGCTAGCCTTTAATGTTGAAGTCTGGATTTCCTGGAGGGGAACTGAACAGTTTACAATAATTAGTGATTTACATATAGAGTTGTCAACAAAGATACATGGCATTAAGTTACTAAGATGAAGGGCTCCACCTTCTTGGTTGCTACATTTGATTTTATTTTATTTAAAGATTCTGTATTTTAATTCTGCTCACATTCTGCTATCACTAGTAAAGTGGCCTGAAGCGGACAGCAAGAAGAGAACACTAAATCGAAGGCTTAAATCTTTTCTTCTTCAGTTCCCTGGCAGATTTAAAGAGCAACCTGGCACTAATGCTTTCGAATAATATACTGTTGGACCTGACACAGCAGAGAAATTCTGCTTCAAATCACACAACAGTCCAGGTGACCATGCAATTACAATTAACCTTCTGCCCACTGTGCCTAATGAGAAATGATCATGTGAATGATAGGCTTGGGAAAGGACCCAGGTATCAAAAATAAAAAGATTTCTGATTCTTACATATTTAAAAAGCCATTTTCAGTTAAGAAAAAGCCAAGAGACACTAATTCTAGTTTTGCATCCAAAAGAAATTAATAACCATTGCTAATACACATGGAGGCATAAGCACACGCTGTCAGCCTTCTAGCAGCAAGACCGATGCACGGAAGTCTCCTACCACCACACCGCTCTAATCGGAAAAGTACTAATATCCTCCACCGCCATAAATCTCAGCCCAGACCAGAGAACATGAATTTTGTCTGTGCTGGATAAAAAAAGGTAATATAACCTCAAAATAGCATGCAATATTTTTTGGCACACTTATTGGGCCCATGGGGTTCCCATTACAACATCACTAACTGGTGAGGTATCCTATGTTGTCCCATCAGTTTTGTGCTTCTTCTGCTTTATGTCCCTCATCTCCTGCTTACCTCGTGAGCTCCCTTTACCAGAGAGCATCCTCCTCTCTCTGCTCACACAGCATCATCAGAGGTGAGCAAAGCTATTTTCCAGCCTGCTCCCTCTGCAGAACAGGGAAACACAAAGATCGTCCCACCCTGGGAAGAGCCGAGGGCACCCGTTTCCTTTCTTGTACCCAGTTGTAACAGGGGAAGCACTTATTTGCCCCAAACACTGCCCTAGTCAGAAGTTACTGCCCCTCCAGATCCGCCAGCAGAGCAGCTGGAGTGATCACTCCCTCACCTGCTTCAGTGAAGCAAGCTTATTAGTTTAAATAATTGGTTATGGTTTTCATTAATTCCCTCATTCTAATTAATGTCCAGAACGTAAGGGACAGAAACCTCCAGCTGAGAAGCAGTAGAGCACATATGTGCACATGCATGTGTATATATATATATATATATATATATTTATTTGTATGTATAGGACATGTTTATGCAAATTCTATCCCCACACTTCCTAAATCTGCCATTTTCTAGCATAGATATGCCTCCCAAGTACAACAGAAGCAATACGGACATGCCCACCCAGATTTCACCACTTGCACCTGGAAGACGCAAATTACTTGCAGACACTGCCAAGACCCCTTTGGATGCAAAGCAAACCTTTACCTCCCACTTGCTCCTGAGCCAAAGGACGCAGCACCACCAGACATTAGCAGGCCATACCCTCAGCCAAGGTAAATGGGCAGCGAGCAGCACTGCATTTTGGCAGAATCCTCCTGCAGAACATGTTACTGCAAGTATTTACCAAGTTGTATGCTGATCTAGTTTATAGTAGCTAATCAGACATAACACAATTAGGAGATAAGCCTTATAATGCCAAATGTTATGTATAAGGGTTTCTACATGTATTTATAACACCTGTTTGAAGATGCCTTTAGACAGAGTCTTTTCATATAAAAGAAATACATACAAATACACTGTATTCTGGCAATTTATTCTGATGGCTGATTAGGGAAACATTGCTTCATGAATTCTAAGCCATGACATTTCCACTAATCTTCCCATTTCAACAGCAGGAAAAGGAATGGCTTTCATATCTCCGTGCTTATCATTTTCAAGCTGAGTATATTATCTGCTAGTCTCTGGATTTACCCGATAGTTCTTAAAAAAACCAAAATATACCACCACGGTCTATGAAACTTATGTGTGGCTTACTTGGAAAGCTGTATGTCATTCTGAGGATGAACAAATGTATAAACTAGCTCTCATCTTTTTTAAAGTATGTCAAATAAATAAATAACCAGATTGCTATCTGTTATTTCCCTTCAATGAGTTTGCTGCTTAAAAGGTTATAAAGGATGACATTTTTGCTTTTGTAGGCAGCTATGCATTAAACTTCTCATATCGCCTTGCGGGGATCAAATATGGTCTGTTTGTTGTCAGATTTCTTAAGCCTGCTTTTCTGCAAAGTCCCCCAATGTAATAGCTACCAGCTCACTACATACCAGTTTGACCCCAAGAGACCTTACCTTGCAACCCTTGCAGCATCTTGCCTTCTAATCATCAACCCCACAGATATTTTAACACCTAAAATGAATAGTCATGAGTCCTCAGCTGCAGTTTCCAAGTTACAGATTTAATTTTGCGTTATCTTTGGGTTTCTCAAGGCGCAGCTCCCCAACCAGTGTGACTTGTGCAAAGATACCTTATTACCTACAGTCTTACCCGGGGCTGCTCTCTAACCACTGAGCATCAAATGAGATTGCTTCTTGCACACCCCTAGGACACAACCCCTTATAGTTGAGGTCTTATAGTGTGGTGGGAAGCACCCTGCTGGACTGGTTATGAACCAAAATCCTGATTATAGTCACAAAAACACATGTCAGTCCACACACCTTCCCCCACATAATAAGTTGATATAAATCATATAAAATAACTTATCTTCTCCATATTGCTCCATTAGGATACCTCCATAGCAACACCAGGACATCACAGAAGGGACAATAAAGGTCTCCTAAACTCTCCTTAGATGAGACAAACAGATTTTGGGCTGCTTTCATTACCTCTTTGTAGCACTTGTATTTTTGTTCGCTAAAGGTCTTTTCCTTGGACAGACCTGCTGGCTAGCTGAACCGTACACTCACAACAAGACCCTCAAAACACCATCCTGTAACCACGCTGTACATTTCATAACAGCGCAGTCAAGAGTCATGGTTTGATGGAGGAGAGACACCCTTGTTAACAAGTGCAGGGTTAGCAAAGCTACTGACTGTACCATGTGCTGCTGCCAAAATGGACAGTTGCTTAAATAAGACAAATGTGAACAAAGGAAATGCTGCAAAATACAATGTAAATGTACTTACACTGAGCATTTGGTTCAGCAGTGTACTTTGGAAGTGAACGTCTTAACTACCCCAACTTACCATTCCTCAGCACACAATACTGCCTGTGCAAAATGGGTATGTGGGGGGATGAAATTAGGAGCGCACTTTGCACACCCAAGGGTTTTCCAAGGGGCCAAGCCACAGTCAGCGCAAAGCAGGGCCCTTGCGAGATGCACAGCATGCTGCTTCACCCTATGGTGCTTCATCCCCAGTGCTTCACCCCACTTGCTAACGTACACAGACCCTTTACTATCATTAACTAAAACAATCCTGCTTTTTGTTCTGCCACAATACACACCTAGAGCAGCCTTTATTACCGTAAAATATATATATATATTCAGATTTAACCTGTCTTCGGAATTTGCTTTCCCAATAGCTGTCATGCTCCAACACTCGTCAGTTGTCTCGGATAACCAAATACTATTCTGATGTTTACAGCGTAAGCTAGAAATCCCCTACATAAACTACAGGGAATTCTGCCAATTCTGAGCTAAATTAACTGCTTATCAAAGGCAAAACTGACAATGGTTGTTGTTGGTTTTTTTTTTTTTTGTATGAATCCATGGTTTATTGCTTTCCAGCCCTGTAATGCTACTTAGCTTTTTCATGACCTACGCATGAAGGCCTTTAGATATATAATTTCAGCTTAATAATAACACAATTACAACCACTTAATGTGTTTAAGGGAACAGTCCCAGATTAATTTCCAGTAGGAGCAAGGAGAAGTTCCATGCTCTGGTAGCAAGGCATAAGCCATCAGCCTGCCTTTAAACCCTCCTTTACTTGCTTAGCCAGAAACCTCCTTACCCATGGGCACAAGGAGGAGAGCTTAGCCTCTGATCCCAGCTCCTCGGGGCAAAGTCCACACGGCTCCTTTCGGAGTTTGACTGTGGCTCTTCCCTTTCCCGCACCCGAATCAATACCACAGCAGTTCCTTTGCTTGAGGTTATACTAAGCTCTGGCAGTACGTCCCTCTTTTTCCTCATGAAATCAGCCTTCCGGGTCACATTTTGGAGGTTATCTTCTAAAAAACCCCAGATCAAGCTTGGCAGCACTCTGAAGAGTCCCAAGCCACAGAATCTTCTCAGTATTTAAATGCCAAATCGCTTTGGCTTCCCAAGCCCCTGCAAAAGCAACTCACTCCACAGACCCCCTGGGCACAAGAATGCCAACTGCTCTTGCCCTGACGGATATGAGAAGGCTCCCCACAGGGTCACCAAAACCAGCAGCAGCCCAGGCTTACATGCAGCAGCCTGCCTACAGAGAAGCTGGCAGCCCACCACTAAATAACCCATCCCACTTAGCCACACATCATCCATCATCCTTCCAACCAATTTCCTATCCACTCTGTCGGAGGGGGAGTATAATGCTTTCCAACATGGAATAAAAGGGTGGGCACATTTCAGTGCCACAGCAGAGCAGAATTGATGCTACCCACACAACCTGGGGTTTGGAAATAATGTATTTATACAAGTACATTAAGACCAATTTAGAAAAGGTTGATTAGATAAAGTAATGTTCATTCAGGCAAGCCTAAACAATTTTCTTATTTCATTGAATCAGCAATAATGTACTTCTACAAATGCAATAAATATATATCCAATCACCTCCTCCTTCAGTGACTTCTCCCCTTGCTCCTTTCAGTTGGCAGGATTTGGTTTGGGTTGTTCTCAGAAAGGAAAAAGCAAAACAAAACCAAACCAAAAACAGCAAACCAGTAACTCATTTATAAAACCTTCTCTTCGTGGTAATTTTATTTTATCTCTATAGCATAAGGCAATCTAGCAGAAGCAAACATTGTTTACTTGTTAATACCAAGCTACACCTCTTAGAGAGAGTCGATGAGACCACAGAGGAAAACTAGTGTTTTCTTTGTTATTCTGCTGGAAGACCTGCGGTAATATGTCAGACATCGGTAAAGTCTATTGGGAAAAATACAAATAGTTCCTCTCTTTCCATCCATATGCATGGGAAATTGTGCTGGTCTACACACACTGGAAGATTTCATGCTGTTGCTTCAGCCAGCTCTTCTCACACCATAACAACACCTGCTCTAAAAAAAAAAAAAATAAAATTCATTGCAATTTGTGATTCAGAAACCAAAGTATTTTTAAAATCTTGACTAACTGTGTTACTATATCAACTGATTATTTGCAAGGTACATCTCAAGAGACACGTAGCACTAACTGCACAGCAGGCTCCTGTGCCCACAGTCCCCAGCAATGCCAGAAACCCTGCACCCCACAGCCCCCAGGTGCGCCCCAAAAGCAGGATCTGACCCACCAGCACTCAGATTAACTGAGAAAATGAGAGGCTGCAGGCAAGTGAGGGTCCTAGCAAGGCACATGCATACAAAAGCCTTTTGGTTTTGTTGTGCAGTGACAATATTCGTTATCAGGACACCAGGTGTTTACCCATGGGTTTCATGACAGCGTGACTACTTTTGACCTGAAAGTGCCTTCAGCTCAGCCTGCTGCCACACAGGTATTTGTTTGGACTCCCTCCAAATACCCCCTTCCCTTTTCACCCTCTCCATTGTTTACCTCCAGCTTTACAAGCAATTAATATTTCTTAAGAGTAACCTGGGGTGGGGGGAAGAATTGTATTTTTCACCTCCTTTCTATGCAAGCATTTGCTGCTGAGGTACAAAGGCAGGTAAATGTTGCTGCAATGATTTCATGACAGAAAAACATGAGGAAATTTCTGCTGCTGGCCAGAAATTTTGCAGCTGCGCCTGTGCCCAAACTAAATTCCCATGCACACTCTCTGTATAAGGGCTCCCATCAACCACCATCACAGAGAATTATGCCCTTTATGAAGAGAGACATTTTTCAACCCATGCTACAAATTCAAATTTAATAAAGAATACTGCTTAATTAAGCAGGCATTTCTTTTTTTCCATAACCAAGTCCAGCAAATTTCTCTGAATCGCTTTAGATTCAGTAAGGGGATGTTTTTGAGATGCCACCAGAGCTCACTCCTGCCTAGAGAGAAAATGGCAACATTTGGCTTGGAAAAAAAAAAGGCACCAATTTAACAAATAGTTAGCACCCTTCGCAGACATTCATTTACTCTTAAAAGCAAGAAGCTGGGTGAAAACTTTCCGAGCTAGACTTGGGTTTTCAGAAGTCTTGCATGTCCAGTCATGAATCACCTAAATGCATTTAAAAGCCCAATCTTCAATGATTTGGAAACCCAAGTCCAAATCACTCCCAGCACCACTGACCGCTTTGATAATTCTTACACTTCGGCAAGAAATGAGTGTGGGATTTTTGTCCTCTGCTGCGTCAGTGCCCAGCCATGCCTAAGGACTTAATAACCCTCCCCCAGAAAATCAAGAATGACCAAAGGCTCACCATTAGCTTCAATGGAACAGAGCTTTTGCTCCACGCCTTTCACTTACATGCCTGCATACGGGTTTAGAAACCTAACTTTAGTTTGCTCCTCTTGGAAATCTCACTCAAAAAATTCAAAACACCAACAAGGATTTAGTTAGAAAACCAAAATTAGCTGGACTTGCGTAGCTACACAGCAATGTACACAGCTGAGTGGTTATTTCTAAGGAGTCAGCAAGAAAACCTGGAAGAAGATTTGCTGGTTTAGGACTCGCTCTATAATTTTGCTTGACCCAGAATTAAGTCTGTTCAAAACTGAATCAAAAACAAACGAACATTTACATTCTTTGCATTACAGATACCACCCAAAGCAAGGAGATCGTTTGCCCAGTTCATCTCAAGTGTGGTATGGAGGTAGCTCAGAGAACCCACTTACCACATCTCAGCAACTGGCAACCTGGGGAAGCATCTGCTTGTGGCTTTGTCCAGCAATGAAAGCAGGGAAGCAAACAAAATCCTACCAATAAGAGAGACTTGGTCAGGAAAAGCTTAGCTTATCCTCCAACTCCAGCCCCAAGAGTAGGTCCCTTCGGAAAGGTCTGGATGTATTCCCTTTACACAGTTGTACCATTTTTCTGCATCATCCCTGGTGATCTTTGCTCTACTACGTGCACTTTGCACCCCTAGAGGTATATCCTTTCCCAGATATTTTCCCCTGCAGCATCACCCCATGCTGAGCACAAAAGTCAGATCTGGTACTCTCTCACAGGCAAGCAGCAACTGCAGAAAGCAAGAAAGCCACAGCGAGAAAGGATGGAAAAGTGCAGGGCATTTGCTGGAGGGGGGCAAATAGCACTTTGCATAAAGAAAACTGGGGGTGGGGAACAGGGATTAAGGGGAGAAAAAGAAATGTAGGGCCAGGAACTTGCTGGTGCCAGTTAGCACAGCAATGCTGCTCTCTGGAGCTGTACTGACCTTGCCAGAGAAATCAACATGTTTCTGCCTACTGCCTGTTTTTTTCTTTTTTCCCTGCTGCTTTTTAATGATTTTATGACAATAATCCCACAATACCTTGCAGACTCACTCTCACATGCATGCACAGATTAAGTCTAATATAATGCACTTCCCATTACTGAGCAAAGGTGCGAATGCACCTGCTCCACATCGCTTCAGGCAGACAATTGCCCTGTCCTAACCCCTTCTACTGCCAACATGGCAAGTAATTTATCACCATCATCTAACTTCGTTCACTTCCCTTGCTGAGTGACAGCCATCAAAAGTCTCCTTATTGGCCTATTACTAGGTGGCAAGGCAATCACATCACCTAACAAGGTCTTAAGGAAGACAGAAACTTCCTAAATCCCATTACCTGAAGGCCCTCCCTCCCCCAGGATGAAAATTTGAGTGTGTTTGTGCCACAGATGTCAAATGCTTTTCTGACCCTTTTTAATAACTTTCAACCTTGCTTCTAGGTGAACGAAGCAGAGAAGTCCTCTTGCAGATGCACAGGTTTGCTTCGTTGAGTTTAAAACCATCAACAGTTGAATTTGCTGGATGTTTTCAAGGCAAATCCACTTACCTGACTAATAGGTAAGCCTTCCAGGCAGGGGCAAGTGGTGCAGTGATTTATCCCCAGTGACTCCAGCCTGCTGCTAGGTGTGTATTTCCCTACAACACAGGAAGGCTACTTTCAGACTGTACCATATCCAAGTCTACCACTGGAAGCCAAAACCCTTCCATAACTTCCTACTCTACAAAAAAAAGTCAACAACAATCCAAGACCTCTGTTTTTGGCTAGCTGTCATGAGACGAATGCAACGAGGTCTGGATTAACCACTTGAGCCTATGTAGTTCAGCTCTCAGTCTGAATGCCGACGTAGAGGCCATCTCTGTATCACATATGCACTGAACAGGGTCCTGCTGAGTAGGTCAGACCCCTGGCTATTAGCATACGGTGCTCTACAAGAAAACCTTTGCGATAAACACATTTACCTTTCAAGAGGAAGCAGACATGCCTGCATCTCAAGGCAAGCTGGAGCTTGCACGCATCCTGCACATCTCCGAGCCTGAGGACTTGGATATTGCACTTACCGTCACAACCCAGACACTCTTTTGATGCTGTTCATATCTGGGAATATAGTAGCTACTGTCCCCATGAACATGAAGGCAGCAATTACTCTCTCCTGTTGGCTGGAAAAACTGCTTCCTTTGTTACACCAGAAACGTGCATCCTGTATCGTTGGGATCTAGAGGAGAACTGCTGAAGCATTTTCATGCAGAGACCATGAAAAACATATTTTTATTTTCTCTTTGCTTTTTTTCTTTGAGTTCTGGAACACAGGAGTCGGGTATCAGTTGAGGTTCCAATTACTACTGTATGCATTACCCTGACTCCATAAAGCAAAAGCATCGCTTTCAGACTTGTGGCCTCATAACACAGATTTACACTAAGACACACTCAGCTAGTCCCATGGAAGAGGTGAAAAAAAAATCAGTTCTGTTTATCTCCAGTGTTCATTTCACCTTCAGGATTCCTTCCTCTCTTTAAAAATCAGAATACTTATGCAAATGCACAAGCGTATACATACAGGTATACATACACATGTTGAAATGTATGTAACAGACGCCATTCCTTTCCCATCAAGATGTTAGTTACAACTTTCTGTATCTGGTTGTACTGGAAGATTAGAAGGCTTTATCTCCTGGCTTTTGTTCCTGGCTTCGGTATGACAAGAAACTCACATTGACAACTTTTTGTGAAGAAACACATGGAAAAAAGGACCTCCTTAACACAGAAGCGCTCTCCATGTGGGGAAAAAAGCAGGTATAAATGGTCTCCAACACATCTGTAAAGTTGCTAGGCTTCTACTAAACAGTTACCAGAACCCATGAGTTTATTTTGCCAAGAGCAGCAGTGGGCACTGGGGGAACTTGGATACACTCTGGTTACTCATCATCTGGATTCCTTTACAGCAATGTACTGAGATGGGCCTGTAATTATGGTTACTCAAAACTTTTCATTGGAAGCTATTTTTTTCTAAATTATCTTTCCTCTAAGAATTGCTGGATAATTAATGCACTTAAATAATTTCCACTGGTTGTCCAAAACCCAGATGCTTTCACTCTGCAAAAGGTTATCTTAGTCAAAGTTAACAGAAGAATTTTAAAAGTTTTTAATTTCATTCAGAAACAATCATGGAATACATTTGGTAGCTGCTCTAATAACAATGGCCACAGCAATGAGTTTTGCTGATGATGCACATACTTCATATACCCTCAAAACATTTAGTTGCATTCTTCCCGTACAGCACCATGGCTGCTCATTTAGGTTAATTTATAGCAGCATCTGGGGCTTCTGGTCAAAATTCCCCTGGGGAACAGATCAGAAGGGAGAGTGGGGCAAGGACTGAAACAAAGCCAAACCATAAGAATAGCTTACAATGCATAAATTAACCTTTTTTCATCAAAAATAACACAGCATCCTCCAATTGATGCTGCTACAACTGGACATCAAACTGCAGCAAAGATACCAGGGCAAATTAATGATTCATTTTTTTTGTGCAACCCTGCTAATGTCTGCCAGTGAAATTCAGTCCCCTTGCTAGCCAAGGCAATCTGGGTTTTCGTGGGTTTTGCTTTCTTAGTCTGGGGAAGTTTCCTGCCAGCTGGCCTTGCAGACATGGCCAAGAGAACAAAATGTACCCCAGTATTGGAATCCACCAGGTCTAGACCTTAGGTCTGAAATCCCTCTCCTCCATCCACAGTACTAAACCCACACCACCACTGCCGAGCACCACTGCACAACACCTGTTTATCAGCCAAGTACCAATATTTAGATCTCCATCTTCTTGCCTAGTTATGAAACATTATTCAAATGTCATCTCTTCAATGTGTATCAGATAGCCTCATATACATATACATACATAGACATACGTAAACACACATCCATCCACAACCCAAATATGCTGGGGTCTTTTGGTGGGTTTTTTTGTTTTGTTTTGTTTTTTGTGGGTTTTAAAACATTACTTTGCCTGGTCGTTCCATCCATTCCAGTAATTTAGAGGAGAAAAGCAGGCAGTACTCTTGCTGCTGTGGAAAGAGGATGTTTCCTAGACAAAATCTTCAGGAGGGCATAATGTTTGGGTACCAGGTCTTGAGCTAAAAGGCAGTGATGCACAAATGAAAGAAACCATCATACTATTCGTCTAAAAGTAGATTAAAATCTGCCCTCAAAATATCCTTATTTTATTTTTAGAATATTCAAAGTTCAGCTTTTCCAGTTTGATTTTACCAAACTGCATTTCAAGTACAGATCATTTCTACAAAGGAGTCAGTTCTTATTATCAGTGGACTTCTTAATTAATGTTCACCCTGTCTTTTTCTGTTGCTATATTGAATTTGAGTGCATATGGCTTAATAGACACACCAGATGCTGCTTCCCTAGGTGTTTTAGGAGCTAATGCTTCATCATCTGAAGGTTTTTATAAAAAAAAAAAAAAAAAAAAAAAGGCTCATTATTTAGTGGATTACCCACTGGTTCAGAAGAGGAGACAACCTGGAGGAACTAACTTGCCTGGCTATAAACCAAAGTCCGCAGAATTAAAAGGAGTTGTGTTGCTTCTTCGTTGGAGAAGGAAGCAGGAAGCCTAGGCTCCTTCCTTTTTTTCAAAGCCTCTATCAAAAATGCAACAATGAAATAACATCTTGCAGAAACAGCATCATTTCCCCGCGCCCTTCTCCAGCCCAGTCAAGGACTGAACTCAGCGCACTCTGACTTCTCCCAAGGCTGCCCCACAAGCCTCTTCCTGCTCCAGCCATTTGCTTCCCATTCCACCCTCTCATAGGATTTGGAAGGTGGATAGAGATATAAAAGATTTAAAACCACAAGTTAACACAGCCTTTAACAGCTGCCTCTGCCACCTGCAGAGATAGCAAAGGTCAGCCAGCAGTGACATCTCAGACTCCGACACATGAGAGATTGAACTAGTGAGCATGGGGATCCCCAGCTCTCCTCCCCCGCAACCCAAAAAGGTTAGATAGAAAAGTACACAATTCTTACTCTCTGCTACTGAAAAACCCCAAAATATCTCCCAGGTGGCACTTCAAATGTATGAAGTCACATCTGCTCATTTAGGAGGTAGACAGGCCAGACTCCAAATATATCTGGCTGCAAGAAACATGGTTGATGCAGTAAAACATGTGAGTGAAGGGTTAAAGTTTATAAAATGTGTTATAAAACAGTTATGTAGGTAAATACATATTGTGCATTCTCAGCATCAGAAAAAAGCTTGCAGTACTTGCCAGTGGATGTGGTTTTATGTACCCATGCAGACAACATACTTCTGAAGCCAAAGCCATTGAAACAACAACAGCCTTTCCAGCATCTTTAGACTGAGCCAGATCTAAATACATTTTTTGTTTAAGAAGATAAATACGGGGGATCTGACACATCTACATCCACAATTGCTATAGATTACAATTACAATGCAGCCTGATTGCAAATACATTCCATTCCCTTGTGTTGATAAGAAAAAAAGAGAAAAAAAACCCCACAAACCACTAAACCCAACCCCTAAAAGCCCAGCCAGGACCCAGTGCCTTGCCACATCACAGCCGCTGGCAGCAGGACACCACTGCTCCCAGCGTCAGGAGCTGCTCAGGCTGCTCCCCAAAGCGGGTCGCTTTTTTCAGTCTCTCCCACTCTTCCCAGTGCTTCAACGTGCCTGAAGGCGCTGGTAGGGACAGGCTGCAAAGACACACTGTGGGGCTGTTTTATTTTCCCCATTTCAAGCAGGTAGTGCAGCCACTGAGAGGAAAAGCTTGAGCACTGCATATGCACAATTTCTCCATAGAAGTCTTCTCCTTTTTGGCACGCTAGCAGGGACAACACATGGCTCGTAATTCTTCCAAAACGGAGAGGTTGTCTGTACAGGGATCTAAAGAAAGAACTGAATCAGTATTTCCCTTTGTTTTCTTTCATTTCACCAAGAGTCCTCCATATGGAGGAAGTCTAGAGTTCGGCTTTTTGCTTCCAAGTGAGGTTAAACCAGACCTCCAGCTTCTTTGGAGCAGGTGGTACAGTAAAGATGTTAAAATGAGTTAATGGGCAAGATTATATGACTTAGTGCTTACGGTAGACAAGGGCTAGCATGAAAACAGTGGAGGTCCTCTCTGCTCTTCAGTCCCCTGATGCTTTCTAAGCTTTTTCTCTAAGAACAAAATAGAAATACTAACTCATAATCTTTAGGCCAAGTCAGCCAGCTCTGAGCACTTGCTGCCAGTCTGAGCAGCCACTGCAGAAGCCTGTGCTGGAGTATCCATTCACTCCTGCCCCTGAGCAAGGGTTTTACCTGCCCAAATGCCCCCTGCCTGCATTGGGCAGCCCATGGCACAATGTGGTCCAGGGCATGGGCCCCCAAGACATCTTCTTGGGTTGTCCCTGAAAGACAAGACATCATTATATGAGCACATCATGCTCCAGTCTCTCTCCGAAGAGCGTTAAATATAAGCTGCTTTAGATTTCTGGTTCTGGAAACACAACATGCTGACACCAACATGAGGCGAGAGAAGAAATATGTGCATAAATAGCTTGTTGCAGCCCAGCCAACAACTGACACATTTTGCCTCTCTAGTGCCATCACACGGGAAATCTTTGCTTTTAAAAGGAGAAAGTTAAAACCACCTAGGAGAAAAGGACACACAGATCTGCAAGGCTTATAATGGTAAAAACACAGAGGGGGGAAAAATGCATAACAAAAGTCTTACAAAAATTACACTGGCCCTGAAGAGCTCTCTATCTGTGCTTCACACAGGCCAGGACAAACTCTTTTCAATGGCAGGTTACAAATATGCTGTCAAATAGATCAGGCTTAAAATTTCCACCACTACGCCAAGACCAACAGCGGTAATTTCCCATGCCTCACTAATGCCAGCTGATCGAGAGCCACAGCCTTAACTAGCAGCTACCTAAAACTTGATCCCTGCAGCCTCATTTAGGCACTCAAACGACATCAGTTGCAAAGATGCTGATACTGGATCAGCCAGGAGGACGCATCTTCTCAGAGGTCTCCTGCATTCATGGAAAGGACTATTGGAATTATTACTTCTGGATGCCTACCTAACTGATGGCAATTTCTAGCCCAGTGCCTCACAGAGATGGTCCATCAACCCGTAGTGCTGTAGCCTGGCCCAAAGTGCCTTGTCCAAGTTCAGGCATACCCTGAAGCCACGGGAGGTGAGAACCTCTCCTTATGCTGTAGACAACTCTCCTCCTGGCAGTGTTTCCCTGGGGGCCATCAGGAGCTCTGCAGAGCTACCTCCAGCCCCAGCAAAGCCTCCCCCAGCTGCAGGGGCTTGGCTGCCCAGACATCTCTGGTGGAGTGGGTCTGCCAACACACAAGTGCCTGGGGCTGTCCCTGTGCATTTGCTGCATGAGATGGCAAGCGCACCAAGACTGATCAGAGGAGGGAGGTCTGGCAACGCAGTTTTACATGGGCAACTGGAGCACTCACTACATCCAGTCCATGGTATGAGCATTTCACTGTGCTGGGGTAGGAAGGCTGGCTAATAATTTCTAGAAGATATTTAGTGGGCTTTGCTGGTTTAATACCTAGTTAGGCAGTAACCACAGCTTTGATGCATAAACTCATTCAACAGATTATTCTTCCAAGGCATCTACCACCTCTAGCGCAAGTCAACCCAGAGATAAGTTCAGAAACATGAACATACACTTGCTCTCCATCTGCTCCTTCAGCACCTTTCTGATACACGTCGCCTCACAGTCCCCATGCCAGAGACATGTATGCATTGTGCCTAACGTATTGCATCAGGAGGTATTTTCAGCGAGTAAAGCTGTGCACAGGCATATCTCAAGAGAGGGGAGTGTGCAGATGTGCATGAGAAGCATGTGGGTCTGAGAAGCAAAAGCAGAACAGCACTTACAACAAGCAAAAATACATCATCTTTTAAGTGCAGCCACCTAATCGTTTTTCTTTTAGGTCTGTGTGGCACAAGATCACAGAGAACACCACCCTATCAAGCCACCAACCCCCTTCTATGTGGTGGTGTTGCTTTTTCCTTATTCTCTGAGGGGGGGGGGGGGGGGGGGGGGGGGGGGGAAAGAAGCCTCTTTAATGAAGCTGTTCAGCCTTATGTTTGAACAGCAAAAGCAGGAGCTGACCTCATCGGTGTTTAAGAGCTACAGAAGCCCAGAGTGTTTTCTCGCTGAGCATCAATTCCAGCTCTTTGAGCCAATTGCCACAGATTCCAGGAGCTTGCCCACACTACAATTTTCACACTTAGCAACTGTAAAATTGTTAAAGCGGTATCTTTCCACACGGTTGCTCTGTTATTAGTGCTTAGTTTGGCATGCCACCTTAGTTACGGGCTTTAAATGCCACTTTCAGCACTTCCCGGGGTAACCTTGGCCATGAAATCAGAAAATCAGATCATTTTCTGGTCTGTTTTCTTCTTTTTCTCTAGATGAGATTAGGTTTTGCTACGCTTGACTGACAAACCTCATTTGGGATTCCAGAGGAGGCCGAAGCCCTGACCTCCTTAAGAAGTAGGACGCAAAGATGTCTCAAGCTATGACAAGGAAGAAAGAGCTAATGTTAACACATCACATAACAAGCAATTGGTAATTAATTTGCACTGAGACACAAACACAACACACTTAAAAAATATGTTCAGAGAGTGCCTCCCTGTCAAGTCAGGGTGCTTAGTATTATTTCTTTAAAACATAAGTGGGTTTCTTCTTCTTCAGTGTTATCTATTTCTGTCGTATTTATCCCAGGAAAACAGAACTATGGAAGCTGGGGGGTTTCTGTAAACATTTTAACTAAATCAAATGAAGGAGTAGCCTGACAGTGTTTTCAAGAATTGTTTTTTAACCATGTTTAAGTGATTATTTGACCTTTCCATTGCTATAATCTTTTGACAGCTCATTATGTTCCAAGCGTGTTATCAGTGCTAGATGCAGCGTTACTTAAAAAGGGTGCCAAACCGTACATCAACCATAATGAACAACAGACAAATGTCAAAAAATTTAATTTCTAGTGTTTAGTCATGCCCCTGTTGAAAGTTAACATCATATTAAAGAGTATTATGGAATGTCATTCACAATGATAGGGCAAAACCTCAGCTGCTCCATCAAGTAATATACTTTAAATTGTAAGACATCAAGGTTTTGTCCACAGAGCTGTATTAACTGACAATATGGAGGACCACTCACTGACACCCTGAGACCTATGTATCGGGCCTGGCTGAGCCCCACAGCAGCCCTCCCAGCGCTGTGCTTGTGTTGGTGCCTAAAACGGTGGTGATAACACACCGGTGTTCTGGCCACTGCTGAGCACCAGTCACACAGCATCAGGGCTGGCTCTCCAGCCTCCCTGCCCTCCACTCTCCAGTAGGCTGGGGGTGGTGGGCAAGATCTTGGAAGGGGACATCGCCAGGACAGCTGACCCAAACTGACCAGAGGGGCATTCCATGCTGTATGACGTCTGCTCAGATATAAAAGCTAAGGGAAAGGAGGAGGAATTGGGGGGCATTTGTTATTTGCAAGGTTTGTCTTCCACAGCAACTGCTCTGCGTACCAAAGCCCTGCTTCCCAGGAGGTCGCTGAACATCACCTGCTGATGGGAAGTACAGAATAACATCTTTTGTTATCCTTTGCTTCCGTATGTGCAACTTTTGCTACTGCTTCACTAAACTGCCTTTATGGTGACCCACAATCCCCCTCCCCTCCATCTTATTTCCTCTCTCCCTGTTCTGCTGAGGAAAGGAATGATAGAGCAGCTTGGTGGGCACCTGGCATCAAGGCCAAGGTCAACCCACCACAACCTACTGCTGTTTAACCAGGAATTAAAACAAACCCACAATATATAAAAGCAGCAGAGATGCCCAGCACTAAGGTTTTCATTTTGGTAATGATTCTTAACATCAACAAAAAAGAGAAATAAATCAATATGCAGAGTCTGAAAATATTACAGATTAGGAAGACTAAAATATAAGGCACCCTGGAGAGTACCTATAATTGCCTGGAGTTATTTCTAAAGCTGCATCTCTGACAAGAAAGGCTGTAGTATACAATTCAAGCATACCCAACTCTACGGTGTCTCCCAAGAAGCATGGCCTTGCAGGGCTTACCTCCCGTCAGGAAGATTTTACATACTGGACCTTCAAGGGACTCCATCCAAATTTCAACACACGTGCAAGCCAAGGAACCAACTTCAATATCTGTACATGTGGACTTATTTCAGAGCTACAAAGCTCAAGAAGGCTTTTTCCCTGAGCAGCACTTCCAGCTCTTTGAGCTGACTTTCAAAGCAAGCTGTTTACAGACAGGTTTGCAGAACTAGGAAAAAGGGATGGTCTGTCCTGTCCTAGAGAACAATTCAGAGAAGAGGAGCTTTTCTGAGCAAGGACAAGCTTGCAATGGGCACCACCAATCCAAACCCAGTTTCAAAACTCCTACAAAGCTGACGTGCCAATGTCATGATAGGAGACCCTGGTTTGTGCCTTCACAACCTTGCTGACAGTCGGAGGCTGTTAACTCTTCCATTGTTGCCAATTATCCCCAGGCATTAGAGGCAGGGTAAATGAGGCACACTGACAAGTGACAGTAATCGATTTTTCAGCGTGCATTTTTTATATTTAGACAGGGAGTGCCAAGTTAATGAAACGAACTATTAAAGTACAAAAGTGGATTACAGCATGTCAAATAGTCTGTGAAAAGCACCCATCTCAATGCCCTTCAGTATTCCAATACCACTGTGCTTTGCACCTACCACCTGACTTGATTTCAATGTCCTCAGTAAAGCAGGCACACAGGGCAAAGGCTCTTTTAAACGAAATCCATCAGGACAGGACCATACACTTGGAGAGTGTGACTCTTGTTATTTCACATCATCGCTGTCCAAATCACACACTGCGGTATGTTGCAAAACCCAAGTATTTTACTTCCTCATCAGGCATTCACAGCTTTCTGTCAGACAAAAAACAGCCATGCCCTGCTCCAAGCCTATCCCAATGTTGATGTTCAAGCTGGGATACAGCTTGGCTTCCTCCTGTTCATCTACATCACAGATTGGCACCTGTTTGGACCAAAGTGTGATGTGACAGCTTTGTATGAATACCCTGCACAGAGCACTTCCCATCTGGGGTATTATTTATGGGTGAGGAACAAGATGAGGCTGTTTGTGAACCCTGTCCAGCCATTACCCCACTCCCACAGACCTGCAGCAGGACAGGAGGCCAAGAAAACAAATTCCTCAAGTGTTTGTTTCTTAAAAAGCACTGGGTTTGGTCATCTGTTATCCCAGTAGAGAAACAGGATAAAAGATTTCCATAATGAAGATAAATGTTGGTGAAGTTCAGCACTCCCAGCTATTTTGCTGCTTTGAGGACAATCACATGATCCAGACTTTCTCAGGGAGAAGAGTCCCTTCCAAACTGGGTGCTCTTCCCACATCTTTTTGATTTCTCTCCCTCCTGACCAAATCACCCTACCTGCTTCCAGTGCAATTGAATATTAATAGCATGAAATTTCCTACTTCATGTTACAAAGTTCTTTATCTGTTGCCAGTCTTGTACTTGATCTTCATCTTTTCTGCTCATACTATGTTATGAATAAAATAAAAATTAAAAAGAGTAAGGTAATAAAATAAAATGAGATCATATAATGAATATCTTGGGCATTACAGATAGAAGGAAATTAGAAAAAGTTCTATAGAGCTGCATTTTTATTCAACAGGATATTAACACACATATGTCTTCGGACCCAAATCAGAGCATCTTTTTATCACTTGCAGTGACACAGAGGACTGGCAGGAGAAAAAGGATGTGGACAGTCTTGTAAATAAACTGCTCAGATCCTCCAGAGATGGAGCACATAAACAGGTGAGTAATAAATACCAATTTGATTATGCCCAAGTTTCTGCCTGTTCTCAGATGTGCCCATCAGACATGGAAATCAAAGACTTCTCACTCTGGTATGGTGTGATGTCCATTCCTCTTGCAATCCAGCAACGTAAATGTTGGAAGCAGCTCTTACTGCACAGAAAAATACAGTGATTTCTTAACCATGGGGTTTGCTTTTAATCACTGTCAAGAACTTTGCTCTAGTTTTTTTTACCACAGGATTTCTGCTAAAAAAACATGATTCTGCCTGGCTGGTTTTCTAAGTGCCAAAATTTTCTGCTCCCAGGTTGCTTGGTTCAAGAAGGAGTTTGACACTTTCACCATCTGCATTTTGACTTCTGCCCCTCAGTTTCATCAAGGTGCCTGTCCTGCAACAGCCCCCACTTGCAGCACTGCCCTCGCATCTACTCTTACCACGAGGAGGACGAATTGCAAAGGAGAAACTCACACCAAGCACCGCTTCATACAAAATTAATTGGTTCAAGTTCATCTTTCCCCATTAGTCCCAGAAAATCCTCCTATTGAAGGGAAAATTGATTTAAAGTTGAGCTGACTCCTCCACACGTAACCCAGTGCTATCTTGGACAGCAGGCACACGATGGAGACCTTGTCCTTCAGGTATTCCTGTACAACGCGGCCACTCTTCCTCCGGGGCTTATGCAATGTCCTTTTGCTTGTTTCTGGCATCTGAAGCGAGTCGTCGCAAGCCAAGCTGCACTCCCTCTCCTTTTCTTACTTTTTTCTACGGAAATATTCCAGATCTTTTTCTTCAACTCTGCCTGCTTCTGTAAGAAACGCCACAACTCAGCCGAGGTTGGCATTTCTGCTTTCAAAACCAACCTTCGCAGTTATTACTCTCGCAGCAAAGAGGAGGCCGAGCGTAATTAGTCACACTGCTTTCCACCAGAAGTGTAAAGAAATCCGATAGATAATAAAGACTATTTTCTTATATTACAGATAATAAATTTGTAGAAATTCTGGAATCTCTAAGGCTCAGAAAAGCCTAAAGGTTGCAATCCATCACACCTGGTATTCTCAGGGAAAGAGGTGATTCTCCTCTCAGTTTCAACTCAATGAGAACATCAGATTTTGGAAATTAATAACAACAGTACTATTCACTACGGACACAGCATCTTTATCTCCAAAGGAACTCTATAAAAAATGAACCAAGTAACTTGCACTTAACCTTTTTATCTGTTGAACATTTTATTTTTAACAATGATAAAATTAAAACTATGTGCTCCCTGTAGTACAGCACTGTATTTTCTTAGAATAATAAACAGCCTATTTTACAAGCTAGATAATTAATGTATATGGCAAACCCAGCAGAGAAAACTTATGATGATTAATAAGTTAAACATTTTTACTTAGGTCACATAGTCACTTTCCAAAGACATCAATAAAATGTTTTAGAGTTAAATAACAAATCAGTCACTGACAATATAAATTACTGTAATGGGCAACTACTTTCCAATTACACTTTATTTTTGCAGAAGTCATTTTGGGGAAACGGCATTAATTGCCATTTGGAGTTGATAGGGCATTACCACCAAGCAGGGAGGGAGGCATCTTGGTTCAGAACCATAAATGTCCTCTGTGATGCCAGCATGATACTTAAGTTGAAAATAAATCACAAGCAGCATGAAGATAGCAGGGGTAATAGGTCCCCCCTCCCCATCACAGATGACCTAAATAAATGAGAGTTCTGTAAGAGGTAAAATGCCTCTTTTTTTTTTTTTTTAAAAAAAAAAAAAGGGCAAGCTATTCTTCCATCCAACAGCTCGGCTGCAGACTTTCTATGGCACTCACTGGCTGCAAATATCTGAAGGTATTAGTTACCTGCAATGTGCTTTTCCTGATGCAGAAAACACAGGCAAAAATCAAAGAAATAACACCTGATGCCTCCTGCACAGTTAAGAGATGGCCAAAAAGCCCCCAGGCATTTCCAGAAAAACCTCTCACGTCTAAATATCCAAGAGGAAAAAGTCAGGATTGGTATAGCAGACCTGCTTTGAATGACGTTTCACCTACCCACAGTTCTAGCAATTCCACAGTCCTACAGTTAGGAGTGACTTGCTATTTAACTCGTGTGCAACAACAGTACAGGCAAGGGGGTTATTTACAGAACAAACCTAATACAATCAGTCAAGTTTAAACAGATAAGAAATCCCAACATATTAAGGAAAGAAATACAATTAGAGAATCCAAACTCATTCAGTCGTGCCCCCAGAGCAGCACTTCGCATCCTCCTATCAGGAAGATACTGAACTCCACAGCTATGAGGAACATCCCTGTCTCCTCCAGGCACCATGAGGACTTTCAAGAGTCTGGGCAGAAAAGGCACATTCCCATTTTTGTATGAGGAACCTCATCCGCTGGTGTTGGTTCGTGTCTCAGCAGCATAGTAATGTAACAAACTTGCTCCATCAAGTAATAACTGTAGAGGCCCTACATTTTTTTTCAGCTCACGTCAGAGGTACCTAACAAGGCCTGGTGCCTCCACAGTATGGAAGACTGTGGGGAAGGGATTTGGGATTTCAGCCCCAGAAGACCATTTGCATCCCTTTTGGGATGCTGACATCCATTTTTGGACTTGACCCCATCTGCCAAGAGACTCCAGAATACACCTACACCACCGGCTAGTAATGTGGCCATAGCTCAGGTCAGCACAGCCACCTACTCTGCCACCAAACTCTGGGCTGCAGCACAAACACAGTAAGCAGCACATGAACCTGGAAGAAAATACATCGTGTCCCAGCAGCCAGCCTGCAGAGAGCCTAATGAGATGTGGGAGTATTTCAAGATCTGCTGCTAACATGTTTGCTTTAACTCTTAAGGTAGTTAATGGCTGGACTTATAAGCTCTCAAACGCGAGCATCTCAAGAGGATAACTGCTTGTATTAGGGAAAAAAAGCGTTTGATTCCCAGCTCAGGCTTTATTATGGAGTCATAAAATGTCCAGTTGCAAAGTATTGCTTTTGTGTTTTTAAATTACTGAACCAGGGCAAAACTCCGGACAGCAGCACTAGAATGTGAAAAAAGTTCAAATCCTTCCTTCCTCCTCCCCTAGTTTTGATCTGCAAATATCGTGAAATTCAAGATGAAGGCCAGACAGGCAGTGAATAAATGCACAGCAATGTGGCTTTCCGTAATACAGTAAGCAGCACTATTAGCTCACCAATTCTGCATTGTTAGGGAGCATTTGAAAGTCCTATTGTAAAAACTCCAAGGGAAGCAGTTAACTTGTCAACCCCATCCTACTACAACACAAGCAGCCAGCACAGTGGATTTTCCTGTTTGGGTAGTGCCAAGGGCACGCTCCGCAAACGAGCCAGGCTGCTCTTCAGCAGCAAATCACTCATTTCCAAAGGAGCATCTGTGATGTCTCGTCCCAACAGCTGCCCTTGGGTCTCTCCACAGTCTTTCCACAATGCAGTGTTTTCACAGTGATTTCACAGGCTGTTCATTTTCAATAAATATTAGTCACCGGGGCTGCCCGTGCCGCACCCTGGTGTTTGTGTGTGGCTGCATGGGGAGCGCATGCATGACAGCAGGTCCGACCATCTCCCAGGAGCTTCAGCAAATTCCAGGCTTGGTTGGTTCACCTGCTACTAATTGCAAACCTCATTTTCCAACTGCTCAGCCCCCTTCTTATCATTAATACTTTAATGGATGCAAATGTCCAGGACAAGGCAAAAATGCTCTTGGATTCTCAGTTGATAGCCAACATTAGTGAGGGCAAACAGATGGGTATGCAAAAATCAAGTGCCAAGCATACTGTTATGTGTAATATAGCAGTACCGATATGCCCCATATAAGGTTAGTAAATCTCTGTGCCATTTGGTATACTTGCCCCAAAAGACAGGAAAAACAGGCTGAACCGACAAAAAGGTGGGAAACAGCAGAAAAAGAGATTTTCCCAAGGTCAGAAGCACTGCTTTAAGCATCCCAGCCTCTAGTCTTTATGCAGAGAAGGGTATGTTCACAGCACGCTGCAATGCCTTCCCCAGATTTACATCCATCCCCTGCACTTCCTATATAGCCCTCAGGAACCAGGCTCTGCCTCTTTGTAAAACCGCACTTTCAACAACACATTCGAGCCATAAAGTCTCCAGAGCAAGACTGAACTTTCAGAGAGAGATACAGTTTTACCCCCAGTGCTGCCTTTTGCAAGGCTCACTTGAAATTAGTCTTCTCGGTGCTTATTTGGGCACCTACATAAGTCACCCAAGCAGAAAAAGCTATTCTGCTCTAGCAACTTCCACCCACTTCCCTGCTAACTGACCGTCAGGGCAATTGCACAAGAGTTGAAACAGGGATGTAGATGACTCAGAGAAACTACTGTTTAATATTTTGTCCTGATGGTGCATGAACACTCCGGAATAATTCAGCTATTTCTATGGTTGCTTGTCATGATGGCAAGAAAAGATCAGAATTTTTCTTTTTCCAAACCAGCACTTCCTTTTTCTTTGAATCCTGGTTGCATTTCAGCATGTGAAAATGCAGTGCAAGCAGCCACAGAAAGAGATGATTGTCCTCCTTCCTCTCCCCTTATTCACCTAAGCATTCCCCCTTCCCTAACCAGCCTGGCAGAGAACAAGGTAATTGAGGTTCCCCTTGCTGAAAAGGAAGAACACCTCCACTTCTAAGGAATTTACCTGGCAAGGTGAAGCTCTTGGAGTACCCAGCATAGGCTTTAGCTGTTCGGGCAGGCACAGCACCCAAGTACAGTGAGAGGACCCCCACACACAGTCCCAGCCCATATTTCCCAAACACAGAACTGACTTAATACTGACAATATAAATCTCTGGCCAGGTATTTTAAGAGCTCCCTGCAATACAGTGCAGTTATAGCTGACCTTCAAATGGCCTAACACACATCCTGAAACAAGCTCTCCATCTCCATGAGCATTAGAAGATACTGAGAAGTTTCTAAAACCTGGCTTCTGATTTGGAAACCTCTCTTCTCTGCTTCCTTTGAGCGCAGGGAGAGGGAACAACATTTTCTGCCATTGATCCTGCATAGGTAATTTCTAGCCAGAAGAGAATATAGGAAAAAACATTGAAGTTTTATGGTCTGAATTGGAAGAGGTAAGATTTGTGAAAGCTAGTAACTATGTCTCTTACAGGTAGATAAGGACCTGAAAACAGCTCCAGTTTTCTGATGATAGGGACTCAGCTTTTGCTAGGACACCAGTCAGATAGAAGAACCCTCCAGCTGGGATCCTACAAAGCTCTCAACAGTTTGGGTCAACTTATTTCCCTCAAAACACAGTGCATGAAGTTCAAATGTATGAACAAATATAAGGCTCCAATTCCTTCTCAAAACACCATGAATCATTGCACTACACTTTCAGAACAAAGACACAGGTTTATTATACCCTCACATCCACCCAGAAGGAAAGTAGTTGTAACATGAAAAATAATATAATATCCTAACACACTTCAAGCATTGCAATGGAAAATAAGTACCCAGGCAGCAGGAGAACATGGTGGTACCTGTGATTGCTCCTTGAGTCTTATACATCATTTCCCTAAAACAGGGTTTTGGGGAAAGAGAGATCAGTAGAGCACAGTATACATGCAAAAGGGGTAAAACAAAGGATATTTCAAGGTCATGTTTTCTGAACACAATTTGTAGTTGTATTGCTAGCACTGAAGTAATGCAGACAATTTCCACACTAACCTGAAAGCAGCATGTTTTTTTTACACACGATGAAAACAGTTTTCATTACTGTCCGCAATATTGCCAGGAAGCAGGGTCCTACCTGAACTGGGTGATGGCTGTAACATTCCTATGAGGCTGTACTCATATATGTTTTAAAACACTACTGCAGTGAACTAAATCCAGCCATGGGTAATGAAAATAACATTATTTAACAGGTAAAACAGCATTCTTGCTTTATTCTTAGGTA
The DNA here is from genome assembly GCF_023638135.1 of Falco biarmicus. Taxonomy (NCBI): domain Eukaryota; kingdom Metazoa; phylum Chordata; class Aves; order Falconiformes; family Falconidae; genus Falco; species Falco biarmicus. The sequence continues at coordinate 61,622,009 of NC_079288.1, read as the reverse complement.
GTGAGTTTCTGTTGTTGTATAAAAGCTCCTTTACAAAACCTTCTTAACTCCCATCATATCAAGCCACTATTCCTCAACTCTTATGCTTTCTCCCTACAGCCCTTTACTTCCAACCAAAAATACTTAACAGAGTCAAAAAGGTAGGTTTCCACTGGTTTCCAAATAAGCCACCTGAGACTGTCCCACCTCTCATCCTAAAAATTCCTCTTCAAAACATATTTCTCCTGTTTGGCTTGCAACCATGGTTCAGCTCCCACATTCTCCCCTCCTCTTTCTGCCCTTCTGCACAGAAACACTCACAAACCCTGAGAGAAAGCAAAAGCCTGTTGCTGGAATTAGAGTAACAGTGTTTTATAAGGATGACTGAATTAGACAGCTAAAGCAAGAAAGACTAATTAGCTTTTGCATTCACACATAGTAAGGTGAGTTCAGAGCAAATGAATGAGGTGATTGCTGATGGCAAGCGACACAACCACGATCCATTTCCAACACACCAACTCCCAATTAGTTTCACCATTTCATCATAAAAACTTCAAGTATCTACTTGAAGGAAGAGGCTGGGGGGGGGTCTCAGACGGCCCTTCCCTTCCAAGGAGTGTCGCTGCCCTGCAGCCCCACAGAAAACAAAAGTCCAAAAGCACACATCATCTGCTTGGGAGGTTTCATCACTCAAAACAAGGGGTGACTGAGGACAAAACGGCCAACAGCAGAGCCATCCAGAAGAAAACCCTCCAACAGCATCAAAGAGCATGCAAAATTGTTAAATCCTTAATCCACAGATGCACTGAGCTATCTTGGGTGACAGCTCCCAGGACTTCAGGAGGTCCTCACAGAAACACAGTCCCTGGGACTGAAGGTGGGACGATGGAAAAGAGAGACCTTAGTTCCCCACTGTTTGCAGGATCAATTCAACACAATTATCAGCTCCTTTTGAGCAAAATCACAACAAACAGTACAGCACTGCTCCAAATTAATTTGCAGCTGTGGAGGAGCTAGGAAAGCCTGTGGCACAGAAACAGCCAGAAGCATCTGTTGGTTAGTCATGCCCACTCTCCGTGAGCACCACAGCCCCCAGGTGCTGCCAATGCCACAAGCATGGTTCCTCATCACCTCACCATCCTTCTGTGCATCAGCGAGCACTGCATGCTTTTCATTCTCCTTCATCCCAGCAGGATGCATTTCAGCAAAACCTGCTGGGCTCCTCTTAGAAGGATCATCTACTGCACGGGATCTCTCCAGGTCACATCCCAACCAGTCTCAAAAAAGCCTAAGACAGATTAGGGAAGCCTCCAAGACTACTGGGGCTTTGTAGTACAGTACCCTTTGTAGTAAAAGATGCAAAAAATTTAGGCATTTGAAACACACTCTACACAGTAAACTGGGTCCAGAAATTAAGGTCAAAGTCACAATTTTTTTCAACTGGTAGTCTTGCTTTAATCAAGACAAATGTTTCTTTGACATAAGAAATTCTCATTTAAAACTGTTTGTTACCTACACATTTTCTAGCTTTACTCTACTGCTGGATAATTTTCATTACCTAAAAGGCCTCTGCACACATACAAACAGATTGTTCTAGCAGCAAGTGAGGATACACCAGTGCCAAAACCCTTGCTTCATATTTATTCCACACTTTCATCTTTGCCAGTTCAGTACTGGATCCAGCCTGCATCAGCATCTTCAGGATTCCAAGCAGGTTGTGAGCCTATTTAAACCTAAGAACACCATTCACAGCAATATCCACTGAATACAACCATCCTAACACCTGTGTTCAGGGAAACACGAAAGGCAGAAATTACCTTGGGTACTTTTTTTTTTTTTTTTTTTTTGAGAAAACTTTACAAACAGCTCTCATAAAAGGAAAGACTATGATGAGGGACAGGGTTTCAAGCTGATGGGGTGCTTGCAGGTCCACATCAGCTGGGGTGCACCATCACGCAGGTAGTGCAGGAAAAGGCTGCCGCAGAGATCTAGAACAGTCTGCCTCTCCAGGGTTTGCCATAGATGAGCTTTGAGAACAGGCACCAGAGACCACCTCCACCCCAGTACAAAGTCTTAAAGCTGAACTATTTAAGAAGGGAGGAGAAAGAGCACGTAAACATTTACATAGAGCTCCAGGAGGAGCTACAGCTATGAAGAAAAACTACCAGCTATGTCAAGACTTGCAACTGCTGCAAAGAAAAGCTAGGCAAGAGTCTTGTAATTTGCACATTCCCACCATCCCCCAAAATAATGAAATGTTCGGCGCTATCATTCACAGGAAACAAAAACACTTTTAAAACAGGGCTAAACCAGTTAATGCATATATACGCCACACGTGACACAAATATATGGTGTAACTCAACGTGTAAATAATAGTACTACAACTAGGAGGCCGCTTTCAACTTTTCATGAGCAGCTTCTAACCTGGACTGAGTTTGGAGTTTCATGTAGATACTGTTAGTGAATAGGTAGCTAATAAATATAAATTGAAAAAGCTAAAATCTTCCTCCTAGGCACGTCACTACACAAGCATTAAGCCTGTGGTCAACTTGGAGGTGCACATCTCCATTTAGAAAATTTCTGTTGCTCCCCATTTTTTTTAAAGCTGAACATTTGCTTCTGCAATTTGGCCATTTGATACTGTCAGTAAGGTGAAGAGGAAAAAGCATCAGCCTCAAGGTTCTCTCCAACTTCTAAGTATTCACTTCACCTATACTGGCCCTGCAATGCCACATTTCCCACTAACACATCTGCTTTAGTTTCTCATTCACGGCTAGCTGCCTGGCCCTGGTGGAAAAATCCTACTATTTCCATGAGGCAGCACTAGCTGACAAAATAATTGACTCCTGGGAGCTGCATAGATACAAACACCCCTAATGTATTATTAGGTATGATGTCATTTTGAGGCACAATTTAATGACTATTTATCATCTGTGCAACACTTCATTTGGAAATACGCTGTATAATTTTTCATCTTCAGCCTACTGGACAAGATAAGAACTTGCCAAGTGTATTGATCTTAAATAACTTACTACACCACAGATATCTTAATTTGCTGGGAAAGAAAAGTGACAGAACGGCAGTTCTGGGGACTAACATTTGTTTTTCTCCAATGGAGAATTCATATAGCCTAGGTAAAAGTGGTACATACTCTCAAAACTCACCTCTATTATTTCAAGTCCTCTCAGAGACTATTACTGATGCAGACAGTGAGGCTGATCTTCAGATGTTTACCCCTCTGATGAAAAAGACATTAGATTCAAAGCACTAAAATGTTAAAGCCAAATGGGTTTTATTATACTAATCTCATCTCACCTAGCAGCGAATTCAAGTTAGAAAACCTAACCCAGTTATTCCTGGAGCAAACTCCTCAGCTGAGGCACCAAGCCCCTCAGCTGGAGCATCAAGCAACCTGTATCAGCTGCAAAAAGCTGTTTTGTTGTTTGCATCTTCATGCCACTCTTGCCAGGTCTATTATTTTCATCATATCTGGTATTTTACATTAAATGACCCATTAGAATGACAACCTCCATCTTTTTCTAATTAGGTTTGCAGGCTTATGTTTGCCAAGCAAAGCTTGACAATGAAAACTATGAAGGTGCAAAATTGGTGAGGCAAACCAAAGAATTCCAACAAATAATTAGGATTTTAAATGCATGATTTTCAAGCAAACTGCACAACTTCTGCACACATACATTTCCAATGCTGTGATACTGTTAATTGCAAGAAGCAGTGACACACAGCCAACAGTCTACCCATTTCCTCACATCTCCCTCTTTTTCCCACACTCCCATAACTATTTATACACGGCCACCATATGGTAATTACATCTGGGCAGTCTTGGCTTGAGACAAACTGGGACCTATCAAATGGAAACAAATACCAACCCCCTAAAATAATTGCATAACATGAAAAGGTTAGGCGAGAGAAAGCCTCACCAGTTGCTAAATCCCAAGGCTTTCCCCCCGTTTTTTCCAAAACCTAAAGCAACAGGTATAGTCTGAAACGTATGCTTTCCCATGATGAGCCTACATTAGCAAGTCTGAGCCCACATCTCAAGTCACATTTCTCCCCAAATGTGGATGTTGCCAAGACATCTCCCTTTTGGCTGCTTGACCCATACACCAGCCCTGCCCCAGCCACCTACTACACACCCACCTGCCTCCAGGGAGAGCTGAGAAAACCCACTGAACTCTGTTTTTACTGACCACTTTTGACAAACATTGCTTTCTAATAATTCACTGGTTTTGTTCTACTAAGCACCATGTGGTTTAAGGTTTTAGATCTAAGCATCTTTCTCTCCTACCAACATCCCTTCCACCAGAAAAAAGATAAAGCCAAAGGACAGGTTAACATGAAAACTGCGAGCTATACACAACTCAGGCTCATAATATTTTCAGCATGAATTCTTTATATGTCCCTAGTTAACAGGGTAGAAGCTTTCTTGAAACATATCAGCTTGTGTTCACTTCATTACTTTCCATGAAAACAAAGAAAAAAATTGCTGCTTTTAGAAAATTGTGATCCATCAAAGCCTGTGGAGAAGATAAAATACGGTATTTTTAAGTAATTACGCATTACACCTAGAAACCTCCCAGTTTTCAACACTCACTCAATTCTCCCATATTTTATCTTATTTTGCCTCCTGCAAGATCCCCAAGTACTGCACTATTCAAAACAGTATCATGACTGTTTATTTCAAAGCACTAGGTGCATCTGGTTGTTTTTGCAGACTCTTACTTCCGCACAGACATGCAGCCAAAATGGATAGCAGAATCTCTCAAGGGAGTTTTCCAAGCCCTGTTAACAAATCAGATAACCTCCCCTTCACTTTCCACAACCTTACCAAGAAATTCAGAAAACATTTTCTACTTCAAGGCTCTCTTACCAATTTTATGACCACAAAGAGTGAAAAGAAGGTTTGCATATTTCTTTCATGGTGAACATCTCTTGTCAATGATGTGAAAAAAACGATTAAAAAGAAATTAATGCACAGTATGTCTGATTTCTCTCTAAAAGGGCTGCCCTCAGAGACTAAACGGTAATCTGTGGAACAAAAACACCCAGGAGAAAAAAAGTTTCTTAGTTTTTTGCAGACAACATGGTAATTTTTCCTGAAGCTGAAGGACCAACAAAAACAGCTTCCCCTGAAATGACTGATTTTTCCAAAGGTACAAATGGATACTTCTCAACTCCAGATAACCAGGACAAACATCACAAACCACCTCCATGGAAAAAGGTTTATCAGCTCTGTGATGGCCCAAAAAATAAATAAGCAGTTTACAAGCAAACTAGCAACCAAGAAAAACTGCAAGTGCCATCTTTTTTAAAGGCAGAGGACGTGGCATCCCCCAAGGCCCAGGTCGTACCCACACTCCTCACTCTCACATGCACCGGTGACAAAGCTCTAGAAAATCAAACTCATATGCTTCACAATATAAAGCCATCCCTCTCCCAACTTAAGCTGTCCCTTTCCTCCATCACCCCCTGGAGCTCATCCCACTATGCCCATCCTCCCCAGCAGCTGGGAGCTGGGGTTTTCTCCAATCTCACTCACTCAGCTGGTAACAGAAGCCCAGATGCTGGGTCCTGCCTCTCCATCCATCTGAGCCGCCCGGGATGCTGCTGGTGGCTAGGAAGGGCGTTTCATCTCCCTTCTTCCTGTACGCACTGCTATGCCAGAGCAAAACTGCCTGTCCCGTCCCCCCCCCCCCCCCAAAAAAAAAAAAGGCAATGATTCCACTTGCAAGGGGCCTGGGGACACTGCAAACTGGCATCGCAGGGCAGACTCCAAGCACACTGCCCCTTCCCGACATGGATACCAGAGAAAAGCTTCCCCACTGGTGGTGGCCTTGGAAGAGTGTGGGAAGAGCTGTGGGGTGCAGGAGGGGCCCTCTCCCACACCCAGGAGCTGTGGGAAGGAAGGAAAGGGGAGGTGGAAGCACAAGGAATGAGCAAGGGGGTTTACAGGGAAAAGCAGGGCCTGGCACAAGGAACCAGAGGGTGAGTGGGAGGGAATGAGAGCAGATATGTACTCAATAATTATAGCTGCATTCCGAGCAGCTCCAGCAAAATGCTGTGGCGTATGTGAGGGCAGAGAGAAGAGCCAGCACGCTGAGGAAGCTGGGTTTTGCTCCACCTCGCATCCCATGGGGGACGGGAGCAGGAGGCAAACACAGGAAGCCAAGAGAGGCTGTGAAAAGTAGGACTTTTTAAAAATTTATGTTTATACCTTAGAAGGAGCTGTGGATAACTAACTCGCTTCAACATGCACTCAGCGCTGAGCTCCTGACCCACCACCTGGGGCAGGAGATGCACCTCCATCCCCCTGTCACCATCCCCAGCAGCAGAAACCCTCCCTGAGCCAGCACCCACCTCTCTGTGCCTCAGCATCCCCTTGCTCCAGCAGCACCACAGAACTTGGTAGCCACTCTCCCCTCAGCTTTTTTCATTCCCAGACCAGCTTTCGCATTGAAGGCCACCAGACCCAGCAGAAAATGTGCCAGTTGATAAAGGCCAAGTGTCACAAGGCAACAGAACGTTTGCCACAGATAATTTATCACAGCTACACAGTGGCACTGCCGGGAGAATGCACACCCCGACTTTTGTAGTCTCTGTCTTCTGATTATTAGAAGGGTCAATTAGCACATAAATTGAGCTGTGAATACTGAAAGGGATTTGAAAACAGTAATAATTAAAGAGCAGGACAGCAACTGGGCTCACGAGCTGCCCCTTGCCTTCCCTGGCCTGCTTGCCAAGCTGCTCACATATCGACGGAAGAAAAGCAGCATTAACTGCACTGTGCTCATTAACTGCACTGTGGTACCCAGGAGCATCCATGCCCCACCAGCCCCGCGCTTGCAAATGCACAGGCTCCCTGCCCCGTGCTGAGACACACAGTATTTATGCGGACTTCTCTAACTTCACACAGCATTGAGTCCCCAAGAAACCTTCTCCCCACCACCACCTCAAAGACCTGGGGAGGCTGATCCACAGGTATTCCCTCATCTCAGCTAGATGGTGGGACACCAAGGCCCAAAAAGGGAAGGGGTGACTCAACCAGGGAAAGAAAAGTGCCGACGCTCAGCACCCTCCCTGCCTTCCCCTATGCGAGCCACTGCCTAATGAGGAGTATCTGATGGCAAACGATGTTCTCAGACCTTAAGCTGCTCCCCAAGGAAACCGTCAGCATCTTTTATTTACAGACTGACAAAAATCCCCAGGGAAAACAATGCTGACTCCTACATGGAACATGGGGAAAAATATATCTTTTTAATCACCGCAGCACCAATTCATCTTCAAGGCTGGTATAGTTTCCACTCTTTGTTGCTCTGAAGTGACTGCAATGATTCAGCTCCCCTGTGACTACCACTGCCTCTCAACCACAATATTTACTATTAGGATGGCTAAATACACTTACTGACATGCAGGCAGCTCTATCCTGACCCCTGGGGCAAGGTCTTCTCAGCTCTTCGATGCAAGGAAGCGAAGCATGGAAGGGAGTTCATCTGGACTCACTTCACACCAGTACAAATGCTGACAGGCCCAAAGAAGTTGAATGAACATAATGAAGTAGCCACAAAGATTTCTTTCAGAAGGAATGCCAATCCACCTTGTTTCATATATATATATATAAATTAGAACACAGCTCAAGTAATGCTCTCCCTTCCTCATCTGAAACATACCAGTTACACGATTAGTTATGAAAAGTATGTCTGGTTAAAAAAAAAAAAAAAAAAAAGGGAAAACAAAATCCCACAGGAAAAAGACAGAAGCTTATTCAGGCAAATGCAGTCATGAAAACAATGGCATATTTTTACTCCATTTAGAACTGTTTGAAACCTCAATGCACCAAGTTGATACAGCTACAAAGCTGCATCTCCCAATGCCTTACAACCAGCAATATCCAAGTAGTGGCACTGATACACCTGCCTTTACAAGATCAAAAAGTAAGGCACAGTCTGTTACACTGGCAAGTCCCCCAAAACAGGGGCAAAAAGCTCACCTGTAAGGCTTAAAAGACAGTATGACTCAAACCCGCAAACTCTTTCAGACAGGCTCAAGGCATCTAGAGCATAACAGAAAGACTGGGGCTTTTCTGTGCTACTCTACAAGAAATATAGGACAATTAATACTCTATATAGACTCTGCCACTTCAGTTTCCTGGTCACCTCTGATGTTAACAACTTTTAACAATAAAAGTGAGAGTCCATCAAATTCATGCAGGCAGTAAACAGCTTTGAAATTAGTGTGAGCCAAGTTCCCTTGAAGAGAGGCACATGCTTGAGAGAGACAATTACAGAGGAGACTAGCAGATTTATATCAGCTGGTTTAGCATTAAATCTCTTCAAAGCAATTAAAAACATTAAATTTTAATTAAAAAATTATTAAAAAACTCAGCATTTTTATTTCACCAGATTAATGACACTTACATTACTAAATTCAATCTGTAGTTTCAAACACCACCAACAACACAGCCCTAAGTGTAATTAAAGAACTAGTCATCATTTTGGGGAAAATTTCTGGAGGCACACCAGCAAGATTGATAAATTCAAGGAACTCACCCTCACATAGGAATTCTAGTGCATACATTTTATTATTCCCTTGCCCTTCTGTGTACAATGAAATATCCTGATAGCATTATGGTATAAAACAGTTCAATTTAAGGGACTGAAAGCTCACAGCAGATTTCACTTCTGCATAGTAGTTCTTCATCGTTTATTGGAAACTTCGCACTTGCCTGTTTTGCCTCGCTAATCTTTTGCCTGTAGAAGCTGCAAGTGGAGAGGTTTTGTCTAAATATAGATTGCCAGTTTTGCATGAAGACAGTAGGAGCTTTTGTTTTCATTTTTACTTAAGAGGAAGAGATCTAGTCCTGTTGCCACAGGATGCAAAACAGAGGCATTTTGCTTAGTAAGGCACCAATCCACACTTTCACTCTCTTTTCAAGAGATAATTAAATATGTAGAAACACCATCCACAGTGGCATGCTATTTTAAAGCAAGTGCTGGAAGGCATGTTTAGAATTTGGTGCTTCAGTAAAAGAGAAAAGGCTGCAAATCATCCTTTTTAGTAAGTCAGCACAGAGCAAAATATTTAATCCAGCCTTTTCAAGAAGGGAAGATACAGATAGCTTAGTAATACCATGTACTTTGTAGTGGAATTTCTGTAACTTGTTAAATATCTCCTATTTCCCCAATAGCTTAAGACATTAGAAATTAAATACTCCTACATCAATGATTTCTCCTGTCTCCAGCTTCCCTAACCTAGCTGAGCATAACCTGTAGACTGTGAGAACGTGCAATACAAAATGTAATAGCATTTGACTGGGCTGCAGTTGAAATCCTGGCCTAGTCTATGGGAAAAAAAAAAAAAACCAACCCTCAACAGTAAACTACAAATCACATCACTGAAACTAACTACTGCCAGGACAGTAAGCTGCTTCAGATCAGCTGAAATATAGTAGATACATACCTACGCTTACCAATGAGAGGAAGTAACAGTCACTGTATCCGCACGGACATGTGGTTTATTTAGCAAGTAGAGTACAAAACTGGGAAGCCTGATTTTCCACTGAATGATATATATGCTTTTGGCAATTCCTTTCTTTGCTTTGCTTCCTCATCATCAAAATAAGGATAACAACATCACCTATGCACAACAGATCCTGTGACAAAAGCCCTAGGAATTCCAGCCCCAAAAGGCAAGTATACAAGAAGCAAAACTGACACCGATTGCTCAGCCCTTTTTTCTTCATCATCAATTGCAAAATTCCCTTGGCTTTGGAAAGGCCACATTAGCCACATGTTAGTGCCACTAACATTATGTTGTTGCTGTTTTAAAACCCAGGAAATCACACGTTTCCTTTATTGCCTTCTACAAAATGTAAACAAGTTATTTAAAGTAGAACCTAATTCTTTTCCTCCAAATAATGAAGATTCAAATGATTTTAAACATGGTGATTTTTACAGCATCTAGGAAACTTTGATCTCCTTCTTCTACTGGGGGTGGGGTGGGGTGGGACCCAACCAACAAATCAAAACAAAGCCCAAAATCTAGCACCGGGGGGTGGGGGTGGGGGGAGGATAAACCTGAGTTTATGAGGTCTTTTTCAGGAAATCACAGGTCAGTGCCAGCACCACATCCTTCTTTAACAAGCAGCTGTAAAACATTTATGGGATAACAGTACCAGGAAAGGATACCACAGGGTCTCCACAGTACCTGCCAAACATCCCGGCAGTAGGCTGCCTGGTATGCCATGCCCCAGCCCCTGCTCCCTCCTGAGCAGCCGCTCGGTGGGACAGACCTCCCCTTCCTCTGGTAGGACCATCAGGTATACCTGCTGTTTGTATTTTTAAGCACATCTGAAACTGAGACAATTCTCAAGCAGCTGGTTATATCTATGCGGCCAAAGCAAAAATGATGGGCTTTTTTCCCCACTATGTATACCCTCTGATTTCATGGCTCTTTTTCCACTCACAGTGCCAGCCAGTCATGACAATTAAGTTTTTCTCCTCTTCAGACTCAACAGACCTATAGACCAACTACTTCAAAAATCAAAACATAACAGAAATATAGCTTTTCTCTGGAACAACGATGGCTTTTGTTACATTCCGGTACAGACCAAACACCACACTACTTTTTACAAATAGCGTTCATGTCATGTAAGCCGAAGAAAAGGGAGGGGAGAAGAGGGAGCAAAGCTCTTCTATTATTTACCAGCCACACAGTCTAATCTTTGCCCCCATGAGCTATTTCAGAGATCTACGGACACAGCATCTGCAGAAAATTTTGTCTCATTAATACCTTCAACCATGCTGATCTACAACACAACATAAATTTACACACCACTGATTTCTGTGAATTTTTATATTTCTTTTTGTCCCCAGGAATGCCTAAAAAAAATAAATTCCTTTGCCTTTATGTCATAACAGTGTGCAACAAAGTAGCATACAAGCACTGCACATTTACTGAAGCTTCTAAGTTATTGATGAGGCTCTTAAAGACTAAGCTGACAAAGCCATTCCACTTTTGGTGATTTGCATAACCATATTTTGGGTACAATTTTCTTATTATTTGGCTGGCTATAATCAACTTTTACGCAAATACTGCAAGTATACCCTTCTGTTTTAACCTGAAGCAATCCAAATTATGCTACAAATGGAGTTTCATGAAAGAGCAGAGGTCTCCTGAAAAGCATCTCAGCTACCTGTTTTAAAGCAGCAGGTAATAATCAAGGAAAAGGGCAATGCTTATCATCACCTCTTTACAATCCTGTGACTGCTCATTTGTTTGTATCACAACAGCGCCTAAGCCAAGGATCAAAGACATGCAGTTGTTTGATAGACAAGTGTAATTTGGGCATTTATCCACCTGCCTGTTCTTGCTGAAAAGCTGTTTCCAAAGTGTTCAGAGAGCCCCAGACACATGAGGGTACTCGCTTTCAAAGCACGTGTTCATTTTCCGTTATCTGACACAAAACCAACACTGTGTTCTGCATTAGACTTCAAAACTTATGCCCTTAAAATTCCTCTCTGTCCCAGCCAGGAGGGGACAAGCAGCAAAGCGGTCACCTAAGCCAAGCGCTCTGTTCCTCCTAAAGGGAAACTCAGGAGGGGAAAACAATGCACATACAGACCAAGGCGGGCAGGAGGGAAGTGAGTCAGGGCTGCCGGAAAATATTTGCTTGGGATTTGAACACAAAGGAATCTCAAGCATTCCTCGCTGGTGCTGGCATAGCGCAATAGATTTCTTGCCGCTGGCTATTTAAGGTAAAACTCTGCCATATTTATCCTCCAGTCATGTCAGCGCCAATTACTCCCCCAGGCCCTGAGAGCACAGCATCGTTTTGCAAGGCATGCCCATCTGTGCAAGGAGGCTACACCATCTTATGTTAGAAAGCAGGGATATGCCTAAATCCTTCTCAAGAGAGCAAGAGAGATCAGAGGACTTGCTCACAATCCTGAAGCAAGAAGCCTGAGCTTCCCAACTACATCAAAATTGGTTTGTGGGACCTTCAGCAAGTCACCTGGCCTTTGTGTCTCAACTGTCCCTCTTGATACCTATCTATGCACTTAAAACACACGTACAGCTGACAGAAGGCTGAAGACTCCTCCAGAAGGCAGCCAGGGCAAAGTGTCGGCTAGAAAGCAGCAGTGAAAGACCTCCCAAACATCTTTCAGATTAATATTATTCTTTAAGCAGGCACCGTGGCAAAGAGGAATCACTGCAGTGCACTGTGTTTTCCAAGTGCTGCTCTGGAAGCTACAGGCACCTGCAGCACAATAGTCTCAGGATATGGGAGTGACTCAGCCTCCTGAATTCTGGACAAGGCAGGCAGCAGGATCTCAGGGGTGAAAGTGCCTTGCCTTTAGGGAAAGGAAGGATCAGATGAATCACAGCACAGTGTAACAATTCCTCCTACACGACTCTTCTGTAGCGGACTCGCTACCAGCTGAGGATGAGGCTGTGCTGGTTTCCTAAATGGAGAAAGGCATGCCAAACCCTCTGCACCACAAACAGGCTCTGCAAGGGAGAGCCACCATTCACCAGACCTTGTGCAAACCAGCCAGCCAGCATCCCCCTACTCCCTGCTGCAACCCACGTGGGACCCCGGAGCAGAGGTAGCCAAGGGCACCTCATATTTAGCCTTTGTGCTTGAAGAAGCCCTGCTAGAAAGTGCCTTCCCGAGCCACAACCCTCGAGGTGGGAATGGAGATGCCTGAGATCTGTGCTGGGATATTAGAAGCAGCTACAGCGCTGCAGTGGCAACACAACCTCAGCACTTTGCAATGAGATACTGCTAATAACTAGCACTGAAAACACTACTGATGTAAAACACAGTGCTACTGACATCAGTAGTGCTATCCCCAGTTCGGGTCATATTGAAGATGGGTGTTAATAAAATCATCTTGTATCTCCCATGGTCCTGGAGGCCTATGCCCAAGCAAGCCAGGAGTTAAACATTAAGATGTCCTTTTGACACCTGAAATGTTTTCCATCAGCATTGGAGTGCCCACATAATTTATATATCAAAAATATGGTTTGGCAGGATTAAATATGAAAATAATATATCAAGGATTTTTTATTGGAAGGGAAAACATTTGCAGCATACAACAACCCAACAGAAGAAAAGCCTGATTGCTGTGATGAATAATGCATATTGCCTATGGTACTAATTAACCTTGTACTCCAGTAAGATATTATGGAACAATAAGGCTAATTTGAATGTGGCCCAACACTTTTCCCAATGGCATCTGGAAATCAGTCTTTGGAACATGTAAAATTTGAATTTGTTAAACCAGAAGCCTTTGCTCAATGAAGTTTCAGAAAGAATATTTTTATTTCTCTGTATTCACAGCCCACGCTGTTTGCATGCACGTACATAATGCAAAACACAGAAGGGGATTCCACAACCAGAAATGGTCTAGCTTGGCTTTCTACAGGCCCTCACCCATCTGCCAGCAGCACACAGGCAGAGACAACATGCCTCTGACTAAATCACACAACACCTCTGCAGGCTCAGACGTCCTGCGGACATAATTGCAGCACGACTGTTGCACAGCCTCCGTTTCTCCTCGACCAGAGTGGCAAAATGCTTACAACAAGCTCACTGAAAAGGAACAACGGAACTTTAAGCTAATGCTTTTATGCCTCTAACCTAAAAGCAAATGCCACCACCTGAAAACACTGACTTCAGCTTGGGCTGGTCTTGCTTTTCTTATAAAAGACCCATTTTCCTGTTAGCCCAAAGCTACACATGGTATTAAACGCACATGCCACATTAGAAGCACTGTGTTCTTAGTCATGTGCACAGCACACACGAAGTGGAGCAAACTACTTAGCCATACAGGCATGACCAAAGACACAGAAGGCATCATGCACAGGCATCTTGATAAACACCTTCTGTAAGAGCGTGCATTCAATCACAGGTTTACAGAGTCATGGGATCAAGTTTCCAGATAATACTGGCCAGCTGCTTTGTATACCAAGGTCTGACACAGCATAGTCTCATCTTGAAACAGAAAACCAGGAAAAAAGCAGACTTTTTGGCTCTCTCCAAGCACCTTTCTGCCTTAGGAACTGCTGGGAGGCCACCAAACCAAACAGTACCCTACAATATTTTGGAAGGGCAGGGTCTGGCAGGGGGCACTGCCCCTCCCCCTACCAGTGCACTTAACACGCTACATTTCAGAGCCAGTGTGTAACTCACCACCTTCACCATCAAGATGACACAGCTCTTGTCGATGCCATTAGCCATGCTCAGAGCTCAGTCAATAACAGACTCATATAATCATTTCACTCATCCCCAAGCACCAGACTTCCAGTTGGCAGCCATCCCCCACACCAGAGAGTGAAAACCCCACGTAGCACACCAGCAAAAAGCACCAGGAGGTGTCTGACCTGACTGCTGAGTTTTGTGTTACTGACGCATCCAGGAAGCGAGAGCCCAAAACCATCAAGAATGAGGGCACCAAGCGCAGAGCAAGAGTCTGAGGACACAGCACCACAGCAGCAGCTTAGCAAAGGCTTCCTATGATGCACCAAGTCCTGCAAGCAGGCTCAAAGGGCTGACATGCCATTTTAAACTGTAATAAGAGTGAGGAGTGACTCAAAACTTCTTCCCAACTCTTTTCAACGGAGCACAGTGCAGAAACACACAGATGAACTTTAGCCTGTGTCTCCCTGCATGAGATGGGAAAAAGACAACCACAAAGAGCTAGAAACTCTGGTACTGGAAGGTTTGGAGGTGATCAGGATCAGACTGTTTGCTGAGAAATAGGTCTGATCTGAGTTACATCTATTATTATGAACTGAATTTCTACCCTATAGGCTGTGCTCTGCTGGCTGTCAGTGCAACACTTAATAAAGATCTAGGCCAGGAAATCATTTAGTAGTTAAGAATATATTATAAAGGATTATCATCTCTCTCCCACCAAAATCAATTATAAAATCCCCACTGACTACAGAAAGCACAAGATCATGCTGCAACTCACTTCTGCCAGGAAACCGGCACCCAGATGCATTAGTCTGGCAGGACTACCCTGCAGCAAGGACTCCGAGTGCCACTTCTGCCTTGCTCACCAGTGTAGGCACCAACAGGACAGTTCCCATCTCTCTCTGGTACTAGCTAGACTCTCAATCTGGACCAAAATGCCTTTGCACATGAATGATCTATTAAGTCCCTCAAGCGTAAGCTTGTCTCTGAATCTGCTTGTGTTGGCCCACACTGCTCTGACCCAAGGCACGTCTGTAGGCATTAACCCCATACCTAAATTCCCTGCTGCCGGCTTTGTTGGGGGATGCTACTGCTGTCACAACATGAGAGCAGGTCCTAGCTGCTGTGACACTTCATTTGTCTGGGCAGCAGCATGCCTGGAAGGACGACTGCCCTGTTTTAGTGGAAGTATGCAAGACAATCAAGGCCAGCTAAGCAAACTAGTTTTGACATATTAAATCATGCTTGAACTGTGAGAGCAAAGAAAAATAATACAAAAGCTATTAAAAAAAAAACCCAACCAACCAGGCTTTACAAATAAATAAATAATACAGGCCAGCCTTGTGCATGGGAAGGAGAGAAAAGCTTTTATCTGAGCCTTACTGAGGACTTCGGGTAGGCAGAGAGGGCAAGGCAGACACCTGCCCATTTCTGCATGGGTTTGTAGCCATTTCCACGCATTCCACTTCTAGGATGAGCCTCCTGCCGATCACCTGCTCTGGCACTAAGAGCATCAAGTGCTCACGAAAAAGCAGTCCCAAAACAAGCTAGCACAGGAAGAGTGAAATCCCATCAACTAGATACACTTACCCCTTACCAGCAGTCATATGTGCACAAAAGCCCTGAGCAACACCTGACCTGGTACTGGAGGGTCCCATGACTGATTTTGCCACAGTACTCTAAGAGCCTTTAGCCATTTTCACCACAAATTCCTTCTGTAGACACTTTGCCTTAAAGGTTTCCTCCTTGGGAGATAATAACCTGCTGCAAGTCAGCCATTGCAACGCAGGAAATCCCACTGCACAGAGTCACAGGGCATCCGTGCACCTTGGCAATTAACCATGGTACCTCCCCATCATCCTGAACCCCTTCCTCCCCTGCTGTGGATTTCTTCCAGTAATTAACATGCCAGTTGCCTTGGATTTATACTAATAAATTGCTGGCTCCTGTCCCAAGATCCCATCATCACTGGTGCTTCTCGAATCCGCACAGAGCCCCCGCAGTAATGAAGTCCACGGTCCCGGCTCTGTCACTACCTGGGTTGCATGCTATCTGCAAAGCAGCTCGGAGCTGGGAAGCTGCAACCCGCAGGCTGCTTTTGCCGAATACCAAATTAGCACATTCCCCACGCTCGTAGGAAACAGCTTTTCCTTTGGCTCTGCAGTAATTAAAAAGCTCCCTTTTCCAGGCAGCTTTTGAAGGCAATGCTGTGACCTCTGTCACTGTTGCAACGGAATGACAGACCGTCCAACTCAGTGTAAGACCTCTAACGCATTATTTGGGGAATTAGTACCATAGCAGAGCGACCCTTATGACCACACAGAAGGCAGCCATTTCACATGGTGGATGGTAATGGTGACTCCTGAGCTCAATAAAGATTATGTTGGCTCCCTAGGCAGGCTCACTTTATTCCAGTAATACTAGTCACATGTGTAGAGGGACTGGAGAGTCTGCTGGGGCAGAGCATGCTTTTTTTATCTATACAAAGAGGGTCTGGTACTCAATAACCCTAAGGCTTTGGCAGTGAAAGGGACCTTGTGACAGAGATGGATTCTTTGAACACCTTCCACACTAGGCAGAGGCTCCAGTTGATGTGAGAGTCCTACTCAGGAAACGCACCTCCAGGCCAAACTTTTTTGAAGGAAAACATCTAATTGAGGTACAAAAGCAAGCCTTTTGCAAAGCCAACTTCTGTTCAAACTCCAGCTATACAGGAAGGGTAAGTTTGTTGTTACTACCTAATGAATCCACCTGGAGATGGATGATCTTACAAAGGTTTTAGGTTAGTGTAAGATCATAGAAAGAGCACATGAGGTCAAGTACAGCATGGACACCTAGAGTCTGGGTTCAGGCTCTAGCCTCTGGCTGGCACTGAACAACAGCCTCTGGCCCAAGGCTGTCATTTTTTAAATGGGGAATAGTGACTCTGACCTACTTTGTACATAGATCCTTGAAGATCCAACAGAGAAAAGCCCTTTGTATGACCTGGAAATGTTTTTAATAGTCTACATTAAGTATTTCTTTGCTCACACTGAAACAGTCATGCCTGAAGTGCCAGGAAAACTACTCACAAGCCGCTCTAAGCCTGCCCCGAGAACATGTCTCAATACACCCCCAAGTCTCACCGCAAGAATGGGTCTCATCCTAAGTCAGCACCATCTCCTGTGCCACACTGGCCAGGCAAACCTGCCATGGGAGCTGAGCCCACCACCACCACACCACAGTGGGATGCCAGGCTGAAGATACAGATGAAGATGCTCTGCTGATCCATATCCTCTCCCACCCACCCTGCTTCCAGGAACGTGACCTTGGGCAGCATGGGAAGGCATGCAGACAGCCTTGTTTCACCACCCAGCCAGTGGGTTTGTGCTGATAATGCCACTGAGCTGCAGCTCCTGGAGTCTGGATTTTCAGGAGCTGGGAAATTTCCTTGGCTTTAACTTGATTCACTGTCATTTACAGTAAGAAGAAAGTTGTCATCTTAAACCCCAGTTCTTCAAACTTCAGCTGCTTTTTTTAAGGACATACATTTATAAAGGTAGGACAGGTATATAAAAGTAATAAAGAACATTCACAAGCCTGGCATTGTATCTTTTCTCTACATTTATAAAGGTAGGACAGTTATATGAAAGTAATAAAGGACATTCACAAGCCTGGCATTGTATCTTTTCTCTTCTTTAATCTGTTTTGGATATACTGTTTGGGGCTTATACAACACCTAGCCTTGCTCTTTGAGTTTGTTCTGGTATTTACAACCTCATAGCCACCCTGAGGGAAATAAAAAACGGAAGTACATCAGTACCATGCTCAATACAACCTTAACCATGTGTTGGTCGTGGATACCACTGTGTTTATACTTGATTAACTTCTTCAGCGACAGAAAATGAGCAAACGTCCAGCAAAATAAACGGGAATCTCTGTGTACGTGAACAACAGATTCACTTCCTTCTGCAGACATCTGTGTTGCAGTCTCTTTGCTCTTACTGCAGAATACTGAACACTTACCTTATAAGGTATACAAGTTCACCCAGCTAAAGAAATGAAATAAAAAGTAAGCTGTGAATCTGTTCATACAAGGCATAACTGTAGCCTTTGTCTGTGGAGCCTGGATTTCAGCCTCAGTGTTAACCCAAAGCAAGGTAAAATGGTCAGGATGTAAAGCATGCAGAGAGAAAAGCCTATTACTGAAATGTCAACACATCATCAACTACTGCTAAGTGTTTCTGAATAAGAAACACAAAACTGAAAACCCAAATTATGAGCAAAACAGAGTAGTACAAGTTAATTTTAATACCCCATATAAATTAGGTGGAATGGGGGTTCTGGCAAGGAAGTTATGGCAGACCCTTGGCAGTTGATGAGGTTGCAGGCACCCTTCTGCTAAAGATCACTCCCCAGGAATAGTGCCCATGTCTGTCTTTCTTTGCCCTCAGGCTGGGGCATCAAGACAAGCCCCCCACTGGTCACATCAGCTCATGGGCAGACTATCCAGTTCTGCAGAGCCAGCAGCAGCTTCCAGCAATGGGACAGAGTGGGCAGCTGGGAACATCCGTATCTTAAATCAAGGCAATTAAATTCCCTGTATTGCCAACCAGCATTTGTGTACTTTATCCTTAGTATTTCTCCAGAGTCCTTAATTGTTTAAAAAACCCACAGCTAATAAGCAAGCTGTTTCTAAGCAATTCAAAGTCGAAGGTGGCAATCAAAAGAACTTAACATCACCATGGCTAACACTCCCTCTCTCCTGTAACACATCACCCATCCCATAATTTAAGAAACTCCCCAAGCTACCAATGGATACCCTATATTCAAGAGTGCTAAAACCAAACAAAGGCAGTGTTCAAGTAAGTATCAGTTAGCTATCTAGGACCAGACTAAAAAGCATACTCCAAGATCTGCCCCAAAATACCATATGGCTAAGAAGCAGACACGACCTTCAGAGTTTACGCTTGCAGACCATTTCCAAACCTTACTGTATTTGCGATGCTCAGTTTATACTTTCTGGGGGGAATAAAGTACTTCTTAACTGTCCTTCTGGAAGGTGACTGCACAGCAGCCACACTGCAAACAACAGTAAGGTTAAGTTGGTCAAAGCAACAGCCTAAAAGCATCGCTGCAGAACAAGGAAAGATCTTCAGAGTCATCAGTGTTATCAGCATACAAGGTGGTACAGAAGGTTACAACTCATTAGCAAACCACAATATATTGCACGTACACAGACACATGCCTTCTATAACGAATTTGCAAATATACATGCAAAATAAAACAAAGAAGAGAGTAATATTTAATCAATCCTGTGGCGACACAGTTTTGCTGTGTGGAAAACATTCCCCTGCACTTGTTAATTATTTCAGCTGCAGAACAAAACACCTAAATATATACATGCTCACACCTCTCTACAGAATAAAACCTATTCCCCCTCCAGTGACAACTGTCTTTTGCTGAAATGTAGCATTCAAGTGATTTTCTTTACATTTCAAAAGATAATACACACCGTGTGGCCAAAAAATCAGCTATTCTGACACTGGTTGATTTCGTGCCTAATTAAAATTAACTAGGCACTTCAGCTCATAATTGTATAAACACCTACCATGCTAAACTCCCAGCCAATTTGGTTTTAATCAGAAAAAAGCACAAGAAGTATGAACGATGGGCAAAGAACTCCCTGGAGGGGCAACTGTATTTCCAAATTCAGTATTCTCCATATACAGAATATTTCCATCAATGTTTTTCTTGCCATGTAATCACCTCCCAGTAGAACAATTAAAGAGATGGGGTTTTTTATCCCTGGAATTTGCTTGCTTTCTACTCCACCACAAGGGTAAAAGCACACTTGCCTTACTCACCTGAGTTCCAGCTGGGAAGTCTCCCACAAGACAGGCAGGATTTAGCCTGTCTATCTAGCATCTGTAACAAGGAGCTTAGAGCGAGAGAGTTCAGCTGAGCTGAGGCGGAGAGACAGGCAAGCAAGTTGTGGAGGGGGCTGAAGAAAAGTTGTCCCCCTCCTGCACCTACGTCAGATGCAAAAACAAAAACGTTGGCTGCTTTGGAGCAAAAGCCCAAGCTCCAAAATAAGGTTACCTGTGTAGCAGCATGTTTCCATTTCCTAGAAATAAGGGGACAGGGAAGGCAACAGCTGAGCTGCAGCACTGCGTTACCTGAGGAAACCACACAGTGAATTTCTGAAAAATACAGGGTTTTTTTTTATTGTGGTGTCAGCTATGTGTTTCATTCACAGCTTGGGCCTCTGGGATGGCTGCTGTGCAGACACAGAAACACAACAGTCATCAAGCATGGCTCTACCATCACCGCCTTTGCAAGCCCTAAGTTGCCTCCCAAGCCTCCACAGACAGCGTCTTCTGCTACCCACCAGCTGAGGGTCACTACTTCTGCCTGCCTCCTCCCGCACAGCTGCAAAAACACAATTACCTCTGAATATCCTTCCAATAGCTGATCAACAGGGGGGCAATCACCACTCTGGGAAAGTGTCTTCAAATGTCTGTGCTGATTGCATCGCTCTGAGAGGAAGATGAGCAACTCTGCTCCGCTCCCAATCACCCAGTAACAAAATCACCCGAGAACTGATTTGGCAGGTAAACTTGTGATCTATGTATGGCAGCCACCTATGTCAATTAGTTTTAATTATATCCGGAATAAAAGACCCACAAACACAAGGTTCTTCTGCAGCCTTTGTTTTCTGTAAGAAATATTCATTTCTCTTAGCAAGAGCTCAGCTGAATCCAACACAAGTAACAATCAGCAAAAATAAATATTGTTGTGTAAATGCACTGATGTATGCTTAGCAAAGTTGATTAAGGGAAGAATAATCAAACAAACACCAACATTTAAGACAGCAGAAGGGTTTGAACATTGTAGAGTTGTTTTACAAAAAACTCCCAAAACCTAAATGTTTCCCCTGCCAGCAATTTTCCTTTCTCAAACCAGAAAACCATACCCCAACCCATCCTCCCTCCAACCTTCAGTTTCAAAGTTCTTCCTCAGAAGAAGGCAAGAGTGAAGAAAGATTTACTTAGTTTTCCTCCATTATTTTGTCCACCTCTTAACATCTGTAATCTTGTCCATACCTTTTAACTGGCTATATCCAGCTGTACTCCTTTTGATGTCTCTTTAAGTAGCAGCATGCACAGATTCTTGGAAAGGAGAGCCTCCTGACCTCCCGACCTCATTACTCGCCTTTTCAGCTTGGCTCTCATTCATTGCAGTTTTTCCTTTTTTTACTCAAATATTTTATTAATTTGTGATTCAGCTCTAAAAGCAGCTGAAAAGTATCAGGCTCTGCAAATCAATTACACTGGCAGTTACCGCTCTGCAGCCAGTCACTAGCAGAACCTCACCACTGCAAGTGTATTTGGCTCTCATTACTTCAACATCTCAACAACCCCTCCCTTCCAGCAGCATGTGCTCCAGAGCCTTTAAAGGCATAAAAATAAGCACTTCTTGCTCCTCACTGAGAACACATTGGGCTTGAAGGTGAGGATGAATACAAAGAGAAGTGCGAGAAGGTGCCATTTTCATAGTGACTTTATTCATTTCCTACACAAACCCCAACAGTGAGCCCTGCTGTATACAGTAAACAACTTAAATCGAAGTTACAATAAAACTCATCTATGCCAGTGCAGGGAGAAGGAAAGCACAGACTGGGGCAGACAAACTGTTTGGCCAAACCCCTAACACTAATGCCCAAGTGAAAAGTGAAAGCAAGCAGGGAGACCACTTGCAAGATGCACCCAAGTGATTCACAAACCAAAGGTCAGAAGTTTAGATGCTTGTGAACCCCTAAAGTCAGAGGCTTCAGTGGCACTACATCAAGTTTTACAGCATTTTAGGATGTGGCCCTCAAATTCAGTTGAATACCGCCTGCTAAGGAGACCACCATTAGGAGACTTGAAATTGGACAGACCTGAAACTGGGCATTTTCTTCAAAGACCCGTTCAGACAGCACCAGCTGAACCAAGACGAAGTCCATAACCACCGGTCTTTTAGTGGCACCAAATCACCACTCTGGAAACCAGCGTAGAAATTCATAAAGCAACCACTTTCATTTCTCTTATTAACTAGTACAGCAATTTATTCTTGTGAATAATGAACCTCAACACCAGTCCTTTATAAATTTGTCCCAAAACAGTCACAATTTACCTCTAGCTGTCCCACAGCAGTTGCTGATAAATGGGCCATGTTGCCAAAGGAGGTGTAAAAATCTGGGTAGTTTGGGTTCTTTACAGTAACTACTACTTATCTGCCTATACTAATTGAGAGAATGAGTACATTATATAAGGAGATTAGACCATGTCATATTTACAACCTCAGTGTCCCCAGCGAAAGAAACTGTTCAGCTGTTACTGTCAGTGCCTTCTTCAAACAGGAACCCTGCTGACAAGATGATGAATTCAGAACATCGTTGCCAATTAATGATTTGTAGGCAGAAGGGATTTCAATAGTTCCCATATGTTTGTGAGGGTGACTGGTATTTACATCACTGCTAATAACAGAGTGTAGCCTGCTCTGTCCAGACATGACATTAGAGCTTGGAAATGTCATTTTTGTAGGAGAAATTTTAATAAACAAAGCCAGGCTCTTTTGGACTGAAAAAGTTTCCCAAAGTGTGGTCACTAATAACCTGCTTATGCCTAAGTGAAAGCAAGCAGGGAGACCACTCGTGAGATGCACCCAAGTGATTTACAAACAAAAGGTCAGAAGTTACTCAGGTGCTTGTCAAAGCTACACCACAGAGTGCCAAGACCATCATTATGTCAGCTACAAGCACATAGGACCTTTCTTGGTGTTACTTATTCTGCTTATGGGCTGTGAAGTTTAAATTTACTGTCCTAGAAGAAATATCACCCTTGTGAATATAACAATATCCAAACCAGAAAGCACTTGACTCACACAGGATACCAGCGTGGATTCCATGCATGCTGGGCGCAGACCTCCTGAACTGCCTAAGAAACTGTCATCTACCAGCTGATCATCTCAGAGCCAAGCAGCAAGAAATGCTTGGCAGATGGCCTGGGTTAAACACCAGACATCCAGACTGGGCCCTCCAACAAACCTTGCTGTAGGCACTTGGATCCCGGTGTCCCATTGATTTGGTGGTGGAATTTAGGGCTTTCCTACAAAGGAGAACTTTGGGCTCTTAACAGCTCTGGAGCAATTAAAGTAATAAACTCCTGCAGGCTGTAGGTGACATGCAAGAGTAGTTTACGTGGGTGTGCCTTCAGAGAGAAGGGCAAGGGTACACCCCCACAAAGCATCTTTACACTTCCAAACTACGATCACAGACCTACCACAGTCATAAATTATGGGGCCAGACCCTGTCCTCTCAATTGACTAAGAAAAATAAATTTAAAAGAACAACCCATACCGCAAAATGCAAAGCAGAACCTCAAATCACGAAGATCTTCTGAAGGCACACCCCAGCTTGCTATCTCAGCACTACCTGAGACCCAGCCGCTCTGTAGGCACAGTAGGCTCTTTAAAGATAGTCTCACATTTCTAGTTTAAACCAGTCCAGTTTTTTGGTTTGGGGGCTCTTGGTGGTTTTTGAGATCTTTAAAAGCACTTTGAGATACCCCATGCTGCTCAGGCAGTGTGGGAGGGCAGGATTTGAAAGGTGACTAATGGATGTACCCCCTTCTTCCAAAAGTTCTTACAGATGGCTGAAGTCAGTCTCTAGACACAGCACCCAACCAGTGCATGTTATTTTGGGACATGGTATTTTTAGCCATAATGAAGCAGATCCTTGCTGACCTATCTGACCCACATCCCTCATCTGTGACAGTCCAGATTTTCTCAGCTTGGGCTAATGTTGATCTTAGCTTCCCTTGTGCAGTATCAAACTTCGCGTCCAACTCTTCTTCCCCCTTAAATGGGAAAGAAAAGTATCTTTATCGGTACAGGAAAAGCAAAACCAAGTCAGATTCTGCTCTGTTGACCACATCTGCAAAAAAAGGAGACTACCCTGGTCAAAAAGCACACTCCAAATGTTGTTTAGTAGAGGCTTCTCCAAAACCAAACATACCTATATTTTCTCTGCAAGTCAACCCTTGAAGAGACTTGAACTATGTAATCTTCAGGGGCACAGTGTGTGACTGAGGACCAAAGGACAAAGTCCACAGTCTGCTTTGGATATGCACTGATCTATCCTTTGCGCCAACACTACAAACTTCAATAACGAGTGTCTGGAATGAGGGGAAAAGAAAATGCAACACCAACTTCAGCTGGAGTAGAATCCCTCTGCCTTCCCCACAAGTTATCTATTACTCAGTGGCTGCAAGTACAAGGCAATTAAGATGGGACTGATGACCAACACATAATAATTTTGAAAAAAAAACAAACTATATTGAAATTTTCTATTCTGTCCCCTTCTCTTTTATGTCCAAATCTGTTTTAAGCTACCTGTAGATATTTACAACGGAAGGGCAAATTTTATACGCAAGCACATAACATAGCAAACCATAAAATGAGATTATACACTGTCAGTGTATGCTGCACTTCTTTAAAAGCATTCTTTTTTAGGAGCATTCTTTTTTAGGTCTTGAGTTTCAGATAGCCTAGATCTCTTGCACAAGGCCCCTGATGATTCAAGAGACCTGTGCTGACCAGGAACTCAAGAACCTCAGCCAGCTACTTCGTATGTGAAAACTTCAGCACATATGGAAGCATTTTCATCAGTGGGGCTTTAGGTTTAACGCTGAACAGCTGAGCAGCTTTGTATTAAACTATTTACCACTGAGGAAAATCAATCAACTCACACCACATCAAATTCCCACATACCCCCATAGAGCGATAGAGAAAAACATGCTCTTTTGAATACAAAAACAAAACGCATCTTGCATAGGGAGATTAACTCCAAGCATTCCCTGGTACAGTTGAGCAAAAAGAAACTAAGTAGTAGAAAATAACCAATTTAGAAGTACAATTCATAAGGAAACTCCGATGTTGAGGAAAAAAACCATAAAGCTTTAAATAACAGATAAGATTGCGATCACCTCATGGAACCAACAGTACAGCGCTCCAAAGGTAACAGCGACATGCCAGATTCGCCTTGCGCACAGCCCAGTAAGCACCGGGAGGACCCATACATTGGTGTCCAGTCCCACCACATTCACTCAAGGCCTCTCTCTTCACCCTGCCACAGTCACTCAAAGGACCTGTGGCAGTGAGCACCCAACCCACCATTGTCAACTAAACCAGGCATGAAGGACATGCACAAGAAGACCGCACATCCCCTCAGCAGCCTCAGCACGGCACCCTCCCTGCAAACCCTTACCTTGGCAGGTGTTGTTCTTCTCCTCGTACCCGGCCTTGCACAAGCACTTCCCGATGGGCACCAACCACTCCCCCTCAGCGCTGCAATGCATCTTTGGCGCCTCATCAGTCACTGAGTGGTTGACGCAGACACCCGACACCTCCAGCAGCTGCGAGGAATCTGCTCCTGTGATGGTGTCAGGAAAGCGGGCCAGGTTGCGGATCACCGACGGGCATTTCTTGTAGTACACGCGCACGGAGACCAAGGCAATGCAGGCACCCACATCCTGGAAAGCAAGGTAAAATCCCTTTTTTGTTAGGGGCCCAACATCTCGCACCTCTGTGTTTAGCTTCATAACTCTGTCACCGAGGTCTAACTCTGTGAAGCTCTCATCAGCGGCAATCGTGTCGATCTTGATGTACTGGTTTTCTTTGATGTTCCTCCCATCTTCATCATCTGATTCGAAGTAATACATGTTAAAAGTCTCTTTACAAGTCCCCAGCCCTCCTGGAAGGCTGTTACAGTCCCTCAGGGTGAATTTGAGCTCAATGAAGATGCGGGATGCCCCTTCATTAGAGATCCAGCTGGTCAGAAGCCAGTTGTTCTGATTCTGTTCCATTACCTTGCATACTTGGTATGTGTGTATTGGAGCATAGTTTTCATCCACCTCACCAATTTCTTCCCACTGTATAAAAAGAAAAAATATTACTTTTTAAAAAAGTTACAGCTCTGACAAAATCTTAGCTTTCCCATCTAAGAGCACCTTGGGTTTCAGAGGTCCAGGAAGACTTTTAGGGGGGAAACAATGTTTTGAATGGCAAAATGTTCTATACTGGATGCTTGATACATTCCTGATAAAGTTAGATAAAAGACCCTTTAGAAATATGAAAGGATGATAGTTAAAAGCTTTTCTTTCAGACCTTTCAGAAGTGGGAAAATATACTGCTGGGTTTGTCCACTAGTACATGGCTAGGGAATAAAACAAAAGCAGATGGTGCCATGAATGAACCTTTTTCAATGTATCCATATAGGAGGAAAAAAAAAAGCCATTTACAGTCTGCCTGTCCCCGCTCCCCCACCCTCCTTTCTGCCACATCCTCAAATCACTGCCCAACACAACAAGGACAACGACAACGACATTTCTTCAAGCTATTCTCCCCCACCAAATGGCCTGCCAGAAAATCAGCAGTGTGATATATGAAATAAATGGGCCTTTGCTCTACTCAAGCATACTAGTCAGAGTGCCTGCTCATGCAAAGAGAAGATTACTTCCAATAAAGGTTACAGGGATCTGCAAATCTTGAGCTGTTTGTGTACTACACAGGTTTTTAAGCAGAGCTCCAGATAACTTATCACAACTGTTTGTGGGAACTGTAGCAAGTGTTTTTTCATTTTATTTTGGCCGTGCTGTGAAGCATATCACTTGCAAAATGCTTCTTCCTGATCCAGCACACCACAGTCAGTAGCACCAGAATGGTACCTACAATGGAGACACGACATGAATGTTTCCTCTCTCCTTTTGACAACTGTAGCGTCCCATTAAGAGATCAGATTAACCCACGTAAGTAGAGCAAAGAACTCAGGAGAACCCATGATGGTTTCACTTTTGTTCCCTTCTCCTTTTGACCTACTCATCTGCAAGGACTTAATTCCCAAAGGCTCTTCCCTCCTCTGCTCAGCATTGCTGCCCGCATCTAGTCACAGCTGTGGATGCAGCACAAAGCAAACACACAGAGCATAATTTAAAGGTGTTCCAGTACAAGGTAACAGCTATACTCCAAGCTGCATATCTTCTAAGGCCAAAAGCCCATTTTCTTCCATTGGAAATTGTATGGTTTTGCCAAGCGAGGTTTGCAGAGCAGGGGTGGGGGTCAGGGGTAGCTTCTGTGAGAAGCTGCTAGAAGCTTCCCCTATGTCCAATGGAGCCAATGCCAGCTGGCTCCAAGACGGACCCACCACCGGCCAAGGCTGAGCCCACCAGCAATGGTGGTAGCACCTCTGGAATAGAATATTTAAGAAGGGGGGGCGGGGCGCAGGGAAACCTGCACAACAAATTGCAGCTGAAGAGAGAAGTGGGAATGCATGAGAGCAACAACCCTGCAGACATCAAGACCACTGCAGGAGGAGAGCAGGAGATGCTCCAGGTGCCACAGCAGAGGTTCCCCTGCAGCCCCTGGTGAAGACCATGGTGAGGCAGGCTGTCCCCTGCAGCCCATGGAGGTTAACGGTGGAGCAGACACCCCCCTGCAGCCCACGGAGGACCCCACGCCAGAGCAGGTGGATGCCTGAAGGAGGCTGTGACCCCTAGTTTCCCTGATCACAGTGATTGGCGAGTGATCTCTCCCTGTCCTTATCTTGACCCACAAGCCTTTTGTTGTATTTTCTTTCCCTCATACAGCTGAGAAGTGATAGAGAGGCTTCGTTGGGCACCTGGGATCCAGTCAGGGTCAAACTACAACAGAAATACAGACTGAGATGAAGTTGAGAGTCTTCTCAACCTAGACGCCATTTTTGCAGAGTGACAGAGAACACCCTCACAGTCCCCGTAATGATGAAGTTTTTTTAAGGGAAATGCTGTTCTTGAATTTTAGATTGAAATGGCAGCAACAAGAGGCATGAAAACACAACCTGATGTTACAGTCCAAAATGAGTTAAAAATACAACCAGCAGAAAAGCATCTCCTCTCCTCCTTGACCTGGGATGTGCAAGCGGGGCTCTCCGCAATTTCAGCAAGACATGCCCATGGTGATGCACAGAGTTCACATATACCACCAGTGTTCTGAGTGAGGAACCTAACCTGAGGACATTTTTGTCATGCCAAGCAGTCTTTTCATTTCTGAACCCTTTTTATGTCTCTGGGCTTAAACAGGCCATGACCCTACTGTGATTAACATGCACTTGTCACTTCACCCTTGCAGGTTGTGCCACAGAGTTAGCCAGATAATGCCTGCAGCAAAAGCTCGGCAGATCTGTGCAGGATTCATGCCTAACTTTGAGGAGAGGCAATTAACAATTACAAAGAGTAGAGCCATTGAGAAAACACACAGGGAAAGTATGCAAAATAGCACAACTCTGCACATCGCTTCTCTATGTTCCAGTAAATAGGGTGAGTTTAGATACATGAAATTAAAGAGCAGAAAAGCACCACTCTTCAACTACTGTGGTTAATTTACATGCTAAACATGCTGTACATACATGCTTCCGAGTGGATTGATTCATTTAACATGGCACTATATAAATGTGAAGTCTTATTTTTATCACAGTGGCAATTCTTCATTTGATGAAAAGGGAGGGTATCCCTCCGCTCCCCCCCCCATCCCAAGCAGAGTTCCCTGCTGAACGAGCCTGGGGGACAGGTGCACACATCCCAGTACAGCCCAGGAAAGACCTTAATGACTTCAAACCTTTGTTTTTTCTGGCTGAATGTCAGAGGATCACTCAATCAATCACACACATCAACCAGCAGATATGGTGAAGCGTTAGCCTCCAGCAGGAGGTGGTGAAAAGCATCTGGAGGGCAGGAAATTGCTCAGACCAATTTTAGCAAGTGAGGCTGTGTATGGATGGTACCCAGTGTAACTCTGTACAATATTCAGGGAGCATCCAATGTGTATTTCTTTCTGAGAACTGATGTTTGCCGTGACTGTGACGTTGAAGTAATATCACTAGTGACCTAACTTGGAAGGCATATCAAAAAACATCACTTCTCTTTTAATACTTGCCAGATGAATTTTCAAAGACCCAACCATCATGCTCTCCAGAGTTACAAAGTTCAGCTCATTTTCATCACTGCTCCAGGAGCTGTGTTAGTGGGAGTGAGTATAAGAAAGCTCATTTGTTCAAAAACTAAATCCAGTAATTCTAATGGTTGTTTTCATGCACCAAGAGCACTAAATACTGTGAGGAAAAAGGTCCAAACATAAACACAACTGAGCTAGAGTTTAATCTCAGCTGCAAGAAATGGCACATGACCTAACATCTCAGCCTTCAGGATGTGCTGCATTTCCAGCACCGCACCCCAGATCTGAGCAAGTCCTGCCATCGCCACCTGCCATCAAACCTAAAGCAATCACCAGAGAGCAAGAGGAAAGGGAGGTGCTGACAAACTAAAGGCTGCTTATCTCCCTATAATCCTCAAGGGAAAGCCAACCAGATTTTATCAGAGCAGCCACTATTGTGTACAAAATCTCGGCTCTGCCATTTAATCCCATCTTCTCTCCTATCTGCATGCAGAAGTGCACTATTTCTTTTCAGCAGGGTCTGCCTTCCCCCAGAGAATGCAGGCAGCCTGCCACCCTTCTGCTTTCACATCCCTCCACAACAAGAGGATGGGGGTAAGAGCCCCTGTACCTTCTGCCTGCTCCCAGCTTCCCAATCACTACAGACCTCAGACACTTATTTTAATGGACAAAGGAATACAAACTAGAGGATGAAATGCAGTGCCTTACGGTTAATGAAGAAGAAAACTCACCACATTAAAGAGACAGCATCTATCTGAAAATATTGGCTTGGAAAAAAATTAAGTACAACTGAAAAATTGTGTAATATTGTAATTCCTCTCTGCAGCATATATTTTTGAGATATAAATCAACCCCATCTGCAGGATTAAAACAAAAATGCAACCATTAATTTGGTGCTAAATGTTTTCTCTCTGTCTTTTAATAGCCCTAAGAAGGAAAACACAAATGCATTTCAATGGCCTGATATTAAATCATTTATAGAAGACCTATTTCTGAATCAGAAATTTCCAGTACACTACTGCTGGTGAGTTAGCAGAAGCTAAAGACTGCACCCAGCTCCGTCAATAGGAAGTATGCAATTCATGCAGGCTGTCTGCCTATAGAAAGGCCAAAGATATCACACATCTCACTAAAAATGTAAGAGCTAAAAAAGCATTCAGTGGAGTGGCCTTGGGTTAAACAATTTTAAAATACATTCACCAGCTGTCTGCTACTCAGGCTTGTTTCTAATCTCCGGGATTCCAGGACTGCAATTTGCTACCACAGCACAGTGAAAGGCTGCTGCCCCAAAAACAAATACTGACAGCAGGGATGAAAATTTCAGAGCTTTTGTTTGTTTGGGTTTAGGGTTTTCTTCTGCAGGGAAAATTTTTGTTACTGGTCTTCAGCAACTCACTCACTCTCTTCAGAAGCCACTAAAGGTGGTGTGGAAATTTCAAGCCTTTTTCCTAATTCCACACATCCTAACAGTGCTGAAAGAGAAATCAGGCATTCAGCAAAATCCTAGGAGTCTTAAGAGGGAAAGAGAGCTTAAAAGTGTTAAGCGAAGTCCTAAGATTTACCTGGAACATTCCCAGCAGGACTCCCTCCCTCCAGGGACTCTGCAACCTGCCTCTGTTCCCACTACTTATTTCATAGGCTCCCTGGGTACCAAGAAGCCTCATCCCTCCCATTTCATTTTCCACCCCACCCTGTGAAGCTCTGCAACATATGCACATCCATTCAGGTGCAGGCACAAAGATGTAAAATTGCAGAGACATTTACACATTTTCACCTTTTTTTCTTCTGGAGACAGGCAAACTTGGCCCAGATCTGATCCCAGGCTTTGAATGTGTGGAAACATCTGAGACACTCCGCATGCTTTGCTACAGACAGAGGAGGGTAATTTTACCCCAAATCCTGCTGTCAAGCCCAGCATGCGCGCACACACTGGTGCAGAGGAGAGCATGGTGTGGGGCTATGCAGTCCCCATGCCACGTTAAAAGGGCAGACCTGCCACCCTTCCAGAAGAGCCGACCAGCCCCGTGTTCAGCTCCGTGCTATTTATTCTGACTTTCACCCTGGTAATATTTGGGCAATCTCTTCAATTTCCTTTTACGCAGCTGATGGTAAGACCTGGCTGCCAGTCGACAGCCTCCAGCTCAGCTCCCACACACGTTCCCTCCCACTACTCAACTTCATCTCACAGCCTGCTCCTTCCCTCCCTTTGCTGCTCTCCTCCCATCACAAAACCCAAAAACTTGGGTTGCTGCTTTTTTTTTTTTTTTTCCCCCCTAGCTGCTGGCTTTCCACTTCCTATCATATTACAAAGTTCAAGCAAATAAGAAGCAGCTCTCCTCTGTGCAGTTTTGGTGAGGTCACGTAAGGGTAAATATTGAGTGAAAGCCAGGCAAAGTACTATGCATCTTTTTTTTCTGCACTGCAGGTTTTGCAGGGCTGTGCTAGCTGTAAAATAAGGCCAACTGCATCACCATCTTGCCTCTTGCAAAATACCACTTATACACCAGTCCCAAAATTCAATCACTTCAAAGCCTGCCACCAATATTGCCAGGTTTATCAACACGCCCTGTGATGCACAGCATTCCTCAGATTTTTGGCTTTGGAGCTGTATGATTAAAGGAGAGTCTTTGCTTTTGCTGGGGGTGTTTCAGTCTTCGTTAAAAGAAAAAGGGGTTTGCTTGCTCAAAGAACAAAAGGACAAAATTGAAAGTGCCCAAAGTCACCTTATTTGTAGCCCCCTCTAAAATGATGCTGACCTCAGGACTGGCAGAAGCAAAACAACTCTGTTTTGAACGCTGGCATTGGCAAGAGGTGTATGTGTAACCTGTATGACCTACCAGTCATGGCAGTCCACCAGCACCTGATGGAGCACTTGGGAAGCCTGGTCCCCTCACAGCAAGGGCCATACTCAAGCAGAATAGAAATGCAGTAACCTGACACAATGCTGCAAGTCTGCTCTTCCTCATGGAGGAGTAGTGCCAGGAGCAGAGCAGAGACGTGGCATGCAGCTCCACCTCCAGACTGAACAGCAAGCAAAATGCCTTTGCCCAGCCCTCTTCTACCACTGCCAGGTCACTGCATCCTGTTTCAAACAGAGCTCTTCGGCAACAATTTTTATGCATTTGTGCCAGTGTGACAACTCAGGCTTGAAGTTCAAATTCTGCTTTGGGGCAGGATGCCTGCTCACTGGGACAGCCCTGCGGCATCCCCCCTCCTCCCCTGCACCAACCAGACAGACAGTGGAAGGACACCAGCCACAGCTGCATGATTTTTCCCAGTAAATCACAAATTTGAAATAAAAATAATCTGGAAACCAAAGCAATTCATGTACTTGGATCACATTAGGAAAGGAGGGGAGGGGACAAAAAGGAAAACATCAGTAAAGGCGAAAACAGAGATCTTTACAGCCTCCCAAACCATGTGTTTACCATCTTATCTTCCTGAATTTAAACAAAATAAAGGACAGAAAAAAAAAGAAATTAACATGAAAACTGTTCCAGAGTAACTCAAACTAATTGTCTCAACCTCAAACATGCTTTTTTTAATTTCAGCTACCAAAACAACAACAAAAATCCCCCTTATATTACTTGTACGGGCAAGCTTTTCCAATAGCAACATCCACTTTCAATAGCGCAAAAGCTGAAGAGACTCCTACACAGCCTCAGCCTGGTTTTGGGGGTTTGGAGCTCATTTTAAGGGCAGGAGCCAATCAAAACTGCAGTGAGTTCAATACAAACAAAATTAGGCCCAGTGTTTATTAAAACCTTTAAATACCAGAAGCAGTCGTAACCACCCAGGATCTTACAATTTCCATACATCTGATACTCCCCTGACTTGAGGCTCAAGCCTCATTTGGACAGCAATTTTACAACCAAGACATTTATACATACAGACATATATTCCTACTGACAGCAGTTACTAGTCAAGCAAAAAACATAATGGACAACAGACACTGAGGATAGAGAGGATCTGATTAATCTCCCTACTCAGGCAGAAATCTGGTCTAATGAAATTAATTTTAAAAGCCATGTTTCCAAAGAAGGAACTCAGCATCTTCTGGTGGTTTGGCACATTCACCGCAATTTGTCCAACTAGGAAAATAAATAAAACCAAATAAGAATACCACAACTTTTGGGCTGCACTTCTCATTTCACTACTGGATTACAGTTTTCTGCCGTTTCTTACAATGCCACTCTACTCCGGCCACTGAGCTGCACAGTCTGGTTAACACATACCCTCAGAATTTCCAAAGTGAATTACTTGGAGTAAATGTGAGTCTCCTCGTCCATTACAGGAGATTTGCCAGGCAGAAGCTAAGGACCATTCTTCATAAACTAAAACATAAATTGCAAAAAGGTATGAACCAGAAGTTTAGAGCACCTTTTTGAGCCATGTCACATCTGACTAGTGAACTTCTATCTCTGTATAAACCACTCACATATTTGCTTCTATCCCACATGTGATACTTGCTTAGCAGAAATCAGACTTAAAAGGTCACCTCAATTACTACCACTGCCTATCCCACTCCCCACAAAACCCAACCAAACCTGTCAAAGAGAAATTTTTTCACTGCAGCAACATTAAAGGAAAAGACATACATGTGCTTCTGAATGACCTCTTTCAACGTGTGGGCAGCAAAGGTGTTAAGAGAAGAAAAAAACCCCACCTTACTTCATGTCAAAGGCTGCTCGCCACTGCATCAAGATTTAACAAGGCTCAATTTCACTCAGTGCCAAGGTTCTATGTACTGCTTTGCACTGTGACAGAGGGCAGGAGAGAGATTAACGAAGATGGGAGAATGATTAGTGTTTCATCTCCATTATAAACAGAACTACACTGGAAATGAGCTGGGTGAATGAACAGCACCATCACGCTCCATCTCAACTCCACTACTGCCAATTGCATGCTCCAATACTCAGAACAACTCATTAGCAGCAAGCAGCTTTAAAAAAAATACACAGTTTTTAGACATGAGAACTTAAGCTTCTGGGTGGATGCTTCTGTACCTCACAGTGTTTTGGATCTTTTTCATTCCACCTGGGTCAAGCTCTCAAAGTCCTGTGTGTGATCAGGACTGCTAGAAATCCTCCTCCTCCATGAAGTAATGCCAAGTAAGTTTCTCACACAGTCACACTGCTCAGAGCTGAGGGAAAACACCAAACAGGAAAGACCCATGCTGAAATTGCAAGACTGAGCATGACTGCTCCTCTCAAGAAGTGCTAGGTGTGAAGACATATCAGTCACTTGAAGTTACACGGAGAATTTAATAATCATCAGCTCCTATAGTTTAAACGTCTGAATTTGCTACTTGAACAGTTTTCCAATATTATTTTATATTTGCAATATGCATGTAAAGTTTGCTGCCATGCCTTCTATTTCTGCAGCAGGTTGTGCAGGAGACTTCTCAGTGAAAATCCCTTGGCGTAACATAATGCAAAAGTTTTGACAATTCCTGGATTGCTCTGCACTACTGACAAGATGAGAAACAATGCAGGTTTCTGTAAAGCTGAGATAGCACCTCAAAACATAAGCAGTAATTTGCTAAACCAACTGCCACCCAAGCAAGCCTGTGAGAAAGAAAAGCATTTAAAACCTTAAAAATTATTTGAAATACATTCTGATGATGAAATAATATTATCTGTTCAGAGACCTGCACGATTCAAGCTGTTGAAAAATGAAGAAACATCAGGAAAAAGTCACCTAGACTTTTCAGTGCGGCAAACCAAGTGGAAAAAAATGGAAACGGGACAGAAGTTTTGCTCAGACTTTGATCATTTGCATGATCAATGAAAGATGTCAGGAGCAGAATCCAAATGGAAGGGGAACCCAGCTGGAGGTTAGCACAACTGAAATGAAAAGGAGCATCAGCCCCTCTCTAGCATGGCTAATCAGAGACTGCTCCAACTGCTTCCCAGAACAAAGCCATGTGTTATTTGCAAACCCCACGTCCCGCCCTACAATTTTTTTTAAAAGGTTTGAAATTCTCTGTACAACTGAATTAAAACATCCATTTCAAACCACAGTCAAGCAATTCAGGGTAAGACAACGGAGATGAGCATGAAAGAGGCAATGAAGAAACACAACACCATTAAATCATTTTTCACTGCTTAATGTAACACTCATTGCAGAACAATTTAACAAATGCCATAACAGTGTTGACACCACACGGTTTAACACTGGAAGGCTGACAGAGCCAGATTTTCAGAAGGACTCACAGTATGACATATGTTTTAGGTTTATAAGCAAATGCTTGGATTTTCAAAGGTTTGGGGATATTGTTCACATTACTCATCATCTGATGATACCAAGAGGTCCACAAAACAATTTTCAAAAGCAGCAAGAAAGTAAGTTTTCCCTGTTACTTTAATGTTGCCCCAACATTTAAATAAATCAAAATTTATTTGGAGCTTCTAACTGTTTGCTATACTCGGAATAACAAAAAGCATTTGGCTTATTCTTAATGCACAAAACACTGAAAATTTGCAAAAACTAAACTAAATCCTTAATCTTTATCATTGTCATCAGCTATCTATAAATTCCTTAAAGCAAGGAAACATTTTTAAGAGTTTCCAGTAAAAGAGAAAATATACTTGAACAAAAGGTGCATTTAATGAAAATAAAACAGATCAAACTTCTCAATTTGTAACATTCCAGGCAAAGTGATAACAATTATCCATGTGCTGCACTGGCAAAGCCTAACCTCTCAGGCATACACCAAGTTTGACTGGATTATAGATGGCCCAAACACCATATCAGACCCTCCTGCAAATGCATTATTTTGTCCCTGCTCCCTCATCTCTAATCTACCCAAAGCTCTTCATAGAGATAATAACACATTCATAGTTTAGGCCCTGACAACTGCACTCATAGATCAATTTTAAATCTTGCATTTATCATCGTTCTGTAATCAGTGGCTATTCAGCACAAATTTACATCTCATTTCTGTTGGCCAAACAGCCACATTAGAGCTTTGAAGCTTATTCAGGCTTAAATGATTATATTCCCCTAATAAACAGTGAAGGCCTCTCAGTCCAGCCGCTGTGAGCTGCATTAATGACATGCCGTGGCAGCAGGGGCCATCTGAAGTCAGCCTTGTGCGATGCTCCAAGAAGCAGCCCCACGCCACACAGATTTTTTTGCATTTCCAACACACTCAGACAGAAGAAATGAGGAGGCTGCCCTGCTTGCAGACCCTCTTATGGGAACTGGCATGCACAGCAGGCACTTACGCCGTGCAATTTCTCGCACCTCCTCCTAACAGCTCCATTTGCCACCTCTTTCAGTACATGAGGTTACCAGTAAAAAACTGAAACCTGGATTTTCTGATTCCCTACATGCTGAGCACCTTACAACTGTCACCAAACACAAAGCAGGCTGTTGAAGCTGAACCCTGTAGAAAATCCACTTTTCCCTTTTGTCTGACAGCTATAACTTCGTTCACAGCACCACCAAATTGGGTGTTAGCACGCTTTTCTTTGATCGCCTCAGAATTAGGCATTACATTTTTAATATCTGGCTACAGTTTTTCCCTGGGTTTTGGGTTGCTCTCACTGCTTTGTGAGACAAAGACTATCACTTATGCAGGATTACAGTAAGCAGCTAAAACATGATCAGTTCAGGGTGGATTGCCTGCAATCCCTATAGTGAAGCAATCTATCCTGATTGAACAAAGAATAATTATTTAATTAAAGATCCTCGGCAGCCCTACATTATTAAACCAGCATAAAAAGCCTCACATTGATTGTATATTCACTTTCAGTTAAGGTCTGAATCAGTATGCTAAGATCTAAAAATGAATGAACAGAATGAGTTTATTATGACTGTTGTTAAGTACTTACCCACTATAGGTAATAAATTATACATGTGGATGCTTGTTATGCTTATGCCGCAACATAATGAAACTTTTAGTTACTTTTTGTTCTATGGGATTTAATTCCTATCACATCAGGGCTTATGTTACCATTTAAATATGGCACCAGAATTACAAGGATGGAAATCCGTCAGACAGAGATGCAACCTGGACCTCAATGTTTCTTTAAATATGGAATTGAAGAAAAATGGATGTGTTCACTTGCTTATGATGGATGTCCTACATCCTAACCATCTCAGAAAAGATACATTTCGGGAGAGGTTTCATATGTCATCAGCTATTTTTCCTCACCTGCAACCTCCTGCTACTCTACACTCTCTTCCAGCATCTGACAACTGCTGAAGAACCAATTGAACATCAACATGCTGTGGCTAGGAAAGCACACAATTGTGTACTAAGTCCTGAGCTGTCTGCAGTGCAAAAAAAAAAAAATAAAATGCTGCTTCAGCAACCAGCTGTGATAATGCAAAGTCTAGGAAAGCTGCTGAAGTTTCCAGAAGAAACTAAAAAAATTCAAATTATTTACCGAACCAAGAGGTAAACCATGTGTTAACTTGACAGTAATACTGCAACATCTACATTAAGAGAAATTTTCTATTACTAGATTGCTTTTCATCTAACCAACAGAAGATTCAGGAATTGAAATGAAACACTTTTGAAGAAAAGGTCAAATACCTTGTTATTGTAGGGAGGGTGGGGGGTGGTGTAACTGACGAGGGAGAACTTTCCACAGGAGTCAAATCTCTGTCATTTGAAACCTTCAAGGGGGGATCTGGAGAAGTTTCAGAAGAAAATATCGACTTGGCCCGCCTAGCCCATGGCAAGCCACATATATCCATCACCAAAGCTAGGCAGCTCAAAGCTAGCACCAACACGTCTATGTCACGTGGGAGCAGAGGCTGAATATATAGATACTAAAGATTCATATATTTTCCTCTTACCAGGTTACAATGAAGGTCTGTTCCATGGCCCAAGTCCCTGAGGCACAGAGGGAAGAACACAGAAATGCTGAGGCCACACAGTTCCTCAGAAGAAAAACTATCACAAAAAGTTGAAACAGAAAATGAGTTGGTCTATTGTTAGGTCTTTACAATTAAGCTACAAGCTCATATTGCTGATATTTTCCATCCGAGGTACCCTGGGATTAATGGTGGGTTAGAAGTTGGAGCAGTAGTGTAGAAAGAACAACTGGAAATACAGATGTGGGAAGGGGCTATGTTTCTTTACGAGAAAAGAGACTGCCATCAACCAGCCCTTCCTCCAGCAGCACCAGACTGAGGTTAAGAGAGGAAGTGAAGTACACAGAGCCACAGTCCGTTCATCCCAGGTGGCAAAGGACCCACCGGGTTTGGCCACCCCAAGCACTCCTACCTGCTGTCCTGCACAGCTCCAGCCTTCGGTGCTCCCTTTCAGTGCTGCTTCTCCCCTACCAGCCAGGCAGAAAACCACAAGCAAGGACCTCCCTTGGACTTACATATGGAAGAGAAGACACTTTCACAGCAGGCCCATCACTAAATGCAAGCTACTTTTTTTTTGTTTGTTTTTTATTGGGCAGCTTATGGACGTAACACAACTGAATTGCAGCAACAGCACTTTACTGCTAGGCAAGATAATCCTCACCTGTGACCTGCATTTCTGGTAAAAAAAAAGTTTTAAATAATTTTCAGTAGTCCTCGGGAGGAAAGGCACTACTCAGCACAGAAACTATGGATTATTACTTATCCATCCATATTCTGGGCCTCACACTCACTCTACAAAACAGACTGACAGACCACAAAAACATGAAATTACAAACCTAGGTTCATCATTGTTTAGCAGTTAAACTATGAAATCAATCCCCTTTCAATCTTTGTCTCTTTAGCTTCAGAGTCTCTCGGTGAAACTGGATGCACGTTTCACAAAGTGTTGATGTTTGAAAGGAAAAGGATGAATGAATGCACTTTAAGAAATAAAAGTACAGTTCTCGGAGGAAGAACTAATTAGCATAGGAAACAGCACTTCTACAGGTTATGTAGTTAATTGATGTTATTCTTCTTACCAAAACACCTATCCACTGGAAGTTAGATCGCTGAAGAAACGGCACTCCGGTGTTGAAAAGTTGCCCCCATAGTGCACAAAACAAAGCTTTCTAATAATGTGTACTCTCATCCATCAATTACTGCGCACAAAGAAATTTCATACTAAGTAAAGGAATAAGCCATTTAGGGGAAGGACACAAAAACCTGTCTTTGCATCTCCATAGCTTCCCCTCACCTTTGGTGTGAGTGACATAGGACCAGACCCAAAGAACTCTATGATTCATACACACAAAAGGGGAATTTTCATATTTGTGCGAACTGAAGCAGTCAGAGACAGGCCATCCAAGCAGTAAGTGATTTCAGTGCAGTCTCCTCCAGTCAGGGACACAGAGTCCTGAGATGCTGCAAAGTATTTGGCTTTGCAGGTGTGAAGCCTTCACTTGCACTAAAGCTGATGCTCAGCCAGGACTGAATCTCACCTTTCCTATGGCTTTATTAAGCTGCAGGGTTATATCTTCCCCCGTAACAGGAACCTGGCTTCCCACCACAACACGATGTACATGATGCACTTAGGCAGCAGCATGTCCATTTCCCATGTACTCCCCTTACCAAATAACCAAGTGCCCAGGTCAACTGATGACAGAGGCTTCAGTACAGCTCTAGCACACAGTTTCAGGTCATAGATGTATCTGGCACTATACCTCAACTCCTCCCACCCACAGCATCCAGTTGAGCAGTCACTGAAGATTTCCCCTTCACTCCTATCTAGCTTCCATCTTAAAGACTATTTTCTTCTCCTTGTGATCCATTTGCTTCACAGAGTAAACAAAAAGATAATGCAACTCTTTACTAAGACCGCTTCTAGAAAGGCACTTTCATTTCAAATGGCAACACTTCAGCTAGGACAAACTGTAAAGATCCCAGAAAAGAGAGTCCACAGCTTCTCAAGATACCAAAATCCTACATTACAGCACAAAAATCCATTAAAAAAATAAATGAAGGGAAGGCTGGGGCATGGCTGTCTTGCTCGTGGCCTCTATTTGCCCGAAATGGGGTGTGGGGAGGAGAGAGATAACTAGTACGTACTCATAAAGTTAACAAGACGACACACAGCAAGAGGCGTAGCTAGAAAGATTAGTTTCTCTTGTAACAAGGACAGCTTGCTATTGGCACAAGCTACAAAGGGATATAATAGACTTGCTGTAAAAGGAAGACAATCAAAGAAGAAATCCCCCTCCAAAAAATGCACTGTAGGTCATATCAAGGTTACAGACCTACTGCAAGGACCCATGTACAAGTTTCTACACGGTACATACCGCAGGAGATTCAGCTACATAACATGAACAGACTCAGTGGTGTTAAATCCTATGAAGCTACAAAACCATTACCTCCAGCTCACACATTCACAAAACTGCTTTTATTTTTAAATAAGAAGAACTAGCAAATATTGTGCTTTTTTTTTTTTTTTTTTCCAATTGATTGTTTTACTCTACCAGCAAGGGAACTATAACTCAGTAAGAAACAGCACATCTAGAATGTCAATGACTTGCAATTAACATATTTGAACAGCGGGGAGTTGCCCAACTTTCTTTCTTAATATAATTTTGATTACTTATGTATTTACTATAATACAGGAGAAAACTAGTTCAGTTCACAGATTTAAAACTATGCAGAACAGAGAAGAAAGGAAATTTGCCAAGTAATAGCTTTGGTCACAGCACTGTGTGTGAAAAAACATTCACTCTATTTTCTCTCTTTGCTGCTTTATTTTCGAACAAACAAAATAAAGGTTAGAAAAAAGGAAGGTGACAGTCTGTTGTGGTTTTTTTGGGGTTTTTTTTTTGTTTGTTTTTGTTTTTTTTTAAAGGCAACAGTCAAAATTGCTAACTTAGGCTTATTCCCAGTTCAAGAAAACCTAAGGCACCACCACCGCTATGGCACTAGCACCCATTCTGGGTCTCAGTGCTTTCGGTGCTTGCTTTATCCTTGATCTATGGGGACACTGTGGTCTACCAGTAAGGACAGATGCACCAGGGAATTCACCTGCGAAAAGCCCCTCTCATGTAAAAAAGCTCAACACAGATGCCAAAGACCCTCTGCAACAACTGAAAATATGCACAGGGACTTCTGCACATCCCGCTTCAGCGAGGTCAGCCTCTGCAAACAGCAGTGCTC
Source organism: Falco biarmicus (assembly GCF_023638135.1). Lineage (NCBI taxonomy): Eukaryota > Metazoa > Chordata > Aves > Falconiformes > Falconidae > Falco > Falco biarmicus. Next base: position 61,580,740 of record NC_079288.1, on the reverse strand, counting down.
AGGGAAAACACCTGCAAGCACAAAACCTCAGGAGCTAGCACTGTGCTCAAAAGGGGCAGGGAAATGAGGAGTCCAAAAGGTTTACCTGGGCTAGCGGCATCAAACAAGATAGCTTTGCAAACACCAAGCAAGGGCTGCTTAAGATTCCCTGCTTTCTCTCTGACACCTTCACAGCAAAAGCCTTTTACAAACATTATCCAGGCAGCATCATAACCAAATCCCCTGGGGGCTGAAGACATTTGCCAGCTCAATACACTTATACAGCTCTGAGAAACAGGCTCTGCCAGACTTAGTTACTGCTGATTCCAAAGGACACAGGAGCTCCCGCCTATCTGTACCGTCTGTCCACATCGAGATCACCCCTCTGAAATAAATATACCAGGCTCCGAAATAAGCAGCCTTTTAAAATTTAATATACAAAGCTTGGGAAGCTGAGCTTACAGCCTGCGTAATCGGCACAGATATTCAATTATCATTAAAATTAATAAGTAGGACAACAACCAAGTCCCCTGACAGACTTTGATTATTTCAATCTGAGTATTTATCAGAATTACTCTGACACACTGAGTCACTGGGCTCTGGCTGGCCTCTGGCATCGGGCACAAGTTGCTCCTCAGCCCACTGTGTTTTCCTTCACACTGGAAGCATCATGGCATCCAACATCTGGCAAAGACAAGTATTGCACAAGAAAGGAGACTGATATCTGAAACTGTGCAAAAAGGTTTGATCTGATCTGAAAGCCGTTTTCAAGTGAACTATTCATTTTATTCCTGTTCAGCAGCTGTACTCTGCCTTGCTGTAATTCTGCAGCAGAGCAGCTGCAGACACTGCTTTTGCAGGGAGGCACTGATACTGAAAAATTGGAGACAAAGCTCTCTAATACCCGGGTTGGAGCATTAGGAAGCAGACGTGCTTTATTTTCAGCGTGGGATGCACGGTGGACAAGTTCCGCCTGACATGCACACCAACTCTGCTCTCTGTTTATCTTTATACGGCCAACCTATACATATTAACGTCATTTCTGAGAAACAATTAGCATATTCATTACCATTCCATAAACTACTTATCATATCTTCATATCTACACTCTTACTACGCATGTGTGGCCTAATGGATCAGGGGTCCTCTGGTGCTCATTTGGGACATCTTCATCCTTTCTTTATCTTCTTCATCTCGTCCTTTTCATGACCTTCTCTTCTTCTGGCCCTGTTTCAGCACTCTTGGCTCATGTCTTGGGTTTCAGACTGGTTCTTATTCACTTTAGTAGCTAAACTATATAACACAGCATTCTACTAGCAGCTAAACTACGTAATACACGAGTCGTACAGCTCAGCCATGTCATGGATACCTAATTGCGACATTTACAGTTAAGCACACTGGTAAAATTCCTCTGGTGTCAATCCCTCCTTTTCTTTTGATGATTTGTATAAAACTAATCATCATCCCTCTAACACTTATTCTATTTTAAACTACTCATTTATAGTTGCATCTCCAACACAATTCTGTCATTAATTACAGCACTGAATCTTATCACAAGAAAGAAGGTAAATTCCCAATATTACAATAATTAAGATGAACAAATTTTTTAACCAGGACAAATTAGGTAGCCATGAGGTGAGTTTGTTACAGACTTTTTTGAATCCCCAATCAGTGTCATCTTTACCTGTTTCATGTAAAATTTTAGTTTGTTCCCAAACTTTCTGTAAATTGGTAGAAATTGTGCCACTTTGATCCACATATGTACAATGGCTTGTATTAATAACTGTACAAACACCTCCTTGTGAGGCTAAAGGTAAATCAAGAGCCATTCAGTTCTGCAGAGCTACCTTTGATAAACTAGACACTTCAACTTGTAGTTTCTGTATGGCATCCCTAGTCTTGTTTTCAATATTCTCTATTACTGCTGATACATTCACGATTGCCTTTTCTAATTCGCTTGCTCCTAAATCATGGAACAAACCACGTAGCAAAGCTATGGAAGGCTGTGGGTCTGTCCGCAATAGCATTTCGTCTTCTTTTGGTTCTTTTGGAAAAGGTTCCAATCTAATTATCTTGGGTATATAATCAATCTATTATTGTGAGATCAGGAACTAAGGCTCCAAGAGTACACGCTCCTTGCCAGTCGGGGGTAACGTTTTATAAGCAGTTTCCCCACATAGCCAGTACCAACCACCTCCTGCCAGGAACGGGAGACCAAAATAATTTGTTCTGTTGACGTAGTTTAACGTAGGTCTCCAAAATGACTCTGTTCTATTAAATCCAGGGAAGCAGCCTATAAAGGTTTGGTAGTTTCTATTAGCCACACGATTATCACACCCAGCATTCCTGATCTTAAGCACTAGTGCTTACAGAATCGTTGCCTGGTCCACATAAACAAAGGGTCGACTTCTGACCGTCTAGCAACGCTGTAACCTGTATTTCCCTGTTGTCTTTCTTTTGAAAGATACTTGGCCACTAAGGATTCATAGGGTGTACTTTGCTGTATTCTCGATTGTTAATTTCATTGATTGGTGTGAGCACTCCTATTAAAGGTAGGTCTTGTCCCCTCCTTGAAGTTGGCAGTTGAGTACCAATCCAACAGTTGCTTCTGTTTAAGACATCAGTAACATCCTGGACCAACATTAGATACAAATTTTGATCCCACCCTACAGTCCAGATCACTTGAGTTAAAAGTTATATAGTTAATAATACCTGATCATACATTTGGCCTTCCAAATTTTAACTTCACTGGCGATTGTTGTTCTACGATTCAGGGTGCAGGGGCTTTCTTTACTCTAGAGTAATGGATCCAAGGCCCTTTTCCCTCTAATTTTACTGTTGTGTTTGCAGTCAACAACACCTGCTATGGTCCTTTCCACTTTTCTTCCAATGGTTCCGAAGTCTAGGTTTTCAATTAGACCCAGTCTCCTGACTGGAAGGCGTGTATTGGAGAATCCAGTCCCATCTCCTAAGTATCTATAACAGATTTCTGAAGTGCAAAAATTATTTTTACTGAAGTTATCAGATAATTTTTCAAATAGAATTGCCCTTCCATTACTGCATTTGTTGGTACACCTAGGACCTGACAGGGTTTTCCATAGATCATTTCAAAGGGGTTTGTTTTAACTTCCCCCCTGGGTTGTAATCTAATTTTTAACAGAGTATCAGTAAGGCCAGAACCCAATTTAAATCTGTTTTTTTGACAATTTTTTTTCAAGTTGTAATTTTAGTGCATGATTCATTCTTTCTACCTTCCACTCGACTGTGGGTGGTATGGGACATGAAGTTTTCAAGTAATTCTTAAAAATTTGTTTACTTGTTCTACAATTTTGCAACAAAGTGTGATCCTCTATCTGATGATAAGCTTGGTGGAACTTAGAATTGAGAAGTAACTTCTTTCAATAATACCTTAACTAATTTCCTAGCTTTCTTGGTGCAACAGGGAAAGGCTTCTGGTCACTCAGAAAAGGTATCCACTAAAACTTGTAAATAGCGATAATTTTTCTTTCAGGGTAGCTCAGTAAAAATTATTTGCCAGCAATCCCCAGGAGAATGTCCTTGCCTGGTAACTCCAAATCGAATGCGGTTCTCCGTCATCTTTGGGTTGTTTCTTTGGCATATTTCATATCATTTGGTGATTGACTTTACAATTTTTACATATTTTTACTCAAAACTGATCTTTGTAGATATGTAAGTGTTTTCTCTGGGCTAATGCAGTTGTTATTTGTTGTGGAAGAACAATTCAATTATCTTCAGCAGTGGCTCACCCATTTTCTTTTATTGTGGTTTTTAGGGTATTAACCACTTTCCAACCTTCTGTATCATACTCTGGGGTTTCAGGTAATTGTGGAGACTTTAAGGGAACCAGGACTAACAAGGGCAGATTATTCTCTTCTGCTGCAGCCTGTGCTGCTAGATCTGTTTTCCAATTTTCCCTTTCTGTCATGGTGTATATAAACTGTGATTCTTTGTCCCCAAGTAAATTTTCAAGCTTCTTGAATAATCAAAACAGTGGCAGCCATGGCCCTCAAACATATCCAGCCCATCTTTTGCTCATTTTGTCTAGTTGTTTAGAAAAATATGCCAGAGTTTTTTTGAAGGAGCCTAATCTCTATGTCAGTACTGCCACTGCAATGGCTTCTTTCTCATAAACAAAGTTCAAAAGGTTTTTCTAGGTCTGGAAGCCCAAAGGCTGGAGCTTTCATGAGGAACTGTTTAGTTTCTTTAAAGGTTGTCCTTCCTGCTGCATTCCACTCCAGATGCAATCCCATCAATCTATTCAAAAGTCTGTATAAAGGTTTTACTAATAGTCCACAGTCAGTCATCCATAATCTGCACCATCCCAGCATTCCCAGAAACATTCTTAGTTCATGAACAGTCCGTGGTTCTGGGAGTTGGCGAATTGTTTCTTTTCACTCAACATTGAGAGCTTGTTGTCTACGGGAAAAGTCAAACCCCAGGTACTTCATGGTCCGCTTTCCAATCTGGGCTGTGTTTCTTGACACTCTATATCCAAGCTAGCCTAGCTTGACCTGGTCTCTCTCCAGTCCAGACCAGGGGAATCACTGCATCCTCCACTTCCACCAGGATTTCCCCTTTCTCTTTTCCATCCTCCTGGAAAGATAGTACTAGCACATGGACATATTTACCTTCAGGAATAGTCATTTTAACTTCTTCACCCTTAAATCTGATTGTTGTTTGTAAAGGTTTGGGGGTTCCTGGCAAATACAAAACCCAATGAGTTACCCATTGTTTTCCTATTTTAGATTATATTGGTTTGAAGAACAATGCTTCTTTGGTTTCCCTGTTGCAGCAACAATTCAAATACCGTGGTTTACTGAATACATTTCCCCAGAATCTACCAAAACCTTCAGTTTTGTTTGATCTTCCCCCAGCTTATACACTCTGCATGACATCATATGGTATGGAATATCCCTTTGGCTAGTTCAGGTCGCCTGTCCTGGCCATGTCCCCCCCCAGATTCCCCTGCCCCTCCAGTCTTCTCGCCGACAGGACCCAAGAAACTGGAAAGTCCTTGATTTCATATTATTAAATTGTTCTCACACCAAATCCAAAACTCAGCAGTGCATCAGCTAAAATTAACTCCATTCCAGCCAAAACCAGGAGAGTATTCACCCCTTATTCCATACCATTTATATCATGTCATTTCTAATATAACCTCACTAACAACCACCACCCTTCCCATCCTTTGATATAACACACAGATACCATTCCCCTAGTCTGTGGGCCACCCCTGTAAAAACATCTATCCAAAAACGTCATTTAGTCCATGACTTTGGGCTCCATCTGTTAAAGCAGTCACTCAGAAGCAGAGAGGTGGTGTGTTGTATGGGGTTATTGGGTATCAAAGTCAGCTCTGGTTGGGTCACTGATGCACTTGCACTGCTTCTTGTAAGGTTTGTCCCCCACTGGTTCAGGCAGTTCCTGTCATGCTGGAGCTCCAGCCTGTCCAGTACAGCAGCACAGAAACAGCAGCAATGCCCTGGCCATTTGTCAGCCCAGTTGCATCACCATCGTTGTTATCAGAACGTCACCGAGCACAGCACAGTAAGATGATAATCAGTACAGCAAGCAGTGAAAGCAAAAAGCAGCCACTAATGAGCACTGGCCTCTACAGCAAGCAAGCCTCATGGCAAGCACAGAAATCACACAGAAACTTGAAGTTTAAAGCTAAACACCCATAATAACTATAAATTCAAATTAACACATTCCAATCAAATCTGTCGTTATCTCAAAACCTTCGTGCCCCACCACTGGGCTCCAAAAAGGACTGTTGTGGTTTAATCCTGGCCAACAACTAAGCACAATGCAGATATTTGTTCACTCCCCAACAGTGGGATGTGGGAGAGGATCAGAAGAGACGTGAGAAAACTCATGGGTCAGGATAAAGACAATAGGTAAAGCAAAAGCTGCGCACACAAGCAAAGCAAACCAAGGAATTCATTCACTACTTTCCACCAGCAGGCAGGTGTTCAGCCATCTCCAGGAGAGCAGGGCTCCATCACGCATAACAGTTATGCAGGAAGGCAAACATCATAATGTGGGATGTGTTCGTGTGTCGTCCCCCCCCCCCCCTTCCTTTTTCTTCTCCCAGTTTTCGATTTTAAACACTCTGTGCTATATTATAAAACAACACCACCTCCTTGGAGGTCTCTCCTGACAAATTTTCTCATCTTTCTCTAATGACAGCACTAAAGGATCACTTGGTGCCAAATTAATTCCACACTATTTTGGTCACTCAGGATGATTCTGTAAGTTGAAAAACTTATCAGTGTATATTACCTCATCCCATTTTCTTTCCTTTTTTTAAAACAACATCAATTATAACAAAGTATCATAACCTAAGGTTCCATTATTTGGCCATCTGAAGTTGTTTTCTAACTTATAAAGCGGCCACCACTGATTACAGTATTTAATCAAGTCTGCTCGCCTGGCACTACTTCCCAGTGGACCTGTAATCTTTTTCCAACATTGTGTATCATTCTCAACCTTAGACATGTAGCATCCCATTTTATCTTAGTGTATTATATCCAACCCAGATTCATGAATACAAATATCACAAATAACAATGTAACAGCCATGTAACACAAATCTAAGAGAAAAGAACACAGGCACAGACTCGGATTGGGAGTCTAATTCAAGTATTTGTGTTGCTCACCCAAATGCAGGCACAGATTCAAACGAAGAGGCAAGAGTCTAACTCATGTGCTCGTGTAACAAACAAGAGTCTAATTCAGGTACCCGTGTCACCACATGAACACAGGTACAGACTCAAACAAACAAACGAGAGTCTAATTCCGGTACCTGTGTTGCACACGCCAGCACAGGTACAGACTCTATCAAATTCACAGATGCATCTAACTTGCCCTGCGAGACATCTTATAATAAATACCATGCCTCAACTTATAGGTAGGACTTCAAATCAAAGTTCAAAATCAAAAGAATGCCTTTATCTTACCAGTGAGGTTCCGCTTATGAGACTGGCAGAGCCAGGATGAGGGTGTCCCTGAGAAATCCTCTTGGGTGCCAGCTGGACATCCCATGATCCTGTACTCAGTCCGAGCTCAGAAACAGAATCCCATCCCTGTTGCCAATTTGATATTGAACAATTGAAGACAAAGCTCTCTAATACCCGGGTTGGAGCATTAGGAAGCAGGCGTGCTTTATTTTCGGTGTGGGATGCACAGGGGATAAGCTCTGCCCAACGTGCACACCGACTTTGCTCTCTGTTTATCTTTATATGGCCAACTTATACATATTAACATAATTTCTGAGAAACTATTAGCATATTCATTATTGTTCCATGAACTACTTATCATATATACACTCTTACTACACATGTGTGGCCTAATGGGTCGGGGGTCCTCTGGTGGTTGTTTGGGACATCGTCATCCTTTCTTCATCCTCTTCATCATCATCTTCCTCCTCTTCTCATCCTTTTCATGACCTTCTCTTCTTCTGGCCCTGTTTCAGCATTCTTGGCTTATGTCTTGGTTTCGGACCAGATCTTAGCAACTTAGTAGCTAAACTATACAACGCAGTGTTCTACGAGCACACAGGGTGGTACAGCTTGGAGGTGTCATGGATACCTAGTTGCAACTTTTACAGTTAAGCGCACTGGTAAAATTCCTCTGGTATCAGCACCAACCTGCTCGCAGTCACCTATCCCATCACCTAACACCACATATCAACGACCACAACTCATTTATTTTCTGATCCTCTGACAAGACATCTATAGTGATTGACAGAACTAGCAATTCTTTTCCAAAACTTAATCATTTTTAGGTTGATCTTCCCAGCACTAGAACCGAAATCATCAGGGCCTTGCCCAACTATTGTATTAATCAATATCCGTGTTTTTAAGGATGTAAAATAAGCTCCAGAATTAACAAGACACAAAAAGCATATATGCTGCCATTGAAGTTAACTACAGGGGAACATTCAGTTATTCAATCTGGCACCAAAATAAAGCAAACAGTAAACCAGAAGGAGATTGTATAATCAAGTGACTTTATCTCACAAGATTATACTTGTAGTTATGACTTTAATTGTGTAGTCTAGAAGGATTTGCAACAAACTGAATAATCTCACATTATTGTAATGATTTGTAATCACAGCACTGGCTACGATTTACGGGCTTACTACACATTTACATTGCAATCAACTAAAACAGTCAGTGCGTGCCCCACAATTTGTGACAGCGCTTCAAATTATGTCTTGCAAGGAGCTCCCAACAGCTGTCCATCCAAAGTCTGGAGGTTTGAAACCACAGCAAAGTTCTCTGTGTGAATCTTCCTAATTTTTGAAGAAAATAATGTTAAAATAAGACAAAACTGAACATCCCCAAGGTTTCTGAACAGAAGTCCAAAGACCCCATTTTTGGTGTCCGTTACTGCTGACTGAAACCAAGAGCAAGCAATGCTGATCAAAAGTCACACAGAGCAGAAGCCACTTTGATGGCCTTCAACATGAAGTGACAAACTCCAGGAATGACTACCAGGCTCCAGCCGGCAACCAGGAGAATCACATCATCAGTACCATAACTGCAAGTCTGCAGGCTGAATATGCAGACATACCACACCATACATCACACCACCACCACTCCCCCCGCCCCACCCCCACAAAAAAAAAAAAAAAAAAAAAAAAAAGTCCCAATGAAGAAGACTGCCAGCACATGGAGAAGCTGCTGGTTTTTATAAACGGCTGGAAGAAAAAATAGCAAGTTTTAAGTCCTCCTTTTCAGAAAGAGACCATTTTCCCATGCCACTTGATATCTGCTGGGTAGAGCTGGGTCTTGGGGATATCATCCCAGCAGGATCACTCCTTAAGAGTGGCACACATGCATCAATTTAAACACCTAAATAAAAATCAATTTATTCTGAAAGATCACTTTCAATAACTAAATATTTAAACTACAAAGTCCTGCCATCACCGCCTCTCCCACCCTGCCTTCACTCACCAGTTCTTAGCCTAACTCAGAGCCAAAGGCAGGGCCAAGCCTGAGTTGGACAAGAATAACACCAAGCCTGCAGGTCTTCCTCGCAACCAGAACCGCAAATGGATTAACGGTGCAACATCTCAAATCACATTAAGAAATAATCCACACTATCTTCTCCTGCCCACTGCAACTTCTGTACAGCATTATGGACTGCCAGTATTACAGGAGGAATCATTGCTTTTATGGGAAGACCTTTGAAGATGAGGGCCAGCTCACTTGCCCCAAAATATTTTTGCTGAAGTCAAATGAAAATTTTTGCAGCATAAAGGCTCAGTCCTTCCCCCATTTCAAAGCCAAAATTTCTCATCTTTGATACTGCAAGAAAGCATCCCAAGGAGGGTAATTATCCACAGAAGGCACACATCTTTACAAGATTCTGGTTTATCTTATTTCAGAACAGTAACAGATCTACAGGACACTATTTTCTGTGTTTCTATATATAGGTAGTTCATATACACCAAAATCAATAAGATGCACAAGTGTTAATGTAAAGCCAGGCTTCAGGAATGGATAACTTTTCTAACAATTTAAACACATTTGCTTAAAATCGAAATTCTTTTTCCTACTGTTCATTTTGTTAGATTTATTTTTATATTTAATATAATCAATTTATTTAATATAATCAAAGCAGTGACCTGGCACTTGCTGGAGTAATAAACACAAAAGAGAAATAAGAAAAATACACAAATAAAATGCTTATGAGAACATTCTGGCAAGAAACAGGTATCTAATAATACTTTCCTTCTTGGAAAGCAGCAAAAGGAGGCAAGTCAAGGGCTGTGCTGGGGGTGTTTCAGCCTGGTCTGGCAGATGCAGTTTTCAGACAGCCATTGCAATCTACTCCTCACCATCACCACCTGTCTCCTGGGAGCTGCCCCAGAGATGCACAGCTCAGCAGGCAATTCCTTGTCCTCCTTCATCAACACACTGATGCACAGCCCCCACAGTTGGGGGCGGAGGGGAAAGCTGCCTCCTACCACCCCCCCGGGCCTGATCCTGCCCTTCCTGCAGTAACCTGGCAACTCATCAACTCATCCACAGATTATTCCTTACCATGATGACTAAGATCATACAGGGGTAGGTGAGGATTAAACTAACATGCAAGTGTCACTCCCTCCTAAATCGCTGCTACATCACTGATGTGCTTTCAGTAAACCATCTTGAAACAGAAATAAGGAACAGTATTTTCTCTCTTCCTTAAATGCTCACAACTCCCCACAGCACAGCAGGGTCTTTATTTTTTTGAGGGGGTTTGGGTATTTTTTTCTCCCTAAACCCTCTAACCAGGCAGGGGAAGCAGCAGCCAACGTTCTGCAATTCTTTTATATTCACTGTTCAGCTCACGGGGTACAGACAATCGATCACAGCACTTGGCAGCGTACAATGTCACAGCGGTAACGCGGAGATGACCGATAGCCGGGTATCACCCACATTCCCTCCAATAGCGCCTCATCATTCATGTTGGGAAGACCCTAAAAGCTAGTAAGAGGAGCTTCCACTTCTCTTTGAAGAAAAGTTAACACACAACCCCTGAAAGGATGTATTTGCACCCGTGTGTACTCCCAGTACTTCATCTCTGATCTGTTTTGCCACAGTAGCTTCAATATTAAAATGCACGGGCCTCATGATTACTGCCTCGTTTAGTCAAACACACTAAATCATGTAACTCAGCATGCTTTTCCCCCCAAAGTTAAGACTTCTTAATTTATCTTAAGACTATAAAAACCAAAACATTTTGAGGCAAAAAGATCTTCCAACTAAAATACTGGTAATTTCTTTCCATAGCCAAACTCCTGTCCCACTTTCCCCTTTCTTATGTGCATGCAGCCTTCAACGACTGAAAACCACCCCATTTTCACTACCAGGACAAGCAAACAAACATCATGATGCCACCATTTTCAATCTCTGAAAATCCTGAACCATTCTGATTAATAACTTGAAAAATGGATACAAGTTTGTTCTAACAGTTTCAGATGTTCACCTGCTGAACTGTTTCTTGAATAGCCACATATCAGGACTTTGCAGTAAAACACCAGTCAAACAGAATGCTCTCCTTACTGGTTATAAGCTAGGTGATGTATCTTCAAAAAAGCCCTCTAATTTTTGTTTTCATTCACTGTGCAACACATAAGGCAACCACTGGTCACGAAGACAAAACAGCAGCTTCCATCTTAACACTATTTTCAGCAATTTTGCATTTACAATGTTCTACACAAACCTACAATGTGTTTCCCTTTCTGAAACCAGCATTCATTTTATTTCATGTTTTTTTGAGCTGGCTTTCCTGAATAAGTAACGTGAAAAGAAAACCAAACAGGACTGCATTCTTGAATTTAGTTCCCCAAAAAGCCATTAACCTGAACAAAAACATATGCTGTCAAATGAGGCAAGAGCAAGACCAATGCATTTTAACTCTTATAAAAGGATTATGCAATTAAGTGATAAGTAACCCACTGATACATATATTTAGCATACGAAGTAGTAAGTAATATACTACAAAAATTCATCAACATAAGCTATAAAATCCTAATGCATGTTTTATAAACCCTGGGCTGTTGTGTATGCATTCTGTACTGATAATATTTTATTCTGCAAAGTTTCAGATTCTCCACGACAGCACTACGTTTATACATTTTAATTGTAGGGTTACTAACTGTTGGATACCAGTATTTCTGAAATTGGCACAAAAGTAACAGAGAAAACAACGGTTTTAGAAGATAAAGCTCTTCAAAGCTCTTTTATCCCCCAATGTAATTCCTAGACACTAGAGAGAAAAAAAAAAAAAAAAAAAAAGACTTTTTCACATGAAAGGAGATTATTGTTTGCCCAATGAGCCTGTGCGGAGGAACTCAATGCTGACAACTGTATTTACAAAACGATATACTGAAGGATCAGCCTTTGTTTTTTCCTGTGGTGGATTTTCAAGACCAGGGTAGTAACCTATTATTCCAGTAATAAAGTTCTAGCTGAGATAAAGATTTGCTTTATTCTTAATCTTACTAGTATTAATTTATTTTACAGTACCTTTGAGTACTCCAGGCATTTTAGATCTTTAATAAGACTTATGCCTCGCCAGATGCTGCTCCCAAATAAAGGTTTGATTCATGTCAACAGCATAAAAACCACAGGGCAGCTAGCTGACAGTCCAGGACAACAAGTTTAAGAGCGTTCTCAAATGCAGCGAGAAGATTCAACTTCAGATAGGAAAGAAGATACGAGAAAGGACATGAATAAAATGGTGAGGCTATTCAATGAGAACTGTTGTCTAGCATGAGGCACTCCGGTTTAGAAGCACCTACGTGCCATAGCTAACACACTGCAGGTATCAGAGGAGTGGATCTTAAATACAGGGTGTCAGATGAGCAACAGCAATGTGGTTTTTAAGCAAGGTAAGATAAAAACCAGAGAGCTCAGAGAGAAACAAAAACAGATCCACCCTAGATGGACGCAGGACAAGTTTTCAGACAGCAGAACTTCCAGGGATAGAAAAGTTCACAACAGATGACCTTGTTTGTTCCTTCAGAGGAGATGAGCTCTCCCTGTCCAGACTAACAGAGATGAGGGTCTGACCTGCTGTCAGAGACCTCCTGTGAAAGAAACCCCACACCTGCCCCAAGGATACACCAGTAGAAAGTACCTTCCATCAAATTTAACCTGAATCAGCCTATCTGAACGAAATCCCATTTTTCTCATTCTACACATTGCAAACCTGGACAAGATGTTATTCCTTTCTTCTCTGCATCCCTCAAGGTGGTTGTGGACGAGTCCAGCACTCCGTGCTACACCCAGCTCCATTTGCCTTTCCGTACAAGACACATCTCCATTGCAGAGCTGATATGTTTAGATTTTGACTGATATATTCAAGCTCTGTGAACAAATGCAGCTCTCCAAGCACTGGCAAGGCCACCAACTCACCAGGGAAATCCACCAATTTGAACAGTAGTCAGCTGGCCGAATTCAGCTCTCATGGCAGTGCCTCTACTTGCATCAACTCCAGCAACTTGAGTCTCACCCCAGGGCTTTCAGACTTTGAAATATGAACTCAGGACTACTTTAAAACACAGTTTACTTCAGTTCCCAGAAGGGTCCTGCACAACTGTGTTTTTAACCTCTGATGTCTTTTCAGACCCAAATCTCAAGCTCTTTTGTTATAATTATCCTATACAAGCATACATGAATCACCCTGGCACACTACAACAGGCAGCATAACGAAAAGAAAACACACCATTGTGGCCCCATGGGCTATGAGCAAAGAAGACCATGTAAGCACGCAAAGAACCAGGGGTAAGGTCACACAGGACAGAAGGTTACATATACACAGATACTGCATTTTACCTTAAGGAATCCTAGTACATGTACATATAAACAAATCAGCCAAATTGCAGGGGATTAGGGTGTCATTAATACATTCTTCACCTACTCAGGTACTACTTATTTCCGTTATGCTCCCTGCTGCAGTATCAATTGCATTCTTGCCGCGTTAGCATACGTGCAGGTTTTGGCTGGGATAATTTTCTTCATAGTAGCTTGCATGGAGCTATGTTTTGGATTTGTAATAATACAGGGATGTTTTCATTACTGCTGAGCAGCGCTTTTCTCCCCCTCACACCACCCTGCCAGCAAGTAGGCTGGCAGTACACAAGAATTTGGCAGGGGACACAACTGGGACAACTGACCCCAACTGACCAAAGGGATATTCCGTATCATATGATGTCATGCTCAGCAATAAAATGCTGGGAAAGAAGGCAGGGACATTCAGAGTTACAGTATTTGCCTCCCCAAGTAACCATTATGTGTGATGGAGCCCTGCTTTCCCGGAGATGCCTGAACACCTGCCTGCCAACAGGAAGCAGTGAATGAATTCCTTAGTTTGTTTTTCTTGTGTGCACAGCTTTTGCCTTTCCTATGCAACCGCCTTTATGTCAACCCATGGGTTTTCTCACTTTTATCCTTCTGATTCTCTCCCCCACCCCACAAAGGGGAGGTAGGCAAGCAGCTGCACAGGGCTTAGCTCCTGGCCGAGGTTAAACCACAACAGTCCTTTTTGGCACCCAACACAGGGCTCAGAGGGTTCAAGATAACAACAGGTTTCATTGGAATGTGCTAGTTGGAATTTCTAGCTGTTATTGCTGTTCAGCTATTAAAGGGCAGGTTTCTGTGCTGGCCATGGGGCTTGCTTGCCTTGCTGTGCATTAGAGTCCAGTGCTCGTTAGTGGCTGCTTTTTTCTTTTGCTGCTTGTTGTACTGCTTATCTTACTGCGCTGTGCCCGGGAACACTCTGATAACAGCGATGGCGATGTGCCTGGGCTGGCAGGTGGCCAGGGCATCGCTGCTGTTCCTGTGCTGCCGTACTGCACAGGCTGGAGCTCCAGTGTGAGCTCGAGCTGAAGGGACTGTGACCTGTGGATGAGTCCATGTGGGAGCAGGACGCCCCAAAGCATTTATGGCCACAGACAAATCCACACCAAAGCAGATGTATCTAGAAGTGTCTGTGGCCATGGTCTGTGCCACAGCAGGTATACCTCTGAAGGAACTGAGGACAAATCCACACTGCAGAAGGTACACCTTGAAGGATCAGTGGCTGTGCCTGAGGTTATGCTGGAGCACCTCAAAGCATGTAGCCATGGATAAGCCCATGACAGAGCAGGTACAACTCTGGAGGGACTGCAGCTACAAGTAAGGTAGCGTTCAAACAGGCTCACTCCTAAAGGGGCTATAACTGTGGGTAAGTCCACACTGGAGCAGGTGTATCTCTGAAGGCATTGTGACCCATGGATAATGCCACACTAGAGCAGGTGCACTTCAAAGTGACTGTAGGTGTGGATAAGTCTATGCCACAGCAGGTGCACCCCTGAAAAAAACCATGGCTCAGAGACAAGGCATCACTTGGAGCAGGTACAACCCTAAGGGACTGCAATCTGGGGATAAATCCAGGCCGGAGCAGGGGCAAGGGAAGGAGTTCACTGTAACCTTAAACCCTGTGGTCTGGTCCAAAGGGACCAGGGGTGGAGATAGTAATGGAAAGACTTTTAGATTTTCGTTCCACATTATAGGAATTACTGTAGCAGGCACCACCTGAACCAATGGAGAACAAGCTTTACAAGAAGCAGTGGAAGTGCAGCACTGACCCAACCTGAGCTGCCTCTGGTGCCCAATCATACCACATAACGCCACCTCTCCTGCCCTGAGTGACCACCACAACAGACTGAGCCCAAAGTCCTGGACTAAACCATTTCTGTGGACATTTTACAAGGGTGGTCCATAAACTAAGGGAACAGTATCTGTGTATTATATCAAAAGACAGAAGGGGACCGGTGGATAATGAGGATTTATTGCATAGCGCAGGATCTGAGTATGATGTAAATGGTATGGAATAAGGGGTGGAGAACATGCTGATTTTGGCTGGTATAGAGTTAATTGGCTTTAGAGTAGCTAGTATGGAGCTATGTTTTGGATTTGTGCTGAAATCAGTGTTAATACAGTGATGTTTTCGCTACTGCTGAGCAGCGCTTGCACAGAGCCAAGGCTTTTTCTCCCTCTCCCACCACCCTGCCAGTGAGCAGGCTGGGGGGGGGGGCACAAGAAATTGGCAGGGGACAGAGCTGGGACAGCTGATCCCAACTAACTGAAGGGATATTCCATATCATATGGTGTCATTCTCAGCAATAAAAAGCTGGGAAAGAAGGAAGGCAGTGACATTCGCAATTGCAGCATTTGTCTCCCCAAGTAACCGTTACATGTGATGGAGTCCTGCTCTTGGAGATGGCCAAACACCTGCCTGCCGATGGGAAGCAGTGAATGAATTCCTTGGTTTGCTTTCCTTGCACATGCAGCTTTTGCCTTTCCTGTTAAACTGCCTTTATCTCAACCCACGAGTTTTCTCACTTTTACCATTCTGATTCTGTTCCCCATCCCACTGAGGGGGAGTGAGCAAGCAGCTGTGTGGTGCTTAGTTGCCAGCTGGGGTTAAACCACCATATCATATCCCCCCCAACTCCTCTTCTACACTGGTCACAGCTGAGTAGCAGTACTTGCAGGAAAAAAAAACCCTACAGGCTGCCAAAAGTACTGCCCTGAAAATGCCAATTATAATCATAGCTACATGACACAGCTCAATGGTGCCAAGAATCCTCCTCCTCCTTTCACTACCCCCTCCCCCTTTATTTTATTTCTATCCCCGAGGGCAAACACTGCCTTCAATCCAGGATTCCTGTATAAAATCTTTATCTGAACCAAGATCGACAGAGAGCAACATGAATCTATTCACAAGCCATGCTGAGTAATCTAAACCACTGTTATTTTTAACTTCAAAGAGTCACCCTAGGGTACCTGTGCTCAAAAGAATGCGCCAGAAATGCTACTATAAAAAAAAATTAACAGTCAAATCCACCAGTGTCCTACATAGATGAGAAGCAACTTGCAGAATCAATCTGGCTGAATTTACCACCCAACTTTCAGTATTTGGCCTTATTACCGAGCAAAAGCATGGGCAATTGCTTTCCCTCTTGTCATTCACATGGAAGAAGTCATCTAGCTCTCTCATTTTCTGCAACAAATAAAGAATTACGAACATCTCCACAGGACCAGGTTCCTTGGTACATGTTTATTTTCCTGTCTGAGAATAAATAAAAAAAAATAATCCCAGCACATGGAGCTGTGCAATGAGCCACAGCACAGAGCCAAAACCCCAAGGATCACAGAGGCTTTCCTGTTCTGTGTTACAGGAAGGTCAGGGAAATCAACGGGAGGTGGTGGAGATGGGAGAGGACCCATTAGACAAAAGCAAAGCAGGTGTGCGGCACTGATTTGGACAGAGAAGAGTACTTCTAAGCTGTAAAGAAATAATTTTTTAAATAAACCCTGAAAGAAGGGAGGGTCTGAGACAAGTAAATCAGCACTATTACAGCCACTAAACCAAAAATCAGACATAATCACTGAATAAATCAAACCAGCTAAAAGAAAACATTTCTTTTAATCAGCAACTTTTGCTGTTACCTGGATATTGTTCAAAGTGGCTGCATTTTGACTTGGCCAGACCAAATAAAACTGAACAAGCCAAATCAAGGGAGAAGAGGAGAAAATACAAACACTGCCTAGCCTGACCCAGCTATTTCTCTCACAGCACCTACCATTGGACCTACTTCTGTCAGCTTCCATATGACAAAAATGTATGTTTATCACGGGCCAGTGCAATCCGTTTCTGTAGGTCAGACCTAGTTGGTGTCACAGCCATATATAATGCATGTGTGAACCTCTGATGTGCTCAGTTTGGGTAGCCTTAAGCAGCACCCCAGGAATCAGTCTGGAGGTAAAAGACTTTGCAGACCTGCTGTACAAGCATAGACTTTAATTTTTTTTTAAAAAAAAAAAAGCGCGCAACAAAACCTGACTGCTTTAGTTGATGTGCTTGGAGGGCTTCCTACTACGTAAGGGGGACCAGGCTTTTCTCTTACAGCCTCTGGTAATTCCAATAACCTCCTTCAGATTAAAGTAAGTTTACATAAGCTGCAAAAAAAAAGTCCAAGTTATCCCTTTGGCATGTAGTAACAGGATCAGTTCCTGACTTGAGCGGTGAAAGGGACAACATCTCCACACTGACCATGCTCCACGGGTAGCGAGAGAGTCCCCTTTCTGAGCTCCATGGTCTTGCGGACCTCACAAGGACTCTGCTCATGCTCTGACAGATACAACTGCAGGTTTAAGAGCTGACTGCACAACTGCTGCAAGCTGCTGAACCCACACAGCCGGGGAAGGCCTCCCGGGGCAGCCAGGAAGCCACACTACCACAATTCATTAATCCTTCATAGCAAAGCAGCAGAAAGAAGAAAGCACCTTCTCCTGGACAACAACCGGTTCTTCACACTGCGACACATTTTTTCAACCCCTGCTTGGCCACAACATTTCAGTCACATCATTTCCACTGGTCCCTCAATATTCCATATGAAGGAAGAGAGGGATTTTTCTTACCTTCTTTGTGAATGGGGAAACGAAGGCCAGCCAGGCTGCAAGGATACTGGACGTGACCAAGCCCTGTACCAAGTAAACACACCTAGCTAGACAAAGCTCTGTAGAGGCAACCCTTGGCTAAGGTGCGTCTCTCTTCCCCTAAACCCCATTACTCACAAGAAGAGCTGGTGCACACTGTTTAGCAGTGGACCAAGGTCCGACCTTGTGGGGACCAAAGTATCTGCAGTGCTTTATTTGGAATTACAGACTTGAAACAGGCCTACCTCTAAGTCTAATCTGTCTCTAGACTGGAGGGTCCAGTCTCCTTCCCACCTATCGCTGGTTTCATTTCCCAAGTTAGATCACACTTTCCTGTTGTGTTCAGCAAAAACGAGGTGAGCCGCAGGCAGGCAGCTGGACCTCCCTGGAACATGGAATATCTTAAAGTTTTAATACACAAGAATTACCATGGCACACAGCTATAATAAAAATTTAGACTATGACACCTACAAAGGATCTGCCAAAAGCAAGTTCATTTGGCTTGACTGGACCTCTTACCTCCATTGTTTTGGTGGGATTTTTTTTTTGTTTGTGTTTGGCTTGGGTTTTGTTGTTTTTGGTTTGTTTTGGGTTTTTTTTGTTGTTTTTTTTTTAATAAATGTGGACATTTTTTTCAAAACCTACCAGCTTGAGCCTTCGTGATGCATAGGTAACTTCTCCCAAGCATTCCCATACAACTACAAAGACTAAACACTTGCTTTCTTTAACAACAGGTGTGCCCTCTGTGCAATCTCCTACTTCTAGCAGATGTGGTTCTACAAAAAAGAGGTTTCCTTAAGATTCATAATAAAAATCAAGTGGAGAAGCAGCAACACTGGAAGAGCTGAAGGCTGCTTCAAAAACTAACATATATTCAGTCGGAACTATATCAGCATTGAAACTGCTACCAAGTACTTGAAAAGTCACTAGACTCTACAGGATACTGTTAATAGCAACAATAAAATCCCATGCATCAGAAAACTCAATTCAGCATGTGGTCGGTATCTACACACTGTAGCGTTGCAAACTATGACACATCAGGACATTTCTGCTCCTTTCCTTGATGGGGAACTGCACAGACAGATACAAGGACCTTCCAAAATCTTCCCTAAGAGGACATCCCGAGGTATCAAATTTGTATGAGCATACCTGAAAAAACATCAGCTTGCATGTTTCTGACCTCAGTTAAAGCTCCCTCCTTTTCCAAACTCAAACCCTGAAGTGAGAGTTGCTTAAAATATTTATACAGGGTAGATCTTTCAAAAAACTTAAGCAAACAGAGTATAACTGCAGCATAGCTGATCCCAGAGCAGATAAGGCAGAGAAGTAAGTCTGGAAAGGCTTTTCTCACTACTTGTAAAATACTGTAAATATATTAGGCCGAAAAAGAGACAATTGGACTAACCTGAATCTTTATGATGTCCCATGAAAACAAAGATTAAGACGACATTTCCAGAAATTCAAAAGCCAACTGCCCGATTCACTTTTTATTTGCAGAAGTCAATTTAAGGAAAAAAAAATCTCCCTGTTGATTTAGTAACTGCTAATTTGGCATTCATGAATGCACTTCCAGGTGCTGCCTGGAAACTAAGCTTGTAAATATAGAAAGGTCTCTCTAAATAATGAAAAGACACAACTGAGGCTTATGCATAGGATATTTAGCTTTTCATTTACTCACCTACACATACAGACTCAGAAGTCTTCTGAACTCCTCAGTCCTACTAATTTTTCTACTGATATTCCCGTAAGGACATTGGGATATGCAGTAACTCTACTTCATACCATAGGAAAAACAACAAGGTGTGTTCAAAAAGGAAAAAAAAAAAGTTGTTTTTTTTTTTTTTTTACAATCCAACTGGAGTCCAAAATAATTCTGTAGCCCATTTCAGCCAGTGACTAAAGTGCTGGAATAACGCATTCCTGAGAGCTGCTCTGTTGGAGGGCTCAGTTGTGCAGCATTTCTGTCTTGGGATGCTTTCTTGCCTCACGGGAACTAACAGGAATACTTGGCGCCACACAGAAGTCAACCTTTTGAGACTGTACCAAAGTTCTGTTACAGTTCAGCATGGAGGATGCCCCACACAAAGACCAAAAGCCACAGCAATAACCACTTGCATGACGCAGTCAGGCCAAGCAGACACACTGGCAGTTATTAATGCATCTAAACTCCAGCACTTATTTCAGCTATGAAATTAGGAGGCCAGGTTCTTTCAGTTCTCAGTATAGGTAATGGTAAGGGACAGAGGCTCTTCAAAGTGCTTAAAACTCAGCTCCTGTTCCAGTGTTATTAGCTCCCAAAATTTTATTGTTAGCCTGGGAAGTATTTCTGAACAGCTCTGTTCATTTAAAGCTAACAGCAATGTCCCAGGCACTGTGTTTCAGAAGAAAACTCACAGAAAATTGTGTTGTACATTCACTCCAAAGGTTCAAGAAGAAAAATACAGGAATTTATATTTTTAAAAATATTTAAATAACGTCCTGGATTTTCTTGGTGAGGGGAAGAGTAAGGAGGCTGACACTTAGTTTTTTTAAATACTTGTGGCTGGCTCTGCTGCATAAATAAATTAATCCCCTAGCCACACTGCTCCATTTTTCCAGTCACAGCTTGTTGTTTTATTTATTTTTTTCCCCTCCATTGCCGACAAATCACTCCAGGGAGTTTTTAAACCCAGTAGTCTACCTTCCAAATAGAAACGATTAGTATAATTTATGAGAGAGAAAGCAAACAACAACACAGACTTACCCCGTTTTTTGGGTAGGCTATCCATCCTAGATCCCCCATCACCGTGCGTGAGTCCAGTAAATTCACTGAAAATAAGAGAGAAAAAACTGTTAAGGAGGGTGGATGCATTACAAATTTCAGTACATACGTCAAGGTTTGGGTGGCTATAGTAAACAGGTTGGTTTTCATTAGCCAAGGAAGTTGGGATTTTTGTAAAAGCAGAATAACAACGCAATAACTCCTCTAACAATGACGACATATGCTGAAAACAACTGTACGCACGCATTACTTTATTCCTTTGAGATCTGCCACTAAAACCAAGCTGCAAAAGCACTAAACTTCTGTAAGAGCCAGATCCTTCACGTTCTTAGGATCTGGTCTTTTGGGAGGAAAAAATACATAATGCACGCTGTGTGTCTATGTGTACATGTAAGACCTACAGTATATAGATAACACACAGATATTTGTGAGTGTATGTGTGTAATACACACATTTCTTCCAAGGTGGCATGTTTTTAGCATAATCAGGCCTTCAAGACAAAAATGAAAGAAGAAACAACATGCAGAGTTTCCCAATTATCATTAATTCAATTTTTAAAGTATTTTACAAGCAAGTATTACACTATCACTGTTATCACAAATCTTTTTTCCCTCTCTCACATTTTTCCCCAAGCCTTTGACACTTCATTACAAGATATCAAAGGGATCTTTTCATCCCCACACAGAAAAATTCAGAATAGCTTTGTTAATTCACATAAGCAATCAACAATTTACATTAAATAGCTAAAAACTATTCCCAAGCTTATAATATTTTTCCCCCTCACGTTGCCTGAAATACTGAGTAAAAAGTGTGAAGTAATTAATTCTACACACACTTAAATCAGCTAAGAAAAATTACAGCAGCTTCTGGTGCTGAGCTCTCACCTCCTGTACCCAGGGCTTTAAATCTCCAAGTTAAAAGCTGTCTCTGAATCAACAGCTGTCATCCAAAGCCTCAGCCTAGGAGGAACTTTCTTCTACTTTAAATACAAGCTTCCTTCTCTTCAGATTACAGCACACCTTACAGTATACTTGTCTGCATAATAATACCTCAGTTTTGCTTCCTTTTCAGGAAGGGCAGAAGTATAAAGTTCCCTGGGTCTTCAACTCCTGAACTTCACTCTATGCGGTCTTTAAAAATCCCACTGGAAGTTTCCACAATTGGACTTACAATACTTTCCAGTCCATGATGATTTAGACCAATAACAAGCTTGAAATGGACGAAGGAGGCTTAGCGCTTGCTACGTTAGAAATGCAAACATGCAGGTACTCAAAGGTTGCTACAAAGGAGAAACAAAACAGGTTGCATGTAAAAGCACAAATGATGCGAGTATCATAATGTCACCCCTAGTAGTTGTATCAGGCTGATGAGCTACCCCTGCACAGCCAAATATACCAGTGCAAACACCTACCAGCCCAGGGCACCCTTCCTTCCTGCCGTCCGTCCTTCCAGCGGCCCCGGACACCCTTCTTTCCATCCTTCCGTCCTTCCGTCCATCCTTCCTCCGGCCCAGGACACCATCCCTTCAATCCTGCCGTCCCTCTTTCCACCGGCCCCGGACACCCTTCCTTCCTTCCTTCCGTCCCTCTTTCCGTCCGTCCTTCCACCGGCCCCGGACACCCTTCCGTCCGTCCTTCCACCGGCCCCGGACACCCTTCCTTCCTTCCGTCCGTCCGTCCTTCCACCGGCCCCGGACACCCTTCCTTCCTTCCGTCCGTCCGTCCTTCCACCGGCCCCGGACACCCTTCCTTCCTTCCGTCCGTCCGTCCTTCCACCGGCCCAGGACACCCTTCCTTCCTTCCTTCCGTCCGTCCGTCCTTCCACCGGCCCAGGACACCCTTCCTTCCTTCCGTCCGTCCGTCCGTCCTTCCACCGGCCCAGGACACCCTTCCTTCCTTCCGTCCGTCCGTCCTTCCACCGGCCCAGGACACCCTTCCTTCCTTCCGTCCGTCCATCCGTCCTTCCACCGGCCCCTGACACCCTTCCTTCCTTCCGTCCGTCCATCCGTCCTTCCACCGGCCCCTGACACCCTTCCTTCCTGCCCTCCTTCCGTCCGTCCGTCCTTCCACCGGCCCCGGACACCCTTCCTTCCATCCTTCCGTCCGTCCGTCCTTCCACCGGCCCAGGACACCCTTCCTTCCATCCTTCCGTCCGCCCGTCCGTCCATCCTTCCACCGGCCCAGGACACCCTTCCTTCCATCCTTCCGTCCGCCCGTCCGTCCATCCTTCCACCGGCCCAGGACACCCTTCCTTCCATCCTTCCGTCCGTCCGTCCATCCTTCCACCGGCCCAGGACACCCTTCCTTCCATCCTTCCGTCCGTCCGTCCATCCTTCCACCGGCCCAGGACACCCTTCCTTCCATCCTTCCGTCCGTCCGTCCGTCCATCCTTCCACCGGCCCAGGACACCCTTCCTTCCATCCTTCCGTCCGTCCGTCCATTCTTCCACCGGCCCAGGACACCCTTCCTTCCATCCTTCCGTCCGTCCGTCCATCCTTCCACCGGCCCAGGACACCCTTCCTTCCATCCTTCCGTCCGTCCGTCCATCCTTCCACCGGCCCAGGACACCCTTCCTTCCATCCTTCCGTCCGTCCGTCCATCCTTCCACCAGCCCAGGACACCCTTCCTTCCATCCTTCCGTCCGTCCGTCCTTCCACCGGCCCAGGACACCCTTCCTTCCATCCTTCCGTCCGTCCGTCCGTCCATCCTTCCACCGGCCCAGGACACCCTTCCTTCCATCCTTCCGTCCGTCCATCCTTCCACTGGCCCAGGACACCCTTCCTCCCTTCCTTCCATCCATCCGTCCATCCTTCCACCGGCCCAGGACACCCTTCCTTCCATCCTTCCACCGGCCCAGGACACCCTTCCTTCCTTCCTTCTGTCCGTCCGTCCTTCCACCGGCCCAGGACACCCTTCCTTCCTTCCGTCCGTCCATCCATCCATCCTTCCACCGGCCCAGGACACCCTTCCTTCCATCCTTCTGTCCGTCCATCCTTCCTCCGGCCCAGGACACCCTTCCTTCCTTCCTTCCATCCGTCCATCCATCCTTCCTCCAGCCCAGGACACCCTCCCTTCCTTCCGTCTGTCCGTCCTTCCACCAGCCCAAGACACCCTTCCTCCCTTCCTTCCGTCCGTCCGTCCTTCCACCAGCCCAGGACACTCTGCTGCAGGGCACTGCAGACAAAATTAAAAATGCTGCCAACGGAGTACCTCAGGTAACAGGATCACATTATTTACAGAGGCATAGTAAAAAAAACCAGAAGTACACTCTGCTAAAAGTCATGGTCCTTTAAAATCTTTAAGAGTATTTAAAAAATAAATTAAGCAGTAGATTTAGTTTGCAAAAACAAAGTTCTCTGAGTAGGCTTGGTCTTAATCACTGTACTGTACTGACTGCTGTAGTTCCTTGTACACAAAACCAGCCCAAAACACAAAAATACAACACTGAGGTAGGGGGAAAAAAAATAAAATATATCATATCTCAGCTCTGGCATCAAACACCTAAAAAAAATATAAAAAACTGTCTATCCAGTCATTTACACAATGTCTGCAAGTATTAAGGCAGGATATTATCATAAGGCATATAAGTGTTCTGCATGGTCAAGTGCATTTTTGTGATGTTGAGCAAAAACATTTGGTATCTCAGGGTTTTCATGTCTGGATTGCTTTCTCCTGCCAAAACAGAAAACAGTTGGGAGCTGGCAATGCTACCAAACTACAGGACATTTGGTGGAAGCAATACTCAAACTACACTGAACTACATTCACAGTAAGTAAACATACAATTAGGTGGCTTCCCACCCCACAGTCTATGCGAAATAAAAGTATCGCTATCATCTACCACTAGATATGTCACCCAGTGATGGCCAGCCTTTCCACTCCTGAAGTAGTCAGGTAAGATGCTCATTAATTTCTCCTGCTGCAGCTGAAGTCAAGCACTAGTACCCAAATGCCCCTGAACTGCACTACATTTTCTTTTTAATGGGATAAAAAGAGAGACCTTAAAACATTCATCAAAATAGGACACACATAAATAACACGTCCCATACTATAAAAGGAAGAGAGAGTTATAAAAGCAAGATACCGAAGTGCAGTTGCCAAAATGGCAGGTTTACTCAAATTCCTTCTATTACAATCACTAATTAAACTGTGCAGAACAGTATATTCCTGGTCTAAGTTGCAATGGATGCAAAACAAGTATTGATCTACATTGTACAACTTAATTAAAATTTGTCCTGGAGATGCTACTAATGAATGTAATTAGATGGTGTGTTTGATGCCACAAACTTCTTCATGACATGCTAATTAAGGAAAAAAGGAGAAAAAGTGCTTTTATTTGAACATCAGATCATAAAAAGAACACACTACAACTAAATATTGTATTATCTTTCTATCAATGACAATGTTTAAATTGCTGTTATTAACTTCAATTTCAAAATCATTTTCTGCATATGAAAAGATAATACAACTCATTCAACTCTAACTCAAGTCAGTGGGAATTTTCCTACCGGTGAGTCAGCCGGCAGAGCTGAATACTAAATCTCCAGTTAGAGAAGACTCTATTCCTCCCTTACTTTAGTGGAATTATGCACAGAGCAAAATAAATAGGAGAGGATGGGATACACCTTTTGACAGGCACCACACAGAAACCCAAAATTCACACGCCAGGAAGACAAAAAGCAACAAGTGACTTTAAGCTCCCCCTGTGCCTGGGCTGCTCTGGAGATGAGAGGGGCTCCCAGCACCAGTTCAGACAGCTGTGAGTGGCTGCTAAGGCACAGCAGACTCTCTGGCTGCCCCACCAGCTTCTGCCCAGGACTGCTTTCACAGTACATCTTCTAAAGTACTGCACTACATCAATCTGGTCTGAAAAATACATTTAGCCAGTAGTTATTCTAAATTGCCTGCAAGGACAGAAATGTTTTGCTTTGAGAATCCCCAGAATTCTGGTATAAACACAAGTTAGCACTTGTCTAGATCCATCTAGACACAAGGTATCTGCATCTTCCCCACCACCACCCTACCCAGCCATTTTCAGTACATCTGTCTTTTACTTGCACCATTGTCAGGTCCCAACGCCACCCCAATTCAGCCTTGAACCAATCCGGAGCCCTGGCATCCTCTCTGCAAGAGGGTGGCTCCTCCAACATCCCAGCCGCAAAAGCCCCCCAGCACAGGGTAACAGAGCTACCACAACAGCCCTCCTGTCTCACACTGCTGGAGAGGCCACCAGCACGCAGTCCCACTACACAAGTCCATACAGGCTCAGCAGCACCTCTCTTCCCATCATCTTCCAGCCTGGTGGCAAGTACATTATTTTTGCTAAAATGGCTTTCATCAAAGAACTGCAGGTTGGGGATGAAACAGTGAGCAAACATCAGATCAAGTAGGTACCTGCAACACTCAGGAAACCATTTCAGCAGAGACTTTATAGAAGGGCAGCCACCATCCCAAACAGATGCTTCCATAATTCAATGTGTGGCTACCTAGGAAGAGATGAAGTTTTTTTACACTTGAATAGGACCCCTGAAACTACCTTTGGTTTGACCCACAGCAAGAAAGAGACCAGAGGTCTTCTCCAGACCAGCACAACCAGTTCTTCTCCATCCAGCCTGTGACAACCATCAGAATGCACTCAGCCCTGGCTGTCTAATAACTAGTTAACCCAAACACTCAGGCCACTGAAGGAAATAATTCCAGAAAGCCTCCAACTGCATGCTTAAGGCTTCCGTACTTCAAAAAGTCTAGTGCCATCTCCTGCATTAGCTTAGGACTCCTGGACTAGCCCCAGTGCTGTAGATACTCCACTGGCATAACCCAGAGCTGCATTCAGCAGCAACTGGGATGCAGGAAAGCTTACCCCACTGAAGAACTCTCTCCAGAAACCACTGGCATCTCTGCTTGGCCCGTAGTCTTAAAAGCCCCCAAAATAACAGAACTCATTTATTCCCACTTCCTTTCTCCTCAGCACCAGCTAGCTATGTCTCAAAGAACAAGCAAGAAACCTCAGAGCCCGTAAGCACGCACTTAGCACCTGCATCTTTGCCAGCAAACTTGGAAGAGGTGCATACATTCAAAAATGTTTTCTGCTCATCTCCACCGTCAGTGCATCCATCCCACAAGCCCTAATTATTTCTAATGCTCAGTCAAGGGGAACACAAAACCGCACTGATCTATATCATCATTAACTTCCATGCCTTCAGGGTAGGATAAATGATGATTAAGTCTAAAGTCATACCACAGCCTTTTTTTCTGACCCCCCCTCCTTTTAATACAGAATAGCAGCCCAGGGAATTTGCATACGCTCTTATTCTCAGACAGGCTGGTTACTACAGGTGAGCAATCAAGTTAGAATAAAACCAAAGTAATCTAAACCTTTGCCCTGAACTCTAGTTGGTGAATTAACAATATTTTCTCACTCAGCAATCTCTGACAGGGAGACCAGATACAGCTTCTGACTCAAATGTCCCCGTCACATTCACACAGCTGGCATTCGGCAGCTTCACCATGGCTACACAGGGATTGTGGCTGGAAGGAAGCACAAGAAATACCAGGGCTGATGGCATTCAACACTGACCTAAAGCAACATCGCTGCCCACAGAGCAGAGCACCCCATCCGACACAGCCACCTAAACCAGTGACATGTCGCAGCATCAGCTTGCCCAGGCAAAAGCAGGACAGGTCTGTCATGACTGAAGAAGCAGCTACCAATCCATAGGTACTTTTTTTGGGTTTTTTTGTGACACTGCTGAAGTGAGATGGCTACTCTGGCTCTGTTCTAGAGCAGGATCAGCTTCATTTTCTTCACTCCAATTTCAAATGGGAAAAAAAACAAGCCAAGAAGACAAAAATCCCCCATTAACAGGGTAAAACACTGAACATTTATTTCTGATCCTACCTGCCACACATCCTGCTGCCATTTCAGAATCTAAGGATCTTCCAGAAAAACCTTTATTGCTCACACCAGGGCAGACTCTGCAGGCATACAAGACTGAACTTTTCTGGGTTGCCATGGTCTTTGAGCTGATTTTGTATAAAATTCTTTAAAAAATTAAGTTCTTATACACCAGAGTAGTCCTGCTCTTCAGTTGCACCATTTGCAAGCTAAGACTTACAGGGCATACTCTACCAAAATTTACCCTGACAAATCGCTGTAGAGCAGGCAAAACAGTCAGGATAGCAAAAGCTGATGGTGTTTATGCCATGAAACTGTAGAGCCATAAGAATTTTTGTTTGTTTCACTGAAATACACCTAAAGCAGGAGGAAAAGAACATCCTCTTTGACCAGATGAAAACCTTTTAACTACAGTTTCATTCCCAAAAGAGTGGTAAAGAAACCTTCCTTAAAGCCCGCGTAAGTATTTCAAAACCTCACGCAATTTCTCAAGTAGCACATTTTTAAACAGTACCATTGGAATGAAAATGTTTTGTTTTAAACAACCGAAGCAAGAATTTCTCCAATACATTTGTTACAAATCGAACAGCAATTGGAACACTGTTTTGGGTAGCCTGAATCTGAACTCTCACATGAAACAAGGTGTGAATCAAGTGCTCCTACATCCCCCCTGAAGGCTCCTCCGGCAGCTCCCGACCCCCTCTGAACAGCACTCTACAGGATGCAGCCACCCATGGAAAGGTCGGAGCTACACCAACGTAGCCCCAGCTCTGACCCAACACTTAGAGCTTGTGGGAGCAATTACACATAAAATACTTGTGAGAAGCCTCTCATGGGAATACTCACACACTGTCAATTAAACATGAAGTGAAACACTCTGCTGGATGGAGGTCAAGGTACACAATAAGATGCAACCGTAGCACTTTGCATCAAACCCTCATCAAGAGGTCTCCTGAACAGTATCACAGGCTTTCCACCAGGCTTCACACCTCTGCTCTCCTCACCCCCCTGCCTAAGGCAGGGGGTATAGCTGCTAAACAGCAGAGCTCGTTTCTCTTTACGCTGCATACCCCCCAATCCTTCCCGCGCAACCCTGGAGTTCACAGCACCACCAAGACACCGTGACTGCTGAGAAATCATCATCATGAGTCAAAGTTTTCCCGCTTCATGTATCTTCACTGGTTTTATTGCAGTATTGTCGCCATTCAGTTTCCAACTGTTTTCCTTGTTGTGCCAAGTATTTCTTCAAGAAGTATCAATCCAAGGCACTCCAACAAGTGACAGTCAAAAATAATCCAAGAAAGCAAAAACAAATGAAAAAGATAAACTCTTTAAAGAAATCAAAGTCATCAGGGAGCAGATGTTTTGAATTAATTAGCTACATAGAGCTGGGACAAAACACACACAAGCAAGAACCTCTGAAATATTTCCATCAGTAGAAACAAGCTACAGCAGAGTGCAAGCTGTAGCAGTACCTATTATTTATAGCCCACTGGAGGAAGAAAATATACACTACTTAATGAACTCGCAAACTAATATTAACTGCAGATTTATATTTTATTATGTTGGCTTCATTCTGCTCCAAGTCTTCTCATGATTCCCTTTATAGCAAGAGCCAAAACACTAGGATCTGCATCACAGATTCATAGGTTTTCAAGGCCAGATGGACAACTGCAATCATAACATCAGCCAGAGAATTTTACCCAGTAATTTCTGCATTACATCGGTAATTTGTTTGAACACACTCTTTGAGGGGTGTGATATCACCCTTTGACAAAGTTCTTCAGGTCGGCTGCACCTTCTCCCCCACAGGCACAGTGCTAGCTGTGGCACCAGGGAGCGGGACCCAAAGCTCAGTTCGATAACCGGACCCACTAAAACAAACAGGAAACCACAGGGGTTTTTTTGTTACAATGACTTGCACTCAAGACAAGAGGCAGTCATTTGTTCTTCCCACCATACATAAAAGAAGTGAAGTAGTCAGGAGATTCTTAGCTTGACCCCAAAGTGCCTGGAAACTTAAGAACTCCAGTATGGTTTGCTTTATTTTCTTAATGGCAAACACTCTCATTTCCATCAAAATCACCATTTAATTGAAAAGGATTTATTCACTGTGAATAAAGTCAATAAAATGCTTCCAGCCCCACTCATAAGATCCACTAGGAAATAACACTGTACCAGCACGATAGCAGACCTCCAAGCTGGCTGCAGCACGTATCTTTGGGGGATGGTTATCTGGGCAAGTATCACCCTGCCATTAGGAAGGAAAAAGAAGCTTCCACTGAAGGTAAGATACAAGTAGCACCTGCAACCAGCAATCTGTCAACCAGCCTGTGTGGAGAAACAAACCACCAGTGCTGCCTGTTGACAGCCCACAGACAGTGGGTCTCCAGCCACTGCCAAGGCATCTGCAAGCCATTGAAGGAGGCAGACAGTTTCTTCAAGACTCTAATTAAAGCAAGAACCTTATTAAGCACACACTTAAAGTCAAGCCCTAAAATCCCAACAGCTTCCCAATGCAATCAAAACACCTGCTGGCAGTGCCGAGATGAAATCTCACCACCTTCCCTAAATCAGAGCATTACCAACTGAAAGCAATATGGCCTCCGTTTCTAAAAGGTGTCCTAAAAGACACAGATATCAAATTCCGTTATGCATAAACCTAAACTCAACAAAAGGAAAGAAACTCTGCACAGACACATCCAGAGCTGTCAAGGCTGTCAGCTACCAGTGGACTCACAAGACCTCACTGTCCAGCACCAATAAAGCCTTCCTGTTGACAATAATGACTGCTCTGCTGCCAATGAGCTCACTCAAGGGGGGTGTGTGTGGGGGAAGGAATTGACATAAACATATTTTTTTCCCTCCTCCCAAATCCTATCTAAGCATTAAGATGGTCCATTGGCTTTTCAGAAGGGGTTGACAGTCTATCTCTTCTATTTCTGTTGAGGGAAGAGGTTGCTAGTGGGAACAGCACATTGCCAATGCACTTTAGGAAGAAATTGCATGCGAACATTAGTAAAGCAAAGATGGATAAACCAAAATGGGGTTTTTTTGACAAATTAACTTAAAGGCAATTATGCACAAAATTTCCCCATGCAGTTTTACTGGTTTGGGACACGCAAAAAAAATTACGGAGTGATACAAGTCCACCCAAAAACATTGTGAAATGCATATTACTGATGCTGAATAATTAAGTTCCTCCCAGGTGTTTCTCTATCCCCTCAAAGAGTTACAAAGTTCAAACTGGTTGTTCTGACCTGTTTCTAACATTAAGTGATGCAGGTTAGTGAAGCCCGGATTTAATACCCTGGCAAGACACTCCTGTCTTGCAAGTACTTCTTTGTGCACCGAAATGAAGTAGCTAGCAGGAAAGCCTGCAAGCCCAGGGTCCTACCCTCTCTCCTACAGCCTCAATACCTGCTACACAGCCACCCAAACCTAGAAGCTCTCCACTTCTGCAGGGGACTGCTTCCATTCCTTGCACACCCCCACGGCACAGTTTGCTCTGGAGCACACCAGCTGAACCCCCACTGATGCTTGGAAGCTTACCAGAGGGGAAGCCAAGGGACAGGAGTCACCTTCTCCCTCAGGGCTGCCAGACCAGCTCAAGCAGGTATTCCCCCATCTGCTGTGATAGTACATGCTATGTCTCCTCCTCCAGGAGGCATCTCTCATCTTTCCAGCTAGCAGTCACCTGAGCAGCTCTATCTGGTCAAAGTCCTAATGTACCTCCAGCACAACTCAAATACAAGGGAAGAGGGAGAGAAAAGGAAGGTGTTTCCCACCACCAACACCCCCAGTGAGGCAGCCCCAGCATGCACTGAATGTTCCCACGGCAATTATTCTGGCCCAAAGCATCTCCAGTCCCCTTTGCAAATCAGACAGGAAGGCTGTGCTCGTATGTGCATCCCAGGGCAGCCAGCAGGTCCCAGAACCCTTGTCCACAGCAGGCAACTTGCCACTGGACCTCTGCAAACCACCACACATCACCTCCCACACCCAGAAGTGCCGCAAATCACAGTGCTTACACCTCCAGACCATCCCCTCTCAACTAGCTTCCTTGCAGAAGACAGGGATAATTGCTTTCTGCCTCCAAAAGGATAAGCACTTTAAGCCTTCAGAGAGGCTCAGATACTGCACTGACCAAAGCCACAGCAAATACCAAAACTGAGACTGTAAGAGATATAATAGGTCAAAGAGACAACTAAAAGGGTAACAAATCCCTAGACAGACCTAAGCTACTGAAAGCCAGTGCTCGAGTTTGCCAATATAGAAAGCAACTGTGTGGCTGTGAAAGCAACTGGGGCAGTTGTTCACCTCAGCAAAACCTGTCACCTCAATGTACAACCAGTCACAGAGCAGACTGAGGGACAGGCGTGACATGAACACAGAGGACAATCCATATCTCTGTTCAGCCTATGCCAAAAACCAGGGACATCTTAAGAACAAAATATATTTTCAAAGGCAAAAAAAATATTCTACTAGCTTTTAACATATGCAGCAATTTTACAACAGATATCAAAGCAAATCATTTTAGTAAAAAGTTATTAAAAAAATTGTTCATTCCAATGCAATCATTCTGCAACATTCTCAGAGTAAAGAAAAATACCCAGCTCAAGTCCATTCTGGTTGAAATGAGGCCCCATCTCCCACCAGCACTTATGGTCAGTGAGAAAGCTGCATTTACAACACGTATTTCAATTCTGTGTTTAGATGTTTTACTATAAGCACAAGACTATTTTTTTTTAATGTTTTTAATGGATACTAGGCTGAGTATCCGCTGAAAGCTGCACTGAATACTCTTTCCTCCACAGAAATGAGCACTTATTAACTAAGAAATTCAGTGATTCTACAAGGCAACTGATTGGTGTGCATTTTTTTTTTTTACATCTCATTTTGCCTTTGACCCATGTACAGATTTAGATTTCCTAAAGAGGAAGTGAGAATGTTAAAAAAAATTGCCAAAAAAAAATCTGTTTTCTTTTTATTTTGGGCTGCGTGTCACTTCCCTGACATCCCCAAGCTATGTTTAAAGCTCATCTCTATTCAAGAATATACATTACCTGCACACTTACAGAAACAGACCACTGAAAACGTAGCTCCAAATTAGAAAGGCTGGGGAGATCCAACAGCCCCACTTCTGCTCAAGACCCTAAAGCCACCATGAACACCATCACTCAGCTGAGATTGCTCAGCTGTACTTCCCCAGGTCAAGGGTTCTGCGCTCACCCCGCATGTTGCTAGAAACAGGGATTCCTGCAGAAGCAGCACAGAATTCCCTGGAACAATAAAGCTAAAACCAGTGAGATCACAGAGCAAGGCACCACACATAATAAACGGTCCTGGCTTTGCAATTTCTGCCAGATTTTATGAAATCCTGCTCCCACCTCTCCCCCCAGAACCTGCTGCAAAACACTTTGCATTTTAGCACAAAGAATAAACATCTCTTCATGGGGAAGATTTTTCTTATTTTACAGAAGGAGAACAGCAGACGTGGAGATGGAACGTACACTGGAGCTAGAAAGGGAGGTAGTGGTGGGAGAGTTAACGGTGGAGGGGAAGAAGCTGTCAGACAAGCCCACTAACTCTTCCCTTTCTCCCATGGTACCTGCCAGTTTACCCATCTGTAAATTGATGTGCAAATAGCTGCTTTATACATCAAATTATGGTGTCAACATTTAAGATACTATAAGCAGATGGTCTGACAGTGGTTCCATTTAAGACAGTTTGCCTGTTTTCCACTATTTATTACAATTTTTAATATAAGCTTCAAAAGGAAGCAGGTACTATCTTGGAGTCAATCTTTGCTATTGTTTATTTCCTTTTTTTTTTTTAAACATGTCATTAGGCAGCAATGCTTTTAGTCATATACTTAAAAGTGCTGCATTTCAAATATTGTTTTACTGTCAAAAGGATGGTAGTTTCCATTTTAAAGCCATAATTGAGTCATTCTAAACCTCCTGAAAAGCCATACATCACACATCAGACTGATCCCAAAAAGACCATTAGACGTGAGCTGTCCTTCCTCATACCAGTAATTCCACTGCAGTAAATCTAAAAGTTAATAGGATTACTCCTGCGAGTAAAATAAACACACAGCACTGAGGTTATGCTCTGCTATCATGGAAAGCACACGGGGAACCATTCCAATACATGAAATAAAGAACAGATAACTCCTCAAAGCCTCCTTACAAAGCACTGTGAGCAGACCGAAATGCGTCCACACTTACTCGTTCTGCATACACAAGGTAAAGGAATGCTGGCAGTACATAATACCTACAGAAATACACAAAATGCAGTAGCTGTGTGAACGCATGATATATGAAGCCAAGCCATTAAGGGCAACCTAATAAGCAAAATGTTCTGATTGTGTGTATTTTTACCCAAAGCATTAGGCTAACTGAAATAAAATTATATGAAAATTAAGACTATTTTCACACCTGCTTCTACTAAATAACACAAAAAAAATCCCTTAAAAAGACTTAATTCACTGATTGAAGATAAATGTTGTGATGTTATACCTAAATATGCATTTATCCAGTGTGCCATGACACAAATTATATGTCAGTATGAAACACCACACAAGTCAACACACTGAGAACAGGTAGGCTCCAGGCTCTGGCATGAATAATCTGCAAATTACAACCTTCCTTTATTTTTGCATGCACTAGACCCACCCCTTTAATTGTGCTCATTTATTCATTCACTCAAATTAAAAATGATACATTAAGATGAAGTGAGCTTCAAAAAACCCCGGAAGAATTAAGATGAAGAGGACCAAACGCAGGAGTTTGTAACTAAAGAATAATACCCTTCTAGTCTAAAAACAAATACAATGCGTTACAAAGACTCATTTCGTGTTCCTCTCCTTTGTCTAAGTCAACGTTGTTATTTCAAACTATTTCTTTTGATTTAACAATATACTTCATAGATACAGCACTGCCTGATCGGCACTTACTTCGGCTGAAAAGCCCTAAAGTGAGATATACTTTGTATTTAATGACAATTATGCAAGTACATTGTGGAGTTACCGTTACAAGCAATCAGATGTAATATACTCCATTATTTTAATAATTTTCCTGCATAACACTTTTTAGGGTCATCTGGGTGACGTCCAAATGAGATCTGCAAACCAACCCAAACCCACAGGCAATACATCACAAAATCATGAACTTCAGGGTGGACGGGGGAATCTTTAAACAATTCCTTCGTTCATTCCGTGGTTTACATAAATAATTTACATAAGCCACTTCCCAAACCCCAGTACTTACAAAGATTCAAAGCACATGCATTTTTAAACTACAGGAGGTGCAGGAAGCCTTGTCACATACTGCAGGGCTGCCTCTCACACCCTGTTCTCATAGAGAATGCACTTCTGAAATACCAGCACTTCAAAACTGTGCAATACCTTTGCTGTACTCTTTGGAAGATTTTCTTTATGACTCATTTCTGAATTGTAAAAGTAGTCAAAGGGAAGAAGGAAATCACTGGTTCTAATCAATAAACTCTGCTAAAGAGTTAAAAATATCGGCTAACCAATATGTGCATATGCATAAAATAGCACTGAGTCTTCATCCTTCACTACATGTTTTGCTTTTAATATATAAACTGAGCAAAGGTGATTGAAGTCTAAATCTCTTTTATTTCCCTATTATAGGAAAACCTGAAAAAAAACGCTAATTCTGTTCTCCTGATGTATATCCTTCAGTACATAACTGGAGGTATCTATGAAGGTGACCAGGTTTATGATACATACTGGGCACTTGATACTTCCCCATAAAAATGGCAGGAGCTTCTGAAACTCAGCTGCCCTTGCAAAAACCTATTTCCATGCTAAGGAGACCAAACACTGAATTTATTTTTTTTTTTCTTCCAAATCTTAACCTAGATTTTTAAAGCATTTTCCCCCTACGTGTCCCTCCACTAGAGGGTAAAACAGAAAGTCAGGCGTTGTGAGTTCTTAACTGCATATATCTTATCCTACGAACTCACTGTGTATGACAAAGATTTACAGAAACAAAAAAAATATGATGCAGGGTTAAAGAAAAATCATAACTACGCGAATTTGTCATTCTCTATGCAACTACATACGTTACCTACCTACACAGCACAGGGTATCAGCTAGTAGTTTAACTGTGGTGAGATGAAAGATAATAAAGAACAAAACCCAGAAAAACCAACACCAGCAACTTCTGAAAATATTATTCTCAGGTCTAAGATGGCTACCTCCCTCTGAGCAGAAGAAAAGTTCCTAACCAGCTGAATATGACAACTAACCCCAGGGGAGGATCTCTCTCACCAGAGCCCAGAAGCAGCCAAACTGAACTTTTCAAACCAAACCCGGTGACAAGTGTCAGCAGCATACGGCTAGGCAGGCGGGCTCCAGCATCTGAGGGTTCTCATGCATTAGGCTTCACACACCGCAGGGTGAGCTGTTCCCAGGAGCAGAGCTGCTCAGGAGTAATTGGCAGAGGAGACATGCTGTGAGAAGCACTTGTCAAATAATGCTTGTTTACAAATAAATCTCCTAGCAGCAAAGGACAGCGGTTATTGAATAAGTTCAGGTCCACGGTCAGACCCCTCCCACCAGCAGTCTTTTATAGCTTTGCATTTACTGAAGAGACAGAAATTACAGAGCAGCAGCAGCCAGGGAAGTAGGGGCAGAGAGACGGCGAGGCGAGCGCTCACGCTGCTCATCATCACCCTGCAACCTCCCCGTGACGGCACCGCTGAGCCCCTTCGCTAAGGCACCTTCATTAACCCCCTCCCGCACCGCTTCCCACCGTGCGACAGCCCTACGCTGCAGCTCCCGTTCACACGGAGACACCTCTGCCCTCGGCGAACAGTCCCGTTGGCTCCGCCGGCACCAGATTTTCCAAGATCTGGCAAGGATGCCCGGGACGGGGCTGGGAGCACCTGCCGGCTTCCCGGCCCCGCACCGCAGCGCCAGGACGGCGTGGCTCCCCAGGGGCGGGGGAGCACAGGGACAGCCCCTCGAAGGCACCATGCCACCTCCCCAGCACCGCTCCCAAGGGTGAAACCACCCGAAATCGCGTGGGAGCTGAAGGATTGGGCCCACCGTTACCTAACCAAGGCAAAGCCAAAGCCATTGCCATCATCCCCCAAACCAATGCACCTCCCAAACATCCGATATCTTCACACACAGAGGAACTGCATTTTCCCCTTTCTCTGCACTTTAAACAACAAAACAAACAACAAAAAAAGAAAAGAACAGAAAACTGCTACTCACATTATTTTCACTCTGCAAAATAAATTAAAGCTAGCTGGTCACCTCAGGCCACATCTTTGAAATTCTGGTACGGTTTTTCTTCCCCAGCCCCTGCATACCTCCTCCCTCTAAAGGAGTTTCACAAATAATTATGGTGCATCACGAAGCCAGCCTGCTACGAGCCGCCGGCATTCCCTTCGGATGCCGAACTTCCCCACCCATGCTTTCACAGCACAGCCTGCCCGCGCATCCACAAACAACACGAAAAAGCCCCAAGCAGTGCCCACAGCACGTATATATATATATATAAAAAAAACCCACCACCAACAACAAAAAAAAAAACAACCACAAAACACACACAAAAAAACTACAAACCAAACAAAAACAAAACAACAAAAAACACCAAATAAAAAAAAAACAACAGTCCAGTTTGAAAACCTGGAAGTACTCTGCTAGACAAGCAACCTGGACACGTTTTTGGCTATTAGCCTCACACGATCAAACATATTACACAACAATCCGTCCCCAGCGGCCGCGCTCCGCTGCGTTGCGGGTTAAATAGCGGCACCTCCGCGGCTTCCCCTCCTTTTTACGTGTGTATTTTAAGCCACGAAGTAAGCGCACTGCGGTCAGCGCTTGCAGGGCTCCCCGCCGGGAGCCTGCTCCAGCCCGCCCCGGCCCCGCTCCGCCTGCGCGCATCCCGCAAGCCCCCCGCACAGACCGGCAGGTACAGCCCGCAAACCCACCCGCGCGCCTCTCCCGGTGCAAACCGCTGGGAAGCGTGCCGTGCCAACCCAAACGTCCGAGCGTAAAGGTACCTATGCAGCATCACCACCCCCACCACACCCCCCCCCAAAAAAAACCCCAAACACCGCAAAACGCGCCCGTGCCAGGGCATCTGTGCAATCCCACCCGTGCGAGCCTGCCCGCGCCCCGAGCCTCCCCTTCCCCGGGACGCCCCCAGCCCCACCGGCCAGTGTCACCCGCTCCCTCCGGCGCGGAACCCACCTCCCCGCGGCGCAGCCCCCCTCCTCCTCCCTCAAAGTGCTCCAAATCCCAGCCTGACGAGCTCGGCGCAGCGCACCCGCGGGCAGGCCCCCTCCTCGGCGGGCGCTGCCCCGACGGCCCGGCCGCCCCGTCCCCGCTCACCCTCGCTGCCGGGGCTGGCCAGCAGACTCCGGAGCGCAGCGCACAGCAGCAGCGGCAGGAGGCACGTCCAACCGGGAGCCGGCGCCCCGGCGCGGCCGGCCCAGCCGCCGGCGCCCCGCGGCCCCATCCCGCCGCCCCTCAGCGCATGGGGCGGCCGCTGCCCCCGGCGGTGCCCGCTCGGGTCGGCGCAGGACGGGGCGGGCTAGCAGCGCGGCGCCGCTCCGCTCCCGTCCAGCCGCCGACGCGACTGGGGAGTCGGGGGGCGGGGATGGGGGAGGAGGCCCCGCGCCGCTGCGGAGACGCCCCCGACGGGGCGGACCCGCCGCCGTCGTCGCCGCTGCCGCCGCCATCCCGTGCGGGGAGCGGCGTCCGCCGCCCCTCCGGGCACCCCGGGGCGCAGCGGGGACCGCACCTAAAATGGCCGCTCAGCGGGACCCCCCCCCCCAGGCCCGAGGAGCCCGCAGGGGGTGGGCAGCCCCAGTGCTCCCCGCAGCCGCCACCGGTCGCGGTCCCGACCCCCCCCCCCCCCGCCGCCCCGCTCCCAGCCCACGCAGCCGGGGCAGCCGCGGTTTCACAGGGCGGGCGAGCATGAAGGCGGCTCGTCCCTGGCCAGGGAAGCATCGGTGCCAGAAACCGCCTAACGGGGCCAAGAGAACGATGGTTCTCAGGTGTGTTTTACCTTAGGTCACCACCAGAGCACACCTTTGAATCCAGCTCTGATACCTAGTTTCACAGAAGTTTTCACAGAGGGTTTTCACCCCTCACTAGCTTTCACCCACTTCATCTTCCAAACAACAAAAACCACACACACATACAAAAAAACCCCCCACCAACCAAAACCGCGAACAAAAAACCCCAAATCCCAAGTGTATCAGAAATTAATTCCTGGAGGTTTACTCGCCTATAACAGATCCTCTCCTGAGGAGCCTACCTCCAGATAAGCCAATTAAGACAAAAGCCAGCCTTGCAGGTGCACCAGCAGCAATCCAAGTCTGACCAAAACCCTGCTCACCTGGTGCTGCTTCCTCCATTTCACTCCACTGCCACGATTTTGGCCTGTTCATTTATATTATAAAAGCAGGAATGGAAGGTTGAGCACCTGCAAAAGGCTGTCTCTTCAGAGGACAAGGCTCAGGACCAGGGCTCCAAACGAGTTACAATTAAAAGTTACAAAATCCTCAAAGCCAATTTTAAGAGGATGAGTAGTCTTCAACCAGTGGACTGCCAATAACACAGTTCTCTACACCACTGTTACTCATTTTTTATTCATAATTAGCTGGACAATGTCTTTCTCTGTGCGCTTGCACCGTATACAGACCTCAGCTACCACCAAAATATAGACACATTCCTGAGCTGTGCATGCGTATTATTTTCAAAAGCATTTCCTCCTTTTGCAAGAGGATTTTCTACCTCAAGCTATTTAACATTTTTACTGCCACCAGGAGGACAAGGAAGGGGCTTTGCTTTACAACATAAGGTACATCAGTAAAGTCACTAGCCAAATAAAAAGCATTAGCATGTGTCTCTTTACAGCAGTGCATCAGATTTTCACTATTCAAATACCCTGCTAGTTTGTAGTGAAAAAGGCACTATGGTTTGCCATCAGACCACCCCCACATAAAGCTGCATGGCTAGATCCTCAGCTGCGATAAATCACAGCTGAGAGTATCCAACTCAAGCCCTGCATCAGATTTAGGACGGGAGTAGCACCATGTGGTGTTCTAATTTCTAGGCATTTAACGCTGCTTCTATAGATGGCAAGTTTTGCCACCCAGAAACAGGGCAATGCAGGAAAACATCACCAGAAACAGCACAGTTTTGTGCTTACTAGCATAGGAAAAAAGATCAGGTGGCAAACAACAAGTAAAATGCCAAGCTGGATGCAAGCCTCCGCTGGCCGAGGGGCCAGACTGCTGTAGCTAGATAAGTCTCTTATCACAATCTCATGTCAGACTTGTTTGCTCCCGATTTTCAGCTGCTATTTGACAGTCACTAACTGCTGTTTGGACTGCCAGACTTATAATTTAAAGGCATTTCAGATGACATGTTAGTGACATCTTCATTTTCTAGGAAACACAGAGATGAGCTTCACATGATTCATAAACTGTTTAGGAATAGCCACTGTGCTGTAGGTTTTATCCTGGCTGCCTT
The DNA here is from genome assembly GCF_023638135.1 of Falco biarmicus. Lineage (NCBI taxonomy): Eukaryota > Metazoa > Chordata > Aves > Falconiformes > Falconidae > Falco > Falco biarmicus. Next base: position 61,540,572 of record NC_079288.1, on the reverse strand, counting down.
TTTTCCTGCAGGAAACCAGATCTTATTCCAAGACATTCAGTTTGTTCTCCACCCTGTCTGTGCCACAGGAAGTGTCCCAATCTCATCTCTCAGGACTAACAAAAGTACTAACAAAAACCTCAATACAACCTTATAAAAGGGTTATTGCCTTATCCCCAGATGGAGGGTACTGGAACCTTATGCACAGTCTAGTGGATCCTATTTGGTGGAGGCTCAGTCTTTAATTCTCCTTCTGGTTTTACCACCAATATTATTAGTAATACGCGGAAAGTGATTCTCTCCCACCCTTTGCTTCATCAGTGCACCCAGGGAGCTCCTAAAGAGAGGACAGAAATTTTAGCAAAGTGCTGCAGCATTCCTGGTAGCCTTGATGGGTAATCAGCGAGAAGCTGAACAATCTGATGGGATGCCTTCCTATCTTCCACCAAAGAGTGTATCTTTTATTGTTCCTGGGTAAATTCACTGTAAGAGTCATAAGGTGTGTGTCGCAAACTATTCAGGAACCGGAATCGTCTCAGGCTCATGCCATTTCTCCCCATATACAGCCTGTATTTTGTGTTACTTTCAAATGTTTCTTCTTGCACATCATTAATTCATTTATTCCCCTTACATTTATGCCTTTTCACCTATGCAAACAGTATTCCTTCTTAATCATCGCTCAGTTAAGATCTGCATTTCATCCTTTATATCTTTCTCATGAGTCATTCCTACAGTGTTAGTAATGCTGTTACACTCCAAATTCCTTCCAGTTTCCCCAACATCTCCCTCATAACAGTTTGCCCAGAAGTGTAATCATACTAAAGCCATAACAAACAACTATCTCTAAAATGCTTTTGCATGTAGGGTCTGAAACTGAAACGACAGCTTTGTACTGTGTAACTTGCCACTTTACATCTAAGTTGCTGTCAGCAAATATTTTAAACTATTTATTAAACCAGACATCTTTTGAGTTACTGGATTTCAGATGCAGTATCTCAAAGCTTATTTTTCCAAGTTTAATTTAATTTCTCTCCCGTGTATGTAGTTCCCTTCATATAATTTCTGTTCTGACTAGCTTTTAGTTCTGCATTGCCAATTCATTTCATTAGCGTGCTGCTTACCCTATCACCAACAGGATACATTTGGACAATAAATGAGTCCATCCTTCAGATTTTTGGGGGAACAAAAAACAGCCAACCAAATCCATTCCCTGTATCATTACCCTTTACTGAAGCGTAAGGGCGTAATACTTATTGCATCTCCGTATTCAATAGGGCCACCATCTGTGAAAAGACTCAGTTTCATAGTTTTAAATTTAAGTGTAAACATTCCCACTAAAGCCATGCCTTCATTGCATTAATAGAAGCCCCATTGTAATGCAACAGTTTAATTAGTTATGCATATAAGCATTTCCATTTTCCTTTGAAAAGTCCTTTTCTTTCAAAAGGGTCAAAGAAGGTGACACCTTTAAGGAATATCCTCATGAAATTTAGTGATTTTTTTTTGGTTTTTCCCCCCACAAGCCCTTTGAAACAGAAGAATTACCTTCTGTTCAAAAAGTAAATGCATATTAAAAGCAAAAGCAACCTGGGAGCAGCTAAGCAGCTTTGCATAGTAGATATATTTGGAATTGTACCATGAATGCAACTACAATTTTAACACAAAATGATTGTGTTCAGTGTCGCCTGCGTAGGACTACAGAAAACAGTAGTCAGAGCCCCAGCAGACAACAGAAAAATCTCTACCAAGAGCCAGCGGGGACAGGAGAGTTAAACATCAGGTGCAGGTGGGCCACCACTTGGCCAGACGAGGTATATCAGTGATTGTGGTCCTCAGTCACTGCTGAAATCTTCATACTTCAGTGTGGAGAAAGACGTTAACCAATGAACCAGTATTAGCACGAAGAAAAATGAGCAAGCGGTAAATAAAGCGTTGCCTGTGCAAGTTCACAACCCAGCCACCTGTATGGTCTCAGCACCGATTTGTCTTTTGCCACCCCCACAAAACACAGGAGCTACCGGCAACTGTGCACTGGGGAAAATCTGCTCACTTCCATTACACCCTGAAACTAGATCCAAAGTGGTGAAAATCCATGGGTAAAGCATGAATATTTGTAGCAGTCAGAAAAGGCTTAGAGAAAAGCGTGCCATTTCAGCCTGACATTTTGGAGCACTTTGCTACCAGCCCTCGGTCCTGTTAACACTTCTTCCAAAGGTCCCTGACCTGGCAGCATGCTCTCCCATTTGCAAGTGCTGTGTCACTGCTTCTCTCTCTCTCACTGCCCTGTAGTGACCCCATGGAGCCAGATCCCAGGTGTTAAAACCCCACTGTCCATCTGCAAGCAAAGGAGTGGTCCCTAGCCCAGAGGGCTCAACCCGTACCACTTCAAGTGCCAATCTGGATTAGACTGATGAGCAAAATAACCCACTTCAGACATGGAAGTACACACTGGCGAGCACCAGAATAGCAGCAGATAAAGCTGGCAGTACTTGCAGCCCACTCGCTACTTTGTAAGAATTGAGGTGATTCTTTGCATCACAGCAGAGAGCATTAAAGGGAACAAATGAAATGGCTTTGCAGAGATTTATGGAGATTTTCTAATGCAGAAAGTGGAGCACAGGAGAAAGTGCAAAGGCTAATTTGATTACATTGCTAGCCCTGTATAAATTTAATAGCGGACTTGCTTCCACATTTCTCACAGTAAACTGTTTACATGAACCCACTAACTGCAATAGCTCAGCACCTCACACTCTTGGATCAGTCTTTCCAGCCCACCCTTGTGAGGAAGGGGAGCTTTACAGCTCCTGCACAGATTGACAGAAGCAGAGATGTTAAAGATCCAGAAAAAACTTACTGAATTCGTTATGGCTCCTGTAGATCAGGGACAATATTCTTAAAATATTAATGAAATAATCTTGTTCTTGTATTAGAATAAAAATCAGCAGATATTAAGAGGAACTGGTTTATTTCCTCAAGAAATTCAGCCATGAGCTTTAGCAGACCCTGCACAAGCTCGGCAAGTGACTTGAGTACATATGCATGTCGAGTGCTTTGTGAAAACCTGGCCTTTGAGTAACTTGCTCAAGGTCACACAGAAGGTGTGTGGCAGACCCGAATCAAACTCAAAAGCTATTAGAGCATCCGTTTGCTTTTCATTCTCACTTTTCCTTTTCCAGCATGTCATTTTGGATCAAGATCTACGCCAGCAAATGTGGACATTACTGTAGTGCAAGGGTTCACATTCAGGACTTCCCTCATTAAATGCACATTCTTTCAAGGTACAAACACAATAATGGATATAATGATGAAAATCACTATATTAGGATATGATTTAACAGTGAAGTACATTAATCTCCTGCACACAGTACTGTCCAGACCGCAGTTCCTTTCTGAACTATGTTTCATAAGGTCAGTGGTGCCTTCTTTAATTTCTAAAGGGCAGTCTGGATGTCTACCCCGAATTTTGTTGATTATAGATAGACTAGTTTCCTTAACTCGAGCTACTGCCTTGTATTCCACACCAAAGCAAACCGTGTCTATTCTCCTTTTGTTTGAGGAAAGCAAATCTATTTCGTCTCAACTCACTCCTCCAGGCAGAGCTGTTTGATATAGACTTCTCCATTTCAACCTACCCCTAATGATTTCCTAAATAAATCACATCATTGTCAGTCATTTCGTGTCTCAAATACTTACAAATGCTTAGCAATTTCAGCTGCCAACACATTCATTTATGTTCTTGTGAGATGGCATCTGGATCACAGCTATAGTCTTTGAGTCCTTTCCATCAGCTAATTGCAACTGTTTTTGAAATGCAGGAGCATATTTATTCCTCTCCTTCCGTTGCAGTGTTCAAGTTGTGCCTTTAGGTAGGCCTTGTGTTGCAAACTCAGAAATACTTAGCTTGCAAAACTCTAGTGTTACTCAGAAAAGTGCTTCAGCAAGTATAAATTTTTTTGGCATGCGTTTTAAGTAATTTTTAAACAACAGAGTGACAAGGCAGGATCAGGGCCAGCTTTCTGGGACAGACTGCCTCATGTGACAAATTCTGACACAAATATTGCCCAGTGATATATAATCCATGTGTTTCCCCACTGTCAGTCATAGATTTTAGTGTTTCTTCCCCTATCCCATCCACGAGTTACAAACAAAAAACTACTCAAAAGAGCTTACCTGTGCTAGATTTTGAAAAATTAAAAGAAAAAGCAAAGAATTCAGCAGCTGCCTTTTATACACAAACTTCACAAATTCAGGGTCTAGCTACCATAAAGAGGCAAGCCTTCCAGACAGGCTTCTGCTCATTTCTAGGGAAAACTGTTCTTTCCATAGCAGAAGAGCTGAAGCAGTTAGGTGGTACTGCAATCAAGCTGCAAGACTTAGGTGCGTTAAGTTTTGCTTTCAACAGACATCCTGAGTGATCCTGAGGAAACTATTTTTCTGTTGAGATTATCCCTTTACTCAGTGCTCAGTGAAGGGTCCCAAATAAGTGCAAGTTAAGTCCTGTTAAAGATGTGCTTCAAAGGCTCAGCATGACACCTGACGTGAGGCTGAAGGGAGTTACCATCCAGCCTGGCTCTTGCACCATCACTATCACAGTAGCATTTTCACATTGCTGTTCATTGGCAGTGTGGTATAAGCAGTAGTCCTGGGAACCAGACAAGCCAAATCCAATGCTTGCAGCCATTGGTGTGCCTTACTTCACCTGCCTGTTCTTACGAGTCTGCCCATTCCCTTGCCAGACACCCTTTGCCTTCTCTTTCAAGCAGGGCTGCCTTTTAACTTAACCCTTGGCCATGCCTACTTGTCACCCACCTCCTCATAGAAGACCTTCTCATTACTTTTGACATCCCTTGCCAGATCCAATTCCAGCTGGATGCTGGCTTTTCTAACATCATCTCTGCATGCTCAGATGGTCTGTTTGTATTTCTCAAAGATTCCACTGAGGTATTACTAGCGCACTGGACAGTACTGGGGTGTAAACACACCGTGCATCATGACATGGCTGTAAATGAGAACTGGTGGCTTGTTACCTGTTATTTCTCCTTTTATAGCTTCTCCTTCTTGCTCTCAGCTTCATGCCCCTTTCTGTCGCTTGTAAGATCTTCTGGGCCGTGGCACCTTTGCTCAACCTCCACTCAGTTCACCTTTTGGTAAGTTCTGCCTTCCCATGTCTGCACTCACAGACACTTCTGGCTGCCTCTGTTTTCTGCCTTTAATTCCACCCCCAGCTAAACAGAGAAGTAGGTGATTACAATTTCATTCAATCAGGAGGTGAAGGAGATGGGGGCACATGCACAGCAAGTCAAGAAAGGAGTGGCAATCAGATTACAGCTATAGCCTAGAGCAGAATACTTCATAACGTGAATTTATAATGGGTCTCTGGTCTAGGGCACATAATAGACATTTTACCCAGAGTGCAACAGTCACCCAAAGACATTTACTTCAGGAAATACTGAGCCTGGTATAAACATTTAAACTTTAATAAAAACATTACAGATGCACTGATTGCATAACTCCTTTGGACAGTGAAGCTACATAGAGAAGTGAATAATAAAATAAGCAAAGTGAACAGAAATCATTATCAGGCCATTTACATAAAGATTTACTGAAAATTCACCCTTAGTATGGCTCTTGTTCAGTGACTAGTTCTTGTCATGGATATGGATAATGCATTGACCAACAACCATCTCAAAACATATCCTATCTTAGGCATAGATTGTCCTCTGCAATTTAAGTAAATTAAACCAAGAATCAGTATTTTCACTCCCATTTCATATTCATAGTATCCAGATACCTCTCACATCTCAATGTAGCATTAAAATATAACATCATATTTTTGTGGGGCTACACATGGTTTTGCACATGCTCGAAACCACTTAAACACTAACAAGCAAGTTGTGTTTTAATATGACAAGCTAACTTGTCGTATTTCAAGTGACAACCATGACGCTGCCCACAGGAGAAAAAAAAAAAAAAAAAAAAAAAGAGAGATAAAACCAACATTTACAGGGGAAGGAAGAGTCCAGTCAAGAGGAGGTGAAAATCCACCTGTCTGTCTTGCTAACCTAACTAGTTGACCAGTCATTTACATGTTTCATCTTTCTCAAACAATTTAGGTAGGACTATTCCACACCAAACGTTTGAACGCTAAATAAACTTTCTCTGTGCTTCAAGGGAAGCTTAAAATCTACAGTCCCTCCCTTCTGGACAAGTCATCTAGCCAAAAGCGATTGTACAGGAAAACACGAGCACCTCAGAGCTGCAGATAAGCATCTAGTAGAGACACCGGGATTTGCACCAAGCATTATCCCCTGGCCAGCACAAGCAAAGGTGCCGATCATTGCACAGGGTAGCAGCTGCTTCTGCTCTCTGCTGCTTTGTTGCTGGTGGGTGTTGTGAATTAATTTCCTCCATACCAAGCTCTCCCAATTTTGTTTGCAGCAAACTCTGTCCCACTAACTTTCTTCACAACCACTGCCCTAGGACCTGGGCACCTTCACATCAGGTACCTGTTCCGAGTTTAGTGTTTGCCTTTAATCTGGAAGGTGGGAGCACATTCACATCGCATCAGCATCCATGGAAAAGAAGCTGCTGAAGGTATGCACACACCTCCAGGAGAACAGAGCAAGCTTAGTTTGTTTTTAGATTAGTAGCTGCTTTCTCAGTATTTGGGTGTCATCCCCCACAAACACTGGGGGCAGAAAAACTTACTGACTAGAAAAAATTGACAGGAGAGCTACACCAGCCATAAGATCTCACTTGGGCACTGTTGAACATTGGAGAAAAAGACTCCTACTTCCTAGGCCAAGTTTAAAAAACAATACAACACTCTCCACTCTGCAACTGACCTTTTTCCTAGGACTGATCCAAGACCTTATGTGAACTTCAAAAGCCAAAAAACATCAACACCTCCCAATGAAACTACAAGGCCAACTTCTGTCATTGCTTTCTGTACCATCCATATATGAATCAGCTCTCAGTGCTCTGCTGGAAGGGAAACTAGTAGCGACAAGCACAGAAAAAAAAAATACATGCTCAAAGCAGCTATGTTTACACTAGAAGCAGTGGGAGATGGATGAGGTCACTTAAACATGGTAATATGTCATAACATACTATATTGAATCCAATTATTCAGTTTTTACTTAGGTCCATTCTTTCTTTGTCCTGACACCAAGACAAGCCAGACTTCCTGTGTCATCACCACTGATTTGCTCTGGTCTTAAAATATACGTAAATAGATTAATAATCCATTGGAAAACTGCATATCACAGTTACTTCTTACCTTCTCCAAAGGTTTGTCTCCATGTATATACCTGGCTCCTTGCACAGCAGTCCCTGCTTTGACTGGGATGCGTTCTCTCCTGATACCCGTACCCAGGTTATACCTGGGTTCCACAAGATCAATCTTAGCTTAACTGCATTTGGCTAGCACCTCAGTCTTGCCATCTCAGCTGTCCACAAAAAAAAAAAATTGTCACAGCACTTTCCAAACTAGCCGGCTGCAACAAGGACTTTTACCATCACATACCAGCAAGCTCTTCATGCCGGTCCCTCTGCTGCCCTCTCGTAGTCTCTCCTCTTCCAGGACCAACACTCATTCCTTTCTCTCTGCTTCTTCCTCCTCTCTCTTCCTCAGCTGCTCCCTCTTCATTGGCTGCCCAACACCTTAACAGAACCAGCCACAGCTGCACCTTATCTACATCAGCCAACCCGACACCCCTGAAGCCAGCCCACAGCTGTATATTGTCAATGTTAATTAACCCGCCTTCATTCCTCTACAAAAAATCATCTTCCATTCTATTCAGAAGTCCACTGTTCTGATCACTGTCACGTTTCCTGACTCCATGTTAACAAAGAGTGTACTTGCTCACACACTAAACAGGGTTGGACTCTTAAGTGGAGGCTTCAAAGCCATTTAGAAAACACTATCCCTGACCTGGCTCAAGTAGTCAATTTCCAGAAATTTAGTCCCAAGAGAAGGTCTGAGCTCTTTGTTCAGCTCCCATTTTTCAACACATACCTGTTTCCAGAACAGAGCTTTATCAATCCCTCCCCAGCTCCATGCAAGTGTTAGGGTAAGGGGAATATGCCACAGAACAGATGCTGTGGCAGGAGTGTGTTTACATGAAGCTGCTGACAGCAGATGCCAGCTTGTAAAATTAGCCAATAAAAATACCAGCATCACTGTTTACAACTACTCTGAGCAAGACAGGCTGCCAGCAAACTGGAAATCACATTGCACTGACACGCCAGGTTAGAGATACAACATTTGGCAAAGCATCATCATTTTTAGGCTACCAGAAGTGGGATTCTCATTCAAGCAGAAGAGAGTCAACCAAGATCTGCCCAATAGTTTCAATCCTTCTCACTTTCACATTCCAAAAGAATGCTGTTTAATGTTTAAAACATAAAAGAACCAGAGATACTGTAACTAAGAAACCACATGTATTACTAGCTGCTGAAAGCTTTTTTTTTATCCTATTATTCTGGTCAAACTAGAAATTAAGCAACGTGTATATAGCAAGGAGGTTATAGAGCAGGACACTATTACCTGAATTTAAACCTCCTCCAGTACTTTTTTAAACAACAAATGTAATTAAAAAAAACCTGACTTTGTACCAAATTGTTGTCTACAGCTTGCCCATGTAGATCTGGAGATGCTCAAACTGATCCTTTCAGAAGGTTCAAATAGTACTAAAATTTTCCCCAGTTAATTATCATTAACCCTTATGAGCCATTTCAATTACTATTAAGACCAGCATCTAGGCTAAAGAAATTTAAAACCTTCAAGAAAATTAATAAAATTATGGTTTTAAACATAGCATTGCCTACAGTCAGAAAAATCTCCTTCCATAGTGCCAGATAAACCCAAGTTTTAGAATCTTTTTCCTGTCCATAAATTTCTCAGCATTGGAAAGTATCAGCCTTCATTGAAGCCTCAATTAACACCTTTTATAATATTTTCAACTAGGAAACTAGAATTATGAAGGGAAATATTGTAGGAACTGAAGTATTTCAGAGACTAATTTTGAGAACAAGTTTAGTCAGTTATTACTTTTATTTTAAGCAAACACATAAATTCAGTCCTCTGGAAAACATTTCACTTTATAAATGGTTAACAAGCCATTTATCAGTTCTGTAAGCCTCTTGCAGGCATAAGTAAGGAGTTAGAAAAAGGTAAGCAAAACAGCTAGAAATATCGAAGATATTATAAGTCATGATTAAAAGTAGCCTCTTTTCCTCTATAACTGAAGCCTGATATCAGTTAATAACACAACATATCTTTGGAACGTATTCATCAAACCACAACACTGGATGAGCCATTCGCCTACAATACCTTTTCCACAAGAAATACAGAACAGCTTCAGTCTTCTGTATTGTGAACTAACACAAAATAAACAAAATTAAAAGAATAAAATCAAAATGCCAAAATTGCTAGTGAATTGAATAAGACAAAAGTCAAAGACTTTAAAAAAAGAAAAAATTTCTTCAATATATTAAAAAAGCTAATGAACACAACCTACCCCACCATTTAACACAAAATTAGCAACAAAACACCTTCTACTCTACAACTCTCTCGTAAGGAACAAACAAGAGCCACCATTATGCACCCAAGCAATCTGAGCCCTTCCCCCATATGTGACCAAGCAGGTGTTAGGCACAATTACCATAAAGTCTGCATGTGGAAGGATTTTTGCTTGTATGAGAGAGTTTGCATGATAATGGGGTTGGGAGGGGTAGGCTGTAGCTTAATTCTGGAAAGGTGATGGAGTTTTAACTCAAAAGTTGTTTTGTTTAATTAACAAAAGGGGCTAGGGAGCAGCGAGCAGCGAGCTAGGTGTCTAAAAGCCTACAGAGATGCTTAAGAGTTGTGGGTGGTACCTCACCGTTGGTTTTAGGCAGTATGGAGAGCTTTACAGGAGGTCTCTGGTTGGTAGTGGTCATGTTGCTAAGCCCTTTGGTTTCTTTTGTTGTCAACTAAATAACTGTGCCTTTTCCATAAGCAGCTTTTTTTAATGAGTAGTTTGGGGCTTCTCAGCAGTGTAGGTGAGTTCTGTTAGTAAAGCATGTTGTGTGGAGAATAATCTCAGGTTGGGGAGATAAAGATCTTTTCTTTCTCTAGTAAGCAGTAGGGAACTTTTCTTTCTTCTCAGTTTATCCCTGAGAAATAGTATTATAGCTTTTTCTTCCTGAGCCACTCTTTACCCTGTATACATATCTTTTGTTAAGTAGCAGACTTCTTTCCCTGGGAGGTTGGAGAGGGGGAAGAGGGTGGTTACTGGGGTTCCTTGTGATAACTGCTGTTTCAGAAAGGTAATTAGAATTGGTTAAAACATCAGGTTTTCCTTAGGTAATCCAAAACCTGATTTTCTAAGCTGGGTTTAAGCTTTGGCTGCTGGGTACAGGTGAAAGCTATATGCCAGTTCAAGCGTTTTAAGCACAGCTGCTAATATATTGATCAAGCTTTGGTTTTTTTGCTTAAGCAGGTGCTGAACTTCACGTGGGTAATTTTGCTGACGTGTTTGTGGCTGCTTCAAGTGCATAAAACTAAGCATATGCAACAAACTACAGAAAATAGGCTTGGTTCTACAGTGAGTGCAGAAGAAACATGGTCTGGCAGTCAGCAACACTTGATGTAATTAGTTTACGTGATGTATATTTTTGCTCCAGTAAACTGACAGAGCAGTGATTCAGTCTGTTGATCACATTGTGATATGACCTAGAGAGTTCAGTCATATACTGTTTGTGAGTTGGTGTTTCAGTGCAGAACCAAGGAGTCTTAAGGTGCTGTCCTGGTCCTACTTATAAGCCTGAAAGGACCACTGAAAGCCCTAATAGTCGGTATGCTAACTTTCACTTTCCTGGGTTTTATGATATGTAAACCAGGGGCTGTCACCTGGACTTCATATATGGTCTTTGCTACACAGAAGAGTGCAAACAGTTTCTCACCGATACAGATGCACAGAACTGAAGGGCTTTCCTTTTGCTACTAGTGTGCTGGTTCTGGAGCCTGTTCAATAATGCTTAACCCTTCCGCTTCATTTTATTCTATTTTTAACCAGTCAGCATACGTCAAGTTCTCCATCTTGTGATAAGGTACTTCCTTGCTTAGGATCCCTAAGGACCTGTGACGTATCAACAATAATTGGTAAGTGCTTTAAACTGCTTCATGAATTATACACCACTGGGTGGGGAGGGTGAGGCGCATAAGAAGGATGAGGCCCATAGTTCCCCAGCAGGGAAAAAAAAAATTCTTGGCCAAATGTGGGGTTTATGAATCTGCTTGTCCAACCCATGGTGCAATAGGATGTACGGGAGTTGTACTGCAGTAGGGATGAACTTTTTCTGCTTAACTGTACGTGTTCATGTTAAATGGGAGTGATGGGCACAGAAAGAACTTCCACATGCTTTTGAAAAGTTATCATCTCCTGATCTGTTGATTTTAAAGTAGAAATTAAGACTTTTAAGTGGAAATATCTCTGAAGCTTGCAAAAGACAAGTATGAGTGTACGTGAAGGATTTAAAAAGGCAACATATGGGAGCTGTGTAAGACTGCTCAGAAGTGATCTTCTCTTTTTTTTGGTGTCTTTAGCCATGTAACATAAGGCATCTGAGGAAATCTTCACTTCACTGGAAGTGCTTGTTCATGCTGGAAAGCCCAACCCGTTCACATGTTTAACTTCAAGAAACTAAAGTTCATGCCTTAGTTTTACTTTGGCAATTTGACTTTCCTTGTTGGTAATGTTTTTGCAGTCTTCATTACAAAAGGATTATTTCAGACACTAATTTATAGAACTACTCTAATGAAAAAAATGATTAATATTCCTTTACCATAGAGCTGTAATGGGCAGCTGATTTTTATGGTCTCACCATTTTGTATTGGTCCTAGGGGCTGCAGATTTTTTTCTTCTTCATACTAGTGCTTATCTGATAGTATAGATCTGGTCTGTCAACAGACAAATAATTTTTTTTTAAAATAAAAAGCATTAAATTCCTGTAGCATGCTGTTAAGGTCTAACTTGTATCTCTTAAACCAAACTAAGGAATACTGATTTGGGAGTTAGCTCATCAAATCAGACATGGCACAGACCCTGAGAAACACCTCATAGTCTGAGTGTGAAGTCTGAGTCCTTTAGCAAATGCCCACCTAACTCAATCTTTTCTATTTAGACCTAGGCCTATAAAAGGTATGAGAAAGGAGTATGATTTCAGTCTTAGATGCCCAGTAACAACAACAAAAAAAATCATCAAGTGATATTTGCCAAGCAAACTTGACACATCCACTTGGCGTATGGGTATCAGAATAACTTCCTTCAACTGAAGTCCTGCTTTCCAGTTTAATGCAACGTTTGGCTTTATTTTATCTGCTTATATTACATTTAACTGTCCATCAAGGGACCAAAGTCACATGGGGTAACTTTAGGGAGCAGGTAGTTAAGCAGTAGTAGATTGAGGTTGGTGTATATGTTTACATATGACAGGTGTGTTCACTAATTTGTGGAAGTGGGGTGAGTATTGGGGTGGTATTGGGTTCCTCGCTTTGTGGCCAAGAAAAACAGAAGTTGCTATCATGGTGTCTGTGATATTCAAGGTTCTTTATAAAAGAACTACTTGCAAGTATTTTTTCCTGTCAAGCTTCTGATTTTTCTCTTGCTTCTATAGCACTTTGTAGTCTGGCTTCAGGCAAAAATATTCAATAACTTTCATCTCAGATTGTGAAAATGCTCATGAGTTTTCCTCAAACTGTATACTTCAACTTGAGAGAAATTACAGAGCTAGTGGTAATTGCACAATATACTTCTCAGTGAAGTGAGAAGAGATGTTAGCCTTGGCTTAGGAGGTTTGCCTGAGGTAAACGATGGTTTGGCAAGTCATTGCACTGACACTCTTACTCTAATCGATCAATGGTCAACCCAAACATCCATGTGGTTTTACAAAATGAAGGCTGGCTGAAACTGATGGCTGTAAAATATCTGACTTAAGCAGAAGTCAGGATATCTTCTTCCTGATGAAATGAAATGCATTTGCTTTTATCTGTAGGGAATTTTAGATATGGCAAGTTAAAAGGTATTCTGAGCCTCACTTGCAACAGCAAGCCTAGACCACGTGTGCTGTGGTTAACAGTTCAGGAGCATCTAGAAGGTGCAGGGACCAGGTTCATAACTAGAGCAATTGACTGGGCTTTGGCTTACCCAACAGGCTGTTTTAAGAGATGGAAGGTGTATTTGGTTTGTGTGACAATGTGTGTGTGTGTGGGGGGGGCGTTGGCGGCGGCGGGCAGGGGGAATATAGGGGTGGCTTCTGTGAGAAGCTGCTAGAAGCTTCCCCTGTGTCTGATATAGCCAATGCCAGCCAGCTCCAAGTCAGACCTGCTGCTGGCCAAGGCCATCAGCAATAGCGGTAGGGCTTCTGCAATAACATATTTAAGAACAAGCCGGGGGGAAACCTGTACAACAAATTGCAGTGGAAGAGGGAAGTGGGAATACCTGAGAGCAACAGCCCTGCAGACAGCCACCCAGGTCAGTGAGGAAGGAGGGGAGCAGGAGATGCTCCAGGCACCGGAGCAGAGATTCCCCTGCAGCCCCTGGTGAAGACCATGGTGAAGCAGGGGCTGTGCCCCTGCAGCCCATGGAGGTTAACAGTGCAGGCTGTCCACCTGGATAAAGATGAGATTTGGCAGAGACAATGTGTGATGGACCAAAATCCCCATTTTCCGTCCTCCTGTGCTGCTTGACAGGGAGAAGACAGAGAAAATTGAGTGTAAAGTTTAGCCCAGGAAGAAGGGAGCAGTGGGGGAAAGGTATGTGTGTGTGTTTGTTTTTAAGATTTGATTTTATTTCTCATTATCCTACTCTGGCTTGATTGGTAATACATTAAACTATTTTCTCCAAGTTGGTTCTGTTTTGCCTGTGACAGCAATTAGGAAATTATCTTTCCCTGTCCTTATCTTGACCCACAAGCCTTTTGTTATGTTCTCCCTTCTCTGTGCAGCTGTGGAGGGGAATAACAGAGCAGCTTTGGTGGGCACCTGGCATCCAGACAGGGTCAACCCTCCACAGGAGGTTTCCAGTCCTTCCTGCTGCAATTCACACATTTCTAATCTTTTACAGAAACGGAGACTGGATCTTCAATATTTGACCAAATAGCCCAGAGAAACTAAGGTAAAGAGGCAACTTTTCATCAGTGATTACTGCTTAAGTAGGGTAGCTTTGGCACTACTGACAATATGCACCCCAAAAGCAACACTTGCTTAAACGCCCATTGCAAGCTGACAGCTTTTCTAGGTGAAGTACCATGTTACAATTCAAGAGTCACTGGCTTCCCATGATTTAAAGAAAAACAAGCTGGAGCTCAGAGTTCAAGTAGAGTTAGATGCTATCATTTGTACTGGACTGTGGTACAAATTAACATGTGACTCCATAGCACATATTGAATGAACTTCAACAAGACCTTGGGTTCTTGACCTTAAGAAGTAGAAGCTGAATGAAGGTTGGTGGAGAAGTTGTACGAGGCCTTTTGATATAGCTCACTTGATTGTGCTGTCTATGATTCCTCATGTGTTTGTATATTTAGAGAACAATTTCAAATTTTCCGGAGTATTTGCTGTGTATAATTAAGGCTGGAAAAGGAGTCAAGTGCAGTGCTTACTGGAGTTTCAGTTTACCCTCTGGAACCTTCAGCAAGAACTCAGCTGTGACTGAGTGTCTTTTCTGACTTATCTTCTTTGCTGTCTGGAGCAATGAAGGACCTGCCCTCTCTTGCAAGGTGTGCATTACTAACAAGAGTAAAGTTATCACAAAATTTTTTCCTCACTGTTATGAAGTGTTAAAACATGTTTAAAATAAAAAACCTAATACCTGTCCATTATTAAGTTCTAATGATTGCTTCAAACTGTCATATCAGCACTTACATCAGGAACTTGAACTTTATTTTGTGAATTAGTGACATGATGGGTAATAACCGGTGGTGCATGCTGAGCTGACCTTTGGGAAGGAGTATAGATTGAAGGTGCTGCTCTTCTGTCGATGCTGAGCTCCTTGGTCCTGTTGTGAGGGTACAACAGTACTTGTGCTACCTGCAGCTCAGGCTTTTGTTCTGTGACACCAGTGTATTTATGAATTTGGTGTCCACACTGTGAATTTTCAGGAGAATGCTGTATTTTTGACAATAGGCCTCCTGAAATTTGTTATATGAATCAGGGGCCAGAGATGCTCTAATACTCAATCTTGCTTCCCCCTTCTGCAAAGTGGCAGTGGCTTCCCTTGTAGTCTGCAAGCAGGTATTGCATGAAGTGAGGAGCAGCTAGAAACTAAGTGTAACTGTATGATATGCTTGTTTTTAATAAAATAAATATCTTCCTATGCTTTTTCTCATTCAAGATAGATGCTAACCCCTTGATCTTAAGGCAATGACTGATCAGGTGTTAGGCACTGTACATGAGTTAACAAAACATCTTAAGCAACTTTAACTGTGCTTTAACAGTTTTAACACAAACCAGCAGCATTGTTAGACTGATTTTTTTTTTATTTTTTTTTTTTCTCCAAGACAACTGGCTTCTGAAGCTTATGAAAAAGCTTGTGTTGTATTAGTAGCAATCTTGTTCCTTGTCTTGAACATATTGAGAGCAGCTATAACATATGATATAATCAGAACAGATTGTGACCCTCCTACCCCCTGATTTGAATGGGATTCTTGAAAACTCAGGTTCTATCCAGAGGCTTATAATTGTGTTCTTAGTAATCATATATGTTAATTATCTATTTTCATACTGTGTAGAAGAAAATTGTCCCTAGTACGTAACTTCCCTCAAATGTATGACTATCATAGTCAGGTGGTAATGTTTCTTTTTCATGGTGGAGAGAAATCTTGCCTGCTTTTCTCCCTACTAGGTTTCTTTGTCTTCTGAAAATGAATTGTAAGAGATCTGTGTTTCATTGGAAAACTACTGAACTGACAGATGAAGAAATACAGGGGGATAATCGGAAAGCTGTGTGCCTTGGGCATATGATAGCTTAATCTGTTCTTCTGTGAGTGACTAGGTCTGTCTTGCAGGAGTTTCTGTGGATGCCTGTGTCTTCAGTGGTAGATGGAGGCAAGATAATTAATCTTTATTCATTAAGTCAATTAGAGAATGTATTCAAAATAGGCTGGTGTGTCATCTGCTGTAATCCGGGTGGTTTGACTCAGTAGTAAAATAATGCTGGTCACAGCATAGCCAGGTTCTGATGGATGTTAATGCATACAACTTATCTGAGTGAATTTGGCCACCGGTTGTGTGACTGGTAAAATAGTGACTTGTGTCAAAGGCACACCACTGAATTCTTTGGTTTTGCATCCTTTTGAAGCTTATGCTTGTTTCTACCTCACCTGTACAGGCTGACATCTGAACTACTGTGAGCAAGATGGTCTACTTCCCAGCACCTGGGGCTGAAGTGACTTTCAAAAGCTTTCACCTGTGAAGAAGTTAGGTGAAAGCCTGGATTTTCCCAGGAGGCTGAACACAAGCAGGTTCTGTCCCCTTCAAAAGGATTTTTAGGAGGTCTGCACCTTTGGACCAAATTATACAGGTCCTAAGGCAGGGAAATAAAACTTTAAATGCTTAAATCCGGTTTTGTATGATAAGCTGTGGTTCAAGGAGTGCTTAAAGTCAAAACCAAGAACAACAAGGTGATGTCTTGAGATCTTATACTTTGCAGGGCAGCAACTTGGTTTTGGTAAACCCTTCGGAGAAAATTCTGTATCTTCAGGCCTGAGATGAGCCTTTTCTGGGATTGAGACAGGAAAAAGGCATCTTTTACAGGGAAAGATGCTTCTTCTATGTGACACAACAACGTTGAAACTGCCTGTAACTGCAGGACCAAACTCAACGTTGTATCTGGTCTTGTGCATCCTCTTTTACTGGGAATGCTAGGTTACCTTACTGGGGTAAAAAATAAGTCATTGTGAGACAGAGGTTGATCATGCTTCAATGTTTTTTCTATGAAATGGTTGGAAACTACCATAATTCCTTCTCTTACAATATAACTTTCATTTTAGAGTTACCTTGATCCCCATTAATAAATGTAACTTATCAGTCTGTCATGATGACTTATTCTGTATTTCATCTGGTCAGCAACATTAGAAGCTGAAAGTAGGCTGTGCTAACTTTTCTTGCTCATTTGCTTCTGTTAGTTAAAAAACCTAAACGTTTCAACAAAGATCTGAACTTCCCCCCGCCCCCCCTTTTTAATTAAAAATTTGGAAAAGAGTTGCCAGACTTGAGGAAAGAAACAAGGCAAATAACTGGGGAAGTGTGCTCTGCTCTTCCCAGAAGGCAGTGGTTAAGGCTGCCCAGCAACTTTCCTTTAGCCAATTTTTTGCATATGATGTTAGATCAATTATTTAAATACTAGCTGGTTTTTGCCATGAGGTCCCTACTTGTGTTAAGATAGTGGACTTTCTCTGGGGCTCAATCAAGGCAATACAGCTGGAATGACCTTTGCTTCACTGGCCTGAATACAGATTCCTAATTTTCAGTATGCCTGCTGGAGATCTGGGGGTCTGACTCTCAGAGGTGCTGAGGCTGAAGTCAATTAGAGCTCTCTTAATTAGACTGTATCATAACATGCATACACAAAGTGCTCATCTTTGTGGCTCTATGCTTCTATCGCTAGTCTGTTGAAAGCAAGCCAGGTTGAGTCAATTGTATTTTGATGTGTGGCTTCTGGTCAATCTGGAATTTGACTATGCCACTTGGCTGTCCACCTCATGGTGGTATTGTTTTTTCTGTGGTATGGCTTGGCCCTGAAGAGACATGGGGCTTTGGCTTTGCTGAAGTGTTTCACAGGAACTTATTGAGAGCAGGGAAGGGTGACCTGATCTCTTGTCTGTCCCAGGCCCTTACAGGAAATGTTTTTATCCATGGTCAGCCATTTGACTGTAGGCTTGGCCATACTAGGTTGCAAGGTCAAGCTCTGCTGTGTCCTGGCCGAACCCTTTGCAGGATGATCTGACCTGTGCTTGCTGGCAGGCAGCTATTCTAACATCGCTGCCTCCTGCACAGAGGCTCCTTATGTCAGGTCCAGCCTATTTGCCAATTTTGAACTAATGTCTGATTTAAAACTATTTTCAGCCTGTAATTACTACAATGAAAATACCAAAGAAATTGATTTCTTACATTCCTCACATTATATTACTCTGGATTCCTGTTGGAGTGCCGAGGGGTTAAATATGATTCATGTAATCTACTTTCCCATTAATCATTTATTCAATTACCTATTACAACTCAGGCAAGAAAGACCAAAAAAGGAAAGGGGAGAGACCAACCTGGCATGTATGTTCAATAAAATGCTACAAACAACAACCAATCATTAATTATCTAATCAGCATTCTGTGGGTCTTTTAGCCATAATCTCATTACTGTAATTAATTGCAAGAATCATTTTGTAAACAGAGCACAATAAAAGTATATGCAACGTAACAGCACCCAAATTAAATCTAAATCCCAGAATGAATAACAGAAAGCTGGAAGATATTACTAAGAGGGTGTCATTAAAGGAGATCATATTTCAGTGTCAAAATCTGGTGGCCGCCTCGTGCTGCAGGAGTAAATCAATAGTGTTGCATTGAAAGGACTGGGCCAGATCCACTTTGGTGCAATTAATCACAACTCCATGAAAGCTTGGATAGGTGGGTGTGGCTTCTTCACTTGTAAAAACGGATCTTTTTTGTAGTTAGTTGGACTGGTACATTGGTAAATCTTCCACACACTGCTAGTTTTTTGCACCAAAGGGGTAAGGCTGTCTAGGTGTTTAAAGGATTTAGAAGAGCTAGTCCTCTTCCTTTTAGTGGGAAAGATGTGCTTGAAGGCTTTCACGTGCTGTTGGATGTCCTCTCTTTGGCCAGGTTTTTGTAATCCTTCACTTCTGATAGTGGTAGCCCCACTCTGCTTTTTTTGGCTGCTGCTACAATAAACAATCAAATGACATAGATCCCACAAACACCTGCTGGGCAAAGCAGGTTATTTTATGACATTATCAAAATTCTACATCTAATATTCTAGCAGCACAATATATTACTGTCTTTACCACCCTTATCATCCTTTTCACTGTAGCAAGTATTTTGACATCTTTTTCTCCTTTTAATTTAATTTTTCATTAATTCTTCTAAGGATCAATGCCAGGATTCATTTAACACCTATAACATACAATATAAGAAACAAAGTCCCAACAACCATAGACTTGGTTGTGCCATTGATTTTTCAATATTTTTTTTTCTGAGCAGAATTCCCTGCTGACTGCAGTGAGGAGTTGCTCAAAGACATTGATAGTGTGTCCCTCTACAGGGAATTTAGATTAAAACCACAATACTTTCTAGTCAAAAAGGTCTGTGTGGTGTGCATTAACTTTGGGAAAAAGCTGGATTGTACAAAAAATCCACACAAAAGCTGACAGACTCTAAACTAGCCCTGCTAGTGGAAATGAGTATTCAGATTAACGCTGTAATGCAAGGGGAAAACCCACATTAATGTGTCCACCTCTCCCTGCTGAGACCTGGTAAAGTACTGGCCTGTTGTCCAGACTGCACTCCTTGGGACAGGGTAGGAGGCAAGCATGCCTGATGGTAGCATGGATGGGGGATCTCCCCGGCCCGCAGCTCAAAGCGGTGTTTCGTTTCTCTGGACAGATCAGCCAAGGTCCAGATTTTGAGGACGGCTTGAAAGCCTTGTCTTGCATTGTGCTGTTCCTTGCTGGCAAGTGCTATGTGCCTGCCTTGGTCCGGTACCATGCCAGTGTGTGGGTCAGGATGTGCTTTAGAAGGTTTGCCTTGACACTTCAATGTATTTATTGAGCTCCTGAATCCCGAACATCCTTTAAATCCTTCCTCAAAGAAAATTCTATGGCTGAAATGCAGAAAACCTTGTTAATTCAGTTTTTAAGGATTAATGCCCTGTGGCTTTGCCTTTGATAATCACAGTTTGCTTCCACAAGCAGGTCATACCTCTTTTAGCTCACTGTGCCCCTTCTTAACACTGCAAATGCCTCCAGGTAAAACTGAGTGTTAGACAGTTCTGTAGATGGGGGGAATACAAAAAAAGTAGAACTTTGTTTGGCCTGTGTCTGTTTTGCAGGTATATAAACAGCGGAAATGCAGCAGAGCCAGAGAACTGCATTTTATTGTAACCAAGAGAAGATGTTTTAAGTCACTGACTAATTTTGTTTTTAAAGACCTAAATGTCCTTAAAGTATTTTTTTGCTTTGGAAGGGTGCTTCTGATGTTTTATAGAGTCAACCTCACGTTTAAATTCATTTGTCTTCAACAATGCAGTACTGCTGCATTTAGCAAGTATATTTTAATGCTAGGGTTAAATTAAATGCCTGTTCTTCCCAGTAAAAATAAAGTGCACCAGCTGTATGAATTAATAATTTCCAAAGTAATAAATATTATGAACGTATTTGAAGACACGCTGGGATAATATTTCTCTGGTTTTAGACCATTAGCCAATTTTTACATATGCTCTGTTTGGCATACTATAGAGATGCCATAGAGGTGCCTGCATTTCTTTTCTAGTGCAGCTGTTAGATAACGGCGTTGCTTGATTTATACCTCACATCAGCAAGCCCTGGAAGATGTGTCCACTTCCCTGGCTATAGTAAGGATGCCAGGACCTTTCACACAATACAGTCATCACTCCACCTATGCTGAGTCCTGGTGAAGGCTGGGTGGCAAAGGTGTTTGTTTTCTTGTGCTGGGGAAGCTTTGGCACATGCAGAAGCTCTTCATTCACTTCTGGGCTTTGGCAGACTGGGTGCTTATGTTCTGGTTTGAATACTGGGGCAGCTGGGCTTCAAAGGAGAGATAATGCTCTTTATGTGGGGCATTTACTTGTTTGGATTACATAGTCTAGAAAGCATTTGTGGTTATATAGAACTGTACTCGCTGTTTCTGTGAAGTGTCTGAAATGAGATTATTTTTTAAGTTTAGGTGCTTAGGAAGGTTTTGGAAAATGCTAGCTGTCATAAAATGCAGGGTGTTTTGTATTGGAAATAGATATTAACTTCGAGGTAGCAATAATAGCGATTTTTCCTCAATGAATTACACTGTACTTTCCATTGGCTTTAATCCTGACCCTCAAAGAATAGATTTTACCATCTGCATGATAACTGAGTTTGGGACATAAGCTTCTGAAGGAATAGTGGATGCATCATCTGTCCACGTGGGATTATTAAACTGAAACAGCTACATGGTATTTTGTCAGTTGGCTCCCATCTTCATTTTGAAACCTGGACAGCTCAGTTTCTCCATTTACAGCTTTGAATATACTTGGGGAACTAATAAACTGAAATGACAGATGCAGAGGGATTACAGGATATCAAGCAGTATTTTCCAAATGGGGTAACAACTGCTATGAAAAATCGTTCTGTTGTAATAAAAGTTATCTTTTTACATCTTCTGCTTGCTAGTCTCGAATTGCCAAAGAGATGAGAATTTCTCCTGCAGCTAAAACACTCAGCAAACTTGCTGTGGGATGTTTGCTGGTGGTTTGCACTCTGAATAACTAATGTAAATAATGTCTTCACCATTACACTGGGAAATATTGGATATAACGCTCTTTACTGTTTAGGCTGACTAGAATCTTTCACCTCTCTGAAACCTCACCGTTTTGCTGCAACTTTGTGAAACTAGTGAGGTTTCGGTGAGTCTTGAGGCACCTGACCAGGCTCTGAGACAGTGGGAAAGGCACTGGATTCACTGTTTGTGTTCCTCCAAGACACGGGTCCCTCTGAGGTGTGTGCTGAAATTAGAGGACAGAATTGATGGCCGTGCTGAACAGTCCCTTCAGAAGCCCCCATGGGATCAGGGGACACTGACTCATGAACTCTTGCTGAAAATAAGTGAAGGCTGAGGTCAGGGCCACCTGATCTGAATTGCTGAATGAAAGGATCTCAGTGCAAAAGATGCAAACAATAGCCCTGTGGCAAGTGTATAAAAGGAGACAATCTTAGCACTGAATTATTTTTGGAGAAAGTACTCTAAATTTACACTTGAAAGTTTTCCTTTGTAGGAGACTCTAATCTGTGCTGGGCCATGCTACACTTAGGGTCTGAGGACAAGAATACTGTTTTTTCTTATTTGATTTCATTCCAATCTAGAAAAGCATAATTTGAAAGGAAACGTCAGGCATAATTATAAGTACTTGCTTAACAACCTTGTATTAATTGCCTTTCTGAAGAAAGGTGACCCTGAGTACATGTGTATTTTTCTTCCTTCATTGTCTCTGGTTCTGTCATTCGGCTAGGGTTGAAGCTTTACACAGTTTGCATAAAATTGCATAAGAAGATTATAGGGGCACTCCGCAATATATAAAAAATGTGAATGATTGTATTACGTGTTATACAGCACAGAATTCTCAAGCCTCAGAAATACTGCAGCCCTGTTCTTCAGGATTTATTTCTCCAGCAGTTTTGAAGCTGTGTATTTATCTCTGTGTAATGGCTGTGGAAGTCGCTGGCAAAGAGGAAGAACAGTCTTTGGGATCAGCTTGGACAACTTGCGTGGCTTTGGCAGTGTAGGGTGCCATCTCCTTGGGTTTTCAGGGAAATCATTTCCCTTTATATCTCTCCAGAGAAGACATCCATCTTTTGGCTGGGGAGGAATCCAGTGTTCGTTCACCCTGCCCTGTAGCCTCCCTTACTCTTGAGGCAGCAGAAATAAGTAAGGGAACAAAACTGCAACTTTCTGAAGCAAATAGTTTTTACAATTTATGAGACTTGTAAATATTTGGTAGAGTTATGGAGGAACTGGGAGGAGGACAGCTCATCTTTAATTCAGGCTATATTACCTTTTGTAAGTAATTCTCCTGTTTATGCATCTGACATGGAGGAGGGACCCAGGGTATTTCTCAGATGAGTGTTTCAGCTGCTGTAATAAGGTGTGTAATCTTGCCAGCAAGTGAACTGAGCAAGTATCAGAGGCAGAGGTGGCTGGGCCCTCTGTCATGTGGTTCAGTTGGTGCAGGATGTGTGCTTGAAGAGTCCTTTCATGTTGAGCAGTCAGATGATGTGCAAATCTCCTGTTGTCCAAGCCTTCTCACTAAGCTTTCTTAGAAAAAAACCTGCATTCTTGCTCTTTTGCCCAAGTTCTATCATGCACCCTTTAAAAAGGGTCAGATCTTAGACTCAAAGGCTTATTTAGCTCTCAGAGCCTGGAAAATAATGAAATAGCTTACCCTGAAAGAGTGAACATGTGTTCTCCAACCTTCCTCCATTATTCTAATCTTCATAAAGATGTTTCTCTAGACACAATCCTTCCCCCTTGCCCCTTTGTGCTATTGCCTGAAAATGCCTTTCTGCCTTCATAAAAGATCTACCACCTAATTCAACTTCAACTTATTTTCTGAGTTTCCATCACAGTTGGGCTGACATTATTATGACACTTCTGATAACATGGTCACAGGTTAGGTGTGTGGATGAAAGGTCTCTTAACTGCCGGGATGGAGGCAAAGCTGGATGGGTGGGCTACTTACTCTTTTGTTTCTCTTTCTTCCTCTTTACCTCTGCACATGTACAGGCGCTTAGTAATGGTGTTTAGTAAGATCACAAAAAGATTTTTACTGAGTTTTGGCCCCATGGGCGAAGGTGAAATGGCAGCTTACTCCTGTAATGAGTAACAGGGTTCCCAGCAGCACTGGTGTACCTTCTCAGTTGTCAAGACAAAATTTTCCTTAAAGCTTCCAAATGGTTTATCCACCAAAGACTTGAAGACTGGTGTTGCCCCTTCAACATTGCTTTCAGACTTTTAATCTGAGATGGATTGTGGTTCATGCCTTATCTACCTAGTGGCTGGTGATAACTGGAGTACCATGGGGTCTGTACAGGGACGTGTGCTGTTGAGCCTCTCTATCCATCCCCTGGGAGAGGGGATGGGGCACGGTAGCGTCAAGTTTGCAGATGACCTCTAATTGGAGGGCAGGGCTGCCATGCAGAGGGACCTTGGCAGGCTGCAGTGGGCTGCCAGGACCTTGGTGTCATTCAGCAAGAATAAATGGCAAGTCGTCCCTGGTGGAGGGTGAGTCCCTGCCAGTGATACAGGCTGTGCTTGACCACCCAGGGAGCAGCTCTGCCAGAAAGACCTCGGTGTCCTCAGCCTTGGGGAGCTAAGCATGAGCTGGTCCTGGGCCCTGGCAGTGGAGGCTGCTGGCATCTTGAGTTGCATAAAAGCCCGTGGTGGGAGGTGATATCCCCCTCTTCTCGCTGCCTGATGAGCCATGGGACCTGTGATAAGGTTATCAGAAGTTCCCTGTTTAGCTAAAACTTTTCTGTATCTCCTGTGGTAAGTATGTCTCAGAGGCAGTTACCCTGGAGGGAGTAATTGACTTCAAGGTCAATTCACCGTGACTTGTTTCTCTTGCTGTCCTTTAAGTTAATCTTTTCAGGGTACATGTAACAAATTTGACAATTGCTTTTATTATACTTGTGGCCAACATTTTAATTTCTATTTTCTGATTTCAGTATCTCCCCCTGCCCTAACAGTGCCAGTGTAAGTTGAAGCTGTGTTCCTGCAGCAAAGCTTTTAAAAGCACAGTATCGATGCATCTATGGTAGCCACTCAGACACCTCTGTCCATTGGTTTTCTTCAGCAGTATGGTTCAGAATCTGTGTTAAGGCAAAAGTAAAAAATACAGGTAAATTCCAATTCTGCTACAGTAACTTTTTTTTTTTTCTTAAACAAGATCCATAGGTTGTTAATGCGTTACAGACCTAAAAATATTGAATTCAAACGTTAAGAAGGGATCTGCTTTTTTTGAGGGAAGATTATTCATTTCTTGGCTCTGAATATCAGATAAGACTAATTTCTGACACGTGATTTTTTTTGAAGGTTTTGTATCGCAGGAAAGCTTGAAATCCTCGACACCCTCTCCATTCCCTGCAAACACGTAGACAGCTATTTTCTCCTTCAGATGACAATTTTCATTTCAAGCAGGCTATAAGAGGTCATTTAGCTAATTTATGTGGAGATGAGGGAGGGCTGGTGGCACAGGCTTGAGAAATCAGGGAGATATACAGCAAATAAGACTGCAAAAATAGTTGATGAAGTGCCATTGCTGTCAGCATTTGCAACTGTAGATTAAGGTGTTCACATCCCAATTTAGCCTTGTGCTTGAGGCACACCATTAACCTCTTGACAGCTAGCAAAGTGCATGCACTATGGATCACCTGATCATTTTTTCCCCCCAAATGTTGACTGTTTAAGTGCTGCAGAAGTGTTAAAACTCTCTGGCCACAAGCTCCTGCTCTAATTTTAAACTAGAGAGATTACATGGAGATATGGAGCTGATGCTATTGAAAGGGACAGCATGTCATCCCTGAAATACAGATGATGTTCCCAACTATTATCATATACATCAACAGCCTGGCTTCTCCTCTCGAAGCACTGTGTTTCAGCAAATTCCAGAACAATAAAAATTCAGACCGTGTTATCTTCTATGAGTAATTCTCCTGCTTATGCAATGTTATTCCAGGAACTGTACTCTGCCACTGCCAACACTTGGCACAGATTTGCCCTGCTTTTAAGCAGATTTTTAACTACCATACATGGTGGGTGGGGGATTATGGTGTGTGGCATATTTGTTTTTCTGTGACAGTTATGTGTTGAATTTGATATTTGAAAGATAGTTCCTGTTACAAACTTCACTTGCATCCATCTTGATATGGGGTGAATAACAACAGAATCATTTTCTCATGCTGTGCATCAGTATGGGTTACACAGATTCCCTGAAATATTTATGTATGTCCAAATCCAGCCAATACATAGCTTTCATAAAAGTTATCTTAAATCTTGGAATTTGATGGACAGTCAATGTGAGATACCATACATGGTTCAGTAAGGCACAACAAATAGCAGCTCTGTGCTGTTTGGCACTCAGGCAACTTGGGCAGCACCTTTATTCCTCTTCAGCTTGTCGTGAACTGATTGCAGAGCAGGTTTTGTTTAAAACAGTCAGAAAAATATTTCTGGTGGAATTTGTCATATAAACAGGTTAGCTTTAACTATTCCTGGATTTTCTAGTTCTTCCATCTAAGATGCAGGGATTTGCATAATACTTTGATTCCTGTCAGTATTTGTCTGGGTGGGAAGAAACTATCTTCTTGTTCTCATTGCACTATCTTGAACTTGCTGGAGTTCTCAGCACCTTCCTGCTGTGGAAGAGGCTTTTTGCCAAGGTGCAAGCCAGAACAGATCTGTTAGGTGTAACAATGCTTCCTGCTCCTCTGCCAGCCCTTCTCCCTGTGCTAAGGCATGATAAATGTTAGCAAGTGCATAAAAATTTTCACCTTCATGAGGTTTCTGGGGGTTTTGGGGGAACTTGCTGGCTTCATAAGAAACTATTAAGCTAACTGGTGTATGCCTTGGATTCCTTAACCCTTGGTGTTTGAGCAGTGACTAGCCTGTTCCAGGAGGGTGAATGGAAATCAAAGTATCCAAGGTGGTGATTTTTTTTTCTTAGCTTGTGAGCTGTAGTCAGGCTGGATGCCTTTGCTAAGGGCTTGCTTCAGAATTTGAGGTCTATGAGGGAGTTACTCCAGGATGGCAGAGTGATATAAGTCACCTCATTAACTTTGAGTCATCCTTCAACTGGGCACTGGCTGTCGTACTGGGGGGAGATTGTCCCTGCCTAGAGTACCAGTGTTATAATTCACAGGCTGAATTGAGGTGGGTTTTTTTTTTTTGGTTTTATGGTGTTTGGGTTTTGTGTGGGTTGTTTTTTTTGGTTTTGGGTTTTTTTTTTGTTTTGTTTTGTTCGGGGTTTGGGTATTTTTTTTTAAAAAGGCACTGGGAGCCTGGATATTTGTCCATGTGAAAGAAGTATGGCTGCATGCCAGTTCTTAGACCTGGGTTTGTAATGTCTGATATGGAAAAAGATGAAAACCTTCCACAGGAGAAAGCCACCCCTGACAAATGACTCAGAAGCTGCTAGTATATGCCTATGACTAACATATATGAAAATGACTCTTCCATGACAAGGAAGAGAGAGAGCTGTTTTTTTTACTGGTTCCCTATATTCTGTTTACCATGATCTTCAGACATCTAGGCTGCTAAAGATGCTTGAGAAAAGGCTGGCAAGCTCTGAGCTGGCTTTGGCTCACTCTTAAGCTGTGGTATTCAGAGTGCCATTTTCCTGAGCCATGATAGTTATGCTTCATTTTGCAATAAAGTAATATTTCTGGTGATCTCTTCACAGAGGTGGCAGTAAGGCAAGAGGGCTCACACAGGTGTTTCCTCTAGTTCTTTACAAGACTGCAGTGGCCTGATGGAGGACAAAGTCAGTATTCCAATATCACAGGTTTGTGTCCCTACCTTCTGCAGTGGAAGGGTTTTCTTCTCTTAAAAAGGTGAAGATAAAGGTGGAAATACATGTATTTGAGGATTCCTTGATATTGAATAGTCATTGAAAATCCCTTTGAATAACTACGTAAATAAATGGTATTATTCAAGCATGATTCAAAGTCCAAAAGAGTGCTGTTCTTTTACCATTACAATAATTCTTACTGACTTTTGGCTTGGGATGGAGATCAGAGACTTCCAAAGTCCTGTACTAACATTACAGATTGCAACAAATGGCTGGTAATTTCTTACATTTAGTTTGTTTCTAGATTAAATGTAGTATGGTACTAAAATTTATTATCCGAGTGACTCTTTATGCATAGAAAACTCCATATTCTCAGTTCCACCTATGGCCAGTGTTTCTTATTAAAACTTCACACACAGTGCTTTTTGCAGCGTCAGCCTCTGCTTAGAACTAACAGGCATTACTGTAAGCTTCTGCAAGCACTTGTTCAGGAGAGTTCCAGCCTGCAGATACTGAGTGCTCTCACCCTGATTTTAGCCAAGCATATAAGTTACACTGAAGCATAAGCAGTCTTGGGTTGCACCAGTGGCTTTAAATGCAAAGTGTGAATATTTGTATGTTCAACCGCTGGAAGTACTCTCAAGAAATACTAGGCATGTACTGTACAAGTTAAGGTAGCTAAGAAATACTCTCAATAAATAGGTATTTGTCTGTCTGATAGTCTCATTCCATCCCTAGAAATACTGCTGCAGATGAAGTAAAAGCCTCGAGTCTGGCTGTATGCAGCTCCTGCAAAAGCTCAAGAGAAAATACCCCAGTGTTAGGTGGTACTTGGTGTAGCTGTACGTAAGAGCCAGGAGACTGCTTAGACTACATTATATATGGGCCTCTACAAAACCAACGCCAGGATACCGCTTTTCCTTTTCTAGAAAAGGTAAAATGTACTGTTAAATAGCAATGCATTGAAAAGGCTGTCTCATCAGGCCTCTGTGGGGTGACTGGCATCCCCGCTACTAACTGCTCGCTACAATGTCCTATTTGTTTATTTTTATAAAACTTAAATAGTTCCCTGGTATGAAACACACTGTGCACGCAGATCGGAGACAAAGCCTTTACTCGCCAAAACAGCAGTTCTCCTTCCTCCTCATGTTGGGAAGATGATTTCCAAAATACTCTCCAGCATTTTGTCTTGGGAGATGTGTAGTGGTTTGGGTAATCCAAAGCTGGCTCTGTGCAAGTCTAGGGAGATGTGTAGTGGTTTGGGTAATCCAAAACTGGCTCTGTGCAAGTCTAGGGAGATGTGTAGTGGTTTGGGTAATCCAAAACTGGCTCTGTGCAAGTCTAAACCTGGCTTTCAATGCCCCCCATCAGGCACTCCTCTGGCCAAACTACGCTAGCATAGTATTACTGGAGACTTGTCTCCATGCTTAGAGGACAGTGCTTCCAGTTCTCTGAGGTGAGGTATTTTGCAGCTGCTGGTGGTGGAAATAAAACTCTGAAGGCAAAAAGCCAAGAAGAAACTTGTGGGGTCATGATGAGGACTCTTTACATTTCTTTTGAGCGTTATGGGCCTGTACAGTGCATCATGAATCGGTCCTGTTTTTCAATCCTGCAGTCTCCAGGGCTGCACTTTAGTCTGCAATTCCTTTCCTCTCCTCTGGAAAGGTAGGGGGGAAGCTTGCTGCTTGCCTAACCAGCCCTGTATGTGTTTCCTAACAGTCAGTAGATCCTCAACCAAGAAAGACCAAACTCTTGCTGCAGCCCGGTCCAGAAGTGACAATCAGCTAGTAGGAGCAAAAGGCAGCTGGCAGCAGATTTGTGGCATCTCTGATTTATTTGTCCATGTGGCAGACAGAGATGTGGCAGCCCTGAGAGTGACAGCTGGCAGGGAAGCTTGTATTTTTTGTGTTGGTCTCATAAGGACTTAAGAAATTAATGTTTTCATTAAAAGACATGAATGTGTTTGAAAAGACAATCATGACTCCCCATGTGATAGCAGGTCACTCCTGGGCCCTCTGATGGGGAGAGCTGTTGCCTTATACATCAATGGTGCTGAGTGGTGGTTTCAGTATAAATAAGATTTGGGTCTAAACATTTCTAGTATGTGGAACTGACTGTAGTTTTGATTCCTGAGGCTTGTTATGGATGATTGCCATATAGGTCAAATATATACCCTGTCCTGTGCATGTGGCGTTCACTTGCTAAAGGACGTAATGTTGACAAAAAACAAAGTGGAAGCTTTTTCCAGTAGTTCAATGTGGAATAAGTGTTTTTCTCCTCTTCATGATATTCTTGGGTTTTCTGCCTGGATATCTGGTTTACCTATCTTCTGCGCTAGCCCTCTATTTCTGGGCCAGCCATTCACCGAAAGGGAAGACAAGGAACAGATTAAAAAAAAAAACAACCAAACCCCAAAACCAACAAAACCAAAACCAAACCACAAACCCCCAAAAAACACCCAAAAACACACACACACACAAAAAAAAACCACCCCAAAAAAATCCACCACAGAACCTACAAGAACAGTTCCCATTGAAGCATGGCCATGGCTCAGACTGTAGCCTAGAAGGGAAGATTTCTATCGGTATTCCACAGTGGACAAACTTTAAACTTTCTGAAGGAAAAAAAAAAAAAAAAAAGACCACCTCAATTTTTCTAACATGCTATGTTTCTGTTCCATTTTTTTCATATTCAGTGACTTTATGATCCTAGTTGCTCTGTTACATGGATTCAGTCTGCTTTTGTGGAACACCATTAGATGGGTCTAACAGGGAGGCGGTGTTAGAAATTCCTCAGGCTGTAGCTTATCGGGTAACAATTTCTATAGTGATTTTGAACCACAGTCTAGAATGCTGCTTCTGATCACATAGACAAACAGAAGCTTAAATAACCATGAGTTCAGTATAAAGTGAATACTAGACTTTTGTACAGTGAGGTTTGTTAATTTTCACTTTAGTGATCCTCTTATTGATCTATAGGGCTAATGGGGCTGTTGTTGGTTCCCCATTAAGTTATCAGTGCATCGGTGTCTAAGAAAAGCCCTTCTAGCCTGCTTCTGACACTACTGTATAGTGCTGCCTCCAGCAAGCTTCATGGTCTTGGATTAAGCAGTGCAGAAAGATTTTTATTTTCTTTTCTCACAAGAATTTTCTCCAACCTACCTTGTACAAAATACTGCTGTCTTCATATGCTGCTATGTGCTGATATACATGTATGCCAATTATGTGCATATATGTACTTACATGCAGGTACTACTCTGGTTTTGCTGCTCTGAGATTTCTTGCAATGCCAAAAGCCATTTCCATGTCACTTTACAAAATAGGCTTGTTTACTTTCCTTCACTGATCACCATCTTAATGCTTGTTTTAGCATACTTGAAAGGCTGCAACTACAAGTATTTATTCTCCTTAAATGCTTATCTAGCACTGTTTTACCTATTTGAGCTATTTGTTAATTATTTGTTTGAATAAATCCCATGAGTCCTAGATAAGGCAAGGCCCCACTGAGACAAGTACTGTGCAAATACATGGTAAAAATCCCTGCTTTGAAGAGTTTCAGTATAAACTGTATTCCTTTGATCAACAATACACGATGGACTGCTGTGCCAATCTTGGTCACTTCTGAAGCTGTCAGGCTTCTAATTTATTCTCTATTTGATCCTGTAAATTGCAGACTGGAGGCCTAGATCAACAAGATGGCTGAGGTGGAAGGAAGGAGAAAAATATAGTAGGAATAAGAGTAACAAAAACAATAGGCTATTTTCTGTAACTGAGCAATGGCTAAATAACAATGAAAAAATGGAGATATGACAGGTCCATAGTCATGAATGATATGGTGAATGGAAATAGGGGTAGGACGTTGCCTCTTCTAGCGCAAGGCCTACAAGGCATCGTGATAACCTAGTAGGAGGCTAGTTAGGTGTACAGGATGAGTTAAAGGGGATAATCTGTCATGCAACAGGTAATTGGGCTGCTGATGTACTTGCCACAAGATGCTGCACATGCTGAAAGGTTATATGGGCTAAAAACATGACTGGACAAATTAATAGAATAAGATTATTATTTTAAAATAATATTATGAGCAGGCTATTAAACAGAGCTGTTATTTCTGGCACAGGACAAATGTGAAACAACTTTCTGGTGGGCCAGGGAGTAACAACTTTGCCTTTGAGTTTTAAGCCTTTATGTTTGGAGATATCCATGTCTGGCAACTGTCTGACATGGGATATTGGTCCTTGCTGTGACCTGGTACATCCTGGTCTTCTCCTGTGCTTTTTCATTCATCATCACCTTCCTGTAGAAGTCTGGTATGGTAACTTTCTAGTAGCCACTAGACTTAGTTACTGTTAATTTGCCAAAAATTTTGACCATATGCCGACCTTTACCTTTACCCCAACCACAGCTAGTCACTTCTGTAAACGAGTTACTGCTCTTCCTTGGGTAGCTTGTCATGGCCAAACTCTTGAACAGTAAATGGGCATGTCTTTATTGCACCAATCAGTTCAATCTGTTCCCTCAGCTTTCTTTTACACTGAATCTAAAATAACCAATTCAAAGGTCTAGGAAGCCATGTTTATTCCACAAGTCTGGAATATCAAATAAATAAGCTGAGAAAAGGCTAAAATAGAACGTAGAAAAAAATTCCAGTTGTGCATAAATGTGCAGATAACACTTGTAATAAATGGTTTATAGTGGTAGGTGCATTAAGGGCATAGGAAGTCACAATAAAGGAAGCTTGCATGGATGTAAGACTGATGCACAGCTTGGCTCCTTTGGACCTAGTGACGTAAAATAAGGGAGGGCATGCAGACTTAATTCCCAGGCTAAGAAGCCAGATATTTGAATGCCTCTGTTAAAGGAGAGGCCATTTCATCTGATGTAACAGCCCTATAAATTTATGTACCTGCTATGCTCCTCTTTTATGGGTCCCAGACCTGAAGAACAGAAGCTTGGAGTGTCCTGCCTTGCTAGCAGAGGCAGCAGGGTCAATACCAAGGTGGTGGTGTGTAGTGGAATGAAGCTGGGTTAATTAGCATTGATAATATATAACTGTGGGTTGGCCGATGTAGATAAGGTGCAGCTGTGGCTGGTTCTGTTCAGTGGTTGAGAGCCCATGAAGAGAGAGCAGCTGAGGAAGAAGAGAGAGAGGAAGAAGCAAGAGGAGAGAGAACACATGCCCTGGATGAGGCGAGATGAGGATCCTGTAAATTGCAGACTGGAGGCTTGGATGGCTGAGGTGGAAGGAAGGAGAAAAATACAGTAGAAATAAGAGTAACAAAAGCAATGGACTATTTTCTGTAACTGAGCAATGACTAAATAACAGTTATTAAGCAGCAGAGGGAGTGTATGAAGAGTATGCTGGTATGAGATAGTAAAAGACCTTATGGCAGCTGCTAGTTTGGAGAGTGCTGCAACAGTGGTGTGGCAGGGAAGAGACGCAAGCAAATGGTGTTTACTAGTCCCTGATGCATCTCAGTTGCTATCCTAGTATTTCTGTACAAGAATTGCAGCTATGTACACAGAGGCAAAGCGATGGTTCTGAAAAGAAGT
Organism: Falco biarmicus; assembly: GCF_023638135.1. NCBI lineage: Eukaryota > Metazoa > Chordata > Aves > Falconiformes > Falconidae > Falco > Falco biarmicus. The sequence continues at coordinate 61,507,716 of NC_079288.1, read as the reverse complement.
AAAGCAGTAGTGTGTGGAAGGTGAAGATAGGATCTGTAGCTCTTTGTTCTGGAGGAGCGCTGGCAAACTGAAGCACAGGAAGACACAGCAAGTGCTCTAAAGTGGTAAGAACTAAACATGGGTTTTGTTAATTTGGTTAATTATTGAGAGGATCCAGGCACCAGCATTTATCATGGAGGTCAACAGATACTTGAAGAACCTTGAAGATCAAGGCTTGGTTGCCTAAACATGAGGTTTGGATGTGTTTATTTCTGAAACTCTCTGCCTATGACATCTAGATCCTAATCATGGAGAGTCTTTCCTGTGCAATGTAGGTGCAAGGTGCTTAGTCCAATCTTCCTTCTGCTTCAGATGCCTGTAGGTTTCCCACAGTTACACAGGAAGATCTTAGAATATTCCCTACAGAGCTGTATTTTAATACATAGACCTGCTATTCTTGCAGTTTGCTTCTGAAACCATGTATTTTTGGCAAGTTATCACTATCTTTGCACAAGGTGCAGATGTGGAGGGTTATGTAGAAATCAGATAACCTAGAGAAGGCTGCAGGAATGTAATACAATCACTTTTTATGATAGAAATATTTGTACAGTACATTTAAGTATGTTCTCCATACTGAATATCTTTTCTTCTTTGAGACCCAATGGGTAACTTTGAGCATCAGTACCTGCAGAGACAGTATAATCATCACAGCTGTCAGTAAAGCCTACATTAATGTGTCCTGAAAGAGTGATTAATGGATCTTGACAATATCATTGCATTTCATTTTTAATCAGATTATGCATCTGTTAGGAATGGTGCACTCCTAACATCTGCAGTCAGAGCCCATGATCTGCATCCAGATCATCAGTTTGGCAGGAGCGTGCAGCATCATCTATGGCAGGCCTTTGACAAGTTAAAGCTATGTGCTGTCTATTGTGTTTTTAAAATTGGTATGTTCATCTGCATGCCTTCTATATGTGTATACACATGCTCATGGTCTCCTTTCCTGGTGAAAATCCCACCATGGCAAAGCGTACAGCCTGAAGACAAACTAAACTGAGTATTTTACTGAAGAGGAAGGCTGGTGTAAGCTAGTGTTAGTACGCATACCACTGTGTATGTGTGTCTGATGCTTGGTTCCCAGCTCTGCTAGGTGCTTCTTGTGTGACTTCCATCAAGTTGGCTGCAGACTGTTTTTCTCTGCACCTCGTGTTCATCTCTGCTTTGGAAGGCAGTGCTTTCCTATGTTGTGGGGTTGTGGGAGGATGCAGGAAACATCAGGTACTACAGTAGTAGAGGTATATCTGTACAACAGAAATATAAAGGCCTATGATTTGCAAATGATCATATACATATTTGGGCAGCTCTTGAAATATGTGGGAGTCTCTGCCTGGAAATACATGGAACAAAATTGATGTCCTTTGGCTAAAGGCTGTCCCAACACATCTTTTAGAATAATTCTGCTTCTAATTCTTTCTGAAACAGAACAAGCTGTATGAGTAATGCCTATGTTAATAATTTTCTTCGTTTTGCCTCAGCTATCAAAACACAACTCAAATAGAGAACTTGAGCATAATATCACAAACACACATAGGCCAGGAATTTAAGCAATTCCATTTAGAGTATCTTTTTTGGTACATGGAGCATGAAGGACCTTCCCAAATGCTGATGGGAATTTATTGCTGGGCGCTCCTGCTGTGCTGTGCAGTGGTTGTGTATGGGGTAGTCCTTGCTGGGCAGGAGCAGGCAGAGAGAGGCAATGGAGCTGAACATGGGATGCACAGCACAGTGCACACGATGCTTTTGGTTTTCCTAGGCACCTAACAGGGAGCACTCACTGAGCAGCCCCCAGATAACAGGATGGGGGATGCAGCAGAGGATAAGCTGTGCTCTGGAGTGGTTTGGTGCCATCACACAGTGAGGAGCAATCGTGGCTCTGAACGGCCCCATTCTCTCACCTTTTCAGATATGTTTCAGGGCTTAAAAGCAGACTATAAAAGTACACTCCAGGGTGAGGGTGAGCAGGAGCTAATTGTGAGCCTGTATTATACAGTTAGATGCTGTCTTCCTAGGACTTGTTGGGCTGTCACCATTGTTATATGAGTGTTACTCCACTGCTACCCTGCAGAGCCCCCCTGGGGTGTGTGGGAGCAGGTTTTGCAAGCAAGCTGCAGCTTTCGGGGAAATTTGATTTCTAGTTTCACCTTGTTTCTTCTTCCTGTCAGTGACTTCATGATATGCAGGGTCTTAAGCAATCTCACACTTCCTTTGGAAAACGAGGTCCCTGCTTTGACAGACTGAGAAGAATTAATTTTCCATTTAAATACCAGCTGTCACCCCAGACTGGTTGCATGACCATCTAAGTCTGCAGGGCAATTTTCTTTTCAGAAAAACAAGTCATCTTATTTGCTCTGTGAATCTTCAAAATGGAGGATTATTGGGTTTTAGGTAAACAATAAGTAGTTAAAAGACATTCCAGCCAACAGAACCAGAATAACAGCCTATAATTCCCTTGTCGTGACTATTGTGAAAAGCAGTATGTTATTGGACAGGCTTATGTCATTTCTTGGTGTCTATTTGCCTTCAGAAGCACCAAAGTGTGTCCAAATGTCCATGAACAAATGTGGGAAGCTGCTTGGAGGAATAATTACATGCTGGTACAACAAAAAAATGCCTGTGATTCATAATTTAGTTAGATAAATCATCAGTCTCAATATCAGGGGGAGGGGATGAGAAACTTGTTCAACAATGTCACCTCTAGAATGGTCTGAAGGCTTTACTCCACATTTCAATCCTTTCTGGTTTACACCTTTTTTGCAGCAAGGTTGGAGCCCTATTGTGAGAGATTTCATCCAATGTGGAAAAGCTGCCTGTTCAAGTGATCTATTAACAAAACTAGGGAACTACAAAAAACCAAAGGCACTGCTGAAAGAAGAAGTGGGATTGAGACACCTGGTGAGAGAAACTATCCCTCTTCAGGAAAGCATGTGAATAGGCATGTACATACTCCCCTGAGCAAGCAGCAATGTAAGCACTAAGAGTAATAGTTTCCTAACTCAAAGCTTTTCTGGCAGGTTCTCGAGGGGGTGGGGCGGGGCACAGCAGGGAATGTGCATGTTAGAGTAGGTTGCCTTGGGTATAATGAATAAGCTGGGGAAAATCTTGGAAAATAGAGCTCAACTGCATTTGGATCTGAGTATGGCACTGTTCTAAAGAGTCAAAAAGACTCCAGGTAAACACTGGCTTAGTGAACACTGTTGGCTAGGAAACCATTCCCCTTTCCTTGGCATTTTTTTTTTTGCCAACAGGGAAACCTGTCTATGTGAGCTACCCTGAATTTTGACAGTTGAGTTCTGGGACTTAGCGTGGGTACTGTGCCTGGAGGGTTTTCACTATGTCCCTTACATGCTGTTAGAGTGAGAATTGCAGCTGGATTTCTTTTCCTTGAGCACCACATTTCATTGCTGAAGAATTTTGAAGTGCTCCCAACTTTTAAAAAAGGTGGGGAAAAAGCATAACGGCAAAGGCTTGCTGAATTTAAAAGCCTGAGAGCTAGTATAAAAACTGGTGCAGGGCTTCATTAGTTGTGCTTCATCCATTAACCTCTGGACTAGGTTTGCCATGGGGCACCACTAAAAGCAAAAGTCTTGTGCCTTAGACACAAAGACCTTTCTGCTTGCCTGCCCTGTATTCACCCAACACCTCAGAGAATAAATCAGCTCCAGCTTTTCCAAGCCTCTAGAAATGGAAGTTTCCAGATCAGTAGTTAGTCCATCAGATTAGGACTTGGTGTTCAGATATTTAACTGAACCTCAAGCACAGATTCATATACTCTATTGGAGCTAGATGTTCACATCCTATTTAATAAGCCAGATGCCAAAGATCAGAGCTATAAATGCATGTTTATGCCCATTCTGAAATGAGCATTTGCCATGCACCCAGCTCTGGCAGAGCTGGTGCTACACTGAATGTAGCTGAGACCAGTTTTAGCCTGTGAGCTGTGTTGCTGTGCAGTGAGTTGTATGTTTTAAAACATCTTACCTGTGTTTTCCGTTAGCCTGCCTCCCCCAGGATTCTGTTTAACATTGCAAACAGCTTTGAATACTGCAAGATAAAAAAAGCTATTTGAAGAGTAACACCTTGCCTGACAAATGCCTTGTTGTGCTGCTTAGAACCAGTCACCAAGCTCAAATTATCTGTTTCAAAACAGCTCTAGTCTAAGACCTTGGGTGGGCAACGTAGAATCCTGGCACGGAGATGAGTGTAATAATATCTCAGATGCTTAGAAATAGCAGTAGACTCCCTCTGCCATTGGGAAGCAACTACTGTCATATCCCATTAGAAAACCACTGCCTCTATTCCTGCAAGATCCTGCACTGCTGCTACAGTGAAGTACTCTAAAGAAACTTACCATATTTTTTCCCCCTTTTTGAGGGCTTGTAAGGCTAGATTCGTGGTCTGGAGAGCCCTGTGTTATGTCAAAAGTTTAAAAAATGGACCAGTGAAAGGAGTAGAAATAACCCCCAGTGAAACAAAGTGTTTATTCTACTGTGGAGCAATATGGTATCAAGGTTTTAGCAGCCCTGACTTAGTGACCTGAATTACTGGTAGCTCTGCATAATTGCTTATTTAAGGAAATGAAATTATCTGTATGTATTTAATTTCAGTGGTATTTAGAACTGACTCACTCAGGCTTTTCTGAAAATTAGAGCCAAAATCTGAAGCTTGATGCTGCTCCACAGCATATAAGTTCTATGTCTGCAGCGAATTCTGCATCCCTTGTGAGTTTAGAGCATCTGTAGAGAAGAGAACTAGATCCGCAATTTGAAGTTTCTGCTTCCTATGTATAGCTAAGTGTGTTAAACTCATCTTTCATTACTTCTGGTGTATTTTCTGGGCTTTTCAGTTTGGCATTTTTCAGTGTAGCAGCCATACTTAAAACTAATACTGATATTTAGCAATTAAGATGCCTGAGTTACCCTACGGTCCTGTAAAGTCCATCAACTGCTGTTCTACTTAAAGATAAATTTGAGTAAAGCACTAGTATTAAGACGATACAATTCCCCAGTTTGCTGCACTTTGGCATCTTCTGAATTGATTTATCTTCTCTGAGTGTTACAGATATATATATATGTAAGTGTGTGTGTGTATATATATATATATAACAATGTCTGGCAGTCACAAAGAGTATAAGGCTCTTGTGAAAACCAATGAGCATACCAATGTGCATTATAAAAGCTGAGATTCATAATAGCTTCTGCAGTGCAGAGTTATTTTCTTTTTCAAGGAAATTTTCCATAAAGTAAGAATTGTTTCCTCTTATTATGCAGCTACAGTGCTTACCATGCTGGAAAACTTTGCAAAAGAATACAGAATAGATTTGACCTTAGAAAGGAACACGATAAATTAGAGTTGCTTTTAAGAATTCAAATTAGATTTGCAAACTGGTTAGTTTGATTGAGCCAAGATGATCTTGTAAAGAATAAGGAAGACGACAGTACCAAGCTAGACATTTGGCCGTTAAATCTGCAGAAGGTCCTTTTTACTTTCTGCCGTTTTTTCCCCGGTTTTGTTTCCTCATTAGCAAACTGGTAAGTGACATCTTTCTGCTGTTTAAACTAGGGAGAGAAATTTTTATTTTTTTGAAGACTTCCTTTTAGGGGTTTTGTCTTTCTTCACTGAAACCCTTCAAGCCACTGAATTGGAGATCTGTAGTTTTTGTTTTCTAAAGGCTACAGAAGCTGAAGGCTGCTTTTCTGACAAACGAGTAAAGGAGAGCAAAGGAGGCAGCTAACTTGTAGGGATGACACAGAAGGACTGAGGGGGAAAGCCTGGCATGTTCGTTGTGAGCATCTGGTGTGGGACATGGGGGACAAGAACATCTTTCAGATAGTGCAGTGTTGTGAGGTGAACACCTGTGAAAAGGCACCCCCAGAGGCCAGCCCCCACCCAAATACTTCCCAGATGGACAAGCAAAATGAGGTGGGATGGGTTCTCACAGTCCAATCTTCTACCTAGGATCAGGGAGGAAAAGCCTGCAGCGCACAAAACCAAAAGGCAAATGCAAGCTGTTGCTTAAACCGACCATTTTGCTCACAGGGGTCTGAATCTGTCTTCTGATTATAACTTCTTGGTTTGCTTTTCATTCCCAGACATCTAGCAAAGCAGAAGCATTGGAATGGGGAGAAAAGAAGGAATGGGAGTGAAAGATGAGGGGTGCTAATAGGTCTGAAAGTGAGTAAAGAATAACAAAAAGAGCTACAATTACAGCAGTTCCTCCTTCAGGAGGAATTTTTTATCTGTAATTCAGTTTGGTATTTTAAGCCCCTATTTGGCAGCTGAAAGAAGAGACTTCACCTGGTAACTTTATTTTAGAGAGGCTGAAGTATGGTGGGAGGAGAAGCTTCTGATGCACAAATACAAATCACTTGGGCAAAATGGTTTGGCTTCTTACAAATGGCTCACTTTCAAGGGTGGCTCTTAAGTCCTTTCATTGCTGGAGGAGAGGTGGATTAGAGGATGAGCAGCAGATTAGGTCAGGAGCAATGGTGCTGTGCTGGGAAAAAGGAGCAATCGGACTTAACTCTTTTAAGATTGTCATAGTGGTCCCATGGGGAGTCTCATGAGGGCTACAAATGCCTATGTGGTACCTTAAGAGAAGGCAGGGTTTGCCCCCGATGTCTCATTACATGCTCCCTGCCCCATTCCCTTCAGTTTTATGTGGGTCTTAGTCACCGGGTTAAGGCCAGGGCCACCTGCTTGCATGCCTTGTATGACTGCTCTGTTTAATGTGCCCAGCATCCCCTGCCAAGTTGCTTGAGGCACGGCTCTAGCTAGGTGTCTCTGCCAGGGCTTTTGCAGTTGGAAACGTAGCCTGAATCAAAGTTGTCTGGATTTCAAATGTACTGTATTTTCAGCAATTGCTTAGCACTGCTGTCTGCTTCTTACTCAAAACTTGGGTGGATTCTTGGTGTCATCTTGAGCATCAGCTAAAGATTTGAGTGCTTGGGGAAAAGCTTTGCTTGACCTGTACCCATGTATGATCCCTGCTTTGCCAGGCACTTTGGCTCTTGAGTTGAGGCAGAGACTTTTCTGCAAAACCCAATGCATTTACAGTATACTTTTAAACTGTGGAGGAGAAAGCATACAACTTTGTGCTTTCAGGAGAGCTATAAACTAAATACAAAGCATTGTCACAGCTGTAAGTGCATTGGCTGGAGTGTGCCAAATCCTTTTCCTATACCCAGCTCCCAGCAGTTACGGGGTTGCCACCTGGTCTGGCACCTGATTTTTCAGGCAACTTCTCTTACACAAAGAAGGGTTTTAAAGGTTTCTCAACATGTTTTCAGTATGTCACCAGGTTAGTTACTGCTTTCTGCTTTTGTGGAGGAGGTCAAAAAGATCTCTGATCTTGTGTGCTTTGTATGTACAGCAGTAAATGAAGGGCAAACAGGTGCACACAAAGTGAGGTTTTAAAAAGCAAACCTCAGACAGTTTATTCTAAATGATTAAAGGCAGATTCTTGGATTTTTTTGTTACAGAGTATTTAATAAAGTCTGACAATTTTGTTGAATGGAATAGCTTCAGGAGTGTCAACTTTGGACTGGATCAAATCCACATCCCAGCTCAGTCTTTGCTATCTGCAGTGGTAGTCAGCATTGGATGCTTCGGGGGAGATGTAAGCATCCTGCAAGCAAGTTGTCCATAAAGAAAGTTTCCTTCCATGTCTAAATAGCTGTTGATTTAACTCCTAAAGTAACTTCATTTACTTAATCTTTTTTTTCTTAATGCTAATAATGTTCTGTATATTGAATCAAATGCTACTGTTTTGAATGCTTCTACAATATCTTCCACTGGCATCTTGTGGTAGAGCTCTGCAGATTAGCAATGAAGAAATTGATTTATTGGTTCTGCATCTAACATTTTTAACTTTCATAGAATCACAGAATAATTTAGGTTGGAAAAGACCTTTAAGATCAAGTCCACTGCTAAAAAATGTCCCTAAGTGCCACATCTACAGGTTTTTTAAACACCTCCAGGGATAGTGACTCAACCACTTCCCTGGTCAGCCTGTTCCAGTGCTTGACAATTCTTTTGGTGAAGAAATTTTCCAAAGATCCAATTTAAAGTTCCCCTGGAACAATTTGAGGCCAATTCCACTTGTCCTGTCACTTCTTACTTGGAAGAAAAGACCAACACCCACCTCGCTACAACCTCTTTTCATGTAGTTTTAGAGAATGACAAAATCTTCCCTGAGCCTCCTTTTCTCCAGGCTAAACCATCCCAGTTCCCTCAGCTGCTCTTCATAAGACTTGTGCTCCAGACCCTTCACCACCTTCGTTGCCCTTCTCTGGAAACACTCCAGTACCTCTACATCCCTCTTGAAGGGAGGAGTATTCAAGGTGCATGGTGTGTGATGGCACTTAGGCTGATCTGCTCCATAACCTTCCCCAGCACAGAGGTCAGACTGACAGACAAGTCTGTAGCTCCCTGGATCCTCCTTCCTGCCCTTCTTGTAGATGGGCATCACATTGGCTAACCTCCTGTGAACTGGGACTTCCCAAGTTAACCGGGACTGCTAATAAATGCTTGAAAGTGGCTCAGTGAGCACTTGCACCCACTGCCTCATTGCCCTCAGGTGGATCCTATCTGGCCTTATAGACTTGTGTGTGTCTAAGTGGTGTAGCAGGTCGCTGAACATTTCCCCTTGGATTATGGGGGCTTCATTCTGCTCCCCATCCCTGTCTACCAGCTCAAGGGGCTGGGTACCTGGAGAACTACTGGTCTTACTATTAAAGACTGAGGCAAAGCAGGCATTAAGTACCTCGGCCTTTTTCTTGTCCTTTGTCACTGTGTTTCCCCCTGCATCCAATAAAAGGTGGAGATTCTCCTTTGCCCTCCCATTTTCACATGGGCCCCTAGTCTCATTGAGAATGTGAACAATAAATCTCAGAGGAGCTGGTTTAGAGTTGTTCTTTATGTAGTTGTTATATAGATAGCACCTTTTTATATAGCTGAAATATAACAAAAAAACATTTCTTCTTCTTTGGCATATTTTAAGTTTGTGTTTGTCAGATCTCTGGGGTTTTGTTGTTGGGGTTTTGTATGAACACTTATTTGAAAGTCATATTTTTACATTTAAAAACTATATAATAGAGCAAGATCTTTGGAAATTGCATTCCATTCAGACTTCAACATCCAAAGACAGATGACAGTCTTCTGTTTCAGAAGCCCCACACTGTGGTAGCTGCTCTATATTAGCCTCACTATTACTAATTTACTCAGAATGGGAAGTGCCTGTGGTTCTAGCTTAGCACCTGCCATTGATGAAATCACTGGTATTATAGCTCATGATTCAGACCACCAAAGCCTTCCACAAAATTGCTGTAAACTGAAGAGATTAAAAAAGTGTGGATGTGTCTTTTAAGCTCTTTGCTATTAAGTAAAATATGTTTCTACCTTTTTCAGGGACATAAAGAAAAGCTGAATGCTGCAGATGGCAATGACCCACAATCCAGAGTTGTAATTAAGTTATGGGAGTTAAGATGGAGTTGCAAAGAGTTCTGAACTTACATTTACTAGGTGGCTTATATATAATGCTGGTAGCACCCTGTTAAAAGTTCCAGTGTAGATCCAACACTGTGAAACGCTTAAAGCAACGCTGCTCGTCAGCAGTACTGCTCTATATCAGCTAACCTGTGATAGTGTGGTAGTATTTCTTCTGCTTGCCTGGTGTTAATCTACTCTGCAAACTCTGCTTCTGATGTGTCTGAAAGCCAAGAATATTATCTGGAAGCTGCATTGCTGATAAGTGATATGGGTTGCATGGGTTGTGTGTTAGTTATGTCCACAGTCTCCGTATTTCAGTGTGTGATGTCTGTTTACCGGAAGTGTTTGCTGCCATACTTAATTAGTATTGTGCTTTCACTAAATTAATCCCTATTTCTGTTTCAGTGAATGCTGAATTAACTAGAAGAGAAAAAATTAACCATTTTAGCCATGAGGTGGTATGTATAAGCAACCAAAAATGACTTGGTTTGTTTTGTACAATAAGATGCTATGCTAATGGGCATGCCATGAAACAAGGTGCTGTGCTAAGGAATTGTACAAAGGAAGCTGGTGGCAGCTGCCAAGACATCCAGGCAATGCTACAGACAACAAATTTATGTACATAAGCAAAGGATGTTCTTGTAACAGCTGTCTGTCAGTTAATAGATGTGTTTAGGAGGAAGGATGGATGTATGGATCCACGTGGCAACATAAAGGATGTCAAGGGCGAAAAGCATTCCTCAACGAGAGGTCCCTGGGGCTAAGTGTGGAGAGGTGAATAGGAAACCCATGATGAGGTTGCTGGTTTGCATTTGACAGTAGCAGTCAACAGGATAAAAAAGGTCAGATAGTGTCTGTGTTCCCAGCGGCTGACAAAGTAAACCCACATCCTCATGTACCCAAACTACGGAGACTGACCGTGGTTTACAGAGGGGAGAGAAATACTCAGATTGCTCCATGAGGAGCATAAGGTACATGGGGTAGAGCGCCCTGGGCTCTTGAAAGGCCTGACCCAAATTATGCTTGAGATCTATGAACATGGAGAGAGACATGCCCAGAAGTAGGCTTGTCTTAACTGCAACTGTACATTTCTCTTGCTATCCAAAGCGGTGAGTAGTTGTTAGAAGCTTGAAAGTCAATTTTGTGGTGTGCTGGCCATGTGTCCCCAGGAGGCTTGAGGAGCAAGCTGAAGCAGTCATAAAGCTGACTTCTGGGAAGGACCTTCTTTAGCATACTGAGCTTGTAGTAGTAGTCACAAGTAATAGAAAAAGGGATTTTGCTTTCAAAAGAAGTACTAGAAAGGAGACTTTTCTAGAAGGATCTTGGAAAAGACCCTGGTGCCCTTAATCTCTGAAAATCCAACTGTTTATGCCATATTAACATCCAGAGCAGAGCTGTTTCAGGCTGGTGCTAACTACTCCAGGACAGGTCTCTACAGAGGCTGTTCATAAAAATCACTTATGACTTCTTACATCTTTCACTGAAAGGAACTGCAGTGAGGCCAGCCAGCCCTGTTCAGGGCACACCACACATAAGTCTGGTAGAACAAATGCATAGCTCTTTCAAACTTCTTTATTTTTGTAAAGAGTTAATATGCCTGGTTGGTAGCACATGTGAGATGCAGCTAACAGTTAATCTGTTGAGTGCATTGCAGGTGCAATAACAATCATACCCCTCCTATACAGCCCTCCCCTTATCTGGAGACAAAACGCATAACTGTGCTTGGAGCACTTTCCATTGAAATAACAGCACTGTAAGAGGAGTGCTGATTACAACCTTCCATGAAAAATTAAATCTACAGATAATGTGCTGTTTGTAACTTGCCAAGTACATTGCTCATGCTCACGCTCAGTACAGGGGAATCAATTCCATAGTTAGTACAGATGAGTATACACCTTTTTCTGAATGCTGAGGAATATTAGGTTATGCGAGTTTTTGTGCACAAGGTCTTTTGATCATGGAAGTTATTTGTATGTCTTGTCAGAAAATGTCTTTTCAGTTGCTAAGACACATTTTGCGGTATATAAGGCTCCAAACATGTAGAAGGAATGGAGTTGCTGACATACCTGAAGTAAGGCTGATGATATTTTGCTGTTACATTTGTAAAGTTAGTGTACTTGCACAAGGGAATCTGCATTTGTAATCAAAAGGATGGTCAATCTGATTTATTTTTTTTAAGTGCTTCCGAAATCATTCGGTGTATTCCTTCGATGTCATTCACATAGCTGTTGAGCTGAGGTTCAAAAGATCATACTGTAAGATCTTTCAGTGGTTTGAATAGCAATTCAATCCTGATTAATGTGTCTGTTATAAAATGTTAGAATGGAATGAGTGTGATTGGTATTTAAAAATATCAATGCTTATCATGCTGTCTTGAAAATGAGACTGCAACTTTGTCCAAATTTGGTAATTATTATATACTTAATAGCAAAGGTATTCTAAAATTTACCCAAACCTGTTCTTACTGAAGCAAGTGGTAAAACTCTAGTTTAGACAGTAGAAGGAGCATTAGATAAATGCTGACTGCTTGGGAAGTCCTATCTGTTAACACTCAAGTTCAATAGAAATTTTCCATACATTCTACTTGCAAAACTAGATGACCAGTTTAGATGAAGCACTGTTAAAATATTTACTATCTGAATTTTCAAACACATGAAAAGATTAATGAAATTCTACTGACTTTTTTCAGAGTTGTTTTTGTAGAAAAAAGCATCTCTGCATTTAACTGAAAATCACTCAAACAATGCTTTACCAGTACCTCGACATGTGTCCCTTAAAATTCCGAGTAGCTATAAAGAACCTCCTTTTGTGGCCGAATATCTGAATACTTGTGGAAGGAACCTTGAGGATTTAAGTATTCAGGTGTCCTGTTTTTTACAGTAAATCTTCACTAAATGCAAACCAGCTCCTGAATCTAGGGTTAGAAGCCCGGTGTTGATTGATATAAATCTTTCCTGTCCTTACCCTTGTCTATGCTCCGAGTAGGAAATAGGCTTTCAGTCGGAGGCTGTGGCTTGTGCTCTGGACTTGATGCTTCTGAGCTGGTGTCACAAGTTTTGACTCCAGAAGGGGCTCCTCAGTCTCTCTGCAGATCTCATGCTAAGCAGCTGAGCAAGTGCCTGCAGGATTACCAATTGAACCCTCAGTCTCCAAGCTGCTGGGCTGCAGACAGTATTAAAAACCCACAAAACTAACCAACCAAAAACAACAGAAAACCCAAGCAAATCCAACAACTTGAAGGGTCTGGTGAAATTGAAACTTCTACAAAGTATAATATTGAAATATCATTTGTTTTCCCAACCTAATGCATATGGTATTTGTTGAAATTGATTGTAAATTACATTCTCCCTGAGTGGCAAAAGCACTGAAAGCAGCCAGATGGTTAGAAGAAATATATAGTATATCAACAAACCATGACAATTTGGTCCCATAGTTCTCATTGGCAACTGAAATCAACTTTTTTCAACTTGAAGATCTAAGTACATTGGAAAAAAAGCAGTTTCTTTAGAAGTAACAGCACAATTATTGTTTTTAGCTGTCTTTTCCCCTCCACCTCTCATGAGTACTACTACCTCTAATAGAATAAGTACAAAAATAAGAAGTAATTTAAGTTCCTAAATTGTATCACAATACTACTCTGAAGTTCCTCCTTTCCATTTGAGAGATCTGGCTTCTGTCTGCATACTAAACCATCCGTTTTTTTAAATCTCAAAGTGAAATCGTATGTACCAGGAAATTTTTTTAAATTAACTGAGGCCAGAAGGCACAATAACTGTCATTTAATCTAACATCCATTTTTTTCTCTAACCCACATTCTCCCTAGGATGAGACATGCTGTCCATTAGCATAATAAAAAAGCTCTTTTCACAAAATGCTTAATCTGACTCCACTAAAAGCTATTCTTTGGGTGGAGATATCTTCTGCGTGTCTGAACAGCCTTATCAGGATATAAAGCAGGTGAATATCTGGCACAAGGTGTCAGAAGACACCAGTTCACAGACTCTGGATCTGGCTTACAGCTTTAAACATTCTGATGACACACTGGAAGGTAGAAAAGATAGCATGAGCATTAGCTGGACAGCTTACTGTCACACCAAATCATAGGGGGTTTTGCTAAGTAACTCAGTAAATCATTATCCTGCTGCAGTTAAAAAAACTCAATAGTAAGATGAGCCCCATTGTGAGATAGTGCTTCAAAGAAGTGGAGTGGTTCATTGCAGAGATTTACACTGATGGTTTTCATCCAGGATCTTTAATTCAATCACCTCAGACACCTGCTACGAGTACTATGTTTTTTTATTAAAACACTGAGTAATGAGTGAACTGTTGTGGCAATCTTAGTATTTTATTGATGGAAATAGGCAAATTCCATGCGAGATGACATTATTGATTAAGTGGAGACTCAGCTTCAGGGAATCAGGTTTTGATTCCAGTATCTGCTGCAGCCTCCATGTAATGCTGCTATCACTTCGTTAACACGCTAAGTTTTGCTACGGTTGCATCTGACTGAAATCAGAGCCACATCATGCTACACTCAGCACAAATATCCTGGAACAAAGAGCCTCTTCCTCCAAGACTTTCCTGTGCAATTAAACAACAAAAGGGATAAAAAGAAGACAGGGTTGCATAAAGCTGCACAGCAGCAGTACTGAATCGTGAAGCAGCAGTCTCCTGGTACCCAACTCAAGGCTGTTCTACTAGATCATAGTAAAACCAAGATCTGACCCAGGTTTGCTCAAATAAATAGACCACATATCTTTGTTTGCTACCACAGTGAAATCTTAGTTACAGGGGAATCATATGAGCAGTAAATGGTCTCTTGAGGTCCCTTCCAAACTGAATTTTCCTATAATCATAGCATAAGGTTTATCTTGGTTTATTTGTTGCAAGCCTTTAGGGAAAAAATAAAATAGAATGCATTTGCTACATTTTGTGTAGCAGGCAGTACTGAAGAAGGATAATGTCTTTAAAATGGCTTGGCTGTGGAATGGCTGTTAAGCTCTTGCTTGACATATGGAATACAGAGTCAAACCTCAGTCACATGTGCATATACCATTAAATGGACTGATCTGCAAGTATTTGTCCTATACGGTTCATTATTTGGAAGTGTCTTGGATGCCTATCAGGACGCTGCAAATCAGCCTCCAGGAGAATTTTTTTGAATGCTTGGGTGCCAAACTCCCTTCAAGCATTTCACTTTGTGGTGAAACTACTCAATAGCTCCTATTATACTAAAATCAGCCAGCAGGAATTACTCTCCCTTACACTGTTCCGTGCAGGCACTGGAAAAAATATCTAGCACTTGAATACAGCCAGCAGTGCTTACAGATTGGGACCAGAGTGCTGATGTGCCAAGGGTGTAGCAATCCAAAAGACAGATTCATTGCAGATCTGACTTATCCATCAATCTTTATTCAGCAAAGTGCTTAAGCCTTGCTGAACTCTTAAGTACATGCAGATGATTTCATGCTATTCCAAAAGAAGAACCTAATTATGCTTTCTGCTGCAATCATTTAGAGATCATCTTGAAGGAACCCCTCCCGTTTGTCCAAATTCAATGTTCAAACACTAGATATAGGGGGAAATATTGCAAAAGGTCTGTTTTGCTGATACTGGATTAGACAGAGTGGTATGTGATAAAAATGTGGTGTGATACATAAAGCACTTGCATCCCGTACCGCATGTGAATGTATTGCTTAAATGAATATGGTGAATTCATAATGTGATACAATAGCAGCTGAACAGTGCATGAATCTGTTGTTTATGTTCATCTCACACTGGAGCCACGACACATTGGAATTTAGACAGAGAAAAGTGATGGCTACCTGCCAAAATTAGCTATCTTTGTGCGCTTAAAGGAAACGGATCCCCTGCCACGGAGAAGTTGTGGCATTATAGAATGATGTGATTATGAAGGGTGACCTGCCAGACAAGGAGCCCAGTTTCAGGGTAAGGTCTTGCCGTGGGACTTGCCTGGTCAGTGGACTCCTGTCACTCAGACTAGTGTTTGCCTTGAGGCAGTCAGACTCCAAAACATACAACTTTAAATGGAGTAAGGGTTTTATTTGTGATACTTGATGCCTTTAGCAAAATAATGATATAAGGTATTGTCCCAAGAGAAATGAAGCAATCATTTCAGCTGAGGCCCAGCCTTCTACCTTGCAGAGATGTGACTGTAGCATGCCTGCTGCTAGAGTCGGGTTATTTTCATTTAGTCGGGTTGGAGTCTTCCCCTTAAGTAAGAACTCCCTCTCTAAGTGGCACTCAAGCTGGCTGTGTGGTGGAGATGACAGCTGGATGCAAGCTGTCAGTCAACTCAAAGACAGGATACTTAAGGACTTAATAAAAAGAAATATTTTAGGAATATTTAGGTCATAGGATTGGGGATCTTGTTGAGCCTAGCAAGGATCTTTAGTGCAGGCATTTTGACTTCAGAACATGCTGATAGAGCCTCTGGTCTGCACCTTACAACAATATGTAGTCCTCCTGTACTGGGAACAGAAATCCTTGGGTAACAGAAACATGCCCTCAGAAAGAGATGCAGGTTTGATCTGAACTTATGTAATGATGCAGCTCCACTCCTGCCCCAATATTTTATTGCAGAAGTTAAATTCCTGTACTGTTAAAAGCTGTACCCTCTTCCATTTGAACCTATCCCCTTTCTGCTCTCAGCTGTTGTCTTTTTACATCTTTCTCCATTAGTTAAATGTATCTTCAATACCTAAACTTTATCCACATTAAGCTACTCCATCCTTAAGTCATCTTTGTTTTGGTAATTTAAGCAGAGTGCACTAATTAAACCTTTTGATGCAAGGTTTTTGTTCATCCTCAACCTACAAAATTCTGCTTCCTCTCCAACTTGCCAGTATCTTTTCAGAAGTCCAAAAATGGCTGCATGTAGTATTTTAGCAGTGGTGTCAGACATGTCCTAGCAAACACTGCTCTTGAATTGCAAGATGCAGAGCTATGCAACAGCTTTAAGGCAAATAGTTTAAGGCATAGCATATGTAGAACACATTTCAAGAATCCTCTGAGGACCCAAAATTGGATCCTTCCACTGGTGACAGTTCCTAAGTGCTCCCACATAATGTCCCTTAAATAAAAGTACTTGCTTGGAACAGTACTTGGCCCATATGCAAACTCACTGGTGGGTGCTGCTGTTGTGATTGACTTACTACAAGGATAAGCCTTACCCTCTCCAGAAATACCAATGAATAAATATGCTGCATAGGCTCTAATTTGTTTGCCAAGAAAGAGGTCAAGAAAAGACAACTTTGCACAGCTTGAGTTTTCCTTTTCCCCTTTTCCTCAGTGAGGTGGACTGGGTTGTCATTTTGGCCGGTATTTTATACAATGGAGATGCACCAGCACAGCTTCTCAGTGTAGGTGTGCTTCTTTCAGTGACAGAGTCGTTTGAGCATTTAGGGTCTGTATTAGTGCTGGGCAGTTTTCTCAGTGGCTGCCAAAGGATTTAGGAGTGCCAGGCTCACCATTTCTCATTTGCACTTCTGCTTGTAACTTCCTTCAGTGCTTTTTCAGAGCTCTACAGCAATACACTCCCATCATGGCAAAGAAGTGAAGCACTGAAAGCAGGACAGAATCTACTGTCTTGCCTTTGTACAAAACAAGCACAGAAATCAGAGATTTTTCAAGACAAGTATCTCAAGTAAAGAAAAATACTGTCATACTGGGAAAGGTGCCTGTTCCTGGAGATACTGTGGTTTTTTAAAAGCTTCTGATTTATCTAGTCTGTTTTGCAAGCCACAGGGGACCACACATCATGCTGCAGTTCTGCTTGCTGAGATTGAAGCTCCACCACTCTCTGCTGCTCCTGTCTGCTTGACAGCGTTGCTGGGACCCAGGTTTGGGTTGTGCATTGGGACCACAGAATGGGGTCCTGAGGAAGAGCCTTTTAAGGGAGAAACAGTGTCCAGCCCTGCATCCTTGGCAGCAGCATTTCTTAGGTAAGCAATAAGGTCTATGTGCGGTTTTGTACACATACATCCCTACCTACCCACACATACACAGGCAAACAGAGTGTTTATCACCTCTCAGTTCTTTCTGGCCTTTAAAGCAGGCTGTGAACACCCCCACCAGTCACAGTGTGCTGGGAGCAACTTGTTCATGCCATTACAGAGTCAACGGTTACTCCAACAGTCTGCATCCAGCCTGTGCTGTTTGTTTTGCTGCCAGGAGGAAAGGACAAATCCTTGAATAAAATGCCCCCCTTTAGGGGCATGGTATGTTTTCAGTTCAGCTTGCCGATAGGGCAAGAAGCAAGACCTGTGTTGTATGGATCCATGGAGGCAGAATTTGATCTGTGAAGAAGTATTCAATTCATCCGTTATTTTCTGCCACTAGGCAATCCATGAAAGCTGCCTGTGTGTGTTTGACCCCGGTGCTGGGACAGCACTGTGTCACTTGCATGTGCTGTGTATTTCTTTCCTGACCACAGCCAGGGAATCTCTCCACTGACTTCCTAGACATGTAACACAAATACACCTTCTCCTCATGGCTTGGCTTTTTATCTGTTCGTGCGTTGTCTATGTAGCGCATGGTCATTTCCTCTTGTCCAGCTCATCCTTTGCTATCCCAGAAGTATCTTGGTGCTTCACTGCTGAATAGACATGGCAAAATTCCTTGGAAAGAAATGCAAACCTTTTTCTTCTTCATTCATAGTATATGCTCTGAAATTCACACCCAGGTGACATACAGGAAAGAGTGAACTCTGATATTCAGTGAGAGAATTGATTGAGAGCTTTGGCACTAAATGCTGTAAAGTAATTAGCAGCATGAGGCAAGCAAACTTGCTCATGCTTCCTCCACACAAGCATACACCTGCAAATCTGGAGTTAACACACAGAGAAACAATGGCACCTTGTTGATGTAAGAGCAAATTGCTCCTAATGGCATGCCTGATCTTCTGAAACTAGGCTTACTTGGGAGGGAAAAGGCAAACTATGTAAGCAATTCTCAGCTATTTAAGTGCACAATCCAGCTTGAGAACTCATTAGCAGATCGCAGAATGCAATTTGCATGTACTAAGCCAACGATTGCCCAAGCAGTCTAGAACAAACTGACACTGCAGAAGGAAACTTTTACTTTCAGTGATGTCTTACTGTGGATGGCTCGAAGCCAGAAAGTATAGAGCTATCTATTGCAACACAGAAACATGATGGAGATTTTGGAAAGATCTTCCAGGTAGGGAGGGAAAGAGAACTAAACAAATCCATTTATTTATAGATGCTCCAAATGATTCAAGATTACCTGGAGATTGGAACATATTGCCTACAACTAGTAGTGATGGGATCAATATGTTGCTGGTGAGGCCAAAGTAACCATATAGCCTCTCAGAGTCCTGGAACATGAATATCCTCAAAAACAAAAGAAACAGTGTTTCTTCCTGCATGCCTGGTCATCTACTGGATTCCCAGCTTTGCACCAGCCAAAAACATTTGGGAGGAGAGTTTTTCGAAGTCTGTAGCACTTTTGCATGGCAAAGGCATCCATTTGCCTACCTTGACCCAAGTCCTGTTTATATGCTGCACAAAATCCAGTGGTGCTACTGTAATTTTTAATTTTTCTAGGGTAAGAGAAAAACCTCCTTCCCTCAATACTTTCCCATCCACTCGTTATAGCTAGGAAAAATACAGGACTTTGTCCTCTTCTGCATGAAGAGCTCTGAATCCCAAACTTCTTTCCTCATTGGAAAGCATTTCATCATTGGACTGTGATCTCTTCCGGAGTGGATATAGCAATCCCTCCCCTTCTGCATAAACAGTGCATGGAGTAGTTAAGAATCACTGGGTATCATAGAGGGAGAGAAAGCTTGCGTGCCTCTTCACTCTAGGGAATAGAACTGTCTGTGAGGAATAGAAACTGGGATTAGCTATAAGATTTAAATATAGTCATGTGCTTTGAACCTAATGACTAGATCACCCTTCCCCTCAAGCAGATGCTTCTCCTAGAGTTACAACCAGCCTGGACTTTTTAGTCATGGTACAATTCACTGCCACTGAGCTGATCAAATTATCACAGTGTCTGGTTTACAATATCACTGATTAAGTCACAGAGGAGGAAGCTAATTATAGAGGAGCATGCTATTTACACACAGGGATGCTGTAGCAAGCTCTGCAGGAAGCAGACAGAAGTATTTTGAACAAAAACAGGGGGAAAGGCATATGGCAGCAAAACACAATTTTTGTGGGGAATGCTTGCAGCCTCTCTTCTTCCTCTTGACACGTTTCTTCTGTATGGCAGAGATGGTCTGAGGAGCACTCTTAGAGTTTGAGGGTACAACTCCAAAAGGCCACATTAATTTTATTACTGGGCATGTATCGTTATGCCAGAGACCAGAATAGCTCAAACTTGGCTTTAATGTCAACCTATCAGTGTATTCATCACTGAGCAAGAATTATATAATTACACTGAATCACAAGATTAAAATATAAGGGATTGTTGTGGGGTGGGGGGTTATCTTAATACAGAATGATAGAATTTGTATCGATCTTTCTTTCTATAACAAGTTTAATGGTAAGTGTACTTACAAGGCAACCACATCATAAAAACAAGGTCTGCAGTCAAATGGAGGAGAGCTGTGGTACAACCACACTGTAGGTACTTGCTTAGAAAATTCATTGAAGCACATAGAACTGATAACTATCTTCAGTGCACTTTAAATGAAACATTTTAAATGCAAACCAATGTAATATTGTATTTACAACTGACATTTTTTCCTACAATGATCAAAGGTACTGTTGCCTTCCAAATTGACAGTGGGAAGTACAAGTTTCCAGAACGTGAATCTGACATTGCCTTAATTTGTCTCTTGTGTGATGGTTTACAAAGGGAGTGTAATAAAGAACTGCTGATACAACAGCTTTTACACCCATTTAGCATGTGTGTTAAGGCCAGAGAAAGATACAGGGCTGATTAAGGCTAACCTGCTTTATAAATCCTCTGGTATAAAGCTTTCTGACTTGTCACCATAATGTTAAAAAAAAAAAATAATCTATTGACTGGAATTCATGGAAATGCTGCTTTGGCTGTACAGGAAGCCTGCAGTGGAATATAAAGCTATTTTGGTAGGATGGCTGGCAAGCAGTGTTATACAAGCCGAGCTTTTCTAAGGGTGGAGCATGCCAGACCGGGCCCTTGCAAAAGTTGGCAGAGAAGAGTTTAGCTTGCAGACTTTCTTATTGGAGCTTAACAGACTGAGGGGCTGAAGGGACTTTCCTATAGGACATATATGAATCCGTATAGTCACATCATTAAGCCCCCAATAGGTCAGCAGAAATGCAGATAGCACAAGCAGAAGGAGCAATCAGATCACTCCACTTTGGCTGGTTCTTGAAGGGCATTTAGCACACCATTTTCAGCTTGAGAGGATCACTTAGCACAGTAGGAAGGGGAGAAGGCCATAATTTCCTCTCTGTGGGAATGACCATTGAGAAATCAGGTGGTAGGAGGGCTGTAAGCATTTACTTTGTGAGGGTGAGCTTTGAAACTAGGGTCATCTATTTTGTCTCTGCTTATAGACAGCCTAAGTAGCAGTCAGCCGGATTCTGAGATATTTTTTTTTGTCCCGAGCCTGGTAGGTAATTTTTAGAAAGAGGAATGGGACAGAGGATTAGGTGATGCTGTGTGAACTACTTCTCTCTGGGGTATCAGTAATACCACTTCTTCCACATCATCACTAAAAGCCTGAGCTATCAGCAGGCAGTTGCTGCTTGCGGTCCAACACCCCTGTCTGGGATGCTGAAGATGAGACAGAGAGACAGGCTGTCAGCACATTTCACACAGAGGAAGGAACAAGCTGCTTGAGAAACATATTTGAGAAAGGAGCTATTTTCCTTCAGCTGGCACAACCCTGGACCCATGTGCAGCTTGGAATCACCTAGTGGGAGCATCCCAGGGCCAGGCTAGTGTCTGGTTCTCAGAGGAGGGAAGATCAGCAGATGGTGTCTAAGCCAGGGAAAGTCACTTTTCCACAGGAAAAAATAAGGGAAAAAAAGTGTCATATATTTGGAAAGACAGAGAGAGGTGATTTGGTGCATTGCAGCACAAAGTTTGAGGTGCACAGAGGATGAACCTAACATTTTTCTAGCTAAAGGTAATTATGTGGGAAACTCCTGGGTTATTCCTGTGGCTGTGTCAGAGAGGAATCCACTGATGCCTGATTTGTGGCATAGGCGATCTGCAGAGTTTTGCCTCTGTGCGAGTTGTTATTCCTGAGGCAGTTTCCCTTCTGCTAGTGCAGGTTTTGCTTGACTGTTACAGTGGTGTTTGCAAGTCCTGATAATGGCCATATGGGCTGCATAGTCTCTGGGGTGATGTGCCCAATAGTGGTGTTCTCTGAAGTTACCTGCGGGGCACTATGGAAAGGATGAAATGCCTTATTGCATTACAACTGCCCCACAAGTGTTAAGTGTTGAGGTAAAATCACTTACCCCTTCCATAAGTAGGTTCAGTATGTATGCCCTGGAGGGATGAGAAAACTGTAAGGAAAAGACTATAACTCATCTTTTCAACATTGTAAAAGCAGAATTCCCTAGTTAGCCTGCTTTGGTGTAGAGTGCCATTTCAAAGAGAAATTAGAAATTCAGCAGTCCTCCACATGAATGTGCAGCCTTGTGCTGTCTCACACCAGCCTGCCCCTGAGAGAGCATGGATTGCCTTACCACTGTGTCTGAGGGAGATCAGTCTGCTGTGCCACAGGGGTAAGAAAAACATGTCATGTCCAGCTGTGGCAAATTCAGCATTCTAATTAGGTGGTAAAATAGTCAGATACCAATTTTCTGCTTGATTCCTTCAGTGGTAAGTTGCAAGACACCTGCAACATAGGCTTGAAAATAAAGCATGTTAGATAATTGTGTCCTAGTATTTACTTTCTCAGCTGGTCTAAGGAGGATGTCTTAATGCTGTGAAACAGGCCTGCTTAAATGTTCATAAGAGTCTCAGTATAAAATCCTAATGAACAATAATCTGTCTCTAATTCCTCTAATGTAGTCTCTGGTCTGAATGATAGCACTTGTATTACTTTCTATGAAACACATTTGCCTCCTGCAATTCATTTGACTGGAATTCTTTTGCAGTTTATATTTAGCAGGGTTTGGTTTAGACTTAACAGTAACTCTATCTAAGCACAGGTACATTTCTTAAAAAAAAGAAACAAAACAAGTTTAAACAGTACCGGAATAAGATTCTTCTAGCTGCACCTGTAATAACATCTCTAATGTTTAACAAGCCACAAGAACTGGAAGAATAGAGTAATTTACTTGGCCTATAAAAGTGCAGAGGTAGTTACATAAAATGAACATATCAGTCTGCTGTTATTCCTATTCCACACAGTTCCCTGTGGCTTATTTCATGTTAGGATTTTTTTTTTTTTTTTTTTTTTTAGGAAAATTAATTCAATGATGAAACAGTTTCTTCTGGGTCAGAGAGACCAGGTTAGCCAGAAAGAAATGACTTCTCAAAAATAGAAAGATATTACGCTTCCTGGCTTTCAACCCTGTTACTAGGACAATAGATAGATATAAATTTCAACAAATAGAAAACAAGCCCAATTGGAGAGCTACTCCAAGAGGGACTCTGAAATGAGACAAAAACAAATGGGTTTATAGAACTGGAAAACAAAATACTACATTACTTATATCACTTTTCCTGAAGGCATAAAAGATATTAAAAAGTCATTAGCCATGCTAGCTTAGTCAGCTGAGAATCTTTGGGAATGACACTTCAATTCCACTTTCTTAATGACCATGTGGGTTTGTGGAAGTTGAAAGACAACAGAATTAATTCTTCTGGAGGAGTTCTGTGCACGAAAGATAGCAAAGTGTTTCTAGCAGCTCTGAGATAAGGTCCTGCTCCAAACACACATTTAGAGGTCAAGGCCTGTGTCAGATCTAGTCATCATGGCTGATATTTCAGCCTGGGCTAAAGGCTGCAGAGGTAGGGCTTGCAACTTTTGCAGAAGTCTCATTATGTGTCTAGCAACTTTTCCAGTTGTCCAATAGTTTTATGTCTTCTAGTTTTATAAGGCTGTGCATTGTACCTCTCTAATTTTATGCTCTTTTGGGGAACTGCATAGGTTTTAGGGTAGGGTGAAAACTACTCCTTGCTGGCTGATATTATCACTTGGCGATCAGGGGTCTGTCTTCCCAGAAGGGGACACTTGCACTGCATTTAGGAAGAAGTGGGCTTTGGGACCAGATGTCCCATGGCCTCAGTGAGTGGTCTAGTGGCATTACTGGCTTACAGCTAGTATACCTCAGTATTGAGCCCTGTAATTCAGCTGCTATAGACTTGGCTTCTCTGAAGTGCATGGGGCTCTGATTGCTTTCTTTTGTGTCAAACAGTTCTGCTACTTCTCTTGGATGATGTAGGGGAGAAGGGAATTTGTTGTTGTATATTCTACATTTTAGCCCAGCCCTTTGTCCTGTCTTGGTGTAGGGGGAAACAGCAAACTCACGTACAAAGTAATTGCATTCTGTGGCTTGTTGACTGGAAGGAAGAGCACTTGTTTTCCATCAAGTTTATTTGCTAGTGTGCTTTCCAACTTTATGAGTGAAAGATGAGCCCGTGAAATCCAAGTCTATGCTTAAGGCCTATAAAACACATGTTGAGAGAGGGATATGTATGTATATGTGAATTTCCTCTAGGGGGTTTCACAGAGGCCCAGACTGGAGCTGTCAATACTGCAGGGATGTGTTTCCTTAGCCAGAGCGACCAGATGGAAGGTGGTCGCACTACTGGGAGTTAGCACTGCTGGTGCTCTCAGTGCTGGAAATCCTTGAGGCAAAAGGGATTGCTGAGAGCGGCTCTTGCTCTGTTTTGCAAGGCTAGAAGTTTGGTTGTTTTCACATCTTTTGCTTGGCCTCTGCACAGCCCCACTGAGCCTACATTTTTGCTCTGGCTCCAGCTGTTGACATGGTACATATCTACATTATCACAGACCGGAGGATATCAAGGTAATGATAGGGCTAGGAGAATAACCATTAATTCTGAATGTAGACTATCCTGTGCTTAGATCTTACTTGTATTTCTTCTCCTAGTCACTTTTAAGCACTTAATAGCCTGTTGTTGCTGATAATTACCACAGCTGAGAAATCATTGCTAGATAATGTATTATTTCTGAGGGAGACTGAGGGGCAACAAGTGAGGCGAGTTGGTGTTCTGCAGATCATGGCTGTCTCTGTACAGCTTTGCTCAACTGAGGAAAATATTCTGTATTTGCCTCTTGGCTTCTCCCTCTGATTCCCCAGGGCAAGGGTGGAGGGACAGGCCCACGGAAGAGCATGTGCTGGGCCTGGGCACCTAGCAGGGCCATTCCGCAGCTGAGGGACACAGCAGGGTACAGACATCTCCCCTGAGGCGCAGAGGCTGCTCTCCTTGGCCTAGGGGCTTACCCGCTCCTGGCATAACCAAGCACACAGCACTGCTCCAGGCTGCACCAGAGACACCAGAGCAAGATTTTAGGGGGCAAATGGACTGGGGGTCCCCCTCAGGAGCTCTCCCTCCTCAGCCGTCAAGGTACACCTCTGGCAGGTGGTGTCTGGGTTATCCCACCCCCAAGCTTTGGCCCTGCCTGTCATTAGCGTGATGTGGCCAAGCTGGGGGCAATGATTCACTCTTCCACCAACACCTGGACCCCCACACTACCCCCCTGAGAGGAGGGCCTGCACCCTCAGCGCACCCGAGGCAAATGCCTCTCTGCAACACAATAAGCAGGGTCTGGGCTGAATATTTCTTTTCTGCTTGCTTTTTTTAAAATTGTTTTCTTCCTTCCCAGTTTGCCTTGTGTTTTCTCTTACTTTTAAAAGTGCTTCTGTAAAATTTCGTCTATAAGGCTTGACTTGTGCTTCTTTTTTGCAGCGTGGGAGTGATATTGGGAGTTTTGCAGTGGCTGGAGTGAGGCTGAGCTTAAGATTTGAGCTTTGTGATGTTAGTGAAGGTAAGGTAGAAATAGAGAGCAAAGTTATGGGAGGTGTTTGAGAAACTTGTTGCTGGGTAGAGCTGGTGCAGGGGAGCTGGCTAGGTGGAACCCCTGTTGCAAAATAAGGGCTGCTTTTTTTCCTGTGTTGGTTTATTAACAGATTTTGGGATGTGTAGGACAATAGGGAGCTGTTTCTTGCTTAAATTTGCCCAAGATCTTCATTTTGGACTTTAAACATGCCAGTCATCCAACTGGTTATGCTTTTAATTTGTTGGGGTTTGTTTGTTGTTTTGGGGTTTTTTTTTTGTTTTCTTTGTTTTTTGGTTTGGGTTTGTTTTTGTTGTTTTTTTTTTTTAAGTTAAGCCATGTCAAAAAGGATTTATGTCATTATTAATAATGGCTGTACTTAGGTATTTAGAAGCTCTGGTGCTCCTAGGAGGACTATGGCTCTGGCAGCAATGGACTGCCCTGAGAAAAACACCAAGCTTTCTTGCTGTCTCCCGGTTTCCTAAAGCGTATGAGTTAAGTGCCTGAAGTTTGTTGGGATGAAACTGGCCTCCAGGGTCAGGTATTATTTCACGCAGGTAAAATCAAGCTTGTATTTATTTTGGGGTGATTTCAGGATGTCTGTTGACACCAAGTGATACTCACAGCCGGGTGTCTCCTGCAGGGCTGTGCAAGCCAGCTCTGTCCATACTGTAGTTTGGTGTTGTAGCTGAAGGGAGAAAAACTACAAAGAATAATCAGGTTGCTGGGGATGGGGAGAAAATCAATGTCCAAGGCAGAATTTTGATCTTGGGAACCAAAAGTCAGCAGTCAGGCAATACTCAAGAGATGGAGAATGGACTGGGGGGGTAGGGTGTGGGGTTTTTTTTTTTTTTGGTTATAGTTTTTTTTTTTTTATTGTTACTTTGTTTGGGTTTTTTGGTTGGTTTGTTGGGGTTTTTTAATAGCCTTCAAGTGCTGCACCTAATTTGCATAGTGGATTTCACTCCAAATTGATTCTGAAGGTAAGGTTTTATCCAAAAGTTGTATCTGTTGAAAGCAAATGGAAGTGGACTATTTATTATGAGGGCAGTGAGGTGACAAGGCATCATAATTTCACGTTTGGATTCATTTATTTCTGAGAAAACTTGATTACATTTGAGGTTTTGGTGTTGCATGAAGCTGGGGAAAAGAGAGCCCAGCCTAACAGCACTAAATGAGGTAAAGGTGAAATAAATCTATAGAGTAATAGAAAGCTCTTGAGAAATTTGGAGTTTCAGTAATGGGCAATACCATAAAGGCCAGCATGGCCTGTGGATTCTGAGTAAACTTAAATTTCAAGCAACTTCGTATGCAGTAGCCAGATAAGCTGAAAAGGGAGAGGAGGAGGATACTAGACAATAAGGACTTGTGTCTGAGGGGCAGCTAAGTTCCGAATCAATTGTATGGTGTTCTTGAAATGCCAGTGAATGTTTCCAAGCATTATATTAAAATTTCATGATCAGTAATGCTGAAAGCTGCACTACATGCAGGCTAAAATATCTGCTGACAATTCACCAGTATATGAATTTAATAAAATGTTGTTCACCAGCGTTAGCTGCAATGCACTGTCCAGATTATCCTCTTGATTAGAAATTACCTGTCAAAACAGTCCTTTTTTGTTAGGTGAGCATAGATCAAAGACAGTATTACTTGTTCTTTTGTGTATTTGCTGCTAGAAATAGGTGGCTGCTTATTCAAACTGGTCTATCTGCTAAAGGAACATAGCCCTTTTCCTTTCTATAAACATATTATGGTCTGCATCAAAGGAATGCCCGCAGGCCCAGCTGAGTTCAAGACTCCTTCATTCCAGTCAGCAGCAGTCCCTAAAGACTTGAAAGTATGAATAGACAAAAGCCAGTGGGCTGGGAAGTGGGAGCAGGTATCTCAAAAACAGGTCGAATTGTGATTACAAAGGCTTCTTTAGTTATCCTTTGGAAAACCCAAAGGAGTCAGTGTTAAACTTAAGTTAGTTCCAAACATGGCTTTATCTGTCCAAGATGCTTCTTAAAATGGGACTTAATTATCCAGGAGCTTCTTTAAAGATCTGTCTGAAGATTAATATTTTTCATTAAAAATAAATGGTGTTTTAGACATATCCATTTGAATATAGTTAGAAGGTTTGTGTCCTATAATACTAAATGGTGAATTACCTAATTTTTGATTGCTAGGTAGTTAAAGTTCCTGTACGATGCTGTGGCTAACACTGTGTTTACTTGCTAGCTCAGTGGTTTGCATCTTTTTTCTTTCCATTTATCTAGCATGTGAGACACATTCAAATCCCTTATCTGTCTGAGAGATTTTGAAAGCAACTATTTCTCAGGTCTCGCAACTATTTGGCTGTCTATGGGATATGCTAGGATGTTCTTACTGGCTTTAATTGAAGCTTTTCCACTTCTTGTGAATGAGCAAGTATTTGGTGGAGTGCAAATAAGGGCAGGACTATCTTTCAGAGTGCTACCTAAGATGGGTGTAACCTGGCTTCTTAGCTATGCTGAATGGACTATTTATATTTTTTCATATTTCAGTATTCTTTGGTAAAGGAATCTGGAGTGCATTGACCCCTCTGCTCAAGGAATTGGTTCCAGAAATGCAGGTATGCTATTTGTTTTAGTTGATAATTAGGTGCATATTATGCCATGTGAAACAGCATAATTTCAAGAATAAAGGATGAGAGTGTTCTGTCACATCCTCTTATGCCTAGAGGCATACTGTTGTTTAATGATGATGTGCTCTCCTGAGATATGGGACAACTGGATTTACATCACTGTTTAAGTTGTTATGCTTAATAAACAAAAAATGAGGGAATGGTTGGGGCATTCCAACACTGCTGTCTTCACAAATTTAACATTCGTATGTCCTTTGAGGCATCTAATCTTTATTGGTGTGTAAGAACTTTCCATAATTCTGCAGCAACTGGCAATTTCTAGATGGTATTGCATGGAGGATGTGGACATAGGCTTGTCTAATATAGGGAATTACAAAATGATGTTTGAGAAATGAAATGCAATATTACATATTCAGTACTAGGAAAATCTTTCATTAACTCCAAGTTACCCTGACCATTAGAATCTTTAATACACTTCACTAATTAGTCTGCTGAAACCCCCTACTTTGACTAGTTGTTCACAGCTTCAGTGAATTGATTCTTTTCCTTTATAACTGCAGGGGCTGCTGTCCAAACAGTTCTTTTTAATGTACTTTGTGTGTCTTTAAATACTCTGGTGTTTCTTATGTGGCTGGATGTCTGCCCAGGATTTGCTTGGAAGTATGAAACATAAAAAAAATTCTGATTTTATTGTATTTGTCAGGGATATGGTAAACCAAAACAATATAACATATTGTAGGACTACACTAACTCACAGTAATGGCCTTGAAGCCTTCTGTGGGAGACTAGTTATTACAAATTAGCAAGCAAATGTGCATTCACAAATAAGCAGTGCCTCATTCATTTATTTGGACAATTGCTCTTTAAATAATTTATGACAACACTTCACAGTGATCAACTAGTACGGATACTGTAGCATTATGTCTTGCAAGAGTAAAGAGGGAATGGTAATGCACAACTTCCTTACAGAAATTTGCTACTAAATCTTTGTTTGTGAAACAGGCTGAGTCTAGTTGGAATAATTATGCTTGTGGAATATTCAGGATGTGCATGAGTAGTGGTCAATATACCCCAGAGACCCTAACAAACCCCAGAAAACTGGGGAAGACGGGGTGTCCTGCTCCATACAGGGTCCTGGTCCTACCATGCCACTGTTGCAGGGTTTTGCCTTGGTTGATTCCGTTTTTTGTTATTGCAGGCACTGTCAAGGCAACTGGATTCATATTTAAAGTTATGTTTAGCTACTGCTGCTAGGTGTGAAAGATATGCATAGATGCCCTCAGAGCTCGTATTTTATTTTTTAATATAACACTGTTTTGAAAAGTGTCAAGGAGAGGCAGGATGGTGTAGTGCTAAAGTGCTAGTTTGGAAGACAAGTGATGATTTCCTCTGCTACTGTTGAGTTCTGTGAGACGGGGCAGGTGCCAATATTTTTCTGTGCCACACAGTTCACTCAGTATTGTCTTATCTCACCTGACAGGCTGGGAATAATTACAGAAGATACTGTGTGGATGGATAGGCTGTATGTATTTTAGCATAAGTCCAAAACTTGGTGCTAGGGAATTTTGGTTCTGAAGATATTACCAGCTTTGATATCACAAAGGTAGATTCTATCACCTGTGAGAGTCTTTGTCCCCACAAATGTTTGATATTTCATTTCAGAGGTCATCTCATTTGACCAAGAGTGGAAAGCAGTCTTGGAAAATTGGTATGCCCAAACAAATGGACTGCTGCTGCAATCAGACCGTACATTTTACAGAACAGACTGTGTGAGAAAGATATTTTAAAAGACAAGCATCTTGCCTGCCATCCCCTTCCTCCCCAAGTCACCAGTACAACTAATTCACAGTTTGGGTTACCTAAGAAACAGTCATTCTAATGATTCAACGCCATTTTTGTCTATTCTTGTTTAGTGGTGTGGAAGAAAAGTGCCACTGAGAACTTATTCCAGAATTGGTTTTGGATCAGTTTAGATTTTGCTTTAATATCATCTTCTGATCTCCAGTTTCCACTTTAATAAAAAAAGATTCTGAGCCTTGCTTTGACACTCCAGTAGGCCACAGGAGGTATCTATCCATTTGAGAATCCCCTGTTGGATCAAAGCACCTCAGCACGGCAGGGCAGAACAGTACACCATATGGTTAATGCAGAGGTGTGACACCCATAAAAACCACTGCAGGAGACAGGGTTACATGTTGACGTGTCCTAGCTGTCACTTGCTTATACACAATGACATATATTTGACTATAAATGCAAAAGACTTTAAAGGTTCTCTGAAGAATTTTGCTGTCCTCTAGATGGAGTTGTAGTTGGGTGCTTGTGGCACAAAACGTGCTCTACAGCTCCAGTTTGAATCCTCTGGTAAGAAAGGCAGGTGAGAAATTGGGAAATGCCAGCTACCTCCAGCCAAATGAGCTAAACTTGGCTTATTTTATTCCCTGCTACTCACCACCAGCCTGCCCCACCTCTGCAGAGAAAACACACTCTGAGTACATTTTCTTTTTTTTTTTTTTGATTAATTGCTTGTTCATTTGAAAATGCAGTTTCAGTTGACTAGAACCTCTCCTGTATTAAGTGAATTTGATGTAAATTAGGTTTGGTCAAGTTGTTTGGGTTATTTTGTGTGTTGTGTTTTGGAGGGATGTTTTTGGTTGGTTGACTATTTTTTAAACGTTAAAACCCCTGAACAGTGAACAAGCTTGAAGTTTTCTGGCTCAGTTTACAAGGGGGCAGGTGCCTTGAGGCATCTTTCCTTGACCAGAACACAGAGTATAACTCCTACAGTAATAAAAAGTGATTTCATACAAGCCCAGCTGCAAATTTGTCAGGTTGTAACATAAGAGATGTTAGGTCCTTCTTTTATTTGCTGGTCCAACTGGAAAGCTCCACAACTCCTCTGTTGTCTCTTTGGAAATTCTTGTCATCTCCAATATTTGGTAATTCACAACTGGTCTAATACATGCTTGGGTTTGGGCTATAACTTTGTTTGGATTAAATATCTCTTTTATCCCCAGGATGCTCCCCTGGCAGGTATGCTAAAGAAATCACGTGTTTGGATCTTTTTAAGAGCAATGCTCAGCTTAAGCCCTGACACACCCCCACACCCCCCCCCCGCCCTTTTCCTTGTACCTCTTCTGTCAGTTAATTTATCCTAAACTAAAGACTGATTCTGAATTATTGCTGTTAGGAAGGGTCTTGGCCTCAAACCATCTTTCACTCTCCCCTGCTTATTAGTGGTTCACATGATCCATTGGGCATTGATTGCCCTGTGACAATCCTTGTGTGGCATGCAGCAAAACAATCCTAGTCTTAAACAGTACACCGATTATTAATCTGCAATACTTTGGGTAAAATAAAGTTCATTTTTGTGTTAGCCAGTATGGTGGCTGACACTGCTGAGTCAGCACTTGCTCAAGGTTACTATGCTTTGGATAATGGAGGTTTTTGCTCTTTTTTTTATCTTTTTTCTTCCCAGTATGCTAAGAACAGGGATATATCCATGGTAACTGTATGTTATGTCATGGCAAATATTGAATTTCTGTGAGTGTGTGAAACAGTGACAGCTGCATGGTAACATTTCTAAGCATTTTCAGCATATGTGTATTGAGCAGGATAAGAAGGTTACCTCGTACATTACCAACTTTAAAGCATTAGAGGTTCAGTATCCTGTGTTTGTACTTCTCTTCGTGCTTTGCTTTAATCTATAGCAGTGAGGTGCTGGGAAAATACGCCTTGCCAGCAAACTCTCCAAGCCTGTGAATCTTTGGAGAGTGTAATTAATGTTCTCTGAGACACAAGTGAGGAGAGAAAGAGAGGAGTCAAGATTTACTCTTACTTCTTACTATTTCTGGGCTCAAATGCTCCATGTCCTACTGGTTTTACTCAGAATCAAATGTCACTTCGAAATGCCTAGAATTATTGACAAATTCCAGGTTTCTAAACAGGAGTGTGGCAAGTTTTCAAGCTTTTTTCTCTGAATTTAACTGCTAATAAATCTTAGGGCACATTAACGGCTTGCTTGAGAACTTGGACAATAGTGAAGAGACCATTGATTGAGGAACAGCCATAACCTGTAAGAGCAAAGGTCCATCTTAAGCAGCAGCCTATGAACTGTGTGATATAGAGTACCATAGAATAGTTTGGGTTGGAAGGGACTTTTGAAGATGATCTAGCCCAGCGGTCCTCAAACTTTTTAAACAGGGGGCCAGCGCATGGATGAAGTGGCAGGAAGCCATCTGCGGCTGCTTGGTTTCCCCCCCCAACCCCTGGCGGGGGGGGGGGGCGGGGGAGTCTGTAAATACCGGCGGCCAGATTGAGGACCCTGGGGGACTGTATCCAGCCTGCGGGCCGTAGTTTGAGGACCCTTGATCTAGTCCAACCCCTCTGCAATGACCAGGGACACTTTCAACTACAGCAGGTTGCTTAGAGCCCCATCCAACCTGACCTTGAATGTTTCCAGGGATGGGGCATCTACCACCTCCCTGGGCAGCATGTTCCAGTGTTTCACCACCCTCATCGTAAAGAATTTCATCCTTATATCTAGTCTAAATTTACCCTCTTTCAGTTTAAAACCATCACCCCCTGTCCTATTGCAACAGGCCCTGCAAAAAAGTTTGTCCTGATCTTTCTTACAAGCCTCCTTTAAGTACTGAAAGGTTGCAATAAGGTCTCCCTGGAACCTTTTCTTCAAGCTTAACAACCCCAACTTGCTCAGCCTGTGCTCATAGGAGAGGTGCTCCAGCTCCCCACTGTTTTTGTGGCCCACCTCTGGACCCACTCCAACAGGTCCATGTCTTTTCTGTGCCAAGGGCTCCAGAGCTGGATATAGCACTCCAGGTGGGGTCTCACCAGTGCAGAGCAGAGGGAGAGAATCTTCTCCCTTGGCCATGCTTCCTTTGATGCAGCCCAGGATTCAGTTGGTTTTCTGGGCTGCGAGCACACATTGCTGGCTCATGTCCAGCTTTTCCTCCACCAGGACCCCCAAGTCCTTCTCCACAGGGCTGCTCTCATTCCCTTCGTTCCCCAGTCTGTACTTATACTGGGGGTTGCCCCAACCCAGGTGGCAGGACCTTGCACTTGGCCTTGTTCAACCTCATGAGGTTCACATGGGCTTGTCCAAGCCCCTCTGGATGGCATCCTGTCCCTCAGGCACATCAGCTGCACCACTCAGCTTGGTGTTGTCTATGAAAGAGTACAGAAAGTACAAAAGGATACAAGGAGGGAGTATTGTGATAACTTGTAAGAGAGTTTACAAATGTTAACTGTTGATATCAGGGTGTGAAAATGCAAGCAGCTAGTCAGCCTGCATGTGCTTTTGAGTTGGATGGGGTCAAGCACTTATTTCTTTGCCTGTCTGGTCCAAGCCAGCATTTCAGCTGAAACAGTTTCTGCCCTGTGAAGAAATAATTACATCAAAATTTGTTTGTCTGTTGGGACATAATCAGTGGGGTTCTAATCTAATACTGGGATCAAAAATCTCATGCTCTGCCAGCCAAGTTATCCAGGTCACCCAGGGCTCTCTCTGTAACAGCAGTATACAAATGCAAAGATGAGCTCTGAAGCAAGAGGCCAGGCTTGCAAGGAGTGCTCCTCAGGGAACTGCCTAATTCGTGGCTGAAGGGTCTCTGATTCTCTTTATAGTGGATATCTCCACAGGGTGGTTCAGCCTCCCAAAGCCTGAGTTTACCTTGCCTTCCCTGGCTGTGTTAGGTGCTCCTAGGCTGACTTGCATCTCAGCTTACGCGTTTAGCAGGTATGTTGTTAGGTAATCTGTACTGGAGACTTTGTAGCAGTGCATGGCTGGAAGCTGAGCTCTTCTGAAACTTCTGTGCTTTGGAGTCCCTCAAAACTCTGGTAGATGAGAAACTGAGACAGCATGTTTGAGAAGGGTGATTCAGTTCCTGCCTGCTGCCTGGCACAGTTCTTTGTGTGTCCACCTTCTCCAGCAGATTTCTTCCAGGCGGTACAGGAAAATTCAAAAGATCTGAGTGTTTTGCTTTGCCTTGAAGGGGGAAAATTGCAATTTCTGGTGATTTTGAAGTCTAAAGGGAGAAAACAACACTTTCTATGGCAAGATGTAGTAATAGGATGGATTAAAGCTATGCTATAACAATTCATTTGCTTTCAACTTGAAATCTTATATAAAAAATACTTTTTAAAATTTGATCGACATTCTTAGTTTTGTCACTGAAGCCCTGTTATAGGGCTGTCTCATTAATATCCTTCTACCTGCTAGTGTTTGGTAGCCAAAAGTCACTAACATATCTTGCAAACTGAAGACAGGTTTTCTATGAAAGTATGAGTATGAATCTGTGAATTCTCAATCTTTGGCTCTAGTGGCTTTCTTCTCTGGGTTGTGCATGTCAGAAATATAATGCCAGTTGATGCTTCCACCAAAGAGAATTTTTTTCTCCCTGGTGATTCAAGTACTAGTAGCAGTACCATTGTCACTGAAGATACTAAAGGTTTTGGGATATGAAGGAATGTGGTAGGCTTTTCTGTGCCCAAGTAATACTAATTAATACTGGTACAATGTTCAGAGCCAGGTATGTAGCTCTTCTGATGTTTTCAAGGACATTGTACATATCCTTTTTAACATTCACTGTGCCTGTTTTCATTCCCATTTATTTGACTGTGGGTTCTGCAAATTTAGCTAGGACTAGAAATCCTTCAAGTTCAATAATAACTACACACATTTCATTACCCATGTTCACGCTTTTTCCCAGCCCAGCATTTAAAACCTAGGCAAGCAATGAATTTAATTATATTGTAAAATATTGGAATTATTTCCAGACATAATATTGAGACTCTAGGGACAGTAACTTTTTGATTCTTGAAATCTAGCATGCCTATTTAGGTCACAATTTCAGTTACAATGTTACTTGTTCCTTGTAACAGATTTCAAGAAGACTCAACTACTTTTAGAGGAGTATTGTACTGTACAGTGTGTTTGATAGATGATTACCCAAACTATATGGGTTCAGAATTTCTTTTTCTGTTTCCAGTGATGTTAATGAATTTACATCTTACTGTGAAAGCAGTGTTTACTTGCTTGCCCAAACAGTGCATTCATATTTTAGTTCTCAAAGAATGATAGCCTGTAATCGGTTAATAACTGTCACTACTTTGGTTAAAGGGAGATGGGTAAAGGCATTCACAAGAGTACTTGGCTTGCTGAAATAAGACAGCTGTTACAACAAACCTCTGGACTGTGCTACTGCCATAGAGAACTGCAGGGGCAGATCTAGGTACCAAATGATTGGATTTTCAGGATTCTTTGTTGAAGTATGTATGCATAAGAAGGCTGCTCTTTGCAATATCACAGCCACAGATTAATTACCTAAGGTAGGTAATGGCCTGCAGCACTGGACACTTCTGTCCCTAGCATTGCCTGGTATCCAGGATGTGACATGCATGAAGTCAATTTGCACACACAAAACAAGTGGGCGAGATTGATGACCGTCTGTTAACTTCAATGCAACTGAATATGAGAAGGATAGATGTGGCATCTGATGCTTTTTATAAGAATGCACTGTTGCCTGTGATTCACTGTAACAGCTGCAACTTTCAAAACAGCCAAATAAGTTAGGACTTGATTTATTTCTTGTTGATTTCTGTGAGAATTAGGGATGTAGATGGGGTTAGCACATGGTGCTCACAAATGTGTCCAAGCCTATACTGTTGCAGCTTTTAGTGGGAGTCAGTAGCATTTTTTCAAAGTTTGTGTGCCTATGATGGACAGGTATGACTTCAGAACTGCTGCTTTCAGCTGAGCTGCAGTGCTTGGCTTTGGCAGTACTCCTGGGCTGCTTCAGCTGTGTTGTAAAACATTTTGAACCATGGCTCAACCTGTTGGTAATAATGGCCAGGTTGTTTGTCTGCACTGGTTATTCAGACCTTGCTACTATGAATTAGTTCTGATCTCTGCCTTTTTGCATAATTTTGTTTGTAGTTACAAGTGCTGTTCTCCTAGGCTGTTGGCAGCTTTCTCTTGCTTCTGATTACACTAAAAGAAAGTTCATGGCTTTTGCAGATTTGGTTTCCTTCTTTCCAGAAATTTTCTTCACATTGTTAATCCAAATGTTAAATGAGGTCATAGCAGGGACCCTTGATGCAGTCTGAGAGGATCTTGTAGCATCAGTATAACTAATAGAGCTAATGGAAGCTAAAACTAGAACTCTACAGCAGAGAAGACAACCAGATAAATGCTTGCAGATCATCTGGTCAGTGATCCTGCCAGTAATAGTATGTTTTGCAAAAGCTTGGTCTGTTCTGCCCTCAGAGTGTTTTAAATCACCTTAACTCTGATCTTTTTTGTTCACCACCATCCTGCCGGAGGAGTATGTAGGAACCTGTGGAGAGTTCAGAGTGTAAAATACTCAAGCCATGTGTTGTCTCTTTTTTTTTTTTTTTTTTTTTTTCCCTCCACTGGGGCCAGGAAGGACTGCATTCCAGGTGTTTGCAAAAGAACAAGTAATAGAAGGAAGAGTAAAAGTATGGAGTGGAAGGGAGAACTGCTGGCTGCTACTTGCTACTCATCCTAGGGAATAAAAGCACTACTTTGAACTGCTATAAGAAAACTGAGTGTAAGCTTCTTGAATCTCTTGATGGTTAGGTAAATTATGTGCGTGTGTGTAGATGGGTTATTTAGAATTATACGGTGAATTTAATTTAAATTGATCTTCAAAGGGGTATCAACAAACTGTGTTATTTGTCAGGGGAAATCACCTTTTATTGTTTTTAAATGAGAATGGTAATTAGAAGGAAGTTTGGGTGAAAATTGCTTCTTGGGCTAGCTTGTTACTTCACTATTCACTACATTACCAAAGGGAAATAGCCATGTCCCCATCTAATCTGAAGTCATCAACAAGTGCTCAAAAACGCATGTGGCTTGTTAGTAAATTCTATGACTAAAAGGAGGAAGGGAAATCTCTAGGACTAGAGTGTAGTAGGATCTGAAAAGAGGGTCATCTTTCTCCTTTGCTGTCCATTCCCTCCACGGTGTGCGTGGTCTAGTCCCAACTCGGAACTGCTGCTCTCATTGTAAGTATTGCTTGCCCGTGAAGCAGGAGGTCAAAATGGGAAATATAATCTGAACAAGATTATAAGAAAACTAGTACTGAGTTCTATCAAGTTTAGAAGCGGATACTTTTCCCTAAAGTAACACACAGATTCATCGTGATCAAATAGCAAGGTCACTATTCCCTTAAGTGGATGTTCGTAATTAACAACATGGAAGGGTAAGGGCTAAAATTTAACCTAAAAACTGTGAAGGAATTGGAAATTGTCAGATATTAAGCACTTTAAATTTTGAAAGCAACTGGGCACTTAAAGATAGGAGCATCTAATGTCCTGGCATCTCCAAGATCTTCATCTTCCTTTTTATGTGTTCATAGAGTATGTTGACTCTTCTGGCAACCTTTTTAAGAAAAGCTGCAAATGAATGTATCCCATTTTAGGAGCACATTTCATACCCAGGTTCTCAAGTTTTGAGATGGCCCAAGGTGGTCTCTGTTGGTACGGCTTTGTGGGATAATGAATCGATGTCTTGGGCTTTATTTGATATTCGTGTTCTCAACCATCCCTTGTCTGTTTCCACAGCAGTGTATATACACTTATCTTAAGGAGAATATGGGGTTTTAGTCTTCTGGGTGTTTTAAAGTATGGTTATTCGTGGGATGGGAGAGGAACGTAAGGGTAAAGTATTATCATGGACATCTTAACAGATGACTGTGTTGCAGAGTAATGTTATCTTTCATACACAGTTTCTCAGTCCTGTCAGCAGTGACTGTCTGAATAATACACAGAGGAAAAAACATGTTTGGGTGGGTGTGGATTTCTACCAGAATGCAATTTTTGAAACATTTAGTAATAGTCTTAAGGTTTGCATACTCAGCACAACATATTTATTCCTGGTTGCCTCCTTATTCTTTTAGTCAATTAAAGCAATT
This sequence comes from Falco biarmicus, assembly GCF_023638135.1. NCBI lineage: Eukaryota > Metazoa > Chordata > Aves > Falconiformes > Falconidae > Falco > Falco biarmicus. Next base: position 61,469,669 of record NC_079288.1, on the reverse strand, counting down.
TATTGGGGCCTGAATAAACAACAAAAGTAACTCTCAAAAGATTTTTTTCCTCCATCTTGGTTATGAATGTAGTCTGCATTTTTTTCCATATGCCATTCCAACTGCTGGCACATGCTTTTTAGTGTTATAATCTTCCACTTCATTTCTAGAATGACTCTAATTAAAGTTATGTACTTTTGTAGGACTGGTGATTTCTTTTGGTTTAAAAATCAAAATAATAATAATATAAAAACAGGGAAGGGGAAAACCCCAAAATAACTTTCTCTATGCATGATTCTAGTATCTGTTGAGGGAGATGTTAGGAAATTTCATACGTATTGTTTCTAAACCCACACGTACCATAATAGGTGCATTTATAGATAGTAGGCAATATTGTGAGTAACTAATGGTGTGGGAATTACCATGGAGATACCTAAGAGTACATCGTGGGGTTTTTTCAATGCTAACAACTAAGTAGAAAGTATAAAAATCTCGGGTTCCTGTTAGCTATAGCATTACATAGCAGTGCTACCAAGATATTTATTTGTTAATGGTGCATTATTTTTTTTGTCTTGTGTCGCAGTTTCCAGTCCCTTGAAATCTTGGAAAGCATGTATAGCAAGTAAGCAGATCTGCTTCATAGAGGCATCTTAAATCAGGTGGAAGTTTAGATCAATTTATATTCTGCTTTTGTTGCTCTTGTAAATTGCTGTGGAGGACTCTGGATATGAGTTTTTGTTGTGAGATTGTGGAATGTAGGTTTTACACTTTTTTAATGTCACCCTGTCAGCATGTGCCTGACTCAAAGAGGACTGGAAATATTGTTTACAGCTGTTGGGCTAGCTAATGAATGGCTACAACTTAAGTCTGTGAAGTGATGCCATTTTACACTTGTCTGTCCAGAGTGGGTGCCCTGGTTGCTGAGTGCTTTTGAGGAAGTAGTGTGCGCTGTAGTGGATCGGGTCCAGTGCCAGCAAGAGGCAGAAGACAATTTAATAATGATGCTGTCCACACAGATTGGCCAGCTGGACGCTTCCAAAGCAGGTGGCAGCGTCTTTGTACTTGAGAGAGAAAAATAAAATGTGAGAACTTTAAATTGGACACATCATCTCCTACTAAAAAGGTATTCAAATTAGAAAACTCTCATTAAATGCAAGCTAGAAGGAACAGCCTCCCCTTATATTTGATCAGATTGCGTGGTTTTGATTCAAATTATTTCATTTTGTACTGAAGATTTACCTTTTTATAAATTAAGTTTAGTTAACTTGAATGTGATGTGAGAGGTCTGTCTCTGGTCCCTAGATAACACTGAAATTATACTAGTTACAATTTTACAAATCTGACAAATCCCTGGTAATCGTTATCTTGGTTGAAATCTAATTAATAGTAGTATAGCATTACAGTCATACCTCCTTTGTGAAATTTAATAGTCACTTGGTGACTTTCAAACACTAGCTACCTAGTAGGCATACATGCTGCAGTGGCAGACTAGGAATATGTAAATCCCAAACACTCAGCAAGATGCAGTTTACTGTGATGTGGAACACTGAAGGAAGTTCCTATTGCACAAGGAGGCATTTGGAAGAGTTTTTTCCCTATATAGGGGTTTTTTTTGTGATTTTTTTTTTTTTTTGGTGGAATATCAGTGTACCTGGGGAAGTGCTCCTCCAAGTTTTGGTTTTGGGGGGTTTGGGGTTTTTTTGCTTTAACTGTCTGCATGTGGCATGCATATAAATTGGAGAGAGCCGATTTATTTTTTCCCTTTTTTATTTCCAGATCCTTGTGAAATAGGTACTGTTCCATATGTTTGCAGGATTATGCTTTGCTATATTGTTTTAAGTTCCTTGGGCAGAATAAGGAATGCTTTTCCTTTAGCATAGCATCTAGTCAGCTGAAGCTAAATATTTCTTTCCTGAATTTAGCTTTTTTTGTGCTTTGGTTCAGAAACAGAGTGAAAGTCAGGTCTAGGGGAGAGCCATGATACAAAACCTATTTGGTTAAAGGTTAGAATTTCACTTGCTCTTCCTCTGAATTTTAGTGTCTAAACCAGCACGGTCTGATCATCAGGTTCTCTACCAAAGCAGTGGGGTCAATCTGAACTCATGCAGTATAGGGAAGGAAAGAAGAAGGTGAGCATTTGACTGTTTTCTGAAAACTCAAGCCCTCTTACAAAGCTTTACACCTTCTAGCCAGTTTCCAATGCAGGCAGTTGAAATTTGTGTTTGTAAAGAACTTCCTCATCCCAACAAACTTGAGTGTGTCTGGATTTCCCTGCAAGCATTGTGCCCAGCTGCACGGGTAGATCGCAGGAGAGTCTAGCTTTGGGGTATGTATGAAGGATAACCTAACAACACAGCAACGTGCTTTATTGGTTAGGTACTATTTATGATCCAAACAGAACCATGATCCATCTGGAAAAATACAAAGGAAAAAGTGAAAGTCAAGAGGGAGTTTTTCTCCTCCAGAAACTTTCAGTGGCTGCTAGTAGTTGGAGGTTTGGTTAGTGACCCATTCGTTACAGCTGACTGCTAGGAGTAAGCCTATGAGACTGCATCTGTTTCAGACTCTGATATACCCTTTGGCATTCTTTAATTCAGGTCGTGTGGCAGATGGGAATGTGCCACAACTCTACACAATAGGGTAAAAAAACACCCAGAAGCCACTCCAGGAACCACAGCATTGCAATCTCTCAATACAATAAATATAGCTAGTGAGAAAGTATAAGATCTTCTCTCATGACACCTGATCATTTCTCAGCTGATCAGTTGTTGCACATTCAAACTCTGATTGCTGCTACCATGGAGTGTTCTGTTCACTGGGCAGGCCACACAACACTGAATGTGGTATCTGGAAGGCTACCTGCTCTTTCTTGTCCCTTGTGTGCTTGCATTTTTTGAGATGGTAGGAGTTGATTTGGTGACAGACATCTTCAGTTAATGCAGATGTATATTTGGGTGCTGGAATACTGATAACCAAAGGAAATACTTCCATGCTTTACAGATAAGCAAGTTTTACATTAGATGGAAGACCGAATAGCATAATTACTCACGATAGTACCTTTCACTTAAGTAATTGCATCTGTCCCATTGACAGTTCAGCCCATATCAGATACCAACAGTGCCCCTGGAATTGCCTCTCCTATATATATATCAGCGTTGGGCTACAGAAGCAGCAGCATTTTCACAAAGATCTTAGTAGGTTAGTTTTCATTTTAGTCCTGATGAAGGTGAGCCTGAAGCAAAACTGTAGGAAGGGAGGAAGTAAACAGTAAAAAGCACAACCTCTTTGAAAAAACCTAGAAGACTTTTAAAAGATAGAAAACCAAAGAAAACTAGAGAAAGCCTACAGGCAAACCGAACTTGTCTCTAACACATCTAGTCTGGAATTTCATCGTACCTCTGATTGAGGAAAGAAGGACCAATTATCCCAGGGAAACATGGATTGTATTACATATGCATTCACTGCTAAAGGGGGAGAATGTTGATTACTTAACACAAAAGTGCTGAAGCCATTAGTACAGCCTTTTAGAGTTGAAATAAACATGTGTATTATATGCCTGTAAATCCCAGTAGACAGCACAACTGGTGTCGTATTCCACAGTGGATCCATTAGCAACATAATGTCATCTAACCACAGGCCATGCTAATGGTTTAAATTAGAATGTGTGGGGATTTCTTAATTTATAAAAGACACTGCTGCCTGATTAGAATAAACCTCTTCAGCATAAAGCTGCTGCTCTTGTATGAAAACCCTTGTGATACATCACTTCAATCAGTATCAATGAGTGGGAAGGTGTGAAACTAAGCTTTCTGAGCATGCGAGAACTAAGTGTTGAACAAAACCAAATGCATCCGTGTGGTATCTGATAGATCAGTAAAAAGGGCTGGGATGTCTTTAAAAGCAACTGAAATCCAGCGTGGGGCAGGTGACAAAGGATGTACAATGGTATGTTTGTGCAAACCCATTATATAGCTGAAGATAATTGGTTCCACCATACTATGGGCAACAATGTCCCACTGGCAGTAGTGGTACTAATTGCTTGGGGTAGAGAAATAGGCAATTGTTGTGAGTCTAATGCAGAAAAGAATCTGTGTAAAGCAAAACTTTCAAAATCAAACCCATGACCTCAGCACAGAAAGCAGAAGGACGTGTGAACTTGGAGGCTGCTGCCCTTCTGTCATGATTGCTTTAAGTGCCTCTGCCAGCGGTATGGAGGCTACTGCTGGGGCTTCAGATCTTTTCAGAAAACACAGCACTCATACTATACAGCTTCCCACATAATTTCTCTGTGAAAGCATTTCACCAGAAGGCTGTGTTACAGTAGGACACCAGTAATTCATGCTGTCCTATAGAGCTGGAGGGCAGACTGCTAACCTTGATATTTTACGGCTAACTAACAGTATTACTAGCAGTACTCCCCTTTAAGTCTTCTATCTAAATACTACTCTTTGTTTCAGAAAATGCAGATGTGTTTTCCCTCCTTATCCTCTGTATTGCTTACGGGCCTAGAAATTCAGATTCCAATTAAGAGAATTGGTTAAGCACGATAAATAAAGAGCTGCTTACAAAGCATGTCTCACGCAGTTTGGTTGGGGGAGAAGAGAAGAATGGAAATCACCTCTCTTCTGATGAGTAGAGAAGCAGGATGGGGAGCTTATGCTCATAAAACTTATCTATAACATTTCTCCCTTCTTTTAAATGAGATGCTAACTCTGCCACAGACAGAGTTGCTCCCCTAAGGTACTGGAGTATGACAGTCAGCTCAATTCTGATACCTTACGAGCACTCATTCTCACTGCAAAGGTGGTTTGATCACAATTAGAAAGGCCTCTGGTCTAAATGCAGTAGTGCTCTTACCTTGGACTGGCTGGACTACTGGAGAGTGTGAGCAAAGCTCACAAGCTACTTAGTGGACCACATGACAGCCCAAGCTTCCTTCCCTGCTGCACTGAGACACACAACTTTTTCTTTCTCAGTAAAACCATTGTGAAGTGACAGTACCTGTTTTCTGGATGGTTTTGCATGGGTCAGCTACTAGAGTGGGACAAACCCATGCTGTGGCTCGCACAAATCAGAAAGTATAAGTACCATGTCTCTGAGAGAAGGAGGAAAACTGTAATCCAATTTGTTGCATGGAGATGACAGCAGAAGTTCAGGCAGAAGGAAAGCAGGGTGAAGTGTGGTGGGAAGGTCTTTCTCTTCAATCAGTATTGGAAAAGAGAGCAAAACAGCCTTCAGGGAGGTAAATGATGTTAGTATTTCTGAAGTGAAATAAGCTCTAGACAGATAAATCCTAACTCCTCGCCGTACAGTATCCCTCTCCAGGAAAAACTCTGTTGTGTTTTGTTCCACCAAAAGGATTTCTGAATTCCATTGGCTGCTCACATTTTATGTACATGTCTATGCATATCTTAAGAGCACCATTCAAGGAAATGTTTTAATTTCCTAGTGGTGTGCAGTTAGACCTCCCACACATTACTGTTTATATATGCCCTTTGGTGAAAGCCAAATACATTCTAGGAATTTGATCTGTTGCCTGTAGCTGAAATACTGGCCTCTGACTACAATATGGAAGGTGATATTTGCTTCTTTTTAAACACTTAAAGCTGAAACCAGCTCTCAGATTGTTTCTTTTTTCCTTGACAGAGCTAAAGGAAGCTGAAATGTTTGTTTGGTTCTCTTCAGCACAAAGGTTGGATGCTTTCTATGAGAACTGAAAATACAGGCATTTTAAAAACTACCTGTAGCTGATGCCCAGCACTGTGTGATTTCTTTTGGACAGGTGAAGAGGGTTAAATTGCAGCCTGAAGTAGAGCTGTGGTACTGTACCTGTGACTCCTAGCTGTGGAGATAACTGTTCCCTGTTGGGGTTGGCTGACAGGACTGGAGGGGACTTCACCAGCCCCATAGGCAAATCAACACAGCTCTGCCCCTGGTCTGCAGGACTGCTGTGTGACGTACCCTCCCATGTGGCACCTGTTTAGCATTAGCTTAGCACACAAAGTGGAACTCACCAATCCCCCTGTATATACAAGCTTGAAAAAGAATACTTTTACAACTAGCCTTGGTTACTGCACTGGTAGAAGACACCTCTAACCATGTTCCTAAGTCTGTTGTCTGCTTTCAGGTGCTGGGCTGTAGGCTTTTGCTGTAAAGATGCTTGCACCTACCTTCCTGGTCTGTTCATTCACTAAGAAGCATGCCTTTTTTCTTCTAAGAAATGTGTGAAATAAAGTAGGAGATAACAAAAAATGAGTTATTCGCTACCATCTCTGATCCCCCCAAAGAAGGCAGCATGGGTTTGCTTTGCATTACAGCACATCATGCCTCACTGGTATCTCGCTTTAGCTGAGGGGGGAGGTCTGTTAATGTGTTGGTTGGATTGGGATGTCCAAAGTCAAGGTAACAGTGGTTAGATAGAACCTCTCTATGCTGAATGTGAAGAGAGTTGACTGGTTTTGAGCTGTGCAGGAAAAAACTATATTCCTTTTGTGATTTCTGAGCAGTGGTTTTTGAAAGCTCTTGCTGAGCCCACTTTAGCTTATAGTGAATGCCCCAACGTTGCTTTCTTGATCCTTGAAAGTTTCTGTTAGAGTAAAAGGCCATTCCATGTGACTTACACCAATCTTTTTGCTGGTGAGCTAGCTTGCTACCTTCAGAATCTTGAATTTTGTTTTTTCAAATGCTGGGAAGTGCAAACATGCACAAGCACTATTAACGTCCTCTGTAAGAGAAATTGTTAAGTTAGCTGAATGCAAGTCTTGTTTCCCATTTGCTGTTGTGGGATTTATCAGATGACTGTTCACAGTCTCACGTAATAGATCTTGTTTTATAATATTACCTACCACATACTTTCTGCTGCAGAACCTTAAAATCTGCTTGAAATTTTCAAAATTACCAAAGGGAGCTGTGTAGGAATTAGGCACTGGACACTGACTTCTTGAAATGCTTAAAAAAATAAATAAGACTGCTGCATGTTCTGAGGTATATTGGGTATATAAGGAGCAGGCTCTGAGTTTTCCATGAGTCTGGATTCCCATCTTTAAGTGAAGAATTCTCAAAACTTCACTGCACCTTTTCCTAAAGAGGCTTCTTTGCTATTAGTAAAGCAGCTAAACCCCTTTGCTCCTTCTGACCTCAGCATATAATTGGCATTCAGTGTTGCTTGGAGCCTTTAACTGAGCCAGGAAATCAGTCTTACAGTTCACGTTTGTATGAGAATGCTTAAAAAATGCATGTTACTGTTTTTTTCCTTAATTCAACAAAAGTTAAAATTGAATTTGCATTTTCCCAGTAAAGGAATTTGTTTTCAGTTGGGGTAAGAAGATAAAAACTTCAAAAACTGTGTTCAAAAATAAGAATGCAAAATAAAAATTGGCAGCATGGCATAATTTGCTCATCATATTTTTCAATATCAGACATTAATTTGTAATGTAACAGAGGTGAAAATAAAACACTCAGAGTGAACATTTGGTGTTGAAATGTAGTCGAGATAACTCTGAACAATCTTTTCTGTAGTTGTCATGTTTTTGCAGATTGTTTGAACATTCCCTCCTCAGGGGGGAAGCTGATCCAACAGAGAAGTTTGCGATAGGTTGTAATAAAAGCAAACGCCAAGTGGTTTTGTTTTGAGAAACCCTAGTTTGCCATTTCTGCCAGTTCTGATCTTTTCATGGGAGTCGTGTTCAAAATGCCTGCGTAACTCTCCCCAAAATGTACATCTCAAGCGGAAATCCTTGGCATGGAATAATTGGATATGGATCTTTCTCTCTCTCTCTCTCTCTCTCCCCCCTCGTATGTGATGTGGATAACTGGTTAAACACAGCTAGTGTTCTTCACACACCAATACCGTCTATAAGAGGCAAATTGAGCATGTATTTGGCTGGAAATATCAAAATCAGTCACTGAAGTAAATCTAGAAAGGCAGTAAAATTTTCTCCTCTTTGAGGGAATGAGTCATCTTTTATCAGATGTCTTCTTTGGCACTTATGGCAACAGATACTTGAGGGACTTGGCCTGTGCAAAGCAACAAGGAGAAACAGGGTAGCCAGGGGAACTGAAACTTTGAAAGTGCAGTGAGGGCCTAGTGTGGAGGGGGGTTGGAGTGTGAAGCTGATGTGTTCCATTGTGTTCACTTGAGGGCAAAGAAGAAAGTAAACTTTTGAGAAGGTTGGAAAGCTTCAGAACAAATTTTATTCTTTGGTTTTCATCATAGTGTGGACTGATTCAGAGAAGCCTTCAGAGACTTCACTTCATTGTTTTTGATAACCCACTAAGGTTGTTAGGGTTGGGTTGCCTTAGCTACAACTGAGCACAATAAAAAATGAGATCATCTGTATTATTTTTTAGCATTTATCTTGATTACTTGGCTTCAATAGTGATACGTGTGACTTTCTGTTCCACAGTAGATTCCTTCCAGCATCTGACTTGGAAAGCCATCAGTATCAGTGCCCTCACTGTAGCTTTCACTAGAGAGCCAACTTAGCAGAGACATCTCAGTTTCAAATGACATGATAGACTGCTATGGTGACAGTTCTGTTATGCAAAACTGCTAGCAGGAGTGGGTTAGACTTAAATTAAGTGAATTAAAATACATGAAACCGGTGCGTTGTCTTAGTTTCACGCTTATGAGTGATGGAGTAGTTTATTTTTTCAGCCCGATTCTATTGAAAATTGGTCCCAAGAATTCTACCATTGTAAAGCCAAGAGTTTTATGTCTCACTAAGGGGTCTTTATCATGTTTGTGCTTTCTGTTTTGAGCTAAGGTGCAACTTCAGAAGCACATCCAGTGAGCCTTTGATTAGTTATCAAAATAGTATGTGATCAAAAATGAAATGGTGTATTTTAATTTCTAAGCTGGAATTGTCAGTTTTCAGTTTCTAGACTTTTGTTTATTCATTGAGAATTTCTTTCCTCAGGGATCTCTTCATGCAGACATTTAGGAGAGACTGTTTCTTATTTTTTTTCAGCTTTTTTAGACCTTAGTTTATTTATGTGGCTTTCTTCTAAAATTCTTCTGATATAGTACCTCTTGTCTCTCCCTTCACCTTGAGTAAGGACATTTGGACTAAACAGAGCATTTCAGGTAATTGTCTGGCCACTTTCTCAATTCTGCCTTGTGTGTCTCCTGCTTGAAGACTTTGCAGTCAGATTAAACCTCTGCTGTACCATGGGGAAGCCTTAACTATAGAGAATTTCTGTTTCCCTTTCTGTCTTACGGTCCTTAGTCATTCACTCTGTGGCACTGTATTTCAGAATTTCACATCCTTCCCCTATCTTACAAGCACAGCTTTACATCCAAGATATTTTGTCATGTATCCAATTTATTTAACATTCAAATGAATCATTTTATTCTGAGATCCAGTTCATCTGTGAAACAGACCTATTTTCATTATTATTTGTAAGTCTTCCAGTTTTCAGTATTGTGTGAATCTTACTTGCAATAATTTAATAACGATCTAAAGGAAAATGATACTGTATCATTGAATGTTTCCCACTTCAAATTTTTCTGTGCTCTACTGCTGCAGTAGTTACTGGCTTACAAGTTGCAAAGGTATGTATTTTTCTGTATTTCTGTGTGAGGCTAAATCAAATATTTGAGAGTTCTTACTGGCTGTAGAAAAATATCAACAATATGACTGTATCTTTTATCTCGCTGACTTTTTCATACCAGTTTCTACTACATTTAAATCAATGTTAAGCTTACCAGCCTAGGGATCGCCTGGATATTGGCTGGAATTTCATAGGGAGGTGCAAAACATTTAAGAACACATTGCTAGTACCCATCGAATAAAGGCACTACTAATATATGAATGAAGGACTACTGATACACTAAAATGTGTTAATACCTGTCTTCCTCCTTATGAACCTATATCCTAATCCATCCCATCCACTGAAGGGATGCCACAAAAAAATTAAAAGGACAGAAAGGACCCAACCCCCACTCAAAATAATTCTGAGTATAACAGAACTGGAACAGCATAATGAGTATGGTCTGTCATATGCATGGGATGTGTTTGTTTTGTTTAAAAGGAAAATGACATTAGGTGAGGAAAAGATAGCTGAAATAGTCCCAATCTCTGTTTTACCTGTGCAGCAACGGTGCCAGCTATGCTGTCGCACATGTAGATGTGACCGAAGCACATGTCGTGTTGTTCTCCTAAATGCTGCTAGCCAAATGAATTCAGATAAATTTCAACCGAGCTCTGGTGGATTCAAGATTGTCAGGAGGACCATAAATGGCAAAAAGCAATGTACTGTGTGTGATGAAGGCAGGAGAAATAGTCAGAGGCTGCTGAGGGGTGAGGTGTTCCTCAGCTTTCATTAATGACCCATGAGAAGAAGTAAACAAAATGTGACTTGGTTTCACAGATGCCGCTCTGTTCTGAAGGACTGAGAATGCCGTTTAGAGTACAAACACAGTGCAGAGGGGAATGAGTGGGAATAGAAACAAGGAGAGAAGATGCAGTCCAAAAATCTATTCTGTGCCTAGAAGGCAAGAGCATAAAAAACATGAGTTTGTATACAAACATAGATTTTGTTAGAGGAAAAACTTCCTTAAACAGGAATGTTTAAGGAAATGTCTATCCTCTGACCAAACTGAAAAGGCTGTTGCAGTGTAATATGGCCAGTCATGCTAAAGTCTGTGCAAATGCGGAAGCATCGTTACACATACAGTGGGCAGCAGAGTGTGTGTTTCCAAGTAATGTGTAAAATAAGCTGTCTTTATGGGAAAGGGGTTCTTTAATCAGCAGGTCTGTTCTGTAGGGAAGGAGGTGGGATTGTCTCAGTCTTTACCTGCCTACATATGACATAGCTTTTCTGATGCCAGCCATTTGGCCAACAATTTCAGTAATGGGAAAACCAGCTTCCCAGCCTCAACTACTGGCTGATCTGGCCTCTGCAGGCTCCCTAACACCCCTGTGAGCAGGGCTTCATAGCAGAGAAACTTTGGAAGCACAATGGCTCCTTTGTGAGGCTGCCACTTGAGGTGCAAGTGTAAGGTGATAGGGAGATTCAGGACTGTATTATGCATAGCTGTAGAACCACCTCCTATTTGCTTTTCATTCTAGCACCTCTGGGTTTCCCCAGTGTCCCCCTAGTATCTTTATTGGGAGCGATGCTATGAACAATATTTTTTTTCCTTATTTGTCTTTGATTGTTTTCTCCAAACCTCTGATAATTTCCCTCCATTCCCTCATCCTCTTTGCCAGGCTGAAGGGTCCTACTCTGAGTATTCTTTGCATAGAAGCTCTTCTGTTACCTTTGGTTGCCTTTCTTGGCTTTTTTTATTAGCCTAAGAATACTTAGGGATTTTTTGAAGGGAGAGAGAGAAATGGAATTTCCACAAAATGTTTATTTACTGTTTCTTATCAGTGCAAATTTAGGTTTCTGAAAATTGCCTAGATAGAAGATTAGAGAAGAGATGGCCAATTTCTATATCCTGCAAGCTGAGTACCCAAAAGCTCATTTGGCCAAGCAGTGCAAAATCTGAACAGTAAGAAACAAGGGCAGAGGGGAACTGAGGAGGTGGTTCCAAGTGGGTGTCCTGCTGCTTCCAAGGGCTTCATCTCTCCCCTTACAATAAGGGAGGTAGGTAATTGCTTTGCAGCAGGTTCTTGCACCAGCCTTTGATTGTTGGCCTCACAGATGCTCTTGGGTCACTTTTACTTACAGATAGGGATCGAGATTCCCTGCACACCAGTGTTGCAGAAGTGGCACTTCACATTCTGCCATCTCTTGTACTGGGCTGTGTTTTTAAGGGATATCAGAGTTCTGGTTTCTAACAGTGACTCTACAGCACACCAGATTTATACTCTGTGTGCTCAGATGCAAGCATGTGTGGCATACTAAGATATTGCTCCTACATTGCCTATGTTTAAGATTATTAAAAATCATAAAGTGCTTCAACTAAGACAACTTATTTTTGCTCTCTATTTTGCCATCTACTGAAAATATATTTGGCAAACCTGCTAATCAATGTTGACTGGTCTGCTGTGTGCTGTCTTATCTGTGTTTGACTATCTTGTCGGTTATGATTTGTTGAATACAATTTTGTTTTGTTATAGCCTAAATTTTGATGAAAATTCTCAACATGTCTGCTCACTCAGAATGAGATTTACTGAGGGTGATGGAAGAACACTTCTAATGTGCAGTGTGCTGAATGAAAATACACTCATAATTGCATTTGTTTTACATCTGCATTGGTAAAAGATTGCAAAGAGTTCGAATTAAGGAAAGAGAACTGCCAAAAAGAGGACAGGATGCATACTATGAAGGGATAGGGAAAATTTTCTTTTCCTTTGCCTTATTTGTCTCAAGACAGTATTTTATCTCCAAGCTACACAGTATTTATGGGGCTTCTTCTGAACTCCTTTTTGTAAAGAAAACTAGTTCATATGTCAGTCAAGCTCCTGAGATTTGAGCCCCAAACAGAGCACCAGTTTTGCCTGCTCTTGCTTCCAGTCGTAGGTAGCTGCTTCCTGGGCTGCAGGTAGAAGAAGGGGCTTTGGGGGGAGGGATGCGATTGCATCAGCATCATGGTGCTGCTGGGCAGTGCTGATGAGGAGAGGCTGTACCACAATCCTGTCTTATCGTCAGCCTTCCCTTCCCTACCAGCACATTCCTCGCTCGTTTTCTCTCCCGTGGTTGTGATATCTGAAGCAGAGATTCTCTTCCTATGTGTAGGTCTGGTACAATGAAATTTTGAAGTAGAAGTATTGGTATCTAATAAGGGTAAACAGAGAGCATGGAAGAGCATGGAAGAGCTCTGGCCTTGATTCTGTCTGGCAGCCCTGAGGCCTGGAGTTACCCATGATCTATTAAGGTCTTGCTGGTACTCAAAAGCCATGAAATAATGACAATTACCTTTTTCTATGCCAAAATATTTTGGTGTAATTATGGTCCTTTTTTCCCCCCCCCCCTTATGGCTACTGCATGACTGTTAACTGTTACTCTTAAAAGTCTGGCAGATTTTCAATATAGGTAGCAAGTTTCAAGTTTCCTGCACTTTTGTCTATGATTCAAGACAGGTAAGAAGAATCCTAATCTTAAAAAAAACACAACAAGACAAAAGCACACCGCAAAAAACCCTGAGCCCTCCTCAACAATATTCTTGTCACTTTGCTTTAATTTCTTTCATAGCACTAACTGGGATAATCCTAAAACTTCACTGTAGCTCTGTCATCAAGCCATGTAACACCGAAAGGCAGAAAGGTCGTAGTATGTGAGATACGTCAAACAAAACAGAAACATGGAAAATGGCCTCACTTGGTCACTTCAAAATCATCATCTTTCTTGCTGTACACTGTGTGCAGCACCCGGCACCGTGCGTGTCCTGCAGCAGCATCCCTATCTCGTGTGTTTGCAAAGCACCATTCAGTGAGGGTACCCATGCTGTAAAAAACACGTATTCAGGGAAAATGGCATACTTTCTGCATAATTCTAGAATTTAGAAAAAGTTGCTTCATTTTTTTTTCCTCCTTATTAGTTAGAAATAGAAAAAAAAAAATCTACATATCTCCTCTCTGGTAAGTTCAGGATAAATAGTCACGGGGACTGTTCTCCAGGAAGGGTGACGTTGGGGCCAGTGAATGGCATATTGGTTCTGCTTCAGGCTCACTGATCTGCTGGATAACCTTAGGGGAGTGGATCTAGCACTACATGGGTTTATCCTGTCAACTACTTCTTGGGGTTGTGATTGATTTTTGCTACCTGTTTGCATAATTGTTGCTGTTTGCATTCTTGTCTGTAAAAGCACTTTCTTTCCCTTATTACAACAATGACGTTGTCATCTGTATTATCCAGAAGCAGGCCGGCTGTGGCTTCTCCCTCCTGACCCAAGGCAAGGCCTTGCTAAAATGCCTTGTATCTAGTAATATGGTTAAGGAGTCAGCAACCTGATGATACATAAGGTAAAACCTGCGGAGACTGTACTTCCTTGCCCAAGTCTATTCAAGTGAAAGAACAGAAGGCTTACAGCCTAAAGCTTAATTAAACAAGTGGATTTTCACCTAATGTACTGAGAGAGGAACTGCTGTGTGTAAATGATAATAAGAGACTTCCTTGTTTAAAAAACAAAAGAGAAAAAGAAAAAACTAATGAAAATAACCATCAAATTATCCTGAAAGCTACTGGTTTACGTGTCAGCCAGAGGATCTTGCTGCTCCTGGCAACAGCCTTTACTGACACAAGATTAGAAACTGCTTTTTCAACTGTCAGCCAGGACTGTACAAGTAATTGATTTTTAGGTTCAGCTGCCAAACTAAAAATAACAGTAATAATAAAAAATGGCTTAGCATGGATCACATGTAAGACTTCCCCGCCCATCCAAATGGAAAACCGGCATTATTTTACGTGAATAAAAGATTACATTCTGGTTATTTTTTAATAAAAGTGAAATAACCAAATTGATGGATTCCTCTTATGGGTGTATTAATTTGTTTCTGTTTGGATATGGCCAAGATAGGGGTTTTAAAATATTTCATGCTGGATTTGAATATGTCATAATATCAATTATCTGTAGGGGGTTTTTTTCACATAAAGGGTCACATTTTGAAACCCCTATGTATTGTTCTCAAAGGACGCAACTTGATCATCTGATAACATTTGATTGCATGTTCATAAGATTCATAAGGAGAAAGACTGTGATGTAAAAGCTGCCTTTGAGATTTGAATTATCATTTTCCCTTAAAGTTATCAAGTACCCGAAGCCTCTAACATAACAAAATGCAAGAGAAAGTGTACAACTCCCTTTCATCTCCTTGCAGATAGGTAGGTCCAAATAGTATCTTGTGACAACATGGTGAAATCAAAGGTGTCATTTGTCGTCAGGATGTATTAAGGTGCCTTTTGAAATCAGCAGGGAGTTGTCCAGCTGTTGGCACCCCAGACTCACAAGCCCCTGTGATCCAAGGTGCTTCCCAGCTGCTGGCACTGCAGACTTCCATACAGACACATGCACACAGAGAAGAGGATCCCTCACCCAGCAAAAATAGAAATGGAAATTGATAAGAAAACAGGACAGGCTGTGCTGATCAGGTTCAAGGTGTTGTCAGACAAGCATATAGAGCAGCCCTGTTAACAGAATATTGGTCCTCTTTATCCCCTTATCCCCCTCTATTTTCCCCCAGTTGTTCCTTTCCAAGTCATCTAGATCCATTCTTTTCCCTGCCTTTGATTCCACTCCTAAACATCTCATAATAAGTCCCGTGCAATCCCCAAATGCTCTTTGTCTGTGCATCCTGCCATTGTGTGCTCCTTTATGTGTGTACAGACAGGCTTTTATCACATAACCTAATGCTGTTATCTTGGCTTATTTTTTCAGTCAGTTCATATGTTTAAGGGGGTTATGCTGCCTCAAGGGCCATGTGCATTCTCTCTTCCATGAAAGTCTGGAGGTTTTTTTTTGCTGAATACAGTACAGCCTTCAATAGCACTGAGCTGCGTTTCAAGAAAACCAGCCCTGGGAGTGTGTTGTCTGAGCTTTTACTTTCCCTGAGACTCTGGTCTAGGAAAGACTGAGATCAAGAGGTGGCTGAGTTTATGGGCAAATGGAGTTTAATGTCAAAGAGGATTAAATATTTTGCCACCAGTAAACTGGAATTCTGTTCACAACTGAGAAGTGTCAACACTTGTTCTATGTCTGGAAGAAAAGATTGGGGTTTGGAAACTTTTTTTTCATTTGTTTTTGGGTTGCTTTTTTTTTTTAACTCAGCACTATTATCCAGTTCTTAGTCCTTGTGACTATGTAACTTCTGGTTACTGCTTATCAACTGCAGGTGCAAGAAAGCCCTTAGATACGTTGCCTCCATTCTGACAGATCCATCTTCTAACAACTTTATGCTACACCTCTTAATACAACAAAATCTACATTAAACTCAGTCAGTTAGTAGTAAAAGGGCTCTGGTAGAAGAGTCTGCTGAAAAGTAGGCCCTCAGACTCTGTGCCGTTGTTAGAAGAATATATATATTTTTTTTAATCCTTTATCAAGACTCCAGACACTGGAGTTCTTTGCAACACACTGGGTTTCCATAAATAATACTTGGGGAGCTCAGCTCTCCTAGTTTTTTTCTGTTGCCAGTAGTACTGGAGACAGAAATTAATTTATTTCTGCAGCTACCACAAAGTGACCATGCTATAGAGTAGTGGAAATTGCATGAAGTCAGTCTAGGGAACCTTTCTTCTTTCTGACCAGAATCCAGTGACTGGTATTGGCTATTGCTGTTGGCAAGCAGGAGACGTGAAAAGAAGCTATCTGTTCAGAAATAACCTGGTCCAAGGGAAAGAGTCTTTCTAGTCATTTTGGCAAACCTACCTTTCCAGTTGTTATGTTCTTGGAAGTAGCTGTGGATATTCCTTTTGTGCCAAAGCAGCTAACCCCTCTGTGCACTGGCTGCACTCCCAACCTGGATGGCTGTAGCTGTACAGAGAAGACTTACTTCTGCTTTCATGCTGTCTGGAGATATATCTACAAGGAACAAGGACTAGCAAATACAAAACAACAGAAGATCAGGAAAGAGATAGGAAAAATAAGCAGCAAATGTTAATCACTGGGATGCTAGTGAAGCAGTGCTTAAAAATGCTTTTGGATGCATTCTATATTCATTAGCTTGATTTTTCTCTTGGGTTTGCATAGCCAGATTTGGAGATAATGATTTTCAAACCTTCCCGGGTGACTTCGGTGCATGCCTTGTAATCTAAGGGAGAAAGGTCTTTTATCTTCCTATGTACCTCAGATGTGAGATGGGCTTTATAGTAGAGTTTGCTTACCTTTGTCTAAATAAGCCATGTGTGATAGCACTGCCTGAGAGCTCTGTTCTTTTCCCTTGCCACATGGCAGTGTTCACACCTCAGCTGTTCCCTGCCGATACATATTCAGGAGGAAGTTGCAAGAGCGTGGAATTTTTTATTAATACAAAAAATATTTTCATTGTCCCTGTGTAAATGTGTACATTTTGTTATAGCTGCAGTTGGACTTTTTGTATGTAAACACAGGAATCCAGCAGTAGGAGACTTAAGAAAAATGGAAAGTATCGTAAGGATCTCAGTCAAGCTCAAAATGATTTTTTTGAAACATATGCTGAAATAAGATGTTTTTTGTCATGTGGACATACTTGAGCATGGACTTGCCATAGGGGAAGGGAAGACTTTAGTGTAATGTGTAAATGTCTCACTCAGTGATAAGGATATTATATAGGACACAACTGCAATTTGCTATGCACATGTGCACTTGCTGCAAGTCCTGCCAATGTTTCTGTTTTGTACAGTGTGTATAATTTCTTCCGTGATAGGTGACAGCTTGTGTCAGATCGTTTCTGAATAAAGGGCACTTTCTCTGAGACTCTGTCAGATCTCATCTCCTTGCAGAGAAAAATCAGAAACTTCCCAAGGTTTTCCACCTGAGTTGCATGGGCTTCTCTCCCACCTTGACCCTCTGCTGCTTTTTCTTCAGGATGATTTCTGGTTGTTACCTAACATGAACTCACCTTGGCTGCTGTTCAGTGCTAAACAAAACAGCTTTGAAGGAAACAGCACAAAGGAGAGATTCCAGTGACTTTGTCTAGTCTCTGAAGAAAAAGCTCGTGTGTGTAAGACCTTTTCTTATGTTCCATAGCAGGAGCTAATAAATATGGTATTGCCAGAGGCATAATTGATTATCTCCACAGCAGCTGAAAACCATCTCAGAGAACCTTTCACAAGGCAGAGCTGGGAGGCTAACGTGTGTAGTGCCATGAGAGCCCCCTGTTGCTAACAGGAATCTTTCTGTGGAGCCCACCAGCAGCAGATGAGGCTCTCATCTGTCTGCTTAGCGTATCTGACAGTGCAGAGCTCCAGGCAGCGTAGTGTGGATGTGGAAGGGTACAGCTGCTCTGCGATGTGAAACTTGGTGTGGAGTGTGCAGAACTAATGGAGGAGAAAAACCTGCTATCCCTTCCCTGCAGGTCCCCTTCTTTCCTTCCGAGTCTGTCCTATACAGTCTGAACATCTCCTGCACTAATAAATTAACTTTGTTTCCTGCAAGGTCCTGTGAAAACACAGACTTGAGGAGAGCCGGATATTTTAAATTTGCTTCACAGTACTTTTATTTTTTCTAAATAAGGAGAAAGAAACTAGAAATATAGAGCATCTGGGTAAGAGTAGAGGTATGGGCTACCAACTGTGGGGATAGAGGCTCCCAGATATGTGGCAGGTAACAGAGGGCCATTGGAGCTTCTGTTTCCTCTCCACCTCAAGTAGTGGCAAGGCTTGTCCTTCATCCCAACCCTTGGCAGCCCCTCCATGAGACCAGTGACTTACAGACAAGGACCCAAGTAGGTTCAGCGTTGCCACCTGTTGCATGACTCTCTGTATAGTCTCCAGGGCTCCCTGGTGTCTTAGCAGGCAAGCTGCTGGAGACCAGTACAGCCCCATTGTAAACTCTGACAGTGCTTCAGCTGTCCTAACACATGCAATTTGCATGAAACGCTCTGGGTTTGATGAATTGGTCTCCCTTTACTCCCACCAAATGCTTTCTCACCTCCTCTAGCTGAAGGTATTGTGTTGTTCATAGTACAAATCCTAGGAGCTGTCCTGTGACAATGGCAGTGTCTGAGAGCACAATGTTTGCCATTTCTTCTGTGGATAAAGGCAGAGAGCAAGGGCTTATTGAAATACAGAAGTCTGTTCGACTTCAGTTGCAGTGACTCTGTCTTGGCCTTCTGCCTTGCACCTGTAACTTGCTATTCTAGAGGGCTGAAAAGTAAAGTGGTGCCACACTGGTGTCACTTGTACTATGGGTAAATGGAAGCAGTTGAAAACCTCAGATACAAATTTGTCTGCTCTCGACTCTGCAACATGGATAACACTTGGTGTTTTTTACAAAGATGGTTCTAAAAAACTGAACCCTAAAATTAAAGATTATTAACAGTTAAGGAATGTTCCTGAAAATTGTGTTCTTGCAAGCTCTTCTATTGTTATACCACTGGAAACATATACCTAGTCTTGTGTCCCAATCCTTATTTTCAAGAAACTTAAGGGAGCTGGTAATTCAGTTTGGAGCCTTGTCTGTTACCTCACCTAATTCTGTTCTCTCACCTTCTCAGACTTCTTTCAAAATGGTATTTGAGGTTCTTTGCCTCTGTTTTGGTGCCCAGGGTTAGATCTGCAAGTTAAAACTTCCCTTGACCTTCAGTCAGCAACATTAGGCAGTCACCTAGACGTTGCTGGTTGCCTCAAACTTTAGTTTCTAATTCATCTGATATAAGGACAAAGTTAGTTCCCTAGTGTTGGGGTTAACTTGACAGAACGAGAGGATACCACATCACTTAAAATAGTTTACCACACTTAGTGGTGAACGGTGTGGCTGGGAACAACTCCACCATAGTTTTTATTCTAGCGGTGGGCGTACTCCTAAGCTTTCTGGAGATTATTTCTCCCAGTCCCTCCAACAGCAGTAAGGAAAAATTAAAGTCAGGAGAGGGTCACTGCCACTGAGTTGCTGTTCCAGGCTGAAAGTCTAGTCCATTAAATGTGAAAATCCATTCATTGTTTAAGTTTTGATTATATCTTTCTTTCTGACCAAGGACAGCATAGCCATAGCAACATAAATAGGTGGATCACATAATTTGCAGGGTGTTGCTAACTGTGGAAAATTTTGTTGGAAATGTGTGATTAACGCCTTCAATTATTATCTCTAATTAAACAGACATGGAAAGGGCCCACTTTTTAAGCCCTGATAAGCCTACTGCACAGCTGTAAGAGTATTATTACGACCTGGTGGGATCGAACTGTATTGCATTTTGTTTTTTCTAAGTATAGCATGTTGTTGAAGCCTAGCAGAAAAATATGAATGATTGTTGAAATTCCATTCCTGTAATCAGATGAGTACTGATGTCTGAGAAGACAGAAAGGCTGTTTAGCAAATAGGCCCTCGCATTGTCATTAGTATTAAGTAATGGGACTTTAATATATTTAGATCATAATAATCTATCAGTTTAATATCAAGTAGTCAGCATGAAATTCTCAACCACAGCCCTATCTCCTCTTCTTCATTTATCAACAAACTCAACAAACAGAAGCCTGTAATAGTGTAAATACAGTACTTGTTGCAGGACAGAAGGAGCTTGCAGGCCATATCTTTTTAATCATTGATATATGGGGAAGTTTTCAGATGAAAATGCAAGTTTAGAGGCCAAACCTTATTTTTCCCCTTAAAAAGTGGTTTTGATGCAATTCTGTCACTTTTCCATTTGGAAAGTTATGATTAAAATTGTAGTCCTGCTTTATCTCATAGGGTACCTACTTCCCCTCTCTCCTCCCCCCAGCCCCCCACTTTTTAAATCTGGAACCAACATGCCAGAAAAAAATTTCTTTTGAATACTGTAGACTGAAGAGAGAAATCTTTTTTGCTAAATCTTTATCTGTGTACAGTGGGGAGATAATTTTTCAGGCATGTCTCAATGACTTGCTTGTATTTGTAAAGCAATGGCGAGGCTGGAATTAGAAATCATGTCTGCTGAACCTCAGCTCCGCATTTCTAATGCAGTTAGTGTTTCTCCCAAGGTGGGTGCTTTTAACATGATGGCACAATCACTGAAATCTGAGATGTTGTGAAAAAGGAAAACACAGTATTTTTGCAAAACCTTGATAGAGCATTGGGGCAGATGGCAGTAGGAGAGAGATGAAAAGCAGTCCCTTGTGTAAATAAAATATGCTATATGCAGTTCACTTTGGTTATGGAGCACATTGCACTGAATTTCATGGCACAGTGTTATCATGTAAAAAGCATGTGACTAGGAGTCCATGTTGTTGCACTTGCCAGCACTTGGGAAAGGCAACAACCTCCCTGCCTGCCACCCACCCATATGAGGAAGCAAGCAGAAAACCACCAAAGGGCCATTATTAACAGGAAGGTTTGGAACTAGGAGCACTTATTTCATCGGGCTATCATGACCACCTATTGTGGTTGGTGCTACACTTTCAGCTGAGGTCTCTGTGGGTTTCCTAGAGATGCTGACTGGGGCTGTGATTATGGAGTTAGGATTAGAATAGTAGGGAACTGGGGTGAGAAACTTCAGAGAAACTTGGATAGGACCAGTACTTTAGCTTCAACATTAGCATGTTACTACATATTTCTGCAAGTGTAAAATCACTTAGACACATGTTGCGCTGGTAGTATAAGTTGAGTGGTGATATAGGTATTTTTTATGTGGGGGGCTGGGATGCAGACAGCACTCTAATTTGCTCTCTTGGCCAATGGCAGCAGAAAGGATTTTAATTTACATGGTAAAAGAGATAATGGTCCAAACATTAGGACTGCCAAATCCTGGGCCTCTTAAGTATGATTGGAGAAAACAAATTTGCATGAGTGCAATTAATTACTTCAGTCCTGGTTGAAGGCTGTATACCTGCACCTTCTGGTGCTATGAAACAAGGCATGTGCTGGCCTGACTTAGCAAAGCATGTGGGGTTCCAGCTTGCAGTAGTGCAACACAGGAAGGTAGCTGTTCCCAACAGGTAGTTACAACTCAGCAGAAAACATCAATGCAAAGAAAAGTGTGGTCTGGAGAAAACCTCTGCTGGCAGTCCATTTAGCGCTAGTACTCCCTGTCTTGAGTCTGAACAAGTTAGACCTAAATTTCAGACCAACAATGAGAAAGTATGAGATGATATACTCTGTTCTTCTAAACATGCAAAGTGAGAGGGAACCCTCTTGTGTTTTGTCTTCACTTATACAAGCCTACCCTAAATAACATACATCTGTTGTTGTGCCTTAGGTTCTTCTTCGCTAGTCATGCTTCCTTGTGTGGGATTTGTTCTGGAAAGAAAGCTGATTTTCCTGTCTAAAAAGGGCTGTATAAGCATGAGGTGTTGTAATATGTCCATGTGTATTGGGTTTCTGTGGCAAGATTTTGGTAGTGGGGGTGCTACAAGTATGCCTTCTGTGAGAAGCTCCTAGAAGCTTCCCATATGTCCCATACAGCCAATGCCAGCCGGCTCCAAGACATACCTGTTGCTGGCCAAGGCCAAGGCCATCAGCAGTGGTGGTAGTGCCTCCCGGATGATGTATTTAAGAAGGGGGGAAAGCTGCTGTGCAATAGCAACAGCAGTTGGAGAGAAGAGTGAGAATATGTGAGAGCAACAACTCTGCAGGTCAGTGAGGAAGGAGGGGAGGAGATGCTCCAGGTGCCACAGCAGAGGTTCCCCTGCAGCCCCTGGTGAAGACCATGGTGAGGCAGGCTGTCCCCTGCAGCCCATGGAGGTTAACGGTGGAGCAGACACCCCCCTGCAGCCCACGGAGGACCCCACACCAGAGCAGGTGGATGCCTGAAGGAGGCTGTGACCCCGTGGGAAACCCACTGTGAGGCAGACTCCTGGCAGGCCCCGTGGCCCCGTGGAGAGAGGAGCCCAGGCTGGAGCAGGTTTGCTGGCTGGGCCTGTGACCCCATGGGGGACCCACGCTGGAGCAGTCTGCTGCTGAAGGGCTGCACCCCGTGGAAGGGAGACATGCTGGAGCAGTTGGTGAAGAACTGTAGTCCATGGGAAGGACTTACATTGGAGAAGTTAATGGAGAACTTTCTCCTTTGGGAGGGACCCCACACTGGTGCAGGGGAAGAGTGTGAGGAGTCCTGCCGCTGAGGAGGAAGGAGCAGCAAAGACAATGTGTGATGAACTGGCTGCAACCCCCATTCACCATCCCCCTGTGCTGCTGGAGGGAGGAGGCAGACAAAATTGGGAGTAAAGTTAAGCCAGGGAAGACGGGAGGTGTGGTGGGAAGGTGTTTTTAAGGTTTGCATTTATTTCTCACTATCCTACTCTGATTTGATTGGTAATAAATTAATTTTTCTCCAAGTTGAGCCTGTTTTGCCCATGACAGGAATTGGTGAATGATCTCCCTGTCCTTATCTTGACACACAAGCCTTTTGTTGTATTTTCTTTTCCCTGTCCAGCTGAGAAGGGGAGTGATAGAGTAGCTTTGGTGGGCATGTGGCATCCAGCCAGGGTCAACCCATCACACCATGGAATAAGCTGCTGAGGTTCGCAATTATCTCAACAGAGGTAGCACACTAGGTCCTGCTTGAATGCTGCTGACTTGGGGGTGGTGTTGGTCCAGCAGGAATATACCAGCCTGGCTTTTGAGCTAGTAGGATTTTCTTTGTTGCTCATTACGTTTGAGCTCCACGAAAATGTAATTTCCCAGGGGTCTGGCAGTTCAGTCAAGACTCTGTTTCTGAACAAAAGAATGACTTTAGTATTTAGAGATCACGTAAGTACTTCCTTATAGTGGTGGCCCTGCAGGAGATGAAAGCTATGTTTCAAGTGTCAATTCATTAATAGAAGGCCTTTATGCCAAACTATAGCTACTTGAATGGATTTCCTGTAGATTTTTCACCATGTGCTGGAATCACAGCATGAAACTTATTAGTTGTGACCTTGTCAGAGGGGAGAGAAAGGTGAGAAAAGGTGATAGAATCATGAAATCAATTTGGACGTGCACAGCTGATATTTAGAGAGTGAATTTTCTTTACATGTTCCCCATTTTTAATAAGCCTCCTTTATGGAAGAAACTTTTCTTCTGCCTTGCCTCCCAGGGTTTGTCTTTTAAGAACTAGCATTCAATTGCAAAAAAAAAAAAGTAAAGCAATAAGCTATTTTATTTGGTGAACCACTGACTTTTTCCATACCACTCTCTGGTAATAAATGACTTCAAAATGGGAAGAGAGATCAAAGACTTCTGCTTGCTGCAGGGCAGGTGAGGTTTTGGCAGAATGTCTCAAGTCTTTTTCTCTGTCTGCACCCAGTGGTAGATACCCCACATAGTGATTAGCTGTGTGTCTTCCCCTCCTGTGTCCCCCCTGTCCCCCACCATTAATCTCAAGTGAGAGGCACAGCAGGACTGCTTCAGGAACTAAGGTAATCACACTTTTACTCCAAAAGGCAAAACACTTTCTACTATGTGTAACAGTCCAAGTAACTCCTTCCTTTGCACCAGTTTAGCTCTAGCCAGGATGTCTAGTATGCCTGGGAAGGTCTTGCAATTGAGCCTTTAACCGTGTCTTGTTATACTTGCCTCCTGCACGCTCTTTCATGGGACTGTGGCTCGTTCTTGTTTGTGTAGTGCTCATATGCATGGTTTCAACTGCCTTTCTACAGCTGTACAGCAGCAAACAAGTCTTTGTATGCTCTTGGTTTGCATGGAGAAATTTAGCTCCATTTTGTTCCCTGTAGTCTGTTTCTTTTTAAGTGCACCCTCCATGAAAGAAATATCCCAGTCTGAAATTCACCTGTGGCAATGTGTGTAGCAACTCACAAAATTATCCCCTTGAATTAACAGATCTGTCTAAATTGGTTTAACAAAGAGGTAGGAACTAGGGGGCATTGGAAGAGGTAGGTAGGTATGTAATAAGCGAGAGGAGATGGCTCTTCATTGAAGTTTATCAGTGGAGCCACTTGCCACATAATACAGTGGTTGCCATTTATTGTTGATAAAAGCTCTCACTGTTTCAGCAGGAGTCTTGAGCTTTATTGAAAATAAATTGATTGAAACATGCTAAATACATAAAAACAACATCTGACTCAAAGTCCTGGAGTCCACAAATGGTTGGATGTTGGAAGAGGATTATGGTGAAGGTATCATTCTTGCTTGTTAACCTGTTCTTAATGGATGCCTAAGATCAAGGGTGGGGGTTGGCTTCTGTACAAGAGTGTCTATGGGGCTAGGCATACCCTCGTTCTGACCAAGTATGACCATTCCTATCTGACAATTCCTATCCTTTTTGCTGTTCTGAACAGTGTGAAACTTGTATTGAAAGGAGTCTATCTAGCTAAAGAAAAGACTCTGCTAATCTGCTTTTTGAGGTTGTCCTTCAACAAGTTCAGCAATTTATTCTTTCTATGTTTGTTAGAGAGCATGTGCAAATGTGAGTCAAATCATGGAATCATTTCTAACAAGCAAGAGCTGGAAAAAATTTAATCCTTTCTTACTCCCCCAAACTTTAAACTGTAAAAGGGGAAAAATACAGTTATGTCATGATTTTGTTTCTTGTCTCCTGTACTATTTTTTCCTAATTTAAAAAGTGTAACAATAAATCTTAATTGGCCAAAAAGGGGAGGAGAAAAATGAGCTTTATTTCCCTAAACTTAAGCATGGTCTTCTGTGGTGTTAAACTTACCATTGTTTTGCCCGATTTTGTTCACCTTTCCTGGGTTACTCTGTTTTACACAGGCTGGAAGCGGTACTGTATCCAAGTGAATTTTGTGTATTGCATTCAGGGGCCTTGTGGTTGTTAAGGCCTATGTGTAGCAAGCAATGGAAACATTTGCATTTTGTGCTTGGAGCAGTTTAACACGGAGACACAAAAAAGGTGACTCAACATGAGTGATATTCATCTTCATTGTATTGATCTCACATTTTAATGACAGAGGAAACCTGTTCGCTTGATGATAGTTCATTTCCAGTTAATCCTAATGGGAAAGGTTCTAAAGAAAATTTAATTTTAAATACTTAATCTCTTTAGCAATTAGGTGGAAATAATGTGGTGTGTGCAGGATTTTGGCTTTCAAATACTGTAAAAGGTTGCAATTTACAACTTAAATAATGTAGTTTGTGGTTACTCTGAGTCAGGAAAATGAATCCTGTGAAGGATTTAATAGAAGTTGTAAGATGATGGAAAACGTAATATCTTTATGATTAAAGTGCTCCAAATTTTGTGTTTTGGTGACTTGATTCTAAAAACACCACTAATTGCAAAATCAGGCTGGAGATGGATCTTGAAAAAGACCTGAAGAGCTGGAATGCTATGCCAACTATGCATCTCAGGAAAGGAAAAAAGCTGTCTGGATTTCTTGCCATGTATTTAAAGATAGAGAATCTGGTGGGCAGGAACACAAAACAGAACACTCTTCTTCAGGACTTTATTCATTCTGTTATCTCCAACCCTAAACGGAGAAGTATTCATAGAATCATAGAATCTTTTAAGTTGGAAGGGACCCATAAGGATCATTGAGTCCAACTCCCTGCTCCTTGCATGACTACCTAACACTAACTCATATGACTATGGGATGGCAGAGCTCAGAGGGTTGTGATCAGAGGCAGAGTCTGGCTGGAGGCCTTTAGCTCGTGGTGTTCCCCAGAAGTCAGTACTGGGTCTGGTCCTGTTCAACTTATTCATCAGTGACCTGGATGAAGGGACTGAGTGTACCCTCAGCAAGTTTGCTGATGATACAAAACTAGGAGGAGTGGCTGATATACCAGAAGGCTGGACAGGCTAGAGAGTTGGATGAACAGGAACCTAATGAAGTTCAATAAAGGCAAGTGTAAGGTCTTCCACCTAGGGAGAAACAACCCCCTGCACCAGCATAGACTAGGGGCTGACCTGCTGGAAGGCAGCTCTGTGGAGAAGGACCTGGCAGTTCTGGTGGACAGCAAGTTGCCCATGAGGCAGCTGTGTGCCCCTGTGGCCAAGAAGGGGATCCTGGGGTGCATTAGGAGGAGCGTGGCCAGCAGGTTGAGGGAGCTTATCTTCCCCCTCTACTCCTCTGCTCTGCAATGGTGAGGTCTCATCTGGAGTGCTGTGTCCAGTTGTGGGCTCTCCAGTTCAAGAGAGACAGGGAACTACTGGAAAGGGCCCAGCAGAGGGCTACAAAGATGATCAGGGGACTGCAGCATCTCCCTTCTGAGGAAAGGCTGAGGGGGCTGGGCCTGTTTATCCTGGAGAACAGAAGACAGAGGAGATCTTAGCAATGCATGCAAATATCTTAAGGGCAAGTGTCGAGAGGATGGGGCCAGGCTCTTGTCAGGTATGCTCAGTTACAGGAGAAGGGGCAATGTGCACAAAGTGAAACACAGGAGATTCCACCTGAATATGAGGATCTTTACCTTGAGGGTGACAGAGCACTGGAACAGGCTGCCCACAGATGTGGAGTCTCCTTCTCTGGAGACATTCAAAACCTGCCTTAGATTCAAACTCTGTGCAACCTGCCTTAGATGAACCTGCTTTAGCAGGGCAGTTGGACTAGCTGATCTCCAGAGGTCCCTTTCAACCCTGACCAGTCTGTGGTTCTGTGACTACATTTACTAGTAAGTGCTGCAAACAAGGGCTACAGAAATGCTAATTGATTTTTTTTTGTGATCTTGCATGAACTTCAAAAGTAAAACTACTCCAGTAAATGCTGGTATCAATACAACTTATGTTATCTAATTAGTCACT
This sequence comes from Falco biarmicus, assembly GCF_023638135.1. NCBI lineage: Eukaryota > Metazoa > Chordata > Aves > Falconiformes > Falconidae > Falco > Falco biarmicus. Next base: position 61,442,502 of record NC_079288.1, on the reverse strand, counting down.
GGTAGTTACTACTCCCAACTTTTGACAGTCAGGATCCAAACACAATCCATTAAGCAGGTACCAGAACTCTGAGGAGAACAAATTCTTCCCTTCCTCAATATTTTCTGTCTCCACTTTCAGAAGCTCAAGGGTCTCTCCAGACTGGGAGACTACAACTGCCTCTGCAGTCACAGTTATGAGAAGTAGCAATAACTTCCTCTGTGTCTGTCTTAATGGGGGAATGGCTGCTCCACAGGCATGCAGGTTGGTAATGCTAGAGCTGCTCCATGGCATAGCAGGATAAATGGAAAAAGCAACTGCGTGATTTCTTTCAGGGCAAAACTAATTTCTCATTGAAAAACAGTACAATGCCATGACTGCTGGATATTCTGGTAACAAAAATTGATTGGTTTTGATAAACAGCTGAAAATGCAACAGACTTTCATGTTTTGTCTAAAATGTTTGATGAGAGCCAATTATGCCTAAAGAAGAGAGATGTATTTTTGCTTTTCTTACACCTCCCCCACCCCCCAGCTTACTCAAGAGGAGTTTTTGACAGAAAAGCAAGTTTTCATTTGCAGTGGGAGATGTTTCCACTAGTAAATGATGGAGTGAGGACACTAAGGTCCTCAAGAAGGAGAGTAAATCAAATACAGGATGCTGGGATCTGTGTGATGTAGTGCTTAGCAAGGACCTGAGCGACTTAACATTGTTACTGTGTCGCATGTTGCAAGGCAGATGAGCTTGGCAATGTGGACTCAGAAGGAGTATGTCAGCTGAGGATCAGCTCTGCTGAGGCTCAGAACTGCGAACTGGGTCTGACTGTGGTTTGGAGACACGGATTTAAGTGCAATACTGTACCTCCTTTTACAACAAAGCCAAGATGCAAGTAATCATACAGCAGTGAATGTTGTAATTTTATTAACCATAAGCTTAAATAGGCTGTGAGACTGAGTTAAATGGAAGTTACAGTATTTAATTTTGTTTGAATGAAGGGGGATTTATACTGATTAAGAAGGCTATTGCAATTGTGGAGCTGTTTCCTGTGCAGACACTTTCACTGGTCAATTGGAAGTTTCTGTAGCTAGAACTGTGTGGTGTAAGAGGGGATGATGCATCATTCCAGAGCTGTGGAATCTGAAGTGGTATGTGGCATTTCCAAGTGCTCCTGCTGAACGAGGCAGCAATGAGTCTGCTCTATCTCAGGCAGGCCTGGTGGAACAAGGAACAGGATTAACATGACCAGTCTCTGTTTGGCTCAACAAAATGGAGTGCAACTTCGTCAGGCAGGAAGGTAAAATAAATCATTTCAATTGAGAAATTGTTTAATAAAAATGAAACAGCATTTTTTCTGAACTCTTTCATTCTGAAGAAAAAAAAAAGGTTAATGCTTTCTTGTAAGCACTTCTATTTTCTCCTACACAGAAGAAAAAAGATTGAATTACTAGAATTTCCCATTCAATAGAAATGTTGATTTCTGCATGCCCCCTTCCCTCTGCCCCGTGAGGCAGAAGATTATTTATGAAACTGGTAATGAAAGACCAGAAATGGAACTCTCCATTACAGTGGAGAGCGACACACTTGTGTCAATATTGCCATTTAAACATGGATGATGTCGAACACGAATTTTTTTCCAGCAGAGGTTTGCTCCTGCAGTTCCTGGTTAGCCATTGATGCTGAAATATATTTCTGAAATATATATATATATATTAGATTTCTCTAATATCTTCTATTAAGATCTGTTTGCTGTGCTGGGCCAATCTGAAAACGTCACCTTTTCATACACACAGTTAATGGAGAATTTCACTTTTTTGAAACACTGGTAGGGGTCATGGGTGCTGAAAGCTTTTCAGAAACCTGGACTATAAAGGTTCAAGAAACTTAATTTTGACTTGGGAAAGGAGGTAACAGTGGAGGGAATAAGTGGAGGTGAAGGATTAGGTAATAGTGAACTGAGTAAGTCATGCATGGCAAAGCTCAATTCATTGAATTAATGCTTGCTTTGTCAGCTGGGATGTTTTGTAGGCCTAGAAGCAGAATTGAGATCTGCAGATGACTGGAGAAGTAGTTCTCAGAGCCCTTCCCTCTGCACATGAGAAAAAGGAAAAGAGATTGTAGATGAGAAGCTGATGGATTGGGTCATCCTTTAAAGCAAGAGTTCAGGAAGAGGTAGGAAGGAAACTGGCCCTGATCTGAAGTGGGATGGACATAGACCTGGGACCAAAGGAAAGAATGATGCTTCTCCAAAGTCCAAGGGTGCTTAGACCCATGTGGATGGGGTGGGGTCAGAACACCCTCTCCATTGCTCGGTTTGGTAGCACACATGTATAGTGTGCTGGCTTAATAAATGAGGCTTGTATGGGATTTGGCAGACTTGGCAGCTCCTTTACTGTCATGGCCTATCTGCAGTATCTGGTCATCCTACTCATTGACGGAGTGCAAGGCAGAGAGATGGAGAGACTGTAATCAAGACTTACCTGTCTGCAGTGATCTATTGAGTTCCTTTCAGGATGTTTCAGTGTTTTTTCCTCTCTAGTGCAAATGTGAAGTCTGAAATTCATATGAACACACACTTCTTTTAGCTAAGCATTTGTGCAGGCAGTTTCTGAATAGATAAATCAGAGGCTTCTGTTGCTTAGGTATCTTAAAGGGTAATATCTTAGAACTGCAAGGTAATAGCATTCTCCTGCTATAATTTCTCTAGCCCATTAGTTTGGAGAGTGATTTACACTTGGAGGAATTAAGAGAGTTGTCCAGCCCAGACAGAATGCTGGGGCTAAGGTGGTACAGATATATCTGTAATGCAGCTCCCTATGGTGGTTTCTCATCAGCTCTGAATGAGGTGGAGGTCAAACCAGGAGAGGTTCAGGATTTGCTGCGAGGTTCTACTTTATATTAGTGATATGCCTGCTTAAAAAAGGTTGAACAAAAGTAATAACTCTTGCAAGTATCTTGCAGACATAAATGATAGAATGTGCAACAGCAGTGGCAATATTACAGATATACCCGATGTACTCAGGAAGTTTACTCCAGCCACCCGCCCTGAGCAGGGCCTACAGCACATTCAGATCAGGTTGCTCAGGACAGATTCCTGACTGCTCTGGGCAAGCTGTTCCCATGCTTTATTATCTCCCAAATGAAATCAGAAAATAGCCAAGAGGAAAAAATAATTTCTTGTTTTCAAATGTTGTTGGTTTTGTTATTTTGTTTTTAAACCAGCCCCTCTCCCTATTTTTCTATATTTTTATGGCTTGAAGGATGTCAGATTCCCTTTTCTGTCTTCTTTTAATTCACATTTTTTAAAACTGAAAAGCAGTGGAGAGTAAAAACAAATGCATAGGGAAGAATTTTCAGTTTCTTTCTTTAAAGTACTTTTCTATCTGTGCAGAGGATAGAGCAGGACTGGAGGAGATCACCTACTGTTTCTGACATAATCCTTTGGGATTTGAAGATGTGAGAGTGGAGTCTATTTCTGTTCTTTGTTGCCTTCAGCAGCAAAGGCAGCTCTTGGAACTGAAGGACTGAGGCTCAGTCCCTGGTCGTATTGAAACAGATGCAGTTTACTTTCCTGTATCAAACTCATTTCTAATAGAAACTATAGCCCAGTGAGAAACATACCCCCAGCGCTGGGAGTATGGGCAAGTGTATCACCAGTGAACACTTGTGCTGTGGTGGAGTGCTGTACTACGATAGCCAAAAATGGACTCCTGGATTGCTAGGTTCCTTCCTCTGAACCAAAATGTTACTGCCTTGGACTACCACCAGAATGCTTGGCCTGGGCCCAGCTACACCCACCTTCCAGTCAATAGGTATTTAAAATTTGCTGTGTACAAGACAGCTTTTATGCTGCTGCTGGACAAGTGAGCTGTCAGGGGGACAAGTCTATTGGAAGAACTTTAGCCAGGCTCCCAAAGCTGAGCTGCTATAGACTATGCTAATAAAGATAAGAAAGCAATCAAAAAAAACCCAGTTGCAGAGCCAGCTTCTTGCACAGAAGGAAATGCAGTGGGGAGCAAACCAGTGTTTGCCAAGTGGGAAAAAGGATGCTGACTGGCAAGGAGAAGTGTTAGTTGCTGGTTTGAGGGACAAGCAAGTAGAAAAAAAACAAATCACTGCCTATTCATCAGAAGGGGAAGACGTGGAAATTAGAGGTGGCAGTTTGTAGCTGGCATTTTGTAATGACAGGTCTCTTTAAACTTAGTGATAATGCCCACAGTTTTTTCCAGCCAAGCTTGGAACGACTTTGTCTTTGCCTCCGCACTTTCTGAAAGATCTGTGTGAAGCCCAGTGATGATGGACAGATTGTTAATTTCAATCATCAGTCCAATGGGATCAGGGAAGCGTGACAACAATAATCGAAAATGGATGCTCAGAGTAAGGAGGCTAACAAAGTAGTAGGAGCAAATATTGGCAAATATTAGCAAATATTTGTTAGTACCACTGCTGTTATACAGTGCAACGTGAGTTCCAGCTGGTGTTAGAGAGTTTAGAGCTCTGCTGGAACAAATCATAAAGCAGTAATAGAAATTTTGGGACCCAGCTGTTGGGAAACAGCTGGAACTTTCTGACAAGCTGAATTACAGTAGGATCAGGGTGTCTGACATCTTGGATCCCATGAAAAATCCCATTCTAAGATGTTGCTTTCTGCTTTGCATCAATTCTGCAGGTAGTTTGTCTGTGTTCTGCCTCTGCTCTCACCAGTGGGAGCTTTGCCACATGCTTTCAGTGGGTCTGTGCTTTCACTTTGCCAGCTTTATTTGCCAGATTTGCTTTTTATTCTGCAAATGCTGAACCAATTCATTTGGCAGATTTCTGGACTAGCCTCAGACCAGTTATGGTTTAATATGGAAAATGGAAAAGTGGATTTCAAGTACTGCACATTCTAGTATCTCTGCCAGTAAAAGAGTATATGGAGAGACAGAGCAAGTATCAACTGAAATCCAATTTGTGACTGCTTTATCAGTGAAGGCCTAAAGTTTCTGTGATTTCCCCAAAGGGACCATCAAAGTTCACAGACATTAAGTATCGAATTAAGTTATTGAATTCAGAGATATTCCCGGCACACTATACTCAGATCCTCTCACATATTTAGCACCAAATATTGGATAAATCCTTTATACATCAAGGATAGTTTTAAAAAAATTCCAAAGAATATGGGTTTACCAGAAGTGTTCTGAGGAGTAGCAAGGGTGGTATTTCAATTTTTTAGTATAATTAACTTCTTTGATTAATAAGAGAATTAACTTAAGATTTGATTTGTTGCTTTGGGTATGAGAATATTGAGGTGCTGTTGTACCTTTCTCTCCTCCATCCCCTGTACAGTTGTGGATGTACAGGAAAGGAGAAAGCTTGCTGAAGATTTTGAAAAGATCCCTGCAGTAGAGCAGACTGGCTCAACAACAGCTTCCAGAGTTTCAAAACAAGTTTGAGAATTTGCACTTGTTTTGAAAACCAGGTACTTCTAAATGTTTTCATGATACTACATAGTACCAATTGTTGTGCCTTCAACTTACAAGCCTTTCTCCTAAGAAAAGACAGCCCTAGATCTGAGAGGTCTTTCTTTGTGAAAAGAAGAAAAAAAAAATATTGTGGAGGCACCTTTAATATTATTTGTTATTTTGAAAACAGTTTCTGGAAAAATACTCACCTTAGCAAAACATTTTCCATCCAGTTCTTCTCAGGACTCATTGTGTCTAAGGATGGATCTTGAAACTATTTCAGAAAAGATGTGATGTGTGTCTTTCACACAGGTGTCAGTGTTAGCATTTAAATAAAGATTGCTACAATCAGTTAAAATATACAAACAGAAATTATGCAGGTAATACAAATAATAAAATGTACAAATTTTCTTTTGCAAATAACACTTCTGAGTTGCATCTGCAATCCTAATTTCTTATTTTGGTTGAAAAGGATGACAACTTTGGAATATTTACAGAGTGAGATATGCTAATCATCTCTCCTTAGCTGCTGTAAGGTCAGATTTGGAGGTTACAATTTAGACACTCACACGGAAATGCAGAAGCCCTAATATTTCATTACCAAGAGCTTTCTCAGTTCATTTAAACTAGGGTAAAATAACTACTTTGATTTGTTAGTGCAGTAAACCTGTTTTGTACTAGCATAAATTAGAATGTCAGATGTGAAACAGTAAAGTGAGGATTAGAGATCTGGATTTCTCCATGGAAAGTGAACACTAGTAAAAAAATACTAGAGCTGAATGTGGAGGGTACGGTAAGAGGTTGTTCTCACACCGGGTTTTAATTATGGTAGTATCAAGCCTGAGAAACTCCACTGAACTCTTCAGTTTTGCTGTACTGTATTTGAGCAGGATTTTATTAGTTATGGCTTGCATCTTTACTGTAGTAGTTAATTTATAATAGACATGTCCTGGCTAAGCAGCACTAAAGGGCTAAAATGAAGTAGATGTTTACTATAAACAGAAACATTTGTCAGTCCTTCAAATGAGAAGTGAGAGAAAAGTTCTCACTTGCTGCTATAAATTCCTCTCTAGAGAGGTTTTGAAATGTTTTCTTCTGCTTCTCCAAATCCCTTCCTGCAGTTTTTCTTTTTCCTTTTGGTTTTGAAGAACTCGCTGCTCTTCTGAACCTAGCATACGTCAGATGGATTTTTCCTGTTTTGCAAAAAGGAATGCAAATTATTGTGAGTGCTTGACAACTGTTTAAACACAGTTGCTTATATACAAAAGGAGTGCAGTTTTCTTCAGCTTTGGCTGTTTAGACTCTTTCATGGATGATGTGAACCCAGAGTGTCTGTTGAACAAATGGTTGCTCAGAGAAAAACTCCCAGGGATTTTATTGAAATCAAAACAAGGGATGCAGCATTTGGATGGAGATCAGGGAAATAACTCACACATAGCAATGACAACTCTTTGACACGTACCACTGACTTCAGTTTTAACTCCCAGGTGCAGAAATGCCTGGAGAAGTTTTGCTACTTTGCTTAGCTTTTCCCCATTTGTGTCTCTGCTCTGCATACCATGGGCACCCACGTCTTTGGCTGGGCTCCTTCTGGAGCACAATATAGGATGTGTTTCAATCTTAGTCTTTGCTCAAGTGTGGTTACTGAAGGAGATTGGATCTGATGCATATGACCCTGCTGTTGCTCAGCTCTCTTCTCCTAATGGTTTCATCTAAGAACCCTGAACATCTCACCAAGCTCCTCTTCAGCTGTTGTGCCTTCTCTGCTCATCAGGCATCCAGAGGAGGGGACTACAGTAAATCATACTCCTGGATAGCAGGCACAGGACTCCAGAAAAAGCCAGCAGGTGCAGACCCCAAGGAGAAAGCTATGAGAGGGGTTTCGGACTAGGAAGACTGGTGCAGAGCAGGGACTACTTGGAAAAGGATGGTCTGGGCAAAGACTGAGGAGAAAAAGGGAAATCTGGGTGTGTGATGGCTGTTGTAGAGAAAGGATCCCAGAGAAGATAAGAGGTGCTGAAAAAGTAGAAAAAATAGCCTGAGACGACCTCCTCTTCACTAGATGGGAAATGTGGTTGTGACAAAAAAGCCTGTAAGGAAACCAGCTAATACAATACAGAAATATGAAGAGAGAGCACTTAATTGTATGCTTATGCCAGCATATGCCCAAGTGCCTTTTCGTATCAGGGTCCTGCTGCTGCAAAAGAACAAGACAACTGGGTTTATCACTGTTTACTATTATTCGATTACTATTTATTATTTACTGTCTCTATTTACTAACTCTGTTTACTGTTTGTCACCTTTCCCTCACTCAGCAAAGAAATGTGTAAAGAATAAGCCCAATTTCAGTAGAATCAAGGGAAGTATTATTTGAGATTGTCAGAGGCCAAAACATTAGTTTCTTGTTCAGCTTGTCATTGAAGGCATCCTCCCCAGAAATCATCTTATGAATCTGTTCACCTTCCCAGACTTGTGGTTTTGTTTGCACAGTAAACTAAATTAATTTATTAAGCCAAGTAGTCATAAATAGAAGCTAAATTAAAACTGATCTTGGATGATATTCTAATTGGCCCTAGCCTCTTGAGGCAATGTGCTGTGAAGAAGCTTGCCATTTTTCAGATGCATTGCAGCACCTCCTCTTTGCCTTCATGCTTCGCATGACAAAGACCTGCTATCAGCCACAACGTCGACCTGCCTATATGCAAGGTTACCCGAGCTAATCAGGATGTGGGAGAGGGAAAACAGTGGGTGCGTGGGTGGGTTATGTAACAAAGAAAGGTAAAATGGGAGCAGGAGCTTTCTTCCAGATTGTTTATAAAGATTCACAAGATTGATCCTTGTTTCCCTAAAATCAGGGAAAAAATCTCCAGTGACTGCCTGCCCTTCTGAGTTTTAGTATGCAGCCCACCTACACACAGCCCTTTCTTCTGCAGAAGCTGGCTGTACAGCCTGTCTTGATTAGATCCCCATAGCTTTGGCATTTTTTCAAATTTTTTTGATACCTATCTTGTCAAATCTGTCAATTCATTGTTAAAATACTAACAAAACACGGAAGACAAGGTAATGTGTCTAGCCTGGTATTTAAAGCTTTATTTGTATTTGATGTGCTATTACTCCTCATTTTTCTCCCTGTGAGAGACACAAAAGAGAAAGAATAGATACCAGATCAACAACGACATTACAAGGGCTACTTTTTAGCAGGCCATGCTGTCATGATTCAGTGTAATCAACTGCAGTACTCCCAGTGCAAGAAAGGAATTGAGATAACTTGATAAAGTACCTCTACTGTATCTAGGCTTCAGCTGGCCCAACCTTTTACTTAATTAATAGTTCAGGTCACACTAGGACATAACCTTCTTAAAAGAGATCAGCTGGGGATGCATTCTCATGGCTGCAGTTTCATGGTAGTAGTGTAACGGGTTAATATATGTAATCATTTTTTAGTAGAGTTGTTCCACAGAGAGGCTTCAAGCCTTATCTGACTTTGGGAGAGCATAATTAGCAAAGGAATAATGTTAAAGAAAATAATTATGGTCTTCCACGTTTATCATTGGTTGTGTGTGCCTGTGGAGGAGCTTTGGGTAACATCAGACCATGCACACAGCGTATGTGATCGTGTGATAGCGGAAGTGAAATGCAGATGTAAAGGCTGGGCGAGAAAGCTGCAGTGGCTCTGGGTGGCTGAGTGACCAGTACTGCCTATAAACGTATACAAGAAAAATGTCTTTTTGGGCCTGAACTTTGCAGAAGCAGCAGTGAAACACCGATAGCGATAGCGCTAGCTCCTAGCAGATGTAATTCTAGGACTTAGTCCTGCAGAGTCCATACAAACTCCTTGGCTTCTGGGCTCTGCACCTCTTCAGGAGGCTGAGGGTTTGTGTTACATGCTGTAATGACAGTCAAAGGCTTCTTCCCAGAGCACGTGGCTTGCAGAGAGGGAAATGAAGAACCTCACCTGGCTTCTCTTTAGCTGAATGGGACTGCTGTGTCAAAAGCTTCCCTCCCTTTTCATCATCTCTTCTAAAGTGTGCATGTATGCAGAGATGAACTAGCAGTGAAAAAAACTTATGGTGGCTTGTTCCAAAGTGGAAGAGGTTTTATGGCTGGAATGACATTTCTGTGCTTCTATGAAAAAAGCAGTGTAGCTTTAAGAGCCCATGAGACCTGATTAAGTGTCTTATTTTTTTACATACATCATAAGTAAAACTTCAAAGGTTTGAAAGTGAGGAAGGGGGATGAGAGCACATTCTCCCATTCACTAGAAACGATTTTGCCTGCCAGAACCATTTAGTGAATCTGCTAAACAGCTTTGTTAAGGTGTTTATCCCACCAAGACAGTTCATAGCTGTGGGCATTCACGGGTATAGAAACGAATTCAGGCTATGCCAAGCATACAGGACAATGTTTCTGAGCCCGACACAATATAGTGGCTCATCTGCATAATCCCTCCATCCTGCTTGAGATGGAGGAGAATGGAAAAGCAGTAGATACTGTATGTCAATCCTGACAGCTTTATTAAAACTGGAGTCTGCTCTTTTGGTCTTGCTACTTTCTCCTTGCCAGCATTCAGCCTGTAGAGAGAGGACTACATTGCCCTCTTTGGCGAGTTTGGAAAAACCTGGAAGGGTGAGAAGGATGCGGGGTTTTCTCCTTATACTCTCCCCCACTGTATCTGAAGATGCTGCAGGTTGTCTTTGTCACTCCACAGATAATGACATAGAAGAGAGAACGTATGGCTGTGTGGGCTGGCCTGTGTAAGGTAGAGTGCGTAGTGTGTGAGTAGGGGAAGCCAAGGGCAGGTTTCCAAACCCGCCAGCTCTCATTTAGGCATGTCCATGAAGTGGCTGGATTTTCAATAAGCTACTGGTCTCAGCAGGAGTTACTGGGTACTGAGCCCTTCTGAAAATTTGGCTTCTTGACAGTACGATGCATCACTTGGTTGAAAAGATTTCTTTCAGCATCCTGTGAATAATCCATTCTATTTGAGTGTAAATAATATCTCTAATATTTCCTTTTTGGCTTTTAAGTAATATTGTGGAATTTTTTTTTCCTCTGAAAAAGCAAAGAGAGGCTATCTGTATTTATTGCATTTGAGTGAATAACTTGCAACAAATAATTTATTCAGGGAATCAAGTCTTTTTTCTGCTTGCAAAAATCTCCATTCTTCAATTACTCAAATGTGTGTGATAATTTTTTTTACTGATAATGTCTTTTCTGCCACCTTCGCCCCCCACCCCACCTATCCCTTCTCTCGGACTTGGGACAAGTTCTGTTCAGGATCTTGTTGCTCAAAAATGTTGCATAGTGTGGCAGCAGCTCTTTGGTCAGGTGATTATGTGTGTCTGTCATGCAGGCGTTTAAAATAGTATTGTTTCTAATAAGAATTTGGGGGAATATAGATGAATTGTTCGTGCTTTGCAGAAAGTACCTCCAAAAGGGAGAATGGAATAATTAACTGAAAAATTTCTATGACTGAGCACTGACCTCAAAAAATGTTCAAGTGTTAGACTACTGTATGTTGTGTGAACCTATTATATAAGCAGTGATGTAGGCAAAAGGCAGAAAAGAAATGAGGAAAAAGGTATCAGACCTATGGGTCTTAGTCACTCGCAGTGTTCAACCAAACCATTTGCCTACCAACTGGTTGCCTCATGTCTTAGCCCATGCACACACCCTCACAGCCTAGGGTTTCCGAAGTTTTGCTCATAGAAAACTACATAACAGGTGGGACACCAGGTAAGAAGAGTGGTCATCTGCTGTGCAATAATGTTATGTCCACTAGGCAAAAATTTTATAAAATCCCATTGAGGGCCGCACAGTACCTGAATGCAGCAAATAAGTGACTTCTTTATTTTGGGAGGCATCTGTCCTGGTGCTGTAGTTGAACATTCAAACCAAGGCTTGAAGGGACACTACCCTTTCCATGCTATTACCAGCCTGCTGCATGAACCCTAGTTGGTTTGGTTTGTGTAATTTCTCGATGTAGATTGTAAAGCCTTCACAACAGGGACTCTCTCTTATCAAGTAAATGTGCAGGAGGCAAAGCAGTGGGATGGAAAGACTTCTCTGCCCTGTGGACTTCAGGGGACAGGATCAGATATAACAATATTTTCAACTCCTTTAATTTCATTGAGCTACTTAGTGTGTAAAGCACAAGGTCTTTAGTAGCAGAATTAGTCAAAAGACTGAGATGAGATGAGCAAAAGGGACATCTCTGTCAAACGTTGACATGGAACCAGCAGCCTGACGTGTTCTCTGGGGCACCCTCTGACAGTCTGATCACTTGAATAATTTTGGCGCCTATATTAAGTGGCTAAAATGAGATGGTGTGAGTATGTGCCTTCAATATAATTTCAAGCAAAATTGATTGGAGATGCATCCCACTTTCTTTCTCCGGTCAGTAGATACCTATGGTATGAAGGCTTTTAACAGGTAATTGAGTTGTGGTCATGCAGTGAGCTACATGATGCTGTCTACAGGTCCTGTCTGAATCTGTTCAGTGATCAGTACAGCATTGTCCCAGATTGCAGGGCACCTATGCAGCTAATGTTGGCACCATGTCTCTAGTACAGGTGAAAATCAAATCAAGCAGAGTGTAAAGGCTCTGTGGACACCTGGAGAACACCTTAAATTTGTTTAAATTTTTAAATAAAATTTAAACCTTACAGAAGTTATGTGAAGGTTAATTTTCCTTAGTGTTCTTTTGTCTGCTTGAAGCCAGTTGCCTGTTCTAGCTTATCTGTGCTGTCTTTCTTACTGCTGGCAGGAGGATTAGTACTTTTGAGGATTGTTCTCCTCCAGGGAGAGCAATGCTTTTCTTTAATAGACAAATCTTTGTCAGAGAAACTAAGTACTGAAGTTTATGCAAGCATTTTCCATGAATTAATGCTAACTAAATCAACAGCGAGCCGAGCCTGCTCCTCTTATTTCCTTCTATATATATGTGTGTGAGCAAATGCTGACATAATACGTGCTAACTGCACAAATAGCACAGACCAGTGGAGTGTGTCCCTAGGACGAAAGCCACAAGCAATTGGGAAGTGTGGCCATCAGTGAGTTTTGGGACCAGGCCTGTAGTGAAAGAAGGGCATGACAAGGGCATTCTGGCAGATGCTGGATCAGATGACGTGTCTCACCATGTTTTATGTACCCATAATTCCCAGCAGCCTGCCCTTCAACTTCCCCTTTTAAAATGTTCCAAAGTTTTTAATTTGAACAAAGAACTGTACACATGAGGTGGCAGAATAAATTGCTTTACTTAAAGCATCCCATGTTGCTCTTAAATTCCCTCTTGAATTTTGGTTTGTGACTAGCTGGTATCAAAGACCTTCATGTGCTTAGACAGTTAGCAGAAATCCTGTGGAAGCTGAAGGAGTGGCTTGCATCTGCCCCAGTGACTGTGGCCATGCCTCTTAGCCAGACCAGACTCCATGCCTGCGTGCTGAGGCTGTTAGTCCTTCCCTACATCCCAGTAGAATGATGAGTTAAAGGCCCTTCTAACATGTGAAATGCTCTGATTCAAAAGTATTGAGGCCCCTCAATAAAAAACAGTAAGAGAGAAAATTTGCTGATGTAAAATAACCATGTTGTTATAAATAATCTTCTGTGAAAATGTTATACTTTTTTTTTTTTTTTGGGGGGGGGGGGGGGGGGGAAGGACAGAAAGAAATTCCTGAGGGAGAAAGATAGTATATGATAAGTGAAATTAGTCATAACTTGGGAAAAATATATGGTAAAATATGAAAGCAAGATGTTATGAAATAATTTTGTAAGACTTTTTAGAATAATTTATGTTTTCTAGGTCATGGTTTTCTTGGATAAGAGATTGTTAGTGTTTATAAAACATTGTAATCCACTAATTGCTTACTAAGCCTTTTCAAGCTATTTGGATGTGGAAGTGTTTCAGAGAGAGAAAACTACTCTGCTAAATATTGCTCAGTGCAGGAAGTGAAAAATGTCTAGTCAGAGACACCAAAGCCAAGACAGTAAGCTTAAAAATCATGGCAGAAACTTGATTCTAACTAGATAAAATGCTGCTTGAATCCCTCTATAAATTAAGCCCCAAGGGTGCAAACTACATTTTTATGAGATGGTTCCCCAAACACCAGTTTTGTAACTGTGTATAACCTGAGTGTGCATTTCCACAGAGTTTCTGTAGCAATTTGTATGAGGTTTATTGTATCACATGGATACAATACTAAAAATAACATTTTAGTTAGAAAATGTTATGAGGCACTGGGAAACAAAAGAGAAGGGACCTGTGGGGAAGCCTATTTATTTGTATTTGGTGTTTGCATTTCTTGCAGTAAATGTTTAATACATGCCTCTTGTTTCAGATGGCATGAGCCATTAATTTGGGTTATCCAGCACCATCTGTAGTCACCAGACTACAGAAAGAGGACAGGCAATGCTCTGGCTGTTGTAATAGATAAATCAATTTTTGTTATCATTTTTACACACACATTACATAGGTGCATAAAATTAGGGGCCAGATTCTCTGCCAGCGGTCTTTACCAATAAGTAGTTGTGGACCATTGGGGACTATCAGGTATCAGAAAGTTGTCCATGGTCAAAGCTACTGAACAAAGCAAACCAACAGCCAGGAACACTCTCACTTCCCCAGAAAAGCAAATAAAAGCTAGAAGTTGAAAGTATCTTCATTTCTTGTTTGTTTTAAATGAAAACCATTAGGGAATTAGTGTACAGAACAGCCCAGGGTCTGGGTAGTTTCCTTAAAAATTGAGTTACATGAATTAATAACACTGACAAGTACTGCTGCAGAGTAGTGAATACAGTGTGGGTACCTGGACCAGCAGAAGGTAAGCACAGGTTATTGTCATTCTGATCTGGTATACGTACCTGATGTGGGCTTTGAAAGAAAGCCAGTTCTTTGTTTCAAAGACCTTGACTCTGGCATAGAAATGAGAGGAGAATGAAGACATGGAGGTTCACAGGGTGTCAAAGAACTGAGAATTTTGTTGGGAACTTTGGTAAATTGTCTCACGGACACTCTGGATGTGTCTGCAGAAGACAGAAATAAGAAAAGTATTTTCAATGCTTTGGAGACCAAAAGACCCAAAGAAATCTCCTCCTACTCTCACAATTAATGCAAAGGTAATCGGCAAAAAGTCCAACCCAAAAAATAATTAAGCAAAAATAATTCAGAAAAAAAAAAAAAAGAAAAAAGAAATCTCCTACAGAATTGGTTCTGCCGGAAATATATTTGTAATATCCCACTAGTGGCCAGCAAAGGAAATGGAAAGCAAAAAGTCATGCCAAGATAACATATTCACAGTTCTGCCTACTATGTTCTCAGTGCCTAGAAGCATGAAGTTCTGAAACAACATCATTTTTAACATTAAACTAACTCTTGTCGTGTGGAAGACGAGCTAGACCTAAGATAAATATAGCCCTTCTGCTACAGAAAAGAAAGTTGGATTCTAAAGATCAGATACACTTGTAGGGCAGGCAGCAAGAAACCCATGCAAGGCTGACCCCTGGCACGTTGCTAGTGGCTCAGCTGCTTCGTTGTCCCAGCTAAGAACAGATAAAGTAGGGAGCAAGCTGTGTGTACTGCTAAAGCTGCAGTGCACACCAGTTGTTTAAATGGAAATCCAGCACATGATTTTTGGCTTGCCAAGGGCTGGGGAAGGCATAGCAAATGACAGGGGATCGTGGGTAGGTCTGAGATTGCCGTAGGGCATGGCACCTCCCCCTGCCAGTGGTCAGGCTGTATAAGAAGCAAAGCCTCTGCAGTGGGAACGGCAGTGTAATGGTGGTTTGGGTGAGCCGCCCTGCACACCTGCGGGTGAGTAGGAACTTCTTGTAGTAATACCCAGGAGTGAAGTTTGTTTCCTCACTGCACCATAAGGGCTCTGAATGAGCTATTACAGTCTATAAGGCAAATATGTATTTATTTAGGCAATTTTTAAAAAATTGATTTTTGATCCAGTACGTGGTAAAAGCTCCTGAGGAACCAGCTATGTAAATCCTTCCTTAGCTGTATAAATACTCTTTTTATTCTCTCTGTAGTTAACTTTCATGCGATGGCACGAATAATGAATGATGATTAGCTGGAATCAGTGCTCGGGAAAGAGGGAGAACAGGGAAATGGATTCTATTTCATAAATTTTCTTATGAGACTCTAGTAATTAAACACTTTGCAAGGTGGGTAATAACCAGTAGCCTTTATTCACCATGGTATTTATCCTGGATCTGTCATTCAGGTTGGCCCAGTCGTATCAGCTCCATTTCCTCATCTGTACAACGGGAATAAAAGTATTGACCTTCTTAATAACATCTCTCCGAGACAGAGAGAGAGCAAATGCTCTGGAAGATCTGCATAATTATTGTTAACTTCAAGCTATGAGCAAATCCCTTGGAGTCGATGGGACTGCTCACATGTGGGGTTAGTTACAGTACTGGGAGCCACTGATGGCTGCAAATCATGGAAAACTGGCTTTCTGATGGATCATAAATCTGCTTCTGGAGAGCTGTTTTTGCTTTCCATATGGGCTGGGACTTCCAGTGATGCTTCAACAAGTTATGTGCCTGGGAGTTGGATGCCTAACTCCTTCAGGCTCTTTTCATAGAAACCTTTAAGTTGGAAAGGACCTTTAAAATTGAATCCAACTGTTAATCTTCTGCATCTTAAATCTTAACTTGTAGCATTGCCAGAATTTATTTTCTCTCCTCATTGATTTTGAAACTCTTCAGATATCTTGCCCCCTTTAAAAGTTGGGAAGCAACACATATGAAAGCTGCACTGGCTTCAAAAGATCCTCATCACAGCCAGACAGTGCTCTCAAAGCCTGCGAATTTCTAAGGATACCTAAAACACTTCAAAAAGCTACAGCTTTCCTGGAAAGCAGGAGTTTGCTGTTGGAATTGTAGTCTAAAATATTTTGCTATTTTCACATAAGTATAAACATTTTATAGGAAAATGGACACAGCTGAGTGGGGGGGAATTCTGAAGTACAAATCATATCAGAAAACTCATGCTTCCTTTTTTTCTTCATTGGATTTGTCTTAAAATTCCTATTTCGATGGACTGAAATACCAAAATAAGTAACCTGGTTTTCAACACTGCTCTGAGCAGTCTCCATTAAAAAGAAAAGAAACGGCCGTAGCCACCTACTTTTGAAAACCTCCACCAGTGCTTTTCATTGATGCCACTTGCTTTCCTTTATTTATGTCAGTACCAGAGAATCATCTCACTTGAGCCATGATTTCTCTTCCATTTTAAGTGGGTAATATCCATATGCAAATCTTCTAGAAAGGTCTCTTGGCAAATGCAGGCAAAAAAAAAAAAAAACAAACCCAGCAAAACTTCTTAGCAACAGCTGGGAAGAACATCAAGAAGGAATCTTTTTTTTCCCAGCCTTGGAAACATGTTGGCATTCACATCTCTGCTCAGCAGTCTGCTTGAGCTGTGTGCTTATTAGCGCTCTTAGAGCGCAGACACACTGCACTGATTCAGTATATATTCTTGTCCCACGTGCTTTGTTGTTATTTTAAGACAAAAGTCTCTATAGGTGCACGCTACAAGGAAAGTGAGTCCTTGTTGACATCTGCGTGTCTTTACTTAGCACCTTCTTCCCTCAAAGTCCCTAAATCCCTGTGCTGTGTCCCTCTGCAAGAGGCATTGAATGATCAGAATGTCTTTGTGCTTATATTTCAAATGCTTGCTACCTGTGTGTGGTCTGGGCAAGGAATAAGTCCTGTGGCCTTTCTGGGGAACTGTTGCAAAAAATAGTTTGCAAGTGGAGTGACAAGCAGGCATGGGATACTTTGTTCTTTAATTGCTTTTAACTTCAGTGTGGTGCAGGGATATTGAGGGGGCTATCGCTAGGATCGGGCTGCAATGAGGACAACGATGGCAGGATTTTTTTCAGCCTGAAATATGAAATGTGTGTTCTTCTTTTAAGCAAAAACACCCAGGAAGATGGCCCTTGTAATTACTGGAAATCGGCAATCTGTCTGCTGTCATTCAATTTAACCCATGCAGACTTGCCATGTGCGATGGATCCACTCAGTGGGTGTGATTTCAGAGGAGGAATAGTCCATCTGGTTTATCCAAATGCTGCTTTAAAGGAAGGTGACTGACAGGGTTTTTCAGACCCAAAGTGCAGCAGACTGCCTGGAAGCTGGTTACTTACCAGCTTGGATACAAAAGATCTCTATATTAAGCATGCTGTCAAAGTAATAGGAACTGATAGGATTAGCAGAACCAGGCAAGTAGGCAGTGGGAACATTGTGGCTGAGCAGGTGAGCCAGAGCTCAGCAAACTGTTTGTAATGTGAGGTGACTCACGTCCATGGAAGAAGAAAGGCTCACCTCTTCTGGATGGACAGTGATTTTTGTAAATAGCTCTAATTTGTAAAGCCTGCAGTGAAGTTTGAGGATGTGCCTTACACAAAAGAGATTCAAAGGCGTTGCAAAAAAGAAGAATAATCATAAGTACAACTGCATCCTCATTTTGCCTCCTGGATATGGTGCTTCTGTTCTGATCTAGCTGTTCCAGTGTTACGTTTCAGAATAATTAAAAGACAATTGCACCTATTTTGTTTATTCAAAGTTCCCAGAGCTGCTGCTAAATATGTTGTCTTGCATATTTGTCTGTTTAATTTGTACCTTGAGATGCTTTCTCTTTATTTTTCTTTCCCTCTTTGAGATTTCAGATTACTGGTCTGGAGAAAATGGGCAGTTTGCCTTTACATTATATGAATAGCAGAATAGGATCCTGTCACAGATGAAAGTACTGTATTTATGACTCATTATAATCCATTCATTGCTTCACGGACCCAGAGCCCTCCAGGGAGTGCCACAAACCTACATAATTTTCCCAAGTGCTACATTTTGCATTTGGATCTTTGGTTTAGCTGACAGATATGAAAAAGGAAGAAAGAAGTGCAGGAAGGCAGAGAGTCCATGCGATTGTGCATGTACAGATGCTGAGCAGTGATAGCAGCAGTTTCACCTCAGACCCATCCATCTCATCATGCTCTTGCTCCCTGTTCCCTCTGATGCCGTCACAACCACGAGGGGCAGGGGTGAGCTTCAGGAACTGGCAGAGATTGGCATGCCTTGAATGATAGCAGGCCCACAGCAGCAGGTGAGTGTTGGCACGACCAGTTTCTGTTGTGCTGGAGCAGGCTAACAGTGGTAAATCACTGGAACATGTTGCCCAGGGAGGTGGTAGATGCCCCATCCCTGGAAACATTTAAGGTCAGGCTGGACGGGGTTCTGAACAACCTGAACTAGACCTGAAGATTCCCTGCTTATTGCAGGGGGGTTGGACTAGATGACCTTTAAAGGTCCCTTCCAACCCAAACTATTCTACGATCTTGCTGCAGAAAGCAGCTCAAAGTCCTGTGCAGGAAATCTATTGCACCAGCTTTTCACAGTGATGTCTTTCAGTATTTGGAATTGCCAAAAAAATGCAACTTCTGATATTTATGCCTGCAGTGCCCCAGAATGCACTGATCTGGTATTATGGAACAGATTTCCTAGGCAGAAATCGATAGTTCTCAGACAGGTGCTTTTATTGCAGGTATTTTGGGCAATGGTGATACAGACCAGGTGCTTTGGATGTGCCTTGCATATAAGCTGATTGCTACTCTAGTCAACAGCTTTCTGATTGCTGTGCTCAGCTGGTGTGCCGTTGTGGTGTCTGCATGGTGCTGGTGGGACTGTCCAGCTTTAGTAGTAGTGTGCTACAGCAGGGCTGGCTTTGAGGGTCACTTGTATCTGAAAGTCTTTTGCTGGCTTGGTGTTACATAGACAATGTTTGTCTCTCTTCTTGGTGTAGGAAATAGCTTCTGAGCCATATTTACCTTGGTCAGGTTCAGAAAGTGCTGCAGTGGTTTGGGGAAGATTTTTTTTACTCTGATGACGTTATTCTGTGTATTAATATTCTTTTTCATTTGCGGCATGTGTAGTATTTCCAGAGCTGTCCGTTTCTAAGCGGAAATCTGGCTACACTGATGCCAGCCCTACTCTGTCAGTAACCCTCTGAATGTCTTCATGTGAGGGAATGTAATTGTGGATGTTTGTAACTGGGAGCGTGGGGATCTCTGTTAACTGGAGATGCCTTCATTGGGGTCAAAGTGTCACTTCTACCAATGAGGCAGATAAGGAGAACAGAGGTAGCAAGGTGCAAGAGGCCAAATTCAGGCCTTTGAGGAGATAAAGATTGGTTGGGGTAAATAACTGAGGGGTTCAGATTTTTTACTTCGACATACAAAATCTATTTCTTGCCTTTTCTCACATGATTTGCAATCCCATTGCCTGGTTTTGTAGGGAGTCTGAGGAATTCCTTGCAGTCTCCTCTTTGTCTGGTGCCTTCCACAGTTATTGTTCCTGCTTCATGATTCCTCTCCTCTTTTTTCCCTCCAAATCTTTTTTTTTTTTTTAATAGCCAAGAGGAGACAGTGAGTCACTTCTGATTGCTTTGTGGCACCTGTTAATTTTCTGCTGTTGCTTAATGGAGCACTTCACAGAAATATGCTCCATTTCATTCTTGCACCACTGTGAAATACTACCAGGCTGTGTGAGATGATTAGGGCAAAGATGAGGAAAATATGATATCTCTTTCTCTAAGAAATTCATTGCAAAGTAGCAGAGATTCTGTATCTGCCATGAAGCAAAGGTTGTGTAGGGTACCTGGGGAGCACCCTGCTGTCTGATGTTGAGTGACTGCAAGAGCAATGTTTACCCTAGATTCACTGAGGAGGGATTGCCCTTAAACCTGGCAGCTTTGAAAGCAGAGCAAGTCTTCCAATGGCACTTCAAACCCTGTGGCTCCACAGGTTTCTGTGGGAAGTCACCTGCTGAGCCTTTAAAGAAATGTCTTAATATGATTGATTTGATCTGGGTAAGATTTGATTTAGAGAGCTATTCAGGAATTCAGGACATTTACGCACTGAGTAAGTATGGATTTAATAGCTTAATTTAAAGCATCCATGTTTTAAAATGTTAGACTTGGGGTTGTAATGTTTCATATGAATACTCAGAAGTGGTTAAAATCAATCAGGATCTGTCCCTTTGCTCTGCAGGCAGGATGGTAGCTGCTAGCTAGAACACAGCATTGTCCATATGCATGCAAATACTGCATATGGTATTCACCTGTAATCAGAATAGAAAGTAGTAACGATAGCTGAGCTATGTCAGCAATGTAGTTCTGGCTGATGCTTTTGACAAGTACATTTCTATGTACAAATCATGGAGGCCTCTCTGAAATGCTTCTACCTCTGGGGAAACACAACTGCAGTTACATTCATGGCAAATGAGGTTGTAGAATCAAAAAATCTTCATCCTAATCTTCTCCACTTGACCAGCTTTATGCATTGTGATCACTATAAAAGAAAGCTTTTAGATGTATGCTTAACCAGATATCTTCAGTGAGTGCGAACTGGAGTTCCTTTCATCAACTCCGCAGTTCTCATAAAAGTGAAAGTATGTAGATATGTATTTGTATGCTTGAGTTTTGAAAGCAAGAGTCCATTATATTTTAATCCTACTTAAACTGTGAGCAGAAAAACCTCCAAGTGGCATGGCTACCCAAGCTCTTACTTGCACTTTTGATGCTTCGGTGACTGCAGATGTACTCAGACCTCCTTCTGTAGCATTTGCAATTGCATATATAAAGAATTTTGACTAATATAGAAACGTATAATATATGTTAACTGGGACTTCCTGTGTAGTAGGCATAATATTTAAATGTTTTCAAGAGGAATTTTCACAAGTGACAGTGAATAATGGCCCTGCAGTGCTGTTATTGTGCCTTTCATAAACATGGCTAGGTAAAAATATAATCTCTCATTAAAATATATATATATATACACCCGGTTGGTATTCCTCTTAATTTTGCAGGATTTTATTTAAAGCATTTTAATATACTTTTTCTGCAATATAATGCCAGAACATGGTTAATAACAGTTACACTTAACTGAACCATTCTGAGAAACTAAAATACGCATATTTGCTTTTTGTTGGGCAGGTTTGGAATGATGTGGTTTTGTGAGGTGTTGACGGCTAGGGTTTCTCAAAAGAAGCAGCTATTCACAACAAATCATATTTGCTGTTGATCTCCCTGGGTTGTTTCATGACTGCATTAATAGGAGTTAGTTGTCATTGTTTCAAACATTAATTACTGCTCTTAAGCAAAACTTAAGCTTTACTTACACAGGCAATTTCTTTCAGAGGAAACCCTTCCTACATAAACCAGGCTTCTGTCAGATGACCAAAACTATCCATTAGGTTGTGATGAATCAAATAATTTGATCTAGAGAAATGACACAAAAAAATACCAAGTTTTTAACATTTGGAACTCTGTTTTGACTGTTTTGGAAATAAAACATTAAGTGCAGCTTCAGCAAGAATTGAAAGCTTTCAGTCCTTGGCAAAGCAGCCCAGTTCCTTGCAGGGCTGAGGCTGCAGGTGGTACCACTGTGAGAGCAGACTCAGAGGGGTCTGCAAGAAGCAGATTGCTTTTGTGCTAGCAGCAGAAACGAGTATGGCAGAGTGGTGGATGCTTGTGAGGCGTGTGGCTCTTTATAGCTCTGTCCCCTGTAGCTTTTCTGTTGTCTACTAAGTGCATGTGGTTAAACTCATACATATAGAGCTTCTTCCTCTTTGAGCACTGACTTGGGTCTCTCACCTCCCTCTGGAGCTGTTCCCAACAGCTGCAAGAAAAACGTATCTTTGAGATGTCCATCTTTCTGCCAAATGTAATTAAGTTGGATTAAAAAGTTCAGAAGTTTTGATGGAGGATTATTAGACAGAAACAAAGAGAACATGCCTCCAGTTTCTTTAGGAAAGCACAATATTCCTAACTAGAGAGAATTACTGCCTCTTAAAGCAATCTGGCTCAATAAACATATTGCTGAAATTTGCCTAAAAACTAAGCAATTCATAGAAAATGAGATTCTGCGTTGGCATATGCCAACATATTTCTGATGAGCTTGGCTAACTGACTACCCTTCTGGAGTTATTTATTTAGCCCTTCTCAAATTATTTAGATGTTTAATTAGAAGCTTGGTGGCATTGAGTTTTGGCAACTTGATAGCAGAAGTAACTACATCTTCTTTAAGGAAACAGCTTTCCAATTGACATAACCCTGTGTGAAATGGAGGGGGGAGGAGGTGGGAACAGCCTTTCCCATAGTATCCCAGGAAGAAAACAACTTCATGGATTAGGAGCTTAATTAGGACTGAAATCCATAGCAATAAGTGGTGAACAAATATAGTTAATTTGATTAAGCCTCAGAGTGAATGAGTTGCACACTGCATTGATTACTTTAAAACAAATAACAAAGGCAAGGCTGTTTACTTTATGGTACTATTACTGCAAATGAAATCAGTATCAGACAGGTTGCTGGGGAGTGTAGCTAAGACAACCCCATAACCTCATCTGCTGATAAATGAATCTTTGGCTAATCAGTAGACTCAGCATGGAGGCTACTCCAGCAGACTGTCAGTGAGTCACAGCAAGGCAGGCACCCTCCTAAACAAGAAGGTTAAGAAATAAACAGGCCCTGGATGTGCAGTAAAGGTCAAGCAGTCTTTGTGTTTGAGAGAATTCTTCAGAAAAATACAAGTGCTATCTCAGGGAGGGCGAGAAGGAATGGTATTGATTATGCCCAATGCAAAAGAGCAATTTGTAGGGCTTTTTCAGAGAATTTACTTCAACAAACAGGCACCAGAATAATCTACTTCAAACAAAATCCTAGGAGTTTTACTGCTGACATGAGAAGGGAGATGGTTTCATTGAACCAATGTGGAAGAACAGGAGCGAGCAATCTTTCTGAGGGTTCAACACAATATCAGTTCTCTCCAACTCACTGTGGTCCTCTGTGGGGCTAGCTGGCTGGAGGTGTCTTGCAGTGCCCATACCTCTGCAGGTGGTGTTACCCAGAAGAGAAAGCAGGGCAGCTCTTCCTCTTCCCCCTCTGCTTCACGTTAATATACTGAGTCTGCACGTATTCAGCAACAGAGAAATCAGCATGCTCAATTGCTTAAAGTTTACATTGATCAAATGCTGTGCTGAGAGTAGTCTGTAGGAAGAGTGAAGGCAGCACTTCTCCTAAGCTCCTTTTGCTGGAGTGGGTACTTCAGTACAGAACGGTGGTCCTTAACACACTGTGTTGGCTTTTAATTAGCACAGAGCAGATCCTAACTGCACAGCATTCCCTGAGGAGGTTAAGTGCTCCCTGCAAAGTTTGTGGGTATGTGCATGTGAACAGTCCCCATAGAGCTTTCTGCACCTGGTATTAGAACAGGAGAAATAGCCGCCCTCCCACCCACTATAGATAATTGTATTGCTCCTGCATGTCTGAAAATATGATAGTTGACTGCTTGAAATTTGGAGACAGGAATTCTTCAAAAGCCCCTGCATCTGTTCTCAGTCCAAGCAAGCACTCTCAAGAGGCCAACTTCCCATAGGCCATCATGCATAATGTGGATGAAACCTCTTGAATTATTGATCTTGCAGAGGCATATAATTGTAGCTTACACAGTGTGTTTACTCTCAGTGCTTTGATTTATCAGATCTTATAATAATGTTCTCACTTTTGGCGCTCGTAAAATGCAACTGGCTTGCAGTTTAATAAATATTGACTTCTAGCCATTTGCTGCTTTGTGATTATTCCTCCTAAAGAACAAACTGATTGCTTCCTTCATTCAGCTCCACTGCAAATGGTGCAGGAATGGAACATTTTTAATATTGCGTTTTCCTACCAGCGGAAGACTGGGCTCAGCAGTACCCTTCCATGCTTCCAAGGTCAGGGTACTGTTTCTCTAACTGATGGGCACCTGAAGGTATTTGACTTCCCCCTAGGGGTCAGCAGGCATGTCTCCTCCCTAGAGAGCCCCTTTTCCCAGCCCTTTTCTTGTGCTGTTCATCACTTTTAACAAATCAAACTGTTCCCTGTTACTCTGATTAGAATGAGGAGAATCCCTGTGCTTTACTTGGTAGATCTTGTGTTCGATGTTCTCATCATCAAATTGTTGGTGTGTGCAGGACAGCGGGCTGGGACTGCCTGGGGAACTCCTGTCAGAGGGGAGGACAGTCTCAGTGGGTATTTGCTTTAAGCACAACACATAATCCAGCCTTTTTCTGCTGTTGCCATACCAATGCTGGTGACATATCTTGAAGATCACTTTAAGTCATACCTTGTCTCTAACCTGAGCTGCTCATTTTCCAGTTTACATCTATGCAGTTTATCTCTGTTAGGTGTTATCACATAACCACGCTCCTTCTATGACTGACAATAATCATAACATTCAACTGATTACACGGTGGAAATATATAGCAATTGACAGTCATGACACCTTTCCAAGAATGCCAAATACTCAGGTTTTGGATGTAAAACCAAGAGGATAATGAATTTTTATCATTTGAGGGGTTCCTGCTGTCCTAGAGGCTTTTTCCTAGGTTGGAGGCTCTTGGTGTTGGGTGGAATAGAGACACAGTGGGAGCTTGTCAGTCACTCTGTTTGCAGCTCAATAAACTGGAGAGCAGGAGTGGAAAAAAGACGCAGATGATATCCTAGGTTCACAGTTTGATTAAATGGCTTTCCCTTGGCTCTTGCAGCAGGTCCACGGCATATCCATACAATGAATCTACATTTCTTGGTTGTCAGTCCCATATTATGACCCACAAGCTCACCCAGTTACACCTGTCAGCATGGGAGCTGGAATGAAGACTAACATTTTTAGCCAAGCCAGCAGAATCACAAAATGTTATGGGTTGCATTTGCAACGCTGCCAGCACTGAGTTCCCCTGGCCGTCTTCCTGTTAATTGACAGTAATACCAGAACAGTCAGTTTGAGGAAAAATTACTCATTCTGCCCTCTTCGTGGAGCATCCTCTATCTATTTTGTCAGTAGATGCTGCAAGACTGCTCTTTGGATTCGATTATATTTTGAAATTAGTTTTATTTAATTTAATTTATTTAATGAAGAGATATAAATTAGAAAAGATGAAAATAAAACATTAGCTATTTTTTTCTAATTGGATTTATTTTTGTGCTTAATCATGTATTTCCTTTCTCTTTGCCCACTGCTGAAAAGTAGATACATTCATCCCAGAAAATATCAAGCTAGATCCTCTCTTATTAGTGGAGTTTTCATTACACCGGGTCAGGATTTGGCCTATAACTACATAACCCACTTTGTGTTAGCAAATAGCAGCATGTTTCTGTGAGCCTTTAATTCTCATGAATGGTTTGCCAAGCTGTAGCTAGTGAGCACTGGTAGCTGAGTTCTGGTGAGGAAACGTTTCCCTGCAAGCTCTTCTGCCTCTTGCCCTGACAGTTCCCCAGCAGGCACTTGCAGGCAGGGTTGAAGCGCATGGGAGGGATACATGGCAGGAAAACCTAGTGTTACCTCAACCTGTCTTCCAGCTATCTGCTCCAGCTTCTGGCTACATGTGGAAAATGCTAAGGGTGGCCTAAACGCATTTACATTTTCTCTTGGTGTCCTGATTTCCCTTCCTGAGATCTCCTTCTCCTCTTGCTTCCCCCAGGTTAGTGGGAAGAGGATGCTGAGCAGGTGAGAGGCAGCCCTAAGTGCTGTGCTCCTGGAGCACTGCCTAGCGCCAGTATGAGAACTGCTTCATTCATCTGGGTCTCCCTCGATGCCGATATACTCTGGGATGATGAAATTGTGACCAGTCCTGAGACTTTTCCCTCCTTTTGCATTCTGGCTGTAAACTTGCCATAATTTAGAACATAAGGTACAGAAGTAGACAGACCTTGAAAAGAGGGAAATGAATGTTTGACCATCACCAGTTTGGAAATCTCCCCTGGTAGCTGTGAAATTGGTGTCAGTTTCTGTTATTGGTATAACAGGGCCAATGTGTTCTCTCGGCAAACGTGGGATCTCCACATCTGCTTTATCCACTAGACGGATGACATAAAGCAGCTTGCTTTACAGTGAATACTTTATGCCATCTTTAATCTGAAGTGTATTTCTGTAGTCTGCCAAAACACTTCGGTGTGAATTTCTTGTTAGGTCAAATGTATGTTTGGAAGCCTTGATCAGTGCTGCAGAGAAAGATTTGTCTCCGCTAGGAAGATTGGTGCAGACAGACATTGATATAATTGTATTAGCAGTCTCATACTTCTCAGCACGTGTGCGCAATGTGTAACTACAGGACAGCTGAGAAACTCGATAGCATGAGGACTGGAGAGGGTAGTTGATTTTATTGTCTGTATCTGTATCTATCATCTGCCTGCCTGCCTGCAGTATTTCCAAGATGTGATATCCAGCCTCTGTAACTGAGACCTTTAGCATCGGCTAATGGATCTGAAAGCTTCCACCCCCAGCAACTTTAATGGGAATGGGGCACTGAGATCTTTTTTAGAATTGCTGCATTTTCCTCTGAGGATTCGCCTGACCGTGTCCATCCACATGGGTGCAATTTCCTTAAGCTGATGCAGTCTTGTAGTTTTATATTGTTAAACATTGCCTCAGGAGAGTCTCTGAAGGTTAGTTCTGTCATCTCTGGGTGAGTAACGTTTTGCAAATATACCATATCAAATTAGAGTAGTCTTTCCATGTGATGGTCCCTGTTCATCAGCAAAATAGTAACCTGGACTACAGTGTTTCTTCCTTCTTTCCTCTGGCTGCAGGGTAGTCACCGCCTTTTTTTTTTTTTCTTCTCTGCCTCGTACTTTTGTAAGAAATACCAGCTGCATATTAGCAGCAAATTCTTCTTCATTGATTTTGAACAGAGATGTCTGCAAGCTCAGAAAATTTTAGTAGCTTTTTGAAGAGTTAGGCAGGATTACATAGGTGACGTTATAAACATGAGCATACTAAGCCTTACGCATCCCTGGGAAGGGTAGGAGGTAGTCTCCTGATCTTATACAGAGGGAAACCGAGGAACAAAGATGTTCATCAGAAGTCATAAAGGATGCCAGTGGCTGGGCTGCCTGGACAGCTTCCTCTTGAATCCTTCCTTCCAACTAAAGCACAAAGACTGCATGCCCTCCCTTCTTTCCTCTGGAAAAAGACGTATAGTGTAGAAATTCATTTCACAGAATTGTATGTCCTTAATAAAATTCAGCTCTAGTTATGACCCTGTGAGATGATTAGTGAATTAGAGTTCTTAATTAGCATTTTGCATAATTCATGGCAATTACAACATTCTCATGGATATGATTGTCAAGGTGCAGATGTGCAAACGTGCAGCTATAATTTTCTCATCTAAATAACTCTTTTGGTGAAACCTCTAATCTTTTACAACTCTATTGTGTAAGGGCTATTATTCCTGTTGTTATTTTTAAGGCATTAGAAAATGGATGTGAATCTCACTTCAGCTTCAATCACTGCAACCAGCGGTTTTTCAGAAGCTTTAAAAACTGTCATAAAAGTTTGCTCCTGGGTGAGAATTAGGCATTTGAATTTTCCGAAGGACCTGTACTACCCAGTTTTTAGCATCCCACAGAGAATTGTATTTCAGTTTTTCACTTACAATGGTAAAACAAAAGCTAAATCCAGTATGTGTACTAGTCAAGATTTATATGGCGGGACTGTTAATGGAATTGAGCTCCTACTCCTTCTTCAGCTGGAGATAGATTTCAAAGTCCTTTGTGCTATGAAGATCCTTTCCTTTTGCCAGAAATGTATAAAGTATTACGCATCTGAGGTTATTAGGACCAGCTTTTTGGATACAGGAAAATCTGGAGTTACATAGGATGCGTGGCAGCTAAATAGAGGAGGAAGAAGATAGTGGCAGAGTTAGGACCACCTAACTTTCTGTGGTGGTTTGACCTTGGCTAGATGCCAGGTGCCCACCAGGCTGCTCTATCACTCCCCTCCTCAACAGGACAAGGTGGAACAAAATAAGATGAAGAAAATCCTCATGGGTCAAGAGAAAGGCAGTGGAATAAAACAAAAGCAAAGATTGCATGCAGAAGCAAAGGAAAACAAAAGATGATGTTCTCTACTTCCCATCAGCAGGCGATGTTTGGCCGCTTCCTGGGAAGCAGGGCTTCAGTACACATAGCGGTTCCTCCAGAAGACCAACATCATAAATAACAAATGTCTCCTCTTCCCTCCTCTCTCGTAGCTTTTGTATCTGAGCAGATATCATATAGTATGGAATGTTCCTTTGGTCACTTCGGGTCAGCTGTCCTGCCTATGTCCCCTCCCAAGATCTTGCCCACCCCCACCCTACTGGTGAGGCAAGGGGAATGTTGGAGAGCCAGCCTTGATGCTGCAGCGCTGCTCAGCAGTGGCCAGAGCACTGGTGTGTTATCACCACATTTCCAGCTACCAACACCAGCACAGTGCTGGGAGGGCTGCTATGAGGAAAATTAACTCCATCTCAGCCAAACTCAAACCACTTTCCAAAATACTATCCTTCAGAAATCAAATGCAATAGCACAGAAATCAATGACCCAGGTGATCAAAATACAGTTACACCCAACTCAACACTTCCAGGTACAGCTTGTATTTTAAGAAAATTACTGACAAAAAGTGACAAATTTGAATTTCTAGTACCTTCATTAAGTACCTACACAGACATTATTAAATGTAATTAATTTTACTTTCGTAATTATAATCTAATATGTAAATCCATTTACAGTATTCCATTC
The DNA here is from genome assembly GCF_023638135.1 of Falco biarmicus. Classification (NCBI taxonomy): domain Eukaryota; kingdom Metazoa; phylum Chordata; class Aves; order Falconiformes; family Falconidae; genus Falco; species Falco biarmicus. The sequence continues at coordinate 61,413,480 of NC_079288.1, read as the reverse complement.
TATTAAAGGTACAAATCAAAACAATATTTCCTAAACAAAATTATGAATTTCCTTAAATGAAAGCCATTTGCAATTTCCCACAGGAAATTTTAATCACTTTCGAATTTGTAGTCACGGAACACATAGGAGGTTCATGCTGTCGAGATTTAACAGAGGGAAACTGCAACCCCTATATTCTTATTAGAGGCAAAAAGCACTTGGAGGAACCTGGACATACATGTTTGGATATACATGGTTTTCAGCACCTGATCCCTCTTTCCAGCATCCCCCAAAGGGACCAGCTTGCAGAAGCTTACCAGTCATTTCTAATGGGAGTTCTCCAAATGAGGATTACTCTCCTCTCTGGCTCTCTGCCTGTTGAACTTGAAGGTAAAGCAGTTGTCCTGATCAGCTGGAGATGGATTGCCCCCTTACAGTAGCACTTTCTTACCCCATTTATATTGTCCCCTGGAAATGTATGTCTGTGATTTAGGTCCCTGTCTTTCCATGCTCAAATTCTACAAAGCAGTGGTACAGGAATGAAGAATCAGATCCAAAAAAAGTAATACCTAGCTTTTTCAAAGTGAAATGCTGAAGAAGCTTCTTATCTATTTTTAACACCTTTTTTTTAATGTCTTTGTTGCTTAGAGCACTCTGATATTGCTTAGAGCAGCTTACTCCCTAAATGTCATTAGTACAACTGTTACCTCCAGCAGGTTTATTCCCTTCCTTTCCCTCTGTAACAATTTTCTTAGTCCTAACAATGTGTGAAAGTGCATGGTGCTGTCCACGTATTTATCTGTTTGCTAGTTTGTGAATTCTGAGTGTCCCCACCCAATATATTAGGAAAGGTCTTCACGGATTTTAAGCATGTATCTTAAATTGTCCCCTACTGCAATCTTGGGGTGGGGGGGTGGGGGGGTGGGGGGGTGGAGAGAAAAAAGCCACCAAAACCCCCCAGTGAAATTAAGCACTTTGCTCGCCAGCATAACAGGAAAAATGAGTGTGGATTACTAAACTTGGAGGAGAGTCAGAGGACACAGGAACCCATCTTTTGTCCCAGTGAACATGATGACAGTTTTGCCTCTGGCTAGAAATAAGGAAACATTCAAACAAAACTTCTCTTTTTTTAATGTCTTTTTTTTTTTTTTCCTGACAGTAATACCTTGTTCATGTTAGCCAAAAGCATTTATGAATTTGGGTCAAATAGTTTCAGCCGAGGGAGGATAAGGTTGATAAGAATTTGGGAAAACCTTGAAATATTTCAGGTTCTCTTATCTGAATGACATTTCACTGAAGTTAATTTCTAAATTTTAAAGGGACGGAAAGACCTTCTCCCACAGAGGAAAGGTCTATTTTCAACCCAGTGAAATATTTTGACAAATCAAGAGTGTATTATACTTTCTCCCAAAATGAGGGGAGGGGAACCAGAAGAAAGGGGAATTGGTTTCTGTTGAAGACAAATGTTACAGTTTTGGTTTTGTCAGCCAGAGAACTATTCCTTGCACTTCAGTACTTACTGCAGGAGTGGGCTAGACATATATAGCCATGGAAAAAGTATTTGAAACACTGAATTATACAGTGATTTGATGCAGTTTCTGTCTGTAACCTTAAAAAATCTTATCACAACCAAACAGTTAAATAAATAAATATGCGATGGTTTCCAACTGAAAAATCTATCACTTCCAACTAAAATCTATCACTCAGGATTGATCAGAGTGGTCCACTGGCTTGCTTCAGCCTCTGTTCAGGTCCTCTCTGAGCCAAAATACACTGGGGGAAATTTTCAATGTCACAGGGGACAGTGCAGTATCTAGTTCACACGTATGGCAAATGGGAGCCTGGGAGCTGAGCTGATCCTCCTTGAAATTAAACTGCTCTTGACCTAGCTCTTCTTCAGTCAGCAGAGTAGCATGGCAAGGTGTTCTTTTGTCTGTATTGCCAGATCCCGAACAGTCCTGGCTTTATCCACAAGAAAGCTCAGGACTGTGGCCCCGACAGCAGGTTCCCCAAGGGAGTGCCTCTCCCCTGTGGCTTTGTGAGATTGTAGGAATCCTGGCCACTCCTAGGATATAATCACGTGGCTGTGAAATATATCTCTTGGACCATCTGACTCATGAAAATAGCACCATCTTTCCCTTGCTGAAATAACATGTATCTGAGGACAGTCTGTGTGACAAGTTTTCACCTGATGTATTCCTCAGCTGGAGGAAGAAACTATAGTGCCGTGCTCGCTTTCTTTTTGTTTATAGTATTGCAGATATTGTCTTCTGTGCTGTAAGTGTTTGGTCTGCTATATGTTAGCGGGGTCTTTTGTGGCCACTGGCATGTATGGGTGGCAAAGGTAGCATGGAGCATTTTGGATTTAGCATCTTGTCATAGTTTCTTCCACTGAGATGATGACAGTTTGATGACTTTGGAAGTCCAGTTTAGTGATTCCAAAATTCTGGTTTCCTTCCAAAATTGCCAATATATCAAACTCCTTTTGTCAAATTAATTTCAGAAGCTGCAGTTCAATGAAGGCCGCTCAACTGAGTCATTTGACCTTCCAGATCTGATAAGGATACACCTGGGTTTTTACTATATTTGCCGATGTAGAAAGAGCCAAGAGATTAATCATGAGACCAAGGATTCAGAAGCTATTTAACCCATCTAAGTTTTGAAGGCATTGGCAACCAGTGGCTGTATGCCAGAGTCCCTGTCAATCCCCCCCTGCCAGTCCTCTGGAGATCTTTGCTCAGATGTGTCTCCCTCAAGGCAGAAAATAAAGAGGCAGCTGACAGTGATGAAATGTAGAGAGCGTATATGTATGGAACAGCTGAATGGTAGAGCAAGATACGTGTATGCTGTTATGTAGGATGATGGGAGAGTTAACAAATGGGTAAGGGAGCAGAGCAGGGTGAAGGACAACTTGAACACAGATGGAAGTGTGATAGATGGACATGGCAACAAACCCACGAGCAGAAGGATAGTGGATCTGAAAAGAAATGACAAAGGGCAGAAATGAGAAAGAAGCTACAGAGAGCTAATTTTATGTCTACCAGGAGCTCTTCATAAGCAGTGTAAATTTTATTGACCTGTCCATGAATCTTAAGGCAGCTCTCAATTTTCATACTTTTAAGGCATTGCAATCATTGGGCCCGACCTCTCAGGTGGTACAGACTATTGAATTTTAGCCTTTGATTATTGCATCAAATTTTATACTTTTCTTTCCTAGCTTCAAAAGTAAACTTGTTTTCATAAGCCTCCCCTTAGAGGCAACATGTTCAATTCACCTATCCCCTTTGAACCATTTCCTGTATTGCTTTTCTCTCCATGGGCTTCTTGCAGACAAGACAGAGTGCCAGGGACAAAATCAGAGGCTGGAGGGTGAAACAAAAAATGAAGAGGGTTTAATCAGTGCAAGCCTGTTAATTGGTCAGGCTGCGAGCATGTTTTGGCAGTATAACACATCTACCCTGTACCAGAGTGTGTGGATGTACCAGTGTAGTTACAGCAGGTTTACAGCACAGACAATGTTATTTTGACATTTTGAAGTCAATCTGCTTAGGGAAGACCTTTTGGTTGCAGTAGGCTGAGTGGGTATGTCTGGTTGCAAAGCCAGCATATGAAAGCCTCTCTATGTGTACCTGTCTCGGTCATTCTGATACTGCCAGCATCCCTCCAGGCAAGCAAGATGGTGATCTGCCCAATCACTGCAGATGTGACTGCATAAGGAACAATAAACTATTTTTCGTGGAGAAGAATGTTATAGTGCAGCTCTTAGAAATAAATCTCATTGAAACCTACCTGGTTTATAATCATTTAATGTCATTTGCATGTCTCCAGTAGTATTTAGTGGGTGTGCAGTTGTGATATACTTGATTTATTTCATCTTTTTGGGTGTCTCACAGCAGCAGACAGTGGGAAGGGCTCACATCTGCAAGAATGCACTGACTCCAGTCAGATCCAAAATGCATCTTATGTTAGACCAAAATATAATGGTGAAAATGAAGCTGATGGTGGCATTGCTCATAGAATGAGATGCTACTTCTTGTGGAGACAGCAGGATCTTTGCAGAGGTAATACTTTTACAATGCTTTGAATGGGCAAGATCATTTGACTGCAGTTTCCATCTAGTCTTAATTTAATTTGATTCCACTAGCAGTTCACTGTAAGCAAAGTTGTGCATGTTTTCTGTAACGTAGAAAATAATATTCATGTGAAGTAAAATGTGAGTTATACATCAGCAAGCTTGGAGTATATCCTCAAAATGGTAGGGAAGAAGTTTTAAAAGAAGCTAAGGAAAAATGTATTCTCCATAAAAGGGAAGGCATCTGTGGTTGGAAAAAAAAAATATAAGAAGCTTTAAAGACTGCTTAAAGTGCAAGCAAAGAGAAAGGACGAAAACTGTTTCATAGTCTAGAAATTGAATAATAGAGGACCCTTCAGGCTTTAATTAAATGTAAAGGAAGTGTTCAGTGCTCAAGTTAAAGGCCTGGCAAATATCTTGGAGAAGAGAGGGGTCTGTGTTCTGAAAACAGCACACAAACTTGGAAGGATCTGGTTAGATCAGCAAGCCAGGTGATGTGTATGTTCAGGGATCACTCAAATGAACAAACTTTATTATGGTCAAGATGTTTATCATATTCAGTTACTGAGCAGGAGTGGTGTTTTCAGACCCCCAGTAACAGATTTATGCTCTTCTTACACGTAGAGTGCAACCAGTTGTACACTAAGGGTCTGAGTCTCCAAACACTTAAACGCATGCTTAAGTTTAAGCAGCCACAAAGTTCCACTGAAACGATGGCCTGTACTTTCAAAGGGGATGGAGCAGTATACATGAAGTCAGCTCTTTTATGAGCAACGTCATATTATTTTGTCCCACAGTCTTGTAACTGGGCTGAAAAAGCTGCCTAAGAAAATGCAGAAAAGCTGAGAATGGGGGCATGTTCCTCCACAGTGCTCTGTGAAAGCATTGCAAGTTCTTCTAAAGGCCTTTTCAGTAACACCTGGTCATCTTCTAAGTTGATGTTGTTCTCGTCTATTAAGTCTGTTGGTGGGTGGGTTCAGTTGGGATTTTTTTTTGTTTTGGGTTTTTTTTTAAAAATAATTTATTAAGCTGTATTTATAATTTTGAAAATTAGTTACTTGAGAAGGTGCTTTGGCAGTCCAGACCAAGTCCAGGCCAACCATTCCAGATTATTTTCCTGAAAGATTTACAGAAAATATCTCTGTACACAATCACTTTTCAAAAGCACAGGTTGCCCATCCCTGCACAGGTACTTTGCAAGTATAGGAGGAAATTTTGCAGGAGAATCCCATTGCACAATGTGAGCAGCTCATTCTGGAGCAAAAATGTAGCAGGTCTGATCCTTCCTTTTTGCAAAAGAGCTCCTATTTGCACCTCTGCCTTTATGCCTAGAAATAGAAGTGCTGGTATAAAACCATGAGTGTTACACTGCTGATAGCAAATATGTGCTTGTACTTGAGTTATTACAGCACAAAAAGACATAGATGTTCCCTCTTCCTTTGGAAAAGTAAGCTGTGCAAGCTCTGATGACAGTAATGAGAAAAAAGCCTTCTAGAAAGCAGAATGGTGGTCTGTATACAAACAAGCTTTCAAATATACCTGAGCCATTTTACACACAATATACCTTTCCCAAATAACACTGCTGTGCTTGTATATAAACACTCAGCCCTCTGCAGCCCCTTTGCTGTACTGTCCTTGTAAATCCTTGCACAGATTACCAAAATCCATGGTCCCAGTATACATTGACACATACAGCTCAGTCCTATATAAGATTTGAGGCCCTAATAGATCCGAATATTGTCAGAGCTGAGCATTTTTTTGCAGTGCATTTGTACAATACACACTTGAAAGAGGATCCTGTTGTGTATTTGTAATGTGGACATGACTATTAGAATCATGAAGTGCGTTTTCACTTTGAAGAAATTGACATATGACAAAGTCAGAAGTTTTGACTTTATAGTTTTTAAATCTTCTTTACAGTTTACCTACTTGGAAGATTTACAGCACAAGATCCTACTCTCCTTCATGCTTTGGTCATAATTATTTTATTGCTTGCCAGCCTCCAGCCTCATTGATCAGTATGTTAGAGTGAAATTTTCCTCCTCCTCTTCTCAGCAATGAGCCTCAGTGCCCTGACCAGCATTTGTTATTTATTTAATGAATCTGTGTGTCAGGCTGTTCTTTCGGTGCAGGGAAAGGGGCAAAGAGAGCACTGCTAGCAGTGGCAGCAGGTTGATTTAGCAGGAAACTACAGGAGTGACTGAACAGCACTGTATTTTCCACTAGCTGCATGTTCCAAGAGAGCTAAACGCTGTCCTCTTTCTGCATGGCTGCTAATGCATACACCAGGGCTGCTGTCTCTGGCAGCCCTTGAGTGCCACTCAACTTGGCCAGCATGACATCTTTGGCATGTAATTAATTTTGACTGAAAGCTTTGACAAATAGAAACACTGGATTTGTTTGGGTGTCTCTTCAGAGATCTCTCATTTTTTAATGTTCTGAGAGTCAGGTGGGTACCAATTTAATGAAAACACTTGTCAAGTCCAAAAGCTGCTTGGATTTGGAGCACAAAGCATCACTCCTATCCTTCATGCTGAGATACTTAAAGAAACTCAATGTTGTCTTCGCTGAGTCATTCCAGCAACCATGATGTTTGGAAACAAGTGTGTGAGGCTAATGTCTTGTAAGGACCCAGGACATCCTTCTGTGCACTGACCACTGGGTGGTCTGAGAACAGAGCTCTTAGATGCCATTCCTCTAATGTTAATCATGTTATTAAGTACTCCAGAGACTGTCTGTGTCCAGTGGTCAGCAAACAGTGGGTAGACATCTTATGGTCTGAAACTTATTTCTGAAATACAGGCTTGTACCCAGAGGAGTATGTTCCAAAAAAATCAGGATTGTTTTGCAAACTATGTGCTGTTTCATGGCTGAACATGTGATAGATGGTCACCCAGCCTCACTGACAGTTTGAGTGAAGCTGTTAGAACTACTTAGACCATTGCACATATGTGCCTTGCTGGAAGATCGCACTGTATCTGGTAGCTGTTAGCTATGCTTTTTGCAGGCATAACTGTCCAAATGTTCTCTAGCTACTAGAAGTTTATGCTGCTGTTAATAAAGGGATTCTCCACTAGACAAGCATTTGATCTGAGCCAAGAACATTACAGCATGGCTACTTTTGGTTTGCTCAGTAAATCAGTGTTTGCTTTTACATCCCACCACTGAACTATTTACACAGACTGTATTCACTGTGGGGCTTTCAGTACAGAAAATTTTCTCTAATACACAACCAGAGCACTTTTGCTAAATTCCACTGGTCTAGGCTATAAAGCCCATACATCTACTGCTAAAAATATGGCTTTGATGTGCCAGATACCCTCTGGCATTCACAAGCCTCCAATGTGTTATTATTATTATTTGGAAGAGAGATGGTGAACTCTAATTATGCTTAATCACAACAACCCAGAAAGATATCAGTGGAGGGGCATGTTTTACCCTAAAGTGCTATTTGAACTCTTTGGAAAATGTTGAATTACCCTTACAGCTATTGCCGATTAACTACTTAATGAAGCATCTGCAACTGCTGGCATGTCCCAGCCATGTCACTGTGATGCTTGAAGGACGATGGAGATTAACTAAAAGATTGATCACGGTGATTTCTTATGTAGCAGCCAATCAAATCTAATAAGGGGCACTTGGAATTGAAACGTGCTTTGGAAAAACATTATTTCACTATTATATAAACACCTCTTTTTAGACCTACCCTGTTTATATTGCTTGAAAGGTACCTATTCCTGCTTCAGCAATGTTAGCCCTCACCACATGGACAATCACTTTTTATTTACAGCCACTATTTCTGTCTCTTTTTTCCATTTGCTTCTGTACAAATATAGAGCAACAAGATTTGATGTGTGAATTTATCAGAATTATAGACAGAAATTTCATCAAGATATAAATGCCATATCTGATACATTAACAGAAGTGAATATGAAGCCCCATATGTCTTTATACATGTGCAGTTTATATACATATGTATGCATATGACCATATACAGAAAGGTATGGTTTAGATGTATGCCCACAGATTATACATATAATATTTTAAGGATTTAAAACCTTTAACTTATTTAAAGATGTAGAAGGAAAATATGCATGCATGGATTTATTTTTGTGATGTCTCAAATATTATTTTGCAATAATTCACAGTATTTCCCTGAATATTCACTGTAATTTTAGCATCAAATGCTTTCAATGTAAACCTTATTGCATCTGGAAACACTAGCGTTTAAATCAAGGCAATCTGTTGTTTCCAGAAGAGCTGTTCTTGTGTTGAAATGGAGCCTGGCTCATGTAGCAGCTGGACTTTCTGATACAGAGTGAGCTTAAGATTATATTGGGCATGGCATTCGCCTAGCAAGAGCAAGGGTGTGCTCCCTTCAAACGTTGCTACGGGTCTCTGCTCAGGGAGAAGAGGTTGACGCATTTTCTGCTGTGAGGTTTTCTGCCCCGCCAAGTTTTACTGTAGGATTAAAGATCCTGGTTTGTTCTCAAATGAGTGGGAACGGACAATCACAAGGATGCATTTATAACATCCTGTGATCACCTAGGGCTCATGTGGCCTTCAGGGGATCTGGTTTATTCTGAGCTCAGCTCCACCTGGTTGAACAGCACTCCCACAGTTTCCTGTTATGGATATTCTCTGACCTCCACTGTGAAGAGAACTGTGTGGAGTATTAACGTGGTGAAAATAGCCAGGGGTTTTTTTTGCTTAGATTATAAACCAGTATTCCTCCTTTTGGCTGATGTAGTATATCCTGTGGTAATAATGCATCAGTGACTTAATCTCCCATCAAAATTTCCTGGTCTTCTACAGCACCTGTGCTTCTCTGGCAGCAATCATATTCTCTGTAGCTTTGGCTGGACGTATTGGGGGTACCTGGGAGATTCTGTTGGTCTCAGGCTGTAGGAAGGAGCTGAGAGCTTCTCCAGCTATGAGTCACACTTGAAGCTTAAGAAAGCAATCAGGGCCATTGAGGCTGGGCAGAGATGATCAAAGGTTTTTAGGGAAGAACATGTCTCATGTGAATCTCATCTGGGGCTTGCTCTCCCTTGAGGAAAGCAGGATTTCTGTCTTTTACTCACCTATTATGGTCTCAGCTGGACCAGGCAGGATTTGCTTTTGCTTGGAAGAGTGCAAGGTACTGCAAGTGCTTAGGCAGAAGAGTAGTCTCCTCATGGATGCTGCTGGAGTGACTAGTTGAGGGAGAGGCAGAAATGACAAGACCTAGGTTTTTAGGAAGCCAGCCCTGTAGGTATGTGGTGACACAGCTGGACATCAGTGGATTTCTTAGGGAAAGGTTGGAAAGCAAGTCCTGGACTGGATATTTTTACGCACATTAGAAGAGTGTTTTCTGAGCACCATAATTTTATTGCTATAGACAGCACTGGCTGCAGTTGCAGTCAGATATATGTTTTATGGTATCTCAGGTTGGCTTGCTTTTCATATCTGAGATGAGAAGTTCAAAAAGCCTTGAAAAAATGCAGTGTTTCTGTAACATGCTATAGTCTGCTCTGTAGAACAACAGAGCTGTCTTTGTTTCATAAAAAAATCACCAAAACACCTGTTCAGAGAAGACTTCCCATGATTTATCATGCTTCTGCTCCCTGCTGCTCACTAAAGATTTGCATGATTTATATACAGTCATCATAGAATGTTTTTAATTCCAAGAATCGTGTTTTAACTTTGTGTATTTGGGGAAAAAAAAACCAACCTGAAATGTTAATGTTTGTGTTGGTTGCCCTTGACCTCTGGTTAAGACAAGAATAAGAAAGATTCCCATACTACAAAAATCTAAATATGCCCTTCCTAGCCAAGTCACAGTGATGTCAGTGCTCTTGTCTTCCCTGGAAGATGGCTGACCTTGGGGCCAGCCCAGCTTCCCTTTCATGCATTAAAGCAGCGTTGCTCTTCAAACAGGGTTCAATCTTTCACCACAGATGCACTGTTCCTAGTCAGTCACTGTGGGCGCAGACTGAGACTGCCTTTTGTCTTTCCTCCTGGTGTGAAATCAAATTGCTCAGAACTGTTTGTTCAGGACCTACACAGTGAGTCCTCATCTCAAGGAAGGCTCTAGGTACAGTTTAGTTTGGGAATGATTGCTGGAGATAGTGACAGAGAGCTGGGGAAAAGGCAAATTAAGCAAGATGCACATGGCAGTAGAGCTAATGCAGGCAATATTGCCTTAGCCTTGAAACTTCAGCAGTGATTACAGAAAATAGCATGTATCTTGGGGCATGCATGAGGATCTGCATCTTCACCCAGGTGAGAGAGATGAAGTGGCAGAGCAGATCTCCAGTATCACCCTCCTTGATGCTGCTGCTTGAGGAACTGACACTGAGCCAGGTTTGCTCCTACTGGCTGCACCATACTGCTTTCTTGCCTGACCCCAGTCTGTGCTATCTCTGCCCAGACATCCTTGCTGCTTGGGGAAGAAACCATGCAGGTAGAGGGGTCGGCCAAGCCATTGGGGTGGGAGTGAGAGGCCTGGAAGCTAGCCGATACCTGCTTTGGTGCAGCTGTAGCCAATATTGGCAAGGAAAAGAAAGAGCAAATTTTCCTTCCTCTCTCCAGTCACCTGTTTTCTGTGCATTGGTCAAGATCACACAATGCTTACCACATTTCTATACCCTCTCGTATTTGTACCTTTTGCCACGCTAGCTCCCAAGCATAGTGACTCCATTTGTTCTCACAAAGGTTGCTGGCTCAAGTGTCATGAGGCTTTTGGCTTCTTCCATTTTCTGAGTGTCAGGCAATGCGAATACACAACTCCTGACAGATCTGGGATGTAGCTGTCTTTTTGGTACCTTTACCTGTTACAAATGGACATGATTTTTTAAGAAACCCACAACACTGAGATATCAAACAGATCCCACTTCCCCTTCAGGCACAGTGGAATCTTTATGTTTAAATCCCCCAAGCTACTGAAAATTCAAGTCTAAATCCCCCACGCTGCTGAATTAGCTCACCTTCATTATTCCCTGTGTAGTATTTTTATTACATTCTTTTTTGCTATGCCACATGGTCACAAGAATGTTTTACCTGTCTGTCCTCTCTCATTGTGTCACTGTCTTACTGTTCATTTCATTCATAAAGGTGAATGAGCAGCCTCCCCAGGCTGCTGTGAAGTCAAGATTTCGGTACCTGGAGGCTGTATAGATGCAAACAGCTCTGAATCAATTTCCTTCATCCTCACCTGCTTCTTGTGGTTTGTCATAAGTAGACACAGCTTTGTGTAATAATAATATGCTTTTATCCACCACAAACAGTTACCAGTGCCCTCACAGGAAGCATAGACTTTCAGAAAACCATTCTAGGAACATCTCCGTTTGTCTGTTATTACAAGTTTTATTTCTCTGTCAATTCACCTGGCTCAGGTCACAGCTTTTAATTTCTACGATATTCACATTTTCAGAGCAGAAAAATAAATGCTGTTCGGTAACAGGCTGAACAAAGGTCTAAACCTTCTCAAAATTGATTAAATGCTCCTCAGCAGGTGATCGATGTATAGGCACAGCCATCTAAAATTAGATGGTATCCAGTGAAAAACAGGCAATGATCACAAAAGGAAGCAAACAGGCTGAAACATATTTAAAACATATTTAAATAATAGCAGGAGCTCCTGCCTTAGTTCACTGAGCACTTAAGTTTGTGGCTGACTGTAAACACATGAAGTAGAGAAATAATATCTCTGGTATACAACTGGGAAGCAAAGCCTAGACCACAGCTCTTATTTTACTTATTTGTGAGAGAAGACAGAGCACCTCTGAGAGTTGCACCTCTGCTGCATCTCCAGGCAGTTCTTCCTCAGGAAAGGGGAGTTATACTTAAATTAGATTCTAGGTTTTCAGCTCTTGGCCGAAAGCTCCCCAGAAACTAGACTTTGAGAAGAGGAAGAAAATAGTATAATTCCTAGCAATTTACTTCAGTCTCAGGGGTTTGGTGGAATATTTGGTCTTGGGCAGAAGGGACCTCGGTACCCGTGAAGTAATATCGTTAGTACCTGCACACTCATATTAAAAAACTTGCGTCTGTGTCTGCAGATCCCTTTGGGACTCCAGAGCCCACTCAAAAAATGGGAACTGAGCTCATGTTTGTGGCCTGTGTTTGCCTGCTGCTGACTGTATGAAGGTGGTGGCTGAGGCCTCCCTGGTTCCTTCCCATTGCCTTGTGTGAGGAGGTTAAACAAAAACATAATAAAACTCTGGGCCAGGCATTTTTCACTGTAGCTCAGACAGACATTTTATTCATAGTAATTTCTTTATTTGTGTCATAAATCCTTCTTCCCTTTGTGCTCCTCAAGGAGATTAAAATTAAGGGCATCACCTCTGCCATCAAGGCCTAGACCCCCGAGGCCAAGCAATGGTTTCACTGCTTCTGTGTGCTCTCTCGCCAACCTCTTCTTTGATGTCTGATCTTTCTAGTGCATAGGTTGTCTTTACCTTTTCCATTTTGTACGATGGCTTAAAGGCTGCAGCCTTAGCCTGCAACTACAAATAATAATACCCTTTTCCTGTTCTCCTGGTAATGGCTAGCAGATGGTATGTGCAGGGCAAGGAAGGAGAAAGGCGCAATAGGCACAGTAATAACAGCAGAAAGGCAACAATAATGCATAAAGTCTTCATAAATTTTGATGTTGTTTCTCAGAGCATGGCACGGTCTGGTGCACTCCTTACTATGCCAGCTCCTGCGAACTGAGGACTGTGGAAGTGTCAGGCTTTTTTAAAAAATTATTTGTTTGATTGTTTTTGTTCACTTTATTTGTTGATTGATTTATGTAATGATTTATTTATTTTAGCCAGCAAAGCTGCATAGCAATTTGTTTCTTAAAGACTTAAAACCAGAAGGTAAATAAAAAACAAATTGGATCCTTTTTATTAAAATCTTATGTAGGTTTTAACCAGTCATAGGATTTTAGAGGGAAAGGGAAGCTGTTTATTTTCATTCTCAGATGCGCTGTACTTCTCAGAATGAGGGATTGCAGGCATACATCAACAGAAGAGAGCATTAATAAATTACATCCTCTCCCTGCAGTTATGTTTATGAGATTTTAGGAAATGGGTACGGTTTCTAGGAAAACACTTGCTTGTGCAACCGATTATCTAGACTGTCAGATTCTTCTCGATAATTTTAGTTCTTTTCCTTCACAGAACTCTCATGCCTGAAAAAGGACAGTGTAAAAAGTAAGCAGAGAAAGTGACGTGCTAGATGTCATGGCTTTTTGGGAGTCCTGGTTACCCCTGCATGACATCTTCACTGTGTCATGCTGCCCAAGTGGTGCTGAGTGGGTGTCCTTCCAAACACGTGGACCAAACAGGTGTCCACCAAAAAGGTGGAATCCTTCTAAACTTGTCCAAATCAAGGATGTAAGGAGAATATGCCAGGCAATTGAAGATGCATGCTTACCAGCCCCATTGTTTCTCTCCCTGGACAAGGAGGGTGTGCAGAATTATCCTAATTATCCTTTGCTGACCAGTCACCTGTAGAGAGTTGTTTATTTCAGATCAGAGCCATGCCCTTCCCAGTTGATCTCAGACTTGTACTGGCCCACCCTAGCTCAAAACAGGCTTTTCTTCCTTCTCCACTTGCTTTTGCATTGCTGTTCAGATGAGGAGTGAGTGCTTTCCAGCCTACCAGTCTGTATGCGCACTGCTGCAGTGCGTTTTTGCTCATCTTGTGATGGTCCCCTCTCTTTGGCTCCCAGACTAGGGAAGGCTGGGAATCGGGAATTGTGTTCTCCCTCTGGTCCCCTGGTCTTGCTTCACACCCGTTCCCGCTGCAGTGTTACCAGTGGTCTTCATTCCCTTAAATCTGGTACAGGAGGTCAGAGAAAGGCGTGCTGAGAACAGTAGCAGTACAGGAATGCCTTTGTGTCCCATTCCTTTCCCTCTCCTCCCTGAATATCCACATGTATATCTATTTGCCTCCATGTTCCCAGACTTTTCTAATCTGTCTTTGTCACACACACACTCTCTCCTGTGATATATCCGCTGTCTGGGTAGCGGTTGTTTTTGTCCAAGTCTACAAAGCCAGCAAGCAAGGGACCAAGTGAAAGGGTTGCTTTTTCCATAATAACTTTTAGTGACTGTTGAGTCATTCTGGCCTCTTGGCTTCTAGAGGGTCTTTTGTGGCTGAGGACGGAGGCTTCTTGGAAGCCCATCCGTGCTCCCGCTCTCAGGCTCCAGCTGCACAAAGAGCCCTGCCTGCACGCAGAGATGCCCCGGGTAGCAGAGGTGTCTGCTGTCAGGGAGTCCGGCACCCTCCCAGCCAGGCTGCCATTCCCAGGGGCCCCCAGCGCATAGATATGAGCTGAAGGGCAAAGCCACTTGGAAACCATCTTTTCTTGTTCTGCTGCCCATCTGTTTGGGAAGGTGATTGACAGCCAAAGGGTGAAGGGCCAGAGTCTGTGCTAATTGCCTGAGGCCCCTGCTCAAACACGGCTGGAGAGAGAGGGGATCCCCACAGGCAAAGGAAGAATGGGAACCTTTGTGAGGCCTGACACAGTAAATGCCACCTTTGTGAAGATTTAGACTTGCTGAGGTCAGTTTTTAATAATTTGGGATGCTCCAGTCTTTTCCTCTTTCCTTTATTTGCAAAGGCTCCTCTTCCTCCTTTATTTCTGCTTCATCAACAAGCATTGTTTCAGTCAGGCTTGAATCCCCTTTCAGTGGCTTAGCCAAAGAAAAGACATCCCACCCTCCTAAACAAGATTCTTTTTGGGGCTGCTATTTTTTTTTATTTTCCTCTTCCTTGTCTCGCACACTGTAAAGAATGCCTCTTAGTATTCTCAGAGGAATGGGAACATTTGCATATTAATTTAATTGTGTGTGTTCATGCAAAACTACTCCACTCACAGCAAACTAGCCACAGTTATTAAATTTAATTTCCAAAGGAAGGGCGCTATTGTTTTTCAAGACAAGAGTTGTCAAAGCTTACGTGTTTCTGTGTGCTGAAAGCACCTTCCTAGTTGCTTACTGCCCTTATTGGCTTTAGAGAATAGCTGGAGAACATAACAAAGTTCTTCGGGGGAAGTGGTGAGCAGAGAAAGCTTTACGAAGGCAAGAGCTGGGGGAAAGCCTCAGTGTATTTCAGTTGTTCCCAGAGCAGGATTTCCCCTCCGTGACTCATCCCTCCCTGGTACATGCTGAGAGGAGAAAAACAGTCCCTACTGCCTTTAACAGTGCAGATAAACCCAGCTCAGCTCCAGCAGCACGTTTCCATGAAGCTGCTTCTAGCGCTCTCGGATATATTTCCATCTGGCTTGGGCATGTCTCTCAAAAGAAACCTGTGTAAAGCTTTTTTGCTTGGGATTGGTACGTTCACAAGCCCAGACGCTGTAAGTAACGCATGTGTGTGTGCGCATATACGTACAAGTGGGACAGCAAAACACAGGTCATCCGCAGAAGGAATGTTAGGCTGTGGCTGAAAAGGCTGCTGTCTCCCTCTGACTAGTGTAGCATTTTGTGATCTGCAATGAGAAAATTTTCTCAGGCCCTCATGATGTCGTTCACTGGAAATACAGTGTTAGATAGGAGGAACCTTGCACCATTTCTCTACATATTGGATTATACCCACTTTCTTCTATTTTTGCCTTCCCTTTCTCATGCCTTTCAAGAGTAAACTATATATTTTTAAGGTCTGTCACGATCAGCTAGAAGTCAGTGTATGTTGTTATTCAATATGTGCAAGACTAAATCCTAAATCCTTTCCCATGTTTATACTCGTTGGCACTTTATAATTATAAATAAAATTGCAGACTTGGCTACCAGCACATAGATACGTGCACAAAGCAGCAGAAGGTTTTCTGGAAATTTTGACAGTTCCATACATAATCCATGGATGTGACACGACCCGCGTCTGGTCTTAAAACATATCATCAGAACTATCAGTGCCACAATATCCAAAGTAATTTAGCTTCAGACCATGCACAGAAGCATAACACATAGGTGCTTTTGCCACATTGCTTTTGCACAATTTTCTCCTGTGTCACTGACAATAAAACTGTCGGAGTGACCTTGGGGAGGTAATAACTGCTCATTGATTTGGATTTAAAGGTTCCACAGTGTTTTTCCCACTGTGTAACATTTGTTAAAGGAAAAAAAAATAAATAAACCAAAACACCACAGAAATGAAGCTTATTTCCACAATCTCCTTTAAAAGACATAGAGAGGGGGTTATAGAGATGCAGCATGTTTACCGGCTGCATGGCCCTCTGGAAACTCTGAAAAACTTTGAATTTCCTGGTCCAGGGAACAACATGTGAGAGGGGAACTCAAGAGCTACGTAGCCAGAAAATCCTGGTCTCTGTTGTAGCCAGCCCAACAAAGTGCAGGTTGCTGAGCCAGTTTCAACGAAATTTTGTTTACTAGGGTGAGATCATGAAAACTGTGTCTTTTCAACAAAACATTTTGGTTTTAGCAAATATCCAGATCCTTTGGATTGCATCTGTCCTCTTGAGAATTAATTTTAGCTGCAACTTCTGGATGCTTAAAGATAAGCCTTGTTAAGTTGGCTGCTTGACACTCTGGAAAATCTATTTACCAATTTACAAATATTAACCTAGAGTTAAAAGGGGGATGCTGGCTTTGACTGTCAGGGCATGCATGGCTTGTCTCCAGCCTCGTACACATCATGCCTCTGACCGTCTGGGAAATCTGGTGGATAATCCTGAACAGTGCCCACGCTTAAGGAAGTCTCAGCTGTTCTGAACCAGAAGTTTTGATGTCATACCTCATTGCAAAGGATGTAACAGTATAGTTTGTGTTCGCTTCAGCAGCAATTTTTTGGTGGAGAATATAAAAAAAAGTTTTGATAGCCTAGGGTATAAGGACCTAGAGGTTTTAAGGGGAAAGGATGGGCAGTGGGAGTAACTGTGATCTAAAGCAACTGTGCTGTGGGATGGGAGATCTCAACTGTGCTGAGAGCTCTTGCTGAGAACAAGGCTCAGCATGATGCTATTAGCTCTTATCTCTCGATTATGAAATACAAGCATCATTCCAACAGTTTAGCTTGTAGATAGGGTTCTTGGGTTAGCAGGAAAGGCACATTTTAAGCCACACTATTCATGCTTGCAGCTGTTTTATGTTTAGACACTGCTACATTATTTTTAAATTGTGCGTTGAAAAAAATACTTTTTTCAAACTGGCAAGTTTTAAGTTCTGCTTCCCCATCCCTGTAGCTACAGATTTTCTTTGATGAGATTTTTTTCCAGTCATGTGTGCTTTTCTTCATACCTAAAAGAAAAGAGGCATGTTCGTTTTTTAATTGATTTGCAAAACACAGTGGCTTATATTAATTGCTTAGGGTATTTCAGCTGAAATTTAGCACACAAAGACACATGACTCTAAAACCATGTAGAAAATACAATTTTCTATGTCCTTCCCTGGCTTTAAATCTCTTACATAAAGTTATATGAAACCTCTCCTATGCAGACAGGCTGAGAGAGCTGGGGTTGTTCAGCCTGGAGAAGGCTCTGGTGAGACCTTATAGCAGCCTTCCAGTACCTAAAGGGGGTCCACAAGAAAGCTGGAGAGGGACTTTTAAAAAGGGCATGGAGTGATAGGACAAGGAGGAATGTCATTAAACTGAAAGAGGGTGGATTTAGATTAGATAACAGGAAGAAATTCTTTACTGTGAGGGTGGTGAGGCAGGTTGCCCAGAGAAGTTGTGGATGCCCCATCCCTGGCAGTGTTCAGGGCCAGGCTGGATGGGGCTTTGAGCAACTTGGTCTAGTGGAAGGTGTCCCTGCCCATGGCAGGGGGGTTGGATCTAGACAGTCTTTAAGGTCCCTTCCAACCCAAACCATTCTATGATTCTATGAAAATATAATTCTGTTTCTTATTTCTAGTCTGCTGCATACTGCAGTCAAGAGTCAATCACAGTTGAGTTAATTAATTTGAATTAACTACAGAGATCCTTTCCATTGATTTCAGTGGAGTGTGAATCATGCTGGCATATAATACCAATTGCTGCTTCTTAATTAACCCCTCTACTCTTATCTGATCTCTTCAAGTTACTCACCAGGTGTGTGGGAGAATAGGGATTGAAACCTTGGTCTTGTGTATCAATGAATGTCATCAACAGTGGGTTATCTAGTTGGGTTTTCTGTTGCCCTCCAGGCAAATTGGTGCTTTTTTGGTTTGTGGGGGTTTTTTTGTTGTTGTTTTTTAATGCTAGTGGAAGACTGCAAAAGAAAAAGAAATAATTTGTTCTGTAAAAGCAGGTAACTGACACAAAGGGGAAGCCCAGGACAGACTCATGGCACAGGAACTTGGTTTGGAATCTGTTAGTCTTCTCAGGGCAAGTCTCCACCAGCTTCCCCCAAGTTTACTTTTCTTCTCATTTTTAGCAAACTGTAACATTTTATGTTTAACCAGGTAGCATCTGGGGACCTAGAATAACAGTGAACAGGGCTAAGTGCTGTGCAAGGAGAGAGCCCCAGTAGGTCTGAATGAGGAAAGGTGGTCGCCTTTGACCACAATACACAAGATGCCTGATAGAGGTAGAGAATCTCAGAGGTGTTTTGGAGGTGAAATTGAAGATGCAGAAGACATTGACTATGCAAACTTGGAACACTCTTAACATGAACAGTTTGTCTTCGCAATGCTTCCTTTTGCTCTGATAAATTCTTTGTTCATTTTACCAGACCAGAAATATATCGTGTGCAATAGGGCAGTAAAATACTGATATGACATCAGACCCCAGCTGTTGCCACTGCTATCCATGACAAGGAGGCTACAGACCAAATTGTCCAAAGTCCTATATCCCAGTGGTTTGCAGAACATATTTTCTGCAGTTACTAAGAAATTTTGGATCCTCAGTGTGCCATTTTTAGAGTTATCATGGGTTTAGATACTCATAGATGTCTTACTTGCATGGATCTCAGGGTACACTGAGGCTGTAGGTTCCTGTGGAATCTATTGAATGTCCAGGTGTTGTTGCTCAGCTAGAGCTGAGCTAGATGGCACTCTTGCAGTTTAATTCTTTTGATCCTGAAGCACCTATCTACCTACTTCACCTCTGAAAATGATATTTAGGTTCCTAAATTGCATGGACACACTGAAAATGCTCCCATTCATATCTCATGATGTCAACACAGAAATGGCAAAAGTTCTCCTTCATATGTAGGGGTACGTACTGCAGGTTGGTTGCTTCTTTGTGTCATGGGAGATTGGGCCAATCTCCCCAAGATAATGCACAGTAGGCACAATAGCAAAAATGCTTACTTGCAAGAAAAAAAAATATCTCAAAAAGTATATTTAGCCTGCCTTGCAATAAGGAACCACAGTAAATTACTGTAGCCATTTACCTGTGTACTTTTGCATCCATTCCTTTAAAACAAATGATACATTATTGATAACCCCATTTCAGAGAAAAAATTGATGTCATGCTCTTTTGTCAATTTTCTTTTTAATTAATGGTGCCTTTGAAAATGGTATTTTAGAAACTGCTGCATGCTTTCAAAGCTGTCTTCTGTACATTGCTTCCCCGTGATCTAGGAGTCACCAAGTGTAATTATCAGTAAGACATCAGACTGGGTGATCATAGAAGTATCTTCCAGCCTTGATGTCATCTTTGTGGGGCTAAATTATGCATCTTCTTTTAGAGACAGCATTATGGAGGCATGTCATCCACTGAGTAAATTGACATCCTGGGCTGGATAGCAATGTAGCCCAGTGAAGGATCTGACCTGTGGGTTATCAGACTGGCAGAGACCAGTTTCGTCATGTGCCATTCTCATGCACAGTGGTACCACTTATGCACCTCTTAGTTTCATGCCATGAATGAAGAAAGGAAAAGAAGGACAGAAGGAAAATTGAAGGAGGAACAATGGCATTTCTAACGAGAATACAAGTCCCATTACGCCCTAATGGGGCTACCTGGGCTGGCTCACAGTTTGTCCAAATACACAGACTCCCAGGAACTGCCAGACTGGATCAAATCCAAAGCCATCTGGTTTCCAGCAGTGGGAAGAACCAGTAATAGCAGTGGAAGAGTTAAGACCTGTGCTGTAAACAGATGTTAAAAATTATCATTTTCTCCCAAATAAGTCTTCTGCTGAGTTGTAATCGGAACAACTTATGTCCCAGAGCAAAAAGTTTGTTGTTTCAAGGTGTTTTCTGTTGTTGATATTAGCTTTGGATAGTCTTGGTATGCAGATAAATGCCTCATCTTATGAGGAATTATATGAAGAAGAGACTTAACATGATATACATTCATTGTAATTCCACTAGCCAGGGAGGTTGCTGTATATGAGTAGCATGCCTGGAATAAATAAAGTGGGAGAGTAAAGATGGGCCACCAAGCACTGTGTGTTCAGAAGGCCACCTCCTAAAGAACATTTTTTTCAAGAAGGCAGTGCTAAGTATTGCTGCTTCGCTAGTGACAATGAACGGATATTGTTGGAAGAGAATATATGGAAAATTTACAGTATGTACAGGGAAATATGTATGCCTTGCACTACAGATGTTGGGTACTGTCTTACAGTTTAAATGAGTATGTGCCTTTGTGTTTATTTGCAAGCTATTTATTTCATACCACAGTGAAAAGGAAACAATTTAACTGTTCAAAATACTGTGCTAGTCATTCAAAACCCAAGAAAATGCTGCTTGGTGAGCTGGTTCTTTTTCTGCTTTGGAAAGGGGCTCATTTCTGCGAAGAGCAGGGATTAGGTCAGCTCTTCAGGCTTTGAATCTGTTATTTCCACACACTGGAGGCACAAGGTGGGAAGGGTAGGAGACAAAACTGCTTTTTATTGTCAGAGCTGAACACTAAACAAATGTAGAACTCTTCCAAGGAAAATGTGCACCAAAGAAGTCTGAAAACATACGTGATATGACAAAAAACCAGCCCAAAACCCAACACTGTAAAAAGAATTTATCACTGTAACTGTTTACAACCAAGTATAACTTAATGTATTACACTTGATGTGAAGCTGGATAAGAAGTATTTACCTTAAGTGCCATCAACTTTCACACGGAGGAGAGAATGCGCAGTACAGTTGGAGATTTCCAGCATGTTTTCTATTGCAGTATTGGGAAGGAGAACAACATAAGCAAATTGTCAGCTCTTATCATTCTCCCATGCAGAAAATACACTCTATTCAGTAGCATATTTTACTTAAGCTGAAAAAAGTGACACTCTTATCTTGATACTATTAAAAATCTGGGAACTATTGAAAAGACAGAACCACCTATAGATTGATCTAATTCTGTGACTGTAACTGAAAAGACAAAATAATATTATATGTGGAAGCCTGCACTTTTCATAAGGCCATAAAATGTTAAAAGATCAAGATTATTAAAAACCTGAAGAAATGACAGCCAAGGAGAAAGAGGCAAAACTGTTCTGCATAGTACTGAGTTCAGGACATACATTTTAGCAGTGTCGTGCTAGATGATTCAAGTGCTAAACTAGTAAATGTTAATATAATATTAGGAAATTATAATGATGAATATAGCTGGATACCATCTGGTATTAACTCAGTTCCCAGGGCATTTAAAATTCCGATTGCATAGTTCTTTGTAGGATTACTGGGTTGGAAAGCTGTAGTGAGGAATGTTGTAATTTGTCTGGTGCTAGGATTACTGAAAAGTCAGCCGGTGCTGAGTTTTGATGGAAAATATCTTCTTGGAGGTTTTTTTGTGGTTTTGGGTTTTTTTTCTTAAATAAATAACATTTCAGAGAAAAAGTGTATTTTCAGAAATTCTGGTGATTTTTTTTTCTTTTTTAATGATGATGCAGCTCTGAAGCCTCAGTCTCCTTTATAATCGAAATTGTTCTCAAGAAGCCAGGCTGAGTTTGCTGTGCTGCACCCTCCTCAGACCCTGCATTGCAATGGGTTTTCATCCCTCAGAGACAGTGCTGTGCTGGATCACTGAGACATGGTCTCACCAGATCCATGTGGGAGACTCTCCATATGAGAAATGTAAACTGGATCTCTCAATCTGCTGTTTCCAACTGGACAGCCTTCAGTTTTAGGGACATATATATATATATATATTTGCTTTTCATACTCCAAATAAACCTTTTTCCAAAGGGAAATAAAACTCTTTTTCAATCATAAATGCTCTTTAACTTTAAAGAGCCTGATGAAAAGCATTGGCTGTTGTAGGCCAGGGACAGGATAGGTGAAAATTGTTACTACTTTAGTTAACATGAGTAGCCAAAGCTTAAGTTAACTGAGTTTGTTAGGTTACGCAGCAATAGAAGATACAGAAAATATTGGGGATGCAAGAAACGTGTTAGATTTTCTCTGGGTAGAAAGTCAGTAGAAAATAGCTTCAATGCCTCGGTGCTCCATGTATATTATACCTTATTAAGATAAAATAAGATTGTTTACTTGTAAAAACATCTGCTAACAATGCAAAATTGAAGACAATAAAAGAGGTATCTGATAGCTTGAGTACAATCCTTCATCTCCGAGTCTGTTTAGTAGAGATTCCCATCTGCAGGTATTGAAATTCTCTTTGATATTAAATTATTGTACTTACATAATGTATGTTTCCCCCCTAATCAGTAACTTTGTGAGTGTTTTTTGGGGAATATACCTTGCTTTTGATTGCTTACATTTGCCTTTCTTTTACATTGTTTTTTATTTGTATGCTGTATCTCTTAAACCATAATCTTCACATATTTCCTGCCTGTTACTGCCACACGCGACTTTTCTGTTATGTCAGTGTTGCGCTGGTCTTTATTTACTTACAGCACTGAGTGAATCAGCTGTGAAATAGAAATTGTGTTGTCCATCCTCAGCCCTTTGGGATTCTTGGAGAACTTGTGATTTCATTGTTAATGTCGGGGGGTGCGGGGGGGGGGCTGCGCCTTAATATTAGACATTGGTTTACCGGGAATTGCTGATATGAAGACAACAGGGTGGCTACAATGCAGAACAGCTCTATCTCCTGATGGTATAAATGGCCACTGGAGTCTCAGCTGTCTTAATTAAGCCAGGTTGTGTAGTTCAGAGGGCTGGTAAGTACTCCCATGATCCTCTTCTCAGCAGTTACCTTGAGGCAAAATGAAGGTGCATCTCCGCTTCATTCTGATAAAACATAAAGCTGGGAGTTCTAGAAGCTGGTAGTGGTTTGGAGTGCCTCTCTTCTCAGGCACCTGTCTAAATGCATCATTGGGAGAGCTTGAAATTTGGAAGAAGAGACTGAAAAAAGAAATTGTGAATGTTTTTTTTATGAAGTCCTCATTCTCCTTCATTACTCCCTGTACATAGAGATTTTCTGCTTGTGTCCTTAAAGAACCTTTCATTAGCTCTCTTTGTGTATGCTTTTAAAAAATGCAGAGCAAAGAAAAGAGAATTCAGGGTGTGTGCATCACCAGTGGGGCAAATGTTAAAGAAGCGTTCCTCTGGGATATATATTTGAGTAAAAGGCTCAGGTGATCAAACCGCTCAACTTCTTCCAAGCTGTTGCTTCAAGATCTTTCTGTTCTGTGCCTCTTGCAGGACACAGTCCAGCTCTTGCATTGGCCGTCCTTCATAATTTATTTCTTACCCCAGGTAAGAGAGTCGGTGATCAGTCCAGTGCAGGCACTCGGTTATTTTCTGCCTTCCCTGAGGCAGCCACCCTGGCTGAGTATGTTGTCTGAATGTGTTATTTGCTAGCAGGTCAGACGTTGAAACGCCATAGCCCAAGTTATCTCCTCGCTTATGCGTTTGCTGAGTTGTTGCCACCACCATGGCAATGAGGCTAAGCCAGGGTGCCGACAGGCTTTCCTGTACTGAGTCCACTTGCAAGGCTCTGCCTGCCCTGTCCCCCAGGACCCAGGCATGTTAGTCAGCTTCTCTGTGGCTGCCACTCAACAGAAAGGCTTTTTGGCCACCTCTTTTGCATGGTCTTGCCTGCTATGGCAGATGTTCTCACTTTTTATCCTAGGCAGATCCTTCTTTGCTGTGTAGCTTTAGAGACAAGGGGTTACTCAGCTATTTGATAAATTTCAGCATTTGTTTTTAATCCATTGCACTCAATGTCTAGGGTTTCTTTCCTGAGACACTGGCTTTCAAGGGCATTCAGGCACTTGTCTCTATTGCTGGTGGTTTTTTCTGTACCTTTTAGTGGAGCTAAAGTGATGGTGATTCCCTCTCCCTTCCTTCCTTCCTTCTCCCCCGAATCCTCCCCAATCCTAATGCTTTTGCTTTCCTACAGAAGAGTGATAAATGGCCCAGAGTGGAGTTTGATGAGGTCAGATGTTACTGTTGGCCATAAATCCTTCCTGCTTGTTGGTTCAGCAGCAGTCTCTGGCCTTGGACTTTTATGGCTCTCCCAGTGGAGGAGGGACAGCAGTGGTATTGCTGTCAGCACACCACAGTGATTTGCAGAAGGGTTTTATTTGAAAGCTTCACGCACCTAGAGACACTCCTCCAAGTCCCAGGAACAGAAAGTAATCAGCTCTTTGTTCCTATAGCTAGAGCTCTCCTTACTTACATAGCGCAGGCCTGCCTGTTACTTGTGGGGCACGAAGTTAAGCAGTGCACGAGGATTAGATGATCTCCCAACACAGACAACTGAGATACAGATGTAGATATATGGAGATACTGGCTGTGTTAACAACTGTAGCTGTGTCTGTCTGAATCAGCGATATATTTACTTTGGTTGACATCCAAGCACAAGCAAGGTGAATGTGCATTACTTTTTGGTACTAAATGTGATAGCCCAGTAGATGCTGCAGACAACAAAGTGTTTGGAGACTGGCGACTTGTAAATCCAGGGTAGCTGGTGGCTACCGAAAGCTCTGCTCTCCCTGTGCTGATTCTGGCAGAAGTGCCAAAAGATACAGGTATAGCGCTGGGGGAATGGCAAAGGATGGCTACGTGGGCTTACTCTCAAGTGCCTGTGCCACTGCTGTACACAACAGAGCAGATAGGAAGAAATTAATGAATACTTAAAAATGTAGCTTGACCTGTGTCCTGAGAAGGTTTCACTGGCTCAGTCAGCCTGCCATTCTGCATGGATAAGAGGATGCAGATATGGATGGCAAGGGAAAATGCTTTCCTAAAACCCAGCAAAATTGGTGTTGCCATTAGCTCTGCATATAGTCAATGCCACTCATTCTCCCCAGACATCATTAGCAACAAATATGTCAAAAATTTATGTAACTAGTTAGTCAACACTTGAACAGAAAATGAAGCACATCCATTAGTGGGTGGGGCATAAACATCTCCTCTGGCAGAAATTTGTTTAAGATTTGGCAGAAGAGCAGAAAAAATGTTTTTAGTGGGTTGTGGTTTGGGGTTTTTTTTGTGAGAAAAATCAAGACACATCAGATGAAGAATGATTGCTCAGAAACAGTTTTATTCTGAAATCAGCCGATTTGAAGAGAACAAATTTATGGTGCCACAATAGAGAAGCTGTTCACAATGCACCATTGCTCTCCATGTCTCGTGCATTTTAGCTTTGATTGTTTAAATACCATTTGGTTAAAATCAAAAGTCTTCTGGCTGGTTTTCTGTGTTTTGTGATATTCTTAATATTCAAGAGGAGAGTCATTAGAAGATTGACATCGAAAGTGGCGTTTGTTTATTTGGATTGCTGGAAGGTGTTGATGTCTTCTACCTTCTCTGCCTTGTCTCTTTAAACCTGCTGGATCATACAAAAGAACATGAATAGAAGAATTTGCCTCCAGAACTCTTCATTATTAATGATGCTCTATGACTAAATTGGAAATCTGCTACTGTACCCCAAGGGGGTGATTAATTTAGCAGACTAGGAGTTTTGATTAAAAGGGAATGAAATGTCTGACACATAGTCTATTTATCAGTTATTATGATATTAAAACACTCTAATCATTGTGGTGCCTAAATTAAGGCTTCACAGCCTAAATGTCACTTCATAGTGCTCTTTTAGATCTGGCTGTGTGATACAAGTTTATTTATCAGTGGGCGCATGAGAATATGAGCGTACATAGTGGTCTTGGTAAGAACAAAGCAGTTTAGTAAGAGCTCTGCTCTTTACCCTTTCCCATTTGAAAAGGAGATGAGGGAAGATTTTAAGATGTGATCTGTGCATGCAGGACAAGATGCAGCTCTCCCTGATGTCCCCAGGAGTTATGTCACAAACTCTGTCAGAATGGACTGAGCCTAAAGTACATCAAACAAATCTCAGATCTTAGCCTAAGGATCCAAGTCAAAATTAGTTCCTTCTAGAGACCAGCGCTGAGATGATACATTCTCTGAGAGCTGAAATCGTAACCATTCGGCGTCCTTAAGTTAAAGGTTAGGGCACAAATTGGCAGCAATCAATCAAGAAAGGTAATAAGCAGTTGGTGTTACAAGAGTGTCATTTAAGCAGGCTGCAGAGAAGTAGGAAACGAAAGCAATAGGTCATGCGTTTCTGTGTAAATGCCTAAGAAATAGCTGTAAGCCACAGTATGGACATAGCAGGCCTACGGCAAGCTTCAGAGAGGGAAGGGGGGGGTCAAGAGCACTGTACGACCGAGGAGCACAGCGTTCATGGAAGAGAGTCAAGCACAGGTGGAGGAGCGGTGCCTTGTGTTAGTGAGGGCTTGGAATTAAATCAGATCAGTAAAATAGTCATGTCGGCAACTCAGATACGTTTCAGGTCTCAATAAGAAAAATACTATATTAGGACTAAATTATCCATTGACTGACCAGGACGGTGATGGTGACTGTGACATTTTGTGAGAGAACAGGCTGCTTTTGAGGGCAGCAAACACAATAAAGTTGAACAATTTGTGACCCCTTTGCAGTATGGCTAAATGCCATATCAGGGTATAGTGTCGAGTCTGCTCTTGTAGACCCCCTCAGCGACTCCACGGCTCAGGGAGCAGCCAGTCAAGGAAGCCACAAGAGAGGAAGCAACTCCTGAAAGCCAGGCCAGCGGACTGCACATCGTTCCTCATATTATTGTCAAAGGCCCACCCTGCCACGGGGGACACAATGCATTAGATCAAGTGTTCCTGAAGAAGCAAGAAAAGCTAAAGCATCCACTGCTGTCATACTTTTTTTCAAAACTGTTTCCTGAGAGAATCCCTGAGCTCCACTGTAGTAAGCCTGATTATCTACAAGAAATACATTGATAGAATCTATAGTAAAAACAGAATAATAGCAGAATGAGTGGGAGCATCAATAAATACCATAGTGACAAAGAGCCAGCCAGGGTTTCGTGATGAAAACATCATGATTTACTAATCTGTTGGGTGGCACTGGAGGAGTCAATGTGTGGGTGGGGCCGCTCTTGTACCTCTCTCCTTAGGTTGGTCTGGGCATATATCCAGGAGCTGCACTTGCTTTGATCTCCAACCTGTGCTGCACTGCATAGATATGTCTCCCAGTCTGAAGAGAGGTTCAGAAGTGAGTACCTGACTTAAAAAAGACACAGAAACATAAATAGATGGCAGCTGGAACTGCCTGGAGATTAGGATGTGTTTTTAAGGGAATCAGGATGTGAAATAGAAAAGGAAAACTTCAGGGGATAAACCCAAACGTTAAAAGACATATTATTAGAGACAACAGCACTTTGCAAACAATGCTTGTAAAGATGTGAGGGAGCAAGGGGAACGTGCCCTCTGAATTAGTGGCAGATACAGGAAAAGGAACTCTTATCAGTCACCACTTTCTGGATTAATTCTTCCCCTAGGAAAAAAAAAATAACCCCAAACAAACAAGAACTGTGGGAGTAAGAGCTCTTCAACAGAGGTTTTGTTTGTAAATAAAACAAATAGAAAACTGCCAGAAGATAAACACTTCCTTAAAAAAGAAATGTAAACCAACCCCCAGAAAATCACCCAGCACTCAGGTAACATTTTCCTCCCCTCTCCAAGTGCAGGCTGGCTGGCTGCCTGCTGCTGGAGCTGCTGCAGGTGAAGATGAATGAGAGGCTGCCTGGATGCTCTGCTCCCTCCCTCCCGGTCCCCCGGGTCCCCTGCAGCTGCTTGCTGCTGCATGAGACTAACGAGGACATTGCTCTGTATGTGACACCGCCTCAGTAGGGTCTTTAGGAAAGCTCTCTGCAGCAATTCTCCCGGGTCCTGCAATAATCTGCAGCCTGAGCAGGGCAGTGCTGGTGGGCTCAGCACTTTCCTTTCTTTTATTTGCTTGTTGAGGGAAAACACCGCTGTTACCTCCATGGTTCCTTTTAAAATGATGGAAAGCAATAACATATCAAAAGGAGCGGCTAACGTTCCCTGCCAGGATAAGGTGGGGCAGTTATGCAGAGAGAGGGTAGCTTTACATCACCCGGTCCTGCTTAGGTATACCAAAGCACAAACACATCACTGGATTGTGCCCCGCAGAGGATTCCTGGTGGGAATATTGCCAGCCCAGAAGCCAGGTCATTGGGCAGTGGTCCATATGTGCTCTCAGTTCCAGGTGGGACAGTTTAAAATACCCTGTGACCACAGCTGTCATCCCTGCCCCTCTGCTGGGGCTTGTATAGAGGAATTTGACTGGTGATGTCTCAGCCATTGGACTTGCAGCCTTAATGGTAACTTACACAGGCAGGAAGTGTGATGTTGAGTCTCTGAACGCAGGAGACTGGGTCTTTTCCCCTGTGCATAACACAGGTATTCCTAAGTGATAATCTTTTCTCTGTAGTCTCCTGGAAATCTGATCAGAGGATTTGGGTGGTCCCATCTGGTGATAAAATTAATGCACTTTATCTTACATGCTGAGTTTCCATTATTTTCAGTGGGATTTAGCACAGGAAACTGAACAAGCGTGTGAGTGAGGCAGAAAACTGCTTGGCCTGATGGATGCCTGGGATTAACCAAGACATGGAAGTGGAAGGAGCTTCTGCATTTCTGTGAGAACACTGAATTTTGTGTGAACTTTTCCAATATCTTTAATTCATTGTACTGGATGTTGTTTTAGTGACCCAGAGCTTGCCAAGGTGGAAATTGTTAGAGAGAAAAAGCCCGTCCACGAGTTAGTGATAGAAATATTGCTAGCCTTTTATCTACTTTCCTGCTTTGATTTCTCTAGAGCTTACCTGAGCTGTCTGTTGTCCAAAGGACATTTTTATACCTGTGCCAATAAGTGGTGAAGTGCTCATGAAGGGCATAGCACGTTGGCAGTCTGTGAGGGATGCAGTGAAAGGCTTTCTTTAACACCACTGTACATGGCAAACCCAATTTTTAGCTGTATACGTCAGCATGGCAAGTCTTCTTGTTCCCAGTCAGCGTGCTACAGGGTAATTGAGAATACAGCTTATTGCAGGCTTTTGTTTCTCTTCCAAGATTTGTTCCTTTTCATCCCTTTCTGTGCCAAGTATAATAAAAAGAACAGGAGCTGAAGACAGTTTGGCTGGGGAAACAAGATTCAATAATTAAAAAAAAAAAATCACAACCCCACAGAAAACAAAACAAAACAAAAAAGCTGGTCACTAAAGAGGCAGAAAGACACCTTTGTTGACAGAGGAAAAGGGTAAGTAGAAGAAAGAAAGGAAACATCTAAGCTGTTTCTGCTGTCCTTCTCAACCAGCCTGAATGGAGGTTGTGAATAATCAAACACAGAGATGTCACTATTTCCTACTCAGGCAGGCCGTGCTTTTTCAGTGCTCCCTTATTACTGTCACCCCTGTTAAAATCCGAATGGCTGACAGCAGAGGGTTTCTTGATATCCTTCCTCACGAGGAGTGAGGACAGTGGCTAGGTGGGATGTTAGAGTGCAAGGGGAATGCTCTGGTCTTAGGTGTCCTTATGAAAATCAGTATTGGCATTTGGCCTTTAATATCTTAAGCAGCCTGGGAAGAGATCTAGAAAGCTGGGAGTGTGCTGGGGAGAAAATGAAAAAAAAAAGAGCAAGGAAATGAAAGAAAGGCACACTAGTTCTGCTTTCTTCGTGTACTATAAGCTTTTGTGTACATAGAAATGCAGATCTACGAGATCTTAAAAATGCTGCACTTCTATCAATTCCTTCCCTAGTGTAGAGCATGAAGAAGCTAATAACTGCCAGGTACTCTTGTTGACATGGGGAGGATCATCATCTGGATTTAATCCAAACACTACTACAGATGAGCCTATGGCATTGCTATAGTGACGAATGATCCTGCTTCTCCTTACAGTGATATTCTTGTCTTTCCTTTTCTGGACACTCTGAAACAAGAAGGTGGCATAGATGAACCTTCAGCAATTCCTGTGTTTCCATGTTTTACCTGGACTACTGCTACCCAATATGGGTCAGGCTACCTGGAAAGGTTTAAATAGCATTTGGTGCCCAGCTAGGGACCCAGCTCTGCTCCCCAGTACCTGCTGCCAGTTTCCCATGGGCACCCGGACCTTGTGGCACAACTGAGTAGTCAGACACGGAGTGCTGAAGGGTTCCTGCCAGGCAAGTCAGTTGTGATAATCTGTTGCCTGTGACCTCATTAAAACAGCCTGATTGGGGCTGCTAATCACATAAATAAAAAATTAAATCATAGCATTAACCTTCTACAGGGAAACCTGCCCTGGCAACACTGACAAAATTAGATCTATTAATTATTTACAGGGTCATTTGATAGAAATGTATATAGATGGCAGATTATGAGCACTTGAAGCAATAAGTTAACCATAAATTAATGCTCTGATAAGATTCTTTTAATATTTCCCTCTTAATGTCCCGAATTAAAAGCCACCTTGCCTTTAACTCTGTGAGACAGTAGCATCACACATCATTTATGATAGGTACATCAAACAGAAATACTATGCCCCAAAATCAAGGATTTTTTGCGCTTCTTTTGGCTCTTGAGGTTCCTTGTTTTGTTATAAATTCCTCCTGTGTGAAGAGTTTCCATAGGCAAATTCAGGGCCAATTGCTCACCTTCTATAAGGCTTGGAGCTTCCTTGGTGGCCAAGGTATTCAGAAGACCTAAGTACGTTCCTTTGCCACCACTGAATGAAAAGTCAGTGCACAGGAAATCTGTCTCACAGGTGCTGCAAAGCATTAAGATGCTTCCTGCAGTGGTTCTCTACTGTTACCCACGGAGGTATTCAGTTCCATAAAATGCCTTGCAGATTTTCCCTTCTGTCTCAGAATTGCTTGGGGAAAATGCTCTTGATTCGGATGGGATGATGAGTTCATTGTTTTACTGATTCTACTGGGCTTGCAAGAATGACAATGGTACTAGATAAGCTTGTTTGCTGACCAGAATTTGAATGTGTATCTGCAGAGAGAACACAAAAGACTTGGGCATGTGGAGTGGAGGAGGGTGGGGAGACTGGAGAGAAATCTGTCATTATTTATGGAAATATCCAGTATTCATCGAGCCATCTGCTGTGAATGATTCAAGTCTGAGAAGTGTCATAAAATGAGAAAGCATAATGGAAAAAAAAAAAAACACAACCAAAAAACCCCCACCAAATCTGCATCACTCAGAAACCTGAACCAGTGAATATATAAGATCAGAATTTCTCTTTTTAAAGATGCTTTGTAAATTTTCTGCCAGATTGAGAGATAAAGATGGATGACATTTCTCAGGTTCCTTTCCTCACCCTTCTTGGAACAATTAATTCCATTTGTTCATTTCCAGCCCTTTAATTATTGATCACATCTTTTCCTTTTCTCTTTCTTACTATTTTGGGCTTTAAGGCAAGGGAGGGAGTTAAAAAAAGGTGTTTAGGAGACTGCTTAGACCTTGAAGCAACGAGAAGAGAAGGTCTTTACTGTAGCCGCAGTTTTCTCTTTGATAAAGAAGCATCAATTTATTTGCCAGAATTTTATCCATATTAAAAAATTTTATTAATGTTAAGGGTGGGACTCTCATAGCACTCCTCTGAAGCAAGTCTCAGTCAGAGACTGGCCTGCTCTCCTGTGCTGTGCTCTCTCAGGCAGTTCAGATACTTCATGTATTGATTTGGTCACGATATTCCTTACACAGTGAATCTAGACAGATACTGGTGAAACTGAGGCAAAAAAAAGAGGCAATGATTTGCACAGCCATGAAGCAAGCCGCTGACAAAATTGGGAATAGACTGTCTTTCTTGATTATCTCCCTGGGAGCAGAGGCCTGCTCGAAGTCCTTTCCTTGGGAGCAGCTGGGAGTCCCTTTGAAACGTTTTTTGTCTTTCCTGCTTCCATGTATTTTGGTTACATTTTCAGTGGCACAGAACATTACTGGCAGGTGCTGTTGTAAGGCTGGGTGTGTTTGTCTTGCCACACCTCCTTTTTTCTCTACCACCTTACTCTCTGTCTATCCATCACACCTTGCTGAAAAAAGAAGCTGACTTAGCAGAACAATGGCATGTTAGAGCAGAAATTTATCTTCAGCCTTATTTCATCTCCTACAGTGTTGCAGTCCAGTGCTATGCATTTAAAAATCTTCTTACTATCGCATTGGCTTTTAAAAATACTTCCTTGCTTTTAATTTATTCAGTCATTCACATAGGGTTGCCTTGACATCCTGCAATGTGTCTGTTCACCGTGCAGGGCTGCCTTTCTTCTTCCAGTGTTCCAACTTCATGCCTTAAAAATTGCGTGTCTAGCCCAGCAAAGCACATAAGGGTGTGCTTAAGTACCACAGATTTCAGTTGATGTGATTAAGCATGCTCTTAAGTGCTTGCTTTCTTTGCCCCTTTCTTCCTACTTTTAGCAAACACCTTTCTTCATGAGAAAGCCTACCGAGCAGTGGTGCGGATGCATACCCACCGCTTCTTTCTCAGCAAAGTGATTCCCGTTCTCTCTGGATGTGAGAGTTGTGATTTCCTGGGGCCAAGGCTTTACCAGTGCAATACTAGACTATCATAACAATAGAAAAAAGGATGGGAAGGTACTTTAAGAGATCATCTATAGTGTCTTCTTGTTCCTCAAGGCAGGATCAGCTCTACCTTTTTCTTGTCCAACATGTTTGTCTAGCCTTGAAAAACGAGCCACAGTAGAAATGCAGCAATTACTCTCTGGCATTCAAAGCATGTCTAATCTAAGTCTCCCTCAGCCATGACTATTTGATCTGTTTCCTATGCATATAGGAATAGTCTGCCTTTCATTTCTGCCTTTTGAAAACCTGCACATTGTTAATTAGTCAGCTCTCTGCCTTCTCTTCTGCAGACTTATTTTAGTTCTTGAGGAGCTTGGGCTTAGCCCAACTAACGCTCTTAGAGGTAGGTTTCACACCTTTGAAGAAAGATGCCTTAGCTCCTGCTTCAGGAGACAGCAGTTTTTCCCCAGTATCTCCTTAGATCTAGAAACAACTCCTTCCCTTTTAGCCTTCAGCTGTGGGGTTTTTTTCCTATAGCAGAAACAAACTGAAGCAAGACGACGTGGCTATGAATTACAGTGCTATGGGATAGTCACCATAAGTTTTTGGACAGGTCATTTGTTCCTTTCTTAAATTGTATAGGACTTCTTCTAGCTACACTCATGCTGAGTAGCACCTCATTCAGTCAGCAGCCCCTCTGTAATCAATGTCTGCAGGGGAGGGAATACTGTGTGCCAGGTAAGGGAACTTTCACTTCCCACCGCAGCCCACTCTTCTCTCTCAGCACTATCAAAAGTCATGTTTAGGCCAGTAGTGAAAAGCTGATCGCACGAAGACATCTGTGAAGTACACAATTGTGCTGTCTGCAGTGCACTGGAGAAAACCGTCCTTTGTTTGCTTGGGACACCAAATCCATTGCAAAAAGCAATATTTGCAGCTAATCACCACAGTGATTTGAATTTGCATTTAGCCATTGTGCTAACAGAGGCAGCTGGAAAAAGAAAAAAAAAAAAAATCAGCACAAATAAACACAGCCATAAGTACTGTCAGTTTTCAGCACCAGGAGCTGCTGGAAGTAATGCTGATGCCTCCAACCCAAGAAATCTTTTTAATGCGAAATGATATATATGAGGCCAAAAGAGGAACACATTTTGTCTTGTTTGCTGAAACTCCAGAATGGATCTCTGGGTCTCTGGATGTAATGATTGCTTAGGCAAGTCAAACATTGTATATCACCTGCTGAGCATCTGATTCATTGACTGAGTGGATTGAAGCCAATTTAACCAGCTGGAATCTGTAATATTGACTTCAATGGTGTGATACTGATCTATATCACCCAGAGGATTTGGCCCAGAGACAAAGCGAGGCAGTGTTTCCTTTGGGCGACATCTTTTCTGCAAGCCAAGGTGGAAGCAAGCATCTGTCTTGCACAGCCTGGTTGTCCGAGAAGTTGTGTGTATTGCTCATTCGGTGCTACAGCAAGGTTTTATCACTGTGTGGATCTTTTGGACAGGGGATGGCAATCAGGGACAATAGCTTCTTTCTCCTGGCTCTGTTCTTTTACTTCGCAGCTGGTATCATCTTACAGCAGTTCTGGGTTCTCAGAATTCTCCGAGTGTACTGATTCCCATTGCGCAGATTTCTGCCGGCGCTTTTGCTGCTGGGTAGCATTAGTGTGGGAGAAGGGAGGCGGCTTAACCTGGCTCTGGTTTTCCCTTCCACCTTGCTAAGGAGATCAACCAGGCATACCACCTGCCTCGCTTCGCAGAGAGGCCCAGCAGTACAACACATAGGCATGAACAGCAGCAGAGGACAGGCACGGCAGGACCTAGCTCTGTGAGTGCTGTGGCAGCCCTGGTGCTCAGTGCTGTGGACATTAGAGTTATGATACTACAGCGCTGTTGCTCATCATTATTTTCTAGCTAAGTGACTTCATTTCACTAAATCTCTACAGCTTTCCGTATCTCCATAAGCAAGAAACTGGAGGGACAAAAGGCTAAGCAGAATTTATTCTTGCTCTTTATTATTATCACATCTTTTGCCTCCTTTTTAGGATTTATGAACCTCTATTCAATTAAATCATCAGAAGCTTGAAAAAGCTAATTGTGGGTTCATATATTTCCATAGGCATGGGCTCATTCCTACACCAGATGTCAATAATACCTGATCCGTGCAAATGGAGCTGGTTTTGCGGCAGCCTGCTGTCTGATCTAATTAATGTTGTGACTCCAGTCCACCCTGAGTAGGAATGGAGTTTGGTTTTTGCATAACTGTAAGGCTAAGGTGGGCACAATTAGAAACAGGGATCTGGACTCCAGTGTCTCAAAGGCTGAAATCCGAAATGTCAACCCTCCATTCCCAGATATAGGAAAGCAGCACAAGAGGCTGGCTCTTTACACAGAAGAGAGCCCAGGAGAACCTGCAGTGCACTGCCCAGCCCTAGCGACTGTTTGCAAAGGCCGAAGGGGCTTGATAACTTGAACTCAGGTTCATGTTGGGTCTCTCTTTTGTTTTCTTTGATCTTTCTAACACAGTTTTCCCCCCTGGGTCCAGACAGTATCAGACTGCCCTCCGCAGAGCACTGATTTCACATGCTGGTGTTTCTAGGGCGGTATCAGGACTTTGGTGGCTTGTGGAAGTGATGTTTGTTGGGTAAGCCCACAGGGCCAGGACGATGTGCGTCATCACCTCATCCAGGCAGGCAGACTCTACTTTTCTTGGGGAAGCTTTTTTCAGGCCTGGCTGAGATTTTGTGTTTTCCTAAGCAGGTCTCAGCCAAGCACGGCTTGCTTTTATTTTTGTTGTTCCTAGCATTATTATCACACAGCTTGTTTTCAAAGACAACAATGTGGAAAAACAATAGCATCTTGCCAAACTCCTTCAGTGTACTGTTTGCAGGTTGTGCTATTGTATCGGTGTC
Organism: Falco biarmicus; assembly: GCF_023638135.1. Taxonomy (NCBI): domain Eukaryota; kingdom Metazoa; phylum Chordata; class Aves; order Falconiformes; family Falconidae; genus Falco; species Falco biarmicus. Next base: position 61,377,869 of record NC_079288.1, on the reverse strand, counting down.
CTCCTATGCACACTGGAATGCTTTGTTTAGCTCTGTCCTGTGAGCTACAAAGGGAATGAAAATATTGAAATAAATCCCTCTCTCCCCTACCAAACAGACCTACCTTCTCCTGGTACTTTTCCTTTTCTATCTTTCTGCTGCATTGTAGGGATCTTGTTTAGCATTTAAAAAGCTACTGCTGCACTCTATTATCAAAGACATATTTGTTAAAACATGCATATGAAAGGATTTGTAATTGAAGTACAGCTTTGATATATTTAATAGGATGTAAAACTGCCATCCCTTTTTAATAGGAGATGCTTTATGTGCATTAGAAATCATACAATAATGCCTCTCCACTGAGCTTTACCCATTAGCAGACTTTTTGCTCCCTTTCTTTTAGTTAATCTTAAAACTTTAATGTAATCTAAACACATTAGCATCTTTTTTTCTCCCCTTTCTGTACATGGAAGTGCTTTGAACTGAACTTTGTTTCAAGTAAGAGATAGCTACAAACATGGCATCAATATGCAATGCCCCAGCGCTGCCTGACAGATGGTCCATACACAGGCAGATCTCCTTGCCTTGGAAATGTTAGCAGTAATGGGAGCGTGGCTGTACGTGGGAGCGTGCAGCACGCGTGAGAATAACCTTGTGAACAATGAACCATGGATGTGAATAAGGGCACGTGCTTTTCTATATTCATGTCTCAAATGGAACCAAATACCAGATCAGCAGAAACAGAAAACGACAGTCAAAACAAAAATAGTAATAATAGCCTCTTTAACAGCCATTTCCTTGTTTCAGTCTCGGAGTGCTCTACAAGGAATCATTGTTACAATTCAGGAAATAAGGAGGTAAGATGGTAAAGAGGAAGCATGCTATATCTGACTGGTGTTTTGGGTTTCTTGCAGTTTGGTGTCTCACCTTACACGGAGCTGTTCTCAATTCCTTTCAGAACTCAGGGTCATGGACTATTTTGCAAGCTGGCTAATTAGTTGCTCTAGAAAATCCTGGATGTGTCCCCAGACCTTGTTAGAGGAACCCAGGTAAGAGCTCACTTCTGATTTCTAGGCTAGTGCCCCGCCAGCATCCAGCAGTACATATTAATCATAGTTGTTGTGAGAATATTCACAAAATGCCTCAGACATTGTTGCTTCATTCAAAAATTGAGAGCTTTCAAGGAGAAAATATCTCCCCCTTGAATCAGACACACTGCTGTACTGGGCAAGATCAAATTTCCAATTCCAACTATGCAAGCGTTCTTCCTGCTTTTCCTGAGTATCTTTTGATTAGTTCATTCGCTAGCGTCCATGAAAACGTTGTGCTAGTGCTTTACAGAAGTTGGATAGCTGTGAGCCATGGAAGTAGTCCTTTGCAGAATAACTTTTCCAGTTACTACCCACTACATGTGTTCATGTTTTAGCAGCAAGGGCTAAGCACTGGCCTGGCACACATGTGAGGACACGTGTCAAGCCCATGCCTTGATGACTGTAGGTATGCCTGCTGTCACCCAGGTCTGCTTGTAGGAGGGGGTTGCAAAGCTGGGACTCTGTTTCCCACTGAATTTTTTGAAGAATGACTGTTCCTCTAGGCTGAAAAAGTAACAGCGATGGCATAACTGGTCTGTCATCCCTCAAGTGACTCAGCCTGAGCTTTGTTTACAAGAGTTGTCAGATTCCCAGCTTGGGACTCTAGTTGCCCAGTGCTGCTACTGCTTTTTCTTCAGCAGCATTTTTAGCCTGGATTGCCTGGCCCACACTGGAGCCCACAAATAGTCATGTGAGCAAGGGGACACATTTATTCAAACAATACAGGTATCTGAAAGACCTGTAAAGTTGCGTATGTAAATATTGAATGACAGAATGTATTCTACTAGCATAAACTGATGTTTCACAAATAGAGAGAAACTCTATTTCATATAGAGAATAACGATACATTCTTTTTGTAAGGAGAGGTAGTGCGATTCAGGCAATTTGCATTTGGATATTGCCATTGCTCAATGAAGTGGTGCGTGTTTGGGTGCATACAAAGTGCAAGAATCACACGAGGTAGTTTCAGTGTTTTCTAAAACTGGTTCTCTTTTGCTGATGTAAATCCAGCTCCCGTTTCTACCAGTATCTAAATTCTAAAAAAAATAGGTGTATTCATTGTATCCAGCATAAGACAAAACACAGCCTTTTTGGTGACAAAGCTGATCTGCAATTTAGACTGATGTAAGGTAGGCTTAAATAGAAATTTTAAAAAGCATATATCAAGCCACAGTTCAGGGATATTGTCACTATTTTCAGTGTCAGCACACAAATTCAGTAGGCACAGTTTAAATGCCAAGTCAATTGGTTGCTATGAAATCCTCAGGATTAAGTTAACTTGGGCGAAGTGCTGACCAGCTATGTTAGGTTAGCCAGATGAAACATTTTAAAAAAAAGCAACAAACCCCAAAAAACCAGAATGGGATTCAGAACAAGTTGGTGGAAGAAATGAAGAGGTATTACTGCAGTCAATGTGTCATAAAAATTCTAGTCCTTTTTTCCCCCCCCCTTTATAAAAAACAAACAAAAAAACAAGCCAAGCTGGCAGGAGAGGTCAAGTGAAGTCTGGGACAAAGCTAACTGCCCTGTCGTGTGAGCTTTGTGTGAGAAGTGGGCTCATCGCACACCTAGCCAGACTCTGCTGTAGAAAATTAGCAAAAATTACCTCTTACCTTGTCCTTGCATAACAAAGCCATTAACCTGGAGCAGATCACTAAACAGAAACAGAAAATGAATCACTGTTGTCTGCTGGATGTAGAAGGGCTGTCACCAGGACTATGTCCAGCGATCCTCATAGCTCTCCAGGACACCTGACACAGGTAAATGATGCAGTTCTGAGTTTTGCTTACATTTGGTTCTGTACTCAAGTAGCTAAATATTCAGAAGAGCCATCCCCACAAGGCAAACCTATTCTCAGTTGGGGATATTAAGTGTAAGTCACTACAGGTGACCCCTGTATTTGTATATTTGAAGTTTTTCAGTCCTTTGTAAGAGCTGGGACAAATACTCCATAGAGTTTTAATTCTAGCTCAGATGTTTAGGTTTTCTGTTCTCTTCTCATTACGTAGCAAGTGCGTGAGGAAACTGTTTGGGCAGAGTTAAGTACAAATATGTATTCTAATAACAGTAATAATATGTCTTCTCTACAGGTAAAGCTCATGAAGGACTGAAAGTAATACTGCGTTATTCCAATGTGCTTTAGTGGTTTATTTCAGGATGAGAAAACGAACAGGATTTACTTGACAGAGTACTCTTAGAAAACAAAATAGTCGAAGCTAAACATTCACAAATATGTGTATGAACTACAAGGGATTTGATAATAGACTAACTTGATTTAAAAGAGGAACAAGAGATCTACTTAAAGCAACTCCCTATGGCCTGGTCTACTAAATGACACGGAGAGTCTACCTTCCCAGCTTTCTATAGGGTCTGGGCTTTGTTATCAAAGAGAATACATTTATAGAGCATCATGCCTTAAGTGTGCTTCAAAGAACAACTAAATGCCATGTGTCGGCCAAATACATAGGAGTGGGTTCCTTAAGAGACCTTTCAGTCGCCGGGGGAAGACTCAACTTACCATGAAGAGGCACACACAGAAGCAGAAAGGGCACGTGTAGCTTTATCTGAAACGCATTCAATTCAGCTACTTTAAATCTTCCCACATCACAACAGAAATCATGTGCAGTTTAATATCGATAACTTCTGTCCACAGGAACTTTTGCACTAGCCAAGATGAAGAGCTGCATTTGAGAGCACTACCTTTGCAGGAGTGAAGGGGAAAATACGGATTCAATGTCAGTTCTTTGCTGAAGCGCAGTGTGGAGCTCACCTGAAGAACCCATGAGTATTAGTTACACCCACAGAGCAGAGGTATGGCATTTCCAAAATTAGCGCTTCCCTTCACACAGAATTAGTCTTCTGGGGATTCATTTCTTTGCTTGCTCCCTGGCATGCACAACAAATATTTTAACCTTGAAATATCTTTCTGTCTTTCCTAAGTTTCACTGAAAATAAACCTAGGAGTCCTAGCCTCATCTGTGAGGCTGAGGAGGTAGTGGTTACGTACTCTGCTTCCACAGGGTACTTCCACGAGGCCCGACTTAAGCCCTGGATGTGCAGGAACAGAGTAGCCAGTCTCCCCTGAGAAGTGATACAGGTTCAAACTGCCCCTCTTGTGTAAGGTATTACTTACACTATTTATTTTTTTTTTAACTGTAAAAGTTTGTGAACTCTTGCGTCTCTTCACAGACAACCAACAACACAACCCTTCTTCACGCTGTGTCGGCCACGTGAAGATTTCTAGATGCCCCGGTTTTGGTCTGTGGAAAACGAGTACAAAAGGATGCAAGAGAGGATGAACAAAGGTACGCGATGAAACAGCACAGGTCCGTTATGACAGACCAGGGACCCAGCACTCTCTGAGGAGGGGCAGTTTCTTAAGGCCCTTATAGAGTCCCCAAGGCATTGCCTTTAAGAGCAGCAGTGGGTGTTGGGGGCAGACGGGTCTGGCCCTGACGCCCACTGCTGCTCTTAAAGGCGATGCCCTGGGGACTCTAAGGCTCACTTAGGCTGCAAGGCTTGCTGCTCTTACAAGTACCTTGGTGCTGCTGCTGGTCCCCAGAAGCGGCTCTTTTAGCTCTTTTCAGGATGGCGCTGGCAAGGTGACATAAGTTCAGCTTCTCACCCAGGCAGTGGGGAGAAGGTGGCTCCTCAGCCGCTGCGTGCTCAGGTCCCTCAGGGTAAGGTGGGGGCTGGGTGCAAGTCCAGGCCCTCTCGATGACTTTCTGCTATCGCCTCTGCAGTGCGGTGTGTCCTACAAATAAAACAAACCGCACGTGTGTTCGTTTTGCAAACCTGTCCGTTGGTGTGGAGATCTGCCCCCACTGTGTGCCAATGCAGAGGCTAGGCAGCAGGGCGGGTTGGATTTGGGGGAAAAGTCCGTTGCTGCTCACATGCATGATGGAAGCAGAGGCCGCTTGGAAACCCCAACATTTATGTGGGTCGTTAAACGGGAGCTGTGGGTCACTCATAGGAAATGCGGTGCCGCAGGTAGTGCCTGGAGAGTAATGAGAGCCAGGTAATGGCATCCAGACAATTGCAGTTCTTACGCTGGCGTTGTCTAAAATGGAAAAACCAACAGTCTAAAAGGCTATAACACTGATTCTGTAGAACATTAAACTATTATTTTATGCTGATGATATCCTACTGTTAATTAAGGACTCGCATGCTTCCCCTCCTGCTTATAATGAGTATTGCTCTCCGAGTACAAAGTTATCATTGCACAAAATTAATGACTCTGAGACTGCGGTGATGCAGCTTTCTGGAGTTTGCCCTTCAGCCGTGCTCACCTCATGGAATCTTAAGTGAGCACCCAAAAATACAGTATAAATACTTAGGGGCTGATATTAACAAAGCCTCACACAATGTAATTAAAGATCATTTAAATCCAATTATCAAGCAGGTAGGAAGAGATCTGGAGGAATAACCAGAGCCAAATAAAAGCAAACATGCGTGATTCAGTAGGCCGGATTCTGCCCTCATTTACTGTCCCGTCAGGTTGTTAAAGTAGAAATAAGGACATGGTGTAAGTCAGCACCCTCAGAGTCACTGTCATAAATGATCTCATGACAATATTTCCCACTGGCGGCAACAGCTGTGCATGTGTAGAGCTTACTTTGATTATAAATGTATACAAATAGCTATGAATACAATGAGAAATTCTAACAATTACAAATAATTATATTATCAGCCCACACCTGGGGGGTGGGTGGGGTGGTGGGGTGAAAAAAAGACATGCAGATAGGAATACTTCACCTACTACTGGAAGTCAGCTGGTTTTTTTAAGAGTACATGGGTGGATCACACAAGTATTGTATTCAGGACCACAGAATTTAAACAAAGCCTAATCTGTACTACCAAGTTCATGTTTGCCCATAGCCCAGGCTGCTGATGCTATAAAATAGCAAGCTTCCTTATAAGTCACATAAAACTTCCTGAATAGCTACAACAAATACAGTACATCTCAGGTGACAGAAACCTCAGGATGTGAGCATGAATTAAAGATACCACAGGAAACACTTGAAAAATACTTATAGCTCTCAGGATGAGAAATGTTAATATTCCCCCTAAATGTCATACAATTGGCCCAATTTCACGCACCAAAATCATGCAGATTTTAATGGGTTTTTTATTCCTAAAAGGGATAATTTTGAATTAAAATGGCTGTATTTCAGGTAAGCTTGTCTTTTTTCTTCCTGCCATATACTGTAAACTAATACTGTTGTTAAGCGAAGGTTCCATTTCAGCAGTGGCTTGAATGGAAATATCTTCCTGGAAAGCACATGAAATCCTTTGTGATGAAAGGAATTATATAAATATAAATCAATTATTTTTGGAGTGGCTTGAAAAATTAAATCATGACAGACAGTCTTATTCAAACACTTTTCTAAAACTGCATGATTTTTGGCCATTCAGAATGTTCTGTGGAATTAATTTTATCTCTGGAAAAAGGCAGACAAGATCCATTCCAACAAATGTGCTCGGATTTTTTCAGTCTATTGTGGGATTAGCCAGGTGGTGGAAGATAGCAGAAATGATCTTGCTGAGGAAATGGTCGACATTGAGCATGACATCCACCAAAACAGAAAGCCCATATGTGCTAGAGAAAGCAATGATACATATTTACGATAGGACAGAGGGTTGCAAATAAAAGGTGTCAATGAAGCCGTTGCTGGTACAAGAGCGTGATCCATACTGTACATTAATGACTACGAAAAGGGTATCATCCTGCTATAAAACAGCTTTCATAACAGCTCTACAGCAAACACATGGGAGATAGCACTGTAAATACATAACAAAAGTTTGCAGAAAATGCTCAGCACATGGGAGCTCCTCTTTAGAACTGCAGCCTGAGAGGTGTGCTTTTCCCCTTCCCAGATACCCACATTCACCAAGTTACATTCTTAGCAAATTTCTGCACGGGACATTGCCAGCTTTCTGCACATACATTCAATTTCTACTGACTGTACACCCAGAGTTAAATTCTAAATATCTAAATTGGCAGACACCTACAATAATCAAAGATCTCATGAAGATGTTATTGTTACTGTTTAAGGACTATGGAACAACTTAAAGATCCTCAAGGACATTGTAGTCCCTCTTTCTGATCCATATTTGGTTGTAACAAACAAAAGGTCTTCTCACAGATCACTGATTAAAGTAACAGAGAAAAGAAGCAGGAATGAATAGAGGCAGGTTAGTGCTACAGTTCCTTGAGAGCTGATTTGGGGCAAACTGGTTCAGCTTCTTGGCAAGAGGTTGTGCAGAACAAGGTAACAGAGTCTGCTTATGTTCCTAAATTATTCAAGGTTTTTAAACAAAAAATTAACTGTAAATAGTTGCAGAAAGATCTGTCAGAAACTGCCAGATAAAATTACAGATGAAGGTCAGGGTCAATAAATGCAAAGTAACACATTTATAAAAAAATAGTACTGACCGTACATGCTCAGTGGTACACTCTAAATCAGTGAAACTTCCTGAAGAGAGACACACATCAGCATTGGTCTAAGTCAATAAATTAGAGGAAAGGAAAAAAGAACAGAACAGGAGACATCACTGTACTGTTGCATAATTCTAATATGTGCCTGCACCCTAAACAACACCTGCAGTTCTGATCTTAGCAAGGATCCAAGAGTAACTGGAAAGGGTTTGGAGATGGATTATGAGAACAATGAAAGGAATTGGGCAGCTTCCTGTCCAAGGCAGATGATAGACTAGGCTCTGGTACTGCAGCAAAGAGATGACCGAGTGGGTGGGAAAAAGGTCTCAGCTGGCAAAGTCAGGGAATAAAATGGTTACTGCCTGGTGTCTCTCAGAATACTAGAACCAGAGGCTACCACATTAAACGTTCAGCATGCAGATTTGAAACAACAGACCAGCACTTCTACACACACTGCATAATTAAACCAAAGAACTACTTGCCACAGGATGTTCAAAGAACACAGCGTGCTCCACAGTACCTCAAGAATGCACATGGGTGCAAAGCGCAATTGCACAAACTCACACAGGACAACAGATCAAGGGCTATGAAAGAAAGATTCCACAGTTAGCTCAGGAAACCTCCGAGATGGGGATCACTAGAAATTGCAAGGATATTGCTGTACACCTGCCCTATCCTTACTCTCTTCTTTGTCTGAGTGTTGACTGCGTGAAAGCGAGCTCTGGTCTGACCCAATGCAGCTGCTGTCTTGGCAAATGAGGTACTCGGGTACAGTTACCCAAGATGAGCAGAAGTGCTTCTGCAGTATACATTTAATACCAGAGCTCTTGGAGCATTACTGTCTGCATCGGTGCTCATAGCATGACCAGCTAAAAACGACAGCAGAAAGTTGACCAGAGCACTGCCATACACCCTTTAGGCTGAAAAAGTTGATTAGAAAACCAGATCTAACAGAAGGCAGTAAGTTTAAGGGGACAGGAACAGATGGACACCCATTTTTGACACACGGTTTGAAACTGTATTGAGAGTACAGCAGAGTGGGAGTGTTAATCCACATGTGAAAACAACCAGCCTACGTAGGTGCTGTGCTGGATACTAACTGAAGACAGAGCCGGGAGAGAGCTGTTTGGAAGAGAAGAAAAACAGGAGCACGCAGTCTGCGTTTCTGCTCTGCTAAGGAAGCGATGTGGTGAAACACTGTCTAAACTGACAGAACCGAAAAATCCGGGACTAGTTTTTCATCTCAAATAAATCAGGGTGGCAGTAGCAAAGCCAGAGAATCGGCTATCTGACAGATCTTCACCAAAGTCAATACCCTTTAACGCTGATAGACCTGAATTGCCTAGTGTTACAGAAATCAGTGTAGCCCGGATAGGTCTTACCTATCCCAGTCAGTCTGCCCGGGTTTGTTTTCTTTCACCAAAAAAACCCGCAGCCAACCACCCTGCAAATTGTCTCTAAATAGCCTCATCAGAAATTTGAGCTTTGTTTGTTGCTCTAGTTGTTTATGACATTGACAGTAAATAAAGTTGCCGAAGATCAGGCTACTGTGTTTTATCTTGGAGTACGGAGTAGAGGATCACCAAATTTCTGGGCTGGAGCTTTCTTTGGTAGCCACAATAGCATGAAGCCATGGCCTTTCAGCAACAGAAGAGGCAAAGGGACCTCTTACCTCTATTTCTTGATCTACCTTCAACTTTTTTCACAGGTTTTGGAAGCTAAACTCTCGCTCTCTAATTTTTGTCCCATCATCTGGTTGTTGGCTTCAATTGCAAGTTCTCTGGGGCAGGGCTCATTTGTCTCCACACCAGCACCTGCAGTGTTAGTCTGGGTCTCTAGGTACTACCATACTACAAACGACATATAATGATAATTTTGTATTTGATCAGCTGCCTTGTAATGGCTTTTTTTCTTCTGGGCTTTAAACTTCTTTATTTGATTGCATCCTTGCCCTAATTTCAAAGATGGAAAATAATAGATTTTCTAGAGAACGATCCCAAATGTCATATCTACAGCTGATCTGCAATTCAATATAATGATTCTCCTTTTTGATGATTTTTTTTTCTTTCAGATTTGAATAATATCGTTTGTGTGATGTTACTCAATCTCTCCGTTTTAATTTGAAATCCTATTTTTAATCAATTAGGAAAAAATGACCTAATTAAGGAGTAATTTAGGCCAGCAACTTAAACATTGTTTTATAAAGTAGCTGCATTTAATTGGAAATGTGCCCAACTACTGCATTACATTAGCAAGCAATTTGGAAGAATTAGCCAATGGGATCCTCCGACTGCTAGTTCAGAAATGATAGCGACAAAGCTGATGTCCAAAGCAGTCTGATGAACTTGGGTTTCATTAATGGCTTTGCTATGAGCCTTCAGATCCGAGCAACTACAGCCTCTCATTATGCTAGACACAAACACACAGCAAGGGACTGCTGGCTACTGGGAGTCAGTGCCGAATGGTTCTGAAATGACATGATGGATAAAAAGCTCAAGAAACAAGAACACAGAGAGGGGGTCAGACTTGCTCACCCAGCATCACCCGCTCAGTCACTGGCAAAGTTAGCAACAGCCTTTGGCTGCCAGAGCACGCCCATCCAGAGAACCAGGCTGTCACTGGGTAACGCGTGTGCTAATAAAAATTCCTAAAAATTCCACAACACCTTTTTGTCCCTGTATTTCCTGTTAGCTGGTGGAGATCCTAGCACAAGACTTGTCAGAACTTTGCCTAAAAATGCCCACATGCCACAAAAGGCAGGAAGCTGTCTGAAAAGCTCACTAGCAGTTTTTAGCAAAGACCTTCAGCACTGGTACCCAGAGGATACGTTGCAGTTTACACCTCTGCACCAGCTGCCATTAGCATCAGTACAGCGCTCTCCCTTATAGCTGGCCTCATCACACCACTGTTGCTTTTCACTGGAGCAGCACCGCCATACAGATGGTTTTAGCATCAGAAGGAGGGATGTGCACACCTGTCTGACATTTTTGTGCTGTCTGTGCCATGTTACATTCCCATTTATTATTGTTACTTTTAGCACCATGTACTTACAGTAGCAGAGTGGAAGAAACAATTATGACTGCTCTGGGCATCAACACATCCTTGAGGGGCCACCAATTTCCAGCTGACCACCTAAGGTTGCTTTACTGCAGAGTAGGTATTGCTGGACAAACTTACCAGTGCATTATTTATTCATGCCGGCTCAGAGTTTTTCCTTAGATAACAGCTCTCAGGGAAACACTTACAAAAGCCTTCCATACTAACAGAGCCCTTGCAGCATGTTACTGTTTCATGACTGGAGGCAACAGCACTGTATTCCATTAAAAAAACCAAAAACAAACACCAAAGAATGCTTGCAGGCTCAGATCACTTCAGTTTTACACTAATATTTTTTGTCACTGAATGTCATGTTGTGCCATTATTCTCTGAATCCCTTGGGTGAAATCTGAGCTACAGAGGGAAGAGATGTTGCCATCCACTTGGTATCTAAGTGGCTGTAACACCAAGGAAGCCCCAGGGGTCTGAGAGCTGTGCCCATGGCCCTAGCAGCAACACGTGCACCTCTCTGATGCTGCAGAGGGGACACTTCCATGGAGGGGACAGAAATTTGGTGTTTGGACAATTTAGTCCACGGTTACTATTGCCTTACTTCAGGCAGCAACCAGTCTCACTTGGCCAAGTGAAGCATGGAGCAGCATTGATGTAAAACTCATTGAAGTTGAGCTGTACAGCAAGGCCGGTGCTCTGCATATCAACTCTAAAAATCAAGTGTACCTGGATAAAAGAACTCACAGCTTTTGTAGTCAAATATTGAGTTCCCTGGGAGATCTATGTGAGGAAAGCACGTCTCCTGCTCCTTCCTTTAAGTCAATAGTAGCAGTAAGTTATCAGATTGCCTATTTTCCCAGATACATTAAATCTAGTTTGACAAAGGTGAAAGTGTTAGCTGTTTGCAGCCTGACACAGAGCTGGCAAAATCCTGGGCCCTTCAAAAGTATCAGCTTTGATTTTAAATTGTGTCATACTTCAGGAGAGAGGATATGCAGTCACCTAACCTGGTGGGCTACTTAAGTGACAGCTTCATTGCAGCCTTCAGGCAGCAGGAGCTCTGGCAACAGTGGCGCAGAATCCCAATCTTGCCGAGTTGTATTCACATATGAAACCCACCCTTATCAGCAGGATCTCTAGATTTTCAAAGGGATTCAGCGCAAGACACATCGCACATTAATCCATATATTTTACATGAATGGGCTAAATCGCCCTTCTGGACGTGTCAGCCTCCCCACCTTGGTTACCGAGGGAGAAGAGACATCTATTCCAGCACGCTCTGACATTTTACATAACTAAATCTTGGCCATCCAAATTCTATCAAAAGAGCTTGTAGCTGTTTGATGCATAAAGTATACAAAGCAAAGCATAATCAATATGTTTGCCATCAACCCAAACACAAACACATGAAACAGTCTGACCTGCACAGTCCACAAGTTGTTTCGTACCACACCAACACTGCCAGTAACAACCAGTAACACCATAAGACTTTGCGACATAGCTGAGCAGAAACGTCAGTCTTGCACGGAACCGCAAAGAGGGGAAAGGGAGAGACTCGGATCCCCAAAATAAGATGAACAATGCTGGGAGATGAGATTCCCATCTCTTCTCTTTTTGGGGAATGCTGAGGAGCATAACAAAGATGAAGGAGAGGAATGAGGCAAAAGATGGAAGAAAAACCAGCTTCCCTCCTGGAAGAGCTCTTGAACCTGATTACGAGGACCTCAGCCACTGAAACCATCAATACCTGTAGCCATCAGTGTTAGCTACACAGCATCAGCCTCATTCACACTTGCAGCTAATTTAGAGTAAGATTGTCATAGACCAATTGTTTGAATAAGTAGTGTTAATGATTAATAATGATTAAGTGCTAACCATTGGCAATGTGCATTTGCTAATGAATGTCAATCTAGAAAAGTGCTGTTTTGAAGTTTGGGATTCACCTGATTTATCAGATGTTTTGAACACTCCCATCGTAGCAATTGCCAATTCCCTAACTGAAATACGTATATGATGCATGTATGTATGATCACGTGTATGATTCATTTACAAGAAGCTGTTACATTCCAAATGACCCACAGAGAATTCAGTACACAAAACCATTGAAATTTAAGAAGAATTTCAAGCCCAAATCTCTCCACAGTTCATCCAAACACATAAAAAGTGAGCATTACTGCTCCTTCAGCAAGCCTGGCAACCTTCAGACTGTGTGATCAACTAAACCCCCCATAATTTGGTGCATGGATTAAAGATCCAGTTGGATCCCTCTGCCACAAGACGGAGCCTCAGAACCAGAATTTCTTCCACCAGCTTTAGAGGCCAAGGTTTTTGATGAAGTGTACGGAGGGAGAGCTCTACCTCAGCAGGGTGACTCCCAGTGCTGGATGATCCACTTTGGAGGCACCCAATTCTGTCTTGCAGCAGGAAGAATCTATGTCTGACTAATCCTGTGCTAAAGGAAAGGTTTTCTAACAAAGGAGAAACCCAATCAAAATGACATTATCCCAGCTGTGTAATGACTGTCACATTATGGTACAATGGCTTCTGTACAGTGGAAGTCTTCTGACACAGAGTAGGAATGGGCTCATGTCTCTATTTCATAAGAATCTCCATCAAGAGGACTGGGTTACCAGTAAAGAAAGATGTAATATGAAACAACATCTGGATGTTGAAGACAGAAAATACCTGTTTAGAAAACAGGGATTTTTATTTTTTTAAACCAAGGATAATTAACCACTTGGCAAAACCAGAAAGAGAAGTAGCAAATTAGAAAAATACAATGGTTCATGATTAATGGAGTAGGAAAAGCAAATCAATTGTCCCTTCTGCCCCTGAAGTCAATAACTTATCCAAACTCTCTGCAGGTCGGAGAGAGGGTTGGGGGTTTTGTTTGTTTGTTTGTTTGTTTTTTCTTTTAAAAGTAAAAGCAACCAGTGTTGACTGGACTAGACATTTAAGAAGGTCCACAACCACAACCTGTAAGCACTTCACAATGAATTGCAGTCTTGACTGAGCGTAATGACGTTTTACAGAATAAAACCTACGTACTTAGTACATAGTGTGATAGTCTGGCTGGGCTTTGTTTGCTTTACATCTGGAAGGGAAGACTGATCTTTACGCACCAGCACTGACTTTTAAAGTTAATCTGAAACCACTTATTTTCAACCAGTGACATCTAAATTGTGTCAAAGGTGATTTTTCATTTGTTCAAATGAAAAACCTTAATGCTGCTTCATTTTATTCCTACTTGTAACACAAAAGCTGCTTATAAACTGTACATAACATGAAACCTTAACAATTAAAAATCCCTTGTATAAGTTTAAACCAATCAGAAAGTACAGGAAGAAACAGAAAGAAAGTCTGCATTTGAGCCAGAAGTAAAATGAGCTTGGCAGATGAGCAGCTTTCCCTCCTGTGACAGAGAGGCACTGCTTCTACCTACCTGTGCTAAGGCCAGCAGTAGTCATGGGCACTGATCAGAAAGCCTGAGCTGTGTGCAGGAGGAGACATTACAGGTGTCAGGCCAAGTCAGAGAAATGTGTTCTGAATGGCTGATGCCAGAACGCGCTGAATTAGGAGGTAAAACAAAACCAACAGGAAATAAACCCAAATGAAAAAGGATTAGATGGCAGCCAAGATTATCCTGTAAATAGGCCCTCACTTTTGCTTCCCGGGGCCAAGGAGACCCATGTTTCCAGTGCTAATGGGCGTAGTTGAAGGCATTAAGACATTTTGTAAAGAATGAGAGTCTTAGAGATTAGGAGTTATGGGAATTCACTGAGCGTTTGTCAATTAGCATCAAAGGATGTCTGACTCCACAGAAAGTTTGAAAAGCAGAGGTAAATGGAGATACCATTATAGAAGCAAAATAGCATGAACATTTTTCTAGTTAAAAACAATGTTGTTATTATTTAAATATAGCTCATTATACATATATGTTAATTTCTCTGCTGAACTTTAAGATATAGAGCAGGCTGAGAATTTCTATTCACTTGCTTATCATGGAAGCACAGGGGATATTAACTTTGGTAAGAGGATTAGCAGGTGCTTAGGGTCTGAGTCTAGAGTGGGACTTCACGGCGTGACTGCAGCCTACACAGCCCATACAAATACTAGATGCTGCAGCTGTGTGTGCTAAAGAAAGGCAGATGACAAAAATAACCCCACAACTTGTTTTCAGGAAAAATGTCTAAGAAAAGCAGGCCTGTTAGAAGAATAGCACTGTACTAAGTGCAAACAGCTACATAGGGGTAGGACTGTGTGGCTGAAAAGCTCCGTGTCCACTAGGTCCAACTGGCACAATATCCTAGTGTGCATAAAGATGCTGAAAGCAGTTCCTGAACCCATGCGTCTGTATGTGTCCACTGCAAACAACAGCTCACGCTCCCTCCTGCACTGATGGTCCCTGACTTGGGAACACTGGAAACCAAACCCCAAACCAGTCCTTATTGCCGCAGGCAGACGTAGCAGTCCCAGGAAACAAATTAAAGTGTGGTAAATAGTGAAAAATGGTTCTCCAGCTGCAGCTCACCATCTTTCAAGTTACTGAGGTTATTCACGGTCCTTCAGCTGTTGCACACTAACAACCAGTAGATGAAAAGCTTTACCAAGTTGCATACAGCCTCATCCTTCAGACTGTAGTAGCAGCATTTGAATCATCCAGTCACTGAACCAGGCACTCAATGGGGGGGGGGGGGGGGCGGGGGGTGTGGGGAGTAAAAAAAGAGAGTTGGGACTGACTCCAAAGGGCCTTCCAGTTTCTGCTTCCAAGTTTTAGTCAGAGAGGACTCTATTACCATTAGTGTAAGGAGAATGGGACCTTTTATTGACAGAGCTCAAGGCCTCTGCAGAATGAGGCAGATGACAGTGAGCTTGGATGAAGTGCAGTCCTGCGGTCGATTCTAGTAATCTTTTAGCTTTAGCCCATAAAAAGAAAGCCCTATTGGATTTGCCCACCGGTGCAAACAGCCGACTGCTACCATTTACCACCAGCCTTCCGCTCACCTGTGTGACCGGTTGCAGACAGAAGCTGCTGGCCTCCCGGCTGCGCTGTGCGCATCTCCGCAGCCGAGCCCTCCTGCGCGGCCGGTCGGACGGCGGCTCATGCACCCGGGCACCCCGCCGCAGGCTGGCTGTCCCGCCGGGCAGCCCGCCGTGGAGCCGCAGGGCCCCGTGCGGCGGCACTGCTGCGCCCCGCTCCTGAGGAGCCGCCGGCCCAGTCTCAGCGGTGGGGCCCGGGGCAGGCGCGGCGCCCACAGCGGGCTGCCCGGGAGGGGGGACTGCCGCCCGCCGAGCCCTCCCCGGGGAAGGGGCAGCGCCTGGGGCCAGCGCCGGGCCCGCTCTGCAGGGAGGGTGCGCCCACCCCAGCGCCGGAGCGAGGGCACGGGGGCTGCGGGCGCCCCCTTTCCCCGAACGGGCCTGGGAGGGGGCAGGACCGGGGCCGCAGCCCGTGGCGCTGGGGGCAGAACCGGGAGGCGGGCGAGCGCGGGCGGGGGCCACGGCGGCAGCTGCCGGGTGTCAGCGGGCTCCCGCGCCTCAAGCCGCGCCGCGCCGCACCGCACCGCCCAGCGCCGCCCGCGGCCCCCGGCTGAGGGGTCTGGGGCTCAGCCCTGGCGCCGGGCTGAGGGCTCCGGGGCCCAGGAGCCGACGCGGGCGGGCGGTGCTGGCGCTCGGGCTGCCCCTGGGGCCTGGAAACAGACAAACCCCTGCGGGCTTGGGGCTGCGGAACTGGCTCCTGGGGCTGGGCTGTGGAACTGGGGCCGAGTTCTGTGTGACTGGGCTCAGAAACAGACCGAGTCGTCGGTTCATGTGCAGGGGGCGGGAGGGCACTGGGTGCCGAGCAGGGCACACAGACCCCCGCTGAAGGTTGGTCCCCGCAGCTTGGGGGTCCAGCGTGCACCAGGCCGGACTCAATGTCTGAGAGAGTCTCTGGGGCAAGAGGCACTTTTCACACCATCTTCATGTGTCTGGCTCTTAATCTGAAGTGTGTACAACAGCTGAAATGGGCATTAACTCATTAGTCCGTATTTAGACAATGTACAATGATGACAGTTCATGCTCTTATGACAGTGACTGATTTATGACCTTGTGGAAGCCCACACTGCTATAATGAGCAGAAGCTGTAATTAGCGTAAGGAGGGGCAGGGCTGTTCCCAGCCAGGAGCAGGGCAGGCAGCAGCAACAGCCTCAGCCGCCGGCAGCCCAGCTTCTTCCTCGGGGAGCAATAAACGCAGGGCAGGTCTCTCCCCACCTGCTTTCGAGGGCAGAAATGACGTGTCCCAGCACACGCGTGGCTCCTGCTCGGCAATCGGAGGGGGCAGCGCCACCAGCCCGGTCACCCTCACTCGCCACAGATGAACCCAGGACTGAACCGGCTCCTCCATCCCTGGGGAGAAAGGCATCTTCCAGCAAGAAAACAGCCAAACAGCATCTTTGATTTCACATTACATTCTACAATACTTTCTGTATTTATAAACTAATTACTAGGTGTTCAATAATCAGACAATATTTGTAAACTAATAATTACATAAATACTTGTAAATTGATTATTCAACACATGCTCAATATTAAGCTATGATACTTACAATCAAGTGATGGCAGCGATTTATTTACAACCGTGTCAAGAGCCCCCCTGGCACCGCAGCAAGCAGACGCTGCACTCCCACCCCCACAGAGGTGACGGGCGCAGGCAGCACCTCAGCAGTCGCCCAGCTCAGGCCTTTCCCCTCGGGATCGGGCAGGGGGTGGCCTCAGGGGAGGGGGAGCAGCTGGGGGCTCATCCCCAAGGAGGCAAGTCAGGTCAGCCGGCCCTGGCTTGTGCCAGCAGCCGTGCCACAGCCGAGTGCCGCGCACCACCCCTGCGGGTCGCCCTGCAGGCAGCTCCCCAGTGAAGAGCCCATGACGGAGCAGAGTCTGGCGAGGCAGTGGGGCAGCAGCGGGGCACGGTTTTACCTGCCTGTGGGGCCAGGATGAAGCCACCCGTGTGGTCAGGACCTACCTCAAAGGTCCTCTGGGCTCAGCACTGGGTGGGAGGTGCTGAGGTGGCCTTCAGCAAGCGTGAAGAGGGTTTCATTGATGGAGAGTGAGGCCCTGAGTGCTGCTTCAGTGCACCTGTGGGTCTGGGTCTCGCTCCAGCTCAGCCTGGTGCCTGGTTTTCCTGCAGGCAGTTTCCATCGTGAGCAAAACTTTACTGTGAGGGTGGTGAGACACTGGAGTAAGTTTCCCAGAGCCGCTGTGGATGCCTCATCCCTGGAAGTGTTCAGGGCCAGGCTGGATGGGGCTTTGAGTAACCTGGTCTGGTGGAAGGTGTCCCTGGTCATTGCAGGGGGGCTGGACTAGATGATCTTCCAAGGTCCCTTCCAACTCAAACTATTCTATGATCCTATGATTATTAAAAATCTGACACTGTGCACCAGGAACAAGCAAATCACAGGAGATGAGGTGATGTAAATGCTACAGATCTGTCTGGAATAAAATATTACCAGTGGGTTTGATCACTAAAATCCATGACACAGTAAAAGCATTAAGAAAAGTGAATAATATGACTGATGAACAGATAAAACTTTGAAACACACTGTGTAAGTGTGTATCTGCCACAACAAATACTGGTCAAGTGGGGTAAACAAATACATCAAGTTTTGCGGGGATTTCGGTTCTCCACAGGCAAGTCACAGTTGTGAGATCACTGTAACCAAGAGGAGATGAGGGGCTCCTGCACGCACTTTGTGGGCACCGGATTTCAGGAGCCTCGCAGATGGCTTTGGGAATAGGGTCAGTGTGGTTCAACTTCCCCTCCTGAATTTCATAAAAATCTGGGTAAGTCCAGTTTTGCACTGTCATATACCTTGATTCTTGACTGATGAACTTGGTGTTTTAAGGACCCAAATGAGGATGTTCCTTGCCTGCTCTGTGGAGCAAACTGCCTCAGGGCTCGGTCATGGGAGCAGGCCGTACTGTGGGGAAGAGTCTGCTGTAAATATCAATGCTCAATAATCAAATCATACTTCTATCAACAACTATATGTGATATATTACATTTTTACATGTGCATACGTCATCCATTCACCACTAAATCTGAAAAAAAGAAGAGGGGAAAGGCAAAAACCCCCCACCCCAGGCCAGGCACATACTGCAAATACAGGTGAAATACCAAAGCATCAATGCTTTCTTCTTTTTCCTTTTCCTTTCTATTCCTCCTCCCCCCCCCCCCCCCCCCTTCTTTTGTTCCCCCCCCCAGCAACTATGTGAAAGCAAAAGAAGATCCTGAGCTACTGGAAAAGGAATTGCAATAGGATGCATCCATCATGTGCTGCATAAGGAAAAGTAAAGATGGGGATGCACAGGTAAAGGACATTATCGTAATACTTTATATAAACTTTGTCGTCTGTGATGTGGTGAGACGTTCCAGCTAACCCCGTAGGCAGACTGCGGACAGAGGGTAGGAATGTCTCCCCTGTTCTGCACCCAGCCAAGCAGTGGGCTGCTCCTCCAGAAAAACATTTGTCTTCTGCAGGTTGTATTTCCCACTGCCAGCCCTGTGACATTAGGCATTTCATTTTAGACAAAATGAAAATCTAAACTATTTCTAGGTGCAGCCCTAGTGCAGGGCACACACAGATTTAGGAGGCAACACATTTGCAGTTGTCCAGCTGTGTTGTTTACCCTTCTTTTGCAAAAACCAACTGACCATACTCTCCTATTGAAGAATCCAAGTCAGGATCTGTATTTAACTCCTTTCCCATGTGTACATACAAAGGCATTCCCTGTTTATCGTGTAATTAGGTAGGTCATCTAACTTGTCTATGCCAGTTATTTTTTCTCCTGGTTTTGTGCATCACTTTAAAATTCTTTCTTGATTTTGCTGTATGAGATGTGACATGGAAGAAATTTGTCACGCGTTGCTCTTTCTAGTGGAATGCCTGTGCTGCTTCTGGTTCACGTAGGCAACTGTTTTCTGGTGTGCAAGAACTGAACGTGATGTTGAGTTCTGATGACAGGCTGCTGCAACTAGGGTGTCACAGCAGTTTAATTCTTAAAGTTGAGGCATGTGGGTTCTATGGACTTGCTGCCAAAGACATGGCGTCATAGTCTCAAAAGCGCTTACACATTACCAGTAGGAATTTTTTCTCCTGATGAATTATGATTTAAGTGCCTAATTCCATATTTGAGGTGACTTGGGCCAGAGTTGGTGAAGTATTTGGAACCCAGAGTTACAAAGTAGCTCAGTAGAAGGATTATCAGAACAGCTCATAAATGCTTCCAGATCTGCACCATGGGACCCTCTTGGAGAAATGCATTTGCCAACGCCTTTGAGTTCTCTTTAGTTTTCAAAAATTCAGGAGTTTCTGAGTGAATATGAAGTTAATTTCAAAACACTGAATTTTTTAAAATGCAAGCTTCCTCCAGAAGCAGCAGAATATGGTTGTGATTTCAAAAGATGAAGGGGAAGGAGGTTTGTTTTTTACAAAAATATTAAAACTTTAATGCAAAATATAAATGAATCTCTTTGCAATAGATAATCCAGTTTCTATTCCTCACTTCTCTTCCCATGGACTCTTGGGGGGGAAATGACTGACACAGCTAGGCAGGGAGCAATCGCCCCTGAGGGCTGGGTGGCCAAGGAGGCAGGATGGCCTCCAAAACCAGGCGGCATGTGACCATGGCATGTTATTGCTCAGACCAGACCCAGAGCAAACATCCCTGCAGATTCTGGACCTGTGATAGACCCCACCTCCCCATGAGAATGAGACAGCCCGGCCAGGGACTGATTAGCTGTCTTAGCCTGGGGTTGTGTGACAGCATGACCCTCCTGTGACATTTAATGTTCCCTGCATTGTGTGCTTCACCAGTACCACCACATGCAAACATTTGGACATGAGTTCTATTCCTTTACTCTCACCTCAGTTTCTCATTACAGAAAGCCATGCTGGCAGCAATGCTTCCTCCCTGTCCTTCCCTTTCTAAGCCTCTGACTAGCTAGTGCATAATTTTCGTTTTCTCCTGCTCCGTATCTACAGGCTGATGGGGTGGTGGAAAGACAGACACCACTATCCACACCAACAGAAGGAGGTAAAACCAGAAAGTATACAGAGCAACTTTAATTCTCCCTATTTACAGACAATTTTTCTTCTTGTCGATCCTTGGCAGCTGTTAGTTAACTAGTTAACTACATTAATGGTTGGACTTGATCTCAATGGTCTTTTCCAACCTAAATGATTCTATGATTGCTGGAAATGGATATCCTTCCTCTCAAAAGCAGGTGAAAGCTGTGTGCCTCCCTACCTAACAGTACAGGGGAGGGAAGTAACAGTGCTGTGTCTCTGTGCTGCCTCTGTCTTTAGCAGTCTGCTTTTAGCCACTGCCAAACACAGAAGGGTGCTGCTTTACGATGTTTCCAGACCATAAACTACCTGTCTTTTTGGCAGACAACTACTTTGTCATGGCTTACCTTTGTTAACATCCCCTCCATGGGGTACTATTGGTACCAGCTACCTGTTACTGTAGAGATGTTTAACTGCTTGCAGAGCTCACAAAAGGGGTGCTCCCACTCATTTAGCTTTGGAATCTGCTGCTCCTGCTGCAGACCGCAGAAAGGCAACCCTTCATGCCCAAAGGCATGGCTGCTTTTTTCCAAATAGTAACTGGCTTGGCTTACAGAAGACAGGAGTTAAAGCTGCATGTCTAACATTGAATAGCTAGGCTCTTTACATACTCTATATACACTCTTTAAATGCTCTATACAAGCCTTATATACAGGACACTCATTATAACAGGAGATCCCTTGGCAATCTGACATGGACACACTTCAAGAATGACACAGCTTACCTAAATAAAATAAACGCATCCTATACTAGCTTAATGCACGTACAAGACCGACTTGCACAACAGTAAATTTAAATCATCATAGCTTTATAGCATTTACTTGTGTGGTGCTTTTTAAAATATAGTGATGCAGTCAGTAATCTTCAGCTTTTGTTTGTTAGTACACAAAGCATGACATCAAAGATGCTAACAAGTACGTAAGAGTTAAGTGGATGATGGTAAAAGCTATACACTGGAGTGTGTGAGAAACTAAATATGTTTTTGTGGTCTTTCTATGAATCATATGGATAGCAAAATGAGAAAAAAAATACATGTGCCTTATCACACTGCAGGGATTATCAGTTCTCTGTGAGGCCACCTCTGCCTGTCATGTACTAAAACATTATTATAGCCACATGGTAGTGATACAGTTTTGTACCTTCTTAAAAGCCATCCCCTTCTTAACCTGCCTATTTCACATGCTGGAAATGAGCACTGTTGCCAGCACACACCAAGCGCATCAGCATTAGCCATGTTGGGAATAAAGAGCTTTCCCCAGCAGGACAGCCAGCGCAGAAGCTCTTTCCTGGCCAAAACAAACCACTGAGAAAGGTGTATGTCTGCACCAGAGGGAGCGACTTGCAGAAATGGGCTTTGATACCTGGCAGGGCTGGGCACGCTCTGCTATCTGGCATGGCCACCCTTGCCAGGAAGTTGCTTCAGCATTTCTTCTGTCTAGACATACCATCATTTTGCCTGCGCAAAGCTGCCAAGCCATCTCCTGCCCACCAATCCCCCAAGAGGCCTTCACCAGACATGCTGGGAAGCTGCTGTATGTACACACAGTGCTTTTGACAGCGCCCTTCAGAGGAAGGAGTTTTAGCAACTCCTTGCATAACAGAAAAAAAAAAATAAAGGGGGGGGGAGGGGAGGGGGAAGAGACACTTACATCACTTGTGCAGGGTCCCAGGGGAGTATGGGGCAAAAGCTAGCTGATTTCCCAGGCAAAAATAAAAGCTGAGGGTACGCAGGAGCCAGGATAAAATCACAGAAGTGCCAACTAGGTGACAAACCATTTACAGGGCTCCTGGTGCACAAGGGCTTGCTATCCTGCCCCCTCTTCTGCAGGGCGAGTGAGATTCAGTTTCAAACACAGCAAATTTAGATTCAAATACATCTCTGTTCCTCCTCCCCTGCCTTTGGCGTGATAAGAAGAGAAGCTGCTGAGCACGAAGCAGAGCTTCCCATGTTTTGATCTGACTCTACATCCATGTATCTGATGCTGTTTCTTCTGACTCTTTCTGCATACCAGGTTTCCTCCTCAGGAACTGAGGCCGACAGACCTATTTAATCTTTTATATTGGCTGTAGTGATAACTTCTTATTAAATATTTCATATTGTTGTACTGATAAAGAACATAA
The DNA here is from genome assembly GCF_023638135.1 of Falco biarmicus. Classification (NCBI taxonomy): domain Eukaryota; kingdom Metazoa; phylum Chordata; class Aves; order Falconiformes; family Falconidae; genus Falco; species Falco biarmicus. Next base: position 61,355,092 of record NC_079288.1, on the reverse strand, counting down.
GATAAAACTTACCATGAGCATGGTCCAGAGAAGCATCTGCTTAAAAATAAAACACTCAGGAGAGTGTGGATGAAAATAAGTAGCCATGTGGCTGGAAACAAAAACAACTTTAAGGTAAGCAGGCCAAGCCTATAACGAAGCACTTGTAAACAAAGAAAATCCAAACATTGCTACTAATCATCAGCTCCAGTTATTTCACAAGTGCCTCCTCAATATATATATATATACTTAGTGGTTTGCTTTCTGAATCTATATTCTGTCATCTTTTTTTTTTTAAGAAAGCATATGGCTTCAGAGGGCTGAAATGTAGACAAATGCAAGTATTAATGTAGCAGCCCAGCCAGCCAAGGCACAGCTGCATTGGGTGATAGCTGCTGTCATTTGCAATGTGTGCCATGGTGGCAGAGTAGAAGTTGGGAGCAATGTGCTGCCATTACCAAGCGTGTGCCCTCATTTAGCAAGACAGGTGTAGACATGTGACCTCTGTGGATCCAGTGTTAACGGGAATCCAACATGCAAACAGCTGCCCCACGGCAAGGGGGACGCACAGCTGAGCTAAAGCAAAGCTTTGAACACACAAACCTATTGCTGCAGCTTGTTGCTGCCATCCTGTTTCACAGGGGGATTGCCTGTGAACTAAATCCAGGGACTCGCATTCAGCAGCCCCATTCTCAGACACTCCATGGTAACATCCAAGGCTACAGCCATCCTGAGCCTTTATGATTTATCCCAGCCCCCAGGCCTGCCCAGGCACAGACTTGGTGCTTTCAACACGGCCCCACCACATTACCTTGCCCCTTGCGGGCTCTGGCTCTCAGGGGGGTAAGCCTGGGAGCGTACCCCAAAGCACCGCTGGCTCACAGCCTTACGTGGCCAGCCCTGCCGGCCCGCTCTACTGGATGCTTCCTCCACAGCTCAATACCACAGGCTTCAGATCCCTCAGCGCAGAAACCCCCACTGTTGCCAAGTTAAAAAAAAAAAAAAAAAAACCCAAGAAAAAAAAAAAAAAAAAGAAAAAGTCAGAGAGAAAGCTTAAAGACCTCATATTCACTGGCAGAGACCGAAAGCAAAGAAAAAGCAACCGCTAAGCAATTAATTGAAAAATTATTGGCAGGCCAGGCCAGAGTGTTGCTGGTGCCTTTAATGATAAATGATAATAGGACCAGTCAATGCTATACAGCAAGATAATACAAACACACCCTCTAGAGTGAAAGCACAAAATGAGACATACTATTATCATAAATAGATTAATTAACTAGAAAGAGAACATTAAAGAACAAGGGGTTATTAGTGTGCAGCCAATACCCTATTCCAAGTGTGAAGTTGATGAATACAGGTAGCCAGAAATGCAGAGCACAAACATGGAGGATAGCAGAAAAATGTTTTGGAAGCGACACGGCAATTATCTCCTCCTGATTATCTCCTCCCATGGCTCCTCGCTGTGGCCGCAGGGGAGCTGCTGGCCCTGGGGAGCTGGGGGGGCTGGGAGCTTTCTGTTTGCATGCAGCTGAAGGTCAAAGGCAGAACTTAGCCAAACTACGGCAAGACTGTTCCACCTGCCCACAAAACACAACTGCCTGGTAGGAAGCTTCACAGTTCGTGCTAAGGAATGACTTGCGATATGTAGCAGAAAGTTATTAAAGTTTCAGAAAGAAACATTTTGAAAAATGAGTAAATGTCATAGTTTATTTCTATTAAGAGTTTTCCTGATGAAAATAATGCTGCTTTTCCCTACAGCAGTTTGTCAATTGTACATTTACCATCAAGAAAAATGTCTGCTGTTTAGAAATATCAAAAAAAACTCCATGCTAGATACAGGTAACAAATAACACATATAAATATGGAATTTACTCAAAGAAATCTCAGTCATGTTGTGTTCACAGCTGACATGACAGAAATACCTATAAATATACAAGTTTAGGAGGGTTACCTATCCTTCTCCCCCAGTCCTCTACAGATCCCTGGGGTGCTCTACACTAGGGAAAGGTGGATCTGTTTTCTTCTGCAGAGAACAGAAAAAACTTGCATTTCATTTGCAGAAGGAACAAGGTTTGGGAAAACTCTCAAGATGCAGAGGTTGTCCCCGAAATGTCTTATCATCTTCATGCTAACACCGTGGCAAATTGGGAATAGGATCATGGACCTCCAGTCTTATCATAGCTGGGACAAAGCAGAATTTAACCCCAAACGCTCCATCTCCAGCACAGCCAGATGGGAAGGGAATGAGCCATCTGAGAGTATGGCCTTGGCAAGGTCCATGCAAGTTTTTGCTGATTTAGGAGGAGTCACACCAATGCAGGGTACTCCTGAGGCTCCTGTGTGGTCCTGCAGAAACCAGGGACTTTATTCTATGAATAAACGCAGTATAGCAGCCATGATCCCTGTTAACAGCAGAATGATGTAGTTATAATGCTGGGAATAATGTTAATATTTGTCCTGGAGTACAGCAGCATTTCTGACAGGCTCTTTGGGACTTCACTTCTATTAATGGAGCTCGGGCAGTTTCTTTCCATCATCTTTTCTCACCTGACACTTATTGCTAACTGTGAATACGGGCTCAGCATCCTTTCATGCCAGAACCGGACTCTGCAATGCAGAGCCAGAGAGAAAAAATGCATTGCATTTCCTTCAAACGTAAGGAAAAAAAGACTTCCAATCCCCATAGAGCTGTCTTATTTCCTAAAGCAGATTCAGTTCAGAATGAAGTAAAAACATATTCACATGAAACACACGCTTTAAAAACAGTATGCTGCCATAGCCTATCATTATTATTATTACACCAGTTCTAGCAGAAATCAGGACCCTTCTTGACGACAGACAGCCTGCATGGCCTTTATGGAGATATATAGACACACACATACTTTTTAATATAGATGTAACTTGTAACATAGAAGGCACAGCATAAATACCTAGAGACTTTACCACATGCCAGAGAAATACATCACCCAGGCTGTTTTAATCTCATTTCTAATTCTCTTTTTACCTTCCACAGAATTTATGAAAAGATTGCAGAGATCCACAGCATCTCATCAGATATTTATTTATTCATTTAAAATATTAATATGGGAGAATCCCATTTCATTATTGCCAAGCAGGAAGCACCAGACAGAAGCAGAAATGTACTGCAAACTGGTAAACGCTGCTGTACATAACACCACCCTAACATGTTTCTAGGTTTTATTTCCCCACTTCTTTGAAGCCAGCTGTGGGGAAACCTTCAAGTGCTTTTCGGTCCTGCAAGGCAAATTTATTTGTGCTGATATTTGGAGCTTTTTTGCAAAGGTTTCTGTCTGGCAGGGATTCAGAATGGGACTAAGACCTCTGGTTTCAGCTTTTTCAGGTTTTGAGTGCTCACCTGGAAAGGTCTCCAAGGAGGGAAGCTTTGCTGAGCATACTGAATATTTGCCCTCTAACCATCTGACCTCTTTTCTGTCTCTGTTTTTGAGAAGGATGTGGACCTTTTTAAAGAGACAGGGAAAAGTGAGATGTTTCACCAGGGAGAAGAACCCTAATCCCAAATTTCTCAAGAGGATGCTACTCACTAGTTTATATTATTTGAGCTGTTATGGCTCAAAGGCTCAAATCTGATTTCACCCAAATAAAAGCACTCTGACTGAGCAGGCTTGCTCAAAAACATCACTCGCAAACTTCAGGAAAAAGATGACATTACTCTGCCTTGCAGCTCAGCCTGGAAAGCCCTTTCCTCCCAGACTAGCTGTGGTACCCATATCTCCTGTTTGTACAAATTCATCCATAGGAGCCTAGTGATTTCTGCTCAAGCCCCTTCCAGCATGTCCAGCACCAGTTTGCCAACACTCAGCACAGAACTGCCAATTAGCATCTGCAGCTTGAGAATGTTAATTCACCTGCAGCAGAAGCAGGTTGGGGATCACTCGTGGGGCTGATCCCTGCTCTGCCAACAGAATTAGGATGCAACCGTGGTAACAGTGAGAGAGCTCTCTGAGCTGGGGTTGAAAAATACAGACTCATTTTGGGACCCCAAAAAACATGCTTCTCTCCACCTTGGCAATGAAGAAGGCTGCTTATTTTCATTGACAGCAGACTTTTGCCTTCCCCAGGTTTAAGCCCCAAGAGGATTTGATGGGATCCTGGTGTGTCAGCCAGGGGCCCCTCAGATACCTTTGCCTCTGCCTCCCACCAAAGGCAGTGGTGACACCGGTGTTAACAGCAGCAGAGCCCCTCTGAAAGGCTGATTCTTGCGGCAGAGCAAAAGCTGGCAGGAGGGAGAGAAATCTGTACATACTTCATTTGAGCAGGAAACCCTTCACTTAATTCAGTAAGCATGAGAGCAAATGTCTTTCACTCAGAAGGGGGATAGAAAACTTAGCTTTAAGCAATTAACACAATAGCAAATGTCTCTAGCATTGCCCCATATGGCGTGTAATTTAAATCATCTATCTTGTTCTCTATAAATGCTGCTGAAATTGATACATGACAATTTTAAAGCCAACTGAAGTTTAATTAATGTAAATTGTCTCAACATCTGAGATTTAAAATATTAAAAAAAAATAATTAGGATCAAATCAAACATGTTCCGCTCATGCTGAGCCATGCAAGGTAAAAGTGGGGAAAATATCTGATAAATTGTGACATATGTTGGTAGTGGAGCTTTTCCCCTTGCTTAAGCAGCAATGTCCTGGAGATGATTCTCTTTTCTCTGTGTAGGACGTGAGGGGCGTCCCAGAAAGGTGTACCCTCCTTCTGCAGCCATGGCTTGCACTGGGAAATCAATATTAGCCAGGGAAAATGGAGCGCTGAGGGTATCTACACATGCAACTCAAATGCTGAGAAGTCTCCCTGATTCTGCTTCCGGACCTATGTGACAGGTTTCAGAGAAATCCTAGGGAAAACAGAAGCCCTGAGCAGCATTTCCAACAAGTTCAAGCTCTGCATGAAATCCATACTGAACTGCTATATACGTGGTTATGCACTTGGCAAAGCAGACTGAGATGGTTTAGGCATGTGTGTATGGAGAGGGAAGAAAAATAATCCTGGCAAACCACTGCTTCTCAGTGTCTGACCAACAAATGGCCCGAACACTGAAGTGTCTGAGGTCAGCAGCTCCACAATGGCCTCTCACCCTTACAGCCAGACGTCTGGAGGCACCGGGACCTCTATCTGCAGCTGTATTAGTATTATTATCATTATCATTGCTATCATTATTTCATTATTATCTTTATTATAAACATTAACATTTACTACCCGCTGCCCCTACTGCGTGAATACTGCATGTAAGTGAACGAATGAAAAAGTTGAGCCAGAGCAATTCACACCACTGAAATTTGCAGCCTATAAATAAAATGGGAAAGGCAGGAATCACACAGGATACTTCGCTTGCTCCGTTAGATTGCAGCAGAGTGTTTGTCTACAGCATAGCTTCCCTGGGCTCTCTATTCCTCATTTTCCTTAAATGTTTGTTCAAGAAGCCCCTGTTGTGAAAGGACACACTCTTCAAGGTGTAGTCACCCCCAGGGATCTTCTGGCAGTAGGGATAAGTTACTTGTAACTCCCAACTTCAGACCAGAAAGAAAATAAGCAAAACTGAGAAAGTGGATCTGCTACCACAAGAGTGCATGTGCAATTACAAAAGCATGCTGGAAACCCTGCATTTGCCTGTCTGGTTATGACATTTTAATTTGAGCCTTTCCTCTGTTTCAGAATACACATTTGCCACCTATTCTCTGAAACTACACATATTTATTTCTTAGGCTTTTGAGGACGGATACAGTTTCCTGAAATAAAGATTGCTGTGAATGACTGAAATGTCCCTTAATTACTGTATTGGTCCTCCCATGTGTGCTCTAAACTATGAGCTGGTTTAATTTCCAAGGTACAACAATATGGCCTGTAACACTTGTTTGCAGGAAAAATAAATACTGTCATAATCGGTTTCTTTTAAGAGTTTGAATTTATGGGAGGAAAAATAACAGCAGAATCAGAACAACCTACACATGAAATAGTGACTGTGCAATCCCTGTTCAGTTTTCATTCTTCCATGTAACACATTTCTGCATCTCTTATTAATGAAGGCTTTGCTGTTGCAAGGTGCCTTATGTGAGGTAGAATGTATTTAATTCAATATGTAATTATTGTTTTTAATGCAACTAAGCAGAGTGTAACAGTTCCCTTATCTTCAAGCTAAAATACTGTTCTCAGGTGAAATGTGCAGCTCTTTAAATCTGTCTTGCATCAGGATTGCTATTGATTTGAAAAGGGTTTTGTTTAAGTGCATTGTGTTATTGCTAATGATTAATCAGCATGTGCTGCACCCACCCCTGCCTCCCCCATCGTGCCCCCCAAATGGCTGCACGTTCTTAAAATTGCAATTCAAATGAAAATAGTTGCCAGGTTTGGGTTGGGTTGTTTTTTTGGTTTGGTTTGGTTTGTTTTTAACTGAGACACAGCTAGGAGCTGCAGAGAATCATCTCCTTTAAAAACTGAAATGTTTATGTGCACACGACCAGAAAAAACAGGGCTTCATTTTTTGCCAATATTGGCTGAGTTTTTCAGGTCCACTGCCGCAATCCTAGAAGATTCAGCTCAAATACATCTGCTGTATGGGTGAAGCAGCTTTTCTAGAAAGCTATGTAATACCTCAGAATTATATCAAGACTGTGGTTTTGCTGCAAGCATGGACATCATGAATTTACACACATAAAGGTAAAAATTACCGTACACTTTTCTCTTTCATTAATGACCAGGTTCGCCCTGACAAAATGTGTGTCATTTTGTTTCTTCTCACTTCTCTTATTGTAAAGTTCACACGCAGCCGTTTTCTCAAGCCGTCTCCTCTGTGGCCATTTGCGTTTTGTTCCAGTCCCCAGATCTTCAGCTGCAAGAATATTAACCCTGCCTATCAAGTGCAAGGGAGAACGGTATATTCCCTACTTCAGAATTAATTTAAAAGCATCAATTTTTGACAAGGTAAATAGCCCTGCTTAATATCGGCTAGCACATACTAAAAGTTACTTACAAAGGGGAGAAATAAAATAGAGTGACTGTGCAGACACGGCTGGCACTTACACATGAACTCATCTCAAATATCAGCACCGGCACTCCTGACAGCACTTGGAAACGCACTCTGGCAATAAAAATCTTCAGTGCGCTAGTCTTCACTCTAAGAATATCTTTTTACAAATGTGTATGTATGTACATTAGAGGCAGCTAAACCCCGCAAGGTGCCTATCATATCCTCTGTTTCTATTAAAACGAACACATTGCCCACTAATCCGTATAGGTGCTATTTATTCTGCCTGGCACAAGAGAATAAGGTGCAGTTGGATGTGGCAAAGCCAGGTTTTTTTCCTCTTCCTTCCCATGATCAAAACAAATTTCCAAAGACAAAAGGAAGGCTTCTAGTGCTTGATATTCACCCTTCACCACCCATGTATCACACATAATTAGCAAGTTAAACCTACAAATTAGATGTCGTAATTTTGTAATTACACCACAATCTGGTACTTTTTAACCTCTTTTTGCCCAAATGAGAACATTCCATGTTATCTTTTGCGATCACAAAACACAGTCTAGTCATTTGCCTTCACTGCTGATTCTGCATTCTTAAGTGAGAACTTAGAAGTTGAAAGTATGCAAGTTTGAAGTTTTTGCTGTTATTGTTCTGCTTTGCTTAACATCTGCAGCCGAGACTCTCATCAAAAGCTGTATTTAACATGCCCACAACATACAGTCAGCATACATTCTGCCTCAGTCTGCATACAATGTAAGATGTAAGCTCTTATTAAAATATAAAACGCAAAGAGGTTTTGCTTACAGAGGATAGGGGTTATAAACGTCTAGAAGAAACCCACTCCTGTTATTCCACTGGTGAAACATCCAGATTTTTCCTCTACAGTGACACCAGAGTTATGTTTACTTACAACTGTCAAAGGTGAGCTCTAAAATATTTGCTTCTGTTAAGCACATAGGCAATGACTTAAAAAAATACCTCCAGCCTCTCAAAGGAACTTCCCAGAATAGGCAGCCAGTTCAGTGAGTTCTTCAGAAAAAAAAAAGTGCAAAGCTATTATGGGAACGATCCAGAGTTGCAGGAAAAGCACAGCAGCACAAACAGCAGCAGACGAGAAGCCCCTTTTAGAGAATCTCTCATTTTCCCTGACCTTGTAATCCGCCCTTTGTGAGCACCTCTTGAGCCTCTCTAGTTTTTAATCAGTGAGCATGTTGGAGAGGTGGGTGCTAGATGTATTTATTTTTTTTTTTCCCCTGCCTTTAAAAATCACACCATACAGTGGAACGATTAGGGGAAAGGAAAGGAAGATTCTGCCGAAAGCTTTCATGTGGAGCAGGGATGTGGGAAGCAGAAGGAAGTCTTAAAAACTATGTGCAAATGCCCGGTAATGTGGGTAGCCACAGGGAGCCGAACACTCCCCATCTGCAGCTTATTTCCTGCTGCATTTGCTATCAACATCATTATTATTCCTTAGCCATGGTTCTGACTGGGGAAGGTACTCAAGCAGCACCTCATTTTAAGTACATGAGAATTCCCAAAGGGATTAACAGGGCAAAGAAATATTTGGCGACTGCACTTGCCCTCCCAAACCCCAAATGGTGATTCTCACCATGTCCTGCAGAGCTTCCCATTGGGATAGTTTATTTAAACAAAGGTTTGAAAACGAAATAATTGCCTTTTCATTTCATTCCACCATGACACCTCTTCTCAGAGCACCAGGCTCTGAGCATCTCTCCATTCCTGTTGCTGGTTATACGATTTGGACAGTGCTATATTGAAAAGTAGCGCAATGGAGCTGTTTTTAAATGCTGGTGTAATAAGCAATATTAACTAAGGCAAAGCATTTAAAATCGCTCTGGATCTATCAATATGATCAACAATCCAATTAATATTTTTGCCTGCTTTTTCAAGTATGCTAACTGGAAAATGTGACTTAGAGGCTTTGCAATTTTTACTTAATGGTGATACAGAAAAATGCTCATTCATTCCTTTGATGAAATCTCTAATGGCACAAGTAAATCAAGGTCAGTTTTCCTAAATCATGACATAAAACCTGATAAATAACTGACAACATTTTCCTTGCAACACTTTAAATGAGCAATTTCCCAAAACGTCAGGAACCATGGTAGGAATCAAGAAAAAGTCAAATGATAAAGGAAGCTTTTGCCTGATTAAACTGCTTGAGAAAATGTGTATGGAAAGGTTAAAATAAAAGGTTTCAAGGAAGTATTCCACTATTTTGCAGTGGACTTTTTAGTTTTAGGTTAATGAAAATGTGCTGCTCAAAGTTATTAGGTTTTTTCCTTACACACTTCAGTCTGATATCTTAAGATAGCTTTTAATATCAAGTGTTGACTTTATGGAGGAGATTTTGGAAAACACAAAGCAAACAGTCATAAATAATACCACTGCATTTAGCATGGCTCTGGCTTTCCCCTTCAAAGCACTACCTTTTTAATCTACAGAATTACCCAAAGCTGCAGTGATCGACATGAGCTGGCACACCTAAATACAAAACCAGATAACATTTGCTGTTTCTTTTAAAATGGTTATCATGAGTCCCCTGGTAACAAGGAAGAAGAGAAATATCCACCCTGAAGTCAGTGTGAAAATGAAAAACAATACAGAAGAGAAGCTGTCATATTTGATTTAAGGATTACAGAAGCCTGAGCTACCTGCTGGGGAGTCTGCGATAATGAGAGGGGAGAGACTTTCAATAATTTTTCAAAAGCTCCTGAGTGACTGAATAAACTTGCCTGAAACTCAGTGGGTCCTGGGACCCAAAGGAGCCACCGACTTTTGAAATATTTCCCCTCTGTCAACTCCCATTCTCAGCAGTAGCATTTTCCCATGCACTTTGCTGCGGTGCAGACAGCTACAGAAGGATAAGCCACTAAAGAAAAATTAAATATTTGGCCAAGAAGATGCTGTGAAAGTCAGTCCTCCTGCAAATATATTGCAAAATTAATCAAAATCTCCCCTTTAGCTAAATAGTCACAGCCTCTCTGCTGTCAGTGTCTCTATCCCTTCCTATGGCTCCCTTGCGCTGCAGCCTCTTAAAGCTCCCCCAAGTCTCAGCTCCTGAAAATTTCCAGCTTTTCTCCTTTGGTGACCTGCTTCAGCATCAGCTTCAAATGTGCCTTCGCCTGCAGATGGCTGCATGGCACAGGGAAACAAGCGTGACAGCCCTTGGAAACCATTATCAAGCCAAGCTCTGCCCACCCAGGCTTGTAGGACAATCTTAGCCTGTTTTTGATATTCCAAGAAAGCAGGTGTAGAAAGTGTAAGAACTACTATGAGGGGCATAGATGTAATTACTCCCAATTTTGGGTGCATCGGTACTGAAACACCTTAGAGTGTAGTTCCACCAACTTCACCGGACTTTGCCATGACAGTGTTTTTTCTCTCCACTGTGCCCTTTTCACACACATCTCCGCTCCAAGCCTGCTGCAGAACCTTCTCACCTGTCCTCCTCACGTCTGCAAACACTTCCCATAAAATACACAGCTTGGGTGAAGGTGGGTTTTCATGGCATGCATGATCCACATCATTCCACCTGGGTATTACACCCTCTGGGCAAAAATCCACATGCTGGTGGAAGCTGCAGCACTGCAGGGACATTTCCAGCACTCAGTCTGTGCACTACTGCAGGGCAGAGGTGGCCCCAAAGCAATGAGAAGTTTCCCAACCTGTAACTAAGGGCAGCGAGATGGAAGCTTTAGCCTCACAAATAAAAGAAACCCAGGAGGTTTCAGCAGGTGCAAAACCTAACCTGATTTATTATTTCCCCCACCATTTCAGTATTTCATATGGATTTCCAGTCATTTCAGCTTCAGAAGGACAAGAGAGGGGTTGAATGACCCACAGACCTTCTGCACCTCCCAGGCTCCAGAAGAAAACCGGCGGGTTTATTTCCATTTTATTTCTTCATATCTGCAGCAAATAAAGGTGGGTGCTCAGAAGGTTAAAGGAAGGGTACAGGGCTTCTGTGGTGTTTCTGCAGAGAGCAAGGTTTGCGTGTATCAAACATTCAACAAATGCTGCTGCGGCCGAGCAAAACTTTGTTGCGGTGATGTGCCCCTCACCAGAAATTGTGGGAGATCTGCTCCCAGTGCCTTTGAGTAAGCCTGCCATGCTCCCCAACGAGGGGGGAGGGTGGGAGGGAAGGGACACCCATCCCTCATGACTAAAACATGAGCTACTGCCAAACTGCTGGCAGTTACCCACCGGAGATCCCGTGTAACGCTGCATTTTGCTGGTGCAGGAAGTGCTTTCGCCTGAGGTGGCTTTTGCGGAGGCCATGTTTGCGTGCAAACCTTCACTTACAGCAACACGGGGCAGCCGAGCCGATGTTCATACAAGTGTAAACTTACAGCACAAGGCAGGAGCCGCTGGAGACGTTACAGTGCTCGAGCCAGTCAGCGTAGCAAGCAGCCTCATCTTTTATTGAAGTCCTCTCCTCAGAGGAGAGCTAAAAATTCACTCGACACCATCGGGAAAGTGTCTGTTTTGGCTGCAGAGAATGGTTCCCGATCATGGAAAGATAAAAACATCAAAATAAGCTAATAGGGATATGCCTTGAAATTTTGTCCCAGCAGGCAGGGAGCCAGGTTTCCTGGGGATGCATTAAGCATGGCTCAGGGCATCACAGTACGCAGGCGCATTGGAGCCAAGCAGGACCAAGGCAGGCAGGGAGAAGATACTCCTTAAAAGATATCCAGCAAGGGGGGAAAAAAGCAAAGAAAGGAAAAAGAAGATGAAAACCCAGAACTCTCTTCTCTAATCCCCCAGCCAAGGGGCAGAGTGCAGTTGCAAGCAGGATTAAAGCCTGCCCAGGAATCAGCATCTGCCCCTGTAAGGAGCCTGGACTGGCTCCTTCCTGCAACCTCCTCAAACCCCCCCTTGCACCCCTAGTCTTACATAGTTACTCTGTTTGCCCTTATGAACCCGTTAAGATAGAAACTAACATTGGGGTTTATCCTTCTTCACTATCTTCTCCTCTTCTTCCTTTTAGATACCATCTCAGCTGAAAGGCTGGCATCTAATGAATTTAATTTTTTAGAGGAACAAAGGTTATGCATGTGCAGTGATAATGTATTATATTCTCAATCCACCTCACTGTCCACCCATCTAATCCACGCTTTCTCAGTTTACATATGAGGATGCTATGGGAGACAGCGTCCAAAGCCTTGCCGAGCTCAAGGTAGACAACATCCACCTCACTCCCTTCATCTACCCGGACAGTCATTCTGTCATAGAAGGCTCTCAGGTTGGTCAGGCATGATTTCCCCTTGGTGAATCCATTGTTTACTAATCCTGATAATGTTCTTTTCCTCCACATGCTTAGAGATGACCTCCAGGATGAGCTGTTCCATCACCTTTCCGGGATGGAGGTGAGGCTGACCGGCCTGTAGTTTCCTGGACCCTCCTTCTTGCCCTTGTTGAAGACTGGAGTGACATTGGCTTCCTCCAGTCCTCAGGCTCCTCTCCTGTCCTCCATGACCTTTCAAAGATGTGGAGAGTGACTTAGCAGTAACATCTGCCAGCTCCCTCAGCACTCGGGGGTGCATCCCCTCGGGGCCCACGGATCTGTGGGTGTCAGGTTTGCTTAAGTGATCCCTAACGTGGTCCTCCTCGACCAAGGGAAAGTCTTCCTTTCCCCAGACTTCCTCTCTTGCCTCCAGGGTCTGGCGTTCTTGAGGGCTGGCCCTGGCAGTGAAGACTGAAGCAGAGGCAGCATTCAGTAACTCCTCCTTCTCTGTGTCCTTCGTTACCAGGGCACCCACCTCATTCAGCAACAGGCCCACACTTTCCCTAGTCATCCTTTTCCTGCTGATGCACTTGAAGAAGCCCTTCTTGTTGTCCTTGACCTCCCTCACCAGATTTAATTCCAAATGGACCTTAGCCTTCCTCATCACCTCCCTGCATGTTCTGACAACACCCCTATATTCCTCCCAAGTGGCCTGTCCCTTTTTCCACATTCCATAAACTTCATTCTACTGTTTGAGGTTTGCCAGAAGTCCTTGCTCATCCATGCAGGCCTCCTGCCCCCTTTGCTTGATTTCTTGCTCATGGGGATGCACTGATCTTGAGCTTGGAGGAAGTGATGCTTGAATATTAGCCAGCTGTCTTGGACACTCCTACCTTCTACAGCCCTAACCCATGGGATTCCTCCAAGTAGGTCCTTGAACAGGTCAGAGTTAGCTCTCCTGAAGTCCAGGGTTGCAATCCTGCTTGTTGCTCTGCTTCCCGCACATAGGATCCTGAACTCCAGCATCCCATGTTCACTGCAGCCAAGGATGCCTTCACATCCCCAACCACTCCTTTGTTTTTTACTACAAGGTGTTAAGCGCACACTTTGCCTCATTGGCTTCTCCACCAGCTGTGTCAAAACGTTATTGTCAATGCTCTGCAGGAACCTCCTGTACTGTGTGAGCCTAGCTGGTTTGTCTTTCCAGCAGATATCAGGGAGGTTGAAGTCCCCCATGAGAACCAGTGTCTGTGGTCATGAGTCTATCTCCAGTTGCCTGTAGAAGGCCTCATCAACTTTCTCTTCCTGATCAGGTGGCGTGTAGCAAACACCCACAACACTGTCTCCCATGTTGGCCTGTCCCTTAATACTTAAGCATAAGATCTCAACTTGTTCTACATCCACCCCTAGGCAGAGCTCTATATACTCCACTTGCTCTCTCACATAAAGAACAACTCCACCACCTCGCCTTGCTGGCCTGTCTTTCCCAAACAGTATGTGGCTATCCATGAGAGCATTCTAGTCCTGCAAGCTATCCCACCATGGCCCTGTGACTGCACACAGATCACTGATTTTTCCTGGTTGTTCTCCATGCTGTGTGTCTTGGTGTACAGGCATTTCAGAGAGGTAATCGAGCATACGGTTGTTTCCCAGGAGGAGCGCAAGATCCACTGTAGCCACACACACCCCTTGAGGTGGTTGGGCTTATGGTTCTCATCTTGGGAGACAGCTAAGGAACATTTGTCGCTGCTCTGGTCGCCCTGGCTTATTGCCCAGTTGGGTGCAATGATGTGAGCATTGACACTTTGGACCCCTCCCCCTGAGTCCTTCAGCTTAAAGTCCACCTTACCAAGTTGGTCAGTCTGCTGCCAAATATACCCTTGTGTCTTCTAGACAGGCGGACTTCTCCAGATCCATACACCAGAGACCATTTTTAAGCACCCAGCTTGCTCTCCAACACTAGCTTCTTTCTTAGTGTAGTAGTACATCATGGTGTAGCGAATGATGGTGCCTGATGTTACACAGGAAAGCAAGAAGATCAAGTCTCTCCCCAGAGGAGCCTCCTATCTAAGTAGATATAATCTTATTAATGTCTGTGCTACAGTAGTTAAAATTAAAATGGGAAAAAAAAAAAAGAGTAAGATCAGACTTCTAAAACCATAATAATCTGCTAGCGTGGGCAGAGACTCTTGCAGAGGTCCTTCCATCCCACACGATCCTACACAACAGCTTTATCTTCTTTTTCATCTCTAACCCTGCTGACCATTAATGGTTTGAACAGCGCAATGCTTTTTTTAAAGCTGATCTAACTCACGAACAGACTTCTTGATTATATTTACCCAACTGACCTATTTTGAAAGATCATTTAATAAAATACCCTGCCAGAACTAAGTACAAGAGGTTAAGAAAACATACATTAGAGCAGTGCAGCTTTCTTAGTACTCACTGTGCATCAGCCCAAGCTCTCCCTAGCACTTACTGAGCATCCCGGCATTTGATTATTGCAATGGGAAAAAATCATGCAACAGTATGATGATACTTACAGATGATATCTACAATCATATAGAAGAGTTGGATCAGATAGCCCCAAGGCAGACCTTAGTCAGTGAATCCACCCACTATCAACTCAATGCTACTCATTTTCAAAAGTAAATTGACTGCAATTCTTTGTGCCTGTCAATCTGCCTGATTTTATTGGACTCTGCTGGATTTTGAAAGAGAAAAGCCCCATCTCCTTGCAATACCTGTGCTTGCTTTTAAGGCCTCCTCACAGCGAGCTCTGAAATGAAGTGTTTTCAATCTTTAGTTCACTGATTATCCTTTTTCTTTACTAATTAGCCATGTAAAATCAGTCTGAAAACACTGAGACTGGCAACATCACCTATATTGCCACCTCTATCTTTCATTAATATTGCTGCATTGACCAACAACAGGATTTAAAGGACAGCATTTTATGTTCCCAGTTGTGTCGTGTTAGGGTTGCATATCCCCAACTTTTTTTTTTTTATTATTGCAAAAACATGCACGATACTGAACTAATTGCCACCTCCAGTAATGCTCTCCCTTGCAGACACATGCAATGACAATTCCATGGGCTTCCCTGTCCGCTTTCTGATCCTGAGGTGGAAAGTACTCTCTGTGTCATTATGATTATTTTCCTGGCTTCTAAAGCAGTATAACTTGGATCAGCCTCTGTGAAGCCTGCTGAGCTCTGCCAGCTTACACCAGCCAAGGACCTGGACCAGATTATCCCAACAGCTCCTATGAAAACCAACTATGGACGATGAAAGAGAAGTATAAATAGACCTGTTTATCCCCTCGGCCATAAAGCAGTACTTCCAATCCTGAAAACACATCACCATGAGGTTTTTAATTAAAAAAAAAAAAGTATGTCAAATTATTTTAATTCCCTTTTAATTTATTCACAATGGGACATATTTTCAAGGCTCTTCTCAGAGGAGAGTGTGAGCAAAAATTTGCTTTATGGTCATGAAAGCTTGGGTTCTGCAGGACTTGGAAGTTGCCAAGTCTCACAACTTACAAATATCTCCAGAGCCAGCCACAGGGCTGATGCTTACCAACAACACAGAAAAGGAAACTATGCCAACACAGCCCACTAGCCAAGAGTCCGGTGGTAAGAAACCCTGCCAAACTATGCAGTGCCCAAAGGCTTGCAAACCCAGCCTGAGCCAGCAGCAAGGACCCTTCTCCTCGGCGTGGGGTTGGATGATGACGGTTGCTATTTCCTTAGCATGGGACTCTTTCTTTTATTTATTTCAGAAGAATAACTTCTGCAGAAATCTCCATCACAGAAAAGGAAAGTTTTAAAGTACTGCTGACACCTCCTGGAAAACTTTGAAAAATGTCCTAGATCACTTGAAAATAAAACGATGCCTCTATCACACCTTTGCTTGTCCTTTTTATTCTTGCTAAAGGACATTTGTGTAGGTACAGCAGCCAAGGTTAAAAAAAGCATATGACTAAGACAAAAATTATTATTGCTACAGTTAGCAATTTGTTTCAGATCTTGTTATTCCATGTTACATTCTCCGTGTTTCCTTTAAAGAAAGAAGAAAATTAATTAAAAATGAATTTTTCCATGCTTGTCAAACTCTCCTCTGCTAAGGCAGGCAGCTTGCTGCTGAGCACGGAGGTAAAGGGAAGCAGAGGAAAACGAAGAATCTACCTCACCCTGTTGGGCTATGGCTACGCCAAGCATGACTTAAGGCCCTCTTTATATATGTGTGTGTATATATATATATTTAAGCTAAAATTTGTATATATATATATATATATATATATATGCATTTCTGGGGGTCTTCCTCCTGTCTTATCTCTAGAAATACATGCTGCTCAGTCCATAGCAAAGAACCATCTCAGGCATAGCTGAGAATAAGCCCTTTTGAGACATGAGAAGACACTCAGTGGACATATAGAAGTTTGTCCAAACAGACCCAAGACCCTGATGCATCTAAGCTGCCGTTTTCTGTCAGCCTTTGCTAGTTCTCTCAGTTTTTTGACACAATGTTGATAGCACCACATATGAAAAACATTGCAAGGCAGGCCCCCAAATCCACTCCCCAAATCCAAGAGTAAAACTTAAAGCATTTTGTTGAAAGTGTAACATGCCGGTTTTCCCATTCATTTTCTCTTTTTGGATAATTTCTTTCCTATTTTGAAGCTTATGTCTGTAGCTGCATGTACAAGAAATATCAGGTTATATGTGAAAGCTGAGACTCATCTTGAAGAAACGTATGCATTTCAGACAGAAACTTTGTTAGAAGCACCAACTATTTAGAGGACATTTGATGAAATTAGGAAAATAAAAAAGCAGCTATTGTACTGATGCATTGATCCTCCTATGTGAACTGCCCAGCTTTTTTTGAGAAGGTTGAACTAATAGCTAACTCATATTAAAGAGCCTCCTCCTGAATAGGTGTGTGCTGGCTTGTACCCCCCAGCTCAGCCAACCAGGGAAAATACTGCCCTCCTTTCTATCTCCATCGCCATCAGATCAGCTCCCCAGGTCTCCCTCTTGTCCTTTTAGCTCTTGGCTGCTGCTGATGCTCCCTAGGCTCAATTCACCCCCTGAGGAGAGAAAAGCTTATCTGGAAATCTCCGAGCAGAGATCAGAAGATGAAAAATGTGACCCTGGCTCGTTTCATGGCCTTTTAGCCCAGGCATGAATGAATCCTCAAGAAACATAAGGATCAAGCCCATGAACTGATGCATTCGTCATGTAACCAGAAGCTCTGCTAAATCCATTTTTAATTCCTGTTTTGCTGATTTTATTTCTTTCGCTTCAGAAAAATGTTCTTGTCCTTCCCTGTGAGTGCATACACATTATTTATTTATCACCCTATGAATATCAATTTGATTCTTGTCCATAATTAAACTCTGCTGCTCTATATCAAGTATAACTTGTCCCATCACTTCAAATATCTGTCACATCTCACTAGGGCTGTGTTGGCAACAGTCCCGCAAAAAGGATGCTCTTTTTTGGGCACACCTTGGGCCCAGGGCTGCCACTGTGGCTCCTGCCGCCGCAGCTGGAATTTCCCTCCCAGGCTCCCAACACATCTTCCCTTCCTGATTTTCTAATATGTGCAGAGCCAGGTATTTCCAGAAGGATTCACACTTGCAAGTTTGCTGACTCCATTTTCTTTCCAGCAATCTCAAAGTGGAGGAGCCTGCAGCCCAGGTCTGAAACTGTAGGGCACAGTATTTGTTTCATCCAGAAAACAGCAGCAGCAGGCAACTGATTAAACACTGATATGGGAGGCCTGACACCAGAATTGGTAGCCTTGACCGAATAAATATTTAATCAATGGGATTAGCTGGTTCCATTAATGTTACAAACTACTAAAGGGTAAAAGTTGGAGGGGGAGCTCATTTGTGCAACTCAACATTTTTAGAGAAAGAAAAAGAAAACGAAGAAAAAAAGAGAAAGGAAAAACTTTCTTTGTTTTCGCAGTGGAAGGGACCTCAGTGTGGAACGTGGTTTTGCTTTTTTCGGGTGTTTTATGGGGCCACCTGCTGCTCCTGTTCGATTAACATTACCAGCCAAAGAAAAAGGCTGTAACAGCTCTTTGTGTGGGTGCTCACCACATCAGAAAAGAACCTGTTTGTTCCCTCCTCATCAGTGTTGATTTACAAGCTCTTGCCTGTGTGTTATTGCTCAAAAGGAAAAGCACAGAATAAATGGTTTTGGCAGAGTTTGCACTCAACATTTTGCAGCTCGTGCTTTGACATATGATCAGAGTAGGTTAGCAGAAAAAGCAAAGCAGCAGCACCTGTTTATTGTGAGCGAGCTGTCCTCTCCACTTCAGCTTTTCTATTAATGTCCCAGCATACAACATGGCAACCCACATGGATTAGAAATTAAACTGTAAATGAGCCTTTTCCATTTCCTGCCTAAGTAAGGATTAGCATATTTTAAAACACGCTCAGGGGTTTTGCACTTTCTGTAATGAAACCTGTTCAAACAGATAATTGATATGCAGCCACTAAATAAATATCTAACTAGAGGAACAATGTTCTCTCTTAAAAAAAAAAAAAAAAGTAATTATTCTCCTCCTCTCTGTAAACATTTCCTACCAGCAACACACCCTGTTGAATTGGCCAGTCTCCACAACAAAGCTGGAGCAGGTAGAAAAGCAGACCAATCATCTGAGCCTGAGTAAGAAATATTGAAACCCTCCACGAGCACAGCAGAGAGCAGAAAGAGGGTCCGAGCAGCACCTCCTCCCCTTTTATCACACTGAAAAAAACACCTGTCCTTCATGCTGTGGCATGGAGGAAAAGTTCCCGTGTCTCCTTGCTGGTGGCACCTCAATACCAAACAGGCATGGCTGGGCACAGAAACATGAGCCAAGGACACCTCTCTTTGGGTTTTGTCACTGTTATGCTCCTGGCTGGATCAATTCACTTCAACCAAACAACTTTTGCAGCCCCTCAGCCTGCCAGAACCCAACGCCACTGCCACAAACATCTTCTGCACACAAGCTCACCTAAACAACGCAACAGCAATTACCCAAAAAACACTTCATACTAAATAACTCAGGTTGAGCCTAATGAGTTTGTGAGTGCATGAACAAACACGATCCATCGCATGGGGAACAGGGCACCTGCTAGGCCACCATGTCCTCTGCTTGGCCCAACTCCAATACTTAATTAACCTGTCAGCTTTTGTTACATCGCTATGAGGCACGTAAATATATTCCAAGTTCCACATCTAACGAAACAATGTCACCGTGCTGACAGAAGCCTTGGCGGTTTGGTCCAGGTGATCTCTAAATATTCATTTCAATTCAAAGGTGCTTCAGCCTCCAATTAAAATGGGACAGCTAGCCAAGATTATTAGTTTGAATACAGCATGAAGCATTTGTTCTTCAGGTATTTTAGGTGACGATGCACAGAAACAGATGAATTACCATCTGACTGTAGTTTAGACTAGAAATAGAAACATTACGCACTTAGTTCAGAAGTAAGTAGCTATAACAGCTCCCTTAAAATATTAAATAACCCAAAATTAAAACCAGGCATCTCTGAAGTCCCTAACAGCAGATGCAGAAAGAACCTTTCTGGGAAACCCTTAATTTCCCCTGCAGGCTGACCCCGTGTACAGCACAGCCAGTAGGCAAAGCAAGAGCTTTTCGGAGAAAGGAAAAGGGTGGCCCTGTGTGGAAACAGCAGCACAGATCATGAATTTGCAGATGTCAGCTTGGTTAGAGACAGCATACGCCAGCTGACAGTGGTGGCAGGTGAAAAAGCACATATTGCCTTTCAAAATGCAAAGAAGGGCTTAATGTAATTTGTGGGGGAGGTTTTTTTTGGTTTTAATCAGAAAGTGTCTGCCATTCTGTCATCAGCACTAGTGGCCCTAGCTGCTGCAGTCACATCGTGTAAATGTGTAGCTGTGCTACCTTCATCCCCAATCTAACGGCGTGGGAACCAGAGTGGGTTTTGGATGTGCTTGCTGCTGTTTCAAACTCTTCACCTTAAGCTAGACAAGTAGAAATTCGTCTCTTTGAAAAAGAATACATGAAAGGGCAAGTTTCTTGTTGCATGTGGAAAGTTAAAGAGAAAGCCCTGACAGATTCAGTCAGAGTCTCACAAGCTGGGCAATATCAAGTCCCATGTGCCCCAAGAAACTTTGGTTTGCTAACGGGGCATTAGACAGAACAGAAATACATTTAGATATTCATGTTGTATGTAAACAGCTTTTGCATACTTCTATTAACAGTGATCTCATTTCTTTCAGGAAGGAAAACATCTCCAAGGTATCTCTTTTGAGCACACACAAGGACACGGTTTCTGTTTAGACAACACAATCCCGTCCTTCACACCAATGATGTAACCTGAAAGTTTGCCCTTCAGCAACACTTGTTAATTCACTCTGAAATATCTTTCCTTTAGTTGTCCCTATGCACAATAAATGGTGCGTACTCTGCATCCAGTAAAGCACACATGTGATCGAGGACCGAATTACCACTTGTGTTGGTGAGGCAGCTTCAGGAGCGTACTTTCATACACCACTGACCAAGCAGCCAGCTGGAAAGCCATCGGCATGAAGAGAAGCTGAGCTACAAGAAACCCATCCGTGGTGC
The DNA here is from genome assembly GCF_023638135.1 of Falco biarmicus. NCBI lineage: Eukaryota > Metazoa > Chordata > Aves > Falconiformes > Falconidae > Falco > Falco biarmicus. Next base: position 61,334,244 of record NC_079288.1, on the reverse strand, counting down.
TTTAGGGATTTGGGCAGCACAATCCATGACCAAAAAGCCTGTAAGGAGCCACCGTGCTCTCCTGCAGCATGAGTGAGCACCTGGCAGGCTCACCTCTACACCAAGTATTCCCTTGTCAATGCATGCACTCTTTTTCCCCACTTCAAAAAAAACAAATTTCAAAGTGAACAGTAGATTGCATATTAAAACCCATAGTGGGTACACCTGCTAGGATTGGCATCAAAATCCTATTACTTAATAAGAGTATTTTATATTTTAGTATAAGCCTACGCAGCTGTGCTTACTGAGCTTATAACATTCAGGAAAGAGTAAGTACCTGCCACAACAGAACAGCAACAATGCTTTTTCCCTTATTTCTTGATCCAGCCAGAATCCTGGAAAACTAACACTTTGTTTTTAACCCAAAGTCAAGTGAGTGTTTAAAAAAGGAGATCATTTTTATTTCATACTTCTAATCATCTTTCAACTTGCCTGTCTGGAGGACACAATGTAGGCACCTATAGGATTTAGCTGAAATAATCAGCAGCAGCCCAGAGGGGGTTAATCCAAGATGTAGAGGTTAAAACCTGGCTTGCTGACATATCACACAGAGGTTATTTGGTATGTCATGCTTTCCATGGTTACTTAAAGGAAATTACATATCATTAATTTGCAATAGCTATCTTCCTTTATGATAATTGTCTGAACACTTGTTTTATTATATATTTTTTTAAAGTAAAAAAAGTTCAGGGTATTTTTTTTTAGAAGGCAGCAATACCATGTTTATTATTTACGTAAATCCCCTTGATTATATCCTAACTAGATTATCTTTTTTATTGCATTTCAATGCTTCTAAGAGTCAGTAGGTCTTTAATTAAGTTGAGAGAGTAAGAGGTGTCTTGTTAATTGTAAATTAAATAGATTTAAATAGACAATAGATTGCAAATGGTAGATTTGCTTTTAAGTGCTATTGAGGAGTCACTGGAAGGCTTCAGCATACCATCTGCCTTGCTTTGTCAGCAAAAAGGAAACCATTCAAACCCTCCTACCTTTGCTCCAGAGAGATTCCAGCACACTGGAAGCCCGTCAGCCTTCAAACAGCTCCTAACTGAAAATTTTAAGAAGGATTAACAAGAAAAAAAACCTCTTATCAATCCAGAACTGTGACAATGCCGTAAGCAGTGCAAGCAGCCTCACTAAAAGTGAAGCTGAGCTTTGAACATTAATTCATTAAATTCTTCTGCAGGAGATTCACAGGTAGCCATCGCACAGACTGCTGTGGTTCACCTGGCACTGGCAGGCAAGACCATGGGCAAGTTCACCTTTTTGTGCGCGATTTACTTCCTATGCTTTAAAAAGGTGTCAGGGATGCTCTGAATTACAGACTTATTGAAAGATGCACATTCTTACATGCTTATATGATATTGTTGGCATTAGCTCCGAGACCAATAAATCGGATACATTTACATACCTAGAAATAAATTATTGTTAAAAGCCATTGCTGCTAATCATTACTGCTAATGTCCCAATGTTGCCACAAAGACAAGCAGGGCTATTATTCTGCAGTAGGGCAAAGTGTACACAGCGTATGTGCTTTTTCTTCCAAATTAGAAGTCAAATTGATCATCTGTGCCATTAGGAGTTATGGCTCATGGAATTTTATCATTCCTATAATGTGCTGTGAAAGTGCAATAAGGGAATAAAACAGAACAGCAACTTAGAGTAATTCGTTATGAAATGCAGCAATATTGAATGTGTCTAGAGTGTATTGATAAACAGATCTATTGTAACAGCCAGTGGATATTATGATCGCACTAGTGTTAATCTTCGTACAACCAATTTTCCTCATGGTACATTGCGGGAGCCGGATGCACAAATCCTATTAACATAAATGGGAAGTGCGGGCAGACCTGTGACTGGTGTAAATCAGTGTACCTTCTCAAAGTCACCAGACCTACAGCAACTTACACAGGCTCACACACATCTCTTGGCATCTCTTCCTCCACTTCATGTCTCAGCATAATGCAGCCAGAGGGTAGCACTGCTGTGTATTGGAAACGTCTTAGACTTTTACTGGATAGCATTAAAATTAATGAACACATACTTTGAACTATCACAGTTTAAGATATTCCTAAATGTATTCACTTGATTTAAAGAAACACTCGACTTGAGAGGGATAAATAAGCTTAAGAGAAATAATCCTAATTTTGCATATCTAAATAAAAATGAACCTATACCTCAGGAAGCACAGAAAGCATACACAGTCATGCCTGCAGAGGGTTCATATACCCTCTCAAGGACCGGCCATGCAAAAGTAGTCAAGAGAAGACAGACACTGTGCACAAATCTATTCCTCAGGATTTATAGCACTGAGGATTTTTCACCTTGGGCACCCATGGAGATGGAGGTGTGTGGGAGCAAAAATCAGTGTCTTACAAACTATTTTCCAAATAATCGCTGACTTTTCCTAGTTCACTAGCAGCTACTAGTAGACAATTAGCTTGCATCCCCTTGGGCTACTCATTGTAGGTGTTTTCTAGTTCATTCAGAAGCCTTTGTAAATGGAAAACTCAAGTTTTCTCAGTAACATTGCAAGGAGAAGCAACCTAGGCATGACTTACTAACATTTGCAGCCACACAAATAAATGGACTACTTGTTGTAGCAGGAAAACAAGAGTCTAACAACCTGGACACCAAATCTTAATCCAGCAGTGAATGCAGCACCTGCCCTGTGGAGGAAAGGAGCTATTCATAGTTCATGGACATTTATATAGCATCTAACATAATAAAATTTTCAGGTTGAGAAGCAGCAGTGCCTGGGACTGTCACTAAGAAAAGACCCATGTGAAATGACGCTGCACCATCAGCACTAATGAAAATTGAGGCATTTTTCTGAGACTTCTGGAGGGATAATGCTCACAGCTGGGGAAAGCATCTCTGTCCACACTGGTGTCTCTTGTCCCAAGAATCCCCAAAATCCAGATTTCACCCTTCCCAAAGGCACTACCATGGCTGGCAGTGCCACAACAACAGGACCTACATACCCCTGTGCACGGACACTCTGGAGCAGGGCTGGGTCAGCACTTATGGATCTGTCCCACCACAACTCCAACCTGGACCATATTTTCTACATCTCCATAAAAGGTGTGATTGCATTTTCTAGCCTTTTTTTCAGCTACAGTATCTGAGCTCTTATTTGAGGAGAATTGCGGAAAGGAAAAGATGACAGCTCTGTTAGACATGTGATTTTCAAGCTGACAGTTTCCCTTTCATTTTAAGGGGCTGAAAAACATTTCCAGTGTCAGACAGATTGAGTTTTAACAACACGACAAACAGGCCCATTTGTGGATCTCAAGTCCTCGCTATCCGTCTTCAATTAACATGGTAAAAAGGTGGCTTGCATCCAGTGTCAGAGAAGTGTATAAGCAGCACATGCCCTCGCAGCTGGAATCAATGTTTGCCATTGATAGATCGGGAAGGATAATTTATGGTATGACACTGGGCTCACATAATCAGAAGAAATCAGGTACCTTGTGGAAATACCTCTCTCTTTCAAAATCCAAAATTCCCTCTAAGATTTATAGTGAGGAAAGTAATCATGATATTATAAGGCCACAGGAAAGAATTCGTAATGAATAACCATGAAAAAGTGCAGCTGATTTTGTATCCATCTTAGAGCACCACAGCGATGCTATTAACACAGATGTTCCAAGGCCATTTCTGTCCAGGACCTGTTCACAACAGGCATTCTTGTTTAATTTCTCTCTTGTTTCCTGAAAAAATTAAGATCAGCCAGTCCTAATTTAAAACCTACTTGCAACATGTGAGGTTTTAAAGAAAAGACAGAAAAAGCAAGTACATTTCAGAAGAAAGAAAGAAAATAGCTTTAAGTGTGAAGATTTCAGGATTAGCACAATGGAAGCCTGTGTGGGAGTTACTTGGGTAACTGTGTGCAAACCAGACATGCAGCATACAAATACTGGAAGAAGGCAACACCATAACCTAGGTAGTGACGCTGTGGATCATTTCTTCTGATTTCAGCCATATAAATATTTGTTGTATCAAATGGGACAGTGTTTCTTACTACATCAAGGTGTTTAACAAGATAAAGTGTGGTTAAGGGGGGCTAAGCTCACATAAAAGTCCAACTCCTTAGCTCTACTGCACATTGAAAATATTTCTTAAGGGATGACATTTTCTCATCCTTGTGTGACTATCCATATAGACCAAAACAGCAAGGAGGCACGTTAAGCTATTTTTCTATTGGAAAGATGATTTTAATATTGACTCCAATTCAACAGCAACTTAAATGCTATTTAAGATTAAGATGCATATTTGATAGTTAAAAGTATAAACGGCCAAACTTTCCTGATGGAGTCAGCAAATCCTGAAATCTTATTTATTTTAAAAGACCTGAGGGCTCTGCTCAGATAATTGGAAAGAATGCAATAGTCTAGTAACACCTAGCAGTGCAGAAGTGACAAATGCATACTCTAAATCCAGATTTTCTGGAGAAAATTGTTACTATTTCTCCCTCTCTGAGCACAGACAATACAGGAAGGGTTTATAGTTAGTAAAAACTGTCTTTTTTTTTTTTTGTACAATAGTGGTGACTAAACATTTTTTAAAAAATAATTCAAATCCAAATGTTTGGCATGTACATTTGCCAGCTGTTTTATACAGCAAATCAAGCCATCTGAATATTCAAATATCCCTGGTTTTTTCTGTATGCAGAAAATAAAATTTCAGACCAAAATGTTTTGAGCAGAAACCAAGTGCTCATTAAACCAGTGCTCCCAGACACCAGTGTCTGAGCTGATGGCTGCTTTCTTGAATCCCACCCCACTGCAGTCCACCACACAGAGCTACCCTGAGGTCTCTGAGGATCACTCACACCACCCATAGTCAGGGGCTGCCCATCTCCTTCCATGCAGCACCAGTGCTGTGCAAGCCGCTTTTGGTGCTGGTGCATGGGGTGGGTCTGAGCTGAGCCATGTTTAGGCAGGGAAGCCAGGTCAGTTCAGGGTGGCACCACTAGCAGCATCCATCAGCCTCCTCGAGTCATGTTTACTTGGCTCAACATTACCCTGCTGCAATGGGTGGCTATGACCAGTGGTGGCCACATAAACCTATTGCACCGCCCTATGTAGACTTGAACCTTGTGTTGCTCAAGCTTAAATATTACTGTAAGAATACAGAATAGACCAAGGGTGCATCTGATGCTGTAACCTGTCTCCAACATCAATCATGAGCAAATGCCCAAAACACTAAGAACAGGATGAGTATAGAAGAACCTCCCCACAGGTACCCTCCATTCCTCTATTTTCAGCCAAAGGGATCACCTGAACCAGTTAATGTTTCAGGCTATTCAGTGACTACCAAACAATCTCTCCAAACACTTTGTTTCTTCTGAAATAAATTCTGGGCAAAAATTCAAGAAAGCTGATACTAAGCAAACAGGCTAAAGCAAAGCTTGGCTTCAGCAAAGCTGAGCACAGACTAGTACTGACCGAGACCCATGTGGATATGTGGCAAAACCACGAAGAACAGTAATTGAATAAATGACAAGTTTGCAGTCTGGATTTCTCGCAATGCTACAAGCTGGCTTGTCTTCAGAATGTGGGATATTTTTAGACCAAAATGAAATGTAAATAAAAGTATTAACCCTATTCAAAGCAGTACACTGTCAATAACATCAAAAACAATTTCAAAATAAGTAGTTCAAGCTACAGGAAAATTATAAAATTTAACTTCTGCTCATAGTAAACTAATAAAGACTTCCCACATATAAACAAGTGAAACCAAAGGAACACTAGGTCAGCACAATTGAGAAAAGCTCCTTCAAACTTACCATTGAACTTCTCTCCAACCAGCTCCTCACTATCCTGGCTTCCCACTGCCATAGCTGGTGTAAATACTACTGCTATTGCCTTCCCTTCCCTCTTTAAGTCTTAACTGAGCTTCTGCTTCCATCAGAAATTATTAATAAAAACGTACTAGGGAAAATCTTGTTCCTACCTTATCTTACATATTTAACATAGCTCAGCTGAACACTCAATCTGAACTGTGGTATCAAGTCATGCTGCACCACCATGTAATAAATTCTTCTAATTGCTTGATTAAAATCAACAATAAACTATACATCACGCATACAGGACAAACTTTTCAAAGTCAGTTTATGATATTACACACCTAATCCCCAATTTCTCTTGATGCAGTGGTTTGATTGAACATTCAGGGGTGCAGATTATCAGTTTGTTCTCACTGTATTTAATGGTAGTCCTTAAAGTAAAGTGTTCAAGTTAGTTTTGGATAACTCCATTTAAAAAATTTTAAAATTAAAAACTAAACAATAGTTAGTATTTCCTCTCTGCAGAAGGGAACTCATATGGTTGGTGGCTTGAATAATCATGAAGTAATTGGTTAAACTCCCTTTTACAAAGATGCTACCTTTCAGGAAACTCAGAAGTTCAGATTTATGAAAACATGCTGTGCAGAAATTACTTGATGGTAGCCACTAATCCTCTATTTTAGATATATGGATTTTCCTCTTACTGCTCCAGTTCTCTGCCCTTCACTATGAAACTGAGCCCTGTAGCTGCAATTTCCTATGACTGTGAGGGTCTCTGTTGTGGTTTAACCCCAGTCAGCAACCAAGCAACATGCAGCCACTCACTCAGTCCCGCTACAGTGGGATGAAGGAGAGAATCAGAAGAGTAAAAGTGACAAAAATTGGGGCTGAGATAAAGACAGTTTAATAGGCAAAGCAAAAAGCTGACTGTGCAAGCAAAGCAAAACAAGGAATTCATTCACTGCTTCCCACAGGCAGGCAGGTGTTCAGCCATCCCCAGGAAGCAGGGCTCCATCACATGTGAGTGGTTACTTAGGAAGATAAATGCCATCACTCCAAATTTCCCACCCCACCTCCCCTTTCCTTCTACTTCCCCCAGTTTATATACTCAGCATGACACCGTATGGTATGGAATATCCCTTTGGCTAGTTTGGGTCAGCTGTCCTGGCTGTGTCCCTTCCCAGTTCCCCGTGCCCCTCCAGCCCTCTCACTGGCAGGGCCTGAGAAAGTGGAAAGTCCTTGTCTTAGTATAAACATCACCCAGCAACAACCAAAACCATCAGTGTGCTATCAGCATTGTTCTCACACCAAATCCAAACCACAGCACTGCCCCAGCTACTAAGAAGAAAACCAACTCCATCCCAGCCCAAACCGAGATGGTCTCCAAAGCACCAAGAGAGCTGCTAACTGCACATCAACCTGTCTTGTCACACATCACACCTACTGCTAGGTCTGGGCTTATGCTTAAGCTGCTCCTGTCCCCCTTTTCTTTTGTGGCCATTAGGTGGGAAAGCAACCTGGCTCATGTCTCAGCTAAGTGTCTGAAATGTCACAGCAAGGTTGGTTTCCTGCAAGTCCACCCCACTGGACAGCTGTCACGGGAGCTGACACTCATAAAGCAGCTTAAAGAGCAGTTGGGGATGTTCACTTGTTGGATTCAGGTCAAGGTCAGGAGAGCAAGTGGAAGATGGAAAGGGAGGCTGAACAAGTGCCAAGAAGCAAAGGTGCTTATTATCCTACAAGAGTGGGATATTCACTGACAGCTTTTGTATCATCACTGGGGTTGAATCAAGCTGTCTCTCCTTCTTCTCAGATTTACAATCCGCAAACCATGAATAGGCCAAGGAGCTCATTGTCCTGGGCAACTATGTGGCCCTGAGTGAGGAGGAGGCACGTCACAAATGAATGAGGTACAAAGTCCAAACTCGGGTGAAAGCCAGGGCTCACATCATGTTACTTACCACCATGACATGTAATGGGAGCAGCACTGGGTGTTTTTTCATCTCCCTGGTGCTAGTTTGCTGATTAAGTACTGACAGAAAAAAAAAAGTCTTTTTCAAACCCTGGAAGCGGAGAGGAAACTTCCAAGTCCACTATAAAGCTGACTGCATCACTATGCTAACTTCACCTTGCATTTTTGACAGGAAAATAAAAAAAATACGTGGCACAAATATGCTTTCCCTTAAGAAGCAGGCCACAGATTGCAATTTTTAGTTCAATCTTTCTAAAGTTACTTTTTCTCCTCAGTTGTGTCAGGGATGTCTCCCTGCTAGACACAAAAAGGACCCAAACAAAATAGATCTCTAAGTCCTTTTTCTGCTGCTGCCTAACACAAAGCTCACATTTAAGGAGGATAAATGCAGCTCCTCTCTTTTCAAGCCATCATCCCCTCTAGGCAGAGATCTCCAGTAATTATACAGTTTATTACTGATTAGCTTCATCTTTAAAGCCCACCTGCCATCTGGGCAAACAGAGACCTAGAGTGATAGTTCATGTACTGCAGGTAGCTGGGGAAGCTGGCGAAGATAGGTGCTGCATGGAAACACAAATGCTAACTCATGAGAAACATGAATTGTAACTCACGACAAACCAAGCAAAGTCCTGGTGAGAAATACTAAGCATTCAGAACAGGTGTACAAGATGGGAGATCGGGCAAGGACTGATCAGAAAAAGCCCTCTTGTCCAATTCAGGCGGATAACAGGGGTAAGCAGTTTCACAAGAGGCAGTAGACACATGGGAAAGATGTTTTGTCAGAAGGTGATCTCCAGGACATTAAAGTTAATCAAGACAGCCTTTAAGGGAGCTTGGTATCCGATTTCTACATTCCCAAAAGGGTCACATCTCATGCAGCAAGAAGGGTGCAGAGACTGCATGGGTGGAATCACTGTGCCAGGTCACAGCTTTGTGACCAGCAAGGGAAGCCCTCTTGTGCACTCTGGCTTGGTGGCAAGGGCTCCTGTCCCGCCTGCTCACATCCAGCTCAGCATTTTCTATCTGGGCACCAGCGCTATGGTGAAACTTGATGGCCTTGCTTCCCAAAGACAGGGACACCTCATTCCCTTGACTTGGGGAAGAGTCTCTGCGTGTTCCCTCCCCACAGTCAAAGCAGGGGGGTATCACAGCACAGGTGTGTTTTGTGTAGAATGGCATGACACAAGAAAGCAGTGCTAGGTCTGTGTGAGCAAGGAGATACAGGGAGCAGCAGAGACCGGCTGTGTTAAAACACACAACTGTCTAAATATGAGAACAAAATCTTTCAACTGCACATCTAACACCAGGTATTTAAACCACATCCAAGCAAAACAAAAGCAAACAAAAAAAAATCAAACAAATAAATTAAGGCAAACTGACCATGCGAAATACATTTACTCACAGGATTGTGTTTTGCAGTTTTTATGGATATGGAGAGCCTTTCAGAAAGGTCAGGCTTAGACTCTTCAGCACAGCACACAGAACAAATATGCACTTGGTCAAATATAAAAGGCATCAATACAACTTCATTAATACTACTTAAATACTAACAGGAGATTGAGGAACTCAAAGTTTAGGGCTAAAGTGGCACTTAGGCATGAGCTCCTCATTTCATCTCTGTCATGGTCAGATGTTACACGGCAGTTCACCCATCTTGCCCTAAAACTTGTACAGCTCTGGACCAATTATTTTCAAAGTAACAAGTTGTTTCGATTTGAAGTCCGTAAAGATCCACTACATCTTCTGAGAAACTGTTCTGATGATTAATGTGTGCCCGTTTAAAAATAAATAAATAAATAAGTAAATAAGCAAGTATGCCTTGGTTCCAGGATGAACTCTTCCAGTTTCAACTTCCAGCTCCTGGCTCTTGTTATAGAGTTCTTGGCAATTAAAAGAACTTCTAGTATCAGGTAGCTTCTCCTCCAGTGAAGTATATATAAAGCAGATACACCCCAGTATCACGCTGCCTTTTACCTTTCTCTTACTGGTTTAAATTCCCAGCACTCCTGGAACCCCCCTCACCCAAGGAGATTTATGAAGAGTCCTACTGACTTCTGTGAAGAGTAGGACTTTGCAGTAAATATTACTGGATACAGGCTACCTTCTTTCTCCACCAGGAGAGATGTCCTGTTTCAGTCTTGTTTCCTCTTAACAGATAACATGTCATTGGAGGATTTGGAAGAAGGATTTTTGGGAGAATAGTCTGGGCCAATGTCTTAGGCTATCCTGAGCTATGGGCTATGGGAGTCATGGTTTGGGAAAGGGGCAAAACAGGAAGAAAACAAAAAGTAGCAGTGTCGAGAGGAAAAAGAGAGGCAGACTACATATAGAAAAGACTTTTTTAGCACAAGTGGCCAGCCAGGCAGTCTGAATGCTGCGTGCCCCAAACACACGGCTAGTGACTGCTCTGGGGTGTAATGAGAGCAACACACTTTCATTTCATCTGGCATCTGGAGGTACCTTTGCAGTGAACATCACATCAAACCAATACATTTCAGCAAAAAAAGTTGTTTTGACAAATCATTACTTTGCAGTGGAAAAATACCACCATTCAGAAAAAATTCTCAGACAATTCTTCTCTATGCATGGTTAGCAAAACCTAGCTATTCAAGACTTGAAAATTATAAAAAAATGTTTGATGTTACACTTTTTCCCTTCCAACCAAGCCTGGCAAAAGCACGCCTTTACACAAATTAGCCCACAATCCACACTTGCCAAGGCAAAAATATTCTATTTCTTTTGACAGTAGGGTAAAGAAAATACCAAAAAAATTATTAGATTCTTTGTTGCTGAAATAATGCTGATTCTAGGGTTGTCTCAAGGGCAGGGCTGGTCATGTTGGTTGACGGGGGAGATGCAATGTGGTTTTCCAGTGATCACCACAGATCTGACAGAGAGTGCTATGGCATAGACCAGGAGAAAAAAAAAATATCAAAAAAAAAGCCTGGAGAATTAAGCACCTGTATGCTTTCCAGTCTGCAGTAGCCTGTCTTAGAGGCTTTAACAAGGCAATGGTGCCTACAATTAATGTCAAAGCCTTCAGGGTGGTGCAGGATGCCATGTATTTAGGTGCCCAAACACGGATTTGGAAGCTCAGAGGTACTCACCTACTCTACAAATGTTGGCCACAAAATCCAAATCACATTCTGGTAATCCTGCAAGAAAAAAAAAAATATCATGTTGAGTTGATGACTGACTCTGTCTGTCACTAAACCTGACACTTCTCTGCAGTATCATTTGTCACAGTCATCTTTCATCCATACCCTGTGTGCTCTCCCACACAACATCTTAAGCAAATGTTGTTTCCTATTCACAGTAAATACAACAAACTCTACTGCAATTTTCCTGTGCTTGCACAACCTACTGATACTGGGATTTCCTAAAAGCCAGGACAAAATCAGGCACTAGAATGACTTTGAAATACTACCTGATTTGGCAATTTCTTCCATTATATCTCAAATTCACCTTCTGACACTTTCTTCTCTTTCATGCCCATGCTGGAATAGGCAAGCCATTAACCAAAACACACTTGAATTTTTCTGCTTCCCAAGCACTCATTTTCTGTAGGATGTATTTTCAAAACTCTTCCCCACATTAGAAGCCTATTTTAATTTTTGGATATGACTTAGCACCACTGGACTTTGGTTCCTCACAGAGCAAGTCAGAGAGGAGGTATGTGATCATTTGAACATGCTCATAGGAGCCAAACTCAATTTGCAAAAGTAGGGAAGAAAATTAAGTCACATTAATTTTTAGTGACATATTTTAATTTATGGAGCTTTTAAATCATGAATCCAAAAAAGAAAAGGGATTAAAGGATACAGAATTAAAGTACAAGCTCTGCTATATATGAATCAAGGTACTGAACTGGAAGTCATGGTTACTAGGCTCTGTTTTCACTTGTGTCTCATGCAGGGTTGCAGAGCCACCTTTGGCAAGGTACTTTCTGCTCCCCATTTGTTAGCACTATTCATAAACCCTTTCTCCCACTACCTCTCCTTAGACTAGAAATTCCTCAGAGCACGAATACCCTCAGCATGTTTTTACTGCACTGAGCACAACAGCATCCTGCCCACTCTAGAGAACAGCACAATATAATTATAATAAATAGTAAAACATCCCACCCTGTGTCCTGTAGCTCCTCTCAAGAGCATCAAAAAATGCAAAGGAAGAGAACCCAGGATTTTTTGTAAAGGCATAATTTCCAGCACAAAGTACTCCTTAAGGGCAGAAAATATCTGCAGTTTAGTAGTCTGCATCCCTTTGAACCTTGCCAGCCTGGCTGCAAGGAGGTATTTGCCCTGGTGTGAGACATGGCATTTGGCCAGCTGCAACACAGGGATGGCTTGGGGGCAGCCTGGCTGCTGGCCCCTGAGGGTAGCCTTGCCCAGATGTGGAACAGGGCCTACCATGGTGCAAAAACACCTTGGTCTTTGCAGAGAAGTACTCGTTTTTCTCCCCAAAATTTTTCTTTCCTTTGTATCTATTCCCAGTGGATTTACGTCCTTCCAGCCCCCAAAAAGGAAAAGAGCCTGAATCAACTGGTTGTCACCCGAGGACTTGCAAATGCTAAAAAACAAGAAAGACATCCTCAAGTGGTAGATGCAGGGGGAAGGGGTTTATTTCTAAGCTCAAGGAGCATTAATCCACTTTCTTGACCTCTTTTGGCTCTGTCTCCTTTGCTGCTATGAACTTGCCCTCTACCTTCAGTGCCCTTTTATTTTTTTAACAAATCTTATGAGATCACTAAGCTAATAAAAACGATTTTTATTACATCTGGTAACTCATAGTTGTGTCATAAGAGTGAAAAATATCAATCTACTGAGCATGGAAGTGAGGAAGAAGTGTGAGTTGCAGGCAATTACAAAATGTTAATTTGACAGCAAAGGCACAACCTTTAAAGGAAAGAATGATATAAGGCAGACAAACAAAAAAAAAGAGGAAAAAGGGTAGCATGAGCTTACCAAAGAGAGAGCATATGAGATTTAGTTTGTAGCTTTCTCTAAAAAGATAGCTAATTTTCTAGATAAAGGACATGCAAGAATGGAGACTATTCTAACTTCGATAAAGCATTGGTTATAATGTCACAGGGGAAATACTCAAAATTGAGAAAATGAGGATTATCAGAGGAACTGAAAGCAGCTATGAAACCAACTAAAAGGCAACAGATTGCACTGGGGGGGTAAACCGGTCTGGAAGGTAAAAAATGGTTTGGGTAATAATTTTCTGTATTATTTAAATTAATAGCCTCTGCATGTATTCTGGAACGTACTGATGTGATTTGCTGATGATACGATGTTGGAATGAACTGCTATCCCATGGCAAAGTTGGCACATTTTGCAGCCAAAATTACCTGGGGGGAGGCCTGAGGGATGGAGCTGAGCAGGGCGATAATTTCGGATCACTGATGAAAAAACCTGCTGTGAATTCACTGCTTGAAATGATGGCAGGAAAAGACTCAGGAGGACAGGCTGATTGTAAAATGGTTTTGTACCACCTATCTGAATGCACTATGAGAAAGTCAAACCTGCAGAGCTGACAGTGAATGATGGACAGGACTCCCATGGGGTAAGCACAGCCTGGAAAGCAGGAGGGAGCTCACATGCCACCACAGTCTCCTTGTGGTCAAGACAGAAAAGGGTATGGACTGGGGCTACTTGAATAAGGCCCTAGCGTAGGAGAAGAAACTAAAATAACCTGCTGGTTTGTTTTGCAAAACGAGCTGGAAGAGGACACAGCTTCTCCTCATGTTTCAGAAAAGTCCAGTGTTAACATAAGCATGGCTAGACCTGACTCTATCGTGAATAAATTTAGCCTGAAAGTGTGATGGTTTCTAACAAGTGAGGTAGCAGACCTTTGCACTAGGAATAAATGGGGACATAACAGATGCAGGTTGGGAAAGCAAGAATTACATCATCTTTTCCCCATTGCAGCACTTCCTTTTCCTTAAGCTGTGGAACCAGCAGCACTGCTTCAGTACTGAAATACAATGAAATTGTGACATGATTTTCTCCAAACATTTTAAAACACCGAAATTATTACCTGTTTTAAAGCCATGCTCTTGAAGACAGGAAGATTTTCTCCTGTAATCAAACTTGGACATTTAAGCCAAGGAAAAAAAAAAGTATCAGTGTGAAGACACTCTCTTATGTTTCTATAAAAATGGCTATATTCATACAATTAAGGCTGACCAACCTGCACTAGAAATTGCTTATACAACCTCTCAAAGATGAGGAATGCACTGCTAGTGGGGGAAAACTCTCACAAAAGCATCTCTCCCTTGCAGCCCTCAGTTCTGAGCCACCTGGGAGCCCTGCAAAACACCATCCAACAGCAAATGTGAGAACAAGACCGATAGCTGTACTAAGAACTGGAAAACCCAATACAGGTATTAGTCTTATGGAACAATATAATCTCTGCCCTCTCTAACCTTGTTGTGTTTCACAAGCTATAAAGGACCCCTTGTACTCCTCCAGGAGATAAAACACTTATCACCTGTCTATTCCTTTGCCAATGCTCTTGCTATGCTACAGACACCAGCCTATAGTACAATTCTTTCAAAGATAATTTAACTGGTACACATCTAAGTGAACTTTCAATAAATACTTTTAGCTTATATCTAACAAAAAGCTTTTGCGCTCAGAAACATACTACTATTTTTCAGCTATATTAGCTGGTGTAACAAAAGTTGCTACTTCTGTTGCCAGCATCCTTTGACCATCAGACAGGATCACCAACAAAACTTTCAGGCTGCAGAAGGTATCTCTTGGGGTATGCAAATTGAAAAAGGTGTAAGATCACCCAGACAAAGATGCAGAATACGACTAGAGTTTCCTCATTTCTCAAAAACCGCACAACTACTCAGTGATGTTTTGAAGCTCTAATCATCAGTTTTCCAGTAGTTTGGGTAGGCTTTCACAGCAAAAATTGCTTCTTCCCATTACAGAGCACAGTAACTCCTCTCATGCTGCCCACTTAAACAGAATTTAAAATAAATCAATAACAAATTAGCTAACAACAAAACTTAAAACTAATGTTTTGAACTTCATCTCTTGGGAGAGGTTTGGGTTTCTTTCCCACTTTCAGGAATAAAACACAGTAATAATACTCCTAGAATACGTAAGGAAAAGCAGAAGCTTTGGATGCCAGCATTCATTTCCTGCTTCATCGCAGAGGAGTTGCTTCATTTCTTGTTATTTATGAAATTTTCCCCCATACATTTGGACAGTTTTCTCATGACCAAGTCTTCAGAGGAGATGATAAAACTGTTCCAACTCAACAAATCATCATCATGAAAGATGAAATTTCAAAATAAATAAATAAATCCATTGCCATCCAAGAAAATGTCACTTTTGACAGGATAGTCAGATTTTTTGACTAATTTAAAAATACTTCTAAATAAACTCTGGGGATTTTCTGTCTTTAAAACATAACTTGAACAATAGAAATCTGGGGTTGTTTCTTTTTTGCACACCTGTGTCTGGACAAAATCAAGGAAAGCCAAGAGGAAAAGGGAAAACAGACTTACTCCCTTTCTCACACTGTGTTTCAAGCTGTTCTTGACAGGAGTTAGAGGAGGAAAATTAATTATCAGTAAGTTGTAATGTCCTGAAATTTCCACCATTAAAAACTATGAAGACACAGAATTAAATGGATCCCACTTACTACACTGTCCATTTTCCAAGTATTGAAAAGGTGTGAAAAGGTAAGCAGCAAAATGAAAGACACCTAGGAATGCCTAATCATTTCAATAACAGCAGAGAAAACAGGAGAGGGTGACCAAATCTAAATGCAAGACACAGCAGATAACAGGAATGGATGTCTGGAGAGAGGGGAAACTCCAGTCTCCATTTCTTCTTCCCTTTCTGCATACACACTCATATGCATTTAAATAAGATTCATCTAATGGCACAGCAGAAGATGTGGATGTTAAGCTACAACACAGTCACCATGTCCTGGATTAATTCAAAACACTACGACCCAGCATGATCTCTTGAAGGTTCATACATGTACGACATAGCTATATACAGGGCAGAGGTACCTACCAGTGCTAAGTCCTGGGGACGGCTGGAAAAAAATCTGCTTTTGTCCATGGCATAGGCTAGGATTTTGTGACATGTTGCTTCCACGTATGCTGTATCACAAAGTTAAAATGGCTCAGTCACCCACTGGTTAAACCTGGGATCAATACTAAGAGGGATTTACTACCTGCCTCAGTGCATACATCTGCAGCAATCAAAGCTTGTATTGGAAATTCTGGCACTTTGAGCAGAGTTTTTCTTCTTTACATTAAGGAAAGGAAATGAATTCATTTCAAGGATACAGCCTAGATGTGAACATATGTGAACCACAGCTATTAATATTTACACATTCATGTAGACATAAACAGCAATGAATACAACCAGTGGATATTTTCAAGATGGGTAGAATTAGTAAACTATAGAATAAACACCTGTTTTTGTCTTCCTCTAAAATGTCAAGTGTCAGTTCAAATAAATATTTTGCAAGAAAATAACTTCTCTAGAAAGTTTAGCCCACTTTTCTTAAGCTTATTATGCAAGTGTACATATATTTTAATTTTGAAAGGTTTTGTTAGTTCTGTTTGGGCAAGCAGCTGGAGATATCAGATAGCAAAAGTAATCAAAGCAAGGCAGATCAGTCAGTGCTCGTTGCACACAGATTGTTGCCTTATAACTTCTCTTATTTGACAGCAGACACAGACTCCTGTCCCCTGCAAGGCTGGGCTCAGTGGCAAAACCTGCTCAGAAAACCCACATTGCTGCCAATACAACCCTTCATGCAACCAAGCTGCAAATCACAGGACTGACCTGTGCTTCTCAAAAATAGTGGGAAAAAATAGGGAGGGCTTAGTAACCCAGCATCCCTGCAGCCAGAATATTGTGCACCTGAGCTCTTGCACTGTGTGTTAGGATTTGCTTTTTGCAAACGTGCTGTTACCTTTGCTCACTTCCCACTCTTTCAGACAGAATTCCTGCTACTCAAAGTGCTTGCTAGATTATGGAAGGCAAGCACAAAGAACAGATGTGAAGGGAGTATATGTCCAACACAAATGCTGTATAAAATTCATGCTTTCAAAAGAGCTCATCTCCTTTTCTCAGGAGGAATTGCAGGGAACTGAGTCCTTTTGGAAATTTGGCTCCTGAGGCCACAGTATAATAAAAAAAGCAGTAGCATATTTTCTCCTGTGCTTTAGTTTTATTACTGATTCAATGGGAAACACATTTAAGCCAATTTGGTCTTCAATTTCCCCGACCCCCTTCCCCCCAGTTTCTACACTTTCTCTTGCCATCTAAAGATCTGCGGCACCAGCAGGAATTTTTTCCATTGACAACAACTTGGGTGAGGATTTGGATTTCCATTTTCATCTTTCTCTGCTATTCTTTTGCCAGGGAAATACAGAGCCTTAAATTTTTAGTTAAGTCAGGCATATAAGCACGGATGTAAATAAGGGAGTGAACAGATTCCCCTCCATTTTCCTACCAAGAGAAGATTACATGTATCTCCATCCCCTTGCCTGGAAAAGGTAGTTCAGTACCTCTAATGGGTTGCAGTGGATTGATGAGGGAAAGTCAGAAAAAGACCCTAAAGTGGCTGACCAAAACCTCCCTACAGTTAGTTTAACCAGTGTGGTCATGGAGAATGTCTTCACTGAGACTTCAACTTCCTTCCTGCTCCAAATCATTCAACAGTTAAATTTCTCTGTCCAAAGTACAAATTAACATGCTGAAAAGACTGACTCTGATGGGATGGAAACACCAGGTTTATCTACCGAGCCCCAAACACTCTTCCCCGGCATGTATTTGCAAACTGGCAGTTGCATAAGAGCAAAAGGAGCCCTGAGAAGTGCGTGTGTGATAATCACAGCATAATCACTGCTGATGAAACTTGATGTTCTTCTATAATCGCTGTAATTTTAAGTGGATTGAGTGCCATTTAAGTGACAAGAGTGTTATGATGGATGAAATATATGCTTCCAAAGTTGTATCAGCTTCTTTGACATTCATGGCATGGAATGCTTAGTGGCATTTAATGTTTGTAAATCTTTAGAAATAAGTTAAATATGTTAATTACCACAGAAAAAACCTCTCAAGCTGAAGTACTCAATGACTGCATCATAGCTGTCGTTAGTGCTATATTCTCTTTTTCCTATCCACTAAGTAAGCATGACATATTGGGTCAGTGATTACACTCAGGTTTTGCATTTATTTTGATCTGTTAGTTCTAGGTAAGTCAGAAAGCTGGCACCCAGCTCACACTGGGTGCTTTCCCCTTGCCCATATTTTGGGTGCCTCAACCTGCTGGCGCTGCTCCTGCCTTAATCTGAGCAGACTTGCACCCATGCCAGGTGCTGTGTGCTTCCCACCCTTGTCCTCTCACGCATGTAGGCTAAGCACGGCAGACAGCAGGTTTCGGCAGAGACCCACAGAAAAGCAGCCCCAGCTTTGCTGCTGTGCCAGCACGCTCAGCAAGCAGGGCACAGGACAAGCCTAGCGTTTCTGTCCCCTCTCCCAGACACATCAGATCATCTCTGGCTGTCACATGGGGAAAGGATCTAGGATCAAACCCAGTGAAATGGCTACACTGCTCTAACCCAAGCTTAAAAAACTGGGATCAAGAATGAGGGGACACCGAGTGTTGTCTTCTGGCAGCATATAACATATTGTAGTCAAAATGAGTGACAGGATGAGGCTGGTATTACCAATGGCATTGTTTTCTGGCATATGGGCCACAAAGCAGCTTGTTGGAGAGAAACCATCTGCTAGCCATTCCTCAAAGGAAGCGCTCCCCATTTCTGCACTCCTCCCGCTGCAAACTGTAGACAACAGATTCTACACCCCAAAACCATTTCCTGCCTAGAAATAAAACCCAAATCTCTTCAAATGTAGCATGAGATAGTTGCTCTGAACTAGGAACAGAAGTTACCAGAACAGGGCAAGCAATCGGGGTATAAAATAACTCAGCAATCTATTCAGTTCTTGGCATCTCAGCAATTTCAAAAATTATCCAGGTGAGATTCCTATAAGAATTGCGAGCAATGAACAGCAGCAATGGTAGGTCAAGGCAATTGACTTCTTTACAACTTAAAAAATCCTGTCTGAAAATGACTTGCGATATTATTTAAGCATTTTAAAAACAGGTAAGATATCAAAGTGAAGCAGAACGTTTTGTAGATTAAGCCTTCTCAGACCCTCAGTGATTACCTTCCCTCCCCTCATTACCGGCTTCTTTAGAAGGCAAAATTACTTCATTTTACAAAACTGGCACCCTCAACTCCTTATTTTCAAGTAAAGGCAAAGAGAGTTAAG
Source organism: Falco biarmicus (assembly GCF_023638135.1). NCBI lineage: Eukaryota > Metazoa > Chordata > Aves > Falconiformes > Falconidae > Falco > Falco biarmicus. The sequence continues at coordinate 61,315,115 of NC_079288.1, read as the reverse complement.
GGTGCATATGTATGACTACCCTGCAAGAAGCACAGGATATCTGACTGGCAGGTCAGGCTGCTAATTCAACTCTTTTTCTCCTTGAGCTTTCAAGAACTAAGGTCCCAAACCACGCCACTCTGCTAACAGAGTGAAGAAAGTCAGGATAGAAAACCATAACCCATTTTAAGTGGCACATTGGGCACTGACCAGAAACACAGCTTGCCAAAGCCAGCCCTTAGCACTGTTGCACAAAGTGACCTGAAACTCATGAAATGAGCTATTAATAAGTTAATGCACTTATTACTGGCTCCATTGTCATAACTGTCATCGGTTGTTAATTGCAAATTATGAGCTGCAAATCTGATTTTTACAATTTGAGTTTAAAGTCCCACTTTGCAGCAGCCTCATAAAATTAGGCCAGCTCCAGGCAGGCAGAAGAGCCCAGCTACCTGGCCTGAACTGGGGACGTGGCCTCTCATACAGAAAAGGGACTAAAAAACAACCTCATTTGGCAACAAAAAGCATGTGTTTCACCTTGTATATAAGCCTATTCCTGATTTTAAGCACACACTCAAGTGCTACACCGCATAAAAACCTAAAATCCCATCCTGCAAACTCTTAGACATGTTACATTGAAGCAGTTTCATTGACATTGAGAGGATTTTTGTAACTTGAGGTAAACTATTCATGAGGATGTCTGTAGGATTGGGTCCTACCCAGCTCCAGACCAATGAGAGACTTGTAATGCTGATATTGCCTTCAGAGTATTTCCCTTGTAGGCTGAGCCCATTTCTATCACATGTAGACTACATTTTATGAGGAAAATATTGGCAACTTTGATATAAAGAAAAATCCTCTGGGCAGTATCATTCCCTGTAATAAAATGAACTAAGATAGAAGCAAAATGGGAACCTGGAATAAGTAATGAAACTGAGCTGCATCATAAAAGCTATTTACAGGCTTGAAATAATCAGATCAACGTGCAAGCCAAAAAATTTTCCAGTTAAAGGCACAGATTTCTAAACCAGCTCAACACAGGAGTCAGAGAGAGGTTCCTAAATGAGCTCAGTCCCCATTTGAAGCTCGTGTAGCTTGATACTGGGTCCTCACAATTCCTGATGCTTGGCATGGTGCTACTCAGTGCTGAGCACTTCTGAAGACCCAAAGGGACTTGAAACAACAGTCTACTATCTTTTCCCCTCCATCCTTCAGGTACAGTATTGCCCTGCATGGCAGGCAGGTGCTCACTCCTTTGCCTGTGTTGGAGCTAATAGGAAAGAATAATGTTCCTGTTTGAAGGCTGTCACCACTAATGCGACCCTGTCTTCATTTATGCCCCTAACCCAAATCTATGGACTATTCTAACTGCCCTTTCTAAGGCTGAAGCAGCAACTTCATTTGTTCCATCCAGCAAGCAATAAACCACCAGCTGAGAAATGGGTTTAATAACATTAACAGGAACACCAGTTGAATAACCAGCCCTTTGGTTATCATTACTTGAACACACACTTCTGATGCCAACATATTTCTGAGATGGCAGTGAAGAAGTTGTTCCCACACTTCATACTGTTTAGTAGTTACACTAATAAAAGGTAGAAGTAATTGCAAGACAGAGGGTTCATAGAACTGCTTATGTGGTCCTGTCACCCCAAAAGTTAAGCCTGTACTTCATTCAAAGTATCCGATTCAGCCTATTGCTCACAATGCAATAATGCAAAAGCTTACAGATACGTAATGCATAAAGGATCGCCAGATCTGGTTTTCTCAAGGAAAGCTGTATTTTGTGAGAAGAGAAGAAGCACAAGGTATATGGCTCGTGAGATATATTATTTAAAAAAAAAAAAAAAAAAAAAGCGGGAGGGGAGTTGAGAATACTTTAATGCAATGTGTCATTTTCCGCAAGGATTTATCATAACTCTACTGAAGTCAGTGGGGACTTTGACATTGATTTTAAGAGGGATAATATTTCATCCTGAGTTCTCAGACACCGATCTGATCAGGTTGAAGTTTCAACATGTCATTTTCCTGTTTGTGAAAAAAAAAAAAAAGGGGGGGGGGGGGAGGAGAGAACCCAACCCAAGCTGTTCCATTCTCACAGAGCTAAGTCACCAAGACAGTTTTCTAACTTCAAATATTTTTCATTTTAATCCTTTTCAGAACCTAATAGCTCCATTTGATTATGTCCCAAGACTTGTAAAACAAGTCTCAGTGGTAGATTCTTGCATGTATTTATTTAAAAGATGCATCACAATTTCTCCTCCCTAACTGTACTTGCTCCAGAAATACAGCCAAGCACCCAAAACCAGAAAAAGACATGATGAAAAGTATTTTCCCCTAAGACAATCTGCAGAAAGAGAAAGCTTAAAGAAAATGAGCAGTTGCAGAAAATGAAAATGTCGGTGGTTTTAACTGAAAATTGAAAGCATTAAACTATTCACTCAGGGAGTTTTTTAGTAGTAGCTTTCCCTGTCTTAGCCAGCAATGAACTGGTAACAGTAGGGGAGCAGGAATCACGGCCACTGCTAGCTGGGCTCTGCACTGCTCCCAGGAGTATCTCCCATGCTATTTACTTAGGAAAAAATCACCAAAATTACTGAATTAAACCTAAAATGAAATCTGAATGGTTGGACCTGCAACAGTGAGGATCTTAGAAGGAAAGCTGACTAAAGATACAAGGGGAGTGAAAAGTAATGGTTTATGTCCACCCTTTTAAGCGGAAAGAGAAATTGCTTGGTTGTGATACAGCCAGATTTCTGAAGCATTACCGCAACCATAGAGAGGATAAAGGGCTTTCCTGTGTAACTTAATGATGTTCAGTAGCCAGATGTCATAACACATGACTCTAAGCTTCTTGGGAAATCCAAACTGACCTGACAGTGGTTGTAAGTGCAGGCACACAGCCACCAGATCTCTAGTGCCCAATGCCCTGCACAGATTTTGGCTCCCTGATCCAGCTGTGGTATGGGTTTGTTATGCTTACCACAGGGAGGCCTTTCCCATCCGTGGAAGAGGCTGCTATCATTTATTTCACAGAGTTGTTCAGATACTGCTTTCCCTGGGAATGGCAGATTTTTTGAGAAAAGTCAAGGGGATATGAATCTGAAATCTGTAATGAGAAAATATGCCTGTACCTATCCTCCTTTCAGTCTTGTGACCAGCTACAGTACATTCCTACTCTACCATTTTAGGCAAGGCATCATCTTTGTCAAACATGAAAATGTCTTTGGGCAAAACAACCCTCTTTTCCCACTCCAGTCTCATCTATAACTGTTAAACATCACCATTAGGTTAATAAAGTGGGGGGCCCACAGGAAAGTTGTAAATAGCGCCAACTAAAATTCACCACAGCATCGCAGGGCAGAAAATTCCCATGTGAGAAAGCGCACTAGAATTGGACCAGGAGCCTGACTGTGCCATGTTATTTTCACCAGAAGCAGAAGGAAGAACCTCACTAGTGTAACAAAAACAGAAATTATCCTTTTCAAAGATAGCCAAACTGGCTGAAGTATAGGTAAAGCTCTGTGTTACACGTGAAACACATCACTGTCTGCCCGCACCAAAGTCAGGAAAATTCCTTTTAGGATTGAAAATCTCAGGCTTTACCCTCCAGACCACACCATGAGCTCTTTCCATTCAAATCCAGCAACCATACTGGGAAACCAGAAGGAAATAGTTGAAGCAGACTACTGGATACATATGCATTCAGCCTGTGCATGTTAAAGCAGCCCCACTTCCTGCAGGTGCAAACCTGTCTCATACATGTTACCACTGCTTGAAGTTTGAGCATTTTCCAGCTTGTCTTGTGAGTGAGGCTGGCTTGCACTGCACTCCAGCTGGAGAAAAACCTGTGCTTTCATTTAGTGAAAAAATACCATGGTTGTGAAACTTGCTTTCATGGCAGGAAAAAAAGGAGAGTCCTTTTGAAAGCTTTCATCACAAGATGTGAGGTAGAGCTCCCTGAGCTGGCACCAGCCTTCTAATTAATCAGCGTAAGGATTGTGGAAATCCTGGCAGAGGTCCCCACTCTGCCTGGTTTACCCCTGGAGGTTTTGACCTGGAAATGGAAAAAAATCTGAATTTTGTTGGAATAACCCAGCCTTTTTTTGAAGTCTGTTTAAAAAATATTGCACATAAACAATGTGTGTGCGCACACACACACTATAGTTTCTACCGTAAAACCACACAGGCTAGTTTTCAGGATGGTGCTTTGGGGCTGAATCCTGTAAAATCAAGCAAGGAAAGAGAGACAGGAAGAAAGTAGGAGGGGTGGCTTGTAAACAAAGCATTTTTTCAGCAGGAAATCAAGACTCCAGCCTGGGTGTGGTGTTTATTGGTCTCTTGTGCCCCAGCAGCTGATGAGGAGCTTTCTAGAAGCAGCAGAGCCTTGGAACATCATACGCATGCAGAACTTCAATTTTGCATTTAAAAACTTTCCTGAAATAAGCCTTCATTGTTTATATCAAAGTAATGTCTTTCAAATGGGAATTTTCTTCTGGATTTCCTATGTTATTTAGAAAAAAAAAAAAAAAAGCTGTATTTTTCAAACCGAGCTTGAACGTTTTCTGTTTTGGGATAAAGCCACACTAAGGCAACCATTTATATTTATCCACCCATATAACTGCTCTCTGGAATTCAATTTAATTTCTGCCCTCAGTTTTAATAACTCTTTAGATAACAGAAGGAAGTTTCTTATTTCAACTGCACCTCACTTTAGAGTCACATTATTTCCTCCTGGCCATGAGACTGGTTTGTTTTTAATATACTGCTACTTTTCAACTGCCTTTCTGAGCCTCAGGCTTTGGCAAAATTTGGCTGTGATTAACAATATGCTTTTCACTTGCCCTCCACCCTTGGCTGTGTCAAGCTCAGATTTTTTGTTTCTACTCTTCAATGCGTTTTCGGGGATTTATTTAAATCTGTTTAGCAAGTCATCTAACTGCTCTAAATGCTACAATGCTTTACAAACCTAGAAAGCAGTTGGTTTATTTTTCACTGTAAGGTACACTTCACCCTTTAATATTATTAAGCATGGTGGCTATCATGTGTTTAGCTAGTGTTTAGATGATGAAGTATCCAACAAAGTCAGAAGATTTTTTCAAGACAAAGTAAAATCATATTGGCCAGCTCTCAGCCTCTGGCACTTCTTGTGAAAATCAGCCATGGCAATCTTTGCCACCTCCAACAAAATATATTTTTATCAGCCTTTTTGAAGGCAGATCCATAGCACCAGCCCCTTTCCCTTTTCATGGGAAAAAAATTAATCAAAAGTAAGAGGCGTGCAAACCAGTAAACTGGAGGCATGGACACCAGCAGGGGAAATCCAGATTGCCCAAACCAAAGTGGGGGCTTTGCTTAGGGCATGGTTTCTGGGGAGAGGAGCTGCCCCTTCTGAACCTTCCCACTTCTATAGCATGTGCTGGGGGGACACCACTGCTGCGACTGCTGTTCATTTTGCTTCTTGGCTAAGCAGAGCTCAGCTTTCAATGAACCCGCCTGACTTCAAGTGACATCCAGTACAAACCTCCTTTTCCTCCTGTTTTTTTTTCTCCCCTTTCTCCTTTGCCCATAAATCAAAGAAGAAAGGATCAAATGGACAAAACAACAAAGTGGTAAAGTGCTCACTTCAGGGTTGTAGCCAATCTAATTAATTTTTCATTTAGGTCTGATGTATTAGAGGCCAATCAATCAAGGATTATGTTTACAGAGTTGTAGAAAGAGAGGAGACCAAGTCCTCATTTGTTGTCTGGGCTGTCCAAATTAGTCAGTTAAATGATCCTGAGGGAGATCATAAAGGATATGAATAGGTTCTTGTAAGTACCTTTCTTTTAATTACAGACCAAACAGTCAACACTTCCCGCAGTCCTTGACTTCCTGCCTGAAGGGCAGAGCTGGCTTCTTGGAAGCCAGATGGATGGTGGTGACTTCTGCCACCCACCTTTGGGATGGTGCAGAGCTTCTTCATCTCCAAGAGCATCAAAGCAGCTCATTGGGCTCAGGATACCTACTCAGAGGGAGCATGCAGTGGCTGACACCCAACAGGTCCAACCACACTCAACAAGCTCCAGTCTTTCTTGATTCTTTGGGAGCAGACAAAGCATTATAAAACTGCAATCAGACCTGATTTTCAGAACCACCTATATTTCCAGAAGGGTACAAAGAGGTTTTAGGGAAATCAGAGTCAAATCTGGCTGTGCAGAATTTTCACTTTTGCACTTAAAAGCCCTTTTTGGAGTTGATATAGAAGATTGTGCACACAACACTCACGAGTGCTCCGATATTGCAGGTTCCACTGCTTAACTTTAAATTACAGCATTGACAGAGGTCATCTGGGCTTATTCCCCCAAGAGTGCATGACTTGCAAAGCACCTGTTTTGTCGTTTATAATTAGCTGGGCTATACAGACAGTGTGTGGTTCTTACAATATTAATGGTCCTTAATAGTAAAGAGTCAATGTAGTGACAACTGAGTAGATAGATGGCTTCAAATGACCTAATAAACACAGGAGAAAGACAAGAGGAAGAGAGAGTCACTCGGTCAGTCTGACATGACCTTTTCCTCCAGTCATTTCACATGGCAAGTTTCCAAGGACCTTTTTGACCTGAGATGACCAGCACTGGAAAGTCACTTTCCGTATTCAAGAGCCAAGTGGGATGCAGTGCTCCTACTGACATACACTGCTTGAGCGGGAGCAATACAGAGTACGTCCAAAGTGCCCTGCAGCGCAACTGTTGAAATGCAGACCTAGTGCCTATGACATCCACTTTGCGTGACAAATGCCAGACACACTAACTAGAGCTTTCTGCTGTAATTGTTCAGGACAGAAGCAGTTTTGATGGCTCCAAATATTTCAAACTCTTTATAACATTTTGACTTTGAAATTTCAGCAATTTACTCTATAAAAATCTGGAATTAGGAAAAAGGTCAGTACGGTAATGCAGCAGTGGCCCAAGATGTCATTCCTTAAGATTTCTTCCCCTGCCACAGCAATGTACTTGCTTGCTATGCAATTTGTTTCCATTTCTCTTCTGCAGAAGGCTATCGTCTCGTGTATAAGATATGTTCAGGATCTCAGGGAACTGAGAGTACAAGGAGCAATAAATAACACATAAACAAGAGAGGGGATTGGGCCTTTTTTATATACAATGGGTTTCTATATTTGAAAACAAAGCTTGAAACTGCTCAGATCTGACTTTTATTACAAGTTAATTGATTAGACATGTTAAAAACACAAAAATCAAAAGGCAGCAATAGCCCCAAATAGCTGCATCCCTATGCCACCCAAAACATGCACAGATATATTTCAGCTATACTGGGACAGAATGCCAGCCAGCCAGCCATCCTGCCCCAGCCTTGCCACGCCGGAGCCCTATCTCCTTTTGCAAGCCAATAGTCTAAACTGAACTAGTTCAAGCTGATGGAGAGCAGCTTTCATGTAGCTAAACCCTGGCCTGAAAGCGACCAAAGCTCTTACAGAAATGTCTGGGTGCCTAACTAAATAAGTAACATGGAAAATAAAGAAACTGGTGAAATTGTCTCAAATGATCATTTTACTGTATCCAAATCAGCTTTTCCAGCAAGGTAACTGTACTTGCTGTAAAAAAAGATTATTTACATTCCTTGAAAATATGAGCAACTCTAATTATTGAAATCAAGCTGCCTTGAAAATCCAGTACCTACAGACACACCCCAACCATAAGATTCTCAACACTGGAGCTGAAAAAAACAGATTTAAACCAGAAAAATCCATTTAAAAACATCTGTACTCAGATACTACATTGATACATGGCATCAACATCACAGGTCAAAACACACATCTTGATTTTTAAAAAAATTGCTTTGGATCAGTGGATGACATGTTCCTGTGTTCTGTGCAACTAGTTATTTCCATGTCTAGTAAATAAAAATCAAGTTTAGGCAAAGCCTGCCTCTGTGGCTCTTGTGGGGGATGTCAGCTGGCCTTTACTGACAATTATCCCAAGGAGGCAGATGGGGAATAGCTGTAATTGTTGCAGCAGGACAAGGTAGGAAGGGTTGGGGACTGAGTCCACTCAGAAGGGAATAGGTAAATTGACTTCTTGCTGTCGAAAGGATGGTGATGCAGTAGTGGAAGGTGTTTACCTAGGGTTTGCAATGTTTTTTCTTGTCAGCTTTTTCTGTTTTTCTGGTTTATTTTGGCTTTTTTTCTTTTTCCTTTCTTTCATACAAAGGTGCCTTGCCACTTTAGGTGAAGATGCAGTAAACATACTGGCTTTCAGGTACATTTTTGTGCCCTAAAACTGGATCTTGTGTGACATAAGAGTGGTTGCTGGTAGACTCCTAGCAATACCTAGGCAAGCACAATATGTTATTAAAGCTTCTATTGTTTTAGTGCGAATATTACAAACTAGAGATGGATGAGCCTCTGGTACCATATTTCTGCAAACTGCAGGAGATCTAGCCTCATAAATCATACCCAGTGAACTCCTGAAATTTTTAAGCAAACAAATGGAAGAGGAGTGGCTTTTCATTGCCTCCTAGGCACTAGCCACCAGTGAGAGCCTGTTGTCTGGCAGGGGAAAAATGTGAATGGCTACTCAAAATCATACCAATGGAGAGCTGTAACATAATGCTGTGTGGTTTGGTGTCTGCTGTAATAGGATTCACAACGAGATGGGTGGCTATCAGTCCCCAATGTCATAATAGAAATCCCTATGGTCTCTTAATGAGCAATCCTCTTCCAGTCACATTAGAGCTGTAATTCTGTATATGGGATTTAGCCTTTTAATTACCAGTCTGGAATAAAGCTTTAATCCAGTGTTCATGTTCCTCAAAGGAAACTGCTTTTGAAGTGACATAAATCCAAATTGTTGGGCTGAGAAAGTTGCTTTAATCCTTCTTGAGCATTTATACTGCCCTTTTTTTTTTAATAAGACAAAAAAAAAATTTGATTAAAATAAAGCACTTAAAGGAGGGGGGGGAAGATGTCAGAGTATTAACTCCCTCCCATTTGTGAAGCTATTGATCAAAACCACTGAGGTGCCAGTAAAAAGTCAATCCAGACCTTCCTGGCAAGAGCTGTCAGCAATGTCTTGAAAAACAGTGGTTTCTTATGTTTGCACTTGGGAGTGTGCAGGATGGGAACGACATGAGTTGTCAAGCTAAGTGCTTCATTCTCCTTGCCTTACTCAGTTCCTTACACACCCTATCTCCTGGAAGGACAGTTGGTTATTTCCCACCAAATCCTTCTGGCAACTATCCAGATCCCTTCCTACCTTGGAATCACTTTTTCTGGGGGAAACATCAGGACAACAGAGGCAGGCTTTGCCTATACTCAATTTATATTTACTAGACACTGAAATAATTAGCTGCACAAAACACAGTAGCATATCATCTACTGATCCAAAGCAATGTTTTCTGCCTCACACTCTTGCAAATTTTTTGCAAGTTGGCCTGCAACTCACCAAGTCTTTTGCTCCTGGAGGGCCAAGAAAACCTAATGCAGGGAAACATAGGCAGGGATGGTACATTAGATATACCCAAACATCAGGTGGTGTGCCACAAAGCCTGAAGAATGGGCTGAATGATGTGGTGGTTGTCATGTGAAAGATGACAAGAAGCTGATGGAGGTGGACCCTCCAGAAGACGAGTTTGAACCTATGGAGGTTGACTGACCTCCAACAAAGGCAGCAAGGCACACAAGGGAGGTATTAGCACAGCAGGTTTGCACGTCTTCCAGCCATCAATAAAAGAACTATGGAGTTTCAAGTGTTGCTTGAGTCCTCCTTCCCAGTCCTCCACTGTCACCCTCCCTAGCCCTGGAGCCTCCAGAGGTGGCTCTTCTTTTGCATGGGGTCCCGAAGGACAGGGGAGGAGGAAGCATGACTCCTCTGAGGCTGTTGTACGGGGATGAGAGTGCAAGCCCATCACAGGGCTACCAAGGCCATTGAGGACCTGGAGATAGGTTTTATACAGTCTGAGGCCAAGAAACCTCATGGGGCATTTCTGTCTTCAGCTACCAAATGTGTGGCTCTAAAGATGGACTCAGATCCCCTCACTGCCCCACAATGGTGCACAAAGAGTAACACCAGCTCAATCAAAAAACCTATATAGAAATGAAAGGCAAAGAGGAAAAAAGGGCACAATAATCTCTCTCTGCTAAACATTCATGGCTGCAAGCCCCAACAGCACCCCCACTCCCAGCATACACAGCCTTCCTAAGCTCCTTAACCAACAAATACAGAATTAGTACTAATTCTGCAATGAGATAGGTGTACAAATCTTGCTGATTTTTAAAATGCAGTTTAAAGTATCAGCTCTGGGCCCTCCAAAGAGCAGAGGGGGGAGCTTGCTTTGAGAGACATCCTTTACTCTTGGTCCACATCTGAAAGGCACTCCTTGCAGCCATGAGGCCCAAGAACAACTTCTTCTTGAGACTAAACAAACATTAAAGACACATTTCTGAAAAATCTGAATATTTTAACGTTCGCCACATCAGCACATCAGGCGGGCCATGTGCATCTGGGAGAACAGCTGATTGACATTTCTGGCAGAGGACCCTATGCAGCTGCCCAGGCTTGTCCCATCCGTGTTCTTTAGTTATGATTTTAAGTAGAAACCTGCAAAATTTTATTTCTCATAACAGCATCTGACACCATATAAAGCTAAATTGTTTCTGTACACATTTGTCTACTGCTCTTTCATCATGACTGTTCAATCCATATGAAATCGGAACAGGAAGGAAAAAATATCATGGAGATGAAAGGAAGAAGGAAACCCATTCCACAGTATAATAATCCACTTCAGTATTCAATATAGAAAAGAAATTGCTACCCACCAAGAGCAGATGTTCCTTACAGTTCATAAGCACCCATGAAATGGTAAGTCCCTGGTCATACACACACCTCCTGACAGCTTTGATCTCTAATGTTACCCATGTGAGTAATTTCAGTTACTTATAATACGACCTATAAACAGGCACCTGTTGTTACTTGAATTAGAGCAGCGCACACAGATTCCAGGTAGGGACTGCTAAGGTACATATAAGGCACCTGCACAGAAAAATAGACTGACTTCCAAGACCTTCGAGCTACAGCTTTTTTCCTTCAGTTCCCATAGAAAAATGGACCTCGTTTCATATGTCTCAGGCTCACACATGCTAAACAGGTTCAGTGGACTCTGTCTCCAATGCTGCTTGAAATTGTCAAAGTAAACTGAAAGGCCTTAGAAACACCCTCAAGACCCTTCACAGGATTTCCCAAAGAACCTGGTTCACACATATCCTAGCGTATCATCTGGCTATGGTTCTTTATTACTCATGCCTATTTGAAAACTAGTCCTGATTATAATGAAACTGGGTATCCCACAACACAGACGGGTGCCAGCCACTGTATACTTCATGACTTGATGAGTACTCATTTAGAATGATAACAAAATAGCTGAGTTTTTACAACTGCTCAGCAGTACCACTACCCCTAGGGAAGTCCGAACGACCGAAAGTGCAGCAACTCCTAATATCTCATCTCTGTCTAAATGAGCACCGAGCTCCCAAATGGTCAGACACAGTCAGGACCATCATCTTGAACTCTGACCCAGATTATATAAGGAAAGCTGAATTCCATTAAGATAAACATATGTGTTTCATAGGCTTGTGCTCTATACATTTTTTCAATAGCAGAAGCAGCCTCTTCTATTACTAATGCAGTTTTCAAAGCCAGCTTTTAAGGAATGAGTCTGGACAAAGGAAGCACATTTCAAGCAGTTCACCATATGCAATCTGTGATCAGAAGTGATGGATTAACCAGAACACGCATTTCTTTGACAGCATAGCTTGAAGGGCTTGGTGAACCCAAGTACTTTTCCCCTCACTTGTGACAGCTTCCATGAAAGATCTCTTTTTTTCTTCCCTCAGTCACATTTACAATGTGCCTTGCAAATTCCACTGGAACTCCCGTGCACCCGATGAATTGCTGTTGTCCTCCCAGTCCAAAATCCATCCACTCCCAATGGCCAAACTGATTGTGCAATCCACCTAAACAAAGCAGATCATTCGTCTGGGTTTGGCAGTATCAATACACCATTTTTCTGCCTGATGTCTTGAAGAATATGGTAGAAGGACTGTCATTGTGCTTCTACCATATCTGTCCTACAGAAAGACTGTACCCTCTATCCACATCTCATGACAGAAAGCTTTCCTGCTGCTGGACAGAAAGAAAGTTTCAGACATAATTAACCATCTAGGGCCATCTATTATTTTAATGAGTCTGCTGAAGAGCACTGTTCCCCGATAAAAAGCATGTGGAAGACGGAAGCCCTCATTATCTGTCAAACGGAAGCAAACTGCAAAAGAGGAAAAAAAATCCATGCACAAAACCCAGAGAGAGATGTAGACTGCCTCTAATGTCATGTTTTAATCCTGTGAAGACAGAGGCAATGGTAATGTTGCCATTTTCTCAGCAATAACAGATGGTGGAGACTCCTTTCACTGTGATGTTAAAGGCAGCATAGTATCTAAAGCTACAGGCTTTGACAATCTCTGTCTGTTTGCAAAAGTCATCTTCAGAGGAGAGAAAGTTAGAACAAGAGCACACAGGCTCACTGTCAGCAGCAGAATTAATTGTCCTTAGTAAGACTGACTCCCTCCTCTTCATTCCTGCTCTGTATCAGACACATGTCAAGCTTTCCCTTCTGAAAGTGTTTTTGTAAAGAGATGAGGGAATTGCTTTTAGCTAGGCCACCATGAGAAGCAGGTCTTTAGGGAAAAGGGACTTAAATGACAGCCAGGGACAATGCAGGGCACAGCAGCACACTCACCATCCCCAGCTGCCTAGCGAGACTCCTGCTGAGCATCTGCCACCCAAAATGTAGGGCAGACAAAACTCTGCCGAAAACATGGAAGTGCTGGCTGTGACTGTGTAACTTCAGGTCCCCTACACAGAAGAGGGGGAGATAAGGCAGGTTGTGAGAAACACCCTTGGGAAGATACAGAAAGCTGGGAGTCAAGGGAGAAAAAACAAAGATGGAGGCAAACAGCAGCATTAACAGCCTCAAAGAGCTGGAAAGACTGCAGATGGTGACCAGAAGAAAGGCCTCAGGAATCTGTGAACACACAGCATTTAAACAAGCTGACTCTGTGTGGACCTCTGAAGTTTAACACCTCTGGGCTCCCAATAACATCGGACATCTGGCCAGAGGGTTAGAGAGATTACTGAGCTATGGAAAACAGCAGCAGCACACATGGATGCAGTAGAACTAGTCTGTGAGCAACAAAGATAAATACAGGCCATTCTCTCCACATGGCCCATGCTGGTAGAATCCCTTCAACAGCCCTCTAAAGTGGGCTTGAACACTTTGGCAGCCAAGAAAGGTCTCTATCAATCTTGTCTAGTGAGCCCCCAAATATCATATGCTGCATTCTAAACAAAACAGCTGGGACAGAGCCCAGGGGTGAGGGCTGAAAAAGGCTCGAGTTGGTTGCAGCTGCAATGAAATAAATTAATAAGCCAAAATTAATAAGCTCAAATGCCTGTTTTGTTTGCAGCAGATCTGCAGTGGGACTCAACCCAAGGAAGTCCTTGAAATGGCTGCCAGTGTGCCCAGGGTAATTCTGCCAGACTGATTACTGGCTGAAAGGTTAGCTAAGCAAGAGTCGTTCTGAGTGGAAGCACAAAAAGAACATGTTACAGAGGTCATAAAAGCACTAAACCTATTATCTCAGTATATAATAAACATCATCCAAAGCAAAGAGATTATAATGCATAAGAAGAGCAGAAAATCCTGATGTGCCAAGCTATTTTCAGCTAATCTGCATTAATACGGTAAACCAGCACATTAACACGTAGAATTAAAGTGGAACCCCAAAGCCAGGCAGTTGGAAATATTTTGTTTTGAGAGCAAAGATGATTGTTTCCAGCATCAGAAGAGCAAACACAGCACAGCCTACTAAGGTAGCATCCTGCACTCCTACATCTGAGGCAAAAAATCATCTAAAATGGCTCCGCTGCTCTTCTCAGCTGTGTGTTGAGTAAAGCAGGATAAACACAGAAAATAATTATACAAACAGTCTAAACAGAAAGGCTTGGAAATAGAGACTTCCTATATTATCCCGACCTCCCTTGTTCACTCCAAAAGCTTTCACGCTGTTGGCATGGCTTGCTCAAGGCTCTGCCTCTAGGCATGCCTAGCCTTAGCACTTCTCCATTTTGGCAGCCAAAGCACAGGGAAAAGACGGGGAAGGGACATGGTGAAGCTGGATTAGGAATCAGCACAGTGATATCCACTCCCATTTCAATTCCTAACCGATGAGTTAGGAATGAGTCAGGTATCAAAGTGCCGGAGCACTGCAGAGTGCCCTTTTCTCAGTTTGCAAACTATGCACCAAGGTACCAAAGCACAGCAGAAAACATCCGACAGATCTGCCCCTGAGGTATACCCAATGATACAGCACCACCAGCAGTAACCTCCAGCACTGAACAGGCAAGTTAACAGCCCAGAATCCCCTGGATTATTGCCCATGAATCCAACTCTTCCTCCTGCAATGTCCCACATGAAATTTAGGCTCTGTAAAGAGAAAACAAGTACTAAAATATTTTTTGGGCAAAGAAGATTAAAAGAGAATATGACAGGTCTGACAAGAATACTCTGGCTGCGTGAAGCTAGAAAAATTTACCTAATTCATTTATGGTTTCACCATTCAAGTCTGTTATTTTGATTGCACTCCTATTAGGCATTTAGACAACTTGACAACATGGGTATCTGTTCATCCATCCTCCCTAAGTATATGAAGAACTGAAGTTATTCTTGCTATAAAGACAGGAAGACAAGCCTATCACAGACAGTTTTGCACTCAGACTCTAGACACTGCAGCCCGAGTAGTTTATAAATCAGCTCTGGGTTTTATAATCACTATCCAAAGTCGTCTGTTATCACTTAGAATTTGTACTATGGGAATGTATAGATTCCCTCCTGCTTTTTTGGAATCACCTGCTTCTATGTAAGCTTACAATATTTGGGTTTTGTGTTGCCTCAAGGGTATGTGCATGCTGTCAAGAAGTCTGCTCTTTGATGGTTATTTGATAGGCCTATAGGAACACAGGTCAATAGCTGATATATTATTTCATTCAGCCTGGAATACAAAGGAAATACCATTTATATGATGCCTTATATTAAGCAGATGTTCCTTTTAATTAACTACAATATATGGCCTGGCCATAGCTCCTATTCCACATGTGATAATAAATAACTGGTGAAACTGTAAGTTGGAGGGGAGTTCTGATAAAGATGAGGACCACTTCAATGCTCTGAATCACATCCTATGTAAAATCCAAAAGCAAGGACATGTGCAAAACTGCAGCGTAAAGTCCCCTCAATCTTCACTCCAAAATCACTTCTGGAATTTTCATTCCAGTAAGCAAATGAAGTGCTATTGATTGGGCTGGTTTGAGGTTTGTTTTGTCCTGGGACTATGTCAGATTTTTCTTCCTCCAAGGGAATGCTGAAGCTTTTCAAAACAGCTGGAAGGATTTTCTTATCAGAATACTCCTGTGGCAGAAGGACCTGAAACAAATCAGCTCCTTGCTTGTTTTGACTCCTTTGCACAGGACACAATGTGGAATAGCAAAAAAAAAATTCCAACAGATAGAGACAGAGGCTGCAGAGGATTTCTTTCACATAAAAAAAAAATCATGAAGAAAACAGTAAAAATTCTTGCATGCCTGTGGATGAGACACAATGTGGCACAAGGTGTGATACCCTGAGAAGGTAAATGGTTAGATACAGTAGGAATCCACCATGTCCCAGGGAAAATCCCATTCCCCTGAAATTAGGTGGGATCTCAGTGCCATGCAGCTTTTGACACTATTTTTCTTACTCTGCTGAAATAAATGTGTTTGTCTACAGGGAGACGCAAGAAACGGGAAGAAGGAGGTCTCTGAATGTGGCCTTTGTGGCATTCTGCCTAATGATTCACCTGTCTATTAGTCACCTAATTTCATAGTTCATAAACTTTAAAGGTTTCAATTATGAACAGGTCCAGTGGTCATGGGATAAGAAAGTACTTGTCTTCCATAAAGAACAAGAAAATAGGTTTATGTGATTCTGCTCTCAGCTGGTTTTAATTCTCAAATGTAGGCGTATGTGAGAAAAAAGGAAAGCTGTTCAAAAAACCACATCAGCCCCAACACTGTGATTCAAAATGGAGAGACACCTGCCTGTATCAGCTTGCTTCCTAAGAGACCTGATGTGTCCATTTTCTTACACTTTCATAACAAAGTTGTCTTTTCTTATAGATAATGGCCTATAGCTGCAATCTGAGCACCAGACCCGATGCAAAGCTGAATATTTGTGTCACCACTCCCATTGCTATGGAAGTTTTTCCTTCACCAGAAAATAACTAAGTCTGTCTCCTTGCTGTTTGTGTATCTAGTTAAAGGATTTGAGCTGCACATTTAAAAGCTATGCTGCAAGAGCAATGTAACTGGAAAAATTAAATCCTAACATTAGTAGACTGTGATCCCATGTCATGGATAAAGTGCTCAAGGCATGAGACTTTCTACAACTACAGAACATAAAAAAAGTCACAATAGGAACTCATCAATTTCACTACTACTATTTGTCAGGAGGATTCCTGCTCTTCTGTAATCCGTAGTTTTATGCAAGCAATGGCTTAAATAGGAAGAGTTAAAAGAAATTTTATCCTAGAAATGCTTTTTAAACCCTGGTAACAGTTCACTGTTAATTTCCCTGGGCACGCGAACAAAAATACTTTGAAAATGCAAGAATCGACTGGCAAATGTCACTGGCACAGTAATGGATACATCCTGGAATTTGCCCTATAGGCAGAAATTCATTTGCTGTCACCCCTCAAGCAAAAGGCTGAGTAAGCAGATGGATTAGTAAGTTAAAGGTCAACATCTGTGTTCTGCTTTGGGGCCAACGGGGAAAAATGAATGCCCGGATGTCCCCAGACGTTTTAGGTATATTGTTACCTTCAGTCTCATATCAGCTGCCATGACTAGGCTAGCTCTTGGGTTGCATGACTTGCCACCAGCCCAAATTTGGCTGGGTGCTGAAAAGCCCTGGAGAAGCTTTAGCTCGCAAAGGAGAAGGCACAGTCAGAGAGTCTGCTCTGTAAAAGGTAGGCAAGGGGAAGGAGTGTTAAAAACTGTGATGGCAAGGGTTAGGCTCAGCTGGAAAAGAGGAATTTGGCAGCTGAAGGATATCAGCTGTGCTGAGGACAAAAAAAAAAAAAAAAAAGGCTGTGCAAAAAGAGGAGAATTATTTGTTGAATCAATTGTAATAGCAGAGACCTGAGGTATTTAAGAAAACCAAGTAGGAGGCACAGAGGGCAAGTGAGCTCTTATGTAGCTCAGTTTCCAGCAGCGTCTTCCCTGTTGACCAGGAACTCATGCCTGGGAAGGCAGAAGAGCCCCTCAGTGCCTGGACGATATAAATCAGGAAACAAACAATTACAGTCATAAACTTATCCACAAAATTATCTTTCCAATACTTGAAAGTACCAGACTAGGAGTAACACCTGGCCACAAAAATACATTTCAAAAGGCTACCTGGTGCACCGCTGATGTTTGGTCCTCAGACATGGGGCCTTCAAAAGTCTGTTCTTTGGGAAAAGACTGCCTGCATTTGGGAGTATGCCAAAAATCAGTGTCTTCCATGGATGAACCACATATCACCTGATAAGCAAATGGGGATCCACAGATCTTCAGGCTTTTTGACCCCAATTCTTTGGGATATTGCAGTGACATTTTAGAGGTGCACCACCATTTGGAATGGAGGGCAAAATGAGCTTTCTTTCTGTCTTTTTTTTGGTAATGAACAGTGAATATGCTTTGCTAACTACTGCTCAGGAAAAGAATAATTGCCGTTTAGAGGCTTAGTCAAAATGTAAGCTTCAAAACAAGCAGCCTGATTTTTACAAACAATCAACCATTTACTATGATAGATAAGTCCCATTTTTCTTAATTAAGCATATTAGGTTGGACACATAAAGCACTGTTTTGATTTTTGAGAAACATTGGAAGTCTGATGGAAGCTGTATTTCCAGTCCACCAATAGCTGCTGAGTTCTAATCATCTTCATAGATGGGCTGTCATTTAGCACTGCAATGGAAAACAAATCTTTTCACAGTTGAGCCCTCAAAGGTTAAAGGAGATGCAACATTTCAGTAATGTCACAAGTGATTTCTTGAAAATATATACAAAAATATCAGAATAGGTGCCATTTCCAAGACAAAAATAAACTATAGGAAAGAATGCAAATTGACAAGTGTCGTTATTCTTTCCTTGACCAGTCCTTGGTATCTCTCAATTGTTCTACTTTTTTTTAAAGGAAGTTGCCATAGTGATATCACAGAACCTGTAAAACTGTCCCAGCTATTCATCATCAAAGATTAAAATATATTATGAAATGGGTTTTAATATATTATAAATTATACATACTGTAATACCAAATTCTATTATAAAACAGGCTTTAAATAACATGTTGTGGAGCTAGAGTAGCTGTCCCACAGTTCAGGTAGAAGATTGCTTTGTATTATAAAGTCTGATTTTTCAGTCTCACAAATGGCCCCGAGAAGGAGTCATCTACTATGAAATTTTATCTACAGGCTTTTATTCATTGTCACAATTCTTCTGAGCAGCTGAGGCCGGAGGGAGACATGGGGCTAGATTCAGTGCCACTGCCTGGGCACCCAGTGTCATTCAAGACTCTGTAGCAGAGCTGAGACTTTCATGTGGGGCCAACAGAGGCAGCAAATGAGCTATGGGAGAACTTTGCTCTTCTAGACAGCAGTTGGAGGCCAGGAGTGATGCCCCAGAGCATCTCTAACAGGACTAGATGCCTATTTTAGTCCAAATTGAGCCAAAAAAATGTATTTTACTTTACCTCAGGGAAAGTGAGATTAGAAACAAAACAACCAGATTTGCTTTTGAAAAGGGTCTTGCCATAGCATCTCTTTTCCCTGTGTTTAGGCAGGCAATGGGGAGTCATACTGGGAAAGAAGCCTGAAATTCCCCCCTGAATTATTCCTTTCATCCCATATAGTGGCACTTCTAGCAAATGCAAAGCCTGTTTTAGTTCCTGGGCTTCAAGGAGCCTCTTTGGAGTTAAAGCCTGACCAGGAAGATCTCCTCAATTCCAAGTCCCAGCCACAAACCACCTGATCCTAAATTACTGGGACACCTTGCTATGCACTAAAAGCAGGAGCCCACTGTGTTGCCTTGGAGACAGCTGGTGTTGCACCCCAGTGCTACAGTCTGCTGTGAGTATTAATTCCTCCTCCAAGGGGATTTTATTCCTACAAGCAATAGGAAAAGCAAAGAGACATAGTGGCAAAAAACACTCCTCCAAGCTCCCAGGCTAGCAGAGGGCTGCTCTTGCTGGTGTGCATGCTTGCAACAGCAGCAAAGACTTTAGCTTGCACATTGGTGATAAATGCCTCATTGAGCATGATTTGTACACAATTTGCACAATGCCATTGAGGCACATAGCTTGCAAAGCACAGGCCAGTTGCAAAGCACACATTGCTGCCTTACAGAAACAGGCTGTGAGCTCTGGGGGAGGCAACTCCTGTTGCGTTTTAGAGCAACATCCAGCTGCTTGTATGGCTGCAGAGCCAACATCTCAGCACTACCACAGAGCAAGTAATCCAACAAATAACAATCTTGCTTAACAACAAATAGTTTCCTTCTCTGAGTACTAACTTTGAAGTGCCTAGCCAATTTATACCCACTTTACATGAATATTTGAGCTTGAAAATCTCTGCATGCAAGAATGTGGGTTGTTGAAGTACAAACACTTGCATGATCCCAGGAAACGCAAGCAGGGACACAAGTGTCTTATTGGTTCAGTGCCAGCTCCAAGATGTTCTTATTAATGGTCAACTCTTCTGGGTGCTGCTCAGTGGCTGGAGGACTAGTGGCCAGGCCAACACACATGTAAGTGCTTTGTACTGGAGGATTTATGTAATTTTTCAACATGCCATGTCAAATGCAGTTTTCCTGATTGAACTTCCAGATTGTGGCTTTGAATTCAGCAAACAGTAAGGGCAAGAATGCTAAACGGACTGTGTCTCTTGGCAAGCAAGTCACAACCGTTGTGACTACTGTTATCTATCACCCTGAGACATCAGGGGCTGTGGGCTTCACTAGAGCTAAGTAGTGACTTCCCCACAGAAATTTAGTGCCTTAGGTGTAGAGGGCTTACGTGACTCTCGAGTTACCCAGAGGTCTGCACAGATCTCTGTGGTATTTACTGTTTTTCTGAGCAGCAGAAAAGGTTTTTTCCCCCCCAACTTGCTAATGGGGCAATGCATTTCATTAACCCGTCTTTTATTCATGCCAACTCAAAAGGTCAGAACCAGTAGCCTGAAATAGTTTCCTCATTTTAACAATGAGGTTTTCCTGCTGATGAACATCAGGCACTGCTGAAACCTCAAAAAATAAACATTATACTCATAGGTCCTTTAAGCATGGTAAACTCCTCATCTATCTTGCAGCTGCCAAGCAGGAGAATTTCACACAGCCCTCCAGTTGCTGCTACAGATACACCACTTTAGATCTAAGTTTTATCAACCTTGTCTTTAGTTTTAATCACACACCTTGCACACAACATGCTAGAGCCCTGCCATTATTTGGGCTCATCATAAGTCTCTTCAGGAACATGTATCTAACTTGTGTGATCTGCAGGTTGTTTATGCCCATATCCGAAAACCATCCTAAATAAACTCTGAGCCTGAAGCTTTTATGTTCCAAGGGTTCAAACAGACAACAACTTCCCATTCAGAAGATCACATGCAAAGCGAACAATTTGCTTTGCTTCCTTGCCCAGCCTTATGAGTAAGACATCCTCGCTCCCTTAGACTATGTGGCACTGGAGGTCAGCATTTGTTGCCTGTAAGAGATGTAAATGAAGAGATAAACTTTATAGGAAGCTTAGTCTACTTCTAGATAGGTAAAAACCCCAAAGATTTCTCCTTAAACCAGGTTATACAGTTTAGCCTATTATGATCTTGTCATTCTTGACCCACTTTCTGTGCTACCTTTGCCAGCATTACTGGAATCCTTGGTCTGCAAGTAGCATCTGCTCAAAGTAGCAGGAAATGTCACTTCTGGTTGATACCCAATTTCAAAAGCAAATTCCTAAGTCATACAGGAATTAGGAATTAAAACATCCTCAAATGTGAATGACAACTCAGATGGCACCTGTAATAGGGATCAGGCCTCTCTTTGGAGTGCCAAGTCAGGCATCCAGAAATCATGAGTTAATGTTGAAAACTCAGTCTTGTTTTACCAGTACTACCCAATGCAGGGGTAAATCAACCCATAATTTTCCTTGGTTTTCTCCAGCTAAACTAAAAATCCCATTTACATTGAATCAGAATTCTTCTTGGAGCATGGGGAAGAATAAAGACAAAGATGAATAAGCATTTTTTATCAACAAATTTCTCCAGCACGAAAGAAATAAAACACAAACTTGAACCAATGTAGATCAGATAAACCCTAGCAAGAAGCACTGACTGTCTGGGATGAGCTACTTGACATGTTAGCTTGATCATCATTTCATACACACTAAATAAACCCACATGAGTCTGCTGATATTTAAATTAAAGTACGATTTAAATTGCAAACTGACTGTAGTGAAGCATGTACCTTTGAAAAATCTGAGAAATTTAGCCAAAAGAGATAAGCAATGAAACCAGCAGTAATTTATGGAGATGTAAGGTTGACAAGTCTTCCAAAAAAATGTCTCGATCATGTTTGAACACTTTGAGGCATATGGGAACGGAGCCATGTATTTTTCAAGGCAAAGAGAGAAAGCATGGAGAGAGGGAAAAAAAAAAAAAAGCTGCTTGGCTTACAGCTGTCATCTCATCTGACTACACAAAAGGATGCAGCCTGGGCAGAATGCTTGTGCTGTCCCAAGCTGTCACTCAGCAGTGTCATGAGATGGCAGGATGCAGCCTGACCACTCCCAACACATTCAAGCTTACAGGTCAGCAGTAGTCACCTCCTTTGCAAGTTGTAGGATTACTGACAAACACCAGAAGAAATGATCCTGCAAAGTTATGAATTAACCTATGAAGAAGTCTAGTAGCTCTTGGATTTGGCAAAGTACTAGGCTCACTCTAGGTGATGAAGCTTTGCGGGTATTGCCAACTGCACCTTCACCACTTTACTGAGGCTGGAGAAAACAGCGGAAGAGTCACTACGTGTTCAGAAATACACCACAGAGCTTGGAGAGAAGTGTGAGTAATGCCAAATGATGGTGACCAGGTGTGTTAAGGTCCCACAATACTGATATGTGGGGAGAATAACCTGGCTAACACCAAGCTGCTACACTTTGGGCATACAAAAAGGGGATGCTGCCCCTTACTATACTGAGGATATTTAAAGCAGAAGGGCCCTTTCACATTGCCAGTTGCTCATTTTCAGCATCTTCATGCAGAACTTCAGGCCCTGAGCCGAAACCCCTGTTATGCGGAGACTGGCACTGCATACTGTGAAAAGAAACCTGGTAATGACTATAAGAAACTTTTACTCTTCACCTTAAGGCCATCTAATCTTGCCAAAGAAATGAAATGACAGGCAGGTAAGTGACGGAGGTTTTCTCTGATTTTTTTTTAAAAAAGAAAATTCCCATGAAACAGTCGGGTTCACAGAGAAGAGGGTGAAAAAATGGTTCCCTGCTTTCCTTAGCCATGCTTCTAGATATGGTTGAATACTTTTAATCTCTAACTTTTCCAAAAAATCAGCTTTAGCAGAGAGCAAAGTCTGAAAATAACAGGACCCCAAGAAAGCGGCAAACACCTGCTCTCAGTTTGAAGCCTCCTGCAGTGCCAAACACCATTATAAACAACACCTCATAGCACTGCCGAAGTTACTGCAGCAACGTGTACCCTTCCTCACCAAGGTCTAGTACCCGGGGCGAGCTCTCTGAAAGCTGTTTCTTCTCTCCACCTCTTCAGGTGCTGCTGGTACACATCCACACCCAGAAAACTGGCACTTCTCAACAGCAGCAGAGACGAAACTGCAACACATGAGCCCCAAGGCTTTCTGAAAGCCTCTGCAGGCGCTGCAAGGACAGCTTGGGGAAAATGAACTCAAACCCATACCAAACAGCACTTGCAGCTATTTTTGCGTACTTCAGATCCAGCTTGCCCCTGTGCAAGCAGCAAATGTGTCTCACTTGACTGAGCAAACCACAGTACCTGAACACACTCAACAGCCTCACCAGTGAGAAGTCTGTGTATTTGTTGGAGCAGGTGCAGCCAGTGGTGCAGTGACTGGCTTCATCAAGACCTGGAAACAATAGCCAATGCAAGCAAACACACAACTTGCTCTTTGTGTTGCTATTTTGTATCCTCTAAACTGCATTACTGTGGAAATGAGACTGGCATCTCTACAAGACTAAAAAAATCCAGGAAATCACGAGTATTCGGGAGAGCTTTTGTTGACTTTTTGTAAAACAACTGGCTTAGAAATGACAGATGCTGAAATTGTAAGCACACATTGTGTTTGGTTTGTGTGGCAAGGTTTTGGCAGTGGGGGGGGCTACAAGTATGCGTTCTGTGAGAAGATGGTAGAAGGTTCCCCTGCATTCAATGGAGCCAACGCCAGCCAGCTCCAAGTCAGACCCTGCCGCTGGCCAGGGCCGAGCCCATCAGCGATGGTGGTAGCACCTCTGGGATAACAGTTAGGGGAAAAAAGCTGTGCAACAGCAGTTGGAGAGAGGAGTGAGAATATGTGAGAGCAACAACCCTAAAGACACCCTGGTCAGTGAGGAAGGAGGGGAGCAGGAGATGCTCCAGGTGCCACAGCAGAGGTTCCTCTGCAGCCCCTGGTGAAGACCATGGTGAGGCAGGCTGTCCCCTGCAGCCCATGGAGGTTAACGGTGGAGCAGACACCCCCCTGCAGCCCACGGAGGACCCCACGCCAGAGCAGGTGGATGCCTGAAGGAGGCTGTGACCCCATGGGAAGCCCGCACTGGAGCTGGCTCTTGGCAGGACCCGTGGCCCCGTGGAGAGAGGAGCCCAGGCTGGAGCAGGTTTGCTGGCCGGGCCTGTGACCCCGTGGGGGACCCACGCTGGAGCAGTCTGCTGCTGAAGGGCTGCACCCCGTGGAAGGGAGCCATGCTGGAGCAGTTGGTGAAGAACTGCAGCCCATGGGAAGGACCCACATCAGAGAAGTTCATGTAGCATTGTCTCCTGTGGGAGGGACCCCACCCTGGTGCAGGGGAAGAGTGTGAGGAGTCCTGCCGCTGAGGAGGAAGGAGCAGCAAAGACAATGTGTGATGAACTGGCTGCAACCCCCATTCACCATCCCCCTGTGCTGCTGGAGGGGAGAAGGTAGAGAAAATTGGGAGTAGAATTAAACTTGGAAAGAAGGGAGGGGTGGGGGGAAGGTGTTTTAAATTTGGTTTTATTTCTCATTACCCTACTCCCATTTGATTGGTGATAAATTATTTTTCCCCAAGTTGAGTCTGTGTTACCAATGACAGTAGTTGGTGAATGAGCTCTCTGTCCTTATCTTAATGCAAGCGCGTTTCGATATATTTCCTCTCCCTTGTCCAGCTGAGGAGGGGAGTGATAGAGTGGATTTGGTGGGCACCTGGCATCCGGCCAGGGTCAACCCACCACACATATGAACAATCTGTACACATATATTCACATCTGAATAATGTCAACTGGGGATTAACAATTTTAAGTTATCATTTTCCTTCTTAAAAAAATAAAAAAGAGAGGAGCTCCTGTCTTTAAATCTAAGGCACATACTAATCTTTCCAGCACACAATAATATTTGCTAATTACTTACTAATATTTCACATTCCTATAGAATTCCACTGAAAGCAAAAGTTTTTGTGGGTGAAACCTCGCTGGAATATTAAGTGACTTAGGACAGAGTATACTAGATGATCAAGAACATTTTCTTGATAGCTATTTCCATTTTGAAGAAAGGATTCTGAAATTTTCCATATGATTAGTCTGCTTTAATTAGACTTGGTTGAAAAATAGATGGAGGAAAGGAAAATCCTATTGATATCCAAGATACACATTCATTTCTCTTGCAATTTAAACATTCAAAATTGCATTGGATTTATAGAATCCAAAAAATGCCACAGAGCTTTCAAGTCAAATCATTCATCTCCTGCTTCCTTCAGACCCTTTCACACTGGCAGCATTTTATTACATGAAGAAAAAAAAAAAAAAACAACCAACAAAACAGAGAAAGAAGTAATGTCATTTAAAGTCATATTATTTTTGCTATTGGGAGCTCTGTGGATAGTAGCTGGGCATCACCACTACAGCCCAGGTCACACAGTGAAAGGACATCGCCTCAACATCTTTATATTCAGGACAGCTAAGGCATCCAGCAAATGACAAGAAAGGCCACAGACACATGAGCAGAAAAGCCCAAGAGATTTTTCTGGCTCTCAGTTCAGCCCACAAGACTTGCTCAGGTCTCCTCAGGGAAAGCACAGATTAAAGAAGGGTACTTTTGCAGAGTTTAGCTATTAAAGATAGTTTAGATACTAAAGAAAAGCCAATTTTCTGAGGACCAACACTTCAGTGACAGAAACAAGCAGTTTGAGTTTGTCTTGCAACAAGAGTAAACAACATTTTTTACCTATGTGTTAACCAAATAGCAGCTGTAGAGGTTTCCCTGATCTCAGACAAATTTTTGGAGGATGCTGTCTATTCTCTGAGAGGAGACTGGAGAGGGACAGTATGTGTATATTTCCCTCACTGTTTCTCATTGAAGGACCAAATTTCATTTGCAGTCCTAGCTTATGGTGTGAAAACTAAAACTTCAACCCAGAAACAGGACTCACGCAGCACACTCCAAAGCGCTTTGTCAATACATTACTCCCTACATCAAAACTGCAAAACTGTGTCAGGACCAGCACTATGGGAAATGTCTCCTGGTTTTCTAGCAACAAATCAGACAAGAGATAACCTCAAAGTGTTTACATTACAGCCTATCTTACAACTAATCCAAAAGGCACACAGGGTAGGTCCCTCTTGACATCATTTTACAACACCAGTGGACACTCTTTAAAAGTTCAATTTATTTCTTGAGATCACAGGTAACATAAGTATTCAATTACTCCAATCTTTGGTCAAAAAATAAGGTTTTTGTCCTCTCACGTGTATTCAGTGAATGACAGACACAGTGGAAGGATGTGACCTTTGTGATGTCCTACAATGTCACTATCAGGATTATTGCAACAGACTTGGAAGAAACATGAACTATTGGCCAAGTAACTCCTGAAAGCAAGGATTAAAGCAGTAGGACAAGTTATTTTCCCAGACCCTGCTAAGCATTCAAATTCCCAGTGCCCCTTTGTTTATAGCAAAAAGCATAACAAGAAGAAAGTGGCACAGACATGAATCTATCCAGGTGACTGTGATTGACAATGAGCTGGTGAAGGAAAGCCCTGAAAATGGATCTATGAAGAGACCACAAAACTAATTCCTTTTGTGATATAATCCTGACTCCAAGCTACAGTAGAAATGCTAATACATTAATCTATGTCTCTAATGTCACCATTTGAATTTAATACATTACTAGGGAGATAAATCTCTGAATACATCCTGCATCAATAGTATGCATTGTTATGATTTTCTTAATAAACCATGGAAAATTAACATAGGCATTGCTAGCAGCTTCATATTGTTACACAAATGCAATTTATTGTTTTGTGGGTTGTAATGCCATACACATATACAGACAAGTTATGATATTACACTAATTTTTGCAGACAGCTTTGAGACAGTTGACAAACTAGAAATGTAATGTGCTGTCTGATCCTGTCCCTTCTCAATGCAGCTCTTCAGCATCAAGCGTAGCAGGGCTGACAAAAGACCAGCAAAGGACATTTTTAGCTGAAGAAGCAGCGTGAAGGATGGCAATTTGCCTTTGCATTGAATTGATGCAGCTGCAGGGTGGCAAGTTTGGGAGGCAGGGGACAAGCACACAGATGCAGGCTGCTTGCTGCCTTCTGGGGAAACACTACTCAGCCCCTTACAGCAGGAACAGACAGAAAGTGGCAGGACAAGTCATGCTTCTGTTTTATGCACTCACACAGCAGCTCTTTCCTCTATTAAATCCACTGGTGTAGTAGGAAACAGCTGCTCATCCTAATGTTACACGTGAAAAGGAGAGGAATGTTTTTGCTGGTTCCAAAATATGATGCCAAGAAATCTGCTGGGCTCCTAGGTAGGTCTGCCCTGTTGTTGGGTACTCCAAAATGGCTAGACTCCAATGCATGAAAATATGCCTTGGAGCAGAGGACACAAAGTTACAGCCTGGAGATGTGGCCAACCCATTAACACCCTGCAGCACCATTTTATTTAATCCCACAGTCTTCTCAGTTTGACAGTGCCAGAGAATGAAACTGGAATCATCCTGGTATCACCATACAGATCTATGGCGCCTTGAATACTACAAGTAGAACTCTTCTTACATGCCAAAAAATTCCAGTGGGTCTGGACAAGGTATAAAGAAGGGCAGCAAAAATGGCTAAAGGAGTGAAATTCCTTCTGTGTAGAGAGGGATTTAAAAGGAATAGGGCTCCAGCCTGGAAAATACAGTATGGTAGAAGTCTACAAAATCATGAACAGCATGGAGAAGGGTGTAGGGAATGACTGCTCAACATTTTCTGATGCAAAAACTCAAGGCCATCAAATGAAGCAAAAAAAAGTTAAGTTCAAGAGCAGACCAAAGAAGGGTATTTCTTCACAAGTTGTATGGTTTGTATGGTTGAGCTGTGCAGCTGAGTCACAGGATACTAGAGATGCCAAAACTTTTCTGGGAGTTTGAGAAACTAATGGAAGAAAAAAATCCTTCTCAGGTTAGGAAAGACAGAGAAGATACCTGTGGCTCGGGAAATCCCTCATCTATAGACCAGCAGAAGCAGAGGAGCTTCATGCACTGCCCAAGCACCCTGAGGAGCCCAGCTGCACAAGTCTGACCCAGACAGCAATTGTGATCTGGCAAGGGATGCTTCTCTGCCACCACAATAAGCAATATTTGACTCTCTATGTATGCCTGAGCCTCAGCTCACATGGAATACAGACAGCTTGCCTATAGAGCTATAAAAAAATCACCATCCTGCTGCATGTGATCCATTTGCATGTGGAACAGCAAAGCCCAGCTCAAGGGCAGTGCTGAGATGTCAGCACATATTATGCAGCGTAAGTCACAGCA
This sequence comes from Falco biarmicus, assembly GCF_023638135.1. Lineage (NCBI taxonomy): Eukaryota > Metazoa > Chordata > Aves > Falconiformes > Falconidae > Falco > Falco biarmicus. Next base: position 61,286,934 of record NC_079288.1, on the reverse strand, counting down.
CTGAGAATGTCCCCAAAAAAGAAATGACAGGCCTCCAGCTCAACGAAAAGACACTGCTTATTGTTAATAGCACATTTAGGCTCATTTGCCAATAGGGGCTCAGCAGTCTGGTGATGGAAGCAAGGAACATATTTTGGGAAGAAGCAGTCTCTGCCCTAAGCAAAGGGCAGCTGAACTTATGTTGCCCATTTGCCTCCCTGAAGCTCATTTGGGGCTGAGCTCATGTCCCCAGGAATGGCTGGCAGGGGCAGCTATAGCAAGGGCAGACACCCCCAGTGCCTCTTTGCCCTGATCGCCTCCACCAGTCCCAAGAACAAAGCATCTCACTGCAATGCAGTCCCAGACAGGGGGAAAGGCTCAGAGCAGAGCCTGGACTCGTGCAAATCTGGTGTTGGTCCGGTTGCATACATTGCATCCTTCCTGCCCTTATGTTCCTGTGCTGGTTTTGACTGGGATAGTGTTAATATTCTTCATAGTAGCTAATATAGGACTATGTTTTGGATTGGTGCTGGAAACTATATTGATGGTACAGAGATGCTTTTGTTAATGCTGAGCAATGCTTACACAGAGTCAAGGCCTTGTCTGCTTCTCATTCCACCCCACCAGTGAGTAGGCTGAGGGTGCACAAGAAGCTGGGAGGGGACACAGCCAGGACAGCTGACCAAAGGGATATCCATAGAGATGACATCATGCTCAGCATATAAAGCTAAGCAAAGAAGGAAGGAAGGGATGGTAGGGCACATTTAGAGTGATGGCATTTGTCTTCCCAAGTAACAGCTATGCATGATGGAGAGCTGCTATCCTGGAGATGACTGAACACCTGCCTGCTGATGGGAAGTGGTCAGTGAATTCCTTGTTTTGCTTTGTTTGCATGTGCAGCTGTTGCTTTACCTATTATATTGCCTTTTCTTTATCTCAACCGAAGAGTTTTCTCACTTTTACCCTTACAATACTCTCCCCTACCCCACTGTGGGGGGGAAGTGAGCGAGTGGCTGCATGGTGATTAGTTTCTGGCTGGAGTTAAACCACGACAGTTCCTAAGCTTAGGAACCACAGCATTGGAGAGATTTGTGATTAAGACAAGTGTATGGTGCAGGGCCGCTGTAATGTTCCCTTTTCAGGACAGCAGTGATTTCAACATGATGTTTTTCCTCCCTTTGCAGGTATAGAACCTTCAGTTGAAAGCATCATTCATATTGGGTTGAGACAACCCAGAAAGGAAAGAAAAGCTTTTGTGCAAGTGGGTGCATGAACTTGTTCTTTTTAGAAAATACTGAGATCATCCTGGAGAATGCAGATCTGCTATCTGATATGGCACCTGCTTCCTAGTGCAGCAATGCACATATTAGGGGAAAAATCACACAGCCTTCCCAGAAATGCCACTAGCTAGTACCCGGAAATAGGCCAGGGGTAGCAGCACCTCTCAAGCAGTACCATGTGTAAAGCACCCAAAAGAAACAAGGAGGAGGGCAGAGGAAGTGGTACTGATGAACTGCTGCTCTTCTGGGATACCGGAGCATGGTACAACCCCTACATTAGGAATTATTCTAGTCAGGACACCATAAGAAAAAAGAGACTTAAATCTTTGTATTTCACATGTTTGGTCTTCTCTAAGCCAGTAAACTCAGCCTGAAAAAAACTCAATGTATTGCAACTCAGGTGTCGGTCTTCAGCTATTTGCAATAAGTAACCCTTTAAATGTGATGCTGCAAACTCTGCTCTCCTGAAACCTCACAACTGTTTTTGTCTAGGACAGATGGACTCAAATCCAAAAGGTTCACTTCTGAGTACCACAGAGGTCCTTGTGGTATGGGACAGTGGCAATGCAGCATGAGGTAACAGACTGATATCTCCTTTTTGTCACGTGCAGTGAGGAAATGCAGAAAAGATCCCTCTAGAACAGCAAAACTGCTGCATTTATGCAGCGCAAATCTGGCTTTGCAGAGCCAAACTCTGGCACACAGCTGGCTGTGAAGCACTGCAACAAGTTAGGACTTTACCCTCCTTCCCTACACAAAGGTGCAGCTGCACAACCATTAATCTGTGTTTGGTTTTGCCTTCTTAGACCAAATGCTGTGCTGCCATACTGCATAGCATTCAAGTCAGCAGGGCAGGTTTGATCTTTGCCAATACTATGGCAGGTTTGATTTATTTGCATAATAGACACTCGGACTGTGGCTTCTGGCAGCTTGCTTTATTTCCAGATCAGTGAGAAATTATTATGGTGAAGAAGCAGACTCAGGGAGGGGAGCTCATTCGCCCTGGGGCACAGAAAGCCCAGATTATTCACATGCAGACAACTCTCTCCCAGTTGTGTTAGGAGTGTAATGGCTGAGTTCTAGGAGAACTTCTAAAACCGATGCCAGACCTGGAGCTGAGCCTCTTGCAGGAGGACGCTCAGATGAATCTGCCCCGCCATAAGGATGGCTCAGCACCAGGCACCACAAACAGTGCCACATGTCTATACAGAGGCAATTGGATTACAGCTGGTTATGCTTTTGAGAAATGTAACTTAAATACTGGAAAACAACGATTATCTTTCTTTTCTCCTGTGCTTTATCTAGATCCTTTCCAGAGCCATTATGTACACCTGTGGCTTAAGAGTCCCTTTCAAGGGCTAACAGGGTGCAGAGGTCTGAAGTTTGTAAAGGCAATTGCAATAAAATTAAGAGCTATCCAAACTGAAGTTTGGGTGTTATCTCAGGTGGATGGACTTTAGTAATAAGTGTTATAATTCAAAGCACCTGGATATTTTGTCTCCTTGTGGGCTCCAAAGTTTAAGAGAGAAAAAGATGTAGAAAAAAACCCCTGTATTTCTAGTTTGCAGGAGACTTTTGTAATTTCAGCATTCCATTTCTATTCAGAAGAAAGCATTGAGTGTTGAAGTTTGGCACATAATGTGAGCAAAAAAGTCTGAAATGTTTCATTTGGGGCTGAAATGTTTAATCCAACTTCCAGATATTTATCTGCCAGCATCAAAAAAAGGCAAGAGGAAATTTCTAAATAGAAAAGAGGCTCCTAAACTAAACAGCACTTTAAAAAAAAATAATCAGGTTTTTACTTGCTAGAAATCTGTTCTGAAGGAAGATATTTTTTTTTTGACAGATATGTAAAAAAAAAGAAGCTTCTCAGATAGCTTCTTTGACAATCAATTTTAGATAAACATTACAAAACAAGTAGCATGATAAACATGCATGCCATGTTTCTTCACCCAGATGCAGCTGGGAAACCAAGCAATAAATACTATTTATTTATTTTAATAGTATGCTTAGTGAAAGTATTACCAATATTTCCTAAGCTTAAAATCATCCATGAATGTATTTTACCATGAAGCTCAGCATTTTCATAGTAATTTACAACTTTAAAAGGGTAAACTCTATTGCTCTCTGTCAAACCAACAACTGGGTAAGTGCAGAATGTTACCACATGAAGCATGATGAAATTTATTGCTGCAGTCATTAGTACATATTGATTTTGTTTATAACAACCCAAGGGGAATACTAAACCGATTATGCCTGTGCTGGGCTCTCTCTCACTCTCTGACAGGATGCAGACGTGGCAATGCCAGCTTGCAGACCACCATGGCTGCTTGCTTTCCTCTGAGGACAGGTTTTTGCAAAAGATCAGCATTGCTCCTTTGGTTAGTGCAATGGGGTTTGCTCTGTTTTGTGGCTACTCCATGCATTGCTTTGTTTTTAAGAATTTGCAGCTCTCAGACAACCCAGGCATCACAAATACTGATTTGTTATTAGTCGACATATGAGTAAATCATATTGACTCCTTTTTAAGCATGATTTCCACAATTTGAATCAGGTTTTGGGTCATTTTTACAGTGTTAAGAGTGCCACACCTAGCCTTGAATCACAGGTACTAACAGAAGAACTGGTTGAGGACTTCTCAAAGTTATTTAATTATTTCTGCAAAATATAAGTAAGAAGATTTGTGCACAGGAAGTCAGAAGCAAAATATGCTTTCTTGGTTTGACTCATGGGGTAAAGTAGCATTTTAGACAGACACTGATTTAATTTTTAACTGATCAAAGACATGACATTTCATACTTGTGTAGGAAAACTAAGTATGAAATTTGATTTAAAGAATCAGAGAGTTGCATTTCAACATTTAATTGAAAAATATTTAATTATTTTCACTGCAATTAGGAAAAAAAGAGATGCTGAAATAGTTTCCCATATTCACATGATTTTAAGCATTGGGGGTAGCTCAGAAGTTTCCCCTAATTAACTGCAAAAGACAGATACAGTTATTCCATCCTGTTCTTTCTACCATTTTTACTTAAAAGGTATTTCTTTAATTGAACAGAAAAGCAATTTCAATCTTTATCACGAGTCCAGGGAATGGAGCATTATGGAAAAAAAAATATATATTGCTGATTTAACATGTAAGTAAAGGGGAAAGTTACCAAGCTTGTGACTGCAGGGCCAGCTTAGGGATTACCTTCCTCCAGTCAAACTCAGCAGCTGGGAGGCTACAGATGTGCTTCCCAAGCTTTGGACTTGCAATAAAAATAGCTCAGGGTGTGCATTTTGCTTTTTCAGCCCCATTATACCAGAAAAGCAATGTAACACAGCCCAACCCATAGATGCACCACCCTGCTAATGGGGTTAACACAGGAGAGCTATTGACTCCAGCTGGCACAGTAAGAGTCACCAGCAATGCCAAACAGCATGGACCTAACAAGGAGAAATTACCCCCAGAAAGCAGACCTTTGTAGTTGAAGTAGCCCTGTCCTCCCAGATAAACAAATACTTGTGCTTTGTTCCCTCCCCCATCAGGCCTGTCCCGTGCAAGTTTCCTGTCATAGACTTGTGTTGCAATACGCTCCCTTCGCACAGAGAAAATACAGCTTATGGAACTGGCCAACAGCTGCTTGCAATGAACAGCTTGTGGTGGTGGCCTTCACATAAAAAAAAAAACCACCTCTGCCTCAAGATCCCTCAAGATACATCTCTCACTGTCCTTCAGGCATTCCTTTTATTTCACTTAGTGCAAAGAACATGTTACTAGTGATCACTTATACAAACCACCGAATCTTACCCCACTGTGTCTGTTGCAAGAGTTCATTAGAGGCCACTAGGATAAGACATCACAGAAAATTAAAAAAAAATATCACAGAAACTGCACAATCACTTTTTATAGTCTGCTCTTTCCCACTGCTTCTGTGTGCAGTCTTGGTTTGGTACTCACCACGTTACTCTTGCAAAGGCATAAGGAACCAAGTCACACAAGCAGCTCAAGAACCCTGCCTTTGGGCAGTTTCCATCTCATGCCCTTAGGTTGGCTTATCTTACTACACAGAGCTATTTCCTACATATTTCCACAGAGGTCGCAGGAACCTCACGTCACAAGGCAGAAGTTCAGTTTACACAACCTTAGGAAGCTGAAAAGGCTCCCCACTGGCAGCCAATGGCTGTGGTTTGTGCTCTACTTTGTTCCCATCTCTAGGGTTTTCCCCCCATTGTGCCAGCAGCACAAGCAAGGACTAGATCCAACAGATTGTAACAGGAACTGTACAACAACCATGATACAATGTCTCTGCAGGGATCCAGCTCAACACCCACATGTAAATATGTTCATTTGAATAGGTCCTCTGGTGAGAATCAGCTAGCACTGTGGTGTACTTTTCTTCCCCAGTTTTCATCACAGCTGAGCATTTTCCTGTACTCTCCCAGGGAACATCACACAGCAATGAAGCCAGCTACAGCACACAGAGCTACAGGTATGAGGGGGCAGGCACCCGAGGGAATGAAAACCACAACCTGTGGAGCAAGCGATCACTTTAAGCCCTGCTCTTAAAGCCAGGCTAATTTCTGTCCCTTGCTTCATTCAAATCATTTATTATTGGTGCTCAGGCCAGGACATTTAGACACACAACCACTACACATTTTAGATCAGTCTGTCAAGGCATGCTTAGTGCACACGCCTTCCCACAGAGCCCACTTTCTCAGAGATCAACCAGCATCCTCAAGGGAATAACAAACAGGTACCACTGGGAAGCTATTTGTACCTTTGGGACAGCACACGCATGGCTGCATGTGCCCCTCTGCTTGGAAAATAACAACCTAAAATGAGGTTACTCATCACTCAAAGGTTCTCATTTTCTATCCATCTTCCTAGATGTATTTCCTTTTTTCTTTTTCTTTTTTTTTTTGACATTTTATTATTGTTTTGGGGGTTGTTTGTCTGTTTTCTCTCATTTATTGTCATTCTTCCCTTACATGCTGCTGGACATTTGAAATCCCTCATGAAGTCGCTAAGTAATGTCACCACTTACTGCTTTCCACCTGCAGTCCCATCATCACTAATTACCATTTCCATAAATTATTTCATTGGTGACATCTAAATGAAGCCATTTACAAATTGCAGTAATGCTGAGCAGCCCAGCTCCCTGATAAAGGTAATGACTACGTGTAAACATCAGCAGACTACACAGGAGGTGTGATGTGCTAAATTCACCACTGTTACCGTCCAGCCAGGACGGCACAGATTTTATCTCATGCATTCAGGATTTGCCTGTGCTGCTCAAAGCAGAGGATGGATGCTTGGATTGCCAATGCTCCCTGCATTCACTACAAACCAAGGAAAAAGGGGAAAAGCATCCTGGAACTGGAGAGTTTCAGTTCCTCGGAGAAAATATTTATCCTATCTGTAAGCACAGAAGCTGGGGTTTTACCAACACTGCTTACATACAATACTCCCCTACATCAAGACACCTTAAAAGCACAGCTCAAGATAAAAGCTATCACCTTGTGACTACAAAACAGAGTAGGCAGAGAAAAAATTACTTTGTGGCCTCTCCATAAGATTTGGCACAGAACTGGATGTTTCTGGAGACTTCAATCACCGTAGACTTCTCCAAGCAGCCATCAAGATGCAAGAAAGGGTTCATGCTGCCAGTCAAATGGTATCCAGATACATCTCAAAATACTTTCCTCCATTGGAACCATTCAGTGAAATCACTGTATTACCTCGTTGCAGCACAAGCAAGCTATCAGGCTGCAACAAGGCTTTTACCATTGGTGAGAGTCTACTGTCCATACCGTTTCTCCTTCCTCCAGAGGTCAGACCACACTGCTCCTCCTCCATCCAACCCCCTCTCCCACCATCCTCAGGGCTATTTAACCACTTCGCAGGAGCAAGCTACAGCTGCACATCATCCATGTCAATCAACTCACTGCCTCTGAGGCAAGGCCACAGCTGCATGTTATCAATGCCAATCAACCCACTGCCTTCATTGCTCTACATTACCTGACCCTTTCTTACACAGCAACTGCAAGAGGGGTTGCCACCCTCTACCATTTTGGGGCAAACATGCTCAGGTCACACCACCTGTCCTACTGCTCAGCTGGCAGCCTGACCCAAGCAGCAATAGCCACTGCCAGCTGCACAGCCTGGGGAGCAGCACCACCTGGCAGCACAAAGGACAGCCAATATTCAGACAACCATTTAAGGAAGCTTTGCACCCCAAGCCACCTCATGCTCTAGCTAGACTGTGCTGCAGAGATGCAAACTTGTGTTGCTAGTGTTGGGGCTTCCATGGACTGGCCAGGAATCCCTCGCACCCTGGTTGCGGAAGGCTCCAGTACCATATTCCCAGCCAGCTAACCCATGTGAAATGAAACTGTGACTTACACTGCAGGACTGGCAAGAACATAACAAAGAGTTGCTGGGTTTCCCTCTGAAAGCCAGAGTTAATACTGTAAGTAGTTGCTGCCTTAAACCCACCCTCCACAACCCACAGCATCGAAACAGAATAATCACTATGCAGTCATTCTGGAAACGCCCACAGCACACAGCTTCACTAAAAGTATGACAGAAAGAGCAAGACCAAAAAATGTTTTTTTTTAAAAAAACACAAAAAACACTAGTTTTGCCATGGATGCTGTTCTAAGAGCTTGAAGTAAGGTGGTTTGTTTTTTTTTTTTTGAAAACCACCCTTCCAAGTGCATTGATTATTTCTTGCTTGCAGAAAATCCCAAGTTAGGGCTCCCATTGATTTATGTCACATTTAAAGGCCTAGTTCTCTTGAGTTATTCCACTACATTTCAAGCCAAGCAATTAATTCTTGGGTTTTTAAAAAACTATCTAGTGCATAGAAAGTTTCTGGAGTGACACATAGCACTACAGAAATAATTCTCTTAGAAAAATGCTAAGCATTCCTATGCCAACATATTTCACAGATTGAACTGCTCTGGTATTAGCAGCCTTTGTAGTACATGTTCGCACATGTACAATATGCCGGGAACATTTTGTCACTTTGGTGGTGTTTGGATGTCTAGCGCAAGAAACTTGCGGGCTGTCAGTCTAAAAGCACATCCTAGTCACCTGTCACATAAACACTTTATATGCAGAGGTAGCCCAGATAAGAAGGGGTTAATAGTTTGACCACATAGAAACAGGAACATTATTATTTCCCTTTCAGTTAAAACTGCATAGGAAAAAAGAAAGGCAATATATTCTAGCATCTGAAATATTGATACTTGCATGTGCTGTTAACCTGGAGGGAACCTGCAGCTCTGCAATAGTTTGGCTGCCATTCTCACCATCGCCATCTGCAAGAACTTTCCCTGTTAAACATCCCAGCCTATATAATTATTTAAATACTAATAGGAGCTCTTTCCACCACTTCAAATCTGTGCTTAAGCGCTCACAGGAGCACAAAGTGCAAGTACCCTCAACTTGTTCAAAGGTGTTCCCTTAGCTTTTGTCAGGCATGTTCTTCATGAGTGCTCAGGCATGAGGAGCTGGCCATAAACCGCACGCAGCATGGAGACAGCACCATCCTTAGCCCTGAGTTTCAAACTATGGTAGCGAGAGTTCAGAGAGCAGCCACAAGTAAAGTTGCATCTACCACCATTTTTCCCAATGCTTGCCACAAGATGTGAGGTGCAATGAGTTATTTTCAGCATTAATTGGCTCTCTGAGCCAAGGACAAGAACTGTGCCTATGGCATACCCAAAAGCAAATCCACAACCACTCAGAAAACACCACGTCAGCCACTCAAAGACATACTGTAGCAATCAGTCTATTCCAAAGGATGCTTACCATTCTCCACATATCTAATTAACAATTGCACATGAAGAAACCAAATCTCCCTCCATCCAACCTGGTTTCACCAATACAGACATCTTACTGCTGTGGGATGGTTGCATGTATAATGGCTTACTGTGAGGCTAACTATTAATGCACTCAGCACTTGCACAAGACTCACTCCACAATCAAAGTTATTGTAATAAAGATATGTGACTATCATGCAAAGAAACCTACCAAAAAAACAAAGACTCATGAAAATGCAAAGGTGACCAAGGTCAGAGCACAGCCTGGGTCAGCCTGGCACAAAGAAAACAGCATTCTTCTGGTGAGGTTTCAACCCAGCCATGTCACATCCTGCAGGTTTACTCTGGGTAATAGGCCTTTGGTTTTTTGGTGTGTGTGCTTTGGGGTAAAGCCTAAAGCTATGGTTGCACACCAGAAAAGAGGAGGGGTCTATCCACCTAGCCCTCCTAGATAAAGGTGGCACTCAGGGCACAGGAGAGGGAACAGCTCCACACCCCCACTGCACAGGGACTGTGAGTACAGGAGGAAAACCCCCTTCACACACTCAGCTGCCCCCTCACACCCACCCCAGCTAAGCATTTCCCTATACCCCATGCACCATGGGCAGCTTTCATGGCACTGACTTTTTTGCAGAACCACCCTCAAATGCCCCACTGCAGGGCAAAGCAACGGCAAGACAAGCTGCTTTGGCAATTGCTGCTGCCCCATTTCATGTCAAGCACATCAAAGCACAGTCTTTCCAGCTAATAAACAGTAATAAAAAAAAAAAATCTAATTCCATTCTAACACAGCCAGCAAATGGTATAAACCCCCAAAAAGCACATACCTACTTCAAGAAGCTCCAAGAACATCGATATCATCCCTGTGCAGCTGAAGCTTTCATCCAATATCCTTTCCTCCCAACTCCTTGCAGCTGCTGTCCCAGCCCCACAGCTCCCATCTTCCCCAGGTGCAAACAAGCCCTGCATTGCACAGCTGGAGCCCATTGAGGCTGACTGCTCCAGCACCTCTAACACCTGTAACTGTGACTTTACAGCCCTACTGACATCACCACACCTGGACACCCAAAGCAAACCCAGGCCAAAACATTCTAAATTGGCCCCCAAGATAAAAAAAAAAAACAACCCACAAAGCTTACTTTTTTGACTGTGACTACATGGCAGTCGTATCATTTGAGAAAAGTGTTAAAAATCTCAGACCAGGCAGTGCTTCTTTAGACCATGATTTTCATGTTTTCCTGCTAAATAGCTAAAAAACTTCTAGGTTTTTTTCCCAATAGGAAGGGTTGTGGTTTTTTTTAAACCACCCTGGCTGAGTATCTTCTTTATTTAAGACTTCATCAAGGATTCTCTTAAATTTGCCTTTTAGCGTCTATTTTTAAAGATTTCCTTTATAACTACAGTATCTAGAAACATGTGTTTTATTTATAAGTTTATTTTGAGTGCTGGATTCCTCTGCAATTATAGGGAAACCTGCAGTTGCAGGGCTCCAGCAGGCTCTCAGAAAAGCAGCAAATACCATGAGAGTATGAGAGCTGGCAAGACCACAGATGTCACAGCAGTAACAGTTTTTCCTCTGTGATCATAATAGAATTCATCAAGTTACACAAAGGATGATTTTTTTCTCATTGTAATTTAATTTGTTTGTTAGAAATAAGCCTGGAAATTCCACTGTAGGCAGATATAGGTCTGGCTATGTCTCTGGGACAGGATTGCTGCTCTTTTTATCAATGCTGCACAACCAAGGAAGCCTACTGAGCTCAGCACAGTTCTTCCCATTAGAGAACTGTCCTGGTTTCAGCTGGGACAAGCATTCGTTTTCTTCTTAGTAGCTGATGCAGTGCTGTGTTTTGGATTTGGTGTGAGAACAGTGTTGATCAGGCACTGATGTTTTTAGTTGTTGCTGGGTGATGTTTATACTAAGACAAGGACTTTTTGGGCCCTGCCAGTGGGCGGGCTGGAGGGGCACAGGAAATTGGGAGGGGACACAGCCAGGACAGCTGACCTGAACTAGCCGAAGAGGTATTCCATACCGTGGGATGTCATGCTGAGTATATAAACTGGGGGAAGAAGCAACAGGGGAGACATTTGGCATTTGTCTTCCTGAGTGACTGTTACATGTGATGGAGCCCTGCTTTCCTGGGGATGGCTGAACACCTGCCTGCCAATGGAAAGTAGTGAATGAATTCCTTGTTTTGTTTTGCTTGTGCAACTTTTGTTTTACCTGTTAAATCGTTCTTATCTCGACCCTGAGTTTTCCATTCCTTTCTGATTCTCCTCCCCATACCTCTGGGTGAGTGGGGAGTGAGTGAGCGGCTACGTGGTGCTTGGCTGCTGGCTGGAGTTGAAACATGACAAGAAAAAGTCACAGGACCATGCTCCTTAATCTGCCCTGGTTTTGATTATTACCTAGAGCATTTCTGAGGGTCCTGTTGGATATCTCTGGCAAATTTCGATGTTGCAGTTTAAAATACTTTCTCCTGCAGAGGCCTGTGCTCACGGCAACCCCATGTACCTCCAGGAGCAGAACGAAACTTGCTCGCAGACCACAGTCCTTGAGTATACACCCTCTATTTTTGCTGCAAGCACTGACAAATGCATCTCTACACCTAGACACAGTACTGTGACCCGAGGCACCTGGGACACAAGCACACGTCCCCTTTGGCAACTGCATGCAAGTATAAAAAGTCATGACAATTAATGCAGCATTCTTCTGAATCACACAAAATACACATATATTTGCTTTCCCCTTTGTATTCAGATTTTCATGCTGAGAATGGTGACGAAAGAACAGGGTCAAGAGGATGGCCTCCTGTCTGTGGGTGGTGGGAAAGCCTTTTGCAAAAAAGATCATAGTCTGGCATCAAAGCTTCCCTTTCAATTATATTAACATACTTCTTTCCTTTTTTTTCTGAGCCCTTCAGCCAAAGTGGTGGCACCTCTGGGAAAACACATGAATTTAATTTTTCTGAAGTCAAGACTGTCTTTCCAGTGATGGTAACTGGTAAAGCTATCTCTGTGTCTTTATCTTGACCCACGAGCTTTTTTTTCACCTCATTTCCCCCTGCCTTGTCCTGTTGGGGAGGGGAGGGAGTGAGCAGCTGGGCAGGTGCCTGGCAGCTGGCCACAGCCAACCCGCCACAGCAGCATCACAGCCACAGCACTGCAGAGAGAGGATTCAGAAGGAGCTCCCATGTGTGGAGAAAAAAAAAATATTCTAAGAAGTCAGTGACAAAATCTGGAGGTTTACCAGTTGCAAGCCTTTTCCAGGGACATTTGTGCTTGTGGTCCCACTGGTAGAGAGCTAACTGCAGGCTTTATGGCTCTTATTTGTAAGGAGGCCAGCTTCACTTCTCTTTTGCATCTCTTTGTTGGCGGACTGACGTGCAGCCTGACTTACAGCCTTACTCTAAATTCCAGGACTGTGGAATAAATATCATTTGCTGTTAGTCAACCAAAGCTGTCTTTTCTCTCTCTCTATTGATTACTCCTGAATAATCAATTGACATTTGGCACAGTCTTATTTATAATAATTCAAGTCAGCAGCAACATAATTTAGAAACTGGCTACTAGGCATGTGTTGGTAATGAATCGAATCCATGGGTAATTCAAATTCATAGACTAAAAAATTACATTTAAATAATGTTAAGATTGTGACAACCTGACAAAAGACTGCAAATTCAATGTGAAAACTTTCCTCCCTCTGTGGCGGAGGGGAAAGCCTGGAAAAGACATGGGAAGGGACCGGCATTTGCTGCCTACCCCATGATCATGCAACACCTTTGAACATTCATACCTAGGTGACATCACCTTTGTGTTGAGCTGAACTGCATCCCTCCTCCTTATTCACTTAGTTCCAGCGGTGTCATTTTATCCCATAGCAGGGAATGGATGTGTATTTTTACATGATAGATTGATTAACCTAGTATGAAGCAAATAGAGTGTGGCATGTAAACCTCCTCTAGTTTTGTGGATTATGTATCTGTATTGTGTTTATCCAGCTGTTGTGTGGAAGCAGGAGAGACCAAAGCTCCCAGCCATTCCCTGTGGGGCATGAAGTTTCCACTAACACCCAGCTCCTGTCGCAGCCCTGAAAATGGCCTCTTTCTCCTTGTTGTACCCTGTGCCCAATTTTTTCTGTGAATAGAATGTGAGTCTAGCATGGAGGGTTACCCTTAAACCTATAACAGGAGACACCTAGAAACTGTAGGTAACTTCATACTGAACAAATTAATGGCTCCTTAAACCTCTCCTCAAACAGCTAGTTAACCTGCTCATTTTCCCATTGGTTTTAAAAACCACAGAAACCCATCTGGATGGCTACAACAAGTCCCAGAAAGACAGGTATTCCCAAGAAGCAGGCGCTGCCTGCAACACCAGCCCTTAGCACTCCCCTGTTACCATGTGCTGAGGTAGATTTGTGCTTTTGAATTATCACAGCGCAGGACAAATTATTTCTGTTTACTCTAAAGCCATTCCAACAAGTTAGTATTTCTCCAAATGGAAATCACATGGAATGCTAGAGATTGACTACAGCATATTTTTTTTCCAGTGGGATTAAATAGCTAATACTTCATTAAAGCTATCATCCAGGCAAGTCAAAGGGATGGAATAGGTTGGCTAGGCAGAAGCCCTCACCCCAAAGCAACAGCACCCAGGGCTCATCACTCCTGCTCTGAAGATATGCCTGAGACCATGTTATTGGCATCTGAGCTCTCAGAAGCGTACAATCCACAAACATATCTTCTGTGAAAGAACTGTGTTTCCCTAAGAAGGGTCTTCCCTGCAGCCTCCCCCTTGGAGGGAGGGTCAGAACCAGAGACTTTGAGCTAAATGCAAATCCTCTCCCCTCTTCACACAAATGGGACTGACACTTGAGTTTCAAACCCACAGCACTGTCATCTCCCTACCTGCCCTATTAAGACTGAACTACACAGATAGACATGTTAAATTAATTATTAGATATCTTAATTATTCAGCAGTAGGTTGATAAAAGGTGGCCCTTCATGGTAACCTACCTTATATATATATTGCCATGAAAAAAAAACAGAGAAAGTTTATGGCTGTGTGCTGGATTGCAAACACTACGGGGTTTGCAGTGGAATTTCAATTATGGGAAAATGCACTGTCAAGCCCTCATTCAAACCCTTAATTACTAGCACTTAACCACCATGTACTACTGAAGGAAACTATAACTCACTTTGAAAAGGACTTGGTTTATACCTGTAATTAAATTAATCATAATTAATTCCAACAGCTCCTGCTATAACTATGGAAGGAGAGAAATATGAAAGAAATGCATTGTAAGGGATTACTTATAGCACTGCTAAGGTAGGGAAAAAAGTGCACCACTCCAGGTTTCCCATTGGTTCTGCATCCAGGTATTGCGGCAAAGATCACTGAACTCCTTATCTTCATTTCACTCTTTTTTTTTTTTTAATGTGGCCTTCTCCCCAGCCTAATCCACATCCAAATCTTGGGCATCTACTAGGTAACATTTCTAAGGTCTGGCCTCTCCTGTCTGCCTAGCAAGTTCATCTTTTGCTGGAGCTATTCTGTATCCCTTCTGCCAACTCCAAATGCTGCCAAGGGATCATCTTTCCAGCCTGTTAGAAGTAACATTGCTTCCCCTTGGCACCCTTCTGGACCACTAATCCCATGCAGAAAAGGCTTTCCCCTGGCCTATAAAGGCCTCCATCCTCTGCTGTGGCACAGCCTCTTTCCCTGACTGTGAAAAATAGCGACTTTTCTTCCACCTACTGCTGCAATTTTCTGTGTATTCTTGCCATCCTCTCTGCAGTCTCTGAGCAGCACCAGGAAAGGCTAACTACAAGGAAAACCCAAGCAGAAGGAAAGCTCTCAGGGAGCAGCAATCAGGGCTGGGGATATGTAATCAGGGAAAAAAGGGTGCAGAGAACTTGCAGTTTCTTCTTTTCCTTTAAGCAAAATGACAGACAGACTGAAGGGAAGGGAAATACTCCCCTACAAATTCTGGGTTATAGTGTGGTTCACTAACAGATTATAGCATTTTATTGCAGAGCACTGTTAAACGGCAGGAGGCTTTTCAAGCATCAGTGTCAAATGTGTAATCTGCTAAGTAATAAACCATTAAAAGAATATGGGGCACATCATGTTTCTTGACTTGCACAGTTTGCTTATTGGCATTTATACATGTCTGCTTTCTAATTTCACCATCAGAATACATCAAGCTCCTTTTATTCCTTCCTTTCACAGGGCTGGCTTGTTTTTGTTCTGTGTTTGAAAGGCAGCTCCTTTTAAGTGTATGGGTTCATATCCCTTAGCAGCCTTAAAACAGATTCAAGTCTTCAGGGCTTTCAGTACACAAGTGGCCAGCAGAGCGGCCTGCATTGTTTCTTCTCCCTTGTAGTTCTGTGCATTGCTCCTCTGGCTTCACCTGCAGTGAAACCAAAATGTTGGGGGTTTGTCACACGGTATCTAGTGTGCCCTCTGCTCTATGAATGGGCTCCCTGTGAAAATATATGTGTCTGAATTTTTTAACAAGGTCAAAGAAAGGACATTTGCTGCTTTAAAACCATCTTGCAGGGCAGACTTAAGCAAACTGCTCTTGTGTGAAGATGTGATTATTCATTAATGTCAAATTAAAGATAAGCTGATATCCTTCACTTAAGGTACAAATAGCCTGTAGTGGGCTCCCCTGAGAAGCAGCTACAACCTGAAGTCCCTGCCAAAGGTCTTCCAGGTTTCACTAGTGGAAGAATTACTACAATTCACAGAGAAAATCAGAAGTAAAAATCCTTTGGTAATTTAAAGGAGAACTTGTCTCCAATGTCCCAGTTTTGTTGTTTCCATAACCTTCTACCCTCTTCAACCACTTTGCCTTTCCCTAAACTCATAAACTTCAAGAGTCTTTGTTCAAAAGACTGGGAGGTGTCATTGCCTCCCCCCCCAAGCTGGAACCTTTTTATTTCTTCTGCTGAGACAATCTCAAATCAAAAACTTGAACACCTAGTTTCAGAATCAGATGGTTTTCATCTTTATTACAACTCAGGAATGCATTGCTAAAAATAAATATCCCCCACAACACTATTACCCTCCAGAAAGCCTTGCTATCCACACATGCTGTGCTAATCCTACTCAGAAATCCAGAGAAGCAGGCAAAACAAGAGTTCTTCCTTTTGAAAATTACTCTCCTAGAATGCTTTGCTGAATGTTTTATGTTGTAGCATCTTTTTCTATTGCAGTTATTACTACCACATCTTGAACAGACACTGGAAGCAAAGCCTCTAAGTTGATTGTGAAAAAAAATCCCTTAGGAAACATGTTTGGTCATTTCTGCTGGTCCCTTCAAGACTATTTTACGGGTAAACAGAACCTAACCTGACTCAAGACACCCCGCAGGTATTTGTACACAAAGAGTGAACTGCATGGATAAAGAAAACAAACCTTTCACCATTTATCTGCACTTTTTCCCAAAGGCTTTGAAAACAAGATTCTGTAGGACGTAATATATCAAGATGAACAACACTAGTTAGCAAGGTGTGAGACCCATGACTTCCCAGGGAGCTGCACACATGCAGATGGGAGATTTTAGACTACCTGATGTGGCCACTGCTGGCAGAAACAACAACAAAAAAATTATTATAATCTTTCCCAACAGCTCAGCAAGCCACAGCTGATCTTATGCTACCACCTTTAAAGACAACCCTTTGAAAGAAAACAATGCAGGCACATGGGCTTGGCCTAGCAAACTAGAGTGATAATCACCTCTCCTAAAGTGAACATTTATCATCACTGTCAAACAGGCCCACTCCCATTCACTGCTAGAGGGCTGAGGGGAGGCATAAAATGATAACTTTTGCTGCTGACCGCCAAGGTTCAGTGGCAGTTCACCCGTGGGATCCCATGTGCATTTGACACATTTTGTGATCTGCTTTCAGGCTTGGGTTATGCTTTGCAATGACAAAGCAGGACACTGTCAGCTGGCAGTACCCTCATAGCTTTGCCTCTCCAGCGGGGTTAGCTCCCCAGATTTCAGCACAACTGCTCCACTTCCCACTGGGTGCGACCTTGGCCCATCATTACCAGGCAGAGATCCTGTGGTGCAAGTACCAAAGCTAAAAGGCAGTGGCTGACCTATTCTGCAATGTGACTTTGATTTTAAAAGTACTATTAACCTTCCACCTGGAGTTTTTGTTCTGTTAACTTAGAGAATATTCACACGTACCCTTAAGAGCTGTAATGAGCTGATGGCAGTGATTAATTATCTACAGCAGTTCTGTAATAGATGAATGCATATGATATCTCATTTATCAGAGAAATAACCGCTACTTTAAAGTCCATGATCAATCAAGCGAAAAGACACAGGATTTGTTGACAATGCCAGATGCACTTAAGATGAGAAGGTCTTTAGCTGGTAAGGAGACTGCTGTTTTAAAGAAATGATTTACTGAAAACACAATGCTTCCAGCTCCATTCTGCCCCCCTTCTTGCTCTGAGCACATTCAGTAAGCAGCCTGATTATAATCAACACATCAAACACTGAATGTGAAGGGTAGGATTTTTGCCACAAATGGAAGAATCATTCCCTTATTTGCCATTTATATTCCTCCCATTTATATGAAGGCTCCAGTGGTCAGTCAAAGCTGCAGGTTGTTTTGATGGCTCCTCTAATTTAGCTATTTATATGAGGTAGCACACTAGAGCTCCAAGGAGACTGGGACTCTAATTAGGTGGTAGAGCAACCTGGAGCCTACAAAGTACCCCTGAGTTCACACTTACTAAGATATCTGCCAGCCAAAGTAACAAAAAATTGTGATTCAAGATTTTTTACCCTAAAACTGGACTTACGTACCTTCCTTGATGATTTGGTGAATAGGGTACTTTTTATTTTGTTCTTTTTTTTTTTAGAAGAATTTTTTTAGTAGTACATTTCAAAGGTAAAAATACTTTGAAACACCTGTTCTGAAATACCCATTTATTTTGTTTTTCTAGATATGAACTGACCATGGACCTGAGTTGGTAGAAAGCAAAGGAATTGTCTTTTGTCAGCTGAGTGAGCTCTGGGATCAAAGTTCTGTTTGAGTGACTCTTACACTTTACATTTTATTTTGCCTTATATCTGTCCATGTAGGATGAAACACACTGGTCTCAACAGTCCATTCCTCTTCTCCTTTCTCTGTCCACCAATGAAACACTTTATTTTAAAAATTATTTTAAAACAGCGAAGCCCCTAAGGAAAAGAAAGAAAAGGGGAGTCTGCAGATCCTGGGGAGAGGACTGGTGTGAAGGAGCTGCTATTTGCACCACCACCACCACCAGGTCCCAGTTCACCTCCATTTGTCCTTCCCATGCTGTGTGCCCACCCACACTTTCTCCATCCTCTTCACCCAGACTGGGTGTATACTAGACTCTCCTCAAGTCTGCTGGTTTGTAAAACTAGCAGTTGAAAATACAGTTATTTTTGTGGTGGGTCAGTGAGGTCAACTGGATCAGTGCTTGTGCCAAGATGGGTAAAGAAGTACATGGATAGGAGCTGGGGTAAGGAGATCTCCCTGTTGAGCAAATGCTCATGTGATCAACTCAGTCACCTCACAGAAGGTTGTCTCTGGAATGTAATCAGAATCACAGAACCACAGAATGATAAGGGTTGGAAAGGACTGCTGGAGATCCCCTAGTCCAACCCCCTGCTAAAGCAGGTTCACCTAGAGCAGGTTGCACAAAGTCATGTCCAGGTGGGTTTTGAAAGTCTCTGGAGAAGAAGACGCCACAACCTCTCTGGGCAGCCTGTTACAGTGCTCTGTCACTCTCAAGGTAAAGACATTCTTCCTCATATTCAGGTGGAACCTCCTGTGTTTCATTTCATGCACATTGACCCTTCTCCTATCACTGGGCATCACTGAAGTCAGCCTGGCTCCACCCTCTCGACACTCACCCTTAAGGTATTTGCATGCATTGCTAAGGTCTCCTCTCAGTCTTCTGTTCTCCAGGATAAACAGGCCCAGCCCCCTCAGCCTTTCCTCAGAAAGGAGATGCTGCAGTCCCCTGATCATCTTTGTAGCCATCTGCTGGACCCTCTCTAGTAGTTCCCTGTCTCTCTTGAACTGGAGAGCCCACAACTGGACACAGCACTCCAGATGAGGCCTCACCAGTGCAGAGCAGAGGAGTAGAGGGGGAGGATAAGCTCCCTCAACCTGCTGGCCACGCTCCTCCTAATGCACCCCAGGATCCCCTTCTTGGCCACATGGGCACACTGCTGCCTCATGGGCAACTTGCTGTCCACCAGAACTGCCAGGTCCTTCTCCACAGAGCTGCCTTCCAGCAGGTCAACCCCTAGTCTATGCTGGTGCAGGGGGTTGTTCCTCCCCAAATGCAGGACCCTACACTTGCCTTTGTTAAACTTCATCAAGCTCCTCTCCACCCAACTCTCCAGTCTGTCCAGGTCTCACTGAATGGCAGCACAGCCTGCTGGTATAACAGCCACTCTTCCTAGCTTTGTATCATTAACTTGCTAAGGGTACACTCAATCCCCTCATCCAGGTCATTGATGACTAAGTTGAACAGGACTGGACCCAGCACTGACCCCTGAGGAACATCGGTAGCTACAGGCCTCCAGCCAGACTCTGTGCTGCTGATCACAATACTCTGAGCTCTGCCATTCAGCCCGTTCTCAATCCACCTCACTGTCCACCCATCTATTCCACACTTTCTCAATTTACATATGAGGATGCTATGGGAGACAGTGTCCAAAGCCTTGCTGAGCTCAAGGTGGACAACATCCACCTCACTCCCTTCATCTATCCGGACAGTCATTCTGTCATAGAAGGCTCTCAGGTTGGTCAGACATGATTTCCCCTTGGTGAATTCATTGTTTACTAATCCTGATAATGTTCTTTTCCTCCACATGCTTAGAGATGACCTCCAGGATGAGCTGTTCCATCACCTTTCCGGGATGGAGGTGAGGCTGACCGGCCTGTAGTTTCCTGGACCCTCCTTCTTGCCCTTGTTGAAGACTGGAGTGACATTGGCTTCCTCCAGTCCTCAGGCTCCTCTCCTGTCCTCCATGACCTTTCAAAGATGTGGAGAGTGACTTAGCAGTAACATCTGCCAGCTCACTCAGCACTCGGGGGTGCATCCCCTCGGGGCCCACGGATCTGTGGGTGTCAGGTTTGCTTAAGTGATCCCTAACGTGGTCCTCCTCGACCAAGGGAAAGTCTTCCTTTCCCCAGACTTCCTCTCTTGCCTCCAGGGTCTGGCGTTCTTGAGGGCTGGCCCTGGCAGTGAAGACTGAAGCAGAGGCAGCATTCAGTAACTCCTCCTTCTCTGTGTCCTTCGTCACCAGGGCACCCACCTCATTCAGCAGCAGGCCCACACTTTCCCTAGTCATCCTTTTCCTGCTGATGCACTTGAAGAAGGCCTTCTTGTTGTCCTTGACCTCCCTCACCAGATTTAATTCCAAATGGACCTTAGCCTTCCTCATCACCTCCCTGCATGTTCTGACAACACCCCTATATTCCTCCCAAGTGGCCTGTCCCTTTTTCCACATTCCATAAACTTCATTCTACTGTTTGAGGTTTGCCAGAATTCCTTGCTCATCCATGCAGGCCTCCTGCCCCCTTTGCTTGATTTCTTGCTCATGGGGATGCACTGATCTTGAGCTTGGAGGAAGTGATGCTTGAATATTAGCCAGCTGTCTTGGACACTCCTACCTTCTACAGCCCTAACCCATGGGATTCCTCCAAGTAGGTCCTTGAACAGGTCAGAGTTAGCTCTCCTGAAGTCCAGGGTTGTAATCCTGCTTGTTGCTCTGCTTCCCGCACATAGGATCCTGAACTCCAGCATCCCATGTTCACTGCAGCCAAGGATGCCTTCACATCCCCAACCACTCCTTTGTTTTTTACTACAAGGTGTTAAGCGCACACTTTGCCTCATTGGCTTCTCCACCAGCTGTGTCAAAACGTTATTGTCAATGCTCTGCAGGAACCTCCTGTACTGTGTGAGCCTAGCTGGTTTGTCTTTCCAGCAGATATCAGGGAGGTTGAAGTCCCCCATGAGAACCAGTGTCTGTGGTCGTGAGTCTACCTCCAGTTGCCTGTAGAAGGCCTCATCAACTTTCTCTTCCTGATCAGGTGGCGTGTAGCAAACACCCACAACACTGTCTCCCATGTTGGCCTGTCCCTTAATACTTAAGCATAAGATCTCAACTTGTTCTACATCCACCCCTAGGCAGAGTCAGTTGCTCTCTCACATAAAGAACAACTCCACCACCTCGCCTTGCTGGCCTGTCTTTCTGAAAAATGCCTTTGAATAGTTTTGCTCTCATATCTGTTCATGCTGTCCATTACCCAAAGGGCCTCTTGATATGTAAGACTCTCTTGACTGGGTTCTCCACCTGTGCAGTGATACAAACAGGGCTTATTTACACAGTGGAGGAACAGCTCTTGGCAGAAGCAAGGAAGAGCCCGAAACGGGTGTATGTGTTTTGAAACCTCATTAATCCAGGGCATTTTATGACAGTGTAATTAGCACTAGAGGCTGATAGGAGTGGCAAAATACATTTATCTCGACAAAGACAGATAAAACCTGTAATTCTCACCTGAATTATGGTTTTCAAAACCCTCTCTAAGGAGACAGATGTTATGCCAGACCTCGCTACTATAAATGGCATTTTTCTTGAACATAACAAATAGCTAATTAGTTATGGGCACCTTTTGCAAAACAGACAATTTTATTGCAGGAAGAAGTTTTGATCATGAACAATTTCTTTGCCCTGAGCTTAGCCCTTTGTCCCTCTCAGTGCACTTCCCAACACATGACAATCACAAATCACAACTACAGTGGGGATAAAGTCAGTGCCAAGCTGCCATTCATTGAGAATGTATCAATACATGAGAATTAAGGAACACCTGTGGAATCTGATATGGAATCTGATTAAAACAGAAAAAAAAGCAGGTCCCAAAAGGGATTAGACAAAACCATGGACAGCATGTGAATGGTGGAGTTTCTGAGAACTATGTAAGAATGGAGCCTTACCAATATTCAGGGATGCCACCTTAAATATGCCATACCTAATGAAGCATCCCTACCCTCTTCCCTTCCAAACACACACATGCACAAATTCATGGCTACCAGCAGTTAATGACAGATTTGTTAATTAACAGCATGAGGCAAAGCCAAGGTTGATGTTCTAATAAACAGGTCATTAACTCTGGTAATGACCAATTTGGGAAGATGATTGCTCTTACAAACTGTATTCCATGGCTTATAAAATGCAGCGGTGCAGCTCTGAAATACATCTGACAGCCAAGACGTTAACAGAGCAGTTGGTCTGAAACACTGGCTGGTCCCTGGGAAGTTATCGTCCCCATTTTTCAGCAGACACACTGTGTAACTGGGAATCAGAATAGATGTATTTCAACCTACAGCAATTTACATACATCCATACAGATGTAAAAATGAAATAAAAATTAAAAAGCTTTGAGACAACTGCACATCTCTGCCAAGGCCGTTCAGAAAAGGTACTTGGTCTTTGTGACTGGCTTTCCCTGACACCGTTCTGCTGCCATTTAAATCAGACTTTTCTCTGTATCTCTCTATGAGGCCAAAGGACACATCTGTCCAAGAGACTGGACTACTCCAAGGGGAGAAGTCTTTATCAGCAGCATGTCACTGTCAGGTACTTGGTCCCTCCCTGCAGAAGGAGGCTGGGTGGCAATGTGTGAGGACTGGGATAAATAGTCAAGCTACCTAAAACAGCCACAGGGGGAACACCTTTGAAACAATAACCCAGTTTCCCATGACACAAGAGAATGGAAGGCACCCACAGTTTCATTGTACTGCAAAGCAAGCCCCAAAGGAGACCTATTTACAATGGCTTGGGATCAATGAGCTACAAAAATCTTCTGGACTGGGAACAGAAACAGGCCGAGATCATGTTGCGAAAAATTCCTCTGTTTGTGGGACCTGTGCCATTTTCTGGTGTTACTGGAATAAGAACCAGAAGCAAAGAGGCCTAATAGTAATGTGTGTCATGAGCCAGAGGATCCATTAGTAGCACTTTGGGGCCTTTTGGGGGATAATTAAGCATCCTAAAGAACAGTCACTTAATATCACAGCACTTAGTAGTTACTAGAGAGTTAGTAACCAGATATCAGAGGGAAGAAATTATTCTTTCTATGGTTCACTATCAAATTACTAGAAAAAAATAACCCTGAAGTTTCATATGTTAGAAAGGTAGGTGAAAGGGAATGGTAACCTGGATTGGATCCTTGCAAACAGGAGCTGCATGGAAATGAATGGTGTTGGGGAGCAGAATTCATGGAGAACACTTACCCACAGTAAAACCAAAGCACTTGAAAATGTTTTTGGGAATTAGTCTGAAATTAACTTGTGGATCTAGCATCTGGACTTGCTGCACAAAGATAAGAGGTATATACACACACAGCTCTAAAGTTCTGCAACTAGTATCCACAGTGATGCTGTTAAAACGTGACATTTAAAAGGCTGAAAGAAAGCAAACTTTTCCAAAATTGATAAAACTGACCAAAATGGAATTTTTCCTCTGATGTACAGAAACAGCATCTGCTTGTGGCATGTGCTTTAGACTAAAAGTGAAACTTTATCAGGGGAAATACAGATTATGTATTTTTCTTTTGTCATATTCCCCCCTTTCATTTCAGCCTGGCTATGCAGTGCTTTTAAGAAGAAAGCTGTTTTGGAAGAGGTTACATGAGTAGAATGTAGCAGGACCAGAACTACCTCACCATCAGGCAGGGATCACCTAGTTCCCATGGTGGACAGCTATGTAATCTTACACAACCCTGGGAGCTCTGCCAGAAATCCTCTGGCACTTGCATCCTTGCACAGTCATTTGAGTGCACACGGGCTGTTTCCTGCTACATACTGCTATGGGCTCTCCCTTCCTGAAAAGGAATGAAAAGCCATGGGTAACCACTAATTTGGTTGCTTCACAGTGAGTTCAGTATCATGAAAAGCTATATTCTACTGTAGGTAGCTATATGAATTTGGACTGAAGAAACAAAAGTATCCAAGAAGCCTAGGATTGCTTTTATGCCTAAAGAATCAGGCCCAATGTTGTTACATCATTTTAACTAAAAAATTTTCAGATATTGACTTGACTTTCAGGGAAATCCAACTGATTTTGCACCAAAACATTCTTACTAATATTTTCCTTCTTAAAGTACTTAAAATGGGCCAAACAGGCTAACATGATCAATTTGGTCCCACAACTCTCTAGAAATCCAGATATTACTTAGTAACACCTTCCTTATTCTGTTGAAAATGCTTTCTCTTTCTGCAAATGAAACACCACTCTAAAAGAAAAAAAATTGATAAATCGACATGCATAAAAATAACGACAAAGGCGTTTTTGTAAACAGACCCCTTCTTTAATTTGTGACACAAAAAAAAACGTAGGAGCCGACATAGATGAAGACTAAATGGACAGAGACTGACTATATCCATCCATTGATACAGCACTGAACTCATTTTGGGTGCAGATAGGAATTTACCAACAGAAGACAAACGATCCCATAAGGCAGAAAAGAATGTTACTGAAAATAAAAGTTAGAGATGACAAAGCACCTGCTATCGCCTGATGTAGCAATCAGAGCTGACACATTCCAATTGTCCATCCTAAAAAATGGGCTTTATCACCAAAGAAGGTCTCAATTCATTATTTCTTCATTGATGTTATGTCAAATATGCAGGTCACATCATCAGCCTGCTATCTAAGAGTGAGAAAAAGCTAGAGAACACAGTTAAGGACACAGAAGGAATAAAATTTACAGGGGTGATGGAATTATTTTTAAAAGTCACAGCCAAGTAGAAATAAAATTCAGCAAGAAGAGAAACAGAGGGAGCAAACACTCCCTCGTGTTACTGTTAAGTTCCTGACTATATAAATTGGTCTAATATTTCAAAGTGACTGGCATGTTTAGGTCTTTTCATCTTTCTGGGTTGAATTTGAGGGACTTATAAATAGGCCAAGCCTTTGTGAAGGGTTCCAAATTAAGTCTGAGATAGGTGAAGCTGGACATATTCAGGATAAAATAAGAGATGCACCATTTAACAGAGAGGTGGCTCTCCCTTGGAGCACACCTGCAGGTGGAGATAGTAGCTTCAAACTCTTTTGAGTGGATAGTAGAGGGGTTTGATGTATAGACTTTTCTGTTCTTATGGCCTTTGATTTTGCTCCACAGGAATCCTTTCTTGTCATTGAGTGAGGGAAAGACTAGCTGTGGAAATTTAGCATTATCGAGACCAGGCCAGGACCAGAATTTACTTACCCTGTAAACACCAATGCTGGATGAAACAAGGTGCATAATCCAGGAACTCATACACCCCACAAAGCTCTTAGCAGTGGCTTATCTCTGTTCATATGGAAATTTATACTGATTTCACTGGGAAGAGATTTAAGACACCACCATGCCCCAGCTCTCATGATTCACGCAATATTTGTTGTCTTTCTTAAAACACCAGCTCCTGGACTCACAGGAATCTCAAATGTAATCAGCCCTCTGGGCTATGCAAAAAAGCTTGAAAATCAGCATACTCAAAGGGTAAAAAAGCCAGCTGAAAAAGAAACTCACCTGATTTAGCAGGGTATTACTTTCAAACACTCAGATATACTCTCTCCTTGCAATCACCATTCATCCAAATTATGCGAAATTGCACAGGGCAGTTTGCCTAGCCAGAGAAGGGAGGCAGGTGGATGGAAGGCATTGCTACCTGGCATCTAGAGACTGGCACTTTGCTTTATACAGAAAAGGGCTCCTTCTGCAAGACAAAGAAACCTGCAGCCAAATGAACCACTTAATCCAAAAAAGGTGCAGGGGTAAGAGGAGCAGGATTTATATTGGTTTATTTGAAAGGGGAGCAAAAAGCATCCTCTAGTTTCCACCCAGACTTGGAAAAGATTCATTTGGCTAAGAAATTGAGTTGGGACTCACCACTGCTAACTGTGCTATTCACTCACAGACATTCTCAGCAAAGATAACAGGGAAGGAGGCGAGACCATTAAACACAAACAGTGAGTGCATAGAACAAGCAAGAACATGCCACAAAGATGCATCCATGCATCAGAAACATGGTAGCTGCTAGGCCTGTGATTTGCAGCTCTGGCAGATGCACAATACAACGTTTGGCTCTGAGATTATATCTATGGTCACTGGAAGAAACAATCTGATGGCATCTTGGAGAATTGGGATTTTTAAAAAGGGAATTAATCTTCAAAGGATCCAATGACCTTTGCTAACTTCCAAAAAAGAAAAGAACTCATATGGATTTTTATATTCAATGTGCATTAGTTGCTCATTCTCTCTGAGGTGGTTTGCTTTTCTTTTAGTTTTATTTGCATAAAGCACAGTCTGCATGAAAAGACAAGCCAGCAGGCTTTGTATGTGCTTATACAGGGTTTTGCTGTAATGTTTTTGGTAGGTTTAATGTATTTTTCCAGTATTTGCAGTCTCCCATCATTTCCGTTCCAGAGAAACAATTTATTTCTAAACATAGCTGTACACAGCCCCCTCGGACCTGACCTGTTCCCCAGCTTTCGACTGCCATTAAAGCCAAATCACATTTATATTTAACAGCTTAATTTTCCAAATTGGTTTTATCAGTGACCCTGGTTGCCCTGTGAAGACAGCACAGGAGGGGAGATGAGACCTGAACCGTGTGCATGGCTGCATTGCTGACCTGCTGACTGACACGACAGCGCATCCCTGTGCCTCTTCCTCCTCTAAGCTTTTGCCAATTTAAGATGGTAAATCCCTCAGAGCAGGAACCACCTTTTGCTGAAGGGTACAAGATGGAAACACTTTGTGCCCAACAGTACAACAAGATGGCCAGCAGTGGAGGAAAGTCAAGGCAGAGGTAAGCCAACAAGTCCAGAGGAGAAAGGTACAAACCACTCACAAAGTATGGGCTACAACAAACATCTTGTTTGTTACACGGCATGTGTGACTCCCTCAGAATAACAACATTTTTCATATAAGGAGCCTTATTTATTTCATTTTCTACTCCTTGAATGTCTGTAAGATATCCAGCTTATTTTTTCTTACTATCCTGAGAAGTGTCACTGGCTGCTCTCTTTCCAGTCCTGCAGCTTACATTTCTTCTGTCCCAGCCTAGGTCCAGATATTTTAAGGATAACCTGAGCCTGTGAAACTGGGTTTTTTTGGTTTTTTTTTTATTTAAGCCAGAGAAGAAGAGAGAATTGTCAGAAAAATAAACAAATCCAAATCATGGAAGAGGGCATTTAAAAAAAATTATTCCATGAAAACCAGGTTGGGTTATTTTGTTCTCATTATAGTGCAGAAATCTAACTTCTTTCTTGAAGAGGTTCAGGGTCAAAATACTAATTAATTTTGAGATGTAATTCTCAAAAAAACACTAAGAAAAATGCTCCTTGGTGAAGCAGCGATGACAGTACAACGGTACCTGTGGTCCTGTGGATAGAGAGATGGACCCATAGATGAACCACAGTTCATCAGTGGTAGCGCACAGAAACCACACAGAAACTACAGCCACACTGATAAATACATGCCTACACTCAAAAGAGATACACCCAAACATACCTATTCAGAGAAGTACTAATGAGGTCTCAATTTCCAGGTTATGCTTGGATGTCAGTCTTGCATTGACAAGAGCACTGCCAAGAAAGGGAAATATTTTAATTTCATGTGTGCCAGGATCCTGTCAGTTTTCAGACATTTCTATTTCTCCTGTCACAAATCCTCTTAAAATTTGTCCCCTGGGAATATTGCTCAACTGCAAAGTGCCAACCAGGAACCAGAAGGAAAAAACTCACTGAAAAAAATGCAAACCTTCAAAGGCAGCCGAGAATTATACTGCTAGAAAGGAGATTGCAGCACTGAAAGGAAAAAAAAACCTGTGGCTTATCTGCACGGAAGTCATGGGTTTCACTCTGCCAGTCTTTGCTCACCCTGATCATTGGCCAATTGCAGAAGTGCTGATGATCTCGGTGGCACTACACAGTAAGTGCTTGAAGATCAATAGCCAACTTCAACGTATCAAGCCAGCTGTGCCATTGCACACTATGGAATTACTGCTGCCTTTATTCCTCTTTGCTGCTGTAGTTTCAGAGCTGCTAGGACCCCTTTGGGGTGGAGACAGGAGCAAAGGCTTCTGATAGCAGGATGGGAAGAAACTGGAGTAAGAGCAAAGGCTGGAGGTAAATTATAGGGACTTTGCCTGTATACAAGGAGCCAGGTGACATGACCCTACAATATTATGTGATGGACAAGAGAGCTGCAAGCCCCAAACATCTAGGGAACATAAAACATAGGGAAGGACAGATAGGGGAAGCAGGGAAAGTGGCATTCAGAGAGGCTGGAGTGTTTGACAGAAGCCAGGATGGACAGAAATGGAAGATGAGCCAGTGAGATGGCCACAGTAGGGCAGACTGCAATAGCTTGAATATGCCATATGACAGAGCTGTCTGAAGGAGGGATCTGTGAGCTCAGACTGCTTTTGCAGTTTTCACGTCAGAGGGGACTGGGCAAAACCAGCAGGGTTCACTTTGCTTTGAGCAAAATATACTGCACTACTATACTATACTACTGCCCAATATACTACACTAGAAAGAGTGTTAAAGTTGCAAATGCATCAGAAATTTTCAGCGTGAGGAAGTATAACAAACAGTGATTCCTTTTGCTGACTTCTTCTGGGGGCAGGGTCACCTGCCTTGTCCAGAAATAGAAACAAAAAGCAAAGGGAATTAAAACAGAAAACATCTGTTTTGTTTGAAAGGAAAATGGATACTTTGACATAATCTTTTTTCTCAAAGGCATTCAGATTTTTTCTTCATTCCAGAGATGTTCCAAAGCTGAACTGTTTGTCCTTCTAACTGCCCTGCCTGCAGCTTTAATAGCATTTTTAATGTATTCTCTACCTAATCAATATTTACACTGCAGTAGCAGCTAGCAGTTCCAACAAACACTGAAGGCCCTACAGTGTTAGAGAGAAAGGGAGCTGTTCCCCTCTAGTCAGACAAGAAAGACAAAGACTGAGGAGAGGGAAATACAAACAGGTCACAAGTGGAAATACATGAGACAGATGGACAGACAGGGGCAGAATTGCAACTACAGTCATCCACACCACCAACAGTCACAGATGGGCAAAGGTAAGCTCCTTTCATAGCCAAGGAAGCAAAACCAGCTCCTTTTAGGATGCAATTCATCTGAACTATTAAGCATCTACATTAAGACAAGATCATCTGGGGATAAACATCAGAAGAGGTTAGAAAAGTATTTTCTAGACTGATGTGTGGATACAGACATGGATATGTGACTTCATCTCAACAACATTTTTTGAGATTATTTCTTTATGTGGATAACACGTAGCTGTTCACAAGGCATCCTTACACCTCTGGTGGTCTCTGCCCTCAATGAGGTCTTGTAAAAAGGTGCTGTGCTTTCCACCTCTGCCGACGTTGACTGCTACTGTGATAAAGCCACCAAAGCGCTGTACAGCAAGAGGGACAGATGTGAGTGGGCTGAAGAATGGCACTTGTGCACTTTTTGTAAGGCAGAAGCTGGTTGGGGGCCAAGCCTGGGGGACTGGTAGAGCAAGGAGAGGCTGTATGTTTAATGGAAATGTTGAACCAAGCATTACTTCTGTCAAGATAAGTTATGGGTTGGTTCAATGGCAACAAAAATTTTTAAGACATCGTGAATCAATACCTTACTAATTGTTAAATTTATTACTGTCTGTCATCATCTTCCAAAGAATTTTCTGGAGCTGATGTTACAAAAGTTACCTAGCTGCCTTTCAAGAAGTCTGTAGGCAATTTTCTCCATTATTAATTTCACAAATGAGGAAGAAACCTTCCCTTTGAATAAATGTACTTTCATAGTTTCCAAGAGAAGTTTGTTTTCCACAGGTTTAGATTTTCTTTTAAGTTTCACAACATGCTGACCTAAAAGAAGGGGTCGGAAATTAACTAACAGGACCTGATCCCTGAGGTGAAGAAGAAAGAGCCACCATGCCTTTATGAATAACACAGAGGGCAAACACTTACAGGGAATATAAGTTACAGGCAGGGTCAGAGGGAAGGTTGGACTGTGGCCCAGAGGACCTTCTTCACTGCAACATCTCACCATGGCATTGAATGGGAAGTGCAGACCCGTGTTCAACATTATTATGTCCTAGTCAAGGTCAGATTACTATAAGGATTTTGATTAATGCACAAAATGCAATCAAATTAGCTGAGTCGGCACCCAGCTCTGACGTTCATTAAAGAAGCTGCCATGCTCATTAGATGGAAGCAAGCCACCTGAAAGGTCAAAGCTAATTTTGAAAGCCCTGCTAAGACTCAGGGTGGCAAAGCAGGGTGAACCTGGCATGGCAAAGAGAGAAAGAAAGATGCCTTGGCACTCAAGAACTTCTACTGGAATCTGTCACCATGGTTTTCAGTGTGCTGCACCCCTTAAAAAAGGGCTGTGTCCACACCAGATGGAGATCTCGGCATCACTAATTTGCTCAAGGATGCTCAGGTTATGACTGAGCCCAAAGTCCCAGCCAACAAAATATAATTTGAGAAAATATAATTTATTTGACAAAATATAATTTGAAATGCTTATGAAAGTAAGAGAGACTCATATTGCTCTTGTCCTTTAATTTAAAAGTAAGAGGAAGCAGGATATCAGCAGAACTCCTTTGGCTTTAGCTTGACTACACATTACATTCAGGTACAGTTGTAATTATGGACAGAACAGGTGAAGAAATTACTATAAACTGCTATAAGTACTGAACTTACACAGACAGGTGGGAAATCATACTTCTTAGGATTTCCATTAAGCTTTGAATGGCAGACACCAGACTAGGAATAATAAACTGCAAGGAACAAATGGATATGGTAAGGTTTTTACTGGAATAAAGGCAAGAAAATCGCTGAATTAATGCTGACCTTTGTGAAATAATAAAGCCACAAACCCATAGAACACAGATCATAGCACTAATGTTTAACTACCATTGAGAGCACATCCCCCTGTTTTTCATGAGTAAGATATACTAAGATAATATGAACCAAGAGGTGTTCCAACCAGGCTCCCCACACAGAGCTCTTACCTGTGTCTCAAAGTGCTAGTGAATGTTAAGTTTTTTTAGCAAGCATCTTCCATATTCTTCTGAATCAGATGTATCCATGTTTGAATATTTTGGTCAATAGGGGCCAGGTATTCCAACCTTTTTTATATGCCTCCTAGAGTCTAGATGTCAGGGGACAAAAGAAATTGGATGTGCACAGTAGAAGGAAAGGGAATAACCCAGGCACTAGAGAGACACATGTGCAGGGATTCCTTACTTTAACCATATTTATATCTGGTCTATGTGGTGGCACTTTATTCTGTGAAAACGAAGTTATGTCAGTTCTGACTTTATACAGTCAGATGATACTGTTTGAGAGATACAGATTGAAACAAAATGTCATTTTGAAATGGTAGATTAAAACACTCCAGCCTAAAAAACTAAAGCCAGTATATACTGAAATCACTTGTATTTCAAAATGAAATTTTGAAATGCCACTGAAATGCTTCCCTTCTCCTTTCAGCTTACTGTCAGTCCCCAGCGGAAAACAGTATGCAGTCGCAAAACCTTCTCGGCAGCTCCATTTATGAGTTTAGATTGAGGCGCATTTCCCCAGCCCTGATGTGAAGCTGGGGAGAAACATTTCCCCAACCTCACTGCACAGGCAGAAATGTGCTGCAGTCCACAGGCTTAAGCCCTGGAAGAAATTTGTCTATGGCAAAGTTAACACAAGGCTGAAACCTCTCTGTCTTTACTAAAATCTCCTGCAGTGAGATCATACTGTTCTCACTGCATCTGTTTTAACAGTAAGCAAAAAAATGTAGGTTATTAAATAGAAAAGCCATCCCTGCTCATTTTTATGTTTGCAGTGGCTGAAGATACTGTATTTATATTAATGTAATAGTTTCCAATTCTTCATACACAATTCTGCTGCACCTCCACATGAACCTTGCTGGGGGAGGGAGACAATCACCCTCATTTTGCTATTAAAATGCTAACAACCTGGAAGTCTTTTTCTGATGCATCCAGTCCTCCCAAGATTGCTTAGCTTAAATTGGAAACATAGCCAAGTAATGTCACCAGCTGAGCCATTCACAAAAAATTAGCTCCATGGCTTTAGAAGACTGTCAGTTTACATGGTGACAAGTCACATATCCCTTTTTCCAAAGTAGCTTTGTGTATTTGAGTGGCTGCATGCATATATATATTTCATATAAATACATATACATATGTATATATATCTCAGAAAATAAACAGGATCAGGAGGAATAAGATAACAGTTTTGCGGGGAAAAATCGGAATTCTTCCTACCCTTTGTTCACCATAGCAACTCTCTCTCACAGATGTGCACACACAGAGGTGGAAAAAAAGGAAAAAGAAAAGATTCTACCTCATTTTAAACCAGGTCTTTCCCAACAACAAGAGCAAAGACTTTATCTTCTAGATAGGGATAAAATACTGTTCTAGCAGTTCATTGCATAGGCATGCATGGACTTTTCAAGCAAGTACACATTTTCATTCCCCTGCCTGGGAATTTAGCACAGCCTATTAGGAAATGCCTGGGTACTTCCCAACACAAACATTTCTGTGTCTTTTAACAGCTGTCCCACTAACAGCTTCCTACTCCCTAGGAAGCTAGCAGCTTCCTACTTACCACGATGCTGTGTGCATGCACACACGGGCAGAGACACATGCTACTAACCAATTCATACTTCAGTTTTCCAGCAAAAATAGAACTGTTGTAGAGGGTAACAGGGAAGGTGATAGCATCATTTTGGCAGCACTTGAAAAGCCCACATGGTAGCATCAGGTTTGCACTGTGCAAGGTGCTGTACAAACACATATAGGATATACCTAAGTCAATTATACAAATCTAATCCTTCCTTGAAGACCTCACAGCCTGAGGATATGAG
Source organism: Falco biarmicus (assembly GCF_023638135.1). NCBI lineage: Eukaryota > Metazoa > Chordata > Aves > Falconiformes > Falconidae > Falco > Falco biarmicus. The sequence continues at coordinate 61,253,903 of NC_079288.1, read as the reverse complement.
CAATGCTTGCTGAGGTCACATCAAAAAAATCCACTGGCATCAGCAAGCCCAAATTAAGAAAAAAATATCTGCGGTTAACAAACAGGTCACTGCAGCACAGGAAGGTTAAAGGAACCGTTCATGGACATGCAAAAAGTTGCTTGCAGAGAGGTTTGAACATAAATCTCCTAAGTCTCCCTTGACGTCTTAAATGTGACCTATTTGCCCTCAGTCGGGAACCTACATTGCTCTGTCTGCTACTTTGCTTTGTGTCTCTTTTTTCCTTTTTTCTAGAGAAAGCAGCTCCACTCTTTGAAATTTGCTACTAGTATTATGTAAGAAAATAATGTATTGTTCACCCTCGATTGAGGTCTGATGTCAGAGATGTTCTTTTACAACAGATACACCTATAATATTTTGAGTACCTGCAGAAAAGCTGTAGCTAGGCTATGAGTGAGCTTGTAACAGAACTTCATCTGTATAAGAGATCTGATTTGCCATAGTTTTCCCCCAGCTTTAAGCTGAGACTCCACTGGCTTTTGGGATAATAACAAAAGTGTGCAAGTCATCAAGAAAAGTCATTAAGAAAAGGCACACCTTAACAGCCCAAAAAAATAGGAGTGTTTTCCCCTGTGCATCACCTCCTTCCAACCTGTTGTCACTGTGAGTTCCCAGTGGTCCAAGGAGGCTCCAGTGGTGAGGATGCAGAGGAGGCAAGATGGCACTGAGCAGATCTCATCACTTCGAAAAATACCTTTTGCTGTAACCAGTGAGGCTGAGGCTGGGGGAGAGAAATAGCTCCCTATATAATGAGCCTCACATCCCCACAAGAACAGCACTGGCAGCTCACTGCTGTGCAGTAGGTTACAAGGGGAATTTGTAGCTCCATCCTTACCAGAGCCAACGCTGCCAAAGTACTTCCCTGTTTTATATCGCTTGCTGCAGTATTGCTCAGCTGCTGATCTACCTTTTATTTCTCCCTCACACACTAAGCATACTAGCTTACCAAGCGAGGCAAGCCACTCTTATAGCCTGGAGAATATTGCCTGTCCTGCTGCTGTCCTAGCACTCAGGAGGGGCTGTTCATTTGCAGAAGGGTGACTGATGACAACAGAAACAAGTTTTCTTTGGATTTCAAGGTCAAAAGACAAGTCTAGGTGGCATACAAATAGCCAGAGCAGGACCACTTCTATTTTGATGCACACACTAAGTATTACAAATAAATCAGAAGTTCAGGTTTTATTCTTTCAAACTGTAACATTTGCAGCAAGGCTAAGAAATCCCATGGCCTTAAATACTATTAACAGGTTACTTAGCGCTGCCCTCTGCAGCATTGTGAGCATGAGCTCCTGAATGGTGCCTGCAGTAGGATCTCGGGCACATCTACCCAAATTGCATTCTCACATTGGGGTGCAGATGTGCCCTCAGAAGGAGAAGCAGCTGATGTCCCTCTCCACTTGCTGGATGCTGAATTTTTAGTTTCTCTCATAGGAGAATGCTTAGGATTTTTTCTTCCCCCCCACCCCCATCTTTGATTCAACACCTAATTAAATTGCCCTGGATTTTACCTCTTGAACTTTTTGAAAGGGCATCTTTGCTAAGTAGAAGACTGAAAGAGATTGGTAAACAATAGTACACAGCCACCATGCTGGGAACGGTGCTGCTGTATTCAATACACTCACACGCATCACTTGTTTGTACATTGTCATTCATGCTCTTGCTTGTATAACACAGTGATTGAGCATTTCCTCTGAGTAAATGTGTCTATATCTTCTTTACTGAGGCATACACGAATGCACAAGGTCTCCTTGGGGACATAAATTCATTTTCCTGCGTTTTCAGTGGAGTGGCTGATTTCAGTGTCATTAGTTGACCTGCACTGGAACTTCCTTGAGCCATTCATTGAGGTAAATGTCTAGGCAGGTGCAACTAATGTTTCTCTTTCCCAGCTTGGACGAACCAGTTCATTTACTCAAGTCAGACATATTAAAAGCAGTAGTCTACTTACTCCATAGCCAAGAATATTAAAAAGAGGTGGCCAAGGGGCACGCAGCAAAATCAGCACTGCCTGGAACACAGCCAGGTCTCACAGGGCCAGAATGAAACAAACACAGGACCCAGGCCTTAAAATGGTTAAAGGGGATAGCATGTACAGGCCTGTCAGCCACAGTCAGTTTGGGCAGCTGACATGAAATGATTTAAAAAAGAATGAATGGATGGGATGATTAACCTTCACTTAACTCGGATTCATAAGGGCAAAAGACCTTGTTAAGTTACCATAATACTGATTTTGGAAAAGTCCTAAGGTTGCTACCACAAAGATTGCATCCTACTTAGACTTTTGTGCTTGGGACCACGAGGCACTTTAATCACTAAAGTCTGGAAGCAACAGAACAGACTGAATGGATCCTCTCCATCATTTATGAGCAGTCCTGGCTAACTGGGGAGGTCCCAGAAGACTGGAGCTTAGCCAGTGTGACACCCATCTACAAAAAGGGCAGGAAGAAGGATCCAGGGAGCTACAGGCCTGTCAGCCTGGCCTCAGTGCCGGGGAAGGTTATGGAGCAGACCAGCCTGAGTGCCATCATGCAGCACGTGCAGGACAACCAGGGGATCAGGCTCAGCCAACATAAGGTTATGAAAGGCAGGTCCTGCTTGACAAACCTGATCTCCTTCTATGACAAGATGACCTGCCTAGTGGATGAGGGAAAAGCTGTGATGTTGTCTACCTAGACCTTAGGAAAACCTTCGACACCATCTCCCACAGCATTCTCCTGGAGAAACTGGCTGCTCATAGCTTAGATGGGTGTACTCTGTGCTGGGTTAAAAGCTGGCTGGGTGGCTGAGCCCAAAGGGTGGCAGTAAATGGGGTTACACCCAGCTGGTGGCTGGCCCCAAGTGGTGTTCCCCAGGGCTCAGTACTGGGGCCAGTCCTGTTTAATAACTTTATCGACGATCTGGACAGGAGGATCAAGTGCACCCTCAGCAAGTTTGCAGATCACACCAACTTAGGGGGGAGTGTTGATCTCCTTGAGGGCAGGAAGGGTCTGCAGAGGGATCTGGTCAGGCTGGACCCATGGGCTGAGGCCCTTTGTATGAGGTTCAACCAGAAGAAGTGCCAGGTCCTGCACTTGGGTCACACCAACCCCACACAGCGCTACAGGCTTGGGGCAGAGCGGCTGGAAAGCTGCCTGGGGGAAAAGGACCTGGGGGTGCTGGCTGACAGCCGGCTGAACATGAGCCAGCCGTGTGTGTGTCCAGTGTGCCCAGGTGGCCTAGAAGACCAATAGCATCCTGACTTGCACCCAAAACAGTGGCCAGCAGGACCAGGGAAGTGATTGCCCCCCTGTACCCAGCACTGGTGAGGCTGCACCTCAAATCCTGTGTTCAGTGTTGGGCCACTCACTACAAGAGGGACACAGGTGCTGCAGCGTGTCCAGAGAAGGGCAGCGAAGCTGGTGAAGGGTCTGGAGCACAAGGCTTATGAGGACCAGCTGAGGGAACTGGGTTGTTTAGCCTGGAGAGGAGGTGGCTCAGGAGGGACCTTATTGCTTTCTACCACTGCCTGCAAGGAGGCTGTAGATAGGTGGGGGTGGCTCTCTTCTCACGCATGACAAGAGGAAATGGCCTCAAAATACGCCAGGGGAGATTCAGATTAGATATTAGGAAAATGTTCTTCACTGAAAGGGTGGTAAAGCAGCCTTCCCAGGGAGGTGGTAGAATCACCACCCCTGGAGGTATTTAAAAAACACATAGATGCAGTGCTCAGGTACGTGGTTTAGTGGTGGACTTGACAGTTCTAGGTTAATGGTTGGACTCTATGATCTCAAAGATTTTTTCCAACATAAATGACTCTATGATTTAAAAGTAATTTCATCTATAAGCCTTGAGTTTGGGGGGAAAACTCACAGACCAGGGGAAGCTTCTAGTGGGGTCCTAACACATACTAACTTGCAATTTGTAGGTACTCTGCAGACAGGTACAAAGTTTCAATGAGAAACTTCCTCCTGCTTTTGTCTCCAATGAGGCTGGAGTGTCATATTGTGCAACTAAACCTGTCAGCATGAAATGTCCATCTTGTTTTCTCTGCCAAAGAGGTTCTGGTAAACTTGAAAACAACTGGAACATCTCCAGACTGCTGCTGTCCCAGCAGACCTCCCTCCACTATTCAATTCTGACCATTCTTAATAATTTATCTCTATGTCTTCGGTTTGATTAATACTAATTGACTGTCAAAAATGCAGCCGAGTGGCCAGTGCTCTCTGTGCTGTTCCTAACGAGAATGTGCTGTATGAAAAAGAGTTCATTTCAATGAGTTCCAGCCTTGCCTCCGCCTTCATCCCTCATAGGCGTCTCAGCCTCATGGGGTGGGCAGCGGGACTGCAGCCAGGACCACAGGACCAGAGCATGGCAACTATTGCTGTCCGTCATGCAGACCTGCTAACTGAAGTCACAGTGAGATGAAACGTTTGCGTGCCATATTCCCAAGGCCCACATTGCTCAGCACCTTCCTTGCCAGTGCCCCAGTCTTTGCCACTGCCTAGTTATTTTCCCCAACTGCCATCAATAAACAGTGACATGGGGTCCCTTAAAATGCCCTGAAAGTTATACTTGTGGACAAACTCGACTAGGCTTATTTGTAGTTGCTGTATGTATGAAAAATGCTACTTTTTTTTGCTGCAAACAGCTGGAACAAGTTCAATTGAATTTATATAAAGACTGGTTTTGTTTCTGAGCTGGTGACTCATGTTCTTGTCTATTTCTGATTAAATATTATCCCTGTAAATGGCATACACATTTTTTCCTATTTAATTGTCATGGCTGAGGGGATTTAATCTATGCACCAATTCAATAAAATGTTATCATTGGCCGGCCACGCGAAATGCAATCAGAGTGCTATTGCACGCATGGCTACAAGACGTAGACGTGCACTCCTGACTTCAAGGGAAGGCATTCAAGATGGGCTTTGTTTCACTCAAAGTGAAAGAAGCAACTAAAAAAAAAAAAAATAAATCAAACTGATGTTGCATTCACAGAGCCAGATGTCCTATACACAAGCAAAAGTCATGAGCAGCAAAAGAGCAATCCCAGTACACTGTGATATTTAATTGATGCAAGTTTGATGTTCTAAAAGTCAGTGGGCAATTCCCAGATATATGTGTTCACCAACAGGAGGAGCAGCTGGGGTGCTAATGGCATTATCCCTTCAAGCCTTCTGAAGGCAATGAAAGTTATTTTCAGGCACGTCTCTGGAATTTACCTCACGTCAAAAACCAAAGGTTTTGAGGTGCTCAGGGCTTGATTTTTTTTTTGGCTGTTTAACTCTCACCAGTGAGGCCAGGTACCCAAAAGAGCTCAGCTCCACCTAATGTGATTCTGACAGATTTTTTCAAGTGCCTTGGTGTGCAACATGCTAAGAGCTGCTGAAGATTTGACAATTGTGTTTGTTGTTGAAGCTTGTTAGGTTTAGAAGTGCCACCATTACTGCTTCTTTGCAGAAGGGGCATTTTCTTCAGCTACAGCATCTGTTCAAGCCCCTGAGGGGTTTTAAGCCGACCAGGCTGCTCCTGCTGAGGAATCCTGGCTGCCCTGCTGACTGGCCTGGGGCACACCAGCATATCAGCAACATGTATTGCATATGGGTTGCCCATAGAAAAACCTCCTACCACTCATTTCTAGTGTTTGTAGGAATCTGCAAGCTGCTGGAAGAAGACAGTCCATTGCCTCTGCATAAAAACAAGTGAAAGTATATTCCCCCTCAAACTGTGAGGCGTCCAAATGAGATCAGATTGTTCAGACTCTCATATGGCGAGGCCTGGGTTTTGCAACTGCAATGCATCAGGAGATAATCGTGAGTTAATATAGAGCAATGATAATGAACAATAAAGAATGCTTTATATAGTTTTATAATCATCATATAGCACCATTATTCCCAAATGCACCCATAAATCTACCAAAGGAGGCAGCTTTACAGCAAAGAAACTTTTATATGTATTTAAAAAAACGGATAAAAGTCATATCAATCCTTGGCAGACCTAATTTAGTATCACACAACATTGATCATAATACCAGTAGCATTAAACTAGATGCCCACTGCACTGTGAGCTGGCAGCAGTTTATTGCAGGCCAAAGAGAACTGGCACACTCTTTAGACTGGAGCTTCACCAGCAAGAATAAAGCACTTGTGAAGTAAAATAGTGAAACCAAAATTTCCCTTTGTGCCATGGGCCCTGCTACAGAAAACTAATGGAAGTCCAGACACCACAGAGATTTCCAGTGTGGTCTGCATGAAGCCCTCATAAATCCAAATGACTTTTAAAAACCTGCAGTGTAAGCTGGGATGCAGCCCCAGTGGCAAAAGGAGATGGTGCTGCAAAGGGTCTGGTTCCCACCTAGCAAAGTGCTTGTGGTGCAATCCACTACACACAGTGGAACTGTTGATCACACATGTTTGGATAAAGTCAGATCTAGAATGTTTTTCCCAGCCCAGGCTTTCATAAATTAATAACACCTGTGCTCACTATCAGAAAAATCTTAGAGCTGAGAGCTTGAGTTTCCCAAATCAAGCTGCAGAAAGGTGTTTGAAAATTTCCTTACAAGCTATTACTTGAGAAAAATTGGACTTTCAGCTAATCACAGGCTCATGCACAAAGGTCTGTTTTCAGTGGAAAACTGATTTCTCATCTTAGAAACTCAGCAAATGAAGAAGTGCATAATACTTCATGGCAAACACATTCCCAACAGGAAACCAGAAAAGCAGAGCTCTCCAGTACCGCTTCCAGGCCCTGAGGTGGTCCTTTAAGACCGAGATATTTAGGCTTTTGCCTGCCTTAGTATTTTCCAGTTCTATGTTTCACATAGGGCACAAAATCATGTATATGGAAAGTGTTGAATCATTTTTCTCCCATGCACGTTTGAAAGGGAAGATGTGCACAGCGTAAATGGTGTGTACTGATGCAAAGTGCTGCATCACATTTGCAAACATCGCTGTGGATTTTACCCTTCTGACTTACACCCTTTCTGGCTGTCAGTGCAATCACAACCATTAATCAACTTCTGCAGGCTCCCAGCTGGTGCAGAAATGGTCATTTCTGACTTTCCAGAGAGGTCCCTGTTTATTTTTTAGGATTATTTGCAAACACTGCTGTCTGCTGCTTAAACATTCAAGGTACTTCTGGCTAAATATATTCACTCCCTGGCTGGTGACCTAAGCCAGAAATCTAGGGTTATTTTAAGCATTTCTCTAATAGCTGTATGTATTCAGCAAGCTGAGCAATCTTCAGAAGTGCAACAGAAATGGAGAACTGTAAGGAACCAAGCCCAGCTTTAAAAATGGAAACCAAAAAACAAAGTCCCTGCTAGTATTGCTGCAGGCAATCCAAAAGGCATGTCTGAGCTGCTTCTAATCATATCAGCCCTGCTCCCCAGCAGGAGGTGAGGGAGGAAGCGTGACACAAAACTGACAAACATACCTTTTATTTCACATCAGCCAGACTACCATGCTGAGAGACGTGATTCAGGCTTTTCTTAGGAAAACTCACTCAGGCCTATGGGGAGCTAACCGATCAGTGTGATCCCAATTAGAAAGAGTAGTCAAAGCTGGTGACAAGCCCCTCCGCAAGGGTTGCATCCTGCACCACAGCCTGCAAACACACTTTCCTGTACCATTACTGTCCCTCCTGGTATTGCATCCCCCTCAAACCTGCCTGCCGATGCGTGCCACTTCACCAGCGATGTGCCCCATGCCATGGCAGCGGGTGTGAAGGATGTGTCCTTGGTGTCACATGGAGTAAAGGGAGCCTATGGAGATGGGTCACAGATCTACATGCTGCAGAGTCTGCTTACGGTAAGTGGTTGTACGCAACTGTGGGTATATCAAAAAGAATTTTAATTTAAATCAGACAAATTTGCAGCAGCTCAGCAAGTGAGAGTGTACATGAGCCAAATGGCCCAAATCCAGATTAAGCAGGACCACATGTTGCACAGAGATGTCTGCAGCTACCATACCACCCAGCAGCTGGAAAAGACACTTTCCAGTAAGAGCCACCTTGCTGTGACTTACTGCATGCATTAACAATCTCACCTTTACAAGACAGAAGGGCACTTTGTCAAGACGGACTAAGTTGGCCACTTGATCATTTAATTGCCCTCTTTTATTATTACAGTTTGGATCACAGAGGTATTGATTTTTCAGAAAGGCTCTCCAGACCTTTCACTGAGCTCTACCTCAAAGTGAACTAACAAGTGTTGGGGAATGAAATCTGCAATATAAATAATTTAAAGCAATGTAACATCCATGGACTACATTAGAGTGTAGGTAAAATAGGAATATAAGCCATGGCAATATCAGTGGAGAGGAGAAGCTGTCAACTTTTGATTTTCCTACAAGTAAATGTTAGGGATTTCTTCAATGGCCCAGCTCCAAACATCAGAACCTCAGCTTCTGTTAAAAAAAAATATTCTTAGGATTCTGGAAAAAAAAAAAATTGGAATTTAAACACAAGTACAAAAACAAAAAACAAAAAAAAAAGAAAAAAATTACAAAAAGAAAGTCCAAAGGTAGAGAACAATTATTATGAAAAACAAACTGAGATTGTTGTGTCAAAGCTATGATTTTTCAGTCCATTTCTGAGCATTTGAGGTCTGCAGGGTGAGAACATCATTATAAAGGAAACACAAGTTCATCGCTTTCTCAGGAAGCCAAAGTCCAAACATATTTAGAAAAATGGATGAGAAGGGGAAAGATTTTGAGAACACAGTAATAAATTCATTGTTTGCATAATTTTGTGAAGATTCTTACTACTTTTAAAAAACTTTATTTCACCAAAGGACTTGGTGACAGAATTATTGCATGCCAACCTAAATTACATCCTGTTAACAGAAGCAAAAGCCCTAAGACAGGAAAAGACATTGTTGCAACCTATGGCAGTAGGGTGTAGCCAAAATAGTTTAATACAGGAAGGTAGGTGATACACTGCACCCTTCTAGTCAAAATCAACGGGCCTGAAGTTTAGTGATCTACCTAGAAAGCAGCATAAATGGTAATGCCTATCAGCACTGCAGTTTCTAATGAATTCTGCTAACACCACAGCAGGTCTTCAGCACGCTTAGTCCAGCAAAACTTTGCAGCCCTTGGAGGGGATACATGGGGAAAAGGATTGTGCAAGGCCCTGAGGCAAGCCCTAAACTCTTTGCTTACAGTTATTCAAATATATAAAAATACTAACTCTCAGCAAAGACCTAGTTTGCTTTTAAATTGCCAGTTCTCATTATGGCAAAGAAATATCTGAAAACGTTAAATGAATGATACCTGAGAGTTTAGAAATAGGGAGAAATGTTTTTAAAACCCCAAAGATTTGGTTTTGACCACTGGTGGATTTTCTGTGCTTTCTCATCTCTGTGTTTTAAGGGAAAAACCCCAGGATTTTTCTGCTTAGTGTGAAACCAGTGTAAATTGGAGCTTATTTCCTTCAGCAGAACTCATTCTCTGCAAAACTGTGAAACATTCCAGCTCTTTAGATCTGCAGACCCACAACTGAGGAGCAAGCAGTGATTTTCATGCAAGGTCATAGCCCCATTTAATGGAATTAAGGGAATTCATAGTTTTCAGGTCTGCCGCGCGTTTTGGGGGAAAATCACTTTTGCCTTGATCTGAACTCCCAAGTGATTTCAAGCAGGAATTAAGAAGCCCCTAAATGTTTTGTGGATTAGTGTTTTCCCACCTCTGTAAAACAGGTCCCATCAGTCTGGCAGGGTGAGAAGCTTGAATACAAGTGGAACAGGGGACTGCATCAAAACCTTAGAGCAGACCCGTCCATTGTGCATCTGTTGCCACACAGCCCTGGTAGCCAGGCTAGCACAAAAGTTTAACTCTCATCACAGGGAAAAGCAGGCACCTTGAATTCAGCATTGCCTTCTCCTTCTGCACAAGGGTCAACCTCAGCGCTGAGATGCTGTAATAGGCCCAGCAATTAATCCTTTCTTTTTCAACTCTGTTCTAGGCATGTAAGGCAAACAGGTAGCAGGTGATGCAGGTAGAGAAGATGTAGTGTCCTTGATGGGACAGGACAGGACGTGTTCTCTAAAGAGGATCATCAGAGGAAGTAGAAAGTTGGAGAGCCATTATGGAGATAAGCCTCGTACAAACTGTAAATCCATCTTTTCTGAAAAAACTATCAACAGCATATTTATTTATCCTGTGCTTTGGGGGAATTAAAAATACCCATGAAGCCATTTGAATCGCACGTCCTTTTTCTTAAAAGAATTGTAAAAGTCTCCATGTTTTTATATTTGCTGCAGCATGTTCTATGGGAATTACTAAGAATCAAAGTAATAGTTTGATCATGGTAAGGTGATCAAAATGGTATCACAGAGTTGCAAATAATGCTGAGATAAGGAAAAATGCAGTAAATTTCTTTCCCAATTATGGAAACTATTCAAATAAAAAACAGCAAATTGTTATTAATTTTTCTTTCTAAGGGAGCCATGAATTTCAAATACTGTGTATTTTAAAGGAATATGTTTTTCCATAGACATTTAAGTAAAGAGTAAGTACTAAATACTCCTAACATACCTGGCTACTAGCTGGCACTTTCCAGCCCTCCTTGCTTCAGGCAGCAAGATGCAAACAACCAAATAGCTCTTCCACTTGGCTTTTAGTACTTTTTTCCAAATATCTAAGTATCTTCCGTCATTACAGGTGGGAAATGATTGCATCCATGATAATTAGAATCAATTAATTATTATTATCAATTGCTATAATGAACACAAATCAGAAGATTTCCTTCCTGTCACTCAGACACAGCTTTGCTAAGAAAACATGTGAGACCCAGCATCTCATGCAGTAACACAACGACAAATGTAATCTGTTAGCACGTCTGGCACACCTTAATGCTGACTTGCTCACAGACATGTAACAGGTACTCTGTGCTAAAGCCAAGCAGTGCTTAAAACTTGGTTATTTTAGGTCTCGACATCTAACAAATTGAAGTGATCTGAGTATGAGCTATATAAAGGACTCAGAGACACACATCTGATTTTGCCTTGGTGATATGAAAAGGAAGCTTATGACACACAGGAAATGACTGACTAAATTACATCCAGGAAGAATAAAAGTTGTTTGATTCAGAGATTTAGTTGTATTTGGAGTATGAAGGATGAACAGAAAAAGGCAGTTTAGGACAACCATGACAGATGCATGTGTATACACAGATGTGAGGAGCTGAATATGCTTATGTTTGTATTTATTTGAAATAATTGCCTTTAATGGAAATACAAGAATGCAGTCCAGTCCATGAAACTGGAACTGATTTTGCAGGAATTAAAGGAAAAGCTACCAATCCAAGGACTAGAAAACATAAACAGTTATCTATTTAAGATTGCAAAACATCCAGCAGATAAAGAAAATTCAGCATAAGACTCAAAAGACTGCAAATCATTAACAGAAGTGTGAAATAATATAGGTATATATTTTATCTATATTCTAATATAGATAATATTATATGCTATATTTTATATCAGTGTATTTCTATAAACAACATAGAAAATCCACGGTCAGTTGTTTGTTCTGTGTAGCTAATGGAGTTGCACGGACCAGAAATGAGAGCCAAATTTCATTTAGGGTATTCTACGCAGTGAATCCCAAAAAGCTGGATTCTAAAAGTTTCCTAAATAACTGTATTGGTTTTAGAAGATGATAAATTAAACAGCAGAGGTGACAAAAATATTTAAGGCACATGAAATTCCTCTTGTATCCTCCCCCTTCAGCTCCTGAAAACTGAACTTCCATTTTATGGCACTTCAGCTGCAATAGTCATGAAATCACTGAGACTATTCCCCAATAAGTTCTCTCTTCCCAATACTTTCCCACTGAAAGCTGCATCAAAATTAAAGACTCCCAGACAGAGACATAAGGAAAGCCATTTAGATTTTTAAAAATTGATCTGTTGTCACATCACTGTTCCTACTCAAATTTTATTCATCCTTAATTTTAGAACTTGGCCAGATAACATCTCACATTTGGACCTTGGCAGGCTGAGGGACATGCCTGAAAGAGAAGCATCAGTGGTGCAGGTGGCCTTTGTAGGTAGACACAGCTGTGTCTTGACTGCTGATTTCAATTTTGCAGCCTGCAACAGAATGCTAGAACTGACGTGTTTTCTTTTCTTTTTAGTAAAAGGGAAAACCACACCTAATATTGCTAGAAGCACCTCAGGAAGCACAGTGTGCAGCAGGTACCTGGCAGTGAAGTGACTGGAGCTATCACACGGGAGACAACCTTTATGCTCTTTTTGACTAAGCAAGGATTATGCCAAGTCCTAATGTTCCATACACAGGAAATGAAATCACTCAATATATTTCACAGCTCAAGGAAAAATGTCGCTACATTTTTCCTCAAACAAGGTATTTAGCTCTGTTAACAGGACATTATTACTACGTCAAGTTCAAGAGAGCTACAGGTTAACTCTCAATACAGTCAAAGTGCTATTTGGAGGGAGGGGGAGGAGTGCACACATTTGAAGCAGGCAGAATTTTTTTTAAAATGTCTTAACAACTGACTAAGTCAAGTCAGTAAGGCACATTAGGAGAACGCAATCATCTTGATAGTTCAGAGGGACACACAAGATCAGAAAGTATCATTCCAATTTAGAAACCTGCATATAAGTCAAGTGTGGGACAGGTAATACACAAAGAAGAGAATAATGCCACAGCTCCCACTTCTTACCTAAAAGCAAAACTGTTTGGGGCCCTATGCAACTTGGAGATGCACATTGTGTTTTTAAAGGTTGCTTGGGCTCCAGATTTAATAGGATTTAAGTTCCCAAGTGCACTGTATTTCCTTAGCTGTGCTAGGTTCAGTTACATTTTAAATGCTTCAAGTTCAGAGTCCAATACCTATACTCTTGCTTGAGCAGTACCTTACTCCACCATTTCTATGAATTTCACGGTAATCATTTGTGGAGTAATATCAAATACCCAAAAGCATACTCCGCTCACCACTACAGCTTGCCTCCTCATCCACCTGAAGAACAAGGGAAGAAGAAAAAAAAGTTTCCTACAATACCTAGCTGCCTTGCATGTTCTTAAGTAGAGTGTCCTGTAATGCGTTTTTAGTATCCCTTATAGCAGAAATGAGTGCTGTGGCAAGTCCTTGCATTGCCATAGTAACAATGGGATATTATAAGGGACAAGGCTGGTTAAAAAAAAATAATAATTAGAAAACAGGCTGTAGCTGAGGATTAGGAGGTGGAGGGGCCAATTTAATGCTCAAGGGAGCCAAAGGAGGAATTTACAACGTCAGAAGGCCCAAGTTTGCCTGGATCCCACTGGCCACCACCTAGTCACCAGAAGAGTTAACAAGAGTTGCATTTGGTGGTGTGGCTTGTACAAGACAATGACCGCAGACTCTGCTTTCTGTTACCAGGAAGAGCTGCTGTACTGTTGGGCAAGCTGAAGGAAATGGAAATCAAATGCATCCAGCACTGGCTAGGCAGCATGAAGGATGATCTCAATTCCACTTACCCAGTGGATATAAAACCCACAGCACCTCTTGGGCTAGTGCAGAGTGTCAGTGCACTTTGCACCGAGTTGGCTAATATTCATTTGTGCCTACACAGATACCAGGTCTGAAATGCTTATGGTGCAGCTTTTAATTCAAGAAGCAAACAGAATGACCCTGCTTTCACAAATAGCAGTAAAATCCCACTGTTGTGGGACTCAGGTGCTTCACATCCTCCAAAGCATTTTCCGAAAGGCTCAGAGAGCAGATGCTGGGCTGCTAATCGATCCAAAAAGCAAACAATGCCAAGCATGGAGAGGGGGGAAAAGCAGGACTAATGAAACCCTATGAATGAGCTTGATGGTTTCTATAGCCAGGGCATCTCCCTGAATGACAGATAATTCACCTTTTACCAGCTCCCATTGCCTAAAGATCAGTCTCTTGGTTGTTCTCAGCTACCCCTACATAAACTAAAGTATTTTCAAACAGGAAACCCAACGTGATGGAGCCTGCCCCAGGCTGTGACAGGGACACATGGGTTAATTATGATTGATGCCATATCACTCTTCATAAAGCACCCACTTGCCACATCAGGTGTTTTTGCTGTCATTTATGGAGTGATGCTAGAGATGCCAGCAACTGAGGTCTGGGGTCAAGGGGAAAGGGACAGCAATATGAAACAGCCAATTAAACTTCTCCTGCTTGCCCAGGAGGAGGATATAAAACCACACATTAAGCAAAAGCCACGTAGTGATTTTTTTATTGCATTTTCATGCTGTCTGTGGTCCCACAGTGCCAGTACTGCTCATATTGAGGAAGACCCAGATGAGGTGGTGGCTGCCAGGCTTAAGCTGTGGCTCCACATGGACAAAGCTGGGAGGGGGACACAGAGCCATGGTACCTGCTGGAGACGGACAAAGGGCAGGGAGCTGGCTACAGCCACAACAACAGTAGTAAAACCGGCAGCATTTCAGACATGACTTCGCCACACAACTAACATTGTTCCTTTAGGGAATACATGCTAGTGAAACATTTCTGCTTTCTAATGCATCTTTCATTCGGTAAGAGGAAAATTCCAAGAAAATTATTATATATGGAAATTAGTGTGCTTGAGCCCTGCATAAACACTCAAGCCCTTGGTGCTTTTCTCACTTCTATCCAGTAATGGATATATGTGGTGTTCCCACACACATAACACACACAAACACAGATACCCTGTGCTCAAGAGCTGACTGGTTTAAGATGGAAGAAAGGCCCAGATCTGGCAATTCACACACACACACAAAAAAAAAAAAAAAGATGCAAGCCTTTCATGCTTAAAATGTGTTCATTGCTGCATGATGCATTTTATGAGTTTTGCATACTAATCCCCTCTACAGCAGCTTTCACACCCTCCCCTCCCCCCCCCTTTTTTTTTTTTAAACCACAAGACCAAGTTCAGTAACTGTTCCCATCTGTGGTCTCAGGCAAGTTACATTTTTCTCTGCCTCCTGCTTGGCGAAGGGTTAGACACATCTAAGACACTGACATGAGCTAGTGCTGCTGTGCTGGAAACCGGTAAAAATAAGAGGAAGAATTGTGCTGGTGAGCCAAGGGGGAAAGACAAGGCTTTTTTCTCTGCTTTAACTATTCACAGTCAACACATTCAGCACTTCTGAATTGGGTATGGCTTCGTGTATGACAGCCATAGCTGTCATCCTCTGTGAGTTACAAATATGAATCAATAGTAAATGAACTATTGTGCTTCACTTTATCTATTTTATGAGTTAGACTAACTTATTGTATTTTAATGAAAAATCAAGATAATAAAGATCATAAATTAATAAAGGCAATTGGATCTGCAGAGCCTGGTATTGAACGAGCTGGGTAATTTCATGTGTGAAGTTATTTATCCTCCAGTTCCAGAGTCAACAGTCAACTTTTTTTTTTTTCTTCTTTCCCCACCCCCATCCTTTTAACCTAATCGGAGCCATTACAGGGAAGGAACAAGGTAAAAAGGAGTCATCCTAAAATTGGTTTGCTCAGCTGTCTTTGCTGGCTGGGGTTCTCAGCTCAGTGTCAAGATAGAAGGAGCTATCAGACAGTCCAGAGAACTTCTGCATACTACTTTGAAATAGTTTGCATGCCATTAAGGATAAACAGAGCACAGCTGGAGAATATCTTTCACTAGCTTCTACATGTCCTCAACTTGAATTATCCAGCTCACCTTAGAAAATTCTGTGTCCAGCAGTACGTGTTTGCAGAGCTGCTAAGGATGCCTTTTCTTGTGAAAAACTGTGTGCTTTGATTTGGGAGTGTCATATTTGAACTGTGTGTGCATCGTACACACACAGGGTCCTCAGCGGGGGAAAGCTCCTTGGGGTGGGAGGAGGGCTGTGGGAAGTGCTTGATGTCTCTGCTGCAGGGAGGCAGGGTGGTGCTGGATGACCCTGGGGAGAGCAGAGTGAGCAGTGGAGACCACAAAGGGTACCCTCATGTCTTCCCAGCTAGACCCATGCATCCCAGTACCCAAAAAAGCATGCATGCAGGGATGCAAGTGCCACCATGTGGTATCTCCTCACATATCCCAGGAGTGCATGAGCAACATAATTTGGGTATTTATTCAGAAGTTCAGATGTTGGCTTGGCCAACTCAAACTCAATGAATAAAGATTAAAGCTCAAGTCTCAAAGTGGGGCTTGATCACGTGCTTCTCCAACTAACTTTTCAAGGCTTTTTATCCTAACGTTACAGCTGTGATATTTCTGTGTAGTGAAATGATCAGCACTGAAACAAGGGATCATTTTTAGCAGATCATCTGGGTGTGTGTATGGGGAAAATAAACAACTTTCACATTAGTTGCAGAGAAGTGCACAAATGAATTACCCGCTGTTTTCAGCCAGTCATGAATAATTCAAATTCCCCTGTGTCGGTGAATCTAATTAGTAATCATCCAAACTATTCTTAAATTATCTAGTTTTGAGTTGCTTGCATAGCAACAACATTCATTTCCGATAGGATTATTAATCCATTTGCCAGTGTGAGATTGCCAGGGCAGAAGCAGTGGGAAGCCATACCATCAGTTAATGTTATTAATGTTTCTTTAACAATTAACCTATCCTGTGTTCAGGGACAAACAGCATATGTCATGTAGAGAGATATTTTTAAAGCTCTGTGGATACATGCCATACATCCTGCTGATTCGGCCACCTTGAAATGCAAGGAGCTGTCATTAGTGAAGGCTTGACCCTGAATGTGCAAATTGCATAGGAACCAAAAGAAAATATGAAATAATAGAGTTACCAAGATATCATAGCAATAGCTGAGGTGTGAATCCACTCCAAAAAGTGGATTCACAAGGCTCACCAGAGTGCTTTTCACTGTTTCCCACTGAAGAGACCTGTGATTTGTTTTTCCTGTTGCTAATTTGAAGGCTTCCAAATGCATCCCATGTCTGAAGCTCACTCAAGAGGTCCTTTCCCATTTTGTCCATCCTGTGACTCTGCAGTCGGTTGTTTTGAAAAAGAAAATGACACTTTAGTGTGCCTCAAAATATGGCACAGCTGAGATTGGTCAGGAAACTGTATATTTTTATTTAGTATACTTCAGTAAATAATTAGTATATCATGAGCTTTCCCTGTCTATCAGGTATTCATAGTAAAACACCTGCTCCAGAATTGACCTGCAATTGTGCAATGTTGGGGCAAGACCTTTGTTCAGGGCAAATCATCTCGTATCTATTGCTGTGGGAGTTTCTTATCTTATTTAGAAACATCTGGCACTGAAGATTGTCACAGATGTGATACCAGGTTAGGCGAAGCTTGGATCACATGAAAACATGTTCCCAATCTTGATTATTTTTAAAGGGCTTTTAAAGTTACTGATCCAACATTCCTTTCAAATGTATCCAGAGAGGCAGTGCCAGCTTACAAAAAAGGTAACAGTTTGATATCCCATAGAGAAGCCCTTGCTCTCAGCCAAGCATCATTCCGGTCCCTGCATAGCTCATTGCTGCAACCCAATTCCCTTCATAAACCGAAATTGTCACTAAACCAATTAAATAACAGGATGGATGTGCTTGGGGCAACTGCCAGCCCTAAATACATCATGGGGTGGCCGCCTAAGAAAGACACTGCAGCGCACTAGCTACCCTGTCTGTAAATACAATACCAGCAACTTACTCCTACACCTTTTAATACTTCCTATATCATTTTAAAAGGGGTTAACTCATTTTGAAGCAAATCTTGCTTTCTCAATCACTTTGGGGGCTTCACTGGAAGCTGATATTTGCAAGCACACTGCATAAAATGCTTTTAAAAACAGTAAAACCTAACAGTCAAGTGACAAAGGAGAACTGAACTTTACCAGCCCAGGAAAATGAAGACCTGTTATTACTTAGAATTGCACATGCTTTCTCATTAACACAATATGTTGTGCTGGAGCTGACCATGTGGAAAAGTTCTGCATGATAAAATAGCATGGGAGAGAGCATAGCACAATTTTTGTTCAACAAAAAATACATACATTGATGCCACCAAAGGAAAGGAATAAAGTTGTAAACATATTTCCCAGACATCAGCTAACAGCAGGAGTTTACAGTTTTTCTGCAGTGGCCAAGTATAATAAAATTGATCTGTTGACTATACAGATCCATAAAATAGTTTACACAGAGTTAGAGTTATTGCCAGTTGGATCAGAAAATTCTTCTGAAAGAAAGTGGCCTTCTAAGCATTCTTTTTCCATTACACATCACGGCAACTGCAGGGTATATGAGGGCCAGGTTTCCTTGGAGTTCAGCACTTTGGGATATTCTGCATTTAAACATCACTCAAGGAGCAAGTATAGGAAAACGGGTGAGCTGGAAAGGACTGAAAAACCCTTGGATATTCTCCTCCATATGGTAAATGCAGGTTGTAGCCCTGCCCCAGGCGTTGCACTTGCCCTGACAGGAAACTGGTTTGCAGGGCACTTTGAACACAAAGCTAATATTTTTGGGGGCAAGACAGGCAATAGGAGGTGTTCTTTCCTAACACCCCCAGGAAGATGATAGGGCAGAGAACTGCAGATGCAGACAGCTTAAACCACCGTTAGCACTGGCGCCCATCAGCTGGTAGTGGCATTTAGCCTCTGAGTGTCCTGCTCCTCAGTCTCAACCAGATGGCCTCCTCAGAACTGTGCCCTTCAGACAAACCCCACCAAACCAGGCTTTCAACACCGTTATTCCATGTAAACTATTCTGATCTATTATTAGGGACAAATTAATAAAATCTTTTTAAAAGTCACTTAAAAACTCATTATCACCCAAACTTTGATGACATACAGTTCCTAATCTTGATCCGGGAATCAGATCACTGCAAATGGACATCCAGGTGAGCTGGGAATTAGAACCTTTTCTTACAAAATCTGGGAAAAAAAGGACGTTTGGGCACAGAAAAAGGAGGGCTACCTTCTCCGGATATTACAAATCCATTCCTTTGAGGGTGGAATCACTCCTATCTCCATTGTACATGCAAGGTTAAAAGACCTGCAGGAAGACAATGCAGAGCAAGAAACTGAACCTGAGGCTCTAAAATGCCCGTCTAATGCCCTGACTGTTGGAGTGGTGAATACACTACTGCAGGCCT
This sequence comes from Falco biarmicus, assembly GCF_023638135.1. Classification (NCBI taxonomy): domain Eukaryota; kingdom Metazoa; phylum Chordata; class Aves; order Falconiformes; family Falconidae; genus Falco; species Falco biarmicus. The sequence continues at coordinate 61,234,824 of NC_079288.1, read as the reverse complement.
CTCTTCCCTAACATTAGTCTCACAATTACTAAAGAAAATCAGTATATAAAATATGCAAAAACATAATTCATTATTTCACAATGCAACGTACACAAAATCCTCCCCAACGCACTGGCATTTAGTTTGAAATATGCCAAGGTTAATAGCTATAATGTAAAATTGTTATCTGCAACAGAGAATTAATTAGGGCCCTCATGCTCAATACATTAACAATTTGCATGCAAAGAGGGCTGCAATGGTTCTCTGCAGGAGGCTGTGAGCATGTTATAGCCAACAGAGAGCTGGAAGACTTCAGGAAAAGCCTTGCACTGAGCTGCCTCACAGCCCAAAGCGGGGCTTTGGGCCAGCACCAGATGCCTCTCTCCTGCCCTGTGCACCGAGGAAAAAGCAGCTTTTTTGGACCCTCTGCATCGCTGGGCAGACAAGATTCAGTCATTGTCACTCCTTTTGGCATACGAGAGCCCTGCAGGCACTGGAAACGTACTTCAGCATTGGCTGCCGTAGGCAGCTTTCTTCCCAGTTGTGTCAGGCACCTCTCAAAGCCTCCCGACACTAAGCTTTTCCGGCTTGCGTGTGCTGTATATTTTTAGAATAATGCTGTTTTGATATAGAAAAGGTCTGATATGTTTAACACTACTATTAACAGAGTCAGCCAGCCCTCAAGCCCCTCAGTTCAGTAATTCAGCAGATGCCACTTCCACAAGTCTCAGAGAAGGACAGAAACAAACAAACAAACAAAAAAAAATCTGTCATTTTTGTGACTTTTATAACTTTGGAGGGCCTCAGTGTCCCATGCACAACACCTGAACCTTTAGCCTTGCAGGGTTACTCTAAGACAAAGCTTCAAAACTCTGACAGGGGATGTGAAACTTGTTCAGCTGCAGGACAGGAGACAGCTCCTGCTTGCAAATATTAACAGAGAGCATGCACATCCCTCCATCCTTTTTCCTATGTTGGTTAATCATAGCATCAGATTTTTTTTTTCCATCTGTATCTTTTCTATTCTTTTGTGTGGAGGTAACTGGTGTGGTTTTGGCAGTTGTTTTCCTTGAAAAGTCAACACTTTCTAAACAAAAGAAAAGTTGAAAGAAGAAAATATTTTTCCAAACAGCTGTTTTCTACATCCAAAATAGGACCTACGGTTTTAAGCAACCACGATGCACAAATAAATGTCTCAAGCAGCCTGCCTAGATTTTTATAAAGTTCAGGAATTTCTGAGATCACAAGACCATAAGAAAAGGGGCTAGATGAGACTTTGTGAGCCCATCACACACACCCTTTCTCCCCTGAGGCAAGCTGATCCTGACTCCGATGGCAGATGTAGACAATTATGTAGAAGATAGACTTCATGGACTTTCCATCAGACTGGTAAAGAAACCTGGGAAAGGTGCTTTTTCAGGAGAAAAAAAAAAAAAAAAAAAAAGCCTTCCTTATATTTAATCCTGGAGAAGAAATCAGGATTCCTCATCTCGGGTGGCTTTCATCTGAAATGAAGAAGGTGCTGTCCTACCAATTTGCACATATCATTTGCCGTCTTCCAGCTAAAATACTACAGCTGGGACAGACTCATGAGTTGGCTGTGGAGAATCTGAGGCTTTTATTAATGTGATACATCACCAAGCCAATGGTTAACATATCAGTCTTTTTACAGGGACTGTCATCTTGCTGATGAATTCCAGATACAAATTATGGCTGTGTGACTTGCAAATTGCTAGGTACAATCCATGAGGCAAATATCATTAGTACCTCTAGAAAATCCTTGCTCTTATCAGCCCTGGATTTGATACAAGGACAAAAACATTTTGTTTTGGTGTTTTTAGGCTAACTTGTGAGAGTGCTCGCTCATGCTGCAGCACATGCTAGGATGCTTGCAAATAGTGCTGGCAAAGTTCAGTGGCTCTAAAGTTTGCACAAGGCCAGAAGTGAGCTGCTCATGAGTTTTAAGGTAGAGCTTGACAGCCATGTAAACAGGATTCTACAACAGGATTGTTGTACTAAAGCTCCCTCTTGGGCTACTTTAGGAGTTCATTTTCCTCCCCAGCCAAAACCTGCTAGAAAGCAAGTACTGGCGAGGCTTCAGCCAGGGCTTAGATGGCTGTGGGTTGAGACTCCAGCCTGCGAGGACTGATGAGAAGGCAGGAAAAATAAATCTGTGTGTAGTTGCCTGCCTAGCTTGTCACCTGCTGAGCAATGCCTCTCCAGGGACCACTTTGACTTTTTAAGCATTTGGTTTATTTTCCTTTTAATAGCAAACATGCAGATGTTCCATGTTTCAAATTACTCCCATTCACTTTTCTTTCTTCTCTTGTTTCCAGCTTGTTTAGGACAGGACAAGCACTTGGCATGCAGCAAAGCCATAAGTCAATGGCCTCACATTCTTGAACCCCAGGAAAAGAAAGTACACCCATCCAACACCACTCCTCCACTCCATGACAAAACCCTGTCCCTTTCCCTCTTTGGTCTGTGACCCCCTTCTTTCACCCCTTTGGCCCCTTGCATTAGTCAGCATTCCCAAATTTCAAAGTTCCTGAGGTGTCATTGATCCTCTCAGCCTCTTCCTGCCGTGTACTTCCCTCGTGGTTCAAATATGAGGCGCAAGATGAAAGGTGTGGAGATGAAAGAGCAGGAGAGAGAGCTTGATCCCCAAGCAAAGGTGAAATGCAGAAAAAAAGCCAGACTGCAGCCATCAGTGAAGGCATGAACAGAAAACACAATTTACCCCCAATAAGAAGCCACTTTGCTGCAAGCAGTTTTTAAAAATGCAGGGAGGGGATGCAAGCAACAGAGCTGTGCAGCTAGTGCTGCTCTGCTCCAACCTATGGCTGTACACAGCAGCACCACACCAGGGAAATAAGGAGGTGAATCTGCAGGAGGAGCAAAGCACCACAACACCCTTGCAGCCACAAAGCCAGATCCTAAAAACTGCAAATTGCCAGACCCTGCTGAAGTCCATGAGTGTCAAAACTCTGACGAGCTAAAGGCGTTTGCAACCACTCACACCATCTCTAGGGCCTCTGAAAAAGTTCCTTCCAAAATTCACAAAACAGCAATGGAAAAGTCTGAAAATGCAATCAGAGGCCCCTAGAGCACATAATACTTAGCACTTTTTAAGACAAAAGCTGTCAGTAATAGGAGCCTCAAATTAAGTTTCACATCTGAATAACAGGCATTCCGTTCAACAGCACTAGCCGCTGCTGGCAGCTCTGCTTATTTTTGTAAAATCAGGCGTCATGATGAATTGCCTGAATATACTCATTAGAATCTATTCACTATGCCAAGTTCTGCTCTCATTTCTACCAGGGGTCACTTGAAATACTGGCGTCACCTCTTATCTGGTTGTGTTCAGGGTTGTCTGGCTGATCTTTTTGAGTAACAGCTATTCAAGTATTTTGCAACATCTCTTTTCTCTGAAACAGGATTTTTCTTTAACAATTAAACATGCAAAACACAAACTTAATTTATTTTTTTAAAATGACATGGGATGTTCCTGCAAACCATGTTTGTAGTGTCTTGGGCTTTTGGCTGCTCAAAACTATTTTGATAGTCGCTTTTGGTAACAAAAGTATTTTAATAATCATTTGAATGATGCTATCAGCAAGAAGAAGCTTATTCAAAATCTTACGATATCCTGACAAATTTGGGCAACCACTGTCAAAAACCTACCTGACTATTTGAAATGCCACACCCTCTACAGTCTGTGCTTCTGTGTCTTATTACTTATTGCAATTATTGTGACCCATAATTGCAGCAAAAATAAAACTTCCAATTTTCCTTGCTTCACAAGAAAAAAAGAAATGAGAGGACAGCAACCCTGGTAAGTCCTGAAGGGCAGAACATTTGGATTCAATATTGCGACCGCAATGGCTACTTGATGCTGTGAATATCTGTGGCATTTACTGCCCCTAAAACCCACTGCAAATGCATTCCAGATTTACATACTGATTTTTCATGGTATTTTTGAGCGTATTACCTTGGTTTTGCTTTCTTTTTATGTGTGGATTCCACATTAAACATATGAAAAATACTCCAGCATACCCAGAGAGTGTCTGTGAAGCTACAGAGCTGCGAAAGAGCCTTCCTGGAAGGAGGTGATCCATCAGAGTGATCCCCTACACTGTCCAAGCTTTGCAAAACTACCTGGGTCAGTGATAATTACCATAAAGGTAAATTATATTCTCTGTCATGTCATATCACAATTAACCAATCAGCCATAATCATCTTCTATCTTGCTAAATCCCTGAGGAGGCTGTTTGTTATCTGTTGTTCAGAGATAAGATAGATGCCCACACAGCTGTGAGAAATATCCTATTTTTCCAATCCAATGGATTGGAAACAATCCATTTCAGAGGCAATAAAGTCCCAACAGTGGGCTATTCCACTCTTTCCCATAACCTTTCTCTCTCTGCAACCCGATAATCAGAAGGATTCTGCCTCCTCCCAGCAGCAGCCCAATTTATACACTTGCCTACCATTTCTCTAAGTGTGGCATGCAGTAGGACATATAGAAGCACCTGTCTCCACTTGGAGAAATCACGCACCAGTGCGGGAATGTATCCCTCGCAGGGGTGCCCATCATGATTAATCCATCAGAAGAGGCAAGTGAGGGCAAAGCAGGAGACTCTTCGGTGTATAAAAAGCAACCTTAGCACAAGAGAGTGCCTCCTTGCTTCAGCGCACCTACATTTATACCATGACAATCTGAAAGTCTCTGAGCATACCAGATTTCCTTCAGTGCAGTCTTGTGCCTCTCTCTACCTTGGTTGTCATTTGGCTTTTGGAGATCAGAGCTGCTGAAATCAAAACGTTTATGACCAACCTATAGGCACAACACCCACCAACAGCCAGTCAGCCTAGTGTCATGCTTCCATTGCTCATAAACAGCCTCAAGGAGAGCAAAAATAAAAGCTAACAAATGGTAAACTTTTATAAATAGTTTTGATCATTACTCACTGGCCTCATAATTCTCTCACACATTAGACAGTCAGACTAACAGGACACAGAAATTTTGCTCTTAGTGCCATAAATCTTTCCCATGTTCTTTCTATGGTTATAATAATAGAAATTTATTGTTGCTTTCGTTTCCTCCCATATTCTGTGCAATTAATCTCGATGTGTTGCCATGTACATTTAAAGACAGTACATTTTGTGCCTGCCCATTTGTATTTTTTTCAACAGCAAGTCCCATCTGAGTTAATATATTGTGTTATATTATATATAACCACTGACCATAACTCAGATGGAACACAACACATTTTCATTTTGTTGCCCCATTATTTTTGCAGCAAGTCAAAATGATATGAGGTGAAGCATGCCTTGCTCAGCACTTATTGATCTGTCTGTTTGCTCATTGCTTACATCAAAACACCACTTGTCAGCTCTGGCTCTGTTATGATTATGTTATCATGCAGGAAGCAACAGCCTCAGACTAAATGCTAGTCGACATCCAAGGTCAGGTGATGCTGAGAACCAGCCCAAAGGGTTTTCAGCGAGGCAGAGATGAGTAACTAACCAAGACCAAGACTCCTGTTTATTAAGGACAGTTCTACATTGCACTCAGGAAAAGCAACTATGGCAGATAGAGGAATGCTTCAATCAGTGAGGCTCAATGTAGGGATGGCAGCAGAGTCACAGTACTCCGAAATGAGAGGAACTCTGTGGAGCACAAATGACAGCCAAGCTGTCTTAATTTTTTGGTAGGGGAAAAAAAAATAAAAAATTTAGAGTATACCAAAAGCGTATCCGTCTTGCTATAAGGAATGCTGACCTCATGGGAGATTCCAGTGGAACAGAGATGTTATGCATTGGTTTGGACTTTTTACGTCCTCAGCAAGTGCCTTGCACACTAGGAAACCATAACCCCACTTGCTGTAAAGGGCATTTAGTCAGTTGTGTGTCGATGCGGCATATCAATGACACTTTGGACCAAGACCAAACGTTCAGTATGTCACCTCTCTGTATATTCAATGCACCAATATAGTGTATGGCATTCATCCGTCTTGCCCTGACCGCATATGATGCCACTTGAGCAACAAAGATCACTTCAGCCTCTTTCTTCCATGTTTCTAAATGACAGACTTGCCCTCCCCCCTCCCCGCTGCAGACCACTGCTCTTAAGTTGTTAAACAGCTTTGAAAAATACGTTTGAAAAGGCAGCTCTTTCTTTGAGAGCATGCAGCAGAGCAATGCCTGAATAAATGAACATGAATAGTGAACCCCTACTTAAAGGATCAATCACTTTGCCTTTGTAAAGAAGAGTTACAGAGAGACAAATGCGAACAGCCAATGTGCTGATGCATTTTGGAGTTTGTTGGCTTGGGCATAGGGCTGTGAATGACAGCAGAGCCTCTTCAGGGCTTGGGTCATGCTGTCTTCAAAATCCAGACGGAAAAGATCAAGATTTATGGCTGGGTTAACTGATTGACTGAAATAATCTACCTGCCTACCCAGAAAACAGCAAAGGCCCACTAGCAACCCCCAGCGTACACTTGTCCTACTACACAGGGGTCACAGTTGTAAGCAAGCAGGTTTCCCGTCCTTAGGCTTATACACAGGGGTGGGCCTTTGGTGCTCTGGAGGAACCTTGCGTCTTGAGGCTTTACAGCCTCTGCAGAGAAAGGAACTTACAGACAGTTCAGAGCAAGAAAGAAACCCCAAGTATGCCCTGAAACAGAGGCACTCTAGGGTGCTGTGCAATGGCAGCATGCAGAAAAGGTGAAAACCTCTCCATAGCATATGGGCATTACCCCTTACTAAATTCTTATTTGTCTCGATCCCATGTTTTGGAGATACTAGGTGAGATCAAGTGATGATGCCAAACACCATAAGCACTGAAGGAGGCCCCCAAGCAGCACAACACAGGGGCGGCAAACCCTTGCATGTTCTACCAAGCACTCTCTCTTTTTTGCCATCTGTGGAACAGCTGCTAGAGGGTTTTCTGGGATAACAGCAAGGGTTGGCACTGGACCTGTGTGATGGCTTGGGGGACACCAGGAGAGCTCAATCACTATTTGAACCTCCGTACACTGGACCAGGAAGCTATGCAGAGCACATAATTCATTCTGCTTCTTTCAGTGTAAGCCTGCAAAACAGGTTTAGACTAACTCATTTATGGCTGTACAGTGCCAGCACCCAGGAACTCAACAGTCCTCATAAATACAGACCCAAATTATTTCTTCTAACACGCTTATAAAGAGGAACTGAAGACCATTTCCATGCTCTGCATGGTTTGCATTACCGGTGATTTTTTTTAATGTAATCCAATACATTACAGCTAAATCTGATGAGGAAACAGCTCACTAGAGTCCCCAAAGGATTGTTTTCATGTGTTCCCTGATTTATGACTGTTTGATTTCACTTTCATGTGCTGGATTTCTAATTGCAACCTACCCATATCTGAGTTTTAGCCCATATGCCACACACTACTAGTTACAGACCAAGAAGGACTCACATCCCTTCCTTTACCTGCTCTGCGGCCTGATCCTGCCCTTATAGCAAAGCCCACTTGTGGTCTATAGAATCCTATGCTTTACACTTTGATGCACAATCAAAAACACAGTTTTCCTACCATGTCTCTCCCTTACACTTCCCAGCTTCAGCTTTTAAATTTTCATTTTCCAGAGTCCCTTTTCTCTATCAAATCATTTCTGACTTCAAGGCTCAAGAAAGCTGCCTTACAGGTACCAGCAGTGTTTCCCTGCTGCAGTTTGTAGAAAGCATGGGCAGCATCCTTTGAATCCATTTTTTTTTTTTTTTTTTTTTTTTTTTAATCCAGAAAGAGTCTCTTCACCAAAACCGTGAGGGGCTGCTGGCAGCAAGCTGCTCTCATTGCCTAGTATTTCCATCCCCTGGGAAGATGGAAGGGAAAGGTGCTAACGATATGATATCCATTTTGCAGCTGCAATGTGCTTCTAGAGGGAGATAATCTAATTGGCACCTTATTACTGGAGCACTTAAACAGCAAAATCAGTGATGGGAACACGCGTGCTGAAGTGCTCGATCATTTGGGAAGAGTTCATATGAGCTGTGATGGCTGGGCTCATCACCGTGAACTCTGAGAAAATTAGATAGAGGTGAGCTAAGAAAGAGAAATTCCTGAACTAATCTGAACTCTGTTTGGATCCCAGAACGGCTCAATTAATTTCCTCTCTTGTTCCTCATCATTTGGGATGATTTGGTTCCAAAACCTGCTGCTCAGGACCTTTGAACCCAATACTTCTCAAAATCCTTGAGAGCTGGCATGGTCTGGGGAGTTCCACTAAAATGGAACCTGCATGTAAAACAGTGCAAGGCACTGCCAGGGTGCACCAGCCACTGAGGGTCCGCTGACCCTGACATCCTTTAGGGCTTTATCCCTTGGCCTCATTTGTGTGATGGGGGCACCTCTAGCCTCCTGGTGCTGCTGGAACCGAGGCAGTCAGAAACCACAGCCCAGCTGACAGAGTACAGCTAAGCCTTCATCTGAATACTCACAAGGGGAAAAAAACCCTCTTTTATTCAGTTCGTTCCTCCTATTATTCTTCTTTGCACATGCTGCGTTTGTTTTTGTCATTAGGTTTCCAGTGTTCCTAATAAGATATTAATGAGATGCTAGTTCAACATGCAAATTACAGGAGACTGGCATGGAAAGGTTGCTATATTTAGAGCCAAAGCAAGATTTTAATGGCTGTCTTCACCCATCTTGTGCCTTTTGTCAATTGCTTTCTTACCCCGGTGAGCAGCCTCGCATCCCTGAAGTGTCTAGGTGACCTTGAAGGTTAGAGGAAATGACAAAATTTCTGGACTATGTTACCATAGTAGTAATGAAAAAAAAAGTTCCAAAGACATTGTCAAAAGGAAGTCCTCTTCTTTAAAAAAAAAATATATAAAAATAAATAAATATCTTGAACCCTTGCCCATTCAGGAGCAATAACAAGGGGAGGGGTTGCCCTAAGAGATTAGACGCTCATTACGTACTACAGAGTTAGGAGTGATAACAGGATCAGGATGTGACCCCAGCACACAACCGGGTCTGGAGGAGCAGAAGGAGAGGAGAGGGGTGTATACATATCCTGTGGTCCAGCACAGGCAGCACAACCTGTCCCATGGCCTGACACACAGACAGGACCTCTGCTCCTCCACCCGTATCACAGCAGGACTGTCTACCTTGAGCTCATAGCAAGCGTACCAGTAGTTTGCTCTCTTAAAACAAATCCTCTTGGAAATGTTACCCCAAGAAAGCAAGCCAAGTGCTCAAGTACTGAGGGATGCTAAATACTCAGGGTAGGACCCTCCATTCCCATCACCTTCACGTTCCCCTGACATGCGTCTGTCCCACAACCAGTGCAAAAAAGCACCTTCTCACATTGAAATTTAGGGCCAGCTCTGCAAGTCACACCAGATCCCAAGGTTTCTATTTTATCACCTGGAAACTGAGAATAAGGATACAACCTTCTATTTATACATGTTGCAGCACTACTGACTACAAATAGAGATTTTTAACCACAGTGTCTTTACAGGTGTTCAAGACTGAGAGAAGACCTAGGTACTGAAAGCAACATGTCCTTTCTTGCCACAGGGTGTTATCAAGTACCCTATCCTGGAGGTTATCATCAGAGGCTTGAAAACCATGTCACATTGTATTTTTAGGATCAGTTTTTCAAGCGCTGGGACACCCTGCCCTGAAGCAACAGAATTATGCTCCCCATCGCACCAAGGACCAAGACCTTCAAACTGCCAACTCTGGGATGCTTTTGAGACAATTTAGATTTCATTTTTTTTTTTTTATTCTTATTGCTGAAAGGTGCCAGCAGCAAGCTCACTCTTGTTTTTGCTGTCACCATGTTATCACGTGCACACCAGATGTCCCCAACTTCAGTATAGTGCACTCCCAACCCTTGCCAACCGTCATTCTCACAGTTACTCACAGCAAGGCATTTTTGCAACTCAAAAAAGCCTGAAACACCATATTCCAGTCTGTAAGGAGACATGGACCTAAAGGTGTACAAAGTTTCTGAGTCCCCTAAACTGGACTCAGTTTATCAGGTAATGAAAACCAGCCACCGCACCTGAAGCGCATTTCCTTGGGCAGGCATTGACTCATTCAGTGTTTGCAGACTGCCTCATGTATCAGGCTTCTGGCTCACAAACTGCATTTTTAGTATTACCGTATTTTTAGATATTACCCTGAATTTCTGGCTGGACCTTTACTTACAGACAGACAGCTTCATGGCTCTGATGCTTCTTACATGTTTTGATCATTTGCATCAGCTGAGAAACTGGCTCCTATTTTATGGATTTATTTTTTTCCCTCTGAATCCCAGTCTCCAGACTAAAATGCTACCAAAAACTCTGCAGACTTCTCCCTCCCCCAGTGGTTTCAGCTGTTTTTATTGCTCTGAGGCACCAGACAGTTTTGTTAATAACGGTAAATCCTTTTAGCCTCTGGTTAGTGCAGGTTGTGCTGTGATTGACAAGGTAATAAAAGTGTTAATGAGAGAAACTGGCACAGCCAGAGATCAATAGTTGCCAATAAGAAAAACAATTCTGATACTTAATTTTGTAGAATTCCCCCAAAGCGGTTGAAAATACATCACAATTGGTCTATTTTATTGTTTAATAGATGTTCTCTCCCTGGTGCTCTCAGATAGAGATCAAATTAACTAGAGATTGGGCGAAATGGCAAAGAAGGGAAAAGGATCCTTGTTCCTCCCAAGTTTGCAGGACTATTGGGACATGGAGCTCTGAGGCAAAGCTATTTCTGAAATAAATGTGTTTGGGGCCACCTTTCCCAGCCAGATTATTTCCCCAAATCGCTCCTTCTTTGTGCACATTTTTACTACAGTACAAATTGGGTGTGGGAGGGCAGGGGGAAATAACGCACAAGGCCAGCTGTAATGCCAGTAGTCACATCTAGGTTATGGCCTTAACATCTACCGTAACCAAAATGCTGCATCAACTGTCCTGCCCCAAAGTGCAAAGCTACTGAAAAAGCCAAGGTAAATGCCTTTTCAAAAAAAAAAAAAAATGGGTTTAAGATTAGTGTCAGTTTCTGTGTTTCTGAGAGCTAATCAGACTGCCAAAAGCAGGTGAAGCACTTACAACTGGTAGCATGGATTAACATCAGTTGCTTGCTAACAGGCTCTCCATACACGACACAACCCTGTGTGGTCCTAAACACCCTGTAATACCCTAAATCTCCTCTCACAAATCTATCCAAGGCCAGATGCATATAAAAGCCTAATCCCATTTCAAGGGCAGCTGTTAAACGTAGGAGAGAATGTGGCAATAGGAAGCACTGCCAAACTGGGAATGCAATGAGGAGGGAAACAATTTCAAGAGGGACACAGGAAGGCTGTAGGTCAAATGGAAGAGGAACTGCTAAGCATTCATGAAAATATGAGAAGGGGAGAAAGACCAGTCCTTTGCAACACAAAAATGACTGCAAATACTTTTCCAGAAGTTGGCTGGATTATGGTAAGACTATTCAGACAGCTAACCGATAACAGCTTGTACAGTCCCACTGGCTTGGCACAGGATATCCCAGAAAAGTGAAAGTGAAGCACTAAAGGAGGTCTCTCCACACGGGCTGTGCTTATGGAGGACACTGCTATGAAACCCCTACCGGGGCATGACAAAATCTTCAGCTCCAGTTCTGACAGCAACAATTTTTGATACATACACATTATTATCCGACAGAAAATTTCCATTTCTACCCCTGTGTTGAGAGGTTCAAGGCATTTTGTTGAACTGGAGAACGCAGACAACAGAGGATATTGGTACAGGGCTGACTTTAGGCTCTTAAGCCCAGCAGTCACCAAAAGGGGTGGCAAAACTAACTGATTTGAGAAACAGCAGTGCTTGGGCAACGTTGAAGGCTTTTAGAAATCCCTCCAGTCATTACTTCTACGACTAGGAATAATACGCAGGCATATAGACTCCTAGTATTACACCTAGCAGGTGTCTGTGGGCTGTAGGGCAGGCCCGGGAAGGCTCTGGAATAAATATACTCTCACATTACATCAGGAAAACTCTGCACAGCAATAAAACCAGGCTAACTTTCAGCTACCCAAGTATGCAGATAGCAGCATACCAGAGGGCTGCTCTCTCCTGAAAGCTTTGGTGTGAGCTCAGAAGTGCTGTGAGCTGTGCTCTCAGGTGGCAGGGGAAGAGTTGTGCCTGAATTTTCCAGCATGGGCCTTTCAGCTTGCGAATAAAGCTATATAGAGCCAATCTGCAGGTCCAGTTGGGCACGCAAGGTCTCCAAACGCAGGCTTTGCAAAGGCAAGTACTGATTTCTGCTGAGCAAATAAAACTACAGAAAAGCATAAAAAAAAGCTAGCTAGATCCAAATCTGTTCTTCCTTCCCCCTCCCATCCCACAGCACAATTAAACTAATATACCTGCCTGTAAAGAGAAGAGAATAATTGGAATCACAGAGCATGAAGGGAGAGATCAGCATGAAAGGATACCCAGATGACACCAAGGGGTTTGGCTTATCCCTTTGGCTTTATCCACCTTTTCTCCTCCTGCCTATATTAATGTGGTGCTAAAACCTTGTATTGTCTGACTGCATTATTATTAATGGCAACCAGTACCCCACAGGTCAGGGTGGCACTGCAGCTTGCCATTCACTTTAATTATCGATGCACATCACCAGCTTGAGAAATAAGAAAAGATAAGGTGAGGATTATTGAATCCCATTTTATGCTGTGTGTTATCATACACTCTACATCCAGATTGGTTCCTATCAGCCTTTGTTAGCTCACTACAGGAAAGGAGGGGGAAGCAAGAAGGTCTCCCTTTTACATTTTAATTTTGCCCAGATCTTTACAAATTTGGCCAAAACAAATGCTGACCATCACATTAATGGCTACATCTGCCCAAGGACTTAGCTTGTGGCCACAATATTTCAATATTTAGGTCTTCAGATATCCAAATACTGAGGTATTTAGCTCTTTTATAAACCCAAATATTTAGTTGTGTCTGCAGGAGCTATTGTACTTCAGGACTTTCACTGAGACAGGTCATGTCACAAGTAGGTGGCTTCATCTCATTTGTTAGGAACAGATAAGATTAAAGAGAATTTAAAGATGTGACTGAAATTCACCATTCTGTGATAAAACTCACCATTCACTGTCATTTTACCCAGTCTCAACACTGAACTAAGCATGCTGAAGTAAAACAGAGGAAGGGATGGATTTTTTCAAACAACAAAAAAAGGTTAATAAGATCTCAAGTGCAGTAAATATTTTCCCAGAAGAGTCCTCCCAACCCAAAGAGCAAGGCTCACACTCAGAGACAGAATTGCCAGGTAAAAAAAAAAAAATTAACAGATTCTCTGCATCTGCAGAGAGTCCCCTCCATATAGCGGGCATTGCCACTAAAATAATATTAACGTATTATTTATGGAAATGTATGCAAAAGCTAAACAAGAGAAGCTATCCATATGCACCAAGCCTATGCTAATTTTGAAAGGCAGCTCAGAAAAAACGGTAGCATTTTATCTATCCTGTCATTTACAAGCCATGTAACTCAGCTCTTGAGTTCCAACAGATTGCACACTCCCAAACGTAACTCATGGTGTTTGATGGTGATAAAACGAGATTAGGAGAAAGGGGGGGGGTGGGGGGGTGAGTAAAGCTTTCTGTGGGGAAACTGCCCAAGCCACTATACAGCTTTGCCCCATTTTCATGCAAGTCACACGTACCTTGTTAGCATTTCTTTTAATATTTCCAATTACGATCAAGAGGCAGGTAGGCCCGCCACATGAGTTAATGAAAAGGTCTTTGACAACCCCCTTTCTGTACTGAAGCAATGAAATATATATACGCACAGCTCCAAACACTTTGCTCCCTTTCAAAGCATGATGATTACCTCTTACAGATGCAATGACAAGAGGCGCCTTTGGCAATCCCACAGTCCCCTTCTCCTTCTGAAAACTGGCAGAATGAGGGGGAAGAAAAGCCCAGAAGCCTTTTTAGCCTCCTTATTTTTCTTTGTCACATCATTAAGGGTTCAATGAATCTCCAATTAAATTTCCCTGACTGCTGTCACCACTTTGATTGATAGGTGTCCTTGGATCAACCTCAGTAGGGCATGTTGTTGCACTGAGCCCCCCTTTACCCTTGCCATCTATTATCAGCCCCTTGTCATCATTACCTTCACATGTCAGTTCATTTACCACAGAAACGATGTCACCAACTAATATGGGCAATAGAAAAACATTTGTTACAAATAAGAAAAAACTCTAATAAATCAGGTTACGCTTCAGTCTGAAACCCATGGAGAAACAGCATGCTTGTTCAAAAGTCACCCTCTAAAATATTTTTTCCTGTCCCTATATAAAACCCTAAACAAAACACACACAAAATATTCTCAGAAGGAACAAACAATCAGGACAGAGCCATGTGCAGATGAAGTAAAAGCTGTTTTAACAGCTTTGGATTTTCATCAATTTGAACCTAAAAAAATCTGAGCACTTGAATTAACTTCAAGTCCCTGATACACTAACAATATTTACAGAAGCTTAGTCCTTGGTACTGACACTGTCTAGAGATTTTCTACCAAAACGGGTTTTCATCAGAAAGAAAATACTTTGTCAAAATTAAAGCCATTTGTAGGAAAGGGTTATTTGTGATGAACTTCTAACTGTAAAAAAAGAAATCAGGAAGAATGGAGCAAGATATTTTAAGCCTCCTTAAATGTTATATTTTTTAATTTCATCTGTTTTGAAACTTGAATTTATAATAAAAAATAAATGTCCAAAGCACAATGTAAAATCTAAAATTTATCAAATAAAGTATTTAAATTGATTTAATTTGATTTAAAAGAAACGTAGAAGTTTGACTTTTGCAGTCTTGGGACAGAATTTGGCTCTGTTTTGGAACTTCTCTGAAACTCAGAAAATTTGCATGGGTGGAAAAACCATTCTCTGTTCAGCCCCAGCACAAGAAGCAGTGCACATAGACTTCAGGTTACATATGTACTGTCCCAGTGACCTGACTAGGACAACAGCCAGGTTTTTGCTTCCTGTTTGTGCAGCATCGTGTGGGCTAGGAATCTGTCTGTGACAGATGTGCCTGTCCCTGCAGTGATTTATCATATAAAAAGGTCTTTATACGTTACACACCAAGGACTGTATCCCCAAGGACTGGCATACAACCATTGCTGCAATCCCTTTTCTCCTTTTAAATCTGATCACCATCAAAGCATGGAAACAGCCCTAGATGCCTGCTAACTGACAACCCGGCAGGGAGGATCTGCCCTTAAGAATAAATAAGGGAAACCAGAACAGCCTTGCTAAATTATTTGCAAATGAAACCTAACTGCACATGTGCTGTAACACACCATCATCCCCGTCCCAGCAACAGCTCCTGATACAGGACAAGGTCAGTACACATTGCCCTGAAGCCGTAAAGACTCAGGGAGCCACAGCTGCCATTCATATGAATTATTTTCATCCTTTGCTAGAGGATTTTCGACCACAGCAAGGGGTGGAAACATACTAGACAATTTTACTCAGGCTCCAGTCCAGTCCTTACCTCTAGTTCCCACGAGCTCCCTATATTCCAAGGGAGTCAGCCAGCCTGACAACAGGGGTAGACTAGCTTTTTCCTTAGTGGATATTTGGAAAACCATCTAAGCAATTAAAAAGCTTTGCTGCTTTTGAAATCAAGAGGATTAATGCTCTTAAACCCCAGGGATCCTTGGTTCACCAGTCCACCAGCACACACTTTTTCCTATATGCTTGTGACTGATTTCAGCTGATGCATCCAGGAGCAGCAGGACAGTGGGTTCACATGGGGCAGCGGCTGCTTGGTGAGCAGAGGACACAGGTTTGCAGAGGCTGCTCCAGAGCACCACGACACTATGCAATTTGCACTGATTTATTATGCAATTAGAGGTGGGTGCAGCTCAGTGCACCGTCTATGAGAGACAACACTGGCAAAGCTCAGTGCTTAAAGCTGACTTCGTACTCAGGCACCTATAAATAACTGCCCTGGTTTTCTTCAAGTATTTCAATAAGAATTTTGTCTGAAAATGAAAGCAACTTCTACAGATTTAATCAAAGACCACAAAACTAGGAACCATGACTTTAAATTGATTATTTTCAGGTAGCCTTACTATACAGGATGCTACATAGATACAGAGCAGAGTCTTAACTTACTGTAAAGCCCCAACACAAATGTTTAACATGAAATAGAGGTGCATAGACGAATCTTAGATAAGAGACTCCTGTGGGAAATCAAGTCATACTGTAGCTAAACAAAAACCAGGTGCACATGGGAAAGGTTTTCAACATGTATGCATGGACCGTGATAAACACTAGGCACATGAGGGCTGGGTGGATCACATATGGCTCCTTCCCATATCCAGACTATGCCATGAGGTGACAAAATAAGGGATGCACATCACCTTGCAAAAAGCAATGTGATTTCAACTGCCCAATCTTTTCTGAAACTTGCTTTTGTTCAGTTGAAATCCTCCGTTTGCAGCAAAACTCTCAACTCCCGGGCCCCTCACAACGTGGATCAGAAAAATGACAAAGTCACCCACTGTGTTTCTATTGAATATTTGTTCCGTTGGCTGCCGCTCACTCACTGGATAAAAGGAGTCATGGCAAAACAATTACTGGGGTTTTTTTCAGATAACTATTCCAAGGTCTCTGAGCATACCCCAGCTCCCATAGCCTATTGAACATGCCCTCAAGGCAGCCTCCCTTCCCTCTGCCATTCACAGCAGTACACCTGTTTTAATTCTTCTTTGCACTGTTGAAAGCATCTAACCGAGCCAATAATTTTGTGGGGTAGAATCACTTCCTTTCAACTAAAAAAGCTTCTCCCAGCCCTTATAGAAACATGGGTAGAACACAGGCACAGAAAAAGGAAAACCTGGAATTACTGCTGGAAGACAGTGTCCAGAGATGAACAAGAACCCTTCACTGCCAATGGGACATGGTGCTGCTCTTCCTACCCACAGGGAAAAACCCTGCTCCCATGACGTGTCTTTTTCCATTATTTGTACATTTCTTTCTTTCCTCGCTAGCAAACTGAGAAGATTAAGATACAGAAATGTCAAGCTACTAAGACGGCCAAACCAGACATCAGAGAAATAAAACCTGACTGCACAGTGCTTTTAGTGATACTGGTTGCAGGAGGTGCCTGAATTGCAGTTATAAAACCAGCAAAAGGAGCTAAAGGAATAGCCCTCCCAGCACTGCAGGCCTTCAGTAAATCCCAGGCTATCCTTGGACATCAGGTGCTGCACATTTTTTTTTTTCCTTACTCCACCAGTTTGACCACGTGAGGAAAAGTTTACTTAAAAACAAATAATTTTAAAATTTTTATTTTAAAAATTAAATAATTAAAAAATCAATATAACTTACAGTCTGAAATCCAGTTTTGGCAAGAAAGACCAGTGAGAGCTTCCCTCCTCCAAAGCCAGGCTGCGGCCTCAGGCAAAGGGCTCCTCAGCCTCAGTGCCACCCAGGGCTCCCAGGGACAAGCAATTTGAAACACAGCAGCTTGAAGAAGCAGCTCGTCCCCCAGAGGACATCTTTGGCCAAAACTATCTGGAGAAGTGCCGCGTTAGCTCTGCCCTTGCACTGCCACATGCGTGGCAAGGTGTTGGTGGCTGGTGCTGTGTGAGGAGAGGCGCTGCCCAGCGGGTTCTGGATGGTTCCGGTACCGCTCCACAGCTGGGCACTGCGTGGCCCCTTGGCAGTGCCCCAGGGGAAAACGCATTCAGGAAAGGGCAAAAAGCTGCAACTGGCCAGGTGTGAGGGAAAAAAGTGTGAAAAACAGCCCTGCAAGCATGGAGGTGAGAGAAAAAGGAGGAAGGGGAGGAGGTGCTCCAGGCACCGGAGCACAGATGCCCCTGCAGCCTGTGGTGGAGAGAACCCACACCTCAGGTGAGGAGCATTTCCTGAAGGTGTGACTTATTTAAATTAATCATCATTAAATTAATCACTTTTGAGAGATGGGAAACAATCAAAAGATTATTCCTGATGACTAAGCAAGCCTAAGTGCCATGAAAATGAGTTGTTCAGCATCATCACTACCAAAAATGAACTTCACTTTGAATGTGAAATATGCCTGATGAGCATGGGTAAAAAAAAGGAGGGTTAATTTATGGAAGTGTGTAAAATAAGAATTTTCTGACTGTCTAGCAGCTGTTTAATAGGGTATCTGCTATCAACTGGCAATTAAGAAGTGTAAAGGGGAGCAAAACCAGAGAGAGAACAGAAGCTGCTAAGTTCGGTATAGCTCAGCTTTGCTGGACCTCAGTCAGCTCAGCACAGCTCAAGTCATGAAAACAAACCATCAGGAACTACACAAAAATAATTAGCAACAAATTGCAAAGGACTTCTGAAAGTATTTTACAGTGTTAGATTAAAAAGAAATTCTGCATTTTCTCCTCATATGCATCCCAAACTAAAGCTCAGCTAAGAAGAAAGCTACAAACAGTGAGCAAGGAAATTTTTAACCAGCTACACCTGCAGCTGGGCTGGAAACTTTTAGTCTGAGTCATAACACACATTTCAGAAGGAGGTATACAGTTTTGCTATGAAGACTTAAGGCAAAAGGACATGGAGCACATCTCTCAGTGAGCTGTTTCAATAGTTAATTCCCTCATTGTTAAAAATCTGCCCTTTGTTTTGTAGCCTTCAGCTTTCAACCTTCAAATCTTGTTGCACCCTTGTGTGCTCGACTGAAGAGCTCTTTAGCTATAGAAAACATGGCTACATTCAGTCTTTGATCAAATCACTTTTTGGTTTGCTCTTTGTCAAGCTGGGCAGCTCCCACATCTTTCATTTTGAAGGGCAATCATGGAAAATGCAAGGTGTTATTCGAGAAGCAGCTTCACAGGGGCTCAATACAGACCTTATCCTCTTGGCCCTACGTCTTTTAAAAGACCATCATGTTTACACAGCATTTTTTTCAGAACAAAAAAATCACACCAAAAGCAGGAAGGTAGGCGTTCCCCCAGACTGGCACAAGATGCCAGCTCTTCCCCAGCTCTGCATTTTGCATCCTGTTAATTCAGGGCAGCTTGCTCACTGACCAGAAGGAGATTAACATAGACCAAAAAATGTCACCCAGTTACCCCTGCATCTGTCCCAGTGCATGAAAAGAAGAAAATTTATCAAAGACAGGGAAAAGAGAGAACAGCATGTCAATGTGGGGAAACAAAGCCAGTATATCAACCACTAAAAAAAAAAAAGAAAAAACAAAAAACAAAAAAGCCAAAAAAACCAAAACAAGTAAAAAGCTTGTCCCCGGGTGTGTTTGCCTTACTGCAGGTTTCTGTAGTCTAGGATTAGTTAACAGTGTTTTTACAGGTACTGAGGAAAGCAAGTGTGGGTGAAGGCTGCTAAAGTGCCTTTCAGTGATAAAGCAAGCAAGGGTTTGGGCTGGGTATACTCCGCACGTCCACATCGCTCCTTGACTCCTGCAATGCTAGGCAAATAGTTAGCAGCACTAGGAAGAAGAGACTGAACAATTAGAAATATTCACATACAGAACACAAAGAAACTACTCACTTTAAAACACTACTTCATTTAGTGTCTGGGGTTTTTTTCCCTTAATCTTAACTCACTCACTAATATTTTGCTTCAAAAATAACTACAATGAAGGGTTGCTTCTCAGCTGTGGTTATGAAGGGAGGCACAGACTGGAACTGTTCGATGTACATTTCTGTAATAAGTGGGTAAAAACGCAGATAAAAGTAAATGATGTGTAATTACTATCACCATTAACACCATCTGTCATCACCCATGTGTGCTGGTAGGTATATTTGTATTTTTATATATATACACATAGACATACAAACCACCCCCAGACAGCAGATTCCTCGGGACAGAACATCTCTTTGCTCTGCAGACTGCAGCACCACAGTCCCAACCCTCTTTGAGCTGCTGGCTGCCCTTATAACATACCCACTGGCACTTGGGAGATAACACATGAAAATAAGCCACAGCTCCCAGCCCCTCTCGTCATCCAAGGGGGCAGAAGGCCTCCGTAAGGCGACATCAGGCCCAGAGACATCTCTTTATAAGGGTAATAATAGTTTTTTAAATATATGATATCCAGCTCCTCCAGGGAAAGACACCCTGTTTTACTCTACTCCTATGATGTCCAACAGCTGTGCCTTTGAACTAGACCTTTTTTCCATTGTGAAAGGGTTGTGACATTTTCTTTATTTAGCACTTGAGGTTTTATTTAAAAATACGAACCACCAAATTATAAATCTTAACCAGGAACAAGAACAAGAACCATCTGTGCATACTTATGAAGTGCTCTGGCTGGAGATACATTAGTGATGGAACATGGCACATGTGCAAGTTCCTGCTTGGGACATATTTTTAAAAAGCTCTTTTTCTGCAGAGGAGGCAAATGGCTTCTGTTGTTTAGGTGCTTAAAGTGGAAAAAGACATTTCTGTTGTTCTGCCTCCATTCCTAGGTGCTAAGCCCACACATGAACAATAAAGATAACAAAATTCATGAACGGTCAAGACCTTGGCACAAAATTCCTCCCTCCCCCCTAGCCCCCAGGCTAAATAATATCTGGACTAATTGCTGACTGCACATGTATGTCAAACTGTCCCAGATGTTTTATGATTTACTGTTGCAAAATGAAAATTGATCTAAAAACATGTGAATGAATCCAAGGTTAATCACACTTCTGCTACCGACTCCAACTCTCCCACCACACACCTCCTAAAATAGGAATTCTGCGCATGTTTTGTCCTCATCCAAAACCAAATTTAGATGCCTAAAGGCTTACCTAGCTGGAATTTAAGCCACCAAAGTTTAACCATGATTCTGAAAAAAACATCAAGCAGCTGTTGCCTACACACAGTTCACGTAAATTCATTAGGCACCATGCCAGATTGCCAGAAAATTTCCAGGTGCTTCAGTCCTATTCTGCTCACTGGAAAAACTGAGGCCAAGCCACTGGGTTTCTGCTCACATGCAATCCTAGTAACAGCCTCAAAACAAGGGGTGCCTCACCCATTCCCCTTGGGCTTGCTTCAAGGTCTCCCATCTCCTGGGATTTCATTACAAATGCAGTAGGAGCTGTTGCTCAGAGGGCAAGGTGCAGTTATTCTGGAATCTGGACCCCTTCACTGAGTGATCCCAACACAAGGCAAGAGCATTGCTGACCCTCCTTTCAAATGGTGTAGCTATGCTGGAAGAAATTAAAAATGCTTTTGGCCAGGCAGGTAACCAGAAAAATCTTTTGTTCCTCTTTCTATTCCATAAATAAGCGTATGCATTGAAAAATAATGCATGGTTGGACTGAAGCTTTACAGCTCATTGGTTGCAGAAAAGTATTTTGGCAATTACTTTAATACGTATTTACCCAATGGACCAGAATGATTCATTTTGGCACATAAATATGCCTTATTAAAAGCTGCTTACACACAAGTTACTCAACCCAGCCCTTTTTTTCACCTCTCCGAGACATGTATGAAATACTGTGTTCATTACATGTAAGTCTGGGGGACCCAAGTTATTTCTCCTATCGCCTGCTAGAGAAAAGGGGGTGCCTTAAAAAGAGCGTAATAAAAATGGTTACAATTAGCACTGCAGATACTGTGAACTGGCCAAGGAAAGTCTGTCTGTAACTGAAGCAGAGGGATAAGCCAGCCTGGGGTGGGAAGCCTTTAGGGCTTGTTCCAGTAGGACAAGTGGTAAACTAAAAGAGCGTGGATTCAGACTAGATAGAAGGAAGAAATTCTTTACAATGCAGGTAGTGAAACACTGGAACATGTTGCCCAGGGAGGTGGTAGATGCCCCATCCCTGGAAACATTCAAGGTCAGGCTGGACAAGGCTCTGAGCAGCCTGATCTGGTTGAAGATGTCCCTTCTTATTGCAGAGGGGGTGGACTAGATGACCTTTAAAGGTCCCTTCCAACCCAAACCATTCTATGATTCTTCCCACCCTCCCTATAGAGCTTCCTGCACAGGGTACACCCCTCCGGGTGCAGAGGCCCTTTTGCAATGTGTTCTCAAAAGGCTCGTTTCTCAGCAGGATAAGAAAATCTTTTCATTATCCCATCCTCTGTGACAGGTCCACCCGCTACATGAGCCTGCACCACTTTACTTGTTGGGGCCAAGCAGCACCCGAGCAGCCTCGGGGAAAAGTGCTTTAATTGCCGGTAACGCAATAGCTCCACTTAGCACCCGCAAAGCAATTAAAACATGGAATCAAACATTTTCTGGCTACACATTTAGGGAGCAGCCGGTTGTGTTGGCACGTTAGTCCATTACTTAACCACTGGGTCATATATCTGTGACTACAGATGGCTTTTACATCCGCACCTCTTAAGCAGCATTTGATACCATCACCAAACCCTGGCCCAAGGGGAGGAATGCATCCGTTCTGACCAGAAAGAGTTTTTTCTTTAAATTAAACACCACCTCAGCCAAGGCATCAAAAGGTTTTTCTGTGGCCCCATTAGATGCACAGAAGCAGCCTTCCTCATCTCCAGCATGGGAAGCACTACCCAGTTGCAATTCAGCTGCAGCTGTGCCTTCCAAAGGACCAGACTTGGCAAATAAAATGACCTTTCCCCATCAATCTCTCACCAGCATGCCAGGACACCCACACTGCTTCCTATGGAGTACTTCTAGCAATGTTTCTTAATTATATTTTCCCTCCAGCTTCCCTTCACCTGGGTCGTCCATGCATCTCCAAGGCACCCGCAGACTTGGCTGCAAAAACATCACCATGCAAGTATTTGCACTGTAAATCTGCTGGGTGTAGTGCTGACATGGCTACAGCAGCTTAGCTGTTGGCTGCGCAGGGAAGGTAATGCAGAAGATCAGCAAAAAGCACTTTGGACTACCTGAGCCAACATACCAGCAAAGTCAGTGATAGTTCAAAATATAAAAGCAGAATGGTCTTATAATCAGATCCACAGGACGTCAGCTTATCAAATATCAATATGAAAGTATTTACGCTACAGATCCTGCTGTAGGTCAGGCACTCCGTGGCACAGAGAAGAAATGGTACAGACCACATACTCACGGCGCCTGGCTTACTATACTTACACAGGCTTTGACAAATGCCTCGGTGGACATTTGTGGTCTCTCATTCCTATCCTCAGCCAGAAGCTAAATATTCAAATGCCTCGGTGCACACTTGTGGTCTTTCATCCCTATCCTCAACTAGAAGCTAAACATCCAAATACCTCAACTTTATCAGAACAACTCACTTGCTTAAATAATTTGATGCCTATGGTTACGTAGTGAAAGATTGTTTTATTCAAGGAAAACAATAATGGTAGAAAATCATATAAAGCTCCTCAGGATGTATTTCCTTATTTGCATGCTTCCCATACAAGGGAAGCCACATATGGCAGCAAATGTTTTCCAAAATCTAATCTGCTTGTAGAAAAATCCTCCAAATTATTCCATGTTATTAAGGACCCATGATGTATAAAATAAGATGTGAGCCGTACCATACAATACACTTTAGGTTAATAAAAACAATTCTTTTGACTCAAAATGAAACTTTTCATTCCACGTTTGAGAGTAGGATTTTCACCTTGCTGAAAGAATTTGCTCCCAAAATTAAAAACTTGGGCATTTCTTCTTTACTTTCCAATTTTCACCTTGTTTCCATACACTTCTTGAAAATAACTGTCCTTTCCTTCACCCCAAACTGCTTCCAAAGCTCAGCATACATTTGCAAATAGAACATCAGCTCAAACCCTGCTTTTATAGTAAATATCGCCCTCACCACAGCAATTCTGCTACAGAAGTGACAAGAAGTGAGGAGGGTTTTGCTTTCTTCCCGTATAAATATTTAACTGTCTCAGATCAAATTTGCCTGGAAAGTCAAGCCTTCTTTTTTCATTGATTACTCTGCTAAATTCTTATTAGTGTTGAAGATATCTCTGTATCTTTAGAAAGAAAATTGGAATAAACTTGGAAATGAAGAAGTATTTGTTGGGGAGAAAGAAGATCGAGGCTTCTATGCCGAGAGCAAAATTGGCCTGAAATCTTCATTCGAAAGCAGGATGGGTATGGGAAAATTCCTGATTTTTTTAAGTTCCCTACCAAACATTATTTTTTTATGGTTTCTTGAAGCTATGAAGTGGTCTACCTCTCATTTCAGTAACAGGTCTGCAATAAAAGGAAAGGCTAAAGAGGATGCAGTTTGATTTCAAGGCAGGAAACAGAGCAGCATTTGTCTTTTGGAAGATAACTCTTGCTGGGGGCTATACAAATCCTCCCTTTATGTAATGCCATGTATTAAGCATGTTGTCCCTTGCGTATCCCCTTCAGTGCTGTGCCCATGGGATCCCGTGTTGTATGATTGCTTGCTGAGATTTTGCAAAAACATGGGTGGGACATGGCGTCCCAAACCTGGAAAAGAATCCGAGTGTAAAGAAATCTTCAAAGAGACAGCTCTGGTTAGGCATATTTGTCCTAAAAGAAGCCATCTTGCCTCAGCACTGCCTACTGATCCTTCCCCATGATCAATCAGAGCTGGGACAACATGCCAGTTGAAGAAGGACATAGGTGATGTGCTCTCAGTGTGAATTTGGGGGCTCGGAGGGGCATGGTAGGATGGACACAGCTCCAAACTGCTGCTGGAATTAGGATTTCGCTTCTTGCTGCATCCACCTCCACCCTCAAGCAGGCCTTGCATGAGAAATACCAGTATTTCTCTCCAAAGCATTAACCTTTTTCATCTCACAACCTTGTAGCTCATGAGCATGGCACTTGGTATGTTTCTTTAGTTCTTAAATCTGGCAAAACTCATCATAATCTGCAAGAATTGTAGAGAAAAGATAGGAAACCACTTTGTCCTGATGACTATAGTTTAGATAGTTTGCCTCAAAGTAACACGTCACTCCTCTCAGCACGTGCTGTGTGTAGGTAGTAAAAGCTAAAAAAAATATAATAATAATTAAAACCAATTCTAAAATCTAGACAAAATCTTTACATGACAACATTAAAATGCAGGTGAGAAAGCAATGCACTGGTGAAGAAAAAGGT
This sequence comes from Falco biarmicus, assembly GCF_023638135.1. Taxonomy (NCBI): domain Eukaryota; kingdom Metazoa; phylum Chordata; class Aves; order Falconiformes; family Falconidae; genus Falco; species Falco biarmicus. Next base: position 61,209,832 of record NC_079288.1, on the reverse strand, counting down.
GTGGTTGTGAAAGAAACCTTAACTGCTTTAAAAGGAGGGCCTGATCTTAGGTCACTGCCTGAAAAGATGGTGCTGGAGTACTTATCTGGGGCTTGTACAAAAATTCTGAGTCACCAGTATCCTCAGTGCCAACAACCATGAGCTGGAGCTGTGCTTTAATCAAGAGCTTAGATAAAAAGCATGTTTCTTCACTGGGGAGTTTGGGTGGTATAAATCTGTACTTTTAACAGGTTCAAGTTTCAGGGGCAGGCATGATCCCATTGCGAGCGCTTTTCCTAGGGGTAGATAAAAGCCTCCCATAAATAAAGCTTCGCAAACTTCCAGGAGAGGTTAGCAATACAAATATGGGCACATGAAGCTCAGTGTAAGCAATAATTCTGCAGATTTTTATTAGAAAGTAGATATATGGGAGCAGCAATGCATGATAAATCAACATATCTGCCTCCTTACTGGCTTTTATGATAGGCATTAGCAGGAGCGACTGTCACAGAGATCATAACTGCTTTATTTCAACTGTCTCTGTAAGGCGTATTCAAATACAAGCAGTTATTATTTTTTAAGTATAAACTCTTTTTCCCTGCATAGAATTGACAACAAAAGCATTCCTGGTAAACATCAAATTTGGGGGGAGGAAGGAAAGAAGGAAACAGTGCTCTCATTTCTTTTTATAGGGTTTTCTTGGAGCCTTGGAGGCAGGTGACATGCATTGCCCAGTGCAGGGCTAACACACAGTCTCCCTGTGACACAGTGTCTCACAGTAACTCACTTCTGCTTCTCTGCGGCTGGACACCAGGTGCCCACCAAAGCTGCTCTGTCACTCCCCTCCTCAGCTGGGCAGGGGAGAGAAAATATATCGAAAGGCTCGTGGGTCAGGATAGGATGGGGATAGTGTCTTCCTGTAACACAGTGTCTCCATGCAGTGAGGGCAGTTGGGGCCTGCTGATGGCAGCACGAAAACCCACTGACTTCTCCTTTAGGGTTCTGGACTAGGTTTTGCTGTTGCACTGCTGATGCCACCAGTGAAACAGTGTTTAATCTTTCTCTGTTGTCTCCTTGAATAAATCAGCTTATATGCAATCTGATAATGCATACAATATAAATGTATAATTTAAGTAGATAACTGGTAAATAATGGCATTGCCAACAAAATTAATTTTAATACAGGGTTTTCTGTATTAAAGAAAGGCTGTTCTGTCTTAAAAGATGTTTCTCTCTTTCTAGGCTGGGCTTTCAAATACAATTAAAGGAGTTTTGCACCTAGACCTAGACCTGTAAAGGCTTGTAACTGCTATTGACTTAAATACCTGTGGGAAACCAGGCGCTCAGCTCTGATTGGGAACTCCCTGGAGCCCTTTATAAGCTTTGGGAAAAGGAGTTTGTTATGTTGGTATCAAAGTAACATGTCCTTGCACCCTTCTTAACTGCTCATTCAACACGCACCATGCAGTGGACAACTCGGTGCATTGAATGACAAATAGATGTTTTCTTTTAGAGCTGCCCTTTTTGGATTCATGTCGTAGGCAAGACTTGAGATGATGTTTGTAAGATGGTAGCAGTACAGAACACGAGAGGCAGTTTTATCTGCTGTTTCATCTTCTGCTGGTCGTCCTCCTCCCCTTGGCCACATCTGTGGCAATCCCACCCCTTTCAGACCCTCCTGCCTTCCATAAAATCACCTGTGGCTGCCCTGGAGAATAATCAGACACATAATTGCAATTTTCCTCCACTGTGGTTAGCCCTGCAAAATAGTGCTTGGTCCATATGGTGCTGCTGACACTATAGAAATGATGTTATGGATTAATTACAGCTGGGGACACTAGGAGGGGTGAGCTTTGCGTGCATTGCTCTCCCACGAGGTACGCAGTTGCGAAGCAACCTGACACATCTGCCAGGGCTGTCTAAGAAACTATTAGCCAGTTGCTACCTCCTGTGCTCAAGAGCTGCAGGCAATTTCACAGTAATAGTTTCTTGGTTTCTTTCACACAAGCAACCGTGGTGCCGAGATACTCACTTAAATATGTATCACAGAATGGCATCCTTAATAGAGGCTTTACAGGAATAAAATGTATATGGGTAATCCACAAAAGCTGGTTGCAACTGACAGCTTCGTTACTGCTCTGAAGACACATTGTGGCCATTGCAGGCTGGGAGCAGGGAGCAGCCACAGGAACAGACAGTTTTGATTCGGGTCCCAGGAATGATTCCTCAGCCCATCTGCATGGGCTCAGGGGTAAAATCAGAAGCAGGGAGTCCCAAGAAGGGCAATATCGCATGCATTGGGTTTGCATGGCAAGGTTTGAGCAGCAGGGGGGCTACAGGGGTGGCTACTGTGAGAAGATGGTAGAAGGTTCCCCTGCATTCAATGGAGCCAACGCCAGCCAGCTCCAAGTCAGACCCTGCCACTGGCCGGGGCCGAGCCCATCAGCGATGGTGGTAGCACCTCTGGGATAACAGTTAGGGGAAAAAAGCTGTGCAACAGCAGTTGGAGAGAGGAGTGAGAATATGTGAGAGCAAACAACCCTACAGACACCCTGGTCAGTGAGGAAGGAGGGGAGCAGGAGATGCTCCAGGCACCAGAGCAGATTCCCCTGCAGCCCCTGGTGAAGACCATGGTGAGGCAGGCTGTCCCCTGCAGCCCATGGAGGTTAACGGTGGAGCAGACACCCACCTGCAGCCCACGGAGGACCCCACACCAGAGCAGGTGGATGCCTGAAGGAGGCTGTGACCCCATGGGAAGCCCGCACTGGAGCTGGCTCCTGGCAGGACCCGTGGCCCCGTGGAGAGAGGAGCCCAGGCTGGAGCAGGTTTGCTGGCCGGGCCTGTGACCCCGTGGGGGACCCACGCTGGAGCAGTCTGCTGCTGAAGGGCTGCACCCCGTGGAAGGGAGCCATGCTGGAGCAGTTGGTGAAGAACTGCAGCCCATGGGAAGGACCCACATCAGAGAAGTTCATGTAGGATTGTCTCCTGTGGGAGGGACCCTACACGGGTGCAGGGGAAGAGTGTGAGGAGTCCTGCCGCTGAGGAGGAAGGAGCAGCAAAGACAATGTGTGATGAACTGGCTGCAACCCCCATTCACCATCCCCCTGTGCTGCTGGAGGGGAGAAGGCAGAGAAAATTGGGAGGAAAGTTAAGCCACGGAAGAAGGGAGGTGTGGGGAGAAGGTGTTTTTAAGATTTGCATTTATTTCTCATTATCCGACTCTGATATGGTTAGTAATAAATTAAATTAATTTTTCCTCAAGTCGAGTCTGTTTTGCCCGTGATTGTAACTGGTGAATGATCTCTCCCCATACTATCCTGACCCATGAGCCTTCCGATATATTTCCTTTCCCCTGCCCAGCTGAGGAGGGGAGTGACAGAGCAGCTTTGGTGGGCACCTGGCATCCAGCAGCAGAGAAGCAGAGGTGAGTTACTGGGTGGCTGAAGCACTCTGGCTTGCAGAAAGAACCACAAGCTGGTTTCCTTAGCAAACACAAAAGAAGGGAGGTTTTTATGCAGCAAGGCTGGGCCGAGTGTGGAAGTCACCTACTGTGGTCTGACAGCAAAATGAATAATGTGCCTTTTTGTTTCTTTCAATAAGAGGGAAGCTGAACTTGAAAGCAAAGGTAGTTTGGGTATGTGTGTGTGCAGAAGTAGGTTTAAGGCTCGTTGCAGGTGAATGAGGTAGGAGATCATTCTGGTTTGTCTTGGGAACCTGATTTAAAGCATCTGAAAGCTTAAATGACATTTAGCACCTTCAGAAAACTACCTGCATCCTCAGAGCAAGGGCAAGTTCTAAATTTTGAAAACGCCGTCAAGATGTGTACCCAGTGCCTGGAGACATCTCCTCCTGTTGCACTGCTTCCCCTTAGCAGTATTCCCTGCCCAAATGGAGAAAAAAAAAATCCACTAAAGGACTTGGCCCTGGAGGGATGCATTAGCTGGCATTATTTTCTCGGTCCTCAAGTTTCAGAGATTCAGAACAAGTAGTGATGCCTCTCTGTATGGCTTTAATGACATTTGCTGTCAGAGGCGTGAGCCATAGGAAAGGACAGAGCTGTAACTTTATTTTAGGCTGGATAGGCTGTAGCTAAATCTCCTGAATCCCTTTCAGCTTTGGAAATGGCTTTCCCCTATCTCTGCCTTCTACCTGGCACCTTCACGTTGTTTGCGTTAAAAGGGGAATGGTACTTTTAATCTCAAAAATTACTTCAGAGCTTTGGAGTGGATCATTTTAAAGTCAACAGTGTTTAAAGCACACTAATGAGGGTATTCACCATAAAATAGTTTTATTTCTGTGCATAACTGATAAACGTGAATGTGAGAGAATATAAGGGAAAAGAGGTGGGAAAACAGTCATGCTTGGAAAAGCAAACAAATTGTGGATCCACAATGAAAAGAGTATTGTATTATTGTAACACTTAAGCTGGTTGTGGTTTTTCCAGTGAAACTTCCCCTTCCACCTCCCCCAGGAGAATGCTCATTTGTCTCAGCTGGAACCAAATATCCTCAAAGGTTTTAATGACATTTTGCTGGAAAACAGGCAAGCTTTTTGCTGAGGCACCCACCTGTATCCTGAGCAACCCTCCAGGTCTGACGGCTGGCTGACGGCACTGTCCTCTCCCCTGAATGCTGGGTGCTCCTGTTCTGCTTGCTATCCCCAGGCCCCTGTTTCCCACTTCTAGGCAATGCCAGAGGAGAAGATGCACAGAGAGACATTTGTAATAAAATGGCAATAGGGTTTTTTTCTGGGCATATTTAAAAAAAAATAATTAAATGGGGAAAACAAGTTTCTATTGGAGCTTTATGGTGGCAATTTTGTGGCACACGGCATATGCTTTTTCTTTAACTGTATTTTCTTACCTAACAATTTTGGCTGTCAGTTCATGATCCAACATTTTGCCTGGTGTTTGGAAAATGATGAATATTTGGATCACACTGGCATAATAGCATTAGCTTATTGTATAAGCTTTTAAAAAAAAATGGTGGCTGATACTTACCATCCTGGCTTATTCCTGTGCAGACACAGGGTAATGCAAGATGGGAGAGGGCAGAAGCAAACAAGACCGTTGCCTGCTAGCAGGCAGAAAAAATAAATAAATAAATAAAAAATTAAGACAAAAGCAGGTCAGATGGGCTCTCGGGCATCATCCCCTTTTGCTTTGACATTTGCATCGAGACTTGAAAGCCCAAATCTCAGTTGCACGTCTGTTAATGGTGATAAGTGCTATCAGCCTTTGCTAAAATGAACTGGGGGAGGAGAAAAAAAATCAGGCCGATCATTTAAATCAGGCACTTGTTCAGCTCTTAAAGATGTACAATATGATTATAAAACAAATCAATAAGCTTTCAGACTTTCTGAATGTCATCGCAAATGATTAGGTTACATGAATGCGTCTGAGCTCACCCCTCTCTGGCCCCAAGGAAGTTCAGAGTGCCACATTTGGACCAAATGGGGTGCACCTGGCTCAGAAATGTGCATTTTTATCATCACTGCTGGCCCCCAAAGGATGGTTATTAAGAGAAAAAGCAGCTAGAGCTGTAACACAGTATGCAACCATAGTGATACTCTTCTTTAACATGGCTAGAAATCAACTTCTAAGAGCCATTTGGACATGTGTGAAAACATGTCAGCTCTAGTGAACATACCTGTGGATTTGGAGCTTGTATAAATGGCAAATGGCATCCAGTAACAGGAACACTGCAAAAGGGAGACACGCTCACCCTTGCAGCTGACTTTTCAGAGGTGCTTATCATCCTCACATAGATGCTTAAGCCTTAAAGGCAGTGTAGAGAGACTCATCATGAGTGGCAGGACCTGATGGAAGTTCATGTCTTCTTGCAGATCTGGCCTTGCTCATCTGAGTCTCCAGCACCTGGGGTCCCCTCCAGCTATTCAGACCTGTGTAAGGCCAAATTGGACAAATTGTAGGGAGGAGAAATCCCACTTCTCCCAATCCTGGCAGCTGCTCCACCAATCAAAAAGCAGAGATCACTCTTAGTTGGGGGTGAAGCACAACTCTCAACAAAAAGTAATTCATATTGGCTAATTAATCAGACAACCTGCATGTGTGGATTTTCTAAACCACAGGTCCATGGGAAAGCAAAGACCAGTATGCACATATTGCTTCCCATAAGGGGAGAGACACTAAGGCAGCAAAGTCAGCCCACCTTCGCCATCATTTCATTTTGACTTAGGATACTATTGGTATTGTAAACAATCTCTTTAGAGGAGTCACCTGAAGCATACCAGAAAAATCAGTCCCACATAAAGAAAAAGGATTAGAACAATTTGCATGTGCCTAGAATCAGGGCCAGAAAATTATTTCTAGCAACTTCCATTTATTCCCTCATGAAAAATGTTCACGATAAGCTTTTTTACATTATCTTTTTCTCCTAAACCACACCAATGCAATATTGGGCCATGAAGGATTTAGGGCTTCAAAGTTTTGGTTTTGCCCTTTTCTCCCACAAAACATTTTGACCACTTTTTTTTCCTCTCCGGAATCTATTCAGACTACACCTGTCCAAAGTGGAGTTTAGCATATCCATCTGCTTTAATTTTCTTCTTACACAAAATGCAGGAGCTATTCAGGCTGCAGTATTACAACAGTCTTTGGATGGATGGGAAGGAAATGCTGGATTTACAGCATCACTTCTGCCAGTCTCCCCTGAAACACTGACAGGCTGCATGGAACTGGACCCAACCACACATTGAACTTTAAAGCACAGCTGTTACATGTTGACAGGGATGCTGGGCAAGGGCTCACACCTCTGCGTGACACTCCTGTGGCAAACAGAGCCAGAGCTGGTCCCAAGCCAGTGCCAGCCACGACAAGGGCCAAGTGGAAGAGCAGAGACGGAAGCCCAGCTGAGATCTCACCATTTCTCACAGGTCTTCAGCCCAATGTAATGTGTTGATGAGAAAGTGCAAAGAGGTGAACTGGGTAAAGGGTGAAGGTGCCCATCTTGGCCCTTTACATAGAAAAGACAGAATCTGTAATAAACCTCACACAAAAAAACATACACCAAATAAACCTTGAGGGCATCAGGAATGAGATGCACTTACTCAGTAACCCCAACAGTATGATGTCCTGGCTTCACTGAACTCAGCACACCTTTTGGTATTGACTTCAATGAGATCCTGAGCTTTCTCCTTATCATTTTAGCCGCACTTTGCTCAGGCTGGCTTTGGAGAATCACTTAAAGGTTACATGTAGGTGAACAGTGAATTCTTGTCTGTCTCCCTCGTAAAAAAAAAATAAAATATGGTAAGTCTTAAAAGCATAATAACTTTATTCCACTTCAGCTTTCCAAACCAAAATGAAAACCAGTTTAAATTCAGGGTATTTTTCTGCATTTGTCAAAAACATTTCATATGGGGGTAAAAAAACCCACAAACAGAAAGAATCACCAACAGTTTCTCTCAGACAAATTTTCATTTCTGATGTGCTCAAGGATGAAACTTATCAAGTCTATGAAATAAGTGAGCAACTTCCAAGAACAATTCAGATTTACAATGACCTTTTATTCTAGGCAAGCAAAGGCAAGCGGTGTGATGGTTACAGAAAAAAAATTACTGAGAAACAAGGATATTTGCATCCAGCAGCAGCAAAGGGGGCACTGAAATATGTTCGCTTTACACAGAGAGTTACAGTGCCATGTTATCACAGACAAATGAAGAGCTTGTATTAAAAATGCATAATTTAATCAAGAGGAAAAACTACTAATCAGATTGAAATATGCAGATCTGATATTGGTTTTCTAATATTAGTGTTATTAAATTCTGCTGTAGTTTCTTACAGGATCACCCAAATGTAAATTAATATAAGGAGAAACAGTTAACAAAATTACAGGACCAGATCAAACATTCCTGCTCGTTCGAAAACATCCTGCTGACTAGTGATATTGGTGATGGCATAAAAGGCTTAGTATAAAATACTACATGCACTGATTTAATAGTATTTTCACCTGTCAGAGCAGCCTGAAATGAGTCCCGATGCAGTTGTTGGCGCTAAGCAAACGGGAGCTGAGGTTGGGTGCCAGTGTAAGTCTCTGCCTTGGCCCAACACAGCTGCTGCCTCCGTGTGCCATAACCTGAGCATGGCCAGAGGGCTGCCAGCTCCACCCAAAACTGGCCCATACTATGAGGAGCAGAATTATATTCCCTGGACATAATCAGTCTCCAGAATTAATATGTGCCCTGAGAAAACAGCTGAACGTTCCTCTAATTTAACATATTAAGAAGTATTAAAAGTACTCGCCATTTGTGCATGCAGAAATCATGCAAAAATCATTGCCTCTGTTCAGCGTCTTTTGGGTTTGCAGCTTCTGCCCTTACCCAAGGCTCTTCCACTGCCAGCGCTAAAGTGCAAGTTTCCAGCTCACCTGTTTTACATGAGGGCAAAACAGATGGGCAGAAAAGGACGGTCACTTGTCAAGTGAAATAGCACCTTGGAAGAAAAGCTAGGGAAATACCCCAAGTCCCTGCTCTCACTTGAGCATTTCTGATGTGGCAAAACCCAGATGAGAGAGATGTGCTTGTCTTGAAACTCCACCAAGGAACTTTGGGCTCACATTTTAGACTATGCACCTGTTTTGCTCTGCTTGACTTACAGCAAGGTCACCCTGTAACACCATTCTTCCAGCAAATGAAGAATTACTAATATTGATTTGATTTATAAGAGTGCCTAGAGGCCCTGGTCCCACTGATTCAAATAGTGTAGAAACACCAGAAAAATTACACTTTTTTTTTTTTTTTTTTCCCTTGTCACTTAGAACATAAACACCGTAGAGCAGATATTCTTTTTGTTTGCACAGCACCTTGCACCATAAGGTCATAATCTTTCAGGCATATCTGAATGCACGCAAAGTGGCTGGCTTACCAAGACGCTTCCAATCATTTATCAACAATCCTGGTTAACACAGGAAATCCCAGCTGACTGGAGGCTAGCAAATGTGATGCCCATGTACAGCAAGGGCAGGAAGGAGGATCCAGGGAGCTACAGGCCTGTCAGCCTGGCCTCAGTGCCGGGGAAGGTTATGGAGCAGACCAGCCTGAGTGCCATCATGCAGCACATGCAGGACAACCAGGGGATCAGTCCCAGCCAGCGTGGGGTTATGAAAGGCAGGTCCTGCCTGACAAACCTGATCTCCTTCTATGACAAGATGACCTGCCTAGTGGATGAGGGAAAGGCTGTGATGTTGTCTACCTAGACCTTAGGAAAACCTTCGACACCATCTCCCACAGCATTCTCCTGGAGAAACTGGCTGCTCATGGCTTGGGCAGGGGTACCCTGTGCTGGGTTAAAAGCTGGCTGGATGGCTGAGCCCAAAGGGTGGCAGTAAATGGGGTTACACCCAGCTGGTGGCTGGCCCCAAGTGGTGTTCCCCAGGGCTCAGTACTGGGGCCAGTTCTGTTTAATAACTTTATCGACGATCTGGACAGGAGGATCAAGTGCACCCTCAGCAAGTTTGCAGATCACACCAGCTTAGGGGGAGTGTTGATCTGCTGGATGGCAGGAAGGCTCCACAGAGGGATCTGGTCAGGCTGGACCCATGGGCTGAGGCCATTTGTATGAGGTTCAACCAGGAGAAGTGCCAGGTCCTGCACTTGGGTCACACCAACCCCACACAGCGCTACAGGCTTGGGGCAGAGCGGCTGGAAAGCTGCCCGGGGGAAAAGGACCTGGGGGTGCTGGCTGACAGCCGGCTGAACATGAGCCAGCAGTGTGTGTGTCCAGTGTGCCCAGGTGGCCAAGGAGGCCAACAGCATCCTGGCTTGTATCCAAAACAGGGTGGCTAGCATGTACCCAGCACTGGTGAGGCCGCACCTCAAATCCTGTGTCCAGTTTCAGGCCACTCACTGCAAGAGGGACACTGAGGTGCTGCAGCGTGTCCAGAGAAGGGCAACGAGGCTGGTGAGGGGTCTGGAGCACAAGTCCTATGAAGGGTGGCTGAGGGAACTGGGGTTGTTTAGTCTGGAGAAAAGGAGGCTCAGGGGGGACCTTATTGCTATCTTCAACTCCCTGAAAGGAGGCTGTAGCGAGGTGGGGGTTGGTCTCTTCTCCCAAGTAACAAGTGATAGAACAAGAGGAAATGGCCTCAAGTTGCACCAGGGGAGGTCTACACTGGATCTTAGGAAATTCCCTGAAAGGGTTGCCAAGCACTGGAACAGGCTGCCCAGGGAAGTGGTTGAGTCACCATCCCTGGAGGTGTTTAAAAGATGTGTAAATGCAGCACTTGGTGACTGTCTAGTGGTGGACTTGGCAGTCCTGGGTTAATGGTTGGACTCAATGGTCCTAAAGGTCTTTCCCAACATAAATGATTCTATGATTCTAAAATAGGCACCGAGTATTTAACATTAACATTGATTCCCACCAACACTTTGATATCCATGTATGAGAGAAAGACAAGATGCACAGCAGGAAAGAAGCAAAATTAAACAGGATGTGTGACTGGTAATACACAAAATGGTTCATTTTGCAAAAATAGCTGTAGAGTCTTTTAGACCAAAATCTGATGTGTCAGTCTCGCTTCCTACTTCTTCTTTATTTTATGTTATATACTGCGTGAGTGTTTGTGACACTACTTACACCACAGGGTAAATAAAGCCAAGCCAGATTGCCTCTGCTCCCTTTTTTCCCCATTTTTACCAACTGGTACCTCCCCCGATGGCAGGTCCTGCATGAGTGTAACAGCAGCCCTGCACACGGGCAGCAGCAGCGGCATCAGGTAATGGCCAGGAAGCTGCTGCTGCTGCTCTCAATTCCCTGCTGTGTTACGCCAGTGTTAATGAAGAGCAGTAATAATTAATCAGCTTTTATTCAGTTGACAGTAAGGTATTCAGTATTCACTGAAAGCACTGGCAACTCAGGGTCAATTTCCAGAGGCCCCTGCCCAGCAAACGCTGCAATACGGCAAATACCACATATTCTGGAAGAGCAACTCTATGGTATAAACTTCAAAGCACTCCATCCTGCCGGATCAGGGAATCCTTTGCAGATGGCAGATGAATGAAGCTGGACGAGGACACTTGCCCACACGGGTTACACCCTGTCTCATGTAGCACGTGCCTGGGCTTGACATCACCTACGTACTCAAAGAAATGGTGCAGCAAAGCCCTTCTGCTGCAGGGAGGGGTGGGAGCTGGCAGATGCAGGTAAATCCCCAGAGGGTCGTGGGTACCCTAGCTGAAAAGGTGGCCTCCACACAACTAGAGTTGGCTCAGGCAACCCTCTGAGCTGCAATCCCTCCTCAGTTTTGCTTCCTACCATACAGCATCTCCTGCACAAGGAGAAGCCCAACTCCCTCTAAAGTCACGTTCCCCACAACCCCCGGAGAAATCTCTCAGGTTTGGGAGGACCAGCCAAAGCACAGTGCTGTAACCAGGCCCAGCAGCATGGCAAAAGGGGGAGCTTACACATACATACCACTCACACAAGACCCCTGCCAGGCAGCAACAAAATCTTAAACAATCTTCCAAGCTAATGCACTGGGCAGCACCTTCATCTTGCTGTAAACATTTCTGGCTTTAACCAACACGTTAGGCAGAGTTATTCCTCACTGATTTGAGGCAGGAAACATGGGGTAGTTCCCAGGCCAACAAGCGTTGTCCCAGACAGCTTCTCCTGTCTGTGACACAGAGCTGGCACCACGATTCCTCGTATCTGAGGACTTTTGCTGTCCCAGCCCTCCTAAAAACTGTGCAACAGAGCAGTGCTACTACCGAGGACTGAGATACGACCTGAGGAGTCAGGAGGCAAAGGCGCTTGGGCAGATTGATGGCAGAGTGTGGACAGGACCCTGCCCCTCAGCTGGAATTGGATGTCACTGGCAAGCACGAAATTTAGGAAGATCCCCAGTAAAATGCAGTAGCTAAAGGCATACCATTTCATGAAACTCTCACAAGACCAAAGCACTGTGGTATTACCCACTGTTTCCATCACCTTTTTGAGGTGGCCTTTATTCCATGGAGGCTGCTACAGAATTAAGAGCTAGGAATTGACAATATGGAAGGAATATGTATGAGCAAATCAAGAGGACAATTCTTCAACTTCTTGAAGGTTTTGGGAAAAATAAACACTGGAAGGAAGACTTAGCAATTGAATTCCACTTCATTAGAGGGAGAATCATTTCTAAAAGAAGAAATAAACATCAAGATGGAAATACAGCAGTTGAGCAACAGGTCTGAAAGGGAAAAAAAGATGGGGCTTTCTGCTGAAAGCCTTGCAACAGCCTTGTCCTACACTTTATTGGCCTCTAGTGGAAAACAGAAGCTATGTCTTGAGACGACGAAACTTTTACAGAGCACAGGGGGAAATACACCACTCCCCTTACAGAGTCTGAAGATGTACCTGACACAGGAAAGCAAGGCATGCAACTGAAAAGGACAATTATTCTGCATTAGCTACATACACAGTCTTGGTATTGCTATCATTCTGGGAAGATACTAAGTATGAGTAATACTAAGTATTAGTTCTTTTCTACATCTGCTCCCATTCAGGTGTGCCTCTTAACTGTTTGCCATAAAAGAAATAAAATTTCACCTACAGAGGCACTAAGTTTGTCTACACTGGGGTTAGAAGCTCCAAGCCATTGTGTGTGCTCCCCTCAGTGTAAACCCTTGTAGTGCTCAGGCCACACCAGTCTGACTATAAAGTAGACTGAAATAACTGGTTCAGTGGCTCTCTTCTGTAAACACGGGCTCTCGAAATGAAAACATAAACCTGTATGAAGCAGACAGTGATTGTGATAGCAGTTCTGCTTAGGTATAGATTTAGTGATTCAAAACCCATGGCTCCAGTTTCCATGGTTATAAACAAGACCACAACTCTCCTCAAGTAATTAAAAATACAAAACATAATCAAAAGAAAGCACTAAGCAGGATGACAGGAACAAAGCTCTGAAAAAGTTAAGTCAATGGAGGGCAGGAGGCTCAGTGCGGAGATAATGGATAAAATAAAAGAGCATGTCGTCAGTTGAACAGAGCACAGCTCTCAAAACCAGCCAGCTAAAAAGCAAACACTGCCCCCAGCAGAACTATGCACATCAACAGCAAGCAGGTACCTCCTGAGCAGAGAAGGGGTGCAGAGTGCCAAAAAAAACCCAAACCAATGAACCCAAACCAAAAAAACACAGTACAAAGATACAAGACAAAGAAGCTCCTTGCTTCTTGAAAGATAATATTTGGTCACTGTACAGATCTTACTGGAACTGCCCTCCTTCTGTGAAGTTAAGATTGAATCTAATTGGCATAGGAATAGCACATGTTCTGATTCTTCCAGGTCAAGGCAGGTAAAAGAAAAAGATGTAAAACCAATCTTCTTGTTTATCAAAATATAGTTCACAATATATGCGGTTACGGCTGTTTCTGTCCAATGCATTGATTTGTTCCACTTAACAAAAAAACTGTGATGGACTGTTCTGGATGAAAGCTGCTCAGAAACACTGCAGGGAAGAAAAGCAGTAACGGTTCCTCATGTCAGCCCATGACCACAAGAGAACACGACCCCACCTGAACAGTCAGGATGAGGAAAGAGTCCCCAGATCCACATCTTGCTCAAGGGATCCTACAAAGCAACCTACGCAGCAGCTGACCAGAACAGAAGAGCGCTCAAGTCACATCAGTTCTGGGCCCTCTGCAAGAAGGCAGCGCCCCTCTCCCCTTCCCCTTTTGCACAGCCCAGGGGCACAAGCAGTGTGGACACAGGCACTTACCCAGGCACGTAGAAGAGGCAGCAAACGCTGAGTGGTGGAGCCAGTCTCCTCTGCTTTAGTTGATGGTAAATACTCTACTGGAATTGAGACAGGGCTTCAAGAACCACGAGCTAGCAGGTCGAAAGCCTGCACTTCAGCAAGGCTCTCACCAGCAAAACGCTAAAAGTGCTGCTTGGCCAAGGTTGATGGGAATGAACGTTGTAAATGGAGCTTACAGAACCTACCAGGAGTGGAAAACCTGTCTTGCTCCCTTCTCCGCAATATTTAAATAACTTGATACACTCTCAGTCATAGCATAGTACATTGTTGTTCGGGAAAATATTTTTTCCTCACATTCTCACCTCCAAAAATTGTTTTGGTTCCAGAACTGTTTCAATACTGATCCAGACTCCCAAGTTTTAAGTGCTGGTGAACTCTACACCATTTAGTTTATAACAAAAACAGTAAGTTCAAACGAGGCAAAGATATTTAAAAAAAACCCAACCAACCAACCAACCCACCACCATCAAAGGGAAACCCAACAACAAACTCAACACTATGCATAGCATACTTGAGTCCAATTTGGATTTTAAAACACTCCTAGGGAGACCTACTTTTACTGCCTTTGAGAAAATGAGTTCATTGCTGTGGAATTAATAATAGATCTATGCAGACTGATATTCCCAGGAGATAAAGGGAAAGGGAAAAATATTAAAAACTGATGCCCCTGGCAAATGAAAAACTAATGGACCACACTTTCCCAAAGGGATGGGAGGTGCTTTCATTTTATTTCACTCTGATGACTACGCAAGACCTGCTGTAATAGGTAACTCTGAGCAAGCACCACCTCCAGCTGAACGGAAACACTTTGAAAATAACATAGAGAACGTGGAGGACAGTGTAAGTCATCACATACCAAACCTGATGTTCACTGAACGATCCCGACACTGCAGCTGAACGTAGCTCTGCTCAGGATTTATCTGAAAACTGAAAGAATTATATACAACATTTCAACCCTGAGTTTCTGTGTAAGTACAGCAAGAACAGCAGAGATTTAAATCGGAACAAAAGCCACTTCAACTAAGAACATTGTTTTTTCAAAGGTGAACCCTATCGGCACCCGAGATTCAACATGGCTGAGTGCCAGGTCCTGCACTTGGGTCACACCAACCCCACACAGCGCTACAGGCTTGGGGCAGAGCGGCTGGAAAGCTGCCCGGGGGAAAAGGACCTGGGGGTGCTGGCTGACAGCCGGCTGAACATGAGCCAGCAGTGTGTGTGTCCAGTGTGCCCAGGTGGCCAAGAAGGCCAACAGCATCCTGGCTTGTATCCAAAACAGGGTGGCCAGTATGTACCCAGCACTGGTGAGGCCGCACCTCAAATCCTGTGTCCAGTTTCAGGCCACTCACTGCAAGAGGGACACTGAGGTGCTGCAGCGTGTCCAGAGAAGGGCAACGAGGCTGGTGAGGGGTCTGGAGCACAAGTCCTATGAAGGGTGGCTGAGGGAACTGGGGTTGTTTAGTCTGGAGAAAAGGAGGCTCAGGGGGGACCTTATTGCTATCTTCAACTCCCTGAAAGGAGGCTGTAGCGAGGTGGGGGTTGGTCTCTTCTCCCAAGTAACAAGTGATAGGACAAGAGGAAATGGCCTCAAGTTGCACCAGGGGAGGTCTACACTGGATCTTAGGAAATTCCCTGAAAGGGTTGCCAAGCACTGGAACAGGCTGCCCAGGGAAGTGGTTGAGTCACCATCCCTGGAGGTGTTTAAAAGATGTGTAAATGCAGCACTTGGTGACTGTCTAGTGGCGGACTTGGCAGTCCTGGGTTAATGGTTGGACTCAATGGTCCTAAAGGTCTTTCCCAACATAAACGATTCCATGAAAATATTTTACCTTCAAACTCCTCTTAAGAGTTTTAATAACTCCAATGGAACAGCTGAAAGATTTCACCGTTGGCGACATCCTTGAAGCCACTCAAGGTAACTCACATTATTTATAAATATTTACAAGTCAAACTCATGCAATTACCTGCATTTACAAAACCAAATGTACTACTAGAAAAATAAATCTTAAATGACTTAGAAATCAAAGAGATCAAAACCGATTTTCATTATTTAATATTTATTGATACAAAAGAAAAAATAATTTGTAACAAACCATGTATTTACCATTTACACTTAAGAAAGATCTTTCAAGATCAATGAACGAATGTACCCCTAAAACTGGGTTGTATTTCCAGCTGGATTGTAGTTACAGTGTTCTCTAGAATTCCTTTGCATTACATGATCTTCAATTTGCAGGCAAAGTTATGCAGAAGAGGTCTCCAACATCACAGTTCCTTCTTTCAGTCTAAATTGTAAAAAGAACAGAAATCAGTTCAAATTAACAGAGTTTAAAAAAAGGTCTATCTGACTGAGCCATAATATTAGGGAGTTACCAGACAGTAAAGTGGAACAACTGCAAATTGTACTCACAGCAGAAAGGACATTAAAGCATTCACCTATTCCAGTGGCAAATCAATAAAAATATTACTATAATTTCAATTATGCTCAAAAGAGCACATTAGCCTAATTTAATTTAACTAATAGTGGTCTCTAACAAATGTGTTCCTCTGTGCAGTCTGGAGTTGTCAAAGCCACACCTGCTTGCGACATCCACTTGTTCTGCATTTATTTTCTCATGTTATCTCTTAACATGAAATGTATTTTGTGCCGGACCGAGAGGCCTTAGTAGTTAATACGCATGTAAGTTTTATGCTGTTTTTATAAAAGTCTTGTGTGTATTTTATTTCACTTAAGCTCACTTTTAGACAAATGGCCCACAGTCTACGATTTACAGCCCCAAAGGCCACACAAAGGTGTTGACAGTAGGGAAATGTCCAAGAATTAAAACTGTTGCCAACTGAGAGAATGATGTCTGATGCAACTCCCCACATCGATTGACAGCTGAGGACTATTACTCCAGATGTAGAGTTACATGCAAAAAGCAGCCACTTAATTGCCTGGACTACGCAAAATTCCAAATTTTCAAGCTGGTTTAAAGCCTGCATACAGAAAGATGACTGCTGTTAAGGCTGGCAAATTAAAATAAGAGCCCACTATCAAAGCATCCTATACTTAAATGTTTCAGGGTATAACTGCAGAAAATTGTTAGCTATTTCCCCAAAACTGACCAGTGAACTTCTCATCAAACCCAGGTACGTGTCTTCCTTAGAGGGACACCTCAGAGCAAAGACCAGAAGGGGAAAGTTAAAGCTGACAGTTGTATCACAACCGTACACACATTTTGTCTTTTACTACAGAGAAAGGGAAAATAGTGGCTGTTCACCAGCGGCCGAGCCCTCTGGCACACCCCAAACTCTTCAGCTTGGTGTATCATGGCCTGTCATGTGACATGGAAAAGGCCCTCCACTTGAGGCGTATGACCTAAGGGTCCTCCCAACACACCCAACACACGTGAACTAAACTTACAGAACAGCAGCTTCCATAGCATGGGAATCTCCAATTTCACAGAATGGTTGAGGTTGGAAGGGACTCGGGAAGTCCAACCTTCCTGCTCAAGCAAGACCACCTCAAGCCAGTTGCCCTGGATTCAGATAAGTTCTTTCCCCACCTATGAGCTTCTGTGTCCTGATGTCTTCTGTAACTCTTGACCTCTCCACAGCTACCACAGCGATAAGAATGAGGATGCCAAGCGTGTACACAAAACACTAACGTACTTTGCAAATACACACTCCCACCCACGGGCAATAAGTAGGATAGAACCGAGATGGCAAGTTCTGAACTGTGTGGACAGAGCTCTTCCACATGGAAGGATATGTCTAATGAGCTTGGTCAGGTCTCAGCTCTGCCTCTAAGAGAAACATATGAAGGTGATCCTGAAGGGCCACCCAGCTCTTCTAGCTTATTCAGTCCAGGCTCCTCCTCAGACACCACCAAACGTCAAAAACCAGGAAGATTACTTTCTCCTGGCATTTACCAGAAAAGTCAGGCAGCAACAGATGTGAGAGGGCATAATGTGTCCACATCCATATTTGCAGCAATGGGCACACACTGCCGTGCTAGACCTCTGTGCCAAAACCAGCTGGTGCCAAACAGCATTCCCACTGGCAAGAGGAATGAAGATGTAAGAGCAGGTGAATGCCTAGACTAGCCTGCCAACACAAAATCAGGGTATGGCATGGTGCCTAAGTGATGGCAGAGCCATGGCGAGATTGTGCCAAGGCAAAGGAAGGCACCAGCATGCTGAATCAGTCCTACAAGAGAAGCAAAAAGCACAATGCTACGATGCTCTGGGATAAGTCTGACCAGAAAAATGGTGCCGAGATGGACTTTTTTGCCACTGCAGAGCCAGACTTAACAGATGGATGAGGCTCATGGGCAGCCATGCAGGCCTGAAGTGGTCTCAGTTCTGCTTCTGCAGTCCAGAAAATGGCAAGTGACGACGATAAATGTCTTGCCAGTGACACCCTAAGCCAACTTTCTTGGGATTAAAACTACACAGAAGTCCTTCAAAGAACGGAGACCAAAGGAAGCTTTGCATCATTTCTCTGAATGAGAAAATCAGCTTTGTCAGGCCCTGTACAAAGCTTGAAGGAGAAGTAGCAAAGGAACCTTCAGGCATAAGAAGACCTCTGATTCAAATACCTGGATCTGAGTTAGAAAAATGATAGAATGCTTGTAAGTGGCAGAAAGACAGAAAAAAAAGAAACCTTCGGTAAGGGAAATGCATCCAAAACAGGTAAGCAATTACTTTAGGCAGCAAGACAAAAAATGAAGCAGCAGATTGAAACATGATACAGCAGCTGAGCCGGAATAGTGGCAGGTGAACTCCTCATCCTGCAGCCCGCTCCAAGGGGAGGGAAGGAGAGAAAAAAAAAAAAGAGGAGGGGGAGGGGGCACAGACACGGATGAATGGACACGGATGGACAAAGCACACCTTTGACAGGTACTTCAAGGACACAACTGCCAGCTTGCAGGACGCAGTGCATCACACTGGCAGCATGTGCACGTGGAATTTCATGAACACACGGAAATTATTACCAAAACTTCTATTAATACAAGGAGACGCCTTTGTTGTTTCTGAATTGTCAATTCTGAATAATTCAAAATAGAGATAAGTGCACACACACACAAAAAAAAAAAAAGGCAGACATTGAAACAAATTCTTAGCCCACGCACGTGTCCAATTAATTAAGACAGGTTTTGCACAGCGTCACAGTCCCATGGAAATGAGCAAGGAGGGGCACAGGAGGACTGGGACACGCAATTCAGCTGCAACCCTCAGCATCTCACCAAAGATAAGCTTTACAACCTTAAAAAGTCCTTCAGAAGAGGAGCTAAATTATTTTTAGTAAAACCACTATTACTATTTCAGCAAAGGCTCCGATGCGTGCTACTCTGGCAGAGGTGCTCCGAGGCAGAGGATTGTGCCAATGGACTGGCAGAAGGGATTGGCTGTGAAGTGGCAAAACTGAGAAGCGAGGGCAGAGGGGGAGAGAGGGGGTGCCCCAGCTCCCCCAGAGCGGGGACCACCAAGACCCTGAGAGCGGCAGCGCTGGCTCGGCGTGTGCAGGGCCGAACCCCCACAGGTACAACCGCAGCCCCCAGCAGCGCAAGTGACCAGGAGCCCAGCAAGGCCACACGCGCAGGCCGGGCTCCGTCCCCCTGCCAGCCCGAAGAGGCCGGCTCCAGCAGTGGTCATTGTCCCCCCAGAAGGAACCTGGCCATGGTTTCCCCAGGCCAAAAACCGGCACCAGAAGGCACAATGGCACCCAGACAGAGCTCCCACGGAAACATGCAGCTGTTCAGGCTGCAGGGAGTGCCCAGTGTCACTGCTACCGCAGGGCGGCAGAGAAAACATGGCGGTGAGGTGCGGCCTGGTGGGCGATCTGCTCAGCCCGGGGGCAGAGCTGGAAGGGCCAGCAGAAAGGTTAAGGAGTGTCAGGGAGTGTGAGAGGGAGACAGACTGGTGGGGCCGCGCTCTGCCATCGCTGAGACAAATGCACGGCACAGACACATCATGAGAACAGGAGGCTCCCCTGCCTGCTCACCCCCAGGCAGATGGAGGGGCCCTAAGCGACTGGGAGGAATGGGAACAGGCCCCTGCTCGGGGCAGCAGGCGAACCACCTCCCCTCCTGAGTCACTTCCCCAGCCCAGGCAGGCCTGCTGCCCCTTCCCAGGGGCCCTACGCAGTGCAAGAGGTACGGGGCTCTGGAACCTGAAGGCCCAGAAAATGGTGATGTGGATGAAGGCCCATCCAGGTTGGAGGAGTTGCCTAGGGAGAGTCGGTCAACCCCACACATCCAGACCAGCTCTGCTGGGAACAAATGAAAGGTGGTTGTCACAAGTGACTCCACACTGAGAGGAATGGAGGGCGCAATATGCTGACTGGACCCAGCCCATAGGGAAGCCGGCTGCCTCCCTGGGGCCCGGGTCAGGGATGTTACTAGAAACATCCCTTGTCTGGTGCGGCCTGTGATTGCTGCCCATTGCTGCTCTCCCAAGCGGCCAGTGCTGACACCCAAATGACAAGAAGTCTGAGGGCGACCAGGAGAGACCTCAGGGCCTTGGGGCGACTGGCTGAGGGATCAGGAGCACAGGCAGTGTTTGCTTCTGCAGTGCCAGTTGCGGGGAACGATGGGGCATGTAATCAGAAGATGACGCAGATCAATACCTGGCTCTGGGCCTGGTGTCAACAGCTGAATTTTGGTTTTTTAATCATAGTTCAGTTGACACAGCACGAGGCCTGCTGGCAACAGATGGGTTCACCTGTCTCACAGGGAAAAGGATCTTGGGCCAGGATTTAGCAGGGTTCCTTGAGAGAGCTTTAAACTAGATTCAAAAGGGGAAGGGAATAAACCCAAGCTCACTAGAGATGAGCCTGGGGCAGCATGACAGGGTTGGAAGCAAGATGAATAGCTCAACTGAAATGCACCTGTGCCAATGCCCGAAGCATGGAGCAAACAGGAGGAACTGGAAGCCATCGTGCAGCAGGAAGACTATGTGACATAGCTACCATCACAGAAACACAGCGGGATAACTCATGTGACTGGAGTGCTGCAATGGGTGGCTACAAACCCTTCAGAAGGAACAGGCAAGGAAGGAGAGGCACTGGGCTAGCTCTATATGTGAGGAAGTTTCAACTGCCTAGAGCTGGATGATGGCGAGAGTAGGGTTGAGTGTTTATGGGTGTCATGATTTAATCCCAGCTGGTAATTAAGTCCCACGCAGCCACTCACTCGCTCCCCCCTCACCCAGCGGGGTGGGGAGGAGAATCTGAAAGGAACATGGAACTCAAGGGTTGAGATTAGAGTAGTTTAATAATTGAGATAAAATTAAAAGAACAACAATAATAATAACAGTTATAACAAAAAGGAAGGAGAAGGGGAGAAAAATGAAATCCAAGGGGAAGGGAGAAAAGAAGACGAAGTGACAGACAACACAACTGCTCACCACCAACTGACTGATGCCCGGCCAGTCCCTGAGCAGTGATCCACCCTGCTCCCAAGCATTCTTTACCGAGCATGACATCCCATGGTATGGAACACCCCTTTGGCCAGTTTGGGTCAGCTGTCCTGGCTGAGTCCCCTCCCAATTCCCTGTGCCCCTCCAGCCCGCCCACTGGCAAGGCCTGAGAAACCAAAATGTCCCCGACCCAGTGCAAACATTACCCAGCAACAACCAACATCTCCAGTGTGCTATCAACACTGTTCCTACTAAAATCCAAATCCAGCACTGCACTAGCCACCAAGAAGAAAATTAACTCTATCTCAGCTGAAACCAGGATAATGCTAAGAATCCAGGGGAGGGCCAATAAGGCAGATATCCTGGTGGGAGTGTGTTACAGACCACCCAGCCAGGATGAGGAGGCAGGTGAAACATTCCACAAGCAGTGGGGAGAAGTCTCATGATTGCCAGCCCTTGTTCTCGTGGGGAACCACAGCCTATGGATGCCTGCTGGACACACTACACAGCGGACAGGGATCAGCCCAGGAGGTTCCTGGAGTGTGTTGAAGACACTTCCCAACACAGCTGGTCAGGGAGCCTCCCAGGGGAGATGCCCCTCAGGAGATGCTGTCTACAAACAGGGAGGGAAGGACTGGTGGGTGGGTGATGTGGCGGTCAGAGGATGCCTTGGGCACAGTGATCATGAGATGAGAGAGTTTTTGACTCTCAGAGAAGTAAGGAGGGGGCTCAGCAGAACCACCACCTTGGACTTCCAGGGGGGCAACTCTGGCCCGTTTAGGAGCCTGGTTGACCGTCCCTTGGGAGGCAGCCCTGAAGGGCCGAGGGCACCAGGAAGGCTGCACGTTCTCCAAGGAAGTCTTACAGGCACAGCAGCAGGTCGTCCCCATGTGCAGAAGGATGAGCCGGCGGGGAAGACTGGCCTGGCTGAACAGAGAGCTCTGGCTGGAACTCAGGGGAAGAAGGAGAGTCTGGCACCTTTGGCAGAAGGGGCAGGCAGCTCCGGAGGACTGTAAGGATGTCACAAGCTTATGCAGGGCAAAGATCAGAGGTGAAAGGCCAGCTAGAACCTGGGCTGGTTGCTGCCATAAAAGGTAACGAAAAATGTTTTTACAAATACATTAGAAACAAAAGGAGGGCCAAGGATAACGTGCATCCTTTCCTGGATGCTGGGGGTGGGGGGGGATCATTACCACCAGGAAAAGGCTGAGGTACTTAATGCTTTCTTTGCCTCAGTCTTTAACAGCAAGACCAGCAAGTACCCTCTGGGTACTCAGCCCCCTGAGCTGGAAGGCAGAGACGAGGAGCAGAATGAAATCCCCACAGCCCAGGAGGAAACAGTTAGTGACCTGCCGCTCAAATCCTGTGTTCAGTTTCAGGCCCCTCACTGCAAGAGGGACACTGAGGTGCTGGAGCGTGTCCAGAGAAGGGCAATGAGGCTGGTGAAGGATCTAGAGAACAAGCCCTGTGAGGAGCAGCTGAGGGAATGGAGTTGTTTAGCCTGCAGAAGAGGAAAATGAAAGGGGGATCTTATCTCTCTACAACTCCCTGAAAGGAGGCTGTAGGCAGGTGGGGGTTCGGTCTCTTATCCTAGGTAAAAAGCAATAGGACAGAGGAAACTGCCTCAGGTTATACCAGAGGAGGTTTAGATTGGACCTTAGGAAAAATCTCTTCACAGAAAGGGTTGCCAAGCATTGGAACAGGCTGCCCAGGGAGACGGTGGACTCACCATTCCTGGAAGTGTTTAAAAAACACAGTGATGTGTGTTTAGTGATATGGTTTAGTGTTGGACTTGACAGTCCTGAGTTAACGGTTGGACTTGATCTCAAAGGTCTTTCCCAATCTAAATGTTTCTATGTATAGTTTCCCCCCTCATTTTTTTTTCCATCAGGAAACACAAGTATTTAATGCAGCATGGATGCAGGATGTAAGCAACGAAGGCCAATTCATGACAAAGGTAATGATTTCTGTGAACTTAAGTGGGGTCAGCAACTGACAAAATGAAGCTATTCTAAATTCTGATAAGATAATTCACACAATGTAATTTGTTTGAAAGGTTAAACAGGATGCTAAGATGGACTTGGTATGCCGCAAAACGAAGCAGCAAATAAAGCAAACATTTAGAGTTACTTTGTCTTTAAAATACAGTGGAGCCTTTTCACTAGCTAAAACACTGTCCAAGTCTGGCAGCTGTGTTGTAATTTATTCCTGCAGCAACCTCTGTGCTTTACCTATGAATTATCTTAAGAGTGCACAGTAAAGCTTAGTTGCTCAACAAGTAAATGTCTGCTTCTACTAATATGAAGAAAATTAGCCATAATAAAAGTGAGAGGGCATTCGCTGGATGCAAAAAGGCCTCTGCAATTATCACTTAATTGTCCTTCATGGGCCAATACTGGGAGTTTCATACTTTCCCCTTAAGGTTGCTCCCTCCTTCAGCACTTTTTCTTAACTGGCTACTTAATGAGTCTTCCTTCCTGGGCTTAACTGTAAATTTGTTTTGATTAATTAGCCTCAGAGCTGACTTGGCACTAACTGAAACATAGGACAAGTGCTTAGTTTCTTCAGCGTACAGGCTACTGCATCCTGGGGGAGCCCCCTCTTTGTCAGCAGTAAAATTTCCACATTCAGATTGTACTTGAAAAAAACTTCTTTGTAATTAACTTCCATTTCTTGTAATTGCCCCCTCTGTATGACAACACAAAAGTGACGATAACAAAAAGAAAGGATAAAATTCAGTAAGTTCAGGCCTCTTCTTCAGTGGATTATACATCGTGTTCATTAACAGAATTCTGCAGTTTTAGATAAGATGACTTAATGCTCTTAAACACAAGTGATCATAGCACTACTAGAATCTCAAACCACAAGTGCAGGTTACCAGCACAGACAGCTGTGTTCTCACGGCACTGACACCAGTAAGTTTTCCTTTACCAGTCAAGACTCATGTTCTGCTCTTCCAAGCGCTACTGAATTTCATTGAAAACCCTTTGCACAACCTAGACAAGCCAGTCTGCAACACCTTTGGACACCACTATAGCTCTTCATTACATCTACAAATCTCATGTCACTCCTTTCCTCTCCCTCTTTATAGCACATTGATTCCAGAACACACACAGTGTTATCATGCGTCTGCCATCTTAATTCTTATTTCAGCTACTGTTACTGAAAACACAGGAAAAGGCAACTTCAAACACCATGACCATGAAAGAACGTAATAAGCTAAATAATGTGTATTAACAGCTATTGTACCCATCTAATAAATTTCCTAAACAGTTGTCAGGAGTACTGCAATTCTTCACTTTCAAATCTAAAAGTCCTTACCCATCGAGCGGCAAAGTTAAAAATCTTACTCAGGATATGAATATGTTTTTCTGTGAACACTTCCAGATTTGCATCTCAACTGAACAGCGAGAGTGAGAAAGTAAACACTTGTTTCTTTCAGCTCCTTGTTTCAATTATTGCCTGTCTTGTGCTCCAAACAAGAAAAGACTGCAGAAGTGCAAAGTAAATGTGGTTTTAAAACCTTTATTGTGTGCTTTTACTTGGCCACAGGAGTTCAAATGAAGCAAACCAGAACAAGAGCTTTGTGGGTGGGCTGAAGAACTCAGAGCAGCTCTGCATGCACTCCTTTTAATGTATTCATTCCCTATAGATATTTGGCTGTCAAAATCTAAATGAAGCTTTTCCATGCAACCTGAGAAACGTTTGGCTTCAAGACCTCTTCTGACTACATTTGTGAACATTCATGGAGTGACGGAATATTCTGAGGAGGAAACGCAGCAGCTTGGAAAGACTAAGACACTCAGTTACAACAGCTGTCAATACCCCTAATGAGGCATATTCCATACTCTTCAGTTAGATGTATTATCTGCAATCAATCACCACGTGAAGTAAATCCTATATTACAAATGACATCATGCAACAGAGTCTATACATCAGTAGAAATATAAGAAATATTCTTTCATACTGAAATGCCTTTTCAGCTGTTATGAAATCAGGAAACTGCTCTCTAGGTTTATTGTATTCCCCAAATGTTAATTTAAAACCATCTGCAGATAACCAATTTTGCTGTGTACTTGAAAAATAGAAGAAACTGTGTATGTGCCTCAACAGTTTGTTTTATTGGCACTGTGTATTTTTCTGTAATGCTCATACTTGCCTATTTTATGTTTACAAAGTTGTATAAATATGGATATGCACACATACCTGACAGCTTTGCAACCCTTCTTCTGCCATTTTAAACTGCAAAAAAGCTTCGAACAGCTTTCTAACCAAATGAAACTACAAAAAGATTTTAAAAGAACCTAACAAATAGCAGTCAGTTAATATCCTTAAAAGAAGCCTCTAGTTGTTACCGCAATACCTACCATAGAACACATGTACCTACTAACATGAAGCTGATGAAATATGTAACTCTTCATTTTGTTTCCAGCTCTCTCAATTACTGTTGACAGGAACCATGAGTTCATATACTAAACCAGTGGTATCCTCCAGGAACAGCGTGTGTACCGCACAGGCAACAGCAAAGGCTGTATCTCTTTCAGGACAACAATCCCAGCTTCACACCACAGCAGGTAATACCGGCCAGCCAGCTTTGGCCTAGCTTAGCACAAAACTGGCTCAGATCTCTATTACTATTAAGAGGTGATAATGCTCTGTACTCTACAAAGTAAAAAGCTGTATCATCTCAGCTGAATGTATAAGTCATCATAGTCTATGAAATAATTTAAAAGGTGTTTTAAAAGCTACAACAGGCAAATAACATTATAGAAACTCTAGGAACATACGTTTAAGCTACAGTCCACAACATGCTCTGTGCAGACTATTACTGTAACATTCTTCCAAGTCTAAATAACTTTGCCACTTATCTATTTGAAATCACCACAGTAGTCAGTGGAAGTTAGATTACTCAACAGAGCAGAAAATATGTTGATAAAAAAAAGAATCATATTAATGCAGGGAGAAGAATGTTATCTTCTCGTCTTTCAGAGGCGGCTTTGTCTTTCTTTGCAATATCTCATTTGGTAACAGAAAAAATTAAGACCACCAAAGGTTACCCAAGACTACTAGTAGCCTGATGTACACAAAAATGTAGTAAGTGGAAGCCAAAGCAAGACCAGGTAGAGCTGAAATACCAGATGCTTCTTCTGACTAATGACCAATTCTCGTTTGCCACACTGCAAAACTCTGCACCCACAGCAGTCATGGAACTCAGAATATTCTCCTGCACCTCCTTCCACTATATTCAGGCTAATGACATGGAAGCAAGTTTTTTTTATAAGTGTCGAGCTGAAGAAAAACAATTTAAAATGCAGTCCAGGCAAACAGTGACCAACCTAGCTCAACTCAACTCCTGCTGTGGACTGAAGTTTTAAAACAACTTTGAGCAAGTAGGTGCAGCTAGTACAATGTACTTGCTAACAGAATGAACTCAGCAAGGTTCAGTGCCAAGTCATAATGTTAATGGCAACTGATTTAAATCTCCTTGCAACAGAATTCAACTGATGTTATCTCCATCTGTAACACATACTTTTGTTCCTCGCTTTCAAAAATCAACCACCACTGAACCTAGATGCCAGCCAAGGACAAAGATACGTGCCTGAAGCCCCGTCTAGTGACTAATAGTGGAACTGCTGCTTAACTAAAGCAACATCCTAGGTACATCACCATGCTTGGCACAATTGATTTTGCTACTAAAAAAAAATACCCCAAAAAATAAAACATTTTGAGACAATAGTCCAAATACAAAATGTTCTCTGCAAACTACACAGGACATTTCTCCCAAGAAACTGATTAGCCAAGAAGTAACAAAACCATCCAGCCTAAAAAAAATTTACAAACTTTACCAAACTCACCCTATTCTGTTGACGCTCCCTGCCACAGAATTAGGAAAACACAAATATGCATTCACGGCATGCTGACCTCAAACCTACACTTGAACATCTGCCACTTTCCAGCCTGTGTCAGGAAAAGGTCTGCACACGTTACTTCTGCTTGAGAAAACATCCTGAAGGACGTATTTCTCATCATTTACTCATGACCCAAAAGAAAATCCTCTCAAAACCTTGCTGTCAAGTTGCAGTATAGAGCAGAGGTGGAAGAGAGATCAGTGGCCTGACACAACAAGGGCAATGTATCACTCATGTGAGTCACCAAACTGGATCACATGGCTGGAAAGCAGCAAGCTCCATCACAACCTATATTCACACTTTCCTTAACAGCCATGAGCTCCGTAGTCCATACAAGTTCAACAACCCCTTATCCCTTTGCTACCCAATCTGCAGACACGTAATGCAGAAGAAAATTTGCAGGGTATCTTTCTTCTGAACTCCCAGGCCTTTAACAACTGAAAGGTGGTCTTGTTCTGACTTTCAGCTGGAACCTATGAGCTGTTAAACTCAGAGACCACCACATCCACGCCCTGACCACCGGGCGACACACTTGGGTGAAGAGCAGAGGATCTTCGGTCTAATGCTAGCCCTTTACTGTTTTCCAAGTGGCAAATTTCCAGCCCTCTGCAGGCCTAAGGAGTTGAAAGACTTACAAACTAAACGTTTTAGTGGGTGGAATCCCCTCAAGCAGCAGGGACAGCATGCATGCCCATGGGGTCGGTGGTATGGCTCCAACACAGCAGGGACAATATTTGAATCTTGCTGACCTTGAAGAGATCATCCCAAGCCCAAAATCTGGAAAAGCTGCCAACATCAAATTATTACTGGTCATAACTTAAAGACTTTTTTAACTCTTAAACTGCTTACAAGAGTTGAGCCTGGGATAACAAGGAAAAAAAGTCCTTTATGCAGAACATTCACAAATATTTTGTATCAAGACAGAGGAAGAACTAAGTGGCAATAGGCATGTTCCTCTGTTTCACCTTCTCAGAAATAAGCATGGCCTAGGCATGAATGCAAAGTTGCCACATAACTTCCAGTAAGTACTTCCGACGTCAGTCTATATACGCACTAATAATAGGAACTACTGCTTGGAAGAGAATAATAAAAAATATATTATCTCCAATTCCCCAGTCTAAAGGGTCTTTCACAGAGGCATGGTAATCTTGGTGTCCAAACCCTTCCACAGGCAGCTGAAAGCTTAAGGGAAACACTGAAGCAAATTCATCTTTCCTATTCTAACGTATACGCTAGATTTACCATAAAGATCATGGCCAAGACTGTTTACAAGGTCAATACTCAATCCTCAAGTCCTTAAAGTTTATGATTCAAATTCAATTTTCCTTATCTCCTCTTCTAGAATAGCAGTGACCACAAAGAGAAAGCACCCTACCAGAACAGCTGTAGTTTAATCCTTATCTTCAGCCAGAAGGAACTTTGAAGAGTTTGGGAGACAAATGCTATGTATACCATCTGCTGTCTAGACTTGGCTTCTGGAGTATACAGTATAATTACAGTTTCCCCAAAGGTCTTTGTTATTATTCAGGAACACAGCAAGTAAAACAAAAGGAGATAGTGAAGTAATATTTGGCAATGACCTATCGCTGTTCCACAAAATAAAGCTATCCACAACGTTCAGAACTAATCAAGCTGTAGCTTCCACACAAAAGCTATAGTCAATAAGCTCCTTCTTAAGAGCTCCCATTTTACAATTCCAATTTGCGACACTAATCATACATCTGCTAGACAAGGAAGAAAGGCCTGTCATCAACACATTAGAAGAAGGCTGGACCCCAGCAGGCAAGCATTCCAGCAGCCCATCTCCCAGACAACAATTACTGGAATGCAAACAGCATGGTCCTACATTTAAATAGAGATTATTCTAAGCAATTTATACCAGTCAGATGTTAAGACTATCAGATGTTAGCTGAAGATGTCAATTTTTTTCAAGTGCTAACATCTTTAAGGGAGATTAGGCATAGAAATACAATGTGGAACAACAATGTGCTTTACCCACAAATTTTACACACCTACCTTTGGATGACAAAAGAACACTAACTGATGCAGAGTTAAGGCCCTTCAGTATATCATTTCATTTTGATAGCAAACCACTGAGGTTCTTTTGGTTCTTAATTCTTATGTTGATTGCAGCTGCTCCACATTAATTTGTAACGTTAAGCTGGGCATACTCAAACAATTTTTGTACATAAAAAGAACTTCAAAACATACAAAAACTTGAAAAGTGTTTCAGCAAACATTTCTACAGAAAGTTCTTCACCTGTGTTTGAGTTGTGTGAAGAGAAGAACACTTTCTTCATTCAGAAGATTACGTATGTTATAACCATTTCCTACAAACAAAAAATGAAAGCTTTCTTTAGAAGCCACTAGCAATTTTTGCAGTCCTGTCTTCAGTCAAGTGTATTTTTATTTCATTTACTTTAACAGAAGGAATATTAACCCCTAATCTAGAATGCCATTTCCACAGGCATGTCATTGCATTTCAAAGACATAACAAAGAGTGCAGCTAGTGTAATTATTCTTACCACAGGGTAAATTAAAAGTACATCTTTGCCAAGAAGACTTTTACTGAAAAGAATGTAATGGGCTTGAGCTCTCAGCTCTCAAAACCCACAAGAAAACTTGACCAAATTTACTTGAATTTCCTATAGAATATCCCAATAAAAACTGCACAAGGAAACTTACCTGCATATCTTCACTTGGGATTTGCATACTAACATGACTACAAATTCAGAAACATCTAAAAGCCACTGAATGTCAGGAACAAGCAGCATCCTAACATTCACATTCAGCTACACTTGATGAATTACAAAGACATCACTGGCCACAACCATTGCATTGCCCATCCAGGCATACTGAGATACAAGCTATCAAGAAGCAGGGAAGTATGGAAATGAAGTATAGAACCTTATGGCCATACAGAACTTTCAGCAGTTTAAATAACCTGCTTTCCCAAAAAGCAAACTACACGATTGCCTCTGCAGAGTCCTAAACTTTTAAGATTAAAACAAACACACAAAAAAAGCTTCAGAGCATCAAGCATTA
The DNA here is from genome assembly GCF_023638135.1 of Falco biarmicus. Classification (NCBI taxonomy): domain Eukaryota; kingdom Metazoa; phylum Chordata; class Aves; order Falconiformes; family Falconidae; genus Falco; species Falco biarmicus. The sequence goes on along the minus strand of NC_079288.1, from coordinate 61,179,740 downwards.
ATTGAACAATGATTGTTCAGTCAGGATGTCATGGTGAACAGTTAATGGAAAAACAAGCGGTAGCTTGTCATTTTCTAACATAGACTCTTCACATGAAAGCTGCACAAAAGCTCTCTACAGCTTCATGAACAGTCTGCTTTACAACTCCTACAAACTCTCCTGACCAGTGTCTTACCCACCCAGGGGCAGCTTCCCAAATGGAATTCATTCCACTTTCAGAAGGGCAAAATCAGAGCTGTCTAAATTCTCAACAACTCACATGAAAGTTACAAACCATTCCAAAAGACATTCTGCACCTTTTATACATCAAGCAGAAAGCATAAACTATGGTGAACTGATCCAAATGGATTTTCATAATTTCATGCAGAAAAACCAGCCAGCAGATAGTGACCAAAACAATTACATTAACTATCATTGTATTAAGCTGTCTGTTGAGTTTCCCCAACATCATAGTAGGGACAGAGACAGAATACCAAGGAAACTCACTCTTGGAACTTGATAGTGTCATCAAAACTTTGAGGCCAACGCACATAAATAAGCAATGTTTGTATCATTGCACTCAAAGGTTCGGTCACCAACCTACACCCAGTATTGGGTCACATTCCTTTCTTCATTACCCTCTACTTTCCCACTCAAACTTATCTTTTCCCATCAGTTCAGTTTTGCTTCCTAGCATGCTGATTAAGTCCCATCCGTCTCCAACAAGTTGGTTTTAAATACATGCATGTACTTACCTGCTGGAACATAGAAGTAGTCCCCTGTAGTCAGATAATATGATGTCTTATGTAAGGTAACAATAATTTTGCCATGGATAACATGGAAAGCCTTAATGAAAGCCAAAGGGTTCTAAGATTAGCCACATTTCAGAAAGTTATCCCAGACAACACACAATTTGTTTTGCAGACATGTAACAAACATCAAACTCCAAATAAGCTAGCAGGGCTGCAGTCCCTTTTTCCCCACCCTGCTGAAAAATAAGATACACAAAAGGGGGACAGGGGCAAATTTCATTTATTTGATACTTTTATCTTGCCTGCAATATCCAGACAGTAAGCATACGTGGACATATAGATTTAATGTGAAGCAAAGCAGAACAATGTACAAAGTACCTCTAGCAAGTTTCTTTGGTTATAACAGATTCCACAACTGAAATGCTTCATTAAAACCCTGAAAAACCTGTTAACTTTGTATGCTACTTCTAACCACTGTAAGATTTTCTGTTTACTAGTCCATTTTATAAAAATAAGAAAAAAGCATACTTACTATTGTATCCACATGGACAAACTGGTGTCCCTTTTCTTTAAATGGTTTCAAAATCAATCTACCAGTGGCAAAAGCAGATGTATTCAAGTTTTTATATATTTCTACCGATTCATCTTTGTAGAAGCATGAGTGACTGTTTTCAGTGTTAACACATTCTACAAAAAAAGTCCAGGAGATTAACATTAATGCTAATGCATAATTAGTATTGTTACTTGCTCAGTAACTACTTACTAAATCATATGCTTTACATATTGTTTCAGTGCAACACCCCCAGGAGCTAGACTCAGTATTTAGCTGAAAAATCAGGACACTTTTTGTGTCTTCCTCAGAATTTTCTCCAGAAGAGCAGTGAATATTTCAAAAGCTCACCTTTTTATGCCTAATGTGGCATGAACGTATTTTTTTTCTTGTTAAGTCTAAACACTTACTACATAATTCAGAGGTGCCTCTAGTCACATTCCCTCAACTCACCTAGAAGTACTTCCTTATTTGTTACTGGGTCCAGTACAACGGTTGGCTTAGAAGTATCAGCTAGGGTGTGCTTCAGATTTGCAGGTGCCTCACTTCCTGAGGAGACAAAAAAAAACAAAACCAGAAAAATAATCATTCTACATTTTAAATAATTATTTAACCACAACTTTTCCACAATCTTATCATTCTCATGTAAGTACCTAAACTTGTTTTATTAAGTGACTAAACAGACTGTATACACTTTCTTCAAACAAAAGGAAGCCACCCACAACAATTCTTTGAAAATATAATTTACATTGGAATTATTTCTGCATGTAATAGATAAAGAGTCTCTAAATCCTAAAGAATTTTCCAGGGGAATGCCGACTATTCGTCCTATGATATTAATAACAGTATTTACTCAAAAGTATCTGTATTTTAAGAGAAGTGCTTTTCTAGCAACAGATGCTGAGAGGATATAAAATATGCGATGAAGTATGAAGAACAAGTTTTTTCCTTTTACCTACTGCTGATGGGCATCAGGAGACTTAAGAGATACAGTATTAAAAAGAATAAGCACATTTCCTTTCCTCAAGAAATACCATTACAAGAATCTCACTGTAAGTTGTAAATCAGAGCACTATTTCGATAATAAAAAGGATTTTTCCAGAGAAGGAAATAGCCTAAGAGTTGATGACAACCTTACGCTTTTCAGATAGAAGAGAGATGCTGAAGAATGTTCACAACAGCATAAATATTCCAAAGCTCTCTTGCAGAACTCTCTTAAGCAGACCACTTCAGCTCCACAGTGCACAAAAATTTTGTTTAAATGCAGTCAGAACAAGGACGTTAAAGGCAAGCTATAGTACTTTACAGGCACTCATGGCTGCTTGTATACTCTTACACCAAGACAGCCAGGGGTAGGAAGAATGCTACTGTGTTTGAAATAGCTTTGTTACAATCTAACCGTATCTCTATAAAAAGAAGCAGCAACAGGTGCAAGTCTATAGCTATAAACACAGATTTTTTATTGTATCAATACAATTTAGGAATTTGTTCTAGAAATTCTGTTCAGCTGATGGTCCCTCTGTGTATCACTTCAGACTCAAGGATGCAGCAAAAGCCTATCTCTGAAGATGAGTGTCTTTTAAAGAGAAAATCCATCACTTCTGGAAGACAGTTCAAATGCACCTAAAGCAATCAATAATTCTTGTAAGATACAGTATGAAAGCTACTACCAGTTCAAGTTTACATGGACTGCAAATGATTTATATTAAACCATAAACTGCACTTAGATCAAAGGTTGATCTAGATCAGGATCCTGTATCCCATCAACTGCCAAAAGCAGGCACCCCTTCCATCCCCCAAAAAGCTGTAACAGAGTAACGGCACTTCCATGGAATACTTTCCACCTCCAACAAGGAGCTCAGACACTTTACTTAGAGCTATCAGAATTAAGTGTTCTGTGAATTTACCTAGTTCTTGCCCTGCATCTACATAAATATTTTGATCCACAGAATTCTGGGGCAGGGAGGGAGTAGTGGCATGAGCCACCTTATTTTCTTTGAAAAACCCAGCTCTCATCATCTTCCTTCCATGCCTTGTAGTTCTAATGTTTGAAAACAAACAAACCAACAAAACAAACGACAGCTTATTTCTATTCCCCTTCTCCACGCCACTTATGATTTTACAGGTCTCTCTCACGCCTCCGCAGTACTCTCTTCAAAGCTGAGGAGCCTTCATCATGTAGCTGCTTCTTGTACAGAAGACCTCCCATGATTTCGACAAGCTTTCTCTGAACCTTCCCTAGTCCTACAACTTTCTTTCTGAGGTAAGGAATAAAATTTACATGCAACACACTCAAAAAACACAAATTTGTACCAACATTGACTGTTTACTTCCTTATTTCTCTAATGATTACCTTCAGCCCTGATTTGTTTCAGAACTGTGTCGGTGCCATATGGCATTTTCCATGTGCGTTAGCATTTATTTGTTCTATAATTTCACACGGAAATGTTTCAGTTTTAACCAACAGCTCTAGACAGTCCCCGTGAAGAAAGGTTCTTTAGCATCAAAGCATCTTCCACAGACAGCACAGCAAAAATAATTTAGCTTTTGGACTCTATCTCCCTTTTCTGAGCACTGCCTACATATTTATTATCCACTGGCCATAGAGGCTCTAGCAAAGCTTGTTGTTACTGTTCGTTTAAACAAAGATTTATTGCCCACTTCTGTTTCATGCACTCTTAAAGCTCTCTCTTCACCTGCCTAGCTATGATTTTGTATTTAACCTACAATAGCTTAAAACTATTGACACTGCATGCTGCCTTATCAGATGTGATATTACAGGTATCAGTAAAATGACCAGAAGTTTTTACACCTTAGCTGTGCATTATGAAACTTAAAACATTAGCATCATTAATCAATGAGTTGAACAAGGGCAGAAGCACAGCTTATTTTCTCCAACCCCTGCTTTAAAGGCACCACAATACTTCTGGATATGTCCTGTATCTCTTCCTTTCTAATGCCGAGAAGTTAAAGTTTTTACAAGATTATACAGCATTGCTATAGATAAAATAAGAACAAGTTTTTCCACATCAGATCACATTAACATTTAATTATAAAATTACTTTCGCACAGAAAGAGAATCAAGCTTTTACTGGAGAAAAATCTTGAGCTATTTTTTTTTTAAGTATCGAAAGAAAAAAAAAAGTCTGTGTTCATACTTCTTTTATGTCTTTTCTGCTTGTGACCGTTGTCCTTCTGTTTAATCTTCCTGTGAGGTTCTGTTTCTGGACGCACTATTCCACTAATCACAAGGCTTCCTGAAACAAAAGGAAGTTAAACAAAGTTCACTAATTCATAATGATTCTACAAGAATGTAGACTTGAACAACCAACAAGCATTTCAGTTGAGAATATATCTGCTTGATGCTGAACATTTCAGATAGTTTTAGAAAGCCAGAACAAACCATAAAGCTTTTCAACATCAATTATTTTGGATTGCAATACAATTCTACTTTTAAACAGAATTTGATCATATTTCAGGGAAAGAACATTTCAGAAAGCCATGACGTAAGAGTAAATTTTTAAGACAAAATATCAGTTTTAGGGACACAAAGAAATACTATTTTCAAGCAGACTAATTAATTAGAAAAGCACCAAATTAGGATGAATTTTCAGAAGAAATCCCTGAGAACAAGATATATGCTATCACACAGGGAACTTAGCAATGAGACTGGATAAAATATTACAATATCTGCTTTGGAGAACAATCCCCACACAAAGATAAATGCTCCAGTGAACGATTTAGTAGATTGTCCTTTTTTCTGCTATCATACAGAGTCTTTGATGTAATAAACCTACTAGTACAGAGAAACTCTTTTGTTCTTCCCTAAACAGTTACGGCAAGTGTAGTCAACATGCTCTGCTGATACTACTTCTAGCTGACACAGGAGTATCAGGAGAGAAAAAGACTACATGGAAAGATGACTAAACAGATGGAGACCATAAATATTCTACTTTTTTAAAAAAAATACCAAATACTAAGTGTCTCAAAGCTTTCACGGCACAATATCAACCCACAGATTTCTCTTTACTGCCCTATCAGGAGAAAGCAAATAGGTATTTTGGAACTAATACCTGAAGGCCTCATTGCATAGTTTACACGCTCGCCTCGCCAATATTCCAGAGGTCTTAGTCGTATCCTTTTTGTCCGACGAACATGAGGTGTGTTGGAAGGCATTACTAATTTAAAAGACGAAATAATTCACATTAAGTTTGAAAGAAAAATTCAGAAATGGGAAACATTCTATATCCTTTCCTGTTGTTTTGTTACCAGGGGGTCAGCACTTCCCAGCTGATATTTATATCACATTGCTGTCGTGACAGGGAAAGGGAATCATGTATTGCCAAAAGCAGTCTTCTGCATACATCAGCATTTCACTCTCCTTTTTCTTCAAACGGTCACCATGCTGGCTTTGCACCAGATTTCATTCTGTGTATCTCAGTGAATCACTGAGTTATGAACATTAGGAGCCCAAGCACAAGGAGCGGCAAACACGCTACAACTGTGAAGACAAAGCTCTTGACAAAGACTAGGAACCCTACCTGACTGAGGGATTTCATCAGCACCAGTAAGAAGGAACTGCCTTGGTTATCGCAAGAGGAAAATAACAAGAGACTGCATAAGCAGCCCCTCCTCTTCCAAATTCTAAGTCCCATCTCCAAGATCCAGAAGAGCAGCACTTTTGCCAACAGAAACCCCACACATTTCCAAGATCCTCTCAGATACTTCCCTTCAGACTTCCTTATTACATAGTCTCAACATTAAATTTGTCTAAGCTGCCATATATGAATACAGTGATTCAGTATTTTAGTGTTTGTAAGAATAAAAGCCCCTTGGAGAGCAAATTAGTCAAGAATACTTGAATGCTAAAGAAAATGGTAAATAAAAAAAACCTGCTGAAGTAGTTTTTGAAGCATTGTGCATAAAATAATACTTAAGGGAATGAAAAACCAGACTAGTATGGACCACAATTGACTGCGTGCCCATTGTTCCATCCTATCCGGACTTACATCGCCACAGAAGGCAAGTTATTTGCACCCTCAGATACACTGTGTAAAACTAATTCGAGCTCTACCGTTTTCACTAAACCGTAAGAGTTTATCTTGACTCAATATTACATGAAAAATGTAAACATGACAGGCAAAAAGGTAGTTGTTGAACATAGTAATATTCCATTTTTAAAAGTAACTTAAAAATCAGAGCAGGGTTATGGTTCCTGAACTAACAAGCCTTAGCTGTAAACACTGATTAACACATGAACACATTTCCAGGTGTTTTCCTGTCTCCTTCAAGTTGGACATGTATTTGTATTTATGCACTTACATAAAGATATTTTAAAATAATCTTACCTATTTTATGCCTTGCTATCTCATCTGACAACAGATGTCTTATTTGACAATTCAAGTCTTCAGAATTATCTGAAAATACATTAAAAAAAAACACCACTATAGGCATTTACTATGCCTAACTTACTCAATTCCTGACTACACCCACTAGAAGCAACCAAAGGTAATACAAACAGAAGTCCCAGTTGCTGTTCCCACTAACATATATGAAACCCAATGTAAATAAACAGTATATGTAATAAGGGTTTAAACAGTATAAGCTTGAAAATGCCATGAAAACTATATATATTCAAGTAAATATTCCTCAGATTCATCCCTCTGAAAAACAAACATTAGTAAATATAACTACACTTATAATTTTATGGATCAAAGTGTAAGGACGTTTAGCTTTATACCACTCAAGCCTAACTTTGTAACAAACTTCTTACTGGAACACACACAAATCTAGGTTTCTGAAGCACTGCATGAACTAGTAACATTCACAACTGGCTCTAATACTAACAAAAAGACTTTCTGTCCCCAGGGCTCATATTCACTACAACATGTGCTACTTGTGTAGGGAAACTTAAAAGAAAACCAAAATATTTCAAGGCAAACAGGCCATGATTCCATAAGGCTGTACAATTTGGTCCAGGGCAGCCTGATGTGATCGTATATACTACAATCACATGGCAACACACCAAACCCGTGAGTCTAAAAAACTCATTCAAAGTATTTTGGAAAGGTAAGCCTGCTAAGCCTCACACCAAACCACGTAGTGCTTGTCCTTCCAAAGCTACACTACATAAAGCTGGCATACTGTACCGCTGGCAGAAATGTAACCACAGCCAATACAATCTGCATTTCTTACTCTGGACAAGCAGAATAGAACAGAAATTGCTGTATCATCAACTACAGCTTATAAGAAAATTATACATACAATGCAAGAAAACACCAACTTTAAACATTACCTGAAGATGTATATTCCGGTTCATAAGACTCACTTCTGGAAGAGCATTTATCACAATGTTCTAGAACAGCCCCACTTAAAAGAAAAAAACCAAAACATACCTGCTTGAATATCTTAAACATCAAAGGAACATTACAGCACTACCAAGAATAGCAACTTTCAGGTTTTTCCCAAATCATGGGGGGGGGGGGTGGGGGGGGTGGGGTTGGGGGGGAAGGGGTCCTTCTAAACATGTCTGTACCAATTAGACACTGAAGCCAATGACTGCTACTCTGCTAGACCTGCTAATCACAGGTCTGAAATTCAGCAACTGCTCCTCTACTCAGGTCATCAGGCAGATCAACTAGTGCTCACACTTCCTCTCCAAACAGGTTTCCCAAGTATCTTGTAACTTTTTTTTTTTTCCTCCCTTTTAGAAGAAAGACCTTCTCCTCTCCTCTTTAGCATTACCTTTTAAACAATTTTCCATAGACCACGATTATAGAAATGCTTTAAAGAAATGTTTTGTACACTGTTACAGAAGGACAGTAAAACAGTTTGAAATTGTAATTTACGGTATGTATTCTGTTATAAAATCTTCCCCATAAAATGACAATAATTAACATGTATGTAATTCACCAGAGATTCTCTAGCAATCAAATCCTTAACAGCACTTCTCTTCCAGCCTTACCACCAGTACCCCCAACCTTTGCTCCTTCCCCCATCTATGGCTGTGCTTCACTGCTTTTACCATACCAATGAAGTTCAGCTGTGATCCACCTAAACTCCAAAAGATGCATTTCAATGCTAGATGAGCAAACCTACACCACAGATTTGTCAATTAAGTCTGCAGTGGTGTCACTTACAATAAAAAAATAAAAAATTTTCAGTAAAATTACAACATAAGAATTTAATAAATACACAGACAGCCATTCCTGTTTGCTTTGTTAATAAGTTCCCATCCCATGAAGAAGAAATGTCCATATCTGCATGTGCAAACAGAAGTTTGGATTGTAGATACAGTTCTACACCCTACTTAACAGGAACTTTATTAGTACGGTTGTTATTAGTTCTAGGAACACTGGTATTTCTGTTCAAAGATCACACACTAACATGGAAGCAAGCCTCAAAGGAAAAAAGCATCCCCAATGGCAAGAAACTTACTAGGACCCCATACTAATGGCAGGAAGAAGGATTTTTTGTTTATTAACTGTATTAGCATGGTATTTAAATACCTCAGGCTTGAATCACAATCCCCTTTCTACTAGGTTCTTCGCTACTAGAACACAGAATGCAGTAGTAGTACCAAACAGCTGGTCTGTCCCAGTGGGGCTGAAGTGGGATTAAATGCAAGTTTCACAGACAACTTGGGAAATTACCTTTCATGACCTATAACCTTCTCATCTGCAAATGAATCTCTAGAAGAGAAAAAATTATCATTATTATTACTACGTTTACTGTTAAGACAATTTCACTTACTGAAAGAAATCTGCAGGTCAATAATTTTACGTACTGCACAGAACTATAAAAAGATTTTTTAAAAAAATTTAAGAAGCCATGCAAACAACAGTGATTAAAAACTCAATTGGAATGAAACTTCCTCTTTTGATTACCAATCATTAGTAAAGTTACTTCCACAAAAATAAATATATATGAACAATTACACACTATATTTTCCTAATTTATACAAAAAGTAACAAACCTGACAGTAAAGTTATTCTATGGGTGGTGGGGTTGTGCACACGTGTGTCTTTTTTTGTCTTTTTTGTTTGTTTGTTTTTAAACTGAATCTGCTACTCAAGTCTCAAAAGAACACTTCAAAAATTCCAGCGCCAGTTTTCTTATGTAGGAGACACTAGATCTGGCACCCACCTTTAAGAATACGATGTTGACTACCCAATTTGATTTCTCTATTAGCTATTCAACCCGTCTGAAACTGTCACACAGCTCAACTGGGCCATTGCTGCTTAAACATTAACAAGATGTGTTTAATTAACTACCAAGTTATACCACACTTGTAAGGAATTAGATTAAAAGCTTACTGTAGTCTACGTTGCATGTTACATTTTCTCACATTCTTTTTTATTTTCACATCTGGTAACTTCCCTTTTTTTCTTGCCAAGTCCTGTATAGAAGAGTCGTCAGAATCTGTTTGAGACTCAGTGTCCTCAGGGTCTGGGCAAACATCTTTACTGGTTCTGCAATGAATCTTTTTGGCCGATACTTGTTTCTTTTTAGATTTCTTCACACTGCCTGTGAGATGCTGTAATGTTTTTACAGGAGTTTTGTTATTTGCACCACTATGTGACTCCAATGCATGCAATACATTTTTAGGCTTTTTAGGCTTTTTAGACTTAGCCAAATTCTGAATCACAGAAGTCCGTAATTTCTGACGCAGGGGTGAGGTAGACACTTCAGTCAAATTTACAGGCTCTCTTTGAAGCTCTTCTTCACCAGGTTTGCTGTCAGAAGTCTCCTCCCTTTGTAACTGTGGCTTTTTTTTACTCCTTTTTTGGCTAGATTTTTTAAGCTTCTTCCTTGGACTTTCTGCCAGTGTCTTAGCTACTCTATCTTTTGGAACTTTTTGCTTAGCAGTTGGTTTCTTGTGAACTAAACGCTGAGAAGCTTTCGAAGCTGACTGCAGATACTCAGAAGACTTGAGATTCTTTTTTGGAGACACAGTCTGCTCTTGCTGATGCCCAGCTAAGGGCATAGGCAAATCCTCACTTGCCATCACCCTTGTTTTACACTGTTCCGCATCAGATGCTTTTGTTTCCAATCCAGACTGTAACATCCGCTCCTTGGCTTCTGGTTTCCAGGACGTGCCCTTTTTCTGCTTTGAAGAGCTTTGCCTATGTGCAGCCTTTTTAGTCTTTCCTATCAATACACAAAACACTTAGACATTAGTATCTTTTCTCATTATATGAAGATACATTTTGACATCTTCATATACAAAAATAAACCAAAGAATCAAAACCGAAAAAAGTATCACAAAACCAGATTTTTTTCCCTGATGGTTAACAGAAAGCTTTATCTAAACATGAAAAATTCAAAACAGAATTTTCGGTGTACTTCCAGTATTTCCTAGCAGAAAAAAAGGTCAGAAATGTTACAGTCAATCTGCTTTCCAGTTTTCAGCGCTTCCTGCTACAAAACCTTTCTTAACTCCTAAAAACCAATCCACTCCAGTTCAAACCACATATTTTAACCTCCTTTCTATGGAAAGAAGCAAAAGCTTGTGGGTACCTACCTTCTTTGTCTTCTGCTCATAAGAAAAAGCAATACTGCTAACATTTTTAATGTCCTAACAAGAAGGGCTGGGGGGGAAGGGGGGAAAAAAAAAAAAAAAGGCGGGGGGGAGGGAGAGTGAAGACGCATCTGTCTCAGTGCCTCACATACACCCAAACCTAACTGTGCAACTGAAACATCAATTAGGTATCCATTAATGTCTCTCATCTACTTTATCTTTAGTTCCCAATAAACCACCACAAAAACATCCAGTAATATGACCTGGAAGAAGTCTGAAAACCTGTCAAATAACTTACCCACAGGAGTACTTATTTGCCTTTGAGATTTAGGCACCTTTCCTTCAGTATCTGACACTGGATCAGATTCTGACATTCCTTCCAAGTCAGGTACTCCAACATCCAAATCATCCATTTTCTGTTTAGTAAGTCCTTCAACCTGTACTCTGTTCTTGCCTTTCTTCCTCTGTGCCTTCTCCTTTTCAGAGGACTGAGATTTAGAAACATAAGTTTCAGAGCCATCTTTTTTTGATTTTTTGTTCTTATGGGGTATTGAAAACCAAGAATCAAAAGATTTATCATCTGACTCATCAATTAAAAATTCACATTCATTTTCTATTACTGTATCTTTCACAGGAGATGATGGTGGTGGTAGTATTGAGGCTGCATACCTAAAGACAGGAAGGATAAAGTGTTCACGTCATTTGGGAGGAAAAAAATTGACTTTCCATCTTGCAAACCTAGTGGTGACTCTAGCCTAAACATGCCACATAACAGTCCTCGAAAGAATTATTATAAAGTTCATCACTCACTGCCCTTTAGCTTCCAAAAAGAGCACAAGGCCTGCTTCTCCTTGCTTTGGCCTCATATTCATACCTCATTACTTCTCAGATGCTGGATAGTCAACTTCCTATCTAACCAGTCAGAACCATAATAACTCTGAAAAAAAGACTGCTTGATCACTGCTGACTTCAGAATCACATAAGCTTTTGCTGAATCCTCCAGCCTACCTATCAAAACATCTCAGGCCTGATCTGAAACACTAGTCAACAGCTACATACTATTTTATTGGCAGACAAAAGCAACAGCGCTGTTAAATCCTAACAGCTGAAAATTTTGAAACAACCCTTCAAACCTTTTCTCAAATGGCATTTTTCAGTAATGTTGGACTATCCCAAAACATTCTCCAGGGCTACGTTTATAGATAGAAGCCCACTGCTGCAGTACTCAGGACTCAGTTATTTTACTTGCAAATTATGTTCCATATTAAGCCTCAAAACAAACCTTTTTCCAAGTGTTCCTGTTCTTACAGATGCTAAGGTGACCAAAGAGAAAGACTTCTTTTCCTGTACAGAAGACACAACAGTACGTTCTGTTCCTTGCTTGTGAACAACCTGCTCATCTCTCCCAGTCTGAGGTTCTTTCAAAGTCTCAGCTTCCCCGTGGCTCTCCACTGCAGCAGAAGCATTTTGGTCATCAAAACATGACCTGTTGTATGAGAAACAAAATTCAGGTACGATCCTATAAACCATCAGTACATATTAAAGTACTGTGTGGATGGACAGGTGCTCTCATTTTTTCCTGCTGACACAGTCTCACTTCTTACGAATGAGCTTCCACTTGGTAAATTGCTGGAACACAAGCCAGCAGTATCGCTTCCCAGCATGGCAGCAAGTGTCCAAAGCCATGAGGAAACATGTGGTCAGCTTGTGACTCTTGATCAAAGTGAGGGCTGCTCAGCAAGACAAACTCCTCATTTTAGGAGAATGTGCTTCAGAAATTGTCAGGTTTCCTAGACTGTAGGTGCACTCTCTTACCAATCTTACTCCATCAATAGGGGTCAATGGGATCAGCCAGTCCCTCTCTATGATCTACCCCAGAGATTCAGTCCTCCAGGAAAGCAGCACTGTGACTGGGACCACTGGCCACTATTGCTGCTGGGCTTCAAATTTTCCAAAAAGCGCATAACGCTCACAAGTGAAGTTGTTCTACTTTGTACAAAACATGTGTATATTCAGAGCAAGAGGAACGATGACTGCTCATCTCTGCTTTAACAATTTTTTTTGTTAAATGTTAAGGACAATACTGTCATCAAGATTCACTGAAAAAGCCTAGACTATCTGAGAAGCTGATAATTTTGGGTACTTCCCTGCAAAAAAAGGAGTTCAGATCTATTCTGACAGGCTCCATGCACTTGGGTACTGCACTTTTGGGAATTAACCCTTATCACCAGAATATTTCATAAAAAACAATTCTGCCCTTTCTAAACCCACATACAGAAATTTTCTAAAAAGCTTGGAATTATTTTTATGAGTTCACAATCCAAATTCATAAATGAGTGAACCTACCATGTTAATCTACACTAAGACGGGGGGAGGCGGGTGGATGGATGGGACAACATGGATGGACACATGACACCACCACCACATTCAGCTTTACTTACACACATATAGGAGAAACTTCCATTTCCTCCGCAAGAGGTGATCCAACAGACTCATGATCATCCTCAGAGTCCAAAAATAAGTAAGGACTTTTGCATGTTGCTTTAACATCTTCTAATATATTATTTGTTTCTCTTTTAGACACAGGAGACTTTGCTTCTTTAGAATCAGCTACATCATGATGTATTGCAGGCTTCAGGGATGCTTCATCTGACCATCCTGCCATATAAAGAATAGCTTTAATTCTTCTACTCAAAATCTTACAAAATCCCAAGAAACAGTTACCCCAAAAAACTTAATTCAATAACCGTGCTACCAACCTCTGCTGCTGACAATTTTTGGTGGCGATGGAGGTAAGGACTCTGTAGAATTACAGGCTCTTTTCACGGAGTTAGTTAATCCTGTCTCTGGCTGTCATAGCCGATAATGAATAATGAGACAAAGTAAAATATTTGATAAAGCAACAGTATTTTGACAGGAATATATCTACAGAACACAATATAATTTCTTTCCTTTAAATCTTACTTATTTGAAGCACAGTTCAATTTTAACTAAACACTTCAATTTTCTATCATCTAAGACTTTTTAAAACTAGCTGTAAAAATTCTGTACAGTGAAAATCAATTTGCAGCTTTGAACAGACATCCTGCTAGACTACAGGCAAACTATTTACCCTTTTCATTAGAGTGAAATAATTTAAACAATTTAGTTCCCCTTTATGAAGTCAGGCTAAGGTTTTGCAAGTATTACTTTGAGATTATATGGTATTCTAACATCAAACTAAAATAAACAAACATCATTGTGAAGGATGACTGTTCTGAGCGCCGCCATTAATAGAATATCCTACTTTTACAAAAAACTACTAGAATCAAAATATTAAAACTAAATACAAAACCAGATTATTGGCATCAGCCTCTCAGACAATACACTCTTAAGCCCTTCAATTTATTGCCACTCTTCAACAAAGTTACAGATATGCAAAGTTATTGTACAGATAAATGTTTATCAGAAGTTGACAAGCTGCTTTTATAAAAGAATCATCTTTCAATGTTACTGTCCATTGAATACCTAAGAACTGTGTCCATATATCTGGCAAAGTGACCGAAACCAACCCAAACAGCCATCCCCACCCACCAGTTATAAGGCAGCATGCTTCAGCCTGAGACCTTGAGAAATTTAACTACCCTCACCAAAAAGCTTTCATTAACAAAAATCCAAAAAATTAAGCTATTAAAGAAATCTAGTTACAGAATATTTACTATTACAGCACAACAAACTGAGAAGAAAACATTATCAACAACTATTGCAGAAGGTTAAATCATGCCTTATATTCTAACACAAGTGACATATTGAACTTATTCAGTCAACATTCATACAGAACTAAACCCTACAGAACCAAACTTGTACCCAAGTGAAACTGTATCCAACGCTACATTGTGACACTGCCGTAACTAACTTACCTTTTCGCTCTGTTTCCTCTTCCTATTTCTGACACCAGGAGTTGAACAACGAGTTGCACTGGGAGAGCTTTTTGCAAGATTGTCACAACCTATACAGAAAAAACAGTTTGTAAGGGATTCTTGGAATTGTCAAGGTTTCAGTTATTTTTGCTAAGGCTCGTTAAGATCACGTAAATCCAAACACGAAAGAAACCAGCTGCTCAGGGAAAAGATTACCTTTGTAAGACAGCTAAGACAGTTTTAAGTGACTGCAAAGGGGATACTTTTAAAAACTGTGAGAAAGACTTTATTTGTATCCATTTTATCTCTATCTTTAATTTCTATTTATTTGCCACTAAATGTAATACTAGGAAGAAATTAATTTTTTCTTTAACCAGCAAATTAAGCAAAACACCAAACAAAAGCTTACTTTCAAAGCAGTCCTTTATGAATTTCAGTATGCTTTGACCTGGCTGTACATCAACCTTATTTCTAGAAAGAAGAGAAAAAAAAAATATTTTCAGTCAAAAATACAAAATGTTCCTATCCCAGCAATACAAAAGTAGTGAAGTTCTTACTACTTAATATTTTAATTATTATTTCCACTAGTCCCAACTTTAATAGATTTTCCCTACCGCTTCCTTGCACAGCTGTCTGCAAAGGAACTTGTCTAAATAAGGATTCCAGGAGAAAAAGTCCTGCTGCCACAGACTATGATGGGAATTAAAAGAAAACTACCGCAACAGCACTCAGGTAAAAGGCCTTTGGGATGATGAGAGATTCTTGTGTGAAATAAATTTTTAAAAAAATCAGTCCTCAAGTAGTGTTGCTGGATCAAGCAGTGATCCAGTCTCAGCAAACCCAGATATGAAATGTGTAGGCTGCACATCTATCCCATCATGCGAGTCACTCTCTGCTTCTCTTTCTACCACTTACCCACAGTTATCCTGTACTTGTACAGAAGTTTCAGCACCAAGAATTGGCTTGAGGTAAGTCATACGCAAGCGAACAGGTCAGCTGCTTGGATTACTATTTCAAACCTCCCCAGCAAAACTGAAAATGGCAGAAGTGATCCACAAGCCAGACCACGCTGAGCAAAACCAAAATGACAAGAAAAAAGCCATGGAGCATTTCTCTCATAATGATTATTACATGCCTTTAAAAACAGGTAATTTGGTAGATTTGGTAAGCTCATGAAAGGCGTATCTAAAAATGGATTCCAGTAACAGAAAGCTCACAGACTTCTGACATGACTTTAAAGAAAGTAAATACTCAAACTCATATCTAACATTTACCAGCGAGAGCCAAATAAGCTAGAACTCTGTGTGGGCTTCATTTCTCTACCTCTTGAAAGGCAAAACGCTTGCACAGACTACTGCTTCCATGCTCAGGCAGCCTAGCCTGCTGCTTCAGCAGAGGAATATAAAGGAAATGCTTGGTGCTTTGTCCCCCAGCATAATTTGCTCCTCCCACCACTAAGAAATACAAGAAATCTGGGAAACATCATAGGATCAGTTTGATAAAATACATCAAATAGTTTTCACATTAAGCTCTCAGACAAAATCAAAATAAGTCTTCCAAACAGTTGTATCTAGGAATAAAAATTTAAATGTAAATTACCCTCCTCCATGGCAGAATCTTGCTCTGTAGTCTTTCTTAAAATTATTCTGTGAAGAAATAAAAATCAATTTTTATTAAGCATGGTGACACTTGACAGAAAAACAAACCAGCGACTGACCTGTTTCCCATGTAAACGAGTCTCAAGGATTCCTGATCCATCTGAAACTAGCAGAATTTACTGCAGCCCTACTTTTCTTAGAATGCCATAGTAGCTACAACCCCTGTAACTACTGCCAGAAATTCAGCTGTCCTCAAGAACCATCAAGCATCTGTTGTGTTTAAGTCAGAGAGACTCACAGGAGACTTACATGACAGAAATCACTGAGAATCTAAGGATTTGGTTAACACTATGACAACTACAGAAATAATCTTGTAAGTGAGGAAAAGGAATGAACTACTAAAAAGCAAGCTAGCACATAGCCTTACAACATATCCACTGCTCTGTGAGAAGTGCTCACATGGAGATTCTTACCCTGTGTTTATCACAGGAAAGACCACGTTGACAGGCAGTGAGAGCACGTCAGCTGTTCCATGGCAGAACTAAAGTTTCTACTAATTCTCAGCACTTCTTCATGTACTTAAACCCCGAGTTTAAAGTTATTTGAGTAGTACACATGACTCCAGTCATCCACTACTGCAACTAAAGTAACCATTCAAATGACAGGTGCTACTTTTTACGCCAACAAATGAAGTAAAGCCTACTGAGCTGGAAACAGGCAGACTGTAGAAGATAAAAACAGGACAGAAGGGTAAGTCAAGAAAAACTGAAGAGCTGGATGCAGGTTTTCACCAGCATGACAACAAAACATCTCAAAAAAATTCTAAACATTTAGCTGAAAAACAACTATGACTGGTTGTTCATTTGTGTAAACTGGAACAGAGCACATATGCCATCTGGAGATTACCTAGTCCTAATACAACAGAATTCAGCACATTTTTCCTAAGTTTGCCACAATGACATTCATAGAATCAGAGAATCGTTTCGGTTGGGAAAGACCTTTGGGATCATCAAGTCCAACCATTAACCCAGAACCACCAAGTCCACCACTAAGCCTTGTCCCTAAGCACCACATCTAGATGTTTTTTAAACACCTCCAGGGACGGTGACCCAACCACCTCCCTGGACAGCCTGGTCCAGTGCTTGACCATCCTTTCTGTGAAGAAGTTTTTCCTAAAATCCAGTCTAAACCTCCACTAGTGCAACCTGAGGCTATTTCCTCTTGTCCTATTGTTTGTTACTTGGGAGAAGAGACTCACCCCCACCTGCCTACAGCCTCTTTTCAAGGTAGTTGCAAAGAATGATAAGATCCTCCCTGAGTCTCTTCCAGACTAAACAGCTCCAGTTCCCTCAGCCACCCTTCGCAGGACTTGCTCTATAGACCCTTCACCAGCTTTTGTCGCCAGTCTCTGGACACACTGCAGCACCTCAGTGTCCGTCCTGCAGCGAGAGGCCCGACATTGAACACAGGATTTGAGGTGCAGCCTCACCGGTGCTGGGTACAGGGGGACAATCACTTCCCTGGTCCTGCTGGCCACACTATACCCAGTACAAGCCAGGATGCTGTTGGCCTTCTTGGCCACCCGGGCACACTGCTGGCTCAGGTTCAGCCGGCTGTCCACCAATAACCCTGAGGCCCTTTTCCACTAGGAAAAGTACTTTGCACTTCTTCGTGATTCCTCTTTGGAAATTACTTCTAGTAACAAAAATAACTAAAATACACATGAAGATCTATTCCACCGCAAATTTTTAAGATCAGATTAAACGACTAACCAGAAGTCATCACTTCATAAACAGTGCAGAACCATATTCCACAGCAAATCGGTCACTTGGGCTTACACTCCTTCCCCCTACGGCAGAGTGCAGTATAACCAACTGGCAAGCAACCTTCCACATAAGAAAATGAAAAATTCCTGTAACGGGTCCAAAAGAGCTTTTAAGAGTTTATTTCTTGTTACGTTCACACCTCACTATACATAAACGGCTTTTAAAACTGGAGCTCCCCGCGCGCCTCTGGCAGAGGGCGGCGGGAGGAGGATGGGTCCGTCCCCAGCCCGCCCGGCCAGTCACCCACCGGTTGCTTCGAGGGTAACGCGCGGGGAGCTCCGGACACCAGCGCCAGGCGCGGCTGCAGGCGGCTCGGACAGACAAGCCCACACAGCGGACGGGTTTCTGCCACCAGCCGGGGCCAGGAGGCAGCACCGAGAACGACAGCGGGCCCGCTTTCCCCGGGGGAAGGCGCGGGACGCCCAGCCCGCACGGAAGGACGGCCTCGCCCGCCCGCCCGCCCGGAACGCGGCCAGGAGAGGTCCCCGCCACGGCTGGTCGGAAGGGAACGGCCGCTGCCGCCAGCCCCCGTCCACGCTCTCTCACCAGGGCGTCCGCCATCCCAGGCCGCCGGGACGAGCACTAAGCCTGCCGAGCCGAGCCGAGCCGGCGCGCCCACGCCCCCGCCACCTTCCGGCGTCGACCGTCTTCCTGCCGCGCGAGGGCCACGCCCCCTCCCGCCCACCCCATTGGTCGGCGGCCGGCGCGCGCGCCCAGATCCTCGCGGGCCGTTGTGGCGCCTGCGCAGTAGCCGGCGCCCCCGCCCCGCCGCCGTGCTCCCGGGCTGAGCGGGCGGGCGGGCGGCGGTGCACAGCCCTACTCCCCGCCCGGGAAACGGCAGTTCGCGTCGTCAGGTTCCTGAACGCTGCAAGGCATCTCCAGCCGCCGCTGGGCGTTGCAATTTTTTCTTTTGAAACATTAGTGAAGAACTCAACAACGAGCAAAAACAACCGCTGGAGAACATAACGCTGCAGCAGCCGCAGTGCCTTACAGTACCTGCAAAAGTCAGACCCGATACAATTTTAATGCTGCTTTTTATCACACACCGGCAAGCGCGGAACAAAGTGCTGGCTCAGCTTCGCCGGCCTTGCCGGGGCGAAGGTGCAGGCACCCACGTTTGTCAGCTCTCCTGCAGCATTCAGCAGCTAAGTCGAATTCTGCCATTTAAATGCAATCAACAGAGAACATGTACAAAAAAATCTGCAAAAATCTGAGGACATGTACCTATTCCCAGCCATGTTTAGCGATGACGTGGAGAACTTTCATATGTTAAGGCTGAACCCCT
The DNA here is from genome assembly GCF_023638135.1 of Falco biarmicus. Classification (NCBI taxonomy): domain Eukaryota; kingdom Metazoa; phylum Chordata; class Aves; order Falconiformes; family Falconidae; genus Falco; species Falco biarmicus. The sequence continues at coordinate 61,160,331 of NC_079288.1, read as the reverse complement.
CTTCTGCTAGCATTGCTAGCAGCTGTCTGATCCACCACAGATCACCTTACCAGCTCCTTGCGTGCTCATTACCCACACAAGCACAGCTGTGGAACAGAAAAAGCCATGAAGACATTCAAGAACAACTTCCCTCCCCCTCCTTTTTTTTTTTTTTTTTTAATAATCTTTGCTTTGCATTTAGTACCAACCAGCATCAAAACACCAAGTTGGGTCATCCCTATTTTTTCTTTGCTTTGCATTTAGTACCAACCAGCATCAAAACACCAAGTTGGGTCATCCCTATTTTTTCTGACCGCTAAGGGGAAGGCCAGAAACTTGAGTTAAACATCGTGGTTCTGTGAAATTGATGGAAATTTCACCCCTTATTTCATTAGGACCAACATTTTGGTTCCTGAACTACCATCTCCCCTCACAATTTCTTTAAAGGCTTTGGTATATTAGTTCTTTCACAATTAAGAGTCTTCTTCCTACATGCTTGTTGCAAAGCTGATTCATCCTTGCCAGTTATAAGCAACGACAGATAGATTGCTTTCCAATGTTACTTTTAATGTCCTGTAATCCCCCTAGCCATTCACTAAAGAAAAGTTCAACTCTGATAGTCTCAAAATTAATCCACATTCCCAAGGAAGAATTTCAGCACTATTTCAGAGGCAGCTGAGAGCAGGCTCCCCGCTGGCAGCAGCCCATGAGAAGCTGGGTGTTGTAAGCCATAAACCCCAGCTTTTCTGCCATGACCTCCAGGTGACACCCATCACAGTAATGATGCACTTTTGCACCAGCATGCTCATCCATTGAATGCCTCCTCTGGAGTAAACCCGAGAAGCACGCTCTAAAGGCAAAGATCCTTGGAATCCCTTTGGTTTTGTTTCCCCCATGATCATACACCAAGCAAAAGGTCAGTGGTGTGCACTGACCTAAAAGCAAGTACAGAGACTTCCTCTTCGAGGTGCTGCTTTTCCCCACCTCTCACCAGGCGAGTTCTCTGGCTGAGGCTGGTACAGAGCAGACCGAGAACAACGGGAGCAGAGGCGAAAAAAGAGCACAGCAACAGAGGATATCCAGAAATCCTGCTGAGATACCCAAAGGATGCTGAGAAGCATTAGGGAACAGCCCAAGGAAACTCCTCAGCCAGCCCCTCGGCAAATCTTCCAGGAGAGGCAGAGGATCACTGGTCTGCCTCTGTACTTCCAAGGCTACCTGTCTGTCAGGCACTCAAGATGCCAGGTAAGTCACGCAGTCTCGGGAAGTGGATGTGTTGAAATATTTCTTCAAAACTGTATTTATTGCTGGGAGCTACAGGTCGGAGGAGGGGGGGAGGTGGTGGTGTGGGAATGTTTCTCCGCACTGGCTGACACAAGTGGTTGCACTGAAATCATGCTATCTAGTTATGTCTGTTCATATTACACGGGGGAAGTAAAATAAATTATGTAAGGTGACCATCCATATTTCCAGGATCCCATTATAATTTACTATTACCTACTGAAACATGGATTGAATTTGACTGATTTCATTGCTACCACATGGTGAAAAGCTAATGCAACATTTTTAATACCCAGAGCAAAGTTTGACATCGTTATATTGCTCTGATGTATCCTTTATTTGCTGCAGAACAGTATCTATCCTGAAGATAGATACTTAGGTACCTGCCACCTGAAGTGTATGTGAGATTCTCTACATTTTTTTGTAGTAAGGGCTGATGATTTAACGTATGTGGATGACCTGGAAAAAATAAGATTTTTTTGATTGAAGATAACTATTTAAGATGCAAATCCGTAACATACACAAGCATGTAGGTGTTTACAACAGCATGTACATTCAGAGCATGTCCCTGATCAAACACTGAAAAAGTGTAATCAACTTGATGACAACGGTCTCTGTACTTAAGAGTTACAAAGTCATTTTTACCCTACCTACACTCACATCTCTGTAGGTGCAGAAGCACGGAGCAGAGAAAATGAGTCACGCAGTTCTAAAGGTACATATAATCAAACGACAAAAATAGCGTGGTGGTTCACAGAGGTGCAACTATGTATCACAGAAAACAGGAAATCCCAAGAAACAAAAACCAGACTAATAATCTTACTATTAATTCTTCTGCAGCACTAGAAATTATTCAACACATGGCTTTTCTGTAACTAGCAGAACACCTGCAAGTTTAATAAAGCTCCCTCTTACATTCCTTTACTAATATCCTTTTATGTAAAACCTTTTTTCCCCCCTGAACAATCCCTCCTTCTGAAATGCAGTAACTACCATACTGGAATAACAAAAACTAACAGGGCTGAGCAGTAATATGCAGCTGATCTGAAGAGACTTACGTGGGACTGATGAGGTGTATTATCACTTTTGACAGACCAGCTGGCCCAAGAGAAAAACCTATTCATGGCTTTGAAAACATAAAAAGTGCTCCTGGGCAGCTACTCTTACTACATTTCCATAGAGCAGAAAGCCCACTTCAAAAGGTGCAGTTAAAAAATTTCCCATGACATCCAAGCCCCATACCACAGCAAGCATTCGCAACCCTCATTAACTTATCGGTGACAGGTGGTTTGATGAGGACATTTACCTCAACACAACGCTGCAGTGCTCAGAGGTTAGGGACAGAGGCTGAACGCTATAGAGGTTTTACACTAGTAATTTGACAGAAACCACCAGAAAGAAGAGTTAGGAGGAGCTAGCAGGGTAAAGAGCAAGGATCACCTGCAGGATACTCTAGGGAATGTTGTTCACCCTAATTTGTATGACTTATCAGACTATACAAGTTCTTTTCTTTTCTCAGTTTTTGTGTCTTTTAAACCCTGCCTCAAAAAAAAAAAAAAAAAAAAAAAAAAGCCACCCCAAAAGCAAACAATGAACATGCTGAAAACTAGATCAGTTGCTGGTTTACAGAAGTTGCCTTCCTGTCACATAACAGCTGTAGTTTTCAGGTTATCAAGGGCACATGACAACAGAAAAACCTTTCCCATCACTCTGGCATGACTGCATTAGGGAACAGTTAGAAGTCTCAAACATATTTACCTTGGCACGCCGTTGGTTTACAAACGCAACTACACATAATTTAAAGAACGCAGAATACCACTTCAAATGCAAGAAGTCCAGTTAATAGGTCAGACTACCGTCAAGTTCCATGATCATCTCCCTATAGCAAGTAAACTGCCAGGATCAAAATTCATTGCCAATAGGCACTTCAAGAGAACGGCATTCAGAAGATCAGTCTTTACACATGTTCATCTCACACTATTTTCCACTAGTATGATTTTCAAGGAGACCAAGATTTCAAAGTGGCATTTAAAATACATTTTCCTTCCATTACGTATCCCCTTTAAATTGTTTGACGAATTGGCAAATGTGTAAAACATTTAAATAAGTAAATTTTTCTAGTTCCATGCCCAATTAGGACACCAGAAAACAAAGTCTAGAGCCTATATATTTTTCTACCTGTAAAGAATTGTTTACTGAACTTTTTTTTTGCATATACTGCCTGCAAAATAAATACTTGCTCTTTAATGATCTTTAAAACACTGAAAACTAACATATGATGATAGTTTTTTTCTTAGCAGTTCTTTCACTTTCAGAATCTTGAGTGAAGCGAAAAGATCATCTTCACAGACTAACACTTCCTCCTTTCCAACAGGAATTTAGAATGTATTGGACAGAACTCAGAGGAACCATGCTCTTCTTTTATGATGATAAGAAAGCCCCAACAGTGAGTAATGTGCTATCTTTATAACTACACATCTGATTAACTGCATCAGTTATTTACATCAGGTAATCCTTATGTAGTCTCGACACCTCTCAGCACCCTTTCCTCTCTCATCTGTACAGCCCAAACAAATAGTACTGAACATTGCAACAAAGTCTGAGATTAAAAAAAGACAGAATAAAACAAGCCATAGCATATTAATTTGCCTCATAAAAACAAAAAAGGAGTATTTTTTGGCACCTGAGCTCGAAATGTATCCACATTGCTCCATAATTCAGTGAGTGGTCTTCCCTCAGCTGTGCACAAGGGTAAAATTATTGTGTGTAACACAACTTTCCTTTATGCAGCTGAGGAAAAAGTGCTTCATATTATTATGGTGTACTCTGATTGAGGGTTTAGTCGGAATCACAAAGCAATTACTCAGGGAGGTCTCATGGAATTAATCTATTTGTGATTATGAAGATGAGAAAAATCCAGAAGGTACATTGTTGGTGAGAAGAGTTTCTGTAAGCAGAAGCAAAGGACTGAGCTTTGGCACATTTGTCAGTTAAACTTAACCCAAGTTCTAGCAAAAAAAAAAAGTTTCAATATATTTTCTTCTAAACAAATTCCTTTGGAGAGCTGCTAGATTTTTTGTTGAAAATTACAGCTTGTGCTGTTTCTCTTTTCCCCCCTCCTTAGTACTCACAGAAATTAGATATATCAGCTTTGATCTCGGCAACCAACGTTTCTCCAGATGAAAACGGCTCTGCACAGTTCATCCTGATGCTGTCAAATGGGGAACTAGAACTGAAGGTAAAAAGAGGAAAGCTGTGATTTGTAAGCCACTCAGTACTCTACTCCGTCTCCCACAGCCGTTCAGAGCTCCATTTTGGTGTGACAGTAAGAGCTGCCTTCCTGACCCTAAGCGTGCAGCCTGCAGCCAGGCAGCACCAAAAGGCAGTCATAGAGGGAGGCAGGGCAGAAGAACCCAACACCAGGGAAACCCCTCCTCGAGGCATTAGAACATTTTCTCAGGAGTATCTGAGAATATGAAATTAGGAAAGAACTGAACGAGAAAATATACAAGAGAAACCAGGAAGTATGACACTGACAGGCCCATGTCACCTGTAAAACCAAGGGGATAAAAAACTGACCAGCCCACCATGCAGAAGCCGTACAGGCTGTAGTGCTCAGGGACTGGCTAGGTTTTCTACTCAAGACTCACCTGTCTCCTCAGCATAACCTTCTCCTTTATGATCTAAAACGAAAAGATCCCACAGAGTATATGATCTTTTACCTTCACACCTCCGCCCTCTCCCTCTAATTGGACGTGGAGCACTGGGGAAGTGCAGGGTTTCGGGGTGTGATGTAGCTTGGCAGGGAGCTCATTTCCAGGCATGGTACTTCTAAAAGGGTGAGAGTTATTTGAGGCTTCCACATGACATACCACGCTTTTTCTTTTTCTTTCTTTCTTTTTTTTTTTTTTGATCGTAGTTGTTCTTACAGTGCCATTTTCTGTTTTCTCAGGCTAATGACTGTGAACATGGAAAAGAATGGAAGGGTTTTATTCTCACTGTAACAAGGGTATGGAGGAGTTTTATATCTTACTTCATGGCAGAAGTTTCTATAAGGAGGTTTTGTCCTCGTGCATGCCAGAAGTTGGCTTCCACAGGCACAAAGCCTCACTTTGAGGGTGCTCGCACACACTGAACTGTTGAAGGGGTTTGGGTGTTTTTTTGCCTAGGAGAGAAAAATTCAGGCTGATTTAATCCCAGCTTATCTGCAATACACACTCTGTCATATCATCTAGTCAGACACAGTTCTTAAGGAAGGAAAAGACTTCTAGCACAAGTCCATCCCCTGCAGCTATGAAAAAGGGAGCCTGCTCTGAGAGAGACAACTCTCTAGGTCTTTATCATGGGATAAAGACATAACCGAAGAAGTGGCCAAACTGCACACCTGAGAGATTCTCTCAGATCTTTATTTTATTCTACTACTCTTCTTAGTTAAATGCACTTTGGAAATAGCAAGACCCTCTTTGATAATGACCAGTGGAAAAATAAATGGTTTGTTCAAAAATGACTTTACGTTGGCCTAGCTGAATCACTTAAAAAGCTAAGGATGACTGAAATAAGTTAAATTACATTTACACAGCCTTTGGTAGTAGCAAATGTAAAATAATCATTGTGGATTGTTACATCATTCTCACTTCTGTCAATGCACACTTCTAAATCAGCACCGTGGATATCCTTATTTCACTACTCTAAGAAAAACATGTGCAGCATTTTATTCAAAGCAGAGGCGCATCCAAACCTTCCACATTATCACAGCTGCTTAAACCAAGCAGGAAAGAAACGTTTCTGCACAGCAGCTGCACTCAGAAATCAGCTATGATGTGCACACAGAAACAATTGCTCACAATGTTTGTCCACTCTTTCATTTTCTTTTCAATTGCACTGTTTGTTTTCAGCTGTCAGTTCCACCAGATGAGTCATTACTACCTGGGCAACTTGGAAGAATGCATGAAGTGCTACAGAAGGAAAAGAAAAGAAGGATTATGCTTAACAACTGTCCCAGCACATCCTCGAACAGAAAAAGCCCTCCCAGCTGTTCACTGACCACTATACCAGCGTAAGTTCTCACTGAACTATGCAAATGCCAACCTGACTAAAGAGTCTTCCCTTCCTCTTTCAAAGTATTATTTCCATGCAGATGTTCAAAATTCAGCTGTTGTACAAGGGTTGTATAATATTTAAGGAACAAAAGCTACCTTAAGGCCTTTATAGATATTTCCTAAGAGAAAAATTACTCCTGCAGCTTTCCAACAATGCCTTTTATTTTTAAAAGGCTGAGTGCAGCATATTGCTATGGTTAAAAAAATCTTTTTGGAAAGCCACAAGTTGGGCTGCCCTTCTGAGAAAATACTGACTACCATGATGAAATCCAGGGTAAGTCCAGGTTACTCCTGCATTTTTTTCCAAGGGTGCAGAAAGTGTCACAGCTGTACGAAAGCTTCACTTTCTCTCCAAGAAGGCCAAGGCACTACTATCCTGAATTATGGTCCTATAGAAGCATAAATCTGCAAGTCCTTCAGATGCCACGCCTCTTGGCAGCTATGGCTACTTACCCTGGGTAAGCCTAGGATTGCGAAGAGGTGCTAGCCTGGTAGACTGTGTCTCTTCACACAGCTCGGAATGATATGGCCATGCCAGCAAAATGCACGTTCATGCTATTTCTCTCTCCCTTCTATGCAGGTGCTTCTATGCAGTATCTCGGCAAGAAGCAATAGAGATGTTAGAAAAGAATCCTTCATGTGGGAATTTGATCCTGCGTCCCAGCAGCGACAGCAAGAACTACGCAATCACTATCCGACGTGAGCTGGAGTAGGTTGATTCCACAATACATTATCCCATTCTTGACTAGTATGCACTGTATTAAAAGCTGAATTCTTAATACCCAGAGTTGACATGTGAAACATTTAGCCTGAAGGCAAGGCATTTTGAAAAAGAAAAAAAAAGAGGCATCAGGGGCAGGCCTGAGACTGATTTCTTGGTTCTCTCCTTCAAAGCCAGTTAGATTAAACAAAAAAGCAATAAAGAACAGCCAGCAAAAGCCCATTTCCTTGAGTAAATGGGCTTCCCCTGTTTGCCATAAAACCCTATTCAGTTTAAGAAATCATCACGCAGAATGAAAAGAGAACAATCTGTACCCCTTTGCCAAATGAACAAGGAAAAATGAGACAAGTATTTTCAAACAGTAGCTTAGTCTGAAAACACACTATACTTCAACTGAATTGCCATGATTTAACTTTTGCAGAGCTTCAGAACAAGAGGTGCCTGAGACACCAGGAATGACATTTGCAATTCTTAGTGTTTCTAATCTAAAATAGGAAAAAAGAAACCCTGCCACACACCATCAATAAGCTCTGGGAATATTACAAAGTACACTGATTGCTCCTGCAAAGGAGTTTATAATTACGATACATCAAGAAGTATTTTAAGCAGCATATCAACTTTAATTTTCTTTCAGGGCGCCACACTTAAAGCACTACAAAGTGATTTCCAAAGGAACAAGTTACTTTGTCGAATTGGAAAGACAGGTAAGCGAGCAATTCCCTTGTTGAAGAATCTTAAGCAGATATAAGAAGTACTACTTTGCAGAAAATTAGAAAAGCTTTAGTAAATTCCTAACTATCACTTGTAAGTCAAAGTAAAGCACGCAGCGAGTTCACCTCTCGTTTGTCTAACCTAAATCTCAAAAAGCAAGTTACCTTTTAAGATCTAGAAAAGTAGGGCACCCTACACACACATCAGTATCTTCTCCCTAACAAAATTAAAGTGAAACCACTCACAAACACCCAAGATTGCTTAATTATTTTTTAAAAAAAATTCAAGCTTCAGTACTAAGTCTGAAAACTCTGAGAAATAAAATTAACTGAATTGAAGTGTAATCAAGGCTGTATGGACCCTGTTATTTGGTTTAAAACTGTTCTCTTCCACTTTTCTTGGACATGCTTAACTCGTGGCCCAAGAAACATCCTATTGGTTTGAGAAAGCACCTGCCGAATGAGCACCAGCGGTCATTGAAGAGCGCAGAAAGTAATCTCTCTTTTGGTTTGTTTACTCACTTGATAGAAGGGAAGGAAGGGTCAAAATGTGACCATAGATTGCAGAGGGCTGCCCTAGACCTCACTGCATCCAAATGCTGGATGTAAATACAGTATCAGTTGTTTGGGAAACTTTGCCTAGCTATCCCAGCCTGCCAGCATGGTTTTGAAAATGTATTCTCAACACATGTAGCATATTTTATTTGATGGGGTTTTTCATTTGGTGTTTTTTTGTTTGCCTTGGGGAACAGGTGACACTGCCAAGCCTTCAGGATGTTGTCAATTACTTTGTGACCCAAACCCAAGGGAACCTGAAGCCATTTGTCATACAGATGCACACTGCAGAGGACCCAGTGTTATGAAAGCAAGCTGGTTGCTGAAGGTGCACACAGGAACGGCCCTGCTAAAAAAAAAAGAAATATAAGGGGCACAAGAAGCAGCACAGGAATTCCACACCATTGGAGATAAACAGAAGGCATTCCCCAAGCTACTCTTTCTGAATTTCTAGAACAGCTCTGTTGGCACTAAACCAAGAATGTGATACAGCTTCTCCCAGGGAAACTTCTGAGATTTGGGGAGGGCAAATAACCCCAATTCCTCTAGATTAAACGTGGAAAAAGAAAAAAAAAAAAAGAGGATACATTGCCCCTGCAAAATGCAATGGGGAAATATTATATTGAATATAGCCAGACAGTGTTTGTGCGCTCAATTCTGTCATTGGCTCGCAGTGCAATAAATTCTTTGCATTAAAAACCCCATTTCTTGTCTATTCACTTGTAACAGTATCTGTGCCCTTTGTGACATCCCACAGAGACAGCAGGGATGCCTCACCTCTGCTGGGGCTTTGAGCACTGCCAGAGAGTTGCAATACAGACCAAAAAGCTGAAAATACAAGTCTGGGTAGCTTAAACCAGAGGTTCCTGGTTCTCTGCAAGGTCATGCAACACTTACAGGACCTGGAACTTCCCAAGTAAGGCAGCTGGGGCATTCCCCATGTTATGCAACTGACAAAGGGCATAAATTCAAGCAAATTGAGGTATCTCCTCCCCAGCTGAACATTCCCACCCCTTCTACACACCAGCAGGGATGTTCATCAAACCCTGCCATGAACTACTTCAGGAAACTAACAAAAATAAGTTAGTGCCCCTGTTGGTCAAGCTATCTGAACTACCTTCTCCATGGGCTGGGACAAGCCCCAGTGAGTGCAAAAGGAGGACAAAACTGCACAGCTAGTAAGGAGGGAAGACAGCAGGGCACCAAGAGCCCCGCTGATCATACCAAACAGCTGGGGAACCCCACCAAACCTTAGGCACAGCATCCATTTTCTTGGAAACCGGGGATCTGGCCTTCAAAACAAGCCAGCTAAGTCATCAGCAGTAGGATCCAAATTTAATATTTTTAGCCTCTAAGTTCAGCCAGGCAGCTGGATTGAATTAAGAGTTTATAGGATGGGTACCCACTGCCGAGCTATGCTCCTTCATAGTTAGCGCAGATGACTGTGGCGATGAGAGACTGGACGCTGTTTGATGCAAACAAATGTCAATTTATTGTACAGAAGCACGAGTTTATATATACTTTCAGAAGCTGCGCATTTTAAACAGACTGGTTCTTGAAGCTAAGCATTGCATACTAGGCAATCCCTGATTGGTGGTTAACTACCAGCAATTAACAGCAAGGTGTTACCTCGCCACCCTTGCCGCCATCCATCCCCCACTCCCCTATCCTCTCTCAGCATGACTCATCATGTTAATTGCTGTGTCTATTCACACTCCTTGTCCTCCCAGCGTTCGTGACCTACAAGCTCGAGCACATTCCCCTCAGCTAACCGATTGCCACGCATGGTCCTAATTTCCAGCCCGCTCCTGTAGGTGACTAGCTCCAGAGCCTGACTTATTTCTTTAAAAAAATCCCAACCAATTAAACCACACCTCTTCTCTGACAGTGGTGGAGAAGCATGCACAAAATTCAGCTGGAGACAGCTATGATCTAGGTACTGAAGCAGCTAGCGCCTTCTCTACACAAACAGAAAGCGCTCTATGTAGAGTTGCTCTTATTTCCGCACCAAGATTGATCGTCATATTCCTTTGGTACCAGCTGGGAATCACAAATTAATTACTACTTGTTTCAAGTATTATGGAAGTCAGTCAAGGCTTGGGAAGGTTATTTTTAAAAGAATGCCCATGTGTTTCCAAATAATAGATTATGTGTGACCATATGAAGGCACACGCACTGTATTTATGAAAGTACAACATAACAGGAGATACTAGCATATCTTTCCATGAAAATACTTAAGATCACTCTGTGAAGATGGTGCTGCTTCACTTTGTGATGATGCATCAGGTTAGAGCTACAGCTTTTCCTCGGTCTGAAATTGAAACTTGTGTGTTGCTTTGAGAAGTGGGTACTTAATAGTTCTTCACTGTATCTCACTTTGCCATGCAAAGATGAAGCAAAACAGTTCTGCTGGTGTTATCAGTGCTGTAACTCATGACACCTTTAAGCATGAGCCTCAATAAGCTTTCTGCAGCACAGATAAACACCCATGCTAGCTACTTCATCAATCCCACAAAGGATACCAAAAGACACATTTACTAAACTAAAAGCTATCTATCTGGTCAAAACTTACCAACCTTTGGCCAAAGGTTTAGAGTGCTGCACTGCACTGCAGCAGAGTATGCTTTCTGTAACTGCCAAACAGGAGATAATTAACAGGGATTGATAAACCTTTCACGCTAATAAGCCAGTTGCATTTGACTGAAATTCAATTCTTTTCTTCATGCAACTGGTCTATAGCCACACTGTTTCAAAGACACAAGGAAACATTAAGAACATCAACATCAGAAGTCTTCACTTATGTCTGATGCAAGACAGACAGACAGACAAACTCTCTGCCTAGTTCAAAACCATGATATTTCAGGACATGAGATGATGTGATGTGACAGGATTTCTGCATTCACAAAGGCCTAGATGGTGCCCAAGTTGTTCTTTCTATGTAGTCATTCTTCTTGAATAGCACTTTTTTTTTTTTAAAATAAACATTCACATATTCACCATACATAGGAAAAGGGTGGGGAAAGAGCTGGAAATGTGTACTTTCTACTCCTTGTATAGGTAAAGCCCTAAATACATCAGATCTGCCAAAACAGTCTTGTTAACAGTAGCATGATCTTCACACAGAATCCTCACCACTCCTAGCATTAAAGCAGGGGTCCTCAAACTTTTTAACCAGGGGCCCAGCGTGCGGGTGAAGTGGCAGGAAGCCATCTGCGGCTGCTTGGTTTCCCCCCAACCCCCGGCAGGGCAGGGGGGTCTGTAAATACCGGGGGCCGGATTGAGGACCCTGGGGGGCTGTATCCAGCCCGCGGGCCGTAGTTCGAGGACCCCTGCATTACAGGAACAAGGAAATTAACCACAGAGAACTGCTGAGCTGCTAAATGCCTTGTTTTGCACGCAACTATCAAGAATGCGAGAAATTAAGGGAATGGTAGGTAAATACGAGCAAACTGTGAGAAAGCAGTTGAGTGAGAAAAGGTCTTTAATACTGATGTAAAACTTCATCTCTGCAAGTCAGCTGCTCTTTGGAAGAATACATTTTGAACGAAAGCTATTCAAAGTGTTCTAGTGGGAAGATAATTCTTCACTGCTGCAGAGAGATAGCTAGCTTTAGCTGCTCCACAGGAATAGAGTATCCAACAGTCCTAGACACACAGGCTTTCATTGCAATAATTTAAAAAAGCAGTTCTCAGATTCCAGGTAGTGTTACAAGCCTCTGCACTGCTAGCACTGGAAGTGACAACGCTGGAGATCTGGAAGACCAGCATCCTGAAATTCACTTGCATGGTTAGACTGAGCCCTTTTAGTGTGATCATGCTAAGCACTTCCTGAGACTTTAAATAAAAAAGCAGCAACAGATTGAGAAATGGGCTGTATCAAACACAAATTCACACTGAATCAGCTCTCCACTCTGCACAACTATCAATATAAATACATTAATTCTCCATATTGGCAATTCAGAAAGTTTTAAAACACGAAAAACAATTTTAATGAGCCTCTTGACATGCACAGTTCTTCCATATAAAGTCCTCCTTTAGGTTAGTACTTGGAAGATTTTACCTAGGTTAACTTTTATCCAGAAAATGTTAAAGGTTTGTTACTATCTAGGAGCCACTGTACATTTTCCATTTTTCTATCAGCAACTATTTAACTGAGCAGAACCTAGCCATAGAACAGACATCCATCCAACAGGCACACACAATAACAGCAGTATGGGAATTCAGCCATGTCTGTAAATTCTGGCTGCAATCCCCGACAACCTCAACCTGGACTTTTCTGACAAGGTCTCACAAAGCTGTATGCATTGTCATTAATAAAAGCCATTCCATTAATTATATCTAAAAATTTACTTTAAACCCTGAGGACTGTCAGATGGCATTCTAGCAAAATACTGAGACTTTACTATTTTTATATGCTACTTACTTTGAAAGCATAAGCATCATGTTAACACCACGCCAACGTGCCAGAGTGTACTTACTGAAAGTTTCATTTGTTTCCCAGCCTCCAGCTGTGAGAGGTGACGGTGCTTTTGATTTGACCTAAACCTCTAAGTGATCCTTAGCACTAATTCATGATTTCAGTTGAGAGTTCAGATTCTAATATTGCCACAGTGAAATACATTTTAGTTGTTATTTACAAGTGGAAACTTACTGTCTGCTTGTGCCTTACCTGCACTTTAAATGCAGTCAGCTTTTCTCACGTTTCAAAAAGTTTCTCTAAAAGTTCTTAAAAAAATGAAATAAGTTAGATAAATAACACTGCTTTTTAAACTATCTCAAAAATTATATCTATAAACTAGACTGTAAAATTATATACACCTTGCAGAAGATATCCCACATGTACAACTAAATCCCAAATATTGGAATAATTGTGTTGATTCCAGCTATCTGTTCCATACATCTTGGTGATCAAGTTCCCAGCCTAACAGCTGTTAGTCCTGACTACAACTAAGAAGGTAAAAAAGGGAGGTGAAATTCCTGACCAATAATATTCATTACATATGAAGATAACCCTAAAGCTTAATAAATTATGATAGAGGATAAACAACTAAGTAGCCAATAGTTTTCACAACAGCTGCAGGAGATAATGTGCAATTTCTAAAGCTTAAACACATTAAAAGTTTTCCAGTTCACAGGTTTTTATTCAAACCTCACTTCACTCTACCATCATCATCGGGAGAAAAAGAACTACCAACTCAACTATCCAGTGCTTAAATGACAGAGAAAATAAGGTGGTGTCATGGCTGTTTCTGTAACATACCTCTGACTCACCACAGCAGCAAAGCTAGTCCCTAATTATTTCTGATCAAGCAAATGCTTTATACTTAGATATCCTAGTGACTGACTGATGATAATAAAAACCTCAGTGTTCAGTGCAACTCCCAACTTGTGCTGTGGAAAGGTGTACACAGCACAACCATCCACTGTAAGGAAATAGCGTTAGGAAGTACCAAAAGGAGCAGCTGAAGAAACAGTGTTTGCTGTGACAAACCTCCAGAGCCATTTGCTTTTTCCTCTTTGAAAGTCATCATTTGCTACAGTGTTTATAATTTGGTGAGGGCAGAAAGGCTCAACCACACCAAACATCATCTCTCTCATGAAGACAAACTTTTATTGTTGAAAGTGTTAACTCAGCTCTCTGATAGGTTTTCCACTTTCTCCATATTGCAGTATTTCCCAAAGAACAGTCTTAGTGCAGATAACCAATTCCAGCTCTCTTGACTTCAAGGGAGCTGTGACAACACACCTAGTCAAGACCTGCCCCCCTATGCTTCCATGTTGAAACCGATGTAAGATAGCTGCTCTGACACATCAGCACCACTGTTTAGAAGACAGCACCAACCCCACGATAAAGCAGCTCGTCTGCTTTTAAGTGGGAGTTTAAACCTTTTAGATGGATTAAATCTCACATGTAGATAGCAAGTATGAAATTCATTTTTGAGAATTAAGTAACATATGAAATGGATCTGAGATGTTCTTAGAACACCAGGAGTACAATAAAATGGCAATTGCCCCATTTTTTGCACTCTTCTATAAGCAGCGCCTAATTTGCACATAGTGACCATTTGTTAGGTCCACCATTCTTCTTGCTTTCTTCAGTTTCCCACAAATCAATACTAATCTAGTCTTTAAGGTAAGGACTGTACTGGACATTCCATCTCATGGAGTGACCACCCTCCTTTGAGCAAACAGCTTTGAAGAAAACAGGAGCAGATGAAACACAAATCCAGTTTGTCTTCAGTGCAAAGCCACTGATTCTCACCATTTGTTTTAATTAAGGCTTCACCAAAAAGAAATATATAGTACCATCTTTAATAGCTGAAAATTAGCACACTCCTTTCAGAACAAATGGTCCGGGAGCGACTTTTGTGTCTCTACCATCAATTGTCTTCCTGAACAAAGTAGTATCTCACTGGCGGCCCTGGCAAATCTTCCTCTCCATCTGTTTCTGGAGCAAACGATACTGTCAAATCCACATACTTCTTATCAGCTGATGGTTTCACAAGCTTTTGCATCCTACAAGAAAATGAAGAACAGTTTGTTAACGTACCAGAAGGAGAGTTGGCAGTGAGAATTCAGGGCCAGAGTAGAATGAGCTTCACTGCCAGCAATGAAGCCCAACATACTAGAAACCAGCATGGAGAATAAGCCACCTTTTAATTTTGACACAAAAGCTGTTCTTCAACCATACAGCAAATGGTATGTCCTTTTCTTGATAGTCTTAGCCCATTAGTGAGGTATTACATTGTTCATTAACAAGTGCTCGGTACAAAAAAGAAGAGAAAATGACCAGTTTTTGATGGGATTCCTCAATGATGTAATTTCTTTTTGGCATCCTACTGAGGTACAAGGCAAAGTTACCTTTCTATGCAGAATTTTGGTCCATGAGGTAGAGTAAGTTCTCAGTCTACCAATAACATCTGGCTTTAATATATTATTAGGGAGAACCACTCCAGTGCAGACACTAGATACACAGTTCTGATGGAAAGTAGTTCTACTGGAGTTAAGACTTGTTGAGATCTTGAATTTCAAAGGCGAATAGCAATAAGGGGGGAAAAACAGCCAGGGTCCGGGACTTCTTCCTTCATGACCACAAAGTAAATTTAAACTAGGTAAGCATGTCATGCCTTAGTGCAACTTCCTCACCTTTGCTCTCCATAGCCTCAAAAGCTACAGCTATTGCTGGAAGTTGCACAATAAATTACTGAAGTAGAAGGTCAAGCAACTTCACTTTAATTACGTATCTTTGGATATCAAAATTATTTTCTTGCCAGCTCTGAGCCCTAGTTCATGAAGCCAGCTCAAAAGCTAGGAGGCTGGGGGACAGTCCCTCATTTCTATTCCTCACAGATCACTCAGCCAGAAGGGAAATTCTCCTCTAAAAGCCGCCTTCCCCAAAGTACTTGTTCCCTTGGAAGAATACAAAGCATAGCCTCTTCTCAGTAGAGATACTGAGGTCATACCCATTTGCATAAGGAAGCCCCAAGGTACAGAGGAAGGCAGATAAATATGTCTCTAAAACTTGCTTTAAAGGAGTATGTTACCAGCCAATGCTCTAATTCTGAAATGAAGAGTCTTGCAATTTTTGTCATATTACAGCAAGAGAAAGAATTTTAAAACCTTAAGAAAAACCACAAAAGCAGGACCAGAGTTTGCTGCGCAAGTATCTTGTAAAGCTTTTGGAACTGTCTGTAACAGAACCCCAAGTTGCTGTAATTACATGGAAAGCTTGAACTGAGTCTCAGGGTAATACGAAAACCTGATATTCTCAAGAAGGCAGCTTCACACCATGTCTTTGACTTCATTACACACCCTACTCATTGAAAATTATTTATAGAGCTGTAAGAGAAGGAACGTAAACAACTTATTCTGAGACAGGCTGTAAATTCACATCTTAGTATGCCAGACACTCACAACGCAGTACCAACTTAAGAGGCTCTTCTCTCCCTGGAAGTTTGAAGTAGCTTGCCCACAACATAAACTACTTTGCCTGACATCACCTACTGGCAGATCCTTGAAAGAGTACTGATCAAATGCATCTACTTGCTCTAGCAAAGCCTGTGAGCACTGACCAGCATATACTTCATCGGAGCTGTGAGGAACAAATTTTGAGTTAAAGGAGTTCAATCAACATATAAGGTAGAATTAAACCACACGAGACCTGACTGTTACTTTGCAAAGGCCCATCAGTCAAAAACCAATGCCCTGCCCCTACACCCTCCCACACTTCCACTTTGTTATACCCCAACCTCCTGTCACAAAGCACTACTGCAAAGCCTTGTGAATGTCATTTCTAAAAGGGCTAAAGTGAGCTAGAATCTCAAGGAATTACTATGAACTAAACAGACTTCCAGAAATCTCAATCTGCAACCAATACATTAAGTCCTTCCCAAGTAAGTGTTCTCATTCTTCCAGAGCTAAGTTGCTAAATATCACCATTAGTCTTAAACCAGATTAAAAAGGTTCGATTAGCCTTGTTCTGCTTGAACCAAGGTACATTCTTTCCCCCCCAAAAAAAACTTACTGTCAGACCTCTTTGGGTTTCTCATTCTGGCATTCATCAGTGAGAGCAGCATTTTGCAAATCTCCTGTCCTCACCACAGAAGTTAATTCACTTTGTCCCCCCACACCGCGTCCCCCCAAAGGAAGATATTGCCTTTTTTCTTTCCCAAATATTAATGGCTAGCAACCACTTCAAAAGAGAACACTGCTGTCAGAGACACGACCTTATGCCACAACCTGTGAACATCATTCATACACGCACTTGCCTCTGTCCATTTTCCAGTTATACTTACGTCAGCTTTAGTCTTTTAATATGGCCAGGCATCACAGGAACATACAGCATTTTGACTCCCTGTACAACCATAGTTGGTTCAATTCCATATTTCTCCTAGAATTCACAAATTAAAACTTACTAAACAACTAGGACAGCTGCACAAGCGAGCAGTTGCTCCTAATACTACAAATAATTATTCAAAACCACAGGATTCCAACCAAAAAGATTGCTAATGGACATTGGCAGAATTTTATTTTATTACAATACATTTGAGTTAATTGAATTAACAGTTTGAAAATAGGCTTGGACACGTTTATGTAGAGACATTCCCATTGACACTAATTCTTTCTAGAATTACTCTGGTTTGAGCAATAACTTGATTAACAAAGCCCCAAACCAACAACCCAAACCAATAAAAACCTTTCCTCTCATCTTGTATTAACCCAGTACAGCAGATAACTTACTCTGACAGCATTTATGAAGTCCAACAGAGTAAAATCCTCTTTCCCATAAATTGTCCATCTGTCCCAGATTGTAAATGATATCCCATTTCTGTTTTAAATAAAGAAAGGTTGTTTGTTACTTTAGAATGTGAACTCAGACACTTCCTTTAAACATGTACTGGAGAACTACTATGTCTCATAGCAATTTGCTGGTTCACCTTGAGCAAAAATCTCTTTCCTCTCTGCTGCCATTTCCCCAGCCCTCTGACCTGGCTAAGCACACAACACAGGAAGAACTGTGAGCAAACACGGTATCTGGCAGTGAACTTACTGAGTTTTCAGACCTGCTGAAAAATAGCTCTGTATTGACTAAGATGCAGAAGTGTCTCCAGTCCGTGCTGACAGGATGTTTATTAATAACCATGCTGCACATCTAACATCTAGATTTTTAAAGTCTCCCTAGCAACAGCTTCCACTGAAAACAAAAGCAAGCCCTTAAAACCACTATTTTTAAAATTAGGACAGAAAAGTATGTGCTGCATTCTCCAAACAGGAAGTTCTTGAGCAATGCATTATGGGACACCCTTGGCAGTAGTAAGAATATCACTTACATCTTTAGCAGTACATAGTAAATAGATAATACAGTTTGATAACAAGCATTAAGCGACTCATGATCTTCCAAGTTTAAAGAACAAAAAGAAAAAACAACCTCGAAAATCTGTAACGTTTAATTGGAGTACAACCATGAACTGTGTTTCCATCATAGTTCTGCTACGCAAGCACACAAGGCCTTCATCTGGTTATCTGGATTTAGTAACTGTACAGACTTCACACTTCTTGTAATGGCTCACCAAGTTCTGATTTCCAAGTACTGCCCTTCTGCTACTGTCCTTCCTACCTGATTTCCGTTCTTCTTACTTCAGCAGTTTCTGTAAAGACCATTATGGGAATGGCTAGGTTCAGAAAACAGTTCTTGTACGCCTCAGCTGGGTAACCACCCACAACTTTGATGAGTTCTAGTGCAACCTGCAGTAAATAAGATACCCACACTTCCATGAGACCAAACACAGGTTTTAGGTACTATGCTATCAACACTCATTTAGTTAAGAGGCCAGCAGCTAGAGAGTATCTCATTAATGAGATCAGCCTTTGTCCAATTGGCAGAGTAAATCACAGCTGGAAATGCAAGCCAATATGCCACAGAAATAAATTCTGTTGCTGCTAATGGGAATATTTAAAAAACTCAAAAGTGTTCCTAATGTAGGACTCTTCCAATATTGTTTAATTCAAGAAACCTCCACAAAGCATGCAGTATTGTTGAGATGCATGGATGTGAACTAATACAGAACAGATCCTTTGCACTGTTGGCAGGGCACTCTGACAGAAGTCATTATTAATTGCAGAAAACAAACCAAAATGTTTATCTTTCTAACTCCTCTTTCTGGTCAGCAAATGAGGAATAAAAGCAGCAAGGGCTTACGACATCTAGAACCAAGAGCAAACTTTTGCACTAGTACCTGAGAAGAAAAGATTATTAAGTTTGAAATAAACCCATTTGTTTAACAAGGCTCTGTCAGGGTAGTGTTAATCAGTATCTAGACAGCAGTGGTTTTAGGCAAGGAACTGTAAGAGAAAGAAATATGAATTTTAAGCATCTTTAAAAGCATACTCACCAGGCCTGATACTGCAGCAGTAGCTGTTGCAATTGCAGGAATAATCTTTCCAGCAATGCGCTTTGTTTTGAACCGATCTGCTGGCTCGATGTTGTACATCTTGGCTCTCAAGTTTGATGCTGCTGTTACGAAATCTATATGCCCATTACTATCATCATCTTTTTCAAAGGAGATGGGCTTCATTTGCAAGTCACCTGCTCATAAAGAAAAAAAAAATAGCAAAAATTATTATTAGAAAATTTAAGATGTCCTACACATAAGCTATTAGGAACTAGAAACTTAAATTAAAAATTTCACATTCTGGAGCTTGGTGCCTTACTTACAACTTGTTTTCCCATGCTAGAAGCAGAAATGCTCCTATCAATACCAGTTGTTAAAGTAAGGAAATATCAACTGAGCTCCTTAACTTTACCTTCCTTGCAACACCAGGAATAGATTTTGAACAGTCCCGTAGATGTTTCTTACCCCACCTTGCTCTAGCTCTGTCCTGTGAGAATCCCCTCCATGAGCTTTATCTGTAGTCATTTCACTAGGGGCTCATTAGCATGGGAGACAGAAGTTAGGGCTGACACTCCGTGGGATGGATTAGAGCTAAACTCATCTTTCTCTCCTGTGTTCATGGGCTAAAAATGCGTACATGTAGTTGTTGCCCAATGACCTCTTCATGTGGCCAGGCACAAAAATGGGATTTGATCACCCTCATTTTAACATATCTAAAAGATACTGAAGAAGATTCTAATAGCCTTCACAATTTAGGATAATTTCAGATTGATTCCTGTAAGTAGAACTCTGTCATGGTTTAACCCCAGCCGGCAACCAAGTACCACACAGCTGCTCACTCACTCCCTCCCTCAGCTGAGGGGATGGGGAGGAGAATTGGCAAAAAGTAAAACCCATGGGTTGAGATAAGAACAGTTTAATAATTAAAGTAAAATATAATAATTGTAATGAAAAGGGAGATTACAAAAAGAGAGAGAAAAATAAAACTGAAGAAAAACAAGTGATGCACAATACAATTGCTCACCACCCACCGACTGGTGTCCAGCCAGTCCCCAGCAGCGATTGGTGGCCCCCAGCCAACTCCCCCCAGTTTATATACTCAGCGTGATGTCCTATGGTACAGAATATCCCTTTGGCCAGTTTGGGTCAGCTGTCCTGACTCTGCTCCCTCCCAGCTTCTTGTGCACCTCCTCGCTGACTGAGCACGGGAAACTGAAAAGTCCTTGACTTGGGTAAGTACTACTTCGCAACAACTAAAACATCAGTGCGTTTTCCACATTCCCTCACACTAAATCCAAAACACAGCACATTACCAGCTACTAGGAGGAAAAATTCACTATTCCAGCTGAAACACGGATAAACTCTCAACCTTCTTATACGAGAATCATTTTAATTCCATCTGGGATGTAGCCAGCACCCTTTCCCTTAAGAGTTCAGTGCCCTGCTGCCAGCTCACCGTCATCAAGGTTGTACTTACATGCAAGTGTAACAGAAAACCCTAGAACTTGCAGGAATCTCAGAAATACAGAAGCATAGGGTAACGTCAGGCAATAAGGACAGTTATCTGCATGGCATTTCAGATAGCTTTAGATATCAGCCATCTGCTTCTTGCAGAATTGCAGAACCGCTTTACCCAAAGACCTGAATGCCACAGTACTGGCAGCGCTATTGCAAAATGTTACTAAGCTATGAAGCTAGTTTGCACTACTCACTTTCCAGAGCTTCATTGGATAGTATAGACTTCTCCAGCTGGAAAATAGCATTCCTTTCATCCTCACTGCTGACTGGAATATGATCAGGTTTTCTTGCAGTTTCATCAGTCTGTACAACCTGCAAGTGTGTGCAATGCTTGAGCAATAAAATAAACGAACTTTGTACAGCACAAGTGTGAAGTGCATTAGATTTCCTGTCTTCCTTGCACTCGTTCCTCCCCAGTTCAAGAGAGACATAGACTTACTCAAGCAAGTCCAGCCAAGGGCCACAAAATCATTAAAGGACTGGAGCATCTCTCGTATGAGAAGAAGCTGGGAGAGCTGGGATGGTTCAGCAGGGAGAAGAGAAGGCTCAGTGGGATCTTACCCATGCATATAAATATCTCATGGGGAGAAAGTACAGAAGGCAGAGGAAGATTCTTTTCACTGGTTTCCAGTGACAGAACAAGGGGGTATGGGCACAAACTGAAGCACATAAAACTCCATAAGAAACATACAAAAATACTTTAAAGAAAAAACAAACAAAAACCCTAACCAAAACTGTGAGGATGGCTGAACACTGGCACAGGTAGCAGAGAGAAGCTGTGGGGTCTCCATCCTCAGAGATATTAAAAACCTGATTGGACACAGTCCTTGCCCCTGCTTGAGCAAGGGGATTGGACTAGGCGGTCTCCAGAGGTCTCTTCCAACCTCAACCATTCTGTGATTCCGAGTTAAAATATTAGTTTTGTCTCACAAGTCAAGCATTCATGAGACAAGTGCTAACCCTGGGGAAGAAGATATGAAAACACCCTGGAATATTTGTTAATTTTAAACACTGACAAATACTAGCCGCTGCACAGTAACACTTCACTTAACTTTTGAAGGTAACACTTTTAAACTAAACATAATAATGACACTTCCTGTATATCACCTAGAAAGGAATAACAAATAGACACTAGTCTTGGATTACTTTAAAGTTGATGATGAGTAAAATATTGTTTTTTTATTAAAATAGTATAGATTAATAAATTTTAAAAAAAGCTTGCAGACTTACAGTCACACTCATGCATGGAAAATCATCTGCAAAAGGCAAAAAATCCCCACATCTTGCATTTAGCATCTGGTACATAGATACCTTTGCTATTATCAAGTTAAAACAGTCCTGGATGCCACACTCTTGTTTCCCCAAAACACATTTTAATTTGTGTTTATTACTCATCAGCATCAATGCAAGAATTAGTTGGAGATGTGGGACACTGCTTGCGGATTATTTTTTCTCTTTAAACTGAGTACCACACTTACTTTGTTTGAAGGTCTGAACTCTGGTACCTTCACAGCAGAAATAATCTTCAAAATAGTTTCCTCTGACAAATCCTGTTACAGTTTTCAAGAAAAACAATTTAAATTCACATCAACTTATAAAGGCCCCCATAAAAAGACTGGGTTAGGGATTTAAATAAGGAAGACTAAATGTAAGCAGCTGCTGAATAACCAGCACTGAAGGATTTATTGCTTTAAGAATCATTTTAATCAGTTCTTGGAAAGAATTGGCAACTGAACATCAGGCCAAAACTGAACACATAAATCAAGTTATGTGATAGGAACACTGCTGCAGTATGGATTACCTTTTCTGTGAAAGGAACACAGAACACCGTTGCAAAGAGTTTTGCTGCACTCACAATGAAACTGTAATGCCTGAAGAAAGAGGAAGATAATTATTTTTGTTTAGTTGTTCTCTTACTTCAGTTGCCCAAAGGTTTGTAATCATATCCAAAGAGATCATGAAAACACAGAGAAACAGAATTTCCACCCTTCAGCGCACACAGCACAAAACAGATGACAGATTTTGAGTGACTCAGAAGCCCTCCTCAAAACTAAGCAAAATTTGTTGAGTGAATTTATTTAACGAAAACCATATTTTCTCAACTTCTGCAGTCAAGAAAACAACTACAAACACATGACATCAATATGATAATAAAAAGCTTCACCTCAGAAATGTTTTGATATTTATCATGATCTCAGTTTTCATCCAAACTAAAAACAGCAATCCAAACAGTTTCTCAAAGCAGATGTAGATACGCAGCAGATAAAGGCTTTTCAATCCTTCAACCACATACATTTTTTAAATTATCTGTAATACCAAAGCCATCTAGATCAGACCCAAATTGTGATGAAGAAGAAAAGGGAGTCCCTCCACTAGGTTATTTTAGGTAGTCAATTTAATCTGGCACATCCTGCATTTCATGATGTGGGCTGATGGGGGCAGGGTGTATGACAGCAACAACTCAGTAATTCTGTAATCACACAATAAATGAAATGGGTTGTTTCAAGCCACCCTCCAATCCCACATCAGTGAAAGTTAAATAACCTGCAGTGGAAGCATGAGACAGCTCACTGAATTTACCACAGTGTAAGACTATGCACTAGTACCTATCAAGTACCAGTCCAGCTTCCAGGGCTATAAAGCCATTGCCTTGCACTTTCTGCTGTAGGGTGAGTTTTATAGGACACTAGAAAAGGCATCAGTGGCAGTACCATACTTACAAAGGATCGTTAAATTCAAACTTCACTGGGAAAGGTGGCCTCTTTGGTGACTGCCAAAACAAACCTGGTAAGAAGACAGACTTAAGATGAAATCCCAAGGAATCAGGAACAGCAACGCATGACGTACACCATGAATTCACAACAGGCACAAAAGGGCATTTGTACTTACTTCCGTCTTTTAATCGTGTATCAAGAGGAAATGAATGAAGGAGCTGAAGAGCCTAGAGGAAAAGCCAGAGTAGCTTTAGTAATTTGTCATATTCGGATTGACATGACCACACTAAATCAAGCCTTCTTTTTAGTAATGATTTGTGATGTTTTGATACAGTTTTTAAAACACTTAGATATGTAGTTGAAGTAACCTGGAGTTGGAAAAATCTAAGATGCCTGTGTATAGTGGGTTTGCGTGGCAAGGTTTTGGTAGCAGGGAGGCTACAGGGGTGGCTTCTGTAAAAAGATGCCAGAAGCCACAGACCTGCTGCTGGCCAAGGCAGAGCTAATCAGTAACAGTAGTAGCACCTCTGTGATAGCACATTAAGAAGGAGGAAAAAAAGTATCTGCAGAAGAGAGGAGTGAGAGTATGAGAGAGCAACAAGTCTGCAGACACCCAGGTTAATGAACAGGGAGGGGGGAGGAGGTGCCCCAGGCACCGGAGCAGATTCCCCTGCAGCCCGTGGTGAAGACCATGGTGAGGCAGGCTGTCCCCTGCAGCCCATGGAGCTTAATGGTGGAGCAGACACCCACCTGCAGCCCCATAGAAGACGACACACTGGAGCAGGTTTGCTGGCAGGACTTGTGACCCCGCAGGGGACCCAGGCTGGAGCAGTCTGCTCCTGAAGGGCTGCACCCCGTGGAAGGTATCCACACTGGAGCAGTTTGTGAAGAACTGCAGCCCATGGGAAGGACTCACATTGGAGAAGTTAATGGAGAACTTTCTCCTGTGGGAGGGAACCCACACTGGAGCAGGGGAAGAGTGTGAGGAGTTCTGCCTCTGTAGAGGAAGGAGCAGCACAGATAATGTGTGATGGACTGATCTTACGTTGTATCCCTGTGCCACTTGTGGGGAGGAGGCAGAGAAACTGGAAATTAAGTTAAGCCTGAGAAGAAGGGACGGCTGGGGAGGTGTTTTTTTCCAATTTGCATAGTATTAAACTAATTTCCCCAAGTTGAATCTACTTTGCCCATGATGGTAATTGCTCAGTGATCTCCCTGCCCTCATCTCGACCCACAAGTCTTTCGTTACATTTTCTCTTCCCTGCCCAGTTGAGAAAGGGAATGATAAAGCAGCTTTGGTGGGCATCTGGCATTCAGCCAGGGTCAACCCACCACACTACATCACGATGGAGAGCATAAAGACACAAGTACTGCTAGACAAGAGTGACTTGTCCATTTATTCACAAGACAAAGATGACAATGTCACCTCATCTGTCCAAAGTCCAAGCAAGATACTTAATGCAACAAGCGAACCGTTCCCCCCACCCTGTTGTCACTTTAGGATTCTTGCATACTGATTCACAATTGGGAACACAATGTTTTCTCAATGTGACAACTACCATCAGGGCTTCCATACACACAGATTTATGTTCACTAATACACATCATCGTGATCAAATCTTTCCCATAAAATTACACACACACTTTAAGCAACACTGTGGACTATATCTCAGAATGACTGGCTTTTATTTCAGCCAGCCTTTCCGTGACATCTTTGAGAAAATCAGGGATATGAAGATGAGTTCAGTGACAAAAGTTTAGTTGGAGAAACAAAAAGCCACTGTCCTTTAGGAAAGATATCTGATAATCCTGCTGCTCTGAAAAAAACACAATACCTAGTTAGCTGGAAAAATGCCAAGAAAACTGCGTGGAGACTACTAACAGAGCTACCAAGAGTGAGTTGCAACATTTTAAAGTTTCAAGTACAGTTCATTATTTTAAAGAGATGGAAGTGAGTGAAAAGACCCGGACACCTAGTTCATAGGGCTACCAAAAACTTTTGGCATTTAGGATTTTCTAAAATCCTCATCAGTCTAGCACCATCACATTTCCAGGTCTTACCTACCTTATGGCTAAAATACTTCTCAAATTTTACTCTTGCTAGTTCCACACATTGAGTCCAGCTTCGGGGTCTCCTACTGAGCGTTTTAATAACATGAAAACAGCCTTCTAAGCTCTCCCCTGATTTTATTCTCTAGACAGAGAAGTAAATACAAAAAAGTTAAAACAGACAAGACTCCTCCCAATCCTGTCAAATAGTAAATATGTTTTTAGTAAATTAAAGGCAAAAGGAAAAAGAAGGTCACTTTGTAAAATACTATCCTTTATGTGACCCTGTCTACCGGGTTTTCCCCCAGGTGCTGTGGTCTGCTTGATTTACTTCCACCCAGCCCTATAGACATAGGCAATTATAGACTCACAAGAAAAAGTATTAAGCAATTTAGTCTTATTTATTACATAGTTGAATTCACTTGAAACTACATCTTCCCTTCATTTTTTCCAGCTGGTCGCACATCAGTGTAACATCTACTATACCCTTGCTAGCACTGCCTCAGTATTTCTGATATTTTTATATTATGTACAGAGCACGCATGAGCTAGAAAAAGCAGCGCACGCATGAGGCTTTGGCTCTTTAATTATGAGACACACCAGAAATACTGTTCTTATGCAAGACCAACTAATGACCTGGCGAAATAAGTCTTCAGGCTTTCTGAATAATGTCAGAAAATAACCCAAATCTCACTGAAATTAAATAGAAACAAAATCCATAAAGCATTAGTTTAAATCCTGCATATTACCCTGGCAACATTCCCCTACCTGTAAAACTTCTTCTGCAGACGGATAGGTTTGCCAGAATTTGTTAAACAGTGAAGGCTTGTGAGAAAATGAACTTTCAAACTAGAAAATAAAAAGAACAAATATGGCATTTTGCAAGAAGTATATCAGATCCCTGACCCTTCCAAATACACATTAAGTTATGCTGAACACCAGTAAGCTTATTCCCTTACCTTATCTCTTGCCCACTGTATCGTATGCTCAATGGCAGCTGGGAAAGACTTCAAGGTGCAAAAAGGTATTTCTTCTTCTGGTGGATCCCGCTGTAATTAAGGAGACTTGCATATAAATGCAGGCTTATTAAGGTTTATTGCTAATAATAGTACCAAGAATTTCTAGACTCTACAAGTTTAAAACTCCACTGTTTTAAAATACAAAGCGGCTTATTTATGCTTAGAACAGAATTTGTTTTATGAACACTAACATGTAACTTCCTGTTTATGAAGAATAGTCTAAACTCAACACCGGAAAGCAAAACTGAACTCTGAAACAACAGAAAAAGTTGCCAGCCAGCTTTTTCAAGATGTGCAGTTCGCATTCACATACACTCTCAACATGAAATATGCCCTTTCACTCAAGGCCAGAAAGATTCTTTGTGGACCCTAGCAAGGCTGTTAGGATGCTCAAAATCCTGTCTGTGTCCACATGACCATTTCATGGTGTTCTCAACCACTGAGTTTCTACCTTGTAAAGGCAGTTTCACAAGAACTTAAACAAGAAGGATACTGCAAGAGTTTGAAGGTTCATTTCCTCCATCCCCATTTAAACATAACTGTTATGTATGCTTGTAGAAACTGGCAGACTAATTCCTATCACAGAGGCTTGTGTTTCTCCTACTTGCCTGTGGAGGTGATAGTCACCACGAACAGAATGAGCAAGCAGAATGCAGTTCCATGAAAGAAACCCACAAGTAGAAAACCAGTTTGCAATGCTATTGGGGGACTAGTTTCTTACTTAAAGGGAGTTTTCAAGGAACAAAAAAGTCAGTCCCTTGGAAATGCTTTAGAATTAGGACTTTTTCCAAAGTTTATGTTTCACGATTCATGCAGTAGTCACCTATCTGATGATTATACCTAGGCAACAAACATGGTATCTCCAGTCTGCTCAAATTTTATTTCCTGTGAGCTTTTCTTGAGAAACCAAGGAAGTAATTATTTCCTAGTAGTACTGTTCTTCAACTCAAATAGACCACTTATTTTAGATATGTAGAGGGCATTTTGAGACTAACTTCAGAAGGTAAGCATTGGTCTTAAAACACTTACGTGACTGTTATAGGACTCTGTCAGATGGGGCACAATAACTTCCGTGTGTCCTTTTGTTCCCATAGTTCCAGAGTCTATAAGAGGACGCAGGTTTGCTACACAACGACTGACATGGAAAAAGACACAGACTATCAGAATACAGCATAATCCCTACATTCTGGCCTTGCAGACATTACCAGTGTGTAACCAGAACTGACTCTAGGCTTTTTCAGAAGAGTGGAACACTTACACCAAACTCAGGAAAAGATTAAATAAGAAGAGCTATTTCAGGTTATATCAGGATACCATAAACCTGAACCTACCTGGATTAGGGGCATCAGTAATTCTTTTAAATGTAAACATTCCTACTTACTAATTTACATACATATTCCTACTCAACAATTCAACCTTAAGACTGCCACAGTATTCTCCCCCTCATACTTTGACAGTTGACAGCTATTAATTTCCAAGAACTTGCTCCAAGGCAGAATTTCTGCCACGTGAACAGTAGCAGCCACACAACAAGGGTTGGTTTCCACCACAAATACTAACCCCTTCATCCACCCAGCCAGCATTCCTATAAAGGAGCAAGATAAATCTGAGCAGCTGGCTATCAGATCTTGTAAGCAGTTGCAGATGAGGAAGATTATGAATAGAAAAACAGAGTTTACATACAAACATGAAAAGCAGCTCTTGCTTCATTTCCACAACCTACCTATCAATGTATCTCCTTGCCTCAACATTGTCCAAAGCGGTCACAATTACATCTTGCTTGGTATAGAATTCATCGCTGTAAGTGTTCTCAGTGGCTGGACAAACTTTATTAATGTATGAGTCAATCTTTAAGTAAGGATTGATGTTCAGGGTTGCTTCTGCTGCAGTATAGCTCTTAGGTTTCTGAAAGTATAAATACATATAGATAGATATCTCAACAATATTTAGATAAAGAACATCTGGGACACAAGTATTGACTTCATTTGCTGATCAGACAACAATTCACTGACAGAAATGTTAGTAAGCAAAACATAAAATAAAGGAATTTCTTTAATCATATACCTCCCTCACTAATTAAATATCTTATTAATCTAGTTTTATTTTTTATTTTACTTAAAGTAGTGCCTCAGAAACCACAAGATGAAAGTGCTTAAATGGTCAGAAGTGTATCGAGTTAACTGAAACCAATGCCATGTACTGCCTGTCATGCTCTCAAAATGATGTAAGAGAGGAGCAGTTCATGACTGTCAGAGGATAAGCCCATAAGTTACTGTGACTATATCTATGCAGCATAGGCAAGCACCTGTGAATAATCACATTACTGCAAGGCATTCCACACAAAGCCAATTTCAGAAGCTGAACTGAAATAGAGTTCTTAACCTACCTGACACTTCTAGCCATACTACATTCAA
The DNA here is from genome assembly GCF_023638135.1 of Falco biarmicus. Taxonomy (NCBI): domain Eukaryota; kingdom Metazoa; phylum Chordata; class Aves; order Falconiformes; family Falconidae; genus Falco; species Falco biarmicus. The sequence goes on along the minus strand of NC_079288.1, from coordinate 61,131,382 downwards.
TTATCTAGGGATCAGCACTTAGATCAGCAGAACTGAAGACTGTGGCTTCTGAAAGCTTGCAGAGTTCACCTTCCATTTATCTATCCATCCAAAATGTAATCTGTTCCCAGATTTGCTAGACATAAACATGAGGCAGAAAATTCAGCTGCTGCTTTTTGGGCAGGGGATTCCCTTTTCCCCACTGCTGTCAAGATCTGAACCACATCTATTTATTTTATGCTGCGTTTGCAAGTACAGGGATATTCTCTCTGCTGCTAAGGAATTAACAGTTTATGTACAACGCATTACTGAATGTACGGGTTTTTTGCCAAGCTATTTACCAGCTTAATGAAGACTGAATTAAGTCAGAAGACGGCAACTTTGGTCAAGTTCTATTAGCAGTGGCACTTCTGTTGAGAACACTTCTGCTACTGCTGTCCATTTTTTGTTGTTTTGTTTTGCTCTTCCCAAATTTCAATAGTATAGTAATGCATTTCTGGCATATTAACCCATGGCAGCTTCTTATACAACATAGCATTCCTCATCCAATTCTCAAGTTCCAGAGATTCCATTAGTCAAAGACACCAGCATAAATCAAGATCAGACCAGCCAATTGTACTCAACTGATACTAGTGATAAGTGGGATGCCAATGTAGTTCTAGGTATTGTTTTAAGAAATATTTCATTTTTCGAATATTCTGGATTTCATAACAGACTTTCAGTCTTTTCTGGACAGAACTACATACACACACAAGTTCAGCTATTGGTAGAGACACAGGATACAGAACAAGAAGTTTAATGAACAAGGAAGTCTACCTGTATGTGATGAGGTCGAAAAAGAAACTGTCTGTTCAGGTTTGACTTCTCTATCAAGTCTGGATCTGTAATTGTAACCTAAGTCAGAAGGGGCAAAAGCAACAGCTGGAGTTACAATTCAAGTATAGCACTGAGCAATAATCTTGATGAAATCTCTACAGAAACTTGTCAAAACAAAGCACTCCTGTTAGCATCCACTGTGGCTAACAGCTCTGCCTATACTGTCTGATGAAATTTTGTTTGAAAATCAAAATACAGCAAGACTGCTCCAAACATGTTCTGCTGCTAATTGCACTCTACTTCCACTCTATGCTGAGGCCATTTTACCCTCTGTGCAAAGATCAACCTGAAATAAGGCTTAGACTTTTAACATTTTTAAGCAGTCTATTGCAATATTCCTTCTCACATTACTTTTTGATAAGCAAAGTGAGGTTAACAGGTGACTTACCAATCCTTTGTTTCGCCCAGTGCCAACACCAAGAAGTGCAAAGTTTTTTAGCATTTCACAGCCTATCGCTCCACAGCCAACCTAAAGAAAATGACATTTTTAGTCAGAAATGTAAGTGAAAACCAGGAAGACAGTTATAATAGACAAGTCCCATTACAATTCTGGACCATTTACTCTGCAGTGGCATCAGGGCTGCTATCATTATTTTGAAGACAGCGGATGTTAGCTGTATCGACAAAACATTTGAAAAGTGTAACAGTGTCAGTCATACTCACCAAAAAAACATTCAAATCATGCAGTTTCTGGCACAAAGAGTCTCCAATACAAGCCCTCAAGGCATCATACCGATCTCCCCTATGCAGGCATAGGACACAAAAACAGAAGACTAGTAAGTTACCATTTATCATCGTAGTATCACTGATGCCAAACTGCACTTTGACATGCACTAAAAAAAATCAGACCAAGTCCCCAACAATTCCCATTCCTCCCATTCTCAGATAGGACACACATTCTCAACTCCAAACGTGTCCCTCCAGCAAACAGCACTGAACTAACTTCAAAAGATATCTTCTGTGTCTGCTTGAGACTCAGATGTGAACAGTACATAAAAGAGCAGATTGTAGTTATATTTACCGTGGGAGAAATTCTTCAGAGCCCATTTTTTCTAGAGGTGTTACAATGTCTAACATATCTATATAAAGCTGTAAAAAAAACAAAAACAAGAACAAAAAAAAAAAAACCACAAAACCGAAAACCACACAATTAAAAGCTGTGGAAAAAATTAATGTTATTTTCATTTAAAAAACAAAGTAAGTATTTTTACGTACAACAGAGCATAGAAATTTAGAAGCACTAAATTTTTACTGTCAGTGGAAGATTATACAGCATTCAGTTCCCTACAGTTCAGCATTTTAGTGGACAGGAAAAAGCACCTGGACACTGGGGGGAAAAAAGCTCACTGAAACTTGTGCCGCAAGCTTTTTATTTCTAACAGGCATGTTACCACTCCAAATTAGGCTGTGAAGTTTTTAAATCTAACTTTCTTCTGCCATTGATCCTGAGAGTCTGAAAGCACTGCTCTTATGTACAGTAGCTTACACCGGCACCTGGACTATATATATCACACCTTTGCAGCCATGCTCTGAAAGGCCAACGCTCTCCTTGCTTGTGGGAAAAAAAATGCGATGTCTGAACCCCAAATAGGGGAAATTTTAAATAAAACTGGCTGCATTTCTATTGTACACACAAAACCATATTTTTTTTAAAATTCAGTCTCAAGTCTTCCCTCCTCCTCCGTTATGGAAGTTGCTCAGGCTATTTTGATCATACAGCATTTACACACAACCATACATTCCTAACATCACTGTCAAATACCCAAAACCAAAGACATCCTTACCCACTGTTGCAATGGAGAAAATTTTCCTGTTACTGCTTTCAAGACTTCTTGGCTAGCAACACCACCCACTGCTGCAGCCAGAGGAGCTAGAAATCCCTGAGCAGTCCTGGACAGCCATTTCACTATATCTCCATTCACCTGAGGCTGAAAAATAAGACATAGTAACAACAGATTTATCCTTTCAATCATGAAGTCAGTGCTTGACAGGTTCATAGATTATTGTTCTTCAATAAAAGACAAATTATTTCACTCTGACTAGCAAAAAGGTTTCCAGCCAAAACAGAGCCACTGTATAACCTGTACTTCTAATATTCATTTATCTAAAAAGTGGGTTCACATAGCCACAGGATTCAGCCTTTGTGTCAGGTGAACGTTTGGTTGCACCCATGCTGAAACACCATTCTGTTTCCTCACATGGCCTTCAGAAAGCTAGCTGATCCATCTAAAGGTGGATACGAAGACCAGAACAAGGACCAACAACTAATGCATGACCTTTAGGCAGGTAAACTAGTGCATCAAAAATGACTCATAATGACAATGATTCCTTACTTACCTTGTTTTCCAGTGTTTCACTTATGGACATGGCTATTTTCAGCATTTCCTCAGCATCTTGAAGGCATCTAGACACCAGGGTAGAAACAATATTGATCACTTAAACATTTCAGAGTCCTTCTAGAAACACAATCAACAGGAGAAAAAGCACTGGATACAGTAGGAAGAGTTTAGAAATTTATATTGGCTTTAACACTGAGCATTAAAGATGCATTTCTAAATGTTAGTTAGCTCAAGAGCAGGAGTCCCAGTGAAACAGCCCATGTGCAAGTCCAGTCCTAAGATTTATATTTTGTAGTAGTTTTGTCTTGTTTAACTCAAAATTATGGACATGAAGAACTACAGCTGAAAAAAAATACTGGAAGTGAAAAACAAATCCTTCAGAATTTTTTTTTTTAAATCCATAAACTACAGGATAATTCAGGAACCACTGAAACAACTTTCCCCTATTAACCCCACAATGTGAAAAAAAATGGAACAGAGAAGAACTTCCTCCAGAAGCATTTTCTATCTATCTGGGCCCAGAAAGTGCCATTGCTGTATTGGGAAAGCCCTGTTACAGACCCAGACATGCATTAGGTAACGTTTTTCATCTAGATTTCAACTTTTAATTTCTATGTCATCTATTAAGTACCAGACAGACAAAGTACCCTGCTGCAATCAAACCAGCAACTACAATAAAAGGAGAGATCTGTCTGATTCAAGGCTTAGCAAACACAAGACTGCTGCATTACCCGATGTTGGGTCCGCGACCAAAGTTCTCCTGGAAGTGGTTCAAGGCAAGCATGGCAATATGGATCTGCAAAGGGGCCTGTTAAGACAGCAATAGCTGTTGAGCAGTTACAAACATGAGAAAACTGAAGAACACAAAAGCAACTATTTGAACTCTTCTGTTTTCATTTCACTTCCTTGACTCTTAACAATACCACTCAAGAAAAAAATTTAAATAGCGTTAAAAAGTGAATTTGAAATACTTCACAATTCCAGTTTGTAGAAACACTGAAGTATTACTCAGTAATAATACCCTTCACACATATTCAGCACCCACTTCAATGAAGTCCAACTGAAGAGACTCCACAAGAATTTAATGCCGAAATTGGAAAATGCAATAATCTTCTTTTAACTAGAGATTAGAATGCCTTGCATTTTGCCAAACATCCTGAAGCCCAGCACTAAGGGTCACAAGTAGAAAATTACCTTACGTTATAAAACAAATAAAATTTTTCATTTAGTGACTTTTTTTAAGTTTTAAGATTTTACTGAGCCTGAGGCTTACATGCCTCACTTGTCCATAATATTTACCTAAAACTGTGTTGAGGCAAATACTACTAGCTTCCTCTCAGATTTTAAAAATACCTCTGAAAATTTTTTTCAAAGAAAAACTCTTAACTCGGGTTTTCCAACCTATGAGCACCTTTTTATTACTATTCCAGCTGTGATGTCAGTGTGATTTTTATCAATCAAGTATCATTGAATACAGGAAAAATCCTTGTGTCACTTACAAAATTTACACTCCTGTGAATTAAAGACTTAGCAAAACCTGGTATTTTAAACAGCAGAGGTGGCCGAGCTATGCATTTACAATATACTTGGTGCATATCATGGATAACAAGCCTCTAAAGTGATCTAAACCATAATGTATATTCTGTGTGACCACACAAAGTGATACCTCACTCTCGCTTCATACTTTAAACTCATATTTAACTACTACAGAATAGTTAGGAAATCATACTGTTCTACACGTAAAGCTGCAGATTACATTCAATGCAGTGTAACCATTAAAGCACTTACGCCCAAATCCCCACATGCTAATTACCTCAGGCTTGCTAAAATCTGCCACAAGGCATAATGGATTTGTTATCTGCTTCTCCAAACGTTCCTGGAAAAACAGATTTCATGAAAACAACACACCCAGTTAAGGACATGACAGTCACTGCTACTTGACAAAACAATAATCTTCCTGGAGAGACTAAGAACCAAATACCCTTTCTTACTAGCATTGCTATTACACTCTCCATTATCAATGCCACAAAAGATGCATAAAATAACCATCTACTGCAAGTTTTGACAATCAAAACTGGTCCAGGAGATGTTTCACATCATAGTGGCGAGACCCATCTCTTAACTGCTCTGAGGTCAGCTACCAGAGATTTTATAGGCAACTGGCTGCTTGCTTGTAGAACTTCCCCACTCAGGAAGAACAGGAAGCTACTGCTTCACAGAGACAATACTGAGCTGTGCACTCTCATATCAGAAGCAGCTAGTCCTTGCTCCCAGCTTTTTGGAAGAAAGTTTGAGGACAGTCAGGATCTACTTTCTGCAGGCCCAAAAATGTACACAGCATCATGTAGCTTGCAATCCCTCTTATACAAACTCATCCAACTGTCTCTTATTCTCAGAAGGCCCCCCAAGAAAGTGCATATTTGCAGACGTTCATGAACTCCCCAGCAGTACAGGGATATAGGCTGCCCATAGATTTTTCTCCGTATTGGCAGGTGACTTGGAAGTATTTCCTGTTTTCTACAGTTTAGTAAATCAGTATCATTAATCTTATTGAATAAGATGAGTGTAAATCCAAATCACAGGTAAACAAATAACGTATCTGCTGAATTCTGCTTCGAGTGCTCAGACCACTAACATCAAGAACCTGGTTATGTCAAGCACACACTTACAAAATAAAACATCTTGGGTGTCTTCACTTGGACAGCTATGCCTCCATGTAAGTAAGGCTCCATATCTGATGTATCACCAATGCTGAAGGAATAAGGTGACACCACTGAAAAGAGAAGACAATAAACAGTAACTGATAATTAGAAGCGTCACTGGATACTACAATTCCGTATGCAATAAATAGGGGTTTTGCTAATGCCTTTTATGCTGTAATTTACTAGTGTGCAACCTTGCATAAACACAGCGGATTCTCCTACTAACAGGATTGTCCCCCTCTGTCAGTTTCTGAGCTAAAGTATTAGTTTCACAGTATTTGTTATGAAATATTTTTGAAGTGGCAGCAGATTTAACAAGAATTCTGATGACTGCAGCTTTAACAAAAATGAAGTCACTCTCAGTTTTATTTAGACAGTGCACAACCATGTCCAGTATACTGCTCCGGGCAGGATTTTAGCCCCATGACTAGAACAACAGGCAGTCAGAAAGGGTAGCTGGAGTATATAAGTCGCATTTCCTCTCATACCACTTGGTGTATCATTCAGATAAATCAAGATGACACAGAAGTTGTTAATTCATTGAAAACTCAATCCAAAAGCTGAGCCGTGATTAAGATACTGAACACAGTATCAGCACTAGCAAAAGGGTCCAGAGGAATCATGTTTCAAGGGTACTGTTTTTGTCTTAGACCACAAAATTAGTCAAACCACCCACACTCACCCACTCTTCTGCTCCAAACAGGCAGTCAGACCTGGGAATTGGGCAAGTTCCTGGTATCCAAAAGGAACCGAGTAGGATGCCTTGAGACATGCATGATGCAGACCAAAGCCGGGTAAACATGAATCATAAGAATCACTTCAAAAGCATGCTTAGTGATGTCAGTGCATCCCTGCACTTACACTGTTACCCAAAAAACTACAAGGCAAACAGTGACACACCATGTGGTGTTAATTTAGTCCAAAACTTTGACAAAAGCACAGGGACCCTCCAAAAAAAGGGAACAGTTTTGTCAGCAAACTAATGACAGTAACCTCAGAGGTTGTCAGCTCCTTTCTACTAGCTAAAGCGTTTCTACTGCACCTTAAGCAGCAAGATGAGTTTGGAAAGACTTTACTAAATGGAATTGGAGTCAAGACAACACTAGGATGACCTCTGGACCAGAACACAATTTTTTTGGTGTGAGCTCACGGGAGGTCTGCACAGCCCAGTACTCCTATGGTTACAGTAACTAACAGTACAGTGAACTAAAACAGGACAAAAAATAAACACCTTACAAATGAGTCAACAACAGTTTACCTGTTACTTGGTGTGTGGATCCATTTAAGCATGACATTCCATTAACTTCCCGAAAGGTTAAGAACTGTCCCGTTTCAAGCCTGTGTGGATGATTTTCGAGGCAAGTGACAATACCAGGATTTGACTGAAAGCAAAAACGGCCAAGTTAGCAAGGAGGAAAGTATCTTCTGTGAAGAAGCTATGTGTCTACAATAGCATGACTTTCCGCCTATTGAAACTGCAGCCTCTAACACTTCTAGCACCTCAGTTCTGCCATAACAAGGGAGTTGTCTGTGTTAATTTTTCCAGTCCTGTTATTTTCAGTTTATCAGTGTTCTCATAACACAGGCTTTCTCGTTTTTACCTTTTACAGTTTTCAGCACATTAGTAAACTCTATTTGTTAGTTCTTAGCAGTCGAATTCATTGTTCTGTTCTGAAGTAGTAACAAATTTATCTCCTTATTCCAAAGCAAAAATAGATTATATGTACAAAGAAATTTTCACAGACGTTAAGGAATTAAATCTTGCAAATGGCCCGTATTACTCCATGCTTCCTTTCCAACTGATCTCCTTAAAAAAAGACACCCCAAACTCATTCTTGAAAGTTAGGAAGCTTACAAAGTTGGACATCCTTAAATACAGTAAAACCACAGCCTCAAGTGGATTCACAAACAAACAAGCTTGAAATTCCAAGAATCTCAGACAACATCTCATCCTGTTACAGGACATCTTGCCAACCTCCCATGCACAGAGACCCCTCTGCTGTCTGTGGACAACTCATTAACACCTTGTGGTGCAGCTCAGGTTGTAACATAGTGGATTTGCAAGCAAGCTTGGCCTGTAAAATCTACTGCCATCCCTTCCTGAGCTCCCAGTATTAGAAAGATTTCAGTAAAGTAGCATAAAACTTAGAGTGGACTACATTATCTGTGGCATAGACAATTCAAATGAGTTGACCAGAGAAAATTCTTCTCTGATTTAAAGACAGAAGGCCACCTCAACCCTGTCCACAGGACAAGAACAGCCATTTGATGGTGGTTTTAGTATTGAGTTGTAATTCCAATCAGTTTTACACTTCAGAGAGTGGAAACAAGATACAACTCAAGTACCAGATTATGAATCACAGGAGATATATACAGATATATATTCATCCCTTGACTTGGCAGACAATCAGCACAAGTCATGAAACATAACTGTGTACTCTTTATGTAATTAATGAGAACAATCAAGTCACCCATTCCCTTTTAAAGATACCAAAGGACAGGCTACCCAAATCATCGTATCATGAGTTTTAATTCACCTCAAACCCAATCTGCTATACAAACCCTCCAGCTAGAAAGTTTGGTTACTATTACATCTAGACTGGAGGTATGACAAAAAAATTGCTACTGGATGAGTGAGGTTATAGTCTGGACTTCCAGAGTTGAGAGGAGAAGCTAAAGTTGTTTTCATTTATAAAACAATAATAAAATCAAATGGACATCTTTTCTAACATTCTGCACTGGAAATATTAGCAATAATATCCTCTTCTTGTAGCCTCTGTTTTGGTAGGTTAAAACAAACCCTTAAATTTTCTTTTCAAAACAGGCTCTCGATCCCCTTGATCCTTGTAGTCCTCCTCTATATGTGTTGCAGTTTCTCATAAAAAAGGGCTATTTTCATGCCCATTTTGGGGTTTCCTTAGAAGACTTACCGATTCCCACACCAAGGCTATGTCCTCTTCTCCCCTACATCTCAATGTTATGACGTTACATTATAAGTAATGACCTGGAGGCATCAGTACACTCTACAATGTTAGCATGTCATCACTGACTGGTTTTGATGGAGACATCAGAACAAAGTAACTCTATTTGCCTCTGCTGTACTGCCAATTTGCAACGGCTTAGCAGGCTGCTGAAGTGAAACACTCTGTTTGGTCACATACTCAATAACAACTCATTATAAAGAAAAAAAAAAAGAAAAGTTTAAGCAGCACAACAACTTCTATCCCTTACTTGTGTTATATTTGAAATGAAGATCTCCTTTGGTTCTTCTCCTGTTGTATCCAGCACTTCAAATTCATCACCAAAGTCACAAAACAAACGTGAGCATATTCCATATACATCTGCACTGATGAACTACAGAAGAAAGTAAAAGTTATGAGTATCCCTAAAACAGCACAAGCCAAAGGAATGATCTCTGACATTCAACCTTGTTCAAGGCTAGCAGGTTTAACTTCTATGGTGGAAACCTGCCATGTGCACCCAGGCCACTGACTATATAGCACAGCACTCATGACAGGCTTTGAACCCACATAAGCATTTCTGAAACCCAACACAAAAACCAGGGATCACCCCAGTACACAGTGAAATACTGCCATTCCTACTACTGTTACATTCAGTCCAAGTATGTTTTTTTCAGAACAATTATGAGTTAACAGTGAAAACTATTTCTTTAACAGATTATTTTTAAAACCAATCTATGGTTATCTGGGCTGGTATCCAGAAAACACCAGACACAGGTACAGACTAGCAGCATCATACTTCCAAAACTCACACTGCTCCATCAACATGCTGTCTGCATAGAACTATAAACCTCAACCAGCTTTCTCCATTTCCGGATAGAACATGTAGGTCCAAACGTTCACTGTACGAATTAATCAAGTGTTTAATTTTTTCTGTTACCTTAATAGGTGGCTGCTGAGTATGACAGAAGTCGTTAATCTTCTTCTGCAGCAACAGACTTACTTCTGTCAATATGACACACTGTGAACAAGAACAGAAATAAATTTAAGACACTCAAAGCAATCAACATCTTCAGGAGATGGAAAAAGTAGTACTAACAGTAAGTTACTCAGGTGTCCCGATTCCTTTCTGACACACATCACAGATGTGTTTTGAGTCAGTTTTCTCATTACACATTAGAACAGATGGGTTACCGTTTCACAGGTTCTGGAAACAAGATGAACAAGAGCAGGAACAGCAAATTCTCACTTTTCTTTTTTTTAACTGCAGCTGTGAAACTCAAAACCTAATTGGAATATACTTATGAAAATAGTTATGGATAATCTCAGAGAAAATGTGGATCATTAATTCTAAGATTCAAGTTAACAAAACAAATACAAATGATACTCATCAGTGTGCACAAAGAAGTCTGCACAAGTCTTAAGTACTGGTGCTCAGCAAATTGAAGGCATAAAATTTCTGCAAGCATTCTTTTAAAGTTTAGGATAGTATTGGGTTATAAAGCATATGCACTGTATGCCATTCAGTTATACATGGCTTGTTATACCTGAGGCATTCAGAAACTTGGTGAGCTTGGGTATAACCGATACCCCACAGTAAAAGTTCCCAATTCAGACTGAGCCATGCACACAGGCAGCAGACAGATGACTGAACAACTCAAAACATCCTCATTTCACCACAGAGGAGTTTATGTTTCATTAGATACATACAGAAATGATGTTTCTAATCATATAGCCCGAGTTTCTACTGCCTGGAATACTGCACACAAAATACATGTAGAACATATGTGGTATGTAGCTGCAACAAAAAGTGACAGGTTCACCTTCAAACAAACAAATAAAAAAATTGTATAGCAACCTCACTTAGCTATTTATTGTCATAGTAAATTCCATAGTAAATCTCATACGAAAGTGCTAGGAACACAAAACCACCATTTCAGTCTTGAAAAAAGCAAGCACCATTTCATTAGTCCAAACACAAGACCTACTTCCTTCTTTACATCATCTCAAAATGTACTGTAACGTTTGTTTTCAATTTATTTACTTATATTTAAAAAAAATAATAATTCAAGTTGTTTACTCTGAGCAAAATACCACATACAACTGCTTTAAGAGTGACATACCTGGTACTGCTTTAGAAAAGATAGATCTGTGGTTTCATCCAGCGGCACAGTTGATGCTGCTACATGGACATATGGATTGAGTTCTGCAATACGATGAAGTGTGGCCTCAGCCCTGAAAGAACAACAACTTGCAAGTTTTTTTATGCATCTACAAAATTGTATTTTCAATACAGAATTTCACACATGCCCTACAAAAGTCCCTCAGGAAGTCTCCCGGCAACAACCACCAACTCATTTATTCACACTTAAATTCAAGCAGGTCTGAGGAAAAAAAGCTCTGTCCAATACACAACAGGACTTACTGATAGTCTGGTGTCAGGACTGTTTTCTAGTCTCACACAGATGGCTGAAAAAACCCAAGGAAGAAAGGCACCCTGGCCACCACTATTAAATTTATATTACAAGCCCCCAGCTGCAAGAAGTCAGATGTTTGACTCAGAACTCCAGTCCAAACCTAGACTTCCCCTAATACTATCTGGGCATTGCACTCAAAGCAAATAATTCCAGAGAAAGGGTTTAACAACTATTTGAGATGTATTAGCAGCTCTTGAACAATGAACTGTTATTTTTGCTGCTGGTGAAACTGTTACTCCTAGTCAAGTACAGTTCTCCCTTTCCACAAAGACTTCACCAACCTGTTCCTTTGACTGGTAATATCATCTTCGTGGATGAAGAAGTTGATACCCAAATCCCATTTCGTGCACTGCTTGGTGTCATGAACTGTAAGAGCCTAAGAAAGTTCAGCAAAAAACTTGTTACTGGAAAAAGTGTACATGGTCATAGCACACAAAAATACAGACTAAGCCCCACATAAAATGCTGGAGGACCGCAGAAGATTTAGTTGTACCACATAAAAGAACAAGTTCCTCCAACCCCCTTTCCAAGAAAACGTTTACTGCTTGAGAGATAGAAAAGCATCTGCCATATACATTTCATTAAGCATTTTCCTCCCATCTTGCAGTGATGAGAGGATGACTTTTGCCACACTGCGATTAAGGGACAATTGTGAACTGTAAATTAATGCACTCCCGAAATTATAAACAAAGGTTTTTCTAATGGGAAGAAAAGAGTTTTTAAATATTTCTCCCCAGTAGAATTAATCCTAGCAGCACAAGGATTAAAACAGTCAACCATTCCAATGTCTACACAAAAGGATTCTGATGAATGACAGATTACGATAACATATTTTGAATAGTTTGGCTTTTGAGTTTATACCACTTCACTTAGGAGAGCCCACTTTGCACAAAAGGATTCAATGTCTGATCAGCAGCTGGCTAAAATATTACATGAGGTATTTCAGAGTGCAGTGGACATTAACGTGAGACTCCAACCATATCACTAGAACACCCAGATTATTAAGAGTTTTCACCCCCAGGTCCTCAAATGCTTTGTGATCCTTCTGCTGAAAGACAGCTTAAGAAACTTTAGATTAGCTATCTAGTAGCGTTGTCCCTTTTTCTCCTGCTCACCCAAGAATACCCAACAACAGAACTGTTTTACATACCTTAACCCCAGCCAGAATTATATTTTTGGCTGAAAAACAAAACAAAACATAAAGAGAGAGGGACCGTTGCAGGTTTCTTGCAAATCTGTAATTGAATAGTTATGTGGGCGGACAAGAACAGTATGTCATTGCTAAGAACTTCCCAGCTTAAGGGTTTGTTCTCTTACATTTGGCTCAAGCATTCTACAGCACCACTGAAAGCAGAGTAACATGAGCAAGGTTAAAAAGGCTCCCTACGTTTGTCAGCTGTTCAACTCACAACTGTGATTACAGAGACACTAATGACAATAAACTGCAAAACCCCATGACTCTGTTGTGGGATCTGGTGCAGAGTACCATTAAAACCAACTGAAAGGGTAACACCCCAGGTAAGAACCAGCCAGCACAAGCCTTGCTCGCAGAGTAAGGGGAATTGTTAAGGAGTGTCTTGCACCAGGGCAGTTGTGCAATTGAGTGGAAGATGCATGTTTTCTACCCGTCCCTCCCCCATTTCCTACATCGGGATAATTCAGGCTATAGCTGTTCCTATATTACGTTGATTCTGATGCCTAAAGGAATACCTTTGATTATCCACCCTCAGCCTTCACCTAAGAAGCAATCTGGCCCATGGAAGCACATTTTAAAGTAAAATTTGAAATGTTGTTCTAGTAAAAAGCTTACTAACAAAAGTCCAGGATATTTTCTGTACCTGTGATGTTACTCATACACATCATACAAATACAAATTCACTCAGATACTTCGGACATGCTTATCACATCTAAAATAAGCTTTAAAAGTATTCTGGGACAGTATGTTTATACACACTTGTGCCTGCTTAAATAAATTACCTAACTTACCAATCTCCACACCAAGACCACCCATACCACTCAGGAATACGTGGGACTGAGCCATCTTCTGCATTGCTGTGTCTCCAAGAACATACCTCTGGCGGCTATAGTAAAGGTAAATCCCAATCAAAACAAGATACATATAAAAGCAACTGAAAAATTCCATTATTTCCAAAAAAGTTAACATATTTTCAGTTATTCTTTCAACCCAATCAGTTTCTAATCCTCAATACCACGTCCTGCAGGTGAGTGTGTGTCTCGTTAAATATGCACAGTTATATTTACCAGCCCCCCATTCAACAAACAACTGAGGACATAACATTCATGTATCTGAACTGCACAGCACTTTAGGAAATAAATATCCATTGAATGTAATACTTGCATTTACAATCCATAGTGAAACGCATTTAGTACAGACCTTTTAAGTGCCAGGTTTTAGAGAAGAGAAATAATTTTAAATCGGTGTAAAACCTATTCAGGATACTAGGAATTTTGGAACTAACTATTGAAACCAGAAGCATGCCAAAGAATTTCATTGTTATCAAAAATGTTCAAACCAGAGGGAGCAGCAGCTTTTGTAGTCAGATCTTGAGCTCTGAAACACTCTGTTTCCAACTATACAATTAAACCGTTCTAAATAATACCTTTTCCACTAAGGAAAAGTACAACTTTCATAAGACTAGTGCCAAAAAGTAAAGTGATACATACAACACAGGAAGCATTGCACTGAATTAAAAAGGCGGCTTTTATTTGTTTATCAAACAGGTGATTTATTTATTTTTAATATATAAAGAAGCTTTTCACTCCACCACGTTTTTCCAGGGACTATACTATTTGTTCCAGTACAGCCTCTGTGAATTATTGCCATGCCAAGTGATTTCAAGCCACTCCCACTAACAAATTAAAATCCAAAAAATAAAAAAATATTTTTAAAGAAAATCTACCAAACCCCCGACACCTTGAAGTCTGTAGGATAACAGAGATACTGGTGATGTTCATGAGGACAGAGAAGTATGGCAAAGACTGAGGAATAAATGAAATTATGAAGGAGATATATTACATAATATTGAGAAGAAAGGCAAAAAAGAAGGCAGTGAAAGAAGAGGAAGAGCAAGAAAGAGAGGAATAAATACTTTGTCAAAGGGGAAACCAGCTAAAGGCAGAAAGGAAATCCATATTATAAACCGAGGAAGTATTATCCTTCTTTTCCAAGAAAGCACACATTATTGATACTACTGGAATTTTGTACAACTCCATAGTATTTGCCTATGCTTTTTACTGGTGTAATACTAACATGGTCAGAAAATACCTGTTCTGAGACCAATAAAGTAACAGTTTTACAGCAAGAGGGATTGTATCTTCAATTCAACCAGTTGTCACTGTTAACTTTGTGGGTTCTCTTTCACTTGCTGAACAGTTTGGGGGTTTGCCTTACAAAAGGAGAGTCACAGCAGCGCAAGTACACACATCTTTACCTAACCAGCAATGCCTAAAAATCAGGTATTCTTACCTATACAAAGCATCGTCAATTTCCATAGAGTCTGCCGCCATGGTGCAATGTGTTTTGTTTATACTAGAAAGGCTACAAAAAGAAATAATCTGGTTACATTGTATGTAATTTCACAGTTGTCCCCCCCTGCCCACCCCATTCAACTCTTCAACAGAAGAACTGGAAAACAGTAAAAGTGACGTCACACAGCAATCACTTTGAACATTAAGCAGCCTATAGAACACCACAGCATCTAGGCAATTAAAACACATAGGAACCAGAAGACAAGGACCCCCAAACCTTTAATAAATGTTTTCAAAATACAGACATACTAATTTCCCTGCAGAGGAGAAGCAAGAATTTTGTATTTGCCACAGTTAGATTTGCTAAAAGTACAATTTCATTTTATATTAACAGCTCCAAGCTGTTTGAGTTGCATCTACCCGATTGCTGCTTTTTTTTGAAGAGAAGACAGGAGAACCCTGAATGACTAGGAATGGTTATTTACACTGTATTATTTCCATGTTAATTGAAAATCCTTAGGAGACAAGTTACTCTTTTAGCTAACCAAAGAAATCAATACCCAAAGATCCAAATTAATGCAACATTTAACTAAGTTAAAGTTAAACAGTTCAATAGAATTTTAAGAAAAAAACTAATTTATGCTATTAAGGCCTTAAATCATTAGCAAAGACTTTTTCATTGTTCAGTTACTTTAGTGATAACTAAGCACTAGGATTAGGAACAAACTGCCACTGGGCACCTTGTTTCTAGTTAGGCAGGCTGGGAACCGGTGCATCCTGGACCAGGCAGGTGACCGCAGCCAAATACAGGATGAGCAAAACAGACTCCGTGTCTGACCCAGAACATCAGTTCTCATTACTACTAGGAAGGTGCATCTCTTATTTCAACTCCCTACAAACTGCCTTGGAAACCAGACATAGGTGACAATCCTTTCTCCTAAGAGACTTAAACGTAAAGGCTCTGACATACTAAAGACTTTTTTCTCTGACAGCATTGATATACCGTAAAACAGCTTTCAAGGCAATCTTGCCAAAAGGTTAACCCCTATTTACTGTTCAGATGGTTTTGGCAAACATTTTAACATTTCTGAACAGTGGCACCTGCAGCCTGTCATAACTTGGAGACTATAACATTCTGACCTGAAATTTGTCCTTTTGATTTTTTAGGCTGAATTAGAAAGTGAAGTAGCACAAAAAGGGACAGTTACACTGAAAACAAGCCACAAATCTCACCAGTTAAGCTCTTCCTCAGTGTGGATACTAGCTCCTACACATAAACTAGCACACAAGACAATCAACATGAGGCACCTCCATCACAATCTACACCATCAGTCACTTCAGTGCAGCTCCTGTGCCTTCACACAAGGGCTGAAGACAAGCAATTCCTATGTTATTAGATCATCATAGGACCCAGATCTCAAGCCAGAGAGCAACACATCTCAGCTGTGAGCCATGGGCTTCAGTCCCCTGCTTAGGTAAAATCCTTCATTTCAGCCATCACCTGGGATGCAAGACTGGAAGTTCCCCTCAAAGCAAGCCAGTGCCATCTCGTAACAGCCCTGAACTATTCCCAAGCAGTTCCATTCCTCCACAAACAGCACAGACACTCTGGGACTGTCCAACATAAACAGATTGTGGTACTAAGGTAGGCAAGGTGATTCACTCCTGGATAAAAACACCCAGCTTTCTCTGCTGTGGTTGCTGACAGCCATCTCAAATCAGCATGCTCTCCAAAACAGCCTTTTGTAAACATGGATGTGTGATCAACCCACAGGAGAACCCTCTCCACCTGTATCACACAGACCCATTTGACAATGGTTCTTTCCAATATATTTATCAATTCCCTGTTCTCCTCCTGCATTCTCCGTTACAGCTGAGCTGCTGCCAGCACACTCATCAGGTACAGCAAAACACCTCCTTCCAAGAGTACTTAGTGCTACACTATTGTCAAGTGGCTCTAGGGCTAAGTTTTGTCAATGTATTCCCGCATCCAAGCTGTATTTCTCATTTTAGTTCAATTAGTATTGAATCTGTCTCAAAGAAAGGCAAGTAATACCGGGGGGAGGGGGCGGGGGGAGAAGCCATTCCCACATTTATGTTCTAGTTCTTGCCAGATGCTTGACATTTATACACTTGCCTGTTTCCTTTTAAAAGCCAATGTCACCAGTTTTAATGTCAGGCTTCTATTTAACTGTGTAAGTAACATCCTTCATTTTCTAAAGCCTTAGCTGCTTGTAGGACATAACCTAGGGATAAACTGAGAAATGACGTGTTACCACCACGAAGGACTGAGATGCTCTGAAGGGCAGCGAAGGCACAGGAGCTGCAGCAGTGGGCAGGTTTCACAGCGTTTCTTACCTCCGAGCCAGCACAGGCTGAAGCAGTATTAATTACTTGCTGTTCAGCAGGACGGGATGGCAGGGAGGCCCGGATTCATCCCACCGACCCAGGGTTTCCAGAGGTGGATCCCAGTCGACGCAGGCTCGGCGGAGGGAGAGAGAGGGCGCCGAGACCCGCCGCTGACTGCCCGGCCGGGCTGAGGGGGAAACCGGCACCTGGGACCCACAGCGGGGAGCCGAAACAGAGCCGACCGGCGCCGACACCAACCCCACCGGCCCCAGCAGAACCAGACCGGCTGCAGCTCCCCACCTTGCCGCCGCGGCTCTCGGGGTGCTCCGGGGGCGGCCAGCCGGCAGCCCGGCCTACCACCGCGGGACCCGCCGCCCGCCCTCCCCGGCCCTGCGGCAGCCCGCCCTCACCACCGCGGCGGCCTGGCGTTGGAGCGAGGCCTGTGCGCGGCCGGCGGGGACGGGGGAAGAGGCAGGAAGGGGGTGGGAAACGGCAGCGCCGGTGCCGCGGCGCTTCCCCGCCTGCGCCGACGCGAGGGGCCGGGCTAAGGCCGCCCGCCGCGGCCCGCCTCTTCCCGCGGGGCGGCGTGGTGGCGGCTGCCGGCCCTTCGTCGGTACTCTGCGGGAGGCGAGTAAGCCGTTAAAAAACCCAGAACTTTCTGCCCAAGTAGTAACACACCCTGTCGTTACTAAATAAATAAATAAATCCCCGTTGGGTTCAAGCATTACCCGTTCAGACGCTCAAGGCCACTTCTGAGCCCAGCTCCTGAGGTAACTTGTCTCCACATCTTGCCAGGAGAGTGCCAACAAAATGTCACCTACCTCAAAAATAGGCAAAATTTCATTAAAAGGGGCTACAGAGTGAAGTTGCCAAATGCTAGAGAGCATTCAAAGCTGTAGAGGAGTAGAGATTTGGGAAGAAGTGGTGAAAAAGCAAGCCTTTTCTCTGTCCTGACCGGGGTTTGGGGAACTTGCAAGGGCAAGAGGACCCAAGTTTTTTCTTCTTCGTGAACACCCAATGCATTATTTTAGCATTTATCTCTAACAGCGATGGAGCAACCCTCCACGTCTTCCTCAAGATTTACACCTCAGTCCAACACGCAGCTTTTGTACGGAATTAGTAACAAAGTCTAAAAGTAGGTGGACAGCATTGCGTTGGTTCAAACGTGAGCTATAGTTCGGCAGGGTCAGGGTGAGAGTGCCTCTCTGCCCCACAGCTTTTGTCGCACACAGAAAGATGTGGTTAAATTTCAAAGAACCACTAGAGGCCACTAGACGTCTGAAATGCTGGGCTGAGAGAAGGGAGAAAGAGAGAAAGCAGTTCAGTTCTTCAGGATGCCCAAAGCAATCCTTACCAGTAAAGGAGTTGGCATTTAAGGCTGGTATTCGCTTGGTAGCTTTTTCACGTAATACATAAAAATCAGAAAATGCAAAATTCAAATTACTTCCATTATTTCAATAAAGTCATTTCAAAGAGCAGTGTGTGTACCCGATGAACAGAACTAACAGGAGTCCCAGCTATAAAGGGGGGGTGGGGGAACTGGAGAGTTTAAAGACAGCAAAAAATGTCAGCTTCAGTTTTGCCACTTTGCTAGTTTTTAGTTCTGCCAGTTATTTTTACCTTTAATTTTGTTTTTTCTTTCCTTAAAAATGAGCCTTTTTTTAAAAAACAGGTTAAACTAACAATTCTTATTTTTAAGAATTTACCAGTCAAATGCGTTGTGAAATATATATATAAAAAAATCTGCTACCTACCATCTTTCTGTTGTGGTCATTGCATTTTTTAGGATACCAGTCACTTTGATATGCAGTCATCTCACATGAAACAGATTTTGCATAGTAATAGTGAACACTGATAAGCCTTTTGTCTAAATGGAGAAACAGCAAGATTGGATTAATTCTCATAGAACAGTTTAGCAGTAATTAAGCAAATACTAACCATCAGTGAAACTGTGAATATGGGCATTCTAAGATAAATTGCCAAATAAAAATGGACAGATTCTGTTTACCCCAGAAGCCAAAGAACCTTGTTCCCAAATGCATTAATTAGTAGGTGTACTCAGGAGCCTTCCACGTTGCTGGTACCAAATAAAAAAAATATATGGGTTTCTCTCGTATTTCCCAAGACTGCAGAATTTGAAACATTTGGAGTCATTTGACTTTTCTTTTTCCCCATAGACTTCTCTTTTAAAAATTTATACGTAACTGTAGAATCTTAGTAAAATTGGTTAAATAAATTAATTTTAAATGAAATCCAAACTCCATATTTGTATCATGTTGAAGTCAGCTATGGCTTTTGAGATTGGCAAAAGCTGTGACACAAGGCTGTCAGTTTACTGACTTGCTGAAGCAATGAGTGATATGTGGCTGTGGTCAGGAGAAGACCACTACCTCTGGACTTGAGCCTACCCATGCCCAAAATCTCTGACTTCAGTTTATGTGCACTACTGTAGATTCATTCCACACACAGGTATTGAATACATCTTTAAACCCAATATTCTCAAAAGGAGCTGAAGCTGATAGAGCTGTAAATCTCCTTTCCATCTGCCAGGAATACCCCACCACTTGCACTTTTTAGTCTTCTATATTTCCTGATTCCCAGACACAATTTCACATTCTTAATGGGGGGTACAAAGTAGGGATGTGATGGATTTGTTTCCCTGATCTATTTAGTTAATAAGCAATTTAGCAGACAAAACTCTATGTAGTTTTCTCTCTAAAAATGTGTTATTTGAAAGACTAAGACCAACACAATTCCATAGCGCACAGGCCAGTGCAGAAATGACCATAAATCCACACCGACATCTTTCAGTGGGTTTCCAAACATCCTGCCATGGGCTATGGCTTGCCACCAGCTCTCACGGGAGCGAGGTGCTGGCTGGCAAGGCTTTGTCTCCTCTTTCTGGCACAACATGCGGTGTAGGAGTGCTTTGCTGGCTTGTTTAAAAGGACTCCAGCTTCCCAGTGGGGTGGGCCAAAGGATCTTATCACTTAAGGCTGCTCTAGCAAGCAACAGCTTCCTAGAAACCATGTTAATAATGTTGTTAAAATCCCAATCCAGATAAACAAGGGCACCAATTACCCAAGCTGAATCCACGCTGACGTGCAGGAATGCATTTCCAAAAGCAAGAGCCAGCTTTTCCGTGCTCGTGCATCTCTAACACAGGCTATGAGTTGCCAGATAAATATTCATTGGGTTAAATAACAACTTTTGGCTCTCGGTCTTTCTAATTGGTTAACAGGAACGGCAGATAGGGAACTGGAGTTTCTACAAGCTTTACTTACATAAGGAATCCTGGTGACAGATTGCTGTCATTCAATCAGATGTCCTCATATGATCAGGCCTTGTACAATCAGCCTCTTATTTCTTTCCTATTTATGCTCCAGGCTGAAAATTAGCATTGGGCAAGCTTCAAACAACCCAATTTGAATAACCAGAAGCCTAAAAGATGTTTCTCGATGCTTTAAATCTGCTTGAGAAATCTCAGGAGATATCAAGAGAAATCTCAGAGATAGGTCAGCTGAGTAGACCTCACTACAGCCAATTTCCAAGAATGCCATGTTACAAGGATAAGTTTTTCCAAGGCCAGAAGCAAGGCGCTGGATTCTTGGATGAAGCTCCAGATCCATTCTCAAATTTGCATAGTGCTAGCTTAACTGAAATTCATCTTTGAGTATTTTAAAAAAGAATATGTCCTACCTTGTCTTTGCTGAAATATCTGTAAAGCTCCAACTATTGTTAAAGGCAAAATTCCTAGGATGGGGAGTAAACAGAGAGCACTGCAGTTTTAGAATAGTCTTATATCAAAAAAGGAAGATTAGTCTATTTTGCATCATATACAATTTTTAGCTTGGTTATTATTATGCAAAAAAAAGGACAAAAAAGGAGCAATTGTTTTTAAATACATTTAATGTATTGAAACATATTACCTTTATATTGTTTAAACCCTTGCTAGATCTTATCATCAACAATAATAAAATGTTTCTAAAAATCTTTTATTTAATCATACAATGTTCTCTTATTCTAGGGCAGAAGACAGAGTCTTCATAAATAAAACACTGACATGGAGTATAAGACAAACCCAGGCCAGACAGTTTGCGAAAAAATTTGTGAAAAGTGCTTCTGGCTGGCTCAGGACTCCCTGAGTAAGGTAGACATTCTCCCACACACCTCTTAGTATTTGGCCTCTCACAAGAAAATCTGAAATAAAGGCTGCCTTTCTCATTTTAAATGCATTGTATATATACATGTCACTTACAGTGTGAGGTAGGAACCAGTTTATAGTGGTTGTATCTAATCCGGGCCTCACCCCCTCATCATTGCCCCTCCATTTGCTAGGCAAAAAAAAACCAGATATAAGTGCAAAACAAAGCCTTAGCTATCTATGACAGTAAACTACTGTTTCCTTTTGATTGCAATTCATCAGCTGGTTATAACGAAGGACACTTGTCATGGTTTTCACCTTCAAAGCAGTAAGAGGCACAAAAAACTAGATGTATTTTTTTTCCCAAAGGATGGCTTCAAAAAAGGGGGACCTGGACACTACAAGAAAACAGTGTTTCCAGGTGACCTAATCCAAAACTCCATGAAGTTTCTATTTTGTAACTGAACCTGGCCCAGAGTAAATTCTTAGTTGAAAAATAGCAGCAACTCAATAGTGCATAAATGACAAACTTCGTCAATAAATTAAGGAAACTGATTTGCTGCACTTAACTATCCTCCTAACTGTCCCAAGATCCTTTTCATTTTATAATGCACATGGACAATCAGAATACAGTTTCTACTATTCCAAAATTAAAATTAATCTAAAACCTTCAATACACTTATTTCTTAGATAAGGCATCTTGTCTTTTACTGAAATTCATAGATATATAGAAAGACTGAAAGGAGCATAATAATAAGACTACCCCCTCCACCACCAAGGCTTCTATCCATAGGTAGACTTGTAATTGAGGGTGTGAGTTTTCAAGAAATACCGAGCATCTCATTCCCAGGGATGCTGATTATTGGACAGCTTGCACAGTAGGAAGGCTGAGGAGGGACCCAGTTCTGAGCAGAAGGGCAGGCAGGATGCTTCAGAGAAATTTTCAGCTGTAGTAGGTTCAGCTGTGGGGCTTGCAGCTTCTTTCGTGTCTCATACAGACTCCTGTGAGTTCTGCATTCACAGCCTAAGCAGTCCAGTGGCCGTTCAAAGACTGCAGGAGACAGTACTGGAGTGACATTTTGGATCCTCATATTGAAGACCTGGGCTCTAAGGAACAGTAGTAGTCACTGCACTGGACTCCCTTCCATCAGCATTCCATGAGATGTCATGCACAGAGGTAGGTAAAGTGCTCAGTTGGTGTATAAGGATTGCATTTACTCTGAAGTTCTTATCGGGACTGTTATTTAATATGAAATTACTCTTCAGCCTCATAAGACAGGACCATATTCATTCATGGCAGAGACAAATTCATCAGTGAAGCAAGACAGTATCACTAATCGCTTTCTTTGCAGTGAGGTGGTTTCCACTGGCTGGCATGACCTTAGAAAAGCACTCTATTTCTTGAATGAAGAAGGTAATTCCCAGTTTATTTGTGGTGAATATTTATTTTTCCTTTAGCACAAATTTCAATGCTGGGTTTTCTTCCAGGGACGTTGTTTGTGAGGACACACTTATTTTACAAACAAATTCGAGCAAAGCTCGTGTTTCTATATCATAAGTATATTGTGAGCGGAGCAAAGTAGATCTAGAAGGCAACTGGTACAGAGGTAGCAGCACAGTATTGTGATAAAGCACTTCAACAATAGCACTTTCAAGTAACTTGAACTTCACAGAATCCACAAAAAAAAATTCCTGTTACGAATGTGCTTCGAAATAAGATCAGGCTTTTCTCATTTCCCTTCCAACTTACTGCAAGCACAGAAATCCTCCTTTTCCTTAGCTAAGACCTACCCTCAGTCCTGGCTGACCCACTGTTAGCTCTCAAGGCTACTGAGCAGGGTGAGCATGCAGGGTCTCGGCTGCGGTCAGTACAGATGACAGTCTCTAACAAGAATAATAATCAAGGGTTCGCTTTGTTACAAACACAGCTGTGACAGCATTTGCTTCACTGGAGGAAGAAGGTTCAGCTTCAGACCTCAGCCATGGCTGAAGAAAAAATTATTATTTTTTTCTTTCCTGGAAAATGTTTGTATTTATAAACCAGGTAAATTGGTAGCTTTAAAATTTTTAAGTTTAATTATGTCAGTTCATAATTCCTGATAAGTGAGAACGTTTCAAGGCTCAAAGATGAGGCAAGCAATCTCCTGTGTTTAGTATAAATTCACAAGGGGTTAGGATCTCTGACTGCAAAGATAGCACTTGCTGCAGGCAAAGGTTGCTTCAATCAAAACTACATAGGAATATATATACTAAAAAAATAACCTTTCAGAATTACAGACAAATATGAGATACGTGTAGTTTATGTAGTTAAATTAATTTTTGATTTTGGAATTAGATGCCAGTTTTTGAGGTAATCCAGTCACGGAAATAAGTCACTCGTGTGTAAACTCCAGGTTTATTTGGTTTGGCACATTCGTCTCCCCAGCTCACTATTCCCACGAGGTACCACATCAGTCTAGAGTCTGGAGTAACCAGTGGTCCCCCAGAGTCCCCCTAGAGAAAGAGGAGAGGGAGAAAAAAAAAAAAAAAGAAAAAAGATTTCATGGATCAGAAGGGAAAAATACAATTCTCTTCATAGACAAGAGGGTGTGTCCAATAAGAGAAGAAAAGAAGTGGTGTTTCAAGAGCTGCCATTTGTGCAGAAACCAGGTTGTTCCTGAAACTTGAGTCTGAAGTCTGTGGCTTTTTCCTGTCTGCCATGAGACCTCCTGACCTGTCTCTGTGGCTGTACAGTTAAAAAACAAAACAAACAAGCAAACCCAAAAAAAATCCCCAAAACACTTCTGTTTTGTGACATGCTGCTTCCCAAGTGCCTCGTCTTCCTCCTTGTACAAAGTTGAGAAACACAAATACATGCAGCAATCTGACCCAACAAGAACTTTTTCTTTTTAGAGTAACCACTATTCTTTCAACAAATTTTTAGTCACTTGCAGCAACAACATTTCAACAAGGATTTAATCAGGAACTTCTAATTAGATGCTATCTCCTGAAGATGTTAGCCACTTTCAAAGGCTGAATTCAGACACTGTTAGTAGTATGACATAGTAATAACAGTTAAACTGGAAACCTTACAGGCTGAAAGGCAATCCTCACACAACAGAACAAATTCCCCATCTTCTGCCAAAATACTTTACTGAAACAAACAGCAGTTGCACCCTTGTCTTCAGGTCTGTCAATGCTGAGCCAGACAGGAACAGAGAAATTGAGCCTCCGCAACTTACTCTGCAGAGAGTTTTGCTTTGGGCCTAAATCTGTAGGACTGGAATTCTAGAAAGGGTCTGTTTACAACAGCACTTAGGAGAACATTCTTTGCAAACAGTATAAACAGAATTTACCTTTTAAAAGTTATCATTATGGGAATATTTTTTTTTTTTAACACAAGGGTTTCCTTGCAACATTTGCAAACCTGCACAACACAGGTATCCTTACCATTCCAATTACAGCTATCTTCCTTATAGTTCTCTTCTGACAGTTTTCCTTCAACTGATCCAAGTCTATCACCAAAGATCATATCACAACAGATCTGTTCTGAGATGATCCAGTCCAGAACTTAATTTCAATGAGTCATAGTGCATTTTTGCTGGCAACTTAACTGCTACATTCTTAAACTTTTTCCTTCCCAACTGCACAAATGTCTGGTCTTGGCTACTTGAGACATTTAATTTTTATCTCATATTTACTATTTCAGCTTTTATTATCTCTGTCAATGTCTTGTCATACCACTTTGCAAGCAAATTGTTAAGATTTACACACAAGAAATCATGAGAAGCAAATGGTCTTGTAGTGGCTATTCTGAGTTATAGAATAAGAATGTCATTTCATGCTATGAAAGATTTAAATTCTAAATATTATACTAATTTAGCTCTCTTAGTATGGGTTTTATGTGCTAAATTATATGTACTAAATGCTATTTCATTTTACAACATAATTCCTGTTTGAATGGAGCCTGTTTAAGGACTAATACACCATCAGTTAAGATCTGGTCAATCAGATACTGGAGATTATAAAGTTTTCCTTTCTAATTTTCAGCTACAGTTACCTGACAAGCATCTACTCCTCCTTCCAAGTATCCAGCACACAACATCCTGGGTGTTATGTCCCCATCGTACACTTCTTTTTTGTTGCAAGTGTTTGAGTCAATAAGTTTCACTGTTGCTTCCTGAAGAGCATTTGGAGTTGGACCTGAGGGAAAATACAGCTTGGGTATCAACAGAAATAGGATACAGGTAAAATATTTAAGGTTCTCTTTATGGAGGACCAGCTTGACTTGGTTTAACGTGGAGGTTTTTTCTTATTGATCTGTCTAGATTAGGCCCTTGAGGAAAACACGTAATCATAGTCTCACTTAGGAACTGTACCATTAAGACAGAAGTAACGATTGCATGGGATGTAGTGCCTTAAGTGTAAACCCATATGTTTTATACATGTTCCATATAATACCGTGGAACACAAATTACCTAGCATTTGAGCAGATGATACAAAATGAAGACATCTTGGTTCATTGCTAAATCTGCTCTTAGCATGGCCTGATAAGAGTGCAAACTTGGGTAAGTCACCATCTGCAGCTCACTCTGCACATTTATCTGAAAGGCCACAGAGTTATCTGTAGCTTCTGGTTAGGGCTGGGAGAATATTTTTTTAGGTGCTATATAAACACATGCATGGCTGGACTGTCTGTCTTAAGAATTTACAATATGACATGAAAAGGCTGGAAAAAGGGAACAGTCTTCCTGTTTTCTGCTTCAGTGGATTGTAGCTCTGTCTGTCCAGTCTAATTTTAGAACAAGAAATGGCTGCTTATGATTAAACAGACCTATTGCTTATAGACAATGCATTAGGCTTGCTGCCATACAACATATGGCTACAGAAGTGATATCAATTCAGTAGCAGATCAGAGCCACTGTTTATGTAACATACAGGTCACCTGGTAGACTCAGGACTCACCATCATTGGTAAGTGCTCCCCAGCCAGTGATGACAGCATAAATATTGTACGGAAAAGTCTCAGATGGCTCAGGCAGACAAACACGGTGTATGCTACTTGTAAACTCAACTCGTTTAGAGAGCTGTACAAGTGCGATGTCATAATCATGTTCTGGGTACCGGTACTTTTCATGAATGATAATAGTCTTGACTGATCGTTTCAAGCTTGGTGGCTTCAAAAGAGCTCCAAAAGTAGCAGTCCACTTCTGAGGGTGACTCATACTGGAAAAGGTAAGAGGGCTGTAAGTATTTAGCTGTAAATATAAGTGTTCAAAACTTTAAACTTGGTAAGCACCTTTATTGTAAAGCTCCTTCAAGCCAGCTCCCTATTAGATTCTTAAGGCATCCATCACTTTCCATAACACTGTGTCCCATGTAATTGTGGGCTGCTGATAGAAGAGGGAAATGCTGCATTCCCTCCTCAACCATGGTCTCATACTCCTCCCCTGCTCCTTGCCCCTGATCTGGCCATTGTATGGCCACAGTGTAATCAAACCAAAAAGCTCCGCTGCTAGAAAACTCATCATCTCCATTAGTCTTTTTGCATTTTAATAATCTGTTCAATCAGCTGTTTCATCTTACATGCCCTGTAGCTTCACAATTGCCATGCTTGAAATAAAAAAGTGCTGGGAGTGCATGGCTGAATGGAACGGTAGGTATGTGGGATTATGCTTCTGGTAGCAGCCTGCAGTGGCGGCAACCTAATTGTAACATGAAGGAGCACCTTTAGAAACATTTAGTGCAACAGGAAACAAATACTCTGCCGTTTCAGTCACATTACCTTTTCTGCACTTCTTTGCTCAACATGCCAAATGACTATTGATTTCCACTCATACAATTGCTTGTTCTGCTGCAAAGAGTCAGTCTTTAATTTCTCTTTGAAACATTCAAGTGACAGGTCAGCTTAACCCTGGCTTTTGTCCTCCAAGGCAGAAAATTGTTCCCCTGGAAAGAGTCAGGGGAGCGATACAAATCCGGAAAGCCACATAACTTGATACACGAGACACATTCTGCTGCAGATTCTAAGATGAGAACTTACTCTCTGAAGCAGTGAGCTGCAGATACAAGCCACGTATTGCTGATGAGTGTTGCACCACAGCGATGGACATTATTGTATTGCAAACTAGCTTGCCACGGCCAGTCCCCAGTCTCTGCAGAAGAGAGTCCACCAACTATTCGCAATGATGATGATTTCGCCATTGACTTGACTGATCTGTTCTGCCGTAACCCACAAACTGTCAAAGGAGAAAGAGTGTATTAGCTAGTTTTCTGTTTAGTAAATATGGCTGTGGAAAACATGTAAAATTACACACCACATCAGTTTTCTAACAGTATTAACATCAATAAGAAATCATACCTTCCACCAGCCACCCAAATCAGAGATCTTCATGCACAACCCATTCTGTTAGAAGCCTGAATGAACAACTGACTATTATGGAAAGCCATGATGGCCAGCCATTCAGGTTTAGCTGTGTGATCAGCCCAAATTGGGAATCAAAACCTTCACCACACACCCAGGACATTTTCCTAATACAGGGATTGTCAACTTTGATGTCCCAGGTAATTTGTCATTAGGAAAAAACACAAACAAGGCAAAATCTAAGATGGGAATGATCAAAGCCATGGGTTTTTACCATGCATGCATGCATGCAGGTAACATCAGCAAGATGTCACCTGAAAACAGGCAACTGTGGGTTGTACAAATGCAAGTGAACCTGGAGCGAAACTTCAGGCAAAGAGATCACACTAACCCAAGCTGGAAATGACAAAGGCATGGATAACTCCAGCATGGTGAGCATCCATGACAAAAAGTATTATCCTCCAACCCCCCAGAGAAATGAAAATATCCATGATTTCAGCCACTAAACTCAGGATATTCAAGAGTAGCTGAAGCTCCCCTGTAGCTTTAGAAGCTTCCTCAATGGACAGAGCTGCTTCAGCTGTCTTCTCTCATGCAAACAGCACCAAATCCATCTTACCTGGACCAAGACCCACTAGTTTTCATCCAGGCCCTGATTTCAGCTAGACATTAGGAAAGTTGAGACAGGACTATCCCAATTCATTGAAAAAGAGACAGAGCTAAAAATTATTTACATAGTGACAACACAATCCAAACCATTGCACTGCCTGTCTCACACAGACAGTGACCCAGAGGGGGACAAAGCAGAAATCAATAGTATGTCACTGAAGAGCTGCCAGCCTCAGGGCCCTTGAAGTCCTCAGATGCAAAACACTAGAGCCACCCAGTGTAGCCTCTGCCCCTTTCTGCTGGGGTCTGCACAAGGTTATGTGAACAGTACCTCACAGTCAAAAGCAGCAGCAATAACACAGCAGATTGAAAGCTGTTCATAAATTTGAAAATAGAAGACAAAAAAAAGTCATACAATATTGAGAAGCTCAATTGCTCAGTGCAGAGTCTGCCCTGTTCTGAGATTTAAAGCCACAATGATGGAAATCAGCCTAATCTAAATCTACTTGTCCAAAACTTTCTGTGTGAAAGGAAAACTGGAGAATATACACTAATTAATAATATTGTCTGCACTAGTATGTTTCCCTCTGGAAAGCTATTGGTAATCCTCAACTACTGGTCCTAAAATTGCACAATCCTATCAACCACCTGAACAGTCAATGTTCAAAACTGGGGGAAAACTCACAGTTCCATCAGTGCCCCAGAACATCAGCACCTAAAACGGACCCAAAACCTGATGATATTTAATCTTCTATTACTTGACGGCCTGCTGCTAAGGAATGGACCAAACCTTCCCAGAGTTAAAAGAAACCCAACTCATAAGCAAAGATTTTTGTAATGATTGTTAAATCTCCAAATAAGCTGACTTCCTCCTCTGAAAGGAGGAAATCTCTAACCCAAACTACCTCAACCTAACCCCCACAGCAATACCTTGAGGAGACTAATCACATTGCCTTATATTTCCAGAAGGAACAATTTTGTGCTACCAGCCATTCCAAAATCGAGAATATTTTCATTGTAATCACAGGCTGATATCTATGCATTTCCTTATGGTCCTTCCTTCCTTCCTTCCAATGCATCCTGAGGAAAATGACATCTTCCTAATGTCTGTGAGCACACAGAAAGACATTACTCCAAACTTCTGCATGTGCGTAATTCTACCAGCTTTTGGGACACTTCTCACAGGCTGTGTTACAGGTCTCTGCTAGGCTGCCAGCCTTAAAGCACCAGTTGAATAACATGCTGGTGCATGTTCAGGTGTAAATCTCATCACTTAACGTGTGTATAGGAAAATAACAGGTAGCAAGGTGGAGATGAACTGTTGCACATCCGCACATATCCAAGTACAAGAATCCAGTGTCCAAGACAAGCATATATGAAACAGATTCTGCAGTCACTGCTTCAAGATGCAGTTCTAATGCTTCACTACAGGGATACAGAGGACAGGATGTCTGCCCTGTGCAGACAGGATTAGACTTGACAGAATATTCTATTTAAGCATATGTTTTAATCAATTTATAATAGAGATTTCTTCTATCTATAATCTGCTCAAATATAAAATGCACTCAAATCCATGATAAGGATTCTCCTGCCTTTAGCACATTATAGTACACCTTTCAGCTAGCTGTCTGGTCAACTAGCAGTCAACTAGACCAAGCAATTAAGTTCCTTTATTTATTGGAACTCCTCCTTGCTCACTCAGTTTTACTACGTACACCTAGGAGTCCCGTGAAATGTCTTAGCTTTCATCTAGAAACAATGGCTTAGCCTCTGCATGTCCAAATGCACGATGAAGCTGATGCAGTGTAAAAGCTCCCACTGGTACCAACAGCAGCTCCATCAGGGTAGTAAGTAAGTGTGTCCTGAACACTACAGTGCTCTGCCCTCTCTAAGTCCTCAGCTTCTTAGACGACATTTAAGATGCACCCTCCACCTTCCACACCAGGACTGCTGGAGGCAGAAGCACGCTATAGGCACTTACATAGCAGGACCTGCGAGTCTCCTCTCTGCCCAACTCTAGGGATTTCTATAGAGCCCTCAGCACTTGCTCCTTTCTTTCTCATAGAATTGCTGATAATAATAATAATAATAATAATAATTTACAGAAGGAATTTCTCACTGCAAAAAACTGAACGGGAAACTCAGTAGTGGGTGTAGACTTTTTCTAGAACTGATTTTAACCCCATTACCGCTATTTTCAAGCTAGTCTTCACAAGTATCCCAGAAGACACTAACAAAAAAGGCTTCCTTGTGACTGAGCAGGATCTCCATAAACACGTGGCTCATCTGTGTGAAGTACAAGGTCACATTCATTAGACAGAAGGATGAGAAAAAAGGCTTCTAAGGGCCAGGAAAAGTGCTCAGAGCCTATTAATGCTAATTAAAACAAACAGAGATTTCCTAGGTTTAAAAAGCCTTCACTTACTGTCATTGAAGAGGGCTTCTGCTCTTTTTGTGTCCATATCTGAAACAAACAAACAGTCAGGGTAAGGCCAGGAGAGACAAAAGGTTTCCCATCTGCATGGTTGTCCCACCCAACAGCTATTTGAGCCCAGGGCACTGCAGGAGGTATGGCTGAGGGGCCTGCTAGAGAAACCAGCGTAGCTCATGCATGGTCATGTTCTTGTGCTGGCTATTGCACACCTCTCTGCCATGCTGCTTATTGCTCTTCGGCCAGCCAATATCCTCCGAGGACCAGGCACAGGGTCTCCTCCATGCTGCTGAACCCTGATGTTTCTGGAGGGTAGTACAGACAAAACAAGTCTTGTATTACTGAACATCCACAATTTTGTTGGGGGGGGAATTTTAGAGTGGAAAGTTTTTAAGTTCCTTTTTTGTAAACAATAAACTGGCTACATTTTACAGCAGAGTGAGATCTGGTACTCACTCTGTGCTCTCTTCCAGATCAGAAAGCACAGACTTTACTGCAGCAATGTCAGATTAGAATAACAGTGGTTCATTCTATCTTATTGAGTAACAGAGTGTCTCGTACACTATAAATACTAAAATAGATAGTTAATAGCAATTTATTGCACGGCACAGCGGGTTCCAGCAATACATTCCCTCCTTTAATATGCATGTTGTATGTTTATGGACAATACAGTATGCTCATGCTGACAGTAGCAAGCACTGGCTCATG
Source organism: Falco biarmicus (assembly GCF_023638135.1). Lineage (NCBI taxonomy): Eukaryota > Metazoa > Chordata > Aves > Falconiformes > Falconidae > Falco > Falco biarmicus. Next base: position 61,099,977 of record NC_079288.1, on the reverse strand, counting down.
GTATAAGCCTGTTCCCCTTCTTCCAGAATGCTATTTTCACCAGAGCTATCATTTTAGTTGCCAGCAGTCAAAACAAATCTAAAAAATAATCACAAAAAATAATTATCACACTTTCAATACGATTTTTAAATTATGTAGTGATTCTTGTACAGCATCCACAACTTCACATTTTGCAGCTACATAGCCTTTCTCAGCAGACTCTTGTCCTTACCCACTTATTTAATTTCTCTTTTCCCTTTGCAGCTACACAGAATAATACCCTAGTTTTGGATCAAAACCACACTAAACCAGGAGGAGTCTCTTGAATGCGAAGGGCTCTGGCTCATCCTTGTCACCTGTTGTGTTTGTATCACTTGCATTTTTCTTGTGAGATTGACACTCCTCCTGGTATGCAGGGTGAATTGCATGTTTGCAATCCACTATTACTAGACATGTACTCATTCATTTTCTTAATATGATATTAAGCAGATTATGACAGAAAAATGAAACAAACAGAACTCCTGTGTACATACAGCTTGACTTCAGGGGATGTACAGAGCAAAGGCAGTGCTAGGGCTGCTGTATGTGCTTGTAGTCACTGCATCACTTTGTAAGAATGAAACCTGAGTTATAGTTGGACATTTATACAGCAACACAGTCTTATTCGCTATAAACAGGAACTGTTCACATAATAAAGATAATCGTTTTACTGCTGAGGAACAGCTTGCAAGGTCTCCTTTCAGTAAAAATGCTCACTTGAGCATTACTTTCTCAATTCCTATGAAAGAAGGAGGAAAACCCTAAAGTACAGGTACTTCTGCATTTGAGGAATGTCAGTTATATTCTGTGAGTTTCCATGGATAATACAGCAGGTTGCTGCCAAGATCCCTTACATCAAAATGTAGTAATACCAGACAGTAAAAGCTAGGCCAGCAGAGGTGGTGTAAACATCACTGTTTGCTAAGTTACGAAGGGAGGGGGAAAAAAATGTGTGCTGAGCTGTGCTAAGAATTTGGCTTCTTTACCTATATCTTTGTATCGGCAAGAAGTATTTGAAAAATCTGGCCCTGCTTGTTTATTTCAACTATGACGAGCATCCAATGTTTTCCTAGAAATTCATACAACTAGCTCACCATTGGAGTCACTCTAACATTTTGTAGCTGGAAACTGGTAAGAAACCAACAAACATAAATAACAATTAAAAAGCACCTTTTGCCTTCAAGTGCAATATTGATAATAATGTTTTTTTAGCTCCTCTCTGGGTGGAGAGACATTTACCTCATAATGCCTAATTATAAAGCCTGCAGTCAATTATTAACACTTACATTATGTTGCAAAGCTCATTGAGAAGACAAAAGGAGCAACCAACTTGTTCAAGCACAGTGCCGGAAGCAATTCAGTTGGCATGTTCTCACTGCACTGAGTTTTGCTGTGAGTCACACAGCTGTTCTGCAAGGCACCTGTCTATATCTCTGTTTGCCTTTTTACAAGGCACCTAGAAAAAAAGTACAAAACCCAAGTGGGCAAAATTTTATCCATTGCTTCCAGTTGAACCAACCTGCATATACATGGAGAAAGTCTTCTGCACCCACACTGCAAGTCCTCAATAGTATGTCTATACAGCTTTGAATTTTAGCATATTTTATAAAATATCATGACTATGCAGCCGATGTACTCTCCCACCCACCCACTGCTGAACGAAAAAGGTCAGTGACACCTGTCAATAAATTCAGTGTTGTATTCACCAGGGTAGGGGCACTGCTTTGCTTTAAGATCTGCCAGATATGGTGCCCTGACCATGTGTTCCACACCGTGAGCTGAAACACAAGTACTAAAGAAAAAAATGACAGCAATGGAGAAAACTTCAAAATAAAGGGAATTTTTAAGAACAGAAAGCAGGTCTGTCTGGCAACAGACCCGGGAACCCATCATGCAGATCAAGACAGGTGAGATTAAGTGCACAATAACCAGGACTCAAAACCAAGATCCCAAATCCAGAGCACACGTGTTTGTAAACCTGAACTAACCGACACTATTTTCAGATAAGCTGAGCCCACAGCAGATCCCATCAAAAAGAGGAAGCACTTTGGGTTACACGGTACTGCTGAAAATCAGGCTGCTTACTGGTTTACCTCGTTAGGGGCTTCCCTTCGTTTCTTACTAGCTTGACATTTTGGCCTGGTCAATAGCATAGCTGTTCACATTGTGCCAGCCAACATGTTGCAAGCCCTGCCTTGAAGCAATCTCTTGAAAGGCACGAGAGACAATTTCGCTGCCCTGCTCATTTACTAGTTGCCCTAGTTGTTTGCACTACCAAGAAAAAGCATCAATTAGTAACAATTAAATTGTCATATCTTGTCCCAGCCACATACAGCTGCAAAAATAGTTGTTTGTGCCACATTTAGGAAAACAGTGTTCAGGCTTCCACTGTAAACAAGAACAAGTTCAACTTGAACATGTGTTGCCTACCTGTAAAATGAAAGTTGCTATTTAATTGAAGTTCACCTAACTTAAAAGAGAAAACTAATATTTAAATTAAAATCACAGCAATCGAGGTTTAGGGACTCCATCTTTTAGAAGAAGGCTCTGTTCTCCAACTGGACAAGCATTTTTGCTAATAAAGTTATTTTGTATATTTGGAAAATGGAGTATCCTTAAAACATACTTAAATCATGGGTCTTAATTTCTGACTAATGAGAATAGTGACTTGCAGTTACTATTTAAGATTGACAATCTATCTAAATTTTTTTACTCCTCAACACATGTTTGAGGAAATGTGGAAAGAAAGGAAGAGTAAGCAAGAGCAGGAAAGCATCTGTTTTGGTAGTTGTTTATATGCAAGAGCCAGTTAAGGCCAGGATTTCTAAGGGAGTCCAGTGCCCAAAGCCCATGGATCTATTTGGCAACCATCTGAACATTTGTAGGTTCACAGTTAACTGCAGAGTGAATGTGACCACTTACCTCTGAGGGATTCAGAGATTCCTACAGAAAAAATGTGTTTGCTTTGCCATGTCTCTAAATAATATCAGTGCCACTGTATCAGAAGATCTAATCTTGCATCCACCACCTCATTTCATTTTAGCCACAGAGATCAGTGTGTATATTAAAAAGAAATTAACAGGTAGAACTCTCAGTGACATAAATGGACCAGACATCATATTGAAGTAGTACAAGCAAAGCAAGCAAGTGCATTATTAGGGGATATTATGCATTTTCAGTGTGGAAAGGGCCAGAGATGGCTGCAAAAATTAAAGATGAGAAATCCATTTTAAAAATCTGATACAGCTTTACCCAATTACGTAGTTTTTTGCAGGTGTTGATTCCCACAAGAAACTCAATTTTCTCTAAAGGGTTCCACCCTTGATTTTCTATATGTCATAATATAACTGCTAGCTTCAAAAACAAACTGCATGTTCTATCTTCTATTATATCAAGTTCCTACAGCATGCTTGTATAAGGGTTTTTTTTCCACTGAGAGAAGGCACAATAGACATTATCTTAAAAGGGGTATTAAGGGAGGAGATGATTTAAACATTAAAAAAAATTGGAAAAGTATGTGCTTCAGTATTAATAATACATTCTTGGATATGCATTTGAAGCACAGCTTTGTGAAATGCACCAGGGAGCAGAGGAAGCATTTTTCCCACTGCCTTTTTTTAACATTTTAATAACAACTTGCTCAAAAAGAGAGAGAATTACAAAATTCTCAGCTGCATCAGAAAACAGGGGGCTCACCTAGTTCAGTGTTATTTAGGGTAACAACAATGCATGCAGGCAAAACAAGGATCTCTGGCAAGTTCCAGTAGGTCACCAGTCTGGACACCTGAGAGGAATGTCACAGAGTGTATCTGTCCTGCAGTGCAGGCAGAGGTGGGGATAACGGCTCTACTCTGATACTCTTATTACATTAAAGACCATGAAGGCCTGAGGTACTGGGGTGATATGGGAATGAGAGCAGCAAAGAGCAGACTCAGTCATGTTCCATAAACTGTAGCCAAAAGGAAATGCAGGAGTTTCCTGAAAGATGGCAGAACATGAGCTTTGGGCTCAGCAGGAAAGTTATGCTCTTGTGTCGTTATGTAGTACACACAACCCAAAATGTCTCTCCACTAACCTTCCAACATTCTCACCGCTCTCCCAACAGGAATTACCTCCCTAGAGTTATGTACCCTTGTAGAAAGGAGTAGCAAAACATGGCTTAGATACAGGTGATGCAATTCTCATTCCTTCAGCAGGGGAGAGTAACCTGGTAGAGACAAGACAAAGGCTTTGTACCTCTAATTGCCCCTGCTGCCCAGCCCTTCCCTGCCTACTTATGTCCACTGGACCTGTCCTCACATCCCTGACTTCACCCTCCACCATCAACCACATCTTAATTCTGTCCATGAGGACAGGCAGAGATGCAGACTCCACTGCATACTTACAGCAACTCCATCTGGGCATCCTGCAGCCCAAAGAGGGCTCTGTGTGAGGAACTATGTACCAGTTGTGTAGCATGTATCCTAGCTGACACAGTTTTTATTTTCCTCCTGACCTACACTCATGACCTGCAATCAAGGTGTTACTACAGTAGGGGCAGCCCAAATCACTTGTAGCCTCTGCAGACAAGGCAGAGAAAGGGAAAAACAAGAATTGAGTGATGAAATTAATTAAATCAACTTATCTGGGTCATCTAAGAAGTCAGGCCAGAATGATTTCCTGCTTAATTCCTTCGTCACAAGCATGTCCTTGCAAAATATTAATTTAAAAATACATTTCAGTTCCTCCCATTTCAGTCAGCCTCTCTAGACTGTTGCAAATGCTGAAATGTACCATCTTGTGCCAAACTAATGTCCTCAAAGTGGAGGAACCTCAGATCTCTAGTGTATTTCCCAATGTACAGATGCATGTCCTGTTCCACTACCCCAAGCTGCTGTTGTAGCTGGTAAAGTACAAAAAAACCCAGACTGCTAAGTACATTTATTCCAGATGAAACGTTCCTCAGTCATCCAGGTCAGACATTCATCTACAAGTCTCCCACAGGAGACTCGATAAAGAAACAAGAATGTGTCTCCCAGGTTCTGCACTTTGTACTTGTAAGAGCTTTAGCAAGACCCAGATGCCAGATAAATAGAAACAGTAACAGTTGACTTGTTGACTCATTGCTCATGGTCAAAACCCTTGGCAGTGCAACAGGTGGGAGTACTTCCTACTCACTTTGAACAGTGCCAGTAATCTTGCAACCAGTTTCTTTCTGACATCAGAAGTATATTCCCAAAAATACATTTTGGGAAACTTCCAACTTACCTGATAAAGGCAAATAGTCTGGCAAGCTGCTCTACACTTTGCTTAATAGGGATCCAGGCTGTGAGGTGACTGTGTTTCTAACCAAGAACCCCTGCGGAAAAAAATTCAGCCTTGTAGATCTCTTCGGTGCCAGAACTACACAAAGGACAAACTGTGACACCTTCTTCTTTCAGTGCCAGTAGAAGAGCAAGTCCTAACGTGGGTGTTTCCAAGTCACACAACTTTGATATCTCATTTTGCTGGCCCTTGCACTGCTGTTCAGAGAAAACAGGACTTAGTTTGCTTGATTCTCCACAAAAAATATTTGGGCTTTCAGTGGCATTTGTACACAAGTGCAGAGACCTCTGTCATTCCTATTTTCAATCAAAGCTATAGCAGATGCCTGAAGATTCCACTGTCCTTGACCAGGGGACTATGAAGTCTAACTAAATAAGAAAGCAGAGACTTCAGTAATAACACATCTGAAGATACCCCGATACAAATGTATTTTTACAGCCCTATGTAAAGAACATCTACTGTTTAGCAATGATACAAAGCAAAGACTGTATTATTTTGTTTTCCTTTGAGTTTTGCACACTTGCTATTTTTTCACACCTGTATGATCAAGCTTCTCTTTTTGGGGAAAAAAAAAACAAACCCCAAACCAACCACCAAAACCAAAAACAAATTGAAGCAATGAAACATTGTTAGTTAATATTTTATCCCCTATCCTCAGAATGAAGAGGCAAAGCAAGTTCTACCCCTGACCTGGCAGACTACTTGGTTTTGTACTGCTGCCCTAAACTGCAGCTGAAGATCCTAAATGTTGCACCCAATTTGCAGGAATTTGTTGGAGCTGATCCTCAAAGCAAATACTTTTGAGTGAAGTGCAAGCCGAGACATGGTGTTGAACAAGATGATTACATCCAGGGAGGAAGACTTAAGGAGATTCTCCTTATCAGACCCTGCTAACATGCAAATAAGTAAATGTAAGTAAGCACATGACTTGGATTTGTTCAACTAGTTAGCTATGCTTACTTATTAGCTAAACTAAGCTATACAGTGCCCCCAGATTAGAATCTTTCAATAAGGTGATTACAATGAACAGGTTAATGATTTTACAAGCCATTATAAAAATGTTCTCAGTTTGCCTCCAGATAAACAAGGTTTCCAGCTGGCAAAACCATCAAAGCTACAATGAAGCAAGATTTAGAAAGGTGCTGCAGAGCATGGGAAAAATCTAGTGCTTCGTAGCTTTCCTTGGTTTAAACACTAATGTTGGATAGGCTATTCCAGTACGAGAGACAAGTGGGAAATGCAAAACCTAGAAACTTCTCTGGACTTCCAGGATCTGTTGAAAATTGTCACTTCTCCTGGATGTGAGGAAGACGAGCTTTATAAATTGAGACCAGCATCTCCTCTAAAAGCACAGGAGTGCTCTGTTCTACACTCTTCACTTGAGTCAACCTAGTTTTCTTAAATAGCAGCACCAACGGGAGCTTGCCTAAGCATTATAGCACTGCTGAAATCCTATTTGCAAAGAAAGATCTAAATGGAACCTTTTATTGTTGTCTCCTAGAAATGGCAAGGTATTGTTTATGCTCCTTTGTGTCACTTCTAATGGTTGCACAATGCTAGTCCTGTAGTAAGTAGTAGACCTGTGTAGTCAGTGTTTTATGGTTAGGCTGGGAGAGCCAAGGAAAGCAACACCAAGTTTATCATGCAACTTCGATAAAGTAACACAGAGATGTCATCTTTTACTGAGACCAAATATTTAATGAAAAAATTGTGACCAATTATATCACTGATTTTTTTATTATTTTTTTTTTTTAAAGCTAGCAACTAGTGCATTACAGTAACAGTCCTGGTGCAGTTCAAGGTCAACTAAAACAGAGTTTTACCATACATTTACCAGACCGAATAAAAGCAGCTAATCAGGTAACTCAATGAGAAGATCACAGTCCTTTTCTAACAAGCATTTTTATATGGCTTCCAATTTTATCCTTTATGTAAGGCACCAAAGTAAACTGAAGCTTCAAAATTCATTAAATCATGACCTGAATGTCTTTAAAAAGAAACCCCCAAAATTCTTTGGATTTCTCTAGTTGATGCCCACATACTATTTCCATCTGGAAAAAATGACATATGCACTTTGCTGAACAGGAACTACTGGCATATGAAAAACACCACCGAGCAATGGTGATTCTTTGCCCAAAGGGATGTCACCTGTCACCCTGAGCCATTCCAATGGGGAAGACTGGTTGGCCCATCAAGAAACAATGGGTGTGTGACAGCTCATATTTTGAGTTTCACTGCATTGTTGCAATGCAGTGTGCCCAGTTCAAGCACCACAAGGCAGAACAAGAGGTTGCTCCTGGTCATTTCTGAGTGGGATGAGGTCTGGATCCATCCAGCATGGAATCTGGCCCAGGCTTCCTGTTCTTTCAACACAGCTGTCTGGCCTCTGCAGATCTCTGCTGGCTTGAGTAGTTGTGTGGAACAGCAACCAGCAAGTACCCACCCATATGCTGTACCATCACCCTTGTGCTTAGGAGTAAGCGGAAGGTTTGCAAAAAAAAAAAAAAAACAAAACAGAGCAAGTAACTGCCTCTTCCTTTCAACTAGCAAAACATTCTTGAAAAGTCTGACACCCAGACAAAATGCTGAATATCTATGACTGAAGCCAAATCAGAGACAAGAGCCTAAGCCTGCACAAAAATTCTCTAAACAGATCACAAACGTAGAAAAGGAGGAAAATTCACCTTTCAGTGCCTGTTTGGTAATTCACTAAATCAAAAAGATAGTGCTGTTAATTTTCATATCCTGCATATGCAGGTCTGCTTTGCAAAGAAGGGGCTGGAACCCCAAGCTGAGAAGTCACGTAAGTAAGAACTTTTTCCCTTGCTTTCCCCTTTTCCCTGGGGAATTTTCAAGCATTTTGATCATCCCACCAAATATTATTTTTTCAGTGCACTGGCTGTTTCCCCGCTGTCATTCAAGCATCATTTCTGTACTTTCAGGTTCCTCAGAGAAGCAAACATCTAGGGAATATATTTGTGTCACTGTATATTGAATCACTGTAGTGAGGCTCCTACTCTTTATCCTGATAGTAGCATAAGGTTACTACTGTAGTTTGGAGGGAGGCTAAGGCTGTACTGTGAGGCCACAGAGCAACTGCTCCTGTTCAGCCATACTTAAGACATATTTAAAAGACTTAGGTGGGGTTTACACATTGCCACTGATTTTGTTCTAACTTAATGAGCAGGAGAGACCATCATTCAGTTACAGCCATCATAAGAAGGGAAAAACCAAGTCCCATCAATCAGAAAAAGACAAAAACTACCTTTAAGAGAGATGTAATATACTTACTTGAGATGACAGAAGATCTGACATTTATTCGCAGGGGCCCTGTGTATTTTTTCAGGCCCCTCCGTAAGATCCTTTCAATTCTTTCTCGCAATGCTTCTCTAGAATCCGTGGAGGAGAACCAGAATGTGAGCAAAGCCTCTGCCATCACACCATCAGCATCTGGGCTACAAACCAACGAAACAGCCTGGTTACCTTCAGCCCATTTCTGCATTTCTTAGTTTCTATCTTAGCTCCTCTAGCAAGGACTATGTAACATAAAGGATTAGATACATTTTTGAACATTTTGTACATATTTGAGAGAAGGAATTGCCAAAAGAAATCCAAGCAAATGCTGAGTGATTAAACACGTCTTGGGCCAGAGGAAGGCATGGTGCTTTCTGTGAACAAACGGGCAGACCAGTATTGTAACGGAGTCTAAAAAGCAGTCACTGATGACATGCTTGGGACACAAGAACAGGAGGGAATGAACTGCTCTGAATGCAATGAAAAACTAGATATACAGCACTTTAGAAACAGGCAGATGGTTAATGGTATCTAGAGCAGGGGTCCTCAAACTACGGCCCGCGGGCCGGATACAGCCCCCCAGGGTCCTCAATCCGGCCCCCGGTATTTACAGAACCCCCCCGCCCCCCCCCCCCGCCGGGGGTCTGGGGAGGGAAACCAAGCAGCCGCAGATGACTGCCTGCCACTTCATCCGCATGCCGGCCCCCTGTTTAAAACGTTTGAGGACCCCTGATCTAGATAGAGACTTTTCAGGGCCCTGTACATACAAAGAATAAAAAATTCCAATCATCATCAAAAAGGTACTTGAGCAAAGGGGAGAGACCACACAACCCAATTCCACCACTGCAACCTCTTGGGAGAATGTGACTAATAACCTCACATTATGCAACAATAAATGAAACTCGGCAGCATATCCACAATCTACTTATCACAGTCCAAGAGATGGACCACAAAAGGGGCCTTTAACATCCCACTGAAAAGTACAAGCAGCAACCAGTCTGGGACATAAAATTCCACAGTTCTGATGTAAGATCAGAGGAAAGAAAAGGAAGAAAAATCTTCTAACAGGCTGAAGTTACACGTAGTAGTATTTATTTTTCCTGAAAGCATCACAGTGCAAGAGACTGAATGCTAAATGGCAAACACCTACAACTACAGAAGTGGCTAACCTGGCATAGTAAATCTTGCTCTGTGCTTGCAGATGGCTTATCCCTGGTCATTACAGAGGGAAGATAAGAGAACTGAGAACCTTCTCTCCTGTGCCTCCTCCTACCTGAGCCAAGAAACACTGGCACAACCCACAACAGTTGGAATCACAGTTACTTCATACAGGGAGGAGATAAAAGCAGGTTGCTCTGTCTTAAGCATCATCCTGATAGGAAAGGAAAAGAGAAGATCTTCCAGTTATATCTCACTGTCTTCGGAATTTTTTAATTATATAGAGGAAAAATAAGAAAATTAAAAAGAGGAGGCAAGTAGCTTACACAGGACTCATGCCATCAGGCTCTGATCTTCGAAAGGGACATGCACCAGTATGAAAGAGACATTCCTGCTATCATCAGTGGAGGGCAAATAAAAAGCCATGCGTTATGAGCACACCAAGGCATGCTGAGTGTTTCGTAGCTGAGCGGAAAGACACGTTCCTTGCCTGAAGGATCTCATAATTAAGACTGAGTAGCTAGACGTAAAGTTTCCAACAGGCTGTTTTTTCCCTCTGTGCCAACTTCAGCATGATTGCTACTCTGTTTATTTTCCAGATATTATCTGATCCATCTGTGGGTGTTGCTCTGCATTTCTGAGGTGTTCCCTCACCTCTCCCCCCACTCCTCTTCCTGTGCTGTGCCACACTGGAATTAACATCTCAACTCTTGCAAGCACACCACACCTCTTGAAACCCTCAGGTAAGTACAGCCCACCTTGAATCACTCACTATATAGAAAAGGTCCAGAACCAAAGACTCTAGTCGAGATTTGTTTTGTCTTTCTTATTAAGCAGTGGGCATTAATACTAATGTATTCAAGTGCATTAATAGTAAATAATTGTTTATATTGAGCCAAAAAATATGCACAGTACTTTCCAAGCAAATTCACAACATCGACCCTGCTTAAAAGAGTTTGCAGCCTGAGCATTGAAAGAAGCATAAAACTTGTATATTTGAAAAAGCAAACAAGCTTCGGTGCATACAAATCTTGCATTCAATGCTGCAAACATCACAGCAAATACCTCAGTCTGTCCTTGGGAACAAGAAGTAATGATCGGCCCCTCAGATCCTTGAATCACCTTATCTACACCTACAACGCTCCAGTCAGTATCAAAAAAAGTATTCCTAAAGCTACATTCAAATAACTACTTGTAAATGGGATTAAGCTAAAGTAGAGCAGGAGGCAGGATGTCACAAACTGTAGAAGAACAAGAAATACATTCACAAGAATAAGATCTTGAGGTTGCTATCATTAGTTTTGCAGCTTTAGCACATGATTATTAAGACTTTCAAGATTTACTTACAACGCTATGGGCTCTGTCACTTAGGAACAAGACCTTAGTGTTACAACAGACACTTCTATAAAAAAAGTAATTTTCAGCACTCAATGGTGGTCAAAAATCAAACTTTAAGTATTACTGGCAAATGAACAGAGAATAAAAGAGGGGAAAAAATTTGCTCAATGATAATCCCAACCACAAGTCTGACCCCTTCATCTCAAACAGCAAGGACAACAGACCCAAAAGAGACATGGAACAGGGTGACAATGTGACAAGGAAGTTTCTGCAAAGAATGCCTGAGCAGGCTGGGACTTGCAACTGAAAAAAAGAGCAGCACTCATGCAGTACAGGAGAGAAAAGGGATAAGATGGGAGTGTCTGACACCTCTAATTGCATGCAAAGGAGGGATAGAGGTCAACTTTTCACCACCTCTTCCAGCACAAGAACTAGGGTCCATTCAATAATCCAAAGAAGGTGGCTCTTCACAAGTAACTCCCTACACTAAAGGACTGAGGTGCATGAATTTCAGGAGTCCAGGGGAGACTGGACAAGTCCTTGGAAAATAACTCCGCTGGAGGCTGCTGCAACCGCTCCAGGAAATCCCAAGTGGTAAACAGCTGGAGGTAGGGAGCATACCAAGAAGCAGTTATCATACACATCTCTTGTGCTGCTACTGTTCCCTAGGCACCTACTTGTGCCCATTCTTAGAGGTGCAACAGTGACAAGTGGGATCTTCTGAATGAGCACAGCCATGATTCAGTTTTACTTTAAAAGCACAGTAGCAATACTAGAAGTAAAATGACATCTGCATTACAGTGAAGGAAATAGTTTTGAAAAAGGTTGGGTGGTTTTTTTTTTAGATAACTCAAATTATATCTGCTTTATTAGCTAAAGCTTGCTCCAGATCTGAACGCAAACTTGTATAGAATTTGGGCTAACTGAAGTTTATCTTCTGCATCAAGATCCAAAGAAGGTCATGGTTCACAATAAGATTATGGTCAGGTGGGGATTATGCTCCAGTTTTACACAAAATACACTTTACTGAATCAGATCAAATGGCGCTCTAGCTGGGCTTGGTGTACATTTCATCTGAGCTGTGTGCATTTATTATAATCTCACATACCTCACTCTGATTAAGCGTGAACGGATGTATTTTTTCCTTAAAATGGAATTGTAAAATGTCTTGTCGATCTGTTGAAAAAAGAAAAATATAAGATAACAACAAAAAAGGAGGGAAACTGATATATTGCTCGATGGAGCATTCAGAAAAAAGCATTCAGTTATAAACTCACAGCTACAGAGCCAAGAAATGTAATCCAGCCCAGCCTCTGGATAACATTTGCCACAGAACTCTCCTAAACTGTTTCCTAGTTGGCCTAAGGCACATCATAAAAAATTAACTCATTTTTCTAAATGTCCTATGACTACATCAGTGTGCCACTATAGCGCTGTCCTGTCCACTCCCAGGTGTAATGAGGGATATTTATAAGCATCCTTGAAACACACTGCTGCAATCCTCCAAAGCACAGCCTCCTAAAGATGGCCTACAGAAAGGGTATAGCGTGCTGTGCTCTGCACTGCACTGCACCTCCTGTTTTAAGTGTCCTTTCTGATACGGCACTTATCCTTGTTCTACAGAAATTTATAGCAAAACTACTAGTGATTTCAAATTATAACACCTCAGACACCCTTGTGATTTGCCACGTGTTGAGGGAATTGTCAAGCAACTCTCATCAGAAATCTAGGACTCATATGGAATCAATCCCCAAATGGCATCTTTGCTAATGCCTGCTTAACCACATCCTGCTTTAGGCTGAATGTTGTCTCAGGATTGCATGATGAGTCTGAGACAGCACAGTGTGATATAACATGGCATGAAATTCTGCCAGGAATCACTCAGGATCACTGAAGTATTGAGAAATGGCAAACTCACTAGTGAGTTATGCAGTTCCTCCTATCAGCAAGACCTAGTAAAATGAATGCATCCTGTAAACATCAAACACATGACAGGAAAAACTACATAGAAATGCTCTACAAAATCCTGCAAGTTGCCTTTTTTTGCAGTTTTCAGTCCATAAAGGCTGTCTGATTTAGCCGTCTCCAGATTTTCTGTCTTCCAAAGGAAAGAAAAAAAAAAAAAAAAAAGATTCTCAAGCATCTAGTACATTGAAATCTTTCAGATACAGAAGCAAACATGTAGGAATGAAATCTGGGGGTGATTCCTCCCAAAGAACACAAAGCCCCTCTTTCCAGCCTGTCATAAGGTGAAGCCTCATGTCATTACCCATTGTTACTGAAACAGAAATAATTTCAAGATGAGAACTGCACATTTTATTATTTTAAGCATACATTAGTAAGGAAAAAGAAAAGTTTTAATGGTGATGCATTTTACCTTGCTGTTACTGGCAGTTACCTGGAATTACTTAGGCCTTTGGAACAGACAAAATTCTATGGAATAGAAATATATCAACTGCAACAAGCTACTGTATATATGCAGAATGGGCTTTATCCTGTCACTTTGCAGATTGCCAGCTGCTACCACTGCATTTTACAAGGCATACAGTTAGAAATCAGGAATAAAGCATTTTGTTTCCTATAACTCTGCAGCCTGTTCCACCACCACCTTCCTTGTTTATTGGAAATATTTGTCCTCAGACAAAAAGTTGGGTGTTTTTTGGCTTTGGTGGGTTTCTTTTGTTTTTCTTTTTAATGGTAACGTTTGCTCATAGAGTTTGTCACAGTGTTAACTGCTTCACTGATGATTGTGTAAGTAGAAGCATGTAGTTAAGCAGCACTGCCAGATTTGTGGCATGCAATGGCATGTGCTGGCTTTCGTTGCACTGCCGCTGAGAACTTTTGAGATCTTCGGGACAGGGACTTCTTTGCAGAGTACTTTGCAAATAAAAGAGAGCCTTGAGCTGGGCTGAGGTACACCTCAAGCTTCTACATTGCTAAGAAGTAAAGCAAAAGCAAGCTGACTTTAAGTTTGGGACTGAAGAGGGCAAGAATTCACAATCCCTTGCAAGGGAGACTTAGGTTAATATGACATTCGTCAATCCTTTATCTCCTCCTAGCAGCTGTGTTTTCAAGCTATCTGCACTGTCTCAGCTCAGAGATTGCCAGTGGTTTTGCCACACTTTCCATCTGCATTTCTGTACCATATACAGGGATCCTTAATTCTGTCACCCATTCTCTTCTGTCTTTGCTACAGCCTGAGCAGCTCATGTGGTTATTTGTCTGTACTCCCAACATGTTCAGCTTTCTCCTTTTCTCCTCACCCTGGACCACTTCTTAGATATTCTGTACAGTCTGATAAAGAACACCACACGCTGCAGCAAAGACAAGTATTTCCAGTGTCATCTGACAAAACACAATGCTTCTTTTAAAAATAATCTAAAGAGTGCAAATGCAACTGAACTATCAGCAAAAGAAATTGTTTTCAGAAAATTTGATCCAAAAGGGATGTTAGTTATTTTTATGGAGATAACAGTAAGCATATGATTTAAAATCATACCAAAACTACTGGATTTCTGTCTTCCATTCTCTTTCAGGATTTTATATCTGAATGAGAAAGTAGCCACTTTTCTCTTTCTGTTGCACGCTGTCAATAACTTACTATTATCTGCCTTACTATTATCAATAGACAAAACAACAACAGGAGAGTGGTTTTGTTTCCTGTGATCCTTGCAGGGCCTTTAATGCCTTCAAACTTGACCTAGTATTTTTTACTTTTGTAATCTGCTGTATCTTATCAGTGAAGACTTGCTAGGCAAACTTCTGCACTGCAGCCCCTATCTCTCACCTGCTGATGAATTTGTTTGGTAGATATGAATCTGTCCTAAATCTCCTCTTTCCTTCGACAATGACTTTGGTAACCTGGATTATTACCAGTAATCTTTATATTCATATGGAGTTTATGTAAGAGAAAAAGATGTAGCAAGATGCCTTCAGATAATAACTTTCAAAGATTAATGTTCTGTCTCATATTTTTACTGTTTGTCTTCTCATTGGCCTTCCTACATGACCCGTGACACAACCTACTAAAATATTCATAATTTCAGAATGACCCAATATTCCTTGCTTCCCTGGGACCCAAAAAACCCCCAAGCTCTGGAAGTAGGTCACATGCAACAGGTGCATTGCTCCGATGTAGGATGGGGCTGACATGAGCTACGCTTGCCCAGATGTGTAGCTGGGTTGCCTGTGTCAGCCCTTGCTTTCTCCCACCACGCACTGCTTTGCCACTCCATGCAGGGTAACACGATTTATCAAAAAGGTTATCTTAAATCTAGTTTGACAGAATGTTCTTCTGGAATATTTGCTGAACTTACTGCATTACTTGCGTGGGATGTTCAAAAGCATTCAGTAGGTTTAGGAGCACAAATCCTCTTGTTGCTCAATACTATTGCTCTTTTGACTGCTGCCAGTTTAGTCCTTCAGCAGCTATCCTCATACTACATTCTTCTTCTTGCCTCACTAGCTCCTTTGGCTCTAAAGCCTATCATTAGTGATTTTTTAAAGCTTTTTGACTAAATATTAGTTGGAACATGCCACCTGGGTTAGCAACTCTCTCCAGTTTTGCAGTAATCATATCAAATGAATTACTACTAACAGAATTGTGTTAATTCTGTACCTAGCACCCAACTTGCTGGCCAATTTGCAGCTCAACCTGCTGAGACTCCCAGAGCTGACCATAATGCAAATCCAGTAGCAGCTCCCTTGAGAACCTGGGATATCTACTCCCCAGGTTTCAGCTGAGGGGTTAGTTAGGGGTTAGAGGGAGAGAGGGCAGGATAAAGACAGGGACAACAAAAAGTGAACCTGGCATGGTCACAAACCAGGATGTTAACATCATGCTCCCCTTAGAAACAGAGATAACAATTACTCACAGCAGCAAGAGCCCTATAGTCATGGTGCTTGCCCAAGGTGAAGAAAATGGACCTGAAGGAAAGTGAGTGTAATGATCCATGGGCCTCCAGCAAACCAGAAGATCAGAAACTTTCCCATCAGAAACCACAAATACCCAAAGACTGCATGTGTCACAGCAGGCAAGAGCAGTGTGATCCCAAATGGTATCACAAACTTCACAGAGTTTGAACTAACTGGACTGCTACAGCTGGGAGGTGAGTAAGCACTATCTGACTTTGCACTAACATAAGGAGCTCAGCTGGGTGGTTCTTGGAGGTGCTGGCTGCAAAAGCGAAATAACTGACTTTGTACAGTAGTTCCTAAAAAGATTGCTCTTTCGCATAAAAGAAATTAAGAGGACTAATACATGGGATAATGTCAGGATTTAAAGTACTACACTTATGCCTAGTGCAACCAATTTCAAAGACATGTAATGGCATGAGTTTCATTATAGCCATGTAATAGTGACAGCTGGAATTAAGGTCACCTAAGTATTCCCATTCCTACTCCCTGCTTTAAATTGTCCATAATTAGCTTCCTAAAACTTTCACACTACCATTGAAATTTTGTCTGCTTAGGGAGATTTTCTAACTTTTGGAGAGAAAATCAAGTTTACAGAGAAAAATCACCTGGGCTAATATCCAGAGAAAGGCTTTTGTGTATTTTATTTTCCAAAAAAAAAGTATGCTTTTCCCAGGAAAATTACTCTGTGCTTCTTATTCTTAAGCAATACTTAAAGGTAAGGAGCTGAAATACAGGAGAGAATAGCTCTTAAGAAAAGAATAGCTTTATGAAATCTAAGGAAGATCAATGGTGATGTATTCAGGTTATAAGTGTCCAAATGCCATCAGCCACCCAAGTTCAGTACTGAATTTTGATTCTTCCTTTTGACAACACCATGTTTTAAACAGCCACTCTCTTGACCAGCCAGATTTTGATCTCAGTGACACCAGTTCACATCTTGAATCACTTCATTGATTTAATTACCTGTAAACAACGCAGTAATTCTGGATTGTGGGTCTATAATTAAGATAAGATTCTACCCTTAATCACACACGATATCTATAACTGCCCTTTATTTCATTGTGAATTCCTTTTTCCAGCTCAGGCATCCATTTTCTTTGTGCACATTTTATAGCTTTTCTTGCCACACACTGGATCTGGATTACAGTCACTTATTTGGGGGTAGGGGTTGTGTCATCTTATGATTTTTCTGGCTTTGTATGTGCTTATTAGACCTTCTGCCATGATGAATCAAGAAAAAATAAAAAAGAAACATCAGCTTATACTTGAGAAAATTACATTGAATTAATAAGTCAAAGAATCAATGTTGTTGAAGGATCATTGAATTTAAGTTAGAGAAAAAAGTCAGATATTAGGCACATTGTTGATTACTAACAATTTCATCCTGGAAATGCATACTATTTAGGTAGAGCACACTGACAACACTACAATGCATCGACTTGCACTAGCATTTAGAAGTACTTTGTATTCTCCTGAATATATTTTTAGTTCCCTGTGCTACTGTGACTTGTGGAAACAGGAAAAAAACTGGAAACAAAAGTCAAAACAAGAACATACCTCAGTTTTTAAATCAATGCAGTCTATGACTATGCCAGTGGCCTTTTTCTTCTTTTGATTTCAAAAGGAATTTCTGAAAAAAGCATCACAAGTGCGATGCAAGTGCTTTCTGCAATTATTTCCTCTCTCTGTGTACAGCATTTCACGTATATCTTTAAGGCCACACCTGTATATATACATACTGACAGTCGAGTGCGTTGTCGAGTGCGTTGTCGAGCTCTAATTCCAGAGCCAAATAAGTCACCACACTGTCATCTTGGCCACTGTTACGCTGCCCTGTTTCCCAGTTGGCTGAATTACCGTGGAAAGATGCTTTCTGCTTTGTTTCTAGTCCCAGTCACCCATAGAGGGCACCCTCATTGTACCATACCCGTCCAGAGACAATGCTTCCTATCGTGAGAACCATTCCCTTAAAACAAAGATTTTAAAGCAGAAGTTGTCAAATGCTTACACTTATTTGAGGATTTTTTTTCAAAATGCTCCTTAATCCTAAAGATCTTTTCTTTACATTGATAAAAGATGTGGGGTTTTTTTTCATTTTACAATATTATTTTGCAGAACAAGAGAAAAGGGAGAATATTATTTAAAAGTCTCTAAATATCTTTGTTTAAAAGGCTTCATTTCTCTGGCTTTTGTACTATTATAAATAAAACTGCCTTCAGTAAAGAACAAGAAAAAATTTCAATGAAAGTTCTGCTCTTTCACCTCATATCGGTACTGAGCAAGCACTTGAGGGAGCACATACAGAGCCTAGGAATCCTCCGGTTTAAATAAGGGTTGTGCTGGTTTTGGCCAGGGCAGTGTTAATTTTCTTCATAGTAGCTGGTATGGGGCCATGTTTTGGATTTGTGCTGGAAAGAGCATTGATAGTACAGAGATGTTTTCAGTATTACCGAGCAGCGCTTGCACAGAGCCAAGGCCTTTTCTGCTTCTCACCCCAGCAGCAAGCAGGCTGGGGGTGCGCAAGAACCTGGGAGGGGACACAGCTGGGACAGCTGGCCCCAACTGACCAAAGGGATATACATATGGTGTCACACTTAGCAACAAAAAGCTGAGGGAAGGAGGAAGGGGGAGACGTTCAGAATGATTGCATTTGTCTTCCCAAGTAACTTGTGCATGATGGAGCCCTGCCTTCCCGGAGATGTCTGAGCATCTGCCTGCTGATAGGAAGTGGTGAATGAATTCCTTGGTTTGCTTTGCTTGCGCACATGGCTTTTGCTTTAATTATTATACTTTCTTTGTCCTAACCCATGAATTTTCTTCTGATTCTATCCTCGGTCCTGACACAGGGGAGTGAGCAAGCAGCTGTGTGGTGCTTAGTTGCTGGCTGGGGTTAAACCACAACAAGGACTTAGGTTATAAACTTTGGTATCTGTATCTGAAAACACTACCAAATATCTCTTGAAGCTTATTACAACCAGGAACTTTCTTCATCAGTTTGGTCTGGGTGCTACAAGACTCTGAAAAGTCCTTGGAAATAAATATTGGGCTGCTGCAGGTACTGTAATTTTTCTTTCTGTGATCTGTCCAATTTATCTTCCATTTTCTTTTATTTCAGGGGTTGAGAGAAGAGGTATTTTATGGGGGGTGGGAGGGAACAGCACACATACAGTAAATGAAGCTACATGATACTTGTAGATATTTGTACTTTTCAACTTGCTTTAAAAAAAAAAAGTCACATAAGACACCCTTGATCTTTAGCACACTCCCATTACTTGGGGCATATTCAGTTTTCATCTCTAAATTAGTCCTCACAGTCTGGTCTCCCAGAGAAAATAGTCTTTAGGAGTGTTTCAAAAACCTGCTGCCTTGGGGATCCTCTCCTACAAAACAAACCTCCTGACCCAAGGACCATAAGGCACTCATCAAGCAAGCCACATGCTTCTGAGTTTTACCTTAACACCCACATGGAAAGTGCGACAAACATACCTCATGTATAGTTCAAGCCAGCTTTGCAGATAGCTCTTTGCTCTGAAGTGATTTTGTATTTCACCTCACTCTCTCTCCCAAACACACCCATGCACAGTTCTGTTTCCCAGGAAGACCTGAGTCATGTCTGACCCTAAAGAGGCCAAGTGTCATAAAACAGCGGTCTCATCTACTCACTCACTGCTGCCAGTCTTCAGCTAGGCTTCCTTTGAGTTCAGCTCAGATGGAAACCTTAGCCAGTACTTCACGCTTTGGCCTCGAAGATGTGGCAGTAAGCTATTCACAACTCAAATGATACGAGGTACTTACTGATACAGGGATCACTGCAAGCGTATCACTGGGTAGAAAGCAGTGCTTCAGTTACAAGCATCCTGTTGAAGGTTAACTCATCCACCAAACAAGGTTATCAGGTGTTAAAGCTCTGCTTCCCATGGAAGCACAAGTGTCTACATGAGCGTTAAGAGAGAACAAACACAAAGTAACTGAAGCGATGAGGATGAATAAAACCTGAGTGTGCCAGAGGAACTAAGTGGGTCCTTTCCTGATTACCACAGGCACTTAAAAAATTCTTTCCTGTCTCTAGGGATCTCTTTTTAGCTGCTAAATTGGCTTTATTGATTTGGCCTTTCACCTCTCTCCAGCTCAGCTCCCTGTCTGCACAGAGGAGACACCAGCGCCCAGCAGCTGGGAAACTGCAGGGCGCCTTGTTCATAACTGAATTGTGCTGAAGCAGCTGCAAATCTGCACCACGGAGAATGCAGGGCAAAGTGAGATCCCATTGCACCCCACTGGTGTCCTTCAAGGTGGTGGCACAGAAGGCACCTAAGCAGAGGCATTGGATACAGCTAACAAGCCCTGTTGGTGAGCCACAAAGCGGCAGGGACGGTGCAGAGCTGCAGAGAAGTACTGAGTGCCAAATACTGCACTTGACAGTCCTTGGGACCCTCACTTACCTTAGCAGCACAGAGAACAGGAGGTGTGTGTGGGGAGGGACATGCATGGCACCTGCTTGCCTTTCTGCTTCTCCCCCCTCGCAGTGAGAGAAATGTGTTAACAACCTTTAAAATCATCATCTCCCAAGGGACAAAACTGCCTACTTCATTAACAGCTCCAGTACAGGGACTCAGCAATAAGTCCTTAAACTGACTAAGAACAGAAACAGTCATCAGAACCATTCTGCAGTATTTTCCTGTGGTATCACAACTGCTTCTGCAATACTCAGTAGAGAAACTATTTCTAAATTAAACCAACACTAATTCAATTCTATCAGACAGGAAAGACTTCAAGAGCTGTATTCATTAAAAACTTTCCCCAACATCTGTACTTAAGGACACAGAAAATTCTCTTATTATTCAAAGTCACTGGAGCAAGATGTCTGTTTCTAAAAGAGAAGTCTTGACACACAGTACTGAGTCCTGAGGCAAGGATTACTTGATGACATTCCATCTCTTCAATAGAAATACTGGGATAGGCAGTAGTTACCCAGGGGATGTACCCAGGTAGCCTCTTAGTAGAACCCCCAAACACTCTGCCCAGATCCAGCCAGATAGTTTTGTGTTGGTTTCAGATGGTGGAAGGACGGGGGAGAGCCCAGATGCCTTGCAGATAGTGAGATGACAGGGGAAATCCATGCCCAGTCCATTCCATGGCTCAAGACACCCATGGAGGGAAAACAAACATCTCGCCTCTCCCCCAGCCACCCAATTAGCGAAGGAGGGAGCCATGCTACACTCATTACCTGAGAAGCATCCATCCACCCAACCCACAGCCTGGCTTACCGTCACACGGGAGCAGGAGAGAGTAGGGGATAATGGATGGGGCACAGCCCCAGAAGCAGAGGAGGGTACAGTGTCTAACGCAAGAGTCCACAAAGACACGTGGACTAGGACAGGGAGAAGCAGCCCAAGAGCAGGGCTGGGAACAGCTCTGGCCAGAGGAGGAGACAGGGAGATACTAGGTGCCTGGGAAAGGAGGAGGGTGGCATAAGCTGTCCTTGAAGAGGGGAAAGCTCGCAACATGTAGGAGAAAGTATCAGAAAGTTATTGTGGTGTGGTAAAAAGAGCAGAAAGGTACATTTGCAAATCACTGGTGGACAGAGTAAAGGCTGGTGTCTGTTTCTGTTGAGCAACCAGCCACGTACTGAAGGGGTCACATGCTGCAGCTACTTGGTATCCACTATTCCCACAGCTCGACGCTTGCCAGCCTTGAAGCTGAGACAATTCTCTTTAAGATGGACTTGATGAAGTACTCATTTCAAGCTCTCTTGAATGCATACCTCCTCCCCTTGAAGTCAAAGATGACTTTCCACACTAGACACAAAGCCCTTCCACCCTCCTCCTGCACACAGGGCAATTAGTGCTACTGCCCAGAGCAGGCAACTGAGATCATTTTAGTCACTCAGGTCTATCTAGACCGAGCTATCTCAGCTCCTTCCACGCTTTGGGGTGCCAGAGGGGCTGAAGAAGCAAAGTTTAAAGCAAGGCCTTGGAAATCTTTCCTGGAATGCTGTAGTAAGAAGGTAGTTAGAGCCTCCAAGATTCCTGGGAAATCCAAAAGAATTAATACATTTTTTGGGGGAAAAAAAACCCCAACCAAAACAAAAAAAAAATCAAGTCTGGTGTAGGAGTTGCAGAAAACTAGTCAGTAAAAGTTGTGCAGATCAGCCAAGCATTATATGAACCCACTATAAAAGAGAGGCTCCCTGAAGAAGAAGCCATTAAGGCTGTGACTGTGCCCTTTTAATCCAGTGCAAGAGGGGACAGCCTGGCATGGTCCATTTTAGTTGAACAAGAGAAGAACAGGGTCTCGCCAGAAAAATGAGGAGGCTCTGGTGAGCTGAACATCTCTTTCCGCAGAGGCATTCAATCAGGTCTGCTTTTTCAAGAGAGCACAAAGGGAACCCTCACAGACACTCGCAGGAAGCAAGGCAAGGAGAAAAGACCTTTCATCATCTATCTCAGTCCCCCCAGCTCCACCCCACAAGACATTTTCCAGACTTTCCAGTCAGCCCTGAGATGTTGACTGGTGCACCAGCTTCATCAGCTCTCTGGCACGATCTCCCTGCATTCCCTCCCACCTTCAATGAGATAAGAGAGTCAGGAATGTTGTTCACAAGATGGGTGTTACTACTCAACTCTGAAACCAAAGCAAACATCAGGACATCTTCTGCCAGTTCTAAGGAGGACATGAGATGACTTCTCTATGGGAGCAAAAACATTTTTCCTGATGAAACATCAGCTCTGAAAAGAGGTCCTTTCAGGGTTGTTCTGGGGAGAAACAAAGGAGGCTTCATCAGGGAGGGATCAGAGAAGGGAGCACTTGGCAGGGAGTTGCACTAACTCAGGTAATTTGAATGCTTCTGATTATCAGAGATGATTCACTTCTGTTCACTTTGCACCAAGTATTGTGAAAGACATTGCATTTATCTGCACTGACACTGACTCACTGTTTCACAATATGAGCTTAAGGTATTGTTACTACTATGACAATGGGAAGGCTTGGACATCCAAAACCCTATACAACAGCTGGGGAAAGACTACAGAGGATTTTGGTAAATCCAGACCAAGCAGAAAATGTGATTAAAAACTCCACTCTTTTCTCCTCTATTAAAAGAGATGGTGTGAAAACTCTAAAAATAAAAATGCAGATGTTCTGAGACAGCTGTCAAGAAGTCAAGAGGATAATTCTGTCTCTAGAGAGATTGCTTTGATTTTTATCACTACAAGCTGAGTTTTGCCTGTAGACAATCAGATTTACAAAGAACATACTGTTAGTCATTAGTGTATAGAGTCACTTTAAATAAGCTTATGGACAATTCTCAATCTCATACATCCTTATGAGATGGAACACCTGGAACTAAACCCGCAGAAAGTCAAAGTTTATGGCATGGACCATTTATATCAGCTGACCTAAAATTACAGCAAAGAACTCACAAAATTTGAGTGAGAGGTAGCAGTTAATGGCTGAATTAAAGACAGCTTTTAAGAAAAGTCACAGGAACAAAGGAAAGGTAACACAGTTCTCTGTATGTTTGTTATGGTGTTACTTATCAAGTACAATTAACTGCTCCGAAATAATGGTTCTCACTGCTCAACCAACGCTGGTATTTACTGTCACTACTGTCAGAAGTGCTTAGCACCCATAGAGGAGACAGGGTTTCTAAAGCATTGGCTTCCGTTCAAGCATCTAAATTAATAGCCATGCTCAGAGGAAATCTGACAGCATTGGACACTGTCTGAAAGAACTTCTTAGCTAAAACCAAATTTCTTGCCAAAGGAGCCACACTTTTAAAAAATGAAGAGGGAACGAGTGGAAGAAAGGGATACAACTTTACTCAATGAAGCGTTATACCTCAGACTTCTCCCCAGCCCTTGCCTTCCTCCTGTCTCAGCAATACACAATGTCTTCTTGGTCAGGTAGAACATTCCCTCTCCAAGGTCCTATATCACAAGGTTTAAAGCCTGCAATTATTAAGTAATAGTTGTCAAGTAGTAGCACCTAAGTAAATGCACCTTATGTAAGACTCTATACATACAGATATGCACCAGGAGCAAATCTTGGGAAATATGGTAAGGTCCCCAGTAGGTAAAGAGGGCAGAAAGGAAACAAGTATAGAAAAAAAAAATAAAATACTAAGATCTCCAAGGTCCTCAGCAGTGAAGCCAGAAAGAGATGCTAGCACTGCCAAATCCCTATATAGCACCCTGCTTCTCCAGAACAATATTCACCACAGCTCACATTTTGTTGTGGACAAATGGCACGGCCCTAAATTAAATCACAGTGGGGAGCAAAGCATTGATTGTCCTATTAACTGAGTATCTGTGCAAGGTTGCTAAACAGGAGGTAAGAGATACACATCAAACTCTGATGAATGAAGCACAAAAAGATACAAGTACAATCACATGCTTATTGCTGTAAAGAGCTGAACTCTGTAATTATCATCTGTGGGGAAGTGTCTCAAAGAGAAAACAAGAAAGGAAATTGCAGTGTGTCTATTTATTTCCATAGCTACTGTATGACTGAGAGCCACTCAGCAGCCTCTGCTATTTGTAGGAGTGTTTCCCAACAAAACATACCAAAGGTGCAGGAAAAGGGCTTGTGTATTGTTTTGTCAACACACGGCAACAGCCTGCCAGGTAGAGTTCCCCACCCCATAAACGAGAGGGTGTACAAGAATGCTTTCCTTAGAGACAGTGGGGCATAAATCATAAAATCAGGCTCAGGGCAGGGAAAGAGAAGACACACACAACTGACTAGTGATATAGGAGAAAGCTGAGATTATTGTCGATGTCTGCTTCGCCACTGCAGGGACAAAGAGAGGTGACAAGCTAGAACAAGCAGACTGGCACGTGCAAGACATCTGCCAGGTATGATCGTGACTCCCCATTTCCCAGGTCTGCTAACCATAGGGGATCAGGGTACACCAGTCACCTGTGGTCTAAAAGTGTGCTGCTCACATTAATGACTCTTCTATCACACAATCCTTAACAGCAAGGCACAATGGTCAAAACTTACCAGTCTCTCAACCCTCTCACTCAGGTCTCTAAACCTTCCCGAGGACTGTCTGGACAATTCATTACTGTACTGGATGTTGGTGATTTTTACGTTGGCACTGTAATAGAACAGCTTCTGATCTGTAAGAGAAATAAGAGAAACAGGTAATACTGAAAGCACGAAGACGAATGAACTTTTGATATACACCTAGAGCTGACTGATATCTAGATGTCTAGGGGGTGGATGATCCTTCACCCGTATCCAACCCATTCAAATACAGCTTCCAAAAGCTAGAAACCCAGGAGCAAGAACTCAATTGAGTTAGGTGATCTAAGCCAAGTAGTGACAAAAAGCTCAGTTTCCCCAACAGTTACAATGCTGGCCAATAGCACTTTGGGCTCGCACAGGATCACGAGCTGCATCCTACTGGTCAGCCACCTTCCTTCCTGGCCTGTGTGCCCACTCAACGCCGAGCCCTGGCAGGTGATTGCTGGTGGTCAAGGCAAGGGAACAGTGAAACATCACAAGTCGAGACAAGCAGAAGGTTCTGTCACTCATGTAAGGGAGACCAGAAAGCTGTGTTGACCTCATCACAGATGTAAATCATGAGGAAGATGTGAAAGGAATGAAAGCAAGTGAAAGCCAACAGAAACCACAGCCATAAACCTCCCTGCAGGAAACGTTGCTAAGAGATCAGCAAAGATGCTAAATGAGGAACAAAAGAGCTCTAGAAAAGCCAGTGGGTTTTCCCCAAAAGAGCTTTAAACGGACTGATAAAAAGCAAACTCCCAGCATTGTGCAGCACAACAAGCACAAAGAAAATACACTAAACATAGGAACAGTGATTTGTTATGTGAAACTTACCATATGCCAGAAAATAAACTAAGAGACCGATGGTGATAGCTGCTGCCGCTGCTGTTCCAATAACAATTAGAGCTATTTTCCAGGGCTCAAGATGTCTTATTTTGATGGCTGGCTGATGAATTCTGGGGGAAAGGAAGAACAAAGGGATAAGATTAATGAGAGACACTTTTCTAATTATCCCTCCCAAAAATGAAGCTAAAGTTTTCTCTCTCAACATCAGCTGATTCTTCCCAGCTGTATTAATTGACTTCTCACCCAACACCCTTGAAAATGAAACCATGACTCAAGACTATTTTGAAATAGATGTTGGGATATGCCAAATTAAGTAGGAGTCCCACTATGCACTTTCTTACATGACCTCTGACTGGAAATCTGCAAGAATAAAACTTATTTTTTAGCTGGGTGAATTTTTATACAGCAGCATAGGCAGTTTTCAATTGGTTAAAAAAATCAGTCATCACAGACACTCTAGCACCTTTGCTCCCAAAAATGCTTTGTGCAATAAAATTGGGAAAAAGCATCCCATGCTTTGTGTAGTACATATCTACACATTTTCCAAGCTGCTCCATCCATTTCTGTCTGCAAACCAGAGCTGGACAAGAAACAGATTTCAGCCAGCCAGCCTATGCTTCCTGTTTTACTCAGGCTAAGTCTAAAAGCAAAAGACAAGCACTGCTTTAAGTAGTATTTTCTGAAGGGATGAAATGACAGGGCAAGGGCAAGGACATGTGAGTGGACCAGGGGACATGAGTAGGAAGTCTCACCAGTACTTCTCTCTGCCATGCTCTTAATTACACAGGTGCTAATCCACATTAACTCAAGGAAAGTCAGTAGTCTGCAGGTCAGTATTTATAGTTAGACAAAAACCTGCCTGAAAAACGTTACTCACAGCAAATTCTAACTCTACCTATACACTCAAAGACATCTGAAGATCCTCAAAGCCACTTTTCTATTATGTTATCAGCCATTACAAAATACAGAACAGGAAGCCAGAATTTGTGGCAAAGAGTCTTTCATTCTAGAACCAGCTATCTCATTTGTGCAGACATGCACACCTTCAGGTTAAGGTACAGCCTCCCCCAGCAAAGCAGGTTCCCAGGATCTCCTCCTGAGGGTATGAGGCATCTCAGTGAGTTCCCACATTCATAACAAAGTACATACAGCTCACTTCCAGAACACCTACCTCATGAGCCATAAGTTTAAATACATTAAAATAAGTTTAAAATAATTTGCAGCTGTGTGCAGGAATAAGACAGCAAGCACACTGTGCACAGTACATAAATATTGAAGCAGGTTCTGATATTTCATTCTAATGTCATTGTAATGCCTTACAGTTATGGCCTTATTATTTCAGCTTGGAAAACAACTGACTCAGGCTAAATATCGTGACATTTGATTGAGTGAAAATGGGAATACTCATTTGTCACTCATACCTGTTCTGACTTGTACTGGATCTCCTAGCTAGTGTCTCCTTCACTCCTGTTATCCTCTAAACTATTAATCTCTCATCTCCTGTGGTTTGCTTCAAAATGCATCTGTGAATCCACAGCAGAAAAGAGGAGGGGGAAAAAAAAAAAAAAAAAAAAAAAAAAAAAGAAGATAGGAATTAAACAGTCCTGTTAAGAGATTAGCAGCTCCAAAGCTATTTCTGAGACTACTGTAGGAAGTTGCCTTAAAACTTTAACTGGAGAAATGAAAAAGATGCAGCTATAATGAGTCAGGACTCTGCCTCATTAAGAAGACTATTTCTAAATAGTAACTGTTAGCTGAAACCATAAAGTCAGTGGCGAGTTCAGCTTTAATTTGTCATGTGGGTCTGTTGGGGTGGGTTTTCTGCCACTCCAACTAGCAGTCCTTTGCATGTCTTGTACGTTTTGTAAATGTTTCTCTTACATTTGAAGTGAGACTAAGCTGCATGAAAAACCAACAAAACACACACACACTTAACTTGACACAACCTACTCGCATTCATTCTTGTAGATACTCTCATTTAAAAAGCAGTTGTCTCAATTAATCTACACAGAAGGAAAAACACTTAGAAGGTCTTTCAGCTATAATGAACCTGGGCTGGCACAGCCCCAGACCAAAATGCTGGGTCGGAGAAGCCCATTTGAAAGGCTGAATGCCACCTTTTACACCGCAGTCAGTGAGTGTGAAGAAATTACTACCTATCATATCAGTGAAAGAGCGGTTTCAGATCAGAAGTAACGTGGTCAGGATACAGTTAAATATAAAGTACCATATAAACTGAAACCTTTTCAGAATTCTTTTGTACATAGTATATAACATTTTTTTAATAATTCTTATTCTTTATTTCTTCTCTTTCAAGTTTCATATTACCATTTAGCAAACAGAACGCCCAGTCCACAATAGTTACTCACACATGTAATTTTACTCACACACATGACTTTCACTTAATTCATGAAACCTGTTTGAAAGCATCGTCTGAAAGAGGTACAAAGCAGACATCAAGCTTTTAAACTGAATTTCCCCAGACAATAAACTGTTTGAGAAGTATCTGTTAGAAAGTCACTTAAGGAGAGAGGGGTGGGACTGTTTTGGGACCTGGGATGTCTTTTTTTTTTCCTTCTGTTTTTTCTGAATAACTGTCCCCCTTCCTTATAAATAATAGCACAGAATGACTGTTAAGGTTCACTCTCCTCTCCTAATTAATTTTTAAAACAAAAATTGGTTTTAAAAACATAAGGTATTTTTGAGTAAAATGTCCTTGGTTAGGTTGTTCCACCTGGATACTTCTCCATTTGAATAGATGTGCAAACTGAGCACACCAGGATGATTTCAAATCCAGGTTTTCAAAAATACCTGTGAGATAAAAACACAGATTGCTGGGCTGAACCTTTTCCATTCCCATTAACTTTGAGCTTTGCTGCTGCTTTGCTCTGTCTCCTAAGGTTCATTCCTCAAAGATCAATTATTTCATCTAATAACACATCCCATTGTGTAAAGCTGGACAGTACTTACAGGGATTCAATACACACAAGAGGAGTAACTATCCCAGAATTGAAACAGCTTTGATCCACATGATGACCCACCAGAGCCTGAAATACTCTGCAGAGAGCTGATACAAGTTCAACAGTGGGAATTTACTGTCACAGATAAAGAGTCCAGCAGTCCCTTACAACTCCTTGGGAACTATCTGCTCAACAGAGAGGGAACTGGGAGAGTAACCAAGAAAGGCATAGCAGGATTAAAAACACTCCAGGTGACAGGGTCACTGAAATCGTCCAGAGCAGAAATGGAGATTTTAAGCCTGAACAAAATACTAGCTGAAAGCCTTCCACTGACTTCAGCGGGCTTTCTGTCAGGGTCCCTTCTGCCTACACCCTAAGTGGTCCTCCCCTCTACCCCAGAGGCTCTGCTCTTTCCCAGACAACCATGCCTGTGCAGTAATTTTAAATACACTGCAATCAGGGACTGGATTTCATCTTTCTACAGAAGACTGTCAAGTCCCAGAGTAAGATTTGTCTGATTAGGAAGAGGACTGAAATATTTGCTGACAAAGAGAAATGACAAAAACTGATACAAATTGCCCACACTGACAACAATTTTACTTGGTTGTCCTCTCTTTCTTTCCTAATAATTTCTAACACTGTCTTTGCTTTTTCAATTGGCATTCAGCTGGAATTTTCCTAGAAATACCCTCTGAGACCTTTCCTGAGTGGTGCTAGGTGATTTGGAGCCCTACATTCTGTACTTGGGTTCCCCCCTCCATCATGAGCACAAAGAAGCCCGCCAGGAACAATTCCTCAAGAAGCAGCTCACATCAATAAACACAAAGCCAGAAAGATCCCTCCCCTTAAGCATTTTACAAGGTAGAAATAAGGAGGACATGGTTAGTTACGTCTATTGGCTTTTAGTAGCAGAGGAGCACTGGGGGAAAAAAAGCCAGTCTCAAAGAAAAATTAAAAATCTTACCTAATACCCAAACTTTTTTTTAAGGGTGCCATTCAATAAACAGATCATAAACTTCACATTAAATAAATCATGCATGCACTTGCCTCACTGCAGCCTGAAACTGTTAGTTTACAAAATAAATAAGAGTGTCTTTTACCTATTGGAATTTTGATTCACGTCTTGCAAAGAAGCAGAATTAAAACTGCCTTCTACGAGTCACACCACCTTCAGAGGAAAAGCCTCAAAGGTCTTCCTCACCAGGGCAGAAAACACACTCTGACACCTGTGGGAACTCTTCCATCACCTGCACTGAGCTTCATATCACAGACAGTGTGTAGCTAAGTCAGCATGAACCATGAAACAGAACACAGGACAGGCTCTGCTTTGGCATGCACGTACTGACAGTGTCTGGTCAAGAAAGGTGCTGACAGGACAGCATGACAGCCAAACCCAAAACAGTCACCTAGAGATGATCTCTTGTGGGCTATTAAATGTCCTTATTATTATTAAATGTTTTTAGTCCTGTAACAGAGACATGCTTAGACAAACAATTTTTTTCCATGATTTTAGAATGCATGCAGTACTTCTGTCTTGAGGTGCTTTGAGAAAAAAAAATCGATAAAAAATACTATCAGCCTTAGCAGTTTACATTTCTGGCTGGATAATAAGTTTTTATGTATTTTATACATAATAAACAGTTGCTAGGTTGGGTAGATAAATATTGAGATGCTGTAATCTAGCAATGTATTTTCACTGAACAGCGATGGACAAATTTCTTCATGGGAGAAATGCTGCTGAAATTAGAGAAGGTTCCTCAGACAAGAGGTTCAGCTGAGACTCTGAAACCCCAGGCAATTTTCCAATGGCAGAGAAACTGGACAATTCCCATTTTAATTTCTGTATAAAATCTGTCTCCCCGTTACCACTAAAACATGAAGTTTTCAGATTGTCTTGTATCAGAAGCATGTAAAATTAAGCCATCCCAAGCTTTGTGTTAGCTTGACTTCATTCAGAATGAAGACCTCTAAGTAACCAGAAATATAGACATAGAAGGAGTACGTGATGGAAACAGAATTATTTGATTTTCAAAACTTACGCTGACACAAAAAGCCCAATCATAAAACTGTCTGTGAATAATAAAGACAGGCATTTCTGCAACACCGTCCAACAGGATAGCAAAGTCCATAAAAGCTGCTGCGTTTACACTGGAGCTCACTCAGTCAGTGAAGACAACCAGATTTTACGGCTTAGGAGGAGATCCTTTCTTATTCTGATTTTCCTGTCTAAAATGGTCAGAAACTGAGTGAAGGTGACACGGAAACACAAATGGTACCAATCCATACGAGTCAAATGAGGTGTGGTGTATACCAGAATCAAAAGTATTTCACTAGGGTTTCCTGGAATCAGGATCTGCTCTGGGACAAACAGCAGAACAGGTTTCTGTTTGGTACCATGCAGGAACCACATCTGCCTCCTGCAGTAATGAAGGTTAACTCCCACTAATGCCAATGGGACACGAGTGTCCTTGCACCAGGGCTGGCATCCATTTCCTGATACACCTCAGCAGTCTGTAATCTACACTCATTTTGCCCACCTACCGCATGACAAATTGGTGCAAGTGGCACTGCATTTCCACCTACATATTCACTTTTAGACTCGCATATGCACCACCAGCTACTCTGTAGCCCACCCTGCCAGGGCACAAGATCTTCACAAGGAAGTTGTGGGTAGGACACTGCATTTGCTTCCCAGACTGCAGGACACAGCACAACAGAGGAGGGACAAGACTAGCAAAGCTGTCTACTCCACCCAGTTTTCCTTAGCGGCTTTGCTTCCTGAAGGATTTTATGGAGCACACATTCCATAGTTTCAACTTAGCTTGAAATGTTGTGAAAAAAGGCATCCTAGAACTGGAAAAACCTAATACTGAAGCCCCACTCCTGCAAGAGACTGAGGCACAGCATGATGAGCTCAAACAGCAAGGCTTACAGCTCCACGCTCAGATCTACATGCCTGCCCAGCAAAGAGCTCCGGACATTTAACAGGTTACGCAGGGCCTTTGATTAAGACCAGGAAGTCCCCATCCTTTCAGAAATGTGTAAATATTTAATTATCCAACACAGATTTCCCCTAATGTACCTTAGATTTTATAATAACCTAAACAACTATTTAAACAACTAAATCCTTTCCTAACTAGAAGGCAACTAAACTCATCTCAGATGCTATTTAACTATCCTCTAGCACGCTTATTATTTAGACCACTATTGATATCAACAAGACGTGTTAACTAGATTTACCTCTAAGAAGAAAAAGGAATGGCTTTTCAATTCTGCTAGGCAGAGAACTCTCAAAAACTAAGTTTTCCCTCTTTATGTAACACATGCAAACTGGTATTCACAACTGATGGGGATTTATCCGTCACCTGACAGAGCAGCGTAGCTTTTAAGGTAAGGATATTAAACAGGGCAGAGACTCTTTGGGTATTGAACAGGGTACCACTAAAGAAGCACAGAACCAAAAACTGAACTCAGTCTTCTCCTGACAAAGTCAACACTGTATTGACTAAAAATGACATTGTCCTCATGAAATGTGGGAATAAAGAGTAAGTTTTATCAATTTAGAAACAATGTTTCTATTTCAGCATGTCCAGCAATTATTAAAAAATACCCAACTTCTAGAAATACTGAGGATGGAAAAAATAAGTAATATCTTGCAATCATCCACAGCCATCTACCCAAAGCAATGCCAGAGAGGAGACTAAGATTGTAGTATTTAGCAATTACACATAAAAATTTAGCCATCCAGTCAAATCATTAGGGTATTAAAAAAAAATATTTCAGATTCTTTTGGATTTTTCTGAGGTCTTACTTTTTAGCTTCATCAATTGCTGAGGCAACGATAAAAAACACATTCAAGGAAGATTGAGCATCTCTTATTGCCACATGAAGCCAGGAGCCAGAGCATCAAACAGAAATAACAAATTCCAGGAGGCTTGCTGTACATTTATGACCAGATCCCTGCTCTGACTCAAGAGAATATAGTAGACTATCACAGCAGCTAGGAGACTTATTTTTGTAAAAATACCCTGAACTTTGCAGCACCATCTCAAATACTGTTACAGTAAAACGAAGCTAAGTATATTCAGCATCTCTGACTGCACAAAAATGCTTTCAGACACAAAACATCTTGCCATTACTCCCTAGGAATCATGGCTTCTCTGTAGTGTTCTCCTTACGTAGTTATGCTGCCATCACCGATTTAACTGGGACTTTTTGCAGGGTTTGGGGGAAATAATATTGCAACTAGACCTGACTAAAATCCATGGTTTACAAAAATTGTGTTATTAACATTTGATTTTGACACAAAAGAGCTTCCTGGATTCTCCACTGCTGCAATAAAAGCCTGCTGGGGGCAGGACAAGACAATCACAGGAAGGAAAGGTGTCAACCTAAGACATCATATCATTTCTAAAGAGAAAGAAAATCTTTGTGCTCCTGGCCATGCTAGGAAAGGATTTCCTTCTGCATTTCTCACTCAAGCCACGTGTTATTCTTTTCATCCAGACCACAGTCTCCAAACCCTCCCTTTCAGCCTGCAACTTCCCTCCTGTCTATTGCCCCTTTTCAGGCTGCGCATTTCAGACCGATCCATGATGTACCCTAGATTTAAAAGGACAAAAAGAGCAGGGATAGAGCAATGGGGTCCAAGGTCAGGCAAGAGAAGATTTCTCTTCTGGATCTACATATGTCCTTGAAGTCCTAAAACTGTCCCATAAACAGTATCCTTTACTACCATAACACCTCCAAATCAGACTCACAGAGTTAAAAAATGCCACCTACTTTTGAAGATCCCATGGTAGGTCCCGGTAGGTCTGGTAGCCTTTCTGACCGCCAACCAAGGCTTGACTAAAGTCTGGACTGCGTAGTGAATGCTGCTGGAAAACACAGGAGTTGCATTGACTGGTGTGACGGGAAGGGAAAGGTGTTGAATGAAGATCCTTCATTGAGGCACAGCTGGCGCAACACCCAGCACCCTGTGGGTTATTGCAAAACGGGGGAGCGAACTTCAGAATAAAAACAAACAGAGGTAAGCATGGAGTTGATAAGGAGACCGTAACCGTCGGATCAGCTCTGCATCAAAGAGCTCCCCAGGCAGAGATGGACAGAGCAGATAAATTGGCACAGGCAAGAAGACTTGTTCTTCACCACAGCAGAACAGGAAGTACGTGAGATTTCCCTTTTCCAGCACTCCCTTTCTGTCCAGCTTGTATCCCTGCAGCAGGCCTTCTCCTCAGCAGCAGCACCTTCTACCATACACTTACTGTAAAACTCACATGGGAGAGGCTCCACACTGTCCGCAATGCTAAGTCGCTTGCCTCCCGAGATAGCTGACAGAAAGGCCGAACACAAAAACAAATACAGATATAAATTGCTTGGTCAGCCAAGCCTGATCTCCCTCGGTGCTCACTGCTCCACAGCTGTCCTGAAGTCTCTTGGCATCAGGGACATGACAACTATAAGTATCCAGCCTCCTAATTACACGTTAGTCATTTAATGGCTAGCGTAACCCCGCCTGTGGAAAATGCTTACTCTGTGAAAAGGGCCACCAACCTCCTTGGAATTCCCTTCTCCCAGCACAAACGTGATTCTTCAGAGCCAACTGAAAAGGGGAAAATGGCTATTCTCTAGTGAGAAATTGTGTACTTGCATCTCAAAACCCAAGGCAAAAAAGGAAAATTACCAGAAACCAAACTTCTGGTCTCTAGTCTTTGATATGCTTGGATTTTTTTGCCAAAAAGTTTGAAGCATTTGGTTTTCCAGTGCAGTCTCAAGATTTCACAACTTTATGGGAACACATGTTATCTTCCAGAAAGAACCTCAGCAACAGAGGGTAACAACCCCCCCCCCAAAAAAAAAAAAACCAAAAAACAGCAAAAAGAAAATTTCACCTAATTATACCAAGTCCTTTTCCTTCTCTCACTAATGATGCCTATTCACAGGCATTTCAATGCAATTACAGAAGCAAGTGTCTGGACATCCCATTGTTAGGACAGTGGGAAAAGCTGAGCACTGCTGCATGGCATCTATTTCTCTAACATTGATTTCTTCCTTTGCTTTGATCAAGTCAATTGCTGCTTTTTTTTTTTTTTTTTTTTTTTTTTTTTGGCTTCTGTTGCAGTTACCTGCCTTACGTGGGGGTTTACTGATTGAATACACAGTTACCTCTTGAGTACTAATATCCTCCCTGGGCACCCCCCTCCCCTTCCCCCCTCAGCCCTGTCATCTTCTTTTTCAAGATTAATAAAACTCAAAATTAAGTTTGTGCACAACAGAAATCCCTGCTCCACCCAGAAACACACTCACACCCACAGGAACTCCAGCACTCAATGCAGTGCCGGAGATCGATTACAAACCAATTCAATCCAGGAGTCAAGAAATACCTTAGAATTCCTCAGGTTTTTTATTTGGTTTTTAATATTGTGTTCACAAAATCTGTCATCCTTACAAAACACGCTCCTAGAATAGAAAAAGCTTAATTAAGTTTGGGATGTAATGCAAAGAAGGACATAGCATTTCTGCCCATAATGGTTAGGCTGAGGCTATGCATAGTGGTCTGCCCACAGAGATAAAAGTTGGCAGCACTGTTAGTGGGTTACTAACATTAACTTCTTCATTAGTTATTAGAGACTGCTAATCAGATGCCCTAAGTACCCAGGCCAAGCTCACTGGGAAAAGGCAACCCTTGAAGTGTTTACCCTGTAAGTTGTACAGAATTTTCTCTGATGTGCTCAGAAGTTCAAAGGCCAGCTCTACCCTCCTGGGTCAGGTAAAAAACATATTCCAGCAGAATTAGGTTTTAGCAGGCAGCTAGAGTTTGAGACAAAAGTTACCTGAGATCTTGGGCTCTATAACAAGATTTCAAAGGGTCTTAGTAAGTAGCACTAAAGGAAGGGGCTTGGACAGTAAACTAACAAGCTTCTGGTAACTTTCAGAGCACACTAGGACAGGTCTTCCTGTTGTTTTTGTAATATCTCTGTTCATGCTCTGAAGTAATATGATTTTATTTCCTTACAATCAAGATTTTTTTGTGATCCTCCTAACAAAAATTGAAGTAAGTTGCTTTTGTTTTCAAATTAGTTAACCATTGAAGTGAACTATCCTGGAAGACAGTGGAAAATAAGGAAATGACACTTCTCTGTGTCAGATTATGCAAAATCAGTTTACACGTACCTGTCCCCCAGGAACAATGGTACAGACAGGCCAAGAAAAGACAATCATTACGGAACAATTTTCAACACAATAAATTAGCAGGTTGCAAAGTCCTTGGTATTACGGGGTTATTCGGTAAGCTAAGGCAGTTACTAATCTTTTTGTTTAACACTAGGGAAGCAGTATGGAAACTAGCTATCAAAGTGTGTGGTGGAAATCCAAGAACGTGGGTCCCCAGGATTTTGTGAAAGAAAGTGTAAGAAGATGTAATGACCATTCTTTCCATTTAACCCTGCAGTCAGCCCAGCTGGTCATACAGACTCCTTGCTTAAGAATGGTAATAATAGGCTACCTTGGTTTATGTTTGCATACTTAC
Source organism: Falco biarmicus (assembly GCF_023638135.1). Lineage (NCBI taxonomy): Eukaryota > Metazoa > Chordata > Aves > Falconiformes > Falconidae > Falco > Falco biarmicus. Next base: position 61,063,605 of record NC_079288.1, on the reverse strand, counting down.
ATAGGCTCCCTGGCTGTAGAGATGAAGAACACCTTTAGAGAAGACCATTGGCTAGCCCCACAGCAATAACATGTTTGGAATTTACAAGCAAAGATGTTTTACATAATTGTCTATCAGTTGCCCAACCTGGGCCACAAATTTTAGACCAAACACAGCAGTCAGTCATTACTTTTAAACTGAGAAGCCAATGTTCTTGCCAAAGATATTTAACAGAACTGACAGAAGCACTGTTAAAGAGCACAGCCTTAAACAACCTGAACTAATTAGACCTGCTTTGAGCAAGGGGTTTGATAAGATGACCTCCGTACATCCCTTCCAATCTAAATTACTCTGTGACTCTGTGAGCATCTGATAAGACCAAACTGGTATACTGCAACGAAGTCCTTCTCTAGGACAAGTGCACTCATTTTCCATCAGCACACCTTGATAGGTCAGTTATGGCTTCAGGCTTCCCAGTCCTGAAAAACACAAAAGCATCTTGCATTTGGCCTTCAAAACTCAGTGGAAGCTCTAGATGATCTGCATTTCTTCACACTTTTTAACTTCAGCTGTGGAGATGCTATACAACTTCACCCTTTTGACAAAAAATGTCACTAGTTTATTATCCCATGCTTTCCTTTGCCATATGAAATTCCCAGCCATGGCTCTTAATAACTGATAAGTAGACAAACAAAACCAGAAAATCCACTAAAAGGATAGAACAGTTCTCCAGAGCCAATGTCAGGGCTGGGAGAGAAGCCAAGTCCTCTATCTTGAGCCCTGAAAAAGTCACTCAGGGCCATATTTTATTACATGCCCCTGCAGCTTTGAGATACTGAATGTGCAGAGGCTCTCGGAGAAAATAACAATGGCCTCAAGCTGAAGTATGCTAGATCCTGCCCTGGCTGGTTTCCAAATAGTCCCTCTTTGCAGGCCCTTATAACAGAAACTGCTACACCCGAGTTGCAGCCGGATAGGCCAGCCCAGAATACTGACAACGCCCTTAGACAACAGAAGTCCCCCACTGGCCAGAGTCATTAAAGAAGAATTCATAGCCCGTCACCCCATTCGAGGCAAAAAGGTAGCACAGATGTACCTGTTCTCTGCAGCTGTTCAGCCAGAGCTGCTACTTGGTACAGTTAAACAGGCCAGCCTGCATTTTCTTCCAGGTGTTACCCAGCAATCAGGCTAACAAGCGACTCTCTACATCCACTACACAAACCCTTGGCTCCCAGTCAAGATACACAGCATCTCTACAGAGACAGGAGATCTTTATGTAAATTGGACTAGGCCAACAAAGAAATAAGGCACATTAAGATAAAAATAAATCCTTTACAGGCACAGTACAAATTAAACAAAAGAACAGCAGCAATGTTCGCACATCAGAAGTGACAGAGAGACATCCTGGGAGCATTAACAGCAAGCTCTGCGGAAGACAACGCATTCAAAACAAAACCTTTCCTACATCTCTGTGTCCCCAGAAAACACTTACCTTGGGTTTGATTTAATATCATTTGTTAGCAGCTAACTTGCCTGGTGGAAGCCAAATGAAGTTTGGCTCTTTGAGATGCTTTCTGCCACAGCTATTATCTGTTCCACTTTGCTCTGCAGCAGCACGCAAGATCCTAAATGTGATTCTTGTAAGCCTGATATATCAGACCCAGTGTTAACATTCAAGGCTTCAGAGACTAAATTAGACATTATGAAAATCAAGCCCAAGACTTCCACCCTGCAGCTGTTTCAACTCTGGCTGTCCTTTCAGGCACAGTTCAGGAGCTAAGTCACTCTGACAGTAAAATGCAGCATGCTTCAGGCAGGACTACTCTGAACCAAACGAGGGTCCCACTTGGTTCGCTGCTTCCCTGTGAGACCTTCTGGCTGAGCTCAGAGCTCACTCTTGGGTAACCTGCTTCCCACCTAGGTGGCGCAGAAAGGATTGTTTTCCCTTCCGTGCCCTGCTATTTTCATTGATTACTCAATCAATGGCAACAGTGCCAGGCATGCTTGGGACAACAGCACTGGGTACTGCATCTAAGGGTCAAGCATGAAGACAACCGGGTGTCAGTCTTCCTTAGGCTGTCTGCCAGAGCATGCACCTGTCACCGAATCAGCTGAGAAGCCGTCAGCTCATCTGAGCCAGTACCCACTGCATAGCCACGGCCATGGGTCTTCCTCTGAAGCTGCTAGGCACTTTGGGAGAACAGCATCAGAGAGTAGCTGAGGTGGGAAGGGAACTCTGGAGATGGTCTAGCCCAAAATCCCTACTCAAAACAAGGGCAACCAGACCAGGGTGGTCAGGATCACATTCGGCTGGGCTTTGCGTATCTCCAAGGATGAAGACTGCATAACTTCTCCTGATGACCTTTCAGTGTTTAACCACTCTCACAGTAAAAAAAGCTTTTATGTTCTCACCACCCTCTAGCATGGGAGACACTATTTCCTAGTACAGTCTCTCCATCTAATCTGTCCACTGGAAAAGTGATGATGCCAGTAACAGCTCCCCTTGGTATGCAAATCATTTCTGCCGGCCTGGAGAACAGTGCCAGATTGTCTGGGTCACAAGTCCAAAGGCTACAAACCACAGGTGATCCCAGGATTCTGGGGAAGGTCAGAGATGTGTGATAACTTCAGGCAGCTGACTATTCACTTACAAAGAATGACCTGTGGCTAAAACAAGCTCTGGATGCTAGGCTGATGGCAAGTCCTTCCTCAAGGAAGGGACTGCCCAGTGGCACAGCTGGAAGATGGAAAGCACAGGAGCCATAGCAAGTACAACCTTTCAGGTTTACTGGAGGGAGGAAGGAATGAATGCAGTAGCTAATCAAGAGAATCAGAGACATGCCACCTATTTCTTGGACCTATTCAAGCTTACATAAAAGAAAATAATTGCATTTTTGAATAACAAGTTCCCAAAAGCCTTTTCTCTGTCTTTATGGAAAGAATTTACTTACGTCTGAGAAAAAGCCACCAGCAATGAATAGCAAACAAAATATTTGTCAAAGGAAGCATCATTTAAGAATGAGTTAAATGAAAAATAAAACTTAGCCCTAAGATAAAGGCTCTTACACAATACGATTCACCCTCTAGTGGCTGACACAAGACCTGTTTGCCTGCACACAAATTTGTGTAACCTCTGGCTGGGTGGGTAAATTCTGTCCAAGGCTGGATGGCATTTTGCTCATCTAACAATTATGCTCTTCTTCCAGTTATGTTCTTCTAACAAGACAATGAAACCAAGTGGTTACAACTACATGAAGGCCAGTACATAAACACATGGCATAGGATCAGTGTAACACATTCTAAAACAAAGTACCCATCAGTTTCTTACTGTGACACAGGAAATTAACAAGTACATTAAACAGAAGGCAATTTTTTAACATGTTTTATTAGATTTACATATAAATTAAATTCCTGTGTAACGTGTGATTGTATAGTTCAATACATCCCATTCTGCCTTGAGATAATTCCTTTGAAAACATGGCTGAGAGAAGATGAAGCTTGTGGCTTCACAAACTACGCTACAGTCTCACCTAAAGACATACAGATCTGCTAAGCCACCTAAACAAAACAAAATATTTTGGCTGCCTACATTGCTTCAGGTTTCAGTAACTTCCCTCAGGAAAAGCCAGACAATGCTGACATCAGTCTAGTTTTGCAATGAGTAAGGGATTCAAACCCATCACATCCATCCACACCAATATTCCCAGTGGTTGAGGGGAGTGCTCTTCTTGACAGTCCCCATTTATGCTGCTTTGCATCACCAAGAGGCCTCAATGCAAGCTACATTGCTTCCAGAAGAAACAGAATCAGAAGACTTGCTCCAGATGCTATCAGGAAAACTACACAAGGCTTCAAAATAAAGGCTCCCAAAACATACATCATGTAGATGTCAAGCCCTCTTCAGCCCCCTCCTCCTGGCCACACTGTGCTGGCACTCAGCATTAAGGTAGATCTAGTACTGTATCTCTCCAAGTAGATGCTCAGAACTGGTAGCTCCTTAAGCAAATGATCAGTTCACTTTTTTAGCCTTGTGTGCACCACTTTGGAGAATTACTATTTACTGCAGCCCTTGATACAGAGCAACATGCTTAAGGATTTCTAATTTTGTACCCAAAATAAACACAACTGGAAAGTTCACAGATGCAAAATAATTCTTTTGGACATCTGTTTACCTGTTTTGTGGAACCAGTGAGATAGCTGAGATCTGCAAGCCTAAAAATAGATCCCCCAGATCTAACTATGAACATGCTAAAGTTTCCAATTTACGATTAAATCCAGCAGGATGGGGAAACCATTATGCCCTTTGAAAACCCAAGTCTGAAGTGCTTTGGGAATTGGAAATCCATGGTATCTTGTAATTATGCTTTTCTTCATGAAGATCAAATATTATTGACTGTCCTAGTAAGACAATCACTACCAGCAAGAAAAAAAAATTCATATATACTTGTCATATATAATTTTTAAGCTTCCTCTACAAGCCATATACTTCATTTTGGCTATGTTGGGCTTAAGGGACTAAAATTAGATTTGTTGAGCTCCGACCTACGGAACCAGTCTTGACACTTTTTAATCCCTATGTAGAAATTAAGCCACTAAGTTTTGCTTCTGAAGCTCACAATGTTTACCAAGAAAAGCTCCCTGAGGGAAATTTTTTTAAGTGCCAGATTTCCACATATACACAAGTACAGAACTCAAAACAGCTGCAGACCCTTGTCTTTCATGCAAACCTTCTCTGGACATCCAAATATTCCAGTACTTCCAGTGAAGCTCTAGAAAAGCATGGTTCTCTGTCCTGGCAAGCAGCCAGATCACAGGATGAATAATGAAAATACTTCTCACTCAATGGACTGCTGCTCTGTTTGGGAGCATTTGCAGCAAGTTGCATAGTCCAGAAAAGAATCCTTAAACTGCCATTGCCTATGTCAGCTGATTTGTACTCAATTTGGACAATACTTTGATCCTAAGACTGTAATCACTGAGGGCCTGCTTCCCCCAGATCTAACTATAAACATGCCAAAAGACTGCTGGCTTGACTTTTCTAGCCTGGCATCAGATTTTTGCTTGCTTGCCATGCTAGACCAGCTCTGAGTCTTGTCACTGTGGCTGGTATCTCCTTTGCAGGGTTCATTCTCTTCTGACCATAGAGGCAAAAGGAGCAACCGAGTAGCTCATTATCTTGCAACTAAGACGACAGCACTTGCTATTGTCAGGATCAGCATCCACAAAGTGTTGGAAAGAGTCTGCAGACACACCAAGGAAAGCATCCTCACCAGGAATAGGTGTGTTCTGTTCTGCTCCTGGGGTGTAGTATTTGATACCTACCTGGAAGACAGAAACATTGGCTCCTGAAAACACAAAGTCAGAGAGAATATGAAGTTTGTGTGCTTGAGTTAACTATGGGCTAGCAATGAAACACAGACAATTCTTATTACCTGACAGAACAGAGATCTTTACGTAAGATCACTGGGTCAGTCAGAAGCTCTGCCCTGCTCTGAAAGAGGCAGGTATTTCCACCCTAACACAAAAGCTTTTTTTATTTTTTTTAGGATGCAGCTGAAGGTGCCCTTAAATTATAAAGACTTGAGAACAGCATTCACAAGAATAAGCAGTTTGAGAAGGTATTTTTGGCAATGGTCATACTGAGATTGTTACAATCCTCCATCCTGCACAAAAAGCCAAAGACTTTTATTCAGAGCAATACAATTTGGAAAGTTAAAAATGGAAATTAATTCAGCCAAATACTCTGATATGACAAAAGACTGGTATGAATGTAAAGTGGTTTTTGGTCTTAAGTCCAGCAATCACTGTTACTGCAAACGCTGTGGTAGTGGTCGTTCACATGGAGCGATGAGTGAGCATACATACGCTTGTCCAAAGAAGGCAGACACAAGCCAGTGTTATCCACTTGATTCCTTTTTCAGGAAAACACAGCAAGAAAAAATTCTCCGTTCATCTAAGTAACAGTCCGACATGATTAGGAACCAGGACTTCTCTAAGTCATCCCCCATTCTTCTTTAGAGTACACTCCCTGGAACGATGCAGGAAAAAGTTCAAGAATTCAGAAGCACAGCAGCCCTGGAATCAGGGGCTGGGTTGCAGCTGGTCTACAGCTAGATGGGGCCTTGGGAGCACACAGGAAATGGACAGGCCATGTTTTAGTTATAACTTGTCTTGGATGCCGATAAATGATAATTTGGGCTCAAACGCTTTGCCTGGGTAAGTTGGGGCCAAGACATTTGGCCACAGAGTATCGTGGCCACAGAGAAAAAAGGGTCAGTATATTGCATCTAGATGAAGGCAGTTGTTCCTTTGACAGACTACTTCCTGAGCAAACAGCTGTCACATGGATCAAGTCCATTTCTGTCCGGCTGTAGGCCAAACCAATTTCAAGTCCTAGACTACTCTGAGCTTGCTGGCACTTGATACATGACCACAAGCTAAGCCAGCAGCTGTTTAGAGGGTAACCACAGAGCAGAACATGTCAGAGGAATAGCTGTACACAGCCCACAAAAGTTAACCTGCTGCAGGTTTCAGATGCCCGTTTTGGAGTGGATCCAGTTTCGATAATAAGTCACTCGTGTGTACACTCCTGGTTTATTTGGCTTGCCACATTCGTCTCCCCAGCTCACTATTCCCACAAGATACCAGATTCCTCTGGAGTTCGCATGCACCAGTGGCCCACCAGAATCACCCTAAGGAGAAAAATGTCAACAGGCAGGAACAAAGCAAACAGCATTCACCTCACTAATGCAGCAACCCTCAAATTGTTCTGTTACAGCTGACAGATATTTGTCTCTAGATCGCAGCTGTAACTCAACCTCCACACAGTTTACAAGACAGAGGCTGGGAGCCTATGCCTAATTCAACCTCTCCAACTCCACACCCTCACATTTGTATTCTTTCACATGTGCATTACATATAAACCCCAAGGACCTAACTGCAGACTTCATCCCATGAGCCATGAAGCTCTTCATTTATACCTGTCAAGATACTGAACCCATAAACTTAATAAAGATTCCCCAAAGGACATTTTAGTTTTAGGAAACCTCACCTCCCATCCCACCTGTTTCCTTCTTACTATTACCTGTGAAGAGACTTACCTGGCAGGCATCCACCTGCCCCTCCAGGTATCCAGCACACAACATTCCAGGTGTTATAGCTCCACCATACACTTGTCTTCTATTACAAGTTGCAGTACTTATAATTTTCACTTCCGCTTGCCGAAGCTGATTAACACTAGAGCCTAGAAGAAGTGGCATTAGAATTTGCGGACAGCATATGCAACCTAAAACACTCAAGGATTAGAGTAGCCAGATTTTCCTACAGCTTTTTTGCTATTACAGGCAATGAAGGGAGGTACCCAGACAACATCTCAGGAAGCAGAAAGCTCCCGTCCTCCTCAAAGTCCTTCACTTGTTCCCAAACATAACCCTTCTCCACCTTGCATCCTCAACCAGATGCTCTTTAACATAATGGACAAAGGGATTTTTGTACATATTTCAGTGTTAAATTCAACTGTAGGCTACAAGATATGTCCTCATTATCATTGGAAAAAACTGTTTGGTTAACTGCAATGTAGCTTTGGACAATCAGCACACACCCCAAGAATCTACCATGAAACATAACCTATATAGTTTAATAGCTCTCATAAGCAGATTTATAGTCCCATCATCTCTAACCTCACAGACATGGACTGATTTGAATGAAGCTCACTCAAGTCATTGGATGAAGCCTAATTTATGGCCAAAGAGAGAATAACTGATGAAAGCTGTCCTAATACATCTATGACAAAGCTGAATGGCTAAAGAACTCACGTCAGAGCTAAACCTAGAGGGACTGGGCCAATGGGAACAGAGAACAAAATGTATTCACCTAGAACAATGCCTGTAGCAACAGAAAAAACCTGCTCTTACTCCTGTAAGGCTAACCTGTATGGTCTTCCCCCCATATAACAACCTACTGACCAAGCCAGAAAAAAAGCAGCAAAGTCCACAAGTGTTTCATTAGCACATCAAACACCAAATCTAAGGAACAAAAAATAAACAAATCCCCATAAACCTGATAGCAGTCTTCTCAGCTACATGTGCGACAAGGCACAGGAAAGCAAGAGACACTCACCATCATTCTGCAAAGCTCCCCAGCCTGTGACAAAACAGGAAGTATTCACTGGGAAATTGTGAGATGCTTCAGGAAGACAGACACTGTGCACATCACTCGTGAACTCAATAGGAGAGGCAAGTTCCACAACAGCCACATCATATTCATGATCAAGGACGAAGTCACCGTATCTTTCATGAATGATAATTCTTCGAACAAGTTTTTTCTGTTTTGGAGGTCTCAGCAGAATTCCAAAGCTAGCAGTCCACCTCCGAGGATCTTTTCCTCTGTAAGATATCTGAGGTTATGTCACAGCCACACAAAACAAGATCCCCAAAGAAGCTTAGCTCTCCATTTAAGCATCAAAATGCAATGCGGCCAGGTCTGCCTAAGGGACAGAGAAGAGCCAAACTTCATTAGCTTTCAGCAGATACAGATGCTGGTGGGCCACTAAAGGTCAGAGCACTTAAGAGTCCTAAGGCCTGTAGGATCAGAAAGGTGCTGATTACTTACCCTCTAAAGCAGTGGGCTGCGGTCACTAGCCAGGTATTACTGATCACTGATGCACCACAGCGATGGGTCCCATCAAGCTGAATACTAGCCTGCCACGGCCATTCCCCATCCTGTGCACGCTGCCCACCAATTATTCTCTCCACTCCTGTGAAGGAGAACGCCTGTTTTCGTATTCCACAGCCTGTCAAAGAAAAGGCAGCTGACTGAGGGAATGGCCCTCATGTCTGCAGGCACAGATGTAACAGGGCATGGATGTTAAGAGACAGCCTTCATCTAAAGCAGTGCCTCCAATAGCAGGGAAGCCAAGTGTCATGGCGACAAGCATCTCAGGATAGATGCTGGGTAAACAAGGTTTGGTAGAAGAGTCCCTGCTTTTTCATTAAGCCACTTTCCAAACACCCAAGGCCACATGTACTCCCATGGGAACTGAAGCCTGTACATCTGCAACACTTTCCCCAGTTGTAAATATTGATCTAGTTAAAAAAATACTGCCTCTACAAACCTTGCTTTGTTTGATATTTGACAAGAGCTGTACAGAGGAAAAGGTAACATACATAGCCATGAGTATGTCTGTGCATACAGGTACACACAGAGATTCTTAGGCACAAAGACCTGCACCAATAATTAACCTAAGCATTTACATTCATATAATTTTCATAATAACAGCATGTAAGATTAATCTAAAGACTAAATCTCCATTAATACTCTATGGAAAAAACATCCTTCGTTTGTTTTTGGTTTTTTTAGAAGACTTCTTATAAATTGAGTACAAAAATACTGAGGGACCCCCATGTAAACAACCACCACACCAGGGCAACTTTAAGCTTTAATACATACATCACCACCAAAACATGCACAAGACAGACACTGCACATCACTTGTGAACTCAATGGAGGCAATCTTTCTCATCTGAATAGCAAAGGCAAGACCAGCATAGTCAGCACAACTTTAAGCATCACAGAATCACTAAGACTAGTTTGTAAAAAAAACCACAAAACCAAACAAAAAGCCCACCCACAAGCTAAATAAAGAAAGCATTTTGTCAGGTCACTTCCAGGTCAGCCTTGATAACAGCAACAAAAAAAAAAATAGCGTCCTCTTTCTCCAACAGTTTACTTAAAGCCACTGTGCCAACAAGCATAGTCATGCATTCCTCAGCCAGAAAAAAAAATTTAGATCCAAGTCAGTTACTTCTCAGAATCCATTTAAAGATGGAAAGCTAACATGCAAAGGCTCCAAGACCATGCAGGGGACTGAGGTAGTCCCCTGGGAACGGACTTACCTCTCTCCCTGTTTCCAGAGATGCTTTAGGACCTCATGGAGGAGCACAGAACAGGAGAGGGACTGAGAACCTGTGCCTCTCCAGGGCTGTGCCACTACCTTGCTCTCACCACCGGCAGCTCTTCTCCCTCTCACTCTCTTACCTTTCCCTGTATATTGTAAAGTTTAGCTCAGATCTGACAGACATCTATTGCTAAACTCTTCTGCTGGGAGGAGGGGGCAGGAGGGAAAATGTTTTTGGAAGGATTCCAGCAAGAATCTTGGTCCACAGCAACTGCAGTCCTGGCGCAAAGCTCACTAACAGCAGCTCATTGACATGCCCCTACTTCTCACAACCAACATTAAAAGTGTTTCCCACCACGAAGTCAGAAAGCCTGATTCTGCAAACACTATAGAGCCAGCCTGACTGCAATAAAATGAGCTGAAATCTTTCCTGGCTCATGTGCTGTCTACTGCTCTAGTATCCCCTAACAACTTTTTTTCAACTTGCATCTCAAAAGCATAAGAATCTTGTGAACACAGAACCTATAGCACCATATCTCTGGAGCTTTTCTGTAAAGCATTTGTACTTACAGTTGTTTAAAAGGTTATCTCCCTTTTCCTTATTCAACTCTGAAATTAAAAGCAAACACCACAGTGAGTATATCTCATACTGTTATGTGATCTAGCATAGTCTCCCTCCCTGCACCCAGCAAACACACGGCCTGCATTGATGCATGGAGTGACAGTACAGTAAAAGGAGTAATTTGCTCTGTTGGAGAAGTTCAGTTAAGCCTCTGTTCCTCACTGAAAGTGTGAGGCTAAAGGATACACCTTTCCTGCCTTAGCTCAAAGCTAACAAAACCAGCAGATAACTGCAAATAGGTCCAAGTAACATCTACATGTATATTGTGCACAGACACCAGCAAACACTTATATGCATTTGTTCAAGTTCAGCATGGCAAGGCAGTCAAAACACTCTTCAGAAATCTTCAGAGCTGGAATTGGGTGGACTTAAACTGTAACATTACTAATTTCTTTCCTACAAAAAACCCTCTGCCAGACTCCGACGGTAACCAGCAACAGACTGGGAGAGGATTACTGTCCAGGGAACTGCAGGGTTTTGTTGTGAACACTTGCTACAGTAATCTGTCAAATAAGCAAGGGAAATGGCAGGAGGTGGAAAAGGGAACCATCTCAGCCTTGCATTTTTTTAATAGCTTGAGGACTCTACATTTCAGTACCTGGTGATTACAGGTTCTTGTACAATTCACTGTGTGTCTTAAAGTAATCTGTGAATCCATGGTCACAAAGTTGGGGCTTTTTTTAATAAATTGCAGGGGGACTATCTCATTCAACAAAGCTAGGTCATACAGAGAGACCTTCCGATGCACCAAGGATAGCTCACACTCACAAATCAGTGCCAGTATGCTTTAGTTCTTTTCATGCTAATTCCTTCAAGTTCCCAGGCTGTCAGCCGTAACACACAATTTTGAGAAGGCAAAAGAAGAAAACAAGAACAGCCCATATTTACATACTAAAGTGAAACTCATTACACTAAGAACAGCAAAGTATGAGGAACAAATTCCAAGCTAAAACCACAAACCTAAGGCACCTACCTGTGAGTCTAAGGGTAGACAGGTCAACATGCAAGAAAGCGGAGCTTGTTTTGAGCCTTCTGCGTAACACACGGTTGACATGACCCCAGCTTGTTGCCTTACTGTCAGTCGATGGAAATTTAAATACCAGAACAACAGATGCAAGCACTCCACCAGGATCTGGGCTGCAAACCAACAAAAACAAAGTGGTATCATTCCCTCTTTTCTCACTAATCCTCTTTGTTCTGCTTTGCACTCTCTGCCTTCTTTATACAAGAACAGGTCTGGTCTGTACAGATGTATAGAACATAGCATAACTGTGCACAAGTAAAGGAAGATGATGACATGTCAGCAGGCAAAAGGCTTGGTTCTTGCTATAACAATGATCAGAGGGAATTTCCTGGGAACTGTTATAAGCAGCACAGCTGAGAAGGAGAGGAGGGATCACTCCCTTTGGCCTCCATGCACATCATAGTCAGTAGGACATGGATGGCAGTAGAACCACCACAGCAAGTTAAAAACCCTTCAACAGAGAGCCAACAGGCCATTCTTAACAGCCATTCAAAAGACTCAGTTTAGAGCCACAGAAGTTAAAAAGGTCTTTTGGTATTTTTTTTCCCACTTAAGTCCCTTTTCCATTTATTGACCACTTAATTCCATTTTATCTGGAGACAAAAATCTCAATAGCTTGAGTAACCAGAGCAAGGCACGATCACTTACTGTCAGTATAAAATATTGGGCCCAATATTTTAGACTAGCAGTCTAAAGGAAAACCAACTGAAGCCCAGAGGGAAAAACAGCAAAGATACAGCTAAGCTGGTCCAGTGCCTAGCTGCACAACAACTGTATCTGTACTGAAAACAAGCTTGAAACAGACACACCATTTTGTCAACCCAAAAGGTTGGTTAAGTCCAGCTCCCAGTTTCTGTAATTTCAGTTGATACATGGTATGGGAGGCTTGTGGAAGAAACCAGCAGCAGAAAACAATGTAGAACAGTTTAAGGAAATTACCCCTTCCATCTAGTGACAGGTAAAGGCAAGAAAGCCCAGAAATGCTGTGAAGAAGGACATTTTTGGGAAGTTTAGCATTGTCTGCTGTCTAGGGAAAAATATTCCACAGCAGAATTGAGCCTTATAGAAATGCAACTCCAAACCAAAGTAATGTGAAGTAGAGGGAAGGGATGGCTCTTATTACAGAGTGAGAGAAGAAACACTTAAAAGCTCTCACACAGGACCTTTATACCTGTATGTCACACTTGCCTCCTCCCCTTAGCTCTGTATCCAGGTATCTCACAGTGGAATGACTCATTCCTTCAGACATTTTCAGAGATGGAGGAGACTAGTCACCTCCTGTTATACACCATGCAGAGGTGTACACACCAGCCTGAGTTTCCACAGGAAGCATTAAGTGGAATAAAGAGTTGACTGCATGTCTCAAGCCCTTAACTAGCAGTGAAGATGGGATCACCTAGTAGTTCAGTTACTGCATCACAGCCAAACAACTGGTGTTCAGGTAATCAATCTGCAGAATTATAAGGCTAAATTTCTCTTCCTTGCCGACCCCCCGAAGGTAACTGAGCCCTCAGTGTCGTAAGCACTGAAGGATACTGACAACCAGCCAAGACTTAGTCATCCTGCTGGTACAATCCAAGCATAAACGACCAAGCATGCTCCATCTGGTCAAGCGGTAGTAAGAAAGGTCACTTATCACATCCCTGCTTATTCCTGACCTTCACATTACTTACCTCAGACTGACAACATGGGACCTGATGTACCTTTTACTTAGGAAGGACCCCCTGAATACTGCAGATATCTGTTAAAGGAAAAGAGTGTTAAAATACATCTGTAACATGTACATACTGCCAAGATGTAACAGTCTCATGAGTCTCTAAAACACAAGAAAATGCCTTATCTCCACCTCTACACCAAAGCTACCACCACCAGAGGATGCAAAACTAAAATAAACAGTGAGGCTGGCTGATTTTGCTGTCCCTTCTGTTCTGTGTGCACCTGTTCCGCCACAAGGCTGCTGGAACAGACAGCACCTGTTCTTACCATCTGCTTGCACACAGTCAGCAATGCATCTTTAACCCAATACAGCAAGGTTTGAAAGGTAGGGCTAGCCACATAAGGATGAGGCAGAATCACCTCTGACTCCTTATTTCCAATCACACAGTCACAGGACTGTTCACCATAGGTTGAGAAGAAACAGAGAAACAGCTTAGCTTACCATGTTTTCAATCTCTTGACTCAAGTGCCTGAACTCTTCTGTGGTTTGCCTTTCGTACTGACTGTTGTACTTGACATTGGTGATTAGGAAAGATGCATTGTAATATCGGTCCTGATCTACAAAGGATAAGAAAAGGAAAGGTGGCTGATCTCCTTCAGTACAATTCAGACATACACAGTACCTCACAGAACATGGCACAAGTAAGGCTCCCAGGCTCTGGCTGTGACCCTGTTAGCTGTGGAATTACAGCTTTAGTAGCATTCTGGGAAAAGGGGGGTCTGGACCATCTTGTTGCTGTAGGGACTCATTTCTACTTTGAGGACCATCCCAAGTAGCTCTAAATTACACCCATTACAACATTTCTCTGGGGACCATCTCCTCATCAGCCTGAGGTAAGCACAGCACAAGACACACCACACCACATGTCCCTTCTGACTGAGTAGATGCACTCACTCCTCTCTGCCTGCACTCCAGCATGTCCCTGGTCCCTCTGAGAGGCAGGTAGTCCAGAGCTGTTCACATCCATTCAGCAGTTGGGTTAAGCTTAAATCTGGCTCTCAGATGAATGGCAGAGAGGGACCCCACAATGCAGAGTTCGCAAAAACCAAAGCTAAGCTTTAGCTCTGCCACTGCTCTGTGTAGTGCCCTAATGCAAGCAACTGCCTCATTGACTCTGTGAGCTGAGACAGCAGCGCTATTAGTGCCACCTGAGAAGAAAGGCATTTCAAAACCCTTCACACTGGTGTCTCAGATTGGGAATAGAATGGCCTAGCCTCATCCACCTGCTACCAAACTGGGCCCTTGGCAACAATGACTGACTCCTGGGCTCCAAAAAGCTTAAATCTCTGCCCTCTTTTTCTGGAATATCCTTGGCTAGAGGTGCCAGCTTCAGTTTCTGCAAAAAGCCTGTTCAAGACCAAGCTTACTACCCATAGCCTGAATACTAGGCACACCCTTGGTTTACACAGAAAACTGCTAGGCTTTGGTTAATTGTGAATGCCAGTGGAGGCACCAGGGCAAGACAATTCAACAAAGAGAGGGACAAAACTTAAATCCTTGCTTCAAGTAAATTATATTTTAGGTATTCTTGCAGGTTTTCTAATCAATTCAGATCTTTAATAGGGTCTAGTAAGTTCTCATGTGGATTCTATACAAGAGATGAATTGTATACGTAAGTCACCAGACAAGACCACAGCAGCAAGTGAAATACAACAGAATCCTGAAGACTTGTGACAAGAAGAGTGTTGCACTTACCATGGCACAAAAAAAATGTAATCAAGCCAATGACAAAGGCTAAGCCTACTATCACTGACACAACGATGATTGCTATCTTCCATGGTTCTATGTGCTTCGTTGCTCTGTCCATCTGGATCACTCTCTGCATGGAAGAAAACACGGAAAAACGCAACTCTATTATTAAGACAATAGTGCATCCTGAGCCAAATCACCTGGCACAGCTTAGCTCAGCTCACAAACCTCACAATGAGGTAGGCTGGGAAGGATCTCTGGACCCTGCAGGTCTGATGACCTTCTGCTCAAACCTGGTTCCACTACAGCAGCTTGCTCCAGGGTTTGTCCAGTCAAGTTTCTAGCATCTCAGGGACAGATATCTCCCAGCTTCTCAGGAGTCCTGGCCCAGTTTCTGAGCACCCTCATGGAACCAGCTTTTTCTTTATATTTAGTCAGAATTTCACATGTTCTAAATTGCCTCCATTGTCTCACATGCACCCCTGAGAAAAGCCTAGAGTTGTGCTGGTATTACTAGTAGAGACAATTTCTCATCAAGAAATACTACAGTTTTCAAGTGCAGCTGATTGCCCATGCAGGTGCTTAAACTAAACATAAATGTAGTAATTCATGACTGATGGAGTAACTTTTGCACCGAGGATACTCTAGGCTACCAGAGATGCCTTATAACATACAGCTTTGAGTTATTTTTAGTTGGTATGAGTAGTAACGTTTATTGATCCCCTACAGGGTTTGGGTTTTATTGCACCAAACCCACACATGTTGTAAGAGACTGCATCCTGTTTCCTGATAGACAGTCTGTCAAATGGGAAATAAATAGCTACTCCCATAAAATGGCAACAAGACCCACATTTAGCCAACAGCAGACCCGTAAAGGAGTTGGGAACTTGACTGACATGGACAAAGGCACATAAGCTTTTCTCCTCCACTTATATCCCCCTGTGCAGCATTACGCAAGAGAACATTAGGAAAACTGCATTTTTGCACATGTCCTCAGTAGCTTTGTTGTAGGATGATGCAAAGCCTTAAGCACAATCGCTTCAGATTTCCAGTAATTCCACAGCACACAATTGCTACGTAGTCATGCCCTGCATTGAGTCTCTACATCACGGTCAGCATTAGTGCAAGGTATCAGAAAAAACACATGGGATAACCTCTCAAAGGTACCTGGAGTGGCAAATGGCAGCAGCCAGGTCTGAGGAAGAGGAACACAGGTGGCTAGTCATCATGCTGGTTTACACCCACTGATCCACATTTGTCTTGCTGTAGACCAGATACTAAATGCTATTTTCTCCTTTTTGGACCTATGGCACAGCCATTTCTGAGCAATGTCTGAGAAAACAGGGGCAGAAAGGCAGGCAGAGAGAGTAAATATTTCCAGGTTTTCTGACTACAAGGTGGCAAAGAAGAAATCAGTGAAAGCACAGCAGGATACCAGTAGAGGTTCCATCCGTAGAAATGAGCTGAGGGAGCAGATAAACAGTGAAGGCAAGGGTATGATGAACAAATCCAAGACAGCAAAAGACAGTGAAGTGGTAGAAAAGCAGAATGGGGTTATACACTCTGCCTTGAGGGCAAGAAAGCTGAGCAAAGCTACAAGGAAGAGATGGTAAGCAAGGCAAACCAGGAAAAAAACCCAACAGAATAGAGCCACAGAGGAAGCAACTGAGAGGTCTGCAACACAGTGAGGGTGTACCCAGCAAGTGACAGAGAAGGTGGAAGCAACTCAGAGTTTGATCTCCTCACAGAAAAGCTTGGTTTTGGCTAGTGAGCGCTGGCAGGTATCCCAGTCCATTGCTTAAGGGAAGCAGGCAGGTTTTTACCTACTCAAACAGGTGGCATATGGGAAAGAAAAAGTTAAACAGCTCCAGCCAGCACCACAACTGCAGGTGGTCACAAGCAACAGCTTAGTGTTACCAAAATACACAGGACAGGTGACCAAGATCAAGCCTTCTGTTTCAGAGTCACATGCTATGGAGAAGCCTAGTACCTGTCCTTCTGTTGTGCCTGCTTTATTGGGGCCGAGTTATGTTCTGGAAATGCACAGTCTGAGTCTTCCCCAAAGCTAGCTGTCTCCCCACTAGACTGGATCACTTCTGGAATGGCAAGGCTATGGAAAACAGACTGTAGGAGCCTAAACAGCTGAGAGGAGCCTAAAAGCCCAGGCTGGCCAAGATTACTTTCTTCGGCAACTGCAAGTTGCAATAAGCACATAATACACACACTAGACCTCAACTGGTTCCATGGAGGCCTTGACTTCTCGCTATCTAGATCTTCACTGTGTACACTATCCATTACCCCTGAGGGTTTAACAGATGCAGAGACTCAGATAAAAACCTAAGACCAGCAGGACTGTCCTTCTTCAGTTTCTTTAACATGCTGCAGCCTCCCATGGAACATTCCTATTCTCATCTCACAGCTTGTGGTCTTTCACAGTCCCAGCTCATGGAATTGCAGCATACTTCATGGACAGTCAATTACTGCCCTTGAGAGCAAGCCCCTTGGCTAACCAGAACAGCCCACAGCATGCCTCTTCCCCTCCTTAGCTAGCCACCTGTTGTTTTAAAGATTCTGCTTTAGCATCTAACTTTGCTCTCCTCACTGGAGAGCTTTTGCTCTCCAACCTGAGCCCCTTCTGTCACCAGTCTCGGACTTGTCCTCTGTGCTTCAGCTCTCCCCACCCCAGCGTGGGGTGCCATCTGAATGGCAATCAGAGCAACATTCCTCCATTGCTTTTTATACAGAGAACAAATGGCACAGCCCCGATAGCATACGGCTAACTGGAGATATTGAGGCAACAGTACTTGTTTCATAACTGCTGGCTTTCTTGAACTGTATACAGACAGATTTCCTCAAGACATGGTCTTATGCCTAAAATAAAAGCTTAAGAGTCACACCTGAGAAACGAGCATCTCTGCCTGTGAGACTTGTGCTCTGACAGGCAGCACTGCCCTTTATTTTAATCTATTTCCTCTTCATGCAAATGCCAGCTACACTGACAAACACTAGTGGCACAGACCCCCTTCTCCTCCAACATTTCAGGACTGCTTGCTCTCCACAGGTCACACAGACTTGCAAGGGGAGACATACCTTAGGAACTGCTGCAGTTGTGGGGGAAATGAAAACGCTGGAGATAAGGAATAAAAATCTCTACTTCTGATAGCAATTTCCCTTTAAATTTTCAAGAAAACAGTTTAAAGGAAGCACTTCCATGTATTTCTACATTCATACAGGTAACTGATTTGTATATGCAATACACAAATACTGAAGCAGAAATATGTCTTCAAATCCAAAACAGTTTCCTCCCTTTAGTGGGATACTCATGACTTTCATCTTGCTAGAGTAAGCACCAGAACAGGAAAAAAATCTCTTGTACAACGGAAGCACCAGCTCTCATCACCTCCCACAGCATACAATTGCCGATATGTACCCTTCAACTCTGATGCCTGTGTGCAGGATCCAGCTCGGCAGCCTCCCTTTTTTTGTCTATTTTATCAGCAAACATGCTAGTCAGCAGTTGTGCAGAAGGACTGGGAAAGAAAAACTCTCCTGGTTTTAGCTTTTTAGGAAATATCTAATCTTTTGCTACCCTTTTCAGGAATCAGTATGAATGCAGGGAACAGAGGGCCTTGTTTGGCCCCAAATCAGCTATCCTTTACTCTTTTGAAGAACAGCTGAAGTGTGTATTGCCTGTATTAGAGCAGCATATATTTCCAGTAGTGCCCAGGAGTTCTAGCCTTTGACACTGTCATGCTAGGGTCATATTCACAAAACAAAACACACTCACAACTATGTCAGGTTTTGAGCCTGCCTCTGCTGAGAGCTAACAGGATTTTTAGTGAAAGACAGTTCTTGTTCAGGCTATGCCCACTCAATGGATTCAGTCATTAATCACGCGCATTACGCCTCCAGTTAGCTGCTTTGCCCCCATAGCCTTTTTGCTATTATGCCACAGAGGGCAGGATTGTCACGCTCTACCAGAATAACCACCTGAGAGAGACTCCTCTGCCTGGGACATCCATCTCTGTAGTTAAATAGTTCAGTGGAAGGTAGATCACCCTGTTTAGGAATCAGACCTCTGCATGGTCTTCTCTGCATTCTAGTAACTAAAGAAAACCGCTCCACCCAGCAACAATCACTGGCCAGAGAAACACTGATACTCTGCAGTGCTGATGAGTGCAGAGGCAGAGATGATCTCACTGCCTTCAACCACAGATACATCCTTTCTTCTTGTGGCAAAGAGGCACTGCTTAACAGATAGATATTCTCCTCAGAAGACCCCCCAATACCACAGCTGTCTATGTAGATACCTTCCAGTCAGGTGTTTTGTATAGCCTCACATTTCTTGCTTCCTCATACCATACACTTTCATATTTTTACTGCCCAAACTCCACTAAGGTGCAAATCAACTCTCAGGGGGCAGACAGGGGAATTTAGGTAACACCAATTCATTAGGTAACACATATTCATCCTCCAGCATGAGGGTAACTTTCATTCTTCAAGAGCAAACCTTAACAAGAGATCAGAAGACAGACTTCACTGGGAGACTTTGAAGGCCAAGTCCTCTCTGCTCTGCAAACCTCATGGTCTGATGTCTGGCAGCTTTCCATCTGCAGTGAATTAGCAAGTTTCAAACCCAAGATCTTTTAGTTCACTGCAACTCTTCTTCCTAACGTGCCAATAACTATTAATGTAGCTTGGTCTTCCTCGTGAAACCAAGGAAAAACAGATAGGATTTCAGGTTGGATTTCTGATCAACCCCTGTTTAATTCTTTACCTTCCTATTTGGAAAACTTACCCAAATGCAAAAGACAAACACAATACACAGGTGAGAAGCTATTTTTCCTCTCTAATCCGATACCAAACTCCCTAAAAGCTTACTATGTTCACTCACAAAGCAAGTGATGAAAGTTCAGTTCCCACCTCTGCTGACAGGATTTGATTCACTATATTGAGCTTATCTATCTCTTCCGGTTGAGGTACTGTGTGTTATCAAAAGCCTCAGTAAGAACACCACCAGAAAATTTCCCAGAGAAATGTCTGTTCAGACAGGAAAAGGAAGTGTAACTATCATCTGTGTCCTAAGAAAAGGTCTAGTCTCTGAGCTGCTGGATAAGCAGGGAAGAGCTACCCTGTTCTGTTTTACAGATCTGTCCTTGACATTTTTTGACTTAACCTAAAGCCTCACAGTACCCCAACCTAGATTTCCTCTTAGATGAATCTAAACCATGTTTTCTGGCACAAGCTGTTTAAAGAAGGTGTTTTGTCATGCTCTGCATAGAAGAAAACATGCAACCTCTTCTATCCGATGTGCTGCTGTGTTTCTATAAAAAAATGTATTATATTTTTTATTATACCACTGCTCACTGATATTCCAATACTCAGAAAAGCCAGTGGCAGAGCTTGGGTGGCACATCTGTTGATGAGGGTCTCTCCCCATTTATAGCTATGACCAGTTTTTCCCATTCAAAGATGGATTCAGGCACATCCCTACAATCACTCTTCTTAGAAATGGGACCTTTCACAAGACAACTGAACAGACTAATCTGCTGGCCTAGTGAGTGCAATTTCAAAATCCTGACTAGGTCCCTGAAGCTATCTACCTTGGTAGGGTGGCTGGGAATGGCAGCAACTGAAAAACATTTGGCTTAGTCCGGAAGTGCTGTAGCAAAAGCACAGGACGACAAAGCAAGACACGCTAATTCCACTCCCACCTTTGCCACAAGCAATCATACCACCTAATGCTTCTCCTCTGCTCTTGTGGCATACTCAGGACACACACTTTAAAAGAATGGGACAACCACCTCTACTACTTCAGGCACTGAAATAGAGGAAGCGAGTGCCTGTTGAACTACTGCAAGACCTTTGTTTGGATGAGGTCAGTTACCCATCAGCCTCAATCACTCAATGTTTGGTATCTCCCAATGCAATTCTGGTACAATGGAAGACTTCCAAACATTGAAGGGATTTGCTGAGGGAAACAAGATATATGTTCTTCTATGCGTCACGCTGAATCAACTTGATCTCCCCACACCCTTGAACATCCCACAAAAACAGTAGGTGCTGCATGCCACCCCTCTGCAGTCAGATAAAGCATCGCTAATGTACTTGCTACTTACTAACTGAGCTCCTCCCATTAACCACCCAATTCTACCAAGGTCTTGCTGCTTCCCAAGAGCACATTTCAGATGGACAAAGACAACACCTCCAAATACTGTTCTTGTCATTTGCATCAAGATTCAAGGGCAGCATTAAGTCTCTGGGATGTGTTAACTCAGAGCTTACCAATAACTATATCCATGATACCAGAATACTGCTCATACAGGCTTCCCTGGTTACTTGATCACCTTTGCAATCAGCACAAAAGGTTTGTTGTTCCTTACTCTCTCATCCATTTTGCATACAGCTTTTTGGAGGTTACAAGCTCTTTAACTGTTGGGATAGAACTAGCCTCCTGTACTACTGTAACAGTCTGTGGGACATAACTGTAACGCTGACAGTTGAAATATCCTTGATCAAGAACACATCTTCTACAGTTGACTGCCACAGCCAACATCTTAAGAAAGACTCACATGTTCTGAAATAACCTTTAGTAGAACTAGGAGGGCTACTTACTACGTAAGTACTTTACAGTTGGTATGAACATGAGAGGCCATCCCAGTGCAAAGAAAATGTTAAGTACATGGCCACTGACCGCAATCAGTTTAGCATAAAGTTCTGCAACTTCTCCGTCATCATTACCTCTCGGATTTCCACTTGCAGCTACATTGGTCATAGACAAGTATCTTATTCTGTTTGGCAGAACCAGAATATAGCAGTAGATCTCCGCTTTTCAGCTTTTGAAAATAGCCCTGGCTGCCTCCCTTTGTTCTGCTTTGACTGGGTGAATCTGCTCCAGAAGCAAGACACCAAACAAGTAGTTATAGTCTTTGTGGGTTTTCAGTTTGATTTTCATTCCCAGGCAGAGTTGGTGAAATGGTCTGGTGCCAGACTTGGTGCATTTCCAAGCTGATTCTGCACAGATTAACACTTCACTGGCTGCATACAAAGCCCAAGAAAATAAACAAGAGCACAGGAAGCTACTTTCGCCTACTTTACTCTGCTCACCCTCTTGTACCAGGCTATTAGCTCCACAGTTGTGACTGCAACACATTCTAAACGCACTGGCACAAACAGCAAATCAGAGTTGGGGTGCAGTGAGATGACTCTCACCTGCTCCACTGCCAAAAACTTTGGTGGCCATAGGCCACCTTGATTTGTCAGTATACCACACTGTAGAGGAGCTGGGAAATTCTTGGAAAACAAATGCATTTTGGGTGAGAAGAAAGGGTGAAATATCAGAAGGCTTACCGATGCATGGAAGGCAGCTCAAATCAGAGTAAGCTCAGAGCTAGCACCATTCCCCCCACACCATTTGTCAAAGCTCTAACTGCCCCATAAATCTATGCATGATATAGCCATTCTTCCCAGACTACCAAGGAGCAAGTCAGAAGGCTGTGGCACTCACCTCTGGGTACCACTGAGATGTCAGCAAGAAGCTCTTCTTTCGGGGAAGTGCACTGTCCTGAACACCACAATGCACTGTGCAGCATCTCAGCATATACTTGAGGCTTTATCTCCTCAATTAGGAAAGAAAGGAGTCATAGGCAAGTCAGAACAAACAAGTCCAGCAAGTCTCAGTGACATAGGCTTACCCAGTAGCATGATTCCTCCCCTAAAACAATAACAATATGTTTCTTTCATCACACCTTTCATCCAGGAATCTCAAAGCCTTTCAAGAGCATTAACTACACCCTGCAACACCTCAAATCAGAAGAGCCATGAAAATTTTGCAAGGATTCAGAGTTTATTTCCTTCTTCGGTATAATTAAAAACAATTCAAAAATTATGGGCAGGACCAACACAGAAAATTTGCATGTTCTAAAGAGACAATGTTCAGTCCTAGGCCAGATACAGAGCTGACAAACTGATGTAGATTCAGTGGCATGTGCCTCTTAACTCCCTTGAACTTCCTTGAAACTGGTTATTTGCCCAGACAAAAACTTGCCCCCATAACAGCAGCTGCATTCAAGTTTGTCATTTTTCTTTAACTCCTTAGACGTTAATTTTAATTGTGGCCACCTAGCCACATACACATTTCTGTCCTGGAAAAATTCTTCTAGATCATAAATGTTTGTGATATAAATATTTGCAGGTTGTCTAGATAAGCATTTCTACTTGTGCTAGTTACAGCAAGTTAATCAGCAAGTCAATTAACACAAGCACAAACTTTAACCTAAAGTAGCATTTCTCAATCTTTTTGGGGGAAAGCTTTTTTTTCCAATTTTAAGTTTTCTCAGTTCCACCAAACTTACTAGAAGATTTATACACCCACATTGCCTTCTGAGACAACACTGTGGGTAAGGCTAATAAAGACAGAATATCACAACAAGATATGTGTGTGGCACATTTTCTTTGCTTTGCTGCAATAAAGCTTCTAGCATCTAGGGACTCTTTTTCTCCACCTTAATGACTTTAATTTGACCCCTCTACAGCTGAGGAAACACCACCTTAGTAACACACTAATGCAAGTACGTCTTACATGGCTGTAGGTCTTCCTTCCACCGTAAGCAAGTCCATAGCCGAGTAACAGGAAGACTGCCTTTCTGGGAAGACCAACTTCTTTTGAATGAAAGACAGGCTAAAGATAAGCCTCAGCTTCTCATAATTTGGATTCAGTCAACATCTCAGCATAATTTGTTATGAAACAATGAATACAGTTGCTAATGATACACATAATTGCTTCTCAATACTTTAACTGGAAGCTGTATTGCCATCTCATATAGGAACAATTTAAATGAGTCAGTCCAAATGTGCAAGTGAATGCAGTCAGAAGCCTACCTAGAGGGTGACAATTTCCAAGGGTAAAGTATCAAATGTCATATGATTACCTGACCCCTGTGTAAGTGCTGAAGACATATTCATTCCAGGCAGCCCATGATCCTCAGAGACAGAGCCCTTTCTTGTGACTTGATCATGGCATACATGGAAGAACATACAACACAGAGGCTTCATGACAACTTTTGAACAGTCTCACCTGCAGGCAAAAAACCTATTGCTGCTCAAGGAAAGAGGTTAACTAAGGGGTCTTTTGGGGGCACTGAAAAGCTCTTCCAGCCCTAGTTTCATGGCAGGAAGACACCAAACTGTTTAAGAATGTAATAATCCTGGTCAACGGTCCCCTCTCTTCACAAGGTGTCTGTCTATCTTCTTGTACTAACAATACTTCCCTGGGGCAGAAAGCCCAGATGAGAAAAAGGGACAGGCAAGAGCCATCAGTGGTTCAGTCACCAGGTACCTAACAGGTTTGGCTCCTGATTCCAGAGACAGCATATGGGAAACACTGGGAGGCAGGGGTTGTGGTCCACCTGGGTACCACATAAAAAAAAAAAAAAAAAGAAAAAGATATTCTGGAGGCAGAACACAGGATGCTAAAGACAAGGGTCCCCATCATAACCCAGCTGGTGAGGAGGCAAAGTCTCAATGCATGACTAGAGCAATGGAGTAAGGAAGAGAGGCTCACATTCATCAGGGACTGGGGAAGCTTCTAGAGTAGATTAAGCCTAGAAAAGGATGACCAGATTTCCACCTGAACTGAGAGGGAAACAGAATCTGCACTTTACATCAGGAAGATCATACAGAAATTTCAAACTGACAAATAGGAGAAAGGAGACTGGTGCACACAAGATGCACTGTTCTGAATCCTATGGGAGACACCACAAACAAATGAAGAATAGGACAGAAGTTAACAAAAGTCAGACAGTAAACAGAAGTAGTAGAAAAAAAGTCTGATAAGGAAAGGATACAGTGACAGAAAGCCAACATCAATGCTTTCCATGTTTCACAGCAGACCCACAATGCTGACCTTTGGACATAGACACAGCAGGTATAAAGGAAACATGGCAGCAGGAAGGCAATGGAACATTGAAGTACAAGGGAACTATTATTTCCAATTACTTTAATTACTCTGCAGCAAAACATGAAATATTTACATTGACCACTCGAATAACACTAGATTTCTAGATGCTGTGAACAACTGTTTCAGGAACAGGCAGCTAGGAAACCCACAAAATGGGAAGCAACTCTTGATTCAGCCCTGACCAGTACACATAATTGGTTTATCATATTTCTCCCATGTACCTGAACTATATCAAGCATCAGATTCAGCATTTCTACAGACCCTCAAAGCCAGATGATCAAGTATTGTCATGCTCACTAAATATAACGGTATTTAAAAAACCCAAAAATAACACCAAACCATTGGGAGCAAGAAAGCATACTTCAGAAAAGCTGAAAAAAAGGAAAGGATTATAAACTCAGGTATAAACTGCAAAAAAAGAAAAAAAGAAATAACCAACCCAAAAATTAGGCAGAAGCATACCAGAATCCTCTAGCTGATATTTCTCAGGAACAAAGAATCAGTATAAGAAACTAAGGGAAAAGCCAACAACAACGTGATGAAGAATAGGTAGCACTCAACCAGGGTGAAGGATGGAAGAATTGTATTATCGATGATGGTACACAGCCTCTCACCCAACACTACTTTATTGCCAGAATACAGAGGGAAATATTTCCAAAAGGAGCATTTTAAAGCAAGCATGAGGAACCTTTAACAGTGTCATATGATATACAAAAATGGCCATATAACACAGGCAAATATGCAATAAAAGTAGCAAGTATTTCTAGAAATAGGCTGTATGGGGTATAATCATCACAGCTTTTTGTAAAGCAGTCTTGCAAACCTACCTCAGTTCCTGGGCAGGCTAACAGCTAGTACATGACGCACATCTAATTGATAGTGTCTGCTTGGATTTCCAAAATAATTTAAATAAGATCTCTCACAAAAACCTCTTAAAAGATCTGAGCTGCCATGGGATATGAAGGCTTAAGATGGAAAACCACTTAAGAGAGGAAACAGGCATTAAATGATAATACTTTTTTGTGAAGCTAGATCACTATCTCCCAGGAATCTCTGCTATATTCCTAAATGGTCTCAATAAAGGAAATACTGAGATGGCATTCATCAATGATAACTATGTCTACTGTTTACTCATGACAGTAAAGAAAATTGCAGAAACATCTCATAATATTGAGATACTATAGTAAAACAACAGATGAACTTCAGAATGAAAAAGTATAAAGTGACATACGTACAGAAAAAACAGCCCTAACTTTACCTACTAAGTGTCAGATGTTGAGTTGGTTATTCTTTTCAGAAATAAGATTGAAGCTGAGTCTCCTATGAGAATATCAACACAGAAGCAGTCAAAAAAACACCAGAGAAATGCTGGAAACTACTTGTAAAGAGAACAGAAAAGCAAAAAAGGAACAAGCTTATAACCACAACATAAATCCACATTATGCCTGTATCCTGAATACTGCACTAAATTATGGCCCATTTGCCCATCTTAAAGTTGATACAGAAGAACCATAAAACATCCCGAAAGAAGCAGCACATGCTGATCAAAGGACAAAGCAGTTTCTACATGCAGGATGCCTGAATAGACCAGGGTTCTGAAAAAAATATGGAGAAAGGGATGGGGGTCTAGAGAGTAATGTGTGAAGTAGTGGAAGTGAATAGGAAAACACTACTAACCGTTTCTTCTCATAAAATAACTAGGAAACTTCAATTAAGAGCAGCAGGTTTAAAACAAGCACAAGAAGATACTGTCATATAATACACACATAAGTCACGTGACTCCTTGCTGCAAGGTATGTAAAATGTCAAATATTTTGCACATTTAAAGGGAATAATCACTTTTCTGGGAAAAAAATTCCACATAGAGCTCTTAATTATAACGATTTCACCTTTGTGATCCAATAATTTCCCGACTCAAATCACCAGAAGTTTAAAAAACACTCTCAGGAAGCACCATAATCTGACTGCTGTATTCTAATCTTCCCAAGGTATCCTCCACTGACTACTCCGCAAGTCTCTAGTTCAATTAGCTGCCAGGTATTCCTTCATCAAAATAACAACAAAGTATTATAAATCCTGTGGTAGAACTGGCCAGCTTGGGACCAATGTTTTCCCCATCTGCTAAGCAAAATGTGATCTGACCTGTCTAGCTAGATCACTAGCCACAGGAATAATGTATTGGTGTCTTCGCTCTTAGACAGTTAAGGAACCATGGCAGCCCTCAATAGTTCAGTTGGAAGGATCCTAAATTGACTGTCTAGTCCAGCTGCCAGCAAACTATGGGCACCGTGTTTCTCAGCATTCAACAGTGCATTAGGCTCAGGCTACAGAGGAAGCTAGTGCTTTGCAGCAGCATGCATTCCTGGCTACAGATCACCCTATCCATATGGTATCAGTATCTGTATCTGATGACACATCATATTCCAGAAAGGGACTGTGCCCCTCCCGGGTAAGCTGAATGGTATTCCTCTGATCTGAGAGCCTAAAGAGGTGTCACAAAAGCAACAGCACCTCATGCCTTGCACATGACCAAAATCTGGCACTGTCTTTTTTGGAAATTAATTTCAGACATGCACTGTCATTTTCCTAGACTCCTCCAAAGCTTGGCAAGTGAGCTGGCACTTACCTGAAGTCAAGGCAGAAAATTACTTTTCATGTGTGGACACTGGGACATCAGTTCATCAGTGATTGATGAAGCAAGCATGTTCATCTTGTCTCCTATAAAAGTATCAGGTTACCAAAGTACCTGCCAAGGAAACAAAACTCACTTTACTCATAACAATCTTAAATTAATATTAGGATAGAAAACTTCTGAGAAGATATTTGCATTTACAAAAGTTCTTGCCAGACAAATTGCTTAGTTCTTTTGTTGAGACAATAGCTCTCCCTTCAAGAAAAATCAATACTGACCCAGCGCTGCCACCCCAAATACAGCTCTTGAGGCAGGCAGCTACCAGGCAGCCTTCCTGAATAGAAAAGGTGAAAGAAACTCAGGCTACATCTTAGTAGCCACAAATTTAAGAGAATGCAGTCCCCAGTGCAGGACACTACAACTCTTTCACAGTTGCTATCTGCAGACACATTTGGGAACAAAAGGAAGGCTGCCTACAGGCTGTGCAAATTGAAATGGAAAAAACCTAGGCCTGTATAATTATAGTCACAAAAAAGTTTGCAGAGCAGCTCTGTTACCCATTACAAATGCAAGTCCAAATCTCATCGCTTATGCTTTTCCTCATAGGTACACAGAAGTATCTTCCAATATATTAGTAACACTTTAAACTTTCAGCATGAATGTTTTTTAAAATAGTTCTTTCAAAGTATTCAGGAAAGGCATATTCAAACTTTTCTATGAGTAAAAAGCACAATATACAGCCAACACACCTTACAGCTTTGCTTGTCCCGAAGTTTGAATGTCCCTTCCCACAAAATGCATGTGGCTCAAGTGTACCTGCTACTGGATTTCAGTCACATTCATTTGCCTTTAAAAACACCAATTATAAGACTGCACAACTGGCACACAGTTTATCTTGGCTCATCTCTAGACAAGTCTGTTTCTGAAGAGAAAATCTGCATATTCAAGTAAACCCAAAATTTCCTAACAAAGGACTCAAAACCAGGGTTCCAGACCATCAGTCTTGAAACCAGATATTTAAGAGCTTGAAACTTTTAAAGATGTGGAATTTCCCAAGATAAACTCCAGTTAGACAAACTCTACTGAACACAAAATGGCAGCCAAGAACACAGTGTGCCTGCAGCCTCACACTGACCAGCACTTGGGTTCCTCTGCCCAGGCTAGCAATTAGGCCATGTGAGTACAATGCCTTTGCATGGCAGGTGCTGAACTACCCCAGTACAGACCTGTCTGTGCTTCTCTAAGACCTAGCTCCAAATCCTTATCTAGTAGCTAAAGCTCCTGAAAAACAAAATTAAGTCACTTTTCTGGAAGCCATCAACAACCCTTATCAGGCCCACACAAAGAATAGCTATTAAACCTTCACTTTGCTTTCTAATTTTATTAAGGGAGTATCTTTCATTACAAAACTTCAGGAAATGAAACATTTTCAATACACAAGGACCTTCATATGCTTTTTGCTTCTCTTGGTAGCACTGCTGCAGCTTAGAGTCAGAGCGGCTGTGTTGGGTGGTTGCCAGAGAATTTGCTGTTGATTTGTTTTAGTAATAGTCTGTTTAATTAAACTCAAAATATGGTTGGTACTTGAAGCCTTCAGTCCAACTTTGGAGACTGCTCTAGCCTGACACTTGGTCTACCCAGTATATTCAAACTAGACCATCTTGCTAATATTACATCTCCCTGAACATGAGAATCCAAGTAATACTCAGGCATAGTAACTGCAGGAACTGAAGCTGGAAGAGGAAGCTAGACACAAAGCTAGACTTTTTTTAATGATGTTTGAACAAACACACCCTATGGCAGTAAGACATGTATGTCAATTAACCCTGGTTCTGTTACTAAAAAGAAAGAAAAAAAAAATCCATGAGGGTGTAGACATGTAACTGACTCCCTGAGTATGTTCATAGCTTCATCTTCAACACTGAAGTTTCGTACGTGGCACACAAGGAGTACGGATTTTCCCCACAAAGAGCTCACCATCCCATCTGGTACACAAATGAACTGGTACCTTTGGTGTCACCCAAATAATCCCAACATCCTATGCCTTCGTTCTCATTCCTTGCATAAAGGATGCAGTAAGAAGTCAAAGGCAAACAAAGGTAAGTGCTGTTTCAGCCTTTGGAAAAACATTTGCTACCTACCTCCTTTCAGCACACTGCTTTGACTTGTCAGTAACAAACACCAGCAGGATTAGGTTGCTCTGCTACAACTGTATCAGCACAAGCTACAGAATATCTAGGATTCTGTTTAGCAGCAACCAGTCTAAATAGCTTGTGTAAAGGCTGGAAATTACAGCAGAGCTTACTGAACAAACTTAAGTCTTCAGCGGTCCTTTTCTATTGCTGCAGTACGAACTTAATTGAACTCACACGTATTGCAGGCAGATGGAGGAAAAGATCCAAAGCCAGTGGATAGAGGTAAACATTTTTTGTGACTGTGACCCTTCACTTTTTTTTCCCCATCTTGCTGTGCTTCCTGTGCTCTTAAGAGTTTCACTTAGGGCTCTCAGTCAAGCACATTTACTGTCTCTCACTTAGGATAATCCTAAAAAATCCCTTACTAAACTGCTTCAAAGAAATCTGGTTGGAGCCTCCTGCTACCTTGTCAATCTCTTCCCTAATTGAGAAACGTACATTATCCAGAACTGCCTCGACTTGCAGTGTGCTTTAGAATTGCCTTAAACACTCAGCCATTAATGAGATTTTGCTATATTAATATGTCATCAGAACTGATTCAACAACCCTTGTGACTCTCCCCATCATGTTTGCCATGACAGCTCTTGTTTTCTTCCTTAAATGATAATGAGACATATACATGCCTACAGTACATGCTATCACCATAATATTTAACCTCTCCTTGGGCAGTTCTTCTTGAAACACAGAGAAGCCAGAACAATCAGCTGTTGTAATGAATTGCCCATGTAGAAGTCCGTGCAAAAATAGAAACTGATATGCAGGCCTAGGTCTAGGGCTGACTCAAATCATCTTCACTGGCTTACTCAATACTGAGCTGTGCTAATACCCAGTAGCTCAAGATTTCTTTCCATTTCTTCAAGGATGGCTATTCAGGTATAGACAATCATGCATGTGCTTGGAGACTAAGCTACAAGTTTTGTTAAAGGCAAAGTTTAAAAGGGGAGAAGGAACAGAAACTAAGAAAAATATTTCTCCTTATAAATTGTTTTTGGATTTATGTTCATCTCTAGGGGATGAAAAACTACTCCAAGAAGTAATTTTATATTTATAATACTCCAAGAAGTAATTTTATATATACAAACATAAAATTGTTAAACAAATACTGTTTTCTGTTTAACACAATTGTTCTACAAATATAGTATTAAGACGAAAAAAAATGTAATTACTTTATTGCTATAGTGAAGGATGAAATTAACAGCATATCAGTGGCAGGACAAAATATTTCCAGGTTATCATTAGTCTATATGAAGAAAGAGACTCAAGGAAATAGAAGTACACATGCTTTTGAGCACAGCTCTGGTTTCTAAATCAGGAAAGGGAAGGGAAGGTGGGAGAAGGTAGTGGCTGGTGAGGACTAGTAAGAAAAGAATAAAAAAATAGTGCAAATCAGACCTTGTAGCATTTGCCCATGAAGACTGAGGCTGCCACAAATGACAAGAATCTAAACTCAGCTAAGTAGAAGGAAAAAAAATTTAGAAATTTGTGTCATTCTCATGCCCACTCTTAGCCCCTAGAAAGGAATCAGGAAAAACTTGAGGGTATAGTAACAAATAAAGCAATATCAATGTTTGAAGTGCTGGACAACAAAAAGGAACAGTTATTCAATACTAGCCCAGCAGACCCTGGAGTCTCATGGATCCAGACATCTTCCTGGCAAACTGAGGCCATGTCACAGTCACGCTACTGAGATACCAGCCTCAGGAATACAGGGCAAAGACAACATACAAGTAGCTACCAGCATGTGAGGGACGCCACTCATGACCTGTTGCATTTCACCACTCCTGTCCATACTGGGCAGAGGTGCACTAGAGGATCACCAGCAAGAACACGGTGTTGCCCCTGGCTGTACACAACTGCCTGTGCCTCCCAGCTCCAGGACTGAGAGGGCTTACTCTTGCAGACTGGCCCAAATTACTTCCTGTGCCCAAAGTCACCCAGCAGCAAAGACTAGTAGCAACCACAGGTGACTCCTCCAGTAAGTCTGGAGCTTCATCCCCTACAGCAAATGGAGCAAAGTACAGACCCTGCTTAGGGTATCCTCAAACACTCAATGCTATAGATAGATAGTGCACACAGTGGTGGGAGACAATCTTTCCATAAACAGCAGTATTCCACTGCACACATTGAGACTCAGTGCTTCAAGATTTTTACTAGGTGGAACACGGCATTTTAAGGATATATTTTTTCTTTCAAATATAAGAGGACTGCTCCCATCCTGGTGCCAGTACTTCCACATATTTACGCTAAACCAGAAGGACACATACCTGTGGAATGCTTGGCTATAACAGGGCTTCAATAACACAGTAACATCTTTGTGCTGTGCATGTGGGTGATGTCCCTGCAGACAGGCAGAGTTCTCGAGATGTTCCACCCTTCCTGCTTGCTGAGACTGGGTGGGCTGGACCCTGGTCTGGGTTGCTAAAAAAAGAGAAGGCTGGTGCAGGCAGACAGGCTTACAAAGCATTTGGGTGGGGAGACAGAACCAGTGCTGGTGACAGCTGAGTTTCTCAGGCTGCCTCAGCATACTACAGTCTGGGTACCTCCCTTACTTGTGGAGATATGAGGCTCTTGGACTGAAGTGGAAGGAGCCTCCATCTCTCCCAAATCAACTCTGCTATGCACAGACACTGACATGCAGTGCGCACTCAGGGAGCCAGGCCAGCAGCACAGCAACTACAAGGGAAGAAGTTTTGATAGTGATAAGCCGGCTCCTGTGCTGCACCGGTGCAGGGACAAATCAGCAAGATCATTTCCAAGACCATCCAGGTAAGGCTGGAGAGCTTGGTGAAACAGTACTCTGACATTTGCAAGGGATGCAGGGACAACAGCTCTGAGCCAAATAGGCACAAGTCATCCCTCTCTTCTCTGCTCCAGGTTGACACAGGAGCAAAGTGGGACTGACCAGATAGGCAAGGACCTGCTGAAGGGCCTGTTGCTGCTGCAATCATTAATCCACATCCTCCACCGACAGTGAGCAAAGACTGTATGCACAGTGTGAGAGACGCTGAACACACCCTCTCTTCTGGAGGCACAGCCCTCAGTCATCTGCTTGTAATCAAACATCCTAAAGATCTTAAAGGGGTGATACACCTAACTGTATGGCCTTATCAAAATAGTTACTACAAGTAAGGACAAAGGAGGAAAATAAGTCAGCTTTGAAAGCTGTCAGACTACAGTGAGAGTACACAGACTGAAGTGGCTCCTAAGTATTTGAAAACAAATGAGGATTTAATTAAGAAGTAAATCAAGTAACAGATACAATCACATGCAATAAGGTGAAGCACAAACACTTGTAAACTAAGCAACAGCTCTCAAATTCTGAAACCCACTGAAAAAAAGCAGAAATAATTGACCACGCTGTAGGCAATCCAGAAATTACTTGGAGCCAAAATTGTGATTCAGCCGTCAAAAAGGATAATAAACATCTAGTCAGTATTGCAGATTACCTACTCTGAGACAGAAGTAGTACACCACGCACAGCAACACAGACTCCCTCTGGAGCAGCATGTACAATTCTACTGCCACAGATGAACTACAACTACAGCAGACACAAAGAGGGTTGTCAAGAGAATGAAAGCTCTGAAAAGCTATTCTTAGAAGAGAGGAGTAAATAAATAGACAAGATGGAGCTCAAAGTCTGTTTTAAAAGGACATGGAGGACAAGAGCTAGACAATCAAAATCTGCTTCAGCTGTTATTCTACTATGAGACTTGGCTGGAATTAGAAACAGCTTCAGTGTTGTAAACACCAAGCCACCCAGTGGAATAACAGCCATGAATTACATGGCAAGCCACACTTTTTTCCTGGGAACAGACACACTTTGACATTGCACCAGACGCAATCATTTTGTTTATGACACTAAATGCTCTTTTCATGGCATTACTCACATTTTGAAAGAAAAGAGTCTTCAGTGGTGGGGGAAGAAAACACTCCTTGGCTGGTTTCAGGGAATTAGAGGGAAAGGCAGTATCTTAATGTTCTTTCTGGATAGTAGCTAATCCTCAAGTAGTCAGCTCCTTCTTGACTAGTCTTTCTTCCCAAAACTCTCTGGGCTTTAGTGGAGAGAGCAGAAGCAGCAGAGGAAAAGAACTGCAAGTGGAAGGGAACAGAAATGGATACATGATGTTTAAAGAAAATTGACTGCATGGTTTCTAATTATGTAAACTATCTTCCAGTACACAGCCATTAGCTTGAAGCCACAGGGCAAGAAGAAATCACCCCATATAAAACTGCCTCAGCTTATTCAGCAGTTTTCATTACTGGGCCACCAACAGAAGTGTTTTGAGCTTTGCCAGACTAACTACAGTGCTTTTGAGAGGAAAACACACACAAAGGGCAACTTTTCACCCTTCACCTGTAGGCTGCCTCTCTAAAAGGCTGGCTTCCCTGTAAGATGGCACACAGAACAAGTACATTTTGCTGCAAGGTGAGCTCAGGCCATCACATGGCCTCAGTCGTCTGATCAATGGGAACACTTGTTAAGCCCTCTCAAAAGCTTTTACACAGCAAGTTAGAATCTCAAGGTGAACATAAAGGATTTGTCAGGGTCAGTGCATAATATTCATTAGAAACTGGTCTTGCACTCATTCTAGAAGAAATGCTTAGTAAGAACAAGTGTTGCAAGGCATGTTACTGAATGATGCTCAGTAAAGACAGCCAGCATCATTACAACTCTGTGCTTGATCCAAAGTGCATCTAACAGGCATTAGCACTAGCAGAATGCAGAAGTCTAGAAGTTTGCATGATTTTTAGTCCAGGAAGTCAGTAAGACTCACTGACAAGAGTCCACAAAAACGCTTTGCGATGATGGTGACTCTACAAGGGTTTGGCAGTTGACTTTGCACGGACTAATGCTCATTCACTGTAAACAGTGTTTTAGTTCAAATACTCAAGAACTCCTCCAGGCCAAACTCTTTGGAAGCACTTGGCAACCCTAAACCTTATGCTGGGGGTGAGGAACATATTCAAGATGTTCACCCATACATGACATTCCCACAGGAATCAGCAAGACATGGGTTTTGGAGACAGAAAAGCCTTCAATTAAAAAATTACAACTTTTCAAAGATATCTTAACTCAAGTTGTTTCTGCCACCAGCAAGACCAGAATGAGTGCTAATCCATTTGAAAAGAGAAAATGAAATTTCCAACATCACCGGCTGCAGAGGAAGGGAGAAACTCTCTATTAGCCATACCTCAAACATTGAGGCACTCATGGTAAAACTACATGTAGCTGACACAAGTATCAACTCCCCCTCACTCATGGTAAAACTACACATAGCTGACGCAAGTATCAACTCCCCCTCCCTCCACCTGCCCCCTTAGCCTAGCAGTCAGGTGGACTGGCTTTTCTGCCTCTTTCTTCAAGACAAAGGAACCAACAGCAGACAGGCTCTATGCCTGTGCTGACATCTGCATGACACACAAGGCTCCAGCTGCTGCTCAGGAAAGTGAGGGTCTGCCCAGATCCTACATGCCAGACCCAAGAGGCTATCTCAGATACTCTAAGGTGTCTCAAATAGTGTTAGAAGCCAATATAACAGCAAGTGAATCAAACCAAAGGGGACACTGCTCTTTCTAGTGCAGGGACAGATATCTCCATTACACTGGAGGTATAATGCACTTCAAGTATTCTCCCTGAGAGTTCAGCACTGCTGGAGGAAAATCAATTACCAGACATGATCAGATAGGAAAGTGCTGTTTATACCTTAAATAATCCTGGATCCTTACATTGAGAGCAACCTGTGGGTGACACTGCTGAAATCATTCAGGCTTAAACCTGCACCAAACCCAAAAGCTTTCACCTAGCAGGTATTTAAGTACACATTTCTATTTATTTACACAAACAGCTCCAAGGATTTTTTAAAGAAATAGCTAGCTATCTCTATGCCTAACACCTTTAAGAGTCCTGTATTTGAATACACAAACTTGACTTTCAAAGCTACCATCTTTAAGCCTATATGTTTGCAGTTAGGAGGATCACGAGGGACAAGTGTTGTGAGGTAGCCCTGTAAGGAGCTGAAGCTAAGGAAAGAAGACTGCTAACAGTCAAGTCACCACATGTTACCTAGCTACCAATTAACTGCTAAACTGTATTAACTAGTCAACTGCCAACTGCAGTGTAACCTGAAATTACTTCCAGTTGATTTATAACAACATGTTAAGCTAATATAATCTTGCTTTGTGCTGTGATATGATAGAAACAAGCATGCAGTCAACTCAATGACTCAGCTGAGCTGCACCATGTTGAACAAAAGCAATCCAAAGTCACCCCTTTTTCCGGTGTCCCCAACAATCCTTCCTGTAACACTAGGGTGCGGCACCTTCACAGCATTACCAGTAGTTCGCTATTAACCCCTTCTCCCACCCTGAATGCAAATACATTAGAAAAATTAGAAGAGAACTAAGAAACCTGTTAATCATGAACCTTTTCTTCCCTCCCTCCCCCATCCACGTCCTATATCTTTATGGTCATCCTCAAATAGCCCCAGGACTAGTTTACTTAAATTGTATGTAACCTCTCCTAATTAACATTGGAAAGAGGTGGAGCTGCTGTTGTAACAGCAAGAGGCAGTCTGTCACTAGCCACAAGATATAAGATAAAAACCTAACAGGCAGAATTCTCCCACACACCCTACCAAGGCCTGACAAAAATCTAAATATAATCAGTTTGAGGAAATGTAAGCTCATGATACTCTACTCCAATTGTAATGTTTGCCAATAACATGAAAAACTTAATTGTGTGAGGAGTGAAGACTCATTTATATCATTTAAGTTACTATGTCTTCATTAGACATTCCTAACCATTAGGTAAAGCAGCCTGCTTTGTTCTAATCATAACCCATGACTAGAATAGCATATGTTACACTGTTCTATATTCCAGATAAAGGTCTCCACCTTTCTATCTTTAAGACCAGTCTTCCTTGACCCTCACCCTACCTCCACTTCTGGTGAGAACCACACTTCTTTCCTTTGTAGATTGCAGGTTTTAAAATGACAGCTTGATTACCAGCTACGTTCAGTTGCACCTTCATGATGGAAAGGACTAACTGCTACTTCCTGAACACACGTCTAAGACAGGGTCAATAAAAAGCCTGCTGAAAGGGAAATGGAAGATCAAAATACACTTTTTTAGTTCAATTTAGGTTGAAAGGTACATCACTAGGAGCTAGATTCTGACCATCTAAAACTTTAATCAATTTCTATATGGAAAGGAAAACCAGAATCAGTTAGTAACATGCCATTGCAAGCAGAAAAGGCATGATATATTATATCTATACATACTACAAAGGGCATTTTGTTTCTTTTCAAGTTCTTCATTCTGTTTCAAGAAAGCAAAGCCAAACAATGCAAATCTGTCATGAACAAGAAACCACTTGGCTCCAGCTGGGAAAACACCAGGGCTTGCTAGAGCATATAACCCCAAACACTTGAACAGGTCCCTAACTGGAAGTGGCTCTGACTATCAGTCAGTTCCCAGGACCCCTGTGTACTGGTATCAAGCACTTGAAAAAGGGAGATTATCTGCCTGACATTTACAGATTTCTACTGCAGATAGCTATGTAATTCATATTTAGCTGTTATGTCCTATCAATAAATTAAGGTTTTTAAAGCTGTTCTTTTCCCCTCTCATTTGCATGCTCTACTTCCTGAGAGAAATCTACTTAGTCCTCTACTACTGTACTCCAGTATTACTGTCCAGAATACCCCCAGTTTTAACAGGGACAGCTTCAACTCTGAGCCCCTTCTTCTTGTGACAGCTTACAAATGTTACCCAGGTCTATCACTGTTGAGCATGTACCAAGCATTAGCCAACTACTTCCCATCTCTGCAGGAGAGGAGAAAGGAAGGGAAACCCAGAAAGAGCAATTGCAATACCTGCATCCCCTTCTTTACACTGCATTCCTGCATTTAATATGTATTAATACAATATTAATTAATATGTACTTAATAACACTTATCCCCAATGCACAACAGTAACCAGAAATGGCGAGGGCTAGCATGGGAACACAAGCAAGCTTTGCTTATTTTTTTTATGGCTTCCACCTGTGCTTACCTGCCCTCAGCCACTCTAGCTGGGTATTTAAACCTTGAACCCACACAATAGCTCCGCAAAGGATTAAGAAAGGCTGTATTGCTACTGACACAGCTCACACTTACAGTTGCCCAGCCACAGCTTATAGTAGGAAGAACTGTTCTTCCTCCTTAGTCAAAGTATCTTTCATATATAAAAGTAGAGATGCTTTCACATAAGTAAAAAAAGTTTAGACACATCATCAGTCTCATCTGCACTTAAGTGACTATATTAGCTTTTTCCTTCCCAACACCATAGGCATAAGGCAGCTTCCTTGCTCAAATTCTAGTGCCACACCAGCCATGCTCTTCCTGATTCCTCCAAGAGTCACTCCTGCCTCTTGCACATGGGCTACTACCAGTCATTCCTTCCACACCCTTATGAAGCAACCAAGGTTGTCCATGGCCACCTTTTGCAGTAGTTTTCCACAGCAAGGATGCTGCAAAACTGGCTGAAAGGTTAAATCAGCCTTTGATTCTTCCTGACAAAGGAGGGAACAGGAAAGAAACAGCAAGAAGAGTGCTGGAGGCAAACCCCTCCACCCCTGTGAAGCCTCTTCCAGGCATAAGACTGTGACTATACAGAACTTTCTCTAGGTAGCTACTGGTACCTAAACCAAACCATCTTAAAACACGCCACAGTGGCTCAACCCAAATGAGCAGAGAAGCAGATATGTAGCACCACTGCAGGTTAAGTGCTCAATTTATTCCCTCAGCCTCTTAGACAGCCCTGGCAGCCTACAGAGCTTAGCTGGTCAGACATCTTCCAGAATGCAATTTAACCAATTTAATGCTACCTGCAGGGTGTCTGCCACACATCCGGTCACACAAGTGACAGCAATGTGGGTGTGTTGGACCTATTCTTGGTCTCCCACATCAGGTCTTGACAACTAAATGGGTTAAACATTTGTAAGAAATATTAAGGTGGTTTAAGGTCACCATGCTGGAAGCCTGGACCAAGTTTATTCTCTTCTGACAAAAAAGGCTTTAGAAACAAGGGAAGAAAAAACCATTGCAGACAAGAGGAAGACAGTCTATTAAGATGCCCTTCAAGAAGCCAGAAATGTGTCCAAATGCAGATGATAAAAATAAACTCTGGTTCATAAAACACCAACACAACATTATAAAGGCTGAGGTAAAGATTCAAAGAACAGTGTGATCAAGACAATCTGACTAAAAACCTTTTCCAGCATGTCAGAGCAGGAAGTCCATAGCATCAACAAACTATCAGACTGGTAAAAGAAGTATTGACAGAAGATGTATTCAAAACAAAAAGTTAAGGAAGTCGTTCACTCCAGCCTGGGGAAGTTTGTACTCTAGAATCTCCCTTTAGAAATTGATTCTATCCTACGTCCTCCCCAGAGTAAGTGACAGCAGAACAGAATTTTATTTTATTCATTCTTCCATTACCACTTGCTAAGTTCAGGTAATATTCACTGAAACATTCCAAGAGAACTCCTTCAAAGGGTAGCAAGAGGAAGGGGGGAACAGAAGCTTCCCCTCCTGAAGACTGAGACTTCTGAAGGCAACTAGGAGAGAGACTTACTATATTAAAACTTCAGCTGGTTCTCAAGATGCTACTTCCATGCCTATAAGGTAGCTGGCAAATCAAACAGACCATCAGCACATGGCAATAAACACAAGAGCAGAAGTGGGACAAGCATCAAAACTTCTGTCAGGTTCTTAGCTAATCCTCAAGAGGGAACAGGATGAAAAGCCAGTGGCCTGAAAAGCTCAGCAGTCCACCTAGCAATGCAAGCAAGCAAACATGTCTCCAAAACAGCAGGGAACCATGCAGTGTGATAATTTTAATCAATCTGTCTTTTCCAACCTCTGCCAACAGCTCTAAGCACCTGTGGTCAGAACAAGCCTCACCCTTTCTCAAGAGAAAAACAAAGTATCTCCTCTCAGATCTTTCTCCTTAAGATAGCATGACACACTGGCAGAGATATCACACTGGAAAGGAGTTGGGGGAAATTCCCCAATAACTCCACTAGGTCAGAAACTGCACTGATCTAGACAAGACTGTACATCATCTGATCCTTCCCCAGACCACTGCAGCAGCTGCTTCAACCTACTGCAGTATATGCAGCACAGACTTGCCTTGTCCAGGATAGGGCTGGGATTCCCACCTGGATGTCAGAGTCACAGAACAAGGTCAGCATGTAAAGACCGTCAACTACATACAGAG
This sequence comes from Falco biarmicus, assembly GCF_023638135.1. Classification (NCBI taxonomy): domain Eukaryota; kingdom Metazoa; phylum Chordata; class Aves; order Falconiformes; family Falconidae; genus Falco; species Falco biarmicus. The sequence continues at coordinate 61,023,634 of NC_079288.1, read as the reverse complement.
CCTAACGATCTCATTCCTAGCATCATTCGGAAGGGCTAGTAATGACCAAAGGATTATTACTATCATTCTCTTTAACTCTCATGCCCCAAAATGAACAGAGCCAATATAATGTCTCACTGTAATGCTAGCTGTGTGGAAAAGGAGGAAACTGCTTGCCTGCTCTTTTATGTCCTTTAATCTTTCTAGAGTGTGCTTACAGAGCTGCATCATGACAGAATTACTCTCTCTGGCTTTTAGTGGCTGAACTGTTTAGACTGAATTTACCTCAGACATATTATCGGTATTAAGAGCAGACATGGAAATAAAACACACCCAAAACTGGAAAACAAGTGACTGAATATAGGCATCTACAACATAAAATTGTAAAGTGAGTTTATCTAAAACACTAAACACTCTGCTTTGTCTCTACATACTAGCAAAAGATTTGACTTAATCATCAATAGACCAGGTTTAAGTTCCAGCACTTGGAAAATAATCTGACAATGCAAATGCTACAGGCATTTAGTAAAACTAAAAGTAATGAGTTAACAGTAGGTTTTTACACATTACACAATTACTGCCTTGCTGCAGGATATGAATGTGGCAAACAGCTTTATAATAGTTATGAAAAATATAAAGCAGTTGACTATCTGGCTTTAAATAATAGGCTAATTCTGGGTTGACATCACTCTTACTTGTAACTGGAAGGAATAAGTCTCCAGCTGTGGTAACACTGCCAAAGTCCTCACTTAGCATATTGCAAAGCAGTCAGCAAATGGGTCATAAAAACATGGGTGTCCCAAGGACATAACCTCCTGCACAACTGGCACTGACCACTAAGAGACAAGCTACTGCATAAGTTATACCTTACAGTGATCCAGGTTTAACTGTTCTGGTCTAGTCAACTTGCACTTTGACTGCATTACAAAGCTGTAGAGGAAGCGAAAGAGCAATCAACAAGCGTATCCTTACAGTATCTCCCACAGCATTACTCCCAAAGTGACCCAACCATAGAACTAGATCCATTTCTAGTATTTCCATTTTTATTTTGAACTACAAGTGAAGTAGCAAATCTGGTTTGGGATCTGTACCAGACTGGTATCATACCCATCCTATTTGGTATGGGAAGAAAAAATACCACAGCCTGGTTTCTTACAGGTAAGTCTTCTGCAATCACACTTCCCCTGTATTTACCCTCAATAGTTCAATGCCACCACGTTAATGAAAGAGAGACGACATTTACAACCCTATTGAGAAAAAGGCTTCAGTTTGAACTCAGGTCTTCCAGAGACCAGGAAACCCTTGTGAGTAAGATGATCAATGACACAGCCAACACCACTGACCAAAAGCCAGTCGAATAAAGATCCATACAAATCCAACAACCTCAGCTTCACTGCACACAGCAAGTGATTTGAGAAGGCAGTAAAAATGTTGACCTGGGCTCTGTGAGCAGCGCTAGCCATCTGGACAGACAGCAGGAGCTAGGACAGGCACAGAGGTATTGCTTACTGGCTAAAGCCTGTAATTCAAGAAGTAAGCAAAAGCCCCTAGTCTGTTAACCCACTAATAGCGCCTAGCTTCTAATTTGGAAGAAAGTCAAGTCCTACTCTCCTGTACAGTAACAGAAGGGAAAGCCATCACAACGGACCATTCCTTCCCAGCAGATTCTCAAGAGGTCAATGTCTATGCACCCTAAGCAGCCTGCCTGCATGCTCTCTGCTGCCATCTGTAACAGGTCCTACCTGATGAGATGGCCTCTTGAGATGCATCTGTCTAGACATCTCCTGAGTGCAAGCTCTGCAGAGATTTAAGAGACTTCAACTCAAAAAGACAAGTTTTACTAAAACCTAAATTAACTTTAATCAGAAAAAGCAAAGTGCCTATGCAAAACACAACAGAAATAAACCAGATTTATATACAGGGCTCTCCCTAAGAGACGTCCCCTTTTGCAGGTTTGATTCTGGTCACTCTAGTGGGTTTCTAGGTTGCAGCAAATCCTGTACAACCTCTCCCCCAAGGAAGCTACTCCCTTCATCACAAGATGTCTGGCCACCTGCTCCCTAACTCTATAGCATCTCCCCATCAGTGGCAGGCTCCCAGGGCTCTGGCATCCCTTTTGCCATTTAACAGTCAAGCAGACACTATGTTCTAAGCATTAGGCTTCATGATCTTCTACTGTTCCCCTCTTTCTTTTGGGAAAACCAAACTTCATACCATCCAAGTAGTCTTAATAATGCCTGTATTTGTGTACGCAATCTAACTCCATCCATGTAAGAGTTTTTAAATTCACTGCCCAAATTCAACTACCTGCATATGATGTAGTCTGCTTGGTAATACAGGATCTGAAAACAGTACCTCTCACAAACAATCCCATAAATGTTGTAATATGTCTGAGCCATAAAAAGGGCAGCTGAGAACCAAAGGGTCCCCAAAAACTAGGAATGTCTATTCCAAGGAGGGACAGCTATAATCCAGCTTTCCAAGATGAGGTGACAACACTGATCAGGAATCACATCTGAAGGTTCCCGGCTTTTTCAATATCACAGCTTCCTTGTCAAACTTGAGGCTAGGAGACAGTTGAGCAAAATATCCTGCAGCCACATCTCAAAATTATTAGCAGTACAGGCAGAATAAGTGGAATTGATTAAGTTGAGGGGAGTAACTCTGATACTGATTTTTTTAAATGCTTTTTTCCTATAGAACAGCTTGAAAAAATAAAATTTGGTTTAAGTTTGTTTTTTTTTAAGAAAAAATACAAAAGCCTTAAAACTGAAGTACTCTAACATTGTCAGAATGACCTTGAGCAAAATAAAACCAAACTTTTTTTGTTTGCAAAGTTATTTTTCCTGTTCTTTGAATTGTCAAGTTTTTTATCTCTAATATATCCACATTTGAAGCTACTATAATACCCAAGGAAGCCATAATTAAGATAATTAACCTATCATATACACAGATTTAATATTTCTACTTGAATACTCTGAGGAAGAACTAACATGTTGTTACATGATACAAATTTAAAGAGAACTTCAAAAGTAGCAGTTAGTAGGCTATAAAATAAAATACAAGGCAGTTACAACAGGTTAACTCATTGCAGAGTACTATCACAGAAGAGTATACTTGTTCTCATTGAGATGGAGGTAATTTCCTTCACAGCACCCATATGCTGCTGTATTTGGATCTATGACCAAAACAGTATTGATAACACACCAATATATTAACTATTGCTGAACAGTGCTCGCACAGCAACAAGGCCTTCTCTGTTTCTCATTCTACTCCTTCCCTCCCTGCCAGCAAGGAGGCTAAAGTTAGACAAAAAAATTGGGAGGGATCACAGACAGGAAAGCTGATCCAAATTTATTAAAGGGATATTCCACACCACATAACATGCTTGGCAAAAAAGCTGGGGGGTAGTATTTTCCAAAGCAGTCATTACTCAGAGAGTGGCTAGACATCCCACTGCCTGTGGAAGGTGGGGAGTTACTGCCTTTGCATCACTTCTTGTCGTCCCCCCTCCCCACCCCACCCTTTGTTTAAACTGTCTTGGTCATGATCCTGACTTTTTCTTGCTTTTGCTCTTCTGATTCTCTCCCTCATCCCATAGGTGGGCCTGAGCCAACAGCTGGTAGGCGACTAGTGGCTGGCCAGGGTTAGCTCCCCTCAGAGTCATCCCTGACAAACCAAGGAACTGGGAGTCATGCAGGTCAGATTAAAGACAGTTCAGGACAATTTAGGGCACTGGAAAGAAAAACTACAGGTGAATTGAAAATTTATCGTAATAGCTAGGGATTTCAAGAGCAGAGAACAAAAAGAAAATGTAGTTTTTCCATTACATCAGAACCAGCTAGCTTAATGGTTTCTAAACTACCAGGACAAGGATAAAGCAGATAAAGTCAGTGCAGTGACACTACATATTTCTGCATCTGCTTTCACTTTAGAAGAAGTGGAACAGAAGATGCTCAGGATTGCATTAACTGTTTTCAGGAAAATGCAAGGTACTTCTGGGGGAAAAAAAAAAGACCCAAAACTCAAAGTACCAGACCCCACAAATATGCTCATTTGTGTCCTGCAGTTCATGTCTGAGGAGTCCAAGACCTGTAAAAGTGTCCTAAAAATGAAACATTAAAATGCCACGTCAGAAACATGCAGACAACTGAAGCTTGTGACCCAACCTGCGCTGACAAACTCAAAACCACCCTGCAGATTAAATTAGACCTATGTATTATGACTCATCTGAATAATTGCTCAGCAGGCTGTGCCTGAAAAAAACATCTCAGCATGCAAGAATTTCTACACCTGGGTCACAGAAGGTGAGCTGTACTTAGCTGCCTTGCATTGCAGCAGAACTTGTTAGTGCCTTGCAGAGAAAGCCAGGTGCCAGAGGAAGAGCAGAAAGTTGACAGAACAAATGGCAGTTCACAAGTACAACTGCAAAGAGCTGCAGAAGTACATTAGTCCAATCACCAACAATAAAGAACCAAGGCTGAGAAGAAAAGGATAAGCAGTATTTCAGAGGCATCAACAGAGCTGTATGAAAAAGTTTGATGAGTAGATGCTCCCACAGAATATTTGAGTGGCCAAGTCAAATTCTTAAGCTTTTCTGGAGTGAACCATCATTGCCTGCATCTCAAAACTCTTCTATCCCATTTCATTACCTGCTCCCACAATAACTCCTCTCTGGGACAAACCTTAAGGCACAGGAGCTGCCTAAGGCCACTGACACATGAGCTTTCTCCCTGAAAATCACTGCTTTTCAGCAAGCCCCATAGGAAGCCTCACCACACAACTGGCACTATGGCTTCCAGCAGCAGGACTCAAGTAATTAAGAATTAGCTCACATACATTATCCAGCCAAAGCACTGTACCACAAACACATACTGTACAAGGAGACGAAGTCATCCACATTGTTTTCTGGTTTACAATGGTGAGTTTTTTCTGGGGGAGGCATATGCATAACTGGGGGAAATGCATAGGTTCCAAATGTGCAGAAACACTTTAGGAGGTAATTTAGAATATTATTCATTTGAGTAATTCTAGAGGGACATATGCACAGGCTGAGATGTGTCATCTCAGATTAGACACGTTTCTTGAATCCAATTCCAGGACAATTTCCTGAGAAGAATGAACAATTTCTTTGAGCTTTAGCTTTTTCAGTGCTACAGTGAAACCTACTATGTAAGATCAAAGCTTCAAACACATGCAATCCGGTCGATACTGATTCTGATCACTGATTCAATCTAATGTTTTTCTTTCACCATTCCACTTCTTCCCACTCGTCTACTGTAGACAAGATACTTCCTGGTAATTTAGTTTCATTCCTTTAACATTTATGGTGAGGCAAAGCACTAAAATATGAATCCTACCTCTAAAACTCAAAGGCAATAGAATACTGACCCTTATGGTATCTAAGCACTTAATTGTCCAACCTGTTATTCCAAGCTTCAGTTACAGATATTCTAAAGCTTCTGTAAATAAACAATCAGAAGCACTTAAACTGTAGCTGATCATGCCTGTCATGGAGGAGGAATCAGAAGACCCACCAATATCCTTTCAGCCCCAGCTTCTATTATAGCTCTACTGTTTAGCAAAACTATGAGGTTTCATAGATACCTGAGTCATGATTCTAAGGATCTGATGAGGGCAACACAGATAACCATTTGATAAACAAGCAAACCCACACAGAAAACACAGAACAAAAAATAATTGAAACAAGACACAGAATGAGCAAGTTTAAACTCCTATCCTATGAAGCATGAGTATTCCAGCAGCCCTAGAAACAGAAAAGCATTGTGGTTTAAAAATAGGGTGTGATACCAGATAACAGCGGTGATTCACCTGGAAGACAGGGAGAGTACAAAAGCAATAGACAAGCCAAAACCTGCACTGTAATGACAACACACAGAGTCACAGCCTGAACAGCTCCTTTGGTGCTGGAACAAGAGGTTACAAACAGGGCAACCTGGCTTTCATGAGAAGAAATCATAGGAAAAAATTATATCCATAGCAGAAGCAAAAGCCACCACAAACACAAATTGCTATTACCAGCTTATCTACCAATAGTACTGCAGCCATCCACAATCAAGTACAGTAAGCTACTTTTTAAATCAGCACAGCTTTTGTAATTTGAAACAAGACATTTATTTACAACCAAATGTCTGACCACAAAGATTGCAGATGCACAGAGGGAACAATTCTGGGAGCAAAGGAATTTCGTGCCACAGTAGAATATCCATATATGTCTCAACTTGACCATTATCCACATGCTTATATGCACAGAATGAGACTGTAACTTCTGCAATTGCTAATGTCTATTTTCATACTATCCCTTTTTTACAAATGACATTTGGTCCCACTCTGCTGGGGTTCATGTTCTGGGGGTCAAGATCTCTATGCAAAACCACAGACATACACACTAAACAAAGATTTCTACAATTATGAGACAGATTGCATTTTTTAGCTGTTTCCTGCCTCTCAGTTCCCCTCAGATATTGCTCCTAGTAGTCTAAACCTCTGAGCAGCTGCTACTTTGAACCTGGTTTCTTAAAAAAAAGACCATTAATGCAGACAGACTGCCAACAAATTCAACAGGCTTTGAAATTTTAAGAGCTTGGGCAAGGGGGGGAGTAGGGTAGGAAAAGAGGCTACTGCCCATATTGACAGAAAGACATTTATGCTCACATCATTTTAGACACCAGAAATTCTCCTAAAGACAGATGAGTAACTGGGTTTTTCTTTGGTTAGGTCTCCCAAAGAACTTACTAACAGACCCCCCACCCTCCATAAACTCACCAAACAAAAGCTTCTTTGTCTAAAATTGACTTCCCCAGCAACATTATCCCAATGATTATATTCGCTCTTTAATCAGACCTCCAACCCTGAACAGCTCTCAGCAGCCAGAAACTATGCAGGAGATGTTCAGAACTGTCAGCATGCTGAAGGCCTTGCTGTACTTGGCTCCCAACAGCAAGACCTGGAAAAGGTGACCTTTACAGTCTGGTACTTAAACAGCACACAGTGCTGCCTCTCTTACAATTCTTGTTTGAAAGCCTGTACTATCAGAAAGGAAACCCTTTGTATTTCTTCCTCCAACAGGACAGAATAGAGGAAAAATATGCTGGCACAAGATAGGGAAACGTGACATTTCGTCTCTCCATTATGTTGTTGAAAAGCTATCTGTTCATCACATGCAGCTTTAAACTACTCTGCTGCCACTGGGTGTGATACTTACTGTGCATAGAGCACGGGACACTATTTTTGTGACAAAAAAATTCCTTGGTTCGAATCAGGGTACTATTCATCTATTTCAAGATAAGTTAAGGTAGGGCTATCTAGCTAATGATAGGTCTATCATAGTACCATGTAGATAGATACCTAGTCTTGTCAAGCCTGTTCTTTAAACCCCTAATTGGGCTAGACAGTTTGTACTACTCAGTAATTGTTCATACACTTCCAGCGAGATGACAACTAAGAAGAGAGCTGTACTTTTCAGCAACCATAAATCACAGCAGACAGAGGGGAGTAAGTAGAGAATACCAAATACATTCCTCACCCATTCAGTGCAGCATAGCATATAAGCTGAGCTCCTAGTATAGGACTCATTGGCAATAAAGAGCTAACTGTAACATGATTTAGCAAGGAGTATAAGGCCATAGTTAAATTTAAGGATCTAGTTAGGACCTTACGGATTCCATAAAGCTCAGGCAGGAGCTCTTATAGTTCTGTAAATGCCTGGCTGAACTCAGGCCAAGCAAATGGAAATAACAAAAAAAGATCTGAGAAATACATCTCAGGAATTACCTTAATTGCAAACTTACACCCTCTCTTGTTTCCCAGGAAAGCTGACACTGCACAAGGAGCAAAATCTACCAAAGTATCACCCAGAACAAATCCTGCCATCTCCAGACAAGGTCTAGCTAGGCCAAGCAGCACTTTCATGCCAGTCATCTCAAGCAGACCCTGTACTTCCTTTCCTCTAAATATAACCACTGCAGACAACTTTCCTGCAGCAAAGAAAATTAAATAGTTCACATTAGTCTGGGATCAAGATATATGCACCAAACACAAGATGCTGCCACCTCCTGATTCAGTAGGGGACTGACCTAGAAAACCCACTAAGCTGTATGTACAGAGTTGCAACTGGACTGAGTGTGTCTAAACACTATACTCATTGCTGCCAAAAGGGGACAGTCACTTCTTCTCTGTGTTCACTCTGCCTCTTGAAAAGCCATTTCAATTCACATCCTGGAAAGTTATCCAGGATTGAAAAATGAAACTGCTTATTTTCAGACTAGCAATTTAAATCAGGTCAGTGATGACTATATGAGAACTGGGGCAGCAAAACTGAAAACAAGGAACAGGAGACATAAAAGACAGTCATCACATTCTGCAGCAGAAATACACTGACCACCTCAGCTGTATCATCTAACCCTACTTTAGGGCATTTGAAAAGGGAAACGTTAGGAAAATAATCTACTCTTTAAAGTGGAAACACTCAAGGGAAAATTGCAGTGGTTATTATGAAATGCAGATTCTTCAGGTCTATCCGCAAAACCAGAATCAATGGGACCATCCAAACAACTCAGCTTTGTCTTAACTTCCTTGTCACTTAAGTGTCTATTTGATTCTCTAGGGTCAATCTGTCTCACAACAAGCACTTCCAAAAGCATTTCTCAGACTTTATTTACTTATTCAGAAAAATCTCACCCCCCCTTGAAACCCAGTGCAAACAAATAGGTATCACCCTTAACACTATCAGCATGAAAATCACATTACCTAAGGGGAGAAGGGAGATGAGGAAGAAGCCTGAGGGAAAGAAAACACAAACAGGAACAACCAAGGGAAACAGCAGCCAAACCGCTATCTTTTGGGAGACAGGAGAAAAACTTGTTGGCTTCCAACAATTTAAGTTTTCCTCCCCCCTCTCCATCTTACTAATTAAAAATAATTTTTGAGTAATAACTATAGGGAGTTTCCTGTTTACACAGCAGTAACTCCATAAGCCAATAAACTCACTGCCCTGCAGTACCTGGCATTGACACACACTCAGTGCAGAACACAGCAGTTACCTTGTAAACAGGAAGCACGCTACTGCCAGCCAGCGCACCAAGCCGCGGGAACTGAAGGCACATAGTCGTTTTCTTCTGCACTAGCACCTCCTGCAGCTGTCTTAAAGTACAACTCAGAAATTAAATCAAATACTTTATGGCTATCTATGCCAACACGTGTTTGCCACCACTCTCTGCAGCTTTCTCTAAAAATCACGATTTTTGAATTTATTTTTTTTTTAATTGTAAATGTCTTCCACAGCCTGACACAGCCAAAATACTTGCAGGCATTGCAGGGTATCTTTAGAAGGGCTTTTAAGCATAAGCAGATTACAGCAAGGTAGAGTACATTTTTGTTATAACCGACACTGTACTGCTGCAGGCTTGTACATAAAGGACAAGGGTTAGTGTGCACATGTTCTGAAAGGTATCAGACTTTATGGAAATCATACCCATGGTAACACCAGCTGAATGTATGGGTGTATCAGTAGAGACTTGCATACCAGGATACAGCTACATGAATGGCTCCCTGCTGACTTGCATCATAGAAGTCTGCCTTTTGAGAAAAGCAGGAACAGTAACGAGTCCTCCACTGAATCAGTGGATTTTGCATTTTAATCTAATTTACATAAACTGACCTACTTTGCAAAAGCGATATCCCCACCCTATCCTGGTTCTCCACAGTTCTAAGTTATACAGGCTGCAATATGCCTACAAAGAAATAATTTTTAAAAATATACCCCTCGAGCAGTCAGCAACCACCCTCACTCAGTCCCTTGATAGGCAGCAGAAGGCCTGAACAAGGAAACAGGCCCAAATCTTGTTTCTAATGTAGGACACAATTATTCTCAGTCGACCTAGTCATTCAACAGTGGCCTCTCTCTAATACACAGTCTTTAGAGAAAGCCCATTAGCAGTCACTTGCACAAAAAACATGGACAAATGGGCTAACACTAAAATGTTATAAAGACCATTTTAAAGGAAGAACTTCCAAACAACTGTCAAACTGGTTCTGAAAGGCACTCCCCAGACACCAAGGGAATTCACATATTCCTTTTAAAACAGGTTTGGGCAAAGCAATTATCTGTCCCTTAAAATAAAAGTGTATCTACCAAATCTCTGACACAGTAAGAACCAGAAAGAAACCCATGACCAAGTTTAGCACCCTTCTTTCCTGCATATCCTTTCCATCTGGATTTGCTATATTGTAATCTAAGCGGGAACCCACAGCTACCAGCTACTTTGCTGCACTAAGGAGTCTCCCTTACCCTATAATTCTGGTACAAGAGCCCCTGAAAACCAGAACAAAACAAAAGTTTTGGTTGGAAGCGATCTCTGGAGATGGTTTAGTTTATCTAGAGCCACTATACCCTTGAGAAAAACAGCAGCAGCTATCCTCACTTGCACACACACACAGCCCCCAAACATACTACAGTAAAGGTGCTAGGCTCATGCTACCAGTATTTGAACTTTGTGCCACTTAGAATCAGAACCATTTAGGTTGCAAAAGACCTTTAAGATCATCAAGTCCAACCATTAACCCAGGACTGCCAAGTCTACCACTAAACCATGTCACTAAGCACCGCATTTGTGTTTTTTAAACACCTCCAGGAGTGGTGATTCTCCCACCTTCCTGGGCAGCCTGGTCCAGTGCTTCACCACCCTTTCCATGAAGAAATTTTGCCTAATATTCAGTCTAAACCTCCCCTAGTGTAACTTGAAGCCATTTCCTCTTGTCCTGTTGCTTGCTACCTGGAAGAAGAGACTACACCTGTCTACAACCTCCTTTCAGGTAGTTGTAGAGAGCAATAAGGTCCCCCCAAGTCACCTTTTCTCCAGACTAACAGTTCCAGTTCCCTTAGCCACTCCTCATAAGACTTGTTCTCTACACTCTTCACCAGCTCTGTTGCGCTTCTCTGGATACGCTCCGGTGCTCTGCATCCCTCCTGAAGTGAGGGGTCCAAAACTGAAAACAGTATTCAAGATGCGGCCTCACCAGTGCTGACTACAGGGGAACAATCACTGCCCTTGTCCTTTCTGATACAAACTGGGATCCTGTTGGCCTTCTTGGCCACCTGGGCACACTGCTGGTTCATGTTCAGCCGGCTGTTGACGAACAACCCTGAGGTCCTTTTCCCCCAGGCAGCTTTCCAGTCACTTTTCCCCAAGCCTGCAGCATTGCACAGGGTTGTTGTGACCCATGTGCAGGACCTGGCACTTCTTGTTGAGCTTCATACAGTTGGCCTTGGCCCATCGGTCCAGCCTGTCCAGATCCCTCTGTGGAGCCTTCCTACCCTCCAGCAGATCAACACTCCCCCACAACTTGGTGTCACCTGCAAACTTACTAAGGGTGCACCCCATCCCCTCATCCAGATCGTCAATAATGTTATTAAACAGAACTGGCCCCAGTACTGAGCCCTGGCGAACACCACTTGGGACCAGCCACCAGCTGGGTGTAACCCCATTTACTGCCACCCTTTGGGCTCAGCCATCCAGCCAGCTTTTAACCCAGCACAGGGTACCCCTGCCCAAGCCATGAGCAGCCAGTTTCTCCAGGAGAATGTGGTGGGAGACTGAGCCAAAGGCTTTCCTAAGGTCCAGGTAGACAACATCCACAGCCTTTCCTTCATCCAGTAGGCGGATCATCTTGTCATAGAAGGAGATCAGGTTTGTCAAGCAGGACCTGCCTTTCATAACCCCACGCTGGCTGGGACTGATCCCCTGGTTGTCCTGCACGTGCTGCATAACCTTTCCCAGCACCAAGGTCAGGCTGACAGGCCTGTGGTTCCCTGGATCCTCCTTCCTGCCCTTCTTGTAGATGAGCGATGAAAGGCATGAAACCCACCAAAAAGGCCATGCTTGGCTTTAGAGCACAGCATTCTCCAAAGCTGTCTTGGTGCACCTGCAGATTCCAAGAGAAGTACAGAACCTTGACATAAACCACAGCTCCATTTAAGTGCCCTTCCATTTCGTTCATGTTAACGACACCATCTAGTGGATTACATGCAGATAAACAATGGGCTTTTTTGATCGGTAACAAAACACCCAGTAAATACCACAGGGTAACTTCCAGTAAAATTAGAAAATGCAGGTATTGCTTATAAAGAATGCATGCTAAAAAGTTTGTTGTGTGCATGCCAATCACTGAAAGGTCACTCCACAAGCAGCTTATTCAATTGATGTGATAGGAACACACACACACAAAAGAATCGCTTCTGTTTTTGACTACAGAATCAAAAGGTTAAGTGCCAGTACAACTGCTAGTGTCAAGTCCTGCGTATTTAACAAAATAAAACTCCAAAGAATGAATAAAGACTAGTGGGATTAGAAAATGTTAAATTGGTTGTAGCACTGTAGCAATAACAACCTTTAATCAGCTCAAGAAGCCAATACAAAGTTGAAGAAAAAGTATTTTTCTCTTTCTTCACAGTCAAATCATTTTCACCTCTTCACATAATTCCAACTTCTACCATCCCTCTGCAGAAATATTTCAGTTTTTCAGGGGTGTGTTTATCCTCTTTTCAGGCTTTGCTTTCACAGTTTTCAAATGAGACAGACAATAATTACCAGTGCTACAGAGTGCCTTTGGCACCCCAGTCTTCATCACTGGAAAAGAAAGGTATTTCCTCAAGCTAACCAACAGTTACTCTGCTGACCAGACATTTTTACCAACCTGTCTGCTCTGAGAGCAGAGGCAAACACACTGAATATCATGAGTGAAGCATCCTGGAACTGCATTGCTCTGGAGGGAGGAATTTAAGACATTGAGTTCACTGGCTGCACCCATCAGGATACTCTAGCTAGTATCTGCAGCCTTAAAGCAAGAATTATTATTTAGTGTATAGTATCAATCACATTGCTATGCAACTACTCCAGTTTTAAAAAATAGTCAGGTGGAGCTTTTATAACTGTGGCATGTCAGCTAATAGGATTTAAAATACCATGGTGGACAAAACAAGCTTTTACTTGACAATTGCAAGTTACACGCAGGAAACTACTGAAGACTACAAGCGGCCAGACCTCTTCACAAGGTGCCTGAAAGGGTAACTTAAGATGAAGTGGTAAGTCTTCACCTAGGTTAAGGCAGGAAAGATGCATGCTCTAATCCCAAATTTCTTTTAAAAATCATTTAGATTAATAAAGCACACTTCTTTCGTATTTGAACAGCTAAATCACATAACAAGCTGAACTGCACCAGGAGGAAGAAAAAAAACCAGTTTCACTTGAAAAAAAAACCCAACCAAAAACCAGCCAAAGGAAACCACGGACCAGCAATACCTAACACTGAGGGAGGCCATGGTTACTTTGCTCCACTCAAGGTGCACAGCAAGAGCTCCAACACCTCACGTAGCTGTCAAAACAGCACACAAACACCAAGAGAGTCAGGCTTCTGAATAGTGAATGCTGTACCACTTATCTAAAGGATGACGCACCTATATTTAAAGTCGGGAAATGTCCAAGGACCCTTATTACAACATGGTGGATGCACAGACTTAAGTCCTTGGGTTGGTTATCTTTAGAAGGGACATTTTGTCTTAGATTCCTGTTGTACGTGCAACATGGCGAAGATGGAGACTTTAAACATGGCCGCTAAAGAATAGTCTGCGTAGAGACAACTCCTCAAGGACATCGCGCAGGCATGAGATATGTAAATGAATTCTCAGAATTGTAATGGATATGTAAACAATTTCTTGGAAAACTAATGAATAGGTATGTATATAATAGCTTGTATAAAGGGGGGACTGAAAAGTCCCCTCGGGATGCATGACTTTGATGGAGCGATCCCCGCACGCACCCAGCGCTGCCAAACAAAGATAACCTCCGCTCGCCTGTACATTGCTGACTGATTCTTCAAATCACTTCCCCCACTTTGAGAAGGCAGAAAGCTCCTTCCTTCCCTACAGCTTTTTGCCCAGCAAGGGAAACAGCTCAAGACCGCGCTCTAAGACAGGCCAACCGCACAGTAACGCCAGACACCAGCCACATACCCCGCCAACAAACAAAAATGGCGGGCTTCCCCTCAGCGCCCGGCAGCATGGGCACGGCGCGCGCGACAAGCCTGTACGCGCGCCCGCACCCCGCCCATTTCCTGCCGCGCGCGCGCCCTCCTTTCTGTCCCCGCCCCCCCCCTCCTCCCCCCTCCTCCTGCCCGCGGCGCCCCGTGACGCGCGGAGCGTAAACAAAGCGGTGCGTTCTGGGAAGAGGGAATCGTTACGTGCAGGAAGAGGGAGCCTCCATCTTAGGCGCTCGACGCGTCGCGGCGGCGGCGGCGGGATGGCGGCTGATAGCCGGGAGGAAAAAGGTACCTGGTGGTAGAGGTGGGGGCAGTACAGTCCCTGGGAAAGAGGGACGGCTCGGGCCGGGGGCCCCTCTTTCCTGAGCCATCCCCCCTCCCTGAAGCCTGCTTGTTTGCTGGTGCTGGGCCTTCACTCTGGGAGACGTCCGTGAGGAGAGCGGAGGGGCAGCGGGGCCGGGAGAGCCTCTTCGAGAACGATTTTTATAGCTTTTAGACGTGGTGTGTGGGGAAGCGCGCCCGGGGGTGCCCTGGGGTGCTGTGGGTGATCGGGCCATCGTGCTGTAACGGGGGGCCCCGGCAGCGGTGGGCTCAGAGCAAGGTGACTTGAGCAGGGGGAATAGCGTGGGCCGTAAGTTTAACATTATTGGCCCCGAGTTACTGCTGGTTATCTTGTCGCAGAAAGTATCTGCTTTTCTTTATTCCCGCTTGGATTCCTAGCTGTATTTTCTGCAGAATTTTCTGCCGAGGGACGTGAGAAGAAGCTGACGTTGGAATATTATTTTGGTGGGTTTTGCACGGCTTTTTGCTGTCAATACGCTTTCTGGACACTGTGGCTAAATAAGTTTGAATTAAAGAAATTGAACGCTGCCAGGGTAATGTGCATTCACAACTCTAATAACTGCCTGTCACTGTACACGGAAGCTGAAGTGATCCACATGTTGTCTGTGAAGTTATATGAGGTAGTCCTCACAAAATAGTCTGTTTAAAGAACTAAAAACAAAGTTTAGGTGTAGAAGGTTCGTGTTTGGTGGTTAGTGCAGATAATAGTGTTATAAAAAAAAGGATCACTGTGGTTTTGTGGTTTGGCTCACACTGTTTTGGATTTCTGTGGAATACGTTTCATGTAAAGTTTTTTGCAGGATAGATGTCCATAAAATGTCTTTGTCAGAGTGGTGAAAATTTGCTGTCTGTAATATTTATTAAACTACATCACATGGAAAATTCCCACTAGATTTTGTTAAACCGATAACTAAAATTATTTCTGGTGTTTGATTCTTAACAGTATTATAAGACTGGTGGGATGGGATACAATCAGGTTGTGTTGAAACAGATGTGAGCTGCCACTGTGAATGAACAGTGAAATTGAAACATTTACTGTTATCATTTATAAATTTCTATTAATATAATAATTTATCCAGATAGGCTTGATTTTTTATATTCTTTGGGGGTTTTATTCCTTTTAGTCACTGGGAGTGGTCAGGTCATCAGTAGCAGACAAGAAATTTTTTTTTATGTTTTGCATTTTAATTTACTTTTCATTTTTTCTTCTATGAAAGGGATGATTCTTACTGAATAGCAGGTATTAATACACATTTGTTTGTAACAGAACTTACTTCTACTGTAAATGCAACAAAAAGCATATTTTATGCTCTTTTTGGAAGACAAATGCTATTTCACTGCTTGAAAGCAGTGGAAATAAATCTCATATATCCTTTCAGTTCAAAGTTGCCTGTTCTTAATGTCGTGTTTGCTAAATCAGATTTTTGCTTGGACCCTTCCTTGGATAGATCTAATGCTCAAGGCCAGCAGAGGGAAAAAGGCCTCCCCAGGTTATTTTCCTGCTGGTTAGGGCGAGTTAAATTTATTCATTGAAGTATCCAACATACCCCATAGTCAACAAAAGATGAATTGCAGGAGAGCCCAGTTGGAAGTGTCTGTAATGAAAAGGACTCGTTTGGACTTTCTCCCTTCAGCAGTGATGAACTGTAAGAAATCTGTGTGCCACCATTTTTCTGTTTCTTTTTTTGTCCTTTTCCTGATGTGTATCTTTATCTGTCTGAGATAATCTTGCTCATCAGATTGAATGCTAACAGTGACAGTTCAGTGAGTGGAATAATCTTGTAGAAGTCAGTTGAGCAGTATAACTGATGCACATGGGAGCTGGGAATTGTGTGTTCAGATTGCCCTGTTTGCATCACCAGGCTGCTAAATAAATCTGGAAATTTATTTTTACAGAAGTGTGATAGATCTATCTGCAGAAGGGGGTTGGGGGGGGGAACTCATCGACCTCCTGTCTTTGCGGACTTGTTTAAGGTTCCAACTATAAATCAGGCCCACCTAACCTGGAAGGGGTTTGTCAAAGAGTATGTGTCAGATACTCTTATTCCATTAAATTTTCCTTTTCATTTATTTCTGAACCAGCTGAGTCTTTTAGTGCCTCTGAATGCTACTGCAGTAGCTAGGTTAAATGTAGCTTTACTCAAGCGTGCTGTTGCCTCACCAAAAGGGGAAAGAAAGCTAAGATTCCATGTGTGTGGTCTGACATGGGTAATATGTTTAATATTCTAAGCATAGTGCGTCTCTTTTTCATTAGTTTCCAGTAAAAAAAATCTTGTGCTCTGAACTTGCCTAGTCTTCCGTAAGGAAGCAGAATGCAACAGGAAATAGCAGCCCATGCTTAGCAGTTGCACAGCCACAAATCTTGACTCTCGCATATCTCATCAGTAACAGCATGAATATTTACTGTGGATGTGTAGGTACCTACAAACATAAAGGACTGTTCCCAAGAGAATTACGATGCAGATTTGTGTTATGTTTTAACGCCCCCTAACTGTAAACTGCCAGGGAAAGGCTTGATCCACCTCTCTGCACCAGTTCTTTTGCATCAGCTATAGCAGTTGTGCAGTTCAGGGACCAATTCTGCATTCCCCCTACCACAGAAAATGTGGATAAATGCCAACAGGAAAGCTAGCACACATCCTGAATTCCGATTCAGTAGTATATAGCAGAGATAAAATTATAATACTAACTTTTTTTCTGGTGCAGATTGTGTCTTGTTTAATATCAGACTTTAAAACTTCTCTTGTGGCACAGCTCAAGAGTGTGGGATAGACAGGTTGCCAAACCTGGGAAGACTTTTGTTTGCAGCCTTACCTCAATTTTGTTCAGCACAGGAGTCCTTACCTGCTGCTTTATAACATTGTACAATGCATCTTCTACCGATTCTGTCAACTAGCTGAATCCTTGAAGTTTGCTCTGCTTTCCTTTTCCTGAACACATAAAAGAGAATCAGTCATAGTTATGTAAAATGGAAAGAGCTAAGAATTCCAGAGTTTAGGAGAAGAAAGATGAGATTCCAAAATCAATACCTTTTCTATTATTTTTCCCTTTGCATGCTTAGGCTTAGTTTTTTAAAGTGCTTGGAATATAGATCTGCTGTCTTAAAACTGGTGAAAACTTCTTCAACCAGAATCACTGTATATATCTACATAAACCCTTTGGTTTCAGGCAAAATGAAACAATGAAAATTTTAAAAGTTGTGTGACCAGGTACATTTGCTGCTTCCAGCATGAATTTTCTTAAACATTTGCCCTTTTAATCAAGACGAATTAGCTGTGGCTGTGTTTCTCGGAGCAGCTCAGAATTAATTATGTAGCAAATAAGTAGTACTTTCTCCTTCTTCAGTGGGGTTGACCTAGCTTATGTTCTTGTTGTTAACTTGCCCTGTTGCATTTTTTTCTACTTGTGGGTGAACTGCAAAACTCCTGCTCCTAACACAGCGATGAAACAAAAATAGCGGGTGAGGAGGGGAGATAATTTAAGGCACAAGTACCTTGGGATTTTGAGAGATGTCCATTCTGTTTGCTTATGGCGCTCAGACTGTCTCCTAGTCTCCTTTTTCTCAAATTTTACACAGGCTTTTTTTGTTAAGCTTTTACTTGTAGGTCAGCTTTCCTGCAAAGCTTGTGTAACATGAGGGGCCAACTTGGACCTTACTCAGAGGCCTAAGTGCATCTTGTGATATGTATTTTAATTCTTTTACTGGCTTTGCTGTATCCTTCCCTCCAAAATTGTGGAAATAAATCAAGATGTTGTTAATTTTTGCCTTGTGACAGATCTGTAAACCTAAAGGAAATATTTGGGTTTGTAAGTACTAGTTTTACTGTAGTTTACATATCCAGACTTTTAATAGTTGTTTTTAACTATTTTCTTTTCAGATGGTGAGCTGAATGTTCTAGATGACATTTTGACTGATGCTCCTGACCAAGATGATGAGTTGTATAACCCTGACAGCGAACAAGATAAAAGTGAGAAAAAGGGTAGGTGACTTTTAGTAGTGGATATCCTGCAGGAATGTAAATGCTAAAAACCATCTTCCTTGTTATAGTTATAAGTTTTTGCAATAGTGGATTTTATAACCTGAGTCAAAGAGTGAAAGTGTTCCAAAAGCTTTATTTCATGGACAGCTGCTTTTTTTACCTGACCTTCCAAACAAAAAGTTAACTGGGTTTCCTTTTGTCTCAAAAGCAGTTGCTGAGTCTGGCCTGTGAATTCATTTGCTGTTAGAAAATGACTGTACTTTTTGGTTTGGTGAAGTGAAATGGGACAAGGGGGAGTCCCAAAGTCTGATTCCAGCTCAGGTCTTGATTTGGCTTTAGTCCAATCCCATATATACAATTTAGAAAACACCTACCAAAGTCTAAAGGATTGCTCTTTTAAAGTAAAATAACCTGTTTGGGAACACAAGCTGTTCCTAAGGAGCAGTTTTGAGTGTTGTTGCAAAGTCTACAACTGGAAGGTGCTACCTATGACTGCAACAGGGAAATCACCCAGAGAAAGCAGGAGCCTCTACACAGTTTTTGGTTTAATGTACAAAATAACATTGAACTTGATGTCTCTTTCTATTTAAGGATCAAAAAGAAAAACTGACAGGATGGAAAACGCTGAAAGCAAGAGACAAAAACCTTCTGTGCATTCATCGAGGCAGATGATGCCAAAGCCTCCTAGTTCATCAGTTAGCAATAACAAGAGAATAGCAAGTACGAAAGGAAAACCAGTGTCAGAATACAAGAATGAGGAGTATCAGAGGTCTGATAGAAACAAGCGCCCAGATGGTGATCGAAAGATGCGCATGTCAAGCAGTTCCAGGGAACCTTATAAAGGACAACCAGAAAAAACTTGCATGAGGAAGAGGGATATTGACAGAAGGGCAAAGTCTTCTACACCAGATGGTTCAGAGGTATTAAATATTCTTGCTGCCTTATAAATAAAGCAATTATATGAGACTTTTATAAGGCACATTCTCTTAGGACTGTGTGTGCATCATGACAATGTTATATGACTGCTGATTCACTTTTTCTTTAAACATCAGAGAATCAGGCATGATGTGGATAGAAGACCAAGCAGATCCAGCCATTCTTCTAAAGAAGAGGTGAATTCTGAGGAATATTGTTCGGATCATGAGACTGGAAGTAGTGGTTCCTCTGAACAAGGCAATACAGAGAATGAGGAGGAAGGAATGGAAGAAGAGGAAGATGATGAAGGGGAGGAGGACGAAGAGGTGGAAGAAGATGGGGAGGAGGATGAAGAAGAGTATGAACAGGATGAGAGAGATCAGAAGGAAGGAAACGACTATGACACACGAAGTGAAGCCAGTGATTCTGATTCTGAATCTGCCTCTTTCACGGATGGATCGGTCAGATCCGGGTCTGGTTCAGATGCATCAGGTAGGTAACATCTAGCTTGCTAATCTGAAATACCTTGCCTTGAAAGTTTGGCTGCTTTTAAAAATAATCACTTCCTGACTGTGTCAAAAGTAAGCCTTAGTAGCACAAGTCAGTAAGATGTTAACTATGTAATACCATAAGAAAAGAGAAAATGTACTGGGAAGTGGTATTTCCTTACACTAAAATGTGTGAATATTAGGGTTACCATGCTGAGGATTCATATTGTCCTTGATTGCTTTGGCCTTGCTGTTCAATGTTTTGAAACATTAGAATTAGTGTTTTCTTAGGTATCTAATCGCTTAGTTTCTCATACAATTCATTTGAAGTTGGTGTTAAACTGTTCTGTATTCATTTAGGTGAGTGACCAGATAGGCTGGTGTAGTAAAAGTACCATCTCCCCAGGGAAGGATAGTTAAAACTTAAATAGTGGCTGACTTCAGCATAAGAAATCTAAACTTGTTGAAATGATTAGCTGTTAGGGTAAAGTTAGAAAGAGAAAAACGTTTTAACCAGAAATGAGAAAAAATGTTTTGCAGTTGTATATTATAATGGGTCCTAACTTACAGATGTGAAGTGTTAATGATGTAAATGCTTTTGGGTTTAGCTCTTTGAGTGGGGTGGGGTTTGGGGGGGGGGTGTGTGTGTGTTGTTTTGTTGTCTCTGTTTTTGGAGAGGGCGGCTAGCAATCCTGTTAAGGTTCCTGTTGTGTATCTTCTTATCTGAAGCCTCCATAGGTGGTCATCCTGCTTAACATAATGCCTTTTTTAGCTCAGCTCTGCTGTTTGGAATTAGAGAGCAGAAAGGTGTAACCTAAAGACAAGGGAAGCTGCAATAATTGTTATAAAAAGCTCTGTAGTATAATGTGACACTTTTAAGAGTGGAAAGAATTGCCTGTGTGCCACAGTGTTTTGTTTTCATACCTCTTGCCATTTTGTTAAGCTCTGAGTGAATGAGTCTGTATCACTATTGCAACAGTTTTCTGCTCTGTGTTGCAAATTTGGCTGAAGGCTGAAGAGAAGAGCTAAACCACCCTTACTAAAATACTTGGGGGATAAATTCTTTCTCTGAACTTTGCAGAGAATTGCTAGATTTGTGGCATCTGTCTTCCCTTTGTGAATGAAGAGCTTGAGAAGTTAGCATTTGCTGCTTTTGTGCATGATAGTTTTGGGACAGCAACTACAATTTTCGCTTGCAAGCCAAATGCTAACTTCACTATTATAGATGTTTATTTTCCTGTCTCAGTACTTTTTATCTGTTTTGCTTGCCAATTTGCTTAAAATACTGCTTTTATTTCTTTATGGGGCTTTTTTAGATGAGAAAAAGAAGGAGAGGAAGAGAGCTAGAGGTATATCTCCGATTGTTTTTGACAGAAGTGGAAGTTCTGCGTCAGAATCTTATGCAGGTATTCTTTCCTTTTATCACTTGTCATCCTGACTTGCATCAAATCTTAATGTGTAATCTAAAATATATGTAACTGGCTGTAGAGATTTATGGGGTATGTAGCTTTGTATAATTTGGTATTGACTTCTGGCATGTTGTGTGTGGATACCTTTGGGGGGAAGTAGGCTTTCTTGTTACTTTAATGCTATTCTGTTGCTTAAGTGGAATTTTCACCTTTTTTTTAAACTTGGAAGATGATGATTCAGTGACTAGTTTTCTGAGTAGGAAATTGTTCAAATACTATTTTAAAAAGACAAACCCAAACCAAACAACCCAAAAATAAAACCAAAAAAAAAAACCCAAAACAAAACACTCGTGCACATTGAATAGTATTTTTTGTGTGTGTGGGTGCGCGCCAGAAAGCATAATTTGTCATGAATGAAAATTGTATGTGACAAGGCTGTAGAAATTGTATATTATCTCTATTAAGGCTCAATCTGAACAAATGTACTTTGGCTAAACACAGGTTCAGAAAAGAAGCATGAGAAATTATCATCTTCCGTTCGTGCTGTCCAAAAAGGTATCATTTAAATTTGAATTTTTAATGCATGCCCCATAGCAAGCCATTGTCTTTTTTCATTAAATTACCTGTAAGTAGTAATGTTCCGATATAAATCAGTTTGTGCATAATTGTTCTGAGCATAACAAGTGAATCTTGAGCTACTTTTGCATGTGTTGAGTGATATGCAAGAAGTTCAGTCACTTTGCTCCTTGCAGAGGCAGCAAAGAAAAAAATAAAATGCTTACATTTGAAGAGGAACATTTCAGCATTCTGTATTGGATGACTTACACTGATATGAATGTTACCTAGTATTTATCCTAAGATTCTTAAGCATGGAAGTAAGTCTTATATATCGGAACATCACTGAATCATGCTGATTTTATTGTATTTTTTTCTTTACCTGAATATCTAAGTTTTAGTTTTGATTTGGTTTCCCCTGGCATTTTGTGCTCTACAGCTTAGACTTCAAGTTTCAAGTTGGGTGGTTGACTGTGGTAATACATAGGTAGGAACTGGGTGGGATACGGTGTAGTTTGAAGGAAACAACTATCTACAGTCAAAGCAACATTTTTGACAACTGTAAATATTTACAGGTCTGCTTATTTGACACTTTGTTTTTTCAGACCAAACAAGTAAACTTAAATACATTCTCCAAGATGCAAGATTCTTTCTCATCAAGAGTAATAACCATGAAAACGTATCGCTTGCTAAAGCAAAGGTATGTTGACTTTTCTTCGAACTGATCACTTTGTCTTTTCAAACACACTCACCCTATTACAGAAAAGCATATAGATAGGTGCATTCTCTTCTCCATCACTCAGATCTTGGTAGAGGCAAGGATGAAAGCCCCTTGATTCTTCAAGAGTAGCTATTCTGGTTCCACTGCAACCTAGGAAAGTTAGCTTGATAAGTGACTGGTGGCCTAGAAAAAGTAGGGTTAAAAAGGGGCCTCAAGGTCTGTTTGATAATGTCCCAAGCCAACCTCCATTGGGCATGCTGTGATGGCTATTTTTCTCCCTTTCATCAGCACCGGTGTTCATATTGCTATGCTGTGAGAAGGTTCAGAAGGTTGTTTTTGTTTTGGCTTTTATCTAATGATGTAAGAGTAATTTTTTTCAATTGATTCAGAGATCTGAAACCTTATTGCAGAAATGTACGCCTGGCAGTGCTGGTGTAAGGGAGTTTTTTGAGGAGGATTCCAGTCCACTGGACATCAACTGCTGAGGAATGGTGCTGGGCCGCTCTGTTGGTTTTGTATTTGTATGTGTTATTTGGAACAACTTGTAGAGAAAATAGCTGATTGGCTGTTAGACTCATCCACTCTGTGTATTGTGTGTTAATGAAGATTTTTAAAATAGGTTAGCGTTAAAACTATTAAATGAATCTTAAAATTCCTGGACAGGATTGGCTTCCAGCTTTGGGTCTGATCTGTTCAGTGAGCACCATTCTGACTGGTGTTTGCTTTAGCTCTTCAGAGGAGTATATTCCTTTCTGTCCTTTGTTTCTCAGTGTATAGGCATCAGTGCTTTGCCACTGCGCTTTCGTGAAACTGGCTTTTGTGGTGCCAATGTAATAAATTGTTGTAGTTCACAGCAGGGCTTCACAAGCAGCCTAAAGCAATGTACGTCTGACTGAAAGCTAGTAAAATATCCAAATAGTTCTCTGGGGACCCTGATGAATTGTCAGTCAGGCAAGCACTAATCTGAGCATAGAGCAGGACATGAGAACATACCTTCAATAAAAAAGGAAGGGGAGGAACATTTTCTTTGGTAGATCCTAGATCATACTCTGAGACTGAAGTTTGGACTTATTAAACCAGCATAAGCTTCTCCTCTGATTTTGCTTAGAGAACAGATTGATGTGACTGAAAAGTAATACAGCAAACTGGTCTTCTATAGCTGAGCTCAGCTGGTACCTTAAAATAGATTGGGGTTTATTGTGCATGGCTGCACAACGGCTGGTGAAAGGGAAAAGGTAGGAATTCGTAGGTGGGCATGTGGGAGGCTGAACAAGCTGGTTTGAGTTGTCTTGCCAATTTAAAATGTTGATCTGGTGTATTTCATGTTTCTGACCTTCCTCTGAAAGAGTGTTAAAGTCTGCAAGCCGTCCTTAACAAATGTGTCATGCTAAGGTTACTGAAGTCTACCTACCCACCTTTCAGTATATATACTGCTGTTGGTTTCATAGTTTGTGTGTATTATATAATACGTGAACTCCCAAAGTCAGTTAACACACACATAGATAATATTAAAGGCAAATTTTTTCATATATTTGTCCATCATTATAATTACAAATTAAACCTTATAGACAGTCTAAACGCATCTGCAATGTAAAAAATAATTGAAAAGCCAGCGTTTTAAAAGTTTTATTATGGGGTAAGCTAAAAATACTTTCTGAAGGAACTGAATTTAGCAATACCTTTCTTTTTCCATTTTCTTCTATCCCAGAACACTAGATTGGTCTTGTTTTCCTTACCTACACTATATACTTCTGTTAGCTAAATCACTTGAGATGAACTCTTATATATTTTGGTGGTGGGGTGTGGGGATTGTTTTGTTTTAGGGAGTATGGTCGACACTTCCAGTGAATGAAAAGAAGCTTAATGCTGCATTTAGATCAGCGAGGAGTGTTATTTTGATATTTTCTGTAAGAGAAAGTGGCAAATTCCAAGGTAAGGGAAAGTGAGCTATTACCAAGGTAAGTGAAAGTGAGTTTTATGTGCAATAGCTTTTCTGTTGTGTCTTCGTCACAATTCATGTGAAATCCTTTAGGATTTGCCAGACTGTCTTCAGAGTCCCATCATGGAGGATCGCCTATACACTGGGTGCTGCCTGCAGGAATGAATGCAAAAATGTTGGGAGGAGTCTTTAAAATTGACTGGATTTGCAGGTAAATAATTGTTCGTTTATGTTGCTGTTTAGTAACAAGGCATTTATAATACCATTTCTGCTTATTACTGGAGTACTGACAACATCCTTTTGAAAACTTGATTGTCTTCCAATTTCCTCAGACGCATGCTTCCATGTTACTGAGCTTGGGACTCAAGTCTGTACCTGGCATGCACTATAGAAACTATTTCTTTTTTCAATTGCTCACTTGAATAGATGTCTGTGGATAAAAGGGGGGGGAAATCCTGTAAGGATTGCTCTGTCTTCAACCAGCATCTTGGCATCTGACTGAACAAAGAAAATGCTACTGGTCTAAAATAACATATGAAATAGTACAGGTATTTTGCATAATGTACAGGTGGTGAGCAACATTCATTAATTTAACTTGAATATGTCTTACAGGAAAGGTTTTAAACCTCTGTTAAGAAAAAAAAGCTGTGTCAGTCATGTGAGATACATTGAGTGGTTGTACAAGTCCTTTGGGTTACCAGAAAAACTAAATACAGGGAAGGTAAGACTTTGAATTAGAGAAAAATCTAGGTTGGACAGTTCCTCTGGAAGTTCCCGACTCCCACCTCCAGCTCAGGGCAGTTCTAGCTTCATAGTTAGGTCAGATGTTCAGAGATTTCTTTCAGTAGGTGCCATGAACTACCACTTCATGTAAAGACTGGTCAGCATATTGAGATGTTGAGATAATAAGCAAGCATTATACAAAGACCAAAAAAAAATTTAAGATAGGGTGTCATAGTATGGACGATACTAGTTAATATTGGAATAAGTCAAAGTGAAATCTTATATTACTAATACTTGGTATATACTAATACAGTCATTCAGAGACCTGACAGTGCAAAAGGTAACAAGATTATTTTGTATGTAATGTCCTGCTGTATGCATTTTTAAATTTATGGGTTTTTTTAACAAAAAATGGAGGCAAAACTGTAAATGATGCCACTTGCATGTTTAGGCGTGAATTGCCATTCACTAAGTCTGCTCACCTGACCAATCCTTGGAATGAACATAAGCCAGTAAAGATTGGACGCGATGGACAGGTTTGTTAATTTTTTTTCTTCTTCTATAACCCGCATCTTCTAGTGTTTGCTTTCAGCTTTATGTGTACAGAAGATTTGGAATCTTTGTTAGATCAGTTGTTACTTGCAGTAGAGTGCTGTGACAGAGGCACTTGGCTTATTTCTAGTGTTGTGGAAGAAGGAAACAGAAAATAATATGGTGCCAATTCCGTTGTCATCTTCGTGATAAACAGTGTTTGATGCTTCAAGGCAATGTGATGTTTTGGATTTGAAATGTAACATGCCTTGTGTTGTATGGTGTGCAAACCTATATGGCATCAGGTTTTAAGAACAAGTTCTGGTGTTTTCTAGCTGTGTTCTGCTTTGCGATTTTTTTATGTACTGTATTGCTTAGGGCATAGACTCTACCATTATAAAGTATATGCTAATGAAAATTTAAGTGAGGTGGCTCTTGTCATGTCAGACATACCAGAGTGCAGGTACGTTGACACTGTCATCAAATAACCCAGCCTGGACTGAAATAACAGGTTCTGCTTTCTTAAGGCAAGATGGGAGTTGCATAATTCCCATACTGTATGGAAGATGTAGAGTCTGTGTATTCTGTGTGTTATTTTGCCCATAGACACATTTGCTTTGTTGGGTAGCAGAAGTAAAATGGTATTTTTGGTCTTGTTCTTAATTTAATGTGGACTTTAAAAAAAACAAACCCGCCCCCCCCAAAAAAACCCCAAAACAACAAAAAAAACCAAGCAAACAAATCCAAAAAATCCCACCAGGATTTTAGTTAATTTTGTTTCTGTTACATGGTCAAGGAAATAACTTTTTTTTTCATGTTTTGTCCACTGTGCTACAGAGTTGCAATCTAAACATGGGTTTCATCTTTTTCTCATAAAATTGCTGTACTGTTAGGTACTGGGCAAGCATTGTCTGATGCTTGCTGTCCATGCTTTTCAACTCAGGTTATTTCCTGAAATGGTGGTTGTTTATCCATTTACATTTTGTGTAACCCTGGATGGATCTCTTCTGAGGACATGTACACTGATCATCTTGCATTTATGACGTTCTTTGAGAAGGTGTTCCACAGGCCTACTAGTCACCAGATTGAAAAAGTACTTTTTTGGATTGTTTTGCACCTGGCTCCTGCTAGCTTCATTTGATGATCCCATGCTCTTGTATTGGAAGAGGGAGGCAATGAGTTGATCTGTCCTCTCCTCCAAACAATTTGTGGTGTCGGATGCTCCTGTTGTATCCATCTTGTCCCCCATACCCCACATATTCCTCTTTTATTCTAGGCTGGAGAGGCCTAACCTGCTCAGTCATTGCATGTAGGAATTGTTATGCTCATTCAGTTATCCTTGGTGCCCTCCTTTGAAGTTTTCCCATTTCTACTGTCCCCCTGTTTTTTGAGATGCAGGGTTCAGAACTGCACCCAATATCTAAGGTGTGGGTGGAACATGGACTTTCAGTGTGGTATAATGACTTTCTCTTGCTGTGTTCCTTTCCCAATAATCTTGAACACACAATTTGCTTGTTTTGACTGCTATCGAGCATTAAGCTGGTGTCTTCCTGGACCTGTCTGTCATACACTGAAGAACTCACTTTTGAGTGGTAATAGTCAACTTCATCAGGCCTTGGCTCTACATGTGAAGCTGGGATGGAATTTTTTCCTACGTATGTCACTTTTCTCTCTGTAATAGGTGATCATTTTCTTTGTGATGAAAAAAAAGTCCTCTGATTTTGTAGCAAAACAGTAATGTGGCCTGTATGTCTCATGGGAAGATACGGTTGCCCCAAGTGTTGGACTATTTTATGAAAATTCTAAGTAGTGCCTAAAGAGTGAAAGGTAATGTAAGTGAATTTTGCTCTGTCTCTAGTAATACTGAAATCTCTTCAAAGTGCCTTTTTTTTTTTTTTAAATGTATGTTGTTAGTGTATATGGGGAGAGTTTCATTTCTTCAGTTTATAAACCGCTACTGAACTTCTAACTAATTCTAGGAAATTGAGCCGGATTGTGGAACCCAACTTTGTCTTCTCTTCCCTCCTGATGAAAGTATTGACTTGTATCAAGTCATTCATAAAATGAGGCACAAGAGAAGAATGCACTCACAACCCCGA
Source organism: Falco biarmicus (assembly GCF_023638135.1). Taxonomy (NCBI): domain Eukaryota; kingdom Metazoa; phylum Chordata; class Aves; order Falconiformes; family Falconidae; genus Falco; species Falco biarmicus. The sequence goes on along the minus strand of NC_079288.1, from coordinate 60,995,898 downwards.
TCAAGAGGACGTCCATCCCGTCGAGACCCTGTTCGGGACGTGGGAAGGTTAGAAACGTTCTTTGGACTGATAATAGGCACATGTATCAGAATAACGTGATGGAGGAATATGATTCGTCAAAGCTTTCCCTGCGATAAAGAAGAGAGAAAATCCTCAAATCAAGCTGCATGGACAAGTTTGTGGCTTCATTGAGGATTTCACATGGTTCCCCGGTCTGTCATTTTTCAAGAGGAAAATGGGGATCTTTGCTTTTGCAGAAAAAAGCTCTTAAAATGCTGTCTAGTTTAGACTAGATCATTTATTGAGATAACGCAATATGTAATGCTAGCCGTAGGTAAGCTTGGCTTGATTATGAGCAGGCTAGACGGAGAGGAGGAAATATTTACATGCTAAAAATGTGTTAATATCTTGTAAAAGCCTTTTCTTTCAGGTGTGTCTCTGGATAAGCCTTATCAAATATGGGACTTTTATAAGGATCACTTAGAATTTTGCAGAAGATGCCGCCTCATTTTGAGGATAAAATATTTAAGTTATTTTGATATTCAAGAGGAGCATTATTGGGACTGTTTCAAATTGTGTCACCGTGATGTGTTAACCCCATTGCCAAATATTCTCTAACATGTAACCACTGAATTCACACATCTTGCTGAGCTTCTGAAAACAGTAGGTTCTTTCCAAAAGGGATCAAGTGGCCCTTGGAGACCCGGCAACAAACCAAAAAGAATGGCTGTTGCTGTGTCTGTATATACAACCTTTCCAGATGCTGGCAGTACCTGTGGACTTAAAGTATTTTAGAGGATCGACATGGTTATTGATCACTGCTATATGAACTTAACAACATTTTCCAGAAAAAAGGGGGTATAACTTGTTACAGAATTGGAGAAGTCTTTGCAAAGAACTGATATTAGCCCTTCTGCCAAACACCTTTTCCCCGTGTAGCCACTTGCATACAGACTGATGTATGGTTTGGGCTGAAACCTTTGGTTAAGTTTCCTCTTTGTGGAAACATCCTGTGGTAGGTACAGATACCCAACAAGAGTCCCCATTTCCTTGAGCTTAAAAAAGGACACTGTAACGAGTAGGTAGGAGGAAACCTGGCAGCGCCCCCTTATTTTTGGCTATAAAGGACTGAACACCAAGATGGCTTTTGAAGTTAAGCTAAGAGGTTTCCAGTGCAATAAAGTATATACAAGTGAAGGTTTTGCAATGGACTGCAAACTATACATATAACACCACCACACCTTCTCAAGCCTGCCAGGGCCTCCATTTATGTATGTGGCTTACAGCTTAAAGTCAGTAGTTGGACTACTATATGAACTGTTTCTATCATATTTTATACCGGTCGTAAATGCACTCTCAAAACTACAAGAAAGCGGTATGTTTATTCTTTACACCAGCTTTTATTTTCCTTGATCTGATTTTGCTGTAGGTGCAACTGCTTTTATTTTTGGGCTTTTTGCTCATAGTAAAGAATCTGCTTTCATTTTTAAAAGCTTAGTAACTGGGTATGGTGGGCTTTAAAGACTGAAGTTGGGAAGGGGGAGGAGTAAATGACTTTATAAAACTAAAAGCTACATGAGCTTGTTACTCAGCAAGCAAGTTGCACAGTAATTAAGTGATTTAAGAAAGTGTTAATTTCTTGTCTTGTTGTAAGGAATTATATTGCTGGGGTGGGGGGTAAGGGAATGGATTTGTAGCTGCTTTTTGTTTGGAAACACTGTTACCCTAGCATTGGAGTCTGCCATTAATATTTATGTACCTTGGTGGAACAAAATTAGCAGCCATTTCTTTATAAAACATAACAGCAACTGGAATGTAACTGGTTTATAATCAGACTTCCTCCCTGAGTGTGAAGTTCTTAAAGATAACATCTTTTCCGTAAAAGAGCTGTTTGTATAGAAAGGAGTCCCAATTATTTTAATTATTAGGAAGCTTAAGTGTTCTTCCGATTTCTGTAAAAGGCACCAATGCATTGCTGGTAAATTGCTGAGAACAGAAATTGTTAGAAATAATGTCATTGGCCTACCCAGTTAGAAAAGCTACAGTGAAAGAAGAAATTTCACAAAGCGTACAGAGTTTTATTTATAAATGTTATGGAAATAGACCTTTTATAGAATTCTTTTTCCCATAGCTATCAAATACAGCAATGCCCATGCCTTCTGACTGTAGTATATATTTTGCCGTCTATTTTCACTGTATTTAGTTCTATAAATTCTTTTGTTATCTGATAGGTTGTTTCAAAATGTAATGTGGAAAGTGTAATGTTAAAATCTTAAGTCCGAGTTTGTTTTAGACAAATTTGTTACCCTTTGTTTGGTATTAAGGTACAGTTGGGTAGAGTTCCTTCCTTAATTCTTCCTTAGCTGCCAAAAGCTCCTATAGCCAGAAAGTAACAGTGGAGGGTATTTAATCGGACTGTTACTGATATTTAAGTTCAAATTTAAAGCTGTAGAACATATTGAAGCAGGTGGAGTTCAGAATGGTTAAGTCGGGATCCTGGGTAGCTGAAGTTATTCCTGTGAGGTATTCTGCTGTGACAAATGCTCCAAGCAACCTTGTTTAATCTTTGATGTCTAATTTGTGTAGGCGTCGACCAGAAGATTATGATATTCATAACAGCAGAAAGAAACCAAGGATTGACTATCCCCCTGAGTTTCACCAAAGACCAGGTTAATATCTTACTATGAAGATTTGTGTGCACAAATTCACAAGTGTTTTCTCTTTTAGTATATCCCCATTAATTCAAAAGCAAAATATTGATATCACTGGGATATGAAAATGAGACTTGTCCTAAGTGCTGTGGCTCGCAGAAGTCAGTGACACTGTTTCACTTGTTTTGAGAGAGAGTGCTCAGTTAATCTAGGCTGAGCCCTTTTAAGAGCCTCAGAATTGTGTACATTGTTGTGAGTGATCCTCTCAAGTGCTTTGTTAATACGGGCATTAATCATCAAAATAACATGTTTATCAGAAATTTCCACCAGGAAAGTCAGCTGAGGCTCTTGAATTGCAGCCTTTGTTTAGAGGTGACTGTAGACATTCAGTTATGTTTTCAGAGAGAATTTTTTGGTTTTACAACTTTGACGTGAGGAAGGGAGGGGGAAGTTTCACTGCATTTTTTCAAGAGGTTCTGATGGTGAGTTTAAGAAAGGAGTTTTGTTGTTTTCCAGAAGGAAAGGTTTGCAGTGGTAATGCAGCAGCAGCAACACTGGTAATAGTGCAGATTTATTTTTTTTTTACCCTCCAGAAAGCAATTATTAAGAAATTACTACTTTTAATCTACCGAATCTTCTTCACTGCTATTAGGAGTACATATTCCATTATTTCAGTAGCAGAGTTCTAAATCTTTTCTTAAGAACCTGGCTTTTATCTGTCCAGCTTGACTGCAAAGCATGTGTTCTTTGATGCAGAAAGTGTTGTTGCTGCTCCCTGGCTTTTCAAGACTGTACTGAAGCTCGGAAGCATTGTTCTATTAGCATAAGCATGCCTGGTGTTTTGCACCATTTATTGAGCTCTTTAAAGCTCTCTAAAGTTTACTTCCTCAGACTTACTGAAGCTGTAAGAATTCTTTGCCCTGTGGGGCTTTTCCAGATGTTTTTTAGGTTGCTTTTAATTTTCTTTGTAACATTGTATCCAAGACCTTTTAGGAAATCAGCCTTAGGGGTTCCCCAGATGAACACATTCTACTGAAAATATAGTTCATGGGTAGTAACAGCCATGTGCTGATTGCCAAGAGACTGTACCCTTCAAATTTGTGGGCATTCCCAATTCGTTTGACTAAAATTCAAGTCTTACTTGCACAGATACCCCCTTGCGTATTTGTACCATGTGCAAGTTGCTATTGGTATACTGTGTCATTTTTTGTGACTACATTATATGTTATTTTATTGTAAGAAATTGGTGTTTTTTTGAAAGCAAGGGAGGTGGCAGGTAGACTACTTCACAGCAGGCATAAAGTGAAAGGACAGTTTCTAATGAGTGTATTTTTTTTTAAGATTGTTAACTTGAGATGGTAAATTGAATTAATACTGCTTGATGTTCGAACAGGGTATATAAAGGATCCCAGATATCCCGAAGTAGACAGGTAAGGTGTGTTCATGTTGTTCATTTTATGCCCTGGTGACTTGTCTGTATGGATAAATTGGATTTAGTTCTACAAATTTTTATTCCCAACAGACGATTTTCAGGAGTTCGACGAGATGTATTTTTGAATGGGGTAAGTTGGTGCATGCGGACTTTGGGGAAGTTTTTATATTCAGCTTCTGCGCTTCCGAAGAACACTCATCAAAATGTTGTAATTACTGTCTTTCATTTTAGTCCTACAATGATTACGTGAGGGAATTCCACAACATGGGACCACCACCACCATGGCAAGGAATGGTTTGTGTCTTGCTGAATTCAGTTTTTCTCTGTAGAATATGGCTTTTTTTTTGTTCCCCTCTAGAGGAGCCTAATATATTTGATGTGTGCTCAACTCTTCCTTTTTCCTAAAATGTATCTTTGCTGTAAATATGTAAAAAACAATTTATATCAAGTATTTTGTACTTTACTTGACTCTCGGCAATACTCCAGCATTCTAGTAAGCAGTTTGGCAGCAGGAATCTGGCTTGGTTTGAACCTACAAGAAACAAATCTGTAAGGATGTAGCAGAACCCTTCTTTAGCCTACACAAGAGGGTGTGATGCAATTTTGTATTCCACTAAATATTCATAGTAATTGACTTTCTTTCAAACAGCAAATGCATTAAAGAGGTGGACTTGCTGCAGAGGCTCATGGAATGGACTAGCATGCTCTGTAGTGTTGCACAGTGGCTTGCTTTTGGCTATCGCAGTGAAGCATGCAGGAAAGTAGCAGAATGTACTGCATAATGTAATCAAAATAAGTCTTGCTGTATTGCAGCCTCCACTGAAATGCACGTTTTTCCTAGTCAGATGAGTATATGTATGACTGCACGTATCTATGGCTACATACATGGAAATTAACTGATAGTTCACTTCTATAGCTGTGGTTTTGCCAACATGTCAGGAGGAATAGTCACTATAACTATTTATTTTGGTTATATTTAGTAATTCTGGCCCTGCAGGTCCTGATTTTGGGTAACTGTAATGAGTCTTTTGGCTCTTGTTTGTACTGTGAATGAGCAAAAGGCAGCATCAGATACAGAAATGCTATTCAAGCCTCTCATTTTTCTCAGCTGAAAACACAGCTCTGGTTTGTCATAACTGAAGGAAGTGAACAAAGTTGTCAGACTGGGGTGAAAATGGTTTTTCAAACACAGCTAAGCCTCCAGAAACTCCCATATTTCCCCCCCCCCCCTTCCCCATTGTGCATGCTGTCCAAGTAGTCATCCTGAAATCCAGCACTTCCACCTACATATTTTGTGACAACAATGCCAGCAAAGATGCTTTGGTAATACGGAAAAGAAAGGCCTTGCTGATTGAAAATATTAAATGGAACAGCCAAGAGTGTTTTTTTGTTGTTGGGTTTTTTGTTTGGTTTTGTTTTTTTTTTTCCAAAAAGAAGCCATCTGCTAGTCTTTTGTCAAATAACTTGTCTTGCAGAGTAAGTGTGTTCAGTTAAATAAGAATATATTCATAAGGAATGGCACTGAAAAGACCAATTTCTGTAAAAGCTCGTTGGTTTGGACAAAAGTCACATTCCATATGCATAGATTAAAAAAAATAAATAACCCAAACATTAAAGTAGCAGAATTTTTATGTGCAGTATCACTTTGAGGCAGATATGGAAAGAATGAATGTTGTGGGAGGGGGGGATGTTAGCCAAACTTCTGAAAAAGCAGTGGTAGATAACTAGTAAAGCATGTGACTTAATGGAAAATAGACTGCCATTCAGTTAGGAGGCTGTGATCAGACATATTTAGATGTTGTGTTTTCCATCTGAATGACAGTAACCTCTGTCCTTAATTCCCAGCACTCAGCCTTGTGTGCTTTCCTTTGTTGTGAAACACTCAACAAACTTCCTATAACTTTCTTTTAGCCACCTTACCCAGGTATGGAGCAGCCACCACACCATCCTTATTATCAGCACCATGCACCTCCACCTCAAGCTCACCCTCCCTACTCAGGACATCATCCTGTACCACATGAAGCAAGATACAGAGACAAACGAGTAGTAAGTGTCCACCAGAGACAGAGTAAGAATTTGAGCTTCAGATGTAGCCTAACCGGAGATTTGTTGACTTTGATAAACTGAATTGTTAAGACCCGTATTAGTTTTCCTTGGAAAGACCAGTTATGTGGATTGAGTAGAGACTTCCAGCATATTTGAAAAGCCTCTCTCTCTCAGGTGACATAGAAGTGTAGAATTCTCAGAACATAGTTATAAATTGAAGCGTGTGCTTAAAACTGCTTTCAGCGGTCTAGCTCTGAAACTTAATGCTGAAGCCCAATTTGAATGAGGACATACCAGTAACATTGCTTGCGCTCGTGCACAACAAATTATCGGCAGAAAAGTGTGTGGTTTAAAACTTTTACGGTCACTTCAAAAAACAGGGCAGATTGTTAAATAATTTCTCTTAGCTGGCTTTGAAGGCTGCTTAGTTTTCAGGTCTCTTGCTGAGGTCTGGCATTTGAACCCCAGCATCTGCATAGTGGAAGCACAGACGTGGTGCTGCCCTGAAGATGAAACATGAAACTTGTGCTTATGATGCTGGACATAATTTTTTTTTTTTTTTTTAATATTACTTTTTAAATATTGGGCTTTCCCAAGACTTACGGCCAATCCTATGGATAAGGGAAGGGAGGGGATTTTAATCTGGGAAAGAAAATAAATAGAGCTGTCCTTTCAACACAGCACGACTATGACATGAGAGTAGACGACTTTCTTCGCCGCACACAAGCAGTTGTCAGCGGTCGGAGAAGCAGGCCTCGGGAGAGGGACCGAGAGCGGGAACGGGACCGTCCTAGAGATAATAGAAGAGACAGAGAACGTGACAGAGGCCGTGATCGGGAAAGGGAGAGAGAGAGGATTTGTGACCGGGACAGAGACAGAGGTGAAAGAGGTAGATACAGAAGATAATCTATCTGGAATCAGTGCTCACTTGAAACAAAAAAAGCTTGTATTTTTTTGTGTGTTTACAAGTAGTACATTTTATTTTCAGCTGTCTACTTAAAGTTCGTTGTGTAGAAGGATTTATAATGACCCTCTCTATTCCAAGCATGCAATGAACTATGAACTGGAAAAACTCAAATCGGCCAAAAATAAAATACGCAAAGCTGACACTCAACTTCGCATTTCTATTGGAGCAAAATGGGAAACAGCTAAGAATGTAGATACTGATTACTTCTCAGTAAGTGTGCATCTACTTGGTGACTTCATTCTAGGTTTTTGAATACTGATGGATAACTGCCATTATTTTTTTGCTTTGATGTTTTCTTTCTGTAGTTTCACATGGTTCAGTGGGAGAATGCTGCTATCAAGTATGCAAATATTGAAGTATGATTTTTTTTTTTTTTTGACTGTATGGCAGTGTTGTAGCAGCCTTTTTTCTCCCCCCTTCCCCCCCCTCCCCCCCCCCCCCAGTTTTTGAACCCTATCTGTGAAGTTAAGTGTTTTTTCAGTCTTCAGTAATGAAAGCAATATTAAGAAGACGCTATTGATACCTAATTTTTAACCTTTTTTAAAAACCTTCCCATGTTCAGTAACATTTTGGTCAATTCTTGTCTAGTCTCCCTCCAAAATGTACACATTGCTCGGAATGTTCACAACCTGCGTGTGTGGAACCAGAAAATATTGCTGTATTCTACATTGCTACCACTTTTTTTTTTATATAAAAATAAATTGGTAACTATTGAAATGATTAAAACTCCAGATCGGGTTTCTTGGTCTTCTAAGCTTGCCAGCTTTGATTAGATTCTGGCAGTTCTAGGAAAGTGTTTGCGTTCAAAAATAGTTTAAAGGTTTTGTCATAGGTGAAAATTGAACTGAAGCCTGAATTTGGAAAAAGGACTGATGAAATAAAAGGTAATTGTTTTTCTGTTTCCACAGTGAAGTAGTCAGTTTACAGCTCCTGCAGCTAATCAGAGTTATGAAGGCCCTACATGTTTAACTTAATCAAATGATATTCAAGCTATTGAGAGGCTGTTCTCAGCCATAATCCTACCTGCCTCCCAGGGCTGTGTTAGTTTTGCAAAAACCAGACTCTTCCCCATGTCATCTTTGTAGAGATTACTGCATCACTTTTTACTTCTCTTAAAAAGGAAATATTTTAATTGAAATGACAGCAGTAAAACTGTGGAAAAAAAGTAAAAACTTGCAGTGGCAATTTCCTAGTTCTCAAAACTTGTATGAGTAGCACTGGCTCGGTGGACTTCATAACCTTTCTTTGGTGCCTTCTCATGTAACAAAGCTAGCTTGTAGCATGTGCTTCAAAGACCTCCAATTCCCCAGTGCTAAATACTATATTTGTTTTTATAAACTGCTGTACAGGATTGGCCACGGTGTGGCAGTTGTGAAAGCATCCGGTTTTTTAGATGTGACTGCAATAGTTTGGGCTCTGTATATTTTAGTCTACACAGCTATAGTAAACATCTGCATGTGCTAAGCAAAAAGTTTGACCTCCAACATACAAGTAGGTTGAGATTTATTTTTTTTAAATACTGCAAGTTGAATATACATTTGGGTTCCTCAAAACAGTTTGCTGTGCACTGAGAGGTATGCCTATTAGCAGTAGGATTAGATCAGTCTACAAAAATCAGTACACATACTGTGTCTGATTGGAGAAATGTATGACAGACCACCTTCATTCTTTGATATCTTTATATACAGATTCTAGAAAGAATAGGGGGGTTTTGAGGTTGGTTGGGTTTCTTTTTTTTATGTTTTGAATTCAGTACTAAATAAACTAAATTTATCTGAGCGAGTTACAGAAAAGTAGTACCTCCTTAGAGTGACTGCAGAGCACTTTCTCTGACCAACTTTTCTGAGCTATTCTGTTTCCTTTGTTAGCCCTATCTGACCAATATCTATGCAGTATGCTAGCAGGCTTGCTGGCCTTCTGGCAACCAGACATCGCAACAAATCTTCCACTGGCAGAAGCTGAATGATGGGGTCTGTTAGTGATCAAGCTTTGTGGAGCTGCGCCTAGGGACCTAGTTCTATGAACAGTTACGGTAAAGTCTCTCAGATCTGTGGCCTGAGTGTCACGCTGTTCCACTTTCTGTTCATTATGCATATTTCAATGTGCATGTTCCTGCATATGATTCCATCATGACCACAGGAACAGTGTACCAGAAGTTACTGTGAGAAGCACTAGTCTTATTCTAACCCGGCTTTAGTTTGGAAACAATTCGCTTGAGCTTTTGTAAATGTTGTAGCATGAAGAGATTTAAGCAGATGTTGAAACTATTGCCAATGTTAATAAAAAAGTTAAAGTCATATAGGGAATTTTGTTATGTAAACAACTTCACGTTTTCTCAGCCTGTTCTGTTTGAAAACAATTCTTGCAGCATCCACAGTACAGCAATTATCAGTTAAAACTGGGGCAGGTTCTTTCCTGAGTAAGCTGGCACAGCAGTGGAATAACCTTACTTAGAACACGAAGCCTGATCTAGCACTGCTTTAGTAGGCTTTCATCAGGAAGTGCACCTTGAACAATTTCACAAGTGCTGCATTTACTACCACTCTTACCTGAGCCAAAAGCAGTTGCTATTTTTCCTCCAACTTTTCAGGCAAGGCAAATGACCATTGGCGCTGTTCCCACGTGTGATGTTACTTCTTTGCAAGTTCCACCTCTAGAGGTTTTCCTGCATTTATCAGTTACTGTGGGAGGCATTTGGGGGTTGAGACAGGCAAGTGCCTGACAGAGGTGTTTTTTCACACCCCTACAGTGTTGCCATTGGAATGATGGCCTGTGCAGCAGGACTCCAGACTCCAGTGAAAAAGGAAAATGGTTCTCAGAAAAGTAATTTCTCTGTTGCTTTTAGGACTCTGGTCTCCCCTCAGCCCCCAAGTAGTCAGTGCATTTGTAAAAATGCAGTGATACAGGCTTCAACAGCCACTTGCAGCTCCCATTTTGTCATGATCTTGGCCATTCAGGTGGGTGCTTTTTAGGAGCCCATGCTGTTACCTTCACTGTCCAATCTGGGAGAGGACTTTTCTGACAGAGAGGCATTTTGGTTGTGAATAATCAAACCTGGGAGAGGATAGAGTTAAAGGAAGGAGTCTAGTTGCAGGTTGAAGGACCCACAGTACCACACATGGGAAGGCTGAATTTATGAAATACACCAAAATGAATTTGAAAAGTTAAAGCAGCAATTACCATTATACATACCCAAGGGACCTGTTATAATTCAACTATAATTCAGTGTCATTTAGGCCAGAAGGAATTTTCCAGCTAAGCAAGCAGCTGTGTCCCACAACAGCTTTTTAGCATGACCCGGTTCAACAGCATGCTTCACAATATGCCCGGCTTAAAGCATATTCTAATAATTTTGTTCACTAAGAAATGTGCATAAATGATTTGCTGAATCAGCCTAGGAGAAGAAAAAGCGCTGATGGGAGCAGCATGTCTATTCTTTCTTCCTCTTTGCAATCCTGCCACATCTCCTACAGCAAAATAAGCAGCATTTGACAAGAATGAAGACAGCAATGGCTGTACAGGTGAACAAGAACGCCAGAACATCCAGGCAGTGGTACTGGTACCAGGTGAGATGGTGAGCAGCTGGTCTCAGGTGCTTTGCTCCTTTGTGTCGCATGACAAATTCAATCCAGAAGACAGCTCTGTCCAGAGGCTTAACTGGCTGGTCATGGTGTATCTTGGATAACCTTAGAGCATTTTCCTTATAGCTGGGGAAAAAAGAAGAAACAAAGGAGATTTCTTAGGGATTCCTGAAACAAGCCATTCAGCCATTCAGGACCTGGCCGTCCTCTTGACGAAGGTAGAGAGACCTGCTTTCACTTTGATCATTGTTATTTAAATATATTGTAAACTGGCCCAGTTTGATCTGCATAAAATTAGGTTATGAACAGTAATAGAGAAAGCCAATCTTTTGCAAAAGGAAGTTATTCAAAATTATTCCAGATACTCCTTTAAAAAAAGCAACATGGAAACATTTGCAGCATTTTCTATTCCAGTATAATACAGTGTGCTTATTTTTGCTGGGATAGAGTTAATTTTCTTCACAGTAGCTAGCATGGGGCTGTGTTTTGGATTTGTGCTGGAAACAGTGTTGATAATACGGGAGTGTTTTAGTTATTTCTGAGAAGTGCTTACACAGTGTAAAGGCCTTTTCTGCTCCTCACACCACCGTGCCAGCAAGGAGACTGGGGGTGCACAGGAAGCTGGGAGGGGACACAGCCAGGACAGCTGATCCCAGCTGACCAAGCGGACATCCCACACCATATAACATCATGTTTAGCCATAAAACTAAGGGGGACTTTGGTAGGGAGGGCCATGTGCACTGGATTTCATCTGGGGCTTTGGATGCCTGGTCATCATCCAGGTTGTTACAGAGCACTTCCACCACAGCTAATTCCATCAGACACTGGATACTTCCATCAGTGTTGTTCTGTTTACTTCGGGAATTTTCAAGATCTTCCTTGAAGGGATACCTGTCTTGACAGGAATCACTGCCTAAGACTGAGGACTCCTGCCTTTTTTCCAATGCCTTTGTCAATGGCTTTATCCTTAGCAAGGGATCCCAGTTGCCAGGCTTCCGTACCCTCCAATTCCTGAATGATAGGTACAGTAACCTAAGGATATTGGTAACTCGGGTAGGAGTAAGAATTGTGGCTACGGACAGAGTAGACATAGTACAACTAGAATGGTCACCCAGAGCCTCCAGAGGATTTATACTAGCAGAGAACAAGGAAGAGAAAGCAGAAAACTGTCTCGAGAGCTGCTCTGGCCTTTCCAAGAACTGTTTTTCTCAAGGGGATCATAAAATGTAGTCTAATGAAAATCAAATTACTGATCTTTCCTTTCTGTGAAATGCTGATTTTCAGAAATGAAAGATGGTTTTCATCTGAAACCCAGACTAACTATGCAGTATTTTTAGTTCCCAGAAGAGCCAGCAGAATTTCTAACATCAGCAGCCCAAGATTTTAACAACCTCGTCCTACTATAAGGCAAGAACAAAACTCACGTGGAATTGTTAATGACTGTATTCAGTGCATCAACTAGGTCCTGTGTCTCCAGTGTGCTGAAATCCAGCTCGGTCGCAGCTCCCTTTGCCCTCATGTGAGCAATGTTGTCATGCTGGTCGGCAAACATGGGAATCCCAATCATCGGGATCCCATGGTAGATAGCTTCATAGATCCCATTGGTCCCACCATGAGTAATAAAGGCCTTCGTCAAGGGATGGCCTGGAACAGGGAATGGCATGTGTAACAGCAGCTGTGGCAGACTGTGTTCGCTGACTGGGACGTGAGCACTGCAAACTACCCGGACAAGTGCACTGCTAGAGAAGGGAACAGCCCTGACCTCTGGATCAGCACCAGAGCTTGTGCACTTAGCTTTCACACATTCGTATTTATTTTAATGCAGTGTGTGAATCAGCATGTTCCTCCAGACTACGCCAGAGTTACTTCAGCCCTTCTGCTGTTGAGCAGTTCTAGTTTTCACATGGTGTCAGATTCACAACAGCTCCCTGCTGCAGCCTTGCTCAGGTCAAGATTTTGAATAACGAGCCCAGGAGATTAACTGCAGAGGCCAATTCCAGCTCCAGAGTACATGTCTACTTTGGTATTTACTCCTGCCTGCAGATGGTTCTTGGCCCTTCCAGATACTTGCCACCAAGTTCTGTAAGACAGAAGCTTTTGCTTTAGAGATCCATCTTCAGAACTAAGCTCAAGACGCTGCCTTCTTGAGCCACTGCTCCCTACTCCCCTCACAGCCTGGCTGTATCTTCCATGGTTCTGGTACAGCCATTCACCTTAAAGTCAGAAGCAGGCTGGGAAATTAAGGCTCCCAAAAGCAAACCTGTGCTGCTTAAGCTGCGAAACTGGCTGTAGCCACAAGTGTTAACTTTGTTCTTTTGCCTGAATAAGGCATTTTAGTCGAAAAACAAAGAAGGAAACAGTTTTTCCAAGGGTGCAATGCATTCCAGATAGAATCAGTCTCACCAAGCAGATCATTTTGGGGTATCCAGTCATAGATCCTGGTGTTGGAGCCCAGAGTTTCTGGTTTTTTTCCTTTGTACCGCCAGAGGACCTTGAACAAAGGAAGATGAAGATAAACAGTGCATGTGACATGCCCTGTGTATTATTACATGTAATATAGGACTTTACCTCAAACCCATGTAGCTTTCCTCAGTAATTCAAATAGCTTTGGCTCCAGTTTAGCTCTTTGATAAGTTCTATGTGGTTTTATTATAAAAACTGCATAGAGTGATTTTTATATTTTGGCCTGTGGACACATCTCCACGTCATTTGGTTCAGAGAAAGTGAAGCGCCAGAACTCCCCATGAGGTGACTCGGCAGCCTGCCTCTCTGCATAGCCCAGCTTCCTGACTGTGCTGCATCCAGTGGAGATGCAGATAAAAAACAGGCCTTCCAAATGTAAAAAGCTCACTGAAGGTAACAGGAGTGACAAAAATGAGGCAAGTTGTTCTAGACGCAAAAGGAAATGCACCTTTTGTGGAATCTGGCTGAGGGCTCTGGCAATCATATTACTTTTTTCGTAACTTAGGTTGTAGACCATCGATCCAAGGGAGAATACCACAATGCCGTGTTCCCCTGAGCTCTGAACAAATTCTTCCATTTCCTAGGAGAGGCAGAAGACGTACAGAGAGTAATTACACACTGCAGATTACACCGATTTCTGTGAACGGAGAGCATAACCTTTTTAGCTTATCAAGGAGATGATCATGGTGTATGAGCAACTCAGCTGACAGAAGGGCATTACAAAGATAGACCTGACCCTGTGCAAGACAGTTTCTCCCCTGGAAGGAGCAGGACAAGTTGAGACAGGTGACAGAAGCTTTGTCTTTTTGAAAGCAAGTCAAGCAGTTTCAGGAAATGTTTCTTTCAGAGCACAAGCCACAGGAATGGATCCTGGCACTGGTGTTGAGAGGGCCATACCCTGGGAGACATGGCATAGTCAGTCATGGTTGTGAATTTTGCTGGAACAAGTACTTTGCATTTCGTAGCTCTGCAGGACAGTGCTGAAAGCTGACAGGGTTTTTCAGCATCCTGATCCAAGATTTCAGTAGCTGCTGGCACTTTGTTAGTCAGCCAGTTCTCCTGTTTCTTGCAATACAGCTCATGCTGCTAACCAGTTATTCTGCATACCAGACCAATGGGTCTTCCTGTTTCTCTTTTTTGTTAGTGTCACGTGAAATGGAGCAATAGCATCCAGAAAAGAATGGTTATCCATTTCCCCCAACTCAACCATTGCTACAAGGGAGTGGGAAGAGACTTAGAAGGTTTCTTAAAGCAGACAACTTGCACTGAAAATACCCTGCTTCCTCTAAGGCTCCTACAGGAGTGATAATCTAGACCAGAGCTTGTCATGTTGTCATCAGCATCTGGGATTTGGATATTCCACCAGAATATTGCCATTCACAGAGAGTGTAGGCTGGGCGTGCTGAGTATTTTACTCCCTTTAAGATTTCTTAAATTAAGCCATGATAGAAGAAGCGTTTTATCACTAGCTTCTTTCTGCAAATCTTGACTCTATTTTGTCAAAAGAATTTGACCCCTCGCAGTGCCTTTTTGCATCAGGTGTTTCAGTGTTACTGTGGGCTGCAAGTCTGTGTTTTAGGATTAAGATTTACATTTAACTTCTCTGAGGCAGCACCTATTTTTCCTGTAATAAAAACCGTATTCCCTGCTGCTGCCCTCAGCTATCCTCTTCTAAGACAGCAGGCTAAAAACTCAGCCCTCAATTTGCACAAGTATGGATAGATTGCTAAGTATCTCTGTGCTCCCCACTGGCAGCAGAGCATCTTCTCTAAGAGTGAGCTTTCGCAGGACATGGCTCGCACAGTCGATCAGGGAGAGAAACAGTTTTTGTTCTGCTGGACAATCAACCAACCAACAGCAGAACAAAGTTGGGATACCTTTGGTAACGGCTTTGCAGGCTGGCAATGAAGTCCTCCAACAAACTCAAAGTTGGGCAGGAAAGGGCGTGGAAATTCAAAATCCCAGTATGTTCTGATTAACCATATCTCTGCTTTTCCCATTGTCTCACACAGGGTTGTGGGCCTTCCTGTGGGCAAGATACAAGGGGTTTACAACATGCACGGGACCAGTCTTGTTTGCTGTAGATTGCAAAATAGGAGCCTTACACCTTTGTCTTTTGGCACTCGCAGTCAGTGTAATCTATCAAACCATGCGTGAAATGAAAATACGGACAAATCTGGGCCTATTCCTTGCCGTGTCCTGTGTTTGGCCTTGGCAGGTTGCCACAAACACGGCAGTATGATCTTTAAAAGGATTTTGAACCTTCAGGATGAACGTGGAACAATAGAACAGTAAGTGGGAAGCATTGAGTTTCTGTGATACAGAAGTGCAATTCTTGTACCACTGAAAGACTTCATTACCTGTGCTTATAATAAAAATACACTTTGGGGAAGAGAACAATCACAGAAGTTTTAGTTCCAAATAAAATATAAATGAGTCACAAAGTGATGATCACCAATCAGGGAGGAGGAAAGTTTTTAAACTAATTTCTGTGGAGTTTTCAAATGGTGACTCGGTCAGTGACTGGTCAGACTACAATAAAACACACATAAAGCCATCCCTAGTTCTCCTGGGAACTGCGTCAGCTCCTGACACATATTGGGAATTTTTTTCCAAAGCCATAGATGCTTTGAATGTCATTTTTTGCAAAATCCAAAGTCTCTAGAAATCCATTTACAGAAAAAAAGAATGGATAAAACTGTTTTATAGCTTCCCATTTTGAAAAATATATATTCTCAAGTACATTTTGCAAGCTGTCTTTGCATTATTTTCCCCACAAGGTGGAACTGGAGAGTAAAAGGGTTAGAAGTGTTGGTAAATGATAAAAAGCCAGCCTAATGCAAGCAGGAACCAAGCAAAATGAGTAGCAAGATAAAATTTATCTGTAGGGCATCTTCTTATAATACTTGATCAGTGTTACAATTTACACCACTAATCTTTTTAATTTTTTTTTAAAGTAAAGACCAGTGAGTCAGTTACAAAGTTACTGGAGGGAAAATTAAGCCTGCGTTACAAGCAGAGTGATATAAAGGTGTAATTAAGTCTTATGTGGTATTAAAAAATAAAAAAAAAAAAAAGTAAAATTAATCCAGGGGAAGCGGACTGATTTGCAGAGCACAGAGGCGTTCTTTGGAAGTGCAGAAAGAGATTGGAGAGCAACAGAATAGATCCCCTTGTACTTGCTATTCACTCATTATCTGCCTAAACATAGATAACTCTGCACAAGATTCAAAGTCCATTGAACTAAAAGTTCTCTTCAATAGACTTTGAATCGAGGCTGAGTTTACTAGGTTGGAACAAAAAATTCATGTATGTATGTAGTTTAAGAACACTACTTCACTGGAGCTGTCTCCAGTGCCTTACACTTAATTAAGGAATGATTTTGCTCTCCAGCCTTTATCTACTACCATCTTAATTGTACAAGTGCCTGTCATCAAGATGAAGAGGCAACAACTGTGCTCTGAAAGTACTAAAATGGACATAGAGCTCACTGCAAGAGCTCACCAGCAGTATCCTTACTGAAAAAAATCAGAACTATGTGCTCTAAAGATCCTCGAGAAGAACTAGAGCACAACTGCACTGGTGTCTGTTACGCTAGACCAGACCTAAAAGGCAAAGCACAGCCTCCAAGTGACCAAAAGGGATTACCATCTCTGCTAGCCATTGGGAAAGGATACTGAGACAACAGCATTGAGCTCCCAAAACATTCAAAAGGCACAATTTATCCAAGAGGAGAAAGCACTCAACAGCTGCCTTACCTAAGACATTGCTGTAGTACCCATCCCATTCATTTTGCCAAAACTTCAAGAAAAATAAATCCATGTAAAAGTAAAAGAGGAAGTTCTTTAGTCTTTCCACGAAGGACATCTGGTCTGTCAGCCGCATTGTGCTAGCAGGCACATAAGAAGGTGGGGACAGGAGCCCACCGCACAGCCGCTCTACCACGTTTCCATCAGAGAAGCGGAAGCTGTAGACAAAAGGGATTGCTAGGATTTCTGCTATGAGCTCCCCGCCTACACACAGGGGGTCAGCGATCAGAATGTCAAACTTGGCCTCCCGCAGCTTTGCTATCAGCTGAGGCTTCGTCACCAAGGTGTCACAGGTCTGCTTTGACATATTGGTAAAGACTTCCAGGTCCTTTTTCATCCTCCACATGATCTCCCAGGGGGTGAGATTAGAGATCTCATTAATCCAGAACTTGAGGAAGTCCTCCATGATAGCATCCAGGCTCTCCTGGGTAAAGGGGACTTGCAGAACCTCAAAGGTGAAGGGGGAGGAGGTGTCTCGGTAGTCGATGAGCAGGTTGCTTGAGGGCACCAGCACTGTCACCTCATGACCCCGGAGAACAAGCTCTTCCAGCAGCACTTTCACATTGATCCAGTGACTTGCATCAGTGGGCCAGACCACCACCTTCCCACAAAAGCCGGCACTCCAGCAGCATGTGTAGGCCCAGAGCAGCCAGAGGAACCTTGACCCCATCATCTCAGCAGTCCATATACAACTCCGGTCTGACTGAGCTGGAAGTAGTTCACTGCTCCAGTGTGCAAACACTTCAGAGCCAGCCAATAAAAGTGACAACCACTTGGTGCCAGGCTTGGCAAAAGGTCATGTCAGAGCACAACACTCATAGGCGGACTGGGCAAGCAGCAAATCCCGTTCTGGAGTCTCCTACAGCACCACAGCTGATCTCAAAGCGATGGCAGCTCCTGTTACTGCTCACCACAAAGTGCATTTGGCAGCGTGTGCAGACCAGAAGCCCTTTCCCTGTGTTGCAGTTCAGTCTGGATAGGCAGCTAAGCACCACAGAGCCTCTCACGTCTCCTCAGTAGGAAGGGACAAGGAAGAGCCAAAGTTGGAAAAATCATGGGTTGTGACAGAGGCAGCGTAACAAGCAAAAAAACCCACAAAAATAAACCCAAGAAAAAAAGTAATGCAAAAAACGATTGCTCACCACCAGTCAACCGATGTTCAGCCAGTCCCTGAGCTACAGCAGCCCCGGCAACTTCACCTCACCCCAGCTTTTTTTGCTGAGCACATCACAGGCATGGGATACCCTTTGGTCAGTCGGGGTCAACTGTCCTGGCTGCGTCCCCTCCCAAATTCTTGTGCGCCCACAGCCTACTCACTGAGAGGAGCAGTGTGAGAAGCAAAAAAAGCCCTGATGCTGCGTAAGCACTGCTTAGCAGTAACCGAAACATCCCTATCTTATCAACACTGTTTTCATCACAAATCCAACTTACAGCCCCATGCAAGCTACTACGAGGAAAAGCAGTTCTACTCCAGCCACAATCGGTACACCCTCATACCAGCTATTCAAGGTAAAGATAGACACTCCTGTACCGAGCAGGAGCTCGGGCTAGGGAAAGCACACGAGCAGCCCATGGGACGTGTTTGACAGCTACAGGATGAACCCCAGCTTACAACTTGACTGTAGCCCTAGTTTTGCTTCTTTGCCCTGTAAGAACCAACCTACCTGTAAAGCTGGTTACAATTTTTATCTCCTCGTTTCTTAGGTGCAAAAATGTCCTGCAGTGGCACACAACTAGCCCGCAGGGTGCTCTGGTTCTGTCCTCTCTATAACCAGACGCTGTGGACACAGCACTGTCACTGGAAGGACAGAGTCCTGCTAGAGAAGACTCCAGCATCAGGCCACCCCAGGACAGAAGCAGAAGGAGGTGAGGAGCACAGGTTTTGCCCTGTGTTTTTGGTGCTTCTGTGCCTTCTCTTGGGAAGATGCTGCAAACTGGCAGCAGTGTATCCACATCACAGACTCAGGACAGACGCCACCAAGACAAGAGACCTGACTTCTCCTGTTGACTGTACCGTGAAGATGTAGTGGAGATGCTTTGGGCTACTGGTGTGTTCAGGGACAAGAACGGGCAGCTTCTATCTCCTGAGCAGGGAGCAAATGAGGCTCAGCCTGAGTCTAAACAGCGCCTGAGCGCTCCTCCAGGAGCTCAGCACCACCACCTACACTCTCCTCACTAGACTGACAGTTAAGCAAATGGGTTTTCATACTTTAACCTCATCACTTGAAAAAGCCTTTAGGTAGCTCTTGGAAAACAGCTAGAATAATAAGAACCCTGAAGAAGATTTTCCAAGGAGAAAGAGAAGGTGCATGCATACTCTGCAGGAGCTGGGACGTTGCCCCGTTTGTACGAGATGCTTGCCCCTTGCTTTCACACCTGCTTCAGGACTGGATACACTCCAGCTCAAAGTGTATCACAGTTAGGGTAGAGACCAGCTAACACCGCTAACAAAACAGGTATTGCACATGGAGCCTTAAATGCTAAACCCCACGTTTAACAATAAAAAAGATACCACAAGATCCAAGCAGATCTGAGGCTTACACAACAGATCAGCAAACCATGCTTCTATCGGCACAGTGTTTTCTAGTCTTTGTCACACATGATAAGGAACGCAAGTAAACACACAGCTAGGTACTAATCTTAACAACTTAGCTCTCTCAGCAGAATTACACCCTAATAGCAAAATATAAATAAAAACACGGAGAGCCTCATATTGAAATACTGTCCATTTTATCTGCCCCATCAATGCATGTATGCTTGCCCTGTTTCCTTTTAAGCATTGTAACAATAACTTAGAGAAAAAATGTGAAAATAATTATGCAACTATTATTTTAAAAAGAAAAAAAACCTTACAAATAAATACAGCTGTCTTGTAATATTTCTTTTGGACACTTTCAAAAAAGCAAAGAACCATGTCTCTGCTGAGGGCCTTTTAACACCGCAAATAGGGGCCCAGCTGCTCTCCCAGTCCTTTAAAAGACCAGATGAGGCCATTCTCTCTCATTTTGAGATAAGCTAGCAAGCAAGAAGGGTGCTAGGGGAAAAAAGGTAATATTGTATAGCTTTCCAAAACCGTTTTTTTATTTCTACTTCAAAAGGTTTAATTCAGTGCTAGTATTTGGAGGATGTATAGTATTATTTTGCTGTCCTTAGTATTTGTCGTGATTAATCTATGAATATGACTGATGAGCTCTGTTTCAAGCGGCTTTAGCACTGTTCTACCTATCCTAGAAGTACCTGTACGAACTTAGTTGTACTAGTGTAGCAGGTCAGAATTAACAGGTAACATTTGCACTTGCCTGGATTGTTTGACTTGACACAGGAATTTTGGAGGAAGGAGAGTGGGTTCAGGGCTGTCTGGTTCCTAATTTGTGCCCCATGTACAGCAGATGTAATTTCTGGAAGTAAGAGCAGCCTTACCTAAAACATCACTGTAGTATTGATCGCAGCTTCCCCAGAGAACATAATGATACATGATATCTTGCACAGTGTAGATGAAGATGGTTTTTAGCCTTTCCAGGAAGGACATCCTCTCTGTTAGGCCACTTGGTGTGGCTGGTACGTAGGAAGGAGGTGCTGGGAGTGTCCCGCAGAGCCACTCCAGCGTGTTGCCTATGGAGAACCGGATGGTGTACACGAAGGGGATAGCCAGCTTCTCGGCAAACAGCTCCCCACTGGGTGACAGTGGGTCTGCCAAGAGGACATGAAAGGTGGATGCCCTCAGTCTCTCCAGCAGTGCCTTGTTCTTCAGGACTTCATCACAAATTACTTTGGTTATGTTCTCCAGCTTTAATACTAGTTGAACTATCTTGTAAATGCTTTCCCAGACAGGTAGCACTTTCTCCTGGTAAACCCAAAAATATAAAAAATCTTCCAATAACGTAGCCATCTCCTTTTTTGGTGATCGGCACCTCAACCACCTCAAACCGGAAAGGTGAGGGCTGTGTGACATTAAGGAAGAGGAAGCATGAAGGCAGCAGCACAGTCACCTCATGGCCCCGGACCACGAGCTCCTGGAGTATGTACTCCATGTTCAGGCAGTGGCTGTTGTCAGCTGGCCAGACCAATACCTTGCCCCCAGACACCCAGCCCAGCCCAGGCAGAAGCCACAGCGCTGCCACCTCCTTCCCAGCCATAGCCTGCCCTGTGTGGCAGTGCCCCCGCGCCTTCCTTCACCGGCAGCCCAGTGCTCCCGGGCTGGGCTGGGCACGCGTGACGCTGCCTTGCTCCAGAGGGCAGGGAGCCGAGGTAGCTGGCATGAAGTCCAGTCCTGCATAATGGCATGTTTTCCTGGGGAAGAAGTTGACTGGGACCAGCTGGCACCATCTGGTGGTAAACACCTTGCGGAAGCTGGAAGATGTGGTTCCTCTGGAGCAGAGGGGAGAGCTGTCAGTCCTGGGGGCTCGCTCCAGAGAGGACTGTGCCCTGTTGGTCATCCTGGCCCTCCTGCCTGTCTGACTATAGTCTCTATGTTATTTGTTTGGTAGAAGAGCTGACTTTCATTCTTCTGGCTCTTTGGAAGCACAGCTGGGTATGCAGCGAAGATGTTCACCCACTGCATGGGCACCCTTTTGCTTTATAAAGCCACTGAACGTCCATTTACAGGGCACTTCAGGTGGTGATCCAGGGCTGCAGCTAAAAAGTCGGTCTCGAAATGAATGAAGCATACGACAACTGCCGTATCACAGGTTGTCTTCATGTGAACTCGCCTCTTCCAGAGTGTGCACTGCAGGAGGCCAGAGCTGGTAGGTGGTGATGTGGGCTCTCCTGCCTGCCACTAGGTGCCAATTATGCACTATAAGTTGAACCAGAAAATCCGTTAAACAGTTCCCTTTATGGTCACCCTCTGATGTGCAGTTAAGAAATAACGTTAAGTCCTCTTCACTGTACGAAAAATCATTATTACTGGGCTTCTGCCCAGCTCTGTTACGCAACATTTTCCTAATATACTTGTGCAAGGCTTTTGCAACAGCTTCCGCGCTGCCTAGAGCATCCTTTCCAGGATGAAAATGGGGGTGAGAGGGGCAGCTGGGCTGTGAGAAACCAAGCTGAGATACCTCATCTGCTGTGCACATGACAACAGTTTGGGCGTACTCGTAGAGTTCTGCAGCATGCAGGTATTTGCAGGCAATTGAACTCTGAGAGATTTGCAAGTGCTGTTTTGCGTGAGCTCAGTGGGAGAATGGTAAACATGGCATGTTGATCACATGTGATTAATATTTAAATAAATATGTTTTTCTACCTATTCACTCAACACAGTCCAGAAGAAAAGCCTGCAGAGAAAGATCTGTTGCTTTCACTATTTGCTGTGCGTAGAAGGTATGTTTGAAATAAAACTTGCTTTCTGCAGAGAGGATTGGTTTTACATGGCCAGTGGCATAAATAAAGTCTCTATTACAAGCCACTATGCGTTTCAGTATTGGTACTGAGGGTGGCAGGGCTGGCTCGTAATTCACCAGCTCCCCCCTCCTTGTTACAATACTCTGGATTGGGAAAACATCTCT
Organism: Falco biarmicus; assembly: GCF_023638135.1. Classification (NCBI taxonomy): domain Eukaryota; kingdom Metazoa; phylum Chordata; class Aves; order Falconiformes; family Falconidae; genus Falco; species Falco biarmicus. The sequence continues at coordinate 60,973,445 of NC_079288.1, read as the reverse complement.
GTTTCTGACTGCTTTCTGTGCAAGCGCATTGGAGGGGGAAACGTGTAAAGTGAACTCTATTGCTGACGGCCCTATATGGTGTGGAAGTTGTTTCAGCCTCCACATGAAAAATAATTACGGCAAAAGTCAAGTCCATCGATTGGGATGACCCCTGTTCCCTGTCTTGATGCAACGGCATAGCAGCACAGCACCCTGACAGCTGGCGGGTGCAGCTGATGGATGCTCTTAGCTCATTCCCTTTTCCACATAGGGACTGAATGACAAACCTCTGTCAGACCTTGACTTTGCGACCCTGCCAGGTTCCTAGCTCTGCAGGCCGGGAGGCGGGAGGCGGTGTAAGGAGAAGTGAAGCAGCAGAAGGCTTACCTAAGACCTTGCTATAGTAGATATCCCATTCACCCCAGTAGCTCTGGAAAACGTAGTCCTGCAGGTGGTAAGACACGATATTTTTTATTCTCTCACCAAAGGACATGCAGTCGGTGAGCTCAGACAGGGCTGCAGGTGTGTAGGACGGTGGAGCTGGGATCTTGCCACAGTGCCTTTCCACAGTGGAGGCTGGGGAGAAGCGCAGCGAGTAGATGAATGGAATGGCCAGCTTAAGAGCCAGGAGGTCCCCGCAGAGAGTCACAGGGTCTGACAGCAGCAGGTCATAGCCAGAGCCCTGCAGGTGTGCCATCAGCTCTCGGTTGGTTAGCACCGCATCACACATTAGCCTATTCATCTGGTGCCAGTTTTTGGACAGTTTTCCAAGCTCCTTGTAAAACTGCCAGAAGGTCAGGGTGGTTGGCCTGTTATTCAGCCACAGGGCCACTACGTCCTCGATCAGGTTCTCAATGGTGTCTTTCTTGAAGGGCACGTTATAGACCACAAAATTCTCAGTGGCCTCAGCCCTGGGTTTAATGAAGAGGGAAGCGTTGGATACCAGGATGGTAATGCTGTGCCCACGGCGGATGAGCTCCTCTATAATTATCTTCACATTCAGCCAGTGGCTGCCTTCTGTTGGCCAGACCAACATGTTCCCACAGAAGACAGGCCCTAGAAGAGCGACCTGAAAAAGGAGCAGCTGGAGGTATTTCTTAGACCCCATAGCTTTTGTGGCCATGGCAGGATTAAGGGCTAGATAGCCTGGGAGTTTTCCCTTCCAGTTAGGAGTGCTGCACCTGTGTGTTCTGTTTGATGGCTTTTCACTAGCACTTTTAGCAAAAGGAAGAGTTTGCTGTTGCACAGGTGGGGCCTTTAAAACCCACGTTTGGTCTCAGGTCTGAAAAGACAGAACAGAATGTTTGATGATTTACTCTACCCTTCCCCGCCCCCACCCAAGGGAGCTCCTTTCCCTGGTTTAGCAGGGTGAAAACAATCTTCACTGCTGTCAAAGATCTGCCTTCAAACTACTCCCTTTGCACAAGAAGGATTTATTCCTTTAATTTTTATATTTTTTTGTAGTTTTCCTGAGGAATCTTTACCAGGAAATAAAAGCAAATAACAGGGGGTGTCTTCTAGCTGTGTAATCACTGTATCAGGAAATGCTGGCAGATTTACTGTATTAGCAAGTAAGTGTCATTGCTGCCAGCACTGGAGAAATACTGAGATTTACCAGAGAACGTATGACCACATTTGATGTTGAAATACCTGTTTTCAATTGCAACAGCTGTGGTATCTGTATATTGTAATGTTTCTGTTACTTATGGCAGAAAAACTACCTGCACTTAAAGATATATTTCTCTTTCTCCACTTTTCCTTCCAGAAGCAGCACAGGGGCTTACTTAGCTGACAGGCAACAGTGCTACAGGGAGTGATTTCTTGAAGATATTGCTTGACCTGGGGCAACAGCCCTGCCAACACAAGGTGGAGGGACACCTATGATGGGGCTAGCAACGGCAAATTATACTGTAGGCATCCTTAAGCCTCCTCAACCCTTCTACAGCCATGTCCCCACTGGTAAATAATACAAATTACTGGCAGTCCTGCCCCAGCCCCTGCAGAGAGCTACTGCCTCTCCAGGCTTCACCATTAATTCAAGTTGGTGCATCTTTACGGAGGAAACTGCAAGTGAGCCAGTCCTCTGGGTGCCAGTTCTGTTACTGAAACAAATCACTTGCGTTGCTCCCATGAACAGCAGTGGAACATCGCTGCCATGAAAGTGATGCCAGAGGCAGGCCGAAGGAGAAGCCCCAGGGTGCATTTAAGTGCCTGACTTGGAAGCAGCATCCTTTTTCAGGGTGAGATGTTAGGAGTGCTGGTGTTCCCCGTGCTGAGAGAAGGCAGCAAACCCTTCATCTGAGTGATGATAATGCCAATAATAACATGTAGTTTGTTCTGATATGTGACAGGTGTCTTCTGACTGCTCCTAGACAAGTCTTAATACATTGCTACTGTCAGGCACATCACCACCAACCTGGCTATGTTGTGGGCTCAGTTCCGGTATCTAAACACGGGTCTGGGGCCCTCCTGGCCCCTAAAGGTGCTTCTCAGAGCAAACCCCGCGTTTTCTGGGGGGGGCTGTCACTTGGAAAGTTGGTGCTTGAATGTAAAGTGGTGTGTCCTGGAAGGAGCACTTGACCGTCGGGCGCCAAAACGACAACTAAAACCCATGCACGTAACAATACACTTGATCCAACACAATTTAGGGCATGAATATCAACCATGCTGCAGAAAACCTCTTACCTAGTGCAGTCTTCCAAGGTACAGAAGCATCATGCTCTGAGTTGCAAGATGCAATTTGCAACACTGGTTTGCTTCTGTTTCTTGCTGCTCACCTCGTCTGTGCCGGCGATGCTCTGGTGAGGTTGGGTACTGGGCAGAAGAAGCTTAAATAAGCTACGCTCTAAATTGAGCTTTTCAAAAGGAGGAAGTAATACAATATGGGATGATCATAGGGCATTTATGTCGAGATCATTCATTGTTCTGTTATGCTCCAGTAATTTAATAGTCAAGATGGTCTTTCCCATGCTAGGATATATTATAATGTTATTTACAGAGCCAGATTCTCAGAAGGACTTTGCCTCCTGTAGCTCAGAAATATGGTGTCTGACTGCTAAAAAAGATTTTTCACTCCCTTTAGGGTCCCATCTGGCAAAACAAAACTGTTTGTTAAGTAATAGACTTGTTTATATACTGTCCACAGGAACAAAGAGAAAATCATGTGGTTTGTTTGTGGAGTTTTTCAAAAGTTGGCATGTTACCTGTGCTTGGTGTGTGGATCTTGATTCTGGAGATCTAGGCAAGTTTTTAATGACTTGAAAACACAGGAATCTAAAGAGGTACCCCTATGTTTTTTAAATATTGTCCATAATATTCAACCTGACTTTTTCTAAACTCTCAGAATTCAGGGCAATTATGCCAGTATGTTTCAACAGTAGTTTGGCCTTCCAGGCAGGATTGTCACTATAGTCTCTCCATACACCTTTGTATTCAGGATAATAGCTTTTTTCAATCTAATTTAGCTCATTACAGTAAGTCCTAGAAGAAAGTTAAACATTTTCCAGCAACTATTGAAAGGCTATGTTCATGTGACCTAGGGCAGATGGGAGCTTGGTTTCGTGGTTGTTGTTTTTTTCTAACCTCTCAGTAACTAATTCCTCCGTAGCAAATGAGAGCTATTACTAGGGGAAACAGAGAGTTAAATTTGTCTTGTTTCCATGGCCAGCTTTTAAAGACAATATCAGATTATTCTTAATGCAGAGAAGGTAAGCATTTTGAAAGGATTAAAGGACAAAATCCAGCAAATGAGAGAAAAGCGAGGCTGAAGAAAGCAGATGGTGTTAAGTGTCTGATCTAGCATTACCAAGCTGAAATACTTGCAGGCGCTGATGCAACCACCAGCCTGGTTGAATAACAACAGGCTTTTCGAGGCAAGGGCGACTCAAGCAAAAGTTAGGCAATACAAAGTAATGTTTTCCACATATGGGACTTTTCACCATTTTGCTGAATGAGGGTTACAGTGTACCTGGCACGTTTATTTCCAGAAAACCCTGATGCCAGCCAGCACCTCAAAAATTCAGTGCCAGGGTAGAAACTGGAAGATTTTGCCCTGAGAAGCACTACGTGACTCTGTGATTTGCCTTTCAGTTATTGCAATAAAGCAGCTTCTGGACTAAAAGCAGACTTGACAGTCTTGACTATCTTTTTTTATATTTTTTTTTTTTTGGTGGGGGGGAGCGGGAGAAGGCTGGATGGGGAAAACATCAAGGTATCAAGATTGGTTCATCCCTGAGTACAGACCACAAGTCAGTGGATTGAGCAGTTTTGCAGAGGCACATGTTCAAGTGCTCAGCAAAACCCCTGCTCCCGTATAATCCCCAGGTTTAATAGGGAAACTCCAGCAAAAGTTAATGAGCTGAAATAGCCTTACCATAACCACTTTTCTCAGCTAAATTGTGTCTTTATACCTCTGCCTTGCAGCTGTAGGACAAAACCACCACAGGCTAGGTTTATAGCATTTCATTTGTTCTTACTGATTCAGTTTAAGTTTTTATGAACTCTCTTCACTATTGTTGCAATGCTGCAGGGGTACCTTGGCATGCAAACATACAGATACCAGGTGGCTTGTGCTGGAGCCATTTCCAGCCTGGAAAGCAAAAATAAAAAAGAGAAATGAGAGAAGGTCCAGGGTAAGCTTTGTGTCCCTGCTAGGAATTGTGCATTTTGGTGGTGAAGAGGTGCTGCGCCCTGCCCTTGCCAGCTCTACAGTGAGGTGCAGCAGCAGAGACCTGCTGAAGCTGCCTGCAGATATGGCACACCCCTGTCTTGCCAGCATCTGTCCGACCCCCAGGGGAAAGCTGAGTGCTATGGAGATGGGGAAATCTGCAAGTACTGAGGGAACAGAGATGATGGGGCTCATCTGATGGCCCACCAGCCTGGAAAGGAGCAGTTGCTCTCTCCCTCCCACCTTCTTGTGTGTTTGCTGCTCACACGTCCATGCCTAGCCTTTCCCTGGCCTCCTTGTTGGCTTCTTGATCCAAAAAAATAAATTGGGAAGCAGAGCAGGGGCCAGGGGAAATTAATCTGGCCCAGGGATATTTATCAGAAATAACTTTTTCTTACTTGGATGCTGCCTGCTCAAGGCCCTAAGCCACACTGTTTCTTGCAGGAGAGAAGTTTTGCTGTTTGACACTGGAAGCTGCTAGCACGAGGTTTGTAGCTGGGCCTTGGTACACAAGCGATACACCTGCCACTTATTCCCTGCAGGCATATCCACGTAGGAAGTCCGCACCTTGGCCGTGGCACGCATCCTCGGGACAGCCTCCCCGCCAGCACCGCCTGCGACCACGACTCCTCTTGTGTCTCAGCATGCAGGGAAGGCAGAAATTGCTTTTCCTCTCATAGTGCAGGTTTGTAGCTGATCCCAGCTCGGTCTGGGGTGCAGAGGGGAGCACCTCGTCTGCTGCTAACTGGAGCATGGAGGAGTGTTTCTGCACATCTGTCTGGGAGGCAAATAGAGGCATCCCCTCTGCTCCCAGGAAATCAGGTTTGGAGGTTTGGACTTGGGCTTCACCTAGTGATTGTGGGGGGTGCCATTTCATCCCTGGGGGTATTTCACCAGGACAGGCTCGTGTTTCCTCCTCTCTTTGCACTAGGAGGCGTGGGTGGGGTTTTGGCTGGGGGTGCTGTATCCCATGCCTGGGGCGTTTTGAGGCTGGAGGAGTGAGCGAGGAACATTATCTGCTTTGGATGTCATCAGCTGGGATGTCTGGGCCTCTGCATGCAAAGTGGGAGCACCCTTGGCCACTCTTACAGTATCTTACTGCATCAAGGACTTCCCCTGCTCTGCTGCCTCTAAGCCAGCAGGAAATCCCTTCTGTGGTCCATGGCTCTGCTCCCAGGCATCTGTGTGCAGCCGTCAGGAGGAAAGCTCCTCTGTCCCCACCAGGGCTGTCACCTACCATGTGTACACCTCGGCATCAAGGAGCAGTGGGAAGAGAGGCACTGCACTCATATCAAGGGATTCAAAGTCCTGGTTTTACAAGAGCATTTACGAGGGAGCTGCACTCACCCTGGCCTGATTTGCTAGATGGTGCTTTTAAGGGCAAAGTTACTTCTGCAATCCCTCCTCTGGCCTCATAATCAAATACTGGTTTTGTTCCTGGAGTCTCAGCAGTCTGTGTATACACAAAACTTCTGGGGCACAGCATTTTAGCCTCCTCTAGCTGGTTATGTTGCATCTCTTCAGCTGCTAAGAAGGACTGTGTCTACAGCAGCAAGGGCAGGTGCTGTTTGGATTGCACTTTGAGCCCAGGGACAAAGGGTACAAATACAAAAAAACCCTGGTTCTCACTGAGAGTAGTGAATGAAAGCACTTCTTGAAGCATGTTTGATGCCCTATTCATTTCACAGGAGCTGAATCATGAAGAGGAAAGAGGTGTCATCAGAGAGTCATCTAACAGACCAGAGATGTTTCGGGAAAACAAAAAATTCTGTGCACTTCCACGCAAATGGAAACATCTAAGGAGCAAAGCAGGGGCAATTGGAAGGCCTGGCTTTGTATCCAAGCAGCAACAAGGAGGTAAGCAAGAGATTTAGGGAGGAAAGAAAATGCCTGGAATAAATTACAGAGGAACAAGTTGTTGACAGCAGAAGAGCAGTCTTTGGCAAGAGCAGGGGGGGCAAAATACATTGCTAAGTCAAAACAGCAGGAGTTAATGAAAGGAAATTCCTGTAGCAAGACATCACAATCTGGAGAGGCTGAGAGATAAACCAGCAGAGGAAATCCAGTGCCTGAATACACTAAGGCACTTTCAGCCTCAAAATACACAGTTGGAGAAGCTGTTATGAGGAAAGCCTATAGAGTCCCAGAGGATGGGGAAGATCAACGTGGATGAATTGCTGGTGGTAACCCAGTGCATGAAGTAAAGGACATTATTTAAAAAAAAAAAAAAAAAAAAAAAGTTGTTGAGAGGGAAGCTAATTCCCAGGGGAAGGCAGATGTCACAAGAGTCAGGGTTTCAAAGGCACATTTGTACAAGACAAAACTACAGAGTGAACACACACAGGGAACCACATCTGGCTCAGGAGCTGCTTTCCTATACGGCACCTTTACTGTGTGACAGAAGTGGCTGAAGCCACCACGAGCCACTTCAGGTATCTCTACTCTTGTCTGTAATTACCTGGATTATTTTTACTGTCTCCTCTTCTGGGATCTCTGGCTCCGTTCTGTTTGTACTGATGCTGCGAGGGATAGCCCCTGTTTCAGTGCTGGGTTGTGCCTGACTGCAGCCCTGTCACTGCACCTGTCCCCCAGGTCCCGGGTAATTTTTTTTTGGCATATTTCACCCACTCCTGAGAAAGAAATTGCATCTTCAGAGATGCTCTGTGCCTACAAGCAAGGAGTATTTCCTCTAGATTGCAGGCAAGTTCATCGTGCCTGTGTACCAAAAGCAAGAAGAGAGGATGATGAACGTGGGCAGGAGAGGACAGCACCTGAGGAACTGGGACCCAACAAACATCCAGTTTGCAGTTTCCTTTTCTTAAATGAACTTGGCATAAACCCAGATATTTTAAAAGCACCGGCTTTTAGCAATGCTGTTCCAGCGCCCTAGTTGCATCGTGCACTGCAGTGTGCCCTTCAGCTGTAGTTTTTCCGACCACACCGAGGGGACCCTCTCCTCCCATCCCCGGGGGACTTGCCATACCTGGTGAGTGACGCGGCTGTGGGGAGACTGGCACAGCACAGCGGCTTGCAGGTCCCTGGGAGCAGAACAGCACAAAAGCAATTGGCAAAATCCTCCTTTTGCCTCCAGCTTCATTGCTCCTAGGTGGAAGGACTGGTCCCAAGCTCCCCAGGCTGCGTCCATCTCCCGACCAAACTGAGGCTGGTTTTGTCCCCATCGCACTCACCTCATCTATTCCACACGGCCCCAGTAGTGATGGGGACATGGCCATCACCCTGCTCTGCCCTGTTCTGCTCCCCCCCTGCTCCAACACGTGACATCAGCAGGAAGGTTTCTGAGGTAGGAGGTGGTGGATGTGGGACCCTGTGTGAGCCGTGGCCATGGTAGAGATGCACATGTGGGAGCTGCTAACAACTTTTGTTCTGTGCTGGAAACCTCCCTGTACTGCATACTGGCTTTTTTTGGAGGACAAAAAAAGCCACACAGGCATAGCTTACACATGTCCTGAGCAGGCAACGTGGGGCTGGGGTGATGCGAGGTGGGGTGAGTCTCCGCAGCACTTTGTAGCAATGCAGCAGCTTTCATATGGGTGCAAATCTGGGAGGAAGATGCAGAAATAAAACTCTTTTATTTTTTGCAAAAGTCCCTCTGGCACAGGGAGGCTGGTGAGACGCAGGCAGGCTGGGGCAGTGCTGGAGCTGCTGCGAGAGGGCATGGCTGGGGGGGTGGGCTGGGGGGGCATGCAACGGCACCATCTCAAATCTGGGTGCGGAAGCGCAGGCTGGTGCCCGACATCTTCTGTGCGTAGTCCTGGTCGAAACGCTCACTCTGGGCCACAGTGAAGTGGTTCTTCCAGTCTCCAGTGGTGCCTGGGACAGGACAAGATGGGGCTCAGCGGAGGCCAGGGGGGACGATGCACCGGGAGCCCCCCAGGCCGCTCACCTTTGCGCATGAAGGGGGAGATGCTGTGGTCCATGATGTGGGAGGGCACCATGCTGTAGTTGGTGGTGGGGTTGTCCCGCATGACCTCAAAGGAGGTGTGTTGGGTGATGGCATCCAGCGCCGCCTCTGGCAGCTCCTGCCCCAGGAACTGGGCCACTTTGACAATCTCCCAACGGAGGTCCTGTGGGATGCAGACTGATGCTTACCCCTCCTGCCACCCCCCAGACCCCACAGCACCATCCTCCCCAGTACCTCACCTCCTTCAAGTCTTCATAAAAGAGGTAGAGGATGGGGTGATTCTTCCTCCGCTCCCAGTAGTCCTTTACATGGTCATACCAGGAGCCATATGCCACTGCATGGGGAGAACAAGTTAGGGAGTGTCACTGGGTGACAGCACCACACAGGGTCCCCCACATGCACCCATGGGTGCTCTGTCCCACCTCTGCCAGCCATGAACTCCTCCAGGTACTCGGCCCACGTCCCAGGATGCTTCTGGTACTTGTTCATCAGGTCAAAATGGTAGAAGGATACAGCCACATCCTTGGCATTGCGCCCCACGTAGACCATCTGCAGAGGGGCCATGGGGTACAAGGGGCAGCCCCAGGCCCCCCAAAAGGAGGATGCTCCAGCCCCTAGGGCTCACAACACCACTTAGGGTGCTGGAGGGAGCAGTGAGGGATCCTGCCCCACGGGAACAGGGAGGCTGCAGTGCCCCCAGGGCAAAGACCAGGGTTGGGGGTTACCTTGCAGCCGTTTTCCCAGAAGGATTTAGGCAGGATATGTGCAGGCAGGTGGGTCTTCACAACACGGGGTGAGGGCATGGTGGCCAGCAGGTCCGTCCCTGGTGTACCACAAAGCACATCCCCAGCGAGCCCTTGGCAGAGTCCCCCTGGGCTCAGCCCCTGCTGGGGTGCCTATGGCCAAGCCCCCACACCCGCTACCTGCTGGCATGTCCCCAGGGCCAGAGAACTCCAGCATGGGCACCCTTTTGGTGATAATGTCCCGCTTGCACTTCTCAGGGTCACCGCCTTGCAGGATCATGTCCACGATCTCACTGACCCAGGTGGTACCTGGGGAAAACAATCCACTAGAGGGTGGCCAGAGCAGCGCTGGGGTGCTCAGCACCGACAACCCCCTGGGCCTCAACCAGGCGCTGTGGGGGAGAAGGGAAATCCCACACAGCTCTGTCCTGACAGCCCCGGACATGCTGCACCCCCCCCCAGCAGTCCCCAGCCGTACAGTACCCTCACCCACCTGGCACTGCCACGTCTGGTGGGCTTGGGGTTGCTCACCGGATTTGGGGAAGGTGACCACCACGATGTCCTCAGGGCGGCTCTGGAAGTGGTCAACTCGTTCCCAGTTGTGGGCAAAGGCATTGACCATGGGGATGCCATGCACCATGAGCCAGGGCTGCCGCAGGCAGCTGTTGGGATCAGCCATCCTGCCGGGGATGGGGACACGTGGCAGGGCTGGACAGCGAGGGGGGACCCCTCACCCTGCCAGGGCAGCCGCCAACCAGGGCAGCACAGGCACCCGGTGCCGCCCACCTGGGGCGCGGCGGTGACGCCACTATCTCAGGGACCAAAGGTCACCGTAGCCCTTCTGCTACACACCCACGACGGGGACAAGGGTCCCGTCTGCAGGGGCAGGAGCCCACCTCATGCCCCAGCCAGGGCTGGGGGTGCCAGTGAGGTGCTGGCATCACCCAGGCAGGCACCTCCCCCCCCCCAGCTCAGCACCCTAGGGGAGCAGGAAAACAGGTCCCTGGGGTTATGTCAGCAGCCCCCAGCCCAGGGGAAGGTTTGGTACCCCAAACCCACCACCCGGCACCCCATGGCATGCAGCTCCAAAGGGCCGAGCGTGGGCAGGGCACCCACAGGGTGTGCCGAGGCACCTGGCTCACCTGACACCGTGCCGCTCTGCACCGGGACGGTGATGCCGGGAGGGTGACGACAGGAGGGTGGCACTGGGAGGGTGAAGGTGGAGGATGAGGAGACACGGGGCCTCACGGTGTTTTTATGGCGAGGAAAAGGGAATAGGCAGGGCTGGCTGGGACAGCAATCTTTGTCACCGCTGCAGCTGCCAGGAGGGAGGAGCAAGTGCTGGAGAGAAGCCAGCGGCTACTGACCTCTAGGTAGGGCCGTGGCGGTTATCTGTGGCCCCATCAGCACAGCTCCCAGCCCATGTCTCCCTGTGTGGGGACAGCAAGGCTGGCAGCAGCGAGCGTCACAGGGCCACTTCATCCCCTGGGGTCCCCAAAATCCCTGTTGCGCCCATCCATCCCGGCCACAGGAAGGAAACGGTCCCTTACATGCGGGCATCCCCGGACAGTGGCATCTGCCTCCTGTGGGGATTTTGGAGGCCAGCTGGCGGTGCAGGGAGCATGGAGGGGCACGGCTGGCGCTGGGGCCACAGGTCAGCACAGGCAGTGGGCAGCTGCCTGTACCACGCTGGCAGCGCCGCTCCGGGGGTGTAAAAGCTGGCAGAGGTTTTGCTGGCTGGGGGGGGTCAGGCTGCTTTCTGCCCCCCTCCCCCAGCTTTTTTCCCCCAGCTCTCTGTTGCATGGCATCATGGTGAAGGCCAGCTTGGGGGAGGCTACGTGAGGGTTTGAAGGAGAAAGGAATGGGGAGCTGGGCTGTCCCAGGACTCTCCCAGGGAAACCTTTCTACACGCCGGCCAGGATGGAAATGCTGGAGATGCCGGCTGTGAGACCCCCCAGGTGTGTTTTGTGGAGAGAGGCTTTGTGGCTCACCTCCATCTCCCAGAGGCTTGCAGGGACACTGAGCTCCTCTGAGCCCCCCACCCCACCCTCCCACCCCCACAGGCTCTCTGCTTGCGAGGCCAGGGCACCCCAAAATGGGCCAACCACCCTGACCGCGGCCGGGGTCTACCATTTACCTGCCTCTTTGTCCAGCCCTCTGGCAGGGAGGAGGCAAAACATTGCCCACGGCCTTGGGGCAGGCATTTAGTTATTTTCCCTTCCCTGGGTAGAAGATGGAGGTGTGGAGAGGTGTCTGTGGCAGCAGGAGGCCAGGGGACATCATTAGGGAAGGGACCTGGAGCGACCTGGTCCTGGCACTGCAGGGGGAGGGGTGCAGGGAAGGAGCGAGCTGGGATGGGGATGCAGTCCCCCTGGGGACAGCCCCCAGTGCCTGTGATGAGCTGTGCCATGCTCAGCACCATCACACACAGGTGGCAAGGGAGGAATCACAGCTTCCCAATCTGCCCACGGAGGCAAATGCAGGGAGGAAATCCCAATTCACACCCTGGGGGACCTGACCTGTCCCAGTGCGGGGGTCACCCCCGTAGCCATTCCCCGCTCCTCGCACCCATGCAGGGCTCACTAGTGGGATGTGGGTCGGGCTTGGTCACACACACACCCCGCAAGGCACTCAAATACAGGTCCAAAGTTTACAGGGTTGCAAAGCAGAGTGCAGCTGATATCGTGTTTCTGGGAAAAGGGTTTAAAGGTGCTGCTGGTGGTGACGTGCCCCTCCTTACCTGCTTCCCACAGAGGAACGCAAGCCAGGAGGGCGTGGGGAGGACAGAAGAGACGGCAGCCAGGGAGGGGGAGCAACTCACTGGTTTGCAACCTTTAGAAAAATGTCCCTGATTTGTTCCCAGGGCCAAGTTCTCGGTGAGATGGGACACGCAGTGTCAGGCATTGGGGTGTTTTGCAGGCAGGGACATGCCTTCCCTGCCTGCCTGTCTGTCCATATGCTAGCAAAACTGCATGTGCAACCTCCACAGGCAAAGCCAGGAGCTGGGGAAGCAAAGATCTCCATCAGCATTTAAATAAATGCATGGATGCTCTTTAGGAATCAGGTCCGGGTTGCAACTTTTTGGGGATGAAGCAATAGCATGAGATTGCCTTGCCAAAAAGCTGCAATCTTGGGAACTCAAGAACAGGCTGGAAACGGGGCAGAACCGGGGTTTTTGGGGTTCCAAAGCAAACCCTTGGCCCCAATAGGATGGGGACAGGTTTGCTCCAGCCATCCATCCCCAAGGGTTGGATGTTGCAGGGTGGGTTCCCCACCTGGCAAGTAGGACGGTGCAGCGGCCAGGGCAATAGGCCAGTGGGGTGGTGTTTCCCTTCACCTTTGCTCACAGGCTGACAAGCCCCAGCTGGGCCAGGTGCCCTGGGGCGAGCCCCACCACCGCCCGCTCTGTCAAGAAACTTGCCACAAGCCGGAGGCGTGAGAGCTCCTGCGCACACGGGAGCTGCCAGCGGGAGCAGCAGGTTTGCTGGCTCTCTGGGGTTTTTCCACTCTTCACTGATCTTTGATCCCTCCAGGCACCTTGGTAGGATGGGGCTGGGGCAGCCCAAGGCATCGGGAGCCAGCGGTGGGTTTTGGGAGGATGCCCACCCCTGGTGATGCCCGATCACGCTGCTTAAAAATCGACCGCATGCGCCCACGCTCCCGCCCGCAGAGCGTGGGGGTGCCTGAGGCTCTCCTAGGAGTCAGCTTTCCCACTCTCCCGCAAGTAAAGGATCCATCCTCCGGTTATCCCAATTTATTGCAGAGGGAAAAGCAAATTAGTGCAAGGATGCTCGGTCTGGACCCACCCTCCCCGCTGTGGAAGAGGGGAGAAGTAGAGCCCACCCTCCCCAAAAAGGGGGGTGAGCCCTCACACCTCCATCTGGAAGCGGAGGTCAGAGCCCACCATGTGCTCCCGGTAGTGCTGGTCAAAGCGCTCGTTCTGGGCCACAGTGAAGTGGTTCTTCCAGTCCCCGGAGATTCCTGAGGGTGGAAAAGTGAGTGGGGCAAATCCTGACACCCCCAAAATATTTGCAACCGCATATGGGGGCTGCAATACAGCCCAGGAACACCCCTCCACGGCTGACCAAACCCCACCTTTCCGAAGGAAGGGGGAGAGGCTGTGGTCCATCAGGGCTCTGGGGATGGTCTCGTAGTTGGCAGCAGGGTTCTTCTTCATCTCCTGGAAAGAAGTGTGGTGGAGGATCCTCGCCACCACCTCCTCCTCCATCTCCTTGCCCAGGAACCGCAGGATCTTCTGCACCTCCTGCCACGGATCCTGCGGAGTGGCTGACATGAGGAAGCTGCCAAAAAATCGGGGAGGGAGGAAACCAGGGCACCCTCGTCTCCATCCCACCCTCACCTTCTTCATGTCCTCATAGAAGAGGTAAAGGAGCTGCTTCTCCTGCTTCTTCTCCCACCAGCCCTGGACGTGCTGGTACCAGGACCCGTAGGCCACTGTGGGATGTGGTTTAAAGGTCAGCTGAAAAGTGGGGTGGTGGGGGACACTGCCTACCGGTGGGCACCCCGGGGCTCAGGCCCCACCTTTGCCAGCCAGGAAGGTCTCCAGGAACTCGCCCAGAGTGCCGGGATCAGGGTGCATCTTGGCCATCTGATAGAAGTAGTAGTAGGAGATGACGACATCCTTGGGGTTGCGGGCCATGTAGATGACCTATGGACAGCCGGCGATGTGGTTGGGGGGTGCAGAGTGGCACCCCCTCCCTGCCACCCAGATGGGGACAGAGGCAGGGGGCACCCGTGGCATTACCTTGCAGCCATTGTCCTGGAAGGACGCTGGGAGGAGATGGACTGGGAGATGGGTCTTCACCAGCCGCGGGGAGGGGGTTTTCTCCAGCAGCTCAACCCCTGCGGGACGGGGGGCTTAGCAGCGTGACCCCAGCACCCCCACCCCAGCCTCCTCCTCACCCAGCCCGGGGCGCGGCTGGGCGGGGGGCTCACCGCTCGGCATCTTGGGGGCCTTCATCTCCAGGAAGGGCACCCGGTTGAAGATGGCATCCCGTCGGCACTTCTCCACATCGCCGTCGTGGTAGATCAAGTCCAGGATCTCGCTCAGCCACGTGGTGCCTGCGGCGCAGGGACAGTGTCGCGAGGGCCGGCGTCCCCCGCCCTCCGCCCCGTGCCCCCCGCCCCTTCCCCAGGGCCACTCACCCGATTTGGGGTAGGTGGCGACCAGCAGGTCATCCGGCCGGGCCCGGAACGCCTCCACCTGCGGCCAGCCCTGCACGAAGCACTGGTACAGGGGGATGCCGCGGAGGCTGCCCAGCTCCTGCCGCGCCACCTCCTCCTCCCCCATGGCCGGGCCTCGGCAGCGGCTGGGTCCCGCCGTGCCCGGGGCTGTGGCCGGGCCGTGCCCCGCCCGCCGGAGTCCGCCCCGGATCACGTGCGCCGGTGCCGGTGCCGGTGGGGGATGCCCCGCTCCTGCCCGCCACCGCCCCCGGTGCCGCCGTGCCCGAGCCTGGGCCGTGAGGGGCCGGGAACGGGGCCCGGCGCCGCCTGCTCCCCCTCACGGCCGCGCTTCTCCCCCCGCTTCGGCCCCGTTAACGGGTGCCGGGCGGGCTCGGGGCTGCGGGTACAGCGCTGCCACACGGGACCGCGCCGCCGGCCCTGGGAGCCTCAGCCCCTCCCCGGGCGGTGATGGTTAACGGCAGCCGCCGGCACGGAGGGCGCAGGGCAGGCCGAAAGGGACGGGGGCCGGGGGGGCGGGGTGGGGTCCCCCGGGGAGCACCGGAGGGAGCGGCGGGAGCCCGTGGGGGTCCCGGCCCCAGTCCCGGCCGCTCGCTGGGACGGGACAGGCAGGTGGAGCCTTATGACTAGCGGCACGCGGCCGGCAGGGAGAGCAACGACGCTGCGGGGCGAGGGCGGGAGGGCCCGGGGGGTCGCGCCCCGGCGCCCCGATGGTGTCACCTGTGCCCGTACCGGGGGCTGCGGTGCCGCATCGCGGCCGCCAGGGGGCGCCACCGCGCGGGGCAGGTGCGCGGCAGCCGCCGAGGCTTCAAGATCCCCGCGGCCGACGGGGGGCGCCGCCGCAGCGTCTCCGCCCGGGGCCGGGGCCGAGGCGAGGGTGCCGCCGCGCCGGGCCCGGGTATCCCGTCTCCCCGGGGCGGCTCCGGCCGCTGCTCTCACGGTCCCGGCGCGGGGCAGCCGCAGCGGGCGGGCGGGCGGGCGGGAACCGGGGTCACCGCCGTGTCCCGCCCGCCCCGGGCGGCCTCGGGGTCCCCGGACAGGGCCGGGCAGGGGCAACGGGGAAACCGAGGAAAACTGCGGGGGCCCGGGGCGGCTTCTCCCTCCTTCCGCGCTCGCGGGCTGCGGCTTTCCCGGTGGGTTTCGGCACCGACCCCCTGCGGTGCCCTCTCGGGGGCGGCAGCTGCAGCTCAGCCCCTGGCGCTGGGGGTCCCCGGCTGCTCCCGGTTCCCACCACGTCCCGGCGGGGGGGGAGGGGAGGGGCCGTGTCCCCTGGGGAAGGAGGGGGCCCGGCAGGGCTGGGGTCTCCCGGCGTGGCCGGCGACCCCTCCTCGCCCGACTCCCTCCTCCCGCCGCGGGCACCGGCCGGCTGCTTCTCCCCAGCCCTTTCCCAGAGCGGCTGCCGGCGGGACAGACCCCCCCGGCCCGGTGCCGGCTCTGCTGGAGCCGGGGGGTGCGGGAGCAGCTGCCGGGGCACGGGGTCCCGCTGGGCCCAGCCCCGCCCGGCGCCCCCCTACAGGCGGTGCCAGGGGCCGGAGCCGGCAGCGCCGAGCACCGCCACAGCCGGGCCCGGGGCGGCTCCGGGCTCTGCCCCAGGCCCCGCTTCCACCCGAACGCCCGTTCCAGCTCAGAACGCGCCGCGCCGGGAGCAGAGGCCGCTCCAGGGATCCGCACCGGCTCCCGCACCCCGCCGGGGACGCGGCGGAGCCGGGCTGGCCGGGCACGGGGAGCGGTGGCCGCCCCGGTGCCGCCGCCCCCGGGAGCTGCGGGGCCCGGCCCGGGCGGGGACGGTGCCGGCGGGGGGCGGCGGCCCGGCGGCCCCGCACGGTGGGACCGGCCGTGCCGGCAGGGCCCGGGGGTCTCCGGTGCCGCAGGGGCTGGGTCCCGGCAGGGTCCCCGGGGGCAGAGGGGCGGGCAGGGGTCCGGGTCACGTCCCCAGCTGTGGGAGCGGGGTGGGGGCCGCGCCCCGGGGCGCTGGGACCGGGCGGGTGTGGGGGAGCCGGGCCTGGCCAGAGCCTGGGGAGCGGCTGTGCGCCCGGGGCGCTTCGGCTTTGCCCCTCGCCCTGCTGGTGGGGCAGCCGAGGGACAGGGGACCTGGGTGCCAGCCCCCGGCAGGGCTCCCCGTGGGGCCCTTATGGGAAGGAGGGGTCCTGGTGCCGGAGGGGCAGTGCCAGTAGCTCACTGTGGGTGCTGGTGCTCATCCCTTGGAGCTGGTGGGCACTGGTGGGGCCCCAGAAAAGGCAGTCTCAGATACTGTTTGGCCTGGTGCATGCTGGCCTCCCAAGCTTCAGGGACCAACGCAACCAGACCCCCAACGTCTGGCGGGGTTCCACGCAGGTGCCCCTATCCCAGTTCCCCAGCTTGCTTCTCCGTGGCACCCAAGCCGCTCCTGCCCATCGTCCCTGTCCCATTCCTGCCCAGCCTCCACCTTGCCCAGGATGATTTCTGCTGTAGGTGAGCGTGACCACAGCCTGAGTGTCCTCCAGTCCTCTCTCACCTTCCACAGCACCCACCAGCAGCGCCCTGTTGGCAGAGCATCACCCAGCCCCTCTCCTCACCCTGCAGCAGTATGTGCTTTGGGCTGTACTGGGCACTGGGGTCTCATCCCAGAGCTGCAGGAACAAAGTCCATGTCGGTCATGCTGGTGCGGAGAGGGATCAGAGAGAAACCGTGCTTTTGGCTCCCTGGGTGCTCCAGGTACGAGACCCACAGCCCAAACTCTCCCCCGCTGGAGGGTCTCTCTGCCCTGAACCCTTTTGAGCACCTTTTCCAGCGCTTCTCACCCACTGGGTCGGGGCCAGGGAGACCCATTGCCCTGAAATCAACTCCAGGATGCTGACGCAAGGTATGAGCTGCTGGCATCAGCCAAGATGTTCCCTTGAGATGGGCTGGAAATCCTGTAGCTCTCCTGAAGCTAGCAGAGAGAATGGCTGGAGGAAAAGGGGGGAGCCCACAGGCACAGGAATGGGCAGGGAGCTGGAGGGGCCTGGTAAGGTGCAACGCCACCGCCCCAAGTTTTGGGCCTTGGCACCCCAGGACCACGGCATGTGCTGGCACAAGGACATCCCCTTGTCTTCCTCATGAAAAAAAGATGGGGAGAGCAACCTGTCAGGTAGCAGACCAGGTGGGAGCCCAGGAAGCTACTCCTGAGGCCATGGGGTGACAAGGTAGGTGCGAGGGGCTGGGTGAGGATGGGGAAGGCATGAGAACAAGTGTGTGCCTGGGAAAAGGGAGGTCCACTGGAGCTTGTCCCTTGCAGAGGACATGGGGACACACAGAGGGGACACCCACCACGGCTGAAGTCGTGTGACACTTTCATCTTCCTGAGCACTTTCAACAGAATTGAGAGCAGACCTGCTTTCATATCCATTCTTCCAAGAATTGCAGAAAACCCCACAGCATCGTTCAATTCCTGGCTGATGGATTCAATCCTTCTAACAGCAATCAGGGTTGTGCATCAAGTGCCAAGCCCAGGCAAAATGAGGGGTGTCACACATGGCCGAACAGAGATCAGTGGGTATGCAACATATTGATTTGCAGGAGAAAAATGATTTCCATCTCTTTATTCCTCCAGAACAGCTTCTGCCTCACCCACGTCATCTAACACAGCCCCCTCCACCCCATTACCTGCCTCTCACCACATTTTCTCTCCCCCAATATTATCTTTTTTTGCCCAAGAGTAATCTGGGGGATGACACAGACTCAGATCCCTACCGTCTGGCTGCCTTGTTTCACGCAAATAATTTTTTTCCCGTAGTAGCACATGCAATTCAATAACTGCATGTAGTTTTAAAAGCAGGCAAGAACTAAATGTCCTTCCTTCTCCTCACAGAACTTCTATCAACACACGACTTGTATTTTATCCTGTGTTTCTGCAATGCCCAAGCAATGCATTAACAGCAAATAATTTCTGAAATCAGAGAGGTTTGGGACTCATCAGGGTGCACTTCTCCCCCTCAGGGCAGCCCCCACCAAAGATCTGGGACAGCCCCAGGTGCCACCAACACAGCCCTTACGGTCATCAGGGCTGAGAGGCTCAGAGCTGCTCCGGGCCCCATGTTTCTCATTTGCCCTGTGGCCTCCAGTGGCAAAACCACATTAGTGCAGAACAACTGTGGGCACAGAAGAATGAATAGCTACATGGAAAACTTAAACAGCAGCTTTCTGTGCCTGGTGCTACTCATAATCGCTTCCTCCCAACTTGCAAGAACAATCTTTCCCCTGGCAAAGCTATCCAGTGCAACTAGCAAATATAAATACTGCAGTCTGCATTTCAAAAAACCCCAAAGCTTGTCACCCAAAGTTGTTCAAAACCTGGAAACAAACTACATTAGGTGTCATGGTTAGAAAAACTCCTTTCTTATAGTGGTTGGGTTTGGTTGGGTAGCTGATCCTGCATGTTAACCTATAGAAGCCCTTGCTCTTTTCACCACACTGATGTTTTCATTGGTAATTCCCTGAGTAATTTTGATATAGGAAGATGATTCTCATCATGTTTACGTCAAGAAGTATTTGTACTTCGTTCTAGTAGGAAAGAAACTTTCTTCTTGAAAGTAGAACCACGTGGCCTCAAACTGTGTTCAGTAATCGCTGCTGTATCAAATTATTTTTCCTTATTGCCATACCCATCCATTTGTGCCTACTATAAGACAACTACTGCCACATCCAGCAAAATCAGGGACCTACGGGGCAAGTCAGTTCAGCTATAGGTAATTTCAAGGTAGTTCATGTTGTGGTGACTTCACTGTTTGTTTTTTAATTTCAAGCATTACATGGCAGCCTCACACAGAATCTATTTATACTAAATAAGACACAAACAGGTCTAGTTCTGTCTTCCAAGGGCCAAGCTCATACAGTCATATTTTCCTTCTGTTACGACCTAACCAGGAGTTTTCCTTCCATCTGAAATAGAAAACAGTAGGCTTAAGCAAAATTAAACAAAGAGAGGAATGAATCACTCCCCAATTTAGAACAGGATGAGGATTTAAAAAAAAAAACAACAAACAACAAAACGAATAAACCACCACCCAACAAAGACTGGAAAAAACCCAAAGCCCAGAAGGATATTTTGGTAGTAACCTTGCTGGTGCAGCTGCTAACATAAATGTTTTCTAACAAAACTGTACATTATGAACCAAAGTGTGACAGTTAACCCATGAAGGCTTGTGCACGGAGACCAAGGTCTGGGGAGCAATTACCTTTGGCCGTGCTGATTTGAGGTGGGTTTGGTAATTCTGCTCTGCTTCAACTTCTGCAAAAAGTCAGAAAGCCCTTCCTAAAGTCTGGCAGGGAGGTGATAGCAATGGGGTGGCTGGAACTGGAGAAATCCAGCAAAACCTGAGCAAAATACCTCCCAGGTGCTGCAGGGCTTAGTTTGGCAAGGGAAAGGAAATTCAGTTGCACTCTCGTGGCCCATCCTCTTGGCCAGAGACAGTAATTCCCAGTGGTGCCTCTGCAGCCACTTGTTGCTAAGCGGACCAACTCTTGATTCAAAGCAATGTAGTCCCACCGTTTTCTGAACAGCTTGGTCTAATCTGCTTTTTATGGAACAGCTAACTTTTAACAACGGAAGTGCTCTTAGCTCACCAGGCTGCGCCCTGAAGCAGCTTTTCTTGTGTTCTCTTTTCTTCTCATCTTTGAGTTTCTTGGGTTATTTTTAGTTTCAAGTTACTGTCACATTTATAGTGACAGTATACAC
Source organism: Falco biarmicus (assembly GCF_023638135.1). Classification (NCBI taxonomy): domain Eukaryota; kingdom Metazoa; phylum Chordata; class Aves; order Falconiformes; family Falconidae; genus Falco; species Falco biarmicus. Next base: position 60,953,238 of record NC_079288.1, on the reverse strand, counting down.
ACACATTTATAGTAGAGATGTGTGTGGCAGGTTGAAGAAGCCACCTCTCAGAAAATCAGCACAAGAACCACCATTCAGCGTGTCCACTGTTTAATTCTACACCCTTTTTTTTTGATTTATTGGTGTAAATCATATCAAATGTCTACCTATGTATGTTTATCTAGTGTTTTCTTGGAGAACCTTTCCCTCTGCCGGCAGTATTGATGGTGAGGACCAGGACTGGGATGCCAGATGGGGGTGTCCCAAGAGCCTGTCAGTGGCTGAAGGGTCACCCACTGCACATGTGAGCAGCAACTCATGCCAACTCCTCCCAAAGCGATTGCACTTTCATGTGTATTCATGGACTTACGTTTCCCCTGTAAATGGTAGATGATTTACAGGAACACAGAGAAGAGGCTGCTCTCCAGCAAGCAGTTTAAATGCTGCATGACCTTGCTTTCTGAAGGGTCATTTAACCTTTGAATTGCATTTACTTTTTCAGCTTTCAAGTCAACTATCTTATATATGAGTGGTAGAGCCCCAGAAGCTCTGTTTTGGCTTCTCACCTCCTCCCACTTAATTTTTGCTAATTTTGGCTACTCTCATCTCTAATGCCTCCACAAAACCAGCTCCTATCACTCCCTTGAAAAAAATACAAGCAGTAGAAAGTTTAACAAGAGTTTTCCTACAAGTAATTTGCTCAAAGGTCCCACTGCCATTACTGCAGTTCTTGGCTCCCCTAAGTTTGAGCTATAAATATACTTCTTACAGCTGGAACAGCATCAGCAAAAACACTTCTGGCCAAGTATCGGGAACATGGCTTTCACTCAAACTTTGGGAACAGCATATGACTGATATTACAAGGATTTCCAGCTCCTAATATCTTAGTGAAGTGATTGCTAAAAAAGAAATACTGCAAAGCTCTCAAAATGCTTATGTGATTTCCCAGTGCTAAAACAGCTGCTGCTTTAAAGGGTACCTTTGGGACACAGCATTATAAATTTCCTCTCACAACCAACGTTACAAGGAGATCCAGCTTTGCAAAAACTGCATCAAGACTGTGAAACTTTTTTGCTGAGAGCCCTTCCATCTCACCAACACACTGTGTCCCCAGGCATGAAAGGAGGGACCAGCTTGTCACCGCTGGGCATGGCAGAACACATCATGTCCTCCTAAGTAAATGCCATACCAAAGCCATTCCCACTCCTCAGAAGCCGAAGCAGCGTGGACGTGCTGCATGTGTTCTGCTGATAGCTTCTCAGGTGTCATCTCCCAGGAAGAGTAATTTAACTAAGGAAAAGACTTGGAATTGTCACTAGCAATCTCTGTCTCCCAAGTGCTTTGGGGGAAGCATATAACCCAGTCAGGCAGAAGGAGTCAGGTTGGATACAGAAGATAAAGGAAGGAACCTGCAAAAACAGCAGCACATCCCAAAGTAAGGAAGGGCACCTAAAGCACCAAGAGGTGGGAGTGGGAGAGACAGGGAAAGAAACACCACTTAACCATTGCAGCTTTGCTCACTGCAAATTGTAACTCTGCGACATAAACCACTCTGAGCCATGTCCAACACCTCCTGTGCAGCCAAGGGGTGAGGAGGAGGGCTGGTGTGATGGTAAGGTGGAGTCATGTCGCTCACTGCTGTATGAAGAGGCAGGGTGCAGGACTCGGGCTCATGATCTGCACTTCCAGCCGCCTCTGCCAGCCAGAGCCACGCAGGGCTCTGCTCAGCTTAGCAAGAACATCCTCACAGGATGACATCTGGCCATTCTCTTTTCCAGGCACCCCTCTGGCTAGTGAACTGTGACTGTTCTGAAGAGTTTCTGGGGAAAAAGTAGTTCTGCTGATCCAGAGCCAGAAGACAGAGCCTCACCAGCTGGCTGGCCTTTCTTCCCCTGGGCAAGCGATTGAGTGCCCTCTGTTTAACCAAACCGCTCGGCATTTGGCCCACACAAACCAAAAATTATACCTTCTCACCTGAAGGAAATAAAAGCATTTCACCTCCCCACATGCAACAAGTCTCTTTTGCTAAAAGCCCCTTCAATGTTAGACGTCATAATTAATTTGTTGGCCCATGGAAGACATCTCTGCCAGACCATCAAGCTCAGACCATGTCCAGAACTATCAGCCACTTAAATTACTGTTTCAGATCCACAGAGGATGCAACCATAGTGGTTTCTTCAAAGAAAACCCACCATGGGCTCAAAGAGATTGTCACGCCCCCCACAATCAGAGCGACATCAAGTACCTTCTGAAGACATCAGTTCACCTAAAATAACCCCCAGAATTGATGTCCTTCATGCAGGGTTGAACTGATCATAAAAAACACAACTAAAAGCTTAAGGTACCCATTTATGGTTAAAGGCACTTTTCTGACACCCTGATCTGTTTGCAAATGGCTTCTCTTTCAGGTAGTGCTTAGGAGCAGGAGACAGTGAAGTTTAAATGGCAATCCTTCAGCAGTGTCCCCCAGTTTTGCAGTTTAACAGACAGTCCCAAGGTACGAGGGACTGCTCACCAGCAACCTCCCCACAAAAAGCTCTTCCCTCTCTACAGCTGCCACCCACCGTGGCTTGAGGACAGCTCAAGCCCCTTTGGCTGCTGAGCTGCAACAATTCTGCTATCAGGGGGATACTCAGAAAGCATTGTCCAGATGAGAAAACCTCCCCCGAAAGCCCCCCCCCCCCCCCCCCCTTTTTTTTTTTAATTAAGGAAGCCATCTGTTTAAACAAAAGCAAGACAGATTTGGAACAGCAGCTTCATGCTTCTGGAATTAAGTTAATATTTTTTAATAGGGAAAATACAAAGTAACCAGGCAAACAAAACAGAAATGAGAAGGCTCATCCCCAACTCCTGATCACTGCACCTTCCCAGGGACTCCTGCTCCTGGCCTCTGTTGCAGCTAATGCTATGCAGGGACTGTGGTCTGCTCCATCCATACCTTGAGGTCCTTGAGATGCTCCTTGTCTCCAGCAGTTTTAGGGCAAGTTGTGTTCAGAGGTGGGGGGATGCTTGGGACAGCCTGCCTGATTCCAGGGGTGGGGTAAGACAGGGGAAGGTGGACCAAAGCAGCAGATACTGTCCTGCCAGTCTGATGTCATGAAGGCTGCTGTTGTGCTGCCCCATTTCAACTAACTAAATGTGCTGTGTGTGCGCTCCTTGGAAAGCTCCAGTACTGTGCTCACTGGCTCCCCTACCACCTCCTTCTCTGTTATTTTATTTGGCAGAAGTCAAGCTGTCATACTTTAAAGCTGAAGGTGCTCCCAACACTTTTCTTCCAATAATTGGGTCCCTAGGGATCCAGCCTCTCTCCTGTAAGACGGTTAATTGATTTGACTCCAGGATTTAGTATGTACTCCCACTTCACCCTGGCACAGGTCCTTCTGCCATATTTGTGCCCTTTGTACCTCCCCATTATTGCTCCATCAGCCCCGTTCCTCCCACCTATTGCGCTATGTCCTATCATGCTTGTTCCTTAGACTCCCCGGATTTGTGCAGAAGCACGCAATGAATCCCACTAGCTTAACCTCCTTGCAGCCTGTGGGCACCATTTGCCAAAAGTTTGTCCAGAAAGCCCCTGCCGCCCCTGGCCAGCCAGCCACCCTGCTCTGGTTGCACTTCATACGTGCTGTCACCCCCCCTGTGCCACCAAAAGTGCTGCCAACCAACCTCCTGACCTCCCCAAGTTTATCCAGATATCCAGAAAAGAGCTGGTTTCAAGGTCTTTAGTCCACATTTCTATTCTCTCATTTGGCACCTTTTCAAGTGACAGGAGAGCTCCCAATGTTTCAGCGAAACCCTTGTTGTAAATGTAAATCCAGGGGCCCAAAGCATAGCTGTGTGGGCGTTAGCACCTTGCCAGCACGCACCAGACACGGCTTGGCATTCCAGGCAGGAACAGGCATCCCAGGCAGCAATCCTTATCCGCTTCATCCTGTCCGACAGGGACGTCCCACGCCAGGCTCACCGCGTGGGCAAGATGCATCAGCAAGACGTGTCAGGCTGGGAGCTGCCTCAGCCACTCGGCTGCTGACCCTTCTCCACAGCAGCTGCACTACTTGTGCTCCCTTGACTTGCTGTAAGGCTGCCTTTGATGGACAGAAGCACCCCAAAACTCCCACTCCTACCTCGGCGGCAGAGCAAAAACTCTCCCTATCTTTCTTCGGTGAAAGGAGGCAGGCTGGCCTTTTGATCATCAAAGTTTTCCTCTTTGGAAGGAGGAGTAGCCGTCTAGTCATGGGTTCATTGATTCCCTGCCCAGCAGGAATGTTTGCTTGAGCACAGCCAAGCCGCACCTCTGATGACTGTAACAGGCAGTGTTCTCTCTCTTTTGATATACTATCAGCTAGGTTTATCAGGGTATCAACACAACCTCCCCACTCCAGGACCCATCCCTTCTGGCCAGCTCTCCCTGCAGAGCGGGCAGGGGCTGCGTGGGAGCTGAGCTCACCTCTTATTTCAAGGAAACTTAACAGCAGGTTTTAAGCTACTTATTTACTTTTTTGGTCTCTGCAGGAAGTCTGAGCTAAAAAAAAAAAAAAACAAAAAACCAGACAGAAGTATAATTACTCTGGCACGCCTGCATTCCTGCTCCAGGCTCAGGCGGGGAGGGAGTCTTTCTTGTTGGAGCCAGGAAGAGGATCTGATCCCTGGAGATCGTTGCCACAAACGTGCGTAACTTAAACCTGCAGCCATGCTGAAACAGATACTATCGGACATGTACATCGATCCCGACCTGCTGGCAGAACTCAGCGAGGAGCAGAAGCAGATCCTCTTCTTCAAGATGAGGCAGGAACAGGTCAGACGGTGGGAGGAAAGAGAAGCTGCTGTGGACAAGGCTTCAGCAAAGAAGTCACTGCCAAGAAAAGGTAAGTCTCTGCCTGTCAGCTGCTTCCCCTGGCATAGATGTGGCCCAGTCAACTGCTCCCTAGAAATAGGAAGTAATGTGTCCTTAGAGTCATTTCTTCTCCCAGGGACATATAGTCATCTTTCCAAACCACAACTAAACCCACCTGTGATGGAGCTGTTCTGGCCAGCCATGCAATGGTTTTTACTCCCTGGCCCAGACACTCCGTCCTTGACCAAATTGCTCAACTGCCCTAGCTGGGAAAACATGGCTTACTTGCCCCCAGGAGATATATGTCATTAAACTTCCCACTAAATGGGGCCTCTGAATCTGTCTATGACTTGAACATCTGTCCTGGGGCACCAGAACTGCAAGGGGGTTCCTGCTGTACCTTTAGACCTGAAGTCTCCTTGCCTTACACAGCACTGCTGGCTTCTAGGAAGATAACACTCTTCTCCCAGCTCTCCCCCACATGCTTTGTTTGCAGGTAGGTCACTCTCACGCAATTTGTGGGGGGCAGTGGCAAGGAATTAAAGCAAGAAAGGAAACAGTGGCGAGCCTTTTCGCTTGCCCCCCGACTCAGAAATGCCTCCTTCACTGACCTGGCTTCAGTACTATGAAATGAAATGGGAGGTGCATGCTGCATCCCAGCCAAGCTTTCCTTCCCCGTGTACAGCTGCTTTTGGGGAGGCTCTGCCATCAGCAGCAGCTAGGAGGGCACTGCAGGCAGGACGCAGGCCCTGAACGGAGCTACCAAAGCAAGAGTGTTTGCCAAAGAGCTGCTTCTTTTCCAGCCGGCAGGAAATCAGTGACATGGAAGCTCGGTGCTGACAATGATGTCTGGGTCTGGGTGATGGGCGAGCATCCTTCAGACAAATCATATGCAGCCATCTGCGAAGAGATCCAGGCACAAAGGGCAAAGCGGTTAGAAAGAGAGCAAGGCAAGGAGGGCAGGTAAGCACCCTTCACCTGGAAGACTTGGTGGGCAGATACAGAGAAGGTATTTCTAGGGACACAGAGGCCGGAGTCTTCTCTGTAGGGGCTGTGGTTACCACTGTCACACGTGACTTGCAGGCAAAAGGCACAGGCAAAGGTGGCTTTCTGTGATACACACAATGCTGGCAGAGACCAGCTGCAGGCCGAGGCTTGCCCCAGCTCACCGAGCCTCCTGTGACATGGCTCCTGTGCCATACCCTCCGCAGACCACAGGAAATGCTAACTCTTTGATTGCAGCAGGTGGTGTTTGGGTTGCACTGATTCGCTGACGGGTGCCTGTGTACAGCAGGATGACAGTTACTCACCACGAGTCATTAATTTAATTATTCCACCTGCCTGATTTGGAGATACGATAGTTTCCTGCACACGTGCTGCTTCAGTGCAGCACAGCTCTGCTCACATGCAGCTTCCTTGCAAGATGCTCAGAGAGCAGAAAGTGACTCCCTTGGGTTCCTAAGCCCTCTCTCTCTTGCGTTTCAGAGAGACTGACTCTTCTGTAACACAGTCTCTACATCCACAGTCAGGAGTCCCGGGTGAGACAGTTCTTCATGGGAATAAAAAAACCACCGTGGAGGAAAAGAAGGAAGGTGTGAGAAAAAGTGCTGCTGCTACAGGGAAAAGCCAGGAGCTCACAAAGGTAGCTTCCGCCCTTTTCCTTCTAGCTATCAGAAACATGTGCTTTGAGATCTAGGAAGTACAGCAAATCCTGGTTGCTGTAAATAGAAATCTGAAGATGAAAAAAAGCCAGCTAACTGTTACGGCTTTTCTTCTGTAGTCAGAGAAGAAGCTGTGCTGTTACATCCATCCTTAGGACTCTGGAGGTCCAAGTCCTATTATGAGCTGGGAGAGATCTGCTCTGTACCAAGCAATAAGTTACTCTGGATTCCTTTGCTTCCATTCTCTGTGGGTAAAACAAGGATCACAGTGGTCACAGTGCTTTCCCTCCTGCTCTGTGGCTAGTTTGGATGGCTTTTTGGGCAAGACCGGGGAGGGTATCTCAGGAACTGTACATGCAAGGCCACAGCCCTCAGACAAAATCATCTACCTGTATAAAAGAACAGATTAAGATAGAGAATTTTACTGGCATCCTCTAACATGCAAATTTTAGGTTCTTCTTTTCTTCTTCTCTCTTTTTTTTTTTATCTTCTAAAATAGTTAGAAAATAGCTTATGACCTTGGCAACACAGGAAAATACCAAACGCAGTAACTACAGTGTCTGCTTTGCTGTGGTGTTTCATTACAGAAATACTTTTCTCCAACAATAAATACATTTCTACTTTTTAACTGGGTACAAAAAGCCATTTGCAGAGAACTAGGAAAAAGATGAGTTAAATTAAATATCCATGCAACCAAAATCGAACAGAAGGAACAGAACACCCTGCCAATTTTATGGGAGAAGTCCAATCTATTCAGCAGAATTTTCATCCAGCCTTTTGCTTCTAACTTGTATGAGTGTATCTTCTTTTATTATACAGCCACTTCATATTTCAGTATAAAAAGCACAATAACTGAAGGTTGGGTTTTGGCAAAATGCCTCTCCCACTGCTACCAAAATACTGAAGAGGATTTTGAGCGGCTGTCTCCTTTATCGAAAGCCTCTGAGTCACATGGGGTTTTTCTTAGCACTATTTGCTGAAGTTGAGCAACAATGTGAGAGATTTGTTTTTTCTTTTCAAGGCAGCTATTAATCACAGTTAACAACAAAAAAAAGGCAACCCCCCCAAAAAAAACCCCCAAAAATCTCACCGTGAAAAAAAATCTAAACCCCTTTCAAAGTTGTGTGCATGGAAATAGAGGGGGTTGTATATTTTACTTTTGTTTTCTATCATTGTATTATTAGTAGCTTTTCCCCAGGTTTCTGGGGCTTTTGTTATTAGGAGGGGTGATCCAGACCAAAGACGCCTGTTGCATTTTCTTGGCCTGGAGAGGGGCCTTTCCTCACCTCCCTCGTTGAAGTGCTTTCTCTGAGATCTAGTTCCCATCTAACCTGAGGGATCCGGGCATTGTGCTTTCTCTGCTGCAGGGGACAGGGGGCTGAGCTAAGAAAACAAGCTGCTTCACACCCACGTGAAGTTCCTAGTTTCCTGTCAAGGAGCGGGAAATTGGAAAGCCCTGTTCATATTAAATATTAGCCAAGCTGGTGACGGAGATAAAACGAAGTGTGCCCTTGGTAAGCAGTGTAGTACAGTTAACTCATTATTCACTGCACCGTGGGAGTCAGTCTGGGACCAGTGGAGAGGTGGGTGGGTGTTTGCTCCAAAACAAGTCTAACTGTTCATCTTCAAAGGCAGGTCTCACCTAGCGTTTGCTGCCAGGATAGCTGGTTTAGTTTGCAAGGAAGACTGAACACGAGATACGCAGCTAGTAGGGTCAGTCTGACGAGCAGGGTTTTGTAGCACCCCAGCCACAGCAGCAAACAAGCACAGGCAGGTAAAGCTGTGGCCAGCAGGTTCTGCTAGAGCTTTCTTGATAGGGAGGGAGGGAAGGGACTGCTCCCTGGGAGCACTTGGGAGCATTGCTTAGCAAATCTAGGTGTGCTTATGACAGTGCTGACACTCCTGAATTCTCCTCCTGTGGCACTTTAGGCCTAATATAATGAAAAAAACCTGATGTCTATCAGAGAAGGCTGGCAAAATTTGTTAACCTAAATGTCACATCACTGCTTCTGCGTTAAACACCTATTGCTCCAAAAAAAGAGCAAGTGTCCTAATGCCACATTTATTTCTCACTGCTCTCTTCTTCCACCCAGAGGGAAAACAGAGATGTTCACCAGATGCTGGCAGACTGCCACGTGAGGAAGCGTGGCTTCCAACAGGTAAGTGACAACCCAGAGTGCTCCTAACACATGGAGTGGGGCCCAGACTTTATCCTAGAGTCTCAGTCAGCCTCAGAGCCTCATCTGACCCAAGAACATCCTCACCTCTTGGACCAGTTTTACCCAGCGTTGCCATGCTCCTCATGTACAGCGTGAGAATTCGGAGATGATGCAAAGCAGGCCAGGCTATCAGACCGGGGAACAGCACAGGGAGATGCTCCTGATGACTTCTGGTGGACTGTTTTCCCTTACTTCCTTTGTTGCCACCTGCAGTAAAGACAGACATTCAGAGTATGTTGTTGACATCAGAGGGATTCACAATAAAGAATGGAGTTCCCAGTATTTCTAGGCCAGCTAAAAAGCAGGGTTAAAACTAGCCTGGAACAAAGCTGAACACACTGTTTCTTTCATAGACGAAGGAAGCACAGAGGAGAAATTCAAGAGAAGAGACCACAGCCTCCCAGGAGGCAATACTACAGAGTCACCCCAGCTTGGAGAGCCAGAAGATGCTTCAGAGATCGGATGAGAATGAGCCTGAATGGCAGGAAACCTGTAAGATCTTAGGATGACCTTTTTCTATGGGGCTTGAGAAATTCTAGGGCTCTATGGGGGTGATCTCAATCCTTCTCTTGCCACACTGGAATTGAAAAATTGGTCAGTGGGTGGACAGTACTGCCAAGAAATACAGCACTGCATTATCAGAAATATTTCCGAGTCCACACAGCACCGAGACTACAGCTGGGCAAAGAAATTGATTTTTTTCCCTACAGATACTATATTAAAACAAGCAACAAATACAAACCGCAGGAATATAGCCAGGATAATCAATTTTAAACTAGAAGCTGGCCCTTTATAGGACTTTGCAGTAACCATTACTCTTGAGGACAAGGGTAATGGGTGACAGGGACGAACTCAAAAGAGCTTCCCTGTCATTCAAGCACAATCCCACCTAAGCAGAGGCCTACTGCACTGTCTCACATAACGAATCAAAACAATAGGAAGGAAAACGGCAAACAGTATGAGACCCGCAGTAGCATCCACCACTGCTGCCAAATACTTCCTGGAGAACCCGATGCATTTTTTTTCCCAGTTCCTCCCCAGCTGCTCAGTAGATGGCAATGCTGTACTACCAACTGTTGCCACTTCAGGCCAGGGGTTTTCTTTTTCTCACTGATAAGAAAAAACAATCTAAAGTTGATTACAAAAGCAAGGAAAGAACTAGCTTAACTCAGACCAGCTGAAGAGCTGGTTACTCCTACAGACTCCAGGCTGAGCTGGACCTAGACAGTCAAGGCAGTTTTGCAAGGCAGTTCTCCACTTCCCCTAACAGTTTCAGCAAGACTCCCTCCCACCCTCAAAAAATTATCAGCATTTTCAAATACTTCAAAGGATTAATCTGGGGTCGCTTCAGCAGCTTTTATTCCGTACACCCTCCACACCCCACCAGCTCACATGAAAGACTGTCTGAACCAGGAGTCAACATCCAAAACAAAACCGAGTAGTCTCAAAGGGACCTGGTGCCCAGAAAGAACCCAGATTTTTAATCTTTTGAAGGAATAAAAACTGGACCCTATTAAGTAGCAGATGCCCAAAAGTGATGGGACACATGTGAAAAATGGTCTCACGATTGAGTGCATCTTTCACCTTGTGAAATGGGTTTTTCTCCCACTTCATCAAGCTGGAAGTTGGACAAAGGGCAACAAGCTTAAAACTTGCCTGCTTGTTCGCTCCTGTAGGACTCCTTTTTTGTTCCAGTGAGGAAATCCAAGGCAGCAGATGAGAAGAGACGCTCCCTCGCACGGCAGGCCAGGGACGACTACAGGAGGCTTTCACTGCAGGGTATCCACAGAGGGAAGCAGGCAGATATTTCCAAGGGTGCCACAGCAGGAGATCGGCGACCACTCCAATATCCACCTCTCCCACCCAAGCCTAAGCTTCTACCTTCTGCGATGGCAAACGGGAGAGCAATTAGGTAAGGAAACCCCTGTGCACTGTGGACGGGACAAGGGATGAGCTTCTTCTGCTCTAGCATGGGATGCTTGAGATGGGAATGGTTAGCTCTCCTGCTCACATGGAGGAGGCACCTCGCAGGCAAAAATGCAGAGCGTAGGCTATATTTCAGCCTAGGGTGTGATGAAATTATTTGTTCAGCCCTGGAGGGTAACAGGTTTATTTAGTAGAGTGTGCTAAGCCTAGAGTACCTATATATTAGATGCTAGGTGTCCTCTGAAAACCATATAAAATTGCTGACAGCTGCACTAGTGTAAGCCTTCTGTTTAGGGCTGTTCTTAACATCCTGAACAAAAGCTAAGTCCTGACAAGGACTCAAAAGGTGTCCTTAGAACTTGATGTACAAACCATGGTCTTTTCTAACAGGAAAGAAGGCATCCAAAGGACAGTCTCCAATTCCACTGAAGAAAGCATCATCAAGTGGTTCAAAGAGGAGCAATTCCCTCTCCGAGCTGGCTATCAGAAAACCACAGACACAATAGCACCTTGGTTCCATGGTGAGTCTTGAGTGCTTCTGCCCCAACCCAATTCTTTAAGGAGTTGTTTCTGCTAATATGGCTGCTGCCGCCACAGGATGGACCCAGGAGCTTTTTGAAGGTGGCTATGTTTTCCATCTTAAATATCTATTAATGTAGTTTAAATTCCTTTAGCATTATGACAAAGGGCAAGCTAAAGTATTAGAACATAGGCCAGGTGTTCAAAATACCCCGTACCTCTGTGCCACCCCTGCCTCCCGGTAGTGAACGCGTGGTCACCCTGGTAACTGCTTGGACCAGGGTGAGAGAGATTCGAGCACACCTCATCCAACTCAGCTTTGGCCCCAAGTCACTCTCCCTCCATACGTGCTCATTATCCACCACCTTTCCATCACATTTCTAATGGGTCATCATAATCCCATCCACCTCCCTTGCTTGGGAAACTCCTTTGATCCAAGAGTGCAGCAACAGAAGCATTATCCTCTTGCAACTGGGCTGTCAGTGCTTGCGAGGCGTCCTGACAGGACCTGTGATCACTGTCTCTGCAAAGCCCTGCCATACTGGAATCAACACGCAACACAGGGCAATGCTGTTCTCTCGCATAACACAGAAACTGTTCTTTTGAGCTCTGCGCGTCTATCATCCACAACCAGCCGAGTCTGGAACAGTTAAAGCGCAGCTAGCATGTGGCCATGGTTTGTTACTAGCAGTGGCAGTGCTGTTCTTCCTGGGCTGCTGGGCGATGCGAGGGACGGAAGTGCCATGGGCTCGGTTTAGAGCAGTAAAGCAGATGTCTTGTGAGAACTGTTCCAGCCAGTCCTGCACGAATGCTTTTCTCCCTTCGGGTTTGTGTTTTGGTTTTGAGCAGGTATCGTAGCCTCCAAGAAAGCAGAGGAGCTTCTGAATAAAACAGTACCGGGGAGTTTTCTGGTCCGGGTCAGCGAGAAAATCAAAGGCTACGTGCTCTCCTATCGGTCTGTGGAAGGATGTAAGCACTTCCTCATTGATGCCTCCAGTGATTCCTACAGCTTCCTTGGAGTGGACCAGCTACAACATCCAACCCTGGCTGACCTTGTAGACTACCACAAGGTGAACATCTAGCAATGCATTCATTAACTGTTTGCTTACTTGCCTCAGGGCACTTCAAAATAAGTAAGAATAGATTCAGTTTTTTTTTAAATAGGTACCTAGACCCATTTTAGCTGCTGTTGGGTATCCTGTGTGCCCCTCCAGAAGGGTATGCCAGCCTGATGGGTACATCTGAGGTGATCTAACACATCTCAAACATCTTAGACCTGACTTATTCCTTCTCAAGTGCACAGAATGCCTTGTACACAGGGCCCATGTTACTTACACACTGTTCAGTAGAAATGCCGATAAGGTGAGAGATGGCAGCATATTCATGCAGACTTCATTTTGGGGGGGATTCTCTCCGTTTTTGCAGGGCCCCGGCAAGTTGGGTAAGCAGAAAATCCTGCTTGCCTCCAGTTTCAGCAAGAAAGAGAACAAGGTATCGATAATCTCCAAGTAGGCAAGGTGTGATATGGAGCAAATATAAAAAATAGGAGGGAAAGAAGAAGGTTGGCAGGTTCTTGCAACAATACGACGGTGCTTGCTAGCACTGTCTGCAGTTACCTGGGCTCCAAGGAGGGCCAGATGGATTGTTCATTCCTTTACTGTAAGATCTGCCCAGGGGCAGGACAATCATTTTGCCTAAAGGTTCATTTAAAATAAGTGCCTAGCCTAACAGAGACATGGCTAAAGATAATTGGACATGAGGAAAATACCTATGTTCATTTGCTATATGGAGCTCTACCTGGGCTACCTGAACTTGCTTCTTGCATGGGTTTCACAGTTCAGGCTGAAGTTGTTGAAAGCAGGAGCTATACAGCTCTACCAGAGCCAGAGGATTTAAAGCCTGGCTATGCCTATCTGTATAAAGATAGGGCCGTGCCCACTGTCTGCGAAGAATCCTACAGACCCCCTGCGCTGCAGCAGAGATGGGCAGGGTGAACCCACTCCACTGAAGTGCCTTAGTGGGTTCTGCTTATCACCCACTGGGTGACCATGAAAGAAGGCAAGTTTCCACCATGCGTCTGGTGCTAGGGTGGAGAACGAGATGGGAAGCAGAGACTGTACTACCCGGGAATTCCCTTGTTAGAACTGGGGCAGAGGGTCTGGGCTTATTCCAGGATCTTTGTCCCTCCCACAAACCCAGCCAGGAGCACGGTCCACAACCACCCTGCCCCGCATAGCTGCATGCTGCACAGCCCTTGCTCCAGCACCTTCTAGGCTGGGCAGTAGTTCCTGCCATAGAAGCTGCAGTTGCCTACAAGACAAGCACAGCTCTTTCCGAGAACTGCCAGAATTGTGCCTCTGGGTTCCTGCACCAAGCACATTCCGCACCTTCAGGGAGGCAGGGTGACTGCTGTCCGCCCCGTGATGTGATAGGTAGGGTCTGTTTGAAAGGTGGTGTTTAATCATATCCTGTATCAACAGGACGAACCCATCACTTCCTTGGGGAAGGAGCTGTTGCTTTACCCGTGTGGCCAAGAGGACCAGGAACCAGACTACGTCTCTCTCTTTGAGTAAACCTCCCCGTCTCGCTGTGCAGCCCCATGCTTGTATTCACAAAGACCAAACTTTGAACTACAGCTGCTGATGCTTACCTGAAACAGTAGCCATCAGCACCCCTATCTTCTGTCCTTCACAACAAAGCAGCAGGAGGAGAAGTACTGTTGTGGGCTCGTCATATCAACAGAATTAAAGGATGCATCAGCCCAGCAAGCTGAAAAGCACCTGGATGTATGCTGCACAATGGAGTGAATGAGATGCTGAAGTAATCCGTTGAACAGGGAGATACTGTCACCTATTTTCAGTAGGTTTTTGAAGTTTTCCTGGGGGGCTTCTGTATTCAAGCTGCCTTTGGTTCTTGAATACAAGGTTGTGTGCCGCCTAGGAAATAGATTAGTATCTATAGTTGAATGAGATCATACCTTCCTGAAGTCACAAAACAACTTGGAGAGGTGAATCAGTCTTGATATAGTAATTTGCATAATGTGAAGCTTAATCCTGTAAAAAGCTGTGCCCTTGGAGTCAAGGATGTTCAAGCCAAACATCCAAGCAAACTCTTGGTGCCTTTCAGTGAAAGGTGTTCTCTGTGAAGAGGGATTTTCATGAAAAGTGCATTTTTAAAATTCCTTTAGCCGCTGAATATAGATTCTCACTCTTTTAACATGTATTTAAATCCCACACTGACCTTTCTGCACAAAGAAGGATTAACCTTTTTAAAGGGAAAGGAGAAGGGAGACAGGAATTTGTATGAATGACTACCACATGCACAGAGCCTAAAAAATGTAAGAAGCAGCGCCTGTATCAGTATTAGCACAGTTTACAGAAGAGTGTTTGCCAGTAAAGAATACTGTTTTCCCACACGGAGCTATTTATTGCAAGTTGTGTCCACATTACTGAGATGCACCTGGTGTAAATTTTAACATAGAACTTGTTCTTTCAATGTGATGTTCTCTCTTTGTGTGTTACATTGATTTTAAATTCTGAATTATGTTTCAAAATATTGGGGGAGAGGCTGGACAGAATCACATAACAAATTAACCCTCAGCCACCCAGATTCTCTTATGTTGTTGCACGTGGCAAACTCTACAGCTGAGGGTTGTGGTGCAAATCTGTGAACATAATTTTTTAGAGATGCAATCTTCAAATAGTGAACAAGAGTCAATCTTGTTTCAGTTGTTTTACCTGTTCCCTTCTTTCTGTTGGATCAGGGATACTCAGCTTAACTTGAGGAAGCAGTCAAAAACTTTGAAAACTGTTTTGCAGAATACAGATTAAAAGAAATTGTTGTACTCATCTGGTCTTAAAATTTACAACTATGCTAATAGGTGGTTTCCATACAAGGAAAGAGGGGATAACTGCACTCCAGTTACACCAGGTTTAACTTGCTAGAGATAAAGCCAACAGCACTCTGGCAGGGCAAATGACTTAAGGAGCTTCTTGAGCACAGTATCACATGTATCAAAGAGATATTTTTCAGCATGAACTGCATGAATCATGACAGAGTGCTAGATTATTTGTAGGGAAAAAAATCCCTCCTTCCCTCTTCATGAACTGTTTCTTTTGAAAAATATGGCCAAAGTGAAAGGTCATTCAGAGATCCTAGAGAAAAGATAGCATCTGTTCTCATGTGAAGAACATGCCATTGCTGCTGTCCTGCTGGAGAGAAATCATGAAGTGTTTTGTACACCTATGGGCTAGTAAAGACAGGGGACACAGTCTCCTTTAAAAAGGCAGTTTCAGAAGCAGGGTGTTTCTGGCATGAACACAGCAGGACTGCATGACAGCAGGACATGATCAGTTTTAGCTCTCAGATCTTAGTAGAACTCCTTGGGGTTTGACCTGGTAACCAGTGGACCACTAGCTTCACATACCTTTATACATACTCATTTCCAAATGTTGGCTTAGTAGAGCCTAGAGAAAGCCACAATCAGTCTTCACAGCTATCACACATTTGAGAATCATGCCTCTTTTTTGAAGTTTTTTAAAGACTCCCAGTTTCACTTGTTTGCTGTGAGGGAAGAAACCTGAAGTTTTATACCACCACATTTAGATTACTGCACTGACTACTAAGACAGCATCCTTGCCAGAACCAACGGCCAGAACAGAACCCTCAAGGTATGCTTAAAAAATCTAGTTACCCTGAAATTCTGTGGAGCAAGGATGACTTGCCATGGTCATTAAGGAAGGGTGCTGGCTTGTCTTTGGGGGTTTCTCTGTAGAATCTTCCTTTCTTCAAGGGATGCTGTGCAAAGATTACAATTTAGTCACATTTGAAAATTGCTTGCTGGAGAGATCATGACACCTGGAAGGATACTGCAATTTTTTTTGCTCAGTGCCTCTGTGCCTTTAACCAAAGCATGCAACAGTCATAAGAAATTAAAGCAAGGAGTCCCTGCATGGCCTCCCCATGTATGCAGAATGAGCTCTATTCCCCCCGCAACTAAGATCCAGGCAGCTGCCATTCTGAGAAAGATCACAAGGTGTTTCTGGGACAAGGAAGTTTGAGAGCTGCCTGGCAAAAGCTATGGTTCTCTTGGCTGCTCTCTTTGGTTTTAATCTTTTTCTAACTGGTCTGAAAGACCTGTTACAGCCCCATTTGGCTCACAGAAACATAGCTAATAGCAGCTTCCCTTTCTCATACTGTTCTTCACCTCTCCTATCAGTGCAGTCTCCACCTTTAAGAGAGCCCTGCCAGACTTCTGCTCTAATTAGATTCTCCTGCACATCACTGAGGTGGGCAATGACTGTGAGCTGGCTTTCTACATCATTGATTCAATCCCACCTCTTGCCAAACTGGCTTCTGCAGCCAAGGAACAGGAACTGCATAGACAGTATTATTCCTGGCAGAAGGAACAGCATCTCTGTGGGAAAGAATGTGCAAGAGTCACAAAGGTGCTATTTAAAAACATAACTTGTGAAATTCTTGACAGGGGCTAAATGACACATTTGCTAAGGTACCCAAAGTAATGAAGTGTTGAATTTACATATGCCCAGCGCTTAGAATCAGAGACTAATACAGGTTTGAAGGAACCTCTGGAGATCACCTGGTCTAGCCCTGCTCTACAAGTGTGTCCAGTCTCAAAGTTACATTAAATTGCCGAGGGCTTAGGGAAACCTAAGGGAAGATAACAAAAAACCATCATGGAAATAGTTAAGGTTGGGCTTGAGGCAGGTTATGATTATGCAACTTCCATAATATACACCACTCAATTTTAAATTCTGGTTAAGTGGGACTGTAGGAACAACTATTACCTTGGAGCAGCTCAGTTACTGTAGCTCTCATATGCATTCAACGAGCCATGCCTGTCTTCTCCTACTGCATAATATTTGTAAAGTTACTTTATCAAACCAAAGCTCTTTATAAACAATTTATCACGTATTCTGAGAATGAAAAAGTTCTTTGGAGAACCTACTTGAGTTGTTGATGTTTTTACAGTAAGTGATGTATCTGGGGGTTGGATTTTTTAAGCATACAGAGTTTCCATTCTTTTTGTACTTTTGCAGTGGTTTTGGACATTTTCTGATTTGCAAGAGAAGTGCAACACATATCATTTGCATCCAACAAAAGACAAATATATGTAAATGTGTCAAGGGAAAAGGTACTTACAGTAGCATGGTCTCTGCAGATTCTGCATGCAATGCTTTCAAAAGAAGTTCATAAGCACTCTTCCTACTGCACAGTGGCACGACAAATAGCATTTTATTCATTATTCAGTGCTACCTTGCATATTTCTTCCTGCAGCTTTTACAAGCCAAAACCCGAATTAGAGTCTGGTTTCAGACTGCTTTGAATCTGCAGCTATAAAACAAAGAGACCTCCTAGAGAAACAGCATTTAGGCAATCAAATGGGATTTCCAAGCCCATGCAGTTTTTGTTGGCTAGTATATACTAAAATGATAAACAGCAGTCAGCATTAAAATTAAATGCTTTATAAGAGCAGTAACTCCTGCTTTCAACAGTTTAAAAATCTATTAAGAAGGAGATTAATTTTTAGGATGCACCTGTAATTATCATACGAGAATTTGCAGGGTCCTGTAAGCCATCACAAAATTTTATTTTGTTAATTACAAAAAGCTTGCTATGTCCTGGGCAAGATTCTATATTTGGTTTAGAAGGAATACTTTGGTATAAAGTCAGAAAATGTTCATCGATTTTGGTATCTGACATGCAGAGTTTAAAGTCTCCTGCTAAATCAGAACTGCAAGTTGATATGTATTTCCTTTTCTTCAGCATGGTAAAGCTTCTGCCTTTCAGCACCCAGGCTGTGTAGAAAAATCACTTCACTTATCTGAACTCGCTTCCCATCCACAGGAAACACAGATCTGCAAAGCATTTTCCAAGTGTTGGAAGGCTTTACTGTTTCCTAGTAAGCCTAGGAGTAGAAAACCTGAAGTATGGCAAAATAATTCCCAAGCAAAATCAACTTCATTCAAAAAGAAATCTTGAGATACTTATAATATTCGGAAGCAGAAATACACCATCTAATTCATGTGATACAGACATGGCTCATTGCTTTTGGTTCACTGTCCACAGAAGAGAACAAACACTACCCCTCTAGTGTTTTTGAAACATCAACACTTGACTGGTAGGGCTTTCTCTTTTTGAATTTTAGAAAGCACTTTCTGAGAAAGCCTCTTGTCTCTGAATGAAGCAGGAATACACTGTTAGTTACTGCTGCTGTCCCCCCACCCCAGCCCCTTAAGGGAAAGATTTTTGGTCACTCCAGCTTAACTATCATTAACAACCAGATGTCCTTCTCAGAGCAGGAAGCTCTGTAGTTATTCAGAAATAGCCCTTTTTACATGTCAGATTAGATGTAAAAAATAACTCATTATTATTGGCCCACCAAAGGGTCAATCCTTTAAATAACTGTACACATCTTACAAACATTTTGTCAGAAGAGCACACCCATTTGTTACTGTGAATACCACACTGTAATGTTCATTGTCTCTGTGACCTTGAATCCCATCAAGTGTTCAAGTCTTCCCGAGAAGCAAGTGCTGAACGGTCAGGCTGAGGGAGTATTTAAAAGCCCAATTAAGGAAAAAAAACAGAAGAAGGGAGGAGAAGCACTTTCCCTCATCTTTCTTTTGCTACCATCCTGCTGGATTCTCCGCCCTCTTTCAGTCTCATCTCGTCTTTTCTTGTTAGCAACTCTTTTCAAGAAAAAACTACAGTCCAATTCAGAGGCTTTTTGCCTCACCTTCTGGCTTCATGTCTTCTTACTGCTCAGTTTCTGTCTGTGCAGGTGTGTCTCAACCTCTTGTTTGAAAACAAGCATCCCAAGCTGTCCGTGAGAAGCTTCATTCATGGCCTTGGACTGCATGCACATTTTGTACTGCTCTGGGGTTAGCTCATCCAGACATTGCTTTTCATGCCACAGATGGAAGAGACCCCTGACAGGTGTTCGGATCACAATGAGGTTGCTGTGAAGGTATTTGCGGTACAGATGTACATCTTCACCACCCCAGCCTTTAATGTCCAGATCAAAGCCACCTGACATAAACAAAATCCAAAACAGAACTAGAAATATGTACTAGTAAACTCAATGCTATTAATTGCACTACAGCTGTTCTCTGGCTCCGGTCAGCCCTCTAAACCAGCTATGTTTTCTGCCAACATCAAAGTTCTGAAATTTCTTAGTTTCAAATCTTTCACTACTAGGCAAAATTGCTTTATTTGTGCTGAGCAGTGCTTGGATTCTGGTAACCTCTATGGCACCTACAAATAGTCTGAACACCTAACCAGAGCACTGCTGCAAATTAGAGCCACAGACACACTGGCCAAGGAAAGGGAAGCTGATAACAATTTGGTATGTTTCAGTAAAAAGGCAGACATATTGGAGTGTATTTTTCTTACCTATATTGATAAAATCAGATCTGTACTGGCAAGTCATCCCAAAACCAAAGTCTCTCCAAAATCCAGTTTCTTTTTTAATAACCTGCAAGGAGGCAAAGGAATGTTTATATGGGAGCAGAAATGTTTTCAGTGTGAGCAGCACAGAAGTCCCTGAACGTGGTCAGAAATAGGAGCAACTTCCCTCTTATTCTTCCCTATGTAAATCCATGGCTGATCCTGAAACAGTTTTTGTAGATATTCATTGCCTGTTTCTGCCCCGCAAAAACAGCCGCATCATTACCTAGCATGGATAAACTCCCTTGATACAGAACTATCAGGTTTCGTTCCACTCCTGCTGTTGTAAATCAAGTGGAGCAATATCACATCACTCTCTGGAGTTTGCTTCTTCACAGGCAAATCCAAAATTGTTAGTTTCTGCTAACAATCCAATGTAAGAAACATAGTGGTAAACCAGGGAAGCCAGACTCTGCTGTAGAGGAGACGGTGGTATCTGGATTGTGGACCACAAGAGCTCTGGAAGAAAACAGTGGTTCTAACCTGATTGCATAGCCGACAGCTTTTTGATTACCTTAATTTTGACAAAAATTAGGAAAGCGGTAAGACTAGTTCTCCATTACAGAACTGCTAAATCAGCTAAACTTGATGTCCAGAAATGTTAGGTGGAGATATACATCCCATAAAAGCCTTTGTAATAATGAATGTTCAGTCTACATTATTGAGATGGACCATGAAAACATGATGTATTACAGATAGAAAATCAGAGCAGTGAGAAACCATGGCTGTCAATTTCAAAAGCAGATATCCAAGTACAGATCCCTAAGGTCCTAAGCCACGTGAGTGACTTGAGAGTGACCTGGTGAGCCATCCGCGAGTTTCAAGGGACAGGGACAGGTATTTAAATCCTTTAAGCAAGTCAGCAGTACTTCACACTTTTGAAGGTCTGGTTACAAACCTACCCCTTGGCAGCTATTTTGAAAAATTTGGCTTCATTTGTGACAAAGTTATGAAGATGAGGAGACAGAATTTCCGTTTCTAGATTTACAAATCCTAGTGTTACCTTTACCAAAAAATTCTTTTCCAAAATAGTCTCTCCTGATTTCTCGTTCATGCCTTCCCTTTTTGTTCATAACCCTTGACACTCCAATGTCTTTTTTTCATTTTACTGCTCGCATTGCTCTCTCTTTTCTCTTTTCTCATTTCTCATTTCTCCTTTCCTTGAAAAAGCAAAGCCACTGCAAAAACCAATTAAAAGGAAACAAGACTGCATCTTTCAGGTCTGTACTAAGAAATCCCCATGATGATGCCCTTACAGTAAGCTACTTCTATGCATTAGCATTATTATTTCCCATTACTGCAAGTGGCTGCTGCACAAATCAAATTATTTCAAAGATTTCTGAAGGCATTTTTTCTCAGCAGCTTGAGTACCAAGACAGAGACCTAACACTGTCTTGTTTTAATGGCACAGATCTGGCCTCATGCCTGAGAACTAATGTGGGCTGAAAATATAAAAATGTACATAAAAATGAGATTGGCAGTACTAATTTAAACCAAGAAGCTTTTCTGACATAAGCATCATATTTTATGATTCAAATATTAGCTATAACTATTTGCAAAATCCTGATAATATACTTTGTGGAATTTATGCTAGCTTGAGAGCTAAACTCTGTTTCATTTCCTAAGCACAGTGCTTACAAGCCTAAGGATCCCTGATGGGCTCTCATCAGAGAGAGAAGAGCTAATATAAATCCCATGGTATTATCAGAACATGTCTCCTCAAGAGAAAAACAACAACCCACAACAGAAAGGATTTTCCAGACTCTTCAGTAACAGACTTTCTAGTTACCTGTTGGATAACACAGGGAGCGGTAGACAAAAAAATATTTTGAATGGACTTTTCAAACTCTCATTCTTGATTTTTCTAGAGTGACTGCACAAGGTGAGGGTAGAGATGACAGAAGACTGGACTCAGACCCCTAGTGATTTTCTTCAGCTGTGACTGTTGCTGGGCTCACAACACCCCTAATTTTTACCTACTGAGAACAACAATCAAAGCTGGGATGCTCTGGGGACAGTGTACAGCCTGGGACAGGATGAACCCTGACAGGTGCAGTGCCTGGCAGTAAGAGGGGCAGCTGTGGCAGGCTGGGACCTGACCCAGAGGAACTGAATGAAACTGCATAGTTGGCTGATGCTTCAATTTGAAAATTCAGCCACTTAACAGAATAGCGGGAAGAGACCTGTGACCTGCTGACTCTGGAGAGAAGCGAGTGTGGAGGGTGTGGATAAATGGAAAGCCACCACTTGGATCACTCCTTCAGCTTCAAGACAATGCAATGCCACAGCACAAGAGAATGGAGAATAGCATCTGCAGCAATGCCAAGCAATAGCAATAGCTCTGCCACTAGCACTGATCTGAACCTCTAGTCTGCGTACTCTGCTTCTTCCTCACAACAGCTTCCTCTTCATCAAGGAGATTCACCTGGGTCCAACTAGATTTTTAATCTTATGTCTTATGGTGATGGTTTTACAAATCTTTGTTCTCATATCAAAGATAAGCAGGTGAGATGGAAATCAGTGGAGTTATGCTGTGTTATATCCATGCCAGATTAAAGCCAGAAGGGACAGCTCCAAAAATGTCATTTGACTCTGAGACAATGTGGTACGCTTCAGAAAGTTTAGTCATGAACTGTGGGATGGGAAAAGCCATTGTAAGTGTTCAAGTGGGGGAATAACTGTGACAGTCCCCAGTATTCTGTTTTCACTGACTTTCTAAGGGTAACTATGCTTTTTACAAATGTCAGCTCTTCAAGATGCAAGCAAAAAAACTATTCAGTGCAAGGAAGACATGAGAGCAAGATCAGGGACTATGATCCCAAGACGGCAAACCATGGAGGAATTGTTTGCTAATTAGAAAACCCCTTCTGGTAGAGAAGCAGACACAGTTTAAATTCTTAGTTTCCATGTATAAAACACCAAACCAGGGTTAAAATAAATGGTACTAAGATACCTCCCTGAGATACTTAACTGCAAGAACTCACAGTAAGGTGACTGCTGTGTGACACTGCCTGTGTGGTAGTCACTGTGCACAAGGAATACGGAAATGCTACTCAAGAGCACAAGTACCTTTAAAAAATACTGTGTCCAAATAAAAGCAGACATTCAGAGAAGCATGTACTTACCAGCTGCTGTTCTAAAGATGGGATGGAATCATGGTGGCCATAAATTATACTGGGGTTATACTGGCTGAAGAGAACAGGATAAAACACCTTCTTCCCTGGAAATGACAATTGGTTATTTTTTTTAAAAACTGTATAGAACACACTTCTCTCTCACACAAGATGCTGTCTAGGCCAGACCAAATCCAGACAAAGTCACACTAGTTTTGGACTGAGCCTATGTTCTTTGCATGAGAATGTGAATATAAGGATATAATTAACAAAAGATCCTGTTTCAGAAAGCACCGGTGCTGAAGGCAAGAAATTCAATCACAGTGGGAGCGGGAGCGTCATAACTTTTCAAAAGCCAACCAGCAATGGAATTTTTATACATGTCTTAATTAGTCCTGTGAGTTTCAAGAATGATCTACAGCAGTTTCGTTACCAACTCAAAGGCGAGAATACTCTGGTGAAGGCTGTTACACAATAGGTAAAAACCTGTTGAAAGATAATACACTTCATGAGTATCAGTACCTGGCTGTGTGTTCAATCTACAGGAGTTCAGGAATTCAGCTGTGAAGTATATGTCCACGTCACAAAAAAAGAGAACAACATTGTTTCCTTTCCAAAATCGAGCACCAACATCTAATCCTTTGCCCCTGGAAAATTCTTCATTCAGCTGGATGAAGGTGAAGTTCTTGAAGTTGGCTGACCTAGAAGAAGGAAAATATTCAGCAACTTACCCTGTCCTTCCAGGTGTTAATAGAAGGGTGGGGCAGGAACCCAATATGAAACAATTCACCTAGAAATCCATAGTCTCACAGAGAGCAGTTTGAGGGAAGACATGTCCTCTTCTAGTCTTGAGATTTCCACTATATCTACATTCAAAGCTGGATTTGTGCACTCCTATGCTAGCATTTCTATCACAGACATTTTTCGGGCACACATCACAAAAATCCCCACAAGGCTTAGATGGACAAAAATATCTTTAGTAGGCAAATATAACATACCTGTGGTTGTACTACTGTATCTATACAAGGGTCTTCTTCCCACGTGGAGATGATAACAAAAGGCTACATTGCCACATGATCTTGACAACACAGCTATGCAAGCAAACACGATAGACCAAACCTGGCCAAAAGCATCTAGTTCCTTGTGCTCTACCAGTCTGCACCTGCCTTTGGAAGTCAACTTTCAGTCCTAACAGTTAAGCCACTTTCAAAAGCACTAAAGAAGTTACCAGTGTGAAAAAAAAAAAAAAAGAAAGCAAGCTGCACAGAAGCAAATTCAGTAAAATCTCTGCGGTTCTAAAAACCAACATCACAAAACCACAGATATGGGGCTCAGGGTAACACCATTTTTATCTGACACAAAAGAAAGCAAGCTGTTTTCTCCAGTACAGTTTAGAACTTTGTGGCACAACTATGAGTTTGGACAGCTACCTGGTCTCCAATTCATGGTACAATTCCTGTGCATGAACAGCACGTCACCTATTTAGGTACTTACTTGGAGGTATTTTCAAGTATTGATTTGACTTCATTCATTTGTTCTTTCCCGAAGTAAACTACAGTGAGGTGAATTCTCCCATCCTGCTGCATGCCCATTTCCCTAGAGAATAGAGACAAATTTGTGACTTGTCCCAGAAGATAGTTTTCTTCAATAACCTGCACCTACTGGGGAAGGCAGAGTAGGGTGAACCTTGGAAGGCATTCCTGAGGGCACAATTCACTGACAGAGATCCTGGTCCTGATAAAAGGGCTCACTGCCTCTTGTCAGATGGGACAGAAGACTATCTTTCAGGCAGATTAGGAAAAAACTCTCTAAGTAGTGTTTGTTATATTAATAGGAGGACTCTGTTAAAACAGCCCATCCAGCTCAGCAGTAACTCCAGCACTTAGGAGAATATGAGAAGGGGAATTTTAAAGAAGCTATACATACCCTACCTGTTAACCTTCATTTTTTGTAACAGATATTCCAGAGGATCTTTGGCATTCTGCTATGAAACATTTACTAAAATCTGAGTATCAACCAGAGATCAAGCCAGTAGCCTAAGGGTAGGACTAATCTGAACAAATGCTAGACATCATGCCTCACTTCCACAAAGTTTAGTCAGCAAGGGTTCATCTATAATCAGCAGAGAAATCAGCATGACCAGAGGGTAATTTCTCCCATCTTAAACCAAGCGTCTATCAGATGGCTAATTTAGACAAGGAGCCTATTTTTAGGTGGCTGTAATTAGGCAAAACAAATCCAATTGTAAAAGTCAGTATCTGTTGCTAACAGTCTTTTCTGGGCAGCTATTTAAACTACATCTCAATTACATTCTCTCTCCAAACATCATCTCCGTGCTGAAAAATAAAATAAATTTAAAAGCAACTATTTCTGTTGTTCAAATACATTTCCTTCTTGCCTTTTACTGCCTTAATTTTTTCACTAATAGGGCTTGGCAAAGTGTCTGGAAGCACTAATTCCCTTTTTCCTTAGAAATGTTGCTTTACAGCTAATGGCAGTAAATTCTCATGTTGCCACAGTCACATGTGCCCCAACAAAACAGACTGAGACACATAAGCCAGGTACATACAAACCAGAAATCCTGATGACAGGAATATAATTGCTTTTACTGCTAATCACAATGCATTAAGCAGCCAAATGCCTTTCAGTCTCTATAATCTTAAAAATTACTTAGTGGCACAATGAAACGTTATGTGAAAGTAACATGATTTTTACTGAGTGAGGCCTTAATAACTCCTGAAATTGCATCTTTCCAAGCAAGAAAAAGCAAAGGCAGCACTGGAACGGAAACCCACCTGAAATTCTGCATGAATTGCCGAAATTTGCTGGCTCTCTTGGCCAATGGCACGATGACATTAATGAGTGTGTCAGCCATATTGACATTTTCATGTTTCACTTTCATTACAGGACCAAATGGCCGGAATAAAACAATCTTCTTGAACTGATGTTTTGTGTCTCCTTTGAAAGACAGCTCATACAATGTGCCTTTGTCTTTTTCTGTGCGGTAGATCCCTTTGTGAAAACAAAAGAGAAGAGGTTTTGGATTAAAGTTGGGCTTCTGGGGAAAAAAAAGGTGCAGTTATCATGTGTTACACCTAAGCTGAAAAGGCAGAAGAGGCATGAGGTACTTACTTTTAAGCCAGTACACAATGTGCCACCACTTGAAGGAGGCTGTCACTCTGGCAGGGACACAGCCCTGGGTTGCAGGAGCTATTTGGTATTCTTACAGGCACATTCCTAGGCTTGGCTGAGTTGCAAACCCCTGAAGGTTACCAATTGCTCACACTCAGAATAACCCAGCAGACATACTGTCCTTATTTTTCAGACTGCTCCAACTGCACACTGCAGGCATGCATGGTAATGGTGATGAAGAGAGACTGCGAAAGGCAGCCTACCTCTCTGCAATATGAATTATTAGGCCATCTCCCAGAAAAGCAATTTCCTGATGAGCACATTCATTTCCTCCTCTCTGGGAGGTTCTGTGGAAAGTCCCCTAATAAAACTATGTAACCAGGCCCCAGCAGCCATCAACTTCACCCACTGCCAATCAGGAAAAAAACTCTCCTGTTACTCAGTTTTCAAGGGACTTTTATTTCCTTTGTGGCAACGATGCCCAGTCCTGCACAAGGAATGGTCTGCAAGGACGACACTATGGACTTTGTCAGAGGTTAGACCCAGGGCACAATCCTGCATTAGACAGTCTTCAGGGATATTTAATTCATACAAGCATATACTTATTTCCTTTATGGAATAAACTTTTAACATACTTGATGAGTAAAATTGGTCCCATGCTGAGGGCTGGCATGAACTATAAAAGTATTGGTCATGCCCCGCCAAAACACTATTCTGATACCTTAAATGAAATGAAGTTGGCAAAAAGGCTATAGGTTTTACCCCCTCTAAATGACACTTCAGTCCCTACAGTGCATACTGAAATAATCTGTTGGGAATCTGTTATGGGCCACCCACCCAGGATGAAGAGACAGATGAAATATTCCACAAGCAGCTGGGAGAAGTCTCACGATCGCCAGCCCTGCACAGCCAGTCAGGGAGTCAGCCAGGGGGATGCCCCGCGGGACCTGCTGTTTACAAACAGGGAAGGACTCGGGTTCGATGTGGTGGTCAAAGGACATCCTGGGCACAGTGACCATGAGATAACAGAGTTTTTGACTCTCAGAGAAGTAAGGAGGGGGGTCAGCGAAATCCACTTTGGACTTCCAGGGGGGCAACTCTGGCCCGTTTAGGAGCCTGGTTGACCGTCCCTTGGGAGGCAGCCCTGAAGGGCCGAGGGCACCAGGAAGGCTGCACGTTCTCCAAGGAAGTCTTACAGGCACAGCAGCAGGTCGTCCCCATGTGCAGAAGGATGAGCCGGCGGGGAAGACTGGCCTGGCTGAACAGAGAGCTCTGGCTGGAACTCAGGGGAAGAAGGAGAGTCTGGCACCTTTGGCAGAAGGGGCAGGCAGCTCCGGAGGACTGTAAGGATGTCACAAGCTTATGCAGGGCAAAGATCAGAGGTGAAAAGCCAGCTAGAACCTGGGCTGGTTGCTGCCATAAAAGGTAACGAAAAATGTTTTTACAAATACATTAGAAACAAAAGGAGGGCCAAGGATAACGTGCATCCTTTCCTGGATGCTGGGGGTGGGGGGGGAACATTACCACCAGGAAAAGGCTGAGGTACTTAATGCTTTCTTTGCCTCAGTCTTTGACAGCAAGACCAGCAAGTACCCTCTGGGTACTCAGCCCCCTGAGCTGGAAGGCAGAGACGAGGAGCAGAATGAAATCCCCACAGCCCAGGAGGAAACAGTTAGTGACCTGCTGCTTCACTTAGACATGAATAGGTCTATGGAGCCAGATGGGATCCACCCGGGGGTACTGAGGGAGCTGGTGGAGGAGCTCACCAAGCCACTCTCCATCATTTATCAGCAGTCCTGGCTAACTGGGGAGGTCCCAGAAGACTGGAGGTTAGCCAGTGTGACACCCATCTACAAAAAGGGCAGGAAGGAGGATCCAGGGAGCTACAGGCCTGTCAGCCTGGCCTCAGTGCTGGGGAAGGTTATGGAGCAGACCAGCCTGAGTGCCATCATGCAGCACATGCAGGACAACCAGGGGATCAGTCCCAGCCAGCGTGGGGTTATGAAAGGCAGGTCCTGCCTGACAAACCTGATGTCCTTCTATGACAAGATGACCTGCCTAGTGGATGAGGGAAAGGCTGTGGATGTTGTCTACTTAGACCTTAGGAAAGCCTTTGACACCATCTCCCACCGCATTCTCTTGGAGAAACTGGCTGCTCATAGCTTAGATGTACTCTGTGCTGGGTTAAAAGCTGGCTGGGTGGCTGAGCCCAAGGAGTGGTGGTGAATGGAGTTACTTCCAGCTGGTGTCTGGACACAAGCAGCATTCCCCAGGGCTCAGTACTGGGGCCAGTCCTGTTTAACAACTTTATCAACGATCTGGACAGAGGGATCAAGTGCACCATCAGTAAGTCTGTAGATGACACCAAGTTACAGAGGAGTGTTGATCTGCTTGAGGGTAGGAAGGCTCCGCAGAGGTCAGGCTGGACAGCGGGGCCAAGGCCAACTCTATGGAGTTCAACAAGGAGAAGTGCCAGGTCCTGCACTTGGGTCACACCAACCCCACACAGCGCTACAGGCTTGGGGCAGAGCGGCTGGAAAGCTGCCCGGGGGAAAAGGACCTGGGGGTGCTGGCTGACAGCCGGCTGAACATGAGCCAGCAGTGTGTGTGTCCAGTGTGCCCAGGTGGCCAAGGAGGCCAACAGCATCCTGACTTGTATCCAAAACAGTGTGGCCAGCAGGACTAGGGCAGTGGTCGTTCCCCTGTAGTCGGCACTGGTGAGGCCACACTTCAAATACTGTGTTCAGTTTTGGGCCACTGCAAGAGGGACATTTTGATGCTGGAGCGTGTCCAGAGAAGGAAAACGAGGCTGGTGAAGGGTCTAGAGCACAAGTCTTATGAAAGGCAGCTGAAGGAACTGGGGTTGTTTAGTCTGGAGAACAGGAGGCTCAGGGGGGACCTTATTGCTCTCTACAACTGCCTAAAAGGAGGTTGTAGACAGGTGGGGGTTGGTCTCTTCTCCCACATAACAAGCAATAGGACAAGAGGAAATGGCCTCAAGTTGCACCAGGGGAGGTTTAGATTGCATATTAGGAAAACTTTCTTCACTGAAAGGGTGGTGAAGCATTGGAACAGGCTGCCCAGGGAGATTGTGGACTCACCACTCCTAGAAGTGTTTAAAAAACACATAAGATGCAGTGCTTAAGGACATGGTTTAGTGGCGGACTTGGCAGTCCTGGGTTAATGGTTGGACTTGATGATCTTAAAGGTCTTTTTCCAACGTAAAAGATTCTCTGATTCTATAAAGCTTTTTCATAGTTTGATCTGTTAGGTTTAAGAAGGAATAATTAAATGTTAATTCTAACTACTTGTTAAACCACTGTAAATATCCTAACAACTTCATCAGTAGAAGAGTATAGTTGCATTGTCTTCCATTGCTTACAGAAACTCAAGAGACAAGCAAAATATGTCTGGAAAAAAACTCCTACGCTTGACTTGTTTCTTCTTTTTTTCTCTCCCCAACTGGTTTTGAAGGACAGCTTGATGAAAATACTGGTTTTTGGGGTTTTGTTTGTTTTTGGTTTTTTTTTTTAAATTCTTAGTCATTCCTTGATATGTAACATCGCTGTGCATCTAACCCATAGACTGACAGTTCTGCCTATAATTCTTGTGAAGGTCTGGGTCAAAGGTTTCTTTGTACAGCAGCGTAACATAAGCTCTTAATCTTGTATTGTAGCTTTTACATTGGTATGCCCAGAACATCTGAAAGATTAATGAGGTGTGATTTTATCTGGCCAGGTTCTGTGCACTCTCTTATCTTCACTATCACTCCATAAGTGTTTTATTTTTAATGAACACTTCAGTTGGTTAATACTATATGCAGATTTACTGATCTGTTATTCACTTCATGTTTTATTTTTAATATAAGCTGATTCAACAAATACTCCAATCCTGCCTCCAGCATAATGGATTAATCTAGTGAGACAGCAGTTCCATCATTCTTGTACTGCTAGTCTTTTAAAGCCGTGCCCTTGAATTCCCCTAGCTTTTTCGATACAGTCTGCCCAAGGTGCAGACCATGAACTACATCTGTGACTGAACTTGAGCCTGCACTTGAGATCATCTGAATGGTGACCTAATAGTCCCTGCATTTCCTTCTCCTGGTGGCCAGAGAATGGAAATCTGCACCTTTGAATTCTGCTCACCCATTTATTCTTACAGAGAGCCTGCTGATGGTCCAAGTGTGTTGCTGGGAGCGCTCATTTACTCAGGCACTTTTTGAACACAAGTCTTGCCAAGGAAGTTAGTATTGTGGAAGGTTAAGGTAGCCTTTTGACATTAAACTGAACAGAAATCTATATTAAATCTGATTTGCATTTTCTCTAGAGAGAAATACATAGGACTGTTTCACATGTTTGACAGCAAAGTGACATTTTTCATAACAAAGACCCAAATTAAATTAACCAATTTAATAGTATCTGCCATGCAACATCTCAAAGTCTTTGCTTCCACACCCTTTTCTACTCCAGACAAGAAACAATGACTCCACTTCCCCAGAGATATGTAGCCCATTTGTGGAATAAAGGAAGCTTTGCCAAATAAGCAAGAAACACCTTCAGAGCAGAAAGTACATTGTGACCCAAGGTGTCCCTCCTAGTGCTATACACACATCAACAGAGGCTGCTTCTAACTCTGCAGTTTTGTTCTTGTTGAGAACTTCTACTACAGCTAAAAACAAGCAACTTAGGTGAAGGCAAGGTTCCCTTGCACAAAATGGTAATCCAAGAATTTATAATCCTCACATACCATCTTGAAGAGAACTGTATGCAAGTTTAATGCATGTAATTAAATACGGTTATTCTTGACGCACATTTAAACCATTTGTTTTCCTTTTTGAAGTATCTTCTTTCCTTTTTAAAATATCTTCGAAGCAGAGAACAAAGTGATTTGCCCAAGGTTAGGCAGTGAGCCTTGGAAATGAGCCTGAATGTCTTGAGTCAGTCTGGGGACTCGCCCAGCAGAACATCCTGCCTTTCACAAGATTTTTTCATTTCCAAAGGTGCTACTTCACTTGTGCCATCAGGACTTATTATGATACAGAAAGATCATCAAGCAGCCTCATTTCTAAGAGATGAGCTACAAGGAGGGGAAAAAAGTAGTCTCAAAAAAGTAAAACAAAAAACCTTTTCCTGAAAAATTTTTTCCTGAAATGAAAGCCTCGGAAAGGGTAGATGTTCACTATAAAAGAAGGTTAATTGATCATCTATTGCTTCCATTACAGCAGCTGCATTTCAGAATATGCACCATTCCTTTCAGAAACAAGGAGAAAAGTCAAAGCCTTTGGAAACCTAACGTAAAAAAGTGAACAGGAGCTTTGGATCAGCAGAGACACAGGTGCTGAAATGAAGTAAAAGGGCAAGTGAGAAGCAAAACCACATCTGGGCTGAAGGGTTGACTAAAGCGCTGTAAGTGTCCAGTCTTCAGGGCAGCAATTCCCAGGGCTCTCTATACCTGATCTCTATTCAACAAGGCAGGCAAACAAGTTTCAGACACGTGGAACTGATAACTAGCCAACAGCCATGCAACCTTAACAAAACACTGTTGAGTAGATGACAATTTTAGGCCGTTCCACAGAACAGATCATATGTTTCAGGTCTTCCACTATTAACAGAAACACTCCCTGGACCTGTGCTCACTACTTATATTCTATTGGACGTTGTAGGAACCACTATTAGGATCTACCAGCATTCATTGTCCCCATTTTAACTCAATATTATGGTGGTCATCTCACTACACATGCAGTAAAATACAACACCTTATCCTTTAAAGAAGAGCATCACCCTTTCTCCCAATAAGCTTCCAGGGCAAAACTGCATCAGGTAGCCCACCACCAGTAGCTATCAATTTGAGAAAGCAAAGCTATTCCTCTTCATTTGTCTCCAAGACCTTATTTAAAATGCCAGTCACTAGACAGCCACATACTTTAGGTAGGAAAACTTATGATACAGCATATTTGACAGTGCCATGGCAGGGCATTTCTGAAGCAATCGGGGATTTTTTGGAACTGTTCCTGTTGGGAAAGAATATCACCAGACAGTGATTACATTCACTTATGGAACACACTACTCAGGCTTGTCAGTGAAATATTGGAATAAAAATTCCAAATTATCATCTCCATCTTTGAGAAAATGAATTACTTCCCAATCTATTCAGCTTTGCTGCCATTTACATAAATTAATGACCAGAGCTGTTATTCTGCCCACTGAGCAACTGGCTTTCTATTGGAAACAGAAAATTCCTTTGCCTGCTTATAATACACAGAAATTTCTCATCTTTTCCATGCTGTTTCTTACTAACTCCTCGTGGCAGAAAACCACTGAACTTGGTATACAAGTGGAAGGAATAAGGGGGAGAGGGGAGGATTATAGCAGCTGAACAGCTCAAGTGCCTCTGTGAAGAAACAAGCAGAACAGCAGCCAGACGGATACGTTTCGGGCCCCAGGGAGAAGGTGTGGTTCTCCTAGTTTTGAATAAGAAAAAATGGAAAATTCCACCACATGTCTCCTGGAAGGAGAACTGTCTGAGAATTCTATCCAAATTTCATGTAACAGCAAATCTGCTGAGAAGGAGTTTAGCTCAGATGTAAGATACTAGGGTCACAGTCTAATTCCCACGCACAAGTGGTTCTGTCTAGAAACTGCAGAGGATGCAACACTTATTTTAAGAGATCCCAGCCACAGAGACAAAACGATTCTCCCTAAATGTAAGAAATGTTTGAAGAAATATTTTCCCTCTGCAAAGACAAGAATAAAGGCACAAAATGGAAAAGAGGAAGACATCCAGACCCTAATCAAATTTATTGCACTCACCACCACCCTGCCTGTTGGAATGTTAGTAATGAACTAATACTGATAGCAGATACCAGATGTGACCCACAAGAACAGAAAAATCCACAGAAGAGGCCCAAAACAAACAAGAATAACTTGTATCACTCTATATGCTAGTAAGACTCAGGATCAGCAACATGCTTGAGTAAAGCCAGTGTCATAGGCTTTGCTGAGCAGGGCAGCAACAAAGACACAAGTCTCACGTATCAAGGGCAGCCGTTCAGGTTTTGCATTCTGTCTCTGACCCCAATTACCTGATTTTCATTTCAGTACATCCCTCCACCTGCTCAACCTTAAGATGAGGGCAGTAGCCCACCTTTAACATATGAGATGCATACAGCTTTTGCGTGCTGTTACTGCTAAAGCAGCTGGAAGACAAAAAGCTTACAGGATTGAGGGTACTACCCAGTGCAGACCTAAGCCACACCTCCCAGAAAGCTCCAGCTACCCTGGGCAGTTCCAGAAAATGAAAACAGCTGGCTTTGCTGGCTGGTAACACCACTCACAGTTGCTGTGTTGCTGGATTGGTACAAAGCTGCCAGAAGCTGCCATGGAATCCAGCCTGTTACTAACTTGTTGTGTAGGCAGTGGCACCTGCAGAGCACTGTCCCCAAAATAAGTTCTGAGTTCAAACCATACTTGAAATGTACAACTGGAATAGAAAACTCAGTCCTCTCTTCTGCTCAAGTTATACAGAGCAATGATTTGTTTGTGCTTTGATCCACAGTTTTGGACGTTCTCAGAGAATGGAGGATGGGGGAAAGAGACTGAGAAGAGATGACAGAGACTTTCAAAAGAACTCTGCAGGGAAATCTGCCTAGTCAGCTCTTTGTTTACAACCCTGATGCATGGATCCCTGCATTTGCAAACAAATCAGTTTGCACTGCTGAGTAAGAATGAGAATTTCTTACCTTGCCCCTACAGAACCAAAGGCCTGCCCTGCCGGGGAGGACACAAGGAAGGTTTCTTGAGCTGAGACTGAGCTGTACACAGGGCTCCAGTTTCTTGATCTCCAAGTTATGTGCAGGGCTTCCTCCCTCTGGAGTACTTCACCACGTATGTGAAAGCCAGCAAGGCCATTAGTGCATGAATAACCTCCACAGACCAGCACTGCAGTGTGCGTCCCTTCCCCATGCCTTTCCGGACACCAGATTCTGTTTTGTTCCCCAAGGACAGCACTAGTACCCAGACAAAGACCCTTGATTGTGCATGAAGGCAGGCTCTATGCAAAAGGGTAACTTTAATGGAAAATTAAGCAAAGCTGGTAAGAAAACATCTCCTTTCCCCTCACCCTCTCCCCACGAAAGAGCTGGTGCCAAACAGTCATACATGCCTGTTTGGCTTCTACAGTAAACAGTAGAAGCATATTTTGAAATGATACACTGAACAACAAACAGAAAGGAGGAGACTGGAAGCACGTACCTCCACGATGCATTCAAATACTGGCATCCAGCAGCACTTCCCAGTTCCCTGTCTGTGCATCAGTGCCACCTCTGTGCATGAGGAATTTGACTGGTGTGGAGGAAGTGCCTGGACCAGAGGGGAGCCAGGACCTGCCTCAACAAGATCTCCACAGTCTGTCTAAACAATTCATGCCCCTGCTGTGGGAGGCACCTGTCTGACTGTCAGGTATATCCCAGCATGACCTCAAGAACCTACTGTCTCTCGATACCACGACTGCTGGAGAAACATATACAGAAAGTAGAAATTAACAACCGGCCATTGCACAACAGCCATAGTTTGTCCCCACCACACGGAGGATGTATTTTGCTCTGCTCTATTCATAAATATCAGATGAAGAAAACAATCCACAGCAAAATCACTAGTGATGTGAGATAAGCATGGCGGCTTGTGTTCAGCACATTAGAGCAGTCACTCCATAAAAGGTAGGCATCTTACCCACATGCCCTCTAAGTCTGCAGCACAAACACCTGAAGATGAGGAAGACAAGTTCTTCCTCCTATATGAAATTCAGCTAGGTCAGCTGTGGATTAAATCTCACTTATAGACAATACTATTGAACAACAAGAAGGGAACATGCCGGTTCCTAGGAAGTGAAACTAGGACAGCCATATTACAAGTAAAAATGTAGCTCTCTTGTTGAATGAAAAACAGTTATGGGCCCTTGGAAACAAGATCTGTGAAATCTTATGTCACATCATGTTTCTGCCGCACATGTTCCTGCCCTTTTAACTCAGAGCTGCTGTCAGCAGGGGCTAACCTGAACAGATATCAACCACAGAGACATCACAACTCCTGGAACACATCTGGTGCCTGTGGCTGGCTGGGAAAAAGCAGCCCAACTGGAAACAAGCACGTACTTTGGATTTAGTGACAGAAGACATGAAGTAAAAACTGGTTGCTGTTAAAAGTGGCACTTTAAAAACCCACACTTTACTGTCTCAATATTATGTGTGAGAGCAAAGACTGCTCAGCTTATTTTAGAATCCAAGGGCTAAGATGGACCACTCCCAGTATAGGAGACACCCTGTAACGGCTAAGCTTTCCTAGTCATTTGAAGTTACAGGTGATACCAACTGAGTTACTGAGCTCCTCAGCTGCTCTTAAAACCTATCTTGCCACTCTGACAGAGCTGTTCAGGTGGAAGTAAGAGTAATATTAGCATTTGGATTTAAACTGCAGTTGTCAGTCTTAACACTGGTAACAGATTTGTGATTGCAGCCTGGTCATTCACTTCTTGCTTTGTCAGTTCTGAGGCAAGCGCATGACTAGAGAGCTGTGAGTACACATTGGTGGTCACCACAAGAGACTGGGAGGCTCTGCTGTCACAAAGTTCTGTTCCCCAGGAAAGCTGCCATTCTGCAGTTGTGCCTGCTGGATCATAGCACTAGCACTGTCCCAAACATCTGTGCTCTGAGATAACACCCATCTCCCTCAGCAACAGTCACACCTGAAACCCTCACCAGCACTATGTGGACCTTCCAACCTGCTGTCTGCATACAAACCTTCAACAAAGTCAGAAGCTGTGTACACACGGTGCTTTGCGTTGCTGTCCCCCTCTGGATTGTTCAAACTCCCAACAGCTAACTCGATCACCTCTATCAACTCATCTCGCTTATCCTTCCTTACGGGTTTCTCTTCTGGATGGCGTGTCAGCCCTGTCTCCAGCTGGTACACCTTCTGCAAGGTAAAGCTCTCAAAAGGCACGGCTGCATACTCTGTGGACAGCTTAACGCCGCTGTGCACCTCTGCTTTGTCTATTTGGGAACGGAGAAAAGCCAGCAGGTTAGCCTGGGCCTTCTCTGGGTTACTGTGGTCAAGCCGAATGTCCAAGGGGTCTGGGTACTGCTCCTGCACGTTCTTAAGCTGCTCACTCCTGTGCTGGAGCTCAGCCTTCAGCTGGGCAATTTGTTTCTTCAAGCTGATGATGTAGTTGCGGTGTTGTTCTTCCTGCTCTTGCAGAATGGCTTCATATCCCTCCTTCACAGTTGGACTGTGCGCCCTGGGCAAGGCAAGCTGCTGGTTGTCAACCTTGGGTGTGCAAGCCAACATATAAACAATAGACACTGAGCAACAGGCCACCACCAGCAGGCCTACAAGTCGGGGAAGAAATAGAAAAAATCCTCGTCGGAGCATCATCTCTCAAAAAGCACAGTCTAACCCTACGCATGCAACAATTCTTATGTCCATGCAGTGCCACAGAGGCCCCTGGACTTGGAGTACTCTTACACAGATGCATGTATGTGCAGGAACTGGCTTGTCAGCTCTCTTAAAACATGTGCTCTGCCTCTGTATTGGGCTCTCTCTGATGTTTACCCAGCAGGACCAAAAGACAAGCTGTGAAGTAGACAGGACACCTCCTCATTCTCATGGCAACACCTACACTGCTGCAATGTGATCAGCTGGTGGTTGATGGAGCCACCTGAAAGACAAATGACAAGGACAGTCATTCAGGCATGCTAGAATTTGGTCACTCAGTCCAGACCATTGAGAGTGTTGTAAGAATTTACCTCATTTCTCAGCTGCTCTGGCGGATCTCAGTTGTGAAGTGTTTGTACTAAAACCCAAAAGGTGCCAAGACTCCTATGGGAGAAATCCTGTATGCATACATTTAATTTTAATAACATGACTTGGCCCATTGCCAGTGAAAAACTAGTCCAGGCCTCAAAGTCTGCCATGCTTTAGAAATATTAGGAAGTCATCATCTGTTACTTTCTGGTCAGATGTTAAGGTGCTCTGTTCATTCGAGCAACAATGGCCCTCCAAGTATTCTCAGCTCTTGGAGAGCTCTAATTTTGAAGGCAGGCAGTCCCACAGCTAGTGCATACATTTCAGCCTCCAGGCATGTTATTCCAAAACACTGTTTGAACATATGAAGCCTGACTTGGAGCAGAAATTTGATAACCAAGAAACCAGAAACTGTTATCATGGCCAATTGATGCAACTAACATTGTTTGACATATCCTACCAGATGCTCCCACAAAACCCAAACAACTAGGGCCAAAATTTTTTCAGAAGCACTCGGACCAAGTCTTAATTTGGATCAAGATCCAAAATCAGGAGAAACTTTGTTTCCATCTAGGAGACAGCCACCATTGCACACTATGTTATTATTTTAAGGCCCTCTTCTGTTTCTGATAACGTTATAAAAAGTCTTGCAACAATGTACAGTACTACTGTCTTTCCCACATAAGCTCTCTGCCCAGGACTGAAGACCACAGAGAAGGTTTAGGGAAAGCTGTCTTAGGTATTTTTAAAATAAGAGAAGTTAAAACTGGGAACATTATTATTTTTAGTAAGACTTCCTCAAGTATACTTAGAAACAGAAAAGAAAAATTAGATGACTGAATAAAAATATTTATCTAGCTGTAAGCTACATTAAAACAATTGCACTGAGAACACTGCCAGTGTGATTTTCAAAATCCCTCAGTTTTGGCCCAAATCCATGCTGATGCAAGGAACTTCATCATTTATTCAGCTGACAGTAGACTTAGGCCAAGGCTGAGTACCATTCTAGATTACACAGTGATGCTGCATTGTTAGACTCAAACACAATCAAATTAACCCCTTGACACCCTCCCCTTGGATGCATGCTGACATCTTGACACTGCTTTTGACAATAGATTCATAGTCCTTTTAATCACGCATCCTTGCCAGCAGACCCTTCAGTAAAAACAGTTTAAGAGTTTCAGAATTTTCAGTTATTTCTAATCTTGAGTCAAAGTCTTCTACAGGACTTTTTATCAATTGCTACATGACTTCCCCCACCCTGTGTCTTGATTATTACTCTACATACAGCAATTATGTAGGGATATTTCTGATTTTTGAACTGTTATCAGTATTTTATCAGTCTGAAGAGCTTCTAGAAAAAAAAACCACACTTTTAGAGTAGGAATTGAGGGGGCTAGAGTAAGCAATAAAAGTACTGCTGTGTTTTTCTCAAAGTAATGCTGAATGGCTATTATTTATAGGACTCTCCAGAGCATGTCAGCATTTTCCAAGGAAGAATTGTTCATGTTGAAGAAAATATTCAAGCAGCAGGAAAAAGGACAGGATGAAGTTGATGTCCTTACCTTTTTGTTGTGATCTTCTCTTTGAAACACCTTGGTCTGCTACAGCTACTTCTCAGCTTGCCACAATCATCTCCTGTTTATCTCCCTTCTTATGCCCTTCCCAGAAAATGCACGTACTATAAAAAGCACTGTCAGCCTCAGAACACCTCTTCATTGCTTTCACATTAGCCAACTGCCTACATCTTCAGTCTGTCTCCTGTGTGGTGAAAGGCTGTAGTGGAGATGCTTCCTATGGATGCACTATAAAAGCTGGCCTCCTGCAATGTAAAGGAGCTTGTCAAAGCAGGGAAAATTAATCTGGGCATTTCTAACTCTACAACAGATACGGCTAGAAGACTGCAAGAAGGTAGTGTGCAGTGAGACAGGGTCAGGAAGTGGTGAGATGTAGTACATAACACACTGCTGTGCTGGTATGCTTCACTTCACACAATTAGTCCATTGACTGAATTGGCAGAAGCTGAACATCACTGAAAGGATTAGTTGTGCTAACATGGTATAAACTGAAATTACATCTCAATGGCTTAGATAAACACACAATTTCACTTCTATAACCTGCAACAGATTCGAGTTTTGGGTAAAGAGCTCTTCAAATGTTGACCTTAAAATATATGTCTGTGTATGTATATAGCTATCTTCACTAAAACATACTGGGTGTCTCTTCAGGGTACTTTTTTTTTTCTCCCTAGTTTTTTGGTTTGTAATCTCACCCATCAAAGATGCATATTTAAACCCACTTCAGGACAGTAAATTAACGGAGCTACTCTGTCATTTGAACCAGCATTGTTATAACAAGAAATTCAGGCCATGGGGATTTCCACCTTCTTCATGATGACTGGAAGCATCCTGACAACAAGCACTCATTACTTGTCTGTTGCTAGATCTTTCTTGTTAAATTGTACTGGTGGCTTTGGTGGCATTGCTTTACAGTGACTGACATTCAAATATACAGCTGTTACTGTAGTACTATCTCATGGGCATGCTTGTGAAAGCAGTCCCAACCCATGTCCGTGCCAAAAAAAGCAGATTATTTTAAGTCAGCACTGAAGGTGGTCACAGCTAAGGCATCTCAGCTGCACAGACAGTACCAGAAAGCCAAGGATGGTAACTCCTCCTAACAACTGTTCTGTTGATTTCATCAGACCTACACAGTTTCACACCAACTGAGAGAGCCTGAGATGAAGGGGACACAAACTGAAATGTCAGTTTTTTTCCTGGAACTGATAAAAACACCTCTGTATTTCACAGCAGTCAGCTGCACCAAGTAGTATTAGTCTATTTGCAAAGAGAAGCTTTAACGAATACACAGTGGTTAGTCTGGTAGCCGAGGAAAAGGACATTAATTCTAAAAAAGCCTCTGTTTGCAAAACCATCTTCAACCTCAGCTCGACCTGTTAGCCCAGCCAGAGGTCAGCCCAGCGCACAGAGGTGCCTTTTACTTGTTTTCGAAGAGCCAGGGCCCAAAAATATTCTAAACACAGAAACAGGTTCTGTCATCACTGTAAGTAAGCACTGTGTAAACAGCTCTGCACAATGGAGGGTGCTGCACCCATAGGGAGTGGCAAAGAAGAAAGTTGGTTGATTTGAAATTTGGCATGGTATGCACCCACCACTGTTACTCACCAGCATCTGGATTTTTAATGGACTGTAGAGATACAGGAAATCTGTCTCTGCACAGAAAAGACAACATATTTCAAGCTTGAATTTTTGACTCCCAAAAACCAAACTGAGAATTTGCACAGAGGAAAGGGACTCAGAACAATATATCTCTGTATATGTGTATATGTATCTCCCCTCTGAGCTCCACATTATCCTTCCTCTTCAAGTTGAAGACAGAAACGAATGGCAAAAGAACAGTCACGTTCAAAGCAGCAGTAATCTCTCAGCACATATGGCATGGCCAATGCCAAATAATTCCATATTTTCAATACTTTATGACACAGCTTCCTATTGCAGGTGTAACTCAGACTGGCAACTACCATTTTAGCTCACAAAACTTTTTGAAACTCCTTTTTTTTTTTTTAATAGAGGCAGTGAATGGCAGAAACTGCAATTAGTTTTCGTGTAGGTGTTTGAAACATCTTCACTGAAAAGCGGCACAAGTCATAGTGAGATTTCACTAGAATCATATTAAATCTCCAAAATGAGGAGGAAACAGATGTTTCACCATACGAAAAAAAAAAAAAAAAAGACGTTCTGCAGCCACTTGGCATTTGCCTTGAACTTTTTAATTACAAGGACTGTGCATAGCCCTGCAGACAAATCAGTCTGCTGTAAATGTTAGGGACAAGATTTTTTCCCCTTAGCCCCCCAACAGGAATTCAAGCCACTCAGCAGAACGGGACATGTCACAGGGATTAAAATTTAGTCTCACACAAATGTTTAAGGTGCATGTGGAAGAAATGCAAAAAGAAATTACTTCTTTTCAATGCCAAATCATGATTTTCCAATTACTTCTCAGCCCAGTTCATCTGCCCAGGGATGAATTAAACAAAAGGCTGAATCTAGAAAAGAACCTGTCTGATAAACTAACTGGGTGCCACCTTCCTAGCCTTCCTGTATTGTCCCCTGTTAAGAACCACACCACTGCTCCCTCTTGGGTTGACACACATCCCAAACAAACCACTTAAAATCCTAACATCTGTTTTGCAATTGATAGAGCACTCTGAAGATATTGTTAAGAAACAGTGTCCAGAATCAAAATTCTAAATGCCAATATCTGAAGACAGTAGACAACTTACTGTAAAAATCTTCATTTCCTAATCTTTGATTCCAGAGTCATCTTCAGCAGATGATCTTACCTGGATTGCCACACATAGTCTCAAAAAGAAAAGGCTCGGCATCCT
The DNA here is from genome assembly GCF_023638135.1 of Falco biarmicus. Taxonomy (NCBI): domain Eukaryota; kingdom Metazoa; phylum Chordata; class Aves; order Falconiformes; family Falconidae; genus Falco; species Falco biarmicus. The sequence continues at coordinate 60,912,182 of NC_079288.1, read as the reverse complement.
GCCCACAGAAAGACAACTACACTGCTCCCCTCTATAATTAACAATTACAATGTGATCATCTTGCAAATAGGTTACAATAACTATTAGAAGCATCTAAAACAAACCAAGAAACCCTCAAAACCATTAATGTTCCTGGAAATACTGTTTTCTTCTTGTGAGGGAACTGGGAAGTGGCTGGTTTTACACTCAAGATACAGTTACAGACTTCTCACTGTGAAAGTTACAAAACCAATGCAGAAGCTATAACTTTTCCCTTCATTAGTACTCTAGACCCTGGTGATGCTAATTTAATTGGCTCCCTCTTATCAAGGTAAATCAGTAACTTCACCTAACAGCACCATCTGCCATGCCACTTCAGCTGAGTTCTGAGGTCCATGTGTACTTGCATTGGACCATCCACTTAACACGCGGTCTCAATGCTCGTGAAGGTGACTTTCCCAAAGGAAGTCCAGAACAGAAATCAAGCAGCACTCTGAAAGCCTTCCGCTGTTACATGCAGTAAACATGCCAGAGTTGTTTCAGCTTTTACAGTAGTCATTATTTCTATTACAGTAGAAATTCAGTAATAATAATTTATTTTACAGTATCATTATTTCTATTTTAAAAACCTCTCAAAGGGGTCTCTCTGTCCTCCCAGTGCATTAACTTCATTGTTTATTATAAAAAAGAACTCTTATTTTAAATAACTGTAACAACACTCCCAGAACCGATTTCTCTCCCCCAGAACAAAGTTATCTGTGAAAGACTTGGCAGTTTTCGACAGGTAAATAACCAGGAATTGCAGGAGTCTATATTAGGAAGGTTATTTTTTGTATAAGATACTCAGATTTTCACCTTATAATCACAACACACTACCCCTCTTTCCTAAATACACTGGCTTGCTGTGTATAAACCCATACATCCTCAACAGAATTGTTAGATGGGGGCACTATAGCACACTTTCAAAAGCCTTTACAGAACTTCCCTGGAAATTTCCACCACTGTATTTATCCTCCAGCAGGCAACGTGACAGATGCATGCCTTGTCAAGCTCCAAAAAGAAAGCACAGAGAAGAGATAACAAGGATGCACATCTGCTTCAAAGATGCTGTGACTCTCAAAGACCAAGTCAATGCTGCCGCAGGAAAGAAGCGATGATACTTTTCTCCAAAGGACCATTTCTCATTAGGAAGCTCTGACCTGAAGTTTTAGGAATGCAGCTGCTCCAAAAGTGTTTTGAACTTCACTAAAATGGAAATGAAAATATGCATTTGAGTTGAGCTGGAGTTCAGCCTGCTCTTTTAAGAGCAGATTAACAAACCATCATAGATGCCAGTCCTAAAAATTACTGGTTGGGCTGGACAGCTGAGATGTCCAACTTGGCTGGAAGAGTGGCACATTCTGAACCTGACCTTCAGTTTAATTTCATTTAGGTAAGTGCCATCTCAGTTTTGTAGATGTGTCAAAGAGGAGCATTTTCCTCCAGTCACATGATGATGTAACAGCCCTATGCAATATCAACATAACAGCATGCTAACTGAGAACAGGTTCTTTTTGCAGGAAACTAGCTAACCAAACATGGACAAGCTACAGCCAGGGAACAGCTAAAAGAAACTAATTTACTTCATTTTAAGATCTAATTCAACTACTGCTCTGCATACAGAGGGCTTCCAGAAAGACTAAACTTGGTTTTAACATAACACAAAGCTATACCAGTTCCTGAAATGGGTCAGTCAGTCAGCATAAGATAGATAGAAAGCAAAATCCTTCAGTATTGCCTGATTAAAACAAAGAATAGGATAAATTTTGCTTAGCCATTTAAGTCTGAACCTGGAAAAAAAGCTGTTACTTCATTCTGAAATGTTTACACATGCATACTCACTGTTCTACACAAGCAAGTGAAAACTGACAGCCACCACAGGAATGAATGTCATTCCTTTTGAGAACAAAGATGACCACAACCTTACAAAAGTAGCTCAGGTCAGCAGCAGCAAGGCCTGTAAAAATAAATGGATCTACACCTATGTAGGGACACACCATGAATGTTTGTGGGTTTAGACCCATATCTCTTCATGATTCTGTCACATGATTGTTACTTCAAATATTTTTTGTACGAAGTACATACTGATGTCACTTTATACCAGGAGCCCCATGGATTCTGCCAGATGTACATCACACAGTACTATTGCCAGACTTTCAATGAAAACGAGCCTAGTGCATGCACACAAACCTGTGATGTAGGTCATGAAGTCAGTGAAGGGTTTAGCATGTATCTGATTAAGCAGGAGAGACATTTATCCACTAATCACTAATAAAAATGTGCAAACATGCATGACTAAGTTGTGTTCAGAAACGGGAAAACCGAGCTAGGCTGAGCTGCAGAGTGGAAAGCAGTTTGTGCGTGTCACAGTATCTACCTAGGACTGCTTTAGTCAGGGCTATATAAGGGCTCATGTTTCACCGCCATACCAGCCTTTTGCCCGCACCTGCAAAGTGCAATGAAAGTCCACTGCTTTGAGAAAAGTTGTTAGGTGATAAAGTACAGTAACAGCGACTTAAGGTCCCTATCCTATCAAAGTCCTTGTAAGGTAGCAATATAAAATTGAGATGTCTGAAAAATTCAGTCTGACCTGGAGATTCCCTCCTCCTCTCCTTGCCAGAAATCCCCTGGTATAGCTAGAATCCCCAGTAACAAGCTAGATGGTGGACTTGAATGTCATTAACTCCATCAGAGTTGACAGCAGAGGAGGTTTCCTCCCTCCTGAGGTCCAGCACGTGGGAACTGAGGTGAGACATCTGGCTCCCACAAGTCTAACGTTATATTCTCATGGTAATGCACAGTCCAAAATTTTGTGCTCCCTGTACTTCAAATGAAATTTGCTGGGTAGCAGTGGTATCAAGACAGTGCTTCAAATAAATAAGAGCAAAGGGGACAAGTGAAAAAACATCTTGGTAGACAAGCTATAAAGGGTTTGGTATGTTATCCAGGCTGAGCAAGAATTATTAGCGTAGTGACTAATATTGCTGACCAAGTACTGTTCAAGAAAATCAAGTTTCAGGTACAAACAACCAGGAAATTAGAAAATAACCAGCCTGGTTCAGTATTGAGACAGGTTACCCAAGCTCCACACACAGTTCTAAAACATGCAGCATTAACAGCTCTCATAGCTCACATACCAACCCCCAAGCTCTGCTGATCTGCATTTCCCTATCAATCTGGTCTGTACTCATCCACAGGAAGAGGCTAGTCCCCTGACTCAGCCCCCATTTCCTTCCTCCTCCAGGTTAGCGCTTACTACGAAACAACACATGCCACAGTCCCGTTTAGTTCATCACCACTGTTTTGATATGTGGTTTTGGTCAAAAGCCTAGAATTTCCTTGATATATCAGAAAAAATTATCTCTAGATATTTTTGTCTCCTAGCAGTTCTTTGAAAAGCCCAATTAGATATTGTCTCCTAGCAGTTCTTTGAAAAGCCCAAGCTTTTTTAGTTGTTTCAGTACAACAGCCTTTCTCTTTCTAGAGAAAGTTTCCAAATATCTTTTCCATTATTCCATTAGGCTCACAATATTTGAATCTCACTAACTTCACTTTCATCATTAAACTAGCCAATGCTTTATTATGGGAACTTGAAAAGACAAATCACGGCAAAGTCTCTTACAGAAAAGGTCCATGCAGAGGGGAAAACGACAGGAAGGTTTTGTATATTTAATATTATACAGTCTGTCTACTTGACCATGAAATTCTTCTTCCAAAAAGGAATTGAAAAAAGCCCTCCAGACAACAAAAAAGTAAAGCACTATCTTGCTAAGCACAGCTATCGACAAAGTTTCACTTAGGTCTATTCATTTCAACAGAATTAAGATGTTTATCTTTGTAAGATACTCTATCACTTATAAGGATCTGTTTTTAAATAAAATATTTCAATACATGGAGAATGCCTACTTTGTTTTAACTTAAGAAATCACAGTGCTTCAACTTTCCACTTCATGTCAGGTTTTTCTGGGTTTCTTTGAAAATGCCAGAATGCACATAGGCCCACAGAAAACACCACTTTCGGTCAAATGGCTATAAGAAAAAATACGTTTTAAATTTTACTTCAAATGTCATCACATTTCTATATCTTTAAGTAATCCAAGCCACATTGTCAAGTGTTAATGAGACACCTGCTCACAGTTACTTCAGTTTCTAAGATTTCATCTCTGATCTTCAAATCATATTGAAAATAGGATCTATGCTTCCAATTTCTTTATAAAATACCTCAATTCAAACAAGTAGTCTGATATACTGATTTACAGCTGTCTGATATATTAATTTACAGCCATAAAGATAATTTCAGTTCTCATTGGTCATCAAGAAATTTCAGTTCTCTCACCGAACTTGATTAGTATTTGGGATTAAAACTGTAGTTTATTATGGAATTTTAATTGCAGTTATTGCATAGTTGTCAATAGCTCTTAAAAACCAGCCAACCATTCAGCTAGAAATGTGTTAAGTGTTAACAGTTCATACAAGAGGCATCCTGGTTCTCTAACACAGAGCTGATTGATGACATAAGTAAAGCCAGTTTCCCTTGCCAGTAAAAGCTATCTTTTTTCCCCCCTTTTGTTACACAGGAGGAGTACACCCCGCAGTCAGGTCAGCATTTCCTGAAAGGTTCCAAAGAGCCTATCTCTTAAAACAACAACTTCAGGCTTCAATCAGAAGCGAAGCATGTTTCATGCAAAGTTATGAAATAACACACACCGTTAGACTATAACATTTTTTTTTCTTATTGTACAACAATGGGATCTGGCTTGGTTTGATTTAACAAGTCATGTATCAAAGTTGATGTAAACCCAACTTCTTTTTGTTTAATTAGGATAGCTCATCTTTTCTAAAAAAAAAAAAAAAGTTTCCTGATATAAGGTGCATTTATAAAGCTTTTCAGAAAACAGGAATAGAAAAAAAAAGTGTAATTCTCACAACCTACCAGAATATTTGAAGAAAAGGGATTTCCTTATGAGATGAAGCTTCATGCTACTGAGCCTTTTTTTCTGTTCATATGGAAACCTTCCTGCAAATGATAGCATGTTTTATTTTAACAAAGATTGGCTAGAAAGTGTGCTACTCAAGCTAATGAAATAAAGAGAAGAAATTGCTGCTGTGCCTTTACAGATTTTTCCCTTCCCCTCCTTTTTATAGAGTTTTCTGCAGAATATTAAAATCATACAACTTTCAATGAGAACCCATGGCAGTTTAACTCAGAGGAACATATTCCCACCCCCAAGCCAATGTCCTCTAGTCTGCCTGTCTTCTAACCTGTGGAAAAGGAAATGCAGCTGTTTCTGTAGTTTCTTACAAGTGTACATTGTCCCATTAACTTCTCTGAAGGGTTTACTGTAATTAAGCAACACATTCTGGATTACAGGTCTAAGATCTTATAACCGATTACTCCTAGTGATTTAATTGTTAATAAGCTGTAACGCTCAGCTGAATAAATAAAGTTTCTGCAGTCTCAAACATCACAGATGTAAACCCTGTCACACTAATGAAATACCTGAAGGATTCAATATAAACTGGGTGAAACCTATATTTGTTTTATCATTACCCCTCCACCAGCTTCTTTCTGTATGTTGTTCTGTTATCACAGAATTAGTTCAACAAGGGCTACCAGAAACAGGAACAGAATGTCTCACTAGAAGTATTCCAATGGTCCCTAAAAGAATAATCGTTCTCCTGTTGATGGGAAAGCATCTCCTTTCCCTAGCTGCAGTCAATTTAACGGGCAGTTTTCCAGAACTAGCATCTTCAGAACAAATAACAAGAGAATTTAACACTTTCTTGCCTAAAAGAGGAAGGAAAACAACTGTTGGTAGAAAATATTGGTTGGAAAAAAGCAGCTAAAAGATCCTATAGGAAAGAATGACATATAAGCAAATGGTGTCAGCATGTGGACGTTGAACAAGTGAAAAAAGGCAACTCATAACTGAAATAAACAAAACTCCCATAGAAAGGGAATTTTTAAGTGCTAGGTAAGAGCATGCATAGGGGGATTGCGGTGGTTTAATTCTCTCCTCTGGTATGTACCCTTGGCAACAAACTCTGCTTGACTTTGCACTGAAAGCATGACAAACAACTCATCAGTAATGTAGAAGTTGATGAAAATCACTGTGTTTTTAAAGGAAAATATAGGTAAGAGAAGTTCCTTGAAGAGCAGATCAGATCAGCCATCCATTTAATGGTCTACATTTCCTCTCATAAAAGATACCAAGTGCTTCGGAAAGTGTGGAAAAATCTTGTAGAGCAGAGAAATATTTCTAACCTTTGTAATTTTGACGATCAACCTATTCCCTAAGCATAAGTTTGCATTTTATAACAGGCAAGCACAAGAAACAATGTCCTGTTTGGGAAACGTTACATTTCTTCATTACTCCTTTGAATTTTTAACATGGTTTTGACCGTCCACTGCTTCAAATTGGTATTCTACCATCTCCTCCCTTGTCAGAGAAGCCACACAGTTCTAGCTGTTTAGGTACTACTATTAGCTGTTTCTGAAGGGAGACAACCATTTCTAACAGCTGCTCTTCTTGATTAGTACTTCAGTTGGTTCTGTTAAGTTGCAGTCAAAAAGGACAAAGAAAAGCATAGTCCCTCAAAAATAACTGGAAATTTCAAAGAACAATTATCTTACAGATAACCCCACTGGGCCAAGGATACAATCATAGGCAGAACTCTCCCTTGTTTACTGTAAGTGACAGATCTGCTCACATTACCTGAGGTCAGGCTCCTGCACTTAGCTACTGAATTATCTCTCCAACTCCATCTATATACAGCAAGAACCACATTCCTGCTGTGAGCCCAAGGAATTTACCTGCTTGACTTAACCAACTAGCTTGCCAGATGCCTATAGATGGCTGGGAGGCAAATGCTCCCCCAGACCACCTATTGCACATGATTATTTCACTGAAGCGTTCTGCATAAGCATCATTGTACTAAAGCCAACCAACTTATTTTACATAATTACAGCATATTCATTCCTGCAGAAGACCACAGCTCAACAGACGGAACATGCCAGGAAGTGGGAACCCTCCTGATAACTTTGACACACTGACTTGCCTCCTGTAAAACCAATCCAGTGTCCTACTGTTTATTCATTTTATTTCTGACTTCAGCCACTTGTAAGGATTACTGGACATCACACAGCCTGTGCAGTGCAACAGTACAGTACGTCTCCAGTTGAGTCCAACACACCCAAGATGCACTCAGAAAAGGGAAAGAATATAACGAAACCCAGATGTTCTTAACCTCCCTTTTGGTTTTATACACCTGCTTCTGCTTTGTTCCAGATATTCTACCTCAAAATATATAGCTGAATTGAAATATAAGAAATGCAAGAACCAGGCACTAATCTGAGTTAACAAGCTGCTTGCTAACTGAGGAGTCCTGCATACTTCCATTATTACAGGTCTAAAAATAGCAATCCTTTGAGAAGCTGTTAGAACAGCAAAATGTGGCATATGGATATAAAAGTAATCTGTGGATGAAAGAAAAAGATGTTGAGAATCTATTGTAAACGAATGGTTAAATAAAGCCATTTAGTCCCAGCTTCAAGTAGCAAATATTGCCATAATTATCAGTGATGTCAGAGCCAACTGCTCCACATGGGGTCTTGCTATATTCCCTTCAGAACAGCTAGGCTCCCAGGCAGTGGGGTCTGCTCCAGATGAAAGCTAGGCAGATTCCTAGCACTCTCTGACCACTCTTTAGGTCTTATTTCTACCCATTTTGTATCTCTGCATGGTAAACCTCACCAGAACAATGATGTTGCTTACTGTTCAACACTTTGCACAGTGGAAATCAGGTCCAGTTGGGCCCACAGTGGGCCTGTTGTGACAGCAAGGCACCAAATATCAGATAGAGGCCCACGGCTGCTTCATTCTCCCTAACAGATGCACAGGCTGTTTCAGAGGCCCTAGTATTACCAGCCTGCCTGGTCTACTGAAACAACATATTAGGGCTGGCAATCAGCCCAGAAAGTTTAAACATGGTACAAACTATAGCTCCAGCCCAGAGGAAAAAGAGTAAGAAAACAGTAAATACCTTGAAATTAGGACTCCTCCGGAATTTCACCTTAGCCTTCAAAATTAGGAGCCTAAAACTACATACTGTGCACATACTGCACCTACACAGCGAGGTTCCTCAGCTGTTGGCATATCTGGAATTTCACATGAATCTGTCACACGGGGCAGAGAGAAGGAATTTGAGAGGCAGATGTGAGGCAAACACCTTGTCAGGATCTCACAGCATCATTTTGCATTTCTTTCTTTTAAAAAGTGCATGCCCTCAGGATCACTATTTTGATGTGTGTACCTTTTGCTGGGTGGATGCTTTACCCACTCCTTGACTTCCAGAGGAGATGCCCCAAGAATTCACTCCCTCCAAGCACACTCTTCTTTTTAAGTGCAAAACTGATTCAAGGAGTACAGCTACAGAGAAAAACTCCAGGTGCAGTTATAGGATGGGCCCTTCCATCAGCACAGGAAAAAAAGGATTCACAGTCTAAAGGGAGGCAAGAGGAGCAGCTTCATCCAATGCTGAACTGCACATGGAGGTCCCTCCAGATATGGGTCCCTAATATCCAGCCAAAGGGAGGCAAAAGTAGAGACAACTCACTGTAATGGGTAGGAAGACTTGCTTTTAGGCAGCCTCCTTTTCCACAGTAATTAAGAGTCATTTCCTGAGAACATACCCCACTAGAGGCTCATGCAATAGAGCATTTCTTAGCAGCACACTTGATGGCCTGCAAAGATATAAACAAAGTTCAACTGCTCATGCTCCAAAGCACTGGCAAAACCTAGCCCTCCCTCAGCCCAAATCCACATTTTGGCACAATGCTGCAGAACACAGGCTATATTCATTAAACAGGTGGCTTCTCCGGCTTCACTGTAGTCTGCAAAGCTGTCAAAAAAATCATGAATTGACCAGAAAATGCTTCCACAATACCTGCAGAGGACAGCCCAGCTTGTTCAGTTTCAAAACTTTCTACACCAAAAGCCTGTGATTTTTAAAGACACGCCCATTTCCTGGTGTTAAAACCACCTGATCAATCTCAGCTGAGAAACACTGTATTGCACTGAGAAAGAGGTCTAAAGGACACCACTTTTTTCACCAGTGTAGCAATGGTATAAGTAGATGAGGTTTCTCACACAACTAACACACTGCACAGTCAGCCTGCTTGAAACAAAGGACTTGCTAAAAGGAGATGGTGTAACGTGAAAGCAGAGCTAGAATCTGCATTTCATTAGAGACATGGAAAACATGTAAGGAAAAAAAAGTCATCCCACAAAAAGGATATTACTGGGACGCTCACTGGAAATGTTTTCCTTTGGAAAAGGGAAGTTCACCAAGGGGTTAAGGTAACGATGGCATAATACTTAGAGAGGAACGTTTGTAATAGGTAGCACTAGCTCTACTGTAACACTTCCATGTGCTGTAGATAAAATACACTGGACAAAGCAACTCTACGCTATTCAAAGAAACAACGTAAAGAATGCCGGCACTACACCTTATTAACACTTGTCAGATAACATGAGGAAGTCACGCAGATGACTTCAGTAATTCCTGATAAATTGAATGAGAAAGAATTTACAAATTATAATTTCCTACTGAAAACAAAGCTAGCTGTAGTGATAGAAAGCAAACCTTTTTGCACCTCAGATTTTATGCCTCCTAAGTAGATTTCAAAGGCACAGCAGACAACATGAAAATTATTTTCAGAGCCTTATACCTGGATACATGTAGTTACCCTTTGCTATTTTTTTCCTGTAAAAATGAACTTTCTCAATAATTTTCCCCATTTATTCTGGAATGCCATCAATCTAATCAGGCATCAGGACGCTTTGGATTCATCTTATTTCCCAAACCACTTGGAAGAAAAAATAAAGAGCGTATCAACGTATGAGTTAAATGGAAAAATTATTACTAATGTCATGATGATTTATTGTGGAAGTTTTAGTTTCATTTTAAAGGAAAAATTTATTGAAGTTGTTTCCAAGGCTTAGAATAGTATTAACTGCCAAATCTCAATCTGTTTTTCAGGCACTGATCATTTGTAAAGTATTGTGTCAGTCCAGTAGTAGTAACTGCTATTAATGAGCATTGCAAGTAGACCATCTGACAAAATGCCACAGCCAGGCACTGTTATTTAGACCAGTCCATGCCCTAACTTCATTGAAAGATACAATAACCTTTTTTTTTCCTCTTTTAATTAATCTATTCAATATCAAAATGTCAAGTTCCTCCGATTAGCTCAACACATACACTGTAACAGGACATCTGAAAGCAGCGTCAAAGAAGACCAACTTGCTTTGTGCCTTTCCATTACATGCACACAGTCATCAAAGAACAGAAACACAAACTTTAAAATTCATTACCAAGCCTATGCCATTTAAGCTCAGGAATTACAAACTTTGTGTATGCAAGAGAGGAGATGGATTGCCTGCTAAGATGACATTTATACTCAAAGTAAACAGGTAGCACAGCCTAGATTTCCTAATGTGGCAGGTTGTTTACAGGCTCTGATTTTCAGGTGCTGAATGCTCTGACCGCATGCGTGCAAACCAGCTGCATGCTTGTGAAAACACAAACCACATGCTCCAACCTGAAACCTCTGTTCCAGGAAACAGAAGGGACTTGGTTAAATTGTAGATTGGGCTGTCCTCAAGCATTCCTCCCAGTCTGGCCATTAGCACTGATATATTGGAGTTGGGGACACACAATTCCCTTTGCTTTGCTGAAGGGATGGAAAAAATGTGTTTAAAAGGAAGAAGTGAGAAGTAAACAAGTAGAGAAAAAAGATGAGGGTGTCTGTGGGAACCACTTAGAATCATGTTGTTGCTAAAAAAATCTTGCAATATGAAGAAATTGGCTGTGAGTAGGTTTGCAGCTACGAAGAGATACAAAACCTCAACATGGTTTGAAGCGGTTTTGAAGAGGAGCTGTAGCAGCTGGCTTGGATTCTGAAGTGTGTTTGCAGGGGAAAAAAACAAACAACCCATGTGTTCAAGACATACATATCTGCAGAGAACACTGAGAGAACCTTACAGAGCACCACAGGGCCTGGACCAGAATCATACCTCTTCTCATGAAGGAGTGAGGAGCGGACTGGGAGCCTTACTCAAGTGACTCTCCTATTTTCCCTGTGCGGTCTGTACCAGCAAGGGACTCTCAGCTTTTGCTCTTCCCAAAGGTAGGCTGGGTTAGGAAGCTCTTAGCACCCCTCTTTCCACCAAGTATATTTATCTCAGCAAGTCCCAATGGGCCTGAATCCAGCTACAACAAACTTTCTGGGCACTTGTGACTGTTATGAAATGGAGTGACTCAGCCAAGCTACATCAGAAAATGAACATCTTTTATTTGTTCACAGAAACTTAAGAAGCCAAGGGCAGAAAAAACACAAGTGTCAAAAAAGACACATCCCAACATATCTTCATCTTACAAAGCTTAGCCCTTCTCTCTGACCTTAGTTGCTATCTGGTTTTCTGTATCCCCATACACTTCTGAATGTTCTGCCTCCTTCCCCAGACCCACAGCTTTGTGCTTAAGGGAATCAGCCATCTGTCCAGTGATGCTGTTGAATCAAAGGTATCAGTGTTTATTTACCACCATTTACCAGCATTTCCCCACTTATGTTCTTATTGCCATGGTGAGCAGCGAGAGAGCCTGAAAGATAAGGTCAAAATATAGCCTAGATATCTCCCACAAGCCATCTGGAAGAATCATTTTCTGAGGAATTCTCTGGCATGGATTTGCACTTACTTGGTGACCAAAAGCCAACATCAACTCATCACTCTGGACTCCTAACTGAGCTCCTGGGACATCTGGGAACAAGAACCATCCCTAAAAACATTGAACCCAGATTCCTCTCCAGGAACTGAAGAGGAACCTCCCAGTTCCTTATATATTATCAGTGTTACCTCTCTGGTCTGTGTCAGCCTCATTCTGTTTCCTTCCACAGTGTGGGACTTCAGGTCCCTGCCACATACCTGCTTTGCTGAGCAGCCCACCATCACTTCATAGGAACTGATTATTATTTCCCAACTTTCAGAAACTTTTCAGCCTATCTTTGCACAAATTACAACGGTAACGTATGACAATATATGTTGCATCTGAATATTTGTGCAGATGCAGCAGATCTCTTCCCCAGTTACTATACCGCTGAAAATCAAATGTCAGTCTGCATGTCTTATATTACTCATGGATAATGCAATTAGCATCACAGTACAGTTACGTAAACTGTTAATCAAACATCTAGACAGAGGAAAAAAGAGATGTCAAATGAATCCTGGAAAGAGACACAAAGTACAGGCTGTCAAGACTGCGCATGTTGAAGTGCTGCAGGAAGGATGAAAATTATTGTGGTGCATCATGATTTAGACCTGCTTAAAAGGGAGGCTATCCACTTGGTGAAAATCTGGACCAACGCAGATGTTCAGCATGAGAGATTGTGTCCTGGAGACAGTTATGAGGACACAAAGTATGGAGTACTAAAAAGGCTGACATAATACTGACATACAACCGCCCTCTGTCCTGTCTCAGCAGGAGTCAAACTTCAAACACTGGGACCTAACAGAAAATTGGATTTCAGTAAAAGTTGACATTTCTCAGCATTAAATAGAATTATTCAAGACATGAGAACACAAAGTGCAGTACTGACAATGGTGTCAACATATCACAATGGTGATATCGCAATCCAGCCTGGCATCCTAGACTTAGATGAATTATGCACTGGTCAAGACCAAAGCTTTTCACTCCTGTGTTATCTCCTGTATCAAATGAGCCACGGTCTGGATTAATTTTAAGAGAGCTATTTTGAGACTCTGCTACATTAAAGCAAAAGTAGCTTCATGTCAGTTTTAGCCTGGGAGACTGGCTAAAATCCAGTTCTAACTACAGACTATGTGGAACCAAATGCAGACTCAGGCCTTAATTTTGACTTATGTATCACAACACAGAGACATCAGCTGGTTTTCCCCTGTGAATTGCAAAAAGCCTTCTCTGCTGATGAGTTTTGATGTCCTAGCTGCTTTCTGATCTGAAAAATAACAATGCAGTTTGGAAATTCTTCCCCTCTATCTTGAAACACACTTTTGAATAGCCTAAGTGAAGGGTTCATTTTAATCTGGATCACCAGCAAGATACAATACAACCAAAAAACCAGATCAAAATTAAGAAAAAGACAGTGTACTGAGGAAAACAATTAAAGATTTAACCAGAAAATAGGAATAACTCAAAGGAAACTGCCACAAGTAATGGAGAAAGCATCAGTGAAGAGTTGTGAGTAATTCTTGCCTGCTTTTCTCACTTCAGATAAAAAACACACTTCAATGTTTTCTTGCTTCAGTCCCAAGAGATCTGAAATGCTTGCCTTGAGCTACTATGGACCGTACAAATCAGTTCAATAGAAAAGACCAAAAGTTTATTAGAAAGTGCATACCATAAGCTTAGGAGCAAGACCTGTGTCATTCAGTGAGCATACTACATCCCCTCACACTTGGAACTAAGCTCCATGCAAGTAAACACTAAAGGATATCGTAAGGGAGAGCAAAAGTGCTCTCACTGCATTGAGGTGACTAGCATGCAGCACACCAGAGCTTTCCAAAACACTACTGTACTTTCTAGGTCACCATGTGCAGGTTCCAGTGCCTTTCCCAGGGCAAAAGGGTCTGTAAACTGGTCTGAAAGACAGTGCTGATCAATTTGTAGATGACAGAGATATATACATCATTATGTTACGGGACTGAACACCAGTGTGTGCAAGCAAAGTCTCCTTTCTGATGGCAGTATGATCTTGTGCAAATCATTTTCACTGTCTTGATATTTTCAACTGTAGCAAAGACAATAATGATGATGCACACTGTAATTATGCATTTAGATAAGATATTGAAAGAAATCAGAAGTGGATATGTACTGAAGATTAAATCACTCTCTGTGGCTTCTTCTCTTCACTGACTGTCATGGAAACCCAGTCAAGGAACTTTAACTAAACATTGAACTTAAAGGCATCTGGAATTTGATAATCCAAATCTAACCCTAGCAGTGTAAGAGTTAGCATCGGTATTAATATGCTAAATACCAATTCTCAAAAAATCTCAATGTGAAATACCAGAATCCTCCAGATGGTGGGTTTTTTTTCCTCCCCACGGGGTACATTATCATAGACATTAATTGAAAAAAGCCTATTTACTTCAAACATGAAGGGAGGGAAAAGTGCCAAGACTGGAGTTGTCCATGACAGCTGCAGCGAGAAAACAAAAAACTAAATAGGCCTATAGCAACATGAAAACTTTTAACATGCCACTGTAAAGGTTAAAATGTCAGTTAGATTTCTTCAAGAGTCAGATAATTTTATCATGAATCACCTTAGTGGTGGTGCACACTCAGCTGAGAGGAACTGTGGACACAATTTGGTTCTAATTCACAGATAGAAATATCTATATATTTTTTTAAAAAAAAACAAAACAACAAAAGACAAAATGGTGAAAACAAAACTCTTAAAAAGAAGCAGCAGGAAAGTCTTATTAAGGAGAACAGTTTTGCAGTGTGACATCAGGTGATGCTCAGTGGACTAAGTGCAATTCCATCTGCATGAAATCACGCTCATCAGCTCACAGTCTGGCCCAGGGACTCCAAAGAAAAATGTAGTCACCTCAAGCTGATGTTCACCTATATAATAATGCTCAGCAGCAAGAAATTAGCACAGCACAGATATTTATCACACCAGGACTCCGTGATCTGTCTCACCTCCACCTTCTCTCCTTTCTTGGTAACTCTGGAAAAGAGTTTACCCTTCCCTTGGACTCCCTTTGATATCAAAGGGCACCCAGTTAGCCCTTCCAGCGGAAGGAGATTCTCATGAACCTAATGTTTCCTAACACCCAAGGCTCACCTACTCTCTCTGGTTGTCTGGAGAAGAGCATATTAGTCAACCAAGACGAAGATTATAATGGATGCAAAGACTCCTTGAAGATTTATTCCTCACAGCCAAATTCTCTCCCTTGCTGTTTTATGAAAGTTGAAATATTTCTGTGGGAATGTACCAATATCTAGCTTCCATTAAAGATTTTTTTAACTCTAGGATGACCCCAAAGGGAAACTAAAGAAATAGACTTAACCTGCTCTGTGAGTAACAGCACTTCTGTAAAACAAGTCAGGCAGCGATTAAGGAACTCACAGGACCCAACGGCTTTGAAACTCAATCTTATACAATATAAATACAGCCCCACCCTCTTTTCTACATCTCCTCTAACTGATTACATTCAAATCATGCATATTAGAAAAAACATCAAGACAGTACCGTTAGCTGCACAAGTTGCAGAAGGACAAAAACGGCATGAAGTGCCTAAGCCTCTTTAATAACGATGCTGCTCTCCACTGCAGATCACCTGGCACACACGGCTCAACTCTGAAAAAATAATGCACACACTCCCAGATTAAATTACTCCTGGAGTGGAAAAGACATTGAGCAGCCTGCCTGTTTCAATTGGCTCTGTAGTGACTGAGCTCAATGAATATGGAAATAGTTGGAAATCCTAGACCAATATAGAGAAGGAGGAGGAATATGTGACCCACATAAAGGCATGCTGGAGTTGCCTGAAAGTAAAATCATAGTGCTATATCAAACGTGTAAAATCCTCAGCATCAAGGATAGGAGGTAAAAAACAAAGACGACATCAGTAAAATGACAGAAGGTCCCAACAGAGATGCAAAGCCTTTCAAAAGCTCTTTACAGGTTGTCATCCTAAGAAAGATGTGAAACTGAGAATTTGTTAAATTTTAATTCCTAACTCTAATCTAGACATTTGTGTCTCTTTTGCTGATGGGGTTTAATAGGTTTACAAGATTACTAAGCAGTTGGCAACCAAGTTTCTTTGACTTGGACTCTGAAGCTATGACATAGCTAAAAAGATTCTAATCTGAACATAAGAAATGGACAACTACCTTACAAAACCCAAAAAGCTTTACCACCAAATGAGCCTGTTTTCACCAACTCAAGCAAATGAACTACAAAGAAGGTAAGAAAATTACAGCCCTGCACTTACTGGAAAAAATCTGCAATGCCTCCCTTAAATCTCTAAAAAAAGCCTACATTTTCCTTGGAAATGGCTTGCTTGCCCACCTGTGCTAAACAAGAATAACTAGCACCTCAGTGTAAGAGGTGCTTCTGCTGAAACAGAAGCGGTCTGCTTCCCACATACTCCCTGCAGCTGGAGTACAGGGCACATTCAGGCATCCCATACAGCTCTGGTTCTCTCAGCACGTGTATCACTCCCTGGAACTGCTGGTAAACAAGGGGTGTTACAGCAGCCTTCTTCAGCTGCTTCTACCTAGCTGTCATAGGAAAGGTAGATCCAGAACCAAAGGAGAAAAAGGAAATTTAAACCACATTTGGATAAATGCTAACAAACATGCCCACAGAGTTCCAAACTTTTTTTGGCCACATTCAAAAATTAGGGCTACTGACCCATTACAATACTTTTAAGACGTTCTAAGATGTGCTCTCAAAACACACTTTTGCACGTACTTTACATTGGCAATGATCTAGTTTCTTAGTATAGTTAGTTCCTAAGGATTTTAGAGTAAAGCTTTATTATTCCTTCCTAATGTTAAGAAATTTTCCTTTCATTCCTTTAACATTACATAAGTGCTTTTCATTTCCTGAACGGTTCTCAGGGAAAGCTAGGATATTTGTGGAATAGCTTATTAATTCATTCATAAATACATATATTTGGCTCAATTAACCATGAGAAAACTTTAGCACTGACTTCTATCTCATAGGATCACCTTACACTGTCCTGCAAATTGGAAGGTGAGATGTTCTTTAGGCTGTTTTCTATCCCTGTGGCTCAAACAAATTTCTGCATCAGCTTCTAGGCTAGTAACCACCACTTTCGTCAATGCATCAATCTAAAATATTTCTGTTTCAATTTGCTAGGATTTGAGTCAATATTCTGATGTGTTATATATTCCCCTCTGATAATTTTTTTACTTAATAGCAGTCTGATGAGAAAAAAACGGTGCAGGTAACCTGACTCACAATACCACTACTGGATATTTTGCTAACAGCTTTTTACAACCTTTCCAAAAGTTGATTTAAAACCTCTTCCCTGAAATCAAGGGGCTTCACCTTCTCACAAATTAAATAATAAAAAGCTTCCTGTAAAAAGGATGTTTCAAAACTGTCACCTCTATTTTCAGATTATTCTAACTGATTAAGAATGGTTTCCTTGAATACTGGCTCCACGTTAAAAGTGCATATAGGAAAGACTCTGATGTGCCAGAGTAAAGCCCCTCCTTTCCAAATCAATACAACTCTTAAAGCTTCCCACTATGAAGGATGTCAGTACTTATGTGATCATCCTAAATGTTAATGAAAAAATCAGCTGTAGGATACATGAAGGCAAAGAACACACATATAGACATACTCTGGGCCAGACGAGTTGGTATCTAACAGCCTAATCAGGGGTTCGGTGGCTATAAAAGGTAAAACCCAAAAATATACCCTTCATAACTGGAAGTCCCTTTGTTCCAACACTGAGTGATTACCATTGATCCCTGGCACATGCAACACTACCTACCTAATTCTGTTATAATCACCATGGCCAGTACTTTCATAGCTATCTTCTCTGAAAGAAATACATAGGTAGAAATGCTAAGAAAAATTCTTGAATTATGTAAGGGCTAAAATCCCATTTTTAAGACTGAAATGTTCTGCCTTGTAAGCCCTCCCAGATGTAGTTGAAGTACCACCTTGGTAACAGAAATGGCAGTACAAGTGACAATGTCTCCTTACCTTTCACATCCCAGCAAAAGATGTGAGCAAAACACAAACCTGTAACCCCCAGTGCTGGTCTAAGTAACGTGTGAAAGCATGTGCCTGGGAGCCCTTTGCATATTCAGTCACTTCCGTGGTTTGAATGTTTTACCTCATAATTTTTTATCAACCCAACTTTCAAAAGCAGTGATCACTTAGTAAAACGTGTCCAACCCAGATGGAGTTACAGATGGCTCAACTGTTTTGAAAATTAAGTGATTCTAATTTCTAAATATAACCATACAATAGAATACAATCTAGTAGGCAGAGCTCTGAGCTGAAATGCAGAGGACTTAAGTCTTGCTTCTGGTTCTGCCAATGGCCTACTGGAAAGACTCTGGATGAGTCTTTTCACCATACACAAAACAGGAACAGTAAAAGAATTCCCTCAAAATCTGAGCAACGTTACAAACAGATGATTAATAAGGATATCTGGCTGCAGACTTTTGGCTTTGAAAATCTTGATCCAGTTTCTCATCCTGGAGAGGAAGAGAGGATTAGTCAATTTAAGAACTGTCAACTATTTATAGCTTTAGCTATAAAAAAAAACTTTTGCAGAAATAGCAAGCCAGAAACCCATTGCTGCCTCAACCCTTTCCAGTAGAAACAATTCCCAGGGGTATCTGTGCACTGTTCCAAGGTTGTTGGAGTGCATATTGTTCCATGTCTTCTTGCCAGTAAATTGCAGGACCACTTTCAGTCACACAATGGAGAAGAAACTAGAAAAAAATACTCTTTCCCCAGGAATTCACTTCAGTAGTTTCTACCACTGTTCTGCAATTCTTTTCTTTCTGAATAGGAGGATGATGCCCATGCCCAAGTCACTGTTTTACGTCTCTGTTATTGAGGCAATGCAACATGAAGACATGGCTATTAATGTAAATGGAGGGGTAACCCACTTCATCACGGGCACAGACTTTGAAATGAAATCTATCACCTCTTCTATCTGCGATTGAAGATGAAAGCTTCCTGCAGTTTTTCCTATTGTTCCCCCCACTCCCCATGATCTTTGCTAGATTTTGCCCAATCTAGCTCACAGACATCACTAGCAAAAATGAACTTACTTGGATGACTGCATTACTTCATGCAATACAGTTATCCAGTTGAACTACACTCATAACACCCCTGCAAGCCTCTTCTCTTGAGCAGGGAGCAGACCACCAATTAAGCTAGTAGAATGGCTATAGGGCTTCAATGGGACAGCAGAACTGCAACTTTGCAGTTTAGGGCAGACTGAGTACTGCAGAGTACTGCATTCAGCTCTGCAGCCACCAACATAAGAAGGACATAGACCTGTTGGAGCAGGTCCAGAGGAGGGCCACAAAAATGATCAGAGGGCTGGATCAGGAAAGCTGGAGAGGGACTTTTTACAAGGGCACATAGTGATAGGACAAGGGGTAAAGGCTTTCAGCTGGAAGATAGTACATTTAGATTAGGTATTAGAAAGAAATTTTTTACTGTGAGGGTGGTGAGACAGTTTGCCCAGAGCAGCTGTGGATGCCCCGTTCCTGGAAGTGTTGAAGGCCAGGCTGGATGGGGCTTAGAGCGACCTGGTCTAGCGGAAGGTCTCCCTGGCCGTGGGCAGGGGGCTTGGAACTACATGATCTTTAAGGTCCCTTTCAACCCAAACCATTCTATGATTCTATGAAGATCTCAACGTTTAATGCTAATGTACTCTTTAAGAACACTCCCATTGTCTTTAATAGTGCTTGGCATGGAACAGAGTTAAGCATATTTAGCCTAAAAACTATAAACCTGTTGATGATGAACCAGAAAATAGAATCCAGAATTGTAACTATTCTAAAACTGAGGAAGTAAGCTTGTGCCTTAAAAAAAAAAAAGTTAATGCTTTCAGTATAAGGAAAAGTACTACTTTTGCAGAACTGAATATTGTATTTCTTCAACAGGTTCTAGTAAAGGCAAGAAGCTATGTGGTCTGGGTTGCCTTTGGCAGTCTACAGAGGAGGTGTAAATAATCCACAATCCTCTCTGTTAGCCAGTGCAGTTAAACATAGTTAGAAGTGGTTGCACTGCTGACCCTTCAAAGCATGGACTCAAAATCAGTACTTCTGAGAAAAAGCAAAAGAAATCTGCAAAGCTTCTACAGCTTCATCATTTCTCTGATGCCTTCCAGTCACTAGAAATTTAAAAACAGACATCCATACAAAGAACATCACAGTCAAGAATTCCAAAACAGTTCCTGGAAGATCAGGCTGCTTTGTCTGTTTCCTAACGAAGGTGTGAAACAAGAAGACAGGCTTTCTGTACCCCTCAGCAGTTAGTACCTATAGCTGCAGCCTAAATGAGTAGTTAATGAACTGAAACAAGTGGAAAGCTGCTACTAAGGCCCTAACTTTTAATGTTTTGCTGCAGCTAAGGTAGAACACAGGGAATAAAGTTCTTTCAGCTTAATCAACGGGCTCATGGCATTCCCCAAAGCAGATGTTAACTGCCATTGAGCTGGTCAAGCTCTTTGGAGGCTGTAGGAGACACTCAGTGTGTGGTATTTTTATCCAAGTCTTTATTCTTGAGCCTAAATGCAATCAAGTCGCAATGAAAGGGTCCCTCTCAATTGCATGAATAAGCAAAACCACTGGGGTTCACTCAAGCCCTCCAGCAGCATGGCACTCTGCCAAAGGCCTCTTCAGACCAAGACATGACTTCAGACATGACTCCTTATTAGTAATATTATAACAGTGCTGAGAGGCCCTCACAGAGACTGCAGTCACACAGTCTAAAACACACACAAGATAATCTGGGTAAAATAGTTGCAGTCTGAAGAATTAGAAGCAGAACAATTTGCCAGGTGCACTACGGATCCATTTCTCTTTAGCCCTTGGTCCTTAAACTGTTCAGGTTATGCCCCCCAAGTCTTCTATCCTGTCCCCTTCTTCAGCGGGCCCATGTTTAAAAAGTAACACACAGTGCTCTGCTATCTTCTGTCAACCAATCTTCTGTATTAGTGTCGGGAAAAAGCCAGTGAGAGCTCTGCACACCACTGAATATGTTAATATAGTTATTGGTAGAGAATATGGTTCACTATGATGAATTCTTTCCTGAAAACTAAGTCCCAAAGGGAGGAGATTTACTTCTTTTTTGACTAACCAGTCACGTATAAGAAGGTAACACATACACCAATAAAGATACCTTTCAGTCTCTAATAATGAAATAATTAAGAACAATGACACCTTGTCTGGATGGACACAAACAAAATGGTTTTGGGGACAAAAGACTAACACTGCACTGTCTGAACAATTTTGTAGAAGAGACTGAGTAAGAAATGAGAAGTTCCTCAAGAATCAGAAAATGGTGCTCCCAAAGACATGGTGTGATGGAGTTTTCTCTCATTAGAGGGGTAACTAACCATCAGACACTTGTGAAGAGGCTTTTTTCCCAACAGATGTGACCTGAATGTTAAGCTACATACAAACAAGAAAATCTTGTCAAAAGAGGATCAAATCAGTAGGATGGGGGTAAAAATCTTTCCAATACAAGCCAGGTATAAACAGATTTAGCTTTTGCCTTTTGATTTTTGTCAGTATCTTGCATAAGTGTTTCTGTGTTGCCTATATTAACTGTTACAAATAAAGTTCTTACTGCATTTCCTCTTAACCTGTCTTGAGTTGTGTGTAATTTAGACTAGACAACAGCTAGCCTTTCCTTACCTAAGGGTATGGCAAACCATAGACCAGGTCACTAGGGTAATAAAGCAAGTTAACCCAGTTAACCTGACACTGCTTAAAACATGTGAAGAGAAATACAGCAAGCCACAAGCTCTGCTACATTGGCTAGGTAGAAAGCTGGCACCACAAACATCAGGAGAAATAAATACCTTCCAGTAACCGTTAGTAAGCACGAAGGCTAGATTCCAGTAAGCTATTGCAGCATATGCTTCAACTCCAAAGATCCCAAAGAACACACGAAGGCACCCCCATCATTTTTTCTCCTTCCCCATTCATTCTTTCTGACAAAGTAATGCCAGTAGAAATGTCAACACATCATGGTGTGTTACTCATGAGATTCCCTTTGAGAAGCAGGACTGTCTACCTCACAAACTAGAGATCAGACGGGAAAGAATGTAGCCCAATACACCCTCTGCCAGTGATGATGGATCGGAAGTGGCGTCTAATTTGTTGAGAAAAGTGTTAAGAAAACGTGTTATATAAAGACTGCATTAGTTTACTATACTGCTTAATTTTAAGCTTTTTAAGGCTCATTCAATTTGAGATAACTTCAGCACTAGGGAATAAGCTTTTTTTTTTTTTTTTTTGACAGCAGAAAACAGGTTGCAGATATCAGTTGTGTATTTGCACTGTGACAGGATATGGATTTATAACTCCCCAAAATAAGATGACAGCAAGTGCTAAGAAGATTTAGTGTGATGTTGATTAAATAAATTTAAGCCTCAATGGGTTTTAAAACCACCTTTGAATGAATTTGAGTATTATAAAGGCTTATAGTAGTAAATATTTCTGCTCTGTAAAATTAAAATTAGTTCACTGTAGCTTCATGACTCTACTCTGTACCATTACCTACCCCATCCCAAGTGAAAAGCCTCTCAAGAAACCATTAAAAGACAGGTTTCTTGAATGGAGGCAACACCATTTTGATTGCAAACAGCAAAGAGTGTCAGAGATTGAGGAGCTAGACAAAACAGATTTAGAGCATTTTTCTAAATTAATAAAGTTTCTGGACCTGCAGTACAGCTTGTCTGCCTTAAAACATGCTTCCACTCTTAAGAGACGTCACAAAAGACTCAGATAGATTTAAATAACAGTAAAATTACAGAAAGCATGTGTCATAATCTGGAATTATAAAAACTGTACCATTGCTACAGAAAAGGGTAAAAGAAAAATTAATCTCCCCTGAATGGCAAGTTCTTAAATTGTTTGAAAAGAAACATAAACAAGAAGTAGTATTTTCTAATTCCCCAGGCACTAATCATAACTCACCAACAGTGGTATTCCATACAAATTCCATTTTCAGTGCAGTTGCATATGGCCAATGTTGCAGTAGGACCTTTAAATTGTGCTGATCCTCATAAATAATGATTCAACCTCTAAAAGCTATGTACTTCCCATAACAGGCAACATTAAGTGAAGAAGGAAATAAACAGTCTGATATGATTTGTTATTTTTCTATTTTATTTTGGAGTGCTGAAAAAAAAATAATACACGAAAAAATGCACTGTATGTGTTTAAAAACAATTCTACTCAAGTTAAACATTACCATAAGTCATCATCTTACAAGGAAAGTGATTCACAGTGGAAACAATTCGTAATTCAGTTTTACAAAGTTAGCATAAGAATTGCCTACCCTGGGCACTCACACACTTGATAATAGAAGAGAAAACCAAAGCAATTACAAAAATTATCTTTCCTTGATCTAGGGTATATAAGCTAATAGAAACATGCAGATACCTAGTAGATACTGCTGAAATAAAAATACAGGATTTTAAATATCACCTAGATAAGGAACAGCTTTGTAACAAATACATTCATATTTTTATCAAGAAGAAAACCAAACAGCAACAGGATAATCTTAGTAACTATAAATCAAAGAAATACTGCATCTACTTTTCTAATTTCAGAGATAAGCAAAGGAGATTGCCTTACCTCAAATACAGCTTGAACAGAGACACTAACAATACGTCTACATCCTTTCTCAGATCCCTTGATAGCAGTGTAAGAAATACAAAATAATAACTATCTTCCCTGCAGACAGAATGTGCCCAGGAGTAACATGCTTCGCAGTAAAGTGTGCTGAAAAGAAGGGAAAAAAAATAATTATAACTCAAAAAGACAATCCTTGCAACAGAAAAAGGCAAAAACTTAGTATTTGAAATTCATAGTAAAGTTTATTGCATTTTGAGGGAGCAGAGACATTCAGGGATTAAATACTACAGACATAACTGTAATGTCACCTCAATTAACAGTAAAATATTAATTTGGTCAATTTGTCTACAAAAGAAAGATTGTAAATTCATCTGTGCAGAACTCAGTCACTGAAGATCCCTATTCCAGTAGTAGGCACACATGGGCTCACACGATACAACCTTGTAAACTTGCTTTTTCCTCCCAAACGACAGTGCTTGCTAAAGCTACACTCAAATGTAAAATTCTTTGGTCAAGAGTTCATACACTGACCTGCAATGAAAGCCTTCTTTTCAGCTCCAACATTTTCTAACAGCAAACAAGAAAAAAACGGTTTCACGGAATGAACTGTTAAAAAAGAAAATCCTCATATAAGCTTTCCCCGAGGGGGAAGAAATATCCACAAGCTTTAAATTGGCCAGGCGGATTTAAGAGGAAGCAAAAAAAAAAAAAAAAAAAAAGGCAGCTCTTTCTGTTGCGTCAAAGAGCCCACTGTGCAATAGGAACAGTGAACAGAGTTGTTAAACTGGCAAGCTTTTGCTGAAGACAGCTTTTCAATATGCTCTCAGCATCGTCTCCCAGGGCTGGCTGGAGACAGTCCCACTCCTCTTATATGAGCTGTGCTCCTTCAAGAGGCAATCGCTCTTAAGGACAGTTTTTATAAACATGCTGTTCAACTGGTTTTGCTGCACATGATGAGAGTAATTACACACATATACATACCTGCATTCACCTATCAGAACTGCATGCTCTTAGCAAAAAAACACAGGCATTTTTAAACTAGTGATCATTACTTTGGCTTAAGAGCAGGACGCTATTGATGACTGACTGACTGCTAAATCTCTGTTCTCTGCTTATACCATTCAGTATGCTGTTGGAAAGCCACTTAGAAAGGCACAATACTTACAGAGGAAACCTCTAATGCAATTCCATTGGGACACTGTAGTTCAAGCAGCACTCGCTGATTAAAGGAAATCAGTAGTCACATGCTGCAGGCTAGCTTTGCGTTTAGTGCAGAGAGCTTGGATAGCCACCAGAGACTGTAGCTACAAGGGATGAGTTAACTGTCCCTCCCAGGAATGACCACTACATGGCTGAAGACATCTTCAGAGGCTGAAGAGGCTGAACATCTTTACTGTAAATAGAGCAAGGAAACCAAGAAACCTGGTTAAACGTGAATAAATCCACATTCATTCACCACATACAGGGAATTACTACAAAGATTTGCGCAGCTGACGAGACCACCTTGCATCCCTTTTGCAAGCCATAGAGACCTAGGCAAAGGCATTCAGAGCACAGTTCAACCTACTCCGATCTGTATCCAGTCAGCTGAACTGTCTTCTGGGCTTCACTGCCTACAAAGGGAACCTACAACAGCTTTCTGAAAAGAAGGTTGCAGACAGAAACATCTTTTGAGATGAGCGCCACTCCAAGTGACAAGACAATGCACACCGGTGAGATGTGCGCAGAAAGAACCTGCAAGGAAGACAAATGGGATTGGCAAGAGACACTAATGAAAGAGGAGAAATATAAACTGGAACACACTTTTCAACATGGGGACAAACATATGCGTGTTTGTTAATTTAGAATTTGTTTTCTATTTCTGCATCTTTCAGAGTTGCCACAAGGACATTATGAGCCTGAATATGTGGGAAGGCAGCAGGAGGAAAGGAAGCATGTCCAGCAGATAAATTCTCCCTATCCATGTTTTCTCAACTAAGAAGACTTCTATAGGGAAAAAAATATATATGCAATTGCTTCTCTTCAAATCCTTCCAGGTGAAAATGAATTTCCTCAGAAGTTCTTTCATAAATGCAGAATAAGTTCCTGGATAAAGTACACTCAATTTACAAGTGAAATATGGCATTTTCTAAGCTTTTAGCCCTGCAAACTGAATGCAAGTTCCTATTTGTGCACCAAGCAGTGTGCTGCTCCATTATGCTCTCCCCACACCAGACAATTCACTGTGTTCAAAGCTCCAACTTTGGCCGTATGAGAGTACAGTGGTTAATAATTCTGCCCTTGCTGTGTGGAAGATAATTACAATCTGGTTCAGTTTCCCAGACCTAAAAGCTAGGCAAGTATTTTAACACATCTCATAATAACAATAGCTGCTCATAAGACTACCTAAATCTTTCCCCCTATAAATGCTGACTCCCCACTCCTTATCACTGTCAAATCGCAGACTGAAGGAAACTTACCACATTTGCTCTTTGCTTGAAATGCATTTTTCCATGGAAGAACAGTTATTTGCACTTTGAGCAGGTAGCTGGACCAGATTATCTCCTGAGGTCCCTTTCAACCTAAATTATTTTATGATTTTGTGAAAGTGAGGTCAGTTATTAAAAGCTCTCTTAGTCTATTACAGAAATGAAGAGGGCTGTAGCAAACTCTGGTGTTTTGAAGCTAGAATTTGGATTCAGCTGTGAAAACTATAGACAATCCCACAAAGATCTCCATTCTGTCATTTCATGACAAGCTACCAGATCTCCTGAACCACGTGCATTTGTACTGACATTGCCACTTATGTGGTCACCAACAGAAACCACACTATGGATAGGGCTGTGTTGGATCCCACAGATCCCATGCTGTTCCACACTTGGATTCCCAATCTGCTTTTGTTTTTCTTCTGTTCTGTCACCCAGATATTCAGCCTCAATCTACTGTCCTTCGATTCCAAGGGACAAATAAGACACCTGGTCTTAGCCTCAAATTCTTGGTGACTGGCAGCCCAGACAACCCATCTCAGCTGTAGAAATTGCTCTGCACAAAGCCCAAGGGCACAGAACTGGTGAAAAAATCCAAAAAACAACAAAACCTTCCACATGATCACTAGGTTTTGTGTACACTGCACCATTAGCTCAGCACAGACTCTCTTCTCTAAGGCTTCACTCATAAGAACCAAGGAGATTGATCCTTTTCAGACCTTTTCAGTATCTATGAAAAGCTTTAGAAAAGAGAGTAGCTTCCTTGTTACCCATGGGAGACAGCAGCTCCTGGTACTCAGGTCTAAGGAATGGCTAGCAAATCAGGTTCACATCACGCAGCACAGCAGTTATCCTAACCTTTGCACCTCCACATTATTGACTGCTTCATCCCATTCCACAAACCTGACTTACTTGCCCCTAACCCTTGCTAATACACCAGTCCTGTGTAAGTGGTAACAGCTTACAAAACCAAGTCAGGAAAGCCAACACAGAATGGATGCTATCTGCTAGGGTTGTACCAATCCAAAAATTTAGAAGGTGGAGACACAGTCAAAGCCCTCTGCCACTGTTCAGTGCCAACCCAATGCCTTCCAAACACTCTGTGTATTGGCTAGTCACTGCTTCTGTAATGGAGCCCCTCAGCTGAAACAATTTGGTGTGCTTCAGTCAAGGTCTGCAATGCCACCTTTGTGCGCATCATGCACCTCTGTCCCTGTGCTGTGTGAACTATACTGCCTGAATCCACCGCACGTATTACCTCCATTACTCAGAGGCCTTCCTCAAAAAATGGGAGGATCTTCCCAGGGAAAAATCAACTTTCACAGCATCAGATGACTAAACTGCCTTGAGGTCAACACTGCCTATTTCCTGCTACAGAAGGTTACAATGCCTCTTCCTGATAAACAAGGCTCATGTAGGCATTTCTGCTGGGTCCTGAATTCCTGCAGGAAGGAGGCTGTGTGCACTTCTAGTTGGCTGGTTGAAATGTTGAGACCTTCAGCATGCCCTGCACTGCGGAAATCAAAACAGCACAAGCTGTGCAAGAACTCGGGAAAGCCACTTCAGGTGCAGAGGAAGCTTCAGACCCTGATGTAACTAGCCCAGCCCCACCACCACCTACAGGCCTGGCTCCTGGAATGGGAGATGAGTACACAGTATCATCAGCACACAAGCAGCTCAGGTTTAGTACAGCAACAGCTCTAAACAGATCACATTGACCTGCTTGGCTAAAACCTACAGTTTGTTCCTAGCACCTTCAAATACTACTATCTCACCTGACGGAGACTCAGTACCAGCATTCTCAAAAACCACAGTGCTCCCCTTCCTCTCATCCACAAATAAAATGTGTGTTACCCACCCTCTCACTGACATCACTTGACCTAATCTAATCTAATTAGATTTACCTAATGTAACGCTTCCAAACCTGCTACCTGCTCTGTATCTGTGAGATTATCACAGAGCAAACTATTTTACTTCCTAGACCCAAGGGTTGAGCACCCTTAATGTAAGTACTGTTAGGTCTATCAGCAAACTCTGTCAAGCCTGAACACTCAGGTGGCTCCTGTTTTCATCTCTGTCCCCTTCAGACTTCTTGCCTGGTATTAAGTTACACTGTTTGTACGATGAAAAACTTGGGAGTCTCATCTCCTCCTTGCCTGGAGGGGCTGAGTAGACTGGCAAACAGGTAGCTTTAGGAATAAATGCAGAGGCATGGATTCAACAAACCTCTGTAAGAGACAGTACAGTTCTTCATTTGAAAAAAAAGACTACTCAAAGCTTTAAATGAAATTAAAATATCCAATGTGTCTGGGGGAGGGAGAAAGAGAGAGTTCCCAATTCACTGGAGGTATTCCACTTTGCCTACTGGATTAAATATAGCTACATCTTCCCTTCAGGACACCTTGTGAAACTGATTCAAATCCATCCATCTCTCTGCCTAGCTGGTGTCTTGGGGTGATCTTGCACCAGAAATTTTGCAGGTGATTCCTCAAATCCATTCCTTTTCAAAAGCAACTTATGATAACTCACTGCCATCCATTTCACTCTTGTGGAATCCTGATCCTGGCCTCACAAGCAACATACAGGAAGCAACAACCAGCGCATCAGTCCAGTTTCTGAAGTGATGGAATACATAACTTTGTTACCATATTCAGCCCCACGATGCAAAACTCATACTTTTTTTAAAAAAACAAAACTCAAATTTGGACATATGCATCTGCACAAGTACATAGGGGAAAACTCTGGACAGACCTACACATCAGCCAGTGATTAACAGTGCTGCATTTTCAGGGGACTGCAGGGCTGTGAAGGTATTTTTAAAGACCTGTGCCATACTACAGCAGTTTGTAGATTTGATAGCAGGAGAGAAAGAGGAAGCATCTGCTTTAGGAAGGACAGCTGACTTTCTGCTGGGCTTTGGCACTTCTCTGAATGGCAAATTAAACACATCGTGCTCCTTCAAATTGCAACTGACCAGTGTGTGGCAAGAGCCCTGAGAAAGGGGGCAATGAAAAGCGCATGCAGTCAGCATGCACTGCTGGCTACTGACAGATAGGGTTAACTGTTTTCAGTGAGACACCTGTGCAATAGTTGTTGCTGCCATCATTTGTCACGAATCCCTAAATAGTCTGGACTCAGCCCCCTGCCTCAGAAGGCAGAGCCTTTGCAAGCACACCTCTGTGTCTTATGTCTGCCATACGCTCCAACTCTCCCTCACGCACAGCCTAACAACGCAGCCACAGAGTGAAATCAAAGTAAAATTCCCACCAAGAGAGTGTGGAAAGATCCTTACATAATGCTGCTGGGTTTTGGAATAGGAGGAACTGATAGTAGTATGGAGAAAAGCAACAGAGAAGCCAAGTTCCTAGCCCTCACAAGGACTCCACCACTGAAAATCTGTAGCAGCCTAGCACCATAAGAACGTATTTTCACCTGCATCGGAATTATGGGGCCATCAAAATAATCTGTGGGCCTTGTGCAGTAACTGAGAAAGAACAAGACAAAAATATACCAGTCACCTCAGCAGGAGAACAGGGATGTTGCTCCTCACCTATAACGGTTTAAGAATCTGCTAAAAGTATTTGCTAATCAGATTACTACAGTAACTCCTAGATGTTGAGATTTATGGATTTGATCAATGGAAGTTCCCAAGTACAAAGTCTGTAAGATCTGTTGCTACATCAGAAAGGAACAGCCTACTTGAAAGGAGCAAAGAAAGTGACAAGGGGAAAAAAAAAAAAGATACATTTACATTTTAGTTAAGTAACAAAGGAAAGAGACAGGCTTGTATCAGGCATCTTAATGCTGCAAACTAATGATTACAACCAAATCTTATGTTCAAGCTGTTAAGAGCTAGGTGCATTTCTGTGGTGAAATGTCCTACTTTTCCTTAGCACCTGCTGTTCGTGACCTTGGTACAGGGCTGGAAGAACCTTTGAGAAGTGCATCCCCAGGCAGCAGCGCTACAGTTTAGGACTTTTAAAGTAGGCTTTGGTTTGCAGCAACACCAACTTCAACAAGGCAGTGCTCTACTACTGCAACCAACGTAAGTGACTGTAACTCAGCTTCCTCTAAGCACCATTATACCCCTAACACTACCCACAGCACCAAAAGACAGGTTTTTTTGAGGGTAACTTGACAACTCTACCAGCTATCATACTGGCTCCCAAAGGCTAAAGAGCAGACCCCCTTTACCTTTGCTCCCAACACTCCCACAGGCCAGTCACAAGCTTTGGGAGCACAGGCCGCCACCCTGGCCCACACAAAGTCATTGTAGTCCTCCCTGCCTATACAAGCCCTCCTAACTCCCAACCTCAGCCTACCCCCACGCTCAGTTCTTGTACTCCCTTGCTACTGCAGACTCCTTGCCCCTCACGAGCTCCGGCCCAGCGGCTACCACAGAAAAGACACATCCCGGGACCGAGAGAGCAGCAGAAGGGAGGGAGGGAGGCGGACAGACGACAGCCCGGCAGAGCCTCGCCTCTAGGACGGGGAGCCCGCCAGCGTCGAACCCGGCGAAGTCTCCCGCCCGCTTCCAAAATGGCGGCAGTCGCGCGCGCCCCCTCAGCCGCGCGCCGCCAGGGCGGGGCGGAGCAGCGGGAGCGGCCGCCCCGGGGCAGCAGGGCGCATGCGCACCGCCCGCCGGCCGGGCCGGGGGCAAGATGTCGGCGCAGGGGGACTGCGAGTTCCTGGTGAAGCGGGCTCGCGAGCTGGTGCCGGGGGACCTGTGGGCGGCCAAGGCCTGGCTCATCACGGCGCGAAGCCTCTACCCCGCCGACTTCAACATACAGGTAGACGCCGCGGCGCAATATAAAGGCGCGGCGCTCCCCCTCACGGCCTGGCTGCGGGCGCTGCGTGACTGACAGGCGCTCCGGCCGCGGGAGGCGGAGGGTTGTCGTGGTGACGGGGACCCGGCAGCGCCGCGGCGGCGCCGGTTCGTCCTGCGCGCACCGCGCTCACCGTGGCTGCTAAGGCGGGCCCTGCCGGGGTGCGCGGAGAGCGGCGGCTCCCCGGGCAGAGGCAGGCCTGGCTCCCCGAGCAGAGGCCAGGCACAGTGCTCTGCAGGCGTCCAGGCCTAGCACCCAGCTAGAGGCCTGGCCCGTCGTCCCCGGAGGGGCCCGACGCAGCACCCATGACAGGGGCCGCCCTCAGCACCCCTGCTTTGCCGCCGAACCCTCCTTTGCAGGCTCTTGGTCGCGTTGCGCTCCCCGCTGAACGCTCCGGGCGGCCGCCGGGGCGCGCAGGGCCGGGTGGCGGCGGTGCTGCAGGTGCCCAGCCTCACGGTGGTGTCCAGTGCTTGAAAATAAATTCATTAGGTTATAACTGCTCGTTGTGTTTCACTGCAATAAAAATCCACTCCTAGGAATGCTTTGTGAAACAGATGACGCTCTCGGGTTTATAATAACTGAGGGGAAGGTCTCTTTCTGCTTCTTGTGTTTGCACATGATGAAATATGTGGGTTTGCTGTTGCAAAAAAAAAAAAAAGCTGTTTTTAATGGAGACTTAAAGTACCTCTCTTGCCTGTGGCTTTTGTAATAGCTTGGGGTTTTGTACTGCATTTGTCTGGACACAAACCCTGTTAAAAGAACTGTGAATTCCCACCAAGTTTTTTATTTGCGTAAAAATAAAGCCAGTATAATAATATTAGAGTACTTATACAGAAGTTTAAGCCTAATTAATGTGTGATTAAATAGTTTAAGGTCAGCTCTTGATATCTACAGCAAACGTTACAATCCTTTCATTTTCTGTTACTCAGGCTGCTGTGGCAAATTTGGGACAGTTTTTTTAGAGTGGAAGGACTAATCTGATTCATAAATGTATCCAAGAAAGCTAATGTGCTGTTCTTCCACTTTGCAGTATGAGATGTACACTATTGAGAGGAATGCTGAAAGGACAGCGTCTGCAGGCAGGCTGCTCTATGACATGTAAGTAATTAGAGCTGGAACTCTACAGTTATACCAGGTGTTCGTTGCCATAAATGTCATAGTTTCCAAAAATATAATGTGAGTGTTCTTGGAAATCCGTGCGGATAAATTAAGCAGAAAAGGTCTTATTAATTAAAAATAAACCATAAAAAGGAAGGTTTTATTTTCCATTTGCCTATGCACATTCATAGGAAGGTTTTGTCTTGGAAACAGATTTTGACTTCACTGTATATTCCTTGCCTCAAACTTTATTACAGGTTTGTGAATTTTCCAGACCAACCTGCTGTATGGCGGGAGATTAGTGTTATTACATCAGCATTAAGGAATGACTCACAGGACAAGCAAACACAATTTTTAAGAGGTAAGGATTCTATTCAGTAAGTGGGGAGAGTCCTGAAGTAATCTAAAGATATGCCCTCTGATTACTTACCTAGTGTGGCAAGTGAATGTCAGTCTTTTTAACTTTGCTTGTGGGCTGCACGTTTTTTCTCTGTTCAGCCTTAGAGACTTCATTCAGTGTGTTAGTCTTAAGAAACGTAAAGGGACATGTGAGAGGCTGATTACCATTGCTTTGACTCTGTTATGAGTAGACAAAGTCTGCCAGAGAAAGAAGCATTTAGAAAAGAGATTGCGTAGGAAATAAGTGGAATGGGGCTTATGAGTCATCATCCCAGTGATTGCAGAGAACAATGAGTGATCAGGAAAATGAGGTGAATTTGTACATGTGAAGTGAGGGTTACAAAAATGAACAGTGACCAGAAGGGCTTGGTGTTCACTGCTGGCAACCACAGGCAGTTTTGAAAGGCTGATTTACACCTGAGAAATTGTAATCTGCTGTTTGAATATGTGCTTCAGAAGCTCTAAGGATAAGCACAAATCAATGACCGTTTTTGAAAAAGCATCTTAAAATGTCAAATATTTAAGTATTAGGATTTTCAGTGTTACACTCATTAGCGGTCTTACTTGTTAATTCAAGTACTGTGCACCCGAATAAACACAGACAAATATTCATATGGTCTTCTCTGAAAGAAACAGCCGGTTTTTTTCCAGGCATAGATATTAAAAGCAAAAAAAATATAAGGAAGTCTCTTTTCACTCTGCATGGCAAGGTGATGTTGACTGTCTTTTACCCTTTGTTAGTCACCTTTACAATTCAGACATAGCAACTCAAACATTTTAATACTATTTTTTTTAAGGATTATTTGAAACCCTTCCTGGTCGAGTCCAGTGTGAAATGTTACTGAAGGCCACAGAGCAGTGTTTTAACACATTAGAAAGAGCAGAAATGCTACTACTACTACTGCGACGTTTTCCAGAGACTGTGGTACAGCATGGGGTAAGAGAAGAGAAGCTTATATTAACTATTCAGGGTATTGGCATTCTGTTTCTTGACATTTTGCTGAAATGTATTTTCCATTGCCTAGTGAGAGAATGAGTCTTTTTATTCATGTTTAATTGTGGTTAATAGCTCAGATTGCTGTATTTTGATGTTACCGCTTGGAAAGAATTGGGCAAAAAACAATTAGAAGCAAATAAAACAATTTTTTGTTTTGTAAATGCAAAGAATATTCCATGCTTATTGAAAAAGCAGAATAGCACAAAAAAAAGTATCGAGGAATATTATAGTCTGAAAAAGACTATTGCTTCAGCTTTTTGTCAGTAAACTCTCATTGAGGGCAGAGTGCTTTGAGGCCGTGCCTAGACTCTAGCAAGCAACATGTTTGCTTTGACTTACAAAACTACAGCAGGAGCTCTTTAAATTACCTACTTTATTTAAGGACAGTTAACAGATAGTTTAAAAAATAGTTTAAAGACTATAAAACCTGTTAGTTCTGACTTACACTAACATCTTTAGCTTTTACCAGCGTCAGGCAGAGTTCAGTCAGTTACTGCAGCTCACGTGACAAGCTGCTGCTTTAAAGCCTGGTACCTCCATTGCTTTCACCTGTCTGTGCATATCTTTACTGATGCAGTTAATGCACATCTTTTCTCATGGTCTAGTTTTGCTATCGTATGGTGTTGCTTTTCACCTGTTACTAAGTAGGGATAGTTTAACTATACACATAGAGAGTAGCTCATGCAGTTACCATGTAGTGAATTGCTACTCATGCATCCACTAATTGTTCAACTCAGCTCGGTGGCCCCCGACATAAGGACATGGACCTGTTGGAGCGGGTCCAGAGGAGGGCCACAAAAATGATCAGAGGGCTGGAGCAGCTCTCCTACGAAGACGGGCTGAGAGAGTTGGGGCTGTTCAGCCTGGAGAAGAGAAGGCTCCTGGGAGACCGTATAATGGCCTATCAGTACCTGAAAGGGACCTACAGGAAAGCTGGAGAGGGACTTTTTACAAGGGCACATAGTGATAGGACAAGGGGTAAAGGCTTTCAGCTGGAAGATAGTACATTTAGATTAGGTATTAGAAAGAAATTTTTTACTGTGAGGGTGGTGAGACAGTTTGCCCAGAGCAGCTGTGGATGCCCCGTTCCTGGAAGTGTTGAAGGCCAGGCTGGATGGGGCTTAGAGCGACCTGGTCTAGCGGAAGGTCTCCCTGGCCGTGGGCAGGGGGCTTGGAACTACATGATCTTTAAGGTCCCTTTCAACCCAAACCATTCTGTGATTCTATGATTTCATTGAATTACAGATTCTAAAACCAGTGTTCCAGTGTTTGATTTTCACCTCTGCTTACACAGGTAGGCCTTGGAGAAACATTATTAGACGCTGAAAGTATTGAAGACCAAGAGTCCCCGGTGAATTGTTTTAGAAAATTATTTGGTAAGAAAATATTAATGTTCTTGTTTTATACAACTTTTTAGTATGGCAAGACTCTGTGTTCCGTAAACTACTTGCAAGACTAAAAAAACGCTGTAATCAGAAGAGACTCAGGCTGCATTAGGCCAGGCTGACATTGTACAAATTGGTAGTACAGTCATTCATGTGGTGTTCTTTGTGATGTATGGTCAGCCACAGGTGGAGCCTTAAATTGCTGATAGACAAACTGACAAACCTTACTTAGGACAAACAGAACAAACCTCCCACCAAACCTAAAGGAATTTTTGGTTTGTTTTCTATTTTAGTTTGTGACGTTCTTCCTCTAATAATTAATAACCCTGATGTTCGACTTCCTGCCAGCTTGTTATATAAATACCTGAATAAAGCAGCAGAATTTTATATTAACTATGTAACCAGATCTACACAGACAGAAAGCCAGTATCAAGGTAAGTATTTTTACAAAATTAACCTTTCTCAGAATGTAT
Source organism: Falco biarmicus (assembly GCF_023638135.1). NCBI lineage: Eukaryota > Metazoa > Chordata > Aves > Falconiformes > Falconidae > Falco > Falco biarmicus. The sequence continues at coordinate 60,877,091 of NC_079288.1, read as the reverse complement.
TTTAGTATTACTGAAATGATGTCCATAAATGAAAAATGCATTACTTGTATGTAGTGTATCCTGTAGACAAGGGTTAATAGTAGTATTTGATGTTTCTTAGTTCTTTGATAGCAAAATACCTCATGATGCTTTGACTACTTTGTCGTGATGTTCATGATGCTTCAGCATATATACTGAGAGGTAGGACAGAATTTACAGTATCTCCTTATCCAGCTAATCAGCTCTCTTGTATGAGGAGGCAGAAATGCCTACAACTCCCTGTTAGCCGTCTCAGTAAAGAATGGTTACCCTGAAAGCTCCAATGTAGACTTTGACATGTCTCCTTCTTGAAAATAAGTCAGTTGGTTTGATCTCTTTATGAAGAGAAAAATGTGCTGTTTTTCCTAGGTTCACAAGACTCCTCTGATATTATGTCTCCAAACAAGCGTAGCTCTCAGAAATATGTAATAGATGGTCTCACAGAGAAATCATCCCAGATTACAGATCCTTGGGAGAGGCTATTTAAAATACTGTCTGTGGTGGGAATGAGGTGTGAATGGCAAATGGATAAGGGAAGAAGGTAAGAAATGTGTAGTGTTCCAGGTATTTCTTCTCAAGGAGAATTTGGCTTTTTAATTCTTAAGGAGATGGTTTGAAGAAGAATTTGAACGTGAGGACCTTTTGTGTAAATTCAGTGCAGCTCTTTCAAGACTGTACAATGTAAAGCAAAAATGTGGATCCAGGGAGCACTTTCAAATTAGGCTCTAAATGAAATTTTGTTGGTGAAGGTCTTGCATAAGAACTGTAGTATTGCGGGCTATCCTTCCCTAGGTGCCTTAGCAAAGAGAAACATGGTGAATGTTTAGTGAAGTTTCACTGGAGTACATTCCCAGCCTCCACTGACTTGCAGCTGGGGGATTTCCTCAGCCAAAACATAAAGTTTTGGAGTCTGTGTAACATCCTTAATTCTTTTTGTCTCTCTTCCTCAGAAGTTTTGGTGATATTTTGCATCGAATGAAAGACCTCTGCAGATACATCAGTAACTTTGATAGTGATGCACACGCGAAATATAAAAACCAAGTAGTGTATTCAACAATGTTGGTCTTCTTTAAAAATGCATTCCAGTATGTCAGCAACATCCAGCCATCGCTCTTCCAAGGTGAGTTTCTAATGTTTCAGCTTCTGTAAAGAGATTTTTGTGATTTCATTGCTAATGTCTGAAATATCTTTTCTCATTATTTTTTTGAAATATACCATCTTACAAAGTGACATGGGTCTTTTTAAAAATTCTCCCAAGCCATTAGTCTTACCAGCAGAAGTAGCTCATGACAACTGGTGTAGTGGATCAGACCAAAGATCAGTCTAACTTCGCATTGTGGTTTCAACCTCTGCCAGCAGCAAGTTTGTTGTCTAGGAAAGAGAAAAGTAACAGACCAGTTGTTATGAGAAATGTCCCTAGGGTTGATTGCTACTTTTCTATCAGCATCATGTTTGTTTCATTTTCTCCTGTTTCATTGAAGCTTCTGGCTTCTTGCAGTCAAAAGATTGTACAAAAAGCTTCCACAAAATAAGGTATTTTTGCATTAGGAACACACAACAAATTTATAATTAATCAAATAAAAAATGAATAGGAAGAGATTTCCTGAAATTCAGAAGCTTCCAACTTGGCTTTTGTTGTATAGTTTAAGGATAATCTTTAAGGTGTGCTTTGCACATTAGTCATAATTTGTAATTTATTTGTAAATTGAACATTTAAAGTATGAATGTTATCTGTGCTTTTTCCTACCCACTCAAATCTGTGTTTGGGGCATATCACATTGCTTGGAACACCTTGAATTGCTTCTTCAGGGATTGACTGGACTTTTCAGGCATGGCCCAGAAGCTGAGGGAAGTTCGTTAACCTCCAGTTTGTTTAGAACTTATTGAAATAAATAGTATCACAAAGAGGAGTTTTCAACTCTTAGTAGTGTGCGTTTCATCACAATTTCCTCTGTGGAGCAAATGAACATTGGAGTAATGAAAATCTCAATAGAAGTGATAGCTTTTAAACAACTTCATAGAAGGCTGGGTAATCAGTGGAACAATGTCAGTAGATTGGTAAGCTCAGAAGACAAATGACATGGCAACTTGCATGCCAAGAGCGTGTAGTCATTTCACAGGAGCTAACTGAGTTTTGTGCTCTCTACAGAGGAAGGGTTTTGGTGGGGCAGTGAGATACTTCAGCCGCGCATATAATTTTAGCTGCTTGATTCTAAGTTGAGGAATAAGGTAAAGCAAAGCACTGGTGAAAAATGTTCCTTTTAAGTTGTACAGTTGTGTATGTTAATGCTCATGTTTTCAGACTGAAACAGCAAAAAAACCCGTATACTGAGATACAGAGTGCAGTCTCTTTGGTGCAGCATTTGTGGTACCCTCTGCCATTTGCTGACATCAGGAAAATACCTCCAAGACATCTTTTACTGATTTCTGCTTTAGCATTAAAATCCAGTAGTATTCAGTGCTTTTCATACCCTTCTTATCATGAGGGGTTTTCCTCCTCCTCTTTGGAGGGCTTACTGTAGAAACGTAGAATCCTGCGTATTTTGGAAGCATAGTGTTGGGGAAGAAAGCTGTCTCCTCCTTAATCCAGTAGCTCTGAGCTTTGATTGTGACTTCCTTCTCATGTGCATGGACTTGCAAGAAACCTCTTGAGAGAAAACTTTTCAATGCATTTCTCTAACATTATTTATATCTGCCTTGCTGGAGACTTGAGAAATGAATGAGGCAATTCACACCTCTCATAACTTGCAGGCTGCCTGCAGGCTTGGCAGGAGTTATTTGGGCTGATGCTTTTAGGGGTTTATTTATAAGACTCTGCTAGAAATCAATTAAAACCTCTGTAAGCTTAGATTCTAGAGCTCAGTCAGACACAAAAACAGAACATTGCTCTTTGTATGGCTGTGTAACTTTCAGTAATGTAAAAGAACATTTGCAAGTTCTCTACCCCAAGTAAAAGGCTAAGGTTAGGTTTGGTTTGGTTTTAGGACTGGAGGTTTTGGAATAAAGGCTGCAGTGCATTTGCCTGCTACTGAGAAGAGAACATTTCTCTGAAAGCAAAGCACTTAACTGGTATTCATTCAAATCAGTGTGAGTAAAAGAAAAACCCACTCTTAGGTGTTAGAAGTAGGCAGCTTTTGAGAGTCTAGTCATAAAACTCTTCCAGCATCCCAGCTGTGGTACTTTCATATCTGTTTCTCATGGATTCTATTTTCTACATTAAGATTTGGCTCTGTTTTCAGTTCACACGGGTTAGATTCCAACACAGTGGAATACATGAAGGTACAGTAGAGGTGATTTCAATGTGTTGTATTGTGTAGAGGACATTTCCGTGGTGATACGTAGTCTGAACCTAGTCAAGGGAGATCACATTACTTCTTAAGTGTGCCAGGGTGATTGTTTCTTGTAACATAAACTGTTGTAGTGGACTCCTTACACATGACTTTTGAGTAGATGGGAAAAGCTAAGTATAGGTTCTTCTATGTCAAGAGATGAAATGGATTGTCCTTATACTAAGCTCTCAAATTAGCTCTTTGCAATTATGAATGAAGCCTTAGCTTCATATCTTTCTGTGATAGAAACAGAAGAAATCACGTACTGAAAATACTTGTCCACACTGCTGTCTTGTCTACTGGATATTTCAAAAAGAGAAAACAGATTAATGGATTTCCCCTTTCCATTATATTTCTCTTTGTCTGAGCTTTGCACATCTGTATACAGTTTGATTGTGCGAAAGGAGAAAATGTTTTTGGAAGGAGAACTTTCTCAGTAGTGACTATGTACCAGTGGTGTTTGAGATTAAGAAGTGTTGTCCCTATTTTATATCTAATGAAACTTAAGCACTGAGGTTTGAAATAACAGCTACTAGATCCCATAGGACATTCTGTGACACCAGTGGAAGTAGAAATTATGTCTTCTGTGCTTCAAAATCAGGCTTCTCTAGAGGCTTTGGGGAGTGATGATGGGCTCTGGAAGTTCGGTAAAGGTTTAATTCTGTATATAGAAATCAGTGGAGGCAAAGCTGACACAGAGTGATAGTACTAGGGGAATCTCGTGATAACATACAATTACTTCTTTGAGGCATCAGTGCTGTCAGCATATTGCTTTGGTTTATCATGAGAATGTTTTGAGAATATTGCTATGCTTTGCCGTGTTTGTGGCGGTGTACTTCAGAGCAATGTTCTGTTCACCTTTGAATAGTTGTATTTATATAAAAGCAAATAATGCTTGATGGGAGAACCTACTGCTGGAGTAGATCTTGAGACTGCTATGTAAGAAAAGGATTCAAAGATACTCTGAAGCTCTCAAGCAAACTCTTATGATGTCTAGTAAATGCATTCTGACCTTTACCATAAGCCTGCTTTGAGAAAACCATAGCTTTGCCAGCATAGTTCAAGCTTATGCAACTTAAGTGAATTAATATCAGATTGGTTTCTCTAGCATTGTAATTACTACTCGTGAAGGAAACAAAACCACGTCGATGTGGGCATGAGACCTTTCAGATCAGTTTAGAGTAATCTTGCATTAATTTATCTTTAAATCCAGGTCCAAATGCTCCAAACCAAGCCCCACTGGTTCTCCTCGAGGATGTGACCAATATCTATGGTGATACAGATATTGATCGTAACAAACACATACACAAAAAGAGGAAACTTGCTGAAGGAAGAGAGAAAACAATGGTAACTTTTCTAGACTTTTTCATTTGTAACAAGAATGGCATTGGTACTGGAATTTAGACAATAGTGGTTTTGACACAGATCAAACAGACATATTTTTAGAGCTACCCTGGAATAGCTGTTTATGACCACAATTTGCAAACAGATTTTTTTTTTGCTAAAGCCAGCAAGAATGAACAATTTTTGTAGCAATTGCTGTAGACACGTATGTGCTGATGTGAATGCTTTAGCCTGAAGTTCAACAGAGACTGCAGAAGCTGTTAAAAATGGCAGCTATAGCAGTCAGATGTTCTACAGCTAAACATCCAAATTAATTGCGTTTCATGATGGGAACTGGGAATACATCTATTTCTTTAATAGTAGAAACCCACTGTTTTATAGAATTTCTCTGCTGGTAGAAGTATGCACTTATACAAGAGTTACATTTCCTTTGCATTATGCCACTGCCAAGCATTAGGCTTAAACTGAGTGATAAAGTGTCACGTATGTATGTACTTTAACAGATAATCTGGTTGAAGCTCAGTGGTGGTACACCATGTTTAACAGTGTGAATTCTTTTGGGATATTGTTTACCACACTATACCACTGGGTTTCTGGGTAGCAAACCAGATTGTTCTAATATTAAAACAAGCTAAGCAAAAGGGCCTTAAAGGCACTTAAAACTGGGAGGATCTTGGCATCTCTAGTGCAGAATTGTTTTCTTGTGTTCAGTGTAAGTTAAGAAGTGAATGTTTTTGTTTTATATCAACTCTTAAGCAGAGCTCAGATGATGAGGATCCTTCTGGAAAGGCACGAAGTCGTCATATTACAGTAAACAAGGCAGATCTTGCAAACTCTATAGAAGTATTAGAGAGCTTTAAACTGGCAAGAGAGAGCTGGGAGCTGCTGTATTCTCTGGAATCACTTGACAAAGGTAAGGCTAACTGCAGGCAGAGTTGCATTTAGGCTTCATTGCTGTGCATATTATCATTTTACTATGTTAAAATAGAATTCCTGTGAATCCTTAAATATTGTATTTACTTTGGGTCCTGAGTATTTTTTAACTAAGATCTGATAAGAAGCTTTATCAGTTGTTGCACTTCTAAATATTTTGTTCCTGGATTTTGTTTAATTCTTCATGCACCTTTGTTTATTCACCCCCACTTCTCTTGGAAGCTGCTTTTACTGAAGGAGCAGTTAATTAGTAGTAGTGCTGATAATACCAGTGAGGATGTGCTGCTAATGGCTGCTTTTGTTCGTGCTTAAAAAGATATGTCATTACTGTGTCCCTCCCTTTCTGATAATACCTGGTGTGATAATCTTGAAAACAAATTCCTCTTCTAAAAAGCAGACAAATAGTACCACCTAGCTGCTTTTAGATTTATTGGACACAGTAAAATCAAAATACAGTTGTATAAGATGAGAGTATCCTATATTTGAAAGATCTCACACTCTTACTGTTTTGGGTTTTTCATTTTTAAATTCAGCTGCTTTTTTTTTTTTTCCCCCTAGCTAATTGATCTTTAACCCAAAGGTGTGAAATGCTTCATTTTTTCTTTTTCTTCTCTGACCACTTATACAGAGTTCACCAGAATTTGTTTGTCATGGAAGACAGACACCTGGCTTTGGTTAAGAATCTTTCTTACAGACATGATCATCTACCAGGTAGAAAAATAAAGCGAAAAATAGCAAATGACACCATTACGTTTCTCTTCCTTCTAGTAAATAGCTGTTCTGATTAGCTAGTTTGACTGCTCTGTCTACAGATTTTATCCTTTAAAGCATGACCCCTTTGGGGATAGAATCATACCATTCTTACCACAAGCTAGGTACCTCGCTTAGGATATGCCTGTTCCCATAGCTGTTCGTTGAGTGCAGCTAGTTTAGCATATGGAAAAGACCTCTGCATTGGCATTTTGGCCAGGGGGGAAAGAGAGACCATTATGGAAGAAAATTGCATTTTCTTCATCTGTCACTGCATTATATCGGAATGCAATCAGAGAGAAGAATTGTAAAACAGTGGAAGTTTTAACATGTCATTTATTTAACATGTCATTAGTTTAACAGTTAAAATTTACCATTCTCCTCAGAAATTAGGCTGACTGTACCCATTCCAAATGCCATCTATAGAACACAGCTTGTTCTTTTATATTTTTCCTTGGGGGGTCTTTTATTTTTGACTGTACTTGTACCTGAACAAGAGCTATTTCAAACTTTATTAGTCTAAAGTAATAATTAACTCTGAAGAGCGTGATTGTTTCAGTTATAAATGCAATTTTGTAAATAGGCTTTTTAAAATAGAATTCTGTCTGTCTTCTCACTGCCTTGCAAGTGATCGATCCACACTCCTGTACGCAGCACGCCACTGGAGAGTGTTCTGCTAGATGAAAATTTTGAAGCCCGGTTGCTTGGATGTGCTCTGTTTTGAAAGCTTTCTATAAGGGAATTTTTATTCCTGTCTTTCTACCCATTGTATACAGAAGACCCTAACATTGTCTTTGTATATCTTTTTTTTTAAGGGGCAGTACAAAAAAGCAATTAGCAGCCTACATCACCTGGCAGCTCTTCAGGGCTCTCATTCTCCACAGCAAATTACAGGACAAGGATCACTAGAAAATCAGAGAGCGCTAATCCAGTTAGCGACATGCCACTTTGCCCTTGGAGAATATCGTGTACGTACAGCATTCCACACACTGGTTCATCATCTGGTCCTGTGGTTCCTGTTTTTCTTCTTCCTTTGAATTTTCCCGTTAGTCTGTTTTCAACAGGGTATTGAACATAAGCCAGGGTCTACTGAAAAATCCATGCTTCACAGGGAGAACAGTTGCACTTCGTGGCACATTAACTGACTGTCCACTAGCACCTCTCTTACATAGTCTTTTTGGTAGTTACGATTTGGCGGGGGGGGGGGGGGGGGGTAGTTAAGATTTTCGATAGCTACAAGTGTTTGAGTTGTCTGTAAATGTAACTTTAAATTTGAATTCCGTAGCTTTACTGAAACAGTTTTAAATATTGAGGGATAATTCCTAGCTTTTAGGTTTCATGTGGCAGGGGAAAGAAAAGGTTTATAGAATAGAAACTTCCATGATCATCTTAGAAAAGACCTCTGAACTTGCTTTACCTTTGAAATAACTATTTTGTGGTTTTAGTGTTACAGGAGTGTGTGGTCATCTGAGGTTAGTCAGCGTCAGCACTAATAATAAAGGCTATGTCTTAGGATCCAATGTCATCCTGGTACTACTGGACAAGTATTTTTTCCCTTCCAGTTTACTATTTTTTCATTGGAAGTGTGATAATATTTCCTCGGACCTCTTACTGTCTCTAGGAAATAGCATTAAAAATTCATTGCATTTCTGTCATGCTGTCAGATTGCCATTTTCCTTTCTATTTTTACCATGAACAAAACAAGCTTTTAAAAACTATTCTAAGAATTCACTTGAAAACTTAATCCTTCAAAATAAAATGGGTTTTGATTGTAGTTGTATTGATCTCCTGAAGTGAAGAATGCCAATACTTTTTTTTCCCCAATTAAAATGACTTATGTAGGATCTCAAAGATTTAGTGACAGCTACATCTTTATGCTCAGCCAAACTGTTCAGCATTAAGTCTGCTCAAGTTCTAGCGGAGAATCTTGTGATTGTTTTTTAGTTTTGCAGTGTCTGAAGGTTTTGATCATTATTAACATACCTGAATTTTAAGAACTTTTAATTTAGACTTAGCATTATCATGTCTTTCCTTTTCTTTCTACAGCAAACATGTGAAAAAGTGCTTGACCTCATGTGTTGTATTTTACTTCCAATACAAGAAGGAGGTAAAGTACAAGAGGAGCAACCTAAAGTAAAGTCTAAGTTCAGGAAAGGTATGAGTTGCTACTACCCTAAACTCAGTGTCAGCTCAATTTTAATTCATGCATTCCAGTTCAGTATGTAATTCTTCTTTTTCTGTATTACAAAAAGGGAGGAAGTTCTTTATACCTTCTTGGTTTTGTGAGTGGTTTTCCTGTTGGTACCTATTGAAGTATATTGGTGACAAAGCCGTACCACAGGAAAACAGAAATGAAGAAAAAATTTTAAAATGTGTAACTTCACGTTTTGAATAATTCGTGAGTTACCTTCAGAGTTTTCCTCCCTGCCTGAGAATTGGCAATTGTATTCTAATTTCTTTCAAACTTAGGTAATCATGAGACCCATAAAGAAGTGTATCATAAATTGTTTTGTTCCAGGGTCTGATCTGAAGCTTTGGCCATGTACCAGCAGAGCTATCATGCCTTACTGCCTTCATCTATTGTTAGCTTGTTTCAAGGTAAGCTGAAATCAAAGCTTCAAATTCTCTTGTGTCTCCAAGGCCTGGTTTATGTATCCGGGGTCCTGAGACAGAAATGGCCTTATCCCGGTGGTGCGACTAGGTGTGAAGGGCTGTGCCTCAAGTGCTTCTCACCTAAATGGGTTTGTGGCGAGTCTTTTTGTTTTGGGGGGTGGGGAGGGAGTGTTGGTAGAGGAGGGCTGTTCTCTTGTGGGTTTTTTGGCTTCTGTTTGTTTTAGTTTTGGGCAGAGGAGATAGAATTCATCTCAAAATATTTTTGTCTGTATTCAGATTTCTCTTATAGGTCAGTGGAGAGAATTTGATATTTTGGCTGGAAATTTCCAACCTATTTTAAATGTATATATTAGAGCAGAATGAAAGACGCTGCTAAATTCTATCTGCACAGATGTAGGTGAGATGAATCTCATATATTTATAAAAGCAACATGCATTTCCTGATGTCTCAATGTCATTTTTTTCCCCTGAAGCTCAGAGCTTTCACAGACAGCAGAGATGATATGGCGCTGGGCCATGTAGTTGTTCTGCTGCAGCATGAGTGGCCAAGGGGTGAGAACTTGTTCCTGAAAGCCATCAACAAAATCTGCCAACAAGGAAACTTCCAGTATGAGAATTTTTTCAACTATGTCACAAGTATCCTTTCTCTAACCAAGAATGTCTTTCACATCCAAAACTATGTGCTGGGGTGTTGAAAAAGCTGTTAGATAGTTTCAGCAGCAACTCTCTCTGTGAATCACATTCAGTATATTTCCCTACCATGCAAGTTGTAATAGGTGGCAGTGCAAAATGGACTATAAATACGCCTCCTGTCACCTGTTCTGGCACTTGAGAGTACCCTTAAGTACATTGCAGTTGCACTTCCATTCAGAAAAAGAGCAGCAACTTAGGCTGCTTATGCAAGTGGTGGCAGTCTTTTCAGTAAGATATATAGGTCATTATACTACAAGGTTGTTAACAGAAATGACAGTGGTACCTATGCTTCAGAGAGTCAGAATTATTTAGGCTATTGTTTATGAAAAGCTTTGTGTGAGTAAGATTTTTGGGTTGAGTAAGATAATGAGCTGTGTCAAAGTTCATGCATGCAAAGCATGTCTGATTTCTGTATTCAGATATCTGATGTACGCTTCGATCAGCATACACACACTGGACATTTTAGTGTTTAGCCTAACCAGACATCCAGCCATGGTACTCAGGAAGCAATGCGTCTAGCTCTTGCCTGAGACAACTAAAAAAGTTCTGGTGTTAAAGAAAGGTAAACAAAAACCCCAAAAAACAAAGGCAAGCCAAATAAGGGATCAAAATAGAAGACTAAGAAGGGTGGTATGTGCCGCCATGGCAGCATTTCCTTCAGTCCCAGCCTCAGTTTGCACTGCTTTGATAACCTGCAATGCAGGAAAAGAAAGTAAAAACAACTAGGGAATTTGTTTAGAGAGATGAGCTTTCTTTAGTTCTGTTTGGCTGTACATAAGAAATTAAGAAAGAAATTGACCGATGTATTTTGTACTTCAAAAAGCCATTTCTTATAAATTTGTTGAAGATTAGGAATACATGCTGTGATCTTCCTTATCACTTTTAAGAATGAGATACTTCAATAGCTGTTTATTTTGAGTGTCCTTTCAGCAGCGTGGCTTCAGATGTGAGGGGTAAGAAGGAATGTTCTCTTATCATTTTTTCCCTAGTCAAATCTTTAATGTTTTCTTCAGATATTGATATGTTGGAGGAATTTGCTTATTTAAGAACACAGGAAGGAGGGAAGATTCATCTGGAACTGCTGCCAAATCAAGCAATGCTGATCAAGTAAGGATAAAAAAGCATTTGCTGTTTTCTTTGAGGAAAAAAAAAGGGAGTATGTTCTGGTTGTCTTTGCTTTCATGTAATCTTCTGGATAGTAAGATTGTCATGTCTTTGAGCTTAAATTTAAGGAGTTGGCTACAGAGTTCAGACAAGGCCGTGAGTTTCTTTTTCTGACTCTCCTGCTGATCTGTGAATTCTTTTTTGGGGTTCTTCAACTTTAAACTACTTTTACAGAAGTTTATTTTTAAGTGTGGCATTTACTTTAGAACGATTCATATTAAAGTGATTACGGTATTGCTCTTTCAACCAGACACTTGCACTTTGCAGGAATTCATTAAATAATTAGGCATGAGTGCAAGGTGATGTTAATTTTGCTGAACAGTAATGCTGAACAGAAAGCACTGTTTGTTGTAAACAGAGTTATGAAAGACCACCGAATGATGAAAAACTAAGGGTAAAACAAAGTACACTTCAGGTAAACTAATAACCTTTCTGTCAGAACTAGCAGGTCATCTCTTGCTATGTACTGAACAAGCTTATTCTGCTTAGCTTATTACAAGATGCTGAAGGAAATTAATAATTTGGATTAACTTCCTAGGTGTTCTTAGTTTTGAGTCAAGACTGAACAAGTATCTGCTGCAGGGTTTTAGTGGCAGAATGTTTTGGAATAGCCTGGTTATTTATTAGAATTTGTGGTATTTTGCTTTGTAAGAGGGGGACTGCTAAAGTTCGTTGAAATTCCAGTTTGGGTCAGTGTATTCTGGTTATTCGCTAGCTAGAAATGGGCTAAAATTTTCAAAAAACGGGAGCCTAACATTAGACAACTGGATGCAAATTTGGACTAGTAAATAGATTTTCCAGAGTTCTAGGTATTCAACACAAAAATAAGATACTAGGAAAGAAAAGGAAAAGAAATACAAATGCTTGATTATGTGACGGAATTTTCTCATCTAGGCTCTAGATTTTCAAACTCTTAACCTTGCTGTATCTCACTGCTTGTAGCCAACTGTATGAAAACAAGAATCAGGATACGCTGCACTACGTACAATGTTAAGTAATAAGCTTTGTCAGCAAGAGGGCTTAGCACTGAAGACTCCGCCTGGTAACTTCTTAGCTGCTGTCTTTAGTTAGTTGGAGTAGTTCCATGCTCTTTCTCTGCATCATGGCTTTTATTTTGATTGGCGTGGTAGCTGTTACTGTTCTGACCCCACCAGTCAGGAAGCAGGTAGTGAGCAGTGTTGCTAGCAAGACAGAAATCTCTCTCTGACCTCCTTTTGACCAGTGTTAGGTTTCCTAATTGATGGAAATGCTTGTAGAGGGGTCCAGTTCTTTGTGCTTATTGAACCACAATGTTCAAATATCCCATCCAGCTGGAAAAGCCATGTACAGTGTCTTTTACGTGGCTGAGATGCTGCGTAGGACAGGAACCACTTCATCAGAGAGCTGATGGGAGGGAGAGTTCAGGGCGTAGTCCACTAATCGGAGATGACGTCTATTCCCCTGGTACCCCAAATATTTTTTCAGCTGGACTGGCTGTGAAGCTCAGGGATGGTGTCACCCAGCACAGCCTCCCCCAGCTAGATGAGTTTTAGATGAAGTGTGCCAGCACAGCCCTGTTTCCTGGGATAGTGGTTGGTAGGCTCAAAACCTGCAGACTGCCTTTCATCTTTCCCAACTATCACCAGTTCTGGTTGTATGAGCTGTTGCACCATCCTCCCAGTAATTAACAGAGGCAGCTCACACACTGTTCAGGCACGCACAAGAAGACTGTAAGTTTGCCGTAGCAGCCCAAAGAAGCAGCAGTTGCTCCTTTGCCCAATCTTTTATTGGCATAAATGTACATAGCGATCCTGCCTCTTACTGGATGGGAAATGTATTACAGATGTTCTGTGGTTTTCGTAAGAACAGCTTTTTGTTTCATGACTTACAGGACATTTTCTCCCCAGGTGAATTCCACATTCTTCTTCCAGGACTTTTCCTCAGTACCTTATACTTTATAGGAAATTATATTCATTTTTCTGAGCCCAGGAGGGCAAACTGCAGTGTGGTTTTCAAAAGCTGAAGTAAGATCTTGGTAGCGTGCAGTTATAATTGGGTCCTGAATACATACGCAGCTTGTAAGCTTTCCCTTTGCTTGTATCCACTGGGAATATGAAGGTCCATGGTTTTGGTTTTAACTGGTGCTATAGCCAGCTCATTCTGTTTGCAGTGTCTACAAGAATTCTATGATGAACTCTGAACTAAATGCCTAAGTGCGTTTGTCTAGAACTCCATTCTAGGCAAGGCAAGTTTCATAGTTTTACTTAGTATACACATCAGTAGTGGCAGTGTTAGCTAGTGCGGTTAAAGAGGAAAAGAATATGCAAGAAATGACTGATTAATATCGCGTTCCTCTTTTTGATAAACCTTGCTTTGATTAGTCTAATCTTAGCCTACTAGCTGAGTAAACTTGACGTGAAAGCCACTGCGTGTTCTGCCTCTACTCACATTCCCATCACATCTCCCCTTGGGGACATAGGAGGAAAACCTCAGCTGGTTTGAAGTGAAACAAAGTATCTTGAAAGTGGGATTTTTATTCTGATTGTGCACTTGGGTATGTTTAGTTCTGATTGCAGACCTTGCGAGCAGTAATGAAGACACTGTTGTGCAGAGTCCCTTTTTCAAACATCTGCCACAGGGACCAATAACATCTTGCTGTTCCTCTGTATTTTCTGTTCTCTGTGTCCTTTTTTGCAAGTACTGGACTCATTCATGCCAAGAACTCTTGAAAAATTATCTCATTTGATGGAATAATTCTTGTGAATATTTTATTTCAGGTTACTGTAGCTGTATTGTAGAATGTTTCTGTACTAATGTCCCATCTTTATTTGACTTTTATAAGCATAGCTCTCGATCCATATTCATTAATAAATTATAGATGCTAACCAAAATGACCACCTGTGAGATATAAAGGTAGGCACATAACTGGATATTATAGATATGTAAGTGCAAGTCTTCTCTGCTCCCTTCTTAGCATTTATAGGGGTGAATGAGACACTCTGTATTCACATGCCTAATAACATTTAGGTGACATTCTGAGAGACTTGCGTTAAGGAACTAGACCTGCTTTCTATATACCAGATTTCTCATTTCTCCTTAGGTGGGGTGTTGGATTTGCTCTAGGCTGAACATATGAGGTTATCTTATGTTATAGATAGTATACAGAGATAAGGACTTAACTTCACAGAGGAGACAAACTGCCTTTCGGGTGAGACACCTTTGGTGGCTAGTTCATGTGGCCTTGGTCATAAATGGGAGGTTACTCTGAGTGGGCATTTGTGCTCTGACATTGTGCCATCCTCTAACCGTCATTTTTGTATGCAGTTTGACTTTGAAAAGGTGAGAAGGGCCATTTCTGGGCTAATGAAAAGATACTTGGGCAACCTGTGACAAACACTGTCATGCACTCAACTTGGCCGATACCTGCTGTGCATGCACTCGTCTTGGGCTCAGCAGCAAATCCCTTAACTCCAAGTTGTGGGCTGTCCCAGTTTGCTGACGCGCTCTTGCCGGCTGTGCAGGGAAGCTGTGGTATCTGCAGTGCTCCTCTGACTAAATCTTTTGATTGATGCGCTTCCTGGGAAGAGCTATGAATGTTCTTGTAGTACAACTGTGAATTGATTTTGCACCTACTGCTGTCCTTTCTCCTGGTGTAACGGTCCAAAAATATGCATATATATTTAGACCACAGTTGCAGAACAGCCTTGCAATGAAATCTGGGGATATTTGCATGTTTGATGCTCTTAGGGTCCTGCACCTCTTCAGCTGTTCGGTGTTCATATTGCTATGTGGTCTCACCCTAGCTCTTTGTTGCTCCTTTTTCTGGAGAGTTGTTTTGCACCGGAGGGGGAGTTGGCGTGTGGGTGTTTGAATGCTGCTATTTGCTGTTTTTTAAAGGACTTCTAGCCCTCCCATGGGGTTACTGCAGCAGGAATTCATACCTGTGCTACAGCCCAGCATACAGACTGCTGACAGGTACCAAGTGGAAAAACCCTGCTCATAGTGTGCTGTGTTTTGTCAACGTGTTTTAATGCCCATGGTTTTCAGCAATTTGTTACTCGATATTTATCTTTTTTTTTTCCTCCATTTGTGCCTACATTGCCTGGCAAACCATGTTGTTCTATTATAACATTTATTTTTCTTTTTCCCATAAGTTGCCAGTATCTGTGTCCTTTCAATTCAATAATCACTGCTGAATTTAAACAAAAAAATGTAGAAATCTCCCAAAATTATACTGATGTTCAATCACATATTAGCAAGAGTATAACCCTTTCTTTTCAAGATACTGGTTACTGGATCCGTTTGTAGCTACTTTTCTTCATTTAAGTTGTTCTGAATTCTGTTTTCTGTTTTCCAGCTGTTACATGACACGCATCTTCAGAAGCGCTGCTGGCTTGCTCAGTAGCTGCCAGGTTGCATATTCTCCTTTAGGCTGTAACTGGCCGTAGCACTCAGTGCCAGCAATGTTTAAGACAGTAAAGATGGAAAACGGGGCTTATCCCATAACCCCTGAATATGCTGGAGTATTTTCAGTTGAGTTTTGCTTCACTCAGCCTAGCTTATCGATGAATTGCCCAGTAGGCTCCAGGCTAGTCTCTTCTTTGCGTTTTCCATGTGTTAGAGAGGTCTCTACTGTTTTGATAGAGAAGTCTGTTCTCAAATGCTTGACTTGCTGATTTAAGTGAAGGTGGGGTGATATTGTTGGTGAGGGTTAATTCCCAGACTTTTCCCTTTCTTGTTTCCAGCATCTCTGGACTGGCATAGATGTCCTTACCCTTTATTTTTAACTTCCTTTCTGTCTTACAGTGTGCTGGCTGGGTTCGGTCCAGCTCTTCCCTTCATACCCATGACTCAGTACTTGTCTCAATATTAGCGTTATGCTTTTCTCTCTAATTTATACTGCTCCCTTACTAGCGCTAGGGCTCTCATTTCAGGGCATATCTTTTGCTTCCCTTCCCAAGCAGGGTTTGCAGGTAGATGTTAAAAAGTCTTGGTGTTACTTACCCAGTTCTGGACCAGTGCAAGTAAAGTGTAGTGCTTTGGTGCTGCAGAACATTGTTTATATGACAAGATCTAGGTATCAAGTGCTATAGGCTAGCGTGAGGACAAAGATGTGTTCCTAAAAATGGCCTTTAACCAGACAGTATCCCAAGAGTTTTCCCAGCCAGCCTCACTTTAGCTTCCCGAGTAGCTGGACCTTTGTTCTGTTTGAAAACAAGTCCTGAACTTCTGCTCGGAGTAAATGTAATCCTTGCCTGGCGTGTAGTATCTCCGCAAGAGCTGACTTCGGCTGATGCAGACTCACAGCCTGGCTTGATTTGGGCTTTGTGTTGGCTTGTAATTTTAGTCAGTTATTGGTGCCCACAGGATTATATAGCTCCTTCCTGCACTTTTCCTACTGGTACAAGACACCCTCTGCTCTTCATGGTGACAGCCACCTCTTCCCTTCTTCCAGAGAAAACGGTTTTATCTTTTCACTCTTCTTTCAAGCCCAACCATTTACAGAATTGATTACAAGGAGGAAGTGGCCTGGGCAGCAAAGGTAGAGAGAAAATTCCTTTCCCTAGGCAAGGAGAACTCAATATATGCTGGGTTAAAAAGATCTTCCTGTTAGCCAGAAGAGCAGTATTCCCCTGTGCCCCCTCCCCCAACAGTCATAATTAAAGCAGTGAGAGCATAGACTTTTATGAAACTCACAACTGTTGAAAGACTCCTAAGCTACTAAACACATTACTTTTAAAAAATAGCATAGTGTGGGCTATTTGGCTCTCCTTGTATAAACTTAGGTATGGACAGTAGACAAGTATAATCATAAGTCTAAACACAGTAAGTGACATGCAGCACCTTTTAAATTACTGTAGTGCACCAAATAACCATTACTCGATTTTGTCTGTCTCTCTTTCCTTCATGGCTTAAGGCATCATACAGTTACCCGGGGTATAACTAAAGGAGTGAAAGAAGATTTCCGCCTGGCCATGGAGCGCCAGGTCTCACGCTGTGGGGAAAACCTCATGGTGGTCTTGCACAGGTTCTGCATTAATGAGAAAATACTGCTGCTTCAGACTCTTGCTTGAATGGACAGGATCATGATGCAGTGTCTCTTACAGAGAGGGGGGAAGGCTCTTAATTGTGCGACAGCAGCGTGGCAGTGGAAAACCACTTGTCCAGAGAGTCAAAGAGGTTCTCTATGAGTTACAGGTTCTGCAGTACACAAACACTCCTCTGTGTTTGTTCACCACTTAGTTTTCTTATGTGGGTAGATCAAACTTTATAAATAAAACTTTGTTTAAGAAGTCTTCTGTAGTGTCCTATTTGTTTTGGGTGTTTTTCTATAGCATTATACTAAGGTGTGCATCTTGGTTCTTTCTCTCTATAAATACACACAGAGAACATAGCAGGGTATTTCAGGCTTTTTATTAGCACTCTTTTGGAAATCACAGCACAAATGACTTTCTGGAGTTTCCAAAAACTATTATCTTGCATTGAGTTGGTCTGCTGTCTTCCTTTTTGGCTGAATTCTACCGATATTTCTGGTTTTCAGATTCAGGGTCCTTAATGTAAATCCATTTATAAAGAGAACTGCATTGACTGAAGTTTAGTAATATCCAAGTGATTATATAAAGTCAACAGGAACTGGCCTTTCTGCACTCTTAAGAGTGTAGCACATGAAACTTGGACCTCATCTAGGCTAGAGGTATGCAACACAAAGGCCCAGAACATGCACAGATGGGCTGCTATACCTGTAGCAGCAGCATGCTAATTAATAAGCTAACAGAAGAGATCTTTGGCAGCGGGCTTCAGCAGGATCCTAAACTTAAGGTTTTGATCCAAGGCCAGACTGGAAGAACGCAATGAAGAATGAATGATCAGTTGACTCGCTGCTTTCCACAGCATGCTGTAGCACAAAGGTGCCCCTCAGACCTTCCCAGACAGTCACTGTACCGCCCACCCAAGTGCAGGGCTAAGGATGCTGCCAGCGCTCCCATGGCAAAAAGATGGCCAAGTTAAATGCGTGCCAGTAGTCAGAGTGGTGCAGGCATGGGGCATGTGCCAAGGGTATATACAAACCCCGGACCATGTGAATTAGGGGGCGTCTTGTCAGATGCAATGACTACGCATCTGTTCTGTACAGTCCTGTTCTGATAACCCCTTGCAGTCACCACCCAGATCCCTTGCAGTTCCTTTCACAAGCACCATCAGGCTGTCTTTGACTGCCCAACTGTTGCAGTATGTTCAGTTTCTCTATGTGAAGGAGATCAGTAAAATACATACAAAATACAGAAAACAGAAAGAAAGCAACTGCAGCAGACTAGTAAGTTATTTGCTAAATAGGAAAATACTGTCCCTTAAGTCACATAAAAGTCTTGATGACAACTTCCATTGCACTGTAAACTTGAACTAGTATCCCTTTTTATTAATACAGCCTAGCAAGAGTGGCAGTATTTCAGGCTAATCCACCTTTTGCACTTGCCCCATCAGAACCTAGGCCAGCTACACCCTGGCCATCTCTATTAGATTTTCCAGAATATCCTTCTCCTGTAAAGTAAGTACGATATTATGACCCAAAGAGTTGTTGCAGTGAGATTTTGAGTCAGATGCTCTGCATGGGATTGACTGTCTTGCATCTTCCACTTAAAAGGGAAATAGTTTTCGAACACTTCGTGTCCAACGTAGACCAGGATTGAGTTCATTCCTGAAAGTAAGCACAGGTCGTACCATCTGAAAGAGCAGGTATGAGCTTGCTTCAGAGTAAGCAGGCAGAGGCATGCCAGGCTTAGGAAACAGAGTGGCACCAAGACAACAGCAGCTATTCACAACAGAAAATGTTACTTGCCCCAAAGACACTACACGTGTGTGTTTTCAAATATAGTCTGAGAGGTTCTCTCCCCCAAAATGCTTATTGAAAAGAAAGACAACCTATATGCTAAATCGAAAATACAACCAAATCAGTATCCTGCAATTTTACTGACAAGGAGAATAATCACAGTTACCGTCTTCAGGGTGGCCAGGTGCCAACCTATTTGGTCAGATCTATTGCCTTTACAAACAAATGCTGACTACCCTTCAAAGCTCTGGGATTTCTGGTAGGAGATATGATACCATGCTGTCACCCTACCCGTCTTCCTGTCCAGACACCAAAGCTGCTGAAAGGTTCCCTCTGCTGTGGGTTTGCATTTTGTACTCAAATGTTTGTCAAGAGCCCAGTGTGGTTAAAACCACAGTAGGACGCTTTGGGAGACACACTTCTCTAAAAGCACATAGAGACAGAACCTACACAGCTGCCCAGGGGATTTCATCTTCCACATCTTCAGAAGTGGTATTACTCTGTTGACAGACCTTTGAGTTTCCCATTAGGTTACCCAAGGCTCAGCAATCCTTTCCAAAACCAACTACGAACCAGCTGTGGTATTTTGCTTGGTACTAGGCAGCTGTTCCCTGGGACCTTAACTCGAGACCAAACTGAGAACAGCCATTGGGCAATAGTAACTTCCAGCCCTCATTTAAAGGTGACAGTCCCTCTCTCCTAAATATCTGGCCTCAAGTGTCCTAGTTCTATGCAAAGATTTGGCTCAAGTTAATCATTCTGGCATCTTTCAGGTTATCTCATTCTAAACCCCAATCATTCTGGCATCTTTCAGGTTATCTCATTCTAAACCCCAATCATTCTGGCATCTTTCAGGTTATCTCATTCTAAACCCCAACTCTTTAAAAAAAGACAAGGGAAGCTCAGAAAACATAAAAGGATAGTATCTGTGCGGCAGGAATTGGAAGGAATATGTTTCCTGCTGTGATTTCACTGACCTGGGTAGAAAAATGGAGCACCTGACCACAGTCTCTTGACATCCACAAGGTAATACATCAGCAGTAAGAGGATGAAGGCAAAGCAGCTCATGGTTGTCACATACGATACTGACCTACACACATTTTCAGTAGAAAGATTATTTCGAGAACTAGGTGATACAGACAGACCTCAATATATGAAAGGTAAAACGTTCTCCAAGGTAAAATAGTACTTTAACAAAATCATACTAAAAGTTGTATCTCTTTGCTTACCATAAGTTCTTGTTTATGGGAATAAACCCTTCTTCTTTAGAACATTTTGTCAAGGCAGCAGAAATAATTCCCTGAAATAGAAAGTTGCTAAAGATTATATAACCACTGCAATATGTTTCAGAAATACCAAGTTTGCATTGCATAAAAATGTATGTCTACTAAAGAGCTACAAAACTGACTGTCTTACCATTACTATGCTCCATATGATGAACCGACTCATAATTTGTTTGTGCTGGTCTTTGTAGAACAAGATCACTTTTCCTGCCTAATAGAATACAAAAACTTAATTAATGCCCATAATTGTCACGTTTCAAGAGCCAGATGTATTTGCCACCAGCTACCTGTGCTAAGACAGAAAACAGAAATAGGATTTATACCAACTAGGTGGCTGAAAGGCTCAGAATAGGAACTCTGTGAAGAATGGACACAGATGGGGTAAAGTGCACCTTTTCTCTCCTCCCTGCTACGTTAACACGGAGGAAGGGGACAAGCAACTTTTTCAGGTTAACACAATGTGACTCAAGCTCCATCTCCCTCAGCAAAGATTGCACAAAGGCACACCATGATGACTCCCCAACCAGTCCCCACAGCTTCTCCACAACGCCGTGTTGCACCCTGGCTGGCTCGGAGCACACACTCCGTTTCATGCACCACTAAGAAATGTGTCCTGATGACTCTTTTCCTCGGTGTCACGCTTCTGGTCCAAGCTCTGCCCCACAGAGATTCCCAATCAATTTTTAACCCAGTGCTAACATGCAGTGACATTCCTTTCCCAGCACAAGAGTTTCAGTTTGGTTAACAGCTGCTGCACAGACAGAAAAGGCGGCAATGACTAACTAGAACTGCATCAAAAAGCATCATGATACCTTATTTTAAACACAGTGGTGAGCTGTGAGCTTTTGATGTTGGTAGCACTAATGCAAACCCCTGCCTCCCCCGTGTCTGGAAAGGTGAGCACACCCATAGCACCTATGTGAGATGGCTAACACTGCATGTCAAGTGGAAAATTAACATGGGGAACATGTTCAGCTGCGACCTTTAAAACCGTACGTTTAAAATAAAGCTGTGAAGTCCATGCGTCTCTTGGCCCCATTTTCCAACATGCAGAGCCAGCCTACTCCCAGCATAAGCCCAACCTTAAAACAAGCAAAGAAAGTTTCCGGGTGGATATTTTGCAAACTCCTTGTGTCTATCTCTTAGAAAAACTAAGAAAGAGTTTTGGTTTATCTAATGCAAGCTACTGCCAGGTTAGATTCCAGTTCTGACACTCACCTCAGGCTAAGTCAGCCTGAAAGCATTGCTTTGCAGAAGGTTTTGTTAGAACCAGTCTCAGCCTTAAATAAAGAAACCAAGTTGCCTCCCCATGTCCAAGATATTTTGAATCTTCCCATTATAGTGCACAGCCAGAAAGAAAAGAGGTACCTGCAGTCCCAGAAATGCCATAAAAATGCTATTTATGGTCCCCAGGATCCCTTCAGGATCATATGGCACCGTTGTTTGGTAAATCACCTTAGAGAGAAAACAGCTGTTAGAGGGCACCTGAGCAACCATCATTACCTGACAGCTCTGCTCAGTGCTTGCCTGCGGCTTCGTACTGCAAACCAAAAGCTACTTACGCTTGAAGAGGGATGCTGATACATATGCTTTTCTCCAAGAAGCAAACGATCAATGTAACCAGCTGCTCCTCCGGTGCAGTTGGGATAGCGTCCAAAGTCTCCAATGCCCCCAGGACCAAGATAGCCCCTAGGACAGAAGCAAACAGGTTATGGCACAAAGTGCTGGCACGCTCCACCTGAATAGCAGCTGGTCCAGTGGCCTAGCCCACTAAATGCTCAACGTTTTCCTGGCCAGAGGCACACAGTGAAACACCGGTCCTACATGACACCTGGCTGGTGACCACCCTGTTTTGATCATTGCAATTCTATAAGCAGTTGAGTCCCGAGGGGACAGGCAGTATTGGGAGCCTAAAGCTGCTGCTCCACCTGCCCTGCAGGTGCTGACCCTTTAAAGGGGCAAAGATAGAGACAGGGATGACATTGCAACGATCGTATATTGCTGTACACAGACCCCTACAAGATTTTAATCCTCTTCTTTAGACAGAAGGGAGCAACGATGTCACCTTTCGTAACACCTGGTACTTCAGTACCAAAGTAAAGAAGTTTTTTCACATGATGAATGCTTCCCTTAACCTCGCTGGCCTAAAAGCTCTCCTCTTCGTTCTTTCCTTATGGGTAATAAAATGTATTTTCTACTCACTAGAAGAAAAACAATCTGATGGCCCATAGAAAGCAGTCTGAGTGCACAGTCTTACCTGGGACAACCTGGCACTGGTAACAGAAAGGTCAGGCAGAGCCAAATCACTTCTAACATCAGAATGAAAATCCACTGTGGCCAGTAGGGGAGAATATCCTGCAGAGCAGGACATGGCAACTCCTGCATGAGATGGAGGGAGTGGGGTATTAGCTGGCAAGTGAAAAGCATGCCCCTGGGGACATCCTGTGCTTCCTGGCAGGCAGTCCCCCAGATATGAGAGCTGTTGTCATTACAAAACTGGGTTCTATCAAGAGACCTTTCATCTTCATGAACAATTTCCACACACTTAGTTACTCGGGGGAGGGGGAGAAAGAAACGAAAACAATAGCCCACAATGTTTTTTAGCTTGGAAAATGTCAAAAGGAATTTTGATTCACGAGTAGAACAAAAGCCTTTTGGGAAAACAGACTCCAAAGGCCAAAAAGCAGTATTACTTTCCCCTGCTGTGAAA
Source organism: Falco biarmicus (assembly GCF_023638135.1). NCBI lineage: Eukaryota > Metazoa > Chordata > Aves > Falconiformes > Falconidae > Falco > Falco biarmicus. The sequence goes on along the minus strand of NC_079288.1, from coordinate 60,854,451 downwards.
AAACACTGCCAAAATTAACCAGACAAAATGCAGGCCACAGGATTCAGCACAGCTATGTCTGTCCCTGGGGTCCATTGGTGGTGGAAAGTCATCAAAACTGCCTGGGAATGCCTGCTTTAAGCACCAGCTGAATGGATCAGTGAAATCCTCAAATAGAGCAAAGCTAGATGTGATAAAATGCAGACCTGGACACTGAAGGGTGCATGTTCCCCGCAACTTCTGCCAGGTCACACTGCACTACACATCAAGTAAGATGCTACATGTTTTTTCATAATTTCTCATGCGTTCTTTGTGCTCAGACAAGCAACCCTACTCCAGCATCACTTGTCATCTCCCCACATAACTCACCAAGGTCCCATTCTCAGCCCCAGCTCTGGTAAACAGGAGCTCAAGAGCAGCAACCACCAGGTACGTGAATCCCAGCCTCTGGAGCACCCCAGGAATACGCAGATTATCCCAGGACACTGGAAAACATGAAAGCAATATGGAAGAGGAGCAGACATGGGCTCTTTTGTAAATATGAAAGCTGCCTTTCTCCAGGGAGAGCTGACACGCACTGCACCTGCGGGTACAAGGGACACCTCCACTCTGCCACCCCACTTTCTGTAAATCAAAACCCTGGGAATGTCACCTCTAAGACAATGAACAGTGGTTGGCACAGGGGTCAAACAGAGAGAACTGCATCGGTGTAGAACTGAACAGCGCTCTACAGGACACAACAAACTGCCCCCAAGCAACTGGTCATTAACAGTAAGGCTGACTTTTCTCAACAGCCCAACCAGGGAGGCAGGAACAACAGTTGCAGAAATACAAGACAGACAGCAAGTTCCGCTCACATGGTCCAAGGCAGTAATTGGGATTCACAACTATGATTCCCAGCAAGATTAGCAGAAAACTCCTCCAGAGGATTTTCCCGAGCACCTTCCGCTTGGAACTTCCCAACCTCAGCATGGAGCTCAGTGACAATGATACTGATGTCCCCATGATGAACACAAACCTGGAGAACAGAGCAGATGGGAAATTGAGCTGATAGATTTCTCATCACACGTGTGTGACAGCAAACACTGAAGACTGCAGAGTAGCCTGCACTGGCCCACCAGAAATGCATGCACCGAGTGAAATTGGACAACTTTATTTCCTCTGATTGCTAGGCATTCCCAGACAACCGAGCCCGCACTAAGGGACAGTTCAGAGAAGTAACAGCATTCTGGTCTTTTGCAGCAACACATACGCTACCAAAAAATTCCATTACCCAAAATTAAATTAGCATCTTCAGAGCAGTAAAACACAAGCTGCAAATCTATGACCGAAGTTCAGAACTGTCCCGCTCCTTCCCTCTAGATTAGGTTCACAGTCCAAGGCCAGCTCCCATCTCCAAGAGTAACTACAACCGATGTGTATTTTAGGGAAGCATGCTAGGGACAGGTGGGATAATTGCTTCCCTGTACAACCATTCTCTGGTTACAGACAGATTAGCTTAATCCAAAATTCCCTTGGCTATTTTCTCTCTGGATACCTATCAGTCCAGGTTTTAATCTTGCCAGATTGTCCACTTCCAATACAGCAGCGTGGCAACAAGCTCCTCAGGGATACTGCACTTCCATTAGCAGGGTAACCCCGGGCCTTCCACTGGCATTGTGTGAGGGGAGGAAGGAGGATGTGGGGCAGCCGAAAGCACTTAGCTCTTCTGCTCGTTCATAAGGTTGATGCTGTTATCTGGAGGGGCAGATTCCTACCAACCACTCAACACAAATTTACCCCTCCAAATAGGTTTCCACATGGAGACAAGGTACACACGATGTTCTCCTTGCAACCCTTAACATAAGGAACCACTTGACACAAGAACGATTCTTCAGGAAGACTTACCATGGGAACACCAGATCTGCCACTGTTAATCCTACAGGGAAATACAAAGGAACACATTATTTACCTTGAACCCTCCCTAAATTTTAACCATTATTGTTGAGTTTCCAGAGGAATTGCTGGCTGCTTGCAATTATTTGATGCCCTAAAACCTAAACCACATTATAAACAAAACCTACAAAGAGCCAATCATCTTGCTTCACTGCTTTTACCATTCTTCAAAAATAGGGTCAGAACTGATAGCTGTGTCCTGGGAAAGATTTCAGGGATGGCATCCTTGCTGTTCTCCACTAGGGCAGCATGATGCCTGACCCCTTCACCATCAGCTTGCCAATCAAGGCACTATGTTTGTACAGCATCGAGCACCATCAGCTTGACTGTGGTCATTAAACACCACAGAGAAGTTAGATAGGAACCTGTGTCAAAAATGAAAAGGTTACGCACAGGCAGTGATCTGAAACCACTGCGTGACAAGCAGGACTATACACTGCTTTGCCCATTAACCTAACAAGCCAGATACCCTGCTGAGGCACACTGGCACAGTGTCCCAGCCCTCAGCTGAGCAACAGCTCGCTGGCAGCAGCTACCGTGCTAACCATATCTAGATACTGCTGCAGTTAAAACCCAGATTAATTGTCTCAATTGTACTTTACCATTCCAACTCTCATGTTTGAAGAACCAGTATTTTCCTCCTCCATAGTTAACAAACACCATAATTATAAGAGACAGCCTAAAAGGACAACAACAAAAACACACACAAAGTATCACGTGTCAATGAAATACATATGTATGTGAACACAAAGTTAATGTTTATGCCCATTAAAACATTTCTAACTGTGAGACCTGGTTTATTTTATTTTTAAGGCAAGATTATGTACAAGGTTTCCAGCTTTGCCAACCAGGAAGCAGCATTTCAAAGATCATGGGTGGCCGTGACCCAAAGTAAGCTCCTTCACATAGCATTTTCGCATGGAACGTATGTTATTCTTTTCCACCCTCTGCCACAACTTTGATGTTTCCTCAAACTAGATTAACTGCAAAGTGTTTCAGAAAATCCAAGAATTAAACCCTTGACTATCTTCCAAGTAAAACAGACCCCTCTGAACTGTCCATCTGCTATATGTTTCTGCACACTGTCAAACAGCCATTGGAAAAATCTCATTGTTCTTGGAAGAGTTGCTTTTTGAGCAAGGTCTTATGCTCACCCTCGGAACGTGTCCAGGGAACGCAGCCGCTGCCGAGAGGCTGTACTCCAAAAACGCGGGGTGGGATCACTGTTAATGGAGTCTGTTGTGTTCGGGGACCCAAGCTCCTTTGGGAACAAACCACACACACGAAGGACAAGTCAGCAGCTGCAGCAGCTGCCTAGGGAACAGAGGTCAGCAAATCGCAAACTTTCACATACTGTGTTTGTCTTTGTTCTCCCCATCTTCCTCTTCTTTTTGTTTCCCTACTTGCTACTTCTAACCCCTTCGTAGCTCCACCATATTGCAATAATATTTGCAGATGCTCCACACTCCACCTTTGACCAGTGTGGAAACAACAATGCAGTGAAAAGAGCCCTGTGTTTGAGACTCATGAAAGTTGAGTCCAGTCGAAATCAGTCAGACTTGCTGTCACTGTGAGTGCTGCTCTACAACAGAGTTGAGCAGATCCAGTTGCTGACTCTTAAAAGAGGATCCATCCCATCCTAAGCCGTCAGCAACTTGTCTGACACCACAGAGAGACTGTTCAGAGAGCTAAACCAGCAGAAAATCAATCCTTTTACATGTGGGTGTGGCTTCTTTCCAGTTGAGTTCCCTAGATCACTCAGTGACAACATACAGAAGCAGGTATTGCTATAACACAGCTATGGAGATGAACAACAAGAACTGCTGCAGATCTCTGCTCCCAAGTCATTTGATTCTAGACTGATTTGGACCTCCTAGATGTGAAGCCCAGACTGTGGTGATCTATCTGTATTCTAGCGCAAAACACAGCTCACACAGAAATGCCAGCTCTAGGGCTGCCGGAGAAATCCTGATTTACGCATAGATCCTGCTAAAATTCCTACTGTGCTGGAAACAGAAATGAAAGCTGGCATTTCTTCCCTTCCCTTACGCTGCCTGTGTCAGAAGGGGACAGTATTTTCACTAACACGTTTGCCTCAAGGGAACTAAAGAGGGCACAAAGCTGTATGTTCAAGACTTGCAAGAGCTCTACTGGGAATCCACTAAGCTTGCACAGAAAACCAGCCTAGCACTCTGCATTGACATAAAATTACCTGTCTGACATCAATACAAGATTTGCCAAGGGGAATATACACAAAGGGAATATGATTAGTAATAAACAAGTCCCCAGATGTCCAGATAGTGTGTGTTCCTCAGAGATGAAAACACTACAGAATGCAAAGATACAGTGGTCACTCACAGAATTAATCAGACGATCAGTTTCTCTGGGGTTCAGTTTCTTGTAAACCCAGTTTCTGACTGGATCAATTCTGAAAACAAGTAACAGTTTAAAACACAAAACAAAACGAGAAGCGCTTCGTAGCCAACTTCATCTTAATATCAACTATTTAGCAGCATAAATGAAAAGTTGGGACAGTCCCTATTTCTGTTTTCCCAGCTCACATAGGTAATACTGAGATTCCGCCAACACCTGGGACCTCAGCTGCATAATTACACTGCTGTGAGCTCAGATTCGGGAGCTTTATTGTCAGGTTGTTCGCAGGCAGGGGTGACTCATGTCATTCAGTACACAGGACGAAAGGCTGCATATGCTACACACACTTAGGTCCCACTGACTTGTATTGCCAGTTCAGGGCTAGACCCAGGAACAAGCCGGGGAGGGTGAGGCAGGGTGTGTGACAGCGGGTGTCAGTTGCTCTCCAGTAACTGCGCTACACACAAACTAACAAGGCTGCAAGATGTCTCTCAAGTGAAGTTGTATCACTTTGTATTTATTATCATATGGACAGCCACCACAGCTTAACTTGTATGTAGCAACCTGATATGATCTGATCTGCAAGCAGGGTTACAGTGGGACTCTGAAGCGCTAGAACATTCTAACGTGTTTTAACTGGCAGCTCCACTTCATGTGGGAGGAAGTATTACAATACTGTTCACTTACTTCATAAAAAGGCGCCCGACAATCAGGATAGCAAGGATTCCCATGTAAACCAGGAAAGCAAAGAGAATAGCTACATGAAAAAGAGAAGAACACAACTCTATAAACAATCTGACAACACCACTCAGCTGCCCAGGCTTGACCAAGCACGACACAAACAACAGAAAGCCCAACACACCAATCATCACATCCCTTCTCTGTGCAACACATATCCCCGGCCTGAGCCCCAAAGACAAAAACCACCACCACAATCCAAAACAAAAGCCGGCTAGTTTCAAAGTGCAACTCAGTGGCTGCACATCTCAGCAGAAAAAAGGAAAACAGAACTGCACTGCACCACAAGGCAATGATGAGAAAAGAATCAATGTGCTATATACTCTGAAGAAGAAACTAGAGATTCAGGAAGAGCCTCAACATGAAGATGGGGGAGAGGGTAATACGTCAAGTTTGCAAGCATGGAGGGTTTTTCTTTAGAGCTGGAAAACTGGAAGGACTGAAGAATAACCTAACATAAAGGAAAAGAATGGAAGAGACGTAGACAAGAATTTGAAACAGTCCTGGAAAAAGAGATGAACAAGAAAGCAAGACATGAGATTTAAAATCAAAAGCGCAAAAACAACAAAAAAATCTGAACACTATGAATTCTTTCCCATTTTGAGAGAGAAACAAGATAGAGGGAAGAAGCAGGGAAACAGGAACTACGAAAATACCTCCCTCCGGACACATACCCACTGATTTTTCTGGGCTAATCCCTGCTGCCAAAAGGCTGTGCTTATACAGTGTATCACCTGAAGAGGCCTGAACCTGGTCAGGGCCTCGAGACAGATGTATAGAACATAAGAAGGTAAGATGCTGAGAGAAGAGCAGCAAGCCCATGACACATCTTCAGCACAGCACAAGTGGTTGCACAGGCTTTTTAGGAAGTTGGTCCTGCTGGGAGACATGCAAGTTGTGGAATGAAAAGGCAAAAACAGAGGATTACATACGGAGGTAGCTGTTGATAGGGCCTTCATTGATGACTAGGTCACAAGAAACGGTTTCGGTGCTTGTATTTAGGCTTGTACTTAGAGTCTTTACCACAAGGGAATAATTGCCAAACTCTCCAAAATTATACTGAATCCTGCAAAGGATAAAGGAAACAAAACTTGCTGAGCCATCACCGCTACATGCGGGTACCACCGCAGCATTCAGGGGGCTGTAAGCCTTAATGCTTGTAGGAAAGGCAAGCTTGGCCTAACAGCGTGATTTAGCAAGGAGCTGGCTCTGCCTTTGCCAAGCACTACCTTCCCCTAGCCTAACACAGACGCTTTACCACACATGCACTGCTTACTACATCACCTGTCTTCTTGAGCTACAGACTCTGCAAGAGAAACCAGGCGCTTGCAGATGCTGGCTCGACGCATACCAGTTTGGCTCCTGCCTGCGCCTAGATCCTTTCGGCACAATTACAACGTATGCCACGGTTACAGCAGCAGGGGAAGCCTGAACTCTAGGTCTGAGCAGTCAGGGAAAAGGTGATGAGCAGCTAATAAACAGGTGCACAGCTTCCAAAAAAACCCCCAAAAAACAAAAAACAAAAAACCAAAAACCAAAATACAGGACAGAGCCATCCAGGTGTTCCCTGGGGCCGGGCCACATACTTGCAGAGCTCTCTGTCACCCACAGAGCCGTTGAGCAGCAGGGTGAGCGGATGCTGGGTATCGACCATCACCGCCGCCGTGCCCGGTTCTCTCAGGCTCCCGTTGCTTGGTGGGACAAATGCCAGGAACTGATACAAGCACTGTGGAAGAAGAGGGTGAAGCGAACGCATCAGCGCCCAAGGACGGCGAAGGGGGGTCTGCCACCGCACCGTGTTGAAGGCAAGGGGAGGCGCCCGGGGGCTGGAGGCGCCCAGGGGGTGCAGGGCTTCTCGGTGTACTGCTGCGAGGCACAACCGGGGCGCAGCTGCCTCGCAAAGCCGCGGGGAAAGGCCCGCAGCCCCGCCGGGGGCCGGCGCAGGGCTGGGAGCGGCGGGGGCCGGCGGGACCCCCGCACGGCGCGGCTCGGCGCCGCTGCCCCGCTCACCTGGTGGCAGGCGCCGGAGAGGGCGGCGAGGCGCAGGCCCTGCGCCGCCAGCTCGTTGCGGACGAGCAGCAGGGCCTGGTCCATCCGCCCCGCGGGGTGCCGCTCCGCCGCCGCCGCCCCGAGGGGCCCGGGCCCGCGCCCCGCCGCCGAGCCCTCCCCGTGCGGCTGGGTGACACCGGGCGCCATCAGCAGGGCGCCCAGCGCCGCCGCCACGGCCGCCACCAGCCCCGCCGCTGCCGCCATGTCGCTGCGCTCCGCCCCGGGGCGGCGCCGCCACCACTGCCCTGCGCGGCCGCGGCGGGGCCGGGAAGCGCGGTCGGTCCTTACCCACCCCGCTGCCGCCGTGTTTGCCGGGGTCAGGCGTCTGCGCCCGGGCGGGCCGGCAGGCCGGGCCCCGGTTTACAAGGCGGGAGGGTGAGCAGCGAGGCGGGCGTCGAGCTGACAGCCGGGGGGCCTTGCGGCGCTGCGCTCGGGGCCTGTGCTGGGCCTGCGGGCTCGGGGCTGCGGGTTCGGGGCTGCGGCGCCAGCCGGGCGGGCCTGCGGTGGGACGGCCCCGGACCTTCACCCCCGGGCTGGGCAGAGGGTCCTTGCTCAGCGCCGCCTTTCCCGGAGGATGCAGAGGGCACAGCCATGGAGAAGAAGCCGCGCTTCTCTCGAAGGGAGTTTCCTCCCAGGGAGGTGTCGCCAGTCTCGTTGGCATTACTGTTTGCGGCCATCCTGCTGCTCAATGCCCTGCTCTACCTGTACCTCAGCACGTTCGACGGCGCTTCGGGACGCAGCGAAACAGACCCCGGCCTCTGCCCGTCTGGGTACTTCAGGCTGGGAGCGGTGAAGAACTGTTCCCCGTGGCTCTCCTGCGAAGCCATCAATAGGGAAGTCAGGAAACTCAAGTGTGTTGGTGAAGGTGCTGTGAAAAAGGTGAGTTTGGTTTTCCTTTCTTCTCTGCTGTGGATAACGAGCTTTCACTGTTTGCTGGCTAATTAATGCCCATACCGCTGTTATAATTATCCTTGCAGCAGCTAATTACTGTAGGCATCCTGGGCATATGGCTACTGACAAGGTGCACAGCACAGGTAGGAGAGCGTGACCTGAGCACCTTCCGGACACCAAATGACATCCAGCTATAAAAGCAAAATCACAGAGAGTGGTGAAGCGCTTGTGGAGCATGGCACAGTCACGGTAGAGTAAGACTGGCTGGTTGGGTGGTATGAAATAATTTAATTCAACCGCATTGCCCATTCCAGAGAAAACTTTGGAAATTGTGATGTGATTATACCATTGGTAAGGGCTTGCTGTGGCAGGTACATGGCCCTGCCTAAAGGCTTGACCGTCTCTGGTGACTGTAGTTTGCAGCTGTGACTAAGCAGTGACTCGAAAGTCAGCGGCAGCTGGCAGTGGTTGGTGTGAGAAGGCTCTCCACGTGTCTTACATGTCTCTTGTGTATTCTCAGGTCTTCCTTTCTGAGTGGAAGGAAAACAAAGTGGTCCTTTCAGAGCTCACCAACTCAGACCTGAAGGAGGACTTTCTCCATGGACTGAAGATGCTGAAAGCACTTCAAAGCAAGCACGTTGTCCGGCTGCTTGGCTACTGTGAGCAGCAGTTCACAATCCTCACTGAGTACCATCCTCTAGGCTCCCTGAGGGGCCTGAATGAAACTCTCCACATCCCCAAGTACAAGGGCATGAACACCTGGCATCGCAGGTTGATGCTTGCTATAGACTATGTGAGTGTCATTCAGTACCTGCACAGCAGCCCTCTGGGCACCTTAGTGATGTGTGACTCAAATGACCTGGACAAGGTCCTCTCTCAGTATCTCCTAACAAGTGACTTTCACATCCTGGTGAATGATTTGGACGCTTTGCCTGTTGTGAACAGGAGTGCTGGCAAGCTGGTGAAGTGTGGTCATCGGGAGCTCCGGGGTGAGTTTGTAGCTCCTGAACAGCATTGGCCCTATGGAGAAGAAGTGCCATTCAAGGATGACCTCATGCCTCCGTATGATGAGAAAACAGACATCTGGAAAATCCCAGATGTCTCAAATTTTTTCTTGGGCCATGTTGAAGGAAGTGACGTTGTGCGACTGCATTTGTTTGACATCCATGCAGCATGTAAGAAGCAGGACCCAGCCGAAAGGCCTTCTGCCCAAGAGGTCTTAGACACCTACAGGAAGGTTTTAACTCTGCTTATTCGGGAGGCAGCCATGCCTAGTACTAGGGAAATGTTATAGTGAATCATGAGACAAAGAACATACTGAAGTTAATGTCCTTCCTATTTATTTAGCTTGCCTGAAGGACAGAATCATTGTCCCCAAAACTGAGAAGAAAAGAACAAGTGAAGTTGTACGTTTTGATTTAGAAAAAAAAATAAATCTACCCAGTGCCAGAGCTGTGCAAGTTTCCCATTTACATGTTTAATCTATCATTGGAAGAGGAGGAGGGAAAGAAATTAAGTTGTGTGGGTGCAGGGGGAAAATTTGTTCCTTAAGAAACAATAAATTTTCTTTTGCAACATTTACACAAAAACTCTTTTAAAAAATTACAGGAAAATAGTTAAAGAAAAATATTGGTCCACTTAAACTGGTTGAAGAGGATTCAAGAGCAGAGAACATTGCATGCCCCCCACAAGCTTTGTGCTGATTCCTGTGGCTTTGGCCCACATCTTACCCACAAAGCCCTTGCCCGCTTCTCCATGGAGTAAAAGCAGTGGTCGCTCAGAAAGGAGTACCCTAGTTCACTTCAGATTCTGGTGAACCCCCGATGCCAGAGCCCCAACAGCAGTCTCTCCCTGCTGGATGGGGAGCAGGTTGTTTTTGGAGCTGTGTGGCCATCGGTCTGTGGGCCCTGTATCCCACACCTGCAAGCACGTGGCCACTTTTTAAGCAAGCAGATGATGCAGTTTCTGAAGAGACTGCTTACAGACATGTGCCCTTGGTTTTCAAGCCTTTGCTCTGTGGTATTCTCAGATGGGCTCTTCAGAGATGAAGCTGTAAAACAGAAGTCTATTGCTCTTTTTTATTCCACAGAAATCCTGAGTGCTTTGGAAAAGAGCTGAAGTGCATCTTTTTTTCATTCACTTGTCCATGCAATCGTGACTCGATGGAACCAGGGAGAACAAGGAACTGAAAGAGAACGTGGCTTCCTTCCACAGCAATAAGCATTAAACATTAGCTTTGGAAAATAACATTCCTATATTCAGAACATGCAACTCTGTTGAGTCTGAATTCAAAGCCCACTAAGCATAAAGGTTGCTTTTTTGTTCAGTGTGTTTAGGAGAAACCTTTTGGTACCTACATGGGTGTTGCAGCCTGGTACCAACAGCTGGAGAGGAGGAGTAATGATGCCTTAATCCAGCAGTTGGCTCTTTTTGGTGGGACTGAGATGTATTTGTTCTCTTGCTGAAAAAACAGGAATAGTCTGAATGAGACATATGGGCCCTACCATTACACACCTGAGGACTTTGTTCTGTGGACTAGGTCTTTGAAGACCTAAAGGCCTGAGACAGCTTTCATGTTTTGACTTGATAAGTGATTTGTAAGCAGAGACTTACATTGTCCTTTCTGCTCAAGTGTCTGGTTCTGTTCTTTGCTGTACTGATATTCCTCTTCACCTAAACAAGCTGTGTTGTGACTGCACTGAGAATATGCAGTCAGTTTGTGTACAAAATGTTCAAAAGCTGCTCCCAGATTTTATTACAAATGGGAAATCTTTCCTGGAAATTACTACATTCATACCTGATTTCATACAATGTCAGCAGGAGCCCTTTAAAGGCTTCTCATTATGGCTTTCCTTTCGCTCTAGTCAGTCGCTTTTCTTAAACTAGCTAATATTTGCCATTTTTCACTTGTGCGGCCCTCCCTAGCAGCTTTCCTGCTCAGGTTGTCAGGAAGCAAAGCTCAGAATTCAGGGCCTCCAACAGAGAACAGTCATTTTGGATGCTTCATGTTTGTTTTGGACTTTGACACAAAACACCTTAAAGAAGCCTGGGGAAGAAGAATGCTCTATCTGTTGTAATTGCATCATCCAGCCCATGAACTATTGAGTTTTTATTATTAGGATTAGAGTTCTGCAGTTCCAGCATGAATCCACGATGTGCAACAATTAGAAAAGCATCCTCTTGCAGCTCCTCAGAACCAGGGATCAAGCTTTGAAGGGCCAAGTGTCAAATCTTTTGCATGTGCCCCCAGCAACAACTCAACAACTTGTTACCTCTTGGTAGCCATCATGTATACTTGAAAGAAAAATCAGTATCCAATGGCTGTGAAGTAAACATACCATGTGTTTTTTATGAGAGTAGCAAGGACAGACAAGAAGAACCTACCAAGCTTTTTATGCTGGTCTCTGTTAAGACAAGCTTCTGCTTGGATTCTTGCTCGGTTGTGTACTGCTGCACCTTGCAAACAGCCATATTAATTTCACAGAGTGAAAAACAAATGAGGACAAATTCTGGTTCAGTCTTGCCATGGAGATGTCTCTCTGTACCTGGTGTTACACATTTTTTTAAGAACAGGTGTCTTCCTAAACATTCACCCTAAGCACTGGGTCCTCTGCATGTCTCTTCCCCATTCCCTCTCCTTTAGCTTGTGTGTTGTCCAGCATTGATTTCAGCAGGAATAAATTACATTTGTTCTGAATACAGCATTACGGAGCTTCCAAGTTTCTTTTTTGAGATGATGTCTCTGTCTATGAGGAAACACTAGATGGCAGCATGAAGGTCACTTTAGCATTAGTTAGTAGCAGTTGCAGTCTCTCATGCCCAAACATAGCCAGGATCTGGCCTTGGAGCCAGTATTTTGCTAGCAAACTTCCATAAACCCCTAAAAGATCTCATTGTGTTTGCATTAGCAAGTCTGTGGTAACAAAACTGACAGATGTAAGGGCTGTCAGAAGAGCCACACATGCCAGTTGCAGGGGCTAACTCTCCTTTAACTTGCTCGTCCTATGTGTGTACTTTACTGTCCCTTTTAATGTTAACCTGGCGCAACCTCAACCAAGTTTGAGTGTCACCTCCTTCCAGTCTTTCAGTAAAAGCAGAGTATGCACCCTCTCCATCTTTCTGTTCTTCCCCACTAACCCCTTCCACAATCTCAAGATTGCATGAATCCCATCCTTCTTACATTTCCAGCTTCTTTTCCCATAAAGGGAAGAGGCAAGGCCTCACAGAGAGTGAAGAAGCAGGACAGCCCTACTATGCAGCTGCCTCCCCTCTTTCCAGTTCTCTCTGCTGGGCATTCCAGTTTTACCACCAATGACAGCCTTGAATAAACATTCAGCGGCTTTGCTGCCTAAGTACAAGCAGCTCTTACATGTCTGGCGGAAAACATCAAAGGATTGATGAGCAGCAAGAAGAGGCCTGTTCACAGCTGGAAGTCTGCATGCCCCTCTCTCCTCATTCACTCTCCAGCCAGCTCTAGATCAGTGGACATGACCTCCCCACCAAAAGCACTGCCACAGGTCTGCCTAACCTCAACAGCAGCTGCTGGGTCTCATCTCAACCTCAAATCAAAAGCCTCACGTTCCCTGTTCTTTCTCACAAAAGATGCTGCTTCTGGGATGGTTATTGCCATGTTTCCTATTGTACCCCTGTTCCTCCATCCCAAAAGTCCAGCCAATGAAGCTGCACAAAGATGCAGGCCACACAAGGAGAAGGGCTGCTACTGGTGATCTCCTTCACAAAAATTCAGAGGAGGTTCCCCAAACCACCCTAGGTGGTCACTGTCAAGGCAGATATGGTCCCAGTGGTCCCAGGGCTTTTGTTTGCTGCCATCACCAAGACAAAGGCCTTGGGTCTGGCCCCTTGCCCAGGGACAGGACCTTCCTTTTGCTGAGGTCAGTGATCTGCACCACCTTGCCCTTCTGTTTTGGGCAATGCCTCCTCTGCCATCCCTGCAGCAGTCCCATAGCACATCCTGCTCTCCACATCCAACCCAAAGAACCAAAGCAAAGACCGTCTCCCAGACTCAAGAAATAGCACCTGGTTCCCAGACTAAACCCTCTGGGACACTGCTGTGCCAGCAGCGGAGGGAGACCTGGGACATGCCAGCCGGGCCTGCTGACAGTCTGGCTGCAGGTGCCAACTGTGTCAGGGCACCTGGACCACACTACTGGTATGGTATGCTCTACCCTTGGTCAGATGCTGTTGCCAAAACAATTTCCCAGTGGATTTCCCAATAAAGTTTAGCCCTTACCAGTTAGGTCTGTACTACAGGACACAGAACAGAAACACCCTCTCTCAGAGCTGAGTCCCACATTCAGTTCAAACCCACTGCTCCTTGTTTTCCTCGGAGTCATCCAAACAATAGCACTGTCAAGGTTATGTTGGTTTACTTTCCAAACTGCCTGCTGGCTGTAGGCTTCTAGGTGGCTCAAGCCTGATGTAGCGTGTTTCCCTTTGTGTGCTGTGGGTTTCAGAATGCATCCTAAAAGCGCTCATGCAATGCTAAATCCTGTACAGGTGAGCAGCCTTTATGACAGCTCATCTATATGTTCAACACCAGCAGATGTAAGAAGCATTGCATGCATATCGACACCAGCTGCTATGTAGGTCTGGGTAAATCCTGCAGAAATAAAATAGACACAACCTATTTAATTGAACAGGGTTGTGGGTTGTTGGTTTTTTTTTTTCTTTTCTCAAGGACACTTTTAAAGTCTGTGCTACTCTGTGTTTAATGAGAGTGTTTAAGTATTAAGTGTATCAGAAGTTTAGAATTCCACACAAACTTTCTGAAATTCTATCACAAGCTCTAAACCACTATTTTCCTTTGGTGCCACATAAACAAAACTTCAAATCATTATCTTTGTGAAAGAGAGGCAGTGCTGTTTGCCAAATACAATTTGTGAGATATTTGGCAGAATCTGCAACTGTAAACCGATTCTATCATTATGAATATAATGTCTTACCAACAGTCAAGAGACCCTGGGAACAAGAAAAAAGTGGTTCTCAAGTTCTTCTAGCATGATATAATGCATATATTTGTAAAGTTCATCCAAATAAATTATATGGTAGATGGTACTTTTAAAAAAGAAAAAGGATTCTGTGGGTTTATTTTAATTGAAATACTGTATACTTGAGATGACCACATGATTTCCAATAATTGCCACTCTGTGTTCTGATGTCTATAATCCAGTATTTATCAGGACTAAATGGTGAATATATTTACATTACAGTGATATTTATGTCTCAGCAATTTCTGATTCTGTTTAGCTCTGGGTAACTCAAAATCCATTAAAAATATATCTTTATATAGAGAGAAACACAGATTCTTTGGCTGTAATTTTCAAAAGAACAATCTTACTGTTAGATTGCAGCATTCACATTTTGGGTATGAAGTAACTGGATTTTCAAAACTGATTAATATACAGCAGCTTTCAGTCAAATTTATAGTAGTTTCTGGGTGCTAAGGAATTTTGGAAAGTGAATTCTTTCCTTGCAGAGCTGGAAAACCCTTTTCAGCAATTATTTTGATAAACCTATGGGACTGAAGTGGGTGCTTTTTTTAAGCACACACTAGATTTCTTTGTGAAATGAACAAAGTTCCCACTTTTTTTAAGTGTTGGTTTTTGGGGGTTTTTTTTATTAAATCACAGAGTTATGTGTTTTTCTCCCCAAAATCTGGTTCCTGTGTGGAGTTGTCTGACCCATAGCTGAAACTCCCCAGGCTTATTTGTTAATGTGTAATGTTGAAAATCTAGCCACTAAGCTTGGGTCTCCATTAGCTATGTTTAGCTTAAGCCAATGCCATATATTATTATTATATATTATTTGTTTGATGCCTACATGCTTTGGTCACAAGCAAGGATCCTGGAGGTCAGATGCTGTACAGGCACAGCACAAAATGGCAGTCCTTTCCCCCCAAGCAGTTTAGTATAAGAAAATAGAAAACAACTGATGTCCTCATGTATTTAACAGCATACACAAGTGTTGGTCACCTCATCCCAGCTACAAATAAATACACAATCTACACAGAAAGGTCACACCATTTCTTGTGCACAATGACAACTGCAAGGCCTGACCTTGCTTTGACCGAATTCTACAGCAGCTTGCATTCCCATTTCTGAAGGTGTTTCAGGAGCCTAAGACTGAAACAAAATCCCAAGCTATAAAAGCAAACAACAGTGTACCAGAAGCTAGCCTAGACTTAGGAGTACACCAACTTTGGTATTTAAACCAGATTCCTCAAGGAAGTCACACAGAAGGCCTAGACCCCTATAACTCTTCTTGCTACAGGCCAGCAAATGGGAGATCACCCCTTTTTCTCAGGTTTGCAAGGTTGTCACACTCACTGCAGCACCAGATGTTGTGTTCCTCAATCTAACCTTGTCCTACCCACTGCTTAACACTTGCTAAATTCAGAGGGGCATGTGGGGGAAGACAATCTCTGTCTTCTGCGTTAGGGGTGGGAGGATTATCTGAGCCTTAAATTGAGCATTTAATTAAATCAAACAAATCGGGCACCTGCAGTGAGAACCCCCACCCCAGAGACCTGAAGTCATGCTTTGTGGACACAAGCCTTGGTTTCCTCCAGATGGGAAGCTGGGTGCAAAGTCCTGGGGCATTCCAGCCCCTTCCTTGGTTGTCCAGAGCAAAGCTGCAGGGTTATTACACAAAGCGCTTTAGACAGAGCTTAAACACATCTTCTCTACAGCCTGCACAAGGAAGCCTGATCTGAACTGAAGTCTAGAGGTAGTATTGAAATATAAAGAGCAGACAAGTTACTTATGTTCATTCTTTCCACTTTTCTTCCACAGACGTGTAATGCTTTCTTATCAGACCTGTTAGCAGAAAAGTTTAACATACTAAAAAAGCAAACATAAAGCCTCAACTTCATGAGAAACTGTTTAGAATCCCTGTGAAACCATGCTTAATTAACTGTCTTGTGTCATGTTGCATAAGTGATAGACTTATTTTTTTTCCCCTCTTAGTGGTTTCCACAGTTCTGTGCATGGGTGCCATCCTGATTTAATGACCTAGAATTATCTCTAATTGCTGTTCTACTCTTCTTTCCCACACCATGTGGGGCAAGGAACTTTTCTCATGATAATAGTGCCTTAGCTTTTTATTTATTTTAATTTCTTTTTCACTCATATCCTTTTATGCCCTTATCTGAAGCTTCTTAAAATCAATCTGTTCCATAGCACGGAAGGAGAATGACTTGGCACATCCTTGCACTGAGGGCTTTCCAAAGAATAGTTTCCCCAGGCCAGTTGGACATTTGCGAAGTGAGTGCCATACAAGTGAGATGCTTACAATCCCTCTACTCAGTAAGGGGTCAGAGCACTCTCCGGGCACAGGAGGACTCGCTCTGAATGTTTGGCATAGGTTAGATAAATCATGCACTAAAAATACTTGGGTTTTCTCCCGTATTGTCGTACAGAGGGTGAAGAAAAACAACTGTAACATAAGCACATACCCTACATATGCGTAAAAGCAAAGGGAGATGAACTGTATCTGTAATGTCTATATTGTAATAGTTCTAGTATCTGAAGGAAGATGTGGTAAAAAGAGGTATCAGGGCCAGAGGTGGATTGAAGGAAGCAGGAGAGGATAAAGCACAGCACACCTAACCTGTGCGTAGCTCAAACATGCCACATCAGGCAGTACAATAAAAGTGTGTATATGTGTTAGAAAACCTGCTGTCTAGTTAATCTGCATGTCATTTAGCAGTTCAGACTTTTCAAGTTTCTAAACTGAAACACTTGCTCTGCTCCACCTTTTCTGCCAAAGTATGATCCTAGATTTGTGCTTTTTGGCCTCAGGAGCATATGGAGCATAGGTGCAAGCTATGTTGCTCCAGCATCTAATATCCAGCAACTCCCATTATGGCACATTAGGGGAAAAAAAAAAAAAAAAGGCAGTATTTTTTCAAGAAGTGCTGTTTCTATTTTGACAACCTGAACTGTCAAATTTAGTCCCTGTGTGGAAAGTGAAGGCTTGTAACCATCTGAACCTCTTTTCCTCTCAACACCACGTGCTGCTAAGCTACATCCCACGATTCCACGGCCGCAGAGCCAGCACCAGCCCAGGCGGGCGAAGGTGCTTTTGACCCCGCGGCTGCCAGGCTTTCCGAGCTGCTGCATTCACCCCCCCTGCCCACCCGCCGACGTCCCCTCTGGCGCTGGAAGGCTGTGCCACCCCCCGTGCCCGTGTCGCCACCCGCTTATGTCCTCTCCCGCAGCGACTCGTAGCTAGAGGGGGTACAGATTGCGGGCAGGGCAGGGGGGCTGCAGCCCGAGGCCACTCACCGCCCCCCCCGGGCCTCCCCGTGCCGGCGGCAGGGAGGCCGAGGCGCGGCACCTCACCCCGGCCCCGACGGCCCGCCTGACGTCACTTCCCGCCGCCACGGGGCCGCCCCTAACGGCCGTTCTCCCCCATGGCGGCGGCGGCGGCGGCCGGGGGGATGGGCGGCGGCGGCTCGGCGGCGCTGGGCGACAGCAGCGCTATCGACTACTCGGTGCATGAGGCGTGGAACGAGGCCACCAACGTCTACCTGCTGGTGGTGCTGGCCAGCCTCGCCCTCCTCGTCTACGCGCGGCGGTGAGGGGAGGCCGCGGGGTTGGGGGGGAGGCCGCGGGGGGCGGGGCGAGGGCTCCCGCCGGGAAGCGGCCGCGCCGGCCCCACGTGTAGCCGTGCCGGGCCGTGCCGGGCCAGGCCTCTCACCGCCTTGCCCCCTCGCAGGAACAAGAGGAGGATCATGCGCATCTTCACTCTGCCCCCAGCCGCCGAGACGCCGCCCGAGCCGAACTTCTACGACAGTATGAAGAAGATCCGCCTGCGGCAGCAGCTGGAGATGTACTCCATCGGTGAGTCGGGAAACGAGGGGGCTCGCTGGGCCTGCGGGTTACCGAGGACGGTTCCTGCAGGGGTGGCCTCGAGCCCTGCCCGTTCTCGTGCGGTGGGGACACTAGGGCAGAGCCTCTGTCCTGCAGCACCGTGTAGGGAGCAGGCGTTCTGCAGGAACGTGGGTCGCAGGATTGAGGCGTGAGGAGGTGCGGAGTGAGGGAACAGCCGCGTGATTCTCTTAGAGCTGTCAAAACGAATCCAGTGTTGAAGTTAAAAATACATGGGAATGTCTGAATATTGTCCAAATATGGATGGATTTGTAAAAGTTGAGAGGCCTGGGGAATCACCAGTAATTCAACTTCATAAATTGAGAATAAATGAGAATTTTACTTTGGCAACAACTGTTAACACTCCTATCTTAATGTTGAAGGTCAGGATCTCCATGCCTCTGATACTCCAGAGGTCCAGTTCAGAGAAACACCTGCACTTGCTTCACAGCTGCCGTACATGCAGGCCTAGAAGAAATACTTAATGAGATGAAACCTTTTAAATATAAATGTTCTCAAACCAGGCCACTGCATTCTGTAGGAACAAAAATGTATGTGCTGCCTACCAAGGAATGCCTGCTGGCATACATTGTCGGTGTTTGTTCCACCACATACAACTCTTTGATCTTCCTTTGCCTTGCTAACCAGATTAATTTTGAAGTCAGTGTAGTTGTTAGCTTGTGGCTTGTTGTGGAGGAGATGAGTGATGTGGAGATCAGTTGTGTGACTGAGTCGTTCAGGTCATCTCTAATAATACTTCTGAAGCCATAGTCTTTGATTTTTTTTTTTAAATGAAAGGACCCAAATGGAATAATAGTTCTCTGCCATTAACTTAATGACATTTTGCTATGACCCTGCTGTTCAGCCTTTCCAAGGCTGTACGCTCCAGGGCTAGTTCCATGCAGTGACTGAAACTTCCCCTTGTGTGGCTAAGTGGTGAAATTACATTCTGTAACCTTAAGTCTGTTTCTTCATTGTTATATGTATACGTGTATACATGCACACACATATATATAATAAACAGTATACTCAGTGTTGATCGGTGTTTCTTTTTTTCAGCAAGGAAGTATGAACAGCAGCAGCAGCCACCAAAACAGACTGAAAGTGTACAGCTCTCAGTGGAATGAAGCCCACAGTTGTAGGAACTCAGGATATGTTTCCAGTGCTGATGATAACAGCCAGTGTGGAGCTATTTTCAACGCCTCTTAATCGATACATAGCTGAAGGCAAGGGGAAAAGGAAGAGATCTCTCCTAAAAACTTTGTTCTCAGTAGCTTTTCTCTGAGCCCCGTGAAGTAAACAGAGTGCCTGCTGAAACATTCAGCGTGAAAGTACCCAACACAGCACAGACGTGCTCAGAGAAACCTCTGAGGGTAGAGAAGCGCAGTTTTAAATTATTTCTTTCTCAGCTAGCACCTTGGAAATAAGCTCCTACCTTCTCTGGTAACAGCACCCTGGAGAAAGCCAAGGCAGTACCTATCTGCTCGGAAACCCTTTTGTTCCTTGATCACGCATTGTTGAATTTGTGGAATGCGTTCGGTAAATGTGAATGAAGATACTGTGGCCTTACTGCCTAGTGAAGGTGAACACCTTTGAGAGCTTGGCTTGTGGCTGGCAGTAGTGCAGAAAGGTTCTGCTCTCTGTTTATATGGGGGTTGTGTATGCAATACTGTGAACCTTTCCTGGAGAAACGAAGAAGTACGCGGTGAACTGCGGGTCTAGAAGACGCTTAAGGCCAGTACTCTATAATGTTCAAAGGTGGTTAGGTTAGTCAGATTGCTTTAAAGAGTGGGATTGCCTATAAAAACTTGTCTAAGGTGATGGCTTATCCAGAAGAGACATCACACACCGGTTACTTTTTTCTTTCTAGGTAAATCACAAAATCAGTGAATTCAAAGAATACTGCAGAAATTTCTTAATAAAAGCACCTGATCATGAAAACTACTCGAAGATGTATCATGCTGTAATTCCTAACGTTACACGACTTTGAGGGGGCGGAATGGTCAACAGAATGCCAACAAACAGCACGGAGAGCTGGGAGCGTGTGGCCACAAAGAGGGATTTTTTTCTAATTCTGTGCTAAAATACATTAAATCTTGGAGTAAATAGCACTGCAGTTCTATTCAGATAAGAGCAGATGTGGCTTTGTTCACCAAATCTGGTTTATTAGATTGAAATTACCTGTACCTTAGCGTCTGCAGGGACAGTAAAACATGACCGGGGCCGCACGGACCACGGCAGAAGGCGGCTCAGCAGGTTTCCCCCGTGAAAAGGGGCTTGTTCGGGTGAAGCCGGTGGCCCCTGCCGGCGGCTCCCCGCGTGTAACAGAGGAGAAGGGCAACGCGGCGGGGCCGAGGGCTGGTGGGAGGCAGCGCCACTCCCCCGCTGCGACGGGGAGCAGGGAGCCCTCGGAGCGCGCGGGAGCGCCGGGCCACTGCCTCCCCCGAGGTCTTCCGGGCTCCGCGGCGTCTCCCCGTTACTTAGCGGTACCTAGGCGGGCCAGAGACCCGCCTCCGACCGAGCCCCCGGGGCGCCGCTGCCCGCCCAGCCCTATCCGCTCCGCGGAAGCGGCGCCCTTCCTGCCCCGCGCCGACCTCACTTCCTGCCGCCGCTTCCGCCTCCGGGCCGCGCCGGTTGCTGCTGCTGCCGCCGCCGCCGCCGTTGCTGCTCGGAGGCCGTGGGACAGCCGCCGGGCGGTGAGTGGGACCGTGGTGGGGCACGCGCGCGGGGGCGCCCCGTTCTCGCCGCTCCCCTCGCCCCGTCCGCGCTGAGGGGAGGGGGGCGGCGCGCGGGGGCCGTTGTGAGGCGGGAAGGGGCCGCCTGAGGAGAAAGCGCGGGCGGGGGCGGGGCCGGGGCCGGGGCCGGCTGCGGCCCCGCTGGAGGCCCGTGGGCAGGCTGCGCGCTGCCGGGCCGGGCCGGGCGGGCTGTCCCCGCCGTCCCCCGCGGGAGGGCTCTCTGCGTCCTCTGCCCGCCTGCGCCCCGCGGCCGCCGCAGCGCTGTCCCGGCGCGGCGCCCCTGGCTGTGCCGAGACGCGGCCGCCCTTCCCGCCAGCCCTGCCCCCCGAGCGGGCACGGGGCGCGGGCAGCGCGGGGGCGAAGCCTTTCTAATGGCGCATCCTCTGTGACGCCCGCCGGGGCTGCTGTCCTCCACAGCCATCCGCTGCGGCTCCACACGTGTCAATAAAGCAGCATGTCAGAATGAACCCCATCTTTTCAGTTTACTAAAGCCAGACGTCGTTCTGTCTGTAGCTAATAATTTTACAATTTCCCTCTCAGCTGAGCTAGAAGCACCATGAAGCGCTTAGAAATCTCGAGTGGCTTGCAACTCCGCTTGTATTCGTGGACCTGAGGTAGTGGCACAAGTATCTTACAAACTTACTTGTTGAGATAAAGCATTTTTGATGAGAAACAGCAAAAGCAAAAGATTTTCCAGGGCCTGTACCTTTTTGATTTGCTAGGGTGTTAGAAGAGTGCTGCATGAGCCACGAGCGAAGGGCAGGTGGTGGTTTGCTTTCCTGACTCAAGTGCAGCTATTGAAGTTCTGTCCCAGCAAAACTATGCCATGTTTTGTTAGGGTTTTTATATTTCAGTTTTGCAGTACAAGTATGCTTTGGGATGGGATGGAAGGTGCAGTCAGCTATTTTAATTTTACCTCAGATTTCTGCAGTGATTTTTACCTATTAATTCATGATATTGCATATAGGGAAAAAGTGCTTTCTTTAATTGGTAGTAAAACAGTTGATTCCTAAAAGCAAAGGCAGAGACGATAGGTGTTTGGGGTTTTTTTGTGTCCGTTTGTTGTAGTTGGTCTTGTAGGCGTGCACGGGAATGGATTCTCAAACTCTCATGGAACTTTGTTCATGATGAATTATTAGATGTCTTGGATGGAGAAAGCTTGTTTATGACCTTTAAAAGAATTGTGCCAAAGTTATCTTTAGTTGCATTTATTTTTGAGAATGCTGTACAGAGGCAAATCTCTCTGGTTTACTCAATACTGTTTAAAAAGCTATTATGATATGTAGAATTAGCGGTGTCTGATCACACAAAGCATGTGAGGGGAAGCTTTCAAAGCAGTTAAAACTTTGCATCTATAAGGTGCCACAAAAAAAGCATTAAGAAGTTCCTCTCAACTGTAAGTTGGATGTCTTTTAGAGTCTGACTGCTCTGTTGTGTCCGTGGGAGCTGCTCAACAGTCAGATCTTTGTAAATGCAGTCTTCAGGTGGAGTTACAACCATGGCTCTCTAATCTTATGTGAAAACAATAATCTTCTGTTAAATCGTGGAAAAGTCATCTCTCTCCTCATAACTAATATGTGGCTGGCTAGGTTTTATACTCAGCGCTGCACAGAAGATCAAAGCTTTTTGGGCAGAGCTTTATGAATTCCGTGGCAAGGCTCAAGAGGGTCTTAAATATTTGTAAGCTATGAGTGTGACTGTTTAAAGCTGAAGATGATGTAAACTCTGGGGGCCTTGTAGTGGAAATATCTTCCCCTGTGCCATGAAGATTTTGAGTTTCAGTCAGGTGTTACATGCCTGGATAGTACGAATTGGCATGTGCCAGCTGAGTACAGATGAGAACATAGCCTGTAGCAGCTGCTGTGGTGTCTTTATAGCCATAAGAGTTACGAATTTCAGGAGTGTGATGCTCAGGTGCTGCTAAACTTTCTGTCAAACTTCCCTTCCAAAACTGCCTGATCCATCAAGAAGACCCACAGGGGAAGCCTTTGCAGTACACTTCTACTGCTGACACCAGTAGAAGCGCTGAAAGCGGGGAGAAGATCCCAGTGCCTTCGTCTGAGGGCAGTTTGCAGGGAAGCTTCTTCAGTGCAGTGCAAAATTATTCATTGAGAATATCCTAACCTATGATGAATCTTTCTGTAATTTACATTTTGCATATATGTTTAAGCAAATTGGCTAAAAGCCTGGTGACAGCACAGGGCTCTGGAATGTCTCCTTGTTGCCTGGTAGTTTATTCACGTTAGCTTACTTCCGTGAGCATAATTGCTCCTTTTAAAGTTCTCCTGAACTCAGGAGTGCCGCTGCTATTGAGCAAGCTGAAATTATACACGCTACAGAGAGAAAGGTGGGTATGTTGCAACCTAACCTCTTTTTCCAAGGAATTGAAAAGATTTTGCCCCAGCCCTAATTTCTACATTAAAGAGATTGAAAATTGTTGCTACGTGCCTTCTTCGACGGTGAGGAAGCACCGTGTTATTAACTCTGTGATGTCTTTGGCCTGTGATGCCTAAAGAGCAATAGCATTTGGAGGAGGCTTGCTGACAAAGTGGAGTCTTCAGGCATGGTTGCTCACACTCCAAATCGGAAGTAGTGATCAAAAGGCATTCCCTTTCCCCTCCAAACAATTAAACCATGTTTTAGTCATGGTAAGGAGCCTAGCTGATGTCACCTGATTTATTAACATAGTCACTCAAACAAAAAGGCAGCACTTGATCCTGTCCTTGAGACAGGGCTGCCGCAGAAGAGCAGAAGGTTTCAGTGCCTCAGGCCTCTGAGAATGGAGGTAAGATCCTTTACTTTGCAGCTGTGTTTCTGTTGTGGAATAAGAGTTAAGGGCTAAGAAAAAGTTTCTTGTAGTCTAACAAGCTCCATCTAAAATTGGTGTCGCCTGGATCGGCAGGACTCCCTGCTGGCTAAGGGGCAGATACTGATATGACCAGAGATACTGACCACTTGTAGAACACCCCAAAGCCAGTGCAAATGTCTCGTGAGAAATCTGATGTTGGTGAGTGGAAATTGGTGCTGCTTCTTCTTTAATAGAAGGCAAGAAGGGAGGAGGAAAAAAACCCGTCGTGTTAAGAGCATAAGGCTCAGGATTTTTTTAGGCAAGAGGAATCTTGCCTTAATAATACTTTTTTTCAAATCTCTGATTAAAAAAGGCCAATAAAACTCAGCGCTTACTTGTCTCTGTGAAATCTGTGTTTACAAGGAAAAGGCTAGGAACCTTTTTAAGAATGAAGGTGCTTTGCCTGATTTTTGCAAGGAATGTCTAAGCTTTGGGTGTTACTTTAATAAAAATAATTCCTGATCTTTTTATGGAATAGCTAAACTCTGGGCGTTACTTTAAAAAAAATAACTTCAAACTCCAAGGTTAACAGAATTGCTAAAAGGAGTTAGTTCTCAATGAGAAAAACAATAAACTGAACTTGGAATTTCTGAACCAAGCCCTTGAAGGCAATTTGTGGCAAAACTTCAGAAAAAGATTTTTTTTTTTTTTTTTTATAAAATAGCCGTATATCTTCTTTCTCAATTACAGCTAGGCAGTGCTTTGAAAAGTGGTTCTCCCCTTGCAGAGGCCTAAGAATGAGATATTTTAGGAGAACTGGGTTTAATTTTAATTTAACAGTCTAATTAATTAAGAATCCTAATAAGGGGCTGCTCACATTAAGGATTTGCTGAAACTGGAGTCTGAGAAAATACTTACATTTGCATATCCAAATAAAAACTTATATTGTGAGTCTGCAAAGGAGTAATCCCCTTCAGTTTATAGAATACAAATTTTCAGATTATAGAAGCATTTGTCTTTTTTGTAATGGAATAGAATGAGTATGGTGAAAAATCTTGGCCAGCAGGAGGGCTGTATTACTTTCCAAAGTATCCTCTGGATCATCCTGAAAACATAGTTTCTAATATGCTCTTGACTGACAGTATAGGGTGTGAAGCATAAATTCCTGAGCAGGGAAGATGTATGTTGGTTGTGCAATGGGAGACTCCATGTGATCTCGTTATTTATGGTGCTTCTCTCAGATGTCTTTCTGGGACTCGAACAGCTGCTGTGAACTTTACCCAGCACAGAGTACTCTGTATGTTTGAACAACTCAGTTTTGTCGTGGCTCCCATCATGGTGTACGCTCTGATGAGCAATATTAGAACCAACTTCTGTGACACTGGTTGTAAAAAAAGAACAGAACTTAGGGAACCCTTTTACTGATTGGGGAGGGGTGGGTAATAATACCATCTTCTATAGCTTTGGTTGGTGGACATTAGGGAGTGATAGTTGAAGGCGTCCAAATTCTTTATGCTGTAATATGGAAGGAAGGGTAGACTGACAGATGAGGAAGTCTTGCTTTTTCTTTGCAGAGGGAAGTTCAGAAGGGTAGAGGCAGAGGTGCAGACTCTTTCAATCTTACCTCTTTTCTTCATGACCATCTTGTTGAATGGCAGCAACTGTTGTTTGCAGGAACTTTCCCTCACTTTTGTAAAGAGCTGTGGTTCATCTTGCGTGATATGTGGCATTGCCATTGCTAAATAGGTCCAAATCTACAGTCAGATAAGGGTTGGAATAATTGATGTTCTCAGCTCAACTTAACTAAGTTCACATGATCTGTAAGTGGCCAGAGGATTTTTTCTTAGGCAAAGTATGTACTGCTTGTACATTTATTTAAGGCTATTTTTAGCACAACAGACTGAGAATTCTAGCAGCCAAAAATACCTTTGTTGAGTCCATTAAAAGATTTCCTTACCCAAATTCCGGGTTTGTGTGTGACAAAACAGAAAATATCCCATCTTTTTGACTTCATCTTCAGTAATGACCCAAAAGCAGAGCAAGCATTGCACTCAAGGCCTCCGAGATTTCTTTTACCGCTGCTGATGGGAGAATTGTTCTATATCATTACTGTCTTCTCTTTCGACCTCAGCAAATTCTGAAATGCCAAAGGCAAACCACTTGATGGCTGATCAGAGGTCCTGGAGATGCTGTTACGGCAGTGCTCTGAAACTTGTGGCTTGGACCACAATTTGAGGGTTGCCTAAGAGCATAGTAGAAGTACTCGGTTCAGTATGTTGTCTTTACACATGTGAGACAGAAGAACAGGAAAGTGTTTATGGCCTCTTAGAAAGTATTAAGATCATCTGGCACAGAGTTTCTAAGACTGCTGCATAACTATTAAATGGCTTGGGGGTTGGTCGTTGAGAAGTATGCAATGGGACAAATTAACTGCCATTATGAGACCTGTGATTTTATTGACTAATCAGTATGTGATGCTCAAATATAGAAAAAAATTGCATGTGGTTGTATTACTTAATGAGCTAATAGTTGGCAAAGCAGTACCTATTACCATGTCTGCTAGTGCTATTTTGATCCATTTGTTTATGGACCATAGGCTGTGACAGGAGTTTTCTCTTGACCGGTTGCTTGCCTGAAGATCTTTCTAAAGAGGGATGATATCGTGTAATTTTGTTTTTGGTTGAGGCAAAGAAGTGTCCTCTTGCCATAATGTACCAGTTCCAAGCCTGTAATCAAAACAGTTGCAATAAAACAGTGATGGCTATGTGGTGTTTCTCACAGATGCTGTAAAAGCTCTGTCATCTCCCTGGGGGGCCACTTTACCATAAGAGATCAGTCAGACGTACTTTTTCTCTCCTAAAAACTTTAGGATTAAGGTTCTGTGGCCTGGGGTCCAAAGTTTTAGCTCCAGAGGCTGGGATAAGAAAATGAAGCCCAAATAGTTACTGTAAACAGGACTATGTTTTGGGGAGACAAGAGGATCCAGAACCTCAAGTTTGCTTTAGGAGTCTCCTTTCTTTGTCTGCTGCTTGCATACATCTCCCCCCCCAACATTTGTTGTATGAAGGTGTGGCTATATACCTTGGTGCCTCTTGCAAGCGTTGTGTGAGCAGGAACAGCGGTGACTAATCACACTGAAGCTTTAATAAGTACTTGGTATAATAGTCATGATGAAGATGTCATGAACTCATCCATGAGTAACAACACAGGCTAAAGTTACTTCACAGAGGAACCTGAGGCCCACAGGAACGTCAGCCATGAGCAAAATGAGATTGGTTTTGCTTGGTTGGACACTGTTGTTCTTTATTCAGACGTGGAGATGGAAGGGGAATTCTTTGCTCAGAGGGAGAGGTTCCTGTGTGACTTTGAAAAGCCCAGCATGGTATGCTTCTTGTCTGTTCTTTTATAACTAAATTCATCAGCATCTCAAGGGGGTTCAAAGAACACAACACTGGGCAAAACAGTTTGCTTGTAAGGGTAGCAGCTCTGGAGTGGAAAACACCTGAAAAATGAGCTTGCAAGATATGGTAGAGAGGCCTACTGTAATTCTGGTGGAGCTGCCAGCTTCCAGCAGATTCCAGAAGTTTAGTGTATAGAAATGTTGCTGGATAACTGATAGATGTTGCTAGGTTGTTGCCTTAAAGACCCTCAGATTGTGTTCCCACTCTGTAACAGGGCACAATATGGCATGGGAGCTTACTGTGAAAGCAGTGCTGGAGCCCTCGGAAGGGGAAGAGAGGTGGTTTAATAGCAGTGCTAGTTCCCATAGTGCAAGAAAAAGGACGTTGAAATGAAATTGAAAATCAGTACATTGGAAACCTGGCATAATTATACCACATGATATTACCGAGGCCAAAAGTTTAGTTGAATTCAAAGCAGACCTAGACATTCACATATATATATAATGGCAATGTCCAGAGTTGCAGTAAATAGGATTACAAATAAATTAAACATACAAACCTTCATGCTAATTGATGAGGTCAGGAAGGAATTTCCCCTTTGGGTGAATTACATCATTGTTCACTACCCCAGCTGTTCTGCCTTCTGAAGACTCTGGTCCCAATCACAGGAGGCAGGATTCTCAAACAGATGGACCAGCGATCTGACCTGTTGTGGCATTGCTTAGCTTACCTTGCCTGGGTAGGATCTCGTGGAAAGTGTTTCAGAAGCATTTATACTTTTTGTAGGGTTTTCTGAGGCTACCTGTACTGCAGTGTATGTCTGCTTCTCCAGTTTCTCATTGGCAGAAGAGGACAGCTGTTGACAAAGTGCCTTTAATGAATCCTGAGAAGTGCCTGCTAACACGTCAGTAGCAGCCCACGTAAAGACGGATGGGTGTATAAGGCATCGCTGTATTACTGTGTAGGTTAAAAAGTAGCTCTGTGAGCAGCTGAACTAATGAAGATGAGAGTTTCCTGCAGCTTACTCAGTTTTGGTGGCACTGTGGTATCTTAAACATCTTCCCTTCTTTCTTTCCATTACACAGCAGTACTGTGAGTGTCCCTGATTTTCCCAACACAGTGCCTGAGCAGCCTATCGCTGACCTGTAGTTCTTAAGTATATTTCATCACAACATGATGTCTCCCTGATGTTTGTGAATGAGGCACATTGCTCGGGGCTTCTCAGTTATTTATTCTGCAAACCTGTTGTAGGAATTGAGCACTTGTGAAATCTCTATCCATTTCCATCAGATTAGCTTGACATTTGCCTTATAATTTATGTTTCTGTGCATGGGACAGTTGGTGTGGTTATGTAACTATTGTTTCCTTGGGAAACAAGGAAAAGTATCATTTTTCCAAGCAAGTTGCCATGGAACACTCTCAAAGCAGTGAGGTGCATGAACAGTTACACCAAATAATCGAGGCACGTGTGCCTTTAAAACACGCACTGTTTAATCTTAAGACTTTCCCCAAGGTATAAGGGGAAGGCTTCCTTGCCAGAATACTGTAATTGAGTTAACAGTCTGGAAGGTTTCAGTGCTTTGTTATTGAGCTACAAAATTCTTCTGCTGGTGTTGGCCGTTATGAAGATCAAAGTTAGAAGTACCAGCCTACCAGTAAATTGTCTCTTCAAAAGAAAATTGAAAATTCCTCGGTTGTTTCAGGTGACAGCCAGCGTCAGATCTTTTTGACAATTATTAATCTTTCTTTGCAGCTCTCTTTCTGCCTGCAACAGTGAGCAGCCTGCATGTCTTGTACTCCGTATAGTGTATATGCTGAGTGTAGACACCTGATTAATGAGTGAGGATGTCAATAATAAATTGAGCTACTTGTCTGCAGTTAATTTCTGGTGCTCAGGGAGAATATGGAGTTTTGATGATTATGGAACAGTGAAATTGTGGTTTCTGTTTCTTGTAGACAGTGGTTGTCATGATAAAAGGTTAAGGATCACTGTGGTATAAAAGAATTGGATGGTATCTGGACATGTTCTGGATGTTCTGCTATGGGACATGTGTGGCTGCATCTGCTTTTGTGCTCTGTAAGCTCCTGAAATCTGAGTTGCCTTTCCGGAGTAGGCAGTAGCACGTTTCTCAATAGCAGGTATGATTGCTGAGGCACTGGCTTTTAGGACTGTTTGCCTCCTAAGCACTTCACAGGGTAAGGACTTCTTCAAGAGTTCAGGGTAGAGGGAATATGTGTTTTTCTTTGACATATAATCCCTGCACAGCAAGTAAATGTCCGGTTACTTAACAGCTATTGTTTCTGCAATACCCAGAGCACTGTCACGAGGGTTTCTTGCTTTGACTGTCCAAGGCTTAGTTATCTTCTCTGCTGCAGTGTGCGAGAACCAAAGCCAAGGCTTTTTGTGCTCAGATGGGACTCTGTCCCTACAGCTGTCTTTTGTTGCTAGCATAAGACACAAAGTGACCTGTCGTTTTGCTGGGAGGAGTTGGCGAAGGACTATGCTGTCTTTCTGAGTGAAGTGTACCCTGTGTGTGGAGCATGCTGCTGTGGAGTGCTTTTGCAGAAGAAAGGAGGATATTTCAGATGGGAGGTGGAATTCCGAGAATTTGAGATAGTATTTGATAAGAGGTAGGATCTGCTCTGCCTCTGCTAGGAAGAGATTTTGGTGCTAATGCTTTTTTAAAGATGACCTTAACCCTAAAAGGGAGAGATAAAATTGCTTTCATCCTTCTGTCTTACTGAGAGCTGGCTGGTAGAATGGGTTTGGTGCCTGCTTATCTGTCTTGAAGGCTTCATGGCTGAGGAGGCTGCAGAAATCATTTCTCCTGCACGCCCTTGTTCAGCATTCCAGCAAAATCATGAGACAAAAATGGTTTGGGCTGCTTGTTTGGATGCAAGATGGCTGTGTCTCCATTTTGCGGATGAGTCATCTCTCTGCCACTGTGTTGTTAGACTCCGAACAGTGTTGCTGTTGGCTTTGGGCCCGCTTGATCCCAAGTTTTGGATGGCAAAAACAAATAGGCAAGTCACCTCCACCCAAATGCCAAACTTTATGATATGATTCTGGGGACAAAGACACATTGAAAATACCTTAGGCCTTTGTCACCTTGTAGTTAAACTGCTGTAATGCAGGGGAAGTGTCTCCTCCAGTACCCGATAAATGTGTAAAAATGCAAACTTACTGTGGAAGTTGTGTAGATTAAGGAGCAATGAATGGGGAAAACAGAGGAGAGGCTTACATCTTAGCTTTTGGTCTCAGTTGTGGACTGGAGCTCTACTTACTTGGACAGATGGGTCCTGGGTAAAGATAACGTGCATTGTTTTTGGTAGCAGATAAGTTAGTAGATGGGTCAGTGACTTCTTTCAGTTAAGCTGGCTGCTGCAGACTACTTCTGCAAGCTTGGCACCTGATGATGTTTTCCACAGTATGTAAGGCTGGCTGGTATGGGATTTCTGCAGCTTGTCATGTCAGGAATGGAGGTGCAAGTTGGGAGACTTCATTAGTTACTGGAATTTTGGCACACACTGTTTACATACCTAGTTTGGCAAAACTTTTCTTTTGTGAAAGGAACTCTTATTTCCTAAAAGGAACTTGAATGAAAGTTGGGATTTTATTAAAGACACAGAGGCATATTATTATTCATCTTTCCTTGCTTCATCCCTGTGATGTTTCCTGTTTTGCTTCTTGAGATACAGGTGTCATGATGAGGAGCTTCTCAGAAACAGAAGTGGATGATGAGTGGAGATGAAGAAATCATACATTTAAGAAGTTGGCTCAAGTTTCCGTTACAGGCATGGAAAGTTTCTGAGACCAAGCCATGTGAGAAGAACATGAGTAAAGAAGAGGGAGATGTAGACCCAGACTTTCTAGAAGGGATTGCAGGATTTGAGAGGACGCTGCACAAACATCACGTAGTTTGCTTGCTTATTCATTTACCTGCACCCCTTGATTGTAATACTTTGTTTGCATATCTGTTTGGAAGTTGAAAAATCCCCTCACATCTGTGTCTTTAATATAATCATGGCTTCAGGCTTGTTTTAGGAAGAGCAGAACGTTGCTGTAGTTTTATTTGTGGATTAGATAGCTGCTGTTTTGTACTTGAAATCAATTTTGTTCTTTTGTAGAAACGTACATTGAATATGGAGAAAATCAGACCATGACCCGTTGAGGAAATCAGGGGGTTTGCTTGCATTTTATAAACAGCCTTTGCATCAAAAGTGCGACAGGTGCATAGGCAAAAGAAAAAAAGACAGCGCTAGTCCTCTAATTTAAGTAACCTTGTAATGTATTGTTCTTACGCTGTCCTTAGATGTCAGAATCAAATATTAATCAGCTCAATCTTTTTTACTTGACTGTTGGTCGCAAAAATATTCCAGATAGGTAAGATTTCTTGGCAGGACTGTGGGGTTTTAAGTGCAGATTACTTAGTATTGGGTTAGGGGAGAGCTTTTTAGAAGGGTAGTTTTTTGATAATCTTGGCTGTTACGTGACATATCTCCAAGGATATGCTAGCTATGCAGTCCAGCAACTTAAGATGCTGTGAACAGACTTAATTGTAGTAAGTCTTTGATATGTAGGTACTAAGACTTTGACATATATGTATTTATAATTTTAAAATTAAATGTAATTTCCTATATTGGACAGCATTGCTGGTAGAGGCAAAGAGAATCTTTATTTTTGTTATGAACTCTTATCTGGTCTTTTATCCTTAATAAAAGGCTATGGTTATTTTTGCATACTGACTGAATATTTGGCCTTTAAGAGTATATAATTAGATGGAAGAGTAAAAGCAGTTGTTAAAGAACTGTTTTTCTAATGAATGTAGTTTGAAATCATATAATTTTAGTTTCTTCTGAACAGATGTGATTAGTGTGTTGGAAATAGTTTTACAGTGGATATAAAGGGAACAGTTGAGAGACAGTGGCTGAAAATGTGTCCAGCTATTTTTGTAGCTAACAGCTATTTTTTTTCAGTCTCTTTACTTAGATTTTTCCATATAACTGAACAGCTAAATTACAATTGGATACAAAAACTATTTGCACTTAGTAATATTTATATTTCAAAATAGGTTTTATTGTACTAATTGATAAGTAAATCACAATGACTGTGAGAAAATCCTAGCTTATATTATTGCTTTGATAGAAATTTGCATATGGGATAGTATTGTCTGTATCGTATAAAAATGTTTTCATGGATTTTTAGCTGCTGAAACTGAATTCAATAAACTTTAGTTACTGTTGTTGACTGGAACAAGTAAATTGCACATTTCTGTTTTCTTTGCATTACCTCTGCTGCCTCTATGTTCACCTAGTGTTTCTTCCAGCATTACTCCTTACATGGTATTTGCTTTCTTTAGATTGACCCGTGAGGCACTCTTGGTGTGGGTTTTTGGCATGTTCTTGTGGAAGACTTTCTCGATGGAGAACTGTGCCTCTGAGTTTATGCAATTACTTTATGTTTTCTGAATAAACTGTAGAAAATCCTAGGCAAAATAAAACCCAGGATTAGTATGGTAGCCAGTGGGTCCGTATGTAATTTTTTCATATTTTAAATATATTTGTCAGTAACTGATGAATGTGTTTTAAAGTAGATACAGAAGGATACCTGAATTTCACATTAGTTTAGTGACACTAGTGTATCCCAGATTGAATGTACATTAGTGAACAGTATGATCTACATTCTGGATTACTTTGGAGAATGGAAAATACTTTTTTGCTTGGTTGAGAAAATTTTAAATCTGGAAAGGATTGTGGTTTGTTTTTTTTAAACTCTAGTACTTCAGATCTGAAAGAAACAACCTTGTAATACAGCCCAATCTTATTGTAATCTGTTTAGTAATTTGTGTTAAATGAAGTAATTCAAAGGTGTTCCTGTCTACTGAAGGTTTAAAGAATACAGAATCAAAATGCAGGAGATAATTGGTTAAATGCTTAGAGACAGTGTTGATTGAAACATTGAGACCATTTTGGGAGTACTGTGTTCCACTGTTTCAGAGCAACTGTTGTCTTCATAGTCATTTTGTTAATTTGATTTAATTTAATGTCTGGTTAATTCAAGGCTGAGGAACTGATGGGCAGTTGAAAAAATGGCATAATTAATGTTACCTTTTTAATTTGTGTGTAGAAGTGATGGAAGAGGAAATTACTTCTATGACTTCTGGAAGTCTTGGTGACCAGAAACAACCAGTTGTTTAGGAATTATAGATACCTTGTTTACTTCTTTAAAAGAAAAAATATTTTACATACTTTTTTACTTTTTTCCTGAGTATTCAGTGTTCTTTACATGATGATCCACTTGCTCATTTGTTTTACGCATAACTGAGTGATTTTTCTTCATCAGTATGACAAAGGTAGACTGTGGTCCCTTCCGGATCTTACAAGAAAAGTGCTTCACACATGCTTCCATACTCCAGAGGACTCTTTACACATGGTGCGGTGGTTGTCATACCTGGCTGCTGTAGACATCAGTATTTTTTTTTCTTTTTCCTCCTTTTTTGCCTTTTTTTTTTTTTTTTAATCCTGATACTTCAGCTGTCTGGGAATTTGCACCCTGCTTTTGGAGTGGTGTGACTCCTCTCTGTGCTTGTATGGAGTTGAGATGGCTGTGTCAGTGCTGTGCCATTCCCATTGTTGGTTAGGTCACTTTCTGCAAGGGAAATGCATAGGTCTAGAGAAGTCCCTGTTCAAGCCATCATGGACGTAACAGGATCCTGGCATGGCTAGCTCTGGTTCTCACCCTTCTCCAGAAAGGCAGGGAAGAGGGAGGATTCCTTGTGGAATTCCTGACCTCTCAGCAGCATCCATGCTATCTTTCTTCCTCTGGGCAGCCATTGCGGCGCTGTAATGCATCACTCTCATTAAAACAGCTAAGCTATAAACGCAGTTTTCAGAGAATGAGGCATGCTAGCTACTGATGCTGTTTGCTGGTGCCATGTACTCAAATATCTTCCGTTACCTTAATGAGTTTCTGTTCCCTTTATAGCCTCTGTCAGCAAGCAAAGAAATTCTAGCTGTTTGAGCTCTTGCTGCAGATCAATACACTCATCAGTTCACTGGGGGTGATGTGTGTCCCGTTATCCTGCTCATACCTTTAGGAAGATGCTTTGTGCTTCACCTGGACGCAGGCGCTGGACTGCTGAAGGACAAATGCTAAGGTTACCAGGGTTTGCTCCCAGGAAAAGCCCAGATGAAACACAGCTGTTGCTGCATGAGCAGTAACTCATCTGAGGGAGAGAGTTCTTGAGAACAAGATCCCTGGCCAAGCCGCTACATTGAGCTGGTTTGTAGGTCTACTTTTCCTATGATTTTCAGTGCTAATTCTCGCACGGGAGAAGCATTGGAAAGCAACATTTTCCTTTGCAGAGGATAAAGCTTAGCTTTTCTTGACCTGCTTCACAGAACTGCATGCCCTTAGTAAGTCCTCTTGGAGGTGTTTGCTGAGCCAAGTACCCAACTATGCGACATTCTGTGGCGTGTTGCGTTGGTGATGATTTAATTCCTAGCTGATGTGACAAGTCTGTTGACCATCTGTTTGCTCCGGCAGCATCGTCAACCTATGGTGCAGCACCTGGCACATTAACTCTGCCTTGTTGGTGGAACTCAAATGTTTTAGTTTGACCATCACACTGCTCACGTCTGTAGCAGCAAAGGCTACAGGAGATGGGTGTGGACCATTACATGGATTCTGAAGAACAGAGATCAACAGCTATTAGACTTTGCGGGGAAAACGGGTTTATTAGTTGTCAGGTGCCCTTCTTCACGTGGTGTCCAGACACTATTAGGCATGGTCATCAGCCTCCTGGTATAATATTTGGCTCCTATTCCTGTGAAATGAAGCCAGGGTCACAGCTTTCATTGCTGTGTCCACCTTTATATCTTTATTACTGCAGTGTTTGTGGAAAAATAAGCAGAATTTCCATGGCCACGATGTATTGGTCTCATCTACCACTTACTCCCACAACCCTGGTCAGCAACTCAGAGTGTCGTCATCCCTCCTCTCTTTGGTTATACTCCTGGTCCTTTCCTCCTTTTGGCATTCAGCTAGCTCATTTCGGCAGTGCTTGGTCCTCTGTCCTGCTGGCCGCACTGATTTTGGAGATTGTCACTGAGAGCCAGCCAGTGTGGTTTGGTGTGTTGATAGTTGCTTGCTCACTCCAGCTTCCTTTGAAGAGAGAGGGTTGCTGGACTCAGGAGAGCCCCAGCCATCTCTTCTGGTGCAACAGGAAAAGACTCCACAGTGGTTATTCTCTGAAACCCAAACCAAAATGGAAACGGCAAGCAATCCGGCGCTGGAGGCGTCAGGTTTCCTTTATCTGAGAAATTTGCATTGTTGACTTTTGGCAACCGCACTCTGGCTTTTTACCAAGGGGATCTTTGCATAAGCCTCTGAATTTGCAAAACGCATATTTTTGGATTGCCACGGGAGTGTTTCATGGGCAGTTTTTATGTTCTGTGTAAAGTCAGTATAGGTCCGTTAGTAGTTCAGGATAACGCTTCTGGATTTGTCAGCAGTAGCCAGGGCTTTTAGAAATACTTTGCCCGTGCTGGTTGCTTTCTTCGGATATGGGGCTGGGGAGGGGAACTGATGGATGAAGCTCAGGGAGTCTCAGAGCAGCAGTTCACCCCTTTCCTGTGGCTTAGTATGGATGTAGTACGCTCGGTCTCTGGAGAATCAGCCAGAGTCATGGGCAGTATGAGTCCGGTTCCCGGCATTAACTGGGGCAGTGCTTGAATCAGCGGTGGCCGAAGCCCTGCTCCTTCCGAATGGGTTTGCTGCCTTTGAACTCCTCCTGGCTCAGCGTGGGCTTGCGCTGTGGCAGGGGTCGGAGCCAGCCTGGCTCTCCCAGGCCACCCAGCACCTGGAGCCTGTGTCATCCTCTGCTCCCGCCTTGGCCTCTGGCAATTCCAGTTGCGGGTTCCTCCTTTTCCTTTTCCCAGGGCTCACTTGCTCAATGGACAAGTGTGATCTCAAGAAGAATCACGCTGTGTAACATGGCAGCCCTCCCTGCATGCCTATGCAAGCACAGCTGGTTCACCTTGACCGTCGGGAGTGCAATTCTCTTAGCAGGCGTGGGATGTCCTTTTTGAGAGCCTGAGGTCTTGCTGGAAGAGGAAGTTTGGGTGACAATGTGACAGGGTTCAGAACCATCACAAAACCCCATCCAAATGGTTTTCTTCCTCAGAGCAGAGGAGTCGCTCTGTCCCTGAATGCCAAATGACTTAATTTTTATGTCTACCACGTTAGACTTTCCAGAGAGTCCCTGAGATGGTTTTTCTTGCAGCAAAACATGGATGCATCTCTTTCAATTTGGAGATTATCCTGACGGATGACAGAATGTGCTGGAGCTTGCTGCCCAATATGCAAAAGCAGATGTGCTTTTGTTGGTTGGAGCCAGCTCTTTCCAGCTTGAACTGTGTGTCTAATTTAGAATTTTGTTGGTATTTGTTAGGCACAGTGGAGTTACCAAAGCAGCCAGAAATGGTGCTGTGTTCCACAGAGCTGTGTTAAATCTCCATTAGCCTTGAGGACCTCAGGGCTGATTTCCAGGTAATGATCAGTGTGGTGTTCTGCTTCAAGTCCCCCATGGTGTAGATGGTCACGGGGGCCTTCAAAATGAGAACGAAGGGTATTCCAAGAGCTGGATTTCCTTGAGATACGATGTGATACCTGTGCAGTCATCTGCCACCTGTTTTCATTCCTCTTCGTGACTTTTATTTTCTTTCTTTGTAGATTGAGGGGAAAATAAGGGTTCCCAGGCAGGGTCAGGGACAGAAATACTGGAAAGAGATACAGATAGTCCCCAGTTCCAGCTGCTTATGACTCCCGGTTTTTGAGTACCAGCAGGTATGTGAAAGCCTGAAAGCTCCCTTTGCTGCTCTGTAACCTTGTTTAAGTTGGCACAATGTAACTGGAACAACATCCTGCAGCTTTCGGATGTTTTTATTGTATTTCTGTTTCTGACCAAATGCAGTTTACGGGTATTCAGGTTCCAATTCTTACAGGCTTTTATGTTAGAAAATTATAAACATCCCCATTATTTTGTACTCAAAATGTATGTATTTTAAAATAAGTACAATTGCTGAAATATATAGCCTTCCCATCTGAATGGCAAAAAGGCCAGTTACATTTGAGATAAAAGTTACATAAAGTTGCAAATTGTGTTTTAGTGGTCACTGGTAAATGAGAATCTGGGCATCTTTCAGAAAATAGCTGACGCAGAAATGCAAAACAAAGAGAGTTTCAAATTAATTATTTAAATTGGCATGTCCTTTCACATTATTTAAACCAGAATATAAATCTGCCTAGCGTGGGTTTGTTGAAACGAATCGGGATCTGTCAGTTGTGGATTTACCAGAATAAATTGCAATTAAAAAAAAAATGCTACCTGATGGAGAATGTAATATAGAATATTCATCATTTCTGCAGATACTTGATTTGATGGGAACCAAACTGATGCTGCCATTGCCAAAAGCCGATCCTCATAATTTATTTTGTGGTCATATAAATTTTCCTTTGCCTGCCTCTTTAGTGGTATCCCAAATTGTAACTCTTTCTAATGGTCAACCAGTCTTGGCTTGGATTTTCCCATGCCTGAGGTCTACAGTGCTGATTTAGCAGAACAAAAACTTTGAAGGTATTTCCTTTTCTCTGTGCTGTTTATTATATCCTTTGCCTTGTGTGTAGACCGAGCTCTGAAGCTTAGGTCAACAAGAAACCACCGTTGTGGTCAGGCTGGCTCGTGGGAAGCGGCACTCAAATGGTTCCATGTGGTCTTCTCCCAGGTCTGAGATGATTCCCACAGGTCAGGCTGGCAACTTCTGGCTTTTGAAAATAATGTAGGTAATGTCCTTTTGACGGTCTTGTTACCTGCATTTGCGCGCTGGTGGTGGTTACTCTAGGCTGGGTGAACGGTCCTTTAAGGAGAACTAGGGTGGGTTTAGCGTTTACTTGGACCGTGTGGATTTGAGCTTTTCCAAGGTAGACATCACCAACACATCATCTCTGAAGAGAACATGAAATAATATTTTGTGTTCTTTTTTTTTTTTTTTTTTTACTTTATAAAGTTAAATAAGTGCTTCAAGAAAGTTTCTGTGTTTGTTTATTCACCTCCTTAAAACCTTGGAATCCAGACCTATAAATACAGGCTGACCTCATGTTTACAATTATGACCGCTCTCACTTAAATTGATTGATACTACTTGTTTAAAAGAAAACAAAACTCTTTTAAGATATGTTCAGAGCTGAAGGAAAAGATTAATGTTCTTGTTAAAAAATGTTGCTTTTGTCAATGAGGGAAAGCCTGTTTGAAAGTATCAACCTCTTTCACTTTGTTAAAACTAGGAAGCCTATTTGCCAGCTGTTACAGAAGTAAAAGGAGAGACTTTGCAACCAGACTTAGGAGATGTAGCTTTTCACAAAGTTAGCAGCTATATTGCAGGCTTAATAGTAGTTGGGTATTGACCTTAAATAAAAGAGTCAGCATTTCTTACAAAGAATCGTGGCGTGATACTTAGAATTCTTTTTTTTATTGGGGATTTTTAGTGTCATTTCTGCATTGCAGATTTCTAGCTGGAGTTTTGCCCTAATCCTTAGAAGATGATGTAGGCTTACTAATCCATGTGAGTTTTCTTAAGAAATGTAAACCACTTTTCAGGTTTACCAAATTATCCTTGAATATCATCTGCAGCTGAATTTAACCAATTTAGAAATTTTTTGCCTCTTTGTTAAGAAATACCCTTTATTCAAACTTGAAAAAATAGATGAGGTAAGAATTATGTCTCCAAGTCTGTGTTTACAAATCTAAATCGATGATTTGGTTTTCTCAAATGCACAGGACACAGAACATTTACTGATTTAAGTTTATTATGTAGAAATATGATTCCATGTCTTTGAGTGAGTCAGAATGGAGTAAAACTTAACAGTTAAATTTAAAACATCATTTATTTATAAACCAGAATCATGTCCAAATAAATTTGCATCTATCAGATTTTTAAAGCTGTGACAATGCAGTTTTGATTTACATTCCTTTTTGTAGAATAAAATGGCTTAATTGCATTATGTAGCATTGAAGCAAATATTTTATATAAAGCTAAGCTGGGTGCTTTTAAGCAAACATTATTTTTGCCTTGACATACATGCAAAAATGTTTCCCACTTAAAGGAAAGTGGTTGAAGGAATTTGGATTGGGTAATGTAGGTTGAACTGTTGAAAGCGAAGTTGCTTGCTTAGGCATTGATCCAGTCAAAACTCGTGCACATCTCTAACTTTCTGCAGTCTGTGTAGCCTGTGAGACCTCTACTGACATGGATAAAGTAACAAGCATGCAACATCTTTCCCGAATTGGATGTGCGTACCCTACCGTCACATGCACTTGAATTAAGCCTGCATTTAAGCGTGCTTGCAAACAGAAGACCTGGGGCTCCTCAGAAATTACCTGATCGCACCAAAATGCCCAGCTGGCAATCAAAAATGAGATTTCCTTTCTTGTCTATGCCTATGCTTGGGGCGGGGGGGGGGTGGTGGTGGGGGAAAGGGAACGTTTTGTTGCTTTTAATATGAGCTTCATTGGATTGGTTTGTCTCATAGTGCAGTCGTGACGCAGTGTTGTGTTTTATCAGTGCCCACCCCCAGCAGAATTCTTTGCTTAAGAGGAGGCAGATTTTCACCTACTGAATAAGACTGTGGACTCGCATTGATGCTTCTCGGTGTTGTCTTGTGTGCTCTCCTGTGCCAGAGTGAATTTTATCCTGGGACTGCCTGGTGTAAGTTACAGCCCTCTTTCTACCCTCTGGAAGTTTGCATGTTCAGATGTGACTGTGCTGAATGATAGAATGTCTATTTTAGTCTTCAGCCTGTATTTACAGTCAGGAGGGCAAGTTGCTCAGGAACTTTGCGCCTTTTTCTTTTGAAACAGCTTTTAAACACTGGGTGAGTTTTAAAGATCTCTCTGCATGGTTTTCTTTTATAAAACGTGTTTTCCATAACCATGAACACTTGTTTTCTCTGAATGGATCTTAAAAATCTGTAGTGATGAAGCATAAAAAACACTTGTTTGTTAGAAAGGCTTTTGTTCAGTCACTGAAGGATCAAGTTGTTCTTTAGTTAAAGAAAAAAGATACTTATCAGCAAATGCACAAGGACTTGTTGATACTTTACCTGTCTCACTTGTTTGTAGAATTGCTGTTTAAATATGACTGCTGTCTGTGTTTTTAGCAACAGAATCTCATGCTAAATATTTTATATGCATTTTTGACCTTTCAGTGGTTGGAAGAGAGGTTGATAGGGACTAAGAAAAGGAAGCATCCTCTAGAAGTTTTGGGAGCTGGTGGTGACAGTCACTCGCTGCAGTGTTAAACTGGGTGGGAGTCCTTGGAAAGCTCTCACCTTCAGTCCTGTTTCTATATCGAGTAGCAGCATCAAGTATGCTTAAACACGTTGTGAATGTGTTAAAATAGGAACTGATTGATACAAAAACTGCCTCTGCAGATGCGGTAATTGATTTTTTTGTTGTTGTTGTTTTGTTTTAACTAAGCTAAAGGTGCTTTTTTGTGTGCTGGAGCAGTAAACTTGCCTCGTGCTTGGCCTTGTGACAAGTCCTGTGCATGTAGTTTAAAGCCATATAGGGATGTTCTTAGTCTGGAACCACTTGAATTAATACCACTTTTCATATCATGAGTGTAGTATTAGTAATTTAAGGTAGATAATTTGTGAGTCTT
Organism: Falco biarmicus; assembly: GCF_023638135.1. Taxonomy (NCBI): domain Eukaryota; kingdom Metazoa; phylum Chordata; class Aves; order Falconiformes; family Falconidae; genus Falco; species Falco biarmicus. The sequence goes on along the minus strand of NC_079288.1, from coordinate 60,813,954 downwards.
GTGGCCCGAGCATGAACTGGAAACGATAAGGACTATTGATGTGAACAGCTTTAGTAGTTTTGGCTATATATCAGGCTTGGTTTCTATGCAGTGCTGTGTTTAGTACCAATAGACTGGAATGCCAGATCTGGTATGAGTTTATATACGTAGGTGGGAAGCCTGACAAATTGGTTTTATATAAAGAACAAAATACAGAAATGAGAAAGGTATGGAATAACCTCCTAGAAGCTGCTGTCTGGTAAGCATTTTAGACAGACTTTTCAGCCACAGGCAACTAGAAGTGAACCTGCCTGTCAGTGCAAATTCAGTGCCACTGTTTATTATGAAATGTTTGATGTTTTCAACACTGCAGGGGAAAAGAAATCATCCTCCCTGGTCTGTCTTGTCATAATGCAAAGTGGAGCAGTTGTAAGAGTTATCTTGAGAAATGCTACGCTAGCTGCTGTCTTTCGATTTTTACTTATACTTGGGCAAAAACAAAACAGTTAATCCCGGGACCTGGTGGAGGTCCTGTCCAGGGTAGGAGAAAGTTTTCAGCTGCAGAGTGGGGCAGCTTCTGAGAGCAGAAGAGCTGCATACAGCGTGATTTAGATATGATATGGGCTGCATGTGGGATGATTTATGTACTTTTTAATGCTTCACAAGTGCAGTAGGTTCTTCCCTAATTATGTGTGAGAAAAAGATTAAGGGACATTTATGGGGTCTCTGTTTCCTAATTTATGTCACACAGTTGGATTGCTGGTGGGTAATGCACTCTGATTGTTTCCCTAGACTTTGAACTTTGTCCGGAGCTTTTATTTAACGGTTCATCCGTGTTGTTAGATGTTTCTGTGTTCTCTTTAGCAACAATTTGTTTGGCAAAAAACTTGCAAAACCTGACATCTTTGTTTTTCAAAGTGCGTTGTTTTTTGGGTTTTTTTCCACTAAAAACTTGTCTAGGCTTAGAAGTGTACTGTGAATAGTTTCCAGAAGAACTGTCTCAGTAACTGTATCCATATATATGTCCTAAAGTGATCTTGTGGTTACCAGGAGATCCCAACCTTTTTCTGAGGATTCACTTCTTCATGAATTAAGGTGCTTACTTACCTAGGTTTTGGTTTCATCTTCCCCTTAGGGAGGAAATAGCACTTTGTGTTGACAGAGTTATAACAAGATGTTTAGCTAGCAACAAAATAAAATCCAAGGGGGGTGTCTGGATCATCTGCCAGCGAGGCAGAGGGACGTGCTTAGCATTTCCAAAACTCAGATTTTTCTCACTGAGGTGCAAGTTCTGTAAGTTTCTAAGTCCACTTAAACAGTTAAAAGCTTCTACTTAGATCTCCTAAGTATGATACTCTAATTACAGATCATAAGAAGCCTGTATTAGCTAAAAGTCTCGCCTTCATGCAGAATTAGCTTCTCACAACTTGAAATTTCATCTCCATGTATTTCCCTTCGCTCTAGCAGCCATCAGATGCATGCTTCAGCTTCAGGTCCTGTAGCTCCCCAGTGCTAACACAGCTCTTCTGCCCTGCTGATGCCCAAGGGTGAGTTTGCAGCATGGCCACTGCAGTGCAGGCTGAGTTCAGGGAGAGTTATCCAAAGCATAAATAGGAAAATGAACTTTTCAACCCAGAGTCTGCTGCAGTAGTGTAGTGCACCCAGCTGCAGAGGCCTTGGCGGAGAGGTGGTATCAATCCTGAAGGTAAAGGGGAGGATTTCCTAGTGTCTAGTAGGTCAGGTTGAGTTGCATTTGGTATGCATAGAGGCGTGTTGATGAAATATAAATGAGAGCAGAAGAGAAACAGGCTAGTGGCTTCCAGCTGTCACACAGGGAGCAGAAGATCTGCCATTCCCTACTGTACAGCGTTTTTTCCAGTTTCTTTTTCATCCCAGTAACATGAAATGCCACAGGCTTTTGGGTTAGATTAGGTGATGAGGGGCATGGCTAAGCGTGTCTGAGCATGCCAGATGTATTTTGGGCTCTAGAAAGAAGCATGCTACAAGATTTAGTCTGTATTTAGTCACTGGCCTACTTTGCAGGATATTTTGCATTTCTGAAAACTTTCTCAGCCGATATGTATCTTTTTTTTCCCCCCTCTTTCTTTCTTTCTGTTTCTTTCTTTAAATGTTTAACATCTCTTACAGTTATTTAAGGTTGAAAGTGGTAACACTTAGCCATTCAAATGCTGTCTACATGTTAATTTTTAAACGTGTTTATTCCCTTTCCTGTTTTCTTTTTGAATTTCATCTTGTTAAAGACAAGGCTTGGCCGTTGCTGTGCTCTGTCACTTGTGCAAATGCAGTAGACATCAAGTCAAGCCTCCCAGATTTTGGAGGAAGCTCTGTTTTGAACTGTCACCTTGCAAAAAATGACAGGGTGGGTGATTTCTTACTTAAGACATCCTTTTCTCCTGAGGCCATATATCCCATTTCATGGGGAGGGAGATTATGTAGCTGCCTGTGCGAGCCCTTTGCCAAGAGCCCTGCCAACAGACTTCGGGAGACTCTTTGGCGTTCACAAAGAGTTTTAGGAGCACACGTACACACACTTGAAGTCTTAATTTCTTTGGGACCATCTGGAGTTCTGTCCCCCCTCTGGGGGAAGCTAATAAAGGCAACCTTGTGATTTAGTGGTTTATTTTAGAAGCTGCAGACTGTGGCCAGAGGAGCCAGATTTGGCAAACATTGTCCCATGAACTGTGTTGCAGTGGGGGAATGTCACAATCCCCCTGCTCTTCCTTATTCCAGAAATTGGGTCACAGTAAATTGGTGGGTTGGTTGATAGTGGAGAAAAGGCAGATCACTGTTGGGAATAAGGGTGTGCTTTCGTCTTGTGAGTCTGAAGGAAACAGGTCTCATATGATCACACCACCTGTGGCTGTATGCATGGATCTCAGTCGGCTTTGTCCATTTTCAGGAGAGGAAACTGGGGCACTGAGGCTAACTTGGCAAAGGTACTGTGTAAATCCATGCAGGATAAGAATTTAATCATTAATCTCCAGGATCAAGGAAGGACCCTAGTCCAGCACTTCATCTCCTAGCAAAAATCTGATACACATAACAGAAGTTTTAACAAATGAATTTAACAAGAGTTTTGTCTTCTTTCACAGGCAAACAAGTGCTAACTCTTAATTTTTTCTTCCAAATATCACTAACCTCTTCTGTCTCTGTGAAGTCCTTTTCCACTCAATGAGCTGAGTGCTCATGAATTATAAAAAGGCAACAAGTCTGCAAACATCAAAAATGCATTGGTCCTTCATTTTCTCATGTTATCTCATAGCATAAAAATCCTTATACAAATGTTTTTAGCCATTAAGACCTTCCAAGATGTTATTTTAGAGTGTGAGGCATTCAAGGATTGATGTCTGCTCCATGTCTGGAAAAGACTGGAGCAACAGTTGTTCAGCCAGTTTGGAGCCTGGAGAAAGAAAGAGGGATATCTTTTCTGCTGAATATGTATATTTAGAAAAAGCATCAATCCTTGACATCAGCTTAAGGGTTTTCTAGGAAACAACATATCGATGTGGTATTTTCCTGTTGGTTGTACTCAAAGAACCAGCATCTCAGGAATATGTGAAATCTCTTTTCATTTTTAATTTTACCATTATTTCAGAGGTTTCTGAGACCCTTCCTCCTTGCTACCACATGACCTACATTGCATTGGAATCATCAAAAGAAATTAAGCATGGTCTTGAAACTGGATGTGGGTGTGTTGTTATGAGACTGAAGTGACAGCGGGGAAACTGAGAGAGAGAGGGAGCTGGGCTCAGGGCTTTTCATCTGGTAGACCCTGCCTGATCTCTTGAAATGCTTCTTGAAACTGTAGATGATGGATATTTGCTGCTAAATTGCTACCTCCAAAATGGCACTTTTCTGCAACCAGACAGCATGGATAGGAAAGCAGAGGGTGGCATGGGACGTGTTCACGGCAGCTGCTAGCGGAAGAGGAGCAGCCCTCTAGAAGAGGCAGATGCTTTGGGCAAATTTGCTTGTAGCTTTTGACCATCCTGACATCAGTGTGGGCCTTACCACTCTGTTTAGCAGTCTTTTGGATGCTGAAGGTTTTATTTTTTAAAGTCCCCTTCTCTCTGTCCGTTTTTTGGTTTGAAAGATAGCACTTTTTTTTCCTTTCAGATTAGGCTAATTAAGGACTAATTAAGACGTAATTCAAAAGGCGATCACAAAACTATCAAAAGAAATGCTGAAATATATTTATAACAATGGTTTGAATATAATAACTGTTAGCAATTGGTAACCATCTATAGGAAAGAGCAGAGAGCTCAGCTTTTTAGTTAAAGTTTTTTTAGGTAAACTTCTCCGGATCGGTAGGGATACATGGGAATATTACAATTATTGTGCTGTTTCAGTGACTGAGAAGCTCTAAAAAAATTTATGCTTACTGCTTGGGATGCAATAACAGCCATAGATGAGGTTAGTGCTATTCAGAGTGGTTTCAGTGGCATCTCCTAGGCAGACATATAGATAAAATAATTTTTTCCAAGGACTACATCTCTAGCTGCAGCTGATAAAATGTTGAGAACTCTGCTGAGGCTGATGGAGCTAAGTGATGTATGTCAGCTGGTAATCGGGCTGTATGGTAGGGTCTGTATGTTCTGCATGTCTTATATTCGCTGGGTACAAAGAGCCAAGAAGAATCCTCCTTCTAGAAAGAGGGCTTATCACACTGCTCGGTAAATTCAACACAAACAAAACCCCCAACCTTTCTAAATCCTTTTAAATTGCTCAGAAGATTTTCTCAGTCAGTGATATTGCAAGAAACATTGCTTTGGAGGTGACCTAATTTTAACTTTTCTGAATTGCTTTATGATTAGAAGAGTCACATGTCGAGGTAGGACCCCATTAGTGGATTTAAATCATCTGTTTAGTTCTGAAAACACGCATTGTTGTGGGCTCTGCTGAGTATTCCCCCCCCCCCCCCCCCCCCTTTTTTTTTAATTTTCTTTTACTTTTTTTTTTTTTTTTCTGTTGCAGGACAGAACATCGCAGTTGTACCAGTTTGGGAGCAAAATATGGAATGTATTTCACTGCTGACCGAAGGCAGCCAAATGAACAGTATTTATAGTAGTTTGAAAATCAGCAGTTAGCAGTTTCTTCACATTCTAACACTACCCAGCACTTTCCAGAGAGAACTCATTGTTTACAAGAAATCTGCTTTCCAAATCCGTTGCGGTGCCCTCCAGCCTTGACTATTAACTATTTGCAAAGGGGAAGCTAATCTGCGGTTTGGGGAAAGATGGCAATGGATGAGTACCTGTGGATGGTCATTGTGGGTTTTATCATTGCTTTTATTTTAGCCTTTTCAGTTGGTGCAAATGATGTTGCCAATTCTTTCGGAACGGCTGTGGGCTCTGGTGTTGTTACTTTACGCCAGGCTTGCATTTTGGCTTCAGTTTTTGAAACCACTGGCTCGGTATTACTGGGAGCAAAAGTAGGAGAAACAATTCGGAAAGGTATCATTGATGTTAACCTTTACAACAACACTGTCCCATTGCTGATGGCAGGAGAAGTGAGTGCAATGGTTGGTAAGTAATACTTTCCTATTCCAAGTAAATTTCATTGTGTGTTTATCATCCTGTTTGTTGTGAGTGTTGTTAATTAAGTCTTCCCATCTTCTGGACTTGCACGTCTGGTTTTGTGTGAACGTAGGGGCCTGTATTCCTTTTTTAGTCTCCTGTGTTTTTTAAATGCTTCTAATCATTTACATTTTTCAACGGGTCAGACATTTAACTAATGGAAGAAAAAAATGTTTAACATAATGGAACATATATATGCATTCCTAGCATACTGAAAAAATTATTTTGGAGGTTTTTATGATGGTAAATGGAAAACAGGTAAGCATAGCATTTTTGATTTTACAGAAGATCCTACAGAAACAGCAGCTTGTGAATGATTACGAGAAGGAATTACCGAAATTGTTTAAAACAATTACAGAAAATCCAAACATATTTCCTTAAACTGATTGTCTGGTTGAGTGATTGCAATCAGTCATACACTTCACCCTTGCCCATGGCAAAACTAAAGGAGCAGTAAAGATGGTCAGATATTTAAGGTCTTTTTAATTTTTCTGACTCAGACCAACAGCAGTTCAGTGTACCTTGGAGACTGCTCTTTTGTTTGCAGTTAAATTCATCTCATTTTAGAACAAATAGCATATTCTGAGGTAAGTAACATTAAGCCACAGTATTTACTCTTTGTTTGTATGCAAGAGGCTTTGTGAGCTTTTGGAGAGCTCCCTCAAGGATCAATAGCAAACCTGCTTTGAAAGGGCAGGAGACAGGAGGAAGGAAACCTTTTCAGTGTGGGAGAGGCAGCCCAGGCAAGGGGCCAGCCCACTCATCGCCCTACGGCTTCGTCAGTCTGCTGGGTCCATGGGGTCCCACGACAGGGAAATGTGATTTATATGAGCATCGCTCGTATAATGCTACCTGCCTCTGTGTGGAAGGGATGCTCCGCTCAAAGATTCTCTTCCTTAAACCTTACCTAAATATTATTTCCACCTACCCCCTCTAACCTCAGCACAGCTTTCAGGCAGGACCTGCATGTGAGATAAGTGAATCCATGCAGAGGTCTACTGTATGTGGTTATTTTCTCATTTCCCCAAAGAAATTTTGCCTTTTTTTTTTTTTTTTTTTTTTTAATTTTGCTGGGTCAAGATGGATATGGAATGCCAGTTTCTGGACTTGTCTGAGGTGGCTTTGTATGCTTGAGAGCAGGGAGGTGGTTCCTTTGGGCTTTCACTACTACTGAGCCTCCTGAAGGTTGGCCACGTTCCCTGCCCAAGGGGAGGAGGGGTTGGTTAGCGAGAAATCACTGCTGGGACCACAGCCGCTTCCCCAGACAGTCCCTCTGTGAGCTTGCCAGCTTAAACCACATGAAATGCTCTTGGGCACCCCCCATCAGTTCCTCTTTCGTGATGTCTTGTGAGGTCAGCTGCAGAATTCTGGTCTTTCCCTCAAGCTGTAGGGTGGCTTCTTAGTACCACTCCACTTGCATCATTTAGCCTTCTGCTTCCTGAGACAGCTCCATCATTTCCCATGGGCATGTGTCCAGGAGCAGTGTACACCATCTGAAATGTAAGTGACCTGCATCTTCTGACCTTCACATTCTTGATACTCATGGTCCCTGTTGAAGGAAGGGTCCTTTTCCTTTTCTGTATCTATTTCTGGCATCCTGGTCCTGGCTGGGCAAAGTTTTAAGTCTCAGATGCCCCCTGCAGAGGCAACTGGCCAGAAGCTCAAAGAAAACAACTTATTTGCATGCATATTTACATAAGCCTGTGTGAACTTCATGACCAGTTGCATTCCCTTCCTCCAGTAAGGGCATTAAGAAGAAATTCCACATTTTAAATCTCAGAATTAATCACAAGTTACAAACTGCAGATTTCATTTTGTTTTCCCCCCTCAAATCCATCTCCAGCTTTTCTCTGGATGCATGATATTTTTTTCTGTGTTTTCTCTGAGCTTTTGCGGATGTTTTCTTTTTCTCTTTCTGTTTTTGCTCTGCATTTCCCCCCCTGTTCTCTCATGCCTCATGATCATGTTTTTGCAAATGGACTTTGCTTCTGAATTTCAATGAAGCTTAAATGAGTCAACAGTCTGGGAGAGACCAAAAGTCGCTGTATCCTCTTTCCAGATGTTGGTGGAAGATCCTTTGATGCTTGCAGCAAACAGCAGATGGTGATTTTCAGGGCAACTTTCTCTCCTAAAAGAAAAGGAAGTAGGGAGCAGTGGGGTTAAAATTTTAAATTGTAACATTTTGTAATAATTTATAGCATATTTAAATGTTGTTTATTAGGTAGTTGGGAAGTTAAGGACTATTGCTTTCAGAAGTAACTTGTAGTTCTTCCCTAGTATTAGCTAACTGCCAGGACAATAAGTCAGGAATTCCCCAAGTGTTGTTCTAGTGGTCCTGGTGGGAGCTGAAGTCAGCAGCTGGTGCGACCGAGGAGATGCCACTGACAGAGAGGACATCCCAGCCAGGATTAGCAAAGCAAAGCACTAACCCAGTCTTGCAGGTGGTGTGGTACATGATGGGGGCTCACAGCTGGCATGCAGCACCAGAGCCTCGGTAAATGGATGCAGTGCCTTCAGGAGCACAAGGGGAGCTCAGGAGAGCATGAAACCCCCCTGAGCTGAAAGCCAGTGCTGGGCAGTCTGCAGGAAACCCGCTTTCTTTAGGAGACAGCAGCCCGGAGGAAAGGGTGTGCGGCCACGGTGTCAGCGGGCATGAAGGGTCTGAATCTGGGACGTCGTGACAGGTCTAGTGAGCCTCCTGCTTCCTAGATTAGTTTTGCAAAGTTAAAAATTGGAAATGTGCATTTTATGTTAAGGAGTTAAAACTTTGGTGTAGGTAGTTAAGGCACTGCAAGCCCCAGAGGAAAGCCCTGCTCTGGCTTGATTTGTATTTTCTTCTGTTCCTTAAAGTGCTTCCTTAAATTTCTTTAGACCACACATTGTCCTTCTCATACTGTCTGCTGCTTTCCCTCTTGCTCTTCTGTTGGTTTTCAAGGTGAAGTTGATTAAAGAAGAAGTAGTGCCATACTCCTTCTATTTCCCCCCCTAACAAAAAACTCAGCCCTCACTACACATTTGCAGTGCAGCTGTGGCTTGGTTGCATTTTCCCTATTTTTTAGACTATTTTGTAATTACATATCTGTGGCTGACTTAGCTGTTTATTTGGATCTTTACAGATGTTACCATCTGTTTTCTCTTTTACCTCACTTCCACTTGCTGTCTCTTAAGTTCATGTCAAAGGTTGCAAAGTGTATTTTTATTTTAGTACAGGGGAAGAGAAGCCAAAAAATTAAAGAGCAGGTGTTCCTTGTTTGATCTAGAATTTCCAACAGCAATAGGAGTACCAGTTGTTTTGGGATAGCACCCCAGGAGAGATCAGTTTTACAAACTGGGTGACTTCCAAATGTAGCTTTGTATGATGACAGCAAATCACCATTTGCAGATGGCTCCATTTCAAGACCCTCAAACTATCTTCTCCTGTTGGAATTAAGGGTAGAGGCTGAAAATTTAAGTAACAGCATATGTTCAGCGTCCTTGCTTTATCACCTGTGTCTGCTGCAGATCTGTTAAGAGAGGCGACAGAAAATGAACCAGAAAATATGGGATCTGTTTTGGTAGTTTGATGGCTGCCATTGGGGCCTCTTAACACTTGAAGATTTTTTAGCCTTAAGGCCATGAAGTCTTTAGATGAAGAAGAGATCTTTCTAAAAATTCTCTAATGTTAGGCGATATCCACAGAAAGCCTGTGTCACTGCCAGAATGATTTTGGTGTCCAGAAGTTAGCATCACTGCAACAGGAGCAAGGAACCTGGGTCCTTGCCATGTGAAAATGAGTTGGGTCATGGAGCTGCATGCTTGAAGGCATGGTGGCCAACTGTGGTCTTATCTAACTACTGAAAGTTGGGACTAAAAACAAATACAAGGCATCCTGTCTGGTGCTTGGTGTCTTCCCCCATCCCACACTCTTGACAAACATCCTTCCTTGGAACATCTGTTGGCACACAAGACATTGCATTTACTTTATAAACCATTAGCCACCATCCCTTAGTTAAAGGATCTTATTGCCTTATGCCAAGGGTATCTTTGGCTGCTCCATGGACTAAGATACACTTTTTCTGCAGATCTGAATTTCTCCAGCGCTGCAATGAGCTGCAAGTGAAGGCGGTGCGAGGGTCCTTTTACCTTCCTCAATCCATTTTACTTATAGAGGACCCTGGATGGCTGCACGTCACTGACAAGAGGCATAAAAACTGCCCCTCAATTTGAGCCTTTCTCTGGTAGCATCTGAATTTAGGAACATGGATGCTTCACTAGTGAACTGATCATACTGATCACTTGGAGGCTTCCAGGTCCAGCTCTCAAGAATGAGGTTTTCTAAGCTTGATGCAGACTGGAAGCAGTTTATGTGTTTAATCAGACAGGCTGTAAATACTGAAAGTCTAAAAAAAAAAACAACCCCCCAAAAAAAGCAGAACTCTTGTGCAGTTTAAAGAGCTGTTGGTAATAAAAAGTCATAAGTAAGATGCAGCATTCAAAGCTGCTATCAAACTGTCTTAGTGTCTAGTTTTAGAGACAGAACAAGAACAAAACTCTCTTTAGGAGATCTCTGTTGTGCGTGTGGAGTGTAGGCAGTGCTCATAAAAGAATGCGGGTATGTGGCAAAGAATTTTCTGCGTAACATTATTGTTACTGTTGTTTATGCCATGTGGTTGTGGGTTTTTTTTCTAGGTTCTGCTGTTTGGCAGCTGATTGCATCGTTCTTGAAACTCCCGATATCAGGGACCCATTGCATCGTAGGTGCTACAATTGGATTTTCTCTGGTGGCAATTGGCACGCAGGGAGTCCAGTGGATGCAGCTTGTCAAGATTGGTAAGTGCCGTTTCGTTCTGTGTGTGAGGTTATACGAAATAGTGTGCACTGCCTGCAAAAAACATTCCCAGAAATCTGCTTTGTGCTGATAGCACTCCCTCCTTAAATTATTTCCTGCCCCAGTCCTGTCTTTCAGAAGACGTGCTGATGCCATGTTCATTAAGGGCTGCAGCGTGTTTCCAGTGGAGAAGGGGATAAGATGCAAGTTGTACTTCCCCAACAGTAAGCTGAGGACACATTGTCCCTTAGAGATGTGCTTCAAGGTGGCATTCCTCCTCTTCTAATTCTTTTCGTGGCAGCTCATACCACCCCGTTCTTGCTCTCAACAATGCTAGCCATCATGTGAATGCCCACAGTCATGTTTCTCCACCCACGAGCTTCAGGGAGGCGAAAACTGGGCATACAGCACATGTTTAAGTCACAGCCTCCCACTGCCAAGATCAGCACAGCCAAGCAGGGATGTGAAGGAGTTTTAATTATTGTTTTGGAAGCCTTGTAACCCAAGTCACAGCCTAAACCCTGTATTAAAAGGATTTGGTGCTGAAGGCATGGAAATACAATTGAGCTTTAGAGAAGTTAGAGCAATGCGTATGTTTTTTTAATTCTGTTGAAAGTAGAAGAGGGTTTACAATGACAGCAGAATCAATCTGTTAACCATGCCACAAACAATAAATCACTCTGGATGAGATTGCCAGAGCACTGCCCTAATCTGGTTTTATTGAAATCAGTGGGAGTTTTGCCACCTACTTCAGTTAAATCAGTCCTGGACACTTGCAAATCTGCCCTGTAAAAAATGTACGCACATTATTCCTTACAATTGATGCTTCTATGGCATTTTGGAAATGGAGACTTTTACCCTGTGAGCAGCACAGCATCCTGCTAGATGCAGTTGCTTTCCACTTGCTTGCAACATTCGTGGTCATGGTAATAAAGAAATTACAGGGCTTTATTGGTCCACTCTGCATCAAGCTACAAGACACTTTCCTGATGAATTTGACTACTAAATTTGCAAAGTTATCGGGAAAAGCTTTCACTGATGTTTCTAGTAGTGCCTAGCATTACTTTGACTTTCGTGAGGGTCAGTGGACATTGAGTTGCACCAGTTGTAAGTAAACATACAGAACGTTAATTCCAGTTATACAAGAACTGTTTTAAATTTATTGCTCATTGCTTACTTACTTAAACTATTATGCAAGAATACTGTTTGTTTCATGTTTCATTCTTTCTTTTTTTCAATACAGTTGCCTCTTGGTTTATTTCCCCGCTGTTATCTGGCTTGATGTCTGGAGTCCTCTTTGTGCTGATTAGATTCTTCATTTTAAAAAAGGTAAAGAAATCTCAGTATTATAATGGGTACTCTGTATGAAGGCTGTGTTCTAGCCTCCTATTTGAGTGTTGGCATTTCCAGAGTTGAAAGTTTGTGGCTTGCTTTTTGGACAGGAGACCAGTCATTTCTTTAATAGCTGTTGGAACTGTACTTGCTCTTAGCCGTTCTGAAAGCTTGGAGTAAGTGGTTTAACAAGTATTTAAGGCTACATGGTAATTGATATTGTATACCTTTTTTGATCAAAGGATGGTACATTGAGATTGTGTCTGTAGTAGTACAGACTTGTTAGCATTGACTTAGTTTCACGATAGTCATTCTGACTGTTATTTAAACAGAACAGTCCTCTCTCAGGGGTACTCTGATTGCTATTTTATAGTTGTGAAATTTTAAGCTTTGGTTTTCTAGTGCATCAGACATTAGAAGATAGGCACCTGCAAATTTCCTTTATTCTCAAGAAACCCGAATTATTGGGTTTTGGTGACCTCAGTCAAAAGTGGCAGCTTTGAGGTAACATCAGTCCATATATCTCCTGTGCAGGAGATGATTTGCTGGCCACGCAGCATGAACTGGAAACCAGGGCACTCATCTGCTCTTTCATTTGTCTCGCACCATTCAACTTGCTAAAATGGGGGAGTGCAGCACATGACAATGAACTAAAATAAGGGACACTATATTAGCAGTTATAGAGGGAACTTAAACAGATGAGGGATTAATTCTTTTGCTGTAAATAACACCACCTGTAACATCAGCTTCATCACTCTCTATTTCTGATGTAAATAAATATCAGTGATAAAAGTAGATGATAAATTTGATTGGACTCAGCTTTGAATTTAAAATTACTCAGGTTGCATAAAGGGCAAGGAAGAGTTCCTCTGTTGCATTCAAAATGTAACAACTTAAGAAATTAGTCATCAAAATCACATGAACTCTGGTATAAAAGCCACATATTTAAGCATTCAGGAGGCAGAAAAAGTTCAAGCTAAAGAAATTGTCTTCTGACTGCCATCTGTGCCATTCACAAAGTAGTGAGATCTGTAGAGCTTCTGGCATAAGCAGGTAGTGACTTGCATTGTGTATATGCATAAAAAAAGAGCAGCTTTTTAGCTTGTGAGCCAGTGGCTTGGTGTAGGGGTTCATGCCCTTGTTGGGGGTGTCTGTGGATAGCAGCTGGCCCTGTGGATATAGCCCACGCTGCATCACGCTTTGGGACCGGGGCATAGCGCAGGGTGGCTGCAGCCTTCTCTCAGCTCCCTTTTATAACTCATGGCAGCAAGAAACAAAACCACATTAGCCAGCCGTTAGCTTCGCCAGGCTCTTTGCAAACACGCGGAGCCCCTCAAAAGGCTAAAGCAGTCTCCTGACAAAGGCTTTTTCCGTGGCTTGCATGGTGCGTTTCCGCTGCGCCATCAGCTGAGCCCTTCCTCGTGAGTGCCGAGGGCAGGGGACCGTAGTGGGCAGCAGGCACAGCAGCATGCTAAACATTGCACAGCTTCCTTTATGTTAACTGTTTAACACAGCCAGACACTTAATATTTCAGAGATTTCTGAAGTATGTTAGCTGGTGGAACATGCCAGGCTGTCTCATTCAAAACTGAGAGGTTAAGAGAAAGGTTTTGGAATGGATGCGTTGCAGTGATGCTTGTAGCCCCACGCCAAAAATGTCAAAGCCCTGCCCTGCTTGGCACACTGCAGTCGTGCTGAGGGAAGGGGGCTCCTCATCTTGGAGACAAGGTGGGTAAGAAAATACTTGCAGAAAGAAACCTGCCCCCAGGTCACCCAGCAGGTCTGCAGCCAACTTGAAAGTACAACTTGTCTCTCTGGTTCCCATTAACAGTGTCAAGCTTCCCCAGAATGCTGGTGGTTGTCAGGACCAGCCTTGTGGATCTGGGTATAACCAGGCAGGTCACCATCCTTCCCTCACCGTCTACCAAAAGCCCCACCTGCCTGGCACTAACTCAAGAGCACGTTTTTCCTTGTGGCGGTTCATGCTGACGTTAATCTGGTGAAAAATCCAGCTAATATTTCCTTTTTTTTCCCCACTGTTTCTATGCAGGAAGACCCTGTGCCCAATGGTCTCCGTGCACTTCCAGTGTTTTATGCTGCTACCATAGCTATCAATGTGTTTTCCATCATGTACACAGGGGCACCAGGTGAGTGAGGCATCCGCAGTGGGAGGCATGGGAGGGAGGCATCCCGCGGGGTATTACGGCGTGACACCACACTGGCAGGTGGCTGTTGACACCGCACAGTTACCTCCTATGTTAGGAGTTAACGAGGGCAACAATAAATCATACACCTCCCCACATGCTTCTATTTGCGCGTGTGTTTTTGTGACTCCCTCCTGATCACTCCAGTTAGTGGGGAATGACACAGCTACCAAGAGGATCCCTCTTTAGAGGAAGGGGAAATATTGAGCTGCCGACTTTGGCTTGGTAAATCTGAGCGCGTGTTGAGCTCTCAGAGGTATTCCAGGTACGTGTGTCAAAGTAGGAAGGTTCAGAGCGGGCAGGAAGAGCAGGAAGGCTGTTTGCACTCAGTCTAACACTATAGCTCCATTGAAATCAGCAGAGTCACTGTTCTGGCAGATCTGGCGTGGAGCCTAGTAATTAAATTCACTTCTTTATTTCCCTTCAATGATAAGAAGCCCTGAGCCTGTTCCTGCATTGAATGCATCTTCTTTCTTGGGTGTTGTGTTTTCATTGCAACTCAGTTAAAGGAAATGATACATGCCATTTTCAGGACTTCAGTTATATTTTTATATATTTGCACATTTTTTGTGCATTTGTATGTTGTGTTTATTTATATTAGTGTTTATCTTTGAACTTACATTTATGTTTTTATATTTACGTTTGCTTATGTTCGCATATTTTATGTTTATATATTTGCATTTATATGTTTATATTTAACTTGACTTAAGCAGTGTACATTTAAACATGTACTTGCATCAGAAGAATTTAGAAAAAAGGTGTTCAGTGCTCTCAACGACTTTATTGAAGACTCCGGTCATTAAATGTTATCTTTAGATTATATTATTACCCCAGAGCCATGAATGAACAGGCAGTTGAAGAAAACCTCCTGAATATGCCCCTGAATTAAGAAAGCAGATTTAGAAAGTGACCTCTTTTGAAATAGAAGTTTGTTTTCTCTTAAGACCTGATGTACTAGATAAATGCAGTTGGTAGATTCTACTTCATAGCACAGCATTACTGAAATTAATAAAAAGCTTGAGAAGTTCCCAATTTGAGGGTAACATAACTTAACTATTCCTTTTTCTCAAGTCTAATTGGCTATGTATCCAAGATGTTTCACAGTAAATCAGCTGTATAACTAACATTTCCTCATTAGTCGTACTGCAGAAGTAGGTCAGGCACTCTGCAGTGACTCATTAAGCAAAATAAATGAAATAAGAATCTTAATGTCCCTTCTGGTTCAGCTTAAGAGCCTCAAAAGTGTGTGAATAAGAAGGTGGGACTCTGGTTTTGATACTCAGGAAACACATATTTACCCTCTGAGGCCTCTGTCCTGGCAACATTTACTCACAAGGATGAATTAATTATGTAGGTTTCAAGACAGGCGTGCATATACGGGTATGAAAGATCAGAGTCCAAGTTTTTTCTTCATTAAGGGTCTGATCATTTAATTGAACAAGTACAAGGAGCTCTGCAAGGAAATACTTACGGGAACAGTAATTGACACGATTGCACATTGCAGGACTGAAACCTCAGCTCTGAAGTGCTACGTTAAGCTATTATCATAAGCAAATAATGGCTTAGATTAAGCTGAGCATCAGGCTTTATTGACCAGAGCAAAGGTCAGGTAAATACTTATCCTAATGGGCAACATGATTTAAGATGCATTAGTGTATAAAATCACTGCAAACTTGTTGTAGCAGCCCTGATGTGGGAGTTTTACCCCCGACTACTCTGGAAATAAGGTCACAGTAGGGTAACAGAGAATTGGAGGACTAAACCTGCAAACATTTGCATGTCAACTAGACCTTTAAATGCTGCACTAACTGATATATATGTTAAAAATTATCAGCTCATTCATGTTGGTTTTGAATACGTTGTGAACACAGGCTTTTCTGCAACAGACTGCTTTTCCACTGCCTGAGATAATTAAGTCATGTTAATTTATGGTTTGCTTGGGTTTTATTTCTTTGTCTTCACAGTACTGGGACTGATACTGCCAATGTGGGCCATTGCTCTAATATCTGTTGGTGTATCCTTAGTATTTGCCATCTTAGTCTGGATTTTTGTGTGCCCCTGGATGAAGAGAAAAATAGAAAGTAAGTAGTTGTTTGATGAAAAATGAGTGATGTAAATTCACAGAAAATTTCATTTTAGAGCTGGAAGTGCCCTTGAGAGGTCACCTAGTTCAGTCCCCACCCACAGGCAGGATGTGCTTAAACTATTCCTTATATATTTGTGTAACCTGCCCTTAAAAACCTGCAGTGGTAGAAATTCAAAACCTTCTTAGGCAATCCATTGCAGTGCTCGCTTCTAGAGTCTAGCAGAAACAGGAAAATAAATCCTGGAATGTCATCTATTTTATATTTTGTTAAGGAAATGTTACAGAGGAAATATCTGGCAGAATTACTATCTCTTAAGTGACTTCTTTACAGTAAGTTGGGCTGATCACAGCTTGTAGCTTTACAATGGTTTATTTTGCTACTCTCAACAAATACTGTGTTTAAAACGCAGATAAAAGTTTCAGTTTTCATTAATAAATGAGCAGCTCTGTGTTTTACTTCAGTTACCTACTTCAGTCAATTTTGTAGGATGAAACTAAGATGCTCTAGAATTTTCTCAGATTAAAGTCTTAGAATTAGGTAAAGAACGTGTATGAAACGGAGCCAGGTTATTGTATCCACGTTGATCTATGTTGTTGATGCAAACCATGGAAACGCAAGCAGCAAGATGGATAGACTGGGTTGAAAATTACAGTACTGTTATTTCCTTAGGCCGGTTAAAGAAAGATGCTGCACTGTCAAGAATATCTGATGAAAGTCTTGATAAAATTCAAGACGAAGAAACACCAGTCTTTAAAGAGCTTCCTGGTGCCAAAGCATCTGATGAGAGCACAATTCCCCTTACTGGCTCCGTAGCAGAAGCTGCTGGGGCATCAGATACTATTGCAAATGGAAATCATCCACGTGTACCATACGGTAAGAACTAAGAGGGTTTATCTTCTCCCTGTTTTGATAGGGCTTCTTAACTGCAAGTAGGTCTCTGTTGTAAATGCTAAGTTAGTGTTTGGGATTTCCAGCTCTAATCCATCTTCAGCATTGTTGGGAAAGATGCTTATTTACAAGTAATGTTTTCTAGAGAGGACTTAAAAACAATTACATTTTTGGGGCTGTATTTCAATTTTAGAAACAGCTGGAAACAAAAATTACTTTCTGTTTTGCTTTACTTTGTATCCTTAATGGTGTTTCCATCCTTTTAAGCAGTGGAAAAACACAGAGAACACAAATTGCTGATGTATGAAGGTTAAATTTGGCATAAAGATGATTAGCATACTACCACAGGAGATGAAAAGATTTGGGCTTTAGCAGACAAATGTATGACCGTTTGGAGTGTGTCCCCTAGAAAAATCTCGCACGTTGTTTTCTGAATGTATATTTATAAGAAGTAGGCTTGCATGCATAAAGCTCTTTTTCTTCTCCCATGTGATGGGATCACGCCTCTACACACTTAGAGGTCTGCTGACTTTGATATCACTTCGCTAACATCTACACAGCCCTATAATTTGGTTAATAAATACCTGATATATTCAACTGATTCTTACAAAATCAAGTAAGTAGTGACGTGAAGCCCTTTGAGTGTGTGCTTCCAGTTTAAAAATAGCTAAAAGCAATTCTGAATGTCTCACAGTGGAAATCGAGGAAGTCAGGAAATAAAAAAGAGAGTGTCTTCAGAAATATTGCTGTAGCTTTTGCGTGTGTCCTACAGCACATGGTAATGTTAAATGTACACAGTGGGAATAACTATCACCACGTTCATAGAAATAAAATATATAAAATGCTGGAAAAGCTGAGGATTTATTTCTTCAGAACGTGAATTTTTTTGCTTTCCATTTTTTGAGAATTTTTAATTTTTTAAAAAAAGTTATGTGTGTCTCAAAAAATATTTATTTCAATACTTTCAAAAGGTGACCTCATATTCAGTATAAATTACAGTAAAACACCTTTCCAGAAATTCTTATTATGCCTATTCAACAGAGACACAGACAAAACCTCAGAAAAAGTAGAGGTTTTTGTACAAGAAAGGAATTTTATAGAAATTACTTTTTCAAAGAACCTGAGGCATTAGCCTTCAAGTATCACTCTTGAACAGCCGATCCCAAGTGACGTGCTGCAGGTCATACAGCATGTTTGGGGCAGACCCAGCACTGGAACAAAGCTCTTTTTGCGCAGAAGATGAGAGAGCTTATCTGGTGGTGAATGGGATCTTGGCTTATTCACTGCATATATTGCAAACTAATCTTCTTTGTCCTGTACTCTCGTATTGCTGCCCTTTTATTGTCTCACGAAGTGGGAGAGAGAGGGCTTCTGTACTCCATTTCATAGAAATAAACCGTCTAAGTTTCTGCCTTTTTAGGAAGAGCATTTTCAATGACACACACTTCTGTGAAATCGCCTGTTACCAATGGCACCTTCAGCTTCGATGGCCAGGTGAGGAGCGACGGCCATGTTTATCACACTGTGCACAAGGACTCAGGTTTATACAAAGACTTGCTCCACAAAATACACCTGGACAGGGCCGCCGATGAGAGGCCTGCGCAAGAAAACAACTACAAACTGTTACGACGCAACAACAGTTACACTTGTTACACAGCTGCTATTTGTGGCATGCCCGTGCATTCCTCCTTTAAGGCAGCGGACACATCAACTCCAGAGGACAGTGAGAAGTTAGTGGGAGACACTGTTTCCTACTCCAAGAAGCGGGTTCGCTATGACAGCTACTCCAGCTACTGCAATGCAGTGGCCGAGGCAGAGATCGAGGCGGAAGAAGGTGGCGTGGAAATGAAGTTGGCTTCTGAACTTGCAGATTCTAACCGGCCCCCAGTTGATCCTGTGGAAGAGGATAAGGAAGAGAAAGATACGTCTCAGGTCCATCTACTTTTCCACTTCCTCCAGATCTTAACAGCCTGCTTTGGATCCTTTGCCCATGGAGGTAATGATGTCAGGTAAGAGGATGAGATCTCACAAACCAGCTATTTCATGACTTCAGTGCTTGGACCAAGGTTTGCCAACATGGCCGATTGGAAAGCGTTTTTCTTTCTGCAGGCAGATGATTGTCAGGGCTGTGTTTTGCAAAGCTTTTGACACTGATGTCCCTGGTGCTTTCCAGGAGTTGGGCTGCTCAGTCTATGGTTTATTTGCTTCTCAATGGGAGCATCTTTTTTATTTGCTGCTAAATAATTGTGCAGTAATTAATTTAATTCAGGTTTAATTCTGGCAAGCTTTGAGGCATTGAGAGAACCCCCCCTGTCATGGCAAACAATGTACAAGCGAATAGGACAATCCCAGCCCCACAGATTTTGCGTTCAATTTTAACTGCATGGTTGGAGACCATCAGTAAATGAGAGGTTTAGACAATTTTGTCACTAGATTATCACATTGTGAAAACAGGTGTGCAAAGAACATCATCGTTTTGATTGCTGCAGCCCTTAGAGATTCCCCTTTGCTGAATCTTTTGCTTGGAGTTTTCCAGGGGTCTAGGACCGTGTGAGGCAATGTATTACTAAATAGCCTAGAAAATCTAACAAGCCTTAGCATCAAAGTCCTACTGAAGTTCATAAACTGCACATACAGCTTCTCCAGTTGCCACAGTTCCCTTAACAAATAAAGGGAGCAATGCCCAAGGAGCTCTGGGCATGTTCCTGTACCCCGTGCAGAGAGGGGACATGGCCTAGGGCTCATCTCCTCGCATTCATTTAAGAAGGTCCCCATCTCCTGGCATAGTTCTGGTACACAGTAGTGGTGGGTTGACCTTGGCTGGATGCCAGATGCCCACCAAGCCACTCTATCACTCCCCTTCTCAATAGAGCAGGGTGGGAGAAAATAAGGTGGAAAAAAATCTGACGGGTCAAGCTAAAGGCAGTTTAATGAAGAAACAGCAAAAGTCGCACGTGTGGAAGCAAAGGGAAAAAAGAGGTGTTATTCCCTACTTCCCATCCGCAGGCGATGTTCAGCCACTTCCTGGGAAGCTGGGCTTCGGTATGTGTAGTGATGGCTCCAGAAGATAAATGTCATAAATAATGAGTGCTGTCCATCCGTCCCACCCCACCCCTTCCTCCTTTCTCTTAGCTTTTACATCTGAGCAGACGTCATACGGTATGGAATGTCCCTTTGGTCAGTTTGGGTCAGCTGTCCTGGCGATGTCCCCTCCCAAGATCTTGCCCACCCCCACCCTACTGGAGAGGCGAGGGGCATGTTGGAGAGCCAGCCTTGATGCTGCAGCGCTGCTCAGCAGTGGCCAGAGCACTGGTGCGTTATCACCACCTTTCCAGCTACCAACACCAGCACAGTGCTGGGAGGGCTGCTGTGGGGCTCAGCCAGGCCCAATACAGCAATACTCCTTGGCAGGGATTTTATCCAGAGCTGCTGTCGCTTTTGAGTTGCTCCTTGAGTGTGGAAGAAGCCAGTGAGTTCATCCTTCAGTCATTTGGCTTAAGTGTGTCTGTCCTTAAATCCTGTAACATTAATATCATTTCCCAGGAATAATGGAAAAGGATTGTCCTCCAGGAGTCTTTATCTCATGTTCATATTGACTCGGGCAGCTGACAGAATCTCAGAGTTGGTCTCAGAAATGTTTTTCTGCACCTCTTTGCCCTCCACCATCTGGTCAGACCCCTGTGTGTCTCATAGCATCTCGTCACTCATCTGCCGACCTGTTTCCCTTTGAAAGCTCGGCCCTGCTTTATTCCACCAAGTACAAGACTTTTGACCAAAGGGCGTAGGATGTAGGCTCAGGATGGAACATTTTACACCTTCCTCATCTGCATTCGTATTGCTCACCTGCTTATAACATTGCTTCATCTGCAAGGCCTTGTTGCACCTCACCATCTCAGTGGCATGTCACTGAAGAGCAGTTTGTGTGGTTTTGCTCTGTCCCTGGGAACATTGCACGTTTTTCCTTTAGGATTTGGCTGGACTGCCTCATCCCTAGGCCTGGAGCCATCAGCTTGGTATTCAGTAGGCACTCTTTCCTGTATCGTGATATGGTCCCCTGAGGAATACGCTCAGAAGCTGCTTGTCGAAGCAGCGATCCTTACTTGGGTTGTAGCTGGGGCTGTACTGAGCCCCATTCCTGCTAAGCCCTCGCCCTGTTAGCCATGCCTTGCTGGTGTTGGTTTCAGCATTTGCAGTGGGGCTTTGCAGCGTTCCTAACTTTCCTAGTCCTCCTTAGGCATCCGGGCAAATGCTGCTCCGCTCAGCAAGGAGGACAGTTGTTGTCCCTCACCCTTGTCAGCCACCCAATTTAACTTGCAGCTCATCTTGAAAACACTTAGAAACATGTGTCTTCCCTCCCCATCCATCCAGCATCCTGGGAATTTGGAACAGAGCTTTCTGTCCTCACTCTTGTTCTTACTCCCTTCATATCTGCAGGGATCTAGCTCTGGGAAGGAGTCCAGGGTCCCATCATCCTCAGGATCAGACGGCAGCAGTGCAGCTTTCTTTGCTCTCAGATGGTCTTCATTGATCAGGACCTCTGCTCTGACCACACTGGGCAAGAGCAAAGACAAGTACCTGTGCTCTGCAAGCGGCCAGCAGCAAGTGCCAAGGGGAGCGTAGGAATAAGGACAAACACCACTGGTACTTCTTGTAATGTGCCCTCGGAAACACCATTGCAGAAAGTTCACAGCCCACCCCCGTAGGTGGTGCCTGTACATACTCCTCAAGGACTTACAGTCGCTTGCCTTTTCTGTAGAAGGCAAGGGTAGTAAAGTTTGTTAGAAATGATCTGTAAGGGTGCAGTCAGTTCAGAAATCAGATTCGGTGTTGATAGGAGCTGACCAGGATGAAAGACAAGGTTTAGGCTTCTGTGCAGTATGCTTTGTTGCATCATATAGCATAATTCCTGCAGAATTCTACATTTGGACTGGCTTGTTGCCTTGGCAATATCCTTTCTTGAAAACTAATATTTTTTTAGTGTTTTGCAGATCTATACTTCCGTGAGTGATCCTACCAAATTTGCCAGGAAGCATGCATTTTTGTTAAATGCTGTTTACTCCAATCTCTTGTTAAGCTGAATTAATGTAATTGCAAAACTAAAGGACAAGTTATCTTTGCTTTGTCAAAGCTAGGAGTAGGATTGGATAGGAACCCATCCTTGCAGCTGTACTGAGTTCCAGCTAAGAAATAAAAATTAAAGACCCCTTTGTATGCCAAAAAGGTTGAGTAGATAATAGATAGATATCTGGGAATGCAAATATCTATCCTGTGGATTATGTAGCAGAGACATTTTGCCAGTCTGTCTAGCAGAGCAGAAGACTTCTTACTGGGCTCTTGGCTCCTCCACACGTCACATAAAGATCTGCAGAGCTTGAAAGGCAGTGTGTTGTTTTAAAAATAATGCAGTAGAAACTAGCTAGTAGCGCAGCTTTCTGTCCACACTTCTGTAAGAAAGCAAGCGCTGGCAAACCGTCTTCCACTGAAGGTTGCTATCTTTTCATCTCCCTCCTTCGTTCACATTCCTTCTCTTCATTTTAGGTGCTGCTCTCAAGCTGCTTCTTTATTTTTTTTCTCAGCTTCAAATCCTGTTGTTAAAATCCCACTTTCCCAAAAAAGCATTTGGTTTTAAGCTTCTCACTTAAATATTTAAGGCAGCACCTCCGTTGTCCATATCTTTTTCTTTGCATTGGTCTCCTACATTCTCTTTCCCCGTCCTGGAACTCACCCTTGTCCTACGTTTTCTATTTATTTTCCATCAGGCTTTTTGCTGATATCCCTTGAAGGGACAGGAGCAGGTAAGAGGAGTGAAGAGAGAAAAATTAAAAGCTAGTGTAACAATTAAGAAGTGCAGGTAGATAAAAAGGAGTGAAGAGAGAAAAACTAAGAGCTAGTGTAAAAATTAAGAAGTGCAGGTAGTTAAATGGTTGACCTGTTTTAGAGGATATTTAAGCATGAAGCATGTGGTACGGACTGAACCAGGATGCATCTCAGAAACACTTTATGGAGCAGGAGTGCCCCATAATAGTTTGGATAGCACTTCAGTGGGCAAAAGCTCATACAGAGATCTCCCTTGTTTCATTGCCCAGGCTTTTCCCCAGGACCTAGAAGAGTTAAACGAGTCTTTTGCCTTTGCCTACAGAACAAACTCATTATAAGGGTAGCTAGGCCCCCAGTTTCTTCCAAGGTGATGCTTTTTAGCATCATAGCGATACCGGCCGTCTGTGCTGTAGGAGCTGATGTTTGCAGCAGTCAGGGCTCATGTTTAGGCTGACATCAGCAGGAATCCTGGCTGGGGCAGTTGTGTGTTAAAAGAAACAGGGAGTCATGGTAACTCTTTATTTGGGTGGCTGTTTTGTTCAGACCATCCCCTCCTGCCCCCCTGCCACAGAGTTTATACGCTGTGTCAAGGATGCTGGAGCCCTTCCAGAGCTGGGACTAACTAAGCCGGGCCGAGAGCCTTGTGACACCATCATGCACATGGGCTGAATGAAATCTAAAGAATTTAAAATCCTGACTAAATGTGTTGGGACAGAACCGCTGAAAAAAATGTTGTTGTTGAACTTAATTAGCGGCGCCAAGTGAGCAGGTCCCACTGGCTCAGCACCCGAGCACAAAGGGAGCACGTCAGGTCATTGCAAGGGCAACAGGAGAATAAAAAGGGCAGGATGGAAAAAAAGACCTGGGCCAGGAGCGTGACACAAGGAGCACTGCCAGCTTCCTAATGCTTGTTCAGAGCCAGCTTTCCAGAGAGTCCGAGAGGCTGGGCTTTGTTGGCTGGTGGGGATTATATGCGCCTGTTAGTTGAGTTGGACTGAGCTTATTTTCTGTAAATATAGGTTGGTTCAGCAGGAATTGTGATGACTAGAGCTCAGCGCTGCAGCCGCAGCAGCCTACCTGTATAAATGCAGGTAGCGGGAGAGGTGCTGAAGCTGTGGGGTTTATGCTGCGTTTCAAAGTCTGGAAGAATGTCTGAATTACCTAGCTCCCAAGAATGAGGGCAATTGGGCAGGCTGTTTTGGAAATGGCTAGAGAGGACTGCTAATCCCATAGCTATCTCCTGTGCTCAGCACAACGGTGGCTGTGGCTGCTTTGCTACAGGGTTTGGGAATGAGAAAGCTATGAGCAAATGGTGCACCGGGCCGCAGCCCATCCAAACAAATGAGAAGACGCTTTTGTTGACTCAAGCGGTGGACTCTGGAGCTTGTTAAACGGAAAGATGCTGTAGGTTGATGTGAGGTTTGCTGATTAAAATCTGCTGTTTGTGCTGTGAAAAAGCGTGAGACTTGTGCTCCTGCACACCTGTCTGTGCATGTGCTTAGTTTTTCTCTCGTACAGATTCCTTCTCCTATAAATGGGTAGCCTCTTCTGCCCCTTCCTACCCCTCCCTCTCTGCCTCAGGCCATCATTCCTGCTGTCACAGGAGAAACCCTGGGGATGACAGAAGGAGCCATGTGCCTTGGCCTGTGTGAGCAGGCATCTACACTCAGCTCATGGATTACAGCCATGGAGGAAGGTGGTTTATTATCGTGATGGTGGCAGGAGCCCTGATGCTCACACAGAACAGGGTGACCGCAGACCATGCCACCTGTCCATGTTTGTGCCCACCAAGGTACAGGCAGTACCAAGGTTCAGCTGGTACGTGCTGTAGGGGGGAGAAACCTGCTTGCAGACATTTCGTGGTTGCGTGTGGGATGTCAGTTTTGCTGCATAAATTGTTTGAACGTGGCTGCTCTAATTAAATTTCATGTGGAGGACTTCAGGACTACCCTTGCGTAATCGTACTTCAATATTATAGGAAAAAGGGGTCATTCGTGTTAGAGTCTGTGGGGAAGGCCATATTGATTGATGGCACAAGCTTGATAGAGTGGCTCTTTTATTATCCAAAAGATATAGGCTACATTACTGAAGACAGGATTTAAAACTATTTCATAGCTATAGCAAAAATGTTTAGTGTGTTTTATGTATTTCTACATATTCTCTCAGTTGAACTGCTGCCAGATAGGGAACATTTGCTAAGCAAAGCAACACAAGTGTAACTAGGAAGTACCTGCTTACCCAACATACAGGGAGAGGAAACCTCTTCTTTCACCTGTCTACAGACTTCACTGGAGTTTTGGGTCAGCACACACAAACAGCCGTGGGATTCACCTTTTCCCCTCCTGCTAAAGTAAATGCAATGGGATTAAAGGAGGGAAGGGGCAGAACATTGCCAGTATCTCAGTGCATACTGAGAGCTTAGTGGGATTCAGTCTCCTGGCTAAATAAGGAGTCTAAAGGAGCTGTAAGAAGGCTTGATTACGAAGTGAGTGTTTCTTATGTCCTCCCTGACAGCTGCAGTCAAGATCACTTAGAATATTTAGGAAGCTAATCTGTCCATTATGATCACTGAGAACAGCCTGAAATCTGATTTCTTCCCTTTTTAATAGCAGTCCATCCTGAAAGTGCAGCCCGTGTCCTGAGTAGATACGAATCTTCACTTGTGTCCGTAATTGTGCAGCTACATGGCATCTTGGTTGGGCCACGCAGGCAAGCTGGAGGAGAGCAGCAAGGAGCAGGGGGCTTGGGTGGACACGAGAATCCCTCCCCATCCTGCTGTGAGCAGGGCCCATGACAGGGCTTGCTGGGGGAAGGCTGGTGTTGGTGAGCGAGGGGGGAGGATGAAAGCAACCCTCCAGGGTCCAGGGAGTTGGGGGTTTAGGGCCAGCATTTACAGTACGCAGTGATGCGTTGCAGGAAGAAATACGTCGCCCTCCTGACTCATTAACGCACCCGGAGCTTGCACTTCACTGGGCACAGCTGTGACACACTTTTATTGCACTGTGATATGTGTACTATTTCAAAACTGTCTGATTATTGGAGCTAGGATAAAACTCTGAATAATCTGAGATCTCTGGAGATTAAGACATAATTTTTTTCCTGTTGGTAAATACAGGGCGATCTTTCTTGTGCCCTTACTCAACTGAGTGCTGTCTCCAGGCATAACTGCAGCATACTCAGTAATACCATCCCACTCATTTTCCCCGTGGGAAGTTCATTTGTGAAAAACTGGTTTGGGAAACAGTGAAATGTCTGGGGGTTTTGTAACTGTATTTATAATATTGGAAGCCTAATATAGATTTCTCGGATGGGTGTTGTACTCGTCATTCAGTTTTAATCAGTGATAATGTATGTGTCAAACTTCTGTCACCCAACTAGAAAAAGTGGCTGAAACAATCTGCCTTTTTCAGGTAGCAGAGAATCAAAGCATGGTCATCAAGTAGTCTGTAGTTTATGGATTGTAATGGAAAGATTATTCAGAGCTTAGCATTCAAATGCGATTAGATTGTCTTTTTGAGCAACACACTGCTCCCCTCAAATAAGGAGTAGCAAGGTAATAGCAATGTTGCTAGTTTAGGAAATATTATTACAAGTTTGATGGGATTTAGCAATAGAGCATGCAGCTGATGGCATCCTTCCATTACTGAAAAAATCCCTATTTTTTACTAAAAATAAACAAACAAAAAACCCGTAGTCCTTGTTCTTCCAGAGAAGGACCTGGACTTGTGACCCAGAGATACCTAAAAATTTCTGCTTGTGTGTGTGTGCATGGGAAACTGTAATTTCTAAGCCTGTCTCATGCTAGCTGAATGTGGGTTTTTTTAGGTTGGTAATACTATCTGTCTCACAGGGGAGAGGAGAAGCCAACTCTATTTATAGTACAGATTCACTGTCAAATGCTGTCTTTCACAACAGCTTTATAAATGGTGCAGGACAGATTCTCAACTGGCACAAGCAAGCAGAAAAAGAGAAGTCATGCCAATTCATGTTAGTCGAGAGAGCTAGCGAAATCATCATGAGGGTCAGGCAGCACTTCAGAAACACTCAGCAGCACTTCGCTGAACCACCATGACACGCGTCTGCAAGTACGAGCGTTACTGTAGATGGCATTTAATCCTGTATCACACCTCCAGCGAAGGCAAACAGCCCCTGCATGCCTCCCCTGCTCCAGCGTCCTGTGCCCTGTAAGTAACCAGGGCTGGTGGAGCCTACTGAAAAATACTGGACATGGAGACTACACGAGAGGTAGACTCGCGAGTTAGGCTTCTTATGCCATCACATTTTATAAACTCATCCCAAAGTTGACTCATAATGTCCGCTGTCTTGTTTTCAGTGGAAAAAAGATACGAGGTGTACAAAACCAAAGTAATACCATGACAGAAGTAGCTTATCTTGGCCTTTAAACCCAATAGCTAAATAATACAGTAACATCCTCGAAAGCACTTCAGTTACCGAGGAGCATAGTGACAGTTTTACACATAGATAGATGCGGTTAGTGGATCAGAGCCCCTGAATGACCACCTCAGGCTTTTTTCTTCTCCCTTTTAACTACCACAAATAAGACTTGGAGCTCCAGCACAAAGGAGAGGTGGTTAAGGCAAGTAAGAGAGCTGCGTGGGAGAGTAAGAGCACTTCTTGAAAATAGACTTGTGAAATGAGTCCTAGCCAAATGCATGGAAGATTTGAGGTCTGCTTTCCTGCTAATCATGTCTTCAGTCAAATGAGATAGAACTGGTGGGAAATACTGTGAAAGCCACATCCCATTCTAGCCAACGTCCTCATGGTTCATCTGCTTAGTCACTCAGCTGTAGGAGACATCTTATAACCACAGAAGGTCTCAAAGCAAAGTCTTTTACCTAACAATGCGGGGTTTCTTTTGATGTGTTGTTTCTCTCTTACTCTCCTGTTGGGACTGGTTGTCTTCTACTGATGAACTCTGCCTAGTCCCAAGGACAGTTGATTGCACATGCTCGTGGTAACGTCTCGAAGCTGATGTGTGCAGTACCAAGATCCTACTCTTTGCAGTTCATGAGTCAGATGCATTCATTGTGAGCTTTTGGTAGTTTTGTGGTGGCACAGGCCTAGCGGCGGCTTCTAAAGCTGTTCTCCATTGGCATAGGAAGCATTGATACCACAAGCCCCTGGGACTGGACCTACTGAACAAATCCAGAAGCTGAAGGAGCCCTCTGAAGAGCCATGATGGTGGTAGATCAGAGCCACCGGCTGCATGCCACTGCCGGTTTGCTGGCTGCTGGTAGCCACTTGCAGGTATTCAGGCTGGGAGATGCCGTTGTCCCTCGGAGCTGAATGTTGAAGTCATATTGAACGTGGTTTACAGGGAGAGGAGAAATGTCTGCCTGGTATGGATAACCAATGGTGTAGATACCCCCAAATGAAAATGCAGTTAATTACCTTTTTGACTTTCCAAGCATATATGGATCCTGTGCTCCTCTGCTTTCTTTTCCTGCAGGGAAGGTATCAGAAGTGCTGCCTCCTTGGGCATCAGTGTTGTCTCTTCTGATCTGTTGGGCAGCATCAGCCACGCGGATCCTCCAAGGCTGAGCATAAATCAGCAGAGTTTTGCCTTGCCTTCCGTTGCCACAAATAAGAAAATAACCTTTTCTTCAAGGATTAAGCTTAGTTGATTCACAGAGGTGTAGCATTTGCAAATAATTAAAACTGGATTTTGGTACAAAAGAGCATAGTTTGCTGCTGTAGTTTTTGAACCCTTTTCTGTCTTCCCATTTACATTAGGACTGACAAATATCCATCCATAATCTCTTCAGAACAGTCAGGAATCAGAGCCTGAGCTCGCTCCAAATTTACCTGTTACTTTCAACAGGGAGGTTGTCCCTGTGTCGTACAGCACTATAAGAAGGGATGTTCAGTTTTCCCTTTATTCATCTGATCAACGTTTTAGTTGCCTTTAGCCATCCTTCTGCATCCATCAGTTGAAGGTACAGTGAATTACCGTTCCTTTTCTATACACAACAAGGCATTTAAATGTGCAAGTAATTTAATCCACACCTGAAAACCCTGGCAAAGAAGTTGCAGGATGACTTAAAAATATTAGAAATGCTTCGATCAAGAATCTCTTCTTCCTTGAAGGTAAAATAAATCTTGCATTTAGGCACTAAGGACTTTTCACATAGCATCCTTTCACTCATGCAAAAATGCAATAAATCAAACGCATACTCAAGCACAGTATTGGACCGGAAATTTAAAGTATTTTTGCTAGTGGAAATCACTCTTTACTTAAAGTGTATTTAGTTCTTCATCATACTACCCACTGTCTTCAAACTCACTGGATTTTATTATCCATGTTAGCTCACTAATTTGTTTCCAGCTTCTTTTTCAAAATCCATAAGAATTATTCATTCCTTTTTGTATCGAAGAGCATTTTGAAATATTTTTGTTTGCCTCACAGCTTGAATGTTGGTGTATGTGTGTGTGTTTACAAGGGAAAATTTGTTCCTAGTTACTTTGCTCCAGGACTGCTTCTCAGGGTTTAGAGCTTGATTTCTTAAGGACCAGAAGAAAGAAGGAGGGTCTCGTGTTGCTCAGATGCACCGAGCTTTGCAGTGCTGACGACCCTCATCTCTTGGCGATTAGCACTCAGCCCCTAGCACCTTGTATCTTGTAAAGATGGGATTCAAGTAAATTATTAACTGTTGGTTACGGTGGCTTGGTTTGTACAACATTTGATGTTAAAACTGGCTGTTACTCCATCTGTGTGCTTTGGAGCGAGACCAGGAACTAAATTTAGCTGGTCCTGGCTGCGGGGCAAGCATAGCTGTCGGTCCTGCCTGCAGTGCTTGCTGCGACCCGCGCTCCTTATCGGTTTACAAAGAGGGGAGCTTCCTGATGGTTTTCAGACTTTTTGAATGACATTGGACAGGTTTGCTCTGCTTTCCTCATGATTACTTAGACGTAAGTGCAGTGTTGCGCCTCTTACGCTTTTTTGGTGGTGGATAAATGCTGCTCAGCAGGGCAAGCGGGTACTCACTTTAGTAAAAGAACTTAAAAAAAAAAAAAAGAAAAAGATAAAAGGATATAGAAGTTCTTACCTGTTTTTTAGTATTTAAGCATCTAAAGTAACTGGATACTAGCTTTCAAGTTTCTCTTCTAACTCTCATGTCTAGAAACTTGACGCCTTTTTAGAATAAACAGAGTCAGAAGTCTCACTCCAGGCACTGGAGACTCCAGCCACCAATATCAAATGACCTGCATTAGGAGTGGGGTCTTCAGTGTTGCTGACTTTTAGTGTTTTTCTAGATAGCAGCAGCAGGGTAGCAAAAAGGGCTTACACTAGCTGTGTATCACCAAGGAGTCCTCTCTGAGCTGGTCCAACTAGCTCTACAATGCATTTGAAGAAGACTAAGTCACCTTCCTGGCTGCATTCGGATCATATCTTCAAACGTTACAGGTTCTCAGACTAGATTATGTTTGTATCTTCTTGTCTATGATGGTAATTTTGTTCATTAATTTCCCTCTTTGACAAAAAGAGCTAATTTAATACTTGAATTTTAAAGATGCAGATCTCTTAAATTGGTAAATTTCGAGGTAATTTCAGCGCAGTACTGAAAAGACTGGGTTTTGTCCCAGAACAGACATAATGAGGTATTACCAACTCTGACATTTCAGGAAACCATTTGTAAGAGAGAAATTCCTTTCAACATTCACTATAGTTATCAGTGATGAGGTGACAAATGAAAAAGCAACATGATAAGAGTCCCCTGCTACAGCCTTTCTGAGCAAGGAAGGGTGTTGCCTGCAGGGTCAAGTCAGAGCAGTGCTGCACACACGATGAAGAAAAATCACACAGAAAGTAAGACACTTCTTTCAAGGCAACTATCTGCATTTTTGTAACTTGGATGATGTTTTCCTGTTTCTCCAGCAATGCAATTGGTCCCCTTGTCGCGCTCTGGCTTATCTATGAGCAAGGTGGTGTAATGCAAGAAGCGTCAACTCCCATCTGGCTGCTGTTCTATGGAGGTGTCGGGATCTGTGTGGGTCTCTGGGTCTGGGGTAGAAGAGTTATCCAGACCATGGGTAAAGACCTCACTCCAATCACGCCATCAAGGTAGGTGCACAGTTGTCATTACAGTTGTGTGTACTTTGTGCGTTAATCAATCTGAGAAATCGCTGCTCCAGGATTTTGTTTGTAACGCTGTCTGCTGGATTTGCTGTGCTTTGATTTTGATGATAACCTGGCTTTGACTTCTCCGTCTTTCTAAAAAACGAAAGAAAAAAATGGAAAAGGAGAGGAAAAAGAAATGAGAAAGAAAGAAAGGAAAAAAGATAACCTTGTAAACTAATACTGAATGCATTGGAGCTGTAGAAGTCTACGTGAACAGAGTGTTGTGCTGATGACCTAATTAGTGTGGCAGAAGGTGCATTTGGAAATGGCAAGATTACAGTGGCTTTCCTAGTGCCCTTCAGACTATTAAAACCATATGTATTTATTACAGTAATTTTCATCCTTAATGCATACTCGACCTCTGCTGGTGCTTAACCGAATTACTAATTAGGCATGATTCACTGCAGCGTAGAGTAGTAAAGGTCCCTGACGCAATGAGCCGTGCAGCTGGGTTACTACAGATGACTAGCCTGTGCCGTTCCCATTATTCAGCCCTTCCTTGTTCTCTTAACTTATTCCTATGCCAAAAATCAGTTGGAGATAAAACAGTCGAAAGAAGAAACGGGTAAGACTTTGGCACGCTGCATGGTATCAGTCCAGACTGATGCAAAGAGTGATTGTGAAGTGTTTTCTTATGCTTCCCGCAGTGGATTCACTATTGAGTTGGCTTCGGCGTTCACAGTTGTGGTAGCTTCCAATGTTGGACTTCCTGTCAGTACTACACACTGCAAGGTATGCCTTTGCCCAGTGACTGCAGTCAAGGCAGTCTGGACTATTCATCTTAAAATCGTGCCGCTCGAGCCAGCGGATAATGGCACAGCGAGGGGAAAACAGCCAGTCACGGAGGACAGCTAGGTGGAGGTGCATCAGCCTGTCTCAGCTGTGCCAGCAACACTGGGAAATAATCAGGCTCCAAAAAAACCGCATTGGAGTTGTCACAGTAAAGTTGCTGAGATCAAGCACAGCGTGAGCCTTGTAGCTGTGGCTAAAGAAAAACAGCACTTGCAAAAACATGACTTCAATTTTAAAGCAAATGATTACAGGGAAGAGCCTGGTTTCCTCCGACGGTGCCATTTGAACCTGGTTGGGTAGCATTTCTCCCTTGTTCAGAGGCTGCGCACCATTCATCATTTATACTTCACTTTCTTGATAAGTGCATGGCATGGGATTTCCTGCATATAACTCTTTTACTACAGGTTTTCCATCTGTCTTTTTTTTTTTTTTTTTTATTTCTTCACAGTGGATTTTGCATTGAAGTAATGTGTGCGCTAACGGTACTTGTAGCCTCAAATGTGGGTATTCCAATAAGCTCCACCCATTGCAAGGTATTGGAGTTTGCAGTGATCACATCAGTAAATCACATCGCTAGGACAAACCATAACAAAATACAAGAGATACTGATCGTTGCAGATTGCCTTCACTATGCGATGTGCCGTGCAGGCAGTGATCGCAAAATAACAAGAACCGCTTTTAAAGCTTGTATGGCTAAGCAAAGTCAGCGTTATAAGTAATTGCACAAAAGTCTGGAACGTCTTTCACCCTTATGTGATCATGTTGAACTAATATAGACCTATTAAAATAATGTAGACTCATGGTTTGTGTGATCCCGGTTACGTGTATTTCAGAGCCACCTGTATGAAAAACACTGCTACATCTTAAGCTAATATTTTAATGTCTCTCTTCTTTTAAACCAACTTGTCCTCACTTTTGTGCATTATAATACAGAATCTGGCCCTTTTAATTTGAACAAGGTTGTTGGTTTGTTTTTTTTTTTTAAAAAGACCAGTTTGAAGTACATACGTAAGCTGGGTAATGAGCAGAATTTGATTGTGTCATATATACGCTGTGTGAGAAGACATTTACATTGTTTGTAGGCAACAGGGAGCATGTGGACATTTACACTGTTGGAATAACATAGTGGGAATTTGGAATTTCGTTCCCCAGGAAATTCCTCAGCCAAATACCCCATCTTTCTTTGCTTCCCCATGGACTCCCAAGCTCTTGGACATGCAGAGCTGTCTGTATCCCTCACCCTCTGGCAGGGCATGGGAAAGCCCCTCTGAAATCAGAGACCGCAGAGCAGCAAAGCCCCTCTGCTTCGGGACATACCACCAAGCCCTACAAGAGCCAGATCCTGTAGGATTCACTGCTGCACCCTGGGGACCTTGGAGCCCTTCCAGCTCTGGCTGGGGCAGGCAGGTTTTCAGGACTAACTGCTCCACAGCATGGCAGGCGGGCTGGCCAGAAGCCAGGCATCCTTGCCTGTGACATTGACCTGGTTTCCAGTGAAAGAGTCAATGAAATCCACACATCGATGCTGCAAAATGCCCCAAGTTGGTTCATTCAGCCTTTTTCTGCTGAAAACCATTTCTTCAGAAAGCCTTCCTCTACTGCAAAATCATCTCTTTCTTCTGGTGTAGAGTTCTTTGAGAAGCAGCCAAGACTGAGCTGCTCTGAAAGGCTGTTCAGATTGCCTGGTGTTGGCCAAACTCTGGTGCCTCTGAATCAAGCAGGGAGGGGAAAAATAATAACAACATGATCCAGTTCTAAAAATGCTAGCCTGAAACCACCTCCCTTTAAGCTGACTGGTATATCAAATGCATGATTAAGAATCTGCCAGAGAGAATAATACAGCTTTGATTATCCCAGTTGCATGCATGAATCACTTCTAGCCACTCATTGTAAAAGAGAAAATACACTTGGGTGCAGACAAATGGGCTGAATTTAAAAAGAAAATGTCTTGGAAGCCATAAGTTAATGAGAGGGCAGCATTAGGAGGTATTCATTGACTCAATGCAGTTAAAAGCTTGGTCTTTTCTAACTGCAGAGCAAACTAATTCTTTTCAAAAAACACTTCCATAAAAGCAGTTGATGTGGTTAGTCCGTATCTGCTCCCCTGTAGTTTGCTGCATCTCATTAGATGGATCATTCTTAATAGGAAGATCCCCATCGCAATAAGGTTAGACCGTTCCAGGATGTCACATTATTATAACCGACTCTGTGTTTCAGCATAATGAGATCATGAGTTGAAAGATTCTAAGCGATCAACACAAGATACAGCAAACACTTGTAACAGATGCATTCCTTGTTTCCTCCAAGGGTCCAGTGAAGGAATAAAAGAACTGTTACGTATCATTTACTCCATGGGAGAATGCCTCTCTGAAAGTGCTGTCGGCCATTGAGGCAGAAACACCACCTTAAAAATCAGCAGAAAAATTATTTTGCCCTTGAAATCAAAAAGAAAACGGATTCAGGGCGAGCCTGGTGCTAAGCCTCTGGCATCAGCGAGTGGGAAGTATTCCTTTCCCCAATATTTGCTCTACAGCAGAATAGCATTTGCTAAAGTGGGAGCCTTACTGAAGGGGTGTCAGTCAACTGAGCGTGCAGCAACTAGATAAACCGATGGCAAAGAAGGAGCAGCGTGAAACATCTTGGGTAGAGGGAGACCTGTTTGAGGTGAAACAATAGACTATAATGAAAAGTGGAGACCAAGTATGAAGGAAAACTCTGAGTGGCAGTTTTCAGGTCTTGGAGCAGATGGGGTGGCAAACTGGAGACTGGTAGCAGGAAGCATTATCTTCTGAGAAAAATCTGTCACACCCTCTCACATCAGGAGTTGCACTGGGTCCTAAATCAGAGGGTTTGGTCTACATGAGGTGGCCACCACCCAACATGCCTGTCCTAAATCTGCAGCCCAGCAGCTTTTCCACGCTCAGTGCCTGCTGAGAGCCTGAACCGCATCATCATCCCCGCCACAAGTCAAAGGGGAGAGGAAAGTTCCCCTGAAAGCCTCCAAGAGGGCCTGAGGGAAAGACCTAACCTTTTGATCCTCCAAAGGGATATGTGAGTCTGAACATGGTAGCCACATCGCTCTGCCTGCACCCTTCCAACCTCCTTTGGGAATTAGCACTGAAAAGCTGGTGTGGTGTGAATGCGTATCTTGCCTTTCTGCTGCCCAGGTAGGCAAATGGTCGTATTGAATCTTACACACACTGCCTGCTATTTATTCTAAGATACGAGATGTAGAAATAAACAGGCATTTCTCGGCTCTAACAGATTGAACGTGCTCGCTTACGGATAAAATCAAAGTGCAGGAGTTAAATGCTTTTTCTGTGCAAAAGCAACTTTGCTGAGGTCATACTTATCAGTTCGGTTTTGCTATTACGATTTTGGGGTTTTGAAAAATATTCTGTGTTGCTGTGACAGAATTATCATGTCCTGTGTGTTATTCTGATGTGCCATTGCACAGGAACAAGAGAGCCAAAAGTATTTCTGTAATGCTTTGAGCAGAGCATACTGAAGGCAAACTGCACTGGTTTCAAACCAATCTCAAAGTAGATACCATCTGAAATTCTTCAGACGGTGTAGTGTCCCTACACCCAAGTTTTAGCTACTCTCCTAACCTGTAGTCCATCAAAATCACTATTAATAAACTAAACTTTAATAATGTTTAAAACAGATTACCAATGCCATCATTGCTGATACCTTTTAAATTTCAGGAAGGACTCAGAGACTGTCATACGTAGGCTGCAGGCTAGCTCAAAAAGCAATGCTTTTTGTTGCAAGCATGACAGGTGGATGCTAAGGATGTGCAAAATGTAAAGCAGAGCCTAACACCTGAGCTGCTGAAAAACAAAGTTTCCTCAGGGTAATGCTTTGATATAGTCAGAATTGTAGGATTCCTCTTAGCTGGGCACCTCCTAAATACACTTAC
The DNA here is from genome assembly GCF_023638135.1 of Falco biarmicus. Lineage (NCBI taxonomy): Eukaryota > Metazoa > Chordata > Aves > Falconiformes > Falconidae > Falco > Falco biarmicus. Next base: position 60,778,390 of record NC_079288.1, on the reverse strand, counting down.
AGCTCCTGAATACAGAATAGTGTATTGCCCACGCTAGGGATATTCAGATTAAGTAGTATCAGATTCCCTTATTGGGTCAAGCTTTAGAGGGAGGTCTTTTCAGTCCTAGAGTATCAAGTTTAGCTTTCCCTTGTTCTGTCACAGGTGTTTTTCAGAGTCTTATTTCCCTAGAGTTACGGGGTCTTCCACAAATAACTGTTTCTGCAAAAAGCAGTAGTTAGAAGTTAAATAGGTGTTAATGAAAGATGCAGATTCAATATGCCTGTCCTATCTCTCCCTGCTTCCTTGTCCTCCCAGCATTTATCATTTTCCTGGCACCACACATGGGGAGCAGCCCATCTTCTAATCTACAGGTAGGGACTGATACCCTAATTAAGAAAAGAAGCAGGGAAGAGGAGGCAGGGATGGCATTTCAGGGAGCACAAGCCCAGGTGTGTCTTGGAAGTTTCTTCAAAACAGGGTATTCCATCCACATTTCTAGCTGTTTTACCATATGCTTTGAATAGACTTTCACTGATTTACACATTGTCGTTAACAGCATGGAGGGCCACTTCCAGGGCAGTAAGAATGCAGCGTTTTTGAAGTTTTTGCATCATTTTGTACTGGAAATGTTTTTCTCAGTCCAGTTTCCTTCTTAAAAAAAATATATATATATATCGGCTGGGTTTATAGCCGAGCTCATTAACTGAAAATACATTTGAAGGAAGAAAAGGTTGTAGCTTTGCCCATGCCACAGCGTGTTTGTCTTCAAAAACACTGACCTACCCAGCTGCCCTGGCAGCAGTGCCTTTGAAGGATATTTTGGTGGTTTATCCATTGCCCACCTGAAGCCAGGCTTCTTGATGTCCATGCAGTTTGCATGCCCCATAGCATCAGGCTGATGTCTTTTTCCACAAGGAGGATTTTAGCTCTGGGTGCTTTGCTTGGCTGGGTGGTCCAGAAGGGCTGTTTTTTTTCTCAGAAGGCTTGGGCTGGTGAGTTTGATGTAGGCAGCTGTACTGGATCTAACCTTGCATGGTCTGTCTGCCCCCTGCCAAGTTACCATCACTGTTCCAGGGTGAGCTTAGCTGCTTACATTGCCATTGCTGTTTATAGCCCACAGTATTGAAATACATAGGTGCGGTTTGGAGTCAGCTCCATATGTGAGACTATAAGCTGCAGAAGTTCAGCAGCTGCTTGGGTGAACAGGCAGGACATCCCAAACCAGCAAGAGAACAAACAGGCAAGTGGGACAGGAACCATACTAGCTATCGCAGCTGGCCCCATGCCACACTCTCCAGCAGAGCCTCAAAAACAACTTCCCCAGGGTTTTTATCATTTAGACCAAAGCCTGGCCAGACTCCGTGGATGCTTGCCCTCTTCCCTACAGACTAAGCCAGGTGCCGGGCAGGTGGAGGGCTGCCTCGGTTGCACTCATGGCCGATCTGGGAGCTAGCAGGGCAGGGAAAAACCCACAAACATTTATTCTCCTTTGGCTGCCCCCGAGGCCTGTGGAAAAGCAGGAGATCGTTGCAAAATAAAGGTTAAAGCACCCTGGAAGCATCGCCCTCCTGTGACCCCACCAGAACAGAGCCATCAGTATCATCAGGGGATCCTTTATCTCAGAACATTTGTTATCAGCTGGTATCAGCTGACTGGCATTGGTGTGGCCGTGGGCATGTTACTGTTGCTTGGACCTACCCCTCACATCTCGTCTCCCTCTCTCTTCCCCACGCTCCCAAGGTTGGCTCCGTGGTGGCCGTCGGCTGGATCCGCTCCAAGAAAGCTGTCGACTGGCGCCTTTTCCGCAACATCTTCCTGGCATGGTTTGTGACTGTGCCGGTAGCTGGCTTGTTCAGCGCTGGAGTGATGGCACTGCTGATGTACGGGATCCTGCCTTACATCTGAGGAGCCTCCCCCGCTGGGAAAAGGGGAAATGGCCAAGCTACTACCCAGGGGAGAAGCGTTCCCATGAAAGAACCAGTCAGAGAGGATCCATCTTCCATATCTAACTTCTTATCTACTGTACATAACAATGTGTCATATTGGTGACATGGTGATGTGGTGCCATTTCTTATATATTAAAGAAATATATATGCATATAGTAGGTAACAATACCTAAGTTATATTATCAGTGGGGTGAAAATAATTGCCTAGAATTTAATATTAAGTAAAATTTGTACATAGTGTATCATTTTGGTGGCAATTTTTTAATCTTTTGAAGAAGAGTATGGATTAGGAAATGTTTCTTGTCCATTTGATATAAGAAGAAGCGAGGTACAGGACTGCATAACACATGAATTTTTTTAAAGCTATTAAGATACTGGAACAAAATAAAAATGTGCAGAAGTGCTTTTCATAAAATAACTTTGTTCATATCATATTGATCTTTGTGTATCATAGCATGATGGTTATGGCTGTGTAAATACTTACAAACAGTAACTTTTAAATGGTGCATTTCCCTTATATATTTTGGATAAGAAAGTTTAGGAAGTACCAAAGAAGCAGGGGAATAGCTTGCCGATACTATGTCGTTGTCTACACGTGTGAGTGTGTGTTGTGTTTCCCCACCTCTAACTCAATGTTGTTTTCACCAAGCTCCCACCAGCGAGGCTGGGATTAGTACTGTTCATGTCTTATTGTAACTTTAAAAAAAAAAAAAGCACGCACAAAAAAGTTAGTTCTCGTTACTTAGTAGGCAGACCACAGTTCTCCACATTAGCTGATATTAGACTGACTTCATTTTGTGGGTTGAATTTGAAGTACGTCACTGCTCACCTTCTACCTTTCCCCTTCAAGTCTCCGCTCCCGGTTGCCCTGCTATCAATTCCAGCAGGAGAACGGACCGTCAGTCTCCTCGTTTTCTGTCCATCCAGCCACAACCACACACTCTCAGGTACAGGAGCCGGACTGTGGGGTGCGTGGCACCCCCCGGTACAGAACCGAAGGGCAGCAGCGGGTAGGGAACGGGCTTAGCCCTGGTGGTATGGTTGAAGGTGTGGGCGCCCATGGGAGTGCTGACCCGCACAAGGGCTGGCATGTCAGGAGCATGGCAAGGATGCGAGCAGATGCTGGGTCCCGTTGGCGAGTCCCATCCCGCGCCACAGCTCAGCAGCTTCCCGCTGTGCTGCAGGGGTGGGACGGGAGCCTGGCTGTGCATGGATGGCGGTTGCATGGTAACCAGCATTTGGGATGAAATTTTTTCACGGCAGCTCAGGGGGAAATGGCTAGCTACATCCCCTGCACGGCTTTGGAAAGCACATTTGGGTGAAGGTTACTGTTTTGTGGGTGGGGAAGCAAAGGGCAAGGGGTGCCCAGAGGAGGTTGGGAATCTATTACTGTTTAAATGCTGCTAAAATTTTGATAAAATGTTCTTGGTACTCCATTGTGACTTTTCCATTGGTCATTCATACTAAATTTATAATAAAAAGATAAACAGCCCCTATCACTGTTTGCCTCTTGGGTTTTTTGAGCATTACTCAGCCGTGCCAGCCGTAACGGGAAGGCTCCACAGGCAGCTAAAACCTTCTCCTTGGCATCTGCCGCCTTTTGTTCTTTGTCCGCCGAGGTCAGTGAGGATGTAACCGCACTGTGTGCGGTGCTGACAAAACCTCCCTTTTCTGCCTGCCATCCCGGCAGCCCCAGTGCCCAGCCCTTGCTCTGCCCGGGGCTTGGCTCATGGCTGTCACCCTGGTGAGGTCTGGGAGCTCGGGGGCTGCTTTGGATGTATTCACCGGGTGCTCACTGGCTCCAGGTGCTCCCCTAACCCTCCTTTCGAGGGCTCTGTAAATATCCTCATTGCTGCAACACCATGGCACTCAGTTTCCAGCCCCTCTGAAACCCTAGAGCCACAGTACCAATAGCACCGGCAAACAGGTGGGACGATGAGCAGCGGCTGAGTGACCAGAGCAGCCAGTAAAGGCACAAAGACAACTTGGCACCTGTGGAGGAGGCTGGAAGGGCTCACCCTGTCTTAGCGCTTGCATAAACAAGTCCGTGCCTGGTGGCCCAGCAGCTTGCCACCTTGTTTCATCTACAGAGACAAACCAGACTTGTCTTCTCTAGGGCAGGGACCCAGCTGCAGCCCCGCCGGACACAGGCAGCATGCGGGGCGCTGCGCCGGCACCGGGGTGGGGTATGCGGTAATTCTCCAGCACACACAGCTGGGCGCCTGTCGACACACATGTCTAGGAATAAAACTGTTCTGAGGGAAATGGCCAGCAAGGAAGCATCTCCAAAATAGCCCTGCCCCAAATACAACAACCTTTAATCTGGAGAGAGATGGAAAACCCGAAGTGACTTTCTCCATGCGGCAGAGGTGTCCTGCACCCTCAGGGAAGCAGAATTGCCACAGGGGAAGGACAGCTGGTGAAATGCCCTGCAAATATGAGCACGGTTAAAACGTCTTTCGTTCAGGCAGCAACGAAAGTAGGTACAGATCTATTTTCAGGGCCGGGACTGGTGGGGTTTTGCATTTTTGCAGCGGCGTGGTGGCTCAGCGGGGCCTGAGAGCCAAGCCTTGTTTAGCCAAGACCTGTTCAGCAAGCAGATGCTGATGGACCTCAGCAGAGCCCTGCAGGGTTGCTGCTCCCGCCGAGCTCAGCGCTATGGTGAGGGTTTTCCCTCTGCAGCTCCCAGCCGTGCGGCCGCAGCCCGGCGCAGGGCACAGGACCCCAGGGTTGTGGCAGACCTGGCTGTGTGCTGGGGGGGGGGCATGCGGCTGCCGGGGGCTGGGTGCCCACCTTTCGAGAAAGGTGAGGGCAAGAAACAGCTCAGCAGGTAAGAGAGGCAGAAGCTTGATGAAAATATTTATTAAAAGTAAAAATTCTTTGCTAAGGAAATGCAGTCTGAATTTTGGAAACTAGTGTCTACTGTGGCTCATGGATCAGGGGTAAAAGCCTTGCCTCAAACCAGCCTGAGAAGGAGCACCGGCTGGCAGGCTGTGAAGGTGCTAATAGGCTCTAATTGTCCTCATCAGCCTCTCCTGGTGCCTCCACCCCACTTACGTGCCAGACTTCTGAGTTTGCCCTGGAATTTACTTCATCCTTGCATGTTTGTCTATCGGTTACTGTCACTGCGTTGCTGCTGGGACTTGTTACTGCCACCAGTCCTGCTCTGCTGGTGCTGTCCGGCAGTGTGCCCCACGCTGGTGAAGCTGCTGTGGCAGGGTAACCGGTGCATCGTGGTTTGTCCTCCTCTGTGGGGAAAGCAGTCCTGGTCTTCCAGCACCCTGCAGCTGGACCCCGACCTCCGAGGTAAGTGCCCTGTGCACTCGTGACTGGTCAGACTGGCTGAGCATCCCTTGGCCCGTGCCACAAGTACCAAGACTTGTTCTGGTGCTGGTAACTTAATGTGTCTTGCAGGGCTGCGTGCGGTGTAAGAGCCCAGAAAATGCAGCTGGGGAATGTGTGGCGCAGGGCAACGTGGAGGTGCAGGACCCTTTGTTTGTGTGCAGTAGAGAGACTTGGGTTGCTTTCCGAGAGCTCCTAGCCCAAGCTTGGGGGCCTGGGTGCCCCTGGACTGCAAAGTGGCAGAGCAGATGGCAGAGCAATACAAAAAAAAGGCTTGGACAGACACTTATTTGGCGAACAGATAACTGTTGGAATGGGTCTTGTGTAGCCTGTGCTGCTGTTTCTCTAGGTAAGGCAACTGATGAGAAAAGGGTTTCTTTGAAAGGTTTAAGGCTCTGGTTTTGTGCTTTTCCTTTGGTTGAGCTTGCTTTAGTGACACTAATGAGATGGCCCGATGGATCTGATGGAGCATTGATTCCATCTCCTGGTTGCCAGAAGAAAGTCTGAATTTGAGTAAGATTTTACTGCCGCTGTGAAGCTTTGTAAGCCGCCTCCTTTTAAGCTGTAAAGCAGAACAGAGAGGAATTATAAAGAACAAACACGTGAACTGTGCTTTTTCCAGAGTTTAAAGGTGAAGTTGTACAAATATCAGAAACTAATTAAACTGACTGTGTGATATTTGGTTATCTTGGATCCTAGGAGAAAAATTGATTTCTGTTGCAGTGAAATAAATTACATTTTCATACTGATTGACACAAGCAGACTTTGCTTCTACTTGTCTTGCAAAATTAACCATTATCTGACTTTAGTTCTTCAAACTGGGCTGCTGAACTTTTACAGTGATGCTATTTTAGCATGTATTGATGAACAAACACTGTGGGGGTAACACTGGTCTGAAAGATGATCTTGTATGCATATTGCATCACTTTTTCAACTAATTGCAGTTTTCAAAAGGGCATTACTTTTCCTAAATGAAATGGTATTTTTAACTTGTACAGATGCTGTGCTGTACCAGCTTCTAGGTGCAGAAGCTTTTTCTGTGAGGCGATGAATGCAAGGAAGAGAAGTTTGTTTCCTTAACTGCAATTGGCTTTGTTTTAAAAATTTGTGCCTGAAAACTGAGCACAAACATGAGTTGCATAGCTCCTTGCATCTCCCTCAGCTGACACCGAACAGCCAGCTTCAGGCAGATGAGCCTTAATCTCTTAGCTGGACTCAAGTTAGTTGCAAGAAGGCTGCTGAGCTGCAAGGGTCCTAATGGCCAGCAGTGGGGCATGTGTACAGGGAGGGGGGATGGACAAACCTGCTTTAGCCCATTTACTGCCCTGCTTTCCTCTGGAGTCTTTCCTTCCATGACCTCTTTCACTGTAGGCTGGTGCAAGCACGAATTAGACTGCTGTACAAATAGGTGCCTCAAATACTGACTTCTCATCTGATAGAAACCCCAAATTCAAGGGTGTGACATCTGCTACTGCTTGGCAGTGGTGCCACAGTGCAAATATTTACTGTAGATCATTGTTCATTGGTGTGCTTCAGGGGGTGGAAAAGCAGTGGTCGGTGTCCAGCTGGTGGCCTGTCCTCTTCATCACCAAGTCGCAGCCAGCTCCTGCCTGCACAGCAGCACGGCGCGTGCCCGTTCCTGTGCTGAGTGGTTCGTGCAGCTATAGAGCTGGAGCTGCTGCTAAAGAACAGGATCCTCATTCCTGGTCTCTCACTGTAAGGACAGCTGGGGTTCTCGGCCTCTGAAAGCCAGCTCCACCAACAGTCCGTATCCCTCCTCCTCCAGCACAAAAGGAGAGGATACCTGCAGATGGGGTTGCCAGTGTCAGGGAAAAAAAAGACAAGGAGAACATTGTACACTGTTTTCAAGTGAACCAGGAAAGTGGTCCTAACTAAGTGGAAAAGACAATGTTGAGAATCCTCTTGATTCCTGTGGAAAGCAGGCACACCTGGAACTGCCTGGGGTTTCTGGTCTGAATAATTTTCTGCATGCCTGACTCCTTCTGCTTGTTCATGCTTCTGATAGATTCCTGGTGATCTCTGTAATGGAAATTACGTGTGGCATGTCTTTCACACTCATGGGCTTATCAAGGTAAAGCTGACAAGTTCTCTCTTCTCAGCCTCTGACTCTGTGTGACAACCTGTACTAAGTCTTGGCTGCTTCCACACAGATGACAACTTCTGTTTCCCACAAGACCAGAGACGCTTTGTTACACTGATAAAGTGCCTGTCACAGAGTGCTGGGGTTAAGTGCTGCTCAAAATACACCAAAAGCAATGGGGAACTGGCGCAAGAAATGATGTTGAAAGGGAGAAGGAAACGTCAGGCTAGACCCCAGCACTGTGAAGAGCTTGGTCACCTTATGGAGAGAACGGCACAAATCCAACTCAGTGGACAAGCTTTGGATGGTAGACAAAAGTGAATGCATCATTTTCTTAGGTCACAGCCATGTGCCATGTCTGCCTGCTTTCCAGAGCTGTAGATAGTTTTTTGAAGCACCGTGAACAATTTGGATGCTGAAATCTGTGTCCAGCTCTGTCACGTACCTGTGCTGTAGTGAATGTGAATTGCCTGACCAAGGGAGGCAGTGAGAGGCCATGTCCTCATCCCCCCTTCTGCCCTGAGCAGCAGAGATGCTGCACCCATCCAGTCCTGTGCTTCATGGAAGGCCTGATGCATGCAAGGAGGGAAGTAATACTGTCCCCTGCCAAAAATGTTATTAGGGTTAAAACCTCCTGACTTCCCACTGGGGACAGCCTCTGGGCCAGGGGTAGGGACCCTTAACCCAGGCAGGCTACAAGGAAGCGGAGGGGAGAAATCGGTCTGTCTTCCCCCGCACCGGCTGGTGCCCGTGTCCCTGCGGACTGACCTAAATAAACTGTCTCCAGCGGGCTGAGCAGACCCTTCCCTTCAGAAGTCACTATTATTCTGCCGTGCCACTGCTGCCTATCCTCGCAATGCACATGCTGCTGTTTTCCATCAAGGGACTTGCATTGATACGAGTCACCTCAAACTCCGAATGCCAACCCACACACTGTCTTGCAAGCTGCATTCACCTGCAAACAGGTGAATACTCAGAGTTGCAGAAATTACTCTTTTAGTGGCAATGGAAAACATACTAATCTCACCTTCCTTATTTTTTGCATGGCCTTCATTTCATAGGTACTAAAGTGAGAGCATCACTTTGAGGCAGCACTCCTTAAAAGTTACATTATGTGAAGGCTGGCTACGAACCTTTCTACTTATTTGGGTTATTGTCTCTAAGCACTGCAGAAAGAGGTTAAAAGGCTATAACAATTTGCAGGCTGTTCTCTTCCATAAAACCTTGTCCTTCCTGTCCCATCTTTATCCCAGATATCCCAGAGGAAGAGCTCCCCTTTGTGAAGGCTGAAGTAAATGCTCTTAGATATCATTTGGAAAAGATCTCCTGGATTCACTGAGTCTCATGACAGAGACTTGTTTGCTTTGTTCTTTAATGTTGGGTTGTTTAAATCAAATCAGCATAAAGGTACTTCCTTGGTTACTGAAAGTGACTCCAGTTTCCCTTCACACAGGAATGTATAGAGACAAGATTTTCTGCTTCTACAAAAGACTCGAGTTTGTAAGACCAGTTAACAAACACGAGATGTTTGCAGATGATGTTGATAAAAGCTGCAAGTACCTGGATAAGCAGAAAGGGTAGAAATAAATGAGGTAGAAAGGACACGCTAGCAATACCAAAATAGCCTTCAAAGGTCAAGAGGTTGTGGCAGAGACAGGTGAATAAGTGGTGGCAGTACAAGCTGCTGCTGCAGAACCAGAAGGGAAATGATGGCTACAGAGATGACAGTGGCCCTTCCTAAATTCACCAGCCTACATGGCCTCTGTTAAGAGTAGATCCAACCTGCAGTGTTGCTTTTATTCTCATACCACCATTAGATACGGGACAGAGGTGGGCGCTGTAGGAAGGATGGTCAGAGAGCAAAGCGAGCAGAGTTTCTCCTGCCCTAAACTATCCTCCAGCCCACCAGGGTGCTTGCTCTTATTCTGCTCAGACAGTTTCAGTAGTAGTACTCAAGGACTAAATTTCCACTTAATTTAATTGAGAAAGGCTGTAGGGCTTTGCTGCTATCGTTGTTTAGCAGTTATTTTTCCTGAAGCTGCAATTATCGCTGCCAATGCAATTCAGTGGGTAATGGAGGAAGTCAGGACAGTACATGCTTCAAAACCTCTCAGGTGCTGCCTACCCATGACACTTATTTGTGAGGCTTCCACTCTATTCTGCTCCTCCGCTGTTCCAGGCAGAATAAAAAGCACGAGCTCTCCCTGGTTTAAACCTCTAGCCCATCTTTTACCCATGCATTTGAAGGAGTGGGGAAGGAATGTTGGAGAAGCAGGGGAACAAATTCAAAATGTTAAATGTAACTACAGAACAAAGGCAAGAAGTCTGTGCTCACTAACTGGGTCTTCCTTGGGGAGCTGGTGAAGTGTCAAAGCAAGGGATCAGACAGTTCAAGTCATGGGCAGGAAAGATTGTTAGCAACTGCTTTGTGGACCAGGTAAAGTTTGGGGTTTTTTTGAAAAAGACTGTGGGATTTGGGCCTCGGTAAATCCAAGGATCCAATGGCACTCCCATCATGTGTACAGAGATGCTTCCAGTCTTCCCCTTGAGGTTCTCATTCAGAACTTGGATCCCAGCTCTTGAACAGAAGATGCTCCTGTATCAGCCAGCCACCCTCTGAAGATTCCACTCCAGTCCCTGCAACATTTTAACTTCAGATCCTGGTCAGTTCCATTTGCCAGTGTAAGAGCTAATAATTTTTAATACATTCTTTATGAAGTCATAAAAGCCAACAGGCCAGCAAGTTGTTTCTACCTGTGGCCTGTAACCATCCGGAGCTCTTGCTGCTGTATTTATAAACATCTAGAGATAAGTGGCATGTGATAACATACATTCATTTGTTAACCTCATATAGCCCACTGGAGAATGTTCCTTTGATATGAAGTTGGATCATCAATTCTTTTTCTCAGAGGTCATCAATGAATACCCATTTACTGTCTAGCCAAACAGAAGGTATCATTGTTTAGCTTTGGTAGCAATTCATTGCTGCTATTGAACCAAAAGGACAGAAGAAAACCCTGAGCCATGCATGGACACATGCAATGAACAAACCTGCTACAAACCTGATAGACAAAGGAGAAAATACCGGGCAAGAAAAATCTGCCACCCTTAGAAGAAAAGGCTCAGTAAGACAAAGGCAAATTTCTTACCAAACTTACTGGAAGAATGAGAAAGTAATTAATTATCCAGACAATATCTGGGACCAAAATTGAAAAATACAGGGCTTTCTTGCTGTAATTGTTTTGTATGCCCTGCTTACTCCTGCTCAATACTACAGTGTTAGGTTCCTTTAATCAATTAAACAGGTACATTCATGATGCAAAACAAATGGACAGGATTTGCTTGTTGATTTGTCCTGCCTTCAGCCTGCTGTGTGCTAATGCAAGTCTGCCATCAAGCGGCACAGCCAGAAAGAGCCTGGCGAAGCACTGATCCTCTAGCTTAAGCCTATTAAACACAGGAGACTTGGTGTCCCCTGAAATGCCACCTCTTTATCCATAAATAGCAAGTGACAGACATGCCACCGCAACACTAGGTGGGAAAGAGCTTAGTGTCTGGGGTTACTGAGCACATAACTATAGGGGAAAATGTCTGTTAAAGCAGTATAAAAACCTCCCCTTTTCAAAGTCTGCCAAAGGCCCTAATGGTCCTACAGCAGGGGGTGTGTCCCGCATAACAGAACAACGCAGCTCTTGAATGACCCTTCTGAGGAGCTGATGAGCAGCTTGACCTGTTCAGACAGATGATGCTGGTTTCAATGTAGCTCAATCCAGCCCTAAGGGAAACTGCCACTGTCATCCAGGACCTGCTGGTAGTGCCTCGGTGGTGAAAGACCTGGACACCTGCATGGGAACGCCAGGACATCCTCTGTTTTCCTCCTTGCATTGCTTCCACCCATGCTGGAGCTGATGAGTTTGGTACAGAAGTGTCTGACTGGGGTCAGGGATAAGAAGGGATTAATTTAGGTACATGAAGAATCCTTGTTGGGGATTTCTCAGAGACCTACACCCCTTCCATCCGCAAACTATCTCAGTATCTCAAACCTCAATGCATCAATCCCTATGTTACTAATGAGGACATGTTTTACTGCCTTTATATATATCCTGGTAACTTGAGCGCATACAAGTGAAAGGTCATACTTCAAGAGCTGCTAAGGCACCCATACTCAGTAAAATCACTGGAAGTTAACTGTCCCTAAATACCTTTACAAATACGGTGTTAGGCAATATGCCTCAGAGCATACAAGCATGTACATTGTACAAACCCACTCTTTCCCTAGCCCAAACTGTGGTGGATGGCAAAACCAAGAGCATCACAAAGCGGATCTGTGAGGTTTCAGACTAGCTTGGCATGTTTGCTTTTATCTCACATAGCCCTTATGAGTTACCGTTGCATTTTCCATTCTGGTGGAGCTGAGCAGCAGCTATTGCCCTTTGCAGAACTACTTCTGGCAATTGCACTTGTTCCAGACTTTCAACATTTGTTTGATGCATCTGAGATGAATGCAGTGCAATTTCATTAATTTCTTTTTTTTTTCTCCATCTTAATTATAACTTTCCAGTATTTGCTGAATAGAACAGGAAAAACTGCAGAAGAGTAAGCGCTCGGCATTTTAATACTGCCCTGTACCATGAATAACAATAATAGTCTGCCTGGCTAACATTCAGATTAGGTAAAGATTCTTTAAAATTATTGAGACTAAGTTACCTTCCAAAAACACAAAAACAGGCTGAATTTCTTTTGTGGTGACCCTGAACTTCACTCTCAAACAAATTTTCCCTTGGATGTTGCCTGATGCCAAAGACCTCTCAACACTGCCTGCTTCCTCTGACAAAAAAAGGTAACAGTGGTGTTAGAGTGCAACTCCGTTCAGACAAATAGTGTGTGGTTAGAGGGTAGTCACAGCCATGTTGAAGCAGACATTTGAAATAACAGAACAGGAAAATGTCAAGGAAAAAGAACAATGCGAGCAATAGCTGAAAGATCCTTTGGAGAGCATCAGTAATTTGTGGTTAGTAACACAGAGATGCTTGAATCAGAACCACAATCATTTACTTCCTAAAAGCTAACAAAACAAACCTCTGTTCCAAAGCAGCTCATTCTCACTGTCAAAAGCACTAGAAAACATCCAGCTTTCCTCTTTTTTTTTTTTCCCTTCACTAATTGTGACCAGTTTTCCACGGTCAGCTGAGCTGGGATAGCTGCCTGTATTTGTGTTCTCACCCACAGCCAACCTCCCCAGCAAAAAAGTCACAGGAGCATAAGGAGGGGCCTCATTTACTCTGGGGAGTATCTGTAATACTGGCATGCTGAAATATTCAAGTGTGGTATTCTCTTTACTGTCAATATTTACACGGAGCTGGAGACAGGGAAGCAGAGGAAGAGAGGAAGTGGCAATACACCATATATCAAATAGAGGAACGTTGCTTCCAACAGTTTAAATGGCTAGAGGAAAAAATCAGATTTTGCAAAGATTTTAAAGTGACTGTATTTGCACACTATGTAATCTTTAGTCCAGGAAAACTAAAAAAAAAAAAAAAGGGGGGGGGGAGCGGAATTTCATTGTTAGTATCATAAACCAAACAGAAAAACATATTGCATACTGGCAGACTTTTTAAACTCCAAGAAAGTGTGAGCGACTGGGAAAAGGTCATCAGAAGACAATGGCAAAGAATGAAAGGTTATTTAGCAGGAGATGTGTACCCAATTACCTGAGAAAACAAGGAAAGGAGGGAGGAACAAGGCATTCACTAAAAATAAACGCACATCTGAAAGTGTTCATTATAAAAATTGCAGTTATTCTCTCCTCACTTCAAATGCTGTTGGAGAAGTAAACCTACTGGTGCGTGAAGGCATGGCTAAGGCATGGGAGGCTCGGACAGTACCGTGTGGGAAGTAGAGGCTGTGCTTTAAGGTAGTCAAAGACAGTGAACATCAGAACTTCCCAGCCTCTTCCAAAACGCTGCCTGCATCCCTACCGCAGCGCACAGGCCTGTCTCTTGTCATGCTCCGGTGACTGCAACGCTGGTTCAGGGTAAGGGCAATTCACCCTCTACTCTTCAGCTGTAACGTCCTGACTTTTCTTTCCTCTTTAGAAAGCAAACCTTAAACGAGCTTTTCTGTTCCCCTCAATGCGGATAATGTGATGCCCAGTCCCACACACCCAGATTGGCCCAGGCGCCTACTTTCTGTAGAAGTTGGCCTGACGTTTGCTGCTAATGTATCTGTATCAAGGCAGGGTTCTCAAAGCTGAAGGCAGTTTTAGAGGCAGCATCGCATATGTACTCATGGTCTAGCCATATTTGCTATAAGCCCTGTGCTGAGCCTGCAAAAAAATGAATGAAAAGGCTGCAATTCATAGAAAGCTACTTCCCAATAATTTATTATTAAACAGAGAAGCTTTCAAGCATCTCTGTGTTTATGTATGTAAAACCTTCCTTGGGGAAAATGGGCCCAGGGATCAGTGAGACTAATGGCCTCCGCGTAATAGGTTGAGTTACCATGCATAGGTTCAGAGGATCAGAGCTAATGGTGTTAGAAATCTAAATGGCAGAGTAGTAACTCGCAGCAGTAGAATGGAAATCGCCCACCTCCCTTCGCTGTCTTAAAAATTATGAAGCTGACTTAGATGAGGTTTTAATTGAATTTATATTTTCCTTTCATCTGCTCTTCAGTCTTCGTATTGCAACACGTAAGGCTTCTACAATTTCCAAACTGACCAGATTTAGAGCCCAGAAAAAGAGAGTAAGTCCTGCATTTAGGGGGCTTGAAAAACAGAGACTAAGTCCTGTGTTTGGGGGGTTTGAAGCCAGGCTTGTTTAGGCAGTTTAAGGTCTTGAAAACAGAGACTTAACTCCTGTGGTGTACTGCTTGAAAAACAGAGCCCAAGTCCTGCATTGCTGGGGCTTGGAACCGGGATCATTTGGGCAGTTTTAGGGTTTGGAAACGGACACCAAGTCCTGCATCCTTGGAGTTTGAAACCAGGCTCAGGTGGCCAATTTTGAAGCTTTGAAATGAAGTCCTGTGTCTGGGTGCTTGAAACCAGACCCATTCAGGCAATTTTTGGACTCAGATAATTGAGTCCTGCATTTTTGGGGTCAGTTTCAGGGACTGAAATAGACAAAGTCCTGTGTTGCGGGAGCTTGAAACCAGGCTCGCTTGGCCAGTTTGGGGGCTTGGAAACAGAGACCGAGTCCTGCGCTTTGGGGCTTGGAACCGGGCAGGGCCTCCCGTGTTTGTGTGGGATGGGAGGGGCAAAGGCGCTCTGAGAGCCGAGACGCCCCTTCCCGGGCCGGTCGCCGGTCGGTGCTCAGGGGCTCGGTGCCGCGGTGCGGGCGGTTCTCAGCCCCCGCTCGGTGGCTGTGCGGAGCCGCCGGTTCCGTGGCACCGGCCCCCCGCTGCCCCCCGCCCCCGGGGGGACCGTGCCCGGAGCCCCGCGCAGGCGGCAGCGCGGCACGTCGGCCCCGGGGCCCGGCCCTGGAGCGCGGCTCCTGCCCGCGGCGCCGCGGGAGAGGGCGAGGGCGGGCTGGGGACGCTCGGGGGAGCCCGGCCCCGGCGCCGCGCCGGGCAGCGGAGCCGTCGGGCTCCGCCCGCCCGGGGAGAGACGGACACCGGGGCCGAGACTCCCCCGGGGCTGCGGCACCGCATCCCGGGCCGTGGATCCGCCCGGCGCCCCGGTACCGGCGCCCGCCCCGCTTGGGGCGGCCGGAGCGGGGGGGCGGGGCCCAGGCGGTTCGGGCCGCGGCGGCCGCCGGTCCCCCCGCCCCTCCTCGGCTCCGCGGGGCGGCAGCGGCCGGGCCCGGCTTCCCCGGCGGGGCCAGTGCGGGGGCGGGCGGGTGCCGGTTGCCGGCGGGTGCCGGTTGCCGGGCGGCCGCGCTGCCAGGGGCTCCGCGGGGCTCGGGGCGCCGGGGACTAAAGCGGCCGCGCTGCGGGTCGCCCCCGCCGGTGCCAAGCGCCGCCCGGGGCTGCCGGGCACCCGCCAGGGCTTCGGGGCTCGGGGCCGGCGCTGGGGCTCCGCAGCGCGGGCCGGGTCGGGCCTGTCCCGGGCCTGAACACGGGGCCCAAGGGCCGCGCTGCCGGGGTTCGAAACGGGCTCCTGGGCCGCAGCGGAGACCGGGCCCTGCGCGGGTGGGCTCAGAAGCGGGGATCGAGTCGGCTGTTTCGGGGGTCAGACCCAGGGGCCAGACGGGCCGCTGGTGCAGGGGCTGGGAGGGTTTTGTGTCGTCCCCTGCCAGAGGTGGGGGGGCTGGTTACGTTGGTCCCCGAAGTTTGGGAGCTGCCTGTGAGCTGGAACTGAAACCTGCTGGAGCCACAAACAAACCAGAGCCCTCCATGAGCTGGAGCAGAAACAAAACAAATTGGGCAGCAGCAACGGAGCTGGAGCTGCGCAGTGCCTGGGTGAGCAGAGCCGGGTGGGTGCAGGCAGCGCTGGCCCCAGCCTTGTGCAGGGCAGGTGGCAGCACCGGCCCCAGAGCAGGCAGCCCAGCTTCTTCCTGGGGGATCCACACCTCGTGGGTCACTCCAGCTGGAGCGATTCCTGGCATGGCTGGGGCTCCATCCCTCTCTCCCCACACAGGGAAAGGTGTGGGACAGTCAGAGCTCCCAGTGGCATGGCATGGGCCAAAAAGCCCCCAGAGCTGCTGCCCCTGCAAACCTCTCAGGCATGGGCAGCTCTTCCTGGCCCCTTGCCAGCGTTTTTGGCAGTGGCTCCCTGGTGCTGTGCATCTGCAATGGGAGGGGAAGGAGAAATGGGAGAGAGACGCCAGAAACATCCCATTTCTCCCTGGGAGAGTGGGTGAGAGCCGGGATCTGTGTGCAAACCTGCCCCATGCAGCAGCAGCAGTGGTGGCATAGACCTATGACCAGCAGCCCTGGGGCTGGGGACAGGGCTGGACCCCGGCAGTGTCTGCTGCCTCTGTGAGTACCCTGTGCAGCTGTGACCCTGCCAAATGTGCAGCCAGAACTTTCCTCACTTGAAGGCTTCTTTCTCATCCTTCCTAGGGCTGACTACCTTGCTTAGAAGCCCTTTCATTCCTAACAACTTAGAGAGTGGGTCAGCTTGACCTAACTTAGTGAACACTAAATCAGAATTGAGTAATTCGGGTGTTTAGACAACCTTTCTCCCCCTTGGGACTTACATCAGTCCAGGACTAGTCCATTTCCTTCACATTTAGGTTGAGCTTGAGTGACTCTAGTCGTACGTATCGTTACTGATTGGTATCACATGCCCAGCGAGGTGTAGTAGTACCTTGGAGGTGGGTAGCTTTGGGGTGGAGGTGTGCTTTGGTATTACAATGAGATTATTTTATCTGAGGAAGGTCATTTTGCCACAGTGGTTGGCTCAGCAGCGGACATCCCATAGATCCTTCATGTGACAACTGCTGTGCAGCTTATCAGCTGTGTGGTGCCATCAAGTTCCTGTTCCTGCAGGGAGCACGGCAGAGCCTGGCCATGGGGTTACCCCTATCAGCATATGCTGAGACGGCAGGGTGCCTTGCTTAGGGAGCTGTGGTAAAGTAGACTCCGTGCATACCAACCATCCTGAAAGCAATAGCTGTATTTTACCCTAAAAAGCTTTCTGTAATACTACGCTTCTGTTAGGTCCCGGTTTTCTCCAGTTCCCCCTCCCCAAAGTAATTTTGCTGCAAATGAGATAAAAATTTTCCAGTAGAGCAAGAAATACTTATTATAACACCTTTTCCAGTTAGTAAATAGCAAACACTAAGAAAATAAGTACTGTTAGAAACGGCTTGGCAATGTGTCTCATTTCAAAACAGTCAGAGAAATGCAAATTGATCCTGTCATACCTGATTGAAGACAAAGAAATCCTCCCAGCTCCCAGCTTAGGATGTTGTCTCTCTTGTAGCAGTCACTGAGAGGCAGCACTGTATCTTTGAATGATGGCAGATATGATTAGATTCACAAAGATGGTGTCAATTACTTTCATGTTTATATGAACAAACCATCAAATTAGGTGAAGTCCTCAAGCTCCTGGAAAGCTATTTCCATCACAGCGTCTGGACTCCCCTGAAATGATAGCAGAACACAGCTTATGGTGCTGCAGCCACAGTTGTGATGACTTTAACAAAGCACTAAGCTGTAAGAAATGAACCCCTGCTGTACTTCATCAGGTAGTAAAGATTACCTGGTTCTTCAGTCTGCTGTGGCAGACTTCTTTTTACTTCTTATCACACCCTCTGGCACTATTTCTCCCATTTATTTTTGTCAAATCCCACTGGCTGATACGCTGAGGGTTTGTAGCTTTACCTAATAGTAGATCTTGAAATTCAAGCTTGTTTTTTGAGCAAGAACTGTAACTTTGAATGAGGCTCCCATGTGCAAGGTAATGATTTTTCCGTTAGTGCACTAAAACTCTTGAATATCATTTCTAGGGATTCCCACTGGAAGACTTGAACCAGCCAGCTGCACGGGATGTAACTGCTGTTGGATGCTAGCATTATCCCTTCTGCAGCGCTCCCGATGCCCTGCCTGGCAGACAGAGTTCAGGCTGTGCATACCCAGCAGGTTCAGCAGCTGAATGGGTGTTTTCTAAAGGGATAGTCGGGGAATACTCACGCCAGTAGAAACATTTATTCTTCTTACTGGAACTGAGATCGGTAACTTGTTACTGAGCTGAGTTCAGACTGGTTATCTACGGTTTCACAGATTCTGACAGGTGCTCCTGAGTCGTGGGCCTCCAGCAGAAGTGTGAGCAGGAAGCTAACATGGTGAAGTGCTAGACTGGGTCTCCAGAGGGTGATGGTCAGTTCCAAGCTATTCCATAGACTGCTCTGATCTCAGGCAAGTCTCAGCTCCCGACTGTGACCACTCCGTATCTTCCCCCCAAAGTAACTTTCAGCTCTCTGCCTTTTCTCGTTTCTTTAGATATAAACCTTTAGAAACAGCACTTTACAGCATCAGATGCATAGAGGTTTGCAGGCACTAATGGAAGGTAAATAATAACATAGGCTGGCTTCATGAACAGCCTTTGTGCTAGCGGACTCTGCCACATGGGAGATCAGTGATCACTCTGCAATAACATAGCCTATGTTGATGTAGTATCACAAGTCTACTAGGTTATTTTGAAGTGAATTCTTAAATGACATATTTTCAATGTCTTCGCAGCCACAAAAAAAGTACATACATGTTTTTTAAAGACAGCACGCATACATGTTTTAACCACGCCTACCAACAAGCATGGAGTACAGGTCTGCATTGCTGTTGTATGTTTTCCAGAGAACTCGACATCGCAGAGGTGGAAAACTTTTATATGCAGGTTGAAGCAGCATAAACCCACTGGTCTCAGAATGTTATCCCACTCAGCTTTGACCTATTTTGACCTTAAATGACCTACTTTATATATGGTCCTCTTTCTTCCACCTCCACAAAAGAGGAGGTAAAAGTCAAGCCTTTCTCCTTCAACAGAGATAAGGAGGAATTAATCAAAAGTTCTGGTCTTTGGGCTACCCCTCCTTTAAAGCTGAATTCAGACTCCATGTTTTCCTATGCCCGTACTTTTTGGCTCACTGGAGTACATCAAATAATGCCACCTGTGACAGCTGCTTTGTGGATTATGAATTACTGACTAGGAACTGGGTTTGAGTCATTTAGTCCAGCTGCAGAAGCCCTGCAGTAAACCCTGAGGTGATAGCAGTTGTGGAAAGTACCAGGAAAACCTGGTGACTTAGATTAGATCTGGATTGTTAGCTAGAGTTGAAAATGTTTCCCTTATGCCATGGCTCTCATGAAAATGCTGTTTCTGTCCAGGCATCTGTGTGTTGCTGAACTGCCTGTGGAAGGGGAGGAAGGTGCTGTAACTGTTGAGCAATTTCTGTTAAATTGAAAAGGGAAGTGTTGCGCACATCATTGGCCACGAGATTATCAGCTTTTATGGTCACAAGTAATTGAATGTCCAACCCAGGATGCTAGGGGCACATTGCTACAATATACAGTTTATTGAGCAAACCAAAAGCAAGCAAGCAGAATTTAGCAATAACTTAAGAGCCTAATCATTTAACTACTTTCTTTCCACTGCAGCGATGCTAACGCAGATCATATCAGCTTGGTTGTTCAATAGCAAATAATACCACTTCTGCCTCCAAGCTGGAGAAACCAGGTATTTGGAAGCAGAGAACAGTATTAAGCAAATTATGAACTGTTATCTCAAAAATGAATCTTTCAGTTAAACCAGCCAAAGTCAGCGCAAAGATGAGGTTAGATAATCTCTTTGCATGATACACAGTACTGCAATATGTTGACAACCAGCACAGAGGAAACTACCAAAAAGGCAATCTCTGCAGACTACTTAACATGCCCCCCCCTGCAGTGACATCTCTGAAAGAGCTCAAGTGAAACTCACCTCTGCTTTTAGCTGTAGCTGTGCTAAAGAACTGGAGGAAATCTCCTTCAGAGCCAGAGTCCAGTCTTCCCCTCTTGCAGGCAACTATCCCATAGCATCTCTTTTGGAAACAATCAAGCTTTACCCTAAAAGCTGTTTCCAGTTCTTGTCGTCACTGATGCTACTCCTTCAGAATCTTACTTGAATGAGGGTTTGAAATTTTTCTTAATATCTGGACTAAAGTTACTAACAGTTTTTACCTAATTGTCTTTCAATCACCCTTTCACTTAGTTTTCCTCCCTATTCTTTGCCCGACTTCATTTCCTTTACAAACAAGCCAGATTCAGTAAGATCTTAATTTTCATGAAATCATTTCTGTACAGATTCGAGTTTGTTATTTATATATATATATATATTCTATATATATATCTGTGTAAAGAAAGATTAACAAAATTCAGTGCGATGCTTGCACTTATTACATGTCTACAGTAAGAATATATTGTCCAAAACATCTAGGATTATATTTTCTGACAGCCACATCTTATTCTTCGCTTCTGTTTATCCTGTGGTTCTTCTAAAACTCCAGCTATCCTCCTTTGTCACTTTCATCAGATAAGCTATTTGAGTGCCTTCCTATGATTTCAAAACTGTATGATCTTGCACATCATACTATGAAATGTACTCCCCACTCCCCCTTTTTTTTTAACTCCAGGGCTTAACTCCAAGGCATTCTTGCATAATCCTTCCTATTGCTTCTGTAAGTTTATTACATGCCTAATTCTTGTGCTGCCATCACTACTGCAAATATAAACAAGATAGGTGTACAGACCCCACTCCAAGTGGAGCCTCATCTATGAACCAGAGTCTCTTCAGGGGTACACCTGCTGCAGCACAGACACAGCCACGGCTACAGACACTTTGGGGCGTCCTGCTCCCACGTGGACTCATCCACAGGTCACAGTCCCTTCAGCTCGAGCTCACACTGGAGCTCCAGCCTGTCCAGTCCGGCAGCACAGGAACAGCAGCGGTGCCCTGGCCACCTGCCAGCCCAGGCACATCGCCATCGCTGTTATCAGAGTGTTCCCGGGCACAGCGCAGTAAGATAAGCAGCACAGCAAGCAGCGAGATCAAAAAGCAGCCACTAACGAGCACTGGACTCTAATGCACAGCAAGGCAAGCAAGCCCCATGGCCAGCACAGAAACCTGCCCTTTAATAGCTAAACAGCAATAACAGCTAGAAATTCCAACTAGCACATTCCAATCAAATCTGTCATTATCTTGAACTCTCCGAGCCCCATGTTGGGCACCAAAAAAGACTGTCATGGTTTAACCCCCGCTGGTGACCAAGCACCATGTAGCTGCTGGCTCACTTGCCCCACAGTGGGATGGCGGAGGGAACTGCAAGGGTAAAAGTGAGAAAACTCATGGGTTGAGATAAAGACAGTTTAAAAGGAAAAGCAAAAGCAAGCAAGCAAAGCAAAACAAGGAATTTGCTCACCCCTCTCTTCCCACGGGCAGGCAGGTGCTCAGCCATCCCCAGGGAAGCAGGGCTCCATCACGTGTAACGGTTACTCAGAAAGACAAATGCCATTACTCCCAATGGTCCCCCCTTCCTTCTTCTTTCCCCAGTTTATATACTCAGCATGACACCGTATGGTATGGAATATCCCTTTGGCTAGTTTGGGTCAGCTGTCCTGGCTGTGTCCCCTCCCAATTCCCCGTGCCCCTCCAGCCCTCTCCCTGGCAGGGCCAGAGAAACTGGAAAGTCCTTGTCTTAGTATAAACATCACCCAGCAACAACTGAAACATCAGTGTGCTATTAGCGTTGTTCTCACACCAAATCCAAACCACAGCACTGCCCCAGCTACTAAGAAGAAAATTAACTCTATCCCAGCTGAAACCTGGACAACTGTAATAATGGTATGGACTCTTGTGCCTATGTACACCTTTGATGCAGTAAGCTCCATTTCTCCCGCTCAAAATAAAATGCTTTTCAGAATTCAGCAATGAAACAATGTTGATTCAGAAACATATGGAAGACACCCACACACATTCGGTGGGCATCACATGCTAGCTGCTGAAACACAGCCACCGCTGGGAAACTGGCCATAGCACAGTTCTGCTATGGCCATATGGAAACCCCAGGATGGTCCAGGAGGTGGAACAAGAAGCATTATTTAAAGACTCATTGTGATTTGAATTTTACAAAAGAATAGTTCAAATGCTACTTCTTTATTTGAGAAAGAAACTGTTCTATGTATTCCTCATAAAAGCCCCAAATGAGAAAGGCAGAAGCCTACACTTAATTTGTTTTTTAAGTTCAGACTCTGTTCTATTTTAGTCCATACAACTATGCTCTTGGCAAAGGATTCCTCCTAAACCCTCGGTCAGAAATCTAGCCAAAGGCTTTACAATCCCATAAAGAGCCAATATTATCCTTGTCAATGCATTGGTACTGGGACAGAGGAGAGGCAGCTTTGAACTCCTGTTTAAGATCACTGTAGCTGCAAGTTACTTCTGTCAACGAAACACATTAGCCTTCAAAACAGCACTCTCATGGAACAGTCCTGACAGCTTTTTCCTTGAATGCAAAAAAGCCAGGATGCAGGTTTGCTTCAAACCTGCCACAGTGTAAGCTTTGCTGGAAATACACCTTAGATCTCAGGCTGCCAAAGAGGCAACACAAGGACATTTTTCTGTGCAGGACCAGAAAGGGCAGGACTGCCGTTCCTCATAACCTGTCAACAGCAGCATCTCACCAGCTTTCAGCAGGAGTGACAAAAACGGCACAAAAATGTCAAGATGGAAAATGTCATAGCTCAACACTACGCAGGAGATAAAAAGTAACTCTAGTATTCATTGAACACAAACATGAAAAAAAACCCACGAGGTATGCTGCAAATAAATCTTTAACAGTGCTGAAAGCGGAGGGAATGAAAGATTTCACTACTTCAGTGCTTTACAGGAAACTCTGAAAAACCTTTGCTTCTTCTCAGACCCCATGACAATTAAACATTCTGGCACGCTTCATGACTTTGAGTTACAGGGAAAGTTATTACAGGTTGAAACCCCCCTTTGAATCTTCACAGTGAATTTGCAGAGAGAGAGTTCTGCACGGACTCTTAAAGGAGAATAAGGGGACAAGGCCAGTTAGAGCAGGACCAAGAGCTGTGCCAGGGGGTGGAATATGTTCCTCCCATTACAATTTGAATTTGGCCCTGGGGACTTGTCTGAAAGCAATACAAGCAGGTATGCAGGATGAATCCTTCCTTCAAGGGTTCCTACAGTGGGGGTTATTTAGGACGCAGCAGCAGGCCCAAATAAGCTCAGTCAGAAACCCGCTTTTAAATGTTACTCATCAAAACAAGAAAAAAGAAACAACATATATAATGATACAGAAGCAGAGCTGATTCTGAGTTGAAAGGTTTCAGAGTTTCCCCAGGAGACCTCTGAAACACTTGGAAAGAAAAAAGCAGCCCGCACTACCACTACACTGGAAGTGAGTGCCTTCCCTCTGGGAATAGCGATAGTTTTTTTCCTCTACTGTCTATTACACAGGGATTTGGAAAGGAAAAAATAAAGGTCGCAATCAGGAAGCTTTCAGAAGGGATGGTAGAAGGGTAGTATCAAAAAGGATCTGTGCTACCAGTCTCCAGCTGTAAGTGGAGGATTTAAAAATGCATTGATTCCCCTTCCACCCACCCCCCCCCAACAAAGGAAGAACAGAGCATTAATGGCAGAGCAGTTACTTATGAAGGCCTGAATTATTTTTACAGTGTCTTTAGTTTATTTGCTTGAGTTCCTTGCAAAATGCTGCCATTACAACACGTGGTTTAGTCTCCTGGGAAACTGCAGCGTAGCCACCACTGCAGAAGTAAATTCTGTTGATCTCAAGCCTTAACTAGACTTTACCACCTACCTGCTTTTTAGCAGAGAAATCACCCAGCTAGTAAAGCCTAGCTGACAAGACAGGCAGGTCTTAACAATGACAAAACCCATGCTGAGTGCAGCGTCAAAACGCTGAATTGTCCAACAGTCCCATCTCCATTGAGGTATATGCATTGCAAGGAACAGACTTCCCCAAAACACGTGTTTAAAAACACACACACACACACACAAACACACACACACAGACACACACAGACACACACAGACACACACAGACACACACAGACACACACAGACACACACAGACACACACAGACACACACAGACACACAGACACACAGACACACAGACACACAGACACACAGACACACACACACACACACACACACACCCCCCCACCCCACCCCCCCACCCCCCGCCCCCCAACTAGGCTAATGCATTAGAACAAGAAAAAATAAAGACTGAAGAAGAGCTAAAAAATACAGCTATTTGTACGTGCCTGTTGAAGACCATGGGCTAAGAATTTCTTAACTGAGAGCAAAGTTAACTCCTTTGCTAGCAGAGCTGTGCCAAATACTTTCTTATCTCTAATCACAGATGGAAGGAAGAAAGTAGGAATAAAAATGAAAAAAATTTTTGTTCAAACACTCGCATGCCTTTGGTTCTCTTATCTACTAAGCATCAAAAATGGGCAATAGATTTAAGAGTCTTACTTTTTTTTCCCTCTCTGCAACAGGAAAATTCACAGAGACTTACTGAAGTAAGCTTAAAGGCATAGAAATGTTTGTTCTCTCAGGAAAACTGCATCATCATGCTTTTCCTAATTTTACTAGGATGAGGAGGACATGACCACAGTGTGCTGGAGTATATTTCCACTCTTAACAAGAAGTGAAGGACAGTCACGTGGGTGCCCAGCCATGCGGAGACAGGCAGAGACTGTTCAGTGGAATAAAGTTCCAAGCTCAGAGGACTGAAATGCCCAAGGAAATCAGGTACCTGGGTAATGTCAGCTCTTGCCAAGCACCTAACGAGATGCACGAATACAGAAAGCGACAGCAAAGTAAGTTCTGGGGACCTGCTTTAAGGCTTTGTGACACCAGCCAGGTAGCACTAAAGACGTGCCAGTCTCTCCCTGTGAGTTGCCATCCTGCATGCACAAACTATCTGCAGCCCTACTGGTAACAGCTATTGACAGAGGAGCAGCTTTCAAGAATTTTGGACATGAACGAAAGAATGATTTAGAAGGATAACTAAGCAAAATGTTCAAGATAAGGAATTAACACACCAAAGCACCGAAGAACTCAAATCTCATTCAGGTCAAGAAGAGATTTCTCAATGTCTGATACTTTGCAGAACAGGATTTTGGTTGCCAAAGGATCCTCCTTACCTAATAATTAATCTCCGTGCTACAGACTTCTTGTACCTGGGAATTGTGTTCCAGTTAGCTTGAGGAAGATCACTACATTAGAAAACAGGTTATTTATTTGTGAATCGGGACAGAAAAATGGTCTTTCCATGACACATTCTAGACAGCATGCAAACCCATGTCTCTTGTACCTTCATCACCCACACATCAATTAGCAGCTTCTTCCTCTACAAGGAAGCCTTCAACAGTCTGCCAGGGACTAATTTGTCTGCCTTCTCACATGTATTAATTAAACCCTCATCCAAATGAGGACTGGAAGATGAGCTCTTTCCCCTTGTAATGCTTTAAAATGCAATTAACAGTAAATGGTACATCTAAAATATGCCTAGACAGGCACAGATGGGTTCCAGAAGCAGAAACACTTGCTGCAAGCAACTTTCATTCTGGACACAAGGTGATGTGCCAGGGCAAGCCAAGAAACAATCAGGCTTAATTAACTTACATTTAGTGAACATAAAACCTAGACACCATACTCCGTAACAGCTCTGTTTCAAACACTGTCCAGTCAAATGCAGGGGCTGGGCAAGATGCTTTCCCCAGCACTCTGGTAGCCTGCTGTACCCTGGGAAGGAGCCAGTTCACCTAACCCTGCACCAAGAGCAGCTCCTGTCAGCAGAAAAGCCTTTATCCAGTCACCCCGCTCCTGCCACCCTGGGGGAGGCGTGGAGTTGTTTTCAATAAATTCTTTGGGAAAAAGCATATCTTACCCCATCTGCTTCACTTCCGTATTAATTGGAAAAATACATATAGGCTGGGGTTGATAGAAAGACTTCTGACAACTGCATACAAGACACGCAATCATCATCTGGATAGTGCAAGATTAAAATTTGAAAAGACCACAAGATTGCACACAAGTTAAAAACACTATTGTAAGTCCAGTTCCCCTTTCCCATTCTCATTGCCTTTCAGTTCCTCCTTGTACAACAAGGCTGATGAAGGCTCAGTTTCTTCAGAGTGAGTGCAGAAGGAATATTGGTGATTTTATATGCATTTGGAGACAATCTCAGGAGAAACTGAGGTGCTGGCAGGAGTTAACTGGAGTTAGCTGTCTATCTGCCCGTATAAGCTTGAAACAACCTTAAGCTACATGCTGCTTGACCTATCTATTGTCAAAATCCTGGTGCCAATCTACCAAGAGTTCTTTACCCTACATGTCTGCAACACTCTCTTGGATCTCTGCAAATCACAAGTTGGTAACCATCATCTAAAAACAACAGAGGAGCACTGTAAAAGAGAAATGACTACCCAACTTATGCATATTTTTTAAAAACCTCTCTCTAATTTCCTGTCCTCTGGTTTTAAGCAGGCACACAGTAAAACAAATAAAATATCCAATTGAAAATAGATTTTCTGTCTAGGTAGGTTTTTAAGAAGGCTGAATGATGAAAAAGCCTAAAACCCTGGTACAGAGAAAGCCTGTTCTAAGTGAACAGCCCTAGAGAAGGCAACACTACAGAATGAAAGGAGGAAAGTAAAAAGGGGATGAGACTGTCAGTTCTGACAGCGGGGAGAGGCTAAGAAATAAACTACCAAAACCTACAGGAAAGCCCAGGATGGAAAGAATCAGAGTCAAAGCCAGGTTGTTCTTGAATTTGCATGCATTCTATATAAAAGGCATGACCAAGATACTTCATTGGAAATAAAATCTGAAGGCTTGAATTTATTTAAGCAGCGAGCCTTATTTTGTGCATAACCACCAATATGAGTTTGAAGGACCAACATTCAACTTTGCTGCTTTTAGAAAACATTTATGGCTTAACTCACTGTGCATCCTGAGCAACACGGATACATCTGTCTGTTGGATCTAGAAGAACGAACACCCTTCTGACCTGCAGAAAAAAAAGAATGAACAGTTTGAAGTGGATTTGTCTTGAAGCGTATGTTCTATGAATATTTAAAAAACAAACAAAAACTCCCAAACCTTTCTGTAGCACAGCAATTGTCACTTTGAAGGATGTTTCACACCCCTGACCACATCTGGGGTTCCTTCAGAGGCTGCTCTGGATACAAAATCAATAAGCTGTGAAATAAAAGCTACTTTACACCACACTTGCCATTATTTGTTAACATTTAGATCTACTACTTTCTTTTTCTTTAATTCAGTGTAACTGCTGCACACTCAACCACAGAGACCTGATCCAGTTTATTCAGGTCTTGTACTGCAG
Organism: Falco biarmicus; assembly: GCF_023638135.1. Lineage (NCBI taxonomy): Eukaryota > Metazoa > Chordata > Aves > Falconiformes > Falconidae > Falco > Falco biarmicus. The sequence goes on along the minus strand of NC_079288.1, from coordinate 60,751,203 downwards.
TTGTTTTTTGACTAGCTGCAAGTTAACTGACCTCAGTGGATATCTGAATGATGCCCCATTCCATCTGGGCCATGAAATTTTGAAAGGAGTCAAGTAACCTTGAACAAAGGACCACAAAGAATTCACAGTTCTCATTGATGGCAATTCTTTTTATTAGAAAGAATAACAAAGTGCTTTCCATAGGATTCATTTAATACAGAGTTGTTAAGAAATATTATTTTTCCTTTTCATATGGACAGGTTTGATGTGATGATTTTTCAGTGCAAACAGCATTCTCCAAGATTCTCCTACTTGTAGAGTTTCTTCTCTGTACACAGTAGTTCAAACATTTGTGCATTTGGTGGGTGTGAAACAGTACTGAAGAGTCCATCCTTTAAAAAACAAAGGTTATGTAAAAAGCTTTCGATACGTTACACTGACCAACAGGAATTATGTAATTTGTTTTTTAACACAGATTTAAGGGCCATAATTCCTTCATACAGCCCTACACACAGAAGCATAAAAGCACTTTCAGTTCTATCAAGAATAACAATCCTATATACCAATATAAATAACATTGCTAAAAACGTATCAATTTTTACCATATAGACAACAGTGAAATTGTCTTTTTTTTTTTTTTTTTAATTAACCTTCTGCTTTTTAGCTAGGGACACCCTTTGAATGCTTGGTGCTTCTTCTGCCTTAGAACTATGTCTGGATGGAAGAAAGAACACAATACAAGGACTGTTTACCTATTCTCCCCCTTCACTTTTGGTACACATTTACAATCAGATTTTACACATATATGCACCATTTCACTGCATTCCATTTTCCACTCTCCACATCTGATTCTATCCTCCTTTTTTCCTTAACTCTGCTTTCCTGCAAATGACAGGGAGATACTATAGCAATAGCACAAAATTAGACAGATGATTTGGTGCAAATTCTTATCTATGTATGAAACCAAACAGGTGAGGGTTATCTTCCATACAACACATTATTTTTCTTTTTTCACTTTCAGTCAACCTAACTCCATTAGCAGGGATATTTTTTCAGGTTTTTTAAAATAAAAAAACTTCTATGAAGGACAAGATGTAATAAGTTACCCTTAAGAGAAACCATATAAAACATTCACTGTACACAATCTAAAAGAAGTCCAAAAGCTACCTTTCCCTAAAGTACATGTATACAAACATGAACATCAAAAGAACAACTGAAATGACTTCATGAATGAAACATAGTTATGCACATACTAAAAGGTTACAAGTATATAAACAGTGCCCTGAACTTGTCGGTCACACCGTCGGTTCATTCCTTATGCACAGAGCAAAATCACCACTTCAGGGAAGTACTACATGCCATCTCACAGCACAGTGTCTTTACACAAGAGTACTAGTGCAACATGGATATCACAGAGACACTTTTTCCTACAGGATGAAAGGATGAGGACCTCTGAACAGTAATTTGATTGTGGGAAGAAAGGAAGGATTTTTATTTTTTTTTTAATGACAAGATGCTTTGTAGTACAGCCCTTATACAGGAGAAGAATACACATAAACCCACCGTTATATCTATACAAATATGCAAAGGTGTAAACAGGTGTTCTGCTGTCTAAGGGACTTGAAACAAAACCAAAGTTTACCCCTAGGCACTTGGGAGTACAGAGCTCCTGCCTCTTTGAGTTCAGCCTGTACTTGCTGTTTGCTTTGGGACTTGCAGTTGTGAACAACAAACCCCTGCATCCAGGATCACCTTCTGTTGTCAAATGTTTCCCTGCCACCAGCGTTAACTATTTAACTAGGCACCAATCACCACAGGTGCCATCTAAACACACAGGGGACCTCAGTCCCACCCCCCTGCCAGTTCAGCCGTGCCCCTTGGATCCACCAAAGTTGTATGAAGATCTGGAGAGGAGATCTGCTCAGCAGGTAACTGTGCATTCATTAGAAAAGCACAGACGTGTCCACAGATGGCATTTATGCACATAAAGACTTTAAAGGAGCTGGGCCTTCATGTTCACTGCCCTAAATAACAATTATTTCACTAATAGGAAAGTCTGTAAGGACTGGGGCCCAGGTCTGTAAGGAAATAGAGCCCAGCAACCAACACGATCCATGTAGGCATAAAATTGGCCTTGAGAATGCAGTTGCAGGACTGGGACCATAGAAACGCTCCCCTTATCCCCTTATCCAGAAAGTCTCTGGATAAAACAGCATTTTCAACTAATCTGCTGCTGGTCTCTGATAGTATAAAAATTTTTAGGAAAAAAGTCACTGCAAAATGTGTAAGTAGTTTTCTGTAAATGTCACATTACATTTCTTTAAGTAAATGTATAATTTCATTTTACCACAGATGGAGTCAATTTTGCAATTTTCTTACGAAAAGTAATGTACAGCAAATATTAAATTGGTAGCCTATTTAGTAAAGATTATGTCTCATTTTACCGTTTTTCTTTAAATGAGCATTTTCAACTTGGAAATATTCGATACACCCGTGGTGTGGCTCCTGGGGAGCCAAAGTGAATTTTGCACTTACTCTTGAACGGATATATCCTATTCTCAGATTTGTGTTGCCCATGACATGCACCTATACATACACATTTTTGTTGCCTAGCATGGAAATGAATCAGTTAAGACTACTAAATAAAATGACCACCGGATTTCAGCTCCATTCTTGCCTTTCAGGGGGAAACAGGTCTGATTTGCTTACATACGCAAAGCCTCCAGCTTGTCTTGGGTCCACACTGCAGCAAATTAGGGAAGCGTTAAGAGAGCTGGTCTGATACCTATCTGGTTGTTCAGACACTTCACACGCAAGCCAGAGGAAGCAGACAATATTCTAGCATTGCCGTCTGGAATGGCAACTCTCCAACACTGCAGCTGTAACTACCTACAAAGTCCATGAATTATACAAATATTTATCTTCAGAAGGAGGGCTGGGGGAAAGAGCGAGTATTAAAAAAAAAGAAAAATAGCAGTAGGAGCAGAGTACATTTCCAAAAACAAGGCAGAGTTACATTAGACCATTTGGCCAGTACAGGACTGTGATTCCTTCTAAACAACAGCTGAAGCCTTGTGTGAATTCACTGATTTTAGTATAAAAGCATTTTGCTGGCATAGCTTGTTTCCTAGGGGAAAGCTTGCTAAAACTGTACTAATCAAAGATGCTTTTGTGCTGGGAAGTTGTATTCACCTTATGAACATTTAACATTGTAGGTTTGTTAGCAAACCTCTCTCATGCAGATTTAGCTTTTCAGCAAGAAGCCAGCAAATTATGCAGATTCAGGGAACAAACCGCACACAAACCCCACCCAACAGTGAAACAGGACACTCGCATCAAGTGTCCTCTTAAAACCAGACAGGAAATTTTCATGATACAAAGCAAGAACACTGGAGGAGCGGGGAGGAACAAAAAGCCAGTCCTTGGACTAAGGCCCCAAGAATGCAGAAAACAGTATATTGGACACCATTATATTACAAACACCTCCTTTTTTGCCCTTCGAAGATGTAGTAGGGCACTGCTGACTTTGCTTACAATGCATAATTTTAGTCCCCCTCACCCCAAATGTTGGAAGTTCAGTGAAATGCAATTTGAAGCATCGCAGCTTTTGATATGCCACCCATTTACTTAAACATAAATCCACTGACATAGTGACAGAGTTGAGAGAGATAATCTAAACAGCATCTATAAAATTTTACTGTTGTACATAAATAATGACAAGGCACAGAACAGCAACCAGTCCAAGAGCTTGTAGGCCAAGAAACCAGAGCATAACCCAGAAGAATATAATTATTACAGGTTCTACTATCCGTTCTCCAAAGTACATCCTTGTGAAGCCTATTCTGATAAGGCTTTTGTTTAGTTCACCAAAGAGAGTTCCCATCTTTTTGTAGTCATCTATTACAGGTTCTGCTGTGTGGTTTCTTTGTGCTTGCTGGACCTGTGGACAGAAGACAATTATTAGGAAATAGGTTGTACAATCAGTTCTTCTTACTGTGATTCTGAACAAGTCTCAGCTGTTTCTATTTGAACGTGTAAAACTAAGATATACATGCAATAAAGCTATCCCTTAAATCAAGAAATTGACAGTGTTACATAGCTTGTGACTTTGGTACAATGTTAAGGATGACATCCACTTGTCCAAACCTGGGACATGTCAAGTGATACTACAAACATATGACAGACACCCTGCTTCTCCTCCAGATGTCACGCTAGAGGGGTAAAGCCCTCCTGTAGCGTCATACATCTCACCTGTCTGTGCAACAGGGATGTCAGGGCAAACAAAATGGAATTAGTTGCCTGTAATTCAGGGAGGGGATCTGACCGAAGTAGCCTTGTTCTAAATTATTTTCAGAATATCTTCAGAACCACAAGAATGATACAAAACTATTAAGCATGAACTATAAAATATTTCACACCAAAGCACAGGGAACTGAAGGGGTACTATCACCACTGAAAAAGGGCACTGGATTTGACCAGGAAGAAGGCAAACATCTATCTCAATGTCAGCACAGAAAGGTGTGACGGCAATGCAGAGGAAGACAGACTCAAGGATGGCACAGATGCAAAGTGATGGTACAAAATAGCAAAGGGGAGAGGAAACAAGTTCTGCAGTTTTCCCAAAAAGAAAAGTGGTGGGGCAGATGCATAGGAAGGCAGAAGCACATCTTTAAATGAAGATGCAATGCTTAAATATCACTGCAGAAAACACGTGTCTGTTTCAACATGTAAATTGCAACTAGATTAGAGTTTGAAATCTCGTCTCTCCTTCCCCAGTGTCCAGAGATCCTTTGCACAAAACCTTATTGCCTTGTGTTTGGGTATGACAGGGCGAACATGCTTTCAAGATGATGGGTGTGAGTTTTCTAACCCTTCCATTAGGCAGCAATGAAAACACATGCAGCAGGTACTCATCAATGTTTCAGTCAGCTGATCAACAAGTCCAACAAATTGCCCACAAACAATATGTGCAATTAGTCTACTCCTGGATTCAAAGCAAACATGTATCTTCAGTTCCATCTTCAAGGACGAAAGCTATTCTGTGTCCCTGGCTGCATGGTATGGTCTTCGTGGAGAAACAGAAATTCCCTCCCATAGCAGTGCCTGGCTCTCCATTAGAGAGCAAGGAATAAAGTGAATTCCCATTCCCACAGAAAACCATCCAGCAAAGGCCAAAGGAAGCCAGTATTTTTTTCTAGGCCAGACTTTAGGCCATGATGCATAACCTTCTGACTGAATAAAGATTGGGTAAAGCACCACAGCTGCTACTGACCACCCCCCCACCCCCAACAAAACCCCGACAGTCCCTCAGCTGTGTGCACTTGGGTATTTTATTTGCTTATTCATAAAGACTTTGGTTTAAGCTTCAGTCCTGAATCCCAGAGAGGGAGGGGTGCAGGCAAGCTAAAAACTAATGAATACTGTGTTCAATTTTTCTGCAGCTCTACAGAAGAGCCTGAACATAGAGAACACAGTATTTGAGGTTATGTACTGACACCCAAAGCCTTGTCTCTTTCCAGCTCACTTCTCAGGCCCAGGTTCTTTTCTCCCTCCCGCTGGATATGAAAACCCCAGTTCTCAGCATTTTGGCTTTATCGACTCCTCATTAATTCCAACATTTCAAGATTAGTCTTTTCAAGAATGGCAGTGCAGGGGGCTTGCCAACCCAGGAACACAATGTTATTACAGGAACTCTCATGTCTCTATTCTCAAAGAGCACAGGGAGACAAACTATTAGTCTACATGGTACATTGATCAAAACAATTAGGGAAAAGAGAAAGGACGTGCTGGGAAGATGTCTGGGTTTCAGCTGGGATAGAGTTAATTTTCTTCTTAGTAGCTGGGGCAGTGCTGTGGTTTGGATTTGGTGTAAGAACAATGGTTGTTGCTGGGTGATGTTTATACTGTGTCAAGGACTTTCCAGTTTCTCTGGCCCTGTCAGCCAGAGGACTGGAGGGGCACGGGGAACTGGGAGGGGACACAGCCAGGACAGCTGACCCAAACTAGCCAAAGGGATATTCCATACCATATGGTGTCACGCTGAGCACATATAAGCTGGGGGAAGAAGGAGGAAGGGGGGACATTTGGAGTAATGGCATTTGTCTTCCTGAGTAACCATTACACGTGATGGAGCCCTGCTTCCCTGGGGATGGCTGAGCACCTGCCTGCCCGTGGGAAGCAAGCGCTGAATGAATTCCTTGTTTTGCTTTGCTTCTGTGCGTGGCTTTTGCTTTACCTATTAAACTGTCTTTATCTCAACCTACGGGTTTTCTCACTTTCACTCTTCTGGTTCCCTCCGCCATCCCACTGTGGGGCGAGTGAGCGAGCGGCTGCACAGTGCCTGGTTGCCAGTGGGCGTTAAGCCACCACAGAAGGGAAAATATTATTTGCTTCCTGCATGCAGAGACCACAGGGAACATGGGCCTATGGGGCAATGACGGAGATCAGAGCGCAGCTCCCATCAAGTGGTGCAGAGACGGCTTCAGAGCGAAACAGTTAATGTGTGCAGAAGTCACTACATTCTCTAGCAAAGTAGCTTAGGCTTTGAGCCAGTGGCCAGTGCAAAGAGAAGCGGAAAACAAATGAATCACTTTTTTGCCTCTGGATTATTAATGGCACTCAGCAACGTCCTGAAGCCTTTGCACAGAGCAAGTAGAGTACAGCGCTGGCAAGGAAGCCACCAGCAGGCACATGTCCACAAGCTCTGTCTCACCAGCTAGGCACAGGTAACTGCACATACCCACACTGACAGCCTCTCTCCTGGTACGAGGCAGCTGTAGGACACGGGACTCCCCTAGAGCCCCGTGTTCTGCTTTGATAAGCTAACAGCCAGAAGTTGCACACAGCCTCTTAAGCAGGGTACAGAGTACATTCCACCTTACTTAGGCTGTCCAGGTCTTTTTTTAATTTTTTTTAAGCAAGACTTTCTCTCACCCTCCTTTTCACAAACAAGGGTAGATTCATGAATTCCTACAGTGATTACACAAAGCAAGCTTCTAGGCAGGGAGACTGACAAGTGTGTATTTAATTACAAAACGTGTCAAGTTATTTTTCCAAATATTTTCAAAAGCTTACAAAACCTTTCAGAATGATCATGGAAATTCTCAAAACTTCAAAGTCTCCTTCAGTTAATTCAGGCTGAGTGTATCTTGCTTCAGGCAACCCAGCAAAAAACAAGTGAAGCTGAAAACAGATGATCAGCTGTACAACACAGATGGCATATTTTTCTTTACTATTGCATAATATTTCACATGCTGGACAAATACGTTTCTTCAGAGGTGTAGCTAAAATGTAAATATTAGGGCAAACACCAGTAATGTTACTATACTCCAAATTGCTAAAAAATATTAAATAAGTTTAACATAGCAGCAGAAGTTCTCTTACTAATTTTCAGAGTGAGAGTAAAACAGCATACAGTCCCACATATGCGCCAATAGCTCTCAAACCACATCCTTGGAACAATTTTTTATTTTTTTTTCCCCCAAAGCACTTTTCTAAACATTTTTAGGAATTGGCTGTCTTCAGCAAGCACACAGTTCCCAGCTGACTCGGAATTTCCATAGGGTTATTTTCATACTGAATCTTGCTGAATCAGCCTCAAGCTAGACAGACACTACCGCTAACAGAGAAACACAGAAAGAGAAATGCACCCATTATGAGCAGCGCACTCCACCCCCCCAACAAAACTGAGCTACATCCAAAAGCAAAAGAAGTTTCTGTTTCAAAGTTGCTGATTTTAAGAACCAACAACCCAGCCTTGGCTTCGTAACCTTTGAGAATATTTTGTGTATCACAGGGGAGTGGAGGATTTTCTTTACCTGCACCAGCCCCAGAGAAAGCATGCTCTCAAGGCCTTTACAGCAGCTCTGCTCCTCATAGCTAACACATAGTATGCAGGGGGCACCCCCAGACATCATTTGCCACAATGCAGGAGGGAATGTAAGAGGTCTACTCCACCTGCAGTGATTTGTTTCCCTTTCCTCACTCTTAGAAAGACAGGAGCAATGAAGAAATGCAGAGGCACCAGGGGAACAGAAGTGCAGCCAGGGATCTAGCATGGATATAGATGGATGCATGCCCAAAATGCCTCCCAAAAAGAGAGGCACAACAGTATTGTCTCCCCAACTTCTCTCCCCTCCTTCCTCCAACTGGCTGAAAGACACTCACCAAATACACACATATGGGATTATTCCTGAAGGGGAAAGGAGAATAGGGCTTTCCCATGTGAATGAAGCTAAAACAAAAAAAATACTAGAAATGCCGATTGCATTTGTTTCCTAACCTAATGTTTCTTATCAAATTGCTATAATGAATTGCTCCTTACTCTAACTTAAATTAATTTTACAGCTAAGTGACTTTATTTTAGACATACTGGGATCATCAACATCCTTAAAGTAAACTACACTAGCAGATTCCTTTACACAAATATACAACCACTGTGTATTGCTTCATTGCCTCAAACTCCTTTTCATTTTATATTCCTTAAATGCTTTCATACAGGTTTTGTTGGGTTGGTTTTGTTTTTTTTTTCATTTGAAAAATATTTCATATAATCATAGTATAGTTTGGTTTGGAAAGGACCTTTGAAGCCCATCTAGTCCACTGCCCCTGCAATAAGAAGGGACATCTTCAACTAGATCAGGTTGTTCAGAGCCCTGTCCAGCCTGACTCTGAATGTTTCCAGGGATGGGGCATCTACCACCTCCCTGGGCAACATGTTCCAGTGTTTCATGACCCTTATCGTAAAAAATTTTCTTCCTTATATCTACCTGTCTGAATCTACCCTCTTTAAGCTTAAAACCATTACCCCTTGTTCTACTGCATCAGGCCCTACTAAGAAGTTTGTCCCCAGCTTTGTTATAAGCCCCCTTTAAGTACTGGAAGGCTGCTGTAAGGTCCCCCCGGAGCCTTCTCTTCTCCAGGCTGAACAGCCCCAACCCTCTCAGCCTGTGGTCATAGGAGAGGCGCTCCAGCCCCCGATCATTTTTGTGGCCCTCCTCTGGACCCACTCCAACAGGTCCATGTCTTCCCTGTGCTGAGGACTCCAGAGCTGGTTGCAGCACATATTCATACTCCATTTCATATTTGGTTTCTATTTTTTACTTTAAATTATTTTAAATCAGAAATAGAGTTATCATATGGAACAGAAGGGAAAGTGTCTGTCCTGTTGCTCAGCATGTAAGGCACAAACAATGTTTTTCACAAGTCTACTGCAGTACCTGAAGGTTCCCATCAAGCACCCAGTTTTCTCTTGTCTTTTCAGATGTTTGGTGTTACAAAATTTCCCTCCCTAGCCAAAATGGCCTATTTTCATCCCCAAAGCTGTTGTTAGTCTGCTGTCTCCTGCCACTTACTGGCAGGAAGTCTGAATTTGGAGATCCAAACTGTGAAAAACTTTACTATGGACACTTTGTAACCAGATTTACCCAGCTGTTAGGGCCAAACGGCTTAGGGGCTGGGAGGCTGTAAGGAGAACCATGACGTGCCCTCTCAGTTGCAGAATGCCATGAAAGGAACTTTTTTCAAAATTAAAGCCTCTGAGGAGGTCGCAGAGGAGGTACTAAGCACAAGTTCTGTCTACTTCCAGCACAGCTGGTGCTCCTACATCCCTGAAGTGCTTCTGAAAAAAAAAATATCTCCCATGTAATTGAACGTTTTCCTGGACTAGCTTTAAAACAACAGAGAAAGTAAAAACAACCTACTGAACCTACCGAATAACCAGCTGTGGCTTTACCAGTTACATTTGTCATCAACATAACACACAAAATTACACGTGTTCTGATCACTAACTACCCTGGCTTATGGCAAACTTCCACCACACTCATCAAACTCACTGCTGCCTAAATTCAGGAAAGCACACTTAAGTCAGAAGCAGAGGCCACTACACACCAGTCTGACAGCAGGAACTTTTTCTCCCTTACTCCCTTCCCATCAAGGGTGTTTTGACCACACAGAGAAACACGAGATCCCATCAGAACACACCCCCTCAAAGAAACCATCTTTGCAATTATTCATATGCTCACCAGGAGAGACGGATAAAGTTAGCAGTCATTTAAGGCTGATCTCTGTCTGCACCTCACAGGTATAATGCAGCCAGTTCAAGGTCTTTTCCCCTCAAATGGCTGGAAGCACACAGTTCCTGCCCCTCCCCATTTGCAGATCACACCGAATAACCACCAAGCTCTTGGAGGATACAGAATACAAATGGATCCAAATGGGACACAAACCTACCCAACACACTTGGGAGGTCATTTTCCTGTGGCTAATCAAAGAGAGCATGGAAACACAGATTCAGCATTTCTTTTTTCTGCTATCAGTGATGTTAGCTCACTGAAGGACAGTATCAATGATGTCCTTGTACAGCACCACCAACAAGCTCTGCCTGGAAGTCCCTGCAGCTTCTCCCAAGGATCACCACTGCAGCACTTTCCTCAGCAAGTGATGGAGCCCAGTGCCCATGCTCAGGGCACCCCACACTTGCTGGATGTGGCAGATTTGCTGGCCATGTGTAGATCACATGTGACAAACTACTTCAACATCTGTGTGCTCAGGGCTGCCACCCCTGCCAGAACAAACTGGGTCTTCGAGGGCTCGTCCCTGGAAAGAAGGAAGTGGTCTGAAAGAGATACCCAAGCTGCTCCAGTGGCTGCAGCTGGTGCCTTCTGCCAGCCTCCTGGAAGAAAGACAGCCCTGCTTCATCACACACCCCTCTGCCACAAGGCTAGTGTGATGGGTGAGGTGGCACGGGGCCACCAGGAAAGGCAGCATTGGGTTGGATGAATTGTCTGAGGGGATCACAAACTGAATGGCTCTAAAGTGACCGCAATGATTCTCAGTCATGTAACCTCACCACTGCACTTGCTGAGAGGAGAACAGGTGTAGTTACAGTCTTGCCTTCCAGGTATTTCATCTGCTGAAGCAGCAGCTTGGTCCAGCATTTTCCACTCATAGCCTAAGGATCTTGAGATCTTTAGTTTGGGAATTTTTTGTGTGTGTGGAAAAAAAATCTGACTTGAATGAAATAATTGGATGAAGTTCAACAGCCTTCGTTCTGTGGGAGGAGGGAATGGATGAACATAAGGAACCTGCTCCACCTAAAGATTCCAGATGTTTTGTTAAAAAATAAACCAAACAAATTCCATTCAACTACTCTGAAGATACAAGATCTTTCAAAACAAACCAAATAACATCCCTCTTCCTATTTTTCATGAGTAATGAACTGAAGAAACCCCAATAGTCTTCTGTTGCTCAAACAACTTGAAAAATTCCTGCCCTGCACTCAACAACAGCACCAGGCTGCGTATAAGTCTATCAGTTTCTCTTTTATTGCATCAGCTGCCCAAAAGGGTATTACATAAATGTGAACTCCAGCAATGATTCCAATCCAATGAAAGTCCAATGACTGGGAAAATAATTGCTTTCCCTGTAAAAACTTGTGATTTTACAGTTGAAAATATGCTGCTAGGCAAAGGCAACAAAGAGAGAGGGGAGTAGGAAAAAGGTATCCACAAAGTTAATCTCAAGCAGCATCTCCAAATAGTTTGTAACATGCCTCTGATCACAATCAGTCACATTTACAGTTATAAAAGAAAGATAAAAAGATAGCATATTTAAGAGAATTATTTCCATATTAGATGGAAAAAAAACCCCTTTTGAGATAAGCAGCAAAGACATGTTTAACAACACGTGAATGAGATGTTAAAAAAAGTGTAATAAGGAAATGCAGGGATATCATGTTTACATACCCACCTGCATGTTCCTTTTTTTCAAGTAACAGGTTTCCTCTGCAGTATGTAACTGCTCACAATCTATTTTACTCCAGTCATGGTTATTTTTACTCCAGGGAACCAGTGGTGTGTCTAACAGCTGAAGCCCATAGACACTTGAATGTCCAAAAAAGCCACTGAGATGTGACTTTAGGGATATGCTTAGTTATTGAAAAATACTCCTGTATTTTTGAAAGCTGGAACATGAATGTTTGTTCAGAAGACATCTGAACTCACAAAGTCATCTCTTTCTAGAGCATGCCAAAACTGAAAATACTTCAAGCTCAATGTTACCGAAAAACATGAGAAGAAAGTAAGCAGCTAACAGAGACTGGGATGGAAGAAACCACAGGCTCCCTCCCCTCCAAAGCAAGAGACCAGCTTCCGCTGGGTGCAGGCGGGTACACATGCCAGCCAACACCCAGCTACAGATACCGGGTAGTTAGGTAGCCAGCAATGTTAAGTCCCGGACAAATGAATTACCCAGTCTTGCCGGTACTCAGCCATCTGACCGCCCGGTGTGTTGCCCCGGACAGGCTTCGGAGGTTTGCAGAAAATGGCAAGTTCCCAGGTTGTGGCCTCCTCTTCCTCCCAACCACAGCCTCCCCCCACTGCCGGGCACCAGCATGAAACCCTACGATGCACGGGTCTGCCAGGCGCAGGCTTGCTGCCGCCTCCTCCTCCACACAGGCAGACTAGGCAGTTTCGTTACTAGTAACACCTGGCACGTGACCAGGGTTTCACCCTCCTTTCTCATCCTTAAAAAGATTTCTTCTGTTTAGTTAAAGGAAGTAAAATTTGCCCAAGATGGGCAAATAATTTTAGTGGAAATGTTTCTGATTTTCTTCCTCTTCTACTGTAGCAGGAAGAGAATGGTATCCCTTTGCATCCCTTGCTAGCATGAAACTAACAATTAGTATTTGACCTTGTAAATGTAAGCAGTAATAAGATCTTGATACTTGACCAACAGACTATTAAGACAACAAATTAAGACAACAAAATTAATTTTAACTTTCTGGGAGGAAAAAAAAAATTGATTTCTCTAGGCTAATTTTAATCTGATATTTAAATATGAAAAGATTAATAGATTAGGAAATGAGAGAAAAAAAATCATACCTCACTTCCAGATGAAAAACAAGACAAATGAAAATTAAGTTTAACTTGTTCCTCTGGGGAAAAAAGCGCAAATGCATGAAAACTAGAAAAATCCTGAATACCAAAAGTACTTTACAACAGCTACCAACAAAAGTGACATACTTAGAGGGAGTTTAAATAAAAAATTGTTAAACAAAGATTGGGTTAACCTTCATTGAACAGCAAGAATCTAGACACCATTTATAAAATAGAAAGACGTTTCTATAGAAACAAGCAATAACATACGAAAAGCGAGTGCACAGATTCCTTTTAGTCAACTTTTATGGCAACAAGTTTAGGATCAACAGCTGCTGGAACAAACTATGAAATACCAGGAGTGGGTTTGCGTTAAGGAGGTGAAAAGGCTTTTCCAGATACTAAACTTGTGCATGTGCAAAGCAGAGAAGGCTTCAGGAGCAATAGAAGCTTCCCTCGATAAATCGTGTTTGTAGTCCCATAATTTCAGGAGTAAATTTCCCCACTGATACAGCACCAGATGAGAAAGTGTCACAGACAGGAACCCAGCATGGCAGGGTCTGAGGGAGAGGAAACCTGCCTGCCCCCATGTTAAGATCTGCTGCCTCTCTCCCCCATTTTAGGCTGCTGTTTACACTCATACTTAGGCTCCTACTACTGTCCCTGTAACTTGATCCCATCCATGCTGCAATTTTACACAGAGACTCGATCAAAAGCAATTTTTAATCCATCTCTTCCTTACACCTGCAACACTTAATTTCCACAGGATTTTGTTTATCAAGGTTCCCCCACTAAAATTTGTCAGCTTGACCCAGCAAAAGGCTTGCAAACCAATGCACATCCAGTGGTATCAATGCCCTGGCTTGCTGAAAAGCACAGCTGTTAATTTTGCCTTTTAAGGAGAAGAAATTTCTATTCACTTCTATCTCCAGAATACTTTTTTTTTTCCCTTAAGAAAACTGGATCTTCACATTATTCAAGCAGAGCATGCTATCTTATCTATTTTAGGTGCTACAGTTATATCTGAAGGATTTTCTGTTAGTTTGTTTTTCTTCAAATGCTGTCAAGCCTCAGAAAACCCACTAATGCTTTTTAGAAAGTTATTATCACGTATTATTTTGTAGCTATGAACCTCTGCAGCAGAGTTAAATTACTTGTAGAGCCAGAACAAATTTGGGATTAAGCTCTCCTTGTCAGGTATTACTATTTTGAGTTCGGAAGCAAATTCCAACAACTGCAAGCAGGAGAAACCTACAATTTTCATATTATCTCAGTGTGGAATAAATTAGAAATAGATGTCTAGCCTTAGGCACCACAGTTTCCACACACACACACATTTACTTTAAAACATTCTTGGCCTCTACTGACTTACGATTGCAATGATACCCTTCCAGGCAACGCAGCACACATCCATCCTAGTCAAATGAACAATGAAATTTACATGAGGGATATCACAAGACTGTTGATATTATCCTCTAGTTTTGTTTCTGCTCATTCTTTCCATGCTGAGGAAATACTAGAGATATTGGGAACTTACTCAAAAAGTTCAAGACTTGAACTTAGTTAAGACACTCATGCCTCTTCAACATAATTCTCAATGGGAAGCACCAAAACCCTTTTGTAATAGCTCCTCTAAATGTGAACCCATGTATTAGACTATAAAATACTCCACTTATAGAGATAAAACACTGTTCACAATAATAATTAAACATCCCGAAGTGTTACAAAATCAGGTTAATGAAGAGGTGATTGTCTAAACTAATTTACCTACTTGCGAATGCGTGTATTGTGTATTAACTCTGCATTTAGACATTTTCTATGAGAAGCGTTGGTTTTAGCTTAGCTGTGGGACAGCACTTTGGATTCTGCGTATCGTAAACCAGCACGACGTGGAGATCCTGGCCTCACTGAAGCAACTGGGAATTTTGCCACTGCCTTCGACTTAGATTACAAGAGACTAAAACTCATTATTGCCCAGACAGACAATCTTCGGTACAGAAGACAGCCACATGCCACAGCTTTCAGGAACTCTGTCCACTGTAACACAGCTTGGCTTCCAAGTCCCTATGGATGGGCCGAGTGTTGTGACTCTTGCTAATACTACTGTAATTGTAAAACATGCCCTACTGTAACGCAGCACTTTTGCCTCACCTTTTATTATCACACACTCGCATGCATTCCACCTTTCTATTCTTATTTCATGGTTTAATTTATAGGTGTTGATGAGATTTAGGCTCTAGTAATATAACAAAGGCTAACCTATTTTAGAAAGTGGGTTAAGGAAAGAGATTTGAGGTCCTTAACTCTAGCAATGTTGAAAAAACGTGACAACTTGTGTGTCTGACCAATAACTATCAACAGTTAGGGAAAAAAATGTTAACTCACAGGGTGAAGCAGCAACCCCCTCCCATGGCTTCAGGAGCAGCTGAATCTTTTGGTGCCTTCATATACCACTTCTGACCACCAGCAATGCAATGCAGGAGAGGCGGAAGAAACTACCCAAGTTCTGCAGTGCTTTGAAGACTAAAGTAAGTGTAATTATTCTCACCTTTGCATGCAAACCTACAAAGGATATTAATCACATTAATATCCAGTTCAGCTTTTAAATCTAATCACTGAACTAAGTAATTCTACAGTCTATTGCAATAATGAATTCCAAAGGCTATATATTTATTAACATATCCTTCTCCTAAAAATGTACCTGTCAGTAATTTCATTATGCATGTCCTTGCTGACATAATAATAAGCTTCAATATAAAATTAAAGCCGGAGGGTTTGGAATTAAATAAATAGATTTATTTCCTACAGAGTATTTGCTTAAAAAAAATAATTAAAGAGTGCATACATTATTATTGAGGTCCTACTTGTTAGGAAGGTATTCTTTTAGCATTATATTACTAGGTATGATCTTACACAAACCGAGTTTATTTTGGAGGAAAGGGGGAAAAAGCAAATCACACCCAGGCTACCAGCCCCAGACCCTCACCTGAAAAAAACTCAAAAAAGGCCAAAGTATTTGCTCTCACACAGGCTTTACTTTACCCAAGTTGAGAGAAGTGAGAATTTACACCATTGTTCCCTTAATAGTGCAAACACCCTCAGCAAACACAGCAACGACAACGAGGCCTCCATTGAGGGACTCCAGGTAAGGACCCAGCATGGAAACAAGATCCCTGCCTGCTGGAATAGCAGCATTCACTAACAGCCTCTCCATGAGAGCAGAAAGGGTAGGGGGAACCAATTATTTTCAGACAAATCCGGACACATTCATGAAAACAAAAAAGTGACAGCACATGACTAGGCTTGATGGCCCAGGAGCCCCTCCAAATCAAGCCACATGTTTGTGCTTCTCTTGACCAAGAGAACCTGGGACTTTCTGTCAAAGTTTGCAGCAAGCGTACATACCACTAACTCCTCACCTAGCTTTAGTCCTCCCTACATGTAAAAATAGAATACTCCTATTTATTTATCAAATTGTAATTATTTTTACTGTTATTTTATACAATGTTCACATTCTCTACATAATTAAAGGCAACTGATGTTCCTTATTTCCAAATCTAGTTTATTATTTGTCCAGATGCTGGCACCTCGGTATGCAGAAAAAATACTCCACATAACAGCAGTGAAACATTTCCAGCAAACAGGAAATATTTTCTCTTTCTTCCTCACCACCTATTTAAAAATTCTGCCTTGCTATCCTAATGTTATGCCCCAGCTTGTCAGAAAGGGCCACAATCACTACCTGTGCTTGAGAAAAGTGGGAAGAGTTTCTCAGCCAAGTGTGCCTGTGGCTACCCAAGCAATACCTGTAGCAACTTCATTTTGAAATGCGTTTAGGCAAGATTGGAAAGCTGGTATGTTAGTGGTTACAGGTTAGGTAGTTACAGCACACCCCACACCCCGAAACCACACCGCCAGGCTCCTCACCCAGCCGGCAGCGGCAATCTGGGGGGTGCTCCCTCCTTAGCAAGGAGTTACAACCAGTTCTAGAGCAGTAACATCCGAGGTGGTCTGATGCAAGTTTTTAACCTCTCTTTTCAGAGTAGACAG
The DNA here is from genome assembly GCF_023638135.1 of Falco biarmicus. Lineage (NCBI taxonomy): Eukaryota > Metazoa > Chordata > Aves > Falconiformes > Falconidae > Falco > Falco biarmicus. The sequence goes on along the minus strand of NC_079288.1, from coordinate 60,734,299 downwards.
CTGTCAGAACCAGCAAATGTTTCTGATTCTCCTCCTGCAATAACCTGCAGGAGGGCTTGTGGACGCACCAAGGGGAACTGCGGTGCCTCTCGGCACATCTGGCCTTACCCTACATTCACGCACCTGCCCTGCTCTGCTCCATTTTTCTAGAGAAAGGGACAAGGAAGATGCACTGACTTACATAAACGGTCACTGAGCGAATTCTCAAGTACCAGGCACCTCTCAGCAGTGGCCTGCTTTTAGCTGCAACATCAGGGAAGTACTACCAGACGCTTTCAAACACTAAACTCTTCTGGCTATGAAAGGGCACCCTTATGGTTAAGCGAAGTCAGGACCATCTTACAAGAATTTTCAACAGAAATGATTAACAAATGAAGCTGGAAAGTACTTCGGGATGTACTCCAGCAGCTGTTTGCCCCCCTGCAATTATCAGCGCTAGTGCAATTCTCCTACTTAACCACCCAAGGCATTCAGAGCAGATGATTACATTAAAGTATTGAATATGAAAAGGTTGTGTTCTTTTGGTCTTTAAATGAGACATCAATAAAGGTGCATTTAAGAACACTGCCTTTGTCTAAGCACCGGGACAATACCGTCTGCAAAACAAAGAGTGCGTGGAAAGCCATTTTACAACTAACAATAGGGAAACCTTTCATTTCCTAAACGAAAAGCCCACTTCCATCCAACATGCCATAAAAATGCATGCCCTGAAGAAAGCAGACAAGTCAAAAAATGAGTCGATATTCTTCGCCAATTACAACACGTTCTGTTTCGTAAGTAACAGAGAGATGGAAGGCTTGAAACATTTAAGTGAACAAATCTTTAACAGAAAGACTGAGAAGTGAAGTACTGGGGAATTCCGGGGATGGCAGCAGCACCCCAATCCTCTCCAGCGAGATGCTCGCACGTGGGTGCCGTGCGGGGACCACCCCTGCACATCTGCTCCCACCCTCTGCCACGCGGACTACGCGGCTCGAAGGGAGACAGACCGGGGGACACCGAGGCCGGGGACACCCCGCCCCCCGCGGGGCAGCCCCACGCAGCCCGGCTGGGTTGCGTAAGCCCCACCGCAGCGGAGCGGCTCGCCCCGCCGCCGGGCTGTAAGGGCTGTAACGGCGGTGCACGGGGGACGAACCGAAAGGCGCTTACGGTTTCCCCTCGCCTGACGCCGGGGGCAGCCCCGAAGCCGCGGCCCGCCCTCCCGGACCTCTTACCCGCTGGCACCCACCTGCTCCTCAGGGCGCCGCCGGTGCCGGGCGGCCGCCGCCCCCGCTTCCCGCTCGGATTCGCCGAGCGGCGGCAGCAGCTCCGCCGCCGAGCCCATGGCCGCTCCGCGCCGAGCGGAGCCCCACGCTCCCCGCCGCTGCCGCCGGGCGGGGCGGGACCGTCACGGGGTGCGGGGGAGCGGCAGGAGGGCGGCGCCGCGGGGAGCGAGGGGCGGCCCCTGGCACCGGCCCGGCGGCGGGGTGCGGGAAGGGGCCGCCCGCTGCTGGGTCCCGCCTCGGGCGGCAGCGGCCGCGGGCCTTCGGGAGCGGGGTCGCTCGCTGCGCGCTGAGGCGGAATAAAACCCAACCCCCACAGCCCCGCTTCCATTTCCCAAGCTTGTATTAAACCCGGGTGTCCGTAAAGCGTTAATTTTAGCAGCGCTGCTTGTTGGCGTGTCTCCGGGGAGGAATGCCCGAGCGGCTGCCTCCTGGCAGCGGGCGGCGGCACTAGCCGCCCTCCCCCAGAGGAAAGCGCTGGCCTTGCTCTTCCGAGGCGCCTGAATCCGGCCCTTCCTCTCTGAGGCGAGCTAACACAGTGAGGGAGAAGGAAAGCAACGGCAAGGCCAGAAGATAAGCCTTGGTGCCCAGCAAAGCTCAGGCGGGTACGGGGCACTGAGGACGTGCCGCCGCCCGGGCGTGCCGTGCTCCCGACACCGGCCGCGCCGCTGCCCGCCCGCCCCCTGCAACGCCGCGGGGGCCGGCGGCCTGGAAGTGCCCCTGGATCTCGACAAGTGGCGTTCCCGAGCTGCGGTGGCACCGCTGGTGGCATCTGCGTTCACCTTTTCTCCTCATGGGGAGGCCAGTTCGTGTATCAGTTGTGGCAGTTCTGCTGGGCTCGGCTTTGTTTCCACGGGTGGCACCAACAGGTTGCATGGCTGTAGGGTTTTGTGGAAATCAGACATGCAGGTGAATCTGCGACGGCTTTCTGGTGGTCGGGTGTGGGAACCACCGTTATCTGAAGGGAATTCCACCTGCTTTATGCTTTTTTCTGACAGTGTTTGGCAACAAACAGCAATAGCTGTAGCAAACCTAAAACCATCACAAAGAAACAGTGTATTGTGGTACAGTCACACCTCCAGCCTGCGAGCGAGTATTTAAAAATGTGGAACAAGCCACAGCGTCAGGCCCCTGGGTTTGGCTGCAGGGGCTGAGGGCCAGCAGGGACGGGGCAGTTGTCAAAGGGGCCACTGCTCTGCCCGCCTTGCTGTGCTGGGCTGCGGCTCCTCCACCTGATGGAGCAGCTGGGGCCTGCTGCTCCCCGAGGTGCAGGGTGCCCAAAAGCAGTTTGCTCTGATGACTTGACTTAAGACTAGATTTCTGGTCCATGACACATTTGTTAGCAGTGTTTCTTGGAGGAGTATCAAGCTGTTGAAAGAGTGCCCGTAAACCATTGCAGTCCTGCTGGCATAGGGAAATACTGGACACCAGGAAAAACCCTATGAACCTCACCACCAAAGGCCCTGGTGATATATTTCTGTGCAGGATGTGACTGCTCAGTAGCAGCTCTGTAAAACATCCCTGAGGTTCTCTGCTCCTCACGTGATTTGTGAAGAAAGGAGGTGTCACATACAGTACTGACATTCAGTAAACTCTCTCTGGGAAAAAGATCTTGAATAAAGCATTGATTAGGTGTTCCTTTCAGTGAGCTTTTTGGTACACTTAGATCCATAAACCTTTGCTGGTTTGTGGATCACAAAAACATGTATTAGAAATCTTTTTTAGAAGTTGTTGATGCTGAGGCCACCGTTCTCCATTTTTTACAGCACAGGCTCTGATCCCCGCTGCCTCTCCGGGAGCAGCGATCGTTGTGCCAGTCCAGTAACGTGTGCTGGCTGGCTCGGTGCTATGGTTTCCCCCTCACCTATCTGCAGTCCTACAGGTCTGATGTCAATCTCCCCGTAAAGGAAGGTTCTTGCATAGCTTCTGCAGTGAAGGAAAGCTCATGGTATTTCAAAAAAAGCTGCATGCCTCCCTGCTGCAGCTGTCAGCCTTTCACTGCTTCTTCACACCCTGAACAGCCAGATGCTCAATGCACAGGAACTGCCTCTGGCTCCCTGGTGTTCCCCATGTGGGAAAGCACCTCAGGGAGCAATAGTCCCAGTTCCAGGGGAAGAACAGGGACTCAGAAGCCCCCACTGAGATTTCTTAGGATGCAGTCACCATTACAGCCTGTGCAGCTTCAGTCACCTCAGAGCAAATTGTTCCCCTTCATAGCAAACGCTCACAGTAAAGGCAATGCCACAATCACATCACAGTCTTTAGCTCTTATAACCAGCTTTCCTAGGTTTCATGTGCTCTGAGCGCGGGTGCCTGTGTCTGTGAATGTAGCTGAGCTGCTGCAAAACTGCTCTGAGTGACCGATGTTTTGACTTCTGTTTGTTTTACTGAAATTGGGATTCTTTCCAAATATTCATGGGCATGTGGTAGATCCTTCATAAGGATCTAATCACAAGAATAAACTGAAGGATCTATGTCACCAAAAGAGATCCCCACTGCTCTGAGTGATCGATGTTTTGACTTTCATGTGTTTTACTGAAATCGGGATTCTTTCCAGATATTCACGGGCATGTGGTAGATCCTTCATAAGGATCTAATCACAAGAATAAACTGAAGGTTCTATGTCACCAAAAGAGATCCCCACAACTTAGCAACTTGCCTTTCGAGATCACTGTCTGAGACAAGTTTCCCAACCCCAAGCCCTCTGGATATGGCTGACCTTCTGCTGATGGTGCCCTCTCCCAGTAATCTCAGAAAATGCCAGGATGACTTAATGGTAGGCAAAAAAAACATGTGCCAAAAGAAACTGCAGAGATACAAGTTAGAGGGCAGATTCTGCAAAATAATTGTTTTGCATGGGACAACTTGTGGTTGACTTGTAATACATTACAGAAAAAATATCTCCCAAGAGGTAAAGAGAGGTCCTCGTGCATGACTGCCATTTGGGGGTCACTAAGCGGAGTCAGAACCTTATGATAAAAATCTGTAAGTAAAGGGTTTTCTGGAAAAACAGGTGCTTGCGGCATGAGGAAGGCTGACTGCTACAGCTTTGCTCAGAACTAGGACAGGTTGAACGCACTGGCTTTTCTGAAACACCACTCCAGACCACAAAACAGAAACCGCTGCAGTGAGTGAGTCTAAAATTCCCTCTAGATGGGTATCTGCTGTCTAACTGTAGCCAACAGTAGGTGCTGCGGAAAAGAGTAGTAGATGCTTTCCTTCTTGAAAGGACTTCTTGAGCAACACTCAGGAGAAGCAACACTTCTTGAGAGTATTCTTTTCGCTTCCAGTCATTTGAGGTTCAAAGACTTCCCGAGCCTAGTTGCCAAGTTGGATAGTAAGGGCTGTATGTCAGCGGTGGGATCAAAGGCAGCAGAGGGAAGGCATGCTACCACAGGCATCACATGCGGCCAAGTCATACAGAGTGCTTATATTGGTCTTGTCACTCAGGCAAATATATCCCTTTCATCCTGCACTTTTTTTCTCCCATTTGTCCCTGACATTTGCTAGTGCCTCCTTAGTCTGGTGTCATGGCTGGGGCAGTGACCCCCTCTCCAGGGATGTCGGCTCCTGCCCTCAGGACTTCCCCATCCCTCAGGGCATGAAGGTAAAGATGAAGCCTGCCAGACTGCAGGCAGTGGTTTTATAATATGATAAAACCAGTTTTAGGCCATTTAATTCCAGATTAAAAAGACCATAGCCATGTAACACAGGGGCACCTTGCTGGTTCAAACAGGTCAAAAATTTTTGATTGGTTAGCACTGTGTTTACAGGTCTTATGCCAGAGCAGGTACTGTGTGTCCTCTCTCTCAGCTGGCAGAAAGCTGGCATGAACATCTACCATGAGCCTAAAATCCGGACTCGTATGCCAGCCGATTCAGCAGATGCATGACTGTGTGCCTACATCTGCTCCAGACCAAACTGGGCCTTTGCGGTTACTCTCTACGCAAAACTTACCCTTGTGGGGACTCAGAAAGGACAGGAACAAGATACAATGGATGTGCTGAGCTCTCATCTGCTCGCTACTTTCCATTTCCTGTCATTGGCAACTCAGCTGGCTTCCTCTAAGAAGTATGTGGCTAAGGAGTTCAGAAAAAAAAAAAACCAACAACTGTTTTTTTTCCACTTTATATGCATCTAACGGGTGTAACTGGCTTCAATATGAGATTCCTTCAGATTGCTGAGTGCACAGTTTAATCCCTTATCTTTCCAAACTCCAGAGTTCATCTAGATATTAGAAGGCTTGGAAAAAAAAGAGGTTCTTTAAACCTCTGGTAATGGAAACTTTTGTCATAACTGGGAAGAGGTCAGTGTGGTTTTATACAGTATAATGGATTTACTGATGAATGGAACATTGCAAACTCTCTGATGGGTTTCATCTACTTTATATTCCACATGTTAATATAAGTAAATTCTCTAAACTCTAAGACAATTTGTCCAGTATGACCATGCAGCTTATGGTGGTCACTGGAGCTCTTAGATGGGTTTTTGAAGTAAAGCTGTTAAATTCTGTAATTTCCTTAGATCCTTCAAGCATATTAAGAAATACAAGAAATGGCTTTTCCAACACTGGATACAAAGTGAACTGGGAGAAATTGGAATTCAAAACATGAAAATATATTAGAGTATACTGAATAAAAATGAAATGAAACAATTAATTTGGTTCCTTTTTCTTCCATGTATAATGACAAAAGGACATTGAAGATCAGCTCCCATTAGCAATCCCTATTCTCCAATAGTTGATACATATCCTGCAATCTCATTTAAGGGCCAAAGTAAAATATACCTGGGCTCACATATACAGGCTTAGAAAGAGAGAAACAAAACAGTAATGGAGAAGTTCTATTACGAAAGGTCACCTGGAGCACTCCCACACATTGGAGGGTAGTTTTCTGCAGTACCTTTTCTAATGCATTTGCCAGTCTAATTTTTTTTTTTTAATGTCTCAAGTGAATTCTGCCATTTCCCTTGGATATTATTTCACAGTATATAAAAAAAAAATGACAAAGGCTTCTCCCCAGCTATGAAGTCTAAATTTTCCCTTTTTTATTTCATTCTCTTATTAGGTTAGGTTAATTTATCACCCTTGATGAAAGCCTGATTTTTTGCACAGCCTGCTTGCATAATCAATATTTATCTCTAACCCTGTTATGATTAGTAAGTTTGCAAAGCAGAACCTTAATTTTGCTTACTTCAATCTCTCTAATCTTTCTTAATTTATGACCTTTCTTCTTGGCTACCATTTGAGAAGAGAGTTTTGATTTTTTTTCTTGCCATGAGCCTTTTATAATCATTTACTCTACTGCAGTATAAACTCAAAGCAGGCAAAAAAAATGCTTTGAAAATGTAAAAACAGTCCAAATTCACAGCAGTGTATTTATTTATTTAATACTGCAGGACACTGGAAGTGTGGGCTCAATTTGCTGCTTGTTGCCACTCACAAAGCTCTTGTGCTTCCAGCAGTTCTCCATAGCAATACAGCCTTTTCTTTTTGCAGTCCTCTTTGCCGTATTCAATAGCAGTAAAATTGCCCTCTCAGTTAATCTGTAAGTTGAAATACGTCTGATGGGCTACTAATATGATGCTTCACCTTTACTATGCAAGCCCATTTGTGTGCCATACCAGTTTCACAAGTCCCTCCGTGCCTCTCTCCCTTCCTCACCCACCTGGTGGCCCACTGCCCTCCCACAGCTGTTGCTGCAGGCTGCATAGAGGTCCATGCTGTGGGCCTGGAGATAAATATATTGGCCAGCTACTATGAAGGGTTTGTGATCGATAGGAACAGAAACAAATGGCTTGAGCCACGAGAAAGAGAAGAGAGATGGAAACTCCTTAATAAGACAGTGGTGCTGAACACTTTACATCACGGATCTGTGACCTCATCTCCAACATTTATGTTTCTTCTTCTCCATCAAGAATCTCTTTGTGTTTACATGAAAAAAAAAATTTTTTTTTCTTTTTGATTTTTTCATTTTGAGGACAAGGATATTTAGGCTATGGGCACTTTAACAACTATGGATTCGTAACGTAAAATTTGTGAAGCTAAAATAAAACTCAGGCTTTCCTTAATGTTGTGCCTTGTGCTGTCATTTGTCCAAGTGCAAGTAAGGACAGGCCAGAACAGTAGGGTCTTGTATGGGAGGTTTATGTGTGTGTGTGCATGTGTTAAATCTCATGTGGACTAATGAATTATGGTTTTAAGTGATTCTGAGTATATAAAACTTAACTATAGAACAAACAAAGGGGATGTTAGATATGTGGCAGCAGCAAAGGTCTTTTTGTTAAAACCAGGAAAGATTATATTAACTCCTGATTAAAATCCTGAGCATCCAGACAAGCAAAAAGGATTGTGGTAACCTGATAACTCTCAAAGATACAGCAATGAATTTATGCAAGCATGAGGTAGCCAGGATGAAACGAAGAGGAATGGCCTTACTCAAAGTGCTTCATTGAGAAGGGCTCCTGGCACCCTGGAGTGGGCAGATGAGCAGACTTTTGGAGAAAGACTGACAAAAAATCCACACAATTCATGTTTTGTTTTTAGCCTGGCTGGATTTTTTTTTCTTTTTTTTGCCTGCAGTAGAGACAGTGTTTTATTTCCTGACAAGAGCGGCCTGTGAGAGAGCCCTGTGTGTGCGCGCAGGGCTGGCGCTAGGCCTGAGGAGCCAGTGCTGGGCTTGCTGGTCAATTCAGTGTATTTGGCCTCAGCTTCATTTTCTGTAACTAATTTATATAAAGTTCATCCAAATGAGTTATTAGACTCAGAGAGGCCTAAATGATATGCTTTAAACTTTTTTTTCCCTTTTTTTCCACAAAGCCTAGTTATCTGAAGCTGTCACATACTCTTGTGCTTCAGGGAAGGGAGTAATAAATTAAGATCTTTATCTGGCACTAATTCAAGGGTTTTTGTAAAATCATGTGAATAATTCGTAATGGATAATTTATCTGATGAACTTTACCTTTCTTCTTTGCTAATTGTCCCCAAGCAGAGCAAGTTTTCCTCAAATGTGTTTGTTATTAAAAATTGTTTGTTAAGTCTTTCCTTTAAATAAAGTTCTGGGTCTGCAGCTCATCCATGAATAAATCTGTGAATATCTGACAGCCTTGTTGTAAGACAGGAGGTAGAGCAGGATGTTTTCCTGGCTGGGGGTCTCTTGTTTGCTGAGTGCCCAAGTTCCTCTGGTAGGGACCTGGTCAAAGTTCTTCAGGGGTCTCTTCTGGCTCCTGCACCCGCCTTCCCTTCCCAGAGGAATCAGACGTGGGGAGGAAAAACGTAAAGTGTTAAAACGCTCATCTTCTCAGTCTGAGGATGTACCTGGGAAGTGACCTGTATCCCAGCTGCACCATTGACTATTTGGATAAAATTTCCTTTATGAAAGGTAAAGACTGTGAATTCATTGGCTGTTTCTGGGGTACATGCCAAAACAGCTGCCTAAAATTTGCCTTGCTTAACACTGCAGCATCCTTGGAAAAAGGATGCAAGAATTAAGAACGTGGTCAAAGAATGTTTAGACACCTAAGGATGCAGATAATGCTATACTGAGATTTTTAAAAGTTTCTGAAGGCCTGAGATGTTCGTGAAAATCCCGGGGAACCCCTTCTTGTACCTTTGGGCACCTAAATACTATTTGAATCTGGTTAAAGGTAATATGAACCACCATCCTTTGAAATATTCCTGCTGTTTCTTCAAGCCCTAGCTATCTACATTTCAGTATGAGTGAATGAGGCACTTCCAAAGGGCTAAATTAAAACACTTAGTTCTTGGACAAGAAGAAACAATTACAGATCGAGTCTCTAATAATTTAAACTACAGAGCATGCTAAAATCTCTGAATTCTCTACTGGATTGAATAAACAATACCAAGCAATGCAGCAGAGACCTGTTGTGACGACAAGCTGTATTTTTAACTAAATGGCAAGACTTAATTAATACTGCCCTAGCCTGGGTTCAGAGTAAAATAAAGTCTACTATATGATTAAATTCTCTGTGCTTTAGTAAGAGAAAGGGAGATTGCTAATGGAAGCATCTGGCGCCTTTCAGAATTTAATTAAAGGAATGCAAAGAAGCTGCTATTGCTACTATAATTTCTCCTTGGGGCAAGAAAAGACAAACATAGTAAGTGGGAAAGGATAAACTCAGAAATAGGAAAGAAACCCCTTCAAACAAATCACAAATAATTGAGTTTTTCATGGCTATCAAGCCATGTCCTCATGTCCTGAACAAATTGGCTTGAATATTATCTATTAAGATACTGTGAATGCTGAATGAGTTCTGCTTTGGAATGAGTATTGTTTTTTTGTAACTTTGTTTTTCCTTCCAGATCAGTGTTGGAGAGTTAGTACAAAAGATTATTATGAACTACATTAGGAAAACAGCTATCAAGTCTGTAAAGCCACTCAGGGATTGTGATTCAGCTTCAGTGGAGATTGTATTTAGACACAATGAAAAGACTTGCCATGTCTAGATGACTTATCATCTAATTGTGGAGAGCTGGTATAGTTCATAAAAAAACTAAATGAAGCCTTTTAGCTTTTAAAATACGCTAGGATCTTTTGCCTTTTCAGATTATTTTTGTACTTCACATTCAGGGGAAACATCCAAACAGAATGGAGCAAATTTATCACCACTAAAGAAATGTAAGTCTGTTCCAATGCTGCACGTATGTTTTGCTTGTTAAAGAAAGAAAATGACTAATTCCAAGGGGAAAAACAGTGAAAAAGAAAGTTACAGAAAAACGTTTCTAAAAGCTAAGTTTTATGTTCTTGTTTGTGTCCTCATTCCTCCCTTCTTAATTACTAAAACTACATAGGTCTTTAAAGAAACATCAAAACATAATAGTACTGGAATAAAGCTATTATTTTTTATTTATTTATTTCTGATGGGGTTTCCACTCTGGACAGCTATCCTGGAACGTTCATAGTAGGACAGCTTATTCCAGTCCAATCCCATGGACACCAGCCCATCAGACCAGCTTTGCTAATCTAACAGATACTAAAATAGCCATTAAATTTAGATAAACTCAGGGCAACGATTTTAAGAGAGTGATGCTCAGTAAATTAAGACCGAGTCAAGAAGGAGGCAAGCTGTTGAACCCATGCCTGTTGTTAATCCAAATTTTATTTAAACTATGTGATGACCTTCTTGGACACATTTAGCACTCTGTAGCCTTTCCTTGTAAGCATGGTTCCAGTGTGACCTGAAAGCCAGCTGCCAGGAAGAAATGGGCTGCTCATGCTCAATGTGGTGACAGCAACAGCAATCAGAGGAATAGTAAGCAACAGCACAATATTTTGAGGCTTGAAGGAAAAGTCTGGTTCATGTTTGTTGGAGAGGAGAACTAACTGATACTAAAAGCTACAGATGACACACAAGTCTAAAGTGACTTTACAGCGCCTTTGACACTGCAACTGATCATTTGAAAAGTGCTACTTTACCTGCCATACTACATATGGATCCTCAATTCACTGACTATAGAAATTCCCCTTCAGTTTCACCGCTGTATAAGTGAGGATATGGCTAAGCAAAAAAATAATGAGAACTTGTGTTGCTCCAAAGCAGCAAAGCCTGACCATGCGAAACAAAAATTCCTTTATTTTGGAAGTATATTTGTGAGGAGAAAATGTCAGAAATTGTAAGAAATTGTTATTTCTTACATGCTCCTAAATATGTAATCTAATAAAGTTTCTGATCTTTACATTTGGAAAGGCAAGGCAAATGCTGTGAAATTAAACTAAACCCCATTTAAATTCAAGTTACTTGCTCAATTCAATGCCTTTCCTGCTTCTTTTTTTTTCATTTTGAATTTCTTATCAAGTTACACGATCCTTAGTTTTTCAATTAGAATTCCCTGTCCTCCCTATCTGATTGGCATGGTACAGAGACGCTTCTGCAAACCACAGTATAAACTCAGGAGGCTGCATGCTAAAAAACTGCACTGTGGTTTTCATTGTTTTATGCAATTGTTTAGTAATGGCTACTATATACGTGTGATTCTATGAAACATCACTGAATCCTTTAAAATAGCAATCAAATACTGCATATCACTATAAGTAAACTCTTAATGATCAAAGCAGCCAAAAATATAGACATTATGAGATTTACTGGTGTGTCGAGTTCATAAATGCACAATATTGATACATCTCTAGTCTTGTAAAAAAATGTGTGCAAGCTTAAACTTTGCATTTAGTCCTTACCTTGGCATGGAGAATGTGAAAAAATACATTGTCATTTGCAGCTCCAGGACTGAAGGTGGAACCAAGTGTTCACTGGTATCTTTCCTTTCCAAGAGAGGTCTGGAAGGAACTATATGTGCCTGGAACAATGTAGCAAGGAAACTGGTCTATGACTCCTTAGTATTGTTCCTCTGAGATCTTCAGTCAAAAGTCTGGGCCTGGGTGACATAAGGAGGAGTCCCAAAACATTAAGAGGACTGCCTGCTTCTCGTTAACTTAAAATGTTTCTGTATGTCCATGTCTTAGCCTCATCCCTACTCTCCTTTGTCACCTACCCCTCCTTACTCAGTAGTACATTCTTATCCTTCCCGTTTTTCTTTCCTCTTTGAAGATACAATCATAAAACACTCAAACATTTAATATCTTTTCTTTTTTATGGCTCAGCGATTTTTTTTGTGTGTTCTGCAGTTAATCAGACTGCTGTCCAGGGACCAAGTTCTTTAGCATATCAACAGCACAGGCTGAAAAATGAAAAAAAAAAAAGGTTACTGCCCTAGTTTTGATCACCATGGCAACAATGATAAAGTATAGGCTTATTCTTAATTTGAGAGTACCGTTCCTGTAGTACTTTTTGGACTGAATTTGGTAAAGGTAAGACATTTCCCCCTTTAATCCTTTCTATGAAGCATTCCAATATTAATTCTGGGTTGAGGGAGAGGTAGAAGTAGGGTGGAACTAGCAGGGTGGGAGATATGAAGGGAGGTGGACATGACAGCAAGGAGAAGAGTAGAAATTGTTCCTTTGCAGAAAGGTTTTACATCAGGTGTTCTTCTAAGATGTATAATGAAGATCTGTGCAGAGGTCCTTAAACATTTTCAGTATGGCTGGATAATTAGAACAATACAACTACATCCTGAGGATCTAAAGCATAGCAGATAGAGAAAATTTTAAGAGAAGTAGCCTACCTCTGTAGGCAAGACACACGTGTTAGTTTTCATTTCAGTATTTGTTTTTAACAACTCAGCTAAAACTCATCACGAGAACACCAGCAAAATGTTCCCAATCAGAAATAGCAACAGCTGTTATGTGTCTCGGTATCACTTATTACTTGAACTGTTTTTTTCTACAACTGTAAACTATTTGGACCTATTATGTCCAGTTCAGCATCTGCTTCCAGTGTTGGTAAGGGGTCTGGCAGATCCCTACTGCATAGTGTAGATTAGCACACAATTGCACTTTGTAGAAAAGCCGATTCAAGCAAATGCCCTGAAAACAGTTCTCCTTAGCAGAAGAAAATTTGTAAGAGTAAATGAGGCTTTTATGCCAGTTTTGTGCGCTGAAAAGAGGAAGCCTTTTATTGTTTCTAAGAAAGAGAACTGGATACCTTAGATACTGTTTTCTTGTAGGTGCTGTAACAATCACTGCTAGTCCACTTGAAGCCTTTTTCCAGCTCACTTACAATCTGTTGATATTAAAACCTGCTTTTCCAGCAGAACACCACTAGCCAGGGTTCAGAAAGTGTTCAATAATTGTACATACATACATACATACATTGCACTAAGGAGACAGAAACTTCCATTATTTTAACAAGAAGTAATGTATACAGAGATGCTTTCAGCAGCCTCTGAGAAGCCTGGAAGGTAAATGGAGTATCAAAGCACAAAACAAAGTATCAAAGTTCTAAATCACACGTGATGGAAATGAACAGAAATGTAAGGCCAAACTGTGGACTGGCTAGTCAGGAAATGAAAGCTCTTCTCCACTTCCATGTCATCAATACAATGTTCCCTAATCACCAGCTGAGACAGTGTCAGAGACCTGTCCTAGCACAAGGCCTTGGCAGATCTTCTCTGTGATTTTACCGTGTTGCTTCTGGGAAAGCCATTACTGTCAGAGAGCTGCTACCAAGAGAGGAAAGGATTGAAAGGGTCTGAAGGTAAGGCTTGAAGTTGTCTTTCCAGGAGTGTCTCGGTTGGGGGTACTGGGGTGCACTGGCTGCTGCCATATGAGGTGGATCTGTTCCACTGAGAGAAGAGTTTCAGCTTCCATCAGTGTATTGCACATCACCGGCACCTTACATTCCTACATTTACCTAAACATACTCATACATAATCATGCAAACTGCAAAGAATAGAATACAACATTTTAAAACAAGATTAAACTATGGGTTTTGCACAGATGACTGTTACAAGGATGGTTTCCAAACTCAAACTTTGCTGCCCCCACCAGAGATATTTTTTTCCCTCATTTACGCTGCACAAATGCCTTTACATTATAATAATGTATGCAGCCTAACTTCCAGCTGGTATGGAGGAAAAGGAACAGCAGACAATGTGTGTATTGGACTAAAACGGCATCAAAAAAAAGGTTTATGAGTTCTATACTAGGATGTTTTCCAACAGTGCAGGAAGCTCTTGCAGAATGAATTGTACTGCCTGTTGGGCTTATTCATCGTCCAAAATTCTGAGTTTGTGCCACTCAGTGACTGTCCCCTTTTCCATTTCCCTTCTTTGTTGCATTAGATATAAATCACTCACCATCACTTATATAGTGTTTCTATCAAATCAAAGAGAAGAAAAACAGCCTTTCCTGCACCCTGCAAATAGATTTTTTTCCCCCTAACACTTCTACCTAATTGGTGTTTTTTCTTTTAAGACAATGACAGAAATCCCATTCCCTTCATTAAGATCAAAGTCGCCACCCCAGAAGAGATCTGGGTAAATTACATTTGCAGAAACAGACAGATCCTTGCTCAATAATACTTGACACTCCATATGATCATAACCTGAAGTTCGTGTTGCTTCAGGTGATTTTTTAAACATAGAAGCCCCATGGTGAAATGCCACCTGGTGGACAAAACGACATGGTTTTTTTCCTGTTCCACACCTAACTTTTTGCACACTAAAATATCTCCTTCCAGCAAGACCTGAGCTACAGAAGCCTCTAGGAAAGAGACTTAAATCAATTAACTCTAAATTTCTCTATCCATATCTAGCTCTACATATAGATATGTTAGTTTAAAAAAAAAAATTTTAGACATAGTCAAGGTGCGCATCCATTGCTCCTTGCTACCATAACTCCTGCATAACAAAGAGTGCTGACAGTTGAGTGCGGTGGCAGGGATACAAAATGCCAAGAATTAAAAGTCATGTAGTTGTGAGCTTAGCCAGGTGCAGGAACTACAACAATGAATGGGAAATAGATGTGTGAGGGCTTACTGGATCTGGATCCGTTATGCCGAGCACAATAAACTCTAATCACCACAGAGTTCTCCTGGAGAAACTGGCTGCTCATGGCTTAGATGGGTGTAGTCTTTGCTGGGTAAAAAACTGGCTGGATGGCCGAGCCCAAAAAGTGGTGGTGAACCGAATTAAAACTAGTTGGTAGCCAGTCACAAGTGGTGTTCCCAGGGCCAGTTCTGTTTGACTGCATCCTCACTAAGTTTGCAGACAACACCAAATTGGAGGGGGGTGTTGATCTGCTGGATGGCAGGAAGGCTCTGCAGAGGGATCTGGTCAGGCTGGACCCATGGGCCGAGGCCAACTGTATGAGGTTCAACCAGGAGAAGTGCCAGGTCCTGCACTTGGGTCACAACAACCCCACACAGCGCTACAGGCTTGGGGCAGAGCGGCTGGAAAGCTGCCTGGGGGAAAAGGACCTGGGGGTGCTGGCTGACAGCCGGCTGAACATGAGCCAGCCGTGTGCCCAGGTGGCCAAGGAGGCCAACAGCATCCTGGCTTGTATCCAAAACAGCATGGCCAGCAGTGATTGTCCCCCTGGGCTCTGCACTGGTGAGGCCGCACCTTGAATCCTGTGTTCAGTTTTGGGCCCCTCACTGCACAAGGCAGTGTCCAAAGAGGTGCTGGAGTGTGTCCAAAGACAGGCAACAAAGCTGGGTCTAGAGGACAAGTCTCATGAGGAACGGCTGAGGGAACTGCAGTTGTTTAGCCTGGAGAAAAGGCGGCTGAGGGGAGACCTTACTGCTCTCTGTAGCGACCTGAAAGGAGGCTGTAGTGAGGTGAGTGTTGGTCTCCCACATAACAAGCGATAGGACAAGAAGAAACAGCCTCAAATTGTGCCAGGGGAGGTTTAGACTGCATCTTAGGGAAAATTTCTTCATGGAAAGGATGGTGAAGCACTGGAACAGGCTGCCCAGGGAGGTGGTTGGGTCACCATCCCGGTATCTGTGGTGCTTAGGGACATGGTTTGTTGGTGGACTTGGCAGTGCTAGGTTAACGGTTGGACTCAATTGTCTTAAAGGTCTTTTACAACCTAAAGTATTCTATGATTCTATGATGTTTGAGTCACAAGAGCTTTGTAGGAAGATGCAAAAAAATCCTCACTGGACATTTATAACACAATCTGCTCCAAGAATGTTTCTTTCTAACAATGCTACCTGATAACTCAAACATGATGGCTGAAGTCCTTCACTACCGCTCATTTTTAAAGTAATTCTATCTCAAACCGTAACTATATTGGAGATCCTGTTGGCAGTAAGACTGCATTCAATAAATAGTAATGCTCAACATGAATGTTAGTGTCCTTGAACATGGAAATTTCTCTGGTCTTCACTGTATTTGGCAACACTGTTACTGCGTGACATATAATATACATAATATGGTTTTAAAAAATGAATGAAAATAATTTTATAACATACAGAACTATTATATATCTGTATCCACATATAAAATATAGTCAAGCTATACAGCAGCTCATTTAGATCTTAGCCACTAGGCGGTAGTATAAGATTAAGTTATGTAAAAACTAATCGTTTCGTGTTCGTTTTATAGAAGACTTCAAAACACATGCAAGCTCCATAAGAAATTTTGTAAAACAATTTTATGCTTCTTTATCAAATCAGCAAGACATTTTGAACAAAAATATGTCTTTCAAGATTCCACAATAGGTTAAGTGCATTATTTGAAGCTGATTAGCCACAAGGACAAAGGTTCCATAAAACCCCGTCTTTTCCCCTTACCTTATCTGTTTGAGATTAGTAAGGTTCAAAAAATGCACTTTAGCCATTATGGAATCTTATTAAGATTAAAGAACTACAATATGATCAACTTCCTCATATGGCGTCATCAGTGTTACACTGGAACTGAACTATATGGACTAGCTATAGGATAAATTCCTCTTTTCACAGAATCACAGAATGGCTGTGGTTGGAAGACACCTCTGGAGATCATCTAGTTCATGCCCACCTGCTCAAGTACAGCCACCTAGAGCAGGTTGCCCATGACCACGTCCAGCTGGGGTTTGAGGATCTCCAAGGATGGAGACTCCACACCCTCTCTGGGCAACCTATGCCAGTGTTTGATCACCCTCAGAGTAAAAAAGGTTTTTCTCATGCTCAGATTTCATGTTTTTTAATCTGTGCCTATTGCTTCTGTCAGTGAGCATGACTGAAAAGAGCCTGGCTCCCTCTTTATTCGTTCTTATCCAGTATTTATACACATTGATATAATTTAATTTCATTTTTGCTAGTGTTTCAGATTAATAGGGAAATTTCAGTTTGTGTCCAATATGACAAATTAATTTTATAGGGTTAGAATCATAGAAAGGAAGATTATATTACTACAGGGTACAATACTGAGTGCATTTTGGGAAGCTTCCAGCTGTAATAGGGTAAGTCAGTCTGGTTCACTGCCTCTGCTGTGTTTGACTTCAGCATGCTCCTGTGATAATGTGGTTGATTGCCTTCACTGACTGCTAAAAAGGTTATGCCATAGTGAATGTGGGTAAGTAACAAAAAAGCTAGTATGCAGCATTTTGGCTCCTTTTCATGCAAATGAGACAATCAGATCTTTCTGCAGTATCACCTGGGAGACATGAATTCATATTTTTTTGAGATCCTCACCTAATGTTCTTTTGTTCTAACAGGTACATATAGTTCCTCCTAAAATACCTGGGAGTACTGTTTATTGTAGCACTGTACTACAGTATCTCTCTTGGATTTATTTTTTATTGATGGGGGAATGCAGGTAGATCACCAGGAAGAAAGTCTTTTTTAGATTTTCATAATTGAAGAAGATTTTCTCTGGTGGGAAGGGGAACGCAGTACATTATTAGGGAGACTAAAAATTTTTCCTCAATTTATCCTTATTTTGCTAAGAATTTTTTTTTTTGCTAACTTTCCTTGGCAATATATTTTTCAAAAGTTGGTGTTTTAAAAATGGTTGCTAATATCCTTATCAATGTATATTTTGTAGAGTGCTGTGTGGATTCAGACTATGGTAAAATGAGCTTTAAACCAAGACTGGACACAAGCCGTAAAGTCCAAAGTGAAACAGTTAAGGTGTTTTAATCTCAGGGTTTGTTTTATCCTGCTACACGGAGAGTAGCCAAAAACTACATGAGATTGTGGGCTCACCCTTTCTGAAGAATAAATTCTATAAATGTTCTCAATTGACTGAAGTTCTACCCTTTAAATACAAACAAATTCATGAAAGTTCATGCTCTCTAATTCCGAAGTCTATATATTGGTATGCATAACCTAGTGAGCATGAAGAGTGTAATTATACTCTGACTAAAACTACCTCAGTCTTACAAAACCTTTCCCACAGATACTAATTTCTACTAGCTTATTTTTGACCTAAATTTGAACCATCCTTGATGAATGTTTGCAAAACCAACCAGGGTTCTGTCCATTTTTATTTTAGCACAATATTTTTTAATTGTGGGACCTGATCCCTCAAGGAAAATGGAAAGACTCCCAGCACCTCTAATAGTGCAGGATGAGATCATACAGGCTAATACGGAAAAAGACTCTTTTCCATCTCCTTTTGTTCATTTTAAGACTGATGTAAGTTACGCATCTTCAAGACCCATTTCCTTTTTCTTTTCTATTGTTGCCTAAACTCCCAAATTACTGAACTCTGATTTAGTTAAACAAGAACTTGCACAAAGTTTAGATCAAGCAGACCCACCCTCTCAAGTCGTCAAAATTGATGAATGAAAGGACTTATAGTCAAGGGAGTCCAGTCTTTGGAAACAAAGAACAGGTAATGATAAGAACAGAGTTATGTAAATTACGCAGCAGGAAGTCTCCAAGTGAAAAAGTTCTGGCTGCAAGAGGAGACAAGCTATAAGCTGTTGCAACCCTCAGAAAATTAGTTGAAAGTAGGAGAAAGGTAATTGCAATGGGAGATCATGACCTCCAACGCAAATAGCACCCTGGAAAGAGGGCAGACCCCTGCTTGGGGAGCATGGGTAGGTGGTAAAGAACTTCAGCAGTGCTACCTGAGGATGTGCGCTGATTTGCATTAGAAATGAGAAACTTGTAACCAATCCTGTTCGTGAATGGAAACAAATATGTAATGTTCTATGAATACACAAGTACTCTACTGTATGTAATGTGTACCTTCGGGTAGCTTGGTGCGCATGTTAGGAGGAAAGATCCCCCATGCACCCAGCGCTGCAATAAAACAATGTTGGCTTTCTACACTGTCATTTGGTTTGGAGAGTTTTCCTGCTTATGATTTTAATAACAATATTATTTTTGGAGGAGCTTCATCCCATCTACTCCTCTCTCTCTGTTGAGCTGTAAGATGAAGATAGATACTGTGCTAAGTACTGTGGGGGAGGGGAAACCTAAAAAAAAAAAAAGCTGTCCTTTGCTTTTCTGTTTTTGTCATGAAGAAATTTCAATTAGCATAGGTCATGGTGTGAACAACAAATATGTGATGCTGCAGTTCCCTTTGCCTTGCAATAGTATAGCTATTTCCTGGTTTTGTAGGTATTGATATATTACATAAAAAGGCTTGTGGTTCTTTCCACAAAATAGTAACATTAAACCCCTGCATCTTAATATATTACCCTGACAACTCAGAGTTAATAGTTATTTTGGGAGGATATCCAAAAGTTAACCAGATAAATATAAAAATTCAGTCATAAATAATCTAAACAATGACCAGCCGTAGAAACAGATGGTGCTTCTGGAAGGGCCCAAACCACTTCCACCTTTAATTCAATGTAAACCTCCTGTTTGGAGCTCTGCAGTCGAGCTCTTTTGTGCCTGCCCTAAAATACATTATTTCTTCAAAGGTGAGATTTGTGACACGACGTGTGAAGCTTCTTTAACCAGAAACAATGCTAAGGCCCTGCGTGCATGATTGATTTGGATAGTTCTCCTGAAATCAGAGAGACTGTTTATGGAACTACAGTTGCATAAACTGCAACTGAAAATAAACCCAGTCAGCCTTAGTTTCTACCTTCTTCTGCTTACGCTTCGTAGCACTGATCAGTACCTGGTAATGGCATTGAATTGTCTTAGTTTAACTTGTTATTACAAATTACTCCATGACTGAAACCAATACATTGTGATATCCACTTTTGATCTTTCCATAGGTTTTTTTCTCTAGTACAAGTTCATTTACTTTGGTTACTTTGTCAGAATTGGATGCTTCATGCTTGAAAGGTACCAAGTTACTGAGTGCTCTGCCAGCAGTCACAGACTGCCTGAGTCTGAGGTGACACAGTCACCTGGGTGAAATAACCTTACACAACTCTGCTGGGGTTTGTTTCTTAGGCAGCAGACAGGTTACCTGAATGATGATGAATTCAATAAAGGTGCTTGCAGATCAGGTAGTGGTTGTGTCCTCCAGCAGAACTACTCCCAGTTACAAGGTTTGGTTTTGGGTTTTTTTTTTTTTTTCCTTCCCCCAGTTTCTGTCAGGAGGAAAAAAAAAAGTGGGTGTAGACTTAATGCTAGGATGTGTTCACTGGGCAAGTTGTTGCCAAAACCCTCTTTATGGAACAAAACAAAAATCATTACATCATTATAATTTTAAAGAATTATTTGAAATAAGTGCAGGATATGCTCACTCCATGTAATTTATTAATTCCTGTGCTTCATCAATCTTTCAGTCTCTTCCACAACAGCTTATTTTTTACTTCCATGGTACCGAGGTCTACCATTCCAAAAGGAGGTAAAGTTATCTAAAGTGGGAAAAAATGTCTGGGAATTTATGAACTAGATACATGGAGACATAAAAACTCATAGAAAGATTAAATCCTAAGAAGTGGTGCAATAATTACAGCTCTGGGGCAGCATAAGGTAGGAATTAAAAGCACTTCATCCTCTTTTAAAAACATATTGGAACAAAATTTTAAGAGTGAATTGCATATGCTTACTCTTGCTCTAAAGTGGTTGATTATGGCTGTCTTTGATCTCATTCAAGAGCCAGAAATGAGCTGTATTTATTTATTTGATTGGCTTGTACCCATTCAGGATATTTATAACCATTAGTAAAATATGCAAGTTAGTGGATAGAGGCATTTCATACAGAGTAGTGCCTAATGAGTCACTGAAAAGGTAGGCAAAATCTTTTTTTGTAACCTCTTTTAGAGTTAGGGTAACAGCAAAATTTGCAGCTCTAAAGACTAGGTAATGTTTAATTCATGTATCTGTGGAGTTTTGGGACCATCTCTTGAATAAGTTGAAAAGTGAATACCTTTCAGGACAAGGAAGTTAATATGTTTTACAGAACATGAGCAGAGGGAGGAACAGAGAGAGAGAAAGAAAGCATATGTGAAGAGGGTAAATCTGTCTAGACCCCTGGAGTACTCCAGAGGAGATAAGTTTTAAAAGCTTGCATAAGAACAGCTTCCAAATATTTGTGTAAAAGGCCTCTTGTCACTAAGGCATCTGAACTTTAAAACAATACTAAATAAGTATACCTTGACAATATTTTGTAAATTGTCAGTAATTTGTACAGGGACAGTAAAAGCCCAATTTCCCTTTCCCTTCAAGTAAGTTTATACCATTACAGAGCCATGGACGTGACAGAAAGCGTTTCATGTTTGCAGCAAAATGAGTGGGAGATGTGAGTAGCCCCCAGCTGTGTGCCTGGCCCTAGTTCTCTTGAGGGGGCAGCTGAGAGTGCCAGAAGCAAGACCCAGCATTGTGTACATGGAAACCAGTGTGCCCCTCAAAGCCTGAGGTGCCGAGCAATGCTTCTGTTAGCTCACACATCCTTACCAGCTTATCCATTGCTATCGTGGTTCTTGTCACTTATAGCACTGTTCATTATTACCTTTTTATGAGTTATAGTGATGCAGAATTACATTCCAGCATACAGCATGAAATACTTGCTGTCCTTTTGATGCAACATCTCTAGCCGAAAACCAAACTGATCTGGTGGCTGTGTGGACAATGAGTTCCTCTGAGAATTGAATGAGGTGGATTTTCTCTACAAGAATTATTAACTCCCAAATGCTTCAGGGCAAAATGTGATTACTATGTCTTACTGCACATGTCAGAGCTTAACAGGGCATTTGGTGTTCAGAGGATGAGTAATTTCCGTTACAGGAGTGGCTTTGCTGAGGGCTCTCTAAATTGATGTGAGCTTTCCTAGGCAGTTGGTATGCTATTACCAAGTTTGCTTTAGTGCCTTGCACAGTAGCGCTTTATCTCTAGTTGTGCTCCTATGCACTACTGTAATATAAATATTTCCTAACAATGTAGTGGCAGGTCAGGATGATTCAGAGCACTGGTGGTGTCCTGAGGCAGGCCCAGGCACTCCAGGAATTTCTCTGCCTGTATCCTGGGAACTGGTCCTGGGAGAGCACATGGCCTGGTTTGCCCAAGCTGCCTTCACACAGCCTGTTAATTGTCCTGTGCTCTGGGGTTCTCTTGTTCCTGATGGGTACTCAGCCCAGTTGATCTGGAGAAGTGAGTTTTAGTTACTGATGATCATTTTCTTTTGCAAGTTTGCTTATGCAGAGATATATTTACACATAAATTTAAATACATATATATATTTATAAAAATATGTAAATGTACATATATAGAAATATAAATTGATATCTTGCCTCTCCAATGGCCAAAGGAAAAGGAGACAGAATAGGAAGAAGAACAAAAATGTCAAAGAATGATGAAAGATCGGTTTCTGGTTTACTGAAGGTCAAGTTCATCTTGTTGACAGTGAAGACTTTGCAGTAGCAGGAAACATCAGGCTTTTGTTTCATTGAATGAATTCAGAAAATTTTAAATAGCACATTTTCCTGGACACTTTTCCAACACCATGGTAAGCCTGACAAAGAGGCCAGTAAGAGGAGTGCTAGCATTTCTATGCAGGAACCGTGTGTGACTTTGAAACTTAGCTTTCCAAGCAGAAGCAGCTTAGAGAGTTTCCAGCATCAGCAGCACATCAGTCCTGCATCTCCCTAGCTGTTAGTACTACTGAAAATAATACTAAATACTGCTGCTTCCACAGAAGATGTGAAAATTACTGTTCTTTTCATTAAAAATGGAAAAAACTGAACAAAGACCAAACAGGGACAGTTTCTGCCAAGTAGGATAGCTTAAAATACCTTAAGCAGACTTGTTTGCAAAAAATTATTCCAGCTTTAATCCCAAACTAGTTTCAGTGATGTTTTTCACCAACAGTTGTGCCAGCATTCTCACACACAGTCCTATTTTCTGACAAGTAATGACCACAGGACTGTCTCAAAGGTATTCTGAGTTCTCCTGCTTATAAATATTTCTACCACCCAAACAATGAATGCGTGATGTGATAGAGGTGTCAAGTTAGCATGAGCATTTACAGATGCAACCACATTACAGCCTACTCACAATTATGTTTGGTTAAAAAAATAGAAGAAAGACCCAGCTGAAAATTAGACCAGAAAAGAATTTTCTTCTAGTGTAGCTTCATTAATTCAATGGAATTACATTGAAATTACTAAGTTCAGCCCAATCATCATACAGTTAGAACAAAAATCACACTTTCCACAGATCTGCTGGTGTCAGTTACAGCT
The DNA here is from genome assembly GCF_023638135.1 of Falco biarmicus. Classification (NCBI taxonomy): domain Eukaryota; kingdom Metazoa; phylum Chordata; class Aves; order Falconiformes; family Falconidae; genus Falco; species Falco biarmicus. The sequence continues at coordinate 60,711,102 of NC_079288.1, read as the reverse complement.
GAAAAAATTACTGCATGAGATGATTTTTAAGTTCCACGAAAGCTGTGCTTACTGATTCAGCACTACATTTTAAGTTTACAAATCCAGTGTCAGAAATCAATGGCATAATGTTCTTATACTAATCTAGGGAAAAGCCTTTTCTAAACCTAATGTACATCGTATTTATTCCTAAAATCTCATCAGCTAATCCCTTAGAAATAAACTGTTGTGCTATAAATGTCATGTATTTTCCTGCCTGTGTTTTCAATTCAAATGAATGCTTCCTTCTGAATCCTCCCACAAAGTATCTTTTAACTCTTTGGAGCCAAAGAAAAAGTGTTAATCTTCCAGGAAGATGGAAGACTCCTGTGCAGAGTTTATAATAAACAGTGTGTAGGCATGTATTACACACCTTCAGCTGGGTACACGTTGTGCACAGGTCACGTAAAGTGTTGTCAACAGACTTGTGCTGGGGAGCCAGTCTGCTATGGAAAGTCCAGGTGTGTATGATGTTCGCAAGCAACCCTAAATCGTATAAAATTAATCTGGCATGGATTCTATTTGTATAGTTCAATGGAGTTTGGATTTGTTTATACAAGATTCAACAGAAACCCTAAATTAAAAAATAGATATATCTTCTTCACTGCTTTGTTCCTGTGAAGACAATGGGTAAGTAACTTTATCCATTTGGATAAGTAACTTTAACTTTAGTATCATTTTTACCCAAATCACTAACAATATCTTATATATGTACACAAGCTTTGTATTGCAAACACTTGCCACTTCTCTTTTGTGCTGAAGATTGCTGCAATTTGTTAGCACAAGGGACCTGTTTTTTCCCTACTGCAACTACATCTCAGTCACCTGTTTATTTCATGGATTGGTCTGGGACAATTAAAATTGCTGAACTCAGACAAGGAACCGGTTTACACATGGCTGGCTACACTTCCACAAAAATGATACGAAGGTAATTTTGAAAAAATATATATGTTCAAACACACACACAGAGTCATGCAAACTTTTTCATTTTTGGACTCTGCAAGGAAACTCCCAGCAGTCCTCTGGGATGAAGCCATTTGTGCACCTTGCCTCCCAGTGCCCAAGCAGTAACTGGCCCTCCAGCTGGTCCTTTGGTAGTGCAAGCGCTCACCCTAGCTCTTAGCTACCATGGCTTTAGGGAAGGCAGGACCTACCACAACATACCGCATGATTTTTCCACCAAGGCTGGTACTTTGCACTTGCAAGTAGAAAATATTCAATGTCCCAGAGAAAAGCAGAAAATCCCATCAGACTAATGTAGTGTAGAAATGGAAGAACATAGCAGGCTGACGCTGAAATCTGACTACCTTTTGTAAGCATGATAAACTCTGAGATCACAAGCAGTTGGACTGGTCAAATCTTTTGAAAATTTAGTTATACAGCTTAGCCCATGGACTCCCCATGAGAACAATCTCACTGAGATTTTCTCACAAATGGCAAAGTTGATCTACCATTCCATTTATCAACTATCAACTGCAGAATCAAGCTCAGATTCAGTGCTAAAACTTCATTCCTTGATTTATGCTCATTCAAATCCAGAATTTTGGTTTGGGCACATCTCTAAATGGAAAAGTTAGTCAACTAGTACCCCTCTGAAGAGTCATCAGTGTTGAGTAACAGTGCTTCACAGAGCTGCTTCATTGTCCACCATCAGCTGTGAGACCCTGCCTTTAAAAATGACTTTGCATGACTGATACAAAACCCTACAGGAACCAATGGGAATTGAAGAATTAGCGCAAGAAATCTTATTCTTTGTTGTTTGACAGTGAAAGGGCACTTGGCTCTAATAATTTTCCTAATGGCTTAACTTGTCAGTTGTAGTGTGTCACAAAACTAAACTACCCAGAGAGTGATTGCCAAAATTAACAAACTATGAGATCACTCACTTTTGAAAGAGAGAAATGAAACTCTGCTTGCAGTAGAAGTTCAGACAATTAAAATGTGCATTCCAGACAGGACCACAATATTAGCATCACTTCTTTGTGCTAGCTTAGAAGCCTATCTTTTAAAATAAGTTATGTATTCGTAAGAGGAGTCAGTTCTGAACCTTGTTCCATTTTTAAATTCCTCTCTATCAGGTGGCTCAGAAACCTGAATGCTCTCATTTCAGATTTGGCCAAAAATAATGAAAATACAATAGATAAAATAAAGCTTAGTGGTATATGAGAGTATAAAATGGCCTCATATAAAATGAGGTCAGCTTGGTTTATGTTATACTCAGAGCATAAGTGAACATGCTGAACTTTTTTAGTTGTTCTTTTTGCATGCTGTTCTTCATATAGTATGAAAGGCATTTATGATATATATTGTCATTTCAAGTATTCCTGCCAAGCAGTTTCTTAGCCTTTTCATAAATTTAAAGGAACTACATAACAGTTCAGCACATTCAATAAACACACTTTATATGGAAATAACTTTCTGGATAGTAGAAAGATAGAGTTTATCTTAGAAAGTTCTGCTTTAGCTTTGCAAAAGCAAGCTAACCATAATCTGATTTAAGACCTTATGCTAATGATAACTTAAACGCAAATGCAAGCATAAATTATCTGCACTGCTAGTCCCTTACTGCACTTTAAAGACTGCAGATAAATCTGGAATGTGCTCAGACACAATGTTTTAGTGAGAACTGAGAAAAAAATCTAGGTTTGTAACAGGGATGGTCTAAAAGTGTACTATGCAGCCATGGGACACAGAATATAAGATGATTTAGACAAAGAACTGAAATATGGCATGCAGCGCAGTAGGGGAAGAAGTATAGTCACTTCAGTTCTCAGCTTGCCACAGATCTCTTGTGCACTCTTTGGTGAAAAGTAATGTGTCTATTTGACACAGAATTTCATGGAAATTAAATTCATCCAGTTTGCAGTGGGTGAGATAGCTTAGCTAAAATGCAAGAAGGCCTGACAGAGTGAGCAGCAGTGGCATGGTCTTGCATCACACTGGCCGTCTTCTCAAAGCCCCTTGCAGCAATCCTCAGGCAGGGAATGCTTTTCCAGCATTGCCGATCCTACAGCAAGATTGAAGCTCTCACCCAGCAACTGCTGTGACCTTGGACCTGCCTCCTCGTAGGATGCTTTCTGAAGGGGATCATTCACAAAACAGGATAGAAGCTACGAAATGACAGCAGAAGGAGCAAAGCTGCATATTCCAGACTGATTGTTGCTAGGAAAGGATCAGAGAACTTGCAGCTCTCCTTTTCTTTATCAATAAATACAACCATTACTTAATGATTTAAATGATGGCTCAAAGTATACTGGGCATTGCACCCTGGAGGTACCACATTCTTATGTCTTCTTTTAATCTGCTGCAATTTATTTTGAAGTGTCATGCTCAAGTACTACTGTATGTTTTGCTTTCTGCCTCATTGCATTTCCAAGGCTTGATTAAGCGAGTTATAATCCTTTAGAAGATATCTACTGAAGGCTTAGTGAATGCCACATCTCGCTTTTTCACGTACTCATGCAATGCTTGCAGATTTCTAATATTTATTTTGTAACCCCCAGCAAAAAAGTATTAAGTACTTTTTCTGGGTCAATCTTCCTCTCACTCCTTCTGTCCTAGACCTTCTGTGAAAATGTCTTTAGAAGCGGGTACTGGGCATTCATCCAGGCTTAGCTATACTTTTTTCTGAACTTCATAAAAGGGAAGTGAGGGCTTTACAGTATTCACCACTGCAAAACATTCTGCAGTGTGATTTTGATACTCCTTAATTGAATAATACTCTTGGTTACAAATCAAGCAAGATCTAACAGTTACTCAGAATATATCAATTCTACAGCGATTTGTATCCTACCGCAAGGAGGAAATTACCTTGCTCAATTTTTACAAAAATCTCCCACCAGATGTCCCCCTTTCCCCACCGAAATGGTGACAAAACGACTAACTGGCACTTTAAACACCTCTATTCAGTAGTAATTCAGTTCTTCATTATGCCTATATATCCTGTAAAATTAGTTACCATACTTGCACTTTGACACAGAGTAGCTGCTTTTCTGCATGATGTAGTAATAGCCTCAGCCTGTAGGCAGAGTATGTAGTTTTAAAGTGCAATTTACATCTAGAGAGCTTGAGCCAGGCAGAGCAAATACCTCCCTGCCCGTTGCACAGTCCATGGGAAACGATGGGGTCCTTCAGGTGCCTGTTTTACAGCACTGGCGATTACATGCAAACTGACTGGGATTGATTTCAGTCAAATATTTTTAGGGAAGTGAAAGAAAGGTGAAGGGTACATTTACGTGTTTTGGCCTACTTGTTAGGAAGTTTTGAATTTTTCCCACAGAAAAGCGCAAAAAGTGGGCTGAGCTCATGCATCTTTGCATAGTTTTAAAAAGCTGAATTAGAAATAACAAATGAAATCTCAGGGGCAGAACTATCATCTCTGATACTTCACATGATATTGTGAAATACTTGGAATATTTATTCTGATTTGCCATTGTCGTTTGTTAGGATGCCAGTTAATCAAAGGGCATGTTTCAGCATTTACTGTTGTGCTGAATATGACAAGCTAATTGCTGTTCCCACTTATCCCTTTGCTAGCATAAAGTGGGCTTTCTGATCTTAAAAAAAATGCTTTCTGACCACTGAAGGTCAATGCAGAAATAAGAGGATATAGACTGAGGACAGATGTGCAAAGTCTGACCCCACAAAGCCAAAATATTTCAGAGAGTCTTCAAGAAGTAATAATGTGCAACTGAAGCGAGCATTTCCATGAAGGGAGATTTTTTAAAATGCCCTGTTATTAGCATGCTTGCTGGCACATATGTCACTAGCTATGATGGGCACAAATGATCTGAAGAATTTTGGTTGCATTTCTCAGCGAGATTTAATTTCATCCATGGCTGCGACAATCAAAATCACTCTTTCAGATATAGCCATCTTTCTTTCCGTGCATACACCTGTTTCCACTCATTCTGACAGTTTAGTACTTAATGTGGAAAGGGCAGCAGGGCCTGACCATAAGATCATGCTTACATTCCACAGAGTCTGAGACGAACAGGAGAAATGAGCCCATGACACCCATTTCATAACGCACACAGAATAATGGGATATTTCTGGTGCTGGGGACCTAGACACTGACAATTAAATGTGAACTTTCATAAGAAGAAGTGTGCTTATTTGACATCTTGCCATCTAAGCTGTAAGGCAAGATGCAGTGAATTTATTTTTCTGGCACTGCTAGTCACAATGTGAGCCAAACCCAGAATGTCAGTATCACATGGGGTAAATTGGTTTAAGGGAGTTGAGAGCCCATGATGAATCTAGCCAGTTTTTAGACATGGCTGGGAATAGAATAATATGTGCAAGCCACACATGGTGGATTAACCTATTTTTCCTAGTACCTTATAAGCTGGAACCTCTGTGTTCCAGGTGGGATCAGCATTGTAAATACATTCCCAACTCCCTGTTCTGCACCCCTCCTCCCCAAAAAAGCGCAACCACAACAACCCCCCAAAAATCTACCAACAACCAAACATCACTCCAAGCCAATCCCCTCCCCCCCTAAAAAAAAAATATTCAACCCCCAAAATTTGGGGGCATGAAGACAGTGAAGTATCTTTACTTTCTCTGTATCCCAGCTGTTTATGTATATAGCAGCATTAAGCATATTTCTTTCATCCCACCTTTTTTCACATTTATACTGTCCTTGTACATCCCTTAAACACAAAGGAGGTCTCCATCTGATAAACACATTGGATAGTTTGAGTAAGAGTAATAACAAACAGTGGGGACAGCTTGACTGACATAATCTATTTACAGACTCAGGGTGTAAGGAGCAACCTTGGAGGGTGCTTGTCTGCCAAATCAATGGCCAACGGTACCAGGCATGGATAGTATTTCATAGGCTTAACCTCGTAGTTCCCTTCACACTTTCCTCATGCAGAACTCGGTTGTGTAAAATCTGACTGAACTCAAAAGGCTACATGAGGAATAAAAATGGGAAATCTGGTTCATAAAGGGATTTACTTCGGCTATTAAAAATAAATAAATTCCCAACTCTCCACTGCAATTGAAATGGACATTTCAAATATTCTAAGATAGACAAGTACTAAGCTGTAGCTCTAATGATTATGATATGAGCTTACGATTTGTATAAAAAGTGGCATAATTACTGTGAATATCCTACTGGATTTTGCAATAAGAAAAGAAGGAATTTTCATGCTTTCTAGGTTAAGGATAAACATAATTGATTTATGATTAACATGAAGGTCTAGGCTTACTTTCCAAATGTATTAAGTTCTATTGAAACGGGGTATTTGCAAGGCAGAGCAGCTAGGAGCAATACTGGGGAGAGTCCCTACTAAACGAAGACTTGACAACGTCTGTCCTAGGTTCAAGTCCATCTGTTGTATGGCCAAAGAAAGATGCAATAGGAGGTCAAAAGTCTAAAGAATAACATGAACAAGGTTTTTAAAGGACATATTTATAAAGTAACACAATTAAGAGAAAACAGGTCTATATCTTTCTGTCAGTTCACTACAAATTAATTAAGCAACACCGATCACTAGGCATTTCTTGGGAACTAATGGGAGTCAGAGGTTAACAGTGCAAGCTGGTTCCCTAGACCACCAGATCTTTTCAATTTTGCATGTCCCTGAAGTGCCCCAGACCAAGGCTCTCATTGGAGTTTAGGTTAAAAAAACCAAAGGGTGCAAATATATTCTAAATTGGAGAAAGCTGTATTGATCATGGGGCAATAGTTATTCCTAAAGGGATGTAGGTCTGATTCTGAGAAACATCAAGATCCACCAATTCCCATTAATCCCTCTGGAACTCTGTTCCTCAGCAGCTGACAGAGGCTCTGGCAAGCCTCACTTTGCCGCACCCTCAATTTCATTACTTTGGTAGTCCAAGTCAGCTAATTACACAGAAGATGACTACATCTCCAGGTGTTACAGGCATCCTCAGCCACGATGAACAGCGCAGTTAAATCACAGCAGTGGGTCAAATTTGACACTCTGCACTCATCTCCAGAAACCCTTGTGTTACATGCAACCCTCTCAAAAAAGGTCTCTTGCAAGACCATGCAAAATCTGACTGCTTCAGAGAAAGTAAGGAAAACGTTCCAGAGACCTGGTGAGTGTTGGAAAAGGCTTGTCCCCTCATCAAACCTGGTGGCTTATATTTTAAACATCTCTCTGGATTATTGAACGATTTTGCAGCATCCTGTCTTGTTCAGCAGCAAGGACGACTCCTTGCAGGCATAAGATGGATGAAAAAATAGCGTGAATCCACTGTAGAGAAGGATAAATATGATTCTGAACATTCCATGTAACAGGATGAAAAAGCAACTAGTTGTAATCTTTGTGTACATCTGCTCCCTTGCTCTTCCCCCCAAAGGTTAGACATGTCATCCACAGCAGGATAGCCACTCCATGTCTGTATGGCTGGCTGAAGTGCCAGTCAGCTACAGAGCTCCCTGGCATTAACCATTTGTGTTCAGGAGTGTCCAAATTCCGGCCACTGGTTTAACCCTGACTAAACTGTCAGTCTGACTCTCATTGGCATTGATGCAGCATTGGCTATGGCTCATTTCTTCTTCAAGACTTCCTCTGAAGCCTCCCTGCTCCCCTGATATCCTGGGATGATTCCCAGCAGTGTATAGAAACAAGCAATTTCATGAAGTTGTTTTAAACACTAGTCCTTATATCTAAAATATCTCTCCTGTTAGCTTTGCTAAAACACCCACTCAAGTCCTTGGTGCTTTCTAAATAGCTATCAATGGACTCTGCACTTACAGGGCAAATGTAAAAAGAACAACCCGGACACATATATCATATACCTTTTAGGGCTGAGACATTAAAAAGCAGAAGCCTAATCTTTGGAATTTTTCAGTGTAAATAACTGAGCCTGTTTATTCAACTCCTGAAAATGTCTTCCACATTTTAAATGATATTTTCTTTAGCTTGTACTGCTAGGAAAAAAACTTCTCAGCTTTCCACGCTATCATTTTCCTTTTTTCAATTCATCAAAAGTAAATGTAGCCTATTAAAAGAAGTTATTTCCATGTATTGCTCTGTTTTAAAACACAAGGAGAAATAGAAGACACAGTGAGAGACCATTCTGCTTTCTTGAAAAATTAATTCTTTGATACTATTCATCTTGTCCATATTGCTTTTATTAAGAAAGACCTTCCTGACTTGGCCAGTTTGACATAAAAAAATCAAGATGGTAGCCACAAAATACCACAGAGATGGTGGCAGCCTGCTGTCTCTGTTCCTTATGTCCAGAAGAATTAAAATTATGGCCACTGAATAAGGGTAAAAAGCCATGTGTAATTCCCTTTACTGAATGTTGATCTCTGCATATTTTTCAGATGTCACTAGACGGTACTTGCACAGTGTTTTAGGAGAGCAAAGTATGGTTTGAAAGGTTGATAATATTTATTAAGTGCTAAGACCTTCTCTAGGCTAGTATACAATGAAATGGAGAAACTCTTTAGAAGAGTTGTATATGTACTCAATTTTAAGAGCAGAGTAGACACTCTAAAATACATGTGATTATTTAAACATTTCTAGCTAATGATGCTGCCCTACAGAATAACAAGAAAGGAGACTTTATAAACTGCAGGCTACAGCCAGTCAACTGCACGTACTCTGCAGTTTACAGCCTCTCTCTTTATTGATTAATGACACGTAGGACTTAACCTACATTCTTACTTAAGCCAAGCTCCATGGCATACTGCTTGAATAAACACTGCAAGGTTGCGTCCCAAACACAGAACACTTGGGCGCTGCTCCTGCTGCTGCTGCAGGTGGCCTTGCTGACCATCAGTGGTGTAACTCAGCCAGGTTGGGCTGGCCGTGCTTGCAGAAAAATTCCAAAATGCCTCTGAAGATAAACCTAAATGTTCTTTAACTTTGCAGATGTCGTGGAATTTTCTGAGCAAAGGGGATGCGTCCCTTGAGTTGGCAACTCAATAAAAGGGATGTGACCCTAGCCACTCCAAACACTCACAGCCAGCCTCAAATGAGCCTGGAGAGAGCCAAGTGAGCTGGCTTTTGTGAATGTCTCTCACACCACAGAATCAAGTGTGAAAAATGTCAGGGAGTTGTACTCCCAGCTGAAGTGAGCTTTACGCAACTGTGATTTCTGAAGTATTGAATATTTCATTATGGAGTATGAATTTATTAGTAAAATTTGGTAGAAAGAGAATAAAACCTCTCGAAATATCAAAATGGAATTGGTCAGATTTGGGTTTCTCTCTTACTTCTGTGGTTAATATAAGCTAAACGGTAATGTTACGGTTTTCAGCTTAATAAATGCATTCACATGCAAAGTCTGTACAAGATGAAAGTGTTACATGTTCTCATATGCAGAGGGGTGAATATTCTTTCTGCTGGTACCTACTCTATGATTTTGCTCTGAGGAAAAAGATGTGAGGTAGCAAGATAAATAAGGGATGATTTTGGGCTTGTAAGAATCCGTTAAATTCTAACATCAGTGGCTGTTGTGCTTTTCTTTCCTGTTCATACTCCCCAAAAACCTCTTTGCTATTCAAAATATTGTCCCACGGTTTAGCATGAATGATAGATTTATTACTCATTGCTCATTTTGACTTTTTTTTGGATGGAATTCCAATTCTTCCCTTATTATTAGAAAGTGTGGCCAGAAACCTGAAGAAGGACTGGTGCTCAGGAAGTGAATTAGAATTAGGATTCTGTGCCTATGACTTCTTTCCTCTTCTATCTATGCCTTTAGGGAAATCTCTACTTTACTTTCCCTGTGCATAAATGCCTACATATTGCAAATTTCAATTAGATGGAGTACACCACCTTCAGGATTGTTAAGTGCCAAGCATTATTATAATCTATGACCTTCAGCTAATGAAGGAGTGTCCTGCTTTCACATAAAGCGTGTCAGGTATTAGATCGTAATATTGTTCGAATGCTCCGTCCTCCTGACACAAGCTGTGCATGACCTAGTATGTTGGTAAACCCTTGCTTACACACATATGCAACACTGCTGAAGTTTGTCAAGATACAGTGTTTGGTGCAAGTCAAGGGTGTGCATGTTGTAATGTTTATGTTCAGCTTATGCAAAATCAAAGACTTTTACAAGAAGCCCCGTGACAGATTTCAAAGTAAAGGAATACGATAACCTCTAATTTAACATATCTCAAATTACAAGATCAAATGTGGATTCAGACATGTTGGAAGAGAAGTTCTGCGCTGCTGATGATAGCTAAACCAAACCTGAATAATGTGCTATGATATGGCCTTGGGACCTCTTACAATTTCCATGGAGAGTAACTAATTTTTCTTTATTTCTGTCACTTTTTCATAGTTAAAAGATTTTTTCCATCTCACCTAAAGCTCATAATGTGGCAAAGAAGCTGTTGGGAACAGTTAAATCAGTGTATAAATCCCCATGAGAAAGAGTTCATCACACATTTTGCATATCCTCAGGGGTTCAAGGACAGTGGGCAGGAATCTGATCTGTGTTACAATCATTTAAAACCCAACTAATTTCAGTGAACTCACTAGTGCTCCTCCAGATGTCAGTTAGAATAGCAGAGAGCAGACTGTGGCTCAGGAAGTGAAAAATAAAACAGAAGACCTGTGTCTTTCACCACTGATGCTGTAACCTGTGACAGAAACCTTCTCTGAAGCAGCGATGTGCCGGTGTTCCAGCCATGCTGAATTCATTTACTTTGGCAGTTTCCTGATTGTTCCACTGTCTATTTATTTGAAATGGGAAACCAAGTCCTGTCACCCGCTCCTTCTCCCAGCATATGATTACAGAATAGATCTTCCATTTTTGCAATCAATCACTCCCAGTGCTATTTCCCCATTGTGTACCACAGTACCTGGCTTTTAGAGAGGTTTCCAGCTGAATGTGAGTGTAAAGGAAAAACTCAAAAATGAGAGAAAGGGTCATAGCATTTGCAATGTGTGAAGAATGTCTACGTTGTTCCATGCATTTGCTTGGTCATTTACTGACAGCTGATTTGGAACATATGCTTCTCAGACATTCAGTGTGCTTCTCAGTTTTGGGTGTCAAAGCCAGAGATTTTAGTGTCAGATAAGCAAACCTTGTTTTTCAGAAAGAGTCAGGACCTGTCATTATTACAGACATCTCCTAGTTAGTTGGCTAGGCACAACCCCTGTAATGTGGCTGTTCAATATCAGAGGCAGATGAACCAAATGTTTGGTATTCTCTGGCTTCTATTCAAATGGTTCTGCAGTCAAATAAAGTAAAAACTAAAATAAGGTAGATGAGAGAAGTCACATATAATTAATTATATGCAACACTTGATAAAATGCATTTCAAATGGAAAGGAAATGCATTAGAAGAATGTTATTTTAAAAAAGGTAATTTAATCTAACTAAAATATTTTTTCCTCTCCTAAATTCGGAGCCCCCATATATTGGTTGATAGAGCATCCTTAGACAGGTTATTTTATGTTATTGTACAGTAGAAACTGAGGTATGTAGATTGAAAAAATGCCCAAGATCAACCAGGAGGCCAGTGGAAAAGCAAGGAATAAAGTTTAAGAGACAGGAATAAAACTGAATACATGCCACATTTGAAATCAAAAAAGGTCTCAGATGGTGAAACTGTGTTGCAGGTGGCTACTGGCTTCATTCAAATGCTGACGAAGTTCCCTTCCCTGCTGAGGCACACCTATGTCTGCCAGCATCTAAGGAAGGGCACAGATTCTGTCAGCAACTGATTTACCTTACGCTAGTGCTTCATCCATCTATAGAAAAGCTGCAGTAAAGCTACCTAATTGATCAATTAATCACTCAGAAAAAGTGCTTCTGTCACCAAGAGTCTGTCATTCTCAAAGAGTTGGGATTTCCCCTCTTATTCCACTAAATCTCTCTTCTCTGTCTCTTAGATGGCTGGTGTTTCTCCTGACTGGCCATGCTGACCTTTTGGTCCTTTCATGACACAAAATCTATTGGTGTCCCTTCCCCGTCACCTGCTTGTGCCTCTTTGCTGTCCGGACTCGCACCACTGACTCAAGCTGCTGTTACTGTCTCCTCTTTCTTGACCAGCATCATATGTTTGTTCTCTGCATTTTACTTGATCCCTCTGTACCTCCACTCATGTTGCTGATAAAGAACTGATGCTCGAAGGGAGGAGCACTGCCTGACCTCAGAGCTCTTGGGGACTGCCATAGTATGGAGGCACTGTTTAGTGCCTCAGACAGAGGCAAAGGGAGGCTTCTTGCATCATTCACCTCTGCGTACAGTGGCCACAACCTGGTCTCTGGCTACAGAGTCATCAAACCGTTAAGTGCTGCAATTGCAAATTACTGAAAAGCTAATTTTTCTAAAGCTGGGCCCACACCCAACAGCTGTCTTATTTGACAGTTACAGTTGCAGGCATTGTACATGCACACATACTCCAACCACGGGCGTAAAAGGCACCTCAGACAGAACAGTGAGATCATTTTCCTGGAGACTACAAATCCTACAGACTTGAACGGAGGAACCTGGCAGATGCCTGACACACGCACAGGGCTCACTGGGCTTAGAATAAAAGGTTTGCAGTTTTGTTGTCTGACTTCCTGAAAATGAAGGGACAGAGCCTGGGCAAATGTAACTTGGGCCAGTGTTGTTGCGATGGTGAGAGCTATATTACCACGCTTCCCAGAGGACCTAGTTTTACGTCTTTCACTGCAGTGTTAAACCAGGTGAGCAAGTCAAATGAATAAAATGAGCACTTTAAAACTAAACAGCCAAGAGGAAGAATTATTTTAAAATGTGTTTGTAGTTAATCCCTTTTATGTTATTATCAGGGAAGACTGCCACAGCTGCAGGGTATGTACATCTCAACCCACTTGACACGCTTAACTGGACGTGAAAAAGCAAGGGGTGAACTGGAATATAAACTGCACCTTATTAAACAGAAAGGTAACATGCAGAGCATATGAGTTGGGACTTGGTTTTTTCAGCATCTGAACATTCATTTGTAAAACTGGTTCTCTTTTATTGTGTCAGAATGAGAGATTCCCAGTGGGGTGGTTGACACGTTAGACAAAGAGTCCTGTTCAGTAATAAAATAGTTATGCAGCTGTTCTCCAGTTTTCCCTCCCGCATTTGCATAGAGCTCAGGCCTGTGCTCAGGCCTGATACACTCTTGCCTTATCTAGGAATTGATAATTATTGCTGTGGAAGTGGAGAAGAAGAGATGTTTGGACTAGCAATAGAATATGTGAAAGAAAATACGAGGGTCAGTAATATTTTGCTTCTCAGGAAGGCTGGTGACACATTCACTGCATCCATTTCTTGCATTAAATACTGGTAATGTTTTCTGCATTAAACAATGACTTCAGAGATACAGTCTATTAGAAAGTTCATAATTTTTCTTGAGAAACATATGACCATCACGTGCCATAGGTACAGGCCGAACTAAACTAGGGATGGCATGGAGGCAAGTGCAGACCATCTACATCCAAAGCTGTTGCCTTTTATGTCCTCCTCTTACTTGATCAGTGTTGTTTGTAGCCATATTTTCTTTCACATAGTTACAAGCCACACCTAGCACAGACAAGAATTTGGCTTACTTAAGGCATGTTGCAGTTGAAGTTGCAGGGTCCCTCAGATGGGCTTTAGAAATAACCATTTCTTGGGATAAGCATTCAGCTGAAGATGTTCTAAAAACCCCAGACATTCTAAAAAGCCTCTTATTAAAAAAATTAAGGGTTCCCTGATGTGTAAATTTCATCAGTTCTTGGGTTCTTTGAGAGTACTGTGCAGTTACAGCAAATTATTCAAAGCCATTCTCTTGTCAAAGCAATGTAGAAGAGGAATAACTTGACTGACATGGATGCTCCATGGATTATCCAGGAGCAAAACAGGCATACAAGAAGTGGACCAGTTGGTGGTGACATGGAACAAATTACATTTAAAAGCAACCTCAGCTTGAAGAAAATACTGAACAAGGTCCTGAGTAACTTGAGTTACTCTGTTCTGCTTTGAATAGTGGATTTGATGAGGTGACTCTAGAGGTCCCTGCGACCTAAATTATTCTACGATTCTGTGAAAAGTATGCCATTTGTCAGAGACAGAAGATGTTGCTGTTCTTCACTGATACAATACAAAGCTGAATCTATTATCCTGCTTCACAGACACCTTTGGAACTATTAACAAGTTACTAAATACAATTTTATTTTTTTTTATCAGTAGTATCTTGTGCTTATTAGCCATTTATTCAGTAAACAATAGCTGCTAAATCCAGTTAGTCTGCACATATACACAGCCAAAGCACTATGCCTTTCCAGCAAGGAAACGCCTTATGAAGTGTCACCCATTCTCGTGTCTAGCTTTGTGTGGTGCAACCCAAGTATAAGTTCACACTCTGTGGTTATTTGGAAGGCAACTGGGAGAGTTAATAAAGATGGAAAGTACATTTTTTATCAAATTGTTGGTGTGATCTCATAGAAATACTTTTGGGAAGGGAGAAGCTTCTTAGCCTCCTCTGCTTTCATCCAAATGCTTCTTTTTAAATATTATCAAATAGTTCATTATTTTCTCCTCACCTTGCAGAGTTGATGACTATACATGTCTTACAGACTTAGGATGATTCCTTCTTTCCTCTGTCTCACTTCCTCTTACCCCTAGCTCTCCATGGCCCTAAAATTTAGCCATTAATACTCAGCCAAGCAAGGCCTACACTAACTACCAACACCACTGCAAAACCAGTCAAAGCAAATAATCACAATGTAGTGACCAGGCATTAAAAACTGCAAGCATTTTAGCTTCTGCAGTGGTCTGTCCTCACCAGTCCAGGATATGGGAAAAAGCCTGGCCACATGACTTTGGTTCAGACCTGCGGTACAGACCATTGCCACAGAAAGCAGACAAATTCACTGGAAAGACCTTTGTCTTTGTATCTCATGTGTTCTGAATTTTGTTGCTTTTGGTGTTTGTCACTGGTGAAGAAGCAGTTCTGTAAGAAGGGAATGTCTACTCACACACCAAGAGGATAGGTGGCCTACCAGTAATACAGTAAATACCAAAAGGTGACCTTGTAACTATGTTATATTCCTCTGAGAAATGTAGAATATGATGCTTTTGCAGGCACTCTTGGATTATGACACTACCCATCTTACCTGATACCATTTTCTCATAGAGACAGCTACAACCAAATGATATATCATTTGTGTCTGAAAAATAAATTTGGTGTTTGCTGTGCAAAAATTACCAGCAATGGGACAGATATTCTCACATACAATTTGAAATGGAAAAGGGAAGAAACTGCTCATTCATGCTTTCAAAACCTATATTTATATTGCATTTATATTTGCAACCTTATCAGCTCAGGTAGCAAGAAACATAACTCTCCCTGAATACCTGCAGGGGAATATTTATCTGTATTTGATGATCGCAGGACTGGGAATGCCAACACTTACTTTCTCAAATGCCAAGAACCTTTAACTGCCAGCAAATAAAATAAAATAAATTATTCATGTGTACTGGAAGAGTGGTGTGTAAGGGAGAACTGGATATAGTGATCATAGTTCACACTGGAAACAACGGTAAATCTGGATGGATGACTAACAGAATTTGTTAAAACATTTCTAAAGTAATCTTCTTTGTTAGACTTTTCCCCCAGCATACAAGGCCAGATAGCCAAAAGGAAAAATGGGGACTCAATACACAGTGTAGAAGAGACAGGAAAGTATCTTGATATAGTGATGGAGAACTTACGGTGCTCCAACTAACCCAAGTGAGGCCAGACCTGCATCTGAGATAAATGGCAAAGATTGGGAACTATGTAACCAGCAGCTGGGAGAAGACCAACATATAGTGACAATTCCAGGAGAACAAAGACATTTGTTAGGCATTAATGGGATTGCTATAATTTAGCAGGCAGTAATAAAAGTTCAGACAGAAGGTACAAATGCCCAGGGGAGGAGCAGCTGATCAAGTATTACAGTTTAGTAGCCACCAATACATCTTGTGCATGTCCACATCACGGTGTACAAAGGGTAAGCTGCAATAATTTAACATAAATGAGCCCAAATTAATTTAAAGAATTTAATGAAGTCCTTGACAGTCACAAAGGAAAAAGTTATGAAAATAAATGGTGATGGATGAAATAATCTAAGACAGAAACGTTGCAAGATACCAAGCAATGGGATGTATCAAGGATTTAATTTGATGAATTTAGTAAGGATTTATTTTCCATTTCTGTGAACACAAAGAATCATAGAGCCACTGATACTGCTTAGATGCCCAATTAAACATCAGGCTAGAAAACATAAACATACAGACATCTGGTGAGAAATTTTTAAGTACTCAGTAATGGTTTAAACCCTTTGTAACCATTGCTGATCTTTGACTAAAATGAAAAAAGCCAGACTTTTACACTGGCACGAATCACACCCACAATTACTGCAGCCCCCCCACATCCCTCCTCCATAAAATTGTTGGTATAAAATTACAAACTAGTTACAGCCAAGCTGAAAAATCAGAACCTAGTTACATGTTTTCATACCTTTCTATGCATTCACTCCTTACTAATTTTAAATATTTAAATTGCTCCCCAAAATAATCGTTACCTGAAGATAAATAGTAGCATCACTGACAAGGCACTGTATGCCCTTTTCAAGGACATTAATTTCATATTTTAGGAATTAAATGCTTCCCTGTTTCTACATATTTTTTCCACATTGGGCTGTAACACAAAACTCTTTATGGGCATAAAACATAGCTTTGATGTAAAATAAATCTGTTCATAGAATTCATGTATGGTTTATTATTGCAGTTGAAGTGTCTGTCTAAAGGAAAATTAATATATTAAACATTTTTCCATAGAATAGTCTCCATAAATGAGAATTGTTTGAAATAAGCCTGATCCTAAGGAGATGTGAAGGAGGTGCTATTTTTAACATGAGAAGCAAATCATAGCTTCCAGTGTTTGACTTCCCAAATCCCTTTTAAGTTTCTCATTGAGTTTCAGATTGGTCTGTTTACTAGATTTTTTTCTCTAGTAAACCTGTATTTTATATATTCAGTGTGTTTGTGACATGACTTTCTGATCTTTCTTAATTCCAGTCCGAACCGGTGAGGCATTATGGCAACCTGAAAATGAATTTAAATGATCCTTGCCTTCATTTATATGAGCACTGTAAATAAATATTTATGCCTTGATAAAACAAGGCACTTAACTACATGCATAATTTAACCACATCCCTATTTCCTGAAATATAAACTCTCAACTACATGGAAAGGATGTGAAACTGTTTTGTCGAGTTGCTTTTATCTGTTTCTTTCATTACTTTGACATTTACGCACATACTGGGAAATAGTCACAAAGAAGCTCAACAGGTGGACTTCACAGGGTGATGCACAGAGCACCAGCATGTGCCGCTATGGACACCCTGAGGAGACAGAACTAGTGCATTTGCACACCTCTGAACAGCACTGAGGGGAAATTATTGCAGATAATTGCGCATCACCCCAGACTGGGGAGTAGCAACCAAGCCCTGGGACTGAATATCGCTGCGTACACAAGTACTTGAGTTTCTTTCCGCTGACTGACTGTTGTCAATGTTGAGTTACAAGCCCGTTTCCTCTCTGCAGTATCAGCTAATGGTTTTCCTTTTATGTTTGGGCTGCCTCACCTGCCTGCGCCACTTTCCTCATTTCCTTTAAAATGAGCCTAACAGATAGCAGCCTGCCTCTGAGGTGCACTGCAGGATGTTTTTCTTTGTACAATGCCTGATTTAATGCCGTCAGACCCAACAGAACCCGTTCCCGTTAATATCTGTAGTGTCTTGGAACATATGGCAGAAAAAGTCCCGTTCTCGGCCTCACCAGTGCTATTGCTGAACTCCTCTGCACATGGTAGTGCAACAGTTTTGCATTTAGACTAGTTCATTAAGAGTGGGAAACAAGATCATTTGTTTGTTGCCTGAGTCTCCACCATTTCTATTTCCAAAACTCACAGGAGAGTGTGATCTGGCCAAAAGTTTCTTTAAGAAAAATCTGGGACCTCAGGATTCCAAAATTTAACAAAAATATGACAATTCTCATTAAAGTACTCCGATCTCCAACAGTAGTGTAGTCATGCCCAGGTTTTGTTACCTTCCAACACAGATGTATTAAGAGGTCTGTATCTGATCTAATGCAATATTTGGAGAATATGATATGCTGGCAAAGAAACAATTTTCTGCTAAGATTGATGCCAGACTATCAAATATTTAGATTATTCATCATTCTAGAAGTACATAACAGTACATATGCATCTAATGTCAGAACTAAAGCATGAGTTATGCAAAGCACAATAGCTTTGAAAATGTATTGCCTGCTATTAAGAAAAAGAATAACTCTACACAATTTCAGAGATCTTTTTTCTACAAACCTTAAAAAAAATTCTGGACAAATTGCCAAGTTTACAAATATGCACACACATTCCACATATGGATATGCTTTAGTAATCATCTTTACAAACCTTTTAGGCTACACATGGCTCTAATAAATAACCCATTCACAAACAATATATTATCATCTAAAAAAAAGAAAACCCCCAAACCCTTTTCATATACAGCCCAACAGTTCTAGCCTTCACTTTCAACCCCCAGCTTCATGATCAATCATTACGTCAGTGTTCATTTTTCATGGTTTGGTGTTGAACAATAAATGAAAAAGAAAATGACTGAAATAATTAATATTGTCTCTGACAATGAGCAAAGCTCAAGAAAGAGCTCACGAGCGACAGCTGAGGACAGTCTGCCCTCTGTAAGTTGCAAACGTAATAAAATCTGAACTTTTTTTCTCTTTTGTTTTTGAACAAAGTTCACATGGGCCAAACTGCATGATGGGAAGGCTCACATGTCAGTCCTTTTGTGTAAATAGTAAACAGCTGCAGTTAAATGTTTTACCTCTTGAAGGACAATACTTATTAGCTCAAGGTTAAGAGCCTTGCAGAAGGCCAACCTAGCTACTGTAGAGCTGTGAAATATCATCCTTTAGCTATCTGCTGACACATGGTCAAGGGCTGAGTTAACGTGATATGGGTAATGCGAGCATCACTGCTCAGAAGATGACAAAAAGTTGTGGTCCCTAGTCCCCAAATTATCAGGGCAGTAACTGCCCAACTGACTGGTAAGACCCTTTCTCAGCTTTGATCCCATGAGTTTTCTCCACTGCCAAGTCTCACTGGATTCAGTTACCTCTATCTATCACATATGTATGCTTCTTGTGTACACGCGAGCCAGACAAAGACCTTTTGTCTATGTGGTCTGTTTTGTGCAGGCACGAATGGAAGCCAGGAGGAGTGGCAGAAGGGTTCGGTAGAACATATGACCAAGTGTCTCAAGTTGTTTCTCCCTGCGTGTGAGATCCTGTGTATCAATCCGTACAGAGGCAGGTGTCATAACAAGGAAAGACAGTAGTGCTAATGGCAGTGGGGTAATTATGTCTTTCTTGACGTTTCTTTTGAAACTGGAGTGCCCTTATGAGAGGAACTGACAAAGCCTTTCCATACTGTGGATGTGAAGCTGAAGCAGGAGACACTTGGCAGTGAGGTGCTGGGACAGAGGGAGATGAGGTCCATAGGAGAACAAGCGCTGAGGACCATTTGTCTGAGCTGGGAGGCATGATCTTGACTGTGCTGTCTGCATTTGCCCCAGTGTGGTGATGCAGGTGGTAGGGAGAGAGAGGTGACACACTCCCCCACCTTTCTCCATTTAAATCTGTGCCTAATACATCTAGTCAAAGTGCAATATATCATATTCATTCATGGTCTGTCTTAATACTTCTTCTCCTAAATTGAACATTAAAATAATAGGAGATCATAATCTGGCTAATTGTTTTTCCTCATTGTTTTTATTTTTTCTTACATATAATGAGGATTCTGACTTCCCAGATTTGTCACAGTTAACAAGAATATGTACCTTTTCCTTGTCATGTAGGACTCAAACTTCTCATCTTAGTCTAAACATGCCCAATTTTTGCTTTCTTCTAGTACTGACATATTAGACATCCAGCCTATCCCAAGATATGGAAGATGTATTTACCTTGGCAAAGAAACCATTTGGAGCCTGACTGATGCCAGACCCTAGGCAGTACTGATTATTCCCCTTTTTGTTGGTATGCAAAAGTCTTTCATCAAAATTAAAGCCCAGGGCATTCAAATCCTGATCTATTTTAGCTGAATGTGACCATGGTTATGTTTTTGGCACACCGAGCAGCTTTTGCCACAGAAATAAAATGCTTTGTGTGGCTCTGTTTTTAGTCTGTATCATCATTGTTTATCTAGTGCCTAACAACAGAGTATGCCTATGAAATGCTCTAGATTTAAGGGTACAGAGACCATTTTGGCTTTCTGCAGGTTGTCACAAACGACTGCAGTACTCATTTCAATGTGTAGTACAAATGCTGCTTGTTCGATTGATGAAATACACCCCTGAATGAGGAAGGCAGGTACACAATAAAACCAATAAGTAAATAAAATTCTAAAAAACCATATCTCCACCGTAAGTCTTCCTATCTCAGATCTGACTGCACAACACCATTTCCCAAGCAAGAGAGAAAGCAAAAAAATGTCTTGAGCTGCCAACAGGTTTTAGTTCCCTTGGTCTAACGCCATCCTGATGTCCCTCCTCTTAAGAAGAACTTGGGTTTAGACTGGGGTCCTGAGGGCTGCAGCTGATCTCATCTTTATTCCAAAAAAACGTAGTGTCTAATCCAAACTGACTTCTAGTGAGTGAGTCAAAACCCAAAGGATGAATTTTTGCTAACGGGTGAGTTTAAGTTTGACAGGCACCGTAAAGGACCTCCCTATTGCCAGCAGTTAGACCTAGTTCTCCTTTAGCTCTGCAAAAAGAGGTTTTAAGGGTCTAGTCTCAAGTTCTGATTTTCTTAAGTGGCATTGCAGTAACTGTAGATATTCTCCTATTACTGGTCCCGTGAGAAATAACCCCAGCAAACTCAGCAGCACCGCGCACTGTAGCACTTAGCTGGAGTAAGGCTAGAAGGGAATTGGGCCCTCTGCCTGTTTGCAGTGCATGAGCTCACTACGGTTTGGAGACACAGAATAACATGCTCCCTGCAGCTAACAGCACCGAGCAGGTGGGCAGCCACATGTCGCACTAGTCTGCGTTTCCAAGTGACCTTCACTAGCAGCCCCGTGCACAACATATTGCATTAATCCTTTCTGGAGGTCACAAAACCATGGCTAAGTGTGCTGCAGTGCAGATCCAAGAGAAACAGTTGCAAATGCCTAGCCAGATGCAGACAGAAAAATATGCTTTTCATGTAGCCTGTTCAGAAGACTGAATAATTTATTAGTGCATCACATGCTATTTTTCAAAACTATGCCACTTTAAAGAAATCACATATTTTAAATTATAAGCAGGTCCTACTAACAAAGTGGATCACAAATGCCAAAGCAGACAAACCGTTGTGTGTCCGCCAATTCCACGTCAAGTGACTTTGATTACATCATGGCCAATGGATAGAGAAACAGAACATCACAGTAATGAAACAATTACCGCGGCTCCGTTCAAACGTAGCTTGGTGCACTCAAACCTGGATGTAAAGGCCTTGAGGTAACTCTTCCCGGAGCGCCCCCATACCTCCACCCAGCCTCTCAGTAACAGACTATCAAAGGCTGCAGAGTGGATTCATTCCAGTGGCTTTTCTGGCCTTGACAAATGAAATACAGTTTGCCTGTCTCACTGTGGGTATTGTTTTCTGCACTGTAATGCAGCACAGGTGTTGCCGGCCAGGAAGGAGACGCACTGGCAGAAGTGTGATAAGGAAACTCGTGAAGGAAGCCGTACCATGGAAAGTTGGGGAGAGGAGGCGAGGTGAAGGGCCCTCTGGCCCCTGAGGGTACTGCTGGGCCCTGGCATTCCCCCAAGACTCACAGCATATGTCTAGGTACCATATGGTTTGAGGATGAACTTCCTGTGCTTCTAAGGGGTGGAAGAGAAGGAGGAAGCGTTCACGTATGGGGAGAATAATTGCTTCCCTCTTCCGCTCCTTCTCCCCCTGTGCCCCGAGCATCAACTTTACACCACCATAAGAACGAGGTGCAGTATGATCTGCAATGAGGCGTTTGTAGATAAAACCTTGACTGAAACGTATGGGAGAGCAGAGAGTAAAAAGAAGACAGGATAGCACCCTAAAGCACATGCTGTACCTCACAACAGCAACAGCCTTACTTGTGTTTCACGGTAAAGTGGACAGTGAGTTCAGAGGGCCTCAGATCATCGGAATCAGTTTTATTCTGGTTCTAGGAAGGATCTTTCCTGTGTTTATGCCACACTGGTTTTGTGGCCATGGAGGAGTCTGTGCTTTTGTGGCCATACATGCAGCGACAAAAGATTTGTTACTATCCTCAGCCTGCCTTATCATATAGCTTCTATCGCACAGAGCCACATCTGAAAATCTGACAGTCCTCACCAAAAATTATCACAGTACGTGATAAGCATCATTTGCAATTGGAGCAGGATATGAAAAATGGAGGCAATTTTGTTGTGACGTATCCCATTTCACAAAATGTAAGGATCTGTGTTGTTTCTATTAAGCTGGTGAGAATTCAATTAAAATTTTCAGTAGTGAAGATAGTGTCCTAAGTAAAAAAATTAAAAAAAAAAAAAAAAAAGAAAGATGAAAGGGCTTGAAGTCTGCGAAAGCACTACCCTATGGAAACTCCACCTAGAGGCAGATTTTCACACACATCTGCCCAAAAAAGCAGCACAACATAGCCTCAGTCATGGCCATGACAGCAAAGATGCTCAGTACATGGACAGGTTGATACATTGCTCCCTACCCTCATTATACCCATGGTCTCCAGATTACATATGTGACTCCAGACAATATTTTTTCATTAGCAATCTGGATATGGTTACACTGAGAGCTTTAGCCATGTGCTAATGAAAAACAAAGAAACCCTGCTGGTGGTCAAAAGTAAACTGGTTGTCAGGAAATTAGGAATTATATGCAGTAGTGTCTGTGTCACATGCTTATCTAACTTCTCTGAAGAATCTTCTTATTGACAGGCACAGGTGTAGTTCTCTCGTGTGGTCATTTTTTATTATTTTTTAATTTTTTTTTGGATACCAGGGCCAGAACCATACTCAGAAGGTTGTTACTAGTCTCTAGCTTGGGCTGAACTGGCAGGATTTGGCCCTTATTCTAGGGCAAATGTCCCTATTTGAAGCGATGATCATTCATTCCTTTATTTCTGTAGGTAATCTGAAATGTGGAATGGCAATTTAAAAATCCTATCTCAATGAATACATTCAATCAAATTACCTTAAACTTAAAACTAATCCTTATCAAATAGTATCTCATGAAAAAGGTTATATAATTTTACATATTTTGATACAGAATTAGCAAACCCATCTCAAAGTTTGAACTCATCTTTTCACAAAAGCTGCAGTAGAATAGCTCAGCCATTTTGGTGTGCTTGCAATGTCACTGGGGGTGATCTTTCTGGGTCAGATTTCTAGAGCTGTTCAAATGCTTAATTTCCAATGAAATCAACCTTTAAAAAGCTGGCCCACTTTCCTCCAAATTAAAGTGGGAAAAAAAAAAAGATCGAAAAAAAGAGAAGCTGATAGGAGAAGTGTTTAAATGTCAAAAGAGACATGGTAATGCAGACTACAGATCTGTTCCTCTTTTCTTTGACTCCTCTGCTTCAGCATTCTACCCTTGGATGACAACCTTAGCCTTTGGGCTGCTCCCCTCTTTCCTCTGGGCAGGACCATCTGCTCAAGCTTTCCCCAGCGTGTTGGGCTGCACTCACGCTGTTTGCCTACCTCTCCAGTTATAAAGCTGGTTTTGTAATTTACATTAGCAAAGGTGTGACAGCATGTATTCTGTGTGGCATACGTAAATACACATGGCTCAATTAGTCTTTTGCTTTGCTTTTATGTTAATATGAGTCAAAGGATTTCTCTGAAGCCCTACCAGTGTCAGGCCAGAGTGAGAGGAGTTAAGCTGTCATCCATACCTGGTACAAAACAGGTTTTGTATCAGACCAGGAAGAACAGACTCATAGGAAAGACAGTGCAGTAAATCCATAACACATTTTCAGTTTTAGGTTTGGTTTTTCTTTTTTGTTTTTCCTTCTAACTCCTCTAAGAGCCATACCAAGCCCCTTCCCTTGACATCTGGGGAACTTATTACAGAAATCAAAGTGAATCTATGGCCCACAAGGACAATTGTCATCTGAAGGGCATTTTCTACTATAAACCCAATTAACAGATCTGTGAACTTAACACTTCTCCAAGCTGATGAGAGGAAATCCCTCTTCTACTTGATTTTCTAAATATTTCTGTGTAAAGCATTTTATGGCAAGAAAGTATTTCTAAGATAAATGCATGTAAGCTTGTAAGTACAAGGAATTAAAAAAATAGCACTGTTACATCCTTATAAAATACCACTGATTGTTATATTTATTTCCTATTTCTTCCTTCCTCCTCCCTGTCTTTGTCCTACTGTTTTCCTGACTTATTTGGGAGACCGAACATGAAGGACTTTTATAGAATCATTGGATATGTCACAGATTCACTGTATTAGTAGTGGCAAAAGTCATATTGAAAAGGACTTTGAAAAATAATTCCTCTCAGTGAATTCAGCTTTCCAAACTCCAAATGTTCACATCTCTATTGTTCCTTTAAATAGCTTCATTTCTGTGGAGGGCTGATGAACTTCCCAGATGGAATATAAAACTTTGTGTAGGTCTTGAGGTGCTCCTTTTGCTCTTTATGAAGAATAATGGAAGAAAAATAGCTTTCAACTGGTAGGATTTTATGAAAAATAACTGCTCAGAAAATGGAAATATTTTCAGACAAACTGACTAACTGAAGCTTTTTGGCTGTAAAATATTTGGTTTGCTTTGATAAAAGTTTTCAATTAAAGATCAGTTTATTTTTGTGCACAAAGAAAAGTAGCAGCATGACAGTACCTGATGGATTAAATGAGTGCATAGTGTGCCCTGTTGTTCCACTGCTTTTTCTTAAGTCACCTAAAGCACAGCTGCTGCATGCCTAAGACTTGCAAGGAACATGCTCTGTCCTTGCAAACATGTTATTTTCATTCTTAAACAGTAAGGAAAAAAAAAATTATGTTTCTCCTCTCTTGCAGCAGCTTTTGATTGAAGAGTTAGAAAAATAATTTGTCATTACAGCATTGGCTACAACACAAGCACTGAAGTCAATGGAAACACTTGCAGAAGTCCAGCCTATGATTCCACCCCTGATTATAGGGGCCCTCCTTTTATAAATTGTGTTTTTGCATGGATTTTCTTTGGAGAGTTCTCAAGATTCCTGAAATTCTTGAACAAATTTAAAAGTGAGAAGTGAAGAACTGCATCAAGGTGGAGTGTTTGTCTTTTAGTTCAGATAAAGCAACTAAGTCAGAAAGATGTCATCTGGCTAAAAGCTGTGTTTAAGTTTCATGGTCAAAGCGGTTGCTCCAAAGACCACTGAAGTTAAAAGACCCCCAAAAACTCTTAATATCCTTAGTGCAGTTTGGAGCAGGACCTAAGTATGAGGAGAAAAATGCTAGACTTGCAAACTAATCTTCTGTTCACATTTGGGATTAAACGCTGCTCCATATGAGACTGCTAAGGTCCATAATAAATAGTTTGAGGCTACCACAGAGATGGGAAAGCAAGGGAGATTAGGGGGACTCATTTTTATTTAATTTGTTCGTAGCACAGTCTGCAAGACAACAACAGAAGGGGGAAACAACTTTGTATTTATTATTATGGCTGAGCTGCATGTAATAAATTATGGAACAAAAAAGACTGAGGGATAATTGACTGAAAAAACAAATGTCAGTTAAAGTAAACACAGCAGTTTCCACTGAACCTATTTGTAAAAATGTCAAAGGAGCTGAGTTGTTTTCCTTCACAATATTTGTGCTGGTATAAAGGGACTGTGGTTTAATTAAATTTCCCCACAGAGACTAGGTATTCCACTAGATGTCACTTTGAGACTTTGCTAAGATGAAGGACAGCATCCTGATGAACGGATGCAGCATCCCCCACTGCAAAGAGGATGGGCTGAGAGCTGTCTTGCAGAGGAGCCCCTAGTCAGGAATGTAATACTGGGGTATATTAAACACAATGAGGCTGATTACGGTTAAATAACCCCCTGGCAGGAGAAGAGCTGCCATCTAGAAATGCGTACTAACAAAGATTATTCAGCCAGCAGAAACTTTTTGCACTGCTCTCGAGGGAAGAAATGAGGACACCACTGTCTTTGGCAACAATCCACCCTGTCCTCTCTGTAGTGACACAGTGGAACAGGGTCAGGCTTGATAGGAAGGGGGCTGGCTCTTGGGCAGCTCCTCTGTGATTCCATGGGAGATTTGATGGATCCAAGCAAAGTGCTGATCTAGCAACTGCCCCAAACATCTCTCATCTCTCAGCACAGGAACAAGGTACTGGCCCTGACGTGGACATTTCTTCCTAGAGCACCTTACAGGCAATACAAAGCACATTAAAAACATGTCAAAAAAAAAAAGGAAGTAGATGATTCAACCTTGTTTTGGAACTGCCCTGTTCTTTTGTTAATCAACTGTTATCTAATACCCCAAACAAAGGATGCCAAAGTTTCTTTAGATATCATGTGCTGAATATTGAGTAACAATAGGGAAAGTAAAATATAGCATGCTTGTTCTTTTAAAGGCAGGTGAAAAGTGAATGATGTGTCTCTGTTCCCATTAAGGCAGTAAGAAAAGAGTCATCACAGTGGCAGAACCCTGCCTTTTTAGCCCAGTCTAAAGAGGCTTAATATTAATCAAAAAAGGGAGAGCAAACCAAAACAAAACCCAGTTCACAGCCTTTAACAATGCTGGCACAGAGATATTTCTGCATGGAGCAAGACCTTGTGTTTGCACCTACACTCAGCTGTGATAATCACACAGAATTAGCTGCTGGGACACAAAAATCCAGGAAATGTTAAAAAAAAGAAAAAGGCAAAAAGCACAAAGAAATATGTCTGCACATTAAATACACTCTACCACATCTACTGCCAAGGGTGCCTGTCCAAAGCTCTGGCAAGCTGCATACTGTTTGTGTTGTCAACAAGCAGCAGCTTTTGTACCTATGCAGGTTTGTTTACTAAATATATGAAAACAATGGAGCTCAATTAAAAGTAGATTAACCACACATGTACCAAAGGAATGTGTACTTAACTGACTATGGTGAATCTGGCTCCTATTCAATCCCCTGGAGAGGCTGCTCTGGCATGTCTGCTGAGGCCTTATTGGTATCCCATCTAGGCACAGTGGTGGTAATGGCTCCTCTAGAATATATTAAAAGGATTGTATAATAACCATTGGGCAGATGTTGCAATAGCAGAAGTTTGCTGCAAGCGCGCAGATGGGGCGGCAGATTATCCTGGGAAGGGGACCATGAGTTGATGGGTTCATTTCCATTATTGCTTGGCAACGCACCGCACACATCACCAGACAGGCTGGAAAACCCCTTTCAAGGAACCAAAATGAAAGCTTACACAGGGAGATGATTTATAAATTAATACTGTCAACTGTGCAAACCTATGGAGAGAATGTCCAAGGGAGTTTCTACTTCTAACTTCATTAATGAGAAGAAAAGAGAGTGCAAGCAAGCAAAACAGCAGGCTACAAAAGTATATCTGAAAAATTGTAGAATTAAGTACATCTCCAGCCACAGACTTCAGGTCCTCAGTAACTCTGAGTCCTTCCAAGTAATAATCTGAATTAGAGCTGTGTCCAACCCAGTCCCTTTGATCTAAGCAATTCCTTCAGTCAGAGTATTCTAAATTAAACATTTTCAAATAAATCCAAGCTTTATGTTAACTTGGGTCAAAACCTTTTCATAGTTACTTACGAAAGTCCGATTTAGGATTAGCAGCTACTGGTTTGAGATTGACAAAAGCCACTTCAGTGATTTTTTCCCAGATTCTCTTGTGAAGGGCTCAGGGAATAGTTATATCCCACTTAATTTTTTTTTTTTAAATTCAAATATATGGAAGCATATTCAGGTTATTTTAGAAGTATTTTACTCACCAAACCCACAACTTCTATTACTTAGAAACATATGAGTAGGACAACAATTTCAGCCACACATTGATATAAAAATTACAGAAACTGTATATGAGTTAGATAATCATCTCACAAGATGTTTTTGCCTTTTTGGTTTTAAAAAAGAAAGATTTCTTGAGGAGATGGCTTCACATGTGAAAAAGTTTTTCGGCCATAATTAATTGCTTTGTTGCTTCTGTTGAAGAGCAGTTTCCTAAATGATCATGAGGCCACAGATTTGTGTGGCATTGCAGAAATATTTCTGGTATGCGACAGCTGGTTTGCTGGGGAACCCATCCCATTTTTTGACAATAATATTACAACACATAACTGCAATGCTATATTCGAAACACTCTACAAAGAATTAACTAACCAGTTTAGCAACCCTACCACAATGGTTTTTATTTGTCCACCCAGCTAAAACAGATGAGTCAGAGAGGCTAGGGGATACTCCCCAAAAGAACAATTCAGTCATAGTTAGATGTATAATCAGAAACTGGATACTGGATAGAAAAGGATACTACTGGTATCCCTTTCTAATGACTAAAATAAATTATTTTTTCTTTTTGAGGCAACCTAACTAAACTCCAATATTTTAACTTAAATAAACTCCAGCAAGTATCCAATATTTGTTCTAAAAAAAGCTATTATAATTCTGCCATTACCTTTGGTAAAAGTCCTGTAGGCTCTATATAGAAACAAAGAAAAGTTGTTTTTTTTAAAAAAAACCACAAAACCTCACCTTGCAAAAAAATGCTTAGTTATCTGATCAATATAGTTACAGAAGTACTTTCATAGTCTAAAATTCAATAACCTTGGTTAGCATTTCTATAATACAGCAAGACAATGATGTGGAGGAAATCCAGGCTCCATTTAAGTCAATGGAAACTTAGAGGCTTCAGTGGAGCTGGGATTTGACCATACTACGTTTTGGGATGACACTTCTAGGCATGTCTTAAATTTGCATACAGATTGCTGGGTCCACATCCTATGCCTTCTATAGTACTTTCCTATATAGAAACAGTTTCCTTGGCTTTTAGCACAAAAGGTCGATATTTTGGTGTGTGGTGCGTGTGTGTGTGTGAAGTATAACACATTTGTTTAGGAAGCTACACAAACATGTTCCTATTTTCAGATTAGAAATAGTCCCATTAATTTGATAGGACTAGCTCTGTATGGATAGAGATGTTGAAATTAGAACCTTTATGAAATGAAGTAAATTGTTTCTTTGTGCATTAGCATTTTTAGAGAAGCAATATGTGTATCTTTTGTGTTATCTTTGGCGTTCTTAGTTACTGAAGAGTTTGATCAAACTCCACTGGAATCTAAAGGGAAAGGGCTGGACCCTAAATCAGATCTGGACTTTTCTGAAATAGTCAAAAATGTCAACAAACAACTTGCAATTATTTCTCTGTAGCACCGATGATAGGCTTTCAACACAGTTTGTTCCATTACATAGATGTTCTATATAAAATTCAAGATTCCACACTACATTTTTGCACACAGCTTCTTTCTATCACCTTATCAAAATAATAATATAAAAAATACCATTCCTTTTCATACAGTGGGAGATAAAAGTAGATAAACTGAATGCATTCTTACAAGTCTGCTTTTCCCATCAAGGGCTGCATATTATTCCAGTATTCAACTGAATAAATATACAACTAAGAATAAATTTACACTCACATGGATTCCCCCCATATTACTTAGATTAAAGGTTTAAAACAACTCTACTACCTTTAAACCTACAGCTAATTAGGTCTTTTCTACCTCTAGTGCATTCTACAGAATAAATGTATCTTCGGGCACAGAGAGGTAAAGGGGTTAAAATAAAAAAAAACCACTTCAGGTAAACCCAGTGGGATTATGACCAGTTCAGAAAAAGATCTAATACTCTGAAGTTCTTAGCTAATTTTCAAATGGATAGGAAACAGGCACCAAAAGCTTGCCTTAAGTACAAAAGCTGTGTTCAAATTATATTACTGTTCAAATTTGGTCAAATTTACTCAATGAGTATAATTTTAAGGTGCATATATTCGCAGAATTACAGCTACTTGTCAAATAAATTTTTGGAAGAATGCTTGCTGTATTTGTTGTATTATTAACAATCATTTGGAAAACTTCACTGATAGTTTTTAGGTCTAAATCTGAAGAAGAAAAAAAAAATTGTCTATCTTATGTCTGATTGGTGGAGAAAAGGACAACTGACACAAAAGGGCCTTTCATGCACACCTACACACACCAAAGCAGATCACATACATCTATTTAATATGCAAACACACACAGAGTACTTCAGAGTAACAGTGATCTCAGCAGCAGGACTAATATAAAACATTTGTGAAGACAAAAGACTGTATCTTAAAATGCAAAACATACTGATATTTGGCAGACTAATATATTCAGTTTAGTTTATAATTCTAGAAATTGATCATATTATCCACCAAACATCCTGTTATGCAGAGATCTCTTCTGAAGACAAACTACACTGAAGACAAACTTCTGGAGGCCAATTATATTCCAAAGTGTTTTCAAATTAAAAAATAAATTATTTCAAACATATTGCAGAAAAATGAAATCTATTCCCAGATTCATTTCACTGTTTTTTTCAGGCACTGCTATTGGGAAGAAAATCACCCATCGGACAATAGAATTACACTCTCCTCAGTATCCAAGGAGCACCTCATTTACACTCCTGCCAGCATATGAAATTACATCTTTCATTCTCACACTGAATGATAGTCAAAAGGCTATTCTGCAGGCTTGATTTTGGGAGATACACCCTCTTCAAGATTTTTAGATATTTCATCTCCTGCATGTTAACATTTTCTCGGTGCTGCCTCTCTCACTTCATTAATTTTTGTTTAGCCACACACACATTTTAAAAAAACTGATTTGACTTGAGTGGTTGCAATGCGGTTTCAGTGTAATTTAGATACAGTAAATTATAGATATAAAAATAGAAATGTACTCGTCATACAGCTACCCGGCCACTGACCTACCAGGATTCGTTTGTTAGACACTCGGATAAATCCCAGTGATTTTCTTTCAACTTAATATACGTGGGAAGTGGTTATATGAGACCATTACAATGGTTTAAGTGATAAAAATTGCTGTAAGCGGTAAAATGCTCACAGATCTTTGAAAGCTTGTGGTAGATTGTTGCCTGTTTCTTTATTAGCACAGGGGATGATGCCTGAAGATGGAGCTGTTTACAAACTTCTGTAGGACAAAAGGGACCATACCTATTTGCAACACAAACTTCGCTGAAACAAGCACTGTAGTTACTTTTTTTAAGGTGCAAATAGATCTGCTGGATCCTAAACACTATAATAAATTTTTAAAGTAGGGATATACCATATATGTATTTTTTCCACAAGTACCTAGAAAATATTTCATTTCAGAAGGGAAGTCATCGATGAAACATTAAATGAATGTTAACTGCCAAGAGGCTTGTATTTTTACCAATCTAATATTTATGTATGGTTTCTAATAGCGCTCGAAGTCTCCAGTCCGAGTTATTTTTTCATATTTTATGCCTATGTGTGGTCATACTGATTAGATTTTGTCATCATGTCATATCCATAGTTGACCTTTTTCCATTAATCATGCCAGAAAAGCTGTTAGGCACAGCTACAGATGTCAATCTTTCCTTGCCTTCTGCAAATCCAACTTTATCCCCATGAGGGAGAATTTTCAAAGCTGGTTCAATGTAGCCAGAAAGCAGTATGCTTGTATAGGATTTATTTCTTCAGTGTGGCTACTGGTGCAACACCTACACTCTTTTTTGGTGGACTTCCATAATTCTTATGCTGAAGTTAAGCAGTGCATAATTACTTGAAGAATCAGGGCCTAAGCAATCATAAAAGTTATCCAAGTGCACATATAAACATACTGTGTTGCATATTCAATGTATATAGTCTCTACTATGGTTTACAGTATCAGCAAGAGCACATATCTTCCTAGAAACTTGAAAAAGGGTTTGCCTGGGTCCCTGTGCTTGCTTCACCGACAGCCATTATTATAACCTTAGCTTTTCATGTAGCTCTCACCTTCCTTCCAACAAAACATGCAACGTAAGCACTGCCTGAAGGTGCCCAATCCATTACTTACATTAAATGGATTATCTACCTGGATTATCTACCTAGCTGATGTACAATTACTATTTTTTGTTGTGCTGTTAGACAGAAGTTTTGGCTTTGTAATAAACTGTACTATTCTCACACAAGCATACATACATACACAATCACATGCTGCCTTTTTCTTTCAGTTGCACCGGTTTAATTAAGAGATTTTAATCAAGCT
This sequence comes from Falco biarmicus, assembly GCF_023638135.1. NCBI lineage: Eukaryota > Metazoa > Chordata > Aves > Falconiformes > Falconidae > Falco > Falco biarmicus. Next base: position 60,678,793 of record NC_079288.1, on the reverse strand, counting down.
CCAGTACTGTCATAAAAAAAATTAATCTTAACTGCCTATGTGAATATAAGTAGGCTGTCAGCTAATTTTTTATCTAGCTTTTTAAAAAGCACTGCATAAATAATTCAAAATACCATCTACACCTTGTCTAATTACCAGACTTAAATCCTGAAGCTTCATCAAGTCTCAAAACAAAAACAAAAGCAGAAACAATACCCAGGGTGTACTTTGCTTTTTAGGGTAACTAGCATCAAACATACCTAAAAATACTATTTATTTTGGACCATGGCCCTATCTCCTGTACACAGAACCAAGAAAGCCCATTGGTCATTACTGACAGCCGGCATAGCCAGTGAATATAAAAGGTTAATTTGGTCAAAGAAAATTCTGAATTCAGCTCCACGTGAGACTGCATAGACCAAGTTTATGAAAGGTTTCACATTGTCCCCTTGCCCTGTCTGGGACAATGTCCTTCATAAAAATCTGGCAGCAGTTCCTTACTCTCATTTAATTTGTCAGTACCCAGATGTATAACAATAGAGACACTGTACTACAGTGACAGGAATGACTGCTGGATAAAACACAATTAACTGCTTAGGGTCTATTGAGAGAAGACAGACAATACAGAAATCAGAGAACCGGCATCACATGCTACAGCAGCACCTTCTGTGTTTTCCATGGTGTCTCAAATTTGTGCATAGAGTCATGCAGTGCATGCTGTGGGAATCCATCCTTAAAGACAATGAAGATACAGAGAACAGCAGCAAGATCTATGTCTGAAAGGAAATACTTCATCTTCTTCCTTGTCATGCCCAATGTCCTCAAGGAAGTTTACAAGCCTTAGCTTCACCTTTGGGTGGAGGCAATGAGATCATTTCTCTGCATGTTTTAATACGTCTTGCAGATTTCTACTTGACTTCTCACCACAGAGATAGTTTGCTCTGATTCATTCATTTAATGAGTGAATCAGGGGTTATTTGGATTTATTGAAGAGAGAACATCAGTAATCTACTGTGGCTCTTTTTGGCTTGGTCTTTTTTTGTTGTTGTTGTTTACATTTTCTTATTTAAAAATAGTTCTGAAAAATCTCATTTGCTCCATTGTCATATTTTTTGTAATCCTACAAAACCTCTTCAGTCACTGGTATCTTGATGTTTGATTAACTATTGTCCTTTGGAGATTAAAGGTGATGAGAGAGAAAAGGGAAAAGGAAGAAATGACTGATCATAGTATACTAGGAGTCTGAGTAATTGAAAATATCTCCATAGATTTCCTTGGTCATACGTTCAACAGAACTGTAAGATTTTCTAGGAATTATAAAGAGAAAACAAATGCTATTGTACTCAGAATCTCTGACCAACTGCTTATCTTGACTGCATGTGATCTCCCTTTTCTGCTTTTGTGAAAATTTATCAGATAAACATTCACATGAACAATTTGTGCAACACTCAACTAACCGACGTCTTGCTTGCATGTAATTGATTGCAAGTTGGACTGTGTGTTATGCGCCAAAGGTGAGCTTTCTAATAGGGTCAAGGTCAATGGCATTACCATAGGCAAAGATTGTTCTTAACTGACTGAATAGCTGAAGAACATGGTGTGGTGTCATCCAACATCCCTGACAAACCTGTATTCAGACTTAAGACAGGTAACAACCGCAGGTAACTTTTCTACTTGGCTTCTTCCTTGTTTTAAAAGCAAGTGATAGGTAGTTTCAGTGGGTTCATGATATGCATTAGAATGTACTAAAACCAAAAGATCAACAAATATTCCATCTGGTGTTTTTTAAACGGATGCCATATTGTACAGACTTCCACCTTGCAAGCTTTATGTTGCAATTCACACATGGAGGTCTCTAACAAAAATATCTTTTGAAAAATATTTGGATCCATAGTTCAAAACCAAGACCCAATACCTGTCATGATTCAGTTCTATGAGTAGGAAAGACCTAAGACAAAATGAGGACTGAATTACCTAGCCAATTATGCTGTATTTTAATTTATTGTGCACAGATTCCCCAGGTACATGGCAACTGTCAATGCTATTGCTGGGTTTCATCTGAAGAAAAATGTAGTTCCAGGCTTATGAAACTGCCTCCTCCTTACCTGCACTGTATGTACAAGCATATCTCTTGCTACATCTCTAGGGAGCTTCTCACTTGCTGGAAAACAGGCTATTTGGCATTTATTTTACAGTATCAGAAAAAAGGAGTTTTCATGCTACAATAATAAGTTTTCAATTTACAACTTCTGTTTAATCTTATCTAGAAACAAATATTGAAGTTTTAGATATGAATGAAATCAAGGAAGCCAGATGTGGACATCAGTTTGTTTATAATTTTTCAGAAAATAGTTTAATGAAAGTTCTTTAATTAGAATCCCATTTCTTTTCTGGACAATTTACTCTGTCTAATGGACAACATCTCTCCCATATCCAATGCTGAAACCTCATCGTGCTTTATATTTTCATCATTCACTGATGAAAATAGTCATGCTTTTTCAAAGTTTAAATTTTTAATTTTTTAAAAAATTAGAAGTAAAATTTTTGTCTAGAAGAAAAACTGCAAGTGACACTCACATGCATTATATTAGTACTTATTGTTTTGTAATTAATAGTTGGATTAGATGCATGTATAATTGATCTCATCAAGCGCTTTGATGCTACCAAAAACATTTCAGGAAATAGTATTTTTGAAATGTCTTTATAAAGTAAAAGAAGAATATTTGCAGAAAAAATGAAAGCAAAGTTCACAACAAAGCAATCTATGCCCTTCATAGCAATATGCTGGATTCAAGGAAAAGAAAAGTATTTTGCCAAAGCTGGTAGAAGGTGAATTTCCCTTGTCAAATTAAATCTGCCTTACTGGTAAAGAAAGGCAGAAAAGCCAAGTGATTTCTAGAGGGGAAAGTCTAGATTTCCCTGGGCCCACAGCATTCCTTAAACATATAAAGTTCCTGCACCTGTTTTGTCAGTCCCTGTTTGTGGTGGTGCCTGCAGTCAAGCTGAAAATTGACTGCAGGAATCCTGAGTTGCAAGCCAATGCCCAAGTAGTTAGGTATCCTTCCCACCTTCTACTCCTGAAAAACTTAGGAACAATTTTGACATCCATGTGTGAAACCTTCTGAGGGCAGACATCCCAGTGCAAAACCCAATCCCCTGTATGCCACAGAACCCTATCCCTCACTATGTGCTCATCAGGACAGTTGTTTTCCATGTGTCTATACAAAACTTGTTCTAAACACATTTAGGTAAAGTTTTTTGAGCTTGCAATGTATTAAAATGTATATCCATATATCATTACAGAAGATCAGAGAGAGGAAGGCTATGACATAGGAAATGAGTTAAATTCAAATAAATCTTCATTCGCTGCAAAGAATTTCTGAGTTCTGGACTAGTGTATGAAGTTTCCATGTACCACAGACAAAAAGTAAATGCAATATCGTAAACTTCTTTCTGGCCTATGAAGCACTGTAGAATGTTGAGTAAAATGTCTCATTCTTTAAACAGAATGCATTTAGTATGATTCATGAAAAAGTTTACTCTCGGTTGACTTCAATTTTGTATTTTTAAAGAGAGCTACAATTGGCACTTGCCAGAATTTAGTTTGAAGTCAAAATTATTTCAGCTACTTTGGCACCAAGTCTGCCTTTCTTTTATTTCCCCAGTTCAGCACAGAAAGTAGTTTTCTCACAGTGTACTCTCACTGTGCTAATACTGAGAAGTGCCAGATGGACTATCAGTACTCAGTTGTTTCTCTATCTTACACCTTTCTAGAGCTCTTTTCCCACCCATACATTCAACCAGCAACTCCTGTACTTCCAGGTAGACTCCTTCCATTATCTTTATAATAGTTTTCCTTCCCTGCATTTTTGTTATTTACTATTGACTGGCCCCTTTCTGATTCTCCATGCACATCTGGGACCAGCTGAGAGAACTCAATATACCACAGAACATTGATGCAACAATGCCTTTCTCCTCCAGCCCTCACCCACACCCATGGAAGCTGCCTGGTGCAGTTCACTTATCCAGTACAGAGCTTCTGACAGACTTATCATAAGGCCATTGTAGACATCAATAGAGTCACCAAGGCCATCGTAGACATCACAGTCATCAACGTATTTTTTTTCCCTTCCATCGGATTTGCATGCAGTTGCCAGAGAGCATACACTAAGGTGACAAGGCAATTCTCTTCAGCAGAACTATGTCTTCATCAAACATTGTGCTGACAGTTGTATCAGACAAGCTATGTGATGCCTTTTTCTGCACTCCCAGACAACATTAATGTCATTGGCAAAACAACCTGCACAGACATGCTCAGGAAAAGACAGGAGCAAGGCTTTGTGCTACCAAGGTTCAGCCATCCTGCCTCCACCTTCTGCAGACTTCACCATCCTAAGCAAGGCTAAGTCAGCAAGGCAATCTGAAGTCCACTTTGGTCTCAGTGCTCTCAGCCAGCTCAGCTAGAGCTGTAGCCACTTTCTGGTTTCTTTTACTTTTCTGTAAAAACTTATCACCAAATCCGAAGTAGCTTCTTCAGATAACTCATTTCAGCTTTTACCTGATCCCAGATATGTGTCTGCTCAAAGAAATGTTTCCCAGTCAGTGACTTGCTCTCTTCTTTATGTCTTTGATAGTCTTTCATGTTTGTCTGTGCTCAGGTCCAGGGAAGGCCACCTTCTTTACAACACAAACAAAGGCCTTGCGGCCTGGACATGGAGTTGAAGGACACTCAATAGCAAGCAATGGAGGAAGAAGCAGATTTTGCTTGCCCACTCAGAGGCTGCCACTAGGTCCATGGTTGGGTAATACCAGAAAACTCCAGGGATCAAATCTTTAGGGGAACACAGAGGCTTGACATCCTTTTTGCTGTGGAGATGACAATAAGCCTTAAAAACCCAGTAATATGGGAATGAAGGAGTCTTTCCACTGTGGGCTTGGTCTTGGCCACTGGCTATCAAAAACTAATGACAGGTGTTTCAGCTACGCTGCTTTGGAGAGCTGTCTCACCACTTTTTTTTGTGCTGGTGCTGCTCTTTAAACTTATAATTTGTCTGCACTGGGCAATAAAATATTCTATTAAGTTATTACTACATGCCTTGTGTATGAAAGGTTATGGCTGTTTCTCTCCACGCTATAATTACTTGTTACTTCACAGGACTTTGTGTTGCTTCTTAAAAACTAAAAATGAAAAGTTACGCTGCTTGTAAAAAGTTGGTTGTTAGCAACCATTGCATATTTCATTTAACGCCTTATGAATACAGGATTAATACATTAGTTTTCATTTCTGTTCCCTTAGTGATGAAACAAATACAAACTGTGAAAAGATGGTTTTTACATTGGTATGGGTGAATGTCATCCTGGAACAACAGCTAACTTGCATATTTGGGGTAGATTTACTTTTAAAAAGGTGATAAAGATGAGTGATTAAAATCAGGCTTAGCTTTCAAGAAAAAATTGCACCCATTTGTCTGATTTCTTGAAAGCAATCACGACTTCTCTTAGGGTAAAAGAAGAAGTTATTATATTTATACCTCGTCTATTTTATACAGATACACCCGTGATACTACAAGATCAATTTCTTCAATTTACAACCACCAACTGCCTACACACTATTAATTTGCCAGCCTTGTAATTATTCAATACCAAAAACTCTTTAATTGACAGTGTATGTATTTCTTTTCAACATTATTCCCAATATTAACAATAACGGACAGGAGTCCTTAAGTGGAACCTTACTAGAGTTTTTGAGTGCCATCTCTTTGCACAAGTCCACACAAAAATAGATGTTTTGAAAGAATATTAGTTGCAAAGTAAAATAATAAAAATGTTTACTTACAGCATTTATTCAGTTTTATACAAATTATGCTTCAGTCCTCACCTGCATGGTCACATACATATTTTCAACAGCCGTACTTTGTTCACAGCAGGTTTAGAAGGACATGGCTTGTTTCTGTTTTCATTCTTGTGTGATGGGAGCATTTTGTGATCCACTAAACATCAGCCAAAAATCATAGTGAATGTTCTGAATGTGTATGCAGACTCACAATGCAACTGGGAAGGATGCTTATTTATATACGCTGCATACTAGATGCTCCTGTCAAAGCTTAGAAGCACTTTGTAAGGGCAGCAATTTTGAGATGGTCTCTACATATCCTACAAACTTATATTTTCTTAAATTCTAGAAAAAGGAAAGAGTACAACACACATGCTCTGAACCTCAGCTACGTTCCATGTGAAATATTCACTTTGTCAAATGGAGGTTCAGACGTTACTGATGTAAATAATTATTTCTGTGTTTTTACATGACAGCAAATTTAATAAGAAGAGTTTGTCCCAAACGGGGATCACAGACATTTCTCAGCGAACATTTCAGTGACATGCTGAAGAAAGGCAGATGCAGATGAAAGTACAGCAGGCACAACGGGAAGTAACTTTATATTTGTGAAGCATGTGTGCAACTGAGCAGCTATTTTCATAGAGATACCGGGAACTGTCTCGACAGTTTTTAATATTCTCACTAGATATGTACATCGGACAAAATTTCAGGCTCTGGGAAAAGGTAGAAACAGAAAAAAATCAAGGACAGAATTATTTTTCTTTTAAAGTAACAGCCTTTCTTTCCTTTAACAACAGTAGCAGGATTTGTCCCATTTTATATATGAATAAATAAATAAAAAAAAAATATATAAAATATAGCAGTGTGTTTTCATACGCAAAGCCTCACAAGCAGTAGATACATAGACAGCAAAAGAAGACTGACTCCCTGCTGGCAGGGTTATGCAGTGAGAAGGCCCTTTACCCTCAATAGTCATTCTAAGCTGTACCACCATAAAAGAGGAGAACACACGAAAATGGCAGAATACTAGCAATTAATGTAATGAGTATAACTTTTCCCTTAAGGTTTTCCTCTATCCTTTCATTAGTCCTAGCTCATATTTTCAAGTTTGAATTCTGTTACGGTGGGTAGCTTTTCCTCTGCTTCCTATCCTGGCATAGCACCTATTCAAGATTGGGCCAAAAAACCGATACTGATCACAGGCAGTCACATATATCTATGGTTCAACCCAGGAGGGCAAAGTTTAAATTTATCAGGAATGCCACTCCCAGATGTCTGATCTCCAGACATTTGTTTTTCAGCACACAGGACTTCTGTAATCAAGCCACACCTTTTGGAATAACCATGAACTTGTCACAGCAAGGCAGAAGGAGGCAGATCTAATCTTACTCTCTCACAGCTTTGACGGTAGAGTTGTTAGGGAATCAGACTTAGCAACACAATGTGAACATTATTGTATTAATTTCCAGAATGTAAAAAAGTTATAACGAGATATTTGCCATTCTGAATAGTGAATATTGGTTATTTACAGAAAGCACGTACAGATGTTGAAAGGGACTTCGCTGTTGAGGCAGGAAACAAAAATTGCCATAGGAATAGCCTGGAGGCAAAGAAGAAACTTTTGAGCTACAACCACTGTAAAACCTATTTTAAAAGCTGTAACAATGCTCCAGGCTGTGTAGAAAGAGCAACAATAACTACACATCTTAATTTGCCGAACAGTAAAGAAATTAAAACTTTTGTCCCGGTGAAAAAGGACAACTCTATAACATGAAAGCATTGCTAGTTTGCATATCAGGATTTTGGGGGCTGGGCTGATAACCTTTGAGAATATGCCCCTTCCTTTGGCTAAAGAGTGGGAAGCTAAAGAATGGCAAGAGGAAACCCCCTTCCCTAGTAAGAACTGGCTATGTCACTGCTGGATCCTTGATTCATGGGTCAGTTAAATACTCCATCCCTGTGTTCTGCTAGCATGGCTCTCATGCTTTATTAGTGAAAATGAACTATATCTCTCCCACAGTATTCTTTTCACAGATGGTCAACTGTGAAATTAAAGATGTACTGCAGAGGCAAAGCTCCTTTATGAAAAGAATTAATTCCAAAGACGGACATGGTTAATTCAAATCAGGCATGTTATAAAAATCAAGCAAATTGAAAAATACCTCCTCTGTGAATAAACAAAAATAACAAGATTTTTTAAAACCTTATTACGATTAAACCTTAAATATGCAAAAAATAAAAAATACAGGGAAAGTTTCACTTTCAAATCCTGTTCTGTTCAGGTTCTTCTTCCATTTGTATTTACATAGGTTTTGAGCATGTTTTGTGTCTGAAATGAAGCTCTCATTGACCTTAAAGGAACCCTAGAATATTTCCTACAGCATCCAGAATCAGACCACAATTTGCTTACTGTGTTATTTCTGCTACTCGTGTCCAGACAAATGTGTTTTTGATCCATTTTCCGAAGTCCTTTCTTTGCAGCAGAAGTGGTTATTCTAAACTCTATGCCTATTTTCTGCCATCTGAGCCATCTGCTTATGGCAGAAGAGAGAAGATGAGAAGGAAAGCCCAATATTAGAGGTGAAAGAGATTAAAATGCAAATAAATGACAGTACGTTTTAAGACTGCCACAGTAGTTTGTATCTGACAAAAAGGCAGCATGGCAGGTTTTCCCCTGTTACTGTGACAGGTCACCATTTCTAATCTCAGGGTCATGTCCAAGTTCTCTCTTTCATAATTGCTTGGGCTGACACCTATTTTGACCTTTTTTCATTCTGGCCTCCCTGAATGAGGGAAGTCACAGAGGCAGAAGTTCCATAAAACACCATAGTGATTATGAAATGGGACTACTACCCCTCTGGCCTTTGGTGTTTATGTATATATAATGTGCCATGATATTTTAACCCTTGAAAGTTGCTAAAGTACACATATTTGTCCTGTTTGGTACAATTTGGGAGAGCTACTTTTACAATACCTGCAGTGCTATTTGTTTGTTATGTACTATGAAGTATGTGCTAAATTATAGATTCTCCCTATTTCTAGGAAGGAATGATTAATAACTAATTATCCATATTTGCTAAGAATTGATCGGAATTACATTTAATATAATTTCATACAATTATACCCTTTGCTGCTCTGAACAGCTCCAATATCTGTCTTGTGGGACAACAATCTGCCCATTTTGTTTGACTCTATTTTCTACTTAGAAACATTAGATTAAGGTCTATAGCTTTCTACAAAACATCTATGGAGCTAGAAGCTGTAGAAATATTACACTGAGCAAAATGCATAAAGAACAATTGTATCTCAGCTAAGATAGTTATGATGCATAAGACCTCCTTCTTATTATGAGCTACACAGTGCTGGCTAGCTTCTTATTCACACTGTACTGTGATAAAATTCGTAGTCAAATATCAAGCTGATGACAAGTGACTGAAAAACAACTGTCGATAGTCCTTTGGAAAGGAATCTCTACAAAATTAGTGCTTAACAAAACCATTTTCACATATATCTATCCAGTAATTTGAAGATTACATCTAAATAAATGTATTATTATATAGTCTTACCCAGGGAACCCTCTGTAAGTCACTGACTACTGGTAACAGTCATTGAAAATACGGAGACATTTAAAGCACAAATATTTCACTTATTACAGAGCTGCCTGAATCCTGGAAACTCCCTTTTCTGCGATGTGTTTTGCAATTAATACTATTCTTTTTCATATGACCGAGGTTAGGGACACAGCTATACAGCTCAAAACTAAAATCTGCTTAGGTATGAGACTGGGTGTGCGCCAGGCAGCCTTTGCTGCATTTAGTGATCCAGGAGTTTGCAATGCCACAAAGGGCCAAGGGTACTACAGAGCAGCAGGAGGATGTGTTTTCTCCATTAGAGGGGAGAGCACAAACTCAGGGCAGAGTCATGATTATCTGGAGACTGTGAGAACATGCTGAAGAGCTGTTCACATGCCAGGGTTGGAGATAAAGGAGATGCTATGGCGTGACCACGACACTGTCATTGGGAAGAGAGTCTCAAGGAAAACTGAGGCGATGCAGTAAGGTCTTCAAGGAGGACATCAGCATAATCCTCTCACCTAGCTGAGCACAGAGGAAGGGTTTTTGGCACTGCCTCTTTTGTACAGCTTCTCATATTGCAGACATGTAAGATTAGGCAAAATGAATTTGAGCATTACAGAAGTAGTTCAGCACTTGAAAAACCTTCTATCTTCAATTCAGAGACGTGTTTAGCTTCTTAGGGCTTTATCCATAGACCATTTTGTCCCGGTATTATTTCCTTTCCTCTCTCCTTTGCAAATATCATAGATTAGTAGTAAATAGGGTTATTATAATCTGGAAAATAACCTCATATCACAGGCAACTTCAAATACAGCGAAACCAATGATGAATTAAGTGCTTTACAATAGTAGATTCACCCAGGAAAGGTATGCTAAGTCTGAAGTTGTCCAGCAGGCAAATAATACCCTTTTTAATAAATACAGTGCACAATCAATTCCCCTAAATGATAAATTAAGAGTATTATCTGCTCAAAACCCCTTCCTACCAGTATGGTATTTCTCAGATCAAGAATAGAACTTCTTGGGAGGTGTAACTGCTGAAATGGTCTGCAAGACCTGCAAGCACATCAGATGCTGACAACAACATAAACTGTTGTAGTTCTCTTATAAACAAGGCGCCCTTGATGTTTTGCAGCTAGAAAGAGCCTTGCCCCAGACCTGGTAATATTCTTGACTGCCTATACAGCAAAACATACCTCTCTGTGCTGGGAGCCAACATAGTAAGTGATACCTTTTTTCTTGGTGTATATGTAAAACTACCTTACTTTTTTTTTCTTTTAAACTTATTAGTAAACAAATAAGTAGTCAAAGGTGGTTTGTTGGTTTTTTTTTTTTTGACTAGTTCTCAGCTTTACTCTGTGGAAGAGTTCACTGTCCTAATACCATACCAGTGTAGTCAGCACACAGAACAGATCATTATGCAAACCCATTGCATATATAATTTCATTAGCTTTTAGTAAGGGTATATGTGTAAGGCAAGTGTTTTTTTTCCTTAATCAAAGGTACTTATGGGATATGTTGGTACAATGATCTATAGATTATGCATGCAGTGTTGTTTAATGTGCTAGCCGTAATTTCCACTCAGGAGAATCTGGAAAGGATCACATAAGGAGCATTCTAAATACCTGATTTTTAAAGAATATGACCCCAAATATGATCAGCAAAATAGGGGAGCAAGATCTTGAAAGTTATTTGGTTTGCCTTGGAACTATATTATAAAAATATAACTTCATAGTTCCATATAATTGTAGTTAAAACAGATGACACTCTCTAAGGTAAAACAGAACTCAAAATAAGAATAAAACATTTTAAAAGGTGAGATAGTAAGCATCTAAACTGTATTTCACTGAAAAATCTTGCCTTACCAAGAGGTCAATCTTAAATCTCCACATTAGTTCAATGATAATGGGATAATTCTAATGTTACAATGATTTTCACAGTTTAGTTACATTTTATCAGATACATCTTTTTTCTTTTGTTCAAGTCACGTAATTAAGCATGATTAGGTACATTTTTGAGTTTCGATTAAGTCATTCTTAAGTTAATACTGAAAATAAGATGAATTGCTTTTCACGATTAAAATGTCAGCCCCTGGCAAGCTCTGGGAATAGACCTCCTGAAAATACATTGCTCCTCTGTGAGGTCATAAGACACAACGTAAGGACATTAGCGGAGTTTCCATGCAAGCATACCAGGACTTTAAGATTACAAGGCAACCCACTATTTTTATAGACTATACAATACTTTTCACAGTGCAGCTGCATCCTGAAAATTACTTGCAAAAAGTCCTTGCTCGCATAAAGAGCTCCGCTGGATTCCCTCTAACAAAGACGCAGTAGTCCTTACCGAGGTGACAAACCTTACTGATCCATGCAAACAGTATTTTGCTAGCTTGAGACCATAAACTTTGAAAAAAATTTAAAAAGAATAACATATGTTTGAAAGATGAGTAGGTTTCAGTATAAAGAATTCAAATCTAACCAAACTTTGCAGGACAGAAGTAAGCACAGCTGCTTTTACACTGTATCTCTGGTTAATGTTTAAAACAAATGAGTGCTGGAAACAAGAAGAAAAGTTAATTTGGAGAGCCTCTTACAGCTCTGTCAACGTGAACTCCTGCTTTCTTTCTCGTCTTCTCAACCCACATATTAAAAAAGGAATTTCAGATCTGTCTGGCATGTCATTCAGTGACAAGTTTTATAACATTTGGTGAGGGCAAAACCCAAATGCCAAAAAGGCTGGTTTAAGCCATTTTTTAATTCTTGATAGGCATTCTTTGATGAGAAGTAGCCGTCCCTGAAGAAGATGGACAGGAAACATTCCTGGTTTAGTCTTCATTGTAAAGTTAGCATTGGTGATTACCTCTAGATGTTGGGCAGCGGGCTCACCAGCGTGGAGACGGCTGTATAAAGCTGTTTGTACATTCTGCCTTCCACCGGGACTCACAGCAACCCTGGTGGGGAATTATAGCTTTTGTGGGGTAGACTCCAGCTTTTGTTTAGCGGTATAGTGAGGCTCTATATTATTTTTTTCAGAGGACTGTGGGAGAACTTGCTGGCTTCTATGGAGCACAAAAGGAACTGTGGGAAAGTGGTGGAGGACTTTCATCAGACAAAAGGATTAGCCTGTTTCTCTGTGGTAAAGCAGGTGGCTGCCAGCTGAAGTATGCGCAGCATTTGTACTCTTAATTTTTATTGCATCTAGCCAGCTAGCTAACTCAAGTGGAAACACCAGGATATTTATGTGAATTAAGAGCTTGCATCTCAACTCTCCACTTAAGACTGATGAACATCCAGGCGAATGAACACATATCATCTGTGCCTGTCCTAAAATGGAAGTACTTGTACTCTGGGGGATCATATTGATACACTTCATTGCAAGCAAGTAATCCTGGATGAAAAAAAGTCAGGTGAAAGAGACATATTTCAGCAAGCAACTAAGAGAAAGAAGCATTTCTTAATCAATGAGGTGTTTACTTTTAATGGAAGAAAACAATGCCTACCACTGGGATCATATAAAATGACAAGAAATTTCAGTGAGGTTTATCCGTAAGCAGTAGGAGATGATGCTTTTATTGACATAGGTACCCCCAACTCTAACCCCTGTAAATGGCTTAGAGAGAAGATAATTCAGCTCATCAGGACTCACGTCTTCATGCATTCTCACCCTGCAGGACTTTAAAAGCCTCCTGTGCCAACACACTCACCAGGAAGTATTTACACAAATTTTATATGCCAAGGAAGTTGAAGCCCTGCCTTGACACAAAAGCTTCCGTAGCTGTGGAAAATCTGAACAACTTTACTTCAGCCCTCCTTGTAGCCATATAGTATGATATGCAGTATGTACTTGAGGCGACAGGATAGCCAATACTCACTTTACAGCAAAGTTGTATTAGTCTTAGTGTCACTGCTCAGTGAATAGCTCTAGGCATTATTTACTCAATGTTATTCTTGACCTGCTATGTATTCTGAATGATTAATTTCCTCATAGTCCTACCCATGCAGTATCCAGTTGTATCACAAATATTGACCTGTCGTTGCAAAGGGAGGTGAATGTGGGGTAACAATATTAATTCATGTGCTTATCCAATTATTCAGTCTGAGAGGCACTGACCTGATTTTACAGCATACTACAATTATCTTCCCTCTTTTATAGTCATGCCTAGCTTGGACTTCAGATGCTCTTGTGCATGCTCATTATTTTTACAAATTAGATCTCAAACTCCCTTGGATTTCAAGAAAGTGAATGAAAAAGTAGAAAAATCTACTTTTAAAATGGCTTTCCTATTACATTGCTTCAGGTGAATTCTGAGGAAGGTGCAAAAATGAAGTTAATTTTCCAAGGAAGCATTTCCGTATAATAATTAGGTTCCTTCCTCTTCTTGCCAGTCTATGCTTCAATTACTGCACATTAAATTCTTAAAACAAAAGAACCAAAGGTTCATTCAAATCCACCTTTATTCTCTTACCTAATTTCTTCCTTCTCTAAGGTCATGCCTTATTTTCAATGGACCAACAAAACCAAGTCCTTCTACCCCTGTTCTCTAGTTGTCTAGCTGCTTTTTCTGTCAGTGCTTCTGTGGCTTGTCACAGAGATGGAACTTTAGATCCTCTGTCCAGACCCAATTCTAGACCAGGGTAACAAACATTAGAGTAGGTAGGGAGGCCCATTTTGCTGACATTTGCAGAAAGCAAAAGAATAGTGAAATACTGGAATCTGGGTCTCCATTTTGGTCCATTTGCAATGTTCTTTGTTGGGTACAAACCATCCTCTGTACAGATAATTTTGCTACATTTAGTCTCCTTGGTCCTTTCTGCTTCACCATCTCTCATTCTGTTCTGTCCCAATCTTTAATCCTTACTGCAATTTTAACTTTTCTTCACCTTTGGCTGGTCACTATCTCATTTTCTCAAGGAAGCCTACTCAAAATAGCTGGATTTAGTCTGCATTTGGATCATGAATAAACTTTGCATGAACTGCTCCAGACATATGATGCTCCCTGTGATGCCAGGGGAAATCCTGCATTTCATATCATTCTCTTAATCCCTCAGAAACCAATCACCATGTGCTAAACTCTGTGCGGATCTGGAGAAAATGGAGCTAGCATACACCTTCCAGGTAAATTGTCTTTAACAGAAACACGTGTATAGCCTTGTTCCCTGATTCTCATACCAATCCCAGTCATTTACACTCACAGTCTCTCTAGGAACACAGTGCCTCTCTCTTTCTAAACTGCCACTTACCTGCTCCCAAACCCACTCTTTCTTTTCTGTCCTTGCCCAGCTAGTGCCAGTTCTCCTACTGTTGGTTCCTACTCCCAGTAGTCTCTTATCCACTCTCTCTGGCCTGTTCTCTGCACCTCTTTGCTCATGTATCCTCCCATCGCTCCTTACCACTTGTCCCTCTCCTTTTTCCTTGTTTGTTCTGGCCCTCCTTCCTTTCCAGTTCCTTTCACCCTTTTCCAGTGGTTCCCTGTCTTTGTTTTCAGCTCAATCCTTCACATCCTCCTTCATTGCTCCCTCTCTTGTTTTCACACTCACCTATTCCTCCACAGCTGCTGGCTCCCTGTCCCCACAAGCTCCCAGACCCCTTCTCAAACTCTCCTGATCCAGCTTCTCCCTAGCTTGTTATGCATTTCCAACAAGTCCTGGTTTCACCAGAGTCTGCTTAAAATCTTGTCATAGGTTTCTCTTCTCCCCACAGCCTCAGCAGAAAACCAGTCCAATACCTGTCCCCCTGATTCAGGTAGGTGTTCAACCACCATGCTTCAGAAGTGAGAGCTGCTGAGACCATACAGATGACAGATGGTACTGCTTAGCTCTCCTACACGAGCTTTCCTCCATCTAATGCAGATCCTGCAGCCAAAGCCTTGGTGTCTCACACCCACACCTTCTCAAGCATGCTGTCAGGCTGGCACCTGTGTTCTTCAGACACAGAAAGGGGCTGAAAGGGGACAGAATATGTTCAATTGGTAACATTATTGACACATTTTTCAAAACCTTGATCAAGAATGGGGAGGTTTTCCTGGGGAAAAAGGCACATCTCTAACACAAAAATCATTCTCCTGCTGTGGCATGTTCTATGCCAGCAATATAGATGTTCTTGTTCTTGTAAAACAAATAGCCTGATTTCAGTTTCTTTTTGAGTCCTCATAATCAGAAATAGGTTAATCATTTTGATTAAAAATAAAAGAGGAAAAAAGAAATATTGAGATTGTGGCAGACACTTCCACTCAAAAGATTAATGTTTTGAAGTTAAAATATATGTGAAGATAGGTCTTATAATAAGAAGTTGCAAGCAGTGCATGCTACCATAATGGAGTCAAACATCCTGATCTGTTAAAAAGGCTCTTATCAAAAGGGCAATTGAAAGACTGGAGACCCTGTCCTCAGGAGAAAACCCATGCTGTTCACCCACCTTTTTCTCTGTCCAAAAGAGTTTGCACTCCCAGGGGAATGGCACTGAATTTCTTGTGTTGGCTGGAGGGAGCCCAGGAAGAGATGAGAAGCACCAACTCTATGGAGTCACAGAACCTCTCCCATGTTCTTTCACAGGCCATAAAATTTACAAAGTACTGCAGTTCTCTACTCAGATAAACTCAGCAGTTGCCTCACATCTTTTGGAAGCACCACTTACCACAAAAGGCCCCAGGAAAATGTGGGGTCACGGCTGTCTACTTATCTTCAACATGGCCTTAAGATAGAAATATTTTGTAATAAAAACCAGCTGGAATCAGCTATAAATAATAAAATCCAGCAAAAGCTGTCTATACCGTCATGCGTTGGTATTCTGATAATGAACTAAATGAGATATCTACAATTGCCATAAGTGGACTATAACTCCAGGTAGTCAACTTCCATTTACAATGAAACTGTAAAAGAAAAAGAAACTAGATGATAAGGAAGTCTGCTGTGCTTCTGACAGGTACTATAGCTGAGATGCCATCATTACGGACAGCCTGGTTCATTTGAAGTCAGTTTCTTTTACTTACAGATGTCATACATCAAAATGAGAAAGAAGTGTTTTTGCCACCGGCTTTTGTTGAAAATTTCTTCTTTGAAAAAAACATAACTAACCACCTCAAGGTACATTTCCCTTCATGTCTCTATCCACAGAGAACTTTCTACAGCCAGGATGTTTCATTATTTTTACGACCATTTTGCTTAATTTAAGAGGTGATGAACTGTTTAGGAATATTTTCAAAAACTATCATGAAACTAGTATTGTCAGCCCCATGATGTTGCGCGCTAAATTTTAACATGATGCTAGTGATTGCAGAAACATCTGAAACACAACTGAAGAGGTGGCTTGGGACCTGCAATCAACTGTAAATCTGTTTGTATTGACAGCATTCAGCCATAATGTCACAGCTCACACTTCAGAGATTCCTAAATGGGACAGAAATTATTGTACCTAAGATCTGTCTCTGTAAACAGCTGAAAAAAAAAGCCATGATCCTAATGCTTCTGAAATGCTTTTAAAAGCAGGTTGTTGCAAAGGAGGTAGAGAGAAATGTCGCTGTCATATACCACTATACTGTGGTATAGTCCATTTTCTTGATTTTTCTGACAGCATACTATAATAATTAAAGCTGTAGAATAACTCATTTTGTTAAATTATATCCTCTCCACCTCACCAAAATAATTGGGTCCTCCCTCTCTTTTCTGTATCTTACATATTCGTTTACTCATTCATTTATATCAGTGCAGA
The DNA here is from genome assembly GCF_023638135.1 of Falco biarmicus. NCBI lineage: Eukaryota > Metazoa > Chordata > Aves > Falconiformes > Falconidae > Falco > Falco biarmicus. Next base: position 60,661,694 of record NC_079288.1, on the reverse strand, counting down.
TTACTGCAGGCATAGCCATACAATAAAACAACAAGACCATTTTTACAAGGCAGAATTTCACACCCTTTTTCTTCATGCACCACCACAGAATTAGCTCTGCAGATATGCCAGGCTGAAACTGCACATCTGTGAGCCCAGAAGTAAATGAAACGATACCTGAATTAGGAATTCAAACCACAACAGAAGAACAGAACTTAAATTCAGGGACTTAAATAACTTGGACATTTCTGAAATTTTTATGTGAAATCTTAAGATAAGAAGCCTGTTTATGAGTGAACGATTCCTATGTTAAAATCTAAAATAAGCGAGCATTATCTCATATAAATGTACAACCAGTCAGTCACTATGACTCTGCAAGAATACCATGCAATGGAAAGGGTTTTCTTTTTTTATTTTCTTCTTTCCCCACTCAAAACCAAATAAAAAAAAACCCCCTTCACTTAAGAAGCGATTGTCTGTAGACCTTTGAAGCCAAAGAGGGTGACAGCAAGGGCAAGAGGCTTATTTCAAGGGTCACATTTCATTTGCATAAGCAAGTAACCATAGGGCACTGTGGAATGTCTGTAAATGGATTTCATTACAGAAATTCAGCTTAAAGGGACTATAAATAATCCTCTGACAAACATTGTATATTGCTTCAAGTTCTTCTGTAATAAAAATATTTTAGTAACACAACAATCCGTGAAAGCAGGAAATGAAACAGGAGGAGCTGCACATCTTCTCCTTTTCTCTCTCAGGGCAACATTATATTGTAATATATTTTAGAGGAAAAACGTGATATTCATATTATTTTAGCAAAGTAATCCTACAAAAACAAGGTTATATAATTCCATATGGCTGAGACGGGGTGGCTAAACAAATACCCAGATTTTTACTAGCTCTTCTCCCCTGGAGATCATCTGCCCAGCAGGACAGGTGTGCAGGCTGCATGGTATTCTGCCCAAAGGAACATCTCCAAATACATGTGAGTGTGTAAATCTTCCTGGATGAATTTCAATAGAGAAGCCATTCAAAGTACACATTTAATGGGTTGACCGTTTTTGGACCATATGAAGAAAACATGACTGTCTAAGGCCTCAGTTCAGCCAAAGCATTTAAGCAGCTCACTAATTTGGTGCACATTTAACTCTTGTTTACTGCAGTAGGACTTAGCTATGGTCAAAAAGTTTCCCAAATGGGGAGGGATGTACTCACATACTTGAGTGTTAGTGCATATTTAATGCTTTGATGCACCAGTCCCCAGCACTGTAGGGTGTTCAAAGCTAGATGCAGCTAGGCGGACAGAAGACTACTCATCAAATTTCACTTTACGCACTGAACTTCCGTGACAGCCAGAAAGTCACTGGAGCTTTCACAGTTCTCCTGTGTGTAGAAATACATCCCCTGCAGCATCCCCACAAAGACATTTGGCTTGCCATCTTCCAAGAAGAGTCTGGGATATTACCTCTTCATGACTTCATCCCCCTTGTACCGCAGCAGCAAGGAGCAGCCCTATTCTGAAGGGGATGGAAGCTCTCCTCTGCACTGGCAGCCCCCTCTGGAGGAGATTTGGCAGAGCCCCAGTCTGGTAGAAAAGATCTCACCAAGTAGTCTGTATCTATTGCTTCTAATAATACACTTGTAAAGAAAAGAAGAATGTAGAGATACTTCTGCAAAAGGAAGGAAAAAGTGGGTCTTTAAAACAGTAATTTAATTTCCATTTATGTTAGTTTTTGTTTCATCTTGTTTACCTTTCTAATAACTACAATTATTCTCACACTGGCATTACTGTTTTCTCTGGAATAGATGTGCTCACAGTGAAAAATCCAATTGAATCAGAGCATGTAACGAGAAAATGTAATCCATCGTTATTAAAAAAGACAGCTTACCTTTATCTGGGTGTTAAATAGTACAAATCCATGAGAGTCAGTGAATGTTTTGAAGTAAAAACGAAGGGCATTATGAAGGCTGAAGTGGATTTGTCACTGAATTATATGTATTACCTCAGAAATGGCCTAATATATGGTTGGGGAAACTATGAGTTTAGCAGTGGGAGAAGAGCAGATAAGTCCGTTTGCTTCTTTTCCACATTTCCAGAGACACTGAATGACATTTTAAATATCAGGCTGTTTTGTGGAAAATTGTGAGTTGAAAAGGAAGGTTGTCCCTGAACAGAAAACACAGTTGCTTCACTGTTTATACTTGAATGCTGCTTCTGACCATCTGTGTATCAGGAAATGTGAACCAACTGCTGCATGTGACACTAGGCAGCATGGTCACAGGTACCAGCACAGAACCGCAAGTTCAGCAAGGCACTCCCTGTCTCCAGCTCTCCACACAAGCTGGTCAAATCACTTAACCTTCTTCTGCTATCTCCACCATTAAGGAGGTAGTTCAAGTTACTCATCTTTATGACACACTTCAAGGACTATACATCAGAAGAAAGCCACAAGGATGCTACATGACTGTAGCACGCTGTGCATTTGTCATTTTGAAACAACAGTTGCTGTAGACCTACTGCACCTCCAAAAATAAAAATCTAGCATACTTCATTCCTAGGCTGAGGTTGTTTGTACTAGAAGAGTGCGAAACACTTATTACAAACTCTGAAAAGGAAGTAAAATGGCTTTACGGGAAGATTTATTTAGAGAGGGCTCAAGTTACAAGGCTTGAATGCTTGTGATGCAGGCCGGTGCTCTGGGGTAGGGTTTTGCTTCAGTTCCCAGTTGATGCAAAACTGGAGCTGGACTTCAGGTGGAGTCAGGCAGCGTTTCTGAACTTTTCCAGTTTTGAATGAGACAGGAGCCATTTACACAAAAGTCTTTGGATTCTAGGTCCAATTTTCAGAAATCTTTTCTTACTTGATCTACAAGTTCAAAGCAAAAGCTTGCAATCAAGCAAGTCTGCCAAATGTTCAGTCACATGAAATGTACGTAAGCGCGACAAAATACTTGTGTGAATCCACGGTCCTTCTGCTGCCATACATGTGCAAGGAATGGCTGCCAGAAAGAACCATTGAATAAAGCCCAAAAATAGCCTTGCCTCTTTCCTCGCAAATTGAATGTCTTCCTTCATTCAATCCCTGGTTGTACCTTGTGTTTCAAGCTGGGAAGTTTTTTTTCAGAGGAGGTGATTTAGGAAGTTTGGGGCAAGATCCTAAACTATTACATCTCCACATTTGTTGGCACAGCAGTGGTAAACTTGCCATGATGCCTGTGAACCCCTGTTGCCTAGTTTCAAAATTAGCTCTTTGTTAGCTCATGGTTTCCACAATCTTTATTTTCCCCAGTGTCCTCAAATGATGTATATTTGATGGATGTAGAGAAATATCCTCAAAATATTTGATGGATGTAGAGAAATATGTATGTGGTGTTTAGTGTTTCTACATACTAAGGATTATACTCTGTGGTCACACACGGAATTTTTCTAATTCACACATTAAATTACTCAGAACCTGAGCTGACTGGCAAGGGAAGAATTTATAGAGATAAAACATTCAAAGAAAACAGGTTACGTGGTTCTGTAGTTATCCACTCTAACACTAGACACGGCTCTAGTAACTTTAAAAGTGAATGAAGTTTAGATCTCCTAGATCAAGAAAGAGCAACATAACACTGAATTTTGCTTAGGACAAGAAAGATGCATATGCTCAGGACTGAGTGGGAAAAGTTCTCTCTGTTGGAGAAAACCTCATTTCTCATCCCCAGAATCTTTAATTCTGAGTTCTCTTCCTCTCCAACTATCATTTTTCTGCTAATATATTGAAACTGTAGGATAAAGACTCATAGAAATTTCTTCAATATATGGCAATTTTGGAAGGTAGAAATGGCTTCATATTGACAGGAATGAATATTAATTGAACGAGTAAAATTTTGATTGCAACTTATACAATTCATTTCTATAACTGATCTAGAAAAAAGGTACTTCCAGTACTGACAGGATTCCCCCAAATCTTTAGGCTTTTTTTCAGAAAATACTAACATTTTTATCATTTAACCAGGGAAGAGAATGTTTAAATCTTATCTCTTCTGTGTGCCCAGTGTCAAAGACACTAAACGAAATTTCAGATTACCTGGAGTAGAGCTTTCTCAATAAAGAACAGACGGCTGTAGCCAACTAGGAGGCACAAGTGCCAGTATTTGGGTGTTAATGTGTCCTTTTAAATTCTAAAACAAGGTAAATCACTGTATCCTGTGTTCATTATGATGGTACAGGGGGAAAAAATATGCACATTACCCAAAACTGAGAGAGAGTATCATCGTACAGAAAGGCAAGACAATGAACATAACCGTGACAGGTTGGTACTGCTGGATCTTTTTAAGATCTTCTAGGGATAGGAATGCTTGTGTTGCCAAAAGGCAGCTTGGACACTTGGCCTTGTTGGACCTGGCACCGCATTTGACACACCATGATATGCCATTTATTCTCTCTCTTTCAAGAGCTGTTTTCATTTCGTTACTGTTCTCTGTGAATTAGAAGGGGGAAGTGATTGTGGCACATACATCTGGAAAGGGAATTGAAGCAAACAGAATTTTTTCTAAAGGGGGCTGGCAACAGTAAAGTTGTTGATCTCTGATTTAGAGGACAGGAAAAAATGAGAAGTGGTGTGGAACTAATGTGATCTAAGAAATGGTTTTGTTAAAACATGATCAGCTCATGGACCATTTAGAAAAACAGGCAAATAGTGGTCAATTGTTCGCAATGAATTATTCACCCTGTTCTATTGGAACACAACGATCCCAGAATGCTAAATTAGGAGTTAATCAGGATGCAATCTCTCACTCCTCCTGTTTGGCATTGCCATCGACCTTATTGTTAGAGAAGCTGTATATGGATACAATACAGAAATAGCAAAGCTTAAGCAGTATGCCAAAATGTTTAGGTTTTAGCTGGCAACATACCTTTTATAAGTAACAATTGTCAGACAAAAAAATTACCCAAAAACTCTGTAAAATTTAAAGGAAGATGGGGTTTATCTTTAATTATGAACAAAACAAATTCAACAGTGACCAGTTCCTCTCCCAGGCATTTGGTAAATATCAATACACTGGAGATGAGTAAATCATTTATATTCATAGCCTGAGGGAATAACTAGAAAAACATGTAATGAATCTGCAAGGTGAAAATCATCAGAATGCTCAACAACTATTTAATCTCAGAAGTTACCTATGAGAAAAAGAAGATTATTTTGTATAGAAATAGAAATAAAATGTCTGCCATGGCAGTCTTTGGCTGGCTAAGCAGACCCTTCACTAATCAGGGTGCACAATGGGGAAACTAGTGGGACTTCACAATGCACAGGATTTGCAAAGCACAGGCCCAGGACGCGCAGACTGGCAGAGCATTTTTCATGCCCTAAGCAGTGCTGGATTGTCTCAGAAGTGTCCAGCACCAGATACTAGGAGTCCCTCAATACTATTCATTTGTGTAACTTTGGTAGAAACTCTACAAGATATGTACACAAGGTACACAAGATGATGCTTTTCAGGACTGACAGGCCCTCCTGCCTAAACGGAACTCTTCTGTATTGTAGCGCCCATGCTTCTAATTTTGAAAGCCTTAATCCTAAGTATCACTGTTTTTCTACAAGGTGCAAAAAGCCCGAGTTTGGCTTTTTAGGAATACAGAAGTATTCCATGTATTTCCCTAAGAAGCATTACCATTAATTGCCAGAAGGTACTCCTTTTTTTGCAGCCTCATCTTAAAAGTGACATAGACTCCCATCCACATTTTGACTTTGTCTAAGAACACATTTCTATTTGTGTATTTACTGAGTATTCTTTAGAGGGATAAGGTTTGCCTGTATAAATCCCAATCAGCTTAAAGATTTTCAGACAGGAGTATCAGTGCAGTTTTAACCGAGTAAAGTTTCTCACTTTAGTAGGATCTACAAGCATGCATTTGAAGCAAACCAGGCTTAATGTCAAGATATCATTGCTTACCTCTGCTAGTTGGGCTCTGAAGTAAAGAAATGCTTTTAATTCTGGTCCTCAAAAATAAAATAGCAACCTTTCAGTCAATCTGCTTATTTTCTTATTTCCAAGCACTCAAAAGCTCTTTGGGAAAGGTGTTGCATAAAAAAAAAATCTTTTCAGAGCAAAAGAAACATGCTCCAAAGAAACGTGTGAGACCTCTGTGTGTAAACATATTTGTGCAAATAGGAAATGGCAACCCAGAAGGTACACAGCAGTCAGTCCCCCAGGCTCCACTATGACACATCTTGCCCAAATTTCAGTTCCCCTAAATTGCACTCTCATGTCAAGCCAGCTTGCAGAGAAGCAAGGGGCAAAGTTGCTCACCTCTGCTAATCTTCAGTTCTCATGGCTGGGCTGTTCTGCCAGATTCTGTTTGAATAACTGGCTTCAGCTACTGATTCAGCAGAGGGCTTGCTCTGTGGTGAGAGTATAGTTACATGCTCCCAAATACTCCTAGATTTGGAAAGCAAATAAGCTTTACTCTTTTCTTCTGTCTGCTTGCCCATGTGTCTTTGTGGAGTCAGGTTTTCTCCTTTACAATCTATCTCCTGCTGGGTTGTGTAATTGGGGTTCCAGATAAAATAATCTGCAGAGAATAACAGCTTGGAAAGACTTCTTCATCTTCATTTTAATGTTGAATTTTAAGACCACTTTTTCCTTTTCAGCTCCTGTGATCAGGGCAAATTTCCCAACACCAGCTCAGATGTTGTTCCACTAGCACATACATATATCTATAGTATACCTGAGCAGCAACCATAATTATTTATCACCTGTAATACCTTAATTATAAGCAGAAGCTCAATTTCTTATTTAAGGGAATAATAGGTTAAAAATATGTTAACTAGAACTAGTTTTTCCCTTTGTCTTCAATGCATGGAAAAGAATTTATACAGTCAAATCCTTAGCATACACACTGAACAGCATTTATTCACAGCAACTTAGATGCTGGGACCAAGAGTACCATTTTTTTTCTCTCTGTGTTTGAGCATTCTACAGTTGCTTAAGTATAGTAAGTTAATGTTGCATTCATTTAGCCGTCCAGAAATTCTAAGAGTATTTTTATATTATCAGTTCCAAAGAAAGTCACACTATGTTCTTAAACTAGTAACTAAATTCATTAGTCAACGTAATAATCTCTTCAATAGCCTTCTCTTAATAGACTTATTTTACCTATCTGCTATACTCCAGGATAAAAATAAAGCAAAAGACTAGCAGGAAAATATGCCATTTGACATTAGAAAAATAAATTGTACAATCTGCTGCCACTGCGATTTGCTATGCTTATACTATTTGGTGCAAAAGGGGAAGCATAAAGACAAACGCCCGAGGACATCTGCCTACTTGGATTACTTTTGTTGTGATTTAATTACCAATTAACAACAGTTTAAGAAACTTGTATTAGCTGTTGACCTTGATCTTTTGTCTCTGCGTACTATTAAGGAAGCCAGAATACAAACTTCATAACACTGCAGTTATCAATTTTATGATAAGGATATATATAATGCATTCTTTCTATCTGTTAGGTATGAACCTGTTCCATGTAAGATTTCCCATGTAAGCATATCTGCTGTGGAGACATCCATTAAAGGACTCATAGGTAGTAAATTAAACCTGACTTCAAAGACAACCCTTCCTCAGACAAATTAGGTTACAAAAGATAGAAAAGGGCAGGAGCAATCATTAATCTATTGAAGGCCACCTCCTGAAATGTACTGTTGTTTCTAAGTTCAATGACCATTTCAAGATTAATTGTTCATAATTTTGTAATGTGTCTTTATAAATTGTGCACTATTAGGTGATAAAATATTATACACTGGAATCAGTTCTCCTTTATTCTACTTATCCTAGCAAGTCAATTGCTTCAATTCAAAGTTTGTACAGGGTTACTCTGAACTCCTGAAGTTTAGAAGCTAATTTGAATTAAATATTTTTCATAGTGAGGTACACAAAGTTGACTCTCCTGTGAGATGTTGCTTGGGTGCAAATGAACCTCTTTAGAAATTTACTAGGGATGCCTGTCTCATTGTTTGCACCATCTCTTAGAGTGCTGTGAAGGGGTGAAGACAGTAATTATGATTGTAAATTAGTCCATAGCAGAAGAGGAAGAACTGGCATAACGTTTTGTCCGACCTCCAAAATTCTGTTTCATGCTGAAGAAAATATTAATGATGGAATTATGTGAAAGATGAAACCTTGAGTTTATTGGCTGAGATAAATTTTCAGCTTATGTTAAACCATAATTTCTTCCCAAGCAATGTAATAAAGTATCACTCATCTACAATAAACTTTTAACTTTAATTTTACTGTATTTCAGCTTCAAACCTCTCAAAGGGTTTTCTCCTTTTTTTTTTCCCTTTTTTTTCTAAATGCAGGCCAGTTTTTGAAACAAAGTCCTGCTGTTACAGGACATATAAATATAAAGATTTAATAAAAATATAATCGTGGAGAAAACTGAGAGATCATTTGCTTATGTACAATGCAGAAAGAGAAGACATTTGGCAAAAAAAAAATTCAGATGTCCCCATAAGCCTTGAAAGAATCATCTGTGAAGGGGCACTGAAGTGTCAGGCTCACCTCCACCCAAGACATGTGAGTTGCGTGTTACAGAGTTGTTATTTGCCTGTGAATGCCTAATGTGGGATTTGGAGTCATGATCACCTTCACTTCCCAGTGCTAAGTACCTGGGGAAACCTCAGTTATATCAGCTGATTGGGAAAAGCAGCATAAGAAAGTAACCACAGAAACAGAAAAGATGAGAACCAGCGCTGCAGGGCATCCTTCCTCCCACCTTTATTAGTAAAATGTGTCAGGTACAAGATGGGACCATGTGGTCTGTGGAATGTTTTTTATATTTGTATACATATAATTTTTTATATAAATTATATGCTAAATATTCAAATATATATTGTACATAATATATTTTAAAACATATTTCACATTTGTGAATTCTGGTTGCTCAGCAGGATATTAGTTTTCTACACATTTTGGCATAGCTTCTCTATTTCAGAATTTATTTCTAAATTAAGTGACTTCCATTGCCTGTAGGTAGCTCAGGCAAAAGGACTGAACTGAAAGCAACAACAAACAGACCCTCACTGCTGAATACTTCATTGTTAATTTATAAGAGATGCTATTTGCAGGAACACAGCCTGCTTGCTGATTCACTGAGTGAAAAATAAGAATGATAACTAAGTCTCCACCGATTTTAGAATTTCAGTGTTCACAGGTGGGATGGCAGAACAATGCTGAGCTGATTTGGGTGGTAGAGCATGTTGCAACCACTCTTCTCCTCCCTAAAGTTTATGTTTATAAAAACCAAGCTAAAAGCTTGAGGCAGTACCAATGCTGGCATATTTGTTTAGCTGATCCAAAAATGACAACACAAGACTAAAAAAAACCTACCTCAGTCTATAATATTTGAAACAGAAGGGACTGCAGCTTCCATTTGCTTTCATAAGTCACTTCAATGAAAATACAAACAGCCCTAAAAAAACTTGAATTAAATACTTGGCATAAGAATGAGTGTTTTCCTAACCTTGACTTAAGTGATTTTAAGTTATTTAGACAGCTACTTTAAAAAATGAAACTTCAGCACTTTTCTAGAGACAATTAAATTACCAGCAAACTCTACATACTTAACTGCCCATACAAAATTTACTGAAATCTTTGATTTGGAATTTATTTATATATAAAAAGACCCTGAGTCTTTTCCTTTCACCTCCCTTAAAACCTGAGTTGTATTAAACCTAGGATGAAAGATGGAGAGACAGAAGAACATAGGGAGAATATATGTTTTTCCAGGCTTATGTGTGTTGGTGAACACTTTAAAGCCAGTATTGTGTGTTGTGTGTGTGTTGGGGTCCTTCTGCTTCCCTTGGCCTGGCCAAATATTTTCATAAACAGCTTTTCATTCATAAGTAGAGGTTGCATAAGTAATTATTAGAAAAATCAAAAGAGAGCTGCACAGGTTGCACTACTGACAAAGGTGGGAAAGAAAATTCTGTCTCCCAGTGCTCTTTTCACTGGAACCCACAGTTTTCGCATACAGCAGGCATTTATTTTTTTTTAAACTAAATATTTTAGATAAATTACAAAAGTACTCACAGTAAGTTAATTTGTACTTTTAGTACGTCCCTAAGCCCTTGATGGCCTACCAAGTGCTTCCTTTTCAATTCCATTTGGTATTTTGAGAGTGCTGTATTTATTGACCAAAAACTCCTCCAGAGATAGGCAGTTCTACAAAACTTGCCACACATCTGTTGGATTTTTGTTTATGTATTGAAATGTAATTGGGCAACTGGAGAAAAGTGGATTTGTGAGGTGTTATTTTCCTAAAGATTACATTTAATATTGTTGGTGTACCCTCCATAATTTAGTTGATTAATAATATTTGATCTAAACCCAAATTATGACTTCCCACATATATGACATAACTAATGAACTGTGAAAGGAAAGCTGTTCAGATGGTCACCAATAACCAATGCTTAGTTAATCCTTTAAATAAACCAGAGCTCACAATGTGTCCCTTTGAAGTCATAAATAATGTATATTTTTCTTTTGACTTTTAATAAGCCAGTGGAGTTCATCTCACAGTCTCCAAACACATATATTTTATTATGGGCCTCTGCAGTTTACTTTAATTAGTGTGTCTGAGTGCTTTGGGAGACTTAGCCCTACTGAAAACAAACAGAGTCTTACCATCTATAAAACATTAGCTCCCTTTGGTTTATCCTGATACAGCCGAGGCTCAGTGAGAAACACATGGTGTAAGTAAACACTCATAATTGCATTAGAATTCCCGGGTGTATTGGTAATTCAAACCCTGTTTCATGATATTGTTAGAGCAGTTAGAGCAGGTTTACCAATCTCCTTGCCTTCTGGGATTTCATGAAATTCCATTTGGAGAGATCTTTAAATGACAAATCTAATAGAAACAGCAACAGACAAAATAAGCCACAGAGGCTCTGAAAAGGAAGCACACTGCAAAAAGACCCCATGGTATAAGCGTCTTTTGTCATGTCTCTAAAATTTCTCATTCCTCTAAGATCCTTGCTGATGTGTTAATTTTTACACAGGGTGGGTATGCCCGTGTCTTCTTTCACTGTCCCCTGCAGAACTTTTGGTCCAACCTGTCAAACAACCTGATATTCCTATTTCTCAGCTAATTCTCCCAGAAAATGATGCAGTCAGATCCAAATTGAAACATAAACCCCAAAACAAATACTATGGTTTTACCAGTATGTTGATTGATAACAGGTACATTTTGTAGAAAGGAAGAAATCATTGTTGAAGGCTTTACAGAGTAAGGAGAATTTAAGTAATTGAAAAACCTTCACATGCCTATAATTTGCAATTTCTTTTTTTAAAAAAAATAATTAAGTGTTCCTCTAAAATAGACTGAATAAAAATAGAAGCAGACTAGCCTGACTCTAGAAAAAAACACACCTATTAGACCTAAATATTATTCAAATTAATGTTGGTAACCTAACTTCACTCAGGCCCTCACCCCAAGCCCACATGTACTATCTCTGCATCTTCTGGCATTCTAATGCAAGAATTTTAGAGAAAAGACGTTTACTTCTTTTTTATGTTCCTTCTATCATGTTGATGTAAACACAGTGTGACTGCTTAAACAGTAGGATTATGAATTCAGTATAAAATGAATTGCATGGGGTTTTACTGTTTGCCTAAAAAATGTATTTTAAAGGTGCAACATTCCAGTATTGCTATCAGTTTTCCAAAGTACAAAATATCTCCTCTGAACAAAGATTTTTCACTGACATATGACTTAGTAGCTTTACAAAAGAGCAGAAACTTTTATATGAAAAAAACCACAGATTTTTTTTTCTGATTTTCAAAAGCAGTTCAGTGTCAAGGATGTATATATTTACATGAAGTATTCTGTCTTGATGGGGCCAAATTGCTAAGCCTACCACTGATAAGTACAACCTGTATTTTTTTTTTGGTAGTCTTGCTACTCTTGAAATATAGGAATAAAGTGCTAAACAGTTCTAACAAATAAAATGAAAAGACATTTCATTCTGCCTGATCCTTGAGATCCTTGTACTTGTACAAGCTGGGCCTTCTATAATTATTGGCATTTATTTTAACATTGGCTTTGTTGGCCATTGTGTTTCTTTGGTTGCACCTTCGTTTTTTCCTTGTATGAAACTCTCCTCTTAAACCTGTTAAGACATTTCAAAATCTAATAATTTTCCTTACAGGATGTCTATAAATCCATGCCATTGTGTCATATTATAATGATCCGTGCAAACAGAACACTATCAACAAAACCCAAGTTTATGCCCATTGAAGACCTGAACTCGGAGAGACCTGAAGGTGGGTGGCTGGAGCTAGGCTGCCAGGCTAGGCTGCCAGCACTGTCCCAGCAGGAGAGAGGGTGAGCTGGGACTCTGGGGTTACCTGCAAAACACAGCAATGAGCTCTGCTGGGCCAGTCTTGCTGGCACCACATGCTGCCACAGTAGTAGTGGCTTGTGGCTTCCTACCCTGCACCGAAGTGCCCCAGAGCTGTTTCAGAGTTTTTAAGTTGAAGGTGTGAACAAGAATTCACTGCTTATTTTCCCTTTAGAAATACTAAGCCACTTGTTAGCTGTAGCCTACATATGCAGAGCACAAGTCGGAAGATTTACAACTGTATTTTAACGGTGACATTTTGCTCACCCTGCTGCCCTGTCAGCAGGGAAACATGTGAAAATGGGTCCTTCAACCACGTTTCTGCCTCTGGAAAACCAGAGTTGAAAATCATCAGCTCTACAACCACAGCAAACTGTTGGTCTAAACAACAATCTGCTGTGACGAATTGGGTCATCTGTCCCAAAATCCACACCAGTTTCACATATGAATTGTGCTAAGTGACTATGGCTGGATGAATTCAGCTTGTTCTTAAACACCAATTAAACTTACATAAATATACAACCTCTGATGCTGAGACTCTAGCAAAGCTGCAGTACTAATAAGGTTTGCTGAAGCTATAATTCTAAACCCCTCTGCATAGAATATTTCCTCTTTATTATATTCATCTACAGAAGTTATGCCGAGATTAAAAAAGGACAAACCAACCCCCAGTTTGTCAAAACACACCATATTTATAATATTAAATAATTGAAGCTATAAGTAAATATATACAGTGTCGATAAAATCAAATTATCAGGCAAAGCATAATTGGGGTTTATTTAAACTGTGATTGACTCCATTCATCTGTTATTCCAGTGGATATATAAAGATAAATTATTTTCTCGGAAATTGAGACACAGCCTTTTTTTTTTTTTAAAGATATTTTTCTTATCGGGTTTTCATTAGACAAGGCAGCCTGCTTTATATGTTTGTACAATTTAAGTAGGCTCTTGGTCTGTTTGTTAATACATCATGTTTATTTAAAACTCCTGAAGGAAGTTATTAATCTGTCAAAACTTTAAAGATTTGAAGCTGATAAATAAATGAACAATGCTAAATAATTCTTTGTGTTGTCTACAAAAACACAAAACAAATCTTACTGTTCTTCTCTGGAAGGTGAAGCCTGGATTGCTTTGAAATTACTCAATATTTGCCTACACTACACAGCTGCTAAAGCCTGCACTGGCTGCTAAGTATACCCACTGGCTTAAACAAGATGCCTTTCTGACTAGAAAGGTTGGACAGGAATCAAAAATATGCTTTAATCCAATTTTAAATTTCATATCACAAGAGGTGCTATGGAATGATTGCCATTTGCAAAAGAAAAAGGCAAGCACAATTAAAAGCTGAATCTGTAATCCCTCTGCTTATGGCTTAGAACAGGAGCCAGAAGAAATATTGCCTTAACAGGTACATTTCCCCTGAGGGGAAGCACACCCTTGACCACCTAGCTGGTGAAATGAAGAGATAATAAGATGTTCAGGTGTATCAATGGCCAACAAATTGTGTGTTGGCTCCTGACAGAAAAGCCCAGAATTAGTGGGTGGCAAACAGGAGCTCTGTTTTCTGACAGTGGCTGTTGCAGCATGGTGGTGAACCACACAGCGTTCCTTTTCAGGCCCTGTCTCCAGCAGCCCAGTCACATACCAGGCCGTGAGAAAAGAAAACCTGTGAAAAAGTGAAAACCTGTGAAAAAGTGAAAAAAAAGTGAAACTGCCCTGTGTCTAAAGAGACATCTGAAAGTGACTGAAAGGCAATGTGAGCTGCTTACCACTGATTAGACTAGTTGATAGTAAGGGTGGATGACAGCTATTGCAACAACATTTAACTCCTGCCTCATTACCTGAAAGAAATGCAGCTATCAACGATTTTAGTCTGTGAAAATGGAATTTATTACTTGAATACTCGGGAAGAGTGGGATTACAAGTATTTTCACCAATTCACTGAGGAGCTCCCATGTTCCTGCCAACATTTTGCTCACTAGCAATAACTCAGAAATGGTAGGTGAAAGATTTTACTTCCTTTTAGCAAAAATAATCTTTTTTATTGGAGCTGGTTTATCTACAAGATAAAACTGCAAATGTTTCCATTTGTCTAGATTAACAGACAGACCATTACATCTCATTTTAACAGGCCGCAGTTTTACATTTTTCATGTACTCTCAGAAACAGAGTGTGAATTAGATTCTGCAATCAGACTTTGGTGCAGACTTCAAAAGGTTTTCTCATGGCAGTAACTAAGCATTATCAGGCCTTCTCCTAAGACACTATAATATAGATCCCTTAAAACTAGACAGTGCCACTGTCAAGGCAGGAATAGGTAACTATAAGAAATGGTATCAGGTAAAGCTGGTATTGCTAACTTCCTCAAGTTTCTCTTGCAATATCTGTCATTTTTTAGAGCCCTATCTCAACACAAGAGAACCTTAGCTCTCACTGTAATAGGTAAGTTACTACCCTCTGGCTTCATGACAAAAGTTTGAAAATGCAAACCTGAAAGGTTCATAAATTACCTCAGTCACTCATTAACAGAGCTCCTAATGCTATCTGCATATACACAATTCAGGTACAAAATGTAGGCAGTATCACACAACTTTGGTAAAAAACACACTGCAGATTTTTTATATGACATTATTTCTTTCCTCTCTCAAAGTGTCTGTAAATAGACTGCCAGTTTTTTAAGCTTCCTTTATTTTATGATGATTACTAATGGTGTGCATAAACCTTAGGTTGTAATAAATGGTCACTACTATTATTCCAAACTGAGGTACTGAACAGGCCTGTGCATGATCGCCTGTGGTTGCTTTCATTTCACAACACAATTTCTCCCACCAATTCGATAGCCCTACCTGTGACAAAGAAACGGTGAGAATGGTTTAATTGCCCAGGGAGAGGCATAGAGTACCTCAGGCAGGATGAAAGAATCCATTCTTATACTGCCT
Organism: Falco biarmicus; assembly: GCF_023638135.1. NCBI lineage: Eukaryota > Metazoa > Chordata > Aves > Falconiformes > Falconidae > Falco > Falco biarmicus. The sequence goes on along the minus strand of NC_079288.1, from coordinate 60,646,383 downwards.
TTCTCCCTTTTGGGACTGTACTGGCCTTGGCTCTTACGCATGCTCTATGAGATTTACTAACATACTGAAGAGTTAAAGTAACATTTTGTCTTAAAAATTCTTAAAGAAATAACAGCTAAAACCTCTTAATTCTTGGCAAGCATATGCACGTGAAGCCAAAAGTGGAGCTATTTCAGAATGACAGCATTCTTCAGCAAAATTGTTTTGTGGAATTAGTCAGCAGTGAAACTCAGGAACGTGATGTCACACTCAGTCTAGACTGCATTTTCTAGAGTAGCAAGAACTCTGTTATTTTCCCTCAAAGCCCTATTTTGCCATTGTATGAATAAATACTGTGAGAATTCTGGGTCAAACAAGTACGGTATCTGCACAAAATGCAGAAAATAGAACTCACTCAATTCAGTTGTGGTTCATCTGTGCTTTGTAGTGTCTAAGCCACAAACTTACAGGATGAGTGCACTTCACAGAACCTTTGAATCCCTTCCAAATCTAACATTCTAGGCATTTTTAAAATATTCCCCTTTTTCTGATGATGCATATTATGTAGGTTACATTTTTTTTAGGACCCTATTAAACAAACAGAAAGTAGTGAATTGAAGCAGAATCCATCCTCTTTCTCTCCATCTGATAAAAGACAACTGTTCATATCATGCTTTCCAGTTTAAGGAATGCAACTGTTCAAACTAATGTCTCTCATGCCAGTTCAAACTACCTTAAGATTTTCCAGAATTCAATCATAATTCGTTCACACGTTTGTAAACCGGCATCTTTCCTGAAAGTTCACTGCTGTATTTTACTGTGTGTTCATCCTTACATATAAATCCACATTTTTGCACATGCTATCTAAAATAGAGGTTTCCTCTCAATTATATCTACGTACGTCTACAAATACTTAAACATGCAAAAGGCCATAACTCTATTAAACCGACAAACTAAATTTATCCTGTGCTTATTGAATTGGCTTATTAGACATAACCATAACACATTCCTAGATAAGAAGTGGCATTGGCTTGGACTGGTTAAAGGAGTGGTATTTTTCAGTTATTGTAACTTGATAACGCTTTCAGGCCAGAATAATGTGACAGTTCTCTCAAAACAAAGGCTTCCAAATGGTAAGTAGGCAGCACGCAATGCCTTTCCCAAGTTACTATTTTATTGATTCAGAGAACAGACACTGGAAGATATGCTCCAGTATATATCCAGAAAGACTGCTTCTGAAACTTATGGAAATGGCTTAGGCTTTATCAACAACAAATGTAAATTAATAGCCTACTTTATGATTCTGGACAAATTACAGCACAATTAATATCCATGGGAATCTTATCACTCATTTCTCTTGGATTGGAACATGAATTTCCCTCTCAGAACGGAACATGCCCAAATCCTGGGGCAATCATACCCAGGCAGAGGGTCTTGCCGTGATTTGCAAACATGAGTATAGTCTCTGAACTCTCACCTGGGAAGTTTTTGCACATTTTACTGATGGGAGTACGTAGGGACTAAAGGCTTAATGCAGGATAGCATTTTGACACCAAAAGTAGGTGTTAAGTGAAAGTTAAATAAATAGGATCAAAATCTATGTAAGCTGCTGGTTAATTGGCACAGCTTACTAATTTTTAACCTGTAAGTTCTGAAGGAATTGAGACAGTAGGCCCTTTTGCAGAAGGCATTCCAATTGAGTGCAACATTATCTATTTCTTAAGAAAAATGGGTTTAATAAGCAGACCCCTTGTCCAGACTGCAGACAATCTAGCATCAATTCCCACCACTGCCTGAAGAGATTCAGTTCTATTGCTGAGGGACTCTACCCTCCTGTCTCTCTAGGGAGGGTTGCTCCCCACTCCGTGTATCAGCATCTCTGGGCCCTGCTCAGGGTATGATCCATATCTGATGGCATAATGCAGGCTTCTGAATTCAGCTTTTGTGGCCAAACACACAAACAGTGCTTAAGCCTTGCCCTAAGGTTTCATAGCCAGCCAGCAACGAAGCAAGAACTAGAGCCCACATTTCCTGGTAAACAAAACTGTTTTCTAATGTTTTGATCTCTAAAAGCCCTCTTGCTTGTTCTGTGCTCTGAGTGCTAGGCTTCAATGCTTGTTATCATCACAACCCAGAAAACCCCACGGAATTATTCTAGAGACTTCAGCGAGCTGAGCTACCAACTACAGGAATCATTCTGATTTTTCCTTCAGACGCTTGGTCGAGTCATACTGCAGTTAGTATGACAAAATGTAGAGTATTCAATAGCATTTATAACTTGAAATGGGAAAACTCAGCTGCTTCCTCTTTTTGAAGAGTCAGGAGTCTTGACAGAGCTCCCGCAACAAGTTGAACACTATAAACAGGAAATTTACAGCTAACTGGGGATACTCCCACTGTGTAAATTGTAGTGAAATCAGACCTGTGTCTACAGGAATGGTTACAGTGGGTTTCTCATATGTTTCTGACTCCAGTAGGAAGTTACATGTTAGATTTTTTGGTGCTAATTTACTAAATAAAATTAAGTCTTCTATAGGTCTCCGGCAGAATTTCAAATGCTCAAGGTTGTCATGTTATAGCCTGTACCTTGTAATAATGAAATGACTTGTAATTTTGAAGACAAATACACTCCACCAAAGAGGGAGTGAGAATGTGTCCTGTGCCTGGAGATTGTGGAAACTATTTCATAATTACTTTTTTTTTTTTTGAGAGTGGCGCGGTGTAAAAATACCTCAGGGTATACTATCTATCTCCCACTTTTTTCTGATTTACAACAGCAATAAGCACAGCATTCCTGCAATATTAGCAGAAATATTCAGATAATGACTTGGGTAATGAAAGAGATGATTTTATCCTTTGTTCACTGTGGACATCACTGTCATTAGACTGCTAGGGCTTTGAGGTCGTTCACTGTGGTAAAGAAAAGAAGACAGAGGTAAACAATGGAAGGAGAAAAGAAGTGGTATAATCAATGCAAATAGGTAACTTTGAGACTTAGAACATTAACAAACAAACTGCTGAATTTTTAAGAAGTAAACATCTTCAGCAATCTACTGTATTTCTATAGGTCAGGCAGCAGAAGGGAGACTGATCAGCTCTGGTTTTCCAGCTCAGATTGTCAAGGAAAACGGCTTTTGGCTGGAGGGCTGGAATTTGTGTTGAGGTGCTGTGTCTCCGCTGGCTTTCCAGGACTGGAGGTTGCCACAGAGAGGTGAAAAATGGGGCAGGAACAGAAACCATGGCTGTAATATTTGCCAGAGTTCACTTCTCATTCCTCAGAACAACAGGTAAATGAACAAATAATATAAGAAATCACTGGTGCTGTCTGTAAGTAGTGTCTTTATGCATTCAAATACAGGGAAAGTGGATTACACCTTCACTTAAAGGCAAGTAGAAGGGGGATGACATATTTCTTTCTGTTCTCCACAAGGCAATAAAGGAATCATGGTGATTCCAAAAAGCCTGCCTCTTTCAGCCCTTTCTAAGATTATTAATATTCCTTAAGGCATACTGTGGTAAAATTACTTTGGAGGGGGGTGGAATAAGAGAAAACTGGGACTGAACAGAAGCATAGTATTACAGACAGATTTTAGGGTAAAATACAGCTATTGCTTTCAGGACGGTTGGCATGCACAGAGTTTACTTTACCCCAGCTCCTTATGCAACACACCCTGCCGTCTCAGCACATGCCGACAGAAGTAACAGAAGGTGGAGCAGAGTGGAGACCCCACAGCCAGGCTCTGCCGTGCTCCCTGCAGGAACAGGAACTTGATGGCACCACACAGCTGATAAGCTGCACAGCAGTTGTCACATGAAGGATCTATGAGATGTCCGCTGCTGAGCCAACCACTGTGGCAAAATGACCTTCCTCAGATGAAATAATCTCATTGTAATACCAAAGCACACCTCCACCCCAAAGCTACCCACCTCCAAGGTACTACTACACCTCACTGGGCATGTGATACCAATCAGTAACGATACGTACGACTAGAGTCACTCAAGCTCTACCTAAATGTGAAGGAAACAGACTAGTCCTGGACTGAAATATGTCCAGAGAGGGGGAATTGTTGTCTAAACTCCCAAATTACTCAATTCTGATTTAGTGTTCACTAAGCTAGGTCAAGCTGACCCACCCTCTAAGTTGTTATGAATGAAAGGGCTTCTGATCACTCTGGGAAGGATGAGAAAAAAAGAACAGTGAAAAAGAACACCATTATCCAAGGTACGCAGAAAGAAACTTTCAAGGGAGGAAAGTTCTGGCTGTAAGAGGACACAGGCTGATAAGGTGTTGCAGTCCACTGCCACCAACAGAAAATTAGTTGATAATAGGATAAAGATAATTGTGGCAGTGGGAAATCATGACCTCCAACTTAAACTGGGAGAAAACCCCCACTTGAGGAGCATTTGCAGTTAGTAAAGAACTTCAGTTGTGCTATCTGAGGATGTGTACTAATTTGCATTAAAAGCGAGCAACTTGTAACCAATCCTGCGTATGATGAATGAATATGCAATGGACTATGAAGTATAAAAAGTGGACAGATGAGGGGAGAAATTAGGGAAGACTCCATCGTAACTTCTGGGATCAGTCAATGGGCCGAACCTGTCTTCTCCCCCATAGGGACATCTGTTGGGTAAGAACTTTATCTTATGCACACTAAATAACTAACTCACACTAGCTGTTAATAGTGATTATAGTTTGGTTGCATATCACTTCAAGCTTCTTTCTGCAGACAGTCCCTATCACTGGCAATTAAAAACCTTAATTTGTCATGATTTTATATTAATAAAAAATGTTATTCCATAAACCGTTAGTGTGAGTCCTTCGTGGGCGCTAGCAGTTGCAAGCAGTGGGTAACACATTTAAACCAAGTGGGCAGACCTGCAGAGGGGTTCCCCTGATGCTGTTGGTGCGTTTCCCTGAACAAGTCAGTTGAATCACCCTCTGATCCAGCGGGACTGTCCAGTGAAGGGTCCCTATAACCGGACGCTGACAGATTGGTCGGGCACAAGTTTCTCTGCTTTCCTGGGGTGCTGATACACTGGGGGATGATAAAACCTCCCCCCTACCCTTTCACATGACACATGCCCTTATGAATAAAATTAGGGGTGATTCTAGGTAACTCTAGGTTGGTAGTTCCTTCAGTCTATCAGCCTATACACTATAGCCATCTAGAGCCTTCTAGACAGAACAGAAACTACATCCAGCAGGTGTCCTCAGGGTACAGGAACAAAGCGGAGTCTGACTAATTTAGGGAGCTGAGTGAAAAATAACACTATGGATGGCACAGCAGCAAAGATAAGAGTAGACTCATTTCTGAACTTGACTGCTTTGTATTTGAGTGAGGCTGGTTGACTGAAATTATAATAGAAGTTACTCTACTGAAGTATGAAAAGCAACCCTGACATACAAATGTCAGTGAAGTTCATGTGATTTTTCTAATTCACGTTGACAGGTATTCTGGACCTGTGCTACACTTCAGTCCTTCTTGAGATGCCAAGGCAGGCAGAAAATAGAAATGTCCACAGAAAAAGAGCAGTTATGTTTTAAAAGTGATATCAGCATGTCTAGAAAGACTTTTAATCTGCTTTTGCAGAGTTCCATGCCTAGGAAAAGCTATCAATTCCCAAAGCTAAGAGAAATTCATAATGTGAAATGCAAACATTTTGTTTTGGAAATTCATGAAAGATTCAGTCTAAAGTGTTTTATTTGAATTCATATAGATTACAGATGGATTTTTTTCCCTTATTTGCTTTAAGGAAGCAGTAATTTCTTTATTAAGATAAAAAAAATCCTGGTATTAAAAGCCTTCAGTTGAAAGAAACATTTAGTAAGAAGAAAGCTTTAAACCTTCTGAGATTTCATGCACTCTTCAGTAAGATGAAAGTAACATTTTTAAGTCTTAGGCTCACTTAGAAACATTTTGAGGTGTGCTGTTACCACATCTCATCAGATTTTTGTACTCCAGAGCGATTTCAAATCTTATTGTGGTATGTTTGGCAATACACTTAAAAGATTACCATTTAATCTAGTTAAGTAAGTTTGACTTCAAGCAAGTGTCTCTCTGTCCATCCAGCTGCTTATTGTTTTTTGTTTCTTTGGAAAAGAAAGGAAATGAAAATCACTGAGGAAAAAATGGGACAACAAAGTCTGGTCTTATTCAGTTTTTCTTGCAGCTGTGAATTTTAGTAGACAGAGTTTTTAGTAGATGGATTATTGCCATTAATTCCAGTGGGAGCAAGGTTGTTTCCGGAATGCCTCACTTTCTATGGCTGACTTTATTTTAAATGAAAATTGTTTCTGGCTTTGAAGTGAAAGACAGTTTTGCCCTCAAGTTCAAAGGCTGCCTAATGGAATCTGACATGCCATATTTCCAGTTACAGTGGGGATGAAGAGAGGAGGTAGAAATGCACTTTAAGAAGGTGGAAGGCACCTACACGTGTAGCAGTCATCTGTACATGAGAAAGGAGTAGCTACCCCACTGCACAGCAGTCTTCTCGCTTGCCATTCAGAATGTAACTCTACCTAGTCCTGATCTTGAACATGCCATCAGTTACTGTAGCCCATACAAATTTGAAGTCCGCGGATAACTTTGCAGATATTCTAGATTTGAACCCAGAAACTGCAGCCAGCTAAGGTCTGAACTCCAGATTCCCCAGTCTGTTATGCAGTTTGCTAGATATCCCACACTTTTCATTTCACAGCATTGGACTTGCAGAGACCGAGCTCTAGAAACACAGAAAGTAAATAGGATAATTAAGAGAGTGATGAAAAGTACTGGAGAATGGAAGTGAGGTTTTAAGGACTGCATTAACTCTAACACTTCTTAAGTTTTCACCCTACATACTTCTGTAGAGTCATTAATTTCCTAGGTTTTTGAAGTGAAAAATATAAGTAGAACTCGAAAAGATGTCACTGGTCTATATGGTAGGAACAGATACAGCCTCTAAAAGTTTTACTGGTTAACTCTGAAGACAGAGCACTAGTGCACCTACTGTGGTTCACAGAGGGGTTGATTTAAAGTCCACCAAATCTGATGGGAATACTACTACTGACTGCGAAAATCTCTAGAGCTCATTCTGTAAGCACTGAACTTTTAGTGTGCATATTTCATAACACAGAGTAGTGGGAAGTAAGTTTCACACATTTTTTTTTTTTTTTTTTAATTAAAATCTTGTGGCATGGGCCCAGGTTTAGAATCTTTACAACCTTCAATGGATTTCACCAGAACACCAGCTGAGGTAACAGAATCTCATTTTCTGTCTCATCTGTTTTCACACTTTGGGATACCTGACTTATTTAAAAAACCCAAACAAAACAGTTGCAAACATTTTTTTGTAACCGCAAAAAGCATGTGTAATTCTTTTGTTAAACAAAAAGAACAGTAGCTGGGAGTTTTCTGTTTGCTTATTTTTTAAATCATGAGATCATAAATTGCTTTGCACAGGACAGTAAATTTCATAGTTGGGGAAACAGATGAAGTGACTGCAATCTCATTCAGTAAGCTAAAGAGTGGAAACAGAATTCAGGTTTATTAAATCCCTTCCTGCAGCTCTGACCACTAGATATTGCTACTCTCTAGTTCATATTGAGGAAAAGCTTAGACGCATTAGCTCACAATTAAAAGTGTAGTTTCTGCAGGGGGGGAGGAACTAGGCCTTGGAAGTTTGACAATGCAAAAATTGGAAGAGGACTTTTAGAATAAAAATGATTATGCTACTTGCTACTTATTCTTTCTATATACACCAAAGTATGTCTTGAAATAATTAAAGACAATTAAGTTGTTATACTGCTATTTTAAACACTAAAATTTCATTTGCATTAATAATTATCTACATGTATATACATGGTGTGATCCCTGCAAAACTCAGTAATTGTGCTTGGCTTAGACAGCAATGACAGTAAAACATTGCCTGAAGGAAAGATACTGAATTTGAAATTATTTTACTTAAGCAGAATATAAATTTTGATTTTTTTTCTAGCCAGCTTCACTACTTTCATACTAGATTTTGTGCATTTTCTTCATTGTGGAAGGTATAGCTAACTTTGTTGCAACAGCAATACACTGGTAAACAAGTCTTTTGTGTTTATGTTTCCACCTTCTGTTGCAATCTGGGGCTTATTTTTGCCTCCCATGTAATGTGGGTGACACCTTCAAAAATACATTCTCTTCAATGTCCTTTCCCTAAAGAAAACCCAATAAAGTTGCCATCAACTGCTTTAACTTTCCATCCTTTTCCACTACCTGTAATAGACATCTGTGGTGATGTTCAGCTTGATGCATTTTCTACCATAAAATCCCACCCAGTTGCTGAAGAAAATGGAAGAAATAGGAGGGAAGTCAAAATAGAGCGATAACATGAAAAGGAAGACTTGTATTAACAAAGCAATGACCCTAAAATATCTTCTCTCATCTATATGCTAAACATTGGATTGCACTTTCAGTTAACAAATTCTTGGAGGCTTCTATTCACTGTAAAAATAAGCACCACAAATGCTGCCAAGCTAGTCCATTTAAATAAGCATGGAAATGAGACTATTTCGACAGGTAGACAAATATTGTAAATATTTATATTGTAAGGATAATAATGACAAAAACCTACAGAAACCAACTAAAGAAAGACATCTCACGCACGCATGCTTACACCTGTTTTCACCTGTGATCCATAGTGGATGTTAATAGCAAGAATGGATCACATCTTAGTTGTTACTACTATGCCTATTCCAGATCTCAGACAATAAAGGATACCTGAATCACCTGCTCGTGATAGCAGCCTGTAGGAGAGCACTGCAGGCTAAAATTGCTACCTTCCTAGAAACAGGTTATATTGATAATACTCAAAATTTTGAATTAAAGATATTCTTAGCAAATATTCCTCTGATGCATTCTAAAAGAATTTCAGGGTTCTGTCTTTTGACCCTACATAGAGCTCTAGAAAACAGCTATCATCTAACTCCTCAGTTATACTAGCTGAAATTTCACACACCTCAATGACAGGGTTTTGCTATATTGTAAACTCTATTGAAGAGGAATGAAGCCCATAGAGAGAAATCAGTCAGACATCTTTGCTTTAGAGTTGCAGGCAGAGTTGGAGTTTTTTTGCCTTTCTCCCCTGCCCCTGCTGCCCAAAGAGCTGAATTTGGCTGAAGAGATGAGAATTTTTAAGAGAACTTGCTCACTTAAAGTAACATATCCTGCTAACTTAAGTTCTCATACAAAAAGTCAGATGGGCTTTGGCAGTAAGTTCAGACAGTCTGTGTTGTACTGAAGAGCACATCCTGTTCTCTGCACTAAGATTGCTGACGTGTCTGGACTCATATCTGAAAAACTACTGTATTAGTGTCAGAAGAATGTAAGACACTTCCCTATTTTTTGTAGGAGATGGAAATGAGAGAAAATAATGATCTTTTTTGGTATATACTACACGTGACTGAAGCCTGGAAAATAGCTGGATAGATCTTGTACTTATAAATAATAAAATTAAATCATCTGATCTTTTTTATTATTAAATGATATAGCCATCAATTTTCACTATCCTGATGCTAAACTTCATCTAAGAGAAAGCTAAGACATTACAGAAAATACAAGAAGAATCATATGGAAAAGAAACTTACGGAAGAAGTACGTGAAAAGTCAGCCTGACAGCACTGAAATCATAAAAAGATAAGGGAAAATAGAAATGTAAAAGAACTGACAATTGCACCAATGCTGTTTCAGTATGTGATAGTCATATGGAAGATTGAAAGAAGAGATGGCAGTGAGAATGAATACAACAGCTGTTCAGTATACACTTATTTGTGCCTCCAGAGACTACTGTTAATTTTTTCCTTATCCCCTAGCACTGAGAAGGGTAGGGATTGGGGTAATCTATTACTGCTCTAGCAATTTCGTCATCTTCTCTATCACCTAAGCAGAGCTATCAATACTAGAGACAGGCCCAAACTATCTGATTAGGATCATGATCTGGATTTCAAATGTTAACACTTAAAACTATGGCTTGAGTTGGGGGGGGTGGTTCTATTCAGCGATGTATGGATGTCTATGGATATAGAGATGCATGGGTAAAGTGTGAAACAAATCTGTGTTTGGACTTTGAACACTGTAATGTTTGGGGAGTAAACAGGTGGTGTACACTTATAGTTTGGTTCAGACTCCTTTACTCAATAAGGATATATATGGAGATACAACATTTAACAATATAAAACAGTTTATAAACTATATATATTGATTATTTTTTAAAATTAGAGACATGTAGGTACAACATGAAGAAGGGATAGAGGTGTCCTAGTGCAATAGCTGTCCCTCTTGAGAAACAGATCATACAAATCATAAATACTTTTCCAGGCATCTACTGTACTAGTCAATACAACAGCGTGTAACAACCTGAAGTGATGAGAGACAATCCAGTCTGAAATGTTTGGATTTTAACATGTGGAATTAATTCAAGTAAAACCAAATTAAATAATTATTTTTTATAGATACATTTATATGCCATGTTAAGCAAGAGTCCTAACCCTCCTCCTCCTTCCCCTCAAAAAACTCAAAGAAAACAAAAAGAACCCCTTGAGTGATGAGATGAAGCTATTGTAAAGAAAATATGCACCTGCCTTCCCAGTCTGCAAACATATGATAGAAATTTTTCACTGTTATCTAGAACCAGCTGGAAGTCGATTCATGGGAATGGTGAAATAAAAGCAAGATGGCAGTGGAAGGTAACGCAGGCATCTGTTACAGATATTTCAGCTACTTACGCTGCTACTGACTGATTCTTCACAAAGGTTTGATTGCTCCCATTTCCAGTGGCTTAGGAAGAGATCTACCTCTTTTTTAAAAGACCTGTACTTTTGTTAGCCAACATTAAAAAAAACCACCAGATGAGACCTACTAGTAGTGAGCCACCTTGCCATATCTGGAAAACATTTCCTTCTCAGCGCTGCTGAGAGCAGACGAGTGACGCTCAAGGGCCAAAATAGTGTTTTCAGGATAACAGTTACATTTGGAGCTATAGTTTATCACATACCTGTACCTGCACTCTCCTGATGGATCTGTGCTTCTAGGTCCTTATTTCAGTTGGCACCAGTGTCGCTGAGCTGCATCTGCTAAGGGGGAAAAGAAATGGGGAGATGAATTGCCTTAGTTCCTACGAAGACCGCGAGAGGTCACTCCGGCTATCCAGACCACAATTTCTCACAGTGTGTCAAAGGATTTGCTAGGAAGGACTGCCTGCTCCTCTCGGAGCCTGGGAAAATTACCGTTTCAAACAAACAAACAGTTTCCATCACCTGAATGCATTTCAAAGGTTATTTACAATTGATTCATAAAATAAAGAAGCTTAAGGAAGGTTTTGTATGATTTAAATCTTTTACTGGTCCAAAAAAACAGGGCGACTGTACAAATACAAAATACTTGGATTTGAATTCTAGCACACACACACATACACACAAAGGCAGCATCTCGCCTTCAGACATGAAGAACTGAAAAGGTCTTCCTTCCTACCTGTCTTGCTCCCTCCTCCCCTTCACTACTTTATGCATCCTGAATATAGGTTTGTGAATAAACGGGCTGTCAAACACAGCACTTTTCTGTTCCCTTTGTTGCGCCAAGCAGGACAAGAGATGGTGGCTGTATGAGCAGGCTTTAGTGACTTGTGACAAGTAGAAGTTTTTTCCCAACAGGAAGTTAACTGACAACGCTTCAAGTTTTACATCTCTGAGATACCTGAGCAGTACAAAGCCAACAAAACCTTTTAAGACTCGCTCCTCTAAAAGAAAACAAGCAAGCAAATAAATTACGTTCTAAACAAATCCAAAAGCTAAGCTACTGTTCAAAATCACATCTAGGGATACCTGGAGCTCATTTTTTCTCTCAACTTTTGATTTGTTGATGCATCCCTTTGACCACATACCAATCATACTGTGAATTTCCTACATTGAAAAAATAGCAAAGTTAAAGTCCTGGGCTCCTGGGCCTCTGTTTATTCAGAGAAGCCTACTGTACACACAGCCACTGCACCACACAGCTTGCTTAGAAAAACTTCAACTCCATCCTACTGCCAGTTAGTCCTTTAACCCTATAGCTTTCCTTGATACTGTCATCACACACTACCTGACATGATGGCAAGCTTTGCAACGCAATCAGTTTGCTTAGATAGATCCCTGCTCAGCAAATAGTATGGTAATGTAACAACACAGCTTCACAGAGCTTCGGACCAAGGAGGCATGATACTGACTCCTGGTTACCTACCTAGCACGATTTTTCTAATTTCTGATCGAACAGACCAGACAATAAACACAAGACTGAAAGAAAGATTTCACAGGAAGGATTCATCATGGTTTCAGTTAACCTATTGAAAAAGTGAAATCCTTAGTTAAGAAAGCACATATTACGCTTAAGTTGGCCATGGACCTGGGTGTGAGACTTTCAAGTTCACTGCCAAGTCTTGGTTTAGTTTTCTGTGTGAGCCGTTACAATTCTTCAGTGAGCATCATCTACCTGATTATCATACCATACCTGCTGTATACCTACAGTTCTCCAAGTAAACCTGATACTAATTACACATTTTGTCAAATCCAAATGAAGCAAAATATTTCTTTTGTGAAAGAAAATGCCTTTAAAAAAGCACAATGCAAATAATGAGATAATGAGTTTGTACCCTACCCATGAGATTCACATAAAAATGGATTCCTAGTGTTTTTGAAAACAACTAGAACACGAGCTCTCTGTCAGGCCTACTTCTATGTAATATACTTTGTAGTCTGGAAGAAAAATAGCTTAATTCTAACTGCAATCATCCATGATTAAACATCTCATAGAAAGGCAGCTTTATGATGTTTATTTCTGTGGGTAGAATTGCTCTCACTAGCCAGTGTTAGCATAAACTGTGGTAACTAATGCACACCGGGTTACTGGTGAACAAAAGACAATATGAAAATGTGCTGAAGTTTTATTTGATTGAAATGTTTTCTTTAATAACCCAGCATTTACCACTGTTGTAAGATTACACAACGGCAACCAAATTCTCATAATGGAGTTTGGATTTCTCAGTGAAATTGATAAGTAGAACTTCTTTTAAGCGATACTTCTAAGTCATTTTTCTTTTCAATTAACTCTAATGCTTGAATGAAGAACATTTAGTACTGTAAAATGAAACGAATGAATGTGGACTTTACCAAAGACTAAAACTCCCTGTATCATATGAACTCTATATATCAAAAAGACAGCCGATGAATAACTCTGATAGAGCGCATATGGTAGAAATGGCAACCACTCAACCCTCCAGCACTGGATGAACCTCAGCACATTTGAAAGTTTTGTTTTGATCACCTTCCAGAAAATTAAATTATTATCTCAACACAGTCCAACCTCTTTGAGTCTATAAATCAAATGTGTTATGAACAGGTTTTCTTGTAACACTTTTGACACTTCCTGGTTTCAGAGACATTGAAAGTGCCATGAGAAGAGTCTTAGAACCGGTATGTTCTAATTTTTAGTTTATTTGAAATTAGTCATTTACCAGCACACTAGAGTTCACCATATTCATCTCAGGTTGTGCAGGGATGCAAGGAATGCAAACAGGCTTTGACTGCTGACATTTCATTTGGCTTGTAGAATTACAATACTGTGCAGTTTAGAATTTTTGGTTTCAGTGAAGCTCATCAATTCTGTACTGTACCATGGAAACGTTTTAAAAAAATTGCCAAGAGAAGCTGCCAATCACACCTAGCTTTGCTGAAAAAATTGTCCATATTTTTTGCTTATAAGCAGTCAAGTTTTAGCTTCAGTCTGGTCTAAAGGTTTATGTGTTGCCATTCACCATACCCGCTGGACTGTATTAGTAGGAGACGTAACTATCAGACCTGTCACTTCTTCCTCCCCACCCTTATCATCCTGTTTTCCTAGAAGTACTGTAGTTTGTCACTCAAACTAAAATGGCTAATTTTTACCTTATTCCTTCCTTAATTTCCACAAGCTGCTCACCCACATGCTATTTTCTGCTCCAGAGAGAAAGGAACCACTTATCTCTTTGCATTCATGTCCAGGATCTGGAGAGCTTGTGTGAATGCAAGGGGAATTGTCATATTTATATCAGCCAAGTTACAATAAGCTACAGTCCTCCTGTTAAGGTGTTTAACTTCTTTTCCAAACATTGACCTGATAAGCCCATATTAACCAAAGTATGTATGGCTGAGTATTGATAAGGACAAGGTGTCGCACAGAGACAGGATAACTTGCTCTGTAGAAAAAGAACCAACCTAGTGTGGGTGTTATGAGCAAAGATGACTTGCAGTTGCTACTAGTGTCTTCAAAAACAGCGCAGGACTGAGCACATATAGGAAAATCTGTAAAAGCTTTACTTTCACTAAGCTTAAAGAATGACTACAAGATTTTATTCCCCTACAGTAGTGGATCTGCCTCTTCTGTGAATACTCTTCAAAGGCAATGATCAGCCGTACTTTGTTATTTCAGAAGATGTATAAATAGTCCTGGAAAAATCTTGTGCTAATTTTGCTATTTCCTTAGAAGGTTAAGTTCAGGCATCTCTAAACTTTGCAGCTCACATCTTAACCGAACGGTAAAATTTAAGCTTCTCAAGGCGTGCACAGCTGTAATCCAGCCTCTGGTTTCTAGGGATCAAAGGTCAGCACATTAATCTATTTAGGATAATTCATAGAACCTCTTTGGAGAAAAGAAAAACATTAACATAAAAATAAGCCATGTTTCCTGAAAATGAATCAGAACATTTTATGATATAAAACAGTATCCCAATGATGACCCAAACCAATTACCTTAGTATGTTCAGGCTCAGGCTTACTCTACTCTGTTTCACTCTAGGTATTGCTGCTCTTTTGTTAAAAGATTTTTTTGGAATAAGTAGTTTTGCTCCAATTATGAAGTCAATTGCTTTGAGAAGTAAGAAGAAAACCTAAGAAAAGTCTCTGAACAGCTGTGATATGAAAATAATCAAACCACTCCTCACAGCATCATAAACAGCAACAAAATCTTTAATAACAATAAAAATGTGCATGAAAATTTGTTGTTCCTACCACATTTGAAAATGACTGACAGTAGTTTGCAAGGAGTGTATAAGGTTTTTAACAAATGCTTTTTGAAGGGGGTGTTAGTAAAACATTACAGAACTTTGCAGAACCCAGCCTCAAATGTCTAGAAGTTGACACTGACATAATTTATATCCTTTACATCAAAGATAGATTATTCTTAAAGTGTATTTTCACCTAGCTCTACTTCTTCACTGACATTTAATTATTTTTGTTTTGTTTTAAATACTGCTTCTTGCTACTTTTCCGTAACAATAGATGGAGGTAACTGTTCTAATATACAGTGATCGAATTTCCAGTTTACAAAACAACAGCTACCCAGCAATGACAAAAAGAATGTAAAAAAATAATCTATATGAGAATATGAGAGCAGGGAGGGCTTTTAATATTTAGATGGTTGGGTTTTGCTCATGGCAGTTCTCAGCTACCGCATGTGCATTTCATATTTCATATACTAAGAGAGACATGGAACTGATTTAGATGTGAAGTTCATTGTTAAGCTGGGGCTTACTGTCAAATTAATTCAGTTATTGCTCATAATGTTAATTCCACTGATGTAAAGAGCAGAACTGAGAGCAAGAGCAAAAGATGAAGCATGTGCTTGCGTGTGTGTATTCATATCTATTCATGTGTGTTAAAGGGGACTTCTTAACCTGTCCAGGTTTGTTTTCTCAGCTGGTGAAAGACATACGATAGCTGTCACACTTATATTATTCCCCCCAAAAAAGATTATAAATGCCTTAACAGTCATCTTCTCCTTATTCCTTTTCCCCACAAATTCTCCAAAACTCCAAAATCCAAATCTGGGTGAGACACAAGACCTGGACTGATACAGGTACAACTGAACAGACATGTGGCAGGAAGCCTAAAATACTTTGGAGGTTTTATGGGTGAATATTCCCTTCTGATTTAAGAATTGCGTAAAAAAAAGTAACTTTGTTTTTAAACCATGGAATCACTGTGGTTCTCATAATAGGAATGAACCCACTGCAAAGACCTGATGACCTAGAGAAGATATGTTCCATAAAACTAAATAAAAGAAGTATGATTAGAACATTTCCAGATCTAAGAATGAAGCTAGTGATGAATCATGCAAGTCCTGAGGAACATCATCAAGCTGTATGCAGGACAGCCAGTGCCACGTAAGAATATGCAATTCGCACCCATCACAAAGTTTGTGGAAATGAGTTCCACAAGCACAAATGAACTGCAGTAGTTGTTCAGGGACTTGATTATCATGGATCCATTGTCTCCAAGGTGCTTGGCTGTGCTGTGCTTTCACTGCTGTGGAGAAGGGCTGCTGAGAAGGCATATTCCAGAAAAGATTCCTGCTGTGCAGTACTTCCGCAGGGCATCCAGTAAGTCAATGACAATTTTGGATGGCAGAGCATCATTAAATATTCAAGGATTAATTCAGTTGCCTCACTATGAACTTGGTACAACTATGAAGAGAAATGAATAGTGGAGATGACAGAATGATCTTTTCTGAATCCCTCTGCTGTCATGCAACATGGATAAATAATGAGAAATAAGTTCTTGGCAAATGCTAGGTTTGGCTCCTGAGAGCTTAGACATAATGGTAATACGATATTCAAAGAGTGCAGTACTCAGTCAATTAGATGAATAGCCTGTTTTTGCTCGTCCTTGTCCAATAAATTTGAGAACGAATGACATTAAAGAAACCCAATTATTTCTGCAAACTAGGTACTGGACCTGGCAGATGACTGAGGGATATTAAATGATCCTTCATAGGCATGCTGGTTTAGAAGGGGGAGATGTTTGATTGCAATGCAGTGTTAAACAAGGCAAGAAGTGCCTCATGGAGCTACAGAGTTAATCCAAAACCTTGTTTTGTTGCCTTTTCTCTGCTGAAAAGCTCAGCTACTTATTAGCCCTAAATCAGGCTTGCCAAAATGCAGAAACCTGTTGGTCTTTTCTGCCCAGCACTATGTGCTATATAGAATTCCTGTTCCGCTACCCTAAAGATAGCACACAAATAAGCTTTAACTAATAACATTTGATCAATACACTTATATGAGCATGATCTCCTCGAACTGCCAGCTGCCCTAAGGCCACAAAGGGCAAGACAATATAAAAAACCAAAATTGACTTGTGCTAATTCCATATTAATTAAGCTTCTCTTGACCTGTCTTGTGTATTCTTAAGGAGACAATGGAAGATCTTTGCATGCAGAGCAGCAAACATGCTCTTTTGGGATAATTTCAATAATCTCACTATATCAGGAAGATTCATGCCCTGAATTCATGCCCTTAATCAAGTTGCAGCCTGTTAGGGCAATCTAGAGAGGGTGAATAAAGCTATTATTCATTTCTGCACGAAAGCCAATATTATAGCTTAGCACAAGGCAAAGGGTACAAATTTATATGTGCTCAACTACAAGCCTTTTTTTCCTCCACTGTACAGAATATGTGATCCCTGTTTCTTTCCATTCTATCATAACTTTTTAGGTTTGAAATATTTTCCATGGTTATTCACAGATGTACTATCGTAATAAATGTAAACAGATAACCCAGCTGTCAATAGGCCAATCTCTTAAAGGTTTGTTTATGGCTGAGGTAAACACATCAGCAAATACAAGGCTGTCAGCTTGTATGTTGCTCAAACACCATCAGCTCATGCCTGTACCTGAGGTAAGGCAGTGGCCTCTTATGGTGATTGATTTGGACCATTAGCTCCAAATCAAAGTTGGTTTCAGTTCATCCATCTTTCTAGAACCTCAGCAAAAATGTTATTTGAAAATAAACACTGGCTCTTTGTCTCTTTTGTCAAAAGAGCAGCAGGGAGCTAATCAACATGACACTAGCTACATCTCCATTTCTGCTGCCACAGCAGCGCTCTCCTGGAAGTCGTGCTGCTGAATTTAGGTGTTTGTCTACTTGCAGTCCTGAAGTGCAGGTCTGGAGGAGGAGAGATTGCACTTCTTCCCAGTAGCACTGAAAAAAGGTTTCTCATAAACCTAAGTATGCTGAATGTAAAAAGCAGACTTTGACACTTAATCCCTCAGTCCAGCTGACCAGCGTTTGACTTGAGATCAGGAAGCAGAGGGAAAAGGCATTTTTAAACCGCTTTTGCAAACCTTGGAGTATCAAAGCAATGACTGCCAAGAAAATAAAGCACCTGGGGGATAGCTGTAGTCTGCAGCAACGTGACCCTGATCCCGCTTTGGGTGCTGAACACGGGGATTCGCAGGACACTGTAACCATGGAACTACTTAGACTTGACCTAAAACAGATCAAGGTGACCTAGAATAGAAGTGAATCTTCATCCCTTGAGGATTGCTCTAACAAAGAACGGGTTTACAAATGGCTGGTTAAAATGAAGTTAGCCACTGGAGGCTGTCTAAGGGCCTGGACTGAACACAATTAATTCAGAGCAGCATCTCTGTCCACCAAATCTGTGTTTGTAATGATAGGCATGCAGTATCAAGTGTTTGTAGGTGCTTGAGTCAAGGATTAATTCTGGGACGAGATTTAATATTTGTTAATTACCGAAGTTCTGTCTGCCATGCCCTGGGCAAGCTGAGTGCCAAGGTAGGTCCAAGTCCCAGCTCGACACAATGTAGAAGCTCAGCTCACCAGCCTCTCACTAGAGTTGTGTCGTGTACTGAGGTGAGGCCTCTCTCTAAAATGACTGCTATTTACATGTTCTGTGATGTTTCAGACATTCTTCTTTTTGCTCTGTTTTCCTTTCAATTTAGAAAATGGTCTTCTTAAAAAAGGTACTTTGCTGCTGCAAGCACCTGCAGCTCAGGTGTTGGCTTTTTTTTTTTTTATAATTGTTCACATTACGTTTTCACATGTTTGACTAAAAGACTCCTCTCAAAAAACATTTGGATCAGTATTGGAGTTGGGTGTTCAAGAGTGGGGGATTACCCCACAGCCCTTTCTTCTTTAATATCTCCTTAATGCTGATTCTCCATAACCTGCCTCTCTCTGACTACCCTCCCCCAGCTCTGATCTGACGGGAGCAGGGGAGCCTCTGAGATGGTGTGGGTTATCTGAGGACTCCTCCTCCAGAACCTTACTGCTCAATGAGGGCAGTTTACGCTTGTGGAACTACAGCAATTATTTTAAAGAAATAAGTTTTGATGCAGCCTTGTTACTATAGTCTTTTTCCCTTTGCGTGTCTTCATCAAGAATAATGGCAAATTTCCAGCTTTTTCTTTTTTCGGCTGGGAATGGGCATACTCTTAAATCCAAACAAGCTGATTATTAGTAACTTCTGATGTAAGGAGCTAAATAAATGTGATGGGGGAGCCACCAAAACTTAGGCTTAGCTCCACTGCTAGGCTTAGGCATTATAAAAAGAGAAAAGGTTTCTTTGCACACTTTGTTGGATAAATACTTGTTGGGAACTGCAGTCAATATTTTTCTTTAGCATTTTAGGAACTGATAATTGTTAACAGGAGGTCTTAACAAGGGAAGCTTCAATGCTCTGGCTTATCCTTCTGAGCTACTGATTGGCTTGTCTCAGTAGGAAGACCTGGATAGACCTCCTCCTGCGTTCTGCTGAGAAAAAAAAGAGGATTTAGTACAAATTGAGAAGTCACCTCATACAGACTGTCAAAAGTGACCTCATTGTAGCTGGTACAGCCGGCTGAAGTCTGCTGGAGCCTGCCATGCTTTTGCTGGGTCAGATTCCTCGCCTTTTGTTATTTGAGCTTCCTTCTGAGAGCCTGGGCTGCCTAAAGGAGTAACATGACATTCCCTTTCTTTGCCCTTTAATCCAATCAGAGGGGCCTTGCTTTCACACAGGGGGCTGGGATTCAGGCTAAGGTTAGCTGAGCAGCTGTGAAAGTGAGGTGAAGATTAAGACTTCGACTCTGATCATACATTTCAATATGAATGAAGCCAATAAAAGGGAGATTATCTTTCTTGCTACTTTTCAAATTTCTTATCCATGAGGCAGTACTATTTACATGAAGCTTGATGCAGTTCACATGTCTTTGCCCTATCAGGTACAAAAATGTTTGGTCTTCATCTTAAAAATATATTTGGGGAGAGTAGGAAGGAAGGGAGAAAGAGAAAAAAGTGAGGGAGAGAAAGTTTTGTATGGTAGCAGATGGGAGCATGTCAAGTAAGAAATGCAAAAGTACTCTTTCTGCTTGCAGTCTGGCACTTCAAAGCAAATTGAGGCATTTCAAAGAGGATACACATTATTATTTGATTAAGATTCAGCTTCCTGGATGAAATGTGCATACAATTATTAGCATGATGATAGTAGGTTTCATAAGAGAAGTTTATCTCTTTGTTATTGGTTCTTATTAGCAGTGGGTTCAGACTCTTACCCTATGTATGAACTTCCACTATTTTTTTATCAATTTGTGTATCGATGGGGTGTCCAAAACTAGCTGTATCCTTTCAGTTCTGAATAGAAATCAGCATCACATGGGAGGTCTATTCCCAGATTTTGGTTGTGTAGAGAAGTTGTACTCAGACAAACAGTACCTTCTTTGCCTGTCTTACTGATACCTTTCTACCTTCCTGCCCTCTTAGGATTACATTCTTATGATGAGGGTGGTGAATCACTGGAACATGTTGCCCAGGGACATGGTAGATGCCCCATCCCTGGAAACATTCAAAGTCAGGCTGGACAGGGGTGTGAGCAACCTGATCTAGTTGAAGATGTCCCTGTTCATTGCAGGGGGAGGTGGACTAGGTGAGCCTCAAAGGTTCCTTTGAACCCAAACCATTCTGATTCTATGATGCTATGAAGACTCAACATGCACTCAAATACAGGACTTTACCACTTGCTTTATGTCCTCACACTGTTACCAACAGTTGTGACATTCAGGCTTTTTAAACCTCTCGATTTTATATTCAGTGTCTTTAGAGATAGGCCTGCTAATATTTCTCACATTTCTCCTCTTCATGACCAGGAAGAAGACTTACTGCCTATATAAAATGGGCAGATTCTACATGGCTTTCTGGGGGGGGCCACGAGTAGCCTGTCTTTGAAGCTTGCCAGGGACTTTTCACTGCTTTTCAACCAGCTAAACTGAGACATTTCCAGTCAGATCACAGAAAGAACTCTAAGAACACAAAGCCTGAACATTACACTGCATTTTGTCACAGTTCAGCTTGCAAATTATGTTGTAAAAACATAATTCTTAAAAACTAAAGGATCAAATGGAGAGTCTTTCGTAAATCCAAACTTGAGGCCAAAAGCAGAGACAATCCAGTTCCTACAAGTCTTATGGTTTTTTTCCCCCTCTCAAAGCCTTTGTAGAAGATGATGAAAAGTATGAGACACAGCATCGAAGTTCCCATTCTAAATCAGAGCAGCAGCCTGTTCTGCCCAGAGTCTTTCCCTCAGCAGCCGTCAATACCAGCTCTTTGTAAGGGAGGACCAACTAGTGGTCACAAACTAGCTTCTGTCATAGAAAATTGCCTCATACCCTCTGCAAGTAGGTTTACTACATGTAAACTCTTGTTCTCACTCTCTTTTTTCCTTGTCTTTTAAAAAATATTTAGTAGTGGTGACATAGGTATTTTTTAATGCAAATAACAATGCTTCTGTCTTGTGGAAAGGAGTTTCATAAGTTAATTATCATCTTGAATTAAAAAAAAATGCTGTGCTGGTTCTAAATTTGCTGTCGTCTGATTCTAGGGATGCTTCTTTACTCAGATATCATGAAAGAAAGGACTAGAAAAGTTTCTTGTATGTACAGTGATCACTGTTTTCAACACCCTTAACACACTTTCTCTTCCTGTCTAAAAAGCAAGAGCCCATATCTTCTCTGTTCCTGTGTAGGAGTCAATACAACTCTGTGAAATACAGACTTCATGATGTTTTCTATGACTGAAGAATGAGACAGTATTTAAAACATAGCTAATTTCAGATCGCTATTGTATTGGAAGTTATAAACAAAATAATATCTTCTCCTAAATAGTTTCATTTAATCTCTTTCTAGACATATTGCTTTCTCCAGCCAAAAGCCAGAACAGGTTTGAAAAGAGGTTATACCACTTCAATGGGACCTTAGGTAAGAAGTCTCCATCAAAACTTTCTGAACATAGCATAAAGAGATATCACAAGCAGTTAAGCATGAAATATAAGCTAAAAAACACTGAGCAAATTTGTTTATTTTTAAACTGGTCCTTTACTCTTTCTGTTATTGTTTCTTTGGCAGGGATCTTTCTTTGCTTAGAGCAGTGAGTGTGTTTAGATACTTTCAATAGACTTGCTATATTGTTTAATTTCTATCTTAACTCACATTTATAGGAAACACTGAACAATCTGTGGGTCTTTTTCCCCTTCTATCTGAAGATTTCCTAGTGACTATACACTCCCAGGGGACCCTTCTGTATAAAAAATCATGAACTCAGTGCCTAGTGGACAGGTATTCATTTAACTAAGGCATCCATTCAGCAGGTATCAATTGAAGCTCTGTTTAACTAAGAATTGATGAGGATGCAAATACTATTTATCCTTTCATACAAAGAGAAGGTCAATTTAGCCAACATCTTTACTATTGTCACAATTTAAAGTCCTGAAGTAGTGTATATAAATTGCTTATTCTTTTGGAAGTAACAAATGCTCATGATTCTTTGGGTAAATACAGGTTAGGTTATTTTTAATGCTAATACAGAAGCTGTATTTCTCTCTGTATTTATCAGGTTTATCTTTTAACATTTTTAAAAAGCAGCAAATAATATTTGTAGTTGCATAAGGGAGCTGAGATGTGATGTCGCTTGGAGAAAAGGAAGCACAGAAGAATTAAAGTAGAAAAGTCAATTAAATTGACAGTTTTGCTTCCCCCCCCCCCCCCCCCCAAATTAAAGAACGTATTTTGAAAAGCATCTATAAAGTGACTCTGTTAAGGCCTGCCTTTTTATCATGCTATCTGCATAAAAGCACGTCCTGTGATAAATTTTGTATCTTGATGTGATTATCACTTATTATCCCTAAGATTTATTTTCCTGTTTTTTTCTGTGTTTTGCTTTTATTCCTTAAGATCAGGTGTTGCAAGCTTTAAGAGTGCTGCCACAGCTGGGCAGGTTTTAGATGAGCGAAAGAAGCCCCTGGAGTCTGATGGAAGTCACACAGGGCTTGTGTTTCTGAGATTCCTCATTGGATCTGGATTTGTCTGGTCTCTGGCTTAGAGTCATTTAGATTCTCTGAAATACTGGTATTTTATGTGTCTACTAAGTGAATGGCATTTAAACTCACTGGTTTCTATGCCAAACATAGAACACAAACAAGAGGTGTTTGAAAAAAGAAGTTGAATGGGCATCTACTTCTTGGGCACTGTGATGGGAAACAGGAAACGTGCTTTTAAAAATCTGATTTTATAAAATCTGGGAATCCCAAATGGAAAGAATTAGAATGCTAAGCCTACCGGGGCCTGGACAGAACAGGAGAAATACTAAAGGAATTTGTTTCTTTAGCATAGCATTATGTCATCTCAGAGGCAAAAAAATCACTCAGCTGCTTGACTCAAAATAGCTGGATGTGAAACCACCGGTGCCATCCACTACTTGATCCTACTGACAGATTTACTGCATGCTGCAGAGCTGCTGCTGCTGCATGATGGAAATGGCAGGTGCACCCTGCTACAAAAGAGGATTTCTGTCTCAAACTTCATCTCCATGTACATGTGTGAGTAAGAGCAGCCAGAGGTCACAGGGGGACAGCTCGGTGTTTATAGCGACTTATGAAGAAACGTTGCTCTTTTCTTTAATCTTCCCAAGGACAACCTCCTTACTATCCCATGGTTGTATCCCAGGGCAGAAAGACTGATTAATTCAGTGCCAGCTGAAATACACCAAAAAGAACAAAGTGGCAATAATTATTGGACAAATAAACAATATGCATTGTGTACTATTTACCAAAG
The DNA here is from genome assembly GCF_023638135.1 of Falco biarmicus. NCBI lineage: Eukaryota > Metazoa > Chordata > Aves > Falconiformes > Falconidae > Falco > Falco biarmicus. Next base: position 60,622,492 of record NC_079288.1, on the reverse strand, counting down.
AAAAATACCTCTCAGTTCTAAAGAAGACTGGGATTATGAACCTATTAAAATAGCATACAGAAAAATCCACTGGAAGCAATGGAAAAACTGAAATGCATTAAGTGGGGCCAAGTCATAGCCCAAATTCTAGATAACCCCAAAGGCTTATGAGTACTAAAAATCTGAACCTGGATTTACGTGGTGATATTAATCAAAGATACTTCTTTGTTACTTTGTAGATGATTGCTATATCTCAGTATGCATCTCACACACTACTCAGAGTTCAGTCCTTGTTTCCGAAATGTTTGACTTGGCTATAAGTCTTTTGCAGCTGAGTTTTCACTTGTACCAACCCAAAAATCTCTTGCCTTCATCCTGTCTTGACTTTATATCCAGTTTGTAATTTCATTGAAGTAGAAAGACTGTATGTGGAGTGAATTATGTTGAGATTTCTCCATTTTACTTTTATGTCAAAACAACCCCCCAACTCTCAAAATTCTTCACTCAAGGTCTTTGAAGTCAGACTGAAGTCTTACACAGAAATTGTAGAACTATATCCAGGTTTCAAATGACCAACATTTGAAATACATTTACAGAGTGCACTGGACAGGTTGAGTGAGTGGAATTTGCCTTATTTCTATTTGTTTCTGCCCCAGATTTCTTCAAAGACTGGTGAATATAATTTCAATGAATTCTTGAGGCCAGTTTTGTAGCATAAAGATTCCCTGGGACCAGATTCCAATCGCCAATGATATTACCTTATTTTTTGGTAAGCACAATATAACACCATTCTGGCAGAAAATGGTAGTGACATTTGCATACAAATTCCCCAGTGCACAGTGTCAGCAATCTTGCTGAGGATCCAGCAGTCCCAAGGTATTATAATCAAGCCATACAGTACTCTCACTGTATCAGCTAGAATCTCTTGCATAAAAGGGTGAAACTAGAGGTATCTTCAGAGTCAAAACTTAAGGACCAATCTTACCCGACACTACCTTATGGCAGTGTTATTTTACAATTTTCAGTGAAGTTCTTCTATAAGTAAATTCAGAATGACATTTCTAGGCGTTCATTTTGCAAGGATCTTGTCATTACCCTTTCTGACTTAACACACAAGCTACAGGTAGGTTGTGTATGTTTTCAGTAGCCACATAGTGTTCTGTTATCGGAAGGACAAGGACACTTGTATTTATATTGCTCCTTTTTTGTTTGTCTCCTCACTGTCCTTCCAAACACCTGCTGCTGTTGCTGCTGCTGCAGACAAAAGCTGTGAGCAGCATGCGTGTGGCTTAAACAGGTACTCACAGGCTGCTGAAAGAGGGCCAGCAGGCATTCTGGTGTGCTGTACACTCACGGCATTACCTCCATTTGGCATTGCCCTCTATAACTGGTCATAATTTCTTTCCTGGAACTCTGTCCTCCGTTTATTATTACTTTTTACATGGGATGGTCATCTTTGCTCTGCACTGCCAACTGTGCGGTACCATTCCAGAGCAGCGAGCAGAAGCCAGCTGCCCAAATGGCTTAGGCTCACCGTGTGGCTTCACTGCCCGCTGCCAGTGGGTAACTGTGCTGGAGAATGGCTGCCCATAGTGCTCCCCTTTCCTGGGATGAGAGAAACATGAAGTCCTGTCCTGACTGGCACTACTGGGAAAAAAGGACCGGCTTTGAGACACTAAGCTGTAAAACAGTCTGGCAGGTGGCGCCACGGAGCTGACCCCGTTTTTGACAGTGCTTTTTGTTTTCCCTGTTTCTGCAGGCTAGGGAAAGAGGAGGGGAACTGCTTTCACTCACATAAATACCTCTTTAGTGGTTACCAACAAAAAAATGCAAATTCAGATATGAAAAGTCTGATGTTTCCCATTACACCATTGCCAAACTATGGGAAGAGAAGAAATTAAAAGAAATAGAGCAACTGCTTGCTTAAGAAGAGTCGCAGTTAAGATGCAATCATCAAGAGGGTCACTTTGATATTCTCTACCCATCCTTTGGTATTATTTATTCCCAGAAAAGACAAACCCCCCCAGATTTCATGAACAGAACAAATGCTGGAATTCAGAGTATGTCTTACTGTTTCTCTGGGATAATTTTGCTATAAAACAGAGACAAATACTTTTTACACCTTTCCCTTTAAAAAAGCATCTATTCGTACCACACATCTTTCTGCCATGTGTCAAACCTTCCCCTTCCATCTGCAGCTGTCTAAGGAAGATCTCATGGAACTGGACTGTAATCTTTCCCTTAGTAGTTCCACAGCAATTTCCATGCAATACATCGAGCGTGTTGATAATTTTCAGTCTGTTTTGAATTCTAAATCTCTGTAAAAAAATGATGCTAAATTTAGAATAATCAGACATTTCCAAGTTTGATCGTGATACATACAAATGTTTTGCAAATGATGCATAGTGTCTGCTCAAGGAGAAAGGCAGCTCTCTTCACTTAAGCAACAGATTTTTCAAACACGATCCAGATATTCATAGGCAAAAACGTTTTATAGCCAAAGGAAGGCAGGAGCTCTCTTCCAAACCTAATTTTAGAGAACTTCAGAGTCTCAGACTGGGGTTTTACTACATCAAAAATTAACAACTACAACACAGAGGAAATCCCCAGAGAGAGTTTTGCACATTTTCACTGATCACTCTGTACTGGTAATTTTAAGCCTTACCTGCAGGGCACATAAGCCACCAAGGCCAGTGCCAGTGCTCACCCTTACAGTTATGAATAACCCATGAAAAATAGGCTGAATTTTAGAAGAAAATGGTAAAGAATCAGCATGTACCAATGGGAAAACCCTTCTGCCGAAGAGCTCTCCAGCAAGAATAGTCTCTGTACATTGACCACTCTTACCTCCTAGGCAGGTCAAGGCTGAACTATGCACGGGTTCAAGATACCTATAGGCACGAGCTAATAGGATGTTATCATTCTACTGCCATGTCTGCTCACACACCTCTGATCTCATGAAGGTACAAATAATGAAAATTGATTAATAGATTTGAAGCCCAGAAGTGACCATTACTATCATTTTAGCCTGACCTTGCATTCTAATAAGGGTCATGGGGTATTACCCAGGTTTGTGCCCAAAAAATGGCATTTGAACTGCAGCATATTTTGCATAAAGATGGACAATCTCACTTGATTGTACAAGCTATACTTAACTAGGTGAAAAATTGAAAGACAAATTAGGCAGTGAAAAAAGCTAGAAGAGCCTGCTACCAGAGTCTGTTGGCAATATATGGAAGGGTGAATACCAAAAGCAGAAGCCAGAATGACAACAGAAAAATGGATCTGAGCAGGAATTTAGAAGCTAACCTACAAAAGGATTTCCTCTCAGAGGCTAGAGTAACAGTATCTTAGAACAGTGTCTGATTCACTGCATGAATGACAGAATTCCTGCTAACATCAATAGTTGAGGCCACCTTTACGCCATGAAGCAAGCATAAGGATTAATAAAGTAGGAGGGTAAGAAAGGATTATTTCCTTTCTTTTTTGTTCTCAGGGCAGAGTAAAGGATAAAGATCATGATCACACAACACAGGTAATTTCATGTACTTCATAGAGACAATAATTGCTCACGTAGACTTGATTTAACAGAAGGTGTAACAATATCTATTGAAGTTGATAACACATGCTTTGAATCCTTTACTGAATAACTTTCACTGACCTCTCTCCTTCAGGAAAAATGTAGTCATTTGTGGATAGTTTTCTGTCTTCAATTAGGAAGGTTTAATGTGGAAGCTTTTGCAAGAGTGCACTTGAAAAGTAAAGAGTTCGGTAATGCACTGAAGACAGAGGCTACTCGTGAGTAATATTGAGCACACATATGCTGGATCTTGATCCATGACTACAAAAACTTTTTGTACTAAAGACTATGGGATTTTTACATAATTTCTCCTTTCCTTAGGTTTTGTAATAGTGACTAATTCACAATGGTTAATATTCAAGATAAGATTTTGGAGAAAAGAGAAAATCACTAAGTGCAAATAACCTTACCTGATAAAAAAAAAATATCTTATTCCAAGTGTACTAGCTATCACAGAAAGTTTTATGATGCGAGTAAACAGGAAATAAAAAGAAAGATGTGGTTAGACAGAGAAAATTCAAGTCTCATAGGACCAATATATAAACATAATGAAGTGCTGGTGGCAATTTGGCATTTCTTTAGCTTTGGGGAATAGAAGGTTCAGGGGTCTAACTACGCTGCAGAGAGGAAAAGATCTGCAACGTGGGTATGTGTTAGGAGTCATCTTAAGAGCTGGAGCTAGGGAATTAGGAAAAAAAAGAAAGAGAATCAAACAGTTAAACAAGGTAATGACAGACAGTGTTGTTTATGGAGGGCTGTAGGAAACAGACGGCCACTTCAATACACACCAAATGTACAAGGTATGGAAGCATGAACATAATGTTAGAGAAAGATGTAATTTTGAAAGAATGACAGCTCTGAATTTAGAGATTTACCACTGGTTTGCACGGAATCCTAAACTGAGATTAAGGTGGGTCTGTGTTCTTGGGTATGCAATCCTTATGGTCAGCTCAATAAATAAATAAATATATATTTGCTATTAGCATTACAAATCTGCTTTGAGTCTTCTTTTATTTCTGAAGTTCTTCATCACCCAGTTCTTTGTTGACCTTCTGAGACACTTGCCTTGATTTTCTTCCTTCTGTAAACACAGTCATGTTCTGCAGCTTCTATATCCAAATCCATTTCCTTCAAAGCACAACACTGTTGCTGGTAGCATATTTCTCGTAAGAGGTCCTTAAGAATATGCAACCATATATTGGTCTGGAACAAAGGTTAACTGAAAGCATACATAAATTCAGAGATGGGAAAGGAGTGGAGCAGAAGGGTACTTTACCAATCTATGCCAAGAATACAGAAACACAGAATCAACACATAATAAAATTACTACTGTTTATTTACTGATCAAGGGTACTATGTATGCTCTGGAGAGAAATGTATAAGGAGAGAAAAAAAAAAAAAAAAAAAGAGAGAGACATGCTTTTAGACACTTACAGAAGATAGCTGTTTCTCCAGAGAACTTCTTTTCTTAAGAATACTGCTCCAGAATTTCTGAAGTTGATTGAAAATGTCCAGCCTAACCTCAATCTGTCCCTGTTGAAAGTTACCTGTGCTGCAGATTGCAGTAACAGGAAAACTGCCAACTTTACATTCACTTTGGCTGGTAGCTCTGCCCAGAGGTTGAAGGAACAATCTCAGCATTTTTTGGTTTATCCTTGACATGCCAAGAAAAAAAAAAAACCAACAACTCTTAAACCTCTTCTAAAGAGGGAGTATTAGAGCTGGAAGAAGCAGCTTTGTTAATTTGGAGATCTTCCTCTTGCTAGTCCAAATCCACAGGCTCCTTTCCCAGAGAGATCTGATTTAATTCTTTTAGATTGGGAATAACAAAAATACAGTTAATGTCAAGAACAGAAGTCTTCCTTTCTTTTTTTTTTTTTTTTTTTTAATAGCTGCGTCAAATTTGATAGATGGCAGGAGTCAGAATAAGTTTCTAAAATATGTAACTAGGATTCATGCTTTTTATAGCCTGATCCTGTTCCCAACTAAGAATCAAGAGGAGTTTTGCTGCTGACCTCTGCAAGAGGAGAGCAGGGCCTTCAAATTGCATAGTAAAATATTCTTTATTCCTTTCTGTTTTAATGTCTATATAGATGTAGGCTGGAGTAGGATGAAAGTGTCAGTTTTTACATTTAAGGATTTGTGCTTTATGAGCCTTGATATGTTAATGCTTCCTCTGGGGCTATTCTGGATGAGTGCATTGCACAGGTGGCCCACTGCAATTTATAGACACAATAATTGAACAAGAGAAATAAGAGACAAGAGTGTTTTCAGCACATGGGATGCAGCTGGTTCAACTACTTTAGCGGGATGCATAACTTTTGTGTGACAGAGTCCCTTTCTAAAACATAGGAAAGAGGACTTTTTTCATGGAGACCCATGTGCTGCTTTTTGCACTTACACAGCTTGCTTCACATACCAGAGCATGCTTTGAGAGTCACTTTGTCATGCCCTTAAACGAGCAATTTAGTGTACTATAATTTATACTGCTAAGGAACACTTTTAAAACAAACATCTGTTAAACCAGGAATTGACTTGAAAAATGCATAACTCCCATGAACTTCCCATACCAAGGCACATTAAACTTAGCAAAATGATGACATAATGCAAAAAGCAAAACAACTGGCCATTAATGTTACTATTAAATAAAGCTAAGATCAAACTAACATTTTCATTGCTCTCCTATCAGCGGTTTATATGGTTAACCTGGAGTTTTAATGCTACAAACTGAATGTCTTGACATATTAGAGAAGTTTTTCTTGAGGAAACTGGACGATGATGTTCACTGACAGCCATTTGTCTTTCTGAAATGTAAAATTATGAATAAACAAACTACTGCTACAGTTACAGACAGAACCTGCTAGGAAAAATTCTAAACTAAGGAAGGATATGGAATGCAAATATAGGATGTATTTATGTTTCTGCTTTTTTAAAGGGAAACACTAATTATATCTCAACATTTCCATGGATTTAAAAAAGGAAAAAAAATGTGATTTTATTCTATTAAACAGTAACAGTTAAAAGAAAAAATTAAATCTTGATTAGCTAATAGCATGTATTCTGATACCACCAGATTTGTAGTGTCTTTCAATCAGGGTTTGAGGATGGAGGCAAGAATCTTCTAGCATTTTTGTCATGCAAGTATTTTTGAAATTCATTAACGCATCTCCCATGAAGGTAGGCTGCCTTTAACAAATACTCCAGTGATTAGTGTTCTTTGTCATATCTTGATATATATCAGATACGATTTCTGATTGGGATGTTTTGGAACATAGAAGCTTAATTACCATAACTCAGTGCTTACTCACAAAACATGTTCTTATTTAAAAAGTTAATTAAATGCTATAGTTAGCCAATTAGTTCCATTTTATTCAATGGATTCTTCCTTTCAAACAGTAAATAATTCATTGCTTAATACCCAGAAATTTTGAATTGTTTCTTTGCATGTCCTGCAACAGTAAAATTTTTAAATTCTTCCCAATTAAAATCTAAGTTTATGTTATTGTAATACATAACATGGCTGATTTCTGATATATTAGACATTTTGTCTTGAGGATGACATGGAACGGAGGATGTTGGTTTTGGTTTTTTTAAGCATTCTGGTTTAAATTCTCACACTTTTAATCTAAAGAAGAGGCAGAAGTACTAGAAAATAATAAATATTTTAATCTAGAATTTACATTAATGAAGAAAACACACAGATCGGAGACATTGCTTAGCCCACGTGGGATCAGTCACTGGCTCTGGTGTACTGCTAAGTCTAGACAGTTGTAAATGAGCATCAGTGTAGCCCATGTTCTCCCATCTGGAACCTGGTACCAAGTTTCACAGTCCTAATTTTGGCCAATTTTAATTGTTATAACTACCACATAAGGTATAATTTCTTCTGTTTGACCACAGTTTACATAAAGACAGAGGGAGAGAGACCTTATCATCTCGTTTTAGTATTAAGAAAGTACTTATGTGTATGCGTAAGAATTATCATTAAAATATACATTCACAAACTTCATTTACATCAACAAAGAGAATTCTGCTCAGCAAAGTCAAAACAACATCATCACAACACTGGCAGAGGTGGACGATTTACGCACACTCCACCCCTCATCCCTTCACAACAGTATAACGACGAAACTTCCCCACCATTATTTAAAACAGATTTAAAACATAAAAAAGGTTACTGAAGTCCATATGCTTAAACATCTGTTGGGTGCGTACCTTCTAGATAGAAAAAAATTAATTCTATCCCAGCTGAAACCAGGACAACATTTAACTGAATTGGGACTACAAAACAAGGAACTGAGTTTAGACAGAAAAAAGTACACATAATTTCAAAGCAAACTCTTCTTTAATAAATAAGAAGAATTTGCAACAGGCCTGTCACAGATTTCTACAACAATGTGTATTTATAATTTTGGCAGAAGGATTCCTGCATTATCCCATTTACTCCTCAATAGCAATCTTTCCTCCTCCCGTTGTCAGAATGGCAACGGAGGGAAAATTATATTCCCAGATAACACCCTGATAATCTACAGAGGTCTGTTCCATACCACCAGGATTTCAACTTTGTGACTTTCTGTTTAATAAAGAAAAAAAAAATTAGGCTTGAAGTAAATGATCAGTTGGAATGATGCATAATCTTCCAGGGGCCTCTACAAATGTGATGGAGACTTGCTAAAGGTCTGCTGTTGGAACAGGAAGTTCAGCACCACAGACATGCCCAAGAAAGGCAAGATGTCACAGTGATATCAAGATTACTGGTGTTCTATACATTTCCAGATAATTTAACTACTTTTGAGACCACAATTTGACAGAATGCTCAAGCAGATGTCTATTATTAAGCTCACAACATAAATATCACCTGCTCTGGCATCTTCCTGCCTATACAAACTTCACTGGGCAGAACATCCTTGGCAGTTACAGTTATAACTTAAATAATCACAAGTTTCCAGTCTGTCTCATGTTTTTATACACTGTTCTCACTTCATGGGAACAGCTCTTTCCTGTAGTAGGCCAACGGGGCAGTAAATGCTCCATTTATTTTTGGCAATTACCTTCACAACCATCATCATGACTTAATTTTCAGCAGCTCCAAGCATCAACCTTTTCTAACCGGAAATAAAAGCCAGTCTATTTCTGCATCTCAGGCCACGTCAGGTGAAAGAAGAAAATGTCTGCTTCTCCATTTATTGTAATTATGCATATTAATTTTAATTAGGTGCTTTAGATGAAGGCCAAAAATTTTACATTTGGTAGTTGTTCTGCTAGGCTGCAGGAGTAAGGACTGCACCGAGATTTACTTTAACTTGTACCATGCTTAAAAGCAGAAAATTTAATTGATTTCTTTTATGTATTCATTATAATCAGCACTAAACCCACCTTCACTAGAAACAGTGATGACATAATTAGTGTCATATATCTGAGTGCATCTGAGTTTGTTTGAGTTCTGTACTCAGCCCTAAACTTAGGCCATTGCATGCCTCCAGGTCTAAGAGTTCTTCTAATACTAAAAATAGATTCTTTGCATTTTCCCTGTATTGCAGCAAACTTACAATCCAGTTAAATGCTGTTTATAGAAGGAAAATGAAGAAAAGAAACTGCTCCATCTCCATGCATTCTTCTAGCTCGGCCAGAAAGCAAACATTTCTGCTTTGCTCATTGATTACCAAAATAGTTTCTTGATGACTTGTTAATTTGATAGGTCAAGCAATTTATTAGGTGTTTCCTGTGTTTCTAGCTACAGTCTGCATTGCAAGGAAACAAGTAGTGTCTGTGGCATGGAAGATGAGTCTGTGTCTGATGAGAGCCATGTGTACCAAACTCCCATTTTTCATAAGTGCTGTCATTTTACAGATGTATGACCCTCTTTTCCTGGTTACAGAGGAGGGGGGGCTGGGGGAAGATAATGTACAGGGTTCAGTAGAGAAACCCTTGTAGGCAGAAACACAAATCATGTCATGCAAACCAGAACAGGCTACAGGAACATCACATCTCTTTGCAGAAGACAATAACAGATAGGACAGAGAAAGATGGAGTCTAAGATGATTAGGAAAACAGGAATGGTTAATGGATAACAGCAACGTGGCGCCAAGCAGTTCATTCCATGTCATAAAGATATGAGGCAACACAAACAGAGAGCAGGTAAAAGGTCTTTGAAATTCATCCAATCAATGCAGATGCAGATTTGTGTTCCCAGTGTATTTGACAGAGAATAATACAGACTGTGGAGAAATTAATGTATTTCAAATTAAGTCTTTTGTTTTCTTAGCATCTCTTATTCTCAGCGTGCAGTATATCATCTCCAATTTGAAATTACTTTTTTGTTTTATTATTTTTTAAACAGCTCTTCTCTGCAAATTCTGAGCACTTTCTTTTGCTTTCAAATCCAGGGTTAACACGTATCTTAGGAACATAATTTCTATTTTACATCAGACCAGTATGCTTGAGAAATAGTCTGAAACACATGAAAGTAATTCCACCCGACTCCTCGCCTCTTGTGGAGATCCCTACTGTACTACTATTGCTGCAGAATTCACATGGCAAAAGCATAGAGGGATCAGTGCTGCTAAGCCCCTGACCCAGAAGGCACTCAAAACTCTATTGCATACAATATATGGGGCAAATTGAGATATTATACTTCCTCTGAAGATTTAGAGTTAGCAGGGAAGACAGATTAATCTCTAATTCTACTCTGCTTCATTGGTACTGATTTTTATTTTCTCTTTCAATAGAAAATTGCTCAAAAACCCTCAAATTTTGATTGGCAATTTGTGGCAGCCCGGTTTTGCAGTACTTGGCACACATGTCACAAAGGACTAATCCTGGAAGAGCACTGAGAAGTTAATTTGTGATGATATAACTGTTCAGACATCAAGAATTCAGCATGATTATACATGAAAAGTGCTTGGAACCAGGCTGTGGCTGACTTAGCTTGGGCATTCAAATGGAAAAAAAAATTCAGTGAAGTCCTCACTGTTCAGAAGCTTGGATCCCTGGCATGCCCAAATTTGCAAGTACATTTTGGATCTTGTACAGCCATCAGGTGCCCAGCAGACAGCAACAAGAAATGAAGCGAGGGCATGACAGCATCTTTTGAATCAACCAGAATTTGTCTGAGAATCCAGTTAAAGAGCTTCTGCTCTTTCTTTTCACGTAAACACTCCTTGTACGAAAGGCAGTAGGGTGTAGTCACTGTAAAGTGATCAGCAAGTAGACATAAGTAACAGAAACCTACTAGTATTGGATAAATCTTCAAATCCAAATGACAGAGAATACAGGAACACAGCCAACAGGCACTTCAGTAATGTGCTTGTTTTGCACTAAATCATTTACTTTCGTTACAAGTGTTTATCCTTACTCAGGCAAAGATTTCATTGACTTCAGTGGAAATTCTGACTGTACAAGGAATGTAGAATTTTTTTCCTCCTGTAAACAGAGGTTCTCTGGAATTACAGGCTGCATGTAATAAACCTCTGAAACAATTCAGACCCATCATTCTAATTCACTGTGAACAGAGCTTCAGTATATCTCAGTTAACAATAAACATAGGCTCTCCTCCCAGTCCTATTGAAATCTATGGCAAAAATCCCAGTGACTTCAATAGGAGCTGTAGCAGACCCTGGGGCTTTCAAAGACCAGACACACAACGGTTTAGTGTTCTGCCTACTCTAACTATAGGTCAAACCTTTGGTTTTAGAAAATACAGAAGAGAAAAAGAATGCATTTTCTGCCTAGTTGATAGAAAAAAACCCTAAACCAGCACTAACAGGCATTTATAATAAAAAGTGCTACATGGAGAGCATGAACCTCATATCACTCAAAATCAATTTTATATACTCATCCTATAATAAAATCCAGTCAATATAATGCTTTGCCACAGGTTCCAAATCAGTAGATGACAGTTAAGTAGCATCATTCGCCCCAATCAATTACATCTAAAAGCTAAATAGATCAAAATAAGCTACATCTAACCTATTATAAAATAAAGAACATTAATTATTGCAGAGTTAAGACTAGAATAATACATAAAATGATGTGGTTTCCTAGATAAGGAAGTTAGGAAAACATGACTAAATCTCTGTATGCCATGATTACATCACATTTGGTAACACTGTCTAAGATGCTGTTGTTTATTCTTTAGATAAATATCCTAATCAATAGATACATGAAGACAAAATAAGAGTAATTAAGAGAGGTGTATTTGCCTCTCTATTGCTACATATCTGTTGAAAGCAAATAGAATTCTCATCAACAAAAACTACCTTGAGTTTAATTTGCATTTTTTCTTTTGATTTATGGCTTTTAGAAACATCGTGTCAGGGATACGGCAAATATTCAAGCATTTGCTTAGCTAAAAGATAAAGGGGCTATAAAGCCAGGTAAGATATGACACAGAAAACAAGGTTTAGCATAGTATACTCAAAACTGCAAGTCACCTTTCTTCAAGACCAGAAAGAAGCAACACATCCCTCCATTGCACAAGGAGTCTCTTAAATGCTGGGTTCTTCACATGACTTTTTGTCATTGACAACAGATAAAGCAAATTCTAAAAGCTAATGTCTTTATGTCATTACTCCATTACAAAAATGTGTCTTAATACAGGCTTATAAGGGAAGCTTTCACACCTGAATTGGCGTCAAGCTTTCATTGTGCTAGGACCTAAACAAATAGGCTCGCTGTGAACTAGCAGTACAGAAGCAACCAAATGCTTTTGATTCTCAGGGTATTTTTAAACATGCAGCAAAACCATCGTGGTTCAGTTCACCCCTACCTCTAACACTTGCTGCAGCTGTCTGATGAATCTGCTATAATCCAGATAAGTAAAATTATCTAGGTTTAGAAAAATCAAACCACTCCCAACTAAATCTTCTTCTTCCCCTCATCTCACCTAAAAAAGCCCGAAGATTTAAAACATAATCAGGATCATTTCAGTGGCTGGTTTATAGCCTGGCTCTCCAGACAGTTTCCTTAGCATAGCTGAGGAGGGCACAAACTCTGATGTGATATTATGATACTAGAGTAAAGAGGGACAGAGAACTTTTCATAGTGGCCTTGCCACTACCAAATCCATGAAAATAAACTACAACCTAAGTCTGCTTCCTTACTTTGACAAACTATGTACTAAGCAGAAATAAGCATGTAAAGAAAAGCTCAGCTTTGCTTAAGTCAGGGAGTTACTCATCACTTCAGTTAGGATTTCACCTTTTATATCCAACAGAATTTATCTTGTTCAGTGCAGGCAGCTGTGGGTGATGGTATGCGTATTTTCTATCAGCTGTGAGTGCAGGGCTTTCCCTGCCCCTGAAGAAAACAGCTTCTGAAGATCAGCCCAAAACACTCATTTTCTGTTCAGTATTCCTGGAATGCTCTCCTGCTTCCTTGGACTTCTTAACTATGTGCACCTCACAGTATTCTGTATGTAAAGTGGATGTTAAAATATTATCTCACGTGGCATCGATGACAATTAGAATTTATGCAGAGCACTGAGTACAGCATAAAGGCCTGGTTTTGTTCCTACTGTTCAGAAAAGCCTTTACAAAGCTAATAGTTTGCACTAAGGATCTTTCTGATGGACAAGGAATGAAACTAGTGACTGGGACTACTGGTGTCACATCAAAAGAGACCCTCTATTCACCCCATCTTCCTTATTTACTTTCTGGCATTATCTTTTTCCTTCCTATCTTACCAAGGCCCAAGGCATCAAAATTTACATTTTCTTTGCATTCTATCCTTAAGAAGGAAAGGAGGAAGGGAGTAGGAGGGGAAAGTAACAGAGATAAAAGGGACAAACAGCTCTAGATATCAAACAGTGTAACCAATTCCTTAGTCTGTGCTTTTGAATATTTTAAAATTTATAAACTGGAAACACATTATGCTTGATTTTCAAACAGCAGCTGAAGTCACATGCTTGTTCTAAACCTTCTAAGGGATAAGAAAACTGACTGTCTTAAAAAAATATTAACTTGCTATTTTCAGATGATCCTTGTGGTGTTCCAAATTTCTATGGCAGGTGGTGTGGGAGGGATCTGAGACATGGTAGAGAGAAAGGATGAAAGACGTTTGGAAGGATGCTTGAGAACAGTTTTCAATCCTATGAAAATGGGTCCAGATTCTCCCCTTAATCACCAGAGTAACACAATTACCTGCTGCTCTTTAAAGGCTTTATAGTTTTAATAGCTATATTAAGCACAATAGCTGCTGTCAGGTATGCAAAATCATAAGAGAGATTTTCTACATTTCTTCAAAATTGCTATTTTGTGAAGTCCTACTTTGCTTGAGGGCCATATCTTTAATTCATTTGTGATGGAACAGTGTGATCTAACTTGCCTTAAGGTTCTATAGTGCTTAAAGTAAGCTTTGCATTATAGTCCAAAATTAATTGCATTCAGAGAAGAAAGACTGCAAAAGAAACAATACACCACTGAAAGCAGGCTGATAGCACATCCATCTGAATGAGAAATTCAGCCAGATATTAAAAGGGCCAGCGCTTACTAAGATGATAAGCCCCTCTATCTGTGAGCACACCAGAACAGAAGCGCTGAGCATAGCTTTACATGCAAGATGTGAAATAGTTCTGTCCCAGCTTTCAGCCAGAGCAGCAGCGTAAGAGACAGGCAGTACAGGGATACTGTACAACTTCAGCCCTTGAATTCTCAACGATAACGCAGACTCCCAGGATTAACAGCCCTGTCAAGGGTAACTCTCTGAAGTGCTTATTTGTTTAGAAGAACCACCTCATTCATCATTAAGGAGTGATAGAAATGGAAGCCCTCTGACACAATATCTGAAGTCTACCTGGATGTATGTTTTCTTGGTATCATAGAAAGCAGGAGATAAAACCTTGCTATCTGGTTTTGATATTAAAGTATTAAAATGAAATACATTACTTGTGTTTATAACGTCTGGTTTCTAAGATGTTTATTTTATTGCTTTTCACAGAAACATTGCAAGCCAACTTGAAAGTATGTACTTTCCATGATGAGCAGAGGTATAACTGTAGGAACACAATCTTAAGTACAGCAATACAATTTAATCTTAAATTAACCCCCGCTTTAAGAGAGATAGTTTTTATTTTTACTTTATCTGAACTTTAAATAGACTTTTCTGATAATGAGTAATGACACTTGTCTGGTAAAATCACAGAACTGATTTTTGTTAAGCTTCATTTACATAAAAAGTGAAATAAACTAAAAATTAGTAATCTGAAAAATCTGAACAACTCATCTAAAGATTTTTATTACATGGAAATATTCCATGACTGATCTTATACTGCAAAATCAGAACCTGTTTCTTTTGTGGCTTGGACTCCTCATATCTGTGGTTTTATTCACAGCCCATCTTTCCTCTATATCTTAAAATTATGGTGGGAGAAAAGGTATAATAAACAACATATTTTAACAGCTGTCAATGACTTGTAAATAGTTTTCTTGTAGGCCAGAAGACTAAAATGAGCATGGTAAGAAGAGACAGAGACTGAAGAATATAAAACACTACAAGAAGTTCTGGGAAGCAACCCTTCACTCTGTTGGTGGTCTTGTAGATACTGGACCTAATTGGATGTTAGGAATCAAAGATACCTTGTTCTGTCATTTTGACAATGTGTGCGGTGAGGCAAACTAGGGAAGCTCTTGTTTTACCAGTATATACTCGATTAAAATACATATATAACTTTTCCAGTTCAGAAAAACTGTCATTTACTAAGGCAAGCATAAGATTTCAATAGAGATGTGGTAGGAAATCGTAATTTTGTTTTGTTATCAGTCCCATGTTTCGTAGCCTGTTACCTTCTGCTAAATGCATTGGGAAAAGAAAATAAAACAACAGTCCAAACAAATAAAAAAGCCTTATGTTCAGTGTTTCATTAATTTTCGCTTTTTTTTTCCCCTGGTAAACAAATATGTATAGGGAAAACTATTTTAAATGACTGTGTGGTATTAGCACACTCCTAACCCATATAGGAGTAATCTGGCAATGGCAAATTTCACTTATTTCAGTAAGAGGAAAGAGTTATGCAGAATCACTGTCTTCAACACAGTAATGGTGTGACTAGAATTACTAAATCCTCTCAATAATTTGGCACCAGAGTTGATGCTGGTACTGTTTTTAATATTGATGATATATGTTGTGTACAACATGGTATCAGTCACTGCACATTTGAAATCATCATAGATTTCTGCTATGTTTCTGATTTTGCGTTTTTTTTAAAAAACATCTGATTACCCCTGACTATTCAAGAACATCTCCCCTAGAAAGTGCTAATTAAGATACTGAAGACTCATCTAATATTTATACTTCTGGTGTTGCACTAGATCATTTTGCAGTGCATGAACAGCGTCATGAAGAAGGAATTAGAAGCAGTATAGCTTTGAGCCTCAGATAATCCTTCACTGATTAGTGAGATTCGCATCATCACCTATTCTGAATGCACTCCTCTCAGGATGTTGGTAAAGCCCTTCAGTATCACAATATGGACTTCCAAGCACAGCTACGGCTTTTCTACCCAATCAAAGTGAAACCCTCAGTTCACCTGGTTAAGCTAGCTAATCCTAAATCGGCTTTTAGATTGTCACTTAACAACTCTGAGGCACTCCAGAAGGATCCTGCACAAATCCTGTGGTAAATGAGGCCTAGGCTGAGTGAAAATGAACAAACCAAAAGCTTTAAAAATGGACAGCAAATTCTTTATCTAGACATATTTTTATTTCTTTAGAGTAAGAATTAAGATGTCAGGAGTTGGACAGTTCTGTTAAACTGGTCTTCAAATGATGATGAATGCCTACTTAGGTTTCAAATGATGACATATGACTACATATTAAGCTGCAAACTAATGCAAATAATGTGCAGAGGGTTTGGTGCTTTGTAATTTTTGAATATGTGGATCACTAATAATACAAAATCTTCAATAAAGAATATGAAAAGTTTCAGTAATTCATACATATTTGTTAGCTTTAAAAACATCTGAACAATTCGAATTTATTGATGAACTCTTCGACAGTATGCCACCATCTTCTGATAAAATTTTTAGCAAAAGTTACACTCCTACGTTAATGGCTGTACCTTGCAGAAAATTGTATGGTGTCATTTAATCCCTGGGGCTACACATTGTGCAAACAGTATTGAAAACCCTTCTTTCTTTCAGAGGAAAATCACGTTTATTGTAGTCAGGGACCAACTGTAATCTGGCAGCAGTGTGGCTGTAGCTGCTGACTGGCAAGCAGAATGCAAGATAATTCTTGCATCTGTTACTAGAGATGCATAATGGGTGCTGCCCAAGTGGGTTTGCACTTAGGCTTCTCAGATTTCTTAGGCTGCACTGTAAAATTATTCCATTGAATACACTGCGATTTGAAGTCACATATTGGAATTTGTAGTAAGGTACAGGAAATGTGCTCTGAAATTATCTTAGAATTAAGTGATAGCTAGAAATTGGCCTTGTACCACAGAATTACCCAAGTTTAAAAGAAAATCTTCCTTTTGCAGTGAAATGAGGGAGCAAGCTTCCCAGCACTGACAAGTGAAGGCACTCACAGCAAAAGCTATGAGTGGCAGAGAATAAAGGTCTTGCCATCTGAAGCAGATCACTCAAGTACCAATGCCAGATTAAATAGAAAAAACACACAGAGATCTAAGTTTATTATCTTTCATACTGAATTGTTTAGAAATAATAAATAGAATACACAAACCCTATACCACCGTAGTTTATTTTGTCTTGTGGGAAGTTTTAACAGTTTCTGGGATTAAATGGCTTTCCCCTTCTGTGAAGGGTCTGATGTAAACTCTTGTACTGAGGCTTAAAGTCTTAAGGTTGTTAGAAGTTTCCATCAGTCAGTCTGTATGTCAATGGATAAAAAGTTGGTTGCTGATCTGACCTGTTCATCGCTCTCTGGAAAGACGCCATCAAACTACAGACACATTTGGCAGTGCTGGGGGAGAAGGGGGGAATGGGAGAATTATTCAGTGAGAAAAGTGAGTCCCTCTATGCATTAACGCCAGGACACTGAGGAAAAGCCTTAGAAAACTCCAAACCAATTCTGCACATGTGTATGCTCATTTTGCAGTTGAAGCCTCCACTTTATGAAGTCCTAAGAATTATGTATGTTTGCATGTTTAACAGAGGAGAAAAAGATGGGCTACTTTATTTCTAAGGGAGGATAAAATAGCCTTTGTTGTTTAACATGCTAGCTCCATAATTTTCCTTAACAACGTATGCTTGTAGAGTTACATATTAGTTCACTGCGAACAGACTAGCAAAACGTCTATGAAAACTGCAGCAGGTAAAAAACACTGTTAAGTTAAAGCTACCTCATAGCCATTTACCTAGATGAGAATAACAGTTAACAGCACTTTTCAAATTTATTTTGAAATAATTTTTAAATTGCTCTCCTAGAATTTCTGAAAGCTGCCAAAACCTCTCACTTAAATCCAGCATATTTTTTTCTGTTAACATGCTATGAATTTATTTCCACTGATGCAGTCACCATCTTTTATGCTGAGATTGCTTTTCTAATTGCGTAAATTCATCATTTTATCTGCTTTTAGTTGCTTTTTCAGAAGCAACAAATTGTCTGATTTGTGGGTGTCATATTGAAACGTCCTTAATGGGATTTAGGATTTTCTACCACCTAACAAACTTAAGTTGTGCTTTTCTTTCTCAGTCTTCAGATCCAGATGCATTCATCTCTAAATTTATACTTGCAAATATTAGAACAATCCAGGACCAAATCCTGAAACACAATTTTTAGGCAATATCTTGTTTTTTTTTTTTTTTTTTTTTTTGCAGCAATGGGATTTTTGCCTCAAAACGGAGTAGGAAGGGATTGGCAGTTTGTCTGCATTTTGGCAAACTGCGTTTCCTGCCTCTAGTGATTCCCTTACTTAATTCAGTTGTCAGCAGAGAGTACCTGTAGCAAGGATTTAACCTATAAATTGAAAGGAAATCTTCTTATTCTGAAGCATGAGAAACAGCAGCTTTTGCAGGCCAGACCCTGAGATTAGGTTTTACTGCCCAGTCATTAAGTTGAGGTATGTGTAGGTAATGATCTACAGAACACTGGCTGTTCTTTGCCTACCAGTCCCGCTTTGCAGATTTACAGGAACTTGAGAAAACACCGCTAATTTACATGTTTTGAAATATCAGGACCTTATTTAGCGAAAGCTAAAAGCACTCCTAATGTACATATTTAAAAATACGGTGACCATATCTGGAAAAGAATAAACCAAAAAATAATGGTATATATTCTGAAAAAACCAGGCAGCTTAGCTTAATTAAGGGAAAAAATCCAGCGGACTCTGGAGGTATTTTTCACTGTGGCCACATAGGGCTGTAGTCATAGGCCTAACTTGGGTCTTACCGTAGTAATAGCCCTAACAAGGGTTTAAGGAATGGGATCCAGCTTACCTAAATTGAGATATCCACACTGCAGGTCGGACTCCCAGCAGACTACCTATTTCATCCACAGAGTATATAAAGAGTTGCAGACAATTTTCACGTGTTATTCATCTGACATGCCTTAACAGCTATTTCAGACTGAGATGGCCTGCGTAGCACTTTCCTCTAAGCATGCAGGCTGCCAGCAGCAACCCGTTTAGATGTAGATCCCTGAGTACGGTCAGATAAGTCCTACTGTGTGAATGCAACATTTGTGTTCCAGACTAGATGGACAGTAAGTCCAAAGACAAGTTTTTTTGTTGAGATTTGTAAAAGTAACCTTCCATGCTGTACAGAAAGCTATATTAGCTTCTGTAGCTATACTATATGGTCTGCTTTGCAGGCTATGGAAATCATAGCTCATCCACTACCAAGAAAAGTTTTGCTACCCATGAAAGAGTGCCTAATGCATGTGTTTTTGCAAATGACATTTAGAGATCAGCCATACCTATCTGGCATATAGCAGGCATGTCACATGCCACAAGTTGATGATGAAGGTGCTCAGGTCAGGGGTGCGTCTTGTCGCGCCCTGTTTGTAGTTGACCAAAACAAGCTAATAAAAGTTAACTAGGTTAATTTTTATAGCTCTTTCTATTAGCTGAATGCAAAGTTTATCATTCAGGAGAAAGGTAGTATCATGATAGATGGAAACCAAACATCAAGCAGAGGCAGCACAAACAGAAGCCAAGCACAGGTCTCCAGACAATCAAATCAAGCAACAATGGTTTAGGAGTGATTGGGGGCATAGTTCAACACACAGGACAAACCCATTGGTTTGTAGAAAGTAGAACATATTCTTTTGAATTTTACTGATTAATCTTTTTTTCCAGAAGGAAGAATTGAGGAACCTTTTGAAAGCTGTCAGTAATTCATTCCTCTTGTTGGATTTTCTACAGAGAGGTGGAGAACTCCTATCACAAACCTTTGTGGTAGGTCACTGTGATAATCAGTATCTGATGGGTTGGAATAACCATGTTACACAATGATGTAGGTTATAAAACCCCCGAAGTATCTAGTACAGACAGAAAGGGTCAATATACAAAGAAGAACAAAACAGCTGAAAACCTGGGCCCAAACTATGACACTGAAAATGGTTATAAAACAAGGCATGCTTACGTCTAATAAGATAGATGTTCTCGGCCTTGATTTCTTGGAAGATTTCCGTACACGTCAGTATCGAACTAAGTGCTTTGGAATAGCATTAGGGATTTATATCCTGGGGATGTCATGTTTTAGACAAAATAAAATCAGCGTCCCAAATGGTCAGGATTTTTTACTGTTGTTACAAAATGAAGTGTCTTTATCTCCAGTCTTCAACAGATTCCAGACCCTGTCATAACTCAGTTCTCACTTCAGTTTCACTTAGATCTTCAAATCTACGTTATGGTCCAATAACATTGTATATGTATATATGTATACCATACCAGTTACATTGTATATGAAAAAGTGATTACAAATCACCACTGCTCCTGTGGCACTGTTTTGCTGTTTGGTAACACTGAATTTGGGTGGAGTTGTATTTTGTAATACATTCACAAAGAAAGGTACTGTAATACACAGTATGGCTGCTAAAAGTATATACCTGTCAAAAGACCATTTACAAATCACTGCTAAAAAGATCTTCTGATTTCTTTCACCTGTTTTTATATGTTTTATATTTATGAACAGACCAAGCTTACGTGACCTGGGCTAGCATGGTTTCTTCAATGGAAAAAAAAGGACGAATGTAAGAAAATTACCATTGTAATATACTAGTGAATGAAATTAAAACCCTAACAGGATCAGAACCGAGGACTGCTGATGTAAGAGGTAACCACATTTACTAAGTCTAAACAGACATGTATAGGAAGAAACTGAATGTATTGTCGTTTAACTTGAAAAGACAGGAAGGGAAGGGAAGAGCTTACCATGATATTCAGTAAGCAGTTCTGGAACAGGTAGGAGAGAGAAAACTTACTAATGTTAATGCCAGCTACATCAGATGCATTTGACAGTTGAACATTGTCTAGTTTATATGTGCATTTGTGCATGCCTCTAACTGTTTATTGGCACCATGTGTGTTCCAATTTTTTTTTTTTTTTTGAGCATAAAGTCACTTAAAAGTTAAAGATATGCCCAGTGAGTATGGCAGAAAATAAATTATGGAACTTTTTATACCATCCAATGGTTATCTAACCCAGAATGTACTATTAATTTCATTCCAAGCTCCCAATTTATGGAAAATGTCAATTAAATCAAATTTAGTCCTGGATTTGTACCGAACCTAGAGCCATCTTCAGTCTAACCACAGTACAGAGATATCAGAAATAAGACATTTCAAGCTGGTAAGTTTTAACATAAAACTGGATTCCAGGTGATACTGGCTTGTCTGGAAAGCTGTTTTAAAATATGTTTGAAAACATTGTACGACAAAAACTCACTGGATAATGAAGCTGCACTTTACCAAATTTGTGGCAAATTTTCCACTGACTTCTTGTGATATCACCTTTTCTTCCTGTAATTGAAAGTATCTTAGGCATTCAAAATTTATGCGTCTTTGGTCTCCTTGTATTTGCATTAAAAAGAAAATGTATTTGTAGCATATATTTTGTAGTTTTCAGCTCAATAGACTTTTCAGCAAAACACAGATGCACACGCATATAAAAAGACACTGTTTCTTTTTTGTCTCTCAAGTCTGCCCTGAATTGCAACCTCCCCTCAACAGCCACATGCAAGTAGGAATGGCTTACAGACCTAAATTTAATTCTGTGTCCAGCTCCTTCCCTCCTGCTTCAGCATGCTCCTCATTTTGGCCCCTAATGAACATGCTACCCTAAAGAAATAAACCTAATTCTAACCATTCTAATAACACGCTAAGAAGCACAAATTAAACCCAGAATTAATAAAACAAATTAAAAAAACCCAAACACAAACCTAAACAAAACCAAAAACTAAATCAAAACAAAAAAGCCATGCCTTATGATGGGCTTCTAATCCTAGAAGAACCTGTATTTCATGGCCAAATTTATCAGTTAAATGAGCACCTCCAAACTTCCAATTAAATCCATGGTTTGGGAATGTTACTACAGTTGCTGGATTATTTTTTTTTAAGAAAATCAAATTATAATTCTGAGTTTTGCTGCTTTAGTAATTGCAACACAAGGTTGCGTTGGGATGTTTTATCATCATCCTTTTCCAAACAATCTCACTACTATGTTTGGTAATTCTTGGAAAAAACAAAAAGTCTGGACACATAGAACAAACCCAAAGAGGATAACAAAAAAATCCCACCTGATTTTTCCAAATTTTATAAATAATTTGAGGCTTGGCTTACTTCAAACCCATTCCTAATCTATTTTAACTATTTTGTTCATCTTTTTTTTCTACGATACCACCCTCCCTAGTCATAATAAACAAATGACCATACTGAACTGAAGAACTGTGAGGAGAGGATCTGGAAAAGTAAATAAATAACCCTAAGTAAGAGCAAAAATATCCCACTGCAGGAATGCAGAATTCTATTTGCATCACTGGCATTCTGAAATGCTGAAGTGTTTTATAGGCAGTACCATATGCTAGAGAATAAAAGACATTCATGGGCATTTTTATGAAAGCAGGGAATTTGCCTTTAGGAAGTTTTCATGTGTTTCTGGAAACTCACAAGCTTCCCATCATTTTCAGACATCTGTGATTTTTTTTTTTTTTTTTTTTTTGGCAACATATGGATCTGTCACTTCAAAACATCCCCTTGCATCACTGTGAAATGTATATTTCATTTCTCTAATCCTCTATAGCAGCTAGGGAAAAAATATATTTAAAAACAGATTGTATTTGTTGTCTAGTTAAAGGGATAGCTTGAGCTTCCTGTATTGGAACTTCAAACTTGAAGTCTCCTCGTCAACGAAATAAAAAAGGCTGGTAAGCACTGCTTTTGGGCTGTGATAGTTACCACGTCTGGTGCTTAAAATCCAGCTAACGTCGTCATGGAAAGAACAAAGGAGCAGTAAATTTAATCTAACTAGGCTTTTGGATACAAACATCAGTATCAAAAGTCCAGGAAGAAGCGTGGAGGAAAAAAAAAATCTGTTATGTTATTTCAGAATATTTTATGGTAGAACTAGTCTTCCTCTGACTCCTTTGTGTTGTGTATAGATTACACTTGAGCAATTTACAATATAATCATATTGCAGAGAAGGTTTTGGATATGAAATACGAAGGATGAAAATGTTTCCAGGTGGAAAATATTGCTGATGCCAATATGCATTACAACCACTAGGAAAATATCTATCCCACTTATCAACTAATATTTAAAAATAGCATTGCTTTGTAAAATGATTTTCTTTGAGTTCATTACAACACTCTGAAGATCTCTACATTTTTATTTTGCATTGAAAAATAAAGAGAAACATCTTTCCCTCAATCTCAGCAAATTCCTAAGAACCCGCTAGCATTATATGTTATAAATATACATAAAATACAGGAAAGATTACTGGTACTTCTTCAAAGTCCCTCTAGCCCCTTCATAGTTTTCAGATGAAAACACAAACTCATCCATCCTGTAAGCACACCTCCCAGCAAATATGCATATACTGGCATACAAATGTATGTAATTGGAAAAAAATTTGGGGTCTTCCATACTTCTTTTTCACTTTCAGGACACCACTTAGGGAAAAGCAGCTAAGCTATCCTAAAGTCTTAGGCTCCAAACATTCTTTGGGTACTTCAGAGGACAGACACAGAAGTTGCCTTATTTTCCTTCTCACATGCTGCCCACCTACGTCATTAACAAGACAACATACAGTTTGCCATTAGCAACACACCATTGTTAAAGAAAACTGATACTAAAAATAGACCGCAGAGAGAACTTGCCAACTCATTACACTGCCTTACACACCAACATTGAAACACACTTGTCTATGAGAAACAAAAAAAGTACATTTATTTTTACTGTGCTTATTCATTTGAACATTTCAAACTGGAACTCTGAATCACTCATGATTAACTACAAATTTCAGTGAAATAAATGAGCATAACAAGGTTGAGCATGTGTACCATTATTTGCAGGCTCTTCTAAGTCACTAGTTCATAATGAGTAATGTTCATTATACCCAGAGAAATGCTATTGCTAGCAGAGTTTTGAAAGTACCTACAAGAATTCATTTTTGCCATTCAGGCTTAACATGCATTGCTCAGTCTTTGAACACACTGGGATGTTTATATAGCTGCACACATAATATACTGAGACAAGGTAAATCCCCGCTTTTCTTTCTTGTCTTTCAGGTATTTTCAGTGGTTTCTTTGTGTTTGTCATTCTATTTGAATTTTGCAATCCTAACTCTCCAAACCAGCTGAAGAGTAAACAGAGAGGCTTTGTGACATGAAAAAAAGAGGCAGATGAACAAAAAAAAGCAAATAATGCAAGCTTCTTTTGCATTTATTTCTTTAAACAAAATAAATTTAAGGTAAAAGCTTTTCTCATAGAAAAGGAAATACTAAGGAAAAAATAGGCAACATGAAATAATTTTAACTGGCTAACGAGAGGCATTTGGTATCTTTGATACATACTCAAAACCCTTTGTCAGGATTTTCTCAGTGGTGTTTTTCTCAGTGTCTGTGGGATCTGACTATTTTTAGTCAACAGCTGCTGGAAAGGCATCCCAATGGCTCCCATCTCTGACACTACAGTCCATTCTGTGGACTCCTGTCCAGCTTGCTTCTCCTGGGGCTCCCTGGAGACAAAAATCATATCACTAAGTAAATCATGCACTTTGTTTCTCTCTAGATGGCAGCATTTGCCTTAAGGACTTCCCTCTAGACCAACATGTCTCATACAGGAATAACAATAAGGGCTCAGGAAAAATACTGTCAGGGACCAGAAATTCTCTGCCATTTGTTTTGGTTTGATTTTCATACTTTTCATGGTTTCTTCTGCTGTTTGGTTTTTGTTGTTGCTGTTGTTGTTTTGGTTTTTTTTGGTGTTGGGGAGTATGCATAACTTTTCACATCAACAACTGATGTTGTTTTAGCATAAATAGTTAAAAGTTGAATACCCCAGTGCAATTGTGTGTATGAAATCAAAATATGGTGAGAGTTCAATTAACACAAGAACAACATGCAAAGAGTAAGCAAAATATATTAAATTGACAAGGATTAAAATTAATGAATTGAAAGCTCCCCCCCAAAATTCCAAACACATCTGAGACAATGTTTAAAGCCTGAAAACAGTTGCGCTAGCCTTGCTTGCAGTTTCTGAACTATGTATATTTGGTATAATTCAATATACTTAAAAAAACTGTTCTTGAACATTCCTGGTTTTCATACAGATCCTGGAAGAAGCAGATTTATAAAAGACTTATTTCTAAGCATGAACACACCTTCAACATTTTAAAACCAAACTTTGAATAATTTGGTATTTGCCATTTGCTAAACCACTGGTCTCCCACTCCATACGTTTAAGGGAGGATCTCAGTCCAGTTGCATAGCCTCATTGATTTACAGGGCCTAAACAGAGATCTCTGCAGGCAAGGAGACTCAATTAAGAGACATAATTTACGTTGCCGGGGTGCATTAAACACAGTATAACCAGCCAGCCGAAGGAGGTGACTGTCCCGCTCCACTCAGCGTCAGTGCAGCCTCACAACACAGTTGGGGCTGTGTGCACAAGCACATGCATATGTAATGTATCAGAATTGGGCCCCACAATTTAAGAAGGATGTTGGGGTACTCGAATGCATCCAGAGGAGGCCAACAAAGCTGGTGAGAGGGCTGGAAGGCATGTCCTGTGAGGGCCAGCCAAGGACTCTGGGTGCATCTAGTTCTGAGAAAAGGAGGCTGAGGGGTGACCTCATTGTGCTCTACAGCTTCCTGAGGGGGGGAAGTGGAGAAGGAGGTGCTGAGCTCTTCTCCCTGGGATCCAGCATTAGGACATGTAGGAATCATTCAACACTGTACCAGGGGAGGTTTAGGCTAGATATTAAAAAGCATTTGTTTACCAACAGGGTGGTCAAACACTGGAACAGGCTTTCCAGAGAGGTGGTCGATGCCCTGAGCTGGTCAGTGTTTAAGGGGCATTTGGACAATGCTCTTAACATGCTTTAACTTTTGGTCAGCCCTGAATTGGTCAGGCAGTTGGAGTAGATGATCACTGCAGGTCCCTTCCAATGAAAATATTTTATTGTCAGGTAGACTGCCACATTATATTCCCTTATTCCACATATTCTTGGTGCTTGCTTATCATTAGAAATAGCTATACATTTTGATAGTCCTTACTGTAGCCATATTCATCCTTTTATTAATTCATTATTAGGCCCCTTCTGCAAAACAGTTACACTGAAAACTGCTTAATTTTTTATTTCTGAAAGTATGAGGATATGATATGTCCAGTCTGCATTAAATGAAAGAAATGAGAATTACCTAAAATGGTAAAAATCTAATCTATGATTAATGCATAGGTGTTTTTTTTTTCAAATAAGTGCTATTCATAAAAAAAAAAAATTATAAGTATATTTTTAGGTGTATGCAACATACAGTCTTGCCAGCTTTCAAGATCATAGCCAAATTATACATCCCTCTAGTAAATCTGTTCATCTGTAGCCTTTTCTGAAAGTATACACTGCACTCATAACTCACCTGCATTTTTAGTGCATCACCACATGCACTTACAGCAGGAAAAGGTTGCTATCAACTGTAGCGATTTTTTTAGTAGACATGTATAACTCATTCTCTATTTACTGCCTTCCCTGTACAGTCATTACGTGTCCAGATATTTTTTTTCTACACTTGTCCATCAGCCAGAACTTCACTGCCAGCTCTCTCTATACGCTGAATCTCCTACAAACTAGAGTTTGTTTTTTAAAGTGAGCCCCATCTTCATTTTTCTCGTGCTTCCTTTCCTCCTCCCCACAGTTTGCCCTTGTCTCTTAGTCCCCTAGAACTTCTTGACTATTAGTGTTTGACCTGTGCTGGCAAGCTGAGCCCATGCATCCTTGACTGTCACAGCCATGGCATTTCTCTGGACAGAAGGGCCTGCTTAAGTTCTGTCTGCCAGACTCAACTGGAATACACATTGTAAAAGGCTATGAGGTAAGGGAAGATGTTGGGACTAGTTATTAACAACTGAGAAAAAGAAGAGTACGTTAAAATAAAAAACCCCGAAATATACGTACAAATAGGCCAAGTGTTAACTCATCTAGCAAAAATATTTTAAAGTAAAAGCATAAAAATTTAATGCTGTAGCAGTTTGATCCAGCCTCTCTATTTTATCTGCTTATCTTAGCCTCATCTGATGAATGCCTAGCCATTCAAGAATTTATTCTCCTCCCTCTCTCAGAGGAAATTTCTGTAATTATTTTTTAAAATAGTGTTGTGGAGGCTTGGTGGCCAAATGCCTATTGATCATGTGGAGAGATACATTCTTCTTCTGACTTCAAAGACCACAGTGGTGTCCAAGGAACTAAAACTGGCAGCCAAAATACCAGGAAAAAAATAGATAGGGGTAAGGACAGAAAGACTATCTCTGATTGAGGAAAAGAAACAATCATCTTCAAATTCTTCCTTTAAATTACAGCAAAGTTACAAAGCTACTGCAAGGTGCCAGACTTGTTGGAATAACTTTTGAAGATAATAAGAATTATTTGAATAAATGGGTTATAAATCTACTTGACAAAACCATCTATAAAGTTACAAAAGCAGCAGTTCTTTCTTAAGTTGATAGGAATGGAGAGGTCATGTTTAATTTAATAATCAAGAAATCTGTGGACATTAAAACAAATGGCATACTCCAGATATATTTTCAAAGAGGGTGGAAAAAGTAATCATATTGAAATCAGATGCCATGTGCATCACACATCATTTCTTCCTGTACTGTACTCCTGCCTTGTCCTGCTTTTTCCAGCTTCGAAAGCTGTTTCTGTTTCTTCTCCCTCAGTTGATATGATCCAGTTAAATCCAAGCTTTGGAGACACTTGCATGAAACATCAGTGATTACTTGATTTCTCAGCATATAAATCTAACTACAAAACTTACTATGTAGGACTCTGTTATGAGGTAACTTTTCCTATGCAACATTTTTGCCTCAGCTGCTATCTGCCCTGAGACCTGCGTTAACATAACGCTGTCAGAGCTGATCTCCACAGTATTAAGCAATTGTTTTCCCAGAACCACCTGATAAAGCAACAAAAAGATTAGACAAGGCCTTTCAGCTTTTCAGTAAGCAGCTTCAGTGTGTTCAAGCAGCTTTTAGCTTCTAAAAGTCAAGGCCACAAATGTCTTGTTAAATATGATCTGCTCAGAGAGGAAACTCTCTCTTTCGCTTGCCATTTTGCCAGCTTTCCCAAACCCTTCTCTGCTTCTCAGGACTTTGTCCAACACACTTAGACCAAACATCATCTCAGTTCCTAGTTCCCCTTCTCACCACCTCACTTGACCCCTGCAGCACAGATGATCTGCAGGAGTGAGCAGAAGGTGTCTGTGCATCTGAGCAAAGGGCACAAGCAGACCATGAGGGCCGGGAGCCTTCCTAATTCTCCGTTAGTGGCTGAATTAATCAGGACAGGTCATAAGATAAAAGAAGTTAATCAGACTAAGCACTGTCTCATACCATGCCTGCCCAATTTTGTTTGAGCTACCACCACTTCTCACAGCATGGTCAGTTGTGCCCTTAACTATATTCTATATACAGTTACATAGATATATATTCTATATATCTACATAATATATTCTATATATAGCTATATAGCTATATATTCCATATATCTATATAACTATATTGCATTTTATTCTGTCTATAACTAAGCATATGTCCTGATTTGCAGGTTTTGGTAGGCCTCAGCCTTTGCCTGGTAAACCTCCTCAATCTGAGCTGAGAGTAATAATAGATTCTCTCACATTCATCACCGAAGTTTATGTCACCAAAAGGGAACCCCAAAAGCTGAGGGGAGGACAGAAGCTGCACAGGTTTTGGCTGCTTCTGTGGGCACAGCCAGCCGTGGGGAGAGCTGCAGCACACCTGCACAAAACCCCATAAAACCTGGAGTCCTCTCTTGAGATGTGTCATTGCTGAAACCCTGCTCTGGTATATTAATAGGCAGTCAGAAAAGGCCTTCAGCAGAAACTCTGACAATGGCTTTACATATTGGAAAGGTTATTTTGCTGCACACACTATTTCTGCGTTTATACCTTGCTTGCTTGCTAAGAACGTTGCAACGTGGCATTTTGAACAGCTATCACCTATCACTTGATATAAATGTTGGTACATAACTTTGGGGCCTACTTTCCAATTTTGCATCAGCTTATGGTATCAAAGGGGCTACAAATCTGAACAAGGTACTAGACTTTAATGTCTGTGAATTGTGTGGTTCTGTTAACCAGAAAATAGCCAACATAAACACAGATTCTGAAAACAGGAAGAATATTAGCCAAACTGATTCACATATACAATTCAGGTTACATTACTAAACCATGAACTTCCTGACGTGCTTCACATGTAAGAAATTATTTTAAAAAATTATTACAATCAGCAGTATTCATACCTTGCTTTACCACACTGAATTTCTTAAAAAACTAAAAAGGGTATTTTGCATGGCTTCATAATTTTGCTTGCCAGTCCCTCCAAGAGATCTACTTACTCCCATTTGTTACAACACTGTAAAAACTTTTATCATGTAAATATACAATTAGTTGTTCAACACTATCCTTATAGTTTACAGATACACAAAACAGACGATCTTTGTATGCAGCTGAATAATATGCATAGACATACAGAGAGAAGCATAAAGGAGAAAATCCAAGTAATATTTTTGCTCTTATACAGTTCAAATAAAAGTACTTCAGAATAACCATCTATCCCCTAGAATGTTTGATACTGCACTAAAGCTGAAGACAGAGAACAGAGTTTGCAAAGCAGCCACCTAATGAGCAATCTTAAAATCCGCATGTTTGTGCAACTTGATACACAGGACTGTAGTTAACAGACAAGGCTCTGCATCACAGGCAGATGTGAGTTTAACACCCTGTGATCTTTACCAGATGCTCCAAACTGGCTCTGGTCTTGGACCTATGACAGTTTTGCCTATCCACTTTCAGATGTCACCAGCCTCCACGAGCAATTAAGGGATTGTCTTTCCTTGCAAATGTATGGTTTTTACATACTGTTTAGATGACCGACCTTGACAGATCAGGAACTGATCCCATACCATTGTATTTCCATGGCTGAAATGGAACTGGTGTGAATAAGTATATGTGAGATAGTTATTTGGCTCCCAGGTTGAAATATATTAAACACATATATTTTTTAATTTTGTTTAATTTTCTAGGTCAGGTCTTTTAAAACAATTACACCATGCAAAATGAAAATTCTATCAAATATTTGTGTTTGGTTTTTGCTGAAAAGAATAATATGGAAAAAAATTCCTTTGACTTAACAGGGTGCAAACAGAGTTGGGTTGTTTCCTGTTTGATATTTTTCTTTACCAGTAACAAATAATTCTTGACTTCTACTGTACGTATCTGTTAAAGTACTTGTATCACCATACTTTTATATGTTCCTTAAGGTCAAAAGAGGTTTTATCTTCTGTCCTCCGTACTTTTCACTTAATGAAACAGAAAAAAAAATAAAATACCCCAAGTGCTTCTTGATTTTTATACCTGATGTTGATATATACTAATATATATCAGTAGCCCTCTTTCTTCTCTTCTAAAAAATGCTTTCAATACAGGGAACTTAGTATGGCAAAAATTGGAATGTATGATTACACAAAACCATGTTTACTAATAACTGTAGTGATCAAATGATACTGAATGCACAGAAGCAGAATACGAATTTAGACAGATAAACAGTAAAGTCATGTCCCATATCTTTCACAGAGACTTAATTATAGAGTACAAATACTAAGAAGACAGAAGAGTCTGTTTATAGGACCCCGAAGTTTTAAAACAAATCTTGGGATTGTCTAGTGTATGCCATAATTTCTGTATTCTGACTCTCTTGAGTTTTTTAAAAATGCATTTTGATATTTTGATCCAAGAGTTATTCACAGTAAATCGGGAATGCTGAAGCTTTGCAAAAGACTATAGCAGCATTTCTGCCAGTAAAAATATAAGAACAAAGTACAGACCCCACTTGGCTCAATTCCTCTTCCCCCCTCTTTCCTTTTCTAAAGTGCTCCTTGCTCATCTTTGTCCTGGGACATTATGCAGCCAGACTGATGGCTGAAGTTCACATGCTTTTTATCCATTAATCGCCTATGCCAGAAATACTTCAGGAAGACACGAAGGTTGCCAGGAAAACGGGCTGGCTGCCGGCGTGCTCCCCGTCCACAAGGTGGCTTACCAGCTCGCCTGGCCGCAGCATCAGCACAGCTGCCACCCTGGAGTGACACTGACTTTGCTCGGTGGCCTCTCATCTCTGGTAAGATACGTTCTCGTCTCCACCACACAGTGTTTCACTACGGGTCCCGGTGGGTCATCCTGCTTCTGAGTTTCCATGCATCCTATGGTATGGTATGGTTTTGCATAGCAGTGAGAAGAACTAACAAAACTGTAAAAGAATATAGCACCCCACCACCCCTCTAATTGTCATACAAAGGTTGTTTACTGATGATGTTAAAGGAGAGGCCTGATACTGCCATAAGGGAAGAGAACTCCAATCCCTCTACCCATAAATATTAAGACAAACAGTCCTTACCCCAGCTGTCCCTTGGGCTTTGTGGGCAACAGAAAGATTGACATGCTTTTTTGTTGCCTGACACAAGCAAGTGGTCCACAAAGTCATCTTGCCACCTTGAGCTCTTTGCCCTGATGCAGCTCTAGTCTCCCTGACAATTCATCACTCCCCATGATCCACAGTGGCTTCAATCAATTGAGAAGAATGAGTTACTCTAGTAGTAAAAATGTACAGAAATTACTGAAATCTCCTTCTGTGAGTCCGTTCACCTGAGTTTCTATTTTAAGTTTCAGGGGTTTCATTAAAATATTAGTCCATACCCTTCTGGAGATCACATACCAAGCTGCCCAAGTAAGAAATTCCTCCAGGGGTGACCTGAAGGAGCATGAAGTGCAGATGGACATCTGAAGAATGCAATTTGCTGGAGAAGCTCAGGAAAGCTTATGCTGACTTTAAACCTCCAAGTTAGTGATCTCTCAAAGTCCAGCAGTGTGGAAAAACTGATTTTAAAAACATAAATTAATGGTCTTTTCCCACATACCGTTGGTGATAGTGAGCTATTTTCCAGCATAGTTGTGCAGAAGATCAGGGGGGTACCTCTAACTATGAGGCATTGAGCTCTCTCTGCTTCCTTTGCCCTTTTCCATGCTGGTCTTCATTCTCTTTTGTTTATCCTTTTCCTTGCATCCCATTTCTCCGCTTCATGTTCCAGCAGAGGAGTGCAGACTTTTGGGTGCACTGAGACACTACAGCAAATGCCTGTTCACAAGGGGAAAATCCACCCTTACCTTTTACTCAAATTGATGGGAAATTGTTTTCATGATATATATTCTAGACCAGGCCTCTATAGGCATGGAAATTATTAAACCCTACTCTATCAAGAGCATTATTACAGCACATAAAAGCTATTGCTGCATCGTTTGACCATTCTTCTTAGGCAAAAAAGGGAAAATATTACGCAAATGTCTCGACAATTTCTGGATAGTTTTGAAATGCAAAAGAGGGAAATGCAAAAAAAGACTGTGTCACTTCATAAAAACATGATGGAGGATGAAAACTTGGGTTCTTATTTTGACATCCATGTCAAGCAGGAATGTTTTTCTACTTTTCTAGTCTTAGTATATCTTCAGCGTGTAGCTGTGAAGTTTGAGAGGCCCATATGGCTTAAGCTATACAAAGTCTGTGGTATGTATTGAATTTTTAAGCCAAAGCTAAGATGGTGCCTGAGCAAGAAAATTTGATTTATACTAGCAGAAGGGTGAAATTAAGGTGAGAAAGGGCCAACAGAGTACAACAGCTCAAGGAATAACCAGAAAAAAGGGCTTTTTCCATTATATTTAGAAAAGTCAAGGCAGTTTGCTGCAAGTGACTGAATGTTTTCAGTTTTCTTTTACTGGGTCATACAACTTTTTAAAAGTCTTTTAACTTCCATTGCTATTTATTAATAGAAATAGTAAGACACTGCCTTAAGGAAAAGAGGGCTCTCACTGTGCTGGACGTTTCACAAACAGAGAAAATTCTCAAAAGTTTTCCTAACAGTTTTACAAAGCAAATAAACTTTCTTGATTTAAGGCCAAATTCTTTGCCCACTTGCATTCAACACAAGCTCATACTTTTCAGATGAAGGGTATAATTGAACTAGTTGCCTTGCGTTTACAGTTTGAGATAATTATTAACACACACATTAAGCAACATTGAAAAATTACCAATATGGACATAGCAGCAAAAGGGTGTACCCATTGAGTAGCAATCACTCTTTGTGATTTTCCCACATTATGCCCTCATCATGGAAAAGGCCAAATTTAAGGAAGAGAACCAGTAGAGGAGTTAACTCAGACTAACCACTGGGATGCAAAGCTGTAAAAGCAGGGGTTTTGGCTAGTGATTGCTTACGCTGGGAAGTGCCCACAGAAAGCTGTAGCTCTTGTACAGGCAACATGCCACATCTCACCTCCATCTGGAATCAGCCTGGTCACTAATATAAAAGTAACCTCTGAAGCACATCCTGGTGTTTTAGGTCTCTCAAATCTTAGGAAAACAACTCAGGAGGGCAAGGCTTTTCCACTACACTGGACTTCTGATAAATGGTTGTGACCCAAACTTAAATTGCTTAATTTCGTGTCTTTGAATGGTCCCATCATGGTTTTTCAGCAGCAGGCAAAAATAGTGATTTGTATTTCTCTTAACATCAACTATATTCCAGAGCAGAACAGCAAACTACAGCTAGTCACAGCTGGTTACAGAAAGAAGCTGACTACACACTGGGAAGTGTGCATGAGTCTTGCCACCCATCAAAATCAACAGGAACTCAGGAAGACTGAAGAAGCCCATAAATCAGATTCAATTATTTTTGTACTGTGCGCTGCTTTGATTCTCTACTGTGAATAAGAACAACTTTGTTACCTTGCCTCTTTTCAATATCTGCCCGTTTCAGCAGGTAGGAGGTGAGATGGAGTACTGCTAGCCCCATTTCAGCACTAAGATACTCCAAGTAAAGCATTTCTGAGGTGTTTTTAGATGCCTTAGATAAATTGTTGCCCAGTAACTACGATAATCCCTGAGAAATGTCTGAAGTCACTGCTGTTCTGAAATGGGATATGGCATATACAGTAGGAAAGTACGGAAAAAAGGAAGGGAGAGTAAGAGAATGAGAGGGAATTTGTCACATCCTGCCAAGTTTCCATGAAAAACACAGTGATCACATGCTAAATCTTGCAATGGCTGTCAGCTGTATTGCTGTCAAGTAGTCCTCTGCTGCTTGTAGACCCAGAGATTGGTTTAGAACATTTTAGGTACCTCTACTATATCCTATTAAGTGAGAATATCTCCACATTTTCTCTTTATTACCATAAACTGCTGGAAGGAGAACCTCTGCTTTATGTATGCTAAATGAGTATATGCTTGACAGTCTGGAAAAAATGCTTCTGGGAAATTGTCATTGCGGGAGTACCAACAGACAGGGTAAGGTGGCTGGTAAATACAGAAATGACCAGCATTAAACATCCACTGTCCTATCTAGATACTGGTTGCTGTTCTGATAACAAAGAATCTTCAGTCAGATAAATTTCATGCTCTTTACAAGATCTGCTGCCGAATATACAATTTATGTGCATACGAGACCTGTCATTAGATTTCAGATCAATGTTGATTATTTAATCTAATACAACATATGGGTTTCACATTCTAGACTTTCAATTTTATGCCTCAAAGTATCTGTGGGCACAACAGTTGGCAATTTGGCCTCACCTTGATTACAAGAGAGCTTTTAAAACCAGGCAAACATCTTTGGTTACCCAATTACAGGGTCATGATATTAATAGACTAGATGCATAGAGACAATTATAGACAGGCAGTGAAATAGGAAAGAATAATAAACCCATTCTTGTTACTATCTTGCTGCATTTTAATCTGATAGTAGGTGTGCCAAAATCATAAAACATTTCCACCAACACCGGATTAGTAATGAAAATATTTGACATTCAATTCCCAAGATAGATGTGGCTACAGTTGGCTTTACAGACATCCAAATAAAATAGAATGCAGTGTCTTTCTACATCAAAAATTCAGCCTCTGAATTTGTTTTACAGTCTTCAGTAAATCTAAGATCCAATGTCCATAAAACTATATCTATTTCACTTTTGAACTCCATGTTGAAATTGCTGCAAATGCTAATTAAAGAAGGCTATGCCTACTTCTTTACTCCTGTATGTAATAAGAAAATTTATTTCATTTTTCTCTTTGGAAGTAGTATTCATCAATGCAAACAAAACTGTATATAGCCACAGTTTGTGAAACATTGCAAATTGCAGAATAGAGATAGTTAACATGTATATTTTCAGCATAGATATTCCAAGAATAAACTATACTAGCATAATGGCTACTGCATTTAAGACTGCTTTTTTTTGTGTGTGTGTTAGTGGAAAGTGAATTTTTTTCTTGTTGGTGGAATTCAACATACAATTAGTGACATGTTTGTATTTTATATAAATGAAAAAATATGAAATTTTGCTTTTTCATGTGTGTGCATGTGCATATATCTATGTATCAATCTGTAACTATCTTCTTCTAAAGCCAGACAGGTATATGAAGGTGAAAGATGATCTGGCTAAAACTTAGTCCCGAGCATTACACAATATGTGTTCTATTATCACTGTATCACAGACACCATCTTATCTTCCATTCCATGTTTGCTGACTATATCTGTTGCCATTTTGAACTTTTCTTATATCTACTATTTATCTTTATAGAGTTTATCTATAATGTGTTAAATTCCTTCATCTTCCTAATCAATTTAGAATGGTTTACTAGTACCCCCTCTTAAGTCTCATTTCTTCTCTTTGCCTTTGACCTTCCCAGTATGTATTATTCCTCGTATTATTAAGTGGAATTGAGAAACATGCCAAAAAGACTGTTGGAAAAAAAATTAACTTTATGAAAACCATTCTCACTCACCACATAAGAGATTCATGTAGGAAAGCTTATTTATAATCAACATAAACATTCTAAAACTATAACACGACTTAGAAAATAATTCATTTTCTCTGAGAAAAAAGAGCCCTCTCAATACCCCTGCCCCCAAATACACATCTGCCAAAAAGAGTCTCTTATTACTATGGAACACATTGTCTCAGAGCTTTATGGTTATATGGACTTGATTTTAGCAGTTCACCACACTTGCAACCCTGATAGATTTCCAATCGAACAGTGCATGTTTAATACTTTTGAAAAGGTAAGTTCCTGATACGAAATTTTAACTTGGCAAATACAACTTGTGAGTTGTCCATTATCCTCCCCCCACCTTAAACTGCAAAACACGTTACATTTCATTTGCTTGGGCAACACTAAGTTGGATGAAAGTCAGTACCTGTTATTGACGGACAAGTTGATATTAGCTACGTGACAAAATCTCTTTGGAAAGTGGAAGAAAACAATAACTGAGAGGATGAAGGACAGGAAAGTAAAAGAAAGAAGAAATAGTGCAGAGGAAAAGAAAAGAAAAAGTGCAAGAATTTCCTCTTACCTGTCTTCTTCCTTATTGAAAGAAACATATATTTCTGTTAAAATTTCAAAGACAGTCTTCACTTCTCTCATTAGGATACAGGAGCCAGATAATTAAAAGTAAACAGAATCGTGTATAGCTATAGACTGTGAATATATTGCAAAATCTAGGTAGGGAGAGCTAACTTTTTTAGTAGTACTTTTTCAATTAGAATATGTAGTTTTACTACAACCTTTAAATTTTTCATGAAGTGCTATATCCAGTATAACCTATATGTACTACAAGGTATATAACATTATATGAACATACAGTATTTTTTACATATGTATAATATTATGCCATGTCAATGTTTCACAGATTATATTAGGACAATATTGACACCAACCTACTTCAGTGCTTCTATTCAAGGAAAAATTAAAAGTTCCACTTTCCCTGAAGGTTGGTATACATTTGCATTCTCAGCAGAAGTAAAACTGCTTTTCCAGCCAGTGAAAAGCACTTCCATTTTGACAAAAGACTTTCTCCTCTCTCATAGAACAGGGGTGGCCAACCCGTAGCTCTCAAGACACATCTGGCTTGCAAGCAATTCAGTTGTAATGATTGTGCTGAGACAAGAACATGTCATCAGCAAAGAGCGGCGGTAGAACAGACAGTTTGTCACTGGTAGGAGAAAATGAGCCAGCAGACACTATCACCGGGTCAGGCTGGGGCTCAGCCAAACTGCCAAGTGTGGCACATGTGAAATGGGCTGTGGGGCACCCACCACAATTTGCCACCCTCCTAGAGTGTGTACTCAGTCAAATACAGCTCAGTCACGTGAAGATTTGGTATGTGGTTTGTAAGGTCAGGCTACTCATCTTTGTTTTGCAAGGTTGATGCAGTAACTGTAAAGCTAGAAAGGTTTGTGAGGAAATGTCACTTCCCTGTTAGCAATTGCACAACTGCAGCCTGATTTAGATTACAGGTAATAACCAGCAGCATGTACCCCAGCATGTCCAGCCCTGTGAGAGGGCAAACATTTCAAACCACACATTGACATGATATTTGAATCACGCTCTGGTCAATGAACAGCACACACACCTTCCAAGAACAAGCGATTCTTGAAATTAATATCTTAGAGCGGGGTTCCCTCTGAAATTTCAAATCAGGTGCACTCTGCTCCCAAATCAGAGGCTGCATTTCTCTTGCCATGCACTCCTCTGCCTGCAATAAATTAGGAAGGAGAATAAAGATAGTAGGGATTTGCACCAGCACAAGGCTCACTTAAGTGGCCCAGCATTAGCAAGACAGCTCTATACTTAAAAGTCAGCTAAGAGTGGGGCCAGGGAATAGGTGTATTTAAAGAACCTGTTTAGCTAATGCTTGTCCACAAAACAGCCTTCTGAGTGAGAAGCTAATCCAAAAGGTAGAACTGTAATTAATCTGCATTACATCTATGTTTACATCAGAGACTGGAAAAAATTTCCACATTGTTTTGGAATCAGGGAAGAGGGGCAGTAAAGGCGGATTGCGGTCCTGTGTATCTGCTCAGCTCTGGTTAAACGTGTACAAATTAATGGCAGAAGATACACTTTCCACCTCCAAGTCAGATTTCTGTTGTCAACCCCATCTCATTTTGTTCACGAAATAGGCACCAGAGTAGAACCAAGCTCAGTCTTTGGACTTGCACCAACTCCAGCAGATGCTGTAAATTCGCACAAAAACTGCCTAAAGCTTGGATTGTGTACAGGTTCTTTGGTATCCTTACAAATCTATCCAGATTCACCAACTATGTTTGCAGAATGACTCATTTTCATCTCTTCTCACAGCAGTATCTACATTACAAGCCTCACAACAGCATGATGTCCTGCTGATGATCAATTCAGGAACAACTTTTTCCCACCTTAAGTGCCTCTGTTTGAGAGACCATTTCTCCCGTACAGCCTCAGGACCAGGTGGCCTGCTTCACTTTGTTCCGTGACCTTTGGGATTTCACCTGACTATTCATTTATTTTGGAATGAGACTGATAAATTATTATTCACTATTGTAATTGAACGTGTTTCAGTAGTGCTGCAGGCTAGTGCTGTAGCAAAGTAAATATAGATGATAGAAAAACCCATTCTGAAAGAACTAAAAGTACAGGTACCTCACGCTCAATCACCAAAACTTTTAGTAAGAACAAGCAAGTAAATAAGTTATTGTTAAGCTGTAGTCAGCTCTTTCTGATGTGGCGCTCTAGAGTAGGAAAAATGTTAGTACTTTATGACCACTGGCATTTCCCAGATACATGAATGCAGTCTGTGTGTGCGCATGTACCATCACATGATTTTGAAGCCAAATATGGGACAGATGAGACATATGGTCACAATATTCTTCTTTTATTAATAGGTTGAGACTAACTTTCAAAGGGCTGAATTAAGAAGACTGTCTATCATTCTCCAATTCCCATCAGTTCCTTTTAACAGTAGAGAGGAAAGGCACTACTCTTTGATGTGGTAGGCTGCAAAATAGCAGTCTGCCCCACCTGCCTCATACAGAGCACCTCACCAAATGCTGTCCACTATCCAAACAGTATGTTAAGTCACCTAACTTCAGTCTACCTGCAGTTACTCCATGTTATAAATAGAGGTTTTTCATTTTGGTGCTACAAATAAACAGTAAACACAGTTCAACTGTGGAATTAGGCTCAGGTTTTTACTTTCTACTACCAGAGGAGAAAACTAACATTGGCCATAAAAAGCTGTCTAAAAGATACTGTGGATTTAAAATGGAAAGAAAAGGAATGGCAAAAGGAAAGAAAAAGTGAAGGCATTTGCTTTAGTCATTAAGCATTAGGTAAGGCTATGTATAAGCAGACCCAATCATTTCTCCTTTTCAAATTCATAAAGCAGTAATTCTAAATATACTTCCAGACGTGGCATTAATATCCGTCCCTAAGAGATAGGTAGGTCCCTATACAAAGAATAACCATGTGCTTCTCATTGGTCATAGAATATCTGTTACACAAATTGTAAAAAAAAAAAAAAAAAAAGTTAAATAATTTATTAACTATTGTGGAAAATAGGATCACAGGGAAACAAGAAAAAGGAAACAAGTAGAGATTAAACTGGCAGTAAGATCTTCCAGTGAAATTCCTGGAAAGTGTTTCCAGCTTATTACTGACTAGAAATAGCGTAAAGTCCCAAGAAGCCAAACAGTAAGTAATATTGCAGAATAGTTCAATAAGCTTCAGAGACTCTTTTGCCAAAATTAATCAGGATGTTTGATCTCAGCTTGACTGGAACATGCAGCTAGGAAAAAAATCACCCTGTTTGCTGCAGGAATTGTAGTACTATGTCTCACCAATAAAGATAACAAGTTCCACTCAGACAATCCTCTTCAAATGAGTTTTCAAATGATGTCGTATCAATTAGGGGGATACCTAGCTTTTAAACATGGGTAAACAAATTCCCTCTTTCAAAATCAATGTCTATACTTTAGTGCTAACTTACATAGCATCATTAATAGTAACTTGTATGAGTCTACCAGAGTTGCATGGTTTTCATTCATGTTTGCATAAAATAGATCAACGAATGTTACCACCTATTTCACTTCTAGAATGTCTTAAATACTGAAAAGAAAGACAGTTCCACAAGAAGGATATTCAATTCTGGATGCTGGTTGTAGAACTTTCTGTTGCGACCTTTTTGTCAGTTATAAAGCAAACACTTTTATAGAGAGAGAAAGATGATGCAGTGTCTCATAGAGATACACTTTAATGACAGA
This sequence comes from Falco biarmicus, assembly GCF_023638135.1. NCBI lineage: Eukaryota > Metazoa > Chordata > Aves > Falconiformes > Falconidae > Falco > Falco biarmicus. The sequence goes on along the minus strand of NC_079288.1, from coordinate 60,582,125 downwards.
TTGACCAAAAAAAAGGAATATTTTTGTTGGTTTTTGAACTTCGCTTTGTGAAAAGAGGTTAGTTATTTTGCTTTTTCATCTTAGCTCAGGAAAAAAACAATACATAACAGCAGCATTATCTAAGGAATGAAATTTCAGCTTTCAGCCAGCTCTAGCGGCAAGTTTAGTTACGCATTTCTTACTCCTAAACACCACTAATCCCGATAGCTTGCCTCAAGCTCACTGTGAACTTGTACTACATTTTTTCCCCTCCTTCCACTTCAATTCCTTCTTTGCCTCTGTCATAGCTCTGACTTTGCGGAAGTGTTTCTGGATGGTTAAAAAGTATCTTTTTTTAAGGGTAATGGAAATAAACCATGGTACTTTAAGTAATTGGTATTTCACAATATGATTTTATAAACAAGCTACCATAAAATAAGAGAAGGTGTGAACTCGCAGAGAATTTTTATTTTACTGTAACATTTGTACACAAACTTATTCTATAGTAAATGGCAAGTAATTTTTTAAACTTACTAGCTAACTTTCTAACAGGAACACCCCTTCTTTTCTGCCTGAAAGGAAGTGCTGAGGAGGGCATACTTTACCACCTGTAATGTCATCTACATGGGTGACTGATAGGTATGGAAATAATCTTTGATAGACTATTTCTCTAACCTCAGAAGCTTAAGACCTGGATTAAACCATGACAGTGGGCCTGAGATGCTCACTTCTGATTTATATACACTTTACTCACCTGATATATATGAATGTTGATACCCCTAGGAAACACTCTGATAACTATGACCACATTTCTCTGTTTTAAAGGCTCACATATACGTAAAGGGACACAGATGTGGTTTTATGGAGTTGTGTGTCCTCCAATTTTCTATTAACTTTAATCAGACATTATAAAAAAATTAAGACTTTGCCACCTTGACAAAACTGGGTTATGAGGCCATTAAGTGGGTTTGTATTTATAAAAATTTTGTAAATATAAGCGCTTCTCTTTCTAATGATTACTTTTTTTTTTTCCCCAGAGCTAATGGAAAAAGAACCTTGCTACATTTTTTCCCTTTTAAATTGTCCCTGTTACATTTTTCTGCTTTTTAGCAAAAGAGTTTGAGTACCCATGTTTACATTTAGATTTGTAATGTTCTCCATTCTCCTTTGTAATTTCCCGATTTCTGTTATTTCAGGAACAGTGCAAAAGGCATGAAACTACAAGCACAGCACTTTTGAAGAGGCCAATGTTCAGGGAAGTAATTGAGTTTAGGATGAATGCATTTCATATTAGCAAAACTTTCTTCACCAAAAGGGTTGTGAAGCATTTGAATAGTCTGCCCAGGTAAGTGGGTGAGACCCCATGCCTGGAGGTATTTAGATGACATGTGGATGTGGCACTTAGGGATATGGTTTTGTGGTGGACTGGGCAGTGCTAGGTTTATGGTGTGACTCAATGATCTTAAGGGCCTTTTCAAACCTAAATAATTCTGTGAATAATGGATGTTGTTTGTTTCAGGCAGTGAAAAGGGTGCTGTTGTGCTTCAACATCACTCCTTGCAGTGAGAGTCTCCAGGAACTCTTCAGAGACCTAAATTTAAGTTTCCTGAGTACTGTCATGCAGGAAACTGATTAACTGGAAACATGGCTTGGGGTTTTTGGATTGTTCATGTCCTTTGCTTTGCAAGCAATCACTGAAATGTAATCTTTCAATTATGGGTATGAAGGGTCTACAAAAAAACCCAAAAAACTTTCAAAAGTTTCAGGACTGGTCACATAGTAATTGCTTCTTTTAAAGGGGGTGAGTTCTATTTGTAGTTACATAGCAGAGTCCTTGTCCTTCTGGGTTTTCTTCAGAGCTGTTGGTAATGCACTTGTTAAAGATGTGGGAACCTGAATTTGGTTTTTCTTCCCAAAGGGGTTTGAACCCTATCGTCAGGTGACTGCTGTAATGAACGTGCAATATTTTATTAGAGAGAGGTTTTATCTCCCTTCCACTACAGATAGAATCCCTTGTATCAAAGGCTAAAAATCACTCCAGTCTGGCGACACATGTCAAAGTTATTTGGTGGAGTGGGAAGTTCCATCAGGTGTATTTCATCAGCATGCAGTATCAGCTGCGGAGCATTAGAAATACTTGCTGCTGTTATCACTTACTACTTATTCCACAGGAACTAAGAAACAGCCCAAGAAGTGGATTCAAACTGGACTAACTTCCATTTCTGCACCCAGAAATGCTGGCAATCTAGTCCTCAAAAAGAGCCACAAAAGAAAACAAAATCAAAGCAAAGCAAACCTGAGAACCTTGGAACCCAGAAATCTAACACAGCAGTATGTTTTTTATTTCTTATTTGCTACTGTCTGAAGAAAATTCTGTTTGTATTCCTGGTAGAAGTGGCAGGAATAATAAAATGCATGGAAAACCCACTTCATTTCTAAATAAAGTAAATAAAGAAAAGAAGTAATGACAAGACTTTCTCTCTACCATTAGCTTCCACCATTGCAGAATGAGAATCAGATTTACAACTGGATGCAAGTTTCTCTGAAGTCATGGGAGGGAGCTGAAGGAGTCTGATAAATAAGGGATTACAGATGAAGGTAGAGACCAGTGAAGGAGTCAAGAATTTCTGAAAAAGTTCGGAGAAATTTGGTTTCTATCTGTTTTAAGATCTTTTGCCTCTGTCCTTTGAGATTCATCTTTCTCTTTCCCCCAGCCTTTCTTTTGATACGTACATGTCATTCTTCTCCTTTCTACCCTAAGAACCTCAAGAGACTCCATGGCCCCCCGCCCGCCAACCTGACCTAATGAGTTACCTGACCTGCTATACGTCCTGATCTTAAAGTGTGATGTGACTGATGAGGTGTATGTCTCTGACCTGTCACCTTCTTTGGTAGCCTACTCCATTCACATCCTAACACTTGGGGTCTCACTGTGGTTGCCAAGAACTAACAAGATCTGAAGACAGTAGCCCGTGCAGAGGAGACTGCCAGCCTCATACGTCGGGAAGGATTTCAGCAAGGCAGAGGGTTAAAGAGGACTACTGGAAGTCACAAAGAGCCAGGAAAGTATGTATCTGAGCTTTAATGAATCTAGAAATGGTTTACATTCTGTTCAGTACAATGAAGATCGGAGTAGCTTTTGGAAAAATTATTTCATCCATATCAAATAAAAAGAACCATCAAAAAAAAAGAAGAAAAAAAAAAAAGGATAAGGAGTATAGCCTGAGTGAGTTGGAAAGAAAATAATGGCACACAGAAAAAGGTAAACTTGCAAAGGTTTGGATAAATTTGTATGTTTAAGATAAGCATCCTGTTTGGGGAGACTTTACTGAATTAGACCTTTCAACCTTTTGAGTTTTGGCTGTCGCAGATGTTTACCTCACCATGAAGCGTGCAGAAAAAGAGAAAGAGAGGGAGAAAGAGGCTGATTTATGAATCTGAATTCTTCGAAGGACAAATTAATTGCACTGTGGCACTTCTCTATAAACTAATATTGACTTAAAGGACAGCAGGAAGAGATGAAGACAATGAGTCCCTGTAACACTTCCATGTCACAGAAGACCATTAAACAAATGTGTACTGAAGCAATAAATTTGTTTGGAAAAAATAAATGTACATTCTATAGGTCAGTGTAGTAATAAGCATTTAAGAAGGTTCTATCCTTTACAAATACCCACAGGAAAAAGGCTTTCGAGATTATCTATTTTTTTCCTTCTTTTTTATATTTTTCCTGTCCTTATCTTTCTAAATATTGTGTTTGGACTCCTTTTAATGTCACAGAGTTTTCTTTAGAAACCCCCATTCATAAAATTGTATACATTACTTCTACCTTTACACAGAGTGCTGAGTACCAGATTATTTGTATTAGAGTATAACTGAATGCAGTCTCCCTAGGACTTTTATAACAAGATGGGTGTTCTGCTTGGGGCCATCTCCAGGAATAAAACTTTGTATAAATGTTCATTTCCCACCAGAAATGCAGGAAAAAAATTACTTAGAAATTGATCAAAGTCTCTGCTCTCTGATGACAATACTGAAACATTTTAGGAGGAAACAGAAATAATACAAACCTGTATGTCTTCAAACCATTCTCTGATTTATTAACTAAAGCAATGACTTCTCAGGACCACAATATAGAAATCACGTCCTCATCTCAGGCTCAGCATTTTCACTGCATGGCCTTTGCATTTCAAAAAATCACATTAACCTGTAATAAGCTCTTACAACTCCAAATGAGCTTATTAGTAGATTTTGGTTGTTTGTTTGTTTGTTTGCTTAAAACACCATGGGAAGTGAAGCCTGGTGTGATTATGTGAACTAACCTTGCATAGTCTGTTTTGTACATAGTGAGTATATCTACAAAAACATATGATTAGAATTGTCAGTAACACTTCCTGGAGCCATTCAACATGAATGTATCTGCCAATGCATTTAATTTGATAGCTTTCAGTGAGCTCACTAGAAATGCTCTGCCTTTTCCCCACAGTTAAAGAGAAATCAAGATAGGATATTGCAAGAAGATTTTAAAAAGGAGGCTAAATTCTTTGATAAATAAATACTGTGGGAGTTCAGTTGTCATGGAACTAAATATCTTGTATTTCCAACCATTTAATTAACAGGATAAAAATTTAGAAGATACTTACAAAAATGATGTGGTTACATAAATTAAACTTGCATGTGTCAGCCACCATAAAACACCACCAAGTAAATAAATGCTGTTTATGGCTTATACCCTCTGTGGATGCAGAAAAGTGAGAACTGGTTCCAGAAACTTACTTCTTTATATGCTTTATCATGTGAACAGAACTAATCATAGGTGCTTTGCTTTGGAGAATGAGGACATAAGGACCATCCTCATGAAAACCCTTTAGGGAACATACAACCAGGACGCAGGCAGTGCCAAACTGGTTTGAAACACTTTGTACATCCCAGTGTAGTCATGTCCTGGAAAACAGTACTGCCTGTGCCCGTGTAACTCTGCAAAGAAATCATCGAATCATTTAGGTTAGAAAAGACCTTTAAGATCATCAAGTCCAACCATTAACCCAGGACTGCCAAGTCCATCACTATACTGTCCCTAAGCACCACCTGCTACAATGTAGAGCATGAGACAAATCTGCCTCTTACAGTTTCCAGAAAAATTAAAACGGCAAAGGACATGAACGTCAGTCTAGAAAAGGTGATAATAACAGGAAAAAGAAAGCTGAGGAAAGCTAAGGGAGATGGGGGGAGGAGGGGCAAACAGCAACGGCATACTGATAACCATGATATGTCTACTGGGAATGTCAAACATTCCTGAAAATCAGTGCTAGGTGATTTCTATGCTGTGTGCCATTTTTGCTGCTATCCCACTAGCTATTTGTCAGTTCAAAATCTTCTGCTTCATCATTTTTTGCCTATTCCTCTCATTACTATTTCCATCACCATTAATACATCTGGCAAATTGTTGCTAGCCAGTAGTTATTCTCCTACGGTGCTGAAGCAGTTAATTTCCAGGAGTCCTGAATGTCCATATGCTTTCATAGAAGTTAATTTAAAGTCTGCTTAAAAGTCCACTTCAAAATTTTTGTTAGCCAAGTAAGTGTGATTGCTCCCATTAAAAGGCAGGTATGACCATTTTATAATGTCTGCACTGTGCCTGTGCAACTGACCCCAACGTAGCTGGCAGTTGTAACCTTCATACATAAATGCTTAATAAAACAATAATAACTACTGTAAATTTATGAATAAAAATTAAATTTCATGCATAAGTAGAAATGTATGTGTCAGAGAGGAAGACTGAGTGTTAATTTCACGTTATTCCACAATGGACAAACTTAGTATACTGGAAACAGAAAATTAGATTAGGCTTTTTACAATCCCTACAATCCTTTGAATTATGTTAATAAACTCATTTTTATAAATCCCCTTATGGATCTGATGGAGAAAACACCTTCTTGGTATGCCCAGCAGTCATGTGTAGGCACACATTTTGTACAGGACACGCCACCTGGGGTATTCTTAGAATGAGAGTGGTACTGGTTTAACCCTCCCGTCCATCAGCTTCCTGGATAGTGCAGGAAGCACCACGCTACAGGCCACCGTGAGGGGGGGGATACGTATTTTCTGCCAGAATTACTCCCTTTCAAAAACAGAGTTAAAATGTGAGTAGGGAGTGTAATGCAGTGACTGGACTGGAGTGGGACCCAAACACTGAAGGTACCACACAATCGGTGCCAACATTTTGCAAATAATGGGTGAGTTGTACCCTATTCCTCTTTTTGAAAGGAAATGAGTCACGTACCTACCTCCAAGAGAGATCTTCAATGACAATGGCAATGTGACCTCTGGGACCAAGTCCCTCTCTACTTGAAGGGTTATAAAATGTATTATTCTTCATAGCTTGTTGACATGAGTGGAGCAGGCTGCTCACCATTCAGAAGCTGGCTATTTTACAGCTTCCTGAGGTACCCAGCCTCCACACGTCGTACAAGAAAAGCCTACAGACTGCACTCTGGTACAGCTAACTTGTAGCATTGCTTACGTCTGTTTCTGCAGTTAGCCTGAGTAAGGGACTTCACTCTGTAAACACAACATTTGCTCTCTGAGAATCAAACAACAATTCAACTGGCGGTGAAGCAAAATGGGAGTCTGATTTGCTTCCCTTATCATACACCCTCCCCTCCCCCCTCTCCTCCATTTCAATAAAGAGACTACTGAATAGGTCTGGCATATGTAAAAGACAAGGGGTGTCTAGCTCTTGCCCGAGAAGAATGTTTTATAGTGAATCAACCATGTACCTCATTAAAACAATTGGGTTAGAAGACATTGAACTAATGTATAATCCATGAATTTTTAAGCTACCTTGAGCCTTTCTCCTCCATGTAATTGCAAAACAGCACACTTTTGCTGGCGCTAACCACAGGGGAGATTGTATCTTAACATTTCAATGTGTTGATTAATGTTGCTGTAAAGGTACACTAACAAACTGCAGAATCATTTTACCTCCAGTTTTTTGCTAACTTAGCACATCAACAAACCAATACTTTTAGACAAAGACATGCTATTTTGTGATGAAATGTTCTTAGACATTGTCTGCTAAATCCCTATAATTAGCATGGCCCCTGGTGAATGTCACTGGGTATTTGATGAAACAGGGCATGAACTCTGCAGCAACACCCAGGGGGGTCGGTAATGCTATCCAGAATGACTCTTGGAATTTTTAACTACTAGATAGGTTCTCCTTATCTAGGAAACTCAGGGGAGAAAGGCATTTGTCCGGTCTAATGACCCCTGTTAGCAGATTTATGCCACTTCCCTCTATACAAACTGTCCTCTCTCCTCCTGTTGGATATTTAATTTGAGACCAACTATACTGAATAGCATTTTTTATGGCATGAAAATGGTAAAGAAAGAAACTGGCCAAGCTCTTTTTTCCATTCTGCTTATGCCATTGTTCTTACTCTTCAAAACACCACAAAAGAAACACATTTTATGGGTAACAAAAAAAAAAAAAAAAAGACAGCACTATTGCAACAGGTAATTTCAAGGGTCCTAGTAGAACTAAAATGTTTTATTAAAAGACATCCCGCCCTCAGGAAAACACTACTTTCTTTCACTACTATCAAGAATAGTTTTCCTTGGCTGTAGAAATATCTCCACAAAACTGAAAGGTGTTTTCCTCCGTGCTGGGAAATAGTTTTCAGAACGGCAAATACTCTAAAAAGTGTACACAGTTCCTTTTTCTTATAGATCCTAGTTGTCTGTTGGTTACTAAAATTTGTCTGAGGTTGAGAGGCCGAGTCAAAAACCTGCTGCAAAACAGGCCCAGTAGCTGGAGTCCAAACCAGGGTGCTTATGTATCAGGTGAGTGCTCTAGCAGGCAGTGTTAGCTGTTGAGACAGTCAGATTTTGAGAGAAACTACAATGCAGGCCTTAGAAACTCTCTTGATAAAATTTCCATTTTGCCTGGCATATTTCTCTCAACAGTTCTTTTTACCATTCCACACTTCGTAGCCTTAAGGATTTAATGGTAGTATCAATCTTGCTTTAGAAAACATCATGCATCTTCTGCGTCTCAAATGCTGATAATTCTTAGATGACATATTATCTTGGAATGCTATGGAGTTACTTCAAAATAAATTTCAGAGCAGTTTAATATTACTGGCACTTTTTTTGGCTAAAAATATAATAAATCTATGATAGATATAATTTTGCAAATCTATACAATTTTTGAAAAATCCATCTCTCTCACACTATAAGGGATTGGTTGTGTTTCAGCTGGGCTTGTGGGTGGATTGATTAAGAAATTCAGTTTGGTCTTTTCCTAATTTTATGTCCTAAACAGTGCACGATATCACAATGATGGAATGAGCTGTAGGGGGCAGGGGGGAGGCTGTCTATTGTATTAAGGACTAACTCTTTGATTAAATGTAGACTCAAAACAAATAACCTCTGTGCGTGTGTTAACTACCCTAATTAATCTTCATGTTAGATTAACTTGATAAAATGTTGACCTAATTTGGGATTAAAAGATTACAAGTAACATTTTCAGCTGAAAGCTGTAACATGCCTCATGTCAACACAGTAATGACAGAATTAACCCTGCAAGCCCTTTCAAACCTGTGCACTGGATGTCATGCTTAAGTAGAGTTTGGATGACCTGTAAATGCAGGAAGGCTGCTATATATAAAAAAAGCTAATATTGAAAAATTGGTCTCTCACTCAGTCTCACAAGCCTGCATATACTGAAAAATATCACAAAGCTGTAGGAGGAAGAAGAGATGCATCATCCATACACTTCTACAACTTGTAAACTTCTACAAACCTAATATATACTCTGTGTTTACGTTTAGATGTAGAAATTGGAAGGCTGGAAGTAAGCGCATCATGAATTTGATACCATTAAGAGGATAATGAAGATGAAATTGTCTTTAAGAAAAATCTGGGAGATGCAAGAGACAGATGCAGGAAAATTTTAAACCAGAAAAGCACTGCTGGTTGCAGCACCGGACTGTGTGTGAACAGTGGAGATTTCTGTTTGGATGTGATATCTCAAGCTTGTATTCCAAAGGGGTTTTTTTTGAGTCAAGTAAAAATTGTGAACTTGGGAAAAGTATTTTTGTGATCACTCTTTTTAAAAAATGTGAGGACAGAAAAGAGAGGAAGGAGACAGACAGAAATTCTCTCACTTCTGTAAGAAGTGATTCTTTCAGCTCATGCTATTTTTGTCTCAGCAATTTCATATCTGCTCCTTTCGTAGATAAAACTGTGCTATCTCTCACTTACCACCTTGCAAAGCACTGAAGTCTCAAAGATGAACTATGCTTTTTTTTTTTTTTTTCATCTCACAACATCATTAAGGCTGTGGTTTTTCCCAGAAAAAGGACTCAGAACCTGCGCCACCATCACATACACACCAAATACTCTTCCACTTCTGCTATGGCTCTCCGTATTAATTTTGAGACTACAAAATTCTGAGGTGGCTATTGATAGAGTGTCCCTGGCTTTTCTTAGGGCGGTCAGATTAAAAGTATTTTGTTTTAAAATGGAGCACAAGGCTGTGGTGTTAAATACTGAACACTCAGCTCTCATGTTAGGCCCTGGAACCTAGCAGAAGTAGTATGAGAGGCGGTATTTTCCTCAGTGCTGCTTCATGTGAGAGTGCACAGCTCTTGTCTGCTCACGTAGGCTCTTCTCTCACGTGCTCTTACCAAAGCCCTAGGAATGCATCGGCTCTTGCTGCAGTAATGCAAGTGTAACCAGCTGGTAAAAATCTGCATCTCTAACAATAATCCAGAGCAAAACAGCATTCAGAAATCAGTCCTTGAAAACCTGTACAGAGCCTGCATTGCTAGACAAACCAGAATATCTGATCGCCCTCTTGATTATATGCATATAGAGATAGAAAAAGAGCCTTTGTATGCAACCTGCAACAGAATGGAGCAGAACTATAGTTCTAGTTCTGAAACAAGTTCCTGTGCCTAAGAATTACCTAAAGGGACATACCAGAGGTCAGCAGGAGCCAGAGTTGAAGGCAGTGTGAACTGGATGCTGGGAGAGGTCTTTCTTTTGAGGTGAGGTTTGGAACCAACAATGCAATTTAAAACTCTCAGAATCAAGGATGATATGCTGCAGAATAAAATAGGAAATACGAGCAATCAACTAAGGGAAAACTTAGGTTTTTTGCTTACTCTTTGCATCACAGCTTGTTAAAGCAGCGTCAATAATACTGAAGTCATATTCTTTCAGTAGCTTGGAAGGTTTTTTTAACGCACATACCTAGCGAATGCTTTCATATAAAAAGGCCCTGCAGACTTTTAGTCCCCTAGGAGAATATATGCAATAGTTTTATTAATTTATTTCCATTAAAACTGTATGCCCCTTGATAATTTACTGCTTCAGTTAGTTCTATGTGTTAATATCTAACTTTTCTTACATGAAAAGGGGAACAGGATATTAAAGTTTTCCTAAAGTTGCTATTACTAATGACACAAAAAGGAGCATTCTGTAGTTTTCTATTGCACTCTGTCACTTCCCATAAATTCATGACAAAGAAATCAATCATGAATCCAAGTCTGGTCAGACAACTTGGCCCAAAGTTGACAGGCTTAAAAGCTGAGTAACAGAATTAACAGCTTTTCTCTTGTTTTCATTCCCATGGAATAATGATTTGCAGCCATAGCAAACTGTGATGTGATTCCCATCATTTCTGAAAAGTTATGCAAGCCTGGAATAGACCTGTCTTCAGGAGGGCCAAACTATAGCAACATGCAGCTCCTGCTGCCCGTTATTTAGGTAGTATTCATTCTTGGGACATCTTATGAAACTTATTGATTTAAAAGATACTGCAAAATGCCGTGCTAACAAAACTAACAGCTTTTTTCTTTAGACTGATATTGAAGTCTTAACTATCATTCACCATTAAATATTGTTCTATATTACTGTAAGCAGTGTTAATTCCTCACATAAGTTATACTGCATCTATGCCTGATGTTTCTGCCGTTTTCTTTGACCTTTGGCCCCAATTATTGTGTACATTTGCTGAGTTTTCAATCTAGTTCAGCAATAAATGAAATAACTGCTTGACAACTACAGATTATAGAGATGTTTATAAGCTATTTTTGAAACATGCAGGATGAAAAATGTCCCAGGCCTATTTACTGGTTCAAATACTTAAGCTTGTGAATAAGGATATTGTGAATGTCCACAGAAACAGATTAATAAAGTGAATTATCTTAGTTCTTTTGTATATAGACAATGTTGATGATATATATTATTTAAATATCTGAACCTGTAATACCTTAGTAGAAAAGGATGCAAGAAATTCAAGAAAATTAATGTTCCTCATTGTAAACAATTGGTTAAAAAATCAAAACAGATCTGCAGTAAACCATTTAATTTTTGTTTGCCTCTTAAACATATCTTTTGCTACTCTAGCACTCTTCTCCAGGTACTTTTATCTTTAAGGTGACACAAACAAAATTGCATTGCTGTCCCAATCAAATTGTCTGGTCATTTCAAAATAGCTGAAAAAAACACTTTTAGAAGACTTCTTGATGAATAGCCACAACTAGAACAAAGATTTGTAATGCTACTAAAATTTTAATCTGGATTGAAATTTTAGAGATGGAAGTACAATACGACTTCTTTTGAAAAGCTTGATCAGTTAGAAATGCTGACAACCACGTATAACTAACCACTGAACTTTTATTTTAAAAAATAATAATCCCAAAGCATACTTTTCAGTCTCTAAAACTGCTACGAAATACTATCACAATTTTCAAGGGAAAAGAGAAGCCCAGAGAGATTATGTGGCTTTTACAAGGCTTCTATGTATTCAGAATAAAATGCACTAATAACAGTGCTTCCAGGACCAAATCTAGCCACTCTGAGTCAGACAAGCAATGAAGCACATGCTTAATATTAAAGAATATTTAATGTTCTTAAATTTGACATGCAACATGGCCCAAAATTAATCCAGCCTGAATTCTACTCTGCACTGTTGTTTCCTATTAAGGAAGCAGTTCTAAAGATGCAGAGTCAGCCAACAGCATGTACAAGGTGCAGGGACTCAATCAGGATGAGTTTGGGCATAAACATTTTACTCTATAGGAGATATTTTTACTACTTGCTTACTCACACTCCCAGCTAGCCAACCAATACTTCTAAAAGATAGAATGGAAGATAAAAGTCCTGAGATTATTATAAAAATAAACTGACATACACATGCACACACGCTTATGTAGCATCTAATATTAAAACAGTGATACTGTGTTACATTATCCACTCCGCGATTTTAAATTGAGGGGCTAAGACTGCAGCATGGGAGCAGCTGTACAGGAGTTTGTCCTTTCCCCTTCCCTCAGCCAAGAAGCACTCTCCAGAAATATTCTATAAGGACCTCATTATAAACGCAAAAATATTCTTCTGTTTTTCCCTTATTAAACAAGACTGCCACCAGCCAATTGGCAATTAGCATTTAACTTGCACAAAACAATTTTATACGTGGTAATAAGAACTGAAACAAGTGCCAATGGAAATGACACTTTATAACTCAATAGAGATGCCTTGGTGTCTTATGTTCAGATGGGCTCACTGCAGCAAGGGAAAATACATTGCTTTTAGCCAAAGCTGAGTTAATAACCAAAAGGAAATTCTACACTGATAAGTAAAAGTTGGCTACAGCAATTCCTCATACTTTTCAAGAATAATTGAGTAAACAAAATAGCTAGGCAAGACTGCTTTCAGATAGAACACATTTTAGGGAAAAATAATAAAACTCAGAATATTAGCACCAAAATCTTTCTTGTATTGCTGATTAGGAGACTGAAAAAATGTACATTTCATATGCTCACTGAAAATACACCCAACTCACCTCAAATTTGATATACTGAAAAGCCACAAAATCTGCATACAGATGTAAATAGACCAAGATTAATTCATAGCCAATGTTTACTGTACTCTTCCAAAACCAAATACATTGATTCTACATGTAGATAATTTATAAACAGAAGAAGAATAAAATAAAATCTATCATATAAATGTTTCCCTGCAAATCGTTTGGCCATACTATTACAACTCTATTCCTAATACATTTATGAATTGTTTTACTCTGCTAACAACTCAGCAGCAACATAATTCAAACAGCTGTAACTGATGAATCATTTTTTCTTGTATTAAGGATGCCATAAAACAGTTTTGGCACTTCAGTAAAAATAAAGAAACCATGCAAAGACTGAACAAATCTGGTATAAACCTGACTAACAAAGATCAAGTCCACGATACTTTTTACAGTCTTTCCCTGATTTGATTTGGTCCGTAAGTAGAGTTTATTTGCCAGCTTACATTTAGTGTGTTCCTTTCTTTAATAGAAAAGCATAATTGCAGAAGCCCCCTCCTTTCCCCTGTTTCCTGCTTCCCCCTCCCCAAAATAACCTCTGAAAATCAGATCTGACTGAAGTTCACGAGCAGGAACTATTGTCCTATAGCCAAAGAAGTCAGTGTTAATAAACTAAGTGACATTTACAAGGACAAACACTACTTCAATGAAAACCGATGCAATTCTTTCTGTTGAAAAAAACCAAAAACAAACAACCCCAAAAAACCCAAACCAAAACCCCAGTTATTTTATGTTTGGTTTTTTTTAATGTTTTCCCCTTCTTGTAAAACATTACGTACTTGAGCAGTAAAATAATGAAATAACCAGATGAATAAAAACAGGGAATCAACTGTGTTAGTAATATTGGTAATGCAATTACTTTAATGGAAACAATAATGGAATATTGTTTCCAATATTTTGAAGTTACTGATGATCACACAAAGGAAACTATAGAATAGGAAAGGTATGTAAATTATGTTCAACTTTTTCTTTCACCACAAAAAGACAGAGAAAAAACACCACCCCTCTCCACCCCCAATATTCCACATTAAGCAATTCCAGCTGTTATGATTTCTAGATATTTTTCCCTTTGGTTTGTACTGTAGTATTGCAATTTTATATTTATCTTGCCATCTGTCACAAGAAAGAACAGATATAGAACAGTGGCAAAATCATGTTAAAAAGACTGTCTTGGGATAACAAAGAGAAAAGTTAATGGACATGGATTTACAAATTATTAATGATTTTTCTTGTAATTTCTTGAAAAATGAAAGCTATGCACGCTGTCTCTTTCCCCAAACAGATTGCATTTTATTCCTCTGCAGTTTGTCCGTCAGGCTTCACTCTGACAACATAATCCAAAACTAATCCAGAGCATTCAGTTTTCCTTGTTGGCTCTCATGCACACTGCTTAGACAAATCCTGCTACCTGTCAGCCCTCCTGTGTGTGCCAAACAGGCTGCCAGGTTAACCCCTGGGGAAGCCGAGAGACCTGCTGACTTAACCCCTGCTTCCCTTCAAATAATCCACTGTAAATACATAGGACGTTAACAGGCTAACTGTTCTAATCAGGGCTGGATCCCTTAAAATCTGTTTCATACACAACCCTTAAGAACTAGGGATCTGAGCATCACTGCTGGAAGAGGAAAGGATTGCTTCCAATAACACAAGCACTAAATAAGCAGATGGATAGAACACACTGAGAGGTTTTAATCCCCTAAAGGAGTTTGAGAAAATATACACATCATTTCATTTGCCCACTTCATTGCTTATAAATTTTCTCTAATTGTCAGGACAAGATCAGAAATAATTTAGTACAATGAAAGAAAGTCTAATTTAGTTACAATTTACTTTCTACCCATTCCTTTTGTCCCATTTCAACTTTCAACCCATTGCTGTTGCCCACTTCCATAAAAATTAGTTTAACAAAAATTAGCTTTTCAGTTCTTTAGGGTTTCTGTTTGTTCATTTGCATTTTGTGGAGATCCACAATGAACGTAATATAATTCACTAGCTAAAACAGATTTTCATAAACAACATACTTTACAAATAATGACATTTTAAATTACTTTACTTTCTACAAACATATAATTATTTCCCAGCAGCACTTAAAACAATTAATTTCTAATGCTTTAAGCCTGAAATAGAGAAAAATCTGAGTTACAAATCTTTTCAAAATACTCACTCTGTACTCAAAAAACCAAAATAAACCAACACCTTCTCCTCATTGGAATTCAAGGCACATCACTCTATCTGCTGCTGCAGCATCAACAATCCACAGCAGAAAATAACTTGCGTAAGCACGGCATACCGAGGAACACTTAAAAGCCACACTAAGCTTAGCCACATGAGAAATGTAATAAAACATCGCACAGCTCATTTAATGTTTGGAAGGCATGATGTCCAGGTTAATATCTGAAGTGGGGGAAGGTAGAGTAAGCCATGGGGAGGGCTCCTGAACTCTGCCACAAACAAACTGGGAAGGTCCATTGTGCCTTCTGATAAGAACATTTATTTTACCTCAATTAAATTTCAGGCATTCTCTAGAGAGGAAGAAGGGAAAATTGTTCTTCCCTCCCATGCACTTACACACATTCATATTTATGCTTTACATATACATGCAAAGCACACATCTCTGTCTCAGGAGTCCTGGGAAATGTTTAAATGGTTTTATTCATTCTTAGAAGTGTTGTGCTTGTGGCAGCTAATAAATAGGTCTTATAAATGCTACAGATTCCAGAGATGTTTAAAATACTTTTCCTGTTTTTAAATGCAGGGATAGATTTTAAATTCTACTCTTTCTAGATGTATTATCATTCTAACACTTTTCCTCCTTTTTATATCAAGAAGTGTTAATCCTTAATGAGCTTTTGAATTTACCTTTGTCGCTATTTTTAGATCCCCACAAGCCCTTACCTAAGAAATACAGAAACAAATATTTGGAAAAAATATTAGTTACTTCTAAAATAAACTGATCTGAAAAATACTAAAGCAAACTTATTTCATTTTCTGAGTTCTTTTTTCCCCAGCTCATCTCAAAACAACAGTTATTTTGTTGACAGAAAAGTTCATTACGGTCTCAGACAGTAGTTTGTCTTTGGGGAGTTGACAACTTTTGTTAGGGAGAAGGTGGTAGTTTAAAAGATATATCTTATCACTCTGTCAAATAGTTTTACTCAAAATCAGAACTTCTTTTCATTTTTTTCCCTATAAAGGCATTTTTTTCAAGTAATTTATCCATTACTATTTAAAACAAAGTTGGAAAGTTGGAAATTGCAAATGGACTTTGGAAAATCAGCTTACATCCAACAATCCTTTTACTTTCATTTTTATAAACTATTAACTCTCTGCAAGTCCATAAGAAAACGCTCATTGACTTTCACAGGACCAAGATTTTAGTGTCTAGAAGGCATAAATCCTCCTGGGGTAATTAACTGATACACAACAAAGTTGTGCATATGAAAGCACATGCTTGTGCCTAGCCTTTCACCTACATAAATTATAGGTAAAATACTGATGCAAAAGAAACTCCACCCAGTTCCATAACAAATTTCATTGTTATACCCATAGGATCTCCTCTAAGATATTGCTTCTTCCTCAAAATATTTTTAGTAAATGTATAGTTTGCAAACAGGCTTTGTGAAATGCCCAGAATTTTAGAGAACATCAGACATATGGTTTGTTAGTCAAAATATAGTGCCTCAGGAGTTATACTAGAACTTACAGACCTCAAGAATTTTATTTGTGATTGCCAAATAGCATTCAGTCTTCAGGGATACTAAGCAAATGTAAATATAATAATAATAATAATAATAAAAGGCAAATGTAAAAATAACTGTACCTCAGTTATCTAGGTAATGCTGCTTTTAAACTGAAACATCTCTTTGCTTTTGTACTTACTGTTTTGAACTAGGTTCATAATGGCAAGCAATGTTTTAAAAAGGTCTGTTAGAAAGCTGCTAAGTTTATGCTATGGAGAAATTCATTAGGCACAACTTAAAGGTCTGCCATTACATGCAGAAATTGAGTTTTAGTGAGTTTGATGATCCAAATATACATGGTTCAGTGGTCAGCATTACAATTGTTTAAAATGCAGTGACTAATCTGTAACTTACGAATCTATTACAAACCAACATTGACAATGCCAGGGCTTTGTTGATAACTTTTCCTTTATATAACACCAGCTGGAACATGTTTCTCTATTAATGATCATGCCACTTATCAGCTATTCACAACATATTTCTTTGTACCTGGTACAAAATCTAAACAGTGTGGACTTGGTTCATTAACCTTTTGATATTGGGCAAAAGGGGGAGTAAGGCCGGGAGAGGAGAAGCACTAAAAGTAATTTCATTGTTATTTGGATTTTCATTTTGGTCAAGACATCTGAAGGGGAAAAGGGCACAAACTTTGTAGGAATGAAATAGCACTTAGAACCTGGTCTGAAATCTATAGAAGCAAAAGGAAGGCCTTCTGCAGATTTAATTTTCACTGGTTCAAGTACTGAGCAAAAGGTAAGTTTCAAAAGTTTAAAAATAAACAACCCCCCTATCTTATAGTGGCTTTCCCGAGGACGATTGGAAGTGGAGCTCTACAACCAGTTGGCAGGAAAATCTTCAACTGTGGAAAACAGAGACAGAATATGTCTTGCAGTCTGAAAGTCAGAACAGGAATTCTGCAACAAACCTCAATACAGGTTTTCAGAAAATACGAACTAAGTAACAGTTTAGAATATTTAAAAAGCTCTACATAAAAATTCGCAGATTCAGTCTGCAGTATATATTTAATATAATTTATCAAGTGCAGAGTCAGACTGAAATTTAGTTTAACTTGTACTTGCCAGATGAAATATTTGCATGAATGTCTGACTCTGGTAGGTCTGTACTTATAAATATATATACACCACCAAGTAAACTGATAAGAAAAGGAAGTTAAGGTTACAGAGCCAAGCATAACATTAACACTTTTGAATTTAAGCTCTTCATTGAGAAGGAAGCTCATAACGATCTGATCCCCTACAATCTTTTTGTCATTCCTCATTTTCTGCTTAGCCACAGTCTGTCCACAGTAACTTGGGCTCTTCATCCAAGTACGAGCCACTGTTCAGACCAGACTTTATTTCCCCTGGAACTTCTAGCATTTTCGTAAGAGGAGAAAAACAGTGATTCACATTAAACACATTTTTGTATGTGGAGAATCTGTATTGTAGAAAAGTCATAGTTTCCATAAAAGGGAAATTTAACACGTCTGACTCTTGTATGTTGAATCTGAAGCCTGAAGTATTTCTACCTGTCAGTGCCGTCACGGGATGCACAGGAGTTGTAGTTCAGCTGCCTCGTGTCCCTACATCCTGCTCATGTGGAGCAGACCATTTACATCAGCCAGCGAAGCTCATGTCGCAGGCTCTCAGAATAAACTGAGGCAGCCACCTAAGAGGAACAGGGCTTCCCAAAGGCTTTGCATACAGCAGTGCTCCAGCATGGATACCGGCTCCTGCAGGGGAATCACCGTGCTGAACCCGCTTTGGGTATCGCACAGCCGTTACCACAGTCCTGTGCCCTGTGGCGGCGCAGGCCCATACTAACGCCGCCTGATGTCTCCTACCACGGCTGCCTCATGCCCAGCTTGAAGCAGAAGAGCGTGGGTCCACCTGTACCCCTTCATACACAGCCTTTGAAGCACCTCTGTTTTACGTCTAGCTCTCCTCCCTTCCCATCTGTTATTAGCTGCTAGGACAATACAAGAAGCAATAGTTTCCATGGTATAGCTGAAATATTTCCTTCTTAAGCTTTTATAACAGAAATGTATAATTTTAAACCATTTTTTTTCCCTGGCAGCTCTATCAGCCTAGGTTAAATACAAAGCCAGGACAATCTTGGATTACTGGAAGACACTCTAGACTTAAAGGTCTGTAACAGCAGTCATTTTGGCTTGTCAGAATTAAGTCTGATATTTATGTCTGTGTATACTAATAATCCAGTCCTCATTCTGGTAAACTCCCAATGCTTTCACCTCTGTCTCATCAGAGATACCACAGGAATAGGTACAGGTTTCTCAGTTACTATGCCAAGGTAGATTTACTAGTCACGGTGGAAAAAACAGGGATATACTCTCCTTGTTCCCTTTTCTTTTATTACTTCATACCTGCATAGGTTATAAGAATCAGCAGGGCCTGCTCCCTCAGGCACATTGCACTGTAATCCAGTACCTGAGCATAAAAATTTGGGGAACTACTCCAAAACCAAATCCTCTTCCAAACCATCAATAGCTAACCTCACTGTTACTCACTGCAAGTCTGCCTCCTGCCTTCTCCGCTACAAACTTTTTAATTGTTTCCTCCTTTTTGACTGTGGGACAAAGTATAATCATACATATTTTAAGATCAGGCTTAAACAGCAAGTAAACAAATTTACTGCATCAAACATTTATTGTTTTGTTCTCTAATCTAATTAATAATACCTGGGTGCAACTTTTTCCATTAACATTATTTACATAAATAACATATGCACATCAAATTAGCATCCTAGTCCGAGGTTACTCACAGTTTAAGAAAGCATCAATACTTTTATTAAGTCCCCCAGCACATAAACCAGCCACGATATTTAAGAGCCATAGTCTTTAAACTTATTCTGATCAAGTTTCCACTGCAGTGAAAGTAAACTACATGAAGTGTTACATCATGAGAACCACAGAGATGGCACTTACTAAGCAACTAAGGAATTATTTTATTTAAATTAAATTAAGAAATTACTCTTCATTTTATATATACCTAAACCCATTTATTTTTGTTTTATGGTGCTACTTTGAAATTATATCACAGATCTATAGATGCTCTTGGAAATACATCCTTTCACATTTTTCAAGCAACTTAATTCTAATTATTTACACACCAGTAAGAAATATTTTCCTGGTATTGCGATATACTGCATGTATTTTATTGTGTTGCTTTGCAAACATAGCATGAATATTTAAAACACAGAAAAACTTCAGTGTATTTCTACCCATAAAGAATGAACAGTCTATCTAGCATGCTATCAATATGCAGTGCCCTGAAAAATCATGGCCAGGCTATTTCCCATGCTTAGTTCAAGTCCCCTCCTGCAAATATGGTTTTAGCTTTGTTTCCTTCTATTTCCTACAGTTTCATCTAGATTATACAATGAAGGAAGGAGCTGAAAACAAAATTAAATCTTTAATGTGACCTTGAAGACAGTAACATGCCTAAGGAAATGTGTGTGTTCTTTCTTCTGCCTACTTGCTTTTTCCTTCCATGGGCTCCTTTTCTTGTAAAGAAGATTATAAACTTAAAAAAAAAAAAAAAAAAAAAGATAGTGGTGGAAGACAGTAATGATTATCATAATTTCTGTAAGCTACTCTGGAAGTCAAAGGAGACCATAATGTGAGAAAAGTAACATTGGCTTTAAAGCAGTAAAGCAGCCACAATAGCGCTGTAAATACTCTCTGTTGTCTTTCTATTCTGAAACATCCTTTGCATCCTTTCTGGCAATCTCACCATTGATGACATAAAGCTTCTCTTGTCACAATTTGTTCCTTCCAAAATTGGAAAGCAATTCCACTCTACAATGACACGTGGGCAAAGTTTGGCAACCCATCTTTCTGCTCAAAGCAATATCCATTCTCATGCCCTTCACCCTCTTGCCTCAGTTTGCCCTGGCCATTAATGGAGGTTGCCTGGCAGCTGTGGGAACCCAAGTGTCAAATTCTGGAATAAGTTTTCCAGGACTGGAAACTCAGTGTTAATGTTGACCTATGAATTTGGCTAATTAAAGCAATATATATTAGATTTTAATATCACTGGCAGTTTCTAGTTAGTCAGCTTGCTAGGCACTAATTAGATGTTTAGAATTCCACTATATGCCATCAGTGGAAAACATTCTTAGCTGGTTTGCAAACCTTCATTAAAGAAATGAGAAATACTATCAGCATCTTAAGCTGCAGTCTTTTCCTGTTTTATTCAAATGGAAAACGTCTATGTTCCATGGTTTACAATAGGCTTACTCTAGGCTTAACTCATAAAAGCTAAAACTGCCCTTTACTATCTGAAAAAGCCAATCAAAAGATTACTATGAACTAATATTCCCACTGCATTCTCCCTTGAACTCTTCTAGGTGCTTACTGCTGCAGTTCTGTTTCCATTTTATGTTCTAAAATCTTATGGGAATGGTTAGCTTAAGGATCTTTTGGACTAAAGGCACTGACACATTCAAATATTCACCTCAATTCCAAAAATGCCCTGTTGCTTCTCTTACATTGATCTAGTATATTGGACTGTTATTTTTTTTGCATTTTTGAGAGCAAAAAGTAAATTGTTCAGAATACAAGAATTTTTACAGGGAGTTTCTATTGAGTGGTTTTATGCAAGGGAAAAAGAGGAGGAAGGGGAACCATCCATATTAATATGCAGAATAGTCCAATTGTACTAGTGACAACAAATCTGGAAGTGTTTTAAAGGTATAAGAATCCACAGAAAGAACGTACAACAACAAATGGAAATGGAATCAATAGAAACAGAGAGTAAAATTTTGCATCATGTCACAATTGCTGTAACACTGTAACTTCAGTTGAATACTGAGAGTTACACCAGTAGAAGAAGAAAACAGTTGACTCTCCTGCAGTGGTGATTACTTTGACACACACAGATAAATTGTATATAAACCCCAATCCAGAGGGCCAAATTCAGAGTTGACCAACTAAGAACCTGGACCATTTATTTTATGGGCTGCTGCACCATCTGTTTGGCATTCATGCTCTGTGTAAATGTCAAGGTAGCTATCAAGTGTAGTCTCCATTTTCACAGTATCAATGTTTCCATATTCTTTTGGCAAGCGTTATGCAGGCAAAGCGTCACAGCAGCAGTTCTGAACTAGCTGTGTTGTATTGTGTTTGTGCATATCAAAAGTGAAACTTAATTTGCCTACATCAAGGGCCAAATGTTTTAAAGATTTTAAATTAAAATTGCATAGTGCTTGCCATGCACAACTCAAAGTGGTAACCACTTCTTGCTGTATGCTCTGATTGGTGTTCATGTGGATTACATTTTAATATTATGCTGGAAGCTTAATTATAAAGGATTATTAGCAGATCATGAGAGCATTGCAGTGAGATGGGGTCATGCAGAGTAGAATATTAAGAGCTGTCTAATCTTCGACCTCTTTTTCCGTATCATTTTGGAATCATCGTGCCAATAGAGCCACTCACAAAACTACTCAAGGCATTTTTCCGCCCTGCCTTCCTCTCAGATGGCTGTTGCTGGATCTCCTGAATCAATTTGGTTATTTTTATGGTAGACTTTTTGGGAGAGGGACCATGTGTTTCCTTCATGCTTTTGCATCTTGCTAAACATATGTTTGGAGTCAGACAGATAATGACATGCTTTGTATGTGGAAGTCCTGTGGCAGTAAAGGCACTTTAGAGGATAGGAGATAGCATGTGTGAGGGACATTTGGAGTTAAGATAAATTATGTGTGTATAGAAAGTCTATCTGAAAATAGGTCTTAATAAAATCACAGTAAAGTGTAGGACTAGTAAAGGCAGTTAAGCTTTACTTTGGTTGATAGGAGTGATCAGAATACAAGCAACACTATTTTTCTGTAAAGGGATGCAGTGCGGTCTTAAAATAGCACTTATGTTGGCTTTTGTCACATTAACTGTGGGAACTCTGGTGGAAATACATTTAGGTACTTGAAGACCATAAGTTCAGAGATAAGCTTGGCCGATACCGTGAACAGCTTGCCTGAGAGGTAAATTGCATGCAGAAACTAAACATGACAGCCAAAGATAAAACACTTATTATGATTAATACCAGAAGATGTAACAGGCTTTACTTACTGCAGCCCCAGGAAACCTCACTTTTACCAGATAATGTTTACAACTCCAATTGCACTCACAGGGCACCCACATGCTTTCTTAGTCGATGGTTTCTTATCTGTGAAACTTCTCACCCATGTGAATTTTAACTTCTGCATTATTCATGTGAATGTTTTAGGAGATTTACAAGTCTGTATGATTTTATGCACCTATTAAAAACTTAAAACAGCCTGACAGCAAGACAAATTTTTAAGAATGCTGTGGATGAGGAATTTGACAGTCTTTTTGTGAGAGGCTTATACTGTGAAGATTGCTAAATGAACATTAGCTTGTATAGAAGGTGGTAAGTGACGTTCATTCCAACACGGATATTGTCTCTTGCAAATATCTGCACAAATGACCATACTGTATTCCTCATCTCCTATACCTACAGATGATAAGGTACAATTCCATGTAAAATGCAGTAAAAAATTGGAAAATATCAGAATAAAACCTTTCCAGACTAGTTTTAGCAACTATTTCTGTTCCTTCTAAGTAATTCTAACTTAGATTTTTAGTTCCATTCCCAAATTTATTCTGCTTCAGTAAACAAGGATAAGTCCTGTTTGAAAGAAATTTATGCCATGTCTTTCAGTTCCACAGAAAAAACAAATTCTTCTTTCACTTTAAATTTTGTTGCATAACTAGATAATAATCAGTATCTATACTAGAAGACTAAGATTCCAATATAACCCAGTAGAACACCCTGAGAGGATTTTCTTCAAGAGTTTTTTTAAATGTAGCAGATAAAAAAGAGAATTTTTATTTTTTTTTCCTTTTATAAAGGATAAGTAAGATTAACAGTCAACATATAAAACAGTATAAAGCAATATAAAAACAACAGACAACCCATATGGATCATTAGTGGAGGAAAGCATTTCCTATAATATTTGAAGTATTTTGAGGTACTAGACCTATTCTACACTAATTCCGAGTAGCAGTTACCAAAAAAGGTTTAGTTTCCTGAAGGTCAGAGATTGAAACAAAGTGGTATTCTGATAATGATTAAAACAGATAAAGAAATTAATGAGGGGACTCGAACTTTTTAATGGTGTTTTTACAGAATTATTTACCTATCAAACCCATAGTGTACCTAAACGTAAGCCAGGGAGAAGATCCCACCCTCTTCTCTCATGCACAGAGAAACAGAGGCTGTGCAGCTGAAGAAGGAAGGGCCAGGGAACACATGCCCTCCTAAAAATCCTCCCAGAGCCAGGGATCTGCCCTTGCTCAGCCAGTAAGACAGGCTGACAGCGATTACAGGACATCAGTAAACTCAAGGAAAGCAGCTACAGCTTTTTCTGTGTGGCAAATGGAAGCAGAAAGCAGATTGATAAAAATGATACTGTCACTCTGGGACTGCTCTGGGTCAACATAACCAGTGCTTGAAAAATCATGAGCAGCTGGATGGTTGGAGGCCGGAGACACCACCTCTCCATCCCTTCATCCCTCCAGCCCTCTCGGACTCCACACGGTCTGCAGGGCATCCTGCAAGTGGGGCTTGCCCACAACCTGGGTCAGACAGGGCTGATGTCCCCATGTTACTCCCAGGCCCTTAAGAGTGTCCCAGGGAGCTGTTTTGGTGGATTTTAGTATAAGAAAGCTGCATGTAAAACGATGTTTTTCCTACCAGTTTCTAACAGTCTGTCTGAAACACTGAAGATTCTAGAAATAGCTGATTTTTTTGCTTCTCTGACTGAAAAAGGCAATAAAAAGGAAATTAATCTCAGCTTGACCTAAAATACATTTAAAAATTGAATTTATTGAGGAAAAAATGTAAACATTCTTTGATTCAACAATAACAAGAAAAAACCCCTATTTTTCTCCTTGTTTTCTTCTGTTTGGGATTGTCAACCTCTTTTTCAGGTTAACACCATAAACACTGATATAACTCTGAAACCAAAATCCAGAAGCATATTCACACACTTACCTCTTTACTAGTCCTTCCCAGACTGAACAGACCAAACCTTCCCAACAAATGCAACCCAAATATATAGCGTTTTTAATTCCACAGACCCATCTCCTGTGTGAACAAACAAGGTTCTTTCTCTCATTTTTATTTTCTGGCCAGGAAGTACTCCACAAAACAAAAATTAACTCAGTTCCAATACTGATCTCTTGTGATATAATGCATGAAGCAGTAATGGAGAAAAATCTCCTGAGACAAACTCCAACATTGTACTTAGAGCCAACAATACACTATCTGCAGAGAATAAATCACATGTAAAATTGGATTTTATTTTCATCTTAGAGGATTGCTTAGATTTCACCATCAAACTATTCCATTTGGGTAAAACAATATCAAACTTGTATTAAAGCCCAGATAACCATATCATTGCTTCTTGCATGTACAGCCCTCAAACATTCATGCAAAAAGGAAGCAGCTATAGATAGCAAAATCCAAAGCAATGAGTCAAGAACTCCAAACATTTTTTTCCCTTGATGCTTTTCCTATTCTTATTTTATAACCTCTTTTAACCAGTTCTAATCATCTGTAAATTCATCTAAGAAATTGGTTAGACTAGTAGTTAATAATGACTTTTTTTTTTTTTTTTTTTTTTAAGAAAAAGTGTCTTTTTCCTCCTGCCTTTAGTAATATGTCAATTTGGCAAAACAATCCTGTGCTCCATATGTTTGTGCACTAGTTTCAAAAACATTTTCAGTGGTGAGGTTTCTTAGCATGATGCTACACGTCTGGTAAAAATCAGCTGTAAGATCCACTGGCTAGACAGTCAGTGGCGTAACAGCTAAGGCATTACCCTGGGATTGGAGAGCTCAGCCTCAGACTCCAGCTCTGTACATGTAACCCAGTGACCTGAGCCTCATTCCCTGCTTTCTCCTGAGTTTTGTTCCTTGCAAAGAGCAAAATTTCTTAGAATTCCATCAGAATGTGTCAGATTCTTCATAAAAACAAAATGCTGTAAAGTTTATACAAACCATTTCTCTCCAAATAGAAACAACATAGTATATAATTTCCTGGCAATAACTAAACTCCAAGACATTTTTTTCTTAATTAAATTAGGCATTAAATCATTGCAGAAGATTTATTTTCCTGTTTGTGTTTTTTATTAATTAAATCTGTCCCATCTGCCTCTGTTTATCTGTTTCACAATCCTTTCATCTAGCATTGTATGTTTATATTTTAAATGCATATTAGCTTTCATGATGGATTTTGTAACTGCAGAATGGTAGCTGCAAAGACAATTGTCATAAGAGGATACCCAAATGATACAAAATAGCAGTGCAGAAAGCACCACAGCACAGAAAAATAAGGGACAAAATCATATAACAAAACAGGTAATCAAAATAATGCTTAATTAGAGAAGACATTTAAACACAGCAGCATAACATTTAGCAACCTTCTTTTCTGCATGAGCAGGGATGTGGGATTAATTTAGATATACTCACATTAATAATTCAGAATATAAACAGATGAGAAGACATTTCAGATCTGTGAGTCTAACAGATAAAGCACACTCCTTTTTACTGAAATAGGCAGTTTTCTCCCCGAACGGAGATTAAATGTTTATGTATCCTGCAGTAGCATGTAAATTACAAAGAAAGCATGGGTGTGTCTAATATTTACTCACAGACTTAAGCTGACTCTCATAATCTGATATCAATTTGGCTTTATTTCTAGAGTCTTTTCTCTCTTAGTGTGGACAAAAATCACTAATAATTTCCTCTGAAATTGCAAATTGCATCTCTAAATACATGGATCATTATACAGAGTACTTAAGATCAGACTAATTTATCCTACTGAATTTCAGGTGGTATCATGACTGAATCAATGTCTGAAATCAAATGTCGTTTGCCACAGTTGATGGAGACAGTCTTGTAATGTGCTTTCAGTATGAAAAAATCCAAAGTGTAATAATTTTTAATGCTGAATAGCTGAATAATAAAACTTTTTTGTTCTAATTTATGTCACAAACTGTGATAAATTCTGAACTCTTATGCAGTTTTAAACTATGTTAGAGATACTGGAGTTCAGCAGAAGTTATCTATTGGAAATCCCTTTCTAGCAAAATTTTTGGGTTTGTCTGGTAAACAATTTTTGATAAGTTACATAGGCATATGAGACTCATGTTAAGAGTTTAGATCATTGTCATCAGATCCAACACGATAAAGAAACAGCTCCCATGATCTCCTATAGAGGATACAAGTGATTTTTGGAGGTATTGTTTCCAGACTGTAGGATAATAGTTTCTCAACCAGTACTGATGGACAGAACGTATAGAAAACCCCCCTTCTTTTCTCTTTTTATAGAACTCAGTGAAATTAACTTTTCATTCAGTTTAGTTTGGAGGAGACTAAGACATTTCAGGTTTTTGTTTGCTTGTTTTTAAGATCCTTGAAAGAAAATTTTTTACCTTTCAGCTGAAATTTAGAAGCCCCCTTAAAAAACAAATCAACCCAAATGTCTCAACAAAATAACTGAAAAGCAGAAGCTTTAATCGAAAACTCTCATGCAGCACTGTTCATGATTTCATTGAGCAGCTCCAAGATATCATGAAATATTAATGAGTATGTGTTTGGATGTGATAAAAACTGTAAGCACATATAACAGTAAAATGACCTATGAGTAACATCAACTTACCAGTCCTGTCTGACCCTTTCTCTAACAGTCCTCTCCAGGCCATTTGCAACTACAAACCCAATTTTTTTAATAATTAATGTTATTAATAATAGACAGAGACACAGAAAATGAACTTCTAGAGAGGTATTATCTATTTTTCTGTAACACCATTTTGGAGGAAATTCCACTGAGCAAAGGCCATCCAGTGGGCAATGATCAGTCTGAGCAGTTCTCACATCATTGCATATTACAGGTAGAAAAATGACTTTGGTATGTAACAAATCCAAGTCTCCACACTGATCTGGAGAAAGAGGAAAGTTTAAGGATTGTGCTCTGGCTCCTTATCAAGTTTAAATCTTTACCAGACAAGATTCCAGTGGAAATCCAAATCTGAAGGTTGTGAAGGATCAGCATTTCTTCTAAATTACCCTCAGACAGCTTGAGACAGGTCTAATTTCACTAAACAAGTGCAAGCCATCCTTTCAGTGTGCTGTTTCCATGTGTCCTGAGCTGTGATGTACATACCACAGCCATTCTCACCCCCCCATTTAAAACATCCCACAGGTGCAGCTAAGGCTCGTTGTTCAGCAAGTCGGCCAAACAAACTCCTTCCTCCCCCAGTGCAGGGATCTTGTGCTCCTCTTGGCACATAGGCGTTTTGAACGCATACTTCTCATTGCTTTGATCTGGCAGCCCATTCTGAACTGTCTTATTCTGAGTGTAAAGAAAAGCCAAACCTTCACACATCCAAGCTCTCCACTTCATCACTGGCCTAACAATGTCTTAAGCTCAGTTCGTGTCCTCCTGGGTAAATATACATGCAGGTTTTTCTTCTGTCTACCAGACGTATTCTTTCTTAGATGTGGAATCATTCCAATTTAGGACCTAATCCTGTAAAAACTTGCCACCCTACCTTCTAGGCCTTGCAAGACCTTTTTATTTTCATCATAAGCACCATAGCCTGTCAGTAGATTTGTGAATAATTTGGCTTATTGAGTACCCAGAGATTATATACCAAATCTTAAAAGGACAGTCCTGAAATTGTATTTTTTTTTATCTACTTGCAAAATATGACATTATATTAAAATGTCAAAATCCCTGATTTTGTAATTTAAGTATCAGTTCTTTCTCCTTCAGTTGTACTTAAGAAGTCCCACTGATTTAATTAAAGATCTATGGAAGAATATGGGGCAGCAATTTTAGCTTGCACGATACACTGTTCTTCCACTAAAATTCTAAATTATTCATTGACATTGGGTGCCTACCATAATCTGCATTTTCCTCATAGGCAAGAATAAACTGATAAAAAACCTATGCCTCAAAAACTCTCCAGATTTAAGGTCAGCAAACCTGAATCTAGCTCTAGATCAGATACTATGTGACTTGAGCAGGGAGGGATTAATTATAAAAAGAAAACAGATGTAATAATTAAGTAATTGGTTCTCAGCTATGCATGGGATTAATATCTTTATTTACCATTTCAGCTTCAGCTTAAATATATAAACCAGAAAATCAAATATGAAAATACTAATAATCAGAGAATTTCAGTTTACAGACGTCCATGCACAGTTGATGACAGAGGAACTCGGGAGTGCTTAAACAGGATGTGGTTCTACTTTCCTTCCTAGAAATGACACCTCCCAACATGGTTTTGAGCTAAGCTAAAGTGTTTTTTCAGCATGGCAAACAGGCAGAATCAGAGTCATTGACTTCAGTGAAAGATTCAAAAGCCAAAAAAATCTTACTAACCCCAATAAGCAAGAAAAAATTAGACCTACTGCATACACACCCCCAAATTAACATACGAACACATGAGCACGCAAATCATTGAACACGGTAGGTGGAGACTGGCTTCACTGCAAATCAGCTTTCTGCCCAGCACCTCCAGGAGTCTGGAGACAACCTTGCTTAGAAGCCTGCAGGTTTAAGATCTGGAATTCAGAGCTCCCATACAAGTGCACAGGGGATGCACAGTAGCTGCAACGTGTCCATGCAACATAGCACTTGTGCACTGAAAATCGATCGTGGAGGACTGCAGAGACTCATTGCAAGGCACTATGCCCCCCCGTCTCAAAGGAAAACTGTTTTCCAAGACAAGTAGGTATTTCTAAATTATTTCTAGGATTATTAAAGCATGCTGTCCATACCAGATGTGAGCTCTGCAGTGGCAGCTGAACTCTGCAAGTCTACTGGAGTGCATTAGAAGAGTTGGAAGCTCTATGACCACAGGAGGAATGTGGGGCTTGCCCATTTCTGCTCAATTTCAAACAGCACTTCTGTGAGTGTTTAGGAGACAGACACATTTAGTTGTACATTTTTCTCTCTCCTCCCTTTGCCCTCCCCCTCATCTTTATTATAGTAAAGGGTTTCATGCATTCGCCACAGTATTTCCTTTAACAAAATTCTTCCTTCTGCCTCAGAACCACTCACAACCTGGCACTT
This sequence comes from Falco biarmicus, assembly GCF_023638135.1. Lineage (NCBI taxonomy): Eukaryota > Metazoa > Chordata > Aves > Falconiformes > Falconidae > Falco > Falco biarmicus. The sequence continues at coordinate 60,552,399 of NC_079288.1, read as the reverse complement.
AGGGAAAATTTTAGGCCATTTTACCATATGCCTTATGTCTAAAAATAAATCTATGAGCTTTTTGACTACAAAGATAAAAAGGCTATCCTTTCTCTGCATAGCTTTTTGTTCATATTTGAAAAGGACCTGCTGTGAAATACCACTGTTTTAACTCTGTTGTGAAATGTCTATAAAAGTAAAGGACCAACTGATTCATACCTGGCAATGAGTTTCACCTTACCACATTTTTACTCAGCTTTCTGGCAACAGAATTTCTTATAATGCAATCAAAATCTAAGCTAATTAAGCTATATTGCTTTTAATTAGGTGAAGCACAATCTCTCTCATTCCTAAGTGTTAAGGTGTTTTTCACAATGAATTTCTTGAGCTGAATAAATTGATTTCTGGGCATAGGTTTTTTTACTTCACGTATTTACATATCTATTAAAATAACGTGTATTGTGTAGACTTTTCATTTTTGCTAATTTAACTCTGAGAGTCTGTCTAGCTTCACAAAGTATCCACACAAGGAAAACTGCTCGTCTTGTGAACTGAGTATCTCACAGAAACAAGTTTTGCAAATGGCTCTTGTGTATTTGTGCCAGTAAACTGTACAATACTTTAAATTTATTATTTAAATTTGAATACACTCTTAAAAAAATTCCAGTCAATAAAGAATAGAAAGAAATTATCAAGTTTCAGTTTGGCCTGAAAAATATGACTTAATTCTTATTTGTGCTAGAGGTAGCTGATATATCAAATTTATAGAAACAGCCTTTTTTCTGGACAAGCTGATCAAGTAAGCATGTAAACAAAAATCAGGATTTTTCTGGATGTTAAAAAAGCAGTGCATCATGGGGTACTTTAGAAATGATTTAGGGAAGCTGCTCCTTTTAATTCCTTTCTAAACCAAGCATTTCTAAATAAAAGCCTCATGGGCTCTTGAATGAATTATGGCCTTTGTCAAACATTGCACTGCCAGGTCACAGCCCCCCATGAATCAAACAGGTTTGGTGAAATCTGTAAACTAGTATTTCACTCTCATCAGAAAAAACAGACTGGTATGGGATGGAGGTTTATAATTAGGACATTACTTTCTGGCGACAAGACACAACCAGTCTAAATGACCTGTGCTTTGTAGGTGGAAACTGTGAATGACAACAGTAATGACAAGGAGTACTATAAAAGGACTAACAACTAGTTGAATGAAATCCTACCAGGAGTCTGGTTCCCCACAGCTTTGAACCGTTTCCTAGTCATAGACTTCCCTACAGAGCAGTATGAAATGCTATCAATTCAGACAGGTTTTTACACTGATTTTGCACTGATTTCATACTAAAAGACGGAATAGAAGTTCAGATTTAGATTTAGATTAGTTTTGTCTTTTCTCATATTTGGGTGATATCTATATTGTTACATAGATACACTGTTTATAGATAAGAATGCTATGTATAGATAAACAAGATTTAATACATCCACGTTTTAAATAGGTATCTACACACACATATATTCCCCTTCTTTACTGCTGAAAACAGAAGCTTTAAAAATTCTTTTTTATACAAACAAATGAAGAGCAACTTGAGTAACTGGCTTTAGTCTGTATCTACTGGATAATTTCCGTATGTTTGCTTCCAGTTTTAAGCCATGCTTGCATATTATTACCAGTGACAGTAAAGCACACATTTGTAGGTAATGCTCTAATCTCACAGTCAACTCCAATAATCTTGTACTGTGACAGGCTTCTGAATGAAATTGTTTTACAGTCAATATGTGTGTGAAATACAATAGTTGTGTATTTATGACAAAAATTATAGCAGCATATTTAAGCAGAGTAAAAGGAAAAGTGTAATTAGACAATGGTATGCAAAACTTTGCTAGATGCTCCCACTATTTCACAGGCAAAAATAGGTTTTTGCTGAAAAGAGCCTATTCTCTAAGCCTTTGTCTCCATGGGGAACTCATTCTACAGGAATTCAGCGCAACTTTCCCATGTTGTCAAAAATACATACACATTTCCTGTGTGAGCAGCTCTCTGCAGCACTTTTTACTCTGTTTTGAAATGGGGATAAGCCCTCCTACCTGGAACTAATCTTATTGTTATGTGTGCATGTGGGGAAGCTAACACCATAGCTGATACTCCATACATTCCCAGTTTAACTAAGTATATAGTAACTTCCCTGTGTAGGGACACCGTAAAACCATGAAAGAAGACATAGGAAAGATAGAGGCTGAAGATTTTCTACTTCAGTTCAATTCCTATATTTCTGTACAAACCTATAGGCTTCTACTCCTTTAAGTTTTACATGTTACTCACACAATCTTCATGCTTTTTGTTAGCAAGAAATGCATCTTTTTATTAACTGAATAAATTACAAGATGCCAATCCAGGAGAGTATTTGTCATCATTGCTGCGTTCTGCAAAGGCTTTTGCAAGTAACGAAGTCCACATTAATAGACCTATGGACTTGCATAAATAAATCCAGATGCATAATGCATTCTCATGATCTAGTCCTTTATATTATAATGTAATTTATGATCTAGTCTGTTACATTTTAAAAAACCTCTCACACTCAAGTTGGTTAAATAATGAACAGAAAATACCTGTGAATAATGGGGCAGGTTCATTCTGTCCTTTATTCAATGACCATGTTACCTATTTGTAAGCAGAGGACTGGTGAATATTTACGGTATCCAGAAAGCTCTCTAATCATTAATCTTAAGCAACACGCATAATCAGAAAGTGTTAGGGCATAATGCAGTACTGTTAACTAATGCACAGCAGGAACACTACACAGACCTCTAGGAATCATTTGTATACCTTCATCCAAGCTGTTTGATTGATACTGTTGAGAGCATTAAGGCTAGTTTGTGACTGATTCACAGATGGAAGACAAAAGTACAACAGAAACGCTTATCAGTTTTCGATACTCTGTTTTCACATCACATAGAAGTGGACACCAGATCACAGAATGGCTGAAGCTGGAAGGCACTTCTGCAGGTCTGTAGGTCCAATCCCACAGCGCAAAGCAGGCTCAGCCAGAGCAGATGGCTCAGGGCCTACCTCCCCCAAAACAAGTGTTGCTCTTTCTTTTCTTTTTTCTTCTCTTCTTTTCCCCCCTCTCAGCATTTTAAGTTCTTTTGATTTCCCTTCTCTTGTTATGAAATTTTAAACTGCATTCTGGTGGAGAACCGAAATCACATTTGGAGCACAGAACTCCCTAAAAAAGCCCTGGAAATGAAGGTTCTCACTTTTCCACATTTAGAATGTCAAACATTACGTAAATAAGATATTATGAGACTTGCAATGTAACCATGACAAATGGCCTTACAGTACGGTTCAAATAGAGGGAAATTTGCATATATTCAGTGGTCTAAATTATGTGACTAAAGCCAGTCTTTCAAGTCCTGTGTTTTATATTAGATCTCATTGGACTCAAGAGACAGAAAAAATGTTATCTTTCACCATGTAATTTCACACTGAATTTCAGAGGAAAAGCTGGAGTTACAAACTGGGTGGCATGTGTTCAAGAAAAAGATTCAGTGGACACTGTGAAGATTTGGGTATAACTTTTCTTGTACTGCAAAGCTCTACCAGCATCTCCCTTTTACAATACATTTAATTTTCTTATGTTTCACAAATGGATAATCTTTGTTGGACCAGCATGTTTTGTTTGAACAAACGAGAACTTGCTCAGAAAGAATCCTTAGGCAGATGCTTGCTCAGAGCACTTAAAGGAGGAAAAAACCCCCAACCAACCAAAAAAAAAAAAAAGAGATTAAAGATTCAGCTGGATTTGGAACAAACGAGAACTTGCTCAGAAAGAATCCTTAGGCAGATGCTTGCTCAGAGCACTTAAAGGAGGAAAAAACCCCCAACCAACCAAAAAAAAAAAAAAAAAAAAAGAGATTAAAGATTCAGCTGGATTTGGAAGAGGGCATTTGTCCCCAGCCCAATGTAACAGCCTTCATCCAATTTAGAATAATAATTGAAATGACACCATGAGTACCATATCATTGCTCTAGCATATAAAATTCTGGCAGTAAACCAATGTAATTCAAAATGGGGACAGTACCATTAAGCACTTGGCCAGTGGTGAAAAGATCCAGCATCATTTAACTAAAGAGATTTAGTTTGTTTTATATAAAAATAATCCTTCTGAGATCTTTAAGATGTCAAATCACATTATTTAATCTGTACAAGAATACTTCCTTCAGCCCTAAAGTGATTTCCTACCCCCAATATGGCAAGGCTTTGCACAAACACAGACAGCTAGGAGACAAGCAAGGCCCAGTCCATGAAACGGTGTTATGAGAAGAACCCTGCTGAGGCTAGGGTAGCATTTTGCATAGCACAGGTAAGTGCCTCCAAGCACACGTGCAGACACCAGATGTGAGGATGCCACCCCAGAGTCACCACCATGGCTAGGCTAAGAGGACCTCATTGTGCACTACTGTGTCATGAACTGGAGCTGAACTCATGATGTGCTATTGAGCGTATGGCCACAATGAAGTCTTTTCCCTGCTTGCCCCCAAAGGACCCAGGGCACGTTTGCAGATGCAAAGCTGTTTGCAAGAAGAGCTTTCTAAGACGGGGGCGGGGGGCGGGGAGAATGGACTGTCTCTCCCCTCTCTACAGCTCTGCAGGGCTCCAATAATTGCTTTAACTTGTGCACAGAGTCAGATGGACACAGGGTAACCTCATGAACTGAAAAATAGCTACCATAAGTGAGTCCTCACATCTGTGTGGAATGAATTCATACGAAGGTATGTGGGGGCAGAAAGGCAAAAAAGAGCTTGCCAATGAGAATAAACACTATGAAAACTCAGTCACTTCCTTTGTTTTTCTTCCTTCCCTAACTGATATAATCAGATAATTGTATTAATACCTATAGTTCAAAATAAAATTTTAAAAAAGTACAACGTTTTTTAGGAAAGCTAAATGAAACTATTTGACATTTCTTCTTTATTGATAATGAATAAGCTTGATAGTTGCTGATATAAAGCAGCAGTCCAGGACTGACATTAACCAGCACAGTCTGTGATGTCAATGTTATAAATCATACATGGGAGTCTCTTGTTATGCAACATCCCACAAACTGAAGCACTAGCCAGTTTTTTAAGTAATAAAGTTAAAGGGTAAGTAGGTTACTTATCGCGTTACAGCACTCAAACTTCAGCTAGTACAACACTTAAAAATGTACAGATGGACATTGGAGTCTCTAAATCAATTTGTAATTTCTGAACTGGAATTATAGACCAAAGCTTAAAACGTCATGTAGTCCTGAAGGAGACTTTGAAAAGTAAAACAGAAGAGGTGTCATTACATAATTATATTTGGGAGGAAGAAATGTCGTAAAATGTCATAATAGGATTCCAAAGCTAAAACTGTAGCATGAACATTACCTATTTTAGATCTAGAAAGGTTTATCATATTTTTACAAGAACTATAGGAAACCGACACCTAAATGGCTATAGCATACTTAAAAACTATGTTCCTCTTCACCAGATTCAAAGTTGTTTTAGTTTACTGCTTTTACTGAAAGGAAAAATGCAGAGTTGAATTGAATGTACTGAAAAATCTAAAAAAAATCCCCCTCCCCCAACCATGTCTTCCTCTCATGCAGGTTTTCCTATGTTCAGCAATTCCCTCTATTTAAAAAGAGGTTACTTTGAGTTCCCAGGCTGTGCAGGGGCAGAGACAAGTAAAAAAAAAAAAAAACTACCTTCATTTTCCTGTACAGGAAGGAGGAGTAAAAGAGGAAGGTGAGCTAGAAAGTTCCCTTTCAACTGAGGGAAGACACAAGCCAAAGTAAATCAGCTTTGATCCCTTTCCTCCCCAGTATTTTACTGAGAGAAGATGAGAAGGAGAAAGAATGCGGTTATTGGGGAATTTGGCAAAAGATTCTGCAACCTGATGGTGTTAGCAAGAGTTAAAAGGAACTACAACTTCATATCAGTCATTCCTTACCTCAATTTCATATAAAATTTAATGTTGGTAATAAATCTAAAATCGGCACACAGCAAATGCTCAGTCTCTCCCCAAACTGATTTTACGATATGCATGGAAGCCAGGATTCCGATGCCTTTATCATGTACTGCACTTGCATTTGCAGAAAGTGTATGTGTAACACTAGCAAATCGAAATGATGCATCTGTGTCGTGTCAGGGCCTGTCCTTGGGAGCAGGTCAAAGGGAGATCTGGCAGAAGGGGAAGGCTGCATGCAGAGGAGCTACAGGCTACAAGGATGTCATCTGAGGTTGTCTTTTATAAGCCAACAAAGCATCCTTCCTGTAGACAACCCTTGCAGTAGAGGCTCACAGTAATTGCTAAATTTGTATTACTGCATTAATGATGGACTATAACAATGAAATAAAACGATTTCCCCTTGAAAGCAGAAATCTGGCCAAGTGCCCCAGAAGTTTCCTGCATGGCTTTTCTTGCTTAGGCTCTTGGGTTTTTTCCTGACTGAAGTTCTTGTGTGACCTCGTGAAATCCTACCCCTTAACATGCTGACAGAATGATGATTATAGAGCTATTCTTAGCATTGTGACATATCTAATGACTGGTTTAGCTAATATTGCTTTTCAAATCGTACAGATCCATTTGTCTAGGGCTATTGTGTTGTAAACCTGTTGCTACAAGTTTTAAAATGTCTTGCAAATTTTTCCTCCCCTTTTTTTTCCCACAGTCTAATAAGCTGTTAATAATTTATAACTAAGGAATATCTTTTAAAAAGCATCTACTGATATCTTAAATGATGATGGGGTGATGCTGAGGTTTTCATTTAGGGACCTACCAAATGCAATATTAATTTTTGTGTTAGGGAAACAAGCATGACCACTCTCTTGGGAAATGTTTGCAGGACCAGGTCCTTGTTTGACCAGGCTGTGTTCCTTAAGAATACACTGAGCTGTCTGGAAGAGAGTTTGCAGATCTGTTCTACCAATTAAGAACAATCCTACAAATATGGCTGCATATCCTGCAATGCTCATGTTCTTCTTGGAGCTTCAGTGGAATTACAGTGAAGCTCATTACTTCCCTTCTCAGAATCCCATGTTGCTGTTATTTCATTACCTTAAACAAGCTGTCATTTCAAGGTATAACTAGGAATTTCCAGCGTACCCCTTCTTTAAATAAGCCTTTTAAGCCAAAGGCTTTTCTTCAGCAAGTCCTTATTATAGATAGTGCCTTTGATACCTGTTATTTTGTGAAATTCAGTAGTATGGGCCCTACTGTAAGTCCTCCGCTCTACATCCAAATATGAAAACTCTTGGGATTTTTCAGTGACTCCAACTGATAAAGATAAGATTTATTTCAGCAATTGCTTGTTCTCTTCAGACAGTTTTTACTTTTATCCTTTTTTCCTCTGCTAACACCTCTCTACTGGGTTTTCTCAAAATAAGACTTCTTCCTACCTGCTCTGGAAGTTCCAGCCAAGGACTGTAAGCAGGAAACTGGTGTTCAGTTCTCTTTCTAGTCCTCTGTGATCCATGCACACACACACACTTTTATCCTTTCCTTATCTCTCTTTCAGCTTTGGCTCATAATCCCCACTTCAGGCCACTTCCCCAAGTCTCTCAGGAAAACATGCTATTGCAAGTCTGACTTCATTCCTGCCTTCTTCCTCTGTAGCAAAAGGCTTCTTTCTCCTTGACAATCCTTTCTATCATGCCAGTACAGAGCCAAATATTCCTGTTTTCCACTTGGTTTTCTAATGAAAACCTGTGTTTTGTATTTGATGTAGTAACAGTAATTTTTGCTCTAAGACCCTTAAGCTCTATTATTTACTTAACTAGTAATGTCACCTTTCTTTAAGTACTTAAGGTAATTTCTCATGAGTTCTCTAGATGTTCTTCTTCCTCCATGGAAGTTTTCTACACCTATCACAGTTTAAACTCTGACATATAAAACTGGAGAGCACATAGTAAGTTCTTGCAGCAACAACAAAACCCCACAAACCCCAATGATATTAACAGAGCAACTCAGGGGGGAAAGGGGGATTTAGGTTTAGGTATTTCTTTTAGTCCCATTTTACTCCAAAATTATTTTGGAATAAGTCCATAATGCCAGATGCATGGAGACAGTACACACTTAAAACTGAATAGAATCACAAAAAAACTAGTCTGTAGATGCTTGTCATGCTACAGGAAAGTGGAAATCATGTTACAATCTTTTCTGAGGTAACTGCAACGATCTACAACTGTCACTGTCTTCATATAGGCCATTAAGATTATGTACAGATCATCAGTTTGTGAAGCTGAGGTCCCTGCACCACAGGTATCATTCATGCAGCTATTTCCTTTGGTTGTTGTTCCAACAACTAACAAAATCGAAATACTTGTTTTACATGGCACGGTACCCTTAGACACTCAAGTCCTGTAAATTCAAACCTGTAAACCAGATCAATATCACAGCTGACAATCTTACAGAGCCCACAGAAAGCCTTGTAAAAGCATGTTACGATGGAAGTGAGGAGCAAAAAAATGTTTTAAGGGTATGATTAAACATATGCATTAAGACACACATGTAAACATGCTTAAAAAGTTAAGGTATTTATCAATCTCTGTATGTACCTCCTAGATGGTTAACTCTCAGATCTGAAAGGCAATAATACTCCTAACAAAATTCAGGATGTACGCTCAGTGGGAAAACCTCATTCTTCACACAAAACATTTTTAGCCCAGTATGTATATAAGGCAATATAACCATATTCTCTAGCTATAAAATGAAGTGAAGCAAGGCTGTGCCATTGGCTATGATCCGTGTTTCCCATGAGATAAACAGCACTTTGATATGTATAAAACCAGGCCGCTTAAGACTTTAGGTTAAGGCTTTTCTACATCTATTTGGGTGTAAAGTTATAAAGAACTTTTCACAGAATTTATACTATATAAGCTCGAAATGCAAAGGAATATTTTTCACTGATAAGCAATTAAATTTTACACACCTTTTTGTGTTATTTGGTTTTATTGTAAACTTTATAGAAAATATAACACAGACTGCACAGAATCAATTGCTTTGAAAAGCTTCTATAAGATAATGCACTAAGTTGTTTTTGTGGTGCGGTAGCATAGCAATAAAATTGCAAACCCAAGGATACAGAAAGATTCACTAAAATAGATGAGAAATTCAATTATTCACAAGAGAAGAAACATTGGGTAAGTAAAACTGGTTTTGTCTTTACCAACCAGCCAGTGCGTATCATATGAGGTTATGCTTATTGGCAATATTCCCAATAGGTAGGCCAGTACAGAGGACAAATTTGGTAACATAGCAAAATTCTCAGTTGCTATTGAGGGTTTCAACTTTTATTAAGAAGTACTTCCAGATATTATGTCTATGGAGAAAAACTGCTTACTCAGAGCCTCATAAAACAATACCATGTACGTCAATGAGTCCTAATCTAGAGCGAAACCATAACGTTATGATTTTAAAACTCGAGTTCCTGACCATTTACTGGTAACAAAAGCTTGTAACAAAAGAACACCACATTATGCAAATTGACACTGAGTGGAGCAGAGGCATAACAATGCTAGTTAAGAATGTGTGTTTTAAGACTCCTGTCCTTTAAAAACATGGGAGAGGTGCAGGTGTAAATGTCATGTTTTTCTGAATCAGTATTTAATTTCCTAAGCTGTCGGAGACATCAAGCTAAAGCATTTGACAAAGGAAAATGCAGCATCAGTACTCTTCCTTTCAGCTAAAATCTTTTGTTATTGTTAAATCTTGCATTGTGCAGACTTAAGCACCTGAATGAAATCTGAAGGCGGTATCCTATCCTACTGATACGGTATAAGAACAACAGTGATGGTTCAAGATTTCCCAGTATTCATTTCTATTTTCCTGCTGTTTATTCATAGTGTGTGTGTAGAACAGAGTCCCAATTGTGTTGCGGTCTGTATAAATGAAACAGCAACAGTGGGCCCTACCCTGATGTCTGGTAGACCAGATATAGAAGAAAGGAAAAAAAGCAGGAGAGTGAACAGAAGCAGAGGTGGCTGCTGACCTCCTCCAGGTTAACCATTTAGGTGTGTGATAGAGAAAGAGATGGAACTGCCACCAAGGCTTCAAAGGAGCAGTTGTACGGCCACATTGCTATTCCGAAGCGATCATCTGTGTCATATCCCCCACACCGGGCAGCACTGGTTTTCCCTGCAACCTATTCAGCACACTGGCAGCAAAACAGCTAACAGATCTTCCCAAAATAAACACAGCTCTGTCAGAAGGTTTCTTTTGGAAGCCATTCACACTGGACATCAGGATGAGTTTCCTTATGGTGTCTCTTTCAGGCAGGTTCTCAAAATGTAGCTTAGGCCCTTTGCATCCCAAGGGATTCAATGAATTGCAGTTTTTTTCTCTATAGGTGGCACAGGAATTTATAAACTCATTCCCTTCACTTGTCACAGCCAGGCACAAAGAACATGAGCCTGCTTTCTGGTCTGCCCTGATTAATGGATGTATCTGCTATTTTATTCATCTGTATTTTGTAACAAACACTCATGGGAATTGAAACAGACCTGTTCAACCACACTCTGTGGAAAAGTCCTATGACTGAAAGTAGTAATGAGTCATGATGTAATGAGTCATGACATTTGGGAAAGGAAGAACAGCCACTCAACAACAAGAGTTAAACTTAGATCGGCTATTCCTATGATATAAACATACAGCTTTTTAGGATTGCTTTGAGGAATTGTCCAGGTACAAGTGACAGTAACAAGGGGGTGTAAGAGAAAATCAGTTTAAGTTGTCAAGGATAAAAAAAAGTCTATGAGTAGAACAAAGACTCCTATATGAAAAAAGGTTAAATACAGATCATCGTTTTGTCAGTGATTATTATTAGCATAGTGCTTCCTGTAAGAACATATACCTAGCTGGAGTTGTAAAAGCAGCAGTAGATAAAGCAGAGTGCTCACAACTTAGCAACAGCTTTGAAAGTATTGTCAATAAAGCTACAGTTTGAAACAGGGCCAAGTGATAGTACGTGATAATACTGCACAATTGAAGCAGCACTTCAGTATCTAATCTTGGGATTAGAGCAGATCTGGAGGTTCACACTATTGAAACCATGTCAAGGTTGAATTTATAGCTCTCCTTGGCAGATATAAATAACAGCTACAGATTATTGGAGGCAAACTTTGATATACTTCACTGAAAAAATGCCTATCTTAAAACCATGGAAACTTTCTTTTTCATCCAAAAAAAGAAAAAGAAAATTCTCAGCTGCAGTAGATGCTGAAGCATCTGTTTTCCACTATCACTGTGTTTATATGAAAGTTTCTGAGGATCCAGCTCCTTGATATTACGGTCTTTGATAAATTCAGTTGAGCAAAAGACCTGGCCACAAACCAGATTTTTACCACACACAAGGACTTCATATGCATGAGACAATCACCACATTGTCCCCTGTGGACATACAGATATTGTAACTGTTGAAGTGAAATACTTAGCATAAACAAATACATTCTGAAGTCACACAATTCCTTAGAGGTAAAAGTATTTGACTTTTATTTTTTATGTAGTTTGTTTTAAAACATTTTTGTTGTGCATTCACACACACACATATATGAAAACATCAAAAAGAAGAAGGACCTGAAGAGAGGATTGGTTTGGAAGCCAGGAAAGTGAAATACAAAAAGTAAAGGGGGAAAAAAAATCTTGGAAGAAATGGGGAGATGCCATATTGAAAAGTGATCTTTTAAATAATGTTCTTCAGGCTGTGCAGGATACAACTAAGTAAGATTGTGTCTGTTGTACCAGCCTTTCCCTGTCATACTTGGTTAAGATAATGTGTGTGATACTCCAAGTGTAGTTCCTGTTCATTTTTCAACAGCTACATGAACCACACATTTGGCAGAAATTGTTTATAGATTTTAGTTTCTTCTATTTCCACTTTTGCATAGAAATTTCAAAGTGAAAATTATTGCCATAAAACATGGTTACTTTTTTAGCCTGACTGACAGATGCATCTGCTTGAGCAAGAACAAAACTCAACTCTATTAAACCAGTAATCCTTCCATATGACATTGTCACACAGCACAGATGTCCTTTCATAGGATTTCTGTCAAGGGGATGGCTTGCCATTCCACACTGACAGGTAGGACTGGGGATGATCAGCAAAGAGATCAGAGATTACTTAAAATGCCTTTCATCAAATTTAAACCAACCTTTATGCAATTCACTGTGGAGCAAAATTAATTATTGCCCTCCAGTAATTGCTTCCATTTATACATACCTAAATGCTACCGAACTTCAGGAATGTGAGAGCTTCCTAACTGAGCACACGGCACCTGCCATTAACTCTTGAATGTCTCAGGACTGGGGACTTCAAAGCAGTGATTTAAACTTCCTTGAAAATTTTTCCACACCTTTCACAATTCCTGTCTTGTTGGAGCAGAGTAGCTAGGATGCCTTACTTAAGATGGAAAGATATGCAAAATAGTCACAAAACATTTCAGTACTTTCAAATCATTCCTAATATAGTTTTCCTATGCTGAATATACAAAATACAATGTGTTATGATCTAAGCCAAAGGTTTTACTGCCTTGCATAAGCCTTATATAATTCACCTGCAGCTTCACCACCCACAAGCATTATGCTGTACCTGAAAATCCATACTGAGTAGAGAATGCATTGCTGCTTCTCTACAGACAATACAACATTGACATTATAGTCTAGAAGCCATAATAACGCATGCAGCAGATATGCAGGCAAACAACACTGCAGGACAAGGAAGTGCCTCACTTGGGTATGCTTCCCTGGTGTTCCTGAGCCAAAGCTGACTGCAGCAAAACAGAAGTACTTTTTTTCCTACCAGTCCAATATGTGCTTTCTCAAAGCATGAGCTCCCTTACACAATTTTTCTCTTAAGAAGCTCCTTAAAGAACAGCACATTTCCTTATTCTACACAAAAAAGTCTCCAGGGCTAACTGAGACACAGTTTCAAAAAGACTTTCAAAAAGACACATTTTTTTCATTTGCAAGAAATTAAATCCAGGTTTAAAGCTTTTCTCCACCTCACTACTGTTTGCTTTCTTTGGAGGAAAGTTACAGCAGTGCCACGTCCTAGGAAGAACTTCAACATGTGTTGGTAACCTTGCAAACTGAATTTAGAGACTCAGATTCAACATTGGGATATGTATTAAAAGCGAGTCTTGCCTTTATGGGAGTCTATGTTAAGCCACTGGCACTCTCTTCTAGGATGAGTTTCCTGTTGTTTACCCCGATGATGTTTAGAGCAATGCTAATCCACTTCCTGGGGCATCCCACTGCGATACAAGTCACATTATTAACAGCTAGTAGTTTTGATCATTATTTCCAACCAGGCCATACAATTTGGTTCCTGGAATCTCCTGCATAACTTTTCATTTACACATATTGCTGCTGGTTGGAGAGAAAAAGTAAAGCCAAAAAGGGAGAAAATCAAAATTTTCCATAGATAGCTTTTTCTACATGACCTGTATTCCCATAACTCTCAGCAGGACTGTGTAAAGTGTAAGCTAGGATAGAATTCCTCCCCCCACGCCTCCACCTTCTCTAATTTTGTAAACAAGGTATATTTTACAGGTAGTCTGTTACACACCTTAAAATACGGAAGTGACCTTGTCAGGGCTTTCATAACAGTGCTTTGTGATTAAATTCCCAGCTAGTATGAAACTGTCTGTTGAAATGTATATTGGAATATAAAAATGAATGGAGTTACACCGATTTCTACAACCTAGGTATCAATCCTATGGCCCTCACTACTAGTTTGTCAGTCTTTATGGAGATCCAAGCCCTGTATGTGCGTGATGATTCATTCAGGCTTTCATTTTTAATCATCACCTCTTACTATACTGCAGGATCATGAAACTTCCTGGGCATACCAGGAAGCTGGGCACAAGATGCTATTTCTGCCTCTGCAGCTGACTGCATGTTTTTCAGCTTTTGAAACCTCCCCTTTACTTACTGAACAAGAATCAGAAGACACTCACCCAACTCGGGGATGTGAGACTACACAGACCATACTGGTTCTCCCAGTTCAGGGAGCACATAAGCAGCAAAAGCATCAGTCAAGTTCACAGCTTTCCTTCCTCTGCTGTCTTTGCTTTGGAAGGAAATAACTGCAACCTTTGTCATGAACCTTATTTTCTCACTCTTTTGCCACACTAGTCAGGCTAGGGATGAAGTACAATACTTCTATGGTGCCATTCCCTCACTGCAGAATAACCAATTGGAATGGGGGGGGTGTGGGGGGCAGGAAAGAAGAGTTTGTAGGTAATACTGTTAAAAAAAGAACCTGAAACTTCTGCTGTGTAGCTCAATGTCTCAATGACTACGTCTCTTCACTTATATACTCTGATCACCCCTTCAGCGATCGCTGAAGTTGATTGATGAAGCCAGCTGCTGTATTAGATACAAAATCAGAAAGGAAAGGTGCAACTCACAGTTGCATTGGGTGCAACTTGTGCATAGTTAATGACATCAGACTCTGTAAACTCAGGTATACACAGGTATTGCTCATTTCATATGCTGAAGTTCAGGCACACACAGTCAAAGCCCCAAACTCTCAAGAGTAAGTGCTTACATGAGGTCTTGCTGCCACCAGAGGTTCTCTCTTTGCATGACATCAGGCTCCAGCTGGGCAAGCCATTGAACACTACTCAACAGAGCTACACAGGCTCACAGTGGCAAGATTCTGTTTCTGCAGACAAGAAGAAAATACACTAAATCTTGTGTCCTTACATCAGTCATCCTCGGTTCTAAACCATTGGGTCCCACCATCCTTGTTGCCTTTGCTTAAGAAGGTTTTGTGCTCCTTTCCCCTTTCAAAAGCATTTCTTTATGTGCTTTCAGATTAAAGAGTGCACTTACAAAAATGGAAGTACCATTATTTGAAATCAAGAGGGTAAGGCTACAAGCAGGGTAAGTCAGTGCCCTAGTGTTTCATTATACAGCTATGATTGTTTAAAAGAGTTAACTTCGCCATAGCCATCACAGCAAAAGGGATTGAATTCTCCTTTAAAACGCATTGGCTCTGCCACAGTTGCTACAGCAAAACAAATTAATTTAAGCTTCCCTTAGATGTCCACATGCAGAAGTACATACAACTCCTCTATCAAGAGTAAGGCAGAAATGAGGGCTGAAAAAAGGAATTTCAGATTCATGCTGATTTTTTTTTCTTATTTTCTTTTTTTTTTTTTTTTTTTTCTTTTTCCTAGTAAACAATTTGTGATTCCAATTGGGACAACCTTTCTATTGGCCTTGGAGGTTATTTCAGTTTGTGACTCAAGTGTAGTAGCTTCAAGTTTGACTAGTACTAAGGTTCATAAACATTTTAGTACTAAAGCTCATGAACATTCTTAACCATTCTGCAACATCTTAATTTTTCACAGGTTTTGGTGAAAGGGAAGTTTAAAAAACAAAGCCAAAAACCAATAAAAAAACCCCTAACACATTCCTGCTAGGCTGAAACAGTGGATGCACTCTCAGATGACCCCTTGACATTTTCCAGTCATTGCAGAAAGGGCTGTCCCCTCTCTGGAAATAATCTAAACACTGATCCTCCTAACTGTCAGAAAAGAACCAGAGATTAGGGGAAGAAAAAAAAAAAATCTATAGACTTTTTCTGATCAACAACCTTCTCTTGAAACCGTCAATGTATGGCTGTTAAAGGTTTGCTTTACCTGGTAACAAACAAATACTTTGCAGGGTTGAATCCCACAAAAGCAGAAACAGACTGTAGCTATGACATGGTTATAGGAAAGAGTCTACAGAGGTGGTAGCACTGTGAAAATCAGATTGCCTTCTTAGGTGTTTCCTTTACCAAAGTGACAGTGAAAATTTGAGATCCACTTTTACCTTCCAAGTCGAACTGGAAAAGGTTATCCCCTTTACATCAAATTTAGCATAAATACATTGCAGCATAGGATTTAAAGGAAACAAAACTACACGTATAGCAGTAAGTATAGGCAGAGATAAGCAAACAACTTTGGTGTTGAAGACTGCAATTGCAATGAGGCAGTTGTACTCAGGGAAGCCTGAACTCAGGGAAAAGCTGACCTAGAACAGTACAACATATTCTCAAACTTTGGAACAGAAAAACCATAAACTACAGGAAGGATTGAAGTAGGATTAGCTTTATGTTAATAACTTTATTGCAGTCTAAGCTCTCATCAGAGAATAATAATGGTTTTATAAAAGTGAGAAAGCTAGCAAAAGAACTGGGAATACTCCTGCTTTTATATTGTTGCACCTTTCTCCCTACACCCCCAGAAGAGGTCATTGAGCAGGGCTAATGTTCATGCCTGACATCAACTTCATTATTCAACCTCCCATTGAAGAGCAGCATGGATTGTATCTCAAAGGGATATAAAAAGAAGAAACATCATCTTAAAAATATGTTCATTCAATACTTTGTAGAATTTTCCATAACTTCAACAGAGCAATATTTGTAGAAATGTCTCAGAATTTTGCAAGTGTAGATCTGTTAAATTTAGTTCAAGCTTCTACATATGAAACTTGAAGTACTCCAGGTAAACCCAACAAATATCAGGGAAATTTATGTGGAACTTTTAGTACAGCTGTGGGGGTAAGATTTAAAAAAAGAGAATTTACATTATGGCTAGGTATTCTGTTTTATTTTAGATAGGAGGTTGTATACAGATGGAAGAAATTTCACTTGCAGTTTCTCAGAGACAGGAGGAGGTAATCATGTAGTACAATGGAGAACTAGGTCTAGCCAGGTACTACTAGACTTTTCTAGGTTAATGTGATGTTATTCAGCAGTTAATGTTTTTCAGTTTATAGGGAACATGAACTTCCGGGCCTCTGCCCTTGTAGAAAAGGCTTTAATTTTTTTAACATTTACAGGAAGAGATTCCCCCCATTTAATATTTATCATTTGACTGGTCGTTACGATTGTTAGTATTTCCATCATTGACCTCAGAGAAAAACATTTGTGGGTCAAAAGGAGGTTGTGTTACAGGTGAGGGGAAATGAACAATAGAATAGAGTACAAAAAAGTACAATAAAGTACTGCCAGATTTCTCTACTCTGCAATGAAATAAGAAAGGGAAGGGGAAAGAAACATCAAATCAGCTCTATTACCACTAACAGGGCATTTGTTGCATGCAGCAACAAAACACTGGATATATAGGTAGAATCAGAGGTCCTTGCTCTGAGAAATCCATATGTAGTTAAAAGTTACTTTTCTAATTTGGCTCACAAATGCTAATTTGTGAAATACCAAGTGGGTGAAGTGCCCTACAGCTAACATTGGGTTTGTGCTTTTACAAAAAAATCTTATAAATAACAAAGAACCTCATTCATTCATAATATAGCCTGAACTGCAAATTCTAATGGTGCTAAAGTCCAAAAATAGGGCATATTCACTTCTAAAGAAAGCAGAAAATAGTAAAGAACATTAGATACCAATAGATGTTAGGAAAGAAAATCTATAATTACCATTAAACAGTTGGGTCAGCAACCAAAAAATGAAAAAGGGAAGACAGATGAGATGTCCATACCTTTTGTCAAATCAAAGAGGTTGGAAAAAATATTTGTTAAAACACAGATTGTAAATGAGGAATAATCAAACTCTGAAGATGAATCATGTTTTACTTCACACCTGACACTGTATGACACTATACCTTTTTTCTTGTAGTTAGATTTTCAAGAAGAG
The DNA here is from genome assembly GCF_023638135.1 of Falco biarmicus. Taxonomy (NCBI): domain Eukaryota; kingdom Metazoa; phylum Chordata; class Aves; order Falconiformes; family Falconidae; genus Falco; species Falco biarmicus. The sequence goes on along the minus strand of NC_079288.1, from coordinate 60,534,760 downwards.
GTGTCACTTGAAAGTTGAAGTGTTATCAGTCTGTCTGGGAAACATCTGTTTGAAGGAATTGCTCTGCCTCTAAATTTTTGTCTGTTGCTGTCATCAGTAGAAGTCTTGTATTCATCTCCAAGAATTACAAGCCAGTAGAATTACTGAAGCTAGCGTGAAAGGAAGATGGGAAAATGTTCACTGTGCAATCCATCATTTGCCTTTTTTAGAAATGTTTAGATGTGAAGACTTACTATCTTGTACAGGGGAGTTCTGCTGAAAATATCAATGTATATTCTAAATCTTGGAAAAGGGAAAAGCGTGGGGGATCAAATGTCTGTCTCCAAGAGATAGAGTTTGGCACAATGTCACCTTGAAAATGCAGTTTAAATCCATTTCACTTAAAGCACTAGAGATGATTATGTTTTGAAGACTTTTCTATAGCTCACTTGGATATCAATTCTGCCACCTACTCCTAGCTTACTAGCACCTCAGCTGGTTATATCTCACAACAGGCCTAATACAGAGGAAGGAACAGCAGGAAACCTCCACTGCAGGGAAGGGGTAACATTTGCAAGTCAGTGTGAGAAAACTCATAAATTGTATAATATCAGCTTCATAAATAATCTGATACTTCTGAAGACCTGTATGTCCTCTGAGAAATGCCAAATTCCCTGTTATAAATACATCCAATGCATTCCCAGATCTTTATTTCAGGACCCCTAACATATTTCCACTGGCTGTTTGAGCTCTGATGAATTTCACATGTGTAGCTTGCTGTAAACCATCTTGTACTTATCTGAACATTTTATTGAGGGCCCGTAAAAATAGCATCAGAAGAGTTACAAATCACTTATTAAAAGCACAACCAATTAACTTTAAAACTCGGAATTTACCTATGGTATGTTCCACAGAAAGTTAGTTTTCCTAACATGAGAACAGCGTTCTGCAGGTACCACCTATTCCAAGACCAGAGAAAAGCGGGTACATTCATTTATGCCCCCATAGCACTTCACATTTTCAACATCTTCTGCAAACATTAACTAATTAATCCTCATCAACTCTTGCCAAATACACTATTGTATTAAGAATTGACCTAATGTAACCTTAAAATTTAAACAAAGTAACAGTCTACAGAAATGATAAAGAAAAAATACTCAACGAGGGAGCTGGGAGGTGTCCAACTCAGTGTTTGTTTCACAAACATTTAATAATTTTCAAGATATTAGCCAAACTGATCACTGGTTGGTGTACTAGGGCACTGCAATTACACCAGACGTGAGGCTGGCTCACTAAATAGCATTTATCATCCTTGAGGAACTCTGTAGCATGCTGTTTCTGCAAAGATGAGTTTGATTTAGTGACAACGGTCTCTTCGTTAGTGTTTACAGGTTTAAAGGATTATAGACCCCTTTAGATTTCAAAACAACAGGATATCCTAGAGGATTTTATTTTAAACTCCTCTTTATTTCCTAAAACATGAATTAATACAATTTTTGGATATGAGATATGCAGTGCTAAGTACTTTAGTGCTAAAGTACCATAATCTGAAAAGTGAGGTTTAACAATAGAAACACTATGATTAATCTTTGTCTCTTGTTCAAATTGCCTTTGAGGAGCAGAACAAGAATCATCTCTGAACTTAAAAAGCAAGACATTCTCTTGCACTCTGTAGCATACTAATTTTATGAATACCATATTTTACTGAAGATTAATGAAGCAAAGTGTATAGGCACGACTCAAATATTATGGGAAAATGACTTTGAAGTACAAATGTCAATTTAAAAGAATGATCACTATAATTATTTACCTTGCTGAATAACAATTATTAAAAATGCCTCAGGAGGTACAGACAATAACTAAAATACAACTCCATAGCCGCAAATTCAATATACATAGTAATTTAGAAATACCTCATTTACTGTCAACATATTAAAAATATGACAAAGGAAATTACAGAAATGCACCTTTATTTTCTTTCCTGTAGAGTTTTCCTGTGTTTTGAATTTAATGGTGCAAACAGAAATTAGGCTATATCCTGTCAATATTTCAAGGCTTCTGTATTCATATATAACCATATTAATAAGCTACTGCAACAATTAGCAACAGCTGTTTAAGTCCCAGAGAGACCATTTTGCAAGTTTCTCTATAGCATGTTATCAGGGGGAAAAAAATCCTATACATACATTGTAGAATTTTTCAAAAATACCAAGTCAAAAGATGTAACTGGCTCATCCTATACATTTTAGGAACATATACGGTTTTCTGGAAATTTAAACACTACATATTATAACTAAACCCACTGTTTCAGCAATTTTTCAAAGCAAGACTTACAATTAAAGTCTTTTGGTTTGGTTTGGTTTTTAATATTATGGTATGGCTGAGGAGGGTAACAATCAACACTGCACCCTCTACACTTCACTTTTTGTGTTGTGTGTGTACCATTGTACCAACATGACTCATACAGAAGCTCCTCCTGAGTATCAACATGCCTCTGTTTTTCAACATAATAGGTAAGTAAGTAATAAAAATTAAAAAAAAACCTACAGCAAATACTGCAACTGGTACAGTTCAACAAATAAGGGAACAATATACTCTGATAACTGCATTGTTGATATGAGGGCAACGGCCTTCACGACAGTATAGGATTGTAACATGAATGAGCTGGTGAACTTTATACAGGCTGATACCATTAATAAAAATAATTCAGTATTTTTGCCACAGTAATGTAATGGGTTCAATGGTTTCCAGAGTTATAACTTTAGAAAAATATTATTGATCTTGGTTATCAACTCCTACCCAGTTTTGTTTAATGCTACTGCTTATAAGTAATAACTTTGTCTGCAGAGACAATACAGCTGATATTCTGACAGACAGAATTTTCCTTCTGCTTTCTACACTTTTTTCAAAAGGTCTTTTTAGGCTGAGATACTCCACAGACCAGGACTCACACAGCGTATAAGACACTCCTCTTGAAAGGAAGCTCCAACCCTAAGTCATGCTGATCTTTACTGGTTCAGCTACAGAAAGACCTTTCCCACTTGCTCAAATACCTCAGTGTATTTTGATTTCCTGTGGACGCCTACCCTTCTATGTAAAAATTCTTGTCTTTGAAAAGGCTTGCTCCCTGCAACATCTGTAGAGGAAGCACTAGTAAAATATATGTCACAGTTACAAAGCCTGAGTGGTCAACTGCCCTTAAATAAGGGCATGCATGTTATGCATACTTGAGAAAGGTGTGCTGTTTGTGCACATCTGGATTTGTGTTGAGAGTTTCTTCTGCCCGCTTCTAACTGTGGATAAGAGACAGGCTACAAAACAAGGGAGGTGCATTTATTAATTATTGTTAAATGCAGGAGGGGCCTAAAACCTGGAGCAAATATAGAGGAATAATCATAACAGAACACCATACAACAAATAGGTGAGGAAACAAAGTCAAATGTGACAATAATCTGTTAGATGTTTTGTATTACTATATAACAATAATTGTTATAAGATCCTCAGGTTCCTTATATTGCTTCACCTCCTCTCTTCCCCACTTCTTATCTACCTAGTCCTCAAACTTAAAGGTTTTAAATATACCAAAGAGTCACTGACATCCCCGCACAACTTGGATCATGAAGGGAAGCAGTGAGATAACTGTAAAAAGATGTGCACTGAAGCTACCGGAGACAAGATAGAGAAAGCTAATCCAGAAAAAGATCAGGTTAGAGAAACAGATAGCAGGTACTGAAATAAAAGCAAAATAAATAAAAAAAAAAGAGTGTGCTAGGGTGTGGAAGAAGTGAGGGAATATAATCAGCAGAAGGAAAGATGTCTGGAATTTTTCTTTTGCATTATTATTTTAAATATCAACATAAAAGCATATTATGCAGTTGCTCGTGTTTGTAATTCATTGTCTGCTACTTGCGTTTTAACATGAGGGGTCAGGAATCAGTCTCCTACACTTCCTTCATGACCCTGTCTGCACCTTTGGGCACATCAATTTACATGCCTTCATTTCCTTGTAAAAAATACATTACAACAGCAGTATGCAGCATTTGGACTCGGCACTATTAATTCACATTTCAGAACTAAGAACTACTGAACATGCACCCGGCATGTTCAAGGTTACTTCAGTGTGAAGTACTTAGCATCTTGCTGAACTCCTTCAAGAAACAAGGGGAAAAGGCTCGCTCTGCAAAAAACAGGAAGCTGGAGACAGATCTGTTTGTGCAGGGATGCCTCTGCTCTATTCCAGTTCAGGAGAGTGTTACTACGTTTTCACAAGGCCATCCCCAGAAAAAAAAATAAAATAATCAAGTGCCTTGCATACGTGGTAAAGAAGATACTACTCTAATATTTCTGTAACTCTTCTTGATTACTCCAGAATGCACAGACACACGGTAACCACTGAACATGTAGATGCACTTATAAATTGGCAAATACCCCCCTAAAAAGATGAGTAAACAGGGGTGTTTACAACTGTTTACATAATTATTTTTCTGCCACTGCACAATCTCTCTTCATGTACCACCAAAATATTAACATTGTCCCGCTTTGTAATCAATAACCTTAGAGTGAACCATCTATTCCAATATGAATTTTGTACATCACTACTGATACTCTACATCAATGCTCACTCATGCTGTGCATAAACCTCCACCTCCCAAAATTTTAAGCATTAAGAAGGACGTGAAATTTAGAGCACAGTTCTAGATGCCTTCACACAAGAGGCTGTATTGCAGGGGACACCTAGCTCATAAGGACCCAGGAAAACACTGGATGATGAAACAGATGTCAAGGCATCAGGATACGTATCACAGATATATGAGCCCATCCGTGACTGACACACTTTGCTCTATAAATCCGCTGTGGGTGGCAGTGGGTGAAAATCAATAGCTGACTAACGCACATCTTGAAGCAGCTTACTGTATTATAGATATTTGGTCTAGCTAACCATGTCTTACTAGTAGGGGGGTGTAGGGCTGGCCTCTCTGAGAACAGACTGGGGATGCCCCATGCTGGACACAGCCAGTTCCAGACAACTCCATTGGACCTACTGCAAGGCACAGCTGAGCCCCTCTGCCAAACGGCACCTCTGTGAAAATGTATTTAAGAAAGGGCAAAATACTGCACAGTAAGGGGCATGGGGGAAGTGGGTGGAGAAAAGCGTGAAACAACCCTGCAGATACCAAGGCTAGTGAAGGAGAAGGCTGAGGAGGTGCTCCAGATGCTAGAGCACAGATTACCCTGCAGCCTGTGGAGATCACGGTGAAGAAGGTATTTCTCTGCAGCATGTGGAGAGGACATTGCCAGAGCAGATACTCAACCCTGCAGCTCATGGAGGACTGGAGGACCCTGCTACAGAATGAGTGGGTGTTTCATGAAGCAATAGCTGCCTGTGGAGAGAACCAACACCGGGTACACAAGGAAAGCATGAGGAAAAAGGAGGAGCAGAGAGGATATGTTATGGACTGACTGCAGTCCTCATTCCCCATCCCCCTGTGCTGCTGGGCAAGGGAAGGTAGAGGAGTCAGAATGAAGGAGTGAAGTTGAGCCTGGGAAGAAAAAGGGAGCGGGGGGGGTTGGGGGGTGGGTTGTGTGTGTGCGTAAGGGTTCTTTAGTTTGTCTTTATTTCTCACCATCCAACTCTATTTTTAATTTGCAATAAATGAAATTAATCTTCCGCAACTTGAGACTGATTATCCATGACAGTAATTGGTAAATGATTACACTGCCTTTATCTCAATCCACAAGCTTTTTACATCTTATTTTCTCCCTTTGTCCTGTTGAGTCACAGCAACAGAATGGCTGGGTGAGCAGCTGAGAGCTGGCCAAATTCCACCCACCACACTATTGCATTTCTGTGGTGATTTGAAGATGTACAAACAACCCATGTATGTGGCACACCGGGGTGGATCCTTGCTACATTACAAAAAAAAAGGAGAAAAAGGGGGAGGCAGTTTATGAGCATTTCTGGGGTTGCTGAAACAAAGCAATATAGAGCAGTGCAAAAGATGGTCTGAAAGAACAACCTTCATTCTTCTATTTTCATATCAGAAAATTTCACAAAATGAGGAAAAGATGCCTTTGATATGTATTAGAATAAAGATGAACCATTGCACAACTATTAAGAACTTGATCATCACTAGCTCCCCGGAAACCTCAACACCTATACCAATTAAACAGAGAACAAAAAGTATAACTGCGAACAGTCTTTCAGCTCCCAATTATGATCTTGTATACAGAATCAATAAGACTAAGATTGGGTCACACTTCTCATCAGCCATCCACAATATCAGGAGAGCAAGGCAAATAATCATATTTACATTTGACACAGTCGCTGGCTTTCCCATCGACCCTGCTTAAATACATTTATTTCTTGCCTTCTGCTCTCCAATGCCTTCTCTCTTTCTGAAAAGTATCACAATTCCCTTCTAAAACGTCAGTTAAAGTAAGTGTAGAAAATAAGATTTCGCTGCAGCATATTTGTTCAGTTCTGTCAGAAAGATGTGTTTCAGATATCCAGAGTTGAAAGGTGACAGAAATAACCCTGGCCCCATCCTAAACTGGAGTGGAGAAGGAACAACAGCTCTTTATATAGTAGGTTCAACTCTTCAAAGTCGAAAGACAACAAAAGCCTTCCTCAGCATAATGTGGATGTGAAGTGACTTAGGTGACTGGAGTGACATCACAGAGATTTCTCCAACCTCTTCAGACAGGGATTCCCTCCTCTTTCCCAAGTTCCTTAAACCCTCTTTACTGACAGTGCAGCAGAACTAGCTGGATTTGTGGCTGCAGAACCACAAGTGCAGGAGAACCTCTAACACTCAGATGATGCTGGGGGGCTCCCCTGATGAAAAGCCTCACATCAGGAAGCTCCGTCTGTTGGTCCAGGACTCCTGCTCTGTGCTGTGAGGGCTCAGGCATTAGAGGTACAATTCACACATTCTCTATCACCTGAGTCCATGTTGTACAAAACATTTTAAAATCCTTTGTCAACCTGCTGCATTGTGTCAGATCGGCTCTGAAAAGATGAGAAAAAATTCTAGGCATGGCAAATCAAAAAGAAGTTATGAATTTTTGGAGGAGTGAAAGAAAAGTATAGCCTGCCTCAGTTTTTCTAAAGATGACAAAATTACACTGCGGAGTTAGTCTACAGTCAAATAAAACCTGCTAATACTAAAAAACTGAGCTGAAACAGCACAGGATGGGAAAGGATGCATCTGTGCTTCAAGACTGGATTAATTTGACAGTTACATTTAAATGTACATTGAGACATTTTAAAAGTGTGTTCATGATGGAAAGGTATGTGTGAATATGAGGACTTACAAGTCCATCCATCAAAAGTTTTGGGCCACAACATAAAATAAAAAATGGCTAGCTGACAGCTAGGTATGAAGCACTGTAGAGATGCTCCTTTCCCAAAACGGAATGTCTTGTACCAGTTTAATGCAATCTTTTTCCCAAGTACTTTGGGCTCACTATGTTTTCTGTAGTTACAGAAATTTTGCAAAACACATTTTGGTCTACTTAAACTAAAACCACCAACCCTGAAATTAAATCTTCAAACCCTTCAATTAAAACTTCATATACGCCTAGTCTCTGTTTTCATACTCTCTTAACACATAATCTTAAATCTGAAGGAACTACATTGTATACCTTTGGTGATCTTCTCTAAAGTAATATTATTTTCCTGTCTTCTCCTCCAACCCTCAAAAAAAGAAGGAATTATATATATATACACATATGTATATAAACATATATCTCAATAAGCATTTATAGCTGTGACAAATTTATTCTTACTGTCAATTTAATACATCTGTTTTCCATTTCAATTTGATATACAGCCTGGTGTTTTCTATTAGATCATATAAACAAGTGTTTGATTTAAAACAGGATTATTTTTCTTCAATGAGAGTAGCAATAAACATCACTTTCTGGGAATACAAATGAGGTGGCAATTCCATTACATATAATGATGAAAACAGGGAAAAAATCATTAAAGAATAAAAAACCACTTGACCACAGGCCTGCTTTGTCTACTGATTTTCCAGGCAGAAATTGTTCTTTCATGACTGACTTCTCCAATGGATTACACCAAAATAAGACATACTTCGTTTTTCCAAATGTGCACACTCAGAAAGACCAGTCAGTCTACTGTCATTAGCAGTACTGACGCGAAGCCCAAAGCACCAGCGAGGCAGGCACCTCACCGCTCCATAGGATCAAGTCCCCTTCCTGTCCTACATGTTTCAATCCATTCTTAATAAGATGGAGGGGGGGCGGGGGGGTGTGGAGAAAAAAGAAAAAAGGCGCTTTCCTTTTTGCTAAGCACATATTTTTGTTTTTGTAAAAGACAACTGCAAGTCTGCAGATGTAGTTTGGAAAGTTTACAGCCTTAAAGGTGACAGCATGTCATCTGACAGTGAGGGATTAGGGCCATAATCAGATTTCAGTGGGAAAAAACCCCACCCTCAAAGGAGTATATGTGCTTAAAGGGGAACAAGCTCATCTCAGAGAGGGGTATTGCATTGTCAGCACACCTTTAGGAAAAGGCAAAGCAAATGTGGATTCAGACCGACAGGCACCTTGTTATTCTGCCCAAGTAGCTGGCCCAGGCAAGGAGAGCGGGCTGACGTGTGGCTGCTACCACAGGAGCCAGCACTGCAAAAAAGGAGAACACCTACGTGAAAATTCACATTTTTGAGTGTGAATTATGGTCAGGCTCAACAAACTGCACCAAAGCAAAGCATTCGGTCACGTGCACGGAAGGAATAAATCGGATTTCTACTGTTTTGCCTTATCTCATAGTTGGAAATTCTAGTGATTGTGATGCCCTATAGACATAATCATAGAATCGTTTAGGTTGGAAAAGACCCTCAAGATCCTTGAGTCCAACCGTCGCCCTAGCACTGCCGAGTCCACCAGTAAACCATGTCCCTTTTTAAACACCTCCAGCGATGAGGACCCAGTCACTTCCTGGGCAGCCTGTTCCAATGCTTGACCACCCTTCCCACAAAGAATGTTTTCCTAAGATCGAATCTAAACCTCCCCTGGCACAACTTGAGGCCATTTCCTCTTGTCCTATCACTTGTCACTTGGGAGAAGAGACCCACCCCCACCTGCCTACAGCCTCCTTCCTTTCAGGGAGTTGCAGAGAGCAATAAGGTCCCCCCTGAGCCTCCCTTCCCCAGGCTAAACAACCCCTGTTCCCTCAACTCCTCCCCATAAGATTGGTGCTCCAGAACCTTCTTCACCAGCTTCATTGCCCTTCTCCAGACATGCTCCAGCACCTCTACACCCCTCCTGAAGTGAGTGGCCCAAAACTGAACACAGGGTTCAAGGTGCAGCCTCATCATGGCCTAGTACAGGGTACAGTCATTGCCCTTGTCCTGCTGACCACACTAGTTCTGATGCAAGCTGGGATGCTGTTGGCCTTCTTGGCCACCCTGGCACACTGCTGGCTCATGTTCAGCCAGCTGTCAGCCAGCACCCTGAGGTCCTTTTCTGCCAGGCAGCTTTCCAGCCGCTCTGCCTCAAGCCTGTAGCGCTGTGTGGGGTTGGTGTGACCCAAGTGCAGGACCTGGCACAGCCTTGTTAAATCTCATACACTTGGCCTCGGCCCATCAGTCCAGCCTGTCCAGATCGCTCTGAAGAGCCTTCTTACTGTCAAGCAGATCAACATTCCCCTCCCGACTTGGTGTTGTCTGCAGACTTGCTGAGGGTGCATTCAATCCCCTCATCCAGATCATTGATAAAGATGTTAACCAGCACTGAGCCCTGGGGAACACCACTTGTGATGGGCCACCAACTGAATGTAACTCCATTCACCACCACTCTTCAGGCTCAGCCATCTGGTTAGTTTTTCACCCAGCAAAGAGTACACCTGTCTAAGCCATGAGCAGCCAGTTTCTCCAGGAGAATGTTGTGGGAAATGGCATTAAAGGCTTTAGTAAAGTCCACCTAGACAACATCCACAGCCTCTCCCTCATCCACTAAGTGAGTCAACTTGTATGGTTGTCCCGTACATGCCATGTGATGGCACTCAAGATGATCCGCTCCATAACCAAAGAATTTTGCCACTGTGTCTAGATACAGAATAGTGAGCTATGTATGACTCTACAAAGCATCTTTGAATGGACTAAGTAGTTTTTGTTTACAGAAAAAATGACCAGAAACAAAATATACACTGATCCACTCTGCACTGGAGCAGGCATCAGGACAGACACTGCAATCAAAATGAAGCACAGGGACTACGAGAATTGCACAGAGCTTACTGGCCTCAGCTCTCTGCCTGTCAATCTACTCCTTGGCACAGAGGCCCAAGCAAGCATTTGCAGAGAAAATTTGGGAAAAGTTCTCATCAGTTTTTAGATCCAGGAGGAAAAATACAAGAGCTTACAAACCCTGGTATGTATTTTATACTCCTTCCAAAGCGTATACGAATAGCAGTTTCTTCTAGTGAAAAACTCAAACAAGATAGAAATCGATGTAACACAAAATGAACTTCTACACCCTCTACTGCTTTAGCGAGGGGTTGGTTTATTTTTTGGGGGGGGTTGTTTGTTTGTTTTTTAAAGCTTCATATTTTCACACCTAAGATTCAGACTTTTTATTTCTTGATGCAGCAGATAGGAAGTGGAAATCAAAATTTTCACTCAATCGGTCACATTGGACTTTTAGTCACAAGCATAGTACTGCAGAAGTTTCAGCTTAAATGATTAAGTATTATTTTTTATTTTTTTAGCAGTTTAGCTTGATTAATCTGTCACCTCAATAAATTATAATCGATATTTTCATTAAACTGTTTTCCATAGTAAAGCTAAACTAGTAAAAAAAAAAACCCCGAAAAAACAGTAAGTGGGATTTTTGTTTCTAGGAAAAGGTAGTACAGAATACGAAATTTACCCAAACCAAATGACAGTACTTTGGAATGAGTACTTTTGGGAGTCCCAAACAGTTTTTACATGCTCTGCTACAACAAAAAAGACCTTTTCAGAATTGTGCTGGGTTTGAGTCCCATGAAACCAGCTTGTGGGGCTGTATTTTGCCTTGCCTTCCACAGCAAGTCTGCCCAGTATCATTACATGAGACAAATCCAAGGAAATAGGACTGGTTTTCAATTTTGTTGTTTCTGGGATCAGGACAGAGATGGAGAAAAGATGGGTAAGTATGAATTAGAACAGCCTTACATGGATTTCTTGTGCCATGTTATGATCAGAACTGCTACCCAAGGAGTTCCTCTGATTTATTGCTTATTATTTCATGAAAACTACAGAGCTGATGGGTATAGAGACAGTCATGCTTTTATTTGGGCTATTTTCTATCTCCTCTGCCATCCATTGTAACAGAGAAATGGATCTGATAGGATGGATGCAGAAAAAAAATGATGGTTGCATGGATTCAAGTAAAGACAAATTGCCTTGCTGAATCTTTGCAATTAGTGATATTACAGGACAGAAAAGCAGGCTGAGTGCCAAATTGTTGAATCCTTAAGACCAACAGTTAGGAAAAAAAACCCCACAAAATGCATTTACTTGTGAACTTGGTATTCTGACTGTGGAACATACTGGGAGAGAGACGTGGAACTCTGCACACTCATCCTTCACAGAGGAAAACACATTAAGAGAAGTCCCATTTTCCCTGGCTACAATGTTTGAAAAACCACACAGTACACAGCACAGAAGTACCTCCCATGTACCCAGTGTATCTATGTCAGATGTATCAATACAAGCAATTTTTTTGTTATCCTCAAGGCATAACTATTAATACATATCATTATACATAATTTATAAACATATTACTACAAAGATAGCAAGACAAGACATGGAATGATACATATACCTCTAACAGGCCAATAGCTGGACCCACTCATTTCATGTTACCTTTGAGCTAGGATGTACACATTTTGCACACTTATTCTTTATGGTCAGATGAGACAGATGGGCAAACTGTAAAGCTTCCAGTTAAGAAAATGAAAGTCATATAACATCATTAAGCGTATGTATTGAGCCATCATCAAGACATTCTCTGTATGGCAGGTAGCGAGGAAAATTTTTATTTTAACATTGGAGATACACGGGACATCATGCATTGCATTGCACCACTGTCATCAAATGGCAAAGAAACGTTAGCACCAAAACACCAAGCCTTTCATAGATTTTGAGTATAGCAATTTCTCATAGTTTAAGGAGGAATGACAAATAGTAAATACTTTTTCAGCTGAGGGTTAGTATAAACTGTCCAATACTATTTAAATTGTGGTAGAAAATTTAGCATCCCACATTCTTTTAGCATGAAAAAATTTTTTATGTTTTAGGAATTCTAAAAAGGAAAAATCTCACTTAAGGTGATGACATATTAAGTTCATATGCTTGTCTTAAAAACCTGTATAATTGATATTTTGAAGTCTGAATGTGCCTTATGAAAAGCTATGCCACTGCTGCTGAAATAGACAAGTTTTGTAAGCAATGTTTTGAACAAATGAATCTGCAGAAGATCTTTGTATACACATATCCATTTTGTGATAAACCAGAATCATTTTACAAGCAAGTTCATAGAATGAATGAATTACTGAAGGGTACCACAATACACACAGAAAGTAAACTGGATATTACAAACGATACCAGCAAATAAAGAGCATTTAGAACCACGAAATGTATCTAAAGCATAGTAGAGACTTGCCACTTAAAAAATAATTAACTGTAATGAAATACACTTCTGGAAACAAACTTGCTTTACTTCTCTTTTATGGAAGATGAAAATGGATTAGAAGCATTCCTGGGCTTTTTTTTCTTAGTCTCCTCTGTGCTTCCAAAGACAGAAATGAGTTGATTGACAAAGCTGAAGAAATTGCACTGGAGGGTTGAGAAGTTTATTTCAGGACTTACAACTTTATCTAATATTCCTACTAATAAGTCCGTAATTGTTGTATAAATTAACTTAATATTTAGCCCTACTCATAAATCTGATATACACAAAAGGTACTTTTTGGTCTTTTACTTACTCCAAGCATAAAAAGCCTATCTACTTTAGTGAAAAAATTACACTTTTTTTTTTTTTCTTCGAACTAGACTTCAGCTCTGCCATGAAGGCTGGATTTTATTTCTGCTTGTTCATCAGGAACAGAATTGGCCACCAGGGATCTGATCTTTCAAACATGTTTAAAGTTAAACACATGAACACTTCCACTGGCTTCAGCGGGACTACTCATATCCCAAAAGCCAAGCACATGAACATAACCCTATCATCTTACACTTGTGCAAAACCAACACAAGATCTCTGTGTAGGTTTGCTCCCAGATGATGATGCTTTCAATGAAGGAGAAAAGTATGGTTAATTAGGTTGGGTGAAAATCTAGCATGGCTGTAGCACATCTGAGACCTGAACTAGAATTGGATAATATACTTTCATACAGAATACAGAAACCTATTTATTTAGATCTCTATGGTACACATCATTGTGTGGTGTGGGGATACACAGAGACTGACCGCTTTATTACATGGTAGACTTGAGAGTTTTGATCTGCTAGGTGCCTGTACAGCACAGCAACAAGTTCAGAGAGGTTAATTCCAAAACCTGCTGAAGGTACAGGTCCTTGCATTAAATCTGACTCCAAAATGGACCATCAGCTTCAGTTTGAGAATCAGCTCTCAATACATCATTCAAGCAACAATTTATAGCATCCCTTAGATAATCTGTATTATTCGATAAAAAGTACAAATTATGAGATGCAAAGATTGGATACAAAGATGAGATATAAAGAGTAATGAAATGAGATGCTTTACACAAATCATCAGAAAGCAAGTTTAGAAGGAAAACTGGGCTAATGACTGATGGAGAAGTAAAGCTTACCAGGTAATTTTTGGCGCTCACAGTAAATTTCTACAACTAAACTCACCAGAGGGGAAAAAAGTTAGAAGCAATCAGAAAAGCACCAAATTAAGCCAATAATGTTACAAGAAAAATAAGGACAGTGAGCAGAACTATCTCCAACCAATGCTGGTTACATTATTACACAATTTGTCTGATATAATTACAGTTTCAAGACAGCGCTAGAGGTGAACACTCTTACATTTGAAACAAGGAGGATTTAGAGCCACAAGACTTAAATTGACCTGAGGCTGGAAATGAAAAACACAAAAGACTAACAAGAGCCTATATAAAATAACAACAGCAGGAACAGGATAGAAATAAATCTCCCACCAACAATAACACAAAAGAGAAATAAAAGACAGATTTCAAGACTGGCTCACTCAGGCCACAGTGAAATAGCAGTAAAGGCAGTGTGCTAGTAACCTCTGATCCTGGCAAATCCCATGCTCACACAGCAATGAAAATTGTTAAATGGAAAGATGTAGCAGCGCTTGTGGAGCTTGGTGGAGGAATGCACCTGCCTGCAGGAACAGTCTGGAGGTTGATCTGCACAGACATAGTCCTCTGCATAAATAACAAGCTCACCTGTACACACAAAACATTCTCTTTATTTCTGTCCAAACAGTTACTAAACACAGGTACAAGTCCAGGAAACATACACTCTGATTCCAACTCTTTCATAGCCTTTGAGACCCCCATGTTCTTCAGTCCCATTACCAGGGAGGCAGTAAGGATGGCTAGTTGCATATCACTTTTCATTATCATTATATATTCATTGGGAGAAGCTGTAGTTTTCCCATCTCCACAATTTTTTCATGCTTTAACAATTTCCCCTACAGCATGATGAAGTTAAGTCCTTTCAAACACTTTAGGAAAGGGGAAGAATAAAGACCAAACTAATAGTCCAGTGGTATTTGTTGGCACATGGATTTTGTTTCTCAGAGACAAATGGGAACCTCTCTAGATAACTTGGTTCTGAGGTGTCTAACTAGAAGGCCTATTACAAACCACCTCCAAATAAATAAATTCGTATGAGAGTATACAGATTGATGAGTCATTCTGCAATAGAAAAGCATTGTCAACAAACAAATGATCACCTACAACTAAAACGCTATTGTAGCCCCTTGAACAGCACACTACTTTTTCCTAAAAATTAGAAATAAAAAGTTAAGATTGTTCCAGCACATTCCTAAAGACTGAAACTTTGGGATATTTTCATTTCAGGTCTGCTTCTCAGGTTTGCATTCATACTGTCTGTACTGTTCAATCAGATGCTTACAAAAATCAACCGAAAGGTGAAGCAAATAGCCGATTTGGGGTTAAACTGTAAGAATACAGCGCAACATAACATTTGTGGAGAATATTCAATGACTGGGCAAATGGTGCTGACAGAAGACAGGTGCCTAAAAGACAGGATTCTTTGTACTGATACACATAAGGGTAAGTATTGTCCTAGCACATCATATATAAAAGTATATACTCGTATGCGTTATAAATGCTTACTTACTACACCACACATCCAAATCTAAGTAGCAGACTACTTAAACAAATAGTCTAGTGATCCTCAAGCATATTTTGTAGGTAACGTCGAGCCCCAAACCGGTATCATACTGTTGGGTGCCCCAGCCGCCTGCCAGCAGCAGCATCTCTGTCCCCCGACCCTCGGCTGTCCAGGGGCGGGAGGGGGCTGGGGACGGCCACGCCGCAGGGTGCCTGCAGCAGCTGCTGCTTAACGCCGAAGGCTCAAAAGAGGGCGGCACAGATTTGTCACCCTGTGCAAGCACTTGCTCTGTTTTCTTTAAGCCCAGCGATTTAAGCCATGCAGGGGCTCCCTCTGCTGTTCTTTTGTTTGCAGAACTATAAAAGGGAAAAAACCCACCCCACTCTGTGGCCACTTACTTTTTGCGGAGGAAGAGGAGGAGGGGAGAGAGGCTTTTGACACGCCTCCAGTACATCACAAATTCTCTTTTCTGCTCTTCTGTGCCAACTCAGTCTGTTGGCCTCAGTACTAGGTCTCTGAATATGAAATAATTATTTGAGACAAAGATGTGTTTATATACAAGTATTTACATAGCACATGTCTTCTTTGCACTGCAAGAAAAGAAATAAAATAACCCAGCTACACTAAAAAAGCTTAAAAGGAACTCCAGCAAAATTGGCAGTTAGCTGATACTCTAGATGAGCTGGTGGTTTCAAACAATGTCTTCTTACAGGTTTTACTAGGAATGACACTTGGGCAGCCTGATGCAGGAAACTTTTAAAACCAGTTAATTGTGGAACCCCCCTGGGCATTCACTTCACACCTCCACATCGTGCACAGTGGGAAGAAGCCACATCTCACACTGAAAGAACGTAACAAACCCTCCTCTGCTTTTTAATACTTCAAAAAACACCACCACCACGGCAGCAGCAGCACTCCCAACCCTGCAAAATAACCAAAGCTTTCTCCTTATTTCTGTTTTAAAGGTGTCTAGATGACCATCTAAAGCAGTCTTTTAAAACTCTTTGTCTTTCCTTGCTGTTTTTATTCTTTAAGTTTCTGATAAATTAGGTGGAAAACATTTGCATGCAAAAACATCAGTCTAGAATCTTTATAAATCTTTAGTCCATATGTGGAATTTATATAAAGTTAACTCCAAAGAGCTCTCTCTACATTCGTTGTAAGGAGATATGAAACTCTAAAAAAAAACGTAAAGAAAGGGTCAGGACTTCTTTTTTTCACTTAAGTAGCTAGATAGAAAAGTTTAAGGTCTTTGTAATTTCAACAAATTTCTTCCACTGGCCACTAGGCAAAAAGAAAAAAAAAAAAGAAGTACATTCTATCCATTTTCAACATGCCTTCGAGGAGGTGAAAACTCAGGCATCACCTTCTACCTTAAGCAAAAAGTATTAATTTTCCTTTTAAGCATAAAGCTTTTCCAAAAGCTACAGTAGAAAAAAATAATTGTTGTGCTGTTATTGGAAATTATGATTTATAGAAACTTTGACTTTGTTTCATAACAATCACCTGCTTTTTAAAACCCAAAGGCAAAGGAAAACACCATCAGCATTTATATTGACAAGAATGTTCCTAAATGCCTTATCAGGGTGATTTAATTTTCCTTCTGTCTGCTGAATTTGCTTTCCATAAAGATCTGGACACATACAAGAACATGGATGTTTACTTTGCCTGCTGTACTGTTAAGAAAGTAACTCAGGATCACAGAGCAGCCTTTTGCTGCAGCTGATCCCTCTGGATCTGGCCTAGCCTCTCAGGCTGCACTTCCCGTCTGCACCCACCTATGTGCTCTGAAAGCAGAATGAAAAAAAAAACAAAATTCGGCAAAGCGCCATTTAAAAAAAATACCAAAAGATTCGCTACGCAGGTTGAACTTCAAAGAATCTTTAAAAAACAAAACCAATCAAACCAACTGTGCAGAATCCTAGTTATTCCTTGGCTTCATCACACAGTGTACGGGTCTTTCCTAGGATCAAGTTTGAGCCCTTAATAATGGGAAACCCCAACCTCTTTACAGCATTGGGAAGACCCATGAAGGGTTTGTATCATCAGAGCTAAAACAACTTCACTGAAGCAAGGCTGGGGGTTTGATTATTTTTCCTTATGAGCAAGAGTTGATTTAGAAAACCATAAAATATACCAAAACCCTATTTTTTATTTCTTAGTTAAAATCATCAGTTATTTCAAAAATTATTTTTCACAGTATCTATTTAAAGACAGAAGTAGCGACTAACAGATTTGAGTACCACGTTTATTAAGAACACTCCTAAGAACAGATCAAAATCTAGAACCAGACTGACCACCTCTTATGCACAGTGGAGAACTTCCTGTTTGCAAATTTTGACTGATTCAGAGGACTCATCATCTGTACAAATGGGCAGCGATGTAAGGATGTGTGAATCCATACTTCTATCTTGCCCCCTATTTTAATTTCATACTATTATAACTGACAAATGCAAAGCATTCAAAGTGTTCAGCAGACTATTGCCCCCATAGGTTGCATGCTGTGTTTAGGCAAGTAGACCTTATATAGGCGATCAAACGATTGTCACTTTGTGAGCACTCCTGCAAAGCACCCTCTTAGGATGGAGAGGCCAGCAGATCTCCCTCTTCCTCTGAGTTTGTGATCTACTCATGCATTGATCCAGCAACCCTTGTTACAACATGGCTAACTTCCTACCCACAGTAAAAGCAATACAGAAAGCACCACAGTGCCTCAAGAAGTCACTAACATCCACTGGATGTCAAAGCAAGCTTTTATAACAGACTCCCTATTACTACCCTGCTCTTCTCTCCCACTACAGAAAGAGAACATGATAGTAAGGCATTGGCCAGACCCTACATTTCCACACACAACTGGTAATAAGTTGTACATGCTCCCTTTATATCAATAAACCGTGTGTCAAGAGTAAAGGTGGTGATGGTGGGGGGTTGGTTGCTTGGGGAATTTTTTTTTTGTTTGTTTGGTTTGGGTTTGGTTGGGGTTTTTTATGTTTTTTTGGTTGGTTGGTGGTGTGTTGGTTTTTTCTTAATAGTATGCCAAGACACACTTCTGCTTCCTAAATGGGGCATTTGAGGCCTTGAACATTCTGTTTAGTTCCCATGGTAGCACAGTTCTTCCTTCAATATTCTTTGGAAAAAGGAGATGTAAGTTTTCTTGATCATTTCTGTTTTTCATGATAGGAAGGAAAATAGTTATTCTTGCCATGTTCTGAAGTTTTTTAAGCTTACAGAAGTGTTTATAAGTAGAGTGACTTTTAACTTTGATTACATTTTCTTAAGAACAGAGAACACATAATATTGTTGCAGGTAATGCAGGAAGGTAGCAGAAAAAACAGGCTGGTGAATATGAGCAAATCTGATCAGCATTCCTTCCTTGAAACACAGGAAACAGCTATGGCCCACACCACTTTTTATCGTGGACATTGAAGCAGGATTAAAAGAAGAGTTCTTAACCAGAGTATTTAACATTCATTGACAGAGAATAGAGCAACCCAGAAAGTTCCCACTCTGTCACCGTCTATGCCCTCCAAACCATCTCCCTTCTGTGGCACCAAATACAAGTAATACATTTCTTTCCTTCCCAGTAATTTACTGTTTTGTAGATAAACTTAATCATCTCCACTATCTCCCACATAATTTTTTTACAAAAACCAAGACCCACTATAAAACGAAGTCACGCAGGAAAGATTTACTAAAAGGAATACAGATTTGCTATTATACAGGAAGGTAATAGCTCTACTGCCCCTTACCTTGCCTTCAGAGGGGTAGAAGTTCACTAGACTGCAGCAGTAGGTATTTCTCTACATGTTTCTTGTAGTTTCAAGATTAAAGAACTCCCTAGCAGAACAGCTAATGATAATAGCAAAAGAGTATGATACAAATGTATTTTGTCATGTTGCATAGTATTCATAAATGTGTTTTATACCAGTATCTCTTCTATAAGGTGAGTATGAAAAAACTGCATTTTTTTCTTCACCTTTAAAGATAATGAGACTTCTCAATTTTGCAGAAATCTGTCTGATGAAGAAAGGATATTTCCTGCAATTGCCAAAGGACCAAGGTCTGCCAGAGAGGCTCATTTTTCTTGCATCATCTTACAGTAACAGTCCACCACGGTATATGCTGGCCAGCACAGCATCTGGAAATGCTGCAGCTGAACTTGAAAGCCAGAGCACACTGTGACAAAATATTACAAAGCTATTTACAGTGACACTAAGGCAATAAAGATCAGAGCATAGTTTTGGCACAGACGAAAATTCAGGCCTCAACTTCATGTTTGCGAATACTATCTTTTTCTGGTCACATGTAACTATTCGCTTAAGATAACTTATTTATTCATTTTAAGAAAGAAGATAATGGCATCAAGTATTTAATTACTACAGTAGACTAAAGAGAAAATAAAATCCTTAATTTACATCTTAAAAAAAAAAAAAAAAGCACAAAAAACCAACTCACAGAACTTTTTCAAATGTGCTCTTAAACTGTCCCAGAACTTTTTTACTGTTGTTTTATTCTTTCTCTGGAAACTGTCCGGCTGCTTCTCTGAAATATGTACAATACAAATTCTAGACAGAAATTTAATAAGCAGGTAATACAAACCTACAGAAATGTATACACATGTTCAGTACTAGATACATATATATATATATTCTATGCTATGGGAAGTGCACATTCCATGTACTTGCTGTATAGCTGGATAGATAAACACTAGTTGAAATGAGAGTACTAAAGAGGAAAATTGTCTTGAAATCTGACTGGGTGATTATATTTAGACTCTGAAAGACCCACTGAAGGGGTAATCATCTGCTTTGCTAAGTAAACCCCTGGAATAAACATTGGATGTACAGTATTAGTCTGTAACCTAGCAAATCATTGCAATGTAGGACACTGTGTGGATTACAAATGTGCATTAAATTACATATTGTTACAGAGTTTTTTCCCCCCTTAGGATGTTCTCCTTCCTGTCTGACAATATGTTGCCATGCTATAAAAGCCCTAATGCCCATTTCAACGATTAGCTGTACATCAGCATTACTACTTCAAATCCACAAGTTTCACATCAAGCATTAAATGGGATGAATATTGATCTGCTAAAGAGGATTTATTTATTTCTAGCTCTATCCAAAGATCAACTACTAGCAGCTTTTGGTGGATCTGTTGAGCTCTCATAGCACAAAGCTACTGCATACATGACACCGGACTTGACATTTCAGTTCTGGAAGAAAACCAAACAGTAAATTCACTGCAATAATCCTAGATAAATGAGATGATCACTGGAAAAGCTGAGATAGTTAAGTGGTCTATCAGAAAAGTCCAAAGGATGATATTGAACTGTTGCTACATAGTAGCTTCTCTCACGACAACAAGGCACAAGATCACCATACCAGGTGCCACTACCTTTGCCTTAAAAAAAGCACCGTGTCTTCAGATTATCTTGGAACACCACTTCACAATTATGTTCTGGGCTGAAAACAGTATACTTAATATAAGTCTAATCAGATACGTACCAAGATCACAGTATGTACCCATTCATTCCTTTTTTGTCCTGTTCGGTCAATAACACACTAATAACTGTATAATGCATTCAAGAAATACAGACTTATATTTCAGTCCTCGCAGCACAGCTAGTAGGTTTTTCGCAATTTTATAGCTGTCCTCAAAACCTTCTTTTTATTATATTTCAGTAGAGATCGTTTTCTACTCTTTGGCACTGATAAAGTAGAAAAACATAGAAATGAGTTGATAAGGATTGCAAGCAAATTAGATGAACTGGTTAGTTGCTTTGCCTTTTATTCTCAAATGACAAGGGCACAAGAGAATGCTATGTTTTCACTAACTTTGACAAGGAGCATTTGAAATGTCAATGTAAGAAGCCATGAAATTTTTGCTGTGTCACTCACACAGGAAACTGAAAAAGTCAGTCAAAACATTGCCTCAGTACTATGATTTCATCAAGCCGTATCATTCCAGTAGCTAATAACATCATCCTAGTCATCTGCTAAACGTTTCATTTTTATTTATCTGATTTCTCTTCACCAATTTTCCCTTATGGGAGCGTATTAATTTACATAAGAAAGAAACAGACATATAATGGGGATATTTGCTACCATTAAACATTGCCTCATTTTGGCTTCTTATAAGACCACAGTTCTCAAAAAGCCCCCACAAAAAAAACATCAAAAAAAAACCCCTATGCAGCATGTTATCAAGAACAGATCTGAAAGCTGAAAACCAATGCTTTGCTTTGGTTGCTTGAACTCTGTAAATTTCTAAATGTCCTTGCCACAGGTAGCACTCAGTTTAATTATGTTTTTGTCTATAGAACAGTATCTGCTTTGCCAAGGATTGAGGACTTTGGGCCAGTTCCAAATGTCAATGAGAGAGAAAGAAAATGTGTTTCAGCATTAGCCTTCCATTTAGACAAACCCAAATTACATATCTCTCTCTTTTTTCTTTTTTTTTTTTAATATCTCCCATTTCATCTGTGTATAAAAAACCTCCAGTGCTTCTGAAGACAGTGTTGTGATATATGTTCAAATGTATTTCAAACGTAGAGGCATGTATTACTTATAAAATGTCCTAAATAAAACAGCTCAAAACAAGTTTGAAAAGGTAATCTGAAATCTTTTCTGAGTGAGCTCTCTCCATTTAAGTATCTTTAGTGAGAAAACATTGCAGAGCCCCCTACAAAGTTTTCTCTTCCAACAGACCATTTCATTCTTTTGTGAAAAAGAGAAGAAAATAAACTGAAACAGTATAACTGTAAGTAAATAGTGATAGGAGAGTCAGTTATATGTTGCCTGAAGCTTTCAGGCTACCTGTATCTGGAACATGTGAAACGATAGTAAATTGATATCCTGAGAAGTAAGAATCATTTTCCTGTTTTTTGTATTCTCTATACAGCACTCTATAAACTGCCTTCTAGGAACAGTGTCCAAATTTGCAATATAGTTTGGTAAAAAGATAATTACAGTTACTAATTATTTCCATTTTTTTCCACTACTAAATAAATTAAAAATAATGGAATGTAATATAAGGAAAACTTAAATAAAAGGATAACATCTATAAACATTTCTGTAGGTTTTTTGGGAGTATCTTTCACAAGGAAATAAAATCAGAAATATTTGCTTAACTTTAGTTTAGTACATGATGCTTTTACCTAACAATAACTCCTTTCTTCACAAACACTTCATAACACATGTCATTCTGAAACAGATTGCAATGCTTGTGGTTTGAATAGAACAGCAAAGTTTCAGACACGGTGAAACCCTGTATTCTGCCTTTTATCCTCCCCACGTCCTTTTGACATCCCTATGGTCATTTCTGCTTTTGCAACTTTCTGTATTATTTTATTAAAAAAGGCATAACGTCTTTTCTTCTTTCTGCCCTTCCCCCCACTCTTTGCACAAAATTCCCGAACTGTTGAAAAATGGTTACGCTTTTTGATTATTTTATAGTGAGCTTAAAACCAACCCCCTTTTTCCTTTTTCTTCTCTTTCTAGATTAATTTACTCATTTTTAGAGCCCATCTAATCTGCATATAGAAAATGAAAAGCAAAGATGCTGTAAAACTACGCTCAGTGTTGAAATAGAGACACTGGTCATCACTGGAATAGGCAAGGGTATGACCAAAGGCCAAACTCTCCTGCAGATCTTCCACTGAGTAATGTGAAAAAGAACAGCAGTAAAGCAATGCATACCAGCACCGCTTTTTCAGGCAGCAGCATCTCTCAAACGTGCTATATTATCATTTAAATCACAGATACTTTTGCAAGTCGTATTTCCACACAAAAGAACATTGCACTGTGTCCTTTTCTGCCTATTTCATGCATGCACATATTTCTCTCTTGGTACAAAACACCAACGTATCTAACGTCATGTGCTTATTAGGAACTTTGGGAAGTCAGTCCCTCTTGTCCCCCCACCCCCAAGTACTCAGGTTTTTAGGAAGGATCATAACCCAAACAGGGCTATATGATGAGCTCCATGTAATACATGCACCATGTGAAATACAGATGAGGATTTTTTTTTTTGTAGGTATTGTTTTACAAGTCACAAATTCTAACACTGCCTAAACAAAACTCCTAGCTGCATAAAAAGATGCAATAAACCTCTCTAACAGTAGCTGATTTGTATGCAACATTGACCATAAGGGTAACTCTTCAGTAAACCTGAATCTCATATATAATGCATAGCAGTTAATAAATCATAGTAAAATCAGGTGGCTTAGAGCCAACAATACCCAACTAGTAATGGAAAGGGGGGAAAAGATTTATAGACAGACAGACTCTGTCTGGATTTTGCTCTTAAGAGGCTCACACAGTACAGTGGGAAGATGTTGCTGTGGTGGACAGATCTGTGTCATGCTGACTCACTTCATCCTTCCCCCAGCATTGCCCCTCACTTACCCCAGGTGATGGCTCTTCTCTCCAGTCTTCCTCTTTGACCTTCCACTGGTTCCTTGTCTGTCCACCCCCCTGCATGCAAGCTGGAAAAGAGAGAGATCAAGATGAGATCAGAGTATTGATCTCAAAATTTCACAAAAACAGCCCACGGTAGATTTCAAACTTTAAAAGAGCCTCTTGAAACTGGTTTCTTAACCCTCAAAAAGCCATGCTACAAAGTATTCAAAGTGTGACACATTTCCCAGCTTCAAAATGTGATTTTACGCAAGGGAGAAAACACACTTCAGTGTTTATGGGAAGAATGGTTTTTTTCTGCTTTAAAAATCAAAGACAACACTTCTCTCTCTGTTCTCATTGGAGATCCAGGAGAGCAGGATATTGGAGAAGACTGCTGCTGCACAGATCTGAGAAAATACTTTTTTTAATATTTTTTAAAGCCTGTCCATAGCAATCAGAGGCCCTTAGTCAGACAAGTGTTGGCACAAGATTAAGAAGCAGCACCTCAAAGTTAAGTATACTTGCAGATTAATCAATAGGAAGTGTGATGTTAATTGCAGAGATGTGAAAAACTAGCCTGGTGTACTTATTTCCTGAGTTAAGAATCACATTGTGAAGTTACACTAATGCTTAAGTCATTTGGTTATCGGTTTACCTTCGTGTATGATACTCACTTTAACTAAGGGGAAAACGTTTCTCTTTTTGGTTTGGTTATATTGAGTTTATGGTTGTCCTTGCTGTAAGCACCCTGGTTCAGGATTCAGCTCGGGAAAACGGCAGCAAAGTTTCTAAATCGAATTAAAGCCGAATCCCACTTCCCCGCCCCCAAAAGCAAATTACAAAACGTGCTTGTTTACAACAGGTTTTCTCAACCCCTTTTTGTTATTAAAAATACCCGGCTGTCAGATTGATACGACTCGACGAAAAGGTTTAAAAAATCAAAAGCACCCTACAGCAGGGAAACCCGCCGCACAGACCAAGCGAGGGCACGGCACCGAAATACCAGCGGGACTAACAGAGCCCTGCGGCATCACCCTCCGCCGGGGGACACGCCGTTACCGGGGGCTCCCCGGCAGCCCCGCGATGAGGGACCGCTCCCCGCCACGGCACCTCCGAGCGAGCCCTTCCCGTGACAGAGCGGCGTCTCATCCCGTGCGGCGGGAGCGGGGCTTTCCCCGGTCGCCAGTCACCCGCCAGGCGACGCTTCTGCTGCCGGCGGAGGGACACGGGCGACCACTGGGCCCCGGGTGGCCGTCAGGGCGCGCCCGCGCAGGGCGATGCCGCCTCAGAGCCCGCCGCTCCCCTCGGGGCGCCCCCATGGCCGGCGGCGCTCCGGCAGGGCGGGCCGCGCCGCTGCCGAGATACCCCGGCTCGCCCCGAGCTTTAGCGGCGATTTACTCCCGCCGCCTCCGGAGCGGTGGCGCAGCCCCGGCCGTGGCACTAGATGGCAGCACCCGCTTGCGGAATGCCGGAAAATGGCGCTCGCGGCGGGGTAGGCCGGGCCGGGCCGGGCCGGGCTGAGGGGAGCGGGCGGCCGGCTCCCCAGCCTCGCCGGCGCTGGCTCCCGCCGCACGGCCCGGCCTCCTCGGGAACGGCCCGGCCTCGGGTACGGCCCGGCCTCGGGAACGGCCCTTCACCGCCACCTCCCGCGCCCGGGGCCCGGCCGGGCCTTTGGGGTCACGACACCCTCAAGTACGCGTAGGGGCACACACACACACAAAAAATAATAATAACAAATAATAATAACACCCAAACCCAAACACTAGAGACTCTGACTAGAAACAAAATCACTGCAGCAAAATCGACGGAAATAACATGAAGCCTACCATTTCAGAAGATAAATATTTAAGTATAGCCTACTGCTGGGGAAGAGAATGGAGGTTTTTTTCCCGTTGACCTCAGCAGCAGTAGGTTTGAGTTCAAAGAGGTGGAATAATACATTCTTCAGTGTTGCTCATGTACGATCTTGTTTTTTACAAAACTTTGGGGTTTTCCTTACATGACAAATTACTTACTTGCAGTGTCACATGGCAGTGATGCTAAGTCCTTCAAAATGATGGCTAAAAGCCAGTCTCAATAGTATTTATTTAGGGATAATAATAAGGAAATGAGAGCTCTTAACATGTAATTCAAGTTTGTTCACTTTTTCTGTATAGTTTAGTCTGTTTTGCAAATTTTTGATGACGTAGAGCAACACGACTAGTACAAATAGTTACAGGTTTACAGAGCTTTCATCTCTGCACGGCTTTAAAAAGACGTTAAGTGAATTCCTGTGAAGTAACCCACATGTAAAACCATCTTGCAAACAAACGGGCAAGTCTTAAAACTTGTGAGCAACCCCACAAGAAAGGGGGTCTCAGCTGCTGCCCCCCTGTCCTGGAGGCACGGCAGGGGCTGGCCTCAGCACCAGTTGAGCCTGTTGCCCCACACAGCTCTCCAGCGCATCAACACCCCCCCCACACACCCCCCCTCGAAAAGCCTGCTACAGGCTGGATCTACTCATTGTTATTCCTTTGCCTCAAGAGCGTTGCCAATCCAGAGGGTGGCCACAGGCATCCTACCCTAACAGCACCTACACAGGCTGTGCAGGTACAGCTTGTGCAGGTGCTGTTAGAAGGACAGGACAGGACAGGCAGGAAGGTGACCACCCAGAACGCAGCACCCATGCGCTGCCACCACGAGGAAAGCATCACTGGAAGGCACTGCAAATTCCAGCCCTCCCTACCCCATCAAACTGGGAAAAACAAGGCCCAAAGGTTGTGCAAGCGCAGAGAGTGTGCTGATGA
Organism: Falco biarmicus; assembly: GCF_023638135.1. NCBI lineage: Eukaryota > Metazoa > Chordata > Aves > Falconiformes > Falconidae > Falco > Falco biarmicus. Next base: position 60,508,232 of record NC_079288.1, on the reverse strand, counting down.
ATGAAAGCACACACTTCTTATGTACACAACTGCCAACAAATAGCAAAATCAAAGCAAGCAAATGGTTTTCTGGCAAGAAATGTAAACCTACTAACTCCACTCCACATTGTCTTTACAAACAGCCATGAAAGTGTTATTCCAGAATTCATAGTTAGACCTGGTAATATTTTGCTGCCAGACTGCGAGGATATACAGTCTATACAGTGTCTCGGTCTGTGGTTTGTCTCTATAGCTCTTAGCGAGAATATTCCACTGTCAATCAATCCTAAACAGAAAAAAGATACTGCTTCGGCTATTAAATAAAACCAAGAACACATATGAACTAAGAAGATCAGATGAAATGGATAGCAAAAAGTATAAAAACCCTCCAGGTTAATCAAGTAATGAATTATTTGAGAAAAACTGTAAATAATAAACATCTTTTCTTTCAACAGGATCTCTGAAGCTAGAACAGCAAAGAGCAGAAATCCTAAATATCTTTTGGCCAAAATTCCAGTAAAAAAATATTATTATTTCAGTGGGTGGGTGGGGGGATCAGCTAACACCCTCCTTTTGCCCTGCTGCCTCAGCTTCTTCTGTAAGAGTTACATGCTCCACATTCAAGAGTGCTAATGACGCTACATGGGTGCAGCCTGTCTGAGATGTGTTTAATTGCTGTCTAATCCCCATTTATCGCTAATGGATGAGAGTCACAGAGCAAGTGGGGCCCCCTAAAAAAATATTAGAAGAAAACAACAGAGATTTTAAGTCCTTGATAAGCCTTGTGTAGAGTGTCAAGGAGATATAAAAGATGTAACTGAAAAACAGTACATTAAGCTTTTGTATTAACTCCCGTTTGGTAATGGTTTGTAATATATGCTGTTTGAAATACTGGTACAAACTCAACAAAAGATGATGTAAGATTAAATAAAGAGGGTCAGAAGTTTGGGGAGAAGCACTGAACAGTAGCAGAGGAGCACAGCAGCTGTTCCACAGCGCACAGCAACACCACAGAATAGTTTATGACAGGAAGCCAAGAAAATTCCACAATCCACCTGAAGCTACAGTGGGAATTATGTAGGCAAAATATAGTTATTAAAACTGGAATGTAACCAAGACTTCAGGGGCTAATAACCCTTTTTCTTTCAAGAGATAGCAAAAAATCCCCAAGCATCTTCATTGACCACAAACTGCAAGACCAAAGCTTTACATCTCAATTGAAAGACATGGCTTTTTCCATGATAAATTGTCACAAGAACGTGATCTTTCTGGGTTGTGATTTCCTGGCCAACAGTCTCTATTTCCTTCTGTAAACTGCAAAAAGAGTTAGTGATTTGGGGATTATTATTTTTAAAAAAATCATATATACACACACACAATTTTTAAGATATATATATATATATACACACAGAGACACGTGCATAAAAGAATCCTCTTTAAAGCTATTACTAATGTTAAAAAAAAAACAGGGCCAGTCTTGATAAACTGTATCTTGACAGTCAAAATGTGAATATATTTACTACTTATTGTGTCCATTAAAATTCTTTATGCTAAAATTTTATTATTTCTTACCTAGAAATTATATAGTTTTACAGGCCAAAAATTCAATTAGATGAGGAATTAAAGCATTTGACAGAAAAATTAAACTACACAGAGCATGTAGTGTGTTTTATGTATGCATCTATAAAACACATACACTTCACGAGCAACTATCTAGGTATATAAATGCACACATTCTGAAAGTACATATGCATTAGAACCATAAATACTCCCAGAAGCGGAAGACATATTTATGCAGTGTGTATTTGTTTATACAAGTGTGACTATAGTACATAAATATGGATAAGGCTTGTGTGTATTATACATGAAAAGTTTTTTAGTGTGGTATAGAAGTTTATTTTATGATGACATCTGAGACGCATCTCAAATGTAGAAGAACACAGAAATAGAGGAACTAGGTAGAAGAAATATATCTAGTTCATCCCAGAATTGAGCAGATAATAGGCCCTATTCCAATTTATCAGACCCATTGCATGCACTATATGTGGTAGAGAAAAATAATTTTTTGCAGATGTTTATTTAAAAAGTAAACAAACTTATTGTATTTTGCTGCATTTAACAATATCCATTTCTTGCAGAGACATAAAGGAGCTGTAAACCAGTATTAATTGCTATTATGTCTTGCCACATAAAGGAGAAAAATATACAAGAGGCACTTGCATGGTAGGAATGCTATCATCTTTAAAAATGGCAACTCATCTGGATGCATGCTGGTATCAATAAAATTAGGTAGCTTAGAAACTTCAGTCAAATTGTACCCACAGTTAGGCCTGCTAAAGTAGCAGAAAGAACTTATTTTTCCTTTCTTTAAATGCAGCATGGTGAATGCTGAATATGTTAGAAAAGAGTTCCTTAAATGCAAAAATTGAGTATGTGAAAGCAAGAAAATGATATGTTTAGAACTGCCAGTCAGTTCTACTTTTTTTTATATAAAAACTACTATATAGTCTTTAATTACACAATATTCTCAATTTTCCTTGCCTTATTCAGTGCTTTGAGTGAGAGCACCTCCCAATGCAATTATCGCTGAAAGAACATAGGCAACATTCAAGCATTTCACTTTGCAATGAAAATGGCTTTCTTTTATCCTCAAGGAGAAGTGTTGTTTGAGATACATGTTGAGTAAATATATAAATATTGGAACTATTTCACTGTATCGTCCCTCCTCAAATTTCTTGCCTTGAATTATTCTTTTGAAGATCACACTAAATCCACAGTGCTGAGTATAATTTGGTAGTACATGTAAAGGAGGTGCTGCAGTCTATATTGAACTCCAGTATCCCCAGTTCTTGCCCATGTCAGATCTGCCAGGCAGGCACCAGTGCACACACGCTCTGCCTTCACATAGCAGGCTGGCCAGGCACGAACCACATTCTGCCTGGGAGTTAGGTGACCACATGGGCTTCTACTACCACCACCCTACCTCCTGGACCTAGTTACTTCAAGCACTGTGCTATGTAAATACACCTTTGAATCTGCTTACAGCACTGGCTGAGGGAGCTTATACCATCCACACTGCTCATCTAAACACCAGAGCTGCTACCACAAGGTGCAGTTACTGGCTTGTCTACAAATACGCAAGAGAGTGTTAGCCCAAAGGACTGTGTGTGAGCCCCCTGGGTCCAATTACTGAATTTGCCCCCCAGACTGCAGTATCAGGTGCATACTTGAATTCTGGCCTTTATAAGCATGGCTACGTGCTCAGAGGTTTGAAAGTTTACACATTAATTTAGTTGCTTAGGGGTAGCATTACTCACTAGCCTTATGTCCAAACTCTGCTAATGCTTTTTTTTGTTGTTTTTGTTTTAAGATAATAACCATTTTGGTGTCTGCAGAAAAGAGGCATAAGAAACTAGAGTTCAGTTTCGTTCCCCAACTTATTTGTAGTTAAAAGTCAGTTAGAAATTTAGCAGGCATTATTTGTAACTATGAATTTGGAACATAAACATTTAAGTGACCTTGACATTCATACCACAATTAACTATAAATTCTGATTCAACTCATTATTTATGGTCTTTGTGAAGTGTAAGCATATAGAGGCTTTCATAAGGCTAACCAGAAAACCGTCCACAAGTTAAAATTGCCTTAAGCAACATTTGAAATATAAAAGGTCTGATCCTCTGATCCTAAAAGCAGGTATTCCCAAAATAATCTGATGGAAATACCTAGGAGAGCTGACTCAAAGATTATTCAACACAAGGACACATTTTGAGATTGGGCCCTCATCTGTAATTTATTGCTTTGGATTGCAAAGCACAAAGTATGTATTAGGTTCCATTGCTAGCATTGATCTTCATAGCCTTTGCAATCCGTAGTTATCCTATTTTTACCTTATTTTTAATTCTTTGTTTCTGCTGTTCCCCCCCACCCCGTCATTCCTGTTTTCTTTATCTTTACATTTTTACATACCTCAAGTAGAGTTGGGATGTTTATAGATGGCAAGTACAAGGGTGAGGGGATGAGCCCACACAAGAAGCAACTTGTTGGTTCAAACAGCAAGCAAACAAACGGTTAGCAGATTTAGACTGCGCATCGCAGAGCAGGGGCCTGGACAAGCTGACAGCAACAGCCTGCTTGAAAGCAGGTTGGGACAATTCCTGGTAATTATAGTTAATCAGCAACAATTGTCTTGACCAAGATACAGATCAACATTGAGCACTAACCTAACAGGACCTAATGAGTGTAATGGAGGATGAAGAAAGCCTGATTAAACTTGCAAGGCACTGAATGACCTGAGCAGATGAGGCATTGTAATTCCCATCTCTTCTCTCTCTCCCCCCCCTTCTGCCTCCAGTCCCCAGTGCTGATGGCAACGAGCCTTGCCAGCTACGTGACAATACAGACTGTATTGCAATATGCTGCTGTCACTAGTAGTTAATGGGTCAAAAACACGAGAAATGGAATTAAACCTTGCACTTAGCTATGAGCAGATATAGTTATATGCATTTTTTTAAAGCAACTGCAACTGCTGACTGATTTTATGCTATATAGTGATTGTCCTTAAAACTAATCAATAATGTTGTTTAGCAGTCTAATGCTACTGCATTACCCAGAGCATTTTTTAAAGCATGTTGCAGAGGTAATGAATACCTAAGCATTTAAACATAATTGGAAAAAGGTACATGTTTTTCTGTAGCGTTGTTGGTATTGCTCTTTCCATTAGAGTCTAAATTGAGCAGGTTTTTCTCCCCATGAAACTTTTGTCTGAGAACAAACGATTTTAATCCTTAAGATCCTTGTTAAGAGTATAGCATTCTCATAAAACACCAATTACAAGGTATGTGTCATTTTTGTAGGTAATTAATTCTACATAAATTTTGAGCTGAACAGTCTCTGATTCAAAACAAAAATCTGAGAAAAATAAATTTAAGAAACTTGTATTGTTGGCCTTTATAGAAAAACATGCATTGGTGCAGTAAGTGCAAATTTTAAATTTAGAAATGTACATCTTTTCACAGTATATACTATACAACAAGTAGTAACCTCACAGGAAAACATGCTATAAAATTATTTTATCTACTAACTCTTCAGGATTAAGAAAGTGAATGTGAAAAAGAATTAATTACAGTTCTCTAGGCTTCCCTGAAATGTAAGTACAGACTTATAGACTATTTACTGAAACACAGCCCTGTCAATACCTCTTGTACTTGAAAGGAAGTGTAATGTGGCCAAAAGTAGGAGAAAACCTGGGCTTCTGGTGTGACACAAGCCATCAAAACATCCAAAAGCCAGCCAGCATTTGTTACATCTTTGTTTTGCCAGGCCACAATGACACTAATTTCTCAGTCTAACCCTATTTTCACATATGCTTCATGCTGCGTATATTCCTTGTAGGAATTCTGTAGCCAATTTTAACAGGAGTGGATAGCTGGAAATAGGTCCTTATTTAGCAGAGGGTCTCTGCTGAGTCCCAGTTTGTTGGCTGGTTTGGGTTTGGGTTTTTTGGGTTTTTTTTTCCTGATATAGTATCATTTTTACTAATCTTCTACAAAAGCAAAAAAGACATCATCATTCCTGACATAAATATTACTATCTGTTCTGCACTAAACGTATAGCCTGGTGGAGCCCAGCCTTTCCCTCCTATGCCTTTTCTTTTGTCACTAACCTCCCATTTCCCTGTCTAAATCCTACCCAGTCTCTTAGCTGGCTATCCAGCTCTCCTTGGCCATTTGCTCTAGTAAGGCAGACAAGAGAGTTACGGAGTCAGGACACAGTACGTCTCTCCTATCCTCTACCCCAGCAACATGCCAGATCAAAGTAAAATAAGGTATAAGTTCACATTGGTCATCTTGTTCAAAGTGGGCATTGTACTGTGGTAGCAGATCTCAAACAGCTGGGGAACAGGGAGAGGAAAAAAAATGAAGGGAAAACTCCCTATCAGATCCCAAAGCCCATCCTGCAGTTACTGTCTTGTACTATTAATCCTACTGAATAAACTATAAGTACCACAAAACTAGGAAGCAGTGCTACATCTTATCTTCTGAATAAAACAAACCAGGTTATGTCTCCCAGTACCACATTGCACTGAAGATTCACCTACAAAATGAGTCTGCCGGAGAAATTCTTTCCTTCAAAGGTAGAGGACTGATTACAAAGAGGCAGACTCATACAAGCCTAAACTACTTGTCTGCATGATACACTCAGGTCCAACTCTTCTTTTATCTGAATGGTTCAGTATTATCAGAGTCATAATGTTGGTGCCAATGTGCTGGCTTGCGTGCTATGAGGACAGGACATCGTACAACTATTATTCACATGAGCCACTGTGCTCCTTTGGGCTGCCTCTGTAGGAAAGGAACTGCAAAAAAGCATAAGTACACTCAGTTTTTTCTGGTGATACACCATGCTGAAATCAGCAAAGGTTAAGAAAAAGCAGCTCCAGGGAGGAAAGGAGTTTGCCACGAGATCGTAAAAAACCCTCAATTTCAACACCAGTTCAGGCCAGTCTTGCACCTAATCTGCACTGGCATTTCAGGCAGGTGGGAAGAATGGTGCTACAGACTAGGGAATCTTTAGGCAAAGTTCAGGGAAAAAAAAAAATTGTATTCTTTAAAGATTTGGGGTGGAGGAGGAACTACAGGGTGAGGTTTATTTTTTTCACCTAAGCATCTCTTTCTGCAAGAAATGTGGGACACAAAAAGCTAGTGGCTGCTATATCCAGACTTGAAGAAATAGGACCTGTAACCAACACAGACAATGCAGATTACTTAAGCAGTTAGGAGAACCTCCAAAATTATTCAAGATAATTGTGAGGTGGTCCAAGATACTGATAACGTGTATTAGGGCACCTTGAAACCCATTATGCAGATAAGGCATCCCATGGCTAGCTTTACTTCATGAATATATAAAAAAAAGAAAAAAAAACCCCACCAAACCAACAAAACATTAATGATCTAGGAAACATCGGTCTTTTACACTTTTCCTGCAAAAGCAAGAAAAATGATTTAACATTGCCTACATTCAGTCCAAAACTTCATGTTTGTGTACAGGATTTGTTCTAGAAATATAGTTCATCTTAAATATGAAGAAAGTGAAAGATGGAGAATTGATTCCTTTGTTACTGCTGGGGTTTCACACACACACACACCCTTCCCAGTTGCTCATTCTCACTCAAACCTTTGTAGTTCATTTTTAACTAGAAGGACATTGTTTCTAGTCATGCTTCTCTACTACATTGAAAAGCCCTTTTACTATCCAGCCCTCTTCTCTCCATAAAGACATTTAACGTTGCAATTCAATGATATCTGTGTTCCTTTTGATAAAGTGGAGCTCCTTAATTCCCTCACCACAGCACATTTTCTCCTTTTGTCCTTAATTCATTTTTGTGTCCGCTTCACTCTCTCCAATTTTTCAACACCGTTTTAAATGTGCTGACACCAGAACAGACTAGACTACACCAGTATCACTTAGCATCTAGATTGCTAAATTCTTAAACAAAACCAGAGATGACCTAGCCCCTGTCCCAGACCTTTTCTATACAAAATTTAAACATTGTCAGAGTGTGATTTAGAGAGATAAATCTTTTGCACAAGAACTTTTTAATGAAGAGGGGACAGTCCACTGCCAATGAGTCTTCAGCTGTCTGAATGGAGCTAATGTGACATTAGTCAAGCTCAATAAGAAAAATATGGTTTTTAAGATACAAGAGAATTTATCTAAGATGTAGCTTATCAGTCAAACACATTTTTAATAATTTAAATAAGCCAATTTACTATTGTTGACATGTTGTTGCCAAATACTGCTCATGACTGTGATCCCTGTCTCTGGACAGAACGTACTATGTTCCCTGAGGTCTGCAGGAGTGAAGAGTTGTCCCTGATCTTGTGGATTCTGTACATCTCACTAGTGCAACCACTGTTCTTTTATGCACTTAAACCGGAGGTGGGGCTGAGGCAAATACAAAAGTTTTGGATACCATGTAAGCAAGTCTAAAGAAAACCTAAGCTTTAACAGGGTTTACTATAAGGCCTTCTTCCCAGGCATTGACAGGGTGGGAGCAGTACCAGTCACGTTTTCTATTAAATATTCCAACAGCTTTAACATCTTTTTCATCCTGGAATTAATTATTCTCAATGCCACCTTGATTGAGATCGTACCAGCACAAGATTATTTCAGTACAATTACCCCTGACTCATCATGTGAAAGAATGTAAATGTTCACAGGATTGTATTAGTTTACCTACACCAGTTTAACATGACACTCAACTGCTTGTGAGAATGTTTGAAACAGTACAGCTCCTCCTCAATAAATAGCATATTTACAGAATTGGAGATGAATTATTTGAACTACCACTTTTTTCCAAAGTATCTAGTATAGGGTAAAGCGAGAGTAGGACAAACCTAGTAGATCTAATTTCAGTTACTAAGTAAATTAGACGAATCTTGTTATTTGCTTATGGTGCAGTTTATACTCCATTTGCTTTTCTGTTTATATTCTTCTGTTTGTGGAGACAAAAAAGAGGTGGTGTCTCTTTACTGTTTATCAGATATTCCTGTCTTGAACTTCAGTGCCTCTTTTTATCCAATTCCTACTATAATTACACATTCTTTGAATAACCAAGAGGTTCTTATTTCTGCATAAAGGAAGTGTGACTAAATGAACTACAAACCATATTTGGTCATATCCAAACACATTCCACGCTTGTAAAAGTAACTGTGTTTGTCAGTTGTTGCTTGAATAATACATGTTTTTATGAACAACACCCTTGCGATTTTAGTGAATTCTACAAAAAATCCCAAAACCAAACTATACCCAAAAACCAAACAAACAGAGGCCCAGTCGCATGAAAAGTGAACTTAACAGAAAAGGAAAAGCTAAAAATGCAACCACAGAAACATCCCTGACTTCAAGTTTCAAGAAAAATGGGCTCAAAATACAAGGCTGGTGAACCAGACAGGCTGGTGAATAAGAAGGACACCTGCTTTATTCTTATCTCTTGGCTTGCCATTTAAAGAAACAAAAGAATCCAAATACACACTGATATTTTTTTTTTTTTTTCAGATCTTCCTTTTAGATGTGAAATCTCAGAATCTGGCTTTTGAAAGGTAATTGACAATCAAAGTCTGTAGGCTCTGCTTACATAAATATTGACGTAACAGTCCTCAATTCACTGCATCTGGAAGTGATGAAATCAGCTGGCTTTTAACCTTCATAGCAAATCATTGTGATGATGTATTTGTAAGAATATATTCAAATTTCATTTTTGTTTTGTCCTTCCACAACGGATGTTTCACTGCACAGAGGGAATGAGTGATACGCTGCATATTTAGCATAGCCAAGATGCTCAAGGTCAATTGTAATGGAGGTTTCAAAAGGGGAGAGAGCAGCGTAGGCTATCATTAATTTTGCCTACAAGTAAACATCAAACATGAACTTCCAAAAATAGGGATTATTCAGACTGGATAAGAATCCAAGTATTGATCAAACCTCTTTTAGCCTAAAGACTTAGGAAGAAGTTATGCATCAGGCAGATTCCTGTAAGATCCCAGCTACTTTAAGCTTCAGGGAAGAACCAGAAATAACATGCCAGTTGCAATTTCCTATAAAAAAGTACAGGAGAAGTCAGAGATTAAGACCATAATTTCACATAAGAAATCAAAGAATCATAGAATTGTTTAGGTTGGAAAAGACCCTTGAAACACCACTTTCTGGGAATACAAATGAGGTGGCAATTCCATTACATATAATGATGAAAATAGGGAAAAAATCATTAAAGAATAAAAAAACCACTTGACCACAGGCCTGTTTTGTCTACTGATTTTCCAGGCAGAAAATGTTCTTTCATGGCTGACTTCTCCGATGGATTACACCAAAATAAGACATACTTCGTTTTTCCAAACGTGCACACTCAGAAAGACCAGTCAGTCTACTGTCATTAGCAGTACTGACGCGAAGCCCAAAGCACCAGCGAGGCAGGCACCTCACCGCTCCATAGGATCAAGTCCCCTTCCTGTCCTACATGTTTCAATCCCTTCTTAGAAAGATGGAGGGGCTGGGGGTGGGGGGTGGGGAGAAAAAAGAAAAAAGGCGCTTTCCTTTTTGCTAAGCACATATTTTTGTTTTTGTAAAAGACAACTGCAAGTCTGCAGATGTAGTTTGGAAAGTTTACAGCCTTAAAGGATTTGAGTGACAGCATGTCATCTGACAGTGAGGGATTAGGGCCATAATCAGATTTCAGTGGGAAAAAACCCCACCCTCAAAGGAGTATATGTGCTTAAAGGGGAACAAGCTCATCTCAGAGAGGGGTATTGCATTGTCAGCACACCTTTAGGAAAAGGCAAAGCAAATGTGGATTCAGACCGACAGGCACCTTGTTATTCTGCCCAAGTAGCTGGCCCAGGCAAGGAGAGCGGGCTGACGTGTGGCTGCTACCACAGGAGCCAGCACTGCAAAAAAGGAGAACACCTACGTGAAAATTCACATTTTTGAGTGTGAATTATGGTCAGGCTCAACAAACTGCACCAAAGCAAAGCATTCGGTCACGTGCACGGAAGGAATAAATCGGATTTCTACTGTTTTGCCTTATCTCATAGTTGGAAATTCTAGTGATTGTGATGCCCTATAGACATAATCATAGAATCGTTTAGGTTGGAAAAGACCCTCAAGATCCTTGAGTCCAACCGTCGCCCTAGCACTGCCGAGTCCACCAGTAAACCATGTCCCTTTTTAAACACCTCCAGCGATGAGGACCCAGTCACTTCCTGGGCAGCCTGTTCCAATGCTTGACCACCCTTCCCACAAAGAATGTTTTCCTAAGATCGAATCTAAACCTCCCCTGGCACAACTTGAGGCCATTTCCTCTTGTCCTATCACTTGTCACTTGGGAGAAGAGACCCACCCCCACCTGCCTACAGCCTCCTTCCTTTCAGGGAGTTGCAGAGAGCAATAAGGTCCCCCCTGAGCCTCCCTTCCCCAGGCTAAACAACCCCTGTTCCCTCAACTCCTCCCCATAAGATTGGTGCTCCAGAACCTTCTTCACCAGCTTCATTGCCCTTCTCCAGACATGCTCCAGCACCTCTACACCCCTCCTGAAGTGAGTGGCCCAAAACTGAACACAGGGTTCAAGGTGCAGCCTCATCATGGCCTAGTACAGGGTACAGTCATTGCCCTTGTCCTGCTGACCACACTAGTTCTGATGCAAGCTGGGATGCTGTTGGCCTTCTTGGCCACCCGGGCACACTGCTGGCTCATGTCCAGCTGACTGTCAGCCAGCACCCTGAGGTCCTTTTCTGCCAGGCAGCTTTCCAGCCACTCTACCCCAAGCCTGTAGCATTGCATGGGGTTTTTTTGACCCAAGTCCAGGACCTGGCACTCAGCCGTGTTGAATCTCACAGGATCAGCCTTTGCCCATTGATCCAGCTTGTTCAGATCCCAATGGAAATCATATTATGGAGAAAAATAAAAATACAGATGGAAAACTCTTATTAGCTAAAACCAAGAAAAATTGTCTAAGAGAGTTTCCTTTGCTTCCTGGCATTATCATAGAAGTGCAAGGTGAGAGGCAGCTGGAAACACAGGGCACAGGTTATGAATCAAAGAATTGACCTATCATGGAAGTAACAACCTCCCTACATTCCTTCTTTACATTCAGAGATGAATGTTTTGCCAATCAGGCAAAAGCATACCCTACTGCAAGATTTAAACATAAATCTTCTATCACTTCTGGATTTGAAAAAATGTATCATAGAATATTTTGGATTGGAAGGGACCTCCAAAAATCATCTAGTCAAGTCCCCCTGCAATAAGCAGGGACGTCTTCAACTAGATCAGGTTGCTCAAAGCCCCATCCAAGCTGATCATTAATGTTTCCAGGAATGGCGCACCTCCCTGGGCAACATGTTCCAGTGTTTCACTACCCTCCTCGTAAAAAAAGTTCTTTCTTATATCTAGTCTAATTCTACCCCCTTTCAGTTTAAACCATTACCCCTTGTGTTATCACGACAGGCCATACTAAAGAGTTTGTCCCCAGCTTTGTTATAAGCCCCCTTTAAGTACTGGAAGGCTGCTGTAAGGTCCCCCCGGAGCCTTCCATTCTCCAGGCTGAACAGCCCCAACCCTCTCAGCCTGTTTTCATAGGAGAGGTGCTCCAGCCCCCGATCATTTTTGTGGCACTCCTCTGGACCCGCTCCAACAGGTCCATGTCTTCCCTGTGCTGAGGGCTCCAGAGCTGGACACAGCACTCCAGGTGGGGTCTCACCAGAGCAGAGGGGCAGAATCGCCTCTCTTGACCTGCCAGCCATGCTTCTTTTGGTGCAGCCCAGGATACGGTATTACAATATCTCATTAACAGAGGCAGCATTTACCTTCCCAGGAAACCAAATGCTGCAATTTTTAAGTGCATATTTCTAAGTTTAGTCCCTGAGAGAAGTCTTCAGTGTATGAACTGACACAAACCAAGGAGAAAATTTCACCTCCATCCATGTTTCTTATTTGAAAGTAACTAATCCTGAATGTGCCTCAAAGCATCTCCTAGTTTTAAGCTTCCCACAAACCAAGATGATATAGAAGGACTGAATTGGTTTTGCTTGGAAGTAACGTGGTTCTGTCCTTCCCCAGAGTTAAAAGGCTAGGTCTTCATCTTTACAGCCTTCCCGACCCTGAAATGCAGCTGCTGCTCCTGAGTCCCATAACCTTCTCTGGCTCATTTCACATCAATGCTGGGACACGTGCTAGGACTGGGAGAGTATCATCTTCCCTGCTCCCACCCCCCCACCCCCCCCCCGCCCCCCCCAAACATATACAGGCGTCTCAGCAAAACAAGCAGAACAAGGGAGTACAGTCTGACCCCACACTTATGTCCTGCAGTGCCAGGAGAATGCTAATTACCCCATCACACTGAAGACCCATTTTGCAAATACATCCTCAGCTCAAATCTGCTTCTTGGAGAGGGAATGTAAGAAACCAAGCATTTCCTACCGCCACCATTGCAGAAGGAATATATCACAATGATGCTAAGAAAAGCCCTTTGAGGATATCTTATGCTGTAAATTCACCAGCATATTAATTATCCCAAAATCAGTCCGAGAAAGAAATTACTTTTGAACTGGTTGTGACCAGGGACAATACTGGACAGTTGCTATTGGTTCTTTAGACGAACTTACCCAAGAACTACTGGAGTCTGCTTTCTTCCTTTGGTGAAATAGTAAGAGCAAGCAGAGTTGCAACAAGGAGTTGTGTGAGATCAGAAGATACCATTTGAAAGTAAACACTTGCATATATACAAACATTTTTGCCCTAAACTTCGGGGGCAATGATTCATTTTAAACAAGGTAAATATAAACGTGCATAGAAACAGTCAATTATTCAGTTCATAAGTCTTACAGTGGTTATAAATTCCAGTTTAGACTGGGAAAAAAATAAATATCTATTTAGTCAGGTCAGTTACTCCATGTTGATAAACTTTTTATTTTCCAAAGCTGAAGAATTCTCACTGGTACTAACTATACATAAATATAACTTCAGTAGGTTGTACTAATTTTGTTTTTTAGCAAATGGATTTTTGCTCACCACTTTTCTTTTGAAAATGGAAACCATCTGTTGGGTTTTTCTTTCAGGTGCTAGAAAAAGATCTGTTACTGGTTGCTTTTTCTCACACTTGAGTTAAAGAAAAGCTGATGCATTTTATTTATGATTAAAGAGTACCAACATTTCCTAAAGGTAATTTAATGAATATACTTTTGTTTTAGAAGTTCCTGACAGAGTCAATTGGAAATATCTGAATCAATTATAGTGTGTTCATACTTGTCTAATACCCTATTAATTCAGAAATAACTAACTCTAATCCCCCAAAAGAGAGAGTGCTGAATCTTCTTTTGTTTTACCTGAACTCTCCTTACAATTATAAAGGCAAACCTAATGGCTCAAAGAAATTGCATTGCCATCTGCAAGTACCGTGATGTCTAGTAATCAACTTACTACCTGCCACAGCCAGCCTTGGATTCTTCCTGGAAACATTAAGTATTTTAGTGTTATTGCATCCTCTGTCCGCCCTGCCATATGAATCACTCTACATTCTCTCTAACCCACTTCGGGATGCTGTGCAATATACTATACATCAGATTTTAGCTTAGTATCTGGGCTGAGTGCATATAATTTTTCAACTGCTTCAGTTGGTTCATGTGGAGGTAGACTGGGTCCAGTTGCCAACGTTCACATCTGAAATGAAGAATATTCTTGGTCTCGATCTACTTGTTTGTTCTGTCTGGTACATTCTGCCTGAGAGCTCTGTTACAACTACATTTTACAGGGTCCTTTCCTAGCAAAGTTTCCGTTGATATATTATTATTATATGGTCATTTATATAGACCCAACTGTGTTACTTCCATTTTATTACAAGGACATAAAAGCTGGAAATCTACCAAAAGTACAGAAAGGAGCCTAAGAGCCTTTGAAAGTAAAAGCCTTAGGGAAATACTGGGTATTAAATGAAGTCAATTTATAGCTGTTGCCAAAATTTGTCAAAGCTTAAGCACTCCTTAAATCCAAAATTACCCAGAAGAGAAGGTAGAAATACTTAGGTTAGCAATACCGGCCATATCATTGTTAGGTATACTGGTTGATCATTGCCAGCATACATGTTGCCATGATGAATGAATGAGTTCCAGTGAGAATGCCCCCCTCCACCCCAGTCCCAAACAGCTAGAGGAAAAACTAATGGAAAGTAGAAACATGGAGGCTGCACAAACAGAAAGTGCTTGTAATACAGCATACAGAATAAGATCTGTTGGCCTAGGAAGGGTTCGGATTTGTAATACCAGAACCAACAGCAGCATAAGACATGTAGAAAGAGGAGAATATGCAAAACTAGTCTTCACTCCCTGAATAGTTTTTCTCAACCACTCCAATGAGTGCTGTCTCTATCTGACCCCTAGGGCTTGACTGTCTAGGTTACGGTGATGGAATAACAAGTGCATGTGTAAACTTCATCCACCTGAACTGCAAGATAATGTGGTTTAGCTTTTAGTAATTCACGTGATCCTGCAGTCACAGCAGGATTAGAGCAACTGGAAGGAGAGCTACACACAGCAGTGTAGAATAGCTAATGTGTTAGAACCTGTGAAGCCATTATAACTGAATTGTGCTTCAGACCCCCAATGTGCACAGCAGTTATTTAGAAAAAAACTTTAAAAAATATATATGCCTATGCTGTTAATCACTAAACTGCTTCCCCACACGTTTTTAAACGTCTTTCCCAGCCACTTCTCTCGTTCTTACTTCTCACAGCCATTATTACCTTCCTTTCTCCTTAGCCAGCTCCTCTTTCATTTGTACTGTTTTGAGATTGGCTTCCATAGACACATCTTTTGAAGACTTCAGTTTCCCATTTAAGGCAAGGAATGAAATTTTTCTCCTGTTAAGTATTTCATTCACTGGTAGGCATTGATGTTCTGTCCTTCTGAAAGCACTCTCTCCATGTTTCAAGCCTCTGGGCAATTCTTTAATGCACATAAATTAAGAAAAACAAATGATAGAGATCGGCATCACACCGGCTGAATTAATAAAACAGAGCCTAATGACTTCAAGTTGGAGGCAGTCTCAGCACTTAAGTTCTCAGGATAAGAGAGTTTTCTCACAGGTAAGACGACTAATAGTGTTTGGGAAATTGTCTTTTCAAAGAACTTGGTTTAGCTTCCATTCTGTGTTATGCAATGCTCCAATTCACGCTACGCACTATATGTCTGGGACAGAGTCAGCAGCAGACTTGGGACTTGCTGGTAATTGAAAACAGGTTCTGAAGCAATGATTATCACACAGTAAAACTACACTACTCCACATGCTGCACAGAGCCAGCCAGTAACCCTAGCCATTTTCTTTTCATCTGAGAGAACCCTGCATTTGAATTTTTTTTGGCAGTCAAGCAGTAAATGCACCGTGAACTTCATTTTCAAACTGTGTTGATATCTCCTGGATTTACTAATCATCGAATATCAACTCTGAACTAAAACAAGACACATGGTTACAAGTTCCAGGACAGTAAGTCAAAAGACTATTACACATTGTGCAACTGTAAGCTAGCTAAAAAGCTTCTATCTACTTTGGCCTAGTGTCAAGTTTTCAGAGGTGTGTCTCGCCATTTCTAAGAAAGAGGTTTCAGTCTGAATTGTGTACCTGGGTTTTGCAAAGCATCTTGGCAAGTTCCTCATAACTGTTCAAATTCAATCCAAATTCACTAACACATATTTTCACTTAAACACTCACGAGGAACTCCTTTAAGCATAATTCATATCTTGAACTTAAGAGAAACAAATAACCACAATTTCTTTCTTGGATTTGGAAGCTGCAGCTGAAAGTCTTCGGTAAGACATTTAGGAATTTGCACAGCCCTTACGTGAGAACCAAGTCAAGACACCCTCTAAAGATGCAGTTTCCCCTTCCAGTACAAAAGCAGAATTCAGGGAAGATAATCTAAAAGTTACCACAATCGATGACTGAAGATTGGACTACCAGAGAGTTCCTCTCTCACCCTGAGCAACTCACATAAAGCAGAGCTCTGCTCCCACCTCTGTAAAAACTGTTGCAAGATCCCAGCGCGCTGTCTCTGTTAATTTCCAGTTTTAAATTCTCACCTACCCAATAGAAAATGTCCTTTTCCCCATCAGCTCTGCAGATTTCCCTGAATGTCTGCTGTTCCTTTTTATTGCTACTACTAGTTGGTATATTAAAGGGCAAATGAGGCCATATTTAACCCCTTTATAATGTTATTGCCACCCATGGACAGCAAGGACAGATGGAAACAAGAAAACTATTGCACAGATGATACAGAAAGTCTGAACTCCCTTTCAGATCACTGCCTTAGCTTTGCAGGGTGAGCAGGATTAAAGGACAGTAAGAATTGATTTTCTCACAGAAGTCAGGCATAGCTATCTACACAGCAATCAGGTTTCTGGAGCAAGAGAACATAATTTGCAGAATGACTTGATTTTTCAGACCAGGACTGCACCTGATATATGTCTGTGCCTTTTTTGTCTTTGTCTAGTGAACAAAGAGGGTGGCAGCTGAAAGTTGGAAGCTTGATGTGTGAGACACTTTCACAGCCAACTATTAAATTGATCTTTTGGTATGTGAGTTGAACTTTACAACATAATGATTTCATGGCAGGGGAGGTTTTCACACTTGTGACCCTAAAATTCTGACAATTTGAATGTAAACTTCATTTTGTATTAATGCAATTTATAAACCAGCCTGTTTTATAGTCACTTGACAACCAAAGTTCTTCATTAAATATTAGCATCACACAACCAGGTGCATTGAAGGCCTGTGAAATAACAGCTTTTCAGGCACTCTTAGTAGTTTAGCAAAGATACAGTATGCCATATTACTAGCATTTGAACTTAAAACACTTTAGGAGTGTCTATTTTGAATTTTAGGTGTCTTTAAAGCCCTCTTTTAGGTGGTGTTCAACTATTTATGAAATGGAAATTGTCTTTTTCAGGCTTTCCACCAGTCACAAGTCATTAGTTTTGCTGGAGTGAGGTTAAAGGCAAATGCAAGGGTTTGCAAAACCAGATCCTCTTGTAAACTTGCTAACTGCTGTGAATTTTGTGATGTTAGAGCTAAGACAATGTATTCAACCTCTCAGCCCTCTGGTTTCATTTAGTTATTTTTCTAGCCACAAAGCCAAACAATTGTCAATGGCTTCTGTTGCAGAGACTTGCCAGCCTGAGATCCAGAGAGTTTAATGAAATGTGAACAAAAGTTTTTTCAGACTTTAAAGATGGCCCAGGTGCTTTGCATGATTTTACGGTCAACTTTTTCCTGTTTTTAAAAGTTTTTCAAATATTTCCTTTGCATGGTCTTTTTTCACAGAAAAAAGAGAGAAGGAAATTTGGAACTGAAATTACTTGAAGAAAGAAAAAGTTTTAAATAAGCAAAGTCAATGAGCTAGAAAGTAAATCCACATTCTCTTGGCTGCAGAAACCTATTTAAAAAAACCTCTGATTTTATTGAAAAACCAAGAAATAAAAAAGTTTCACAGGAAAGTATAGTTTTTTCACCTTGACAGTAGCTATGCAAGTTGAGTAAGGCTGGACATGCACCTGTTTCCACAATTTACATTGATGGAAGGTAGCGGAAGAGTTAATAACTACGACTTTTTTCTGCACCTTGGAAAATAGGAGAGCAACAGGACTCTGGAGAGATTACAAACTAGATCTCAGGATTTAACAGAAATGTTCCATCCCTGAAGCACTATAGGTCCCCAGGCTCTGGAAAAGAGCTAGATTTGGTGGCTCCTCAGCCACAGACAGAGACCTTGGACTATTATGTGCAAAGAAAGTGCAGCTTACTGCATAAAACACACGCACACTCTAGTGGCAATCACTCACTGATAACAGGTCAGTCCAAGCTGAAACCTTGTTTTAGCTGATTTAGATGTGCATCACTTGAATGCACACAGGATTTTACGTTTCCCTGCTGCATTAGCATAGTACTGTGCATCCTATAAAACATCGGCATTTGTGTGATAACCAGTCAATGAATCAAAGAGTATTATAACTTCCGTTCAGTCTCATGGTAAGAACTTTTTTTTTTTTTTTTCTTTTTTCTGGCAGATGCTAAATTTACAAAAGCAGGCATAAGAAAGAGCAAGTGTATCACTTCAAGTTGCAGGTGTATCAATACATTCAAGGGATAATCGTGATGCTATTGGAAGAACTGTAAGGGTTATTTTTCCTTCTGGTGTCTATATAGGGTTTCAAGTAAGGATAGGTTTGATTATGCTTTATCAAGCACTAATTTCATTAAGGAATTGGATTGAGGAAGTCTATAATCTGGAGTCAAATGATAGCTCTACCACAGACATGCTGTGCGCTCTTGGGCAAATCATTTAACCTTTCTATGCCCTGGTTCCCAATTTGTAAAATAAGAATAACAACACTTCATTATCCAATACTTTATACATCTTATGTGCTTACATTGTAAGTATTGTAGAGAAAGGCTGTATTTGTATAGTGCCTGGCACAATGGGGCCCAGATAATCTACTGGTGACTCCAGATATCCCCATCATACAAATGTGTTTGCGCACATAGAAATTCTTAAAGGCTCTGTCAAATTACAATTCCTAGAGTACTGTCTCAAACACTGGGTAAGTCATATCTCCCTTTTGACAGTCTCGCAAATTCTTGTGATATGCATTATTCACGCTAGCACTATTTCTGATGTACCCAGTTCTCTTGGGAGCCACCTCTGAATGTCATATTTACAGACTTGCACTAAAGTATATTGAAATAGGTATCAAGCCTGGGGAGCTAAATGCTGCAGTGGGTTAATGCATTAACCTTTCACATCTGGAGACCTGAGGTGAAACCCTGGTTCTGTCGAAGTTCACAGTGAAGTCTCACTGATGTCAGCAAGGTCAGGAGCTGACAGTGGAGATTCAAGCACTGCCCCATTCACGAATAATTCTGCAGGACCAGCCACGTCTCCAGTGAGCGTCTACCCACTTTGCATTGAGCTACCAAAGGATCTGTGACACCTTGGTGATCTGGCATGGCAGCATCTTCCCAAGAGCTGGAAGAGCAGCCAGGGCTTGCCATTGTGAGCTGAGGTACTGCAGAAGTGCTTTCAGAAGCTTCTTACTTGCCTCTCACCAATATTTTCAAGCTTTATCGCTTCTGCTTTTGCACAGATGTCATCCCATACACATACATATGCACCATGTCCTTTCCACCACACCCAAATGTAAATGTGATGACTGCCTGAATTAGAAAAGAATTTTCACCAAAGAGAGCAAAGAAACATACTCTGTACTATCATTACTTTTGAGGTATTTGATCATGAACTCTAAAATAAATTTAACATGAACAGAAGAATTTAAAACTGCTGTACATCTAGCTTAGAAAATAGCGTGCATCACACATCTAACTCTAAAGCTTGAAATAATCTCTAGAGAACATTAGAAAAAACACTGAAGCTCGTTTGCATTTAAAAGTAAATCACGACACCGATCTGTCCAAAGCTGAGAACCTGCATCAATAACAACCTACTTTCCCTCTGTGACCACTCAGTATGATTCCCATACCAATTTCTGAGATGGACCTATTTCAAGAAAATGTACTTTAAGAAACATGAAGCTCAGGGCATCACCTTCAGGAGAAAGTACTCTCTCCAATACCGTTCCCGATACTGCAGATATTAATTGACCCAGACAACATATTTCTTCCCTGAGCATGGATGAGGTTAAGTCCAGCAGGGTGTTAAAAGATCCTTTTGTTCTTTATAAAATTTAGGAAGAAACCTTATCTAGATTTGGGATGTTTCTCTGGGAATCTTAAAGTCTGGAGGAATTCTTGCGAAACTAATGTTAAAAAATGTGTGTTTATTCATATTTAAACAGGAATATGTTTTGCAAAGTGTTTTGCGGAATGCTGTTTTGGACAGTTATTTTAGTTATTTGAACAATAACTATTACTGAAAATTGCTTTGTCTCCCCCGCTTGCAGTTAGTATTACATTTCTGATATTTTAAGCTGACAGCAAACTGACATACATCACTGGGGCATTCATCGCAAAGGATTCTGTTAGCGTGTGTTCTCTAACCATCAATATGCCATAGGCTTTGACAAAGACTATTTGATGTATACTAGGCATGAATAATCCTTCCTGCAATCCTTCTGCCAAGTGTCAATGAGGGTAATGAGCACCTAGTTCATTAGCAGCTCTTTACATTCGTATGTATGAAAAAGTGTGACTTAAAACCTCATCCAGACCTGTATTCAACACTATTGGTTCTGAAAGGAGAAAAAAAATATGAAAAATTTACAAACCCAATTGATCTGTGAAATTCTTTTTCTCTCAGAAATGCAACCTTTACCTGTTACAGTTACAGCACATGTTTTGTATAATTAAGGAGTAGGAAAACTGAATAACTTGGGTCACTTGTTTGCACTTTTGAAGAGTGTGTCAACTATTGCTGCCACAGTTTTCTTTAGTTTTTTCTTTTACCCATAAATGCAGCTGGCACATTTATAGATACACCTACAAGAAACATGTATTTTGCACTCCATCCTCTCTTTGAAAGGGGCAAAAAAAAGTTTCCATTCCTACAAAGCTAGGACTCAGTTCATGGTTCAGTGATTTATTTTAGCCATGCTGTATTCTGTGATAGAGTAAGCACTGATGGGAATTAAATATTAGCAGATGTTAGCTTTCAGGGACAAAACAGAGGAATGGCAGTTATAGGTAGCAATGAAATGCAAATCAGGTACAGAAGTGCTGGCATCAGCCATGGAAGGGCAATGATGGCATCTACAGTCAAATGTCAGTTGTAGTACCCAAAGGACAGTCATTATTAATTGCCCTTACATACAGTTTCTGAAGCCGCACAGACCTATTTCTCACTTTAAAATTAATCATGACATTATTTATTCCTGCTTTAAAAAAAAAGTTACATACCCAGCTACTCAGTGGAGCTTTATCTCAGGGAATGTCTGCTTGAGAGGAATATTAAAAATTTGCCACATACTGCGTCTACTCCAGCCAAGGAGGCAGTGACTGTCCATTTTGATAGTCATACAACTTCTTATATTCATTTTGAGGGCAGCATAATTCATTGTGGCAGGATGACAGGACCTAACAGCAGGAGGAGGATGCTGGGCAAAACTGAGCACCAACTTCAGTGTGTAAGATGTGGGGTTTTTTTGACTGAACACTCTCCCTACCCAGATTTAAATGATTCAAAATCTGAAGCTTTCACCACTTTTCTTGGGCAAGTGTATCACACCCTGATAGAAGTGACATCAATTATCTAAATATGTCATGGAACATTAGAATATTAGGGGAAAAAAGCAGAGAACCACAAAAACCACAGAGGTTTTTGTGTAACTAAGTACTTAAACTCTACAAAAGAAAAGCTGCACAGATGGTTTGCAGACTTTTAAGTCCCAGAGGTATAACCTGGCTCATGTGAAAACACACATATAACATGTTAGTAAACTGATTTCTCCTCTTTGTTTAAATTCATACCCTTGTTACGTGCCATTGAATTACATTAACGATTCCTGTTTCTCATTGAAGCTTGTGTCCACCATATCTGTGACACTACAGCTAGTATGTTAGGCATTGTGAAAATAACTCCTCTAGTGACAGAAAGTATGTATAAGAAGGTATCTGTCAAATGGTTCACAAACCCAGTGTGTTGTGTTTACATAACTTCATTTTAGGCATCTAAACTGCTTTTATTCATATACTATGTCTAGGACGAAAGTAGCATTATACTCCTATGTACCTTATACTCCGACTGCTTTGTTCTAGGTGATGGTTCAGCCTCACTACAAACACAGGAGCCAGCAGGAGGAACTATAGTTTCTTGGATCTGGAAAGGTGATTTTGAAAGAACTGTGTTTCTTGAAAATCTCCCTGTCCAGCTGATTAATCATTTCTTGAAACTGTTGGCACTAAGCACTGTTACCACTTTAGCTAGAGCTGTCTGCTGATACGCCCAACCCACACATATGTATACATACGCACCCATAAAGGAAACTGAGAAAGGAAGTATTTAGCAAAGGCAATGTGAATTCGTATTCATACTTTAACATTTTAAAGCCAAGAACAAACCTTCAGACTGATTACCAGAGCGCTTATTTTGAAGAAGACTCCTGAATTTGCCAGTCTTTTATCGATAACTTTGACTCAGCCAGACTTGGAAGTGAACTGCTGGCCCAAGATTAAAATAGAGGCATTGCTGAACATACTGGACTGGCAATTAAAACAGACTGGAACGCTGAAATTAAGCATGGAGTTTACTGACCTCATATGAGATTTTACAGTCAAACATTCAGATTTTCAGGAGTTTCACGCTACATTGAAGAAGATGTAATTTCCACATCTGCTAATATAGAGGGTAAGGACTGGGCTTCAAGCTAAATTATTCGCTACTATCTTGATATGTCATAAAGAGATTAAAAAAAACCAACAACTTAGAGAAGCAGCATGGAAACCTTCCCTAAAAATCCAGTTTTTTTCCACATCATATCCTGTATTGCTTCAGGATATGCTCCTTTAATGCAGTGGAGTAAGATTTTAACTGGTCTGTAAAGGGCTGCTGGTAGAAGCCTTTGCCCTTGAGGGTAAGTTGCCTCAGCTCCTGGTTGGGTTCCAGCAGGGGCAACAGGCTTATCTCCAAATGGACAATCAAGCTTCCTTGAGGTTTCTACTGTTATAATGAACTCGCCCTCCTCTAGGGCTCCCCACCACAGAGCACGAGAGAGTTTCAAGCCCACATGGCAGAGGACCCTTCCTTGAGCCACTAGCAGCGCTTCACGTCCCTCTGGGAAGATGGCCTGCAAAGGCAGGAGAAGAAATCAGGTCCCCATTGCAGGGACAGCCCAACGCACAGGCACTGATGTGCTAACAGTGGTCAGGACTGAGCTTCCATGTGGCCATGGCAAAGTTGTTCTACTGAATGGAAATGCACCACAGGACATCCCATGCCAGAGTGTTAACACCTAATTACCATAAACCAAAATAAATGCTTTAATATGGACAGCAATTAGTTGTTCAGAACTGGTAACAGCAGACTCCTTTCAGCCATTTATAATCCCATCTGTTGAACATTATAGATCAACCACTGCACTGTAATGAATATTTATGACAGAGACAAACTTTTCCAAAAGGTTCTATCTTCAATAGAATCTGAAGATTTCAAACATTTTTCTTTCTGAATGCCTGAAGAAACCATCAATAATGAAGGGTCTGGTCCTGCTGCCGCTGAAATCAATAGTCAAAAGTCTCCTACATTTCAACAGAGGGAGGACATGAGGCTCTTTGGCTAAGCAGAAAAAATACCCAAACCAAACAACAGCTGGTAAAAATCAGGCTGAACATAATGATCTTTATACCTGACAGTCAGAAAGGTCATTCTGTCCTTTTTTGTTTTATATACAAAATTAGCCAACTAAATTTAAAATGAGTGAACTTTTGAACTTTAAAAGAATAAGTTGCCATTTTCAGCTATATATTTTTTAAAACTATTTTAAAAACATTTTGATACATGGGCTTATTCTTTTCTATGTTCTATTATTAATTCAGGTTGATGGTGTCAAAGCAAGTACATCTGTACAAAAGGAAAATTTGTTTGTGCACTAAACAAGAATCATTGGCATTTTTCAGTGTAACTACCCCTGGTATGTGCTTTTTATGATCCAGACCCTGTTCTTTTGCATGCTGGATAATAACTGGCTGGCTGAACATAAGGGGCTAAAAATTTAAAAGTGATGTGTTGCATAGCCTGTTGATTAGTATTTGGCCATGTGAATATGGGTAAGAGTCACAAAATATCTTAGTAATTATTTTTTTTTTGACAGAAGAGTCTGTGTAAATCTTAATGTCAATGGGGAGAAACTTCACAAATGTGGAAAGAAATTATCTAACAGACTAATAGCAAAGCAAGCTGGAAGACTATGGGGCCCAAAATTCCTGGCAGTAATTGAGACATTTCCTCAAACTTCTGATGTTCTACAAATCCACCCTTTCAATGGAAATAACTTCACAAAATTTTGCCTTACCTTGTTGGGAACTATTACATTAAAGTCAGGAAACAAGAGGGCAAGGATGATTCCAACAACAAACATGGGTTCTAGATTCTGGTGCTATACCTTTTGCAGCTGTGAGAAAGAGTTCAGCACTTAAGGGGGTCTTAATGATTAGTTCTTGCCTTTTAATTTTGTACTTGCATTGGTTTGTTGATTACTTGTTCTAAAAAACAATGGTTGTGGGTGTATGCATGTGACCTTTATTTGAAAATTTTCAAAAGGCCACAGAAACTAGTGCAGATTTTTTTATTTTCCCATTCATTTTACTTTATTAATTCCTCAGTCCTACATCTATATACTTACTAAACTTCTCAGAGGTTTTGAAATAGCTGCTTTAATTTACTGTGGTTTTGTTTAAGTACACAAAACTAAACAATTTGGCATGTATAGTACGCTAACAGTTTTTGCTAAGTTCAGGTATAAGAGCACATCTATCAGTTACACATTTCTGCAGAACAGAGAATGAATTGCATTCTTCCATAACCATGTTTAATGATGTCATTTAGATACACTGCTTGCATTGTAGAAAAAAGGACTAACTCCTTTCTGGAATCATTAATTTATGCTCTGATTTAATTGTAATAATAGGTCAGGGAACATCATCATCCTTGTACTTCAAGATTGCACTTATATCTGCACATGTAGGTGCAAAAAGATGGATATTCTACATAAGACATGCTAACAGAATGAGACTGGGAAAAAAAACACCCTATCATTCTGGAAATTAATATTCTCTTATTAAGCACAATATAAGCTGTCCAGAAGAACAACCAATTAACTTGTGCTAGGCTATATAGTAACAACACGATTTTAAAACAGCCTTTCAATGTAGCACAAAACATATGTATATGCTACATATTAACTGTAAATCACTTCACATTAAAAAAATGTAGATAGCTCAAACTCTGAGGTTTTGTTTGCATCACTTACATGCCTTTAGAACCGCATAACAGTTAAAACTTGTTTCCTGAAAGTTACTAGATATACAGGTATATTATCTATGAAGTATGAAATGAAAGAAAAAAAATCATGTAAACTTAAATATCAAATTAAATAGATATCCTTGTTGATGTGAAGCCAGACAAAAAGATCTATTACTTTTTGACAACAGTACTTATGTTTCATTTTATTTCAGCTGGAGAATAGAGTCATGCTACTGTAGCTGAACCATTCCCTGGAAAAACTTCATGCGATAGCATTATTCCTTCAAAAAAGGTTTGATTTTTAAGCAGCTTTTGATTCACAATGATTAACAGTAGAGTAGCTAAAAGCAAAACAAACCGTTTGCTGGTTTCACCCAACAGGTCTCACTGCTTCCAGAGTTCCCACAGCACCTGTGCAGAAAAGCCCTTTGGCGCACACTGGCAGCGCCGCATGCAGCCTGGTGGTCCTGGGTAACATTTAGGTGAGCACATCATTCTAGTGTAGCACAGTAATGAAAGACGTTTGTATTGAAGATATTACTTGAGGACGTTACTGGTTTACAAGCTAATCAAAGCACTTCAAACAGACCAATGAACGTTAAAAAACAAGGAACACAATTCTTTTCCTTATCAATAGCAGGACATGCAGGTGTAGAGCTGTTGCTCACTGCACTAGCTATGTGCCCAACCATTCAAAAGCATCCTGTTTGTGGGCTTGGGTGCACCATGCCTTCCAAAGGGTAGGAGTGACAAGTCCTTTTCGCATATGAGGAAAGGAAACCTGTGCTTATGTTACACTGAGATATCACTCCTTGCAGAGAGGGTTGCTGTGAAACATCTTTTGAGCAGGGACCACCTTCCTGACTGATGTGTGGGTAAGGGAAATAACAAGTTGCACGAAGGAACAATTCAGCAGCAGGAGCTGTATCAGATTTACCAGCATTGGGTGCAGTGCAGCTGGGGCTAAACTCCAGGTCCCTGCAAAGCTGCTCCTCTGCTTACCCACAGGGTTGCCTGAGCATCCCCCCCCAGCCCTCTTCCCACGTACGCCCACGCTCACAGCAGCAATGCCAGCCAAGGGCTCCAGGAAGCTCTGCGGCTGCTCGTTGGGTTTGTTTTGCCAGAACAGTCTTCTCTTCCGAAGCCTCACCACTTCAGTTCTGCATCCAAGTTTGTAAAACAAGACACAGTGAAGTGATTGAGTGTCATGAACTTGAGAGAATGGAAATCATATGCCAAAAAAATTAATTCAATTTCTTAATAAAGGAAAACTCTCACCCCTCCTTTTTCTTTGATTTTTTTTAAGTTCAATTAAAAAAAAAATGTTCAAAGTGTCTTATTTAAATTAGAATCTTATAACAACCTCTTCGAATATTTTCAAAGCATGTTTCATACTAACATAGTAGAAAGGCACCTCAGAATGGAAAAAAATTCAAATACTACGGCCACAGCTGGTCATGGAAAACGTTAAATAGCCTTGATTCAGATTTGTGTGTGAGCACTCTCCAAATTTTCTCCAAGGAAACTGAGAAACACAGGGTTGTGGAAAAAAAACCTTTTCAGCTTCTCTCTTTCTCTTCTCCCCTTTGTCTTTCTCTGTGTATCTCAATTGAACAACATATCACATGTTTGCAATAGCTTTCATTACAACATCTCACTTTCAAATAAAATATCATTATTCTTGTTTAATAGATATGGAAACTGAGTCAAGGACTCATCTGAAAACAGAATGTCCAAGCACAGGATGACATCTACACAGAAAGCCTGAGAAATACTTATCGAGTTAAATCAAGAGACTTTTTCGCTGAGCTAAAATTGGCATCAGCATTTATATACTTGAAACAGAGTGAAAATTTATAAGACTCTCTTGAAAATAAAACTTTATCAAGAAACAGTTGACACAGATTCGTTCATCCTTCTTACCAAGTAGTGCACATATTGGCTTATTTTTTTTATTAACTAGGAGCTAAATACTTTCTACGTATTTCTGCAAATATGTCCTACTTCATAACAACTTCATGAGTGGGGAGAAAGCAGATATATTGTGCACAAAATTATTATTTACAGCCCCACATGAGACTGTTGCCCATGCAGTCAGTAATAGGTAATCTTCCCGTAAAGGCACATTTTCCATAAACAGGAAAACAATTTAAGGTCCCGATGAACAGTTCACATTTTAAAAATAACGTAGTCCATTTCCTGACCCATAAAGAAAATATGAAAAGAAATACCAAAATTATGTATTACCAGTAGTAGATTATATTCAAGCCAGTGTATTTACAATTAAGTATATTCTAAACTAATATGGTTTATCAAATAGGACACCTCCTCTAATGTTTTATTACCTATTGATTTCCTCAAATTTGACAAAAGATGTTTACACATAGAGATGCATATACTGCATGCCTGTGTCTAGTCCTCAGAACAAACATTTATGCATACAAATATGCATCACTCATTACAGGAAACTGGTAACACTCTGTTGGTGACAACAGCCTACTTCACTGTCCTATGATATGATTTGAAAGAGTTGCCTAAAATGGGAAATATAGCACTTTTGCCCCAGTATCACAACTGCCATGTGCTTGATTTATATAAACATGTGACATTCTCAAATGCTTTCCCCTCCATAAAGCCATCCACGGCCAGCTGGGCAACGTTAACTAAGAACTAATCATAAACATCTGCTTAGTGTGCATAAATGTTGTTTTTATTCCAGATTTTCCTAAAAGAAAATATACTGTCAAGCTACATATACATATTTTAGTCATCCTTCTT
This sequence comes from Falco biarmicus, assembly GCF_023638135.1. Taxonomy (NCBI): domain Eukaryota; kingdom Metazoa; phylum Chordata; class Aves; order Falconiformes; family Falconidae; genus Falco; species Falco biarmicus. The sequence continues at coordinate 60,479,965 of NC_079288.1, read as the reverse complement.
TTTAAAGGTTTTTTTTTTCCTTTTTAACCACGTAAATCCATTAATATACTTCGATCTGTAGAGGCACATATTATTTGATCTGACACAAAGACTAACAAGCATGCTGTGTTTGAGTTTTGGTTTCCCTTTTCTAGCACTTAAAGAGGTCAGATCCCTTGTATCAATCTGTCCAGGTTGACAACAACTTTTTTGTTGCTGCCCGTCCTCCCGCGGTGTTGCAGTCCGTGGGAGGAACAGCTGACCCACCACCTGCACCCTGTACACACTTCTCAGCCCCACTGAAAGTGCTCAGGTGTTTTGAAGTACTCCGTGACTTTTGAAACCCAGCTTAGGAGTGAAATCTGATGTAACACACTACACCAAATGCAAATTCCCAATTTCTTTATCTTAATGTATTGCACTTTCCTATTGAGAATTAGACCAGGTTCAGCCTTGGGCTGTTGTAAATCCTGCAGCTTCACAGCAGGCACACCTCCAGTTACATCAGTCCAGCCATGAACAGGTAAGAGAGCTCATATAAACATAACTCCTATGGGGCTTATCTAACATCACTAATCTTTTGTACCTCTTCTTTACAGAGAAGGAAGGGTAAGTTGTTTCATCTAAATGTGTGTCCTAGCTAAGCGCAATGAACTACCTTCTGCAGCCACATGCCCCTGTAGGAAAGGTGCAGGAGTACCCTAAACGTGACAACCCTGTACCCATTCTGTATAACCATAGGGCTCTCTAATACCCAGAGATGGGATGACTGAAGCCCACAGTGCAGTTCAGATGTCGCTGCAGTGATGACAATGCAGAAGGTGGGCTTCTCCAAAATTGATTCATCAATTATTTTTATGCCTCCAAAATTTACTTTGACAAGTTTTCAATAAATTTTTACCCCTTGAGATTGTTCTCCTTTGCAACCAAAGTAAGTATGTGAAAGCGAAACTTAAACTTTCCCATCCCTATTGGGGATTCCTATCCCAAAACATGGAAATGTAGTAAAGAGCAAGAAACATCTTCAGGAAGACACATTCCAAGCAGCTATCACAACAGCTGTGCTGTAGTTCGCTAACACAGATGTTGTTACACATTATCTTGTACTTTATTTAAAAAGAAAAAGAATATTAACTATTCTGTTGATCTATAAACCCAAGTTGCATTCACAGTATCATGAAAGACCAGATGAGAGAGAGGGGGAAATGTGATAATACATTATTCACTAAAATTGCACTGAGGTAAGCTCTTAGCTATTAATTTATAGCAGGTGCAGTCTACTAAGCCTCTTTCACCACATCTTATTTCTGAAGGTGAACTTTAACTTCTGTGTTCAGCTGTCAGAGCAAGTGTCCTTCATCTTTCCACAAGAAGCGCCCAGGAAGGAATACAGTCTCTGACAGTGAAGGAGAACTTGGTGAGATTGGAAGGAAAATGCATTTCATGCAGCTGAGCGGTAGAATGATCGTTTTGGAGCATGATTAGAGGACTCACAGCTGCTTCTCCAGCTTCCGCTGATTTTTTGTTTGTTCTTTAAAACTCTTCTTCCCTCAGGCCCGATCACCTTGTGTGAGATTAGTAATTAATACTGAAAGTGTTTCACACAGGTTTTGTGCAATGCACACAAGGAAGAGGCTGGCTATTTTCCATGTGCATCTGTCTCGCCTCTCTAGGCAGAGCGGCAGCAGTGTGACAGACTGGCTGGCAGCCCACGGCTCGCTCGCTCTCACGGTGACACTTCCCAACATTGCCTTTCTTCTCAGGGAAGGGGAGTTTCTGCTTCATCCCACTGACAGCAGTTACCTTAGCTCCCTAAAACATGGCTATGGAATACACAGGTGTCATTCTTACATGTAAGGAAAGAATAATGATTATGGAAACATCTAAATCTTTCCTGATGCAGATTATTTTTATTTACTAGTGAGCTGCACTGAATGCAAAATTTTGCTAGAGGGAAAGGATATAAAATACCACACTAGGACTTCAGGGCTAGCCAGTATTCTGAATTCGGTAAAGTCTGTTTCTACCGATCGACGGCACACAATAAAAACCCAAACTAAAGAGCTATCGTGGATATATCACAGGCTTTGCCTGCTTTAGGTTTGGGACTTCTAGAAGGAAGCTTGTTTACAGTATAAAAAGGCAGCAAATCCCCTACTCCTTTGAAATTCAATGATGTCAACTTCCTTTAAAGAGCATAAACCACAATTTTAAAGCAAGCATTCTGTCCAAATGATTTAGAAAACTCATCCAACAAGCCTGCTAAAATCATTCTGTTGAGAGGAATTTTATATATGCAACAACAGAACGTTTCTGACACATTAGATATTTTCTGAATGCTCATTTATAGTAGAAAATAATTTAAAAAAAAGAACCAAACCCAACAACTTTCAAAGGGCATCAAGGGCCAAATACTGATCCCCTGAAAGCACAGCAATTCTCCCACAGATATCAACACAACTAGAATTTGGCCTTATACGAAATGTATTTCACACTTCCAACAGCTCGGGAACATTATCTATATTCAGTGAGACAGCGCTGTGAATACACTTCAGTACCACAGTTTGCATGAAATCATCAGCCAAAATTAACTAACAAGACTGTGAAAGAAAGTGAACATGTGTCCAGCTGCTTACTCTTTCCATTTGAACTTTACTTGGTGCATTCTCTTCAGTCAAATCAATTAATCAAGCACTGTAATTTGAACTGCAGGAAAATATATGGGGAGAATTTATACACGGGGTGCCTGCTATCAGAAAGGGCCATTCACGAAATGAGTCTTGCTGAACCCATCTCTGTGTAATTCTTAGAAACCAGGGTGTGCGATGATGATTGAGTAAACATCTGTGACTCAGTGTCTAAAGCATGGTTATGACAGCCTCTGGGAGAAGTGTTACTAACTGCACTGCCTCAAGTATTTCCCTGGCCAAAAGATCACATTCATAGTCAAACACCATGGGAAAAATTAATGATCCTCCATGCTTCCGCAGCTTTTCCTTTGCAGTCCTAGCCCATTGGGGTTTTTACACATAATTGTTACAATTTTGTTTACTGGTGGTTTCAAAAGCTCCCATCGGACTCGACAGGTCCAGCGGTACGTTTGAGCTGCAGAAGCAGAGCGCGGAGCGCATCCAGGTTTCACAGTGTTTATAGGAGGCGCAGGGGTTTGTCGCTGCGCCAATAACCTTTCCCCACTCCTGGCACAGGCTCAGCACCACTTCAGGATAAAGAAAACTGTGTCTCCTTCTCTAGAAACCAATTACCAGGTGAGGACAGTCAAATCACAAATTGTCTTAATCACTCCCACCCTTTTGCCCCAGCTCATGATCTACTGCCCTGGGTGTTTATGGGATGGTGTGGGGCTCGCTCTGCCAGCAACATCTGTGCAGGTACATCTGTGCTGCAAACTATAACAAGGGAAAAACCTCCTACTTCACAGCAGAAAACTTCATAGTCTCAGTTCAGCCTATCCTCCTGGGGAGATGAGGGTCTGTTTGGTGTGCCTGATCCACACACAAGCAAAAGGGGAAACCACCACATCATTTAATAAATGGTAAGGCTAACATCAGATACTACAGGCAAGGACACTTAAGGGTTCAGAAAGACTAAGTTGTTAAATGAACGGAAGTGCATCTCACGAGATAAATACGTAATGAGAAGGCTTATGTACAATCTGTAATTTGATTTTAAAAATCATAATAGACATTTCCAACCCCCCATCTATGGCAGAGGGGTTGGAACTAGATCTCTAAGGTCCCTTCTAACCCACACCATTCTATGATTCTATGGTTCATTCTGTATTTTTCTAAAAGGCCATGGTAAGAGTATTTTCTTCTACTAGATGCTACACATACAGGTCAGCATGCTATATACAGTAACTCCAAAAAAGCCAACTGCCTGTGGCTCTGCACAAGTCACACGTGGCAATGACAGTCTCTGTAGTGCTGCCATACAGGCGGCAGTGAATCTCAAGGTTGCTTATACAGCTATACCGTTCTAAGTGTGATTTGTGGATGACTGCGCTGATAAACAGAAGTCAAGTCAGGACATTCTTGCCCTTTGTGAAGAACGAGGTGCCATGTTCTCACCAACAGCTTTCAGGAAACTAATGTTGCTATTTTGCACTGCAGAGCTGAGCCTGCTTCTCTGTGCTTGGTGATGAACAATGCAACCTAAAACCTCAACCACAGAAATACCTACCTGAAGTAACTAAGAAGCAGGAAGAATGAATTCCATATATTTGCAGTCATTACAGTTAATCTTATTTGCCAGCTGAGGAAAGTCAACTTAGATTATAATACTGTATGGGAAAAAGTAGACTATTTTAGATTAGATCAATCCAATTGTTCCATAACATGCAGGACTGCCAAAGCCTGGTTTCTACAGATTTGTGCTCTATGTCATCTTCAGCCATCCCCAGACTTAGCTTTGTCCCCTAACACTCCTTCGCTTTCAAAAAGCTGTAGCTGTCAAGTGGGCAAGCAACATGCATGTTGTGGCTAGACAGAAGGTGTTGCAATATAATGCTAATTTTGCATTTAATTCCCTTTATTGTTCCTCACAGATTAATAAAGCTTATGCAAGAATCATCTCAGATACCTTCAGCTCTTTGTCAGCTTGGGTCAAAACAAGCTGGTAAGTGCAAAAGTATGCATATGGGGTGGAAACAAAGAAAACTGGCAAGGACAGGTGAGTGCCACTTCTGGAAAAAAAAAAAAAAGAAGTCTTCAAAAGCAAAAAAAGAACATTAAAGCCTTGACAACAGGGAACACTGTTGTTAGTGTACAAGGGTAACACAAACTCAGCCTCCTGCAAGTTATACAAGGAAGTAGCACGATGGCCTTGTTGCGATCCTTCTTGGATATTTGCCTGTAATATAAATACCCCATACAGTTCGGCATGTGTTTACATGCCACTCTTTATACAGAAGAGTGAGACTGAGACAGAACAAGCTTCCCTAACAGGACAGGCAGGGAAAAAAAGACCCAACAAAAGCACAGTGCCCAAGAGACCTAGCTCCTTACACTTTCCTGCAAGCAGAAACTTGCAGTTTATGAAAAGGTGAGACACCTGTACTCATTTCTCAGGCTGTCTCTTGCACATTTGTATTAAGACTGCCCTTATATTGTGTGAAAAAAGTATTATCTGAATAACCACATAAGAGGCTAAATTCAGTGCTATGCTGTAAGCCATCCCAAATTGTTACTCCAAAATGCATCGCACTTCTACAAGCCTGTGACATGCCCTCCTGGCACCCTGAAAGTGATTGGTATTTTTCTGTTGACCAGAAGAGCCCAGGGTTCTGCCACTAACTCTGCTGTATCTGTCAAAGTCACCCTACAGTGACAAATGACTTTTTAAAAGTAGATTAAGTTCTCTACTTAGAATCATAGAATCATTTAGGTTAGAAAAAAAACTCTGAGATCATCAAGTTCAACTGTGCTCCTGGGCTGTGGGGATTTCATTCTGCTCCTCGTCTCTGCCTTCCAGCTCAGGGGGCTGAGTACCCAGAGGGTACTTGCTGGTCTTGCTGTTAAAGACTGAGGCAAAGAAAGCATTAAGTACCTCAGCCTTTTCCTGGTGGTAATGTTCCCCCCCCACCCCCAGCATCCAGGAAAGGATGCACGTTATCCTTGGCCCTCCTTTTGTTTCTAATGTATTTGTAAAAACATTTTTCGTTACCTTTTATGGCAGCAACCAGCCCAGGTTCTAGCTGGCCTTTCACCTCTGATCTTTGCCCTGCATAAGCTTGTGACATCCTTACAGTCCTCCGGAGCTGCCTGCCCCTTCTGCCAAAGGTGCCAGACTCTCCTTCTTCCCCTGAGTTCCAGCCAGAGCTCTCTGTTCAGCCAGGCCAGTCTTCCCCGCCGGCTCATCCTTCTGCACATGGGGACGACCTGCTGCTGTGCCTGTAAGACTTCCTTGGAGAACGTGCAGCCTTCCTGGTGCCCTCGGCCCTTCAGGGCTGCCTCCCAAGGGACGGTCAACCAGGCTCCTAAACAGGTCAGAGTTGCCCCCCGGAAGCCCAAGGTGGTGGTTCTGCTGAGCCCCCTCCTTACTTCTCTGAGAGTCAAAAACTCTCTCATCTCATGATCACTGTGCCCAAGGTGTCCTCTGACCGCCACATCACCCACCCACCAGTCCTTCCCTCCCTGTTTGTAGACAGCATCTCCTGAGGGGCATCTCCCCTGGGAGGCTCCCTGACCAGCTGTGTTGGGAAGTGTCTTCAACACACTCCAGGAACCTCCTGGGCTGATCCCTGTCCGCTGTGTTGTGTGTCCAGCAGGCATCCATAGGCTGTGGTTCCCCACGAGAACAAGGGCTGGCAATCATGAGACTTCTCCCCACTGCTTGTGGAATGTTTCACCTGCCTCCTCATCCTGGCTGGGTGGTCCATAACAGACTCCCACCAGGATATCTGTCTTGTTGGCCCTCCCCCAGATTCTCACCCATAAACACCCAACCCTACTGTCACCATCATCCAGCTCTAGGCAGTTAAAACACTCCCCGACATACAGGGCTACCCCACCGCCTCTCCTTCCTTGCCTATCCCTTCTGAAGGGTTTGTAGCCACCCATCGCAGCACTCCAGTCGTGATAGTTATCCCACCATGTTTCCGTGATGGCGACTGTCATAGTCTTCCTGCACTTCTTGCATCAGGCTGAGGTTAAGGGTTTCTCTGTGAAAACTAATTGTGACTTGCAAACTGACCCAAGTAACCTCCCGAGTCTATAAGCTACTGAAAAGATAAAAAGGGGGAGTTTAATGTCGTTTTTGTGGTTTTGGTGGTGTGTAGTGTGGTTTTGTTTTTTTATGGTTGCTTGGTTTTTACATACTGATACCAGTTAACACAGATGGCTAATACTGTTAGAGATACACATTAGAGAAAAAGCTTGTATTTAAAGAGGAAGGTTAAGGAAGTAAGGGAAAACTCATGTGCCCACTATTTTATCCCCGCCGCCCCGGCTATACTACACTATCATCTAATATAAGCTCTCAGCTCTTGCCTTTGTTTTTCCTCCTTCATTTGCAAAGGAGAA